>NC_090448.1:493942965-496381090 GCF_031143425.1 Pleurodeles waltl
AGGCCCTGCATGCTGTACCAATGCATGGACACCCCTCCCAGCCCTGCATGGACACCCATCACTAAAGCATGCACAGCATAGGGAAACTAACAATCCCACAATACAACAACATACACAAGCAAAAGCTGGCAGGGGAAAAGCAACCATAGAAGGGAAGCTACAGAAATACAAATGTCAGACACTTGAAGCATAATACATCATTTACATCACTACAGGTACCCCAGCCAATGTCACTGGAGAGGAGGTGCCATCACTATCCAGTCCCCCAACAGAAGAGGCCCACAGTGATGACAGTAACACAAGACTTCTGGATCTGGACGATCGACCTTGCCCATCAGGGACCATTAGACAGCCGGTCACCCAAACCCACTCCCAGACCACCACAGAGCCTCCCCATCAGGAACCTACACCACAGCACCCACCCAGCGTAACCACACCTCTGTCCCCAGGACACGTCAATCAGCAGTGTGCCCATCTGTACAGGGACCCCATTCTACACCTCGCTCACAAGGCAATCAGGGACCTGGGGTCAGTGGCAGTGGGCACACCGTTAAGGGGACAGAGGCACAGGTCAACAGGGACACTGGGAGGACTGCTGTGCACCAGGAGGGAGGGCAGGAGCAGGGAACTAACTCTCCAGGAGGCACTCTCCGAGATCCTGGGAGCCAACCAACATTCCCAGGACACGATGGGCCAGATCCTAGACAACGTGCAGGAGAACAGGCAACAGGGACAGTATCAGGGGATCAGGGAGGACTTGCAAGCCATTAACAACACCCTGATCTCCATAGCAGGGGTGCTGGCAGACATGGCCAACATCATGAGGGAGGCAACAGCACACCAGCGGGTCCCTGCCACTAGCCAGTCATCTGAACAGCCCTCCACTTTCACTGCCGCTAGTGGCCAGGAGGCCCCGCCACAGGACCAACAGGCCACCAGCACCCCTCCCCCTGCAGAAGGTGAACCACTCCACAAACATTCCCTACGAACCAGACAGAAGCCAGAGGCACTTGCCAAGACCACAGCCAGGAAATGAGACTTCCATAGCTCCCCTTCCTATGCCCCCAGGGACAATGCACCAGTGCTACAAACAGACTGGAACAATACCCTGGACTTTCCTCCATCATCACCCCATTCCATTGCACTTTCCCCTCTATATTTTAGCACAACAATAAACACCCTTGGATAAAACTCGACTACTAGTGTTTCATGTATTGCAAATTTGTATTGAATGAAAGTTACAACCATTGCAAATAAACTGTAAATAGCATGAGCATAGAATTAATGACCTGTAGCTGGCTGTTGTGATCAGGAGAATGTTGTCATATCACCAACATCTGTACAATTAATATCCATAGGTAACAGTAAGTAGGAGAAAGAAGTGGGTAATGCCAGCATGCCAATGTCACACAGAATAGACCAATACTCATAGAAATGTGAACTTGCACTGTCTCACCTGTTTGTCATTGGAAGTACGGACGTATCACCAATGTTCTGTTGTTCTCATCCTCATCCTCTGGCTCCTCATACTCACTGTCCACTGCTTCCACAGGGGCATCTCCAGTCTCCTCCTCCTTCAGAAAAGGTACATGGCATCTGAGGGCCAGGTTGTGCAACATGCAGCATGCCACGACTATCTGGCAGACCTTCTTGGGTGAGTAGCACAGGGGTCCACCTGTCAGATGCAGGCACCTGAACCTTGCCTTCAGGAGGCCAAATGTCATTTCAATGATCCTTCTGGTTCGCCCATGAGCCTCATTATAACGTTCTTCAGCCCTTGTCCTGGCATTCTTCACAGGGGTAACCAGAGTCACCTGCAAATATTGAGGGATAACATTTAGCCACACACTATCCTATATGGCCCACAGCATAGGCATACACCAACATATACTGGGTGGGAACCAGGGCTCACCTATTAGCCACACCCTGTGCCTCTGTAGATGGAGCATCACATTTGGGATGCTGCTATTCCATTGGACAAATGCATCATGCACCGATGCAGGATACTTAGCATTGACGTGGGAGATGTACTGGACCGCCAGGCACACCATCTGCACATTCATGGAGTGAAAACTCTTACGATTCCTGTACACCTGTTCATTCTGCCACAGTGGGGACAAATGCAATATGTGTTCCGTCAATCGCCCCAATTATATTGGGGATATGTCCCATTGCATAATAGCCGGCCTTCATAGTGGCCAAATCCTCTGCCTTGGGGAAAGCAATGGAGCTGCACATGTGTTTTATCAGGGCAAACAAGACTCTTGCTAGCTTGATTGAGAACATTGGCTGTCACATTCCTGCTGCCAAGCCCACTGTCACTTGGAAACAACGAGTTGCCAGGAAATGGAGCACTAATAATCCTGCACAAGAGGGGGGATCCCAATCGGATGACGAATAGCTGAGATCGGTTCAAGCTCTGTGATTGTGGCCCTGTCCAGTCTATAGGTGAGTATAATGTGCCTGTCCACCAGTGTAGCCAAGTCCACCAGGGGTCTGTAAACGGGGCTATGTCCCAATCTCCTGTTCATATGCAGCAGTAGGTATCTAAGGGACACAAGAGTGAGTAGGCTGTCACAATGTGAACAACTATACCACAACAGCAGTCCGTATTGTGTAAACATGCTCTGGGACAGTGTGATTTATAATGTATGTGTCCATTTATCCTGTTACGCAGCAAATATCGATAGGCCATGTTTACCCCCCCTGAAATGGCGACCGCCTGTCCTGTGTGGAGGGACAGGTGGAAGTGAGGTAATTCCGCCGACGTTGTGCGCCATGGCGGTAGGCCGTCGTGAACTGCCATGCAATTCCTCATTGGTTTATATTGGGCCCTATGGGGTACAGTGGCCAAAGGGGATCTACGCCGGTGGTGACAGTATGCACCGCTGCGGATGTGACCGCCATTTCCTATCTCAATCCTCAATTGTTTCCTGGCCTTTATAGGAGAGGACCTACACTGCATGTGCTGCTGTGACCTGTGTCTGGAACCTACCATGGCCCGTGTGACCGGGGAAAGGGCCCAAGCCTTCACTTCTGAGGAGTTGGAGCGACTAGTGGATGGGGTCATATCCCAGTACGGACTGCTGTATGGTCCTTGAGACCAACAGGTGAGTACACTGTGGGCATGATGCATGTGGCATGAATGTATGGAGTTAAGTGTGAAGGCATCATGTAAGGAGGTGGGTGCATGTCTTCTTGGTGGCGTACATGTTGTGCACTGGGCTATGTGTGTGCCAATGTTGATGGGATTGAGTATGGGGGGTCATTTGTATGACAGGCTGGACTGCTTGTCTAATGGTGTTCTCCTGTCTGTTTTGCCTCTGCAGGTCAGCGCCCATCAAAATAAGGGAATATGGTGTGCCATTGCCAAGGAGGTGCGGACCCTGGGGGTCTATGACAGGTGGAGCACCCACTGTCACAAACGGTGGGAGGACCTGAGACGCTGGGCATGGAAGACCACGAAAGCCCAGCTGGGGATGGCATCCCAACAAGGAAGGGGTGCCCGTTGGACCCTGGCCCCCTCATGCCCTGCATACTGGTGGTGGCCTACCCAGAGCTGGATGGGGACTTGAGGGCATCAAAGCAGCCACAAGGGGTTGAGTACAGTGACTATCATTACAACTTAAGGATGGTGGGGTGGTATCCGGGTGGGGATTGTGTGTCCTTGGGTGCCCCTAGGCCACGCCAGACATGGCAGCGTAGGTCCTCTGTGGCTAAGGGTTTGAAAGTAAAATACTGCTTACCTAGCTTGTTAATATTAACTTCTGGACAGGGCCACGTGAGCCCCAGGTGTGCTGCACTTGGTGGTGTGTGCCCCTCTTCATTCCTTAGTGACTAGCCATTTCACTGGTAGTGCAATGCATAGTGTGTAGGCCTGTCCCTGTGTGTGAGGGTGCTGTGTACGCCAACGGTGCTGTTGGTGCATTCACTGACCCAGTATATCCTTTGCTGTCTCCCCCCTTACTTGTTTTGTCATCCTGTCCTTATGTGTATTAGCATCATCTGGCGGAGGAGCAGAGGCACCAGCAACAGAGGGAGCTGCATCCCACAGGACCCCAGGGAACCAGTGGGACGGAGGGCGAGGAGAGCACCACAGCGGAGACTGGAGGGGACAACACAGACTCTGATACCTCCTCCGATGGAAGCTCCCTGGTGGTGGCAGACACCTCTGTGACCACCCCAGCTGCAGGTACAGCCACCACCCCGTACCAGGACTGCCCTCCCAGTAGCCCCTTAGCGAGTTGCTGTGCCCCCTCACCCAGGAGGGTGGGCATCTCCTTCGCCCCAGGCACCTCAGGCCCTGCCCCAGTCAGCCCTGCTGCCCTGAGTGAGGAGGCTATTGACTGCCTGAGATCCATCTCTGTAGGGCAGTCAACCATTGTGAATGCCATCCAGGGGCTGGCAGCCCAGATGCAGCAATGCAATGCATTCCTGGAGGGCATTCATGGTGGATTGGCGGCCCAACAGAGATCGATTCAGGCTCTGGCCTCCTCTCAGATGGCAGCCATTGTCCCTGTTTCTACCGCCCCCCCCTCCAACTTCCACTTCCCAGTCTCATTCTCCTCAATCCCGACTGTAAGGAAATGCCTCCTTGGCATGGTTGCCCCCTGACTTTTTGCCTTTGCTGATGCTATGTTTACAATTGAAAGTGTGCTGAGGCCTGCTAACCAGGCCCCAGCACCAGTGTTCTTTCCCTAACCTGTACTTTTGTATCCACAATTGGCAGACCCTGGCATCCAGATAAGCCCCTTGTAACTGGTACTTCTAGTACCAAGGGCCCTGATGCCAAGGAAGGTCTCTAAGGGCTGCAGCATGTCTTATGCCACCCTGGAGACCTCTCACTCAGCACAGACACACTGCTTGCCAGCTTGTGTGTGCTAGTGAGGACAAAACGAGTAAGTCGACATGGCACTCCCCTCAGGGTGCCATGCCAGCCTCTCACTGCCTATGCAGTATAGGTAACACACCCCTCTAGCAGGCCTTACAGCCCTAAGGCAGGGTGCACTATACCATAGGTGAGGGTACCAGTGCATGAGCATGGTACCCCTACAGTGTCTAAACAAAACCTTAGACATTGTAAGTGCAGGGTAGCCATAAGAGTATATGGTCTGGGAGTCTGTCAAACACGAACTCCACAGCACCATAATGGCTACACTGAAAACTGGGAAGTTTGGTATCAAACTTCTCAGCACAATAAATGCACACTGATGCCAGTGTACATTTTATTGTAAAATACACCACAGAGGGCACCTTAGAGGTGCCCCCTGAAACTTAACCGACTGTCTGTGTAGGCTGACTAGTTCCAGCAGCCTGCCACACCAGAGACATGTTGCTGGCCCCATGGGGAGAGTGCCTTTGTCACTCTGAGGCCAGTAACAAAGCCTGCACTGGGTGGAGATGCTAACACCTCCCCCAGGCAGGAGCTGTGACACCTGGCGGTGAGCCTCAAAGGCTCACCCCTTTGTCACAGCCCAGCAGGGCACTCCAGCTTAGTGGAGTTGCCCGCCCCCTCCGGCCACGGCCCCCACTTTTGGCGGCAAGGCTGGAGGGAACAAAGAAAGCAACAAGGAGGAGTCACTGGCCAGTCAGGACAGCCCCTAAGGTGTCCTGAGCTGAGGTGACTCTAACTTTTGGAAATCCTCCATCTTGCAGATGGAGGATTCCCCCAATAGGATTAGGATTGTGACCCCCTCCCCTTGGGAGGAGGCACAAAGAGGGTGTACCCACCCTCAGGGCTAGTAGCCATTGGCTACTAACCCCCCAGACCTAAACACGCCCTTAAATTTAGTATTTAAGGGCTACCCTGAACCCTAGAAAATTAGATTCCTGCAAACTACAAGAAGAAGGACTG
This sequence comes from Pleurodeles waltl, assembly GCF_031143425.1. NCBI lineage: Eukaryota > Metazoa > Chordata > Amphibia > Caudata > Salamandridae > Pleurodeles > Pleurodeles waltl. The sequence goes on from NC_090448.1 coordinate 493,948,820, forward strand.
CCCAGCTGAAAACCCCTGCAGAGGAAGACCAGAAGACGACAACTGCCTTGGCTCCAGAAACTCACCGGCCTGTCTCCTGCCTTCCAAAGATCCTGCTCCAGCGACGCCTTCCAAAGGGACCAGCGACCTCGACATCCTCTGAGGACTGCCCCTGCTTCGAAAAGACAAGAAACTCCCGAGGACAGCGGACCTGCTCCAAGAAAGGCTGCAACTTTGTTTCCAGCAGCCTTGAAAGAATCCTGCAAGCTCCCCGCAAGAAGCGTGAGACTTGCAACACTGCACCCGGCGACCCCGACTCGGCTGGTGGAGATCCAACACCTCAGGAGGGACCCCAGGACTACTCTGATACTGTGAGTACAAAAACCTGTCCCCCCTGAGCCCCCACAGCGCCGCCTGCAGAGGGAATCCCGAGGCTTCCCCTGACCGCGACTCTCTGAAACCTAAGTCCCGACGCCTGGAACAGACCCTGCACCCGCAGCCCCCAGGACCTGAAGGACTGAACTTTCACTGGAGAAGTGACCCCCAGGAGTCCCCCTCCCTTGCCCAGGTGGAGGTTTCCCCGAGGAACCCCCCCCCTTGCCTGCCTGCAGCGCTGAAGAGATCCCGTGATCTCTCATTGACTAACATTGCGAACCCGACGCTTGTTTCTACACTGCACCCGGCCGCCCCCGCGCCGCTGAGGGTGAAATTTCTGTGTGGGCTTGTGTCCCCCCCGGTGCCCTACAAAACCCCCCTGGTCTGACCTCCGAAGACGCGGGTACTTACCTGCAAGCCGACCGGAACCGGGGCACCCCCTTCTCTCCATTCTAGCCTATGCGTTTTGGGCACCGCTTTGAACTCTGCACCTGACCGGCCCTGAGCTGCTGGTGTGGTGACTTTGGGGTTGCTCTGAACCCCCAACGGTGGGCTACCTTGGACCAAGAACTGAACCCTGTAAGTGTCTTACTTACCTGGTAAAACTAACAAAAACTTACCTCCCCCAGGAACTGTGAAAATTGCACTGTGTCCACTTTTAAAGTAGCTATTTGTCAATAACTTGAAAAGTATACATGCAATTGAAATGATTCAAAGTTCCTAATGTACTTACCTGCAATACCTTTCAAACAAGATATTACATGTTAAATTTGAACCTGTGGTTCTTAAAATAAACTAAGAAAAGATATTTTTCTATACAAAACCTATTGGCTGGATTTGTCTCTGAGTGTGTGTACCTCATTTATTGTCTATGTGTATGTACAACAAATGCTTAACACTACTCCTTGGATAAGCCTACTGCTCGACCACACTACCACAAAATAGAGCATTAGTATTATCTCTTTTTACCACTATTTTACCTCTAAGGGGAACCCTTGGACTCTGTGCATGCTATTCCTTACTTTGAAATAGCACATACAGAGCCAACTTCCTACACCGACCCATCCCAAGAACACAGCTAGACGAGCATGCAAACAAGACAACACCCAAGTGTGGCACAGGCAAAAACAAGCACCACACTTCATCCAACAGGCACTCACATGAACACTATTCAGTTGCAGACACAACAACACCCACTGTCTCCACAGTCTCCTCCTCCTCCTTCTCCTCCACTTCCCACCCAGTTACTTCCACACTCACGCCTGCATGCACTACATCAATATCCACTGCCAGCATCATCACCACACCAAGCAGAACACACACCTCACTGGCAGACACCTCCAGAACATCCATGCACATGTCCACTGTGTCCTCTCCCACCATGTCTGCCCCCCCTCCTAAAGGACACAAACGCAAGCATTCAGACACCCAACAGCCATCCACCTCACAACAGCATACAGCCCATGCACCTGCACCCAAATCCAGCAGACACACACCTCAGACGACCACTCCCTCATCCTCCACTCCTCTTACTCCTCCTTCCCCCACCCCAACATCCCTATAAAGCTTTTCCTTGCCCAACATGACCTCTTCCCTACCCCCCGTTCTGCAAGTATGGGCAGGGTAGCAAGGACACAGCCCAGCACTTCAGCCAACCAGTCCAAGGGGACAGTGGTAGCACCACACCTCAGCCAAACAGTCCAAGGGGACAGTGGTAGCACCACCTACTCGTGGGGGTAGGGCTGGACTGTTCCCATGAGGGACAGGGTCAAGACTATTTGCATATGGCTGGGTCCAAACTGAGGTGTCATGGTGAGCAAAAGAATGATGGATTAAACCCAGATCTGTGACGGGGATGAGTGTTTGCATTGTTCAGCACTCCGTCCATCATCCTTTTGTGTTGCTAAAGAATACTCCTTGAAGCCAGAAAGCTTCAGCAACTCCTGAAAGAGTACAGACAGCATAATCTGCTCTCAGTCTCTCTCCATTGTCTTGTAAACATAAACCGTCTACATAAAGCACAAAATCTGATTCAGGCAATGGTGCTTCTCGTATATCTGGTCTTGGTTTGGTGCACAGTTCAGTGATATCGAGACAATCATGGTCAACTTCACATTCTACATCACTTACAATTTTGGGTACAGAAAACAAGGTTGAAGGGTTCAAAACTCCACAGCATTTGACAGTTACATTCTCCGCTACAAATATGACTTGTTCAGTTTTGGTCAGGCAGCTGCTGGTCATGTGCTGGGTTTTTGTTTTGGTCAACAGTAATTCAACAGGGTGAGACACATATACAGTTAAAGGGTATTCTATTACAATACTTTCACATTTCTCAATGCTTGTGCTGATTGAAGCCACATCTTTAAGCTAGCTGGGCAATGCATAGGCCAACGGGTCTAATGTAGCTTAAAAATGTGCCCCAGGCTTCCTGGCATTTCTATGGGTTTGTGTAAACCCTGAGAGAGCACAGTCCTCCCTCTCACTGCAGAAAAGTTGAAAAGATTGTTGTAATCAGGTATCCCTCGAGCTGGGGCACAACAGAGTCTATCTCTCAGCTCTACAAAAGAAATCAAGCAATCATTGTCCCAAGGTACTGGATTGGAAACATCCTTGTGCGTGAGCCTCCATAAAGTCTTAGCCCCTAGGTAAAGTTGGAGCAGGAGTCATGCCCACCACCCCAAAGGCCAGCACAGGGGACAAGGGTCCCCTGGGCATGGCCATTGCACCCTGTGCCATGTATGGGGGCCCATTACAGGGCCCCCATGGCACTTTAAAAAAATAAAATAAAATACTTACCTGTGCATACCTGTACTTACCTGGGATGGGGTCCCCATCCTCCGCTGTCCCTCTGGTGTGGATGGGGGTGTCTCTGGAGTCTGGGGAGGGCACCTGTGGGCTTATTACATAGTGTTCCACCATGGAAATAAGCCCACAGGTCCCTTAACGCCTTCCCTGACCCAGGTGTTAAAAAATTGGGCAAAGCAAGCTTTGCACCATTTTTTTGACCCCTCCTCCCTCCCGTGCACCATTTTTGCACTGGAGTATAAATATGGTGTTAAGGCTATAGAGTCATTTTTTGCATGGGAACGTCTAACTTGCATCTCATTAAAGCAAGGTAGGTTTCCACGTTTAAAAAATGACTTTAACTCCATAAATTTTGTGCTAGACGGGTCTAGCGCCAAAGTATAAATATGGAGTTAGTTTTGCACTGAATTAAAATTTTAAAAAATAACACTAATTTGGTGCAAACAGAGTATAAATAGGTCTCCCACTTGTCTAAGTCATTCCATTTCCTAGCAATATAAATTAATTCCTTAATCTGAGTTTTCAATCCTGGAGTCCTCCTATCAGCAATGTCTTTTCACTCAAGCACACTTAATAGCTCCTCTGCAAGGCCTTAGTTTTATTTACGTCTACTTCGTATGTTTGAGCCAATTCTGCCAATTTATTGTGAACTTGACCCGCTCGCTTAGTGATTTCCCCTACATATTAATGTGAACTCATCTTCATAATAAGTCTCTAATTGTTCCAGCCCAATATTTCCAACAATCATTGTATCCAATTCTGTTGTAAGTTTTGCTACATCCAATATTCTTTCTTTTGGTGTTGATGGAATTGTGCCCTGATTCACTTCAGTACTCGCACTCTCTCTAGATGTGTAACTTCATTAAAAAAATTCACCCACTCATTTATCTCCTTCACACTGATTGATCACCACAGGTATAGTATCATTTTCTTGAGCACCAATTGCCAAATTTAAAGGTGGTTCCCACACAGGAGTTGTATGGGAAGCTTCTTTCTGATACGTAACTATTGATGTGCATCCTGGCAGTTTTAAAGTTGTATCTGCACTTGCCCCACATGGGGTGCTAGTGTGTTGTTGGTACCAAACTAACAAACTCCCTAACATCTGGACTATTCAGAACTCCACCTTGTCCCTCAACAGTATTAGGCACAATCAGATTGTAAGTATTTTTTCTGGAGCATTCTGAATCATATTTAGGAACTACTGGGCCAATAGTGATTGGAACTGTATGACCATTAACAGTACTGACAGTAGTATCAACTGTGACACACTCTCTCAAACCCTTGCTTCTTGGTTCACAAATCATGTTAGCTGGAATGGCTCCCATCGGACTAGGAGTCATCTTAGATGTTGCAGTGGTGAATATAATTGCACCATTACGACCACTGCCTCGACTTCTATTCTCATTATATGGGGTGGACGTTCAGATAGGAACACATCCAGAAGACTATCTCCAGAGTCGTCGTCACTGTCTACACTCATCTCATTGGGTTTTTTTTGTTTCCTATCGTTCTGTTTTCTAATCATTTCCCTTTCTCCCTCTCCCTCAACCACATCTGTGGTCAAAGAGGATGCAATCTTACTCCTTCTATCATGTTTGTTCTCCATCTTTTCTGCCAAACGTCCCACCTAGCATCCATGTAAGTACATATAGCTTTCTTTGCCCACCCTGGTATTTCTCCCTTTCTATAGGATGACAGGCCTGTTCCCAAGAAGGTCTAGGAGGCGGTTCATCTCATACAATAACCTCCTCAATTTTTCAATGATTCTCAAATTGAATGTGCCATAACATGGAAACCTCAGTGCACCTCCATTTTCTGTGACCTTATGCCATTGATCAGGCCACACACATGTATAGAGCCCTACATTAATTACCATATAATGATCTGGGGTATTTTATGAAGGAGCTTCTTCGCTCTCTCTACTGGGAATATGAACATCACCTCTAAACAAATCTTTCATAACTTTGAAACATTTTACCTTTCCACAATTAAATTTCAACAATTACAACAGAATTTAAACTCGAAAACAGTATTGTATCCACAATCCTTTGCTTCATAATGACTACCAATCACAGCACGGTCCCCTATGATGTTCTTAACCAATTGCAGCACGGCGAAACAACAACTGATCTCTACCAGAGAGGTCCACTGTGACGTAGATCTCTCTCCTCATACCTGTTCCCCTCCTTTACAATCTGCACTCTTTCCATAATATTACACATGAACAAATACCATACAACAGCTTTCGTCTGCTCCTCTAAAGAATGAATAGTTTTCAAACACACAATAACATTTTCAAACACTTCAGAGGAAACTTCAACCCGTATCATCCAGATCAGTATAGCTTCACTCTGCACATTAAGATTAAATATACTAGTCACCTCACATTCACACAAAGCAAGTCCCTATCTCAACTGTGCCATTGATGGTGTCTCACAATGAACATAACCTCTTAGCAGACAATTTAATATGGCGTCTTCTGTACCTTTTAAAATTATTCTAGGATCTTAGGTCACGTTAGCCCTGATAATTTCTTCAACTTCTTTTACAAATCACACTCACACAACAAGCAAACATCTCAGCAAGACATCATCTGGATTCACACACACTGCAAGCTAAATATGAACCACTGCAATTTGTAACCCTCTTAATACTCACACCTCCCTCATCAATAGACAGTCTTCTACATCTCCACAACTTTAGTAATCTTCCGTGATTTGGACATGAGCTCTAGGAACTGGGCCCTGAGGACTAGCTAATCTAGAACACAGGGTTCTAGCTATCTTTACTTCGGGAACCTAACCGTCCTATATCTGCTACCATCAGATCCAGCTCTGTCCCTTTCTTCCTTTTTCTAGGTCCAACTAATATTTTTAGGAGTCCCAAGGGGCAAGGAGAGAGACATTCACTCACACATGAAATCTCAGAGACAAACTGGAAGTTTAGAACAGTATTTATTACAGACTCACAGTCAAACTTAAATAGGTGAGTCTCAGAAACATGCTATATATACATATAGAATCACCAAAGGAGAATTAAATTATCAAACAATATTAAATTTCACTAACATACAAAAGACCAAGAATTCAAAATCGACAGTACAGAAACTAAGGGAAAGCACATGGTGCTTGAACCCAGATTTAGATTTTCCTGCCTAACCATTGAATCTAAGGGACATACTTATATTTTTTTATGCAAAACTGCGCCAATGCAGTTTTGCGTCAAAAAGTTTAACGCTGGCTAACGCAAACCACTGGTTAGACTCATTTGTTTTTGCTCAAACCAATGCGCCTCGTCGCAAAGAAAAATGACGTTAACGCAGCAAAAATAACTTTAATCCGGTTTACATCGTCGCCAGACGGATACGCGCCACTTTTTGCCGCAATAGTGTCAAAAAGTGGTGCAAACACAGCAAAATATGCAAAGGAGAGCCAAAATTGATCCCAGAAGCTATACGATACCCCAGGAAGATGACAACCGACCAGGAACCAGCCAGGTGGACCCACACAAGACCCAGAAGAGGCAGAAGAAGAAAAGGAAGTGTCGGTTCAGTGCAGAGTAGCAGGAAATACTGGTGAAAGAGGTGACGGAACACCAGCACCAACTTTTTGTCACCTCTAAATTGCCAATTGGGAGGAGAGAGGCAATTTGACAACAAATTGTCAATAAGATCAACAGTGTGGCAAAAGCACGGAGAACAGTCACTGAGTGCAGGACGTGCTGGCATGACTGCAATCACAGGACCAAGGAAAAGATGGCAAGGAACAGGAAGGCAGCACTGCAGACTGGAGGTGGGAGTCCAGCACCGCAGGAGGCCCTGGACCACATGGAGGAGATGGTGGTAGCCATCATCCCAGAGGAGATTGTCACAGGGATTCAAGGACAGGACAGCGCAGACTACCAAGATACAACACAGATGCAGGGTAAGTGACACGGGGAACCACAATGCCTATTTGTTAACTGCAACTGGTTGGGGCATACCTACTACAGAATACATGTAAGCCATGATAATCAGATAGTGGAAAGGGCAAAGGGGCACGGCACGGGGGCATGGGCTGTGCAGGTCAAACCTGGGGCACAGCACAACACTACACCAACAACCTTTGCATTGGGAAATGCTGCCATGCCAAGGATGTTGGAAAAGCAAAGCCAGTCCAGGAGGGTTGGGTATAATGTAAAACTGGCATGCTGTCACACGACAGCTGGTATTGTCGCTACATGAACTAGGGCTCATTTAACAGTCTCAGTCCATAGCCGCAAGTGGAATTTAACATTGACAACAGTCGCCACTACCACCTCTGCTGTGTGTGCAGGTCAAGTAGCTAATGGATCAAACACACCCAAATTAGAGGGTTCAGGATGATAACATTATCAATCCCCTGTAAATAATAAAAATGTGCAAATCCTGTCAAATGCTAATGTCCATAGTCGCTACGAACATCAGGCATTGTCACAAACAATATGGGGTACACAGCAGTAATGTCATACCCATGCTGCACATGTCAGGGTCTACCCTGTGGCTGGGTCACAATAGCTGCAATACCACCATGCAACATCTCAAGTGTCTTAGTGCTAAGACAACAGCATTTAGGAAGAGGACTTATATGTCTAGCTAGTGAAACACACCTGCACAGTCATACGAGGAAATGGTACACTGCTAAGACCATCAGTGCTATCTAATGTATCACACATTCCCCAACATCAGCTGTATAACATACCAATGCTGACACCCATATTGTGCCATGCCAATGCTATACATAGTATATGCTAGGTCTCAGCAACATATAGGTGGATGTGAAACATCAGAGACTGGGTCAGTTCCTGAATTTTAAGTGTGGTACAAGTGCCATCAGAACACCCACAGCCAGTGCAAGGCCCCACCATGATAATGGAAGTAGACGGAGGGTTGAGTAGGACAAGAAGGTGGCAACATACAATTTGGCCAGAACCTACACCTAGAGGATGTGACGCAGACAAGTCCTTAAACTGCCCACCCTACATGTGACATGCAGGTGGGGCATAGGCCTGGGAGAATGCCAATATTAATGATAGGAACAATGAACAGGAACCAAGATCACAATGCGCAACTAATAGGAAGTCAGGCATGTCACATTACAAATGCCACAACACAAACACGCTAATTGTACAATATCTCATTGCAGAGGACGAAGGCTCTCCTGGGGAGATGCCTGTCCTGGAATTCCCTGATGACATGGATGACGAGCTGACAAACCTCGGCCAGCAGACCCTCCAAGATGTCCTTGGAACCCTCCTTGCTATGTGTCCGACACACAGGAGTCAACCACACAACAGCTGCAAACACAACACATAACTAACATACCAACACTTATTGGATATGTCTGGGTCTGCAAATTGAGCCAATTCTCCAATTGTGTAGGGGGCTGGTCCACCTATAAAACATGAAAGGGTGAAATATGCTTAATGTCTGCCCAAAGTACAACACTTGGAACAAAAAATTACTGTGTGTGATATTATATGTGATAGACCAGCACCTCAGGCATGTAGACACCCCAACAGACATACCACTGCAAACATGTATTGACCCTGTCACTCCAGTGAGTGATAGACACACATATGCACACATGTAGTGGCCCTAACAATCATGTGGTGCCAAACCTGATCACACAATTGTATGCAGATTCATTTATAGAGGGTACTCCATTTATTCCTTAGTTGTTATGAGAGTCTTGTAAAGCCACATTCCTGATGCACTGCAATACCAGTCACTCAGGAATTGTGGCTTGTGCATCAAGGGAAAATCTGTTACTGTGTGATGCTCATGTGGGTTGAGTTTAGCTCATGAATTATTATGCTTTCTATGGTCCATTACATGTGGGCCTGTGTTGTCTGTAGGTTACATATGCCACATTGCCAGTGTACCCAGATCCGGATATGCCCCCTATGACACCATGATGGGAGGGGATCCTGTGTGTTACTTGATGACAATCTTACGCTAAACATGGATTGCCCATTTCTCAAAATCTAAACAAGAAATATATGCTGACAATGTCTATTTTGATCATCCATGACAGAATACATGGGCACAGGTGTAGTCATTGCACCTGAAATGTGTCACTCATTGCCACGTGTACCTATATCGGGTATTGTAAATCACAGTTAGCCACATTCCTCATCTTACATTTGCTAAGTTGGGTGATCTGCAGGTATACAACAAACTTACACTATACCCTGATTGAAACATGGTTTAGCAAATGTCTGACTGTGGCAATCTTGATGAGGTAGGTCTCAATTTGTATGCACCTTGGGAACAGCAGCAGTCACAGCAATGCTGGTCTGCTGATCTTAGCATACACCCATGTCTGTGATAGCCTACATACTGGGAAGTTAACTATTGGACACATGCTGCACTAGATCATCAGGGATGTACAAAACGTAAACTAGCAAGCTACTTTGTCACTTTATATGTATTATGTAAGCGGTCAGGGGTCACTTTGTGACCTTACATTCACCAAGTTCAGGTATCCCATGATGACCATTAACTAATGAGAATTGCATGGCTATAAAGTGAAACAGATGGCAAATGGATCAGCTCTGTTACAGCAATTGTGCCCAAGGCAAATTAAAACTCACAGGAACAATGAACAGAGGGCCAGATACATTTTTTGTTCTTTAATTTGTAGCATTTGCTTCATGTTTTATGCTTCAGTTATGGAAAGTAGCACCAAACATTACGATATTATCCCATGTGCATTACTTAGGCATCCATTTCTAATTTAAATGCTGCGCAAACCAAGTCAAAGTATCAGCCTAAGATATTACCAGATGTTAGGATGAACTTTGTACGTATAGCCATGATTACAGTTCGGAAATGTATTCCAAATAATTGGGGACTACATTCATTCCTTGCTTTAGCATGTGAAATACATCTCATTCCTGGTACACTCACAGACCATGAATAAAACATAATTTTGAGCAGCATTACCATCATCTATTGACGTCAAAGCAGCAGTTATTGACAAGATCAAGTTGTGTTCTGTAAGTTTGTGAAGCTTTTGCATCAATAAATGATGGTAATGTATAGTAAATATTGTATAAATCAGGGTCACTGTATATTCAACTTGCATTCCACATGTCCCCAAACACTGCATGCAGCATGTCAACAAATCTGCTACTGTCACTACAGAGCATTTAAATGTGCACATTAGTCTGATTTGTACTCACCAACAGGGCCACCAATCACAACCACCCAGGTGGTCCAGCAGGTCTTGCTCTCTAGCAACAAGGTCAGCCCAGCGATGCTTGAGTTGGTGGTCTTTGCGCTGTGTGTTGAATATTTGCTTCAGATCGTACAGCACCTCGGACTACCTGAGCCTCCTCGCCTCCTTGTTATACCCCTGTTCACCCTGCCACCAGCCTCTAACATCAGGTGGAGGAAGTGGCCCACCAGGCAAATGAATGCCCCCAGCTCCTCCTCACGCATTCTCCCCAGACGTGGCCTACCCAACATTACTGAAATGATAGATAGGAAATGGTAAAGAGGAAAGGAGGGAGGAAAATGAAACTTAAATAACCCACAAACAGCCCAACAATACCCCAACTAACAATACCCACTACACAATTCTAACAGTACAAAGACAATATTAGACACCAAAAAAAGACAAAAACACACTTACACTGAATAACTAAGACAATTACAAAAACAACAGATGACAAATAGAATGGCACACAGGAGACAAATGCACAATTTGAACAGACAAAACTCTCAGCACAGCCACACAGTCTAGAAGTGAAAGTGAAAGTACAACTCCACTGTACCATTTCTGTAAACAGGATATCCTATTACATCACTTCCTGTCTCCAATGCGTGCGTTTTTATTATGATGCGTGAAAAATTTATGATGCTTATGGGCTGTGCGTCAAAAAATGTTGACACAAATGCTTAAAAAATCCCCTGCATTCAAAGTTCAATATATTTTTCATTGATAACCAATTTCATGGGATGCAGTGTAGGAATTAACGCTTGGGACCAATGGATGTATAATGGCTGTGAGCGTCATTTTTCAATACATATGCGGCAAAATTTGACACATATGCATGTTTTTTGAAGCACTTGCATCAAAATACCTATCAATCAATCAATCAATAGTTTATTCGGTCTAAGTTTAGACCATTTGAAAAATTAAAAAATTGTCATACATACAGAAAGATAAAAATCGTAAACCATCACATAGAAAGGAAGCATTAACAATTAGTGCACTGCTTATCAAAAAGGTTCATAATGCTACATAAAAAAGTTTCATAAATAATTAAAACAAGACTTTTAAAATAATACCTAAATCTTACCCTATGAAAGACGCTAAATGCTAAGATAATACAAATCAATTTGTTACTGATAAAACATATAAAACTATTTTAAAACAGATTTATAAATAAAATGGATCATAAAAACTACATGCAATAGCTCCTATTTACAAACGTTAGAAGTCAGACAGTAAAAAAGGGTGCCCTAGGTTGGTCAGTACTCTTAAGTAGAATAGTCAAAATAAATTGCATCTTGCCATTTACAAAATAATATATGCTAGGGAACTATAAATCACTTTAGTTGGGGTAACCCACTAGACAAAATGCTCGGAAATACAGACTGATATCCTCAATAGATCGCACTAACAATTATATTTAAAATCCCAGACTATTGTAACAGGGCACTAATCCGCTAACTTCTAGACCGTTCTTCAACCAGTGGATTGAGATCTGTGATGATCCTGCTGCGGATTGTCCATGCTGCTGCCAAGTATTTGGAAACAGAGCTCACTATCAGCATGGAAGTGTCATATTTACATATTCTATATACACTAGTTCGATTTTGAGTTAGCAGTGTTTTACACAGAGGAATAATCCACTTTCCTCGAGGGCATTTGTACAAAGGACAGAAAAATAGGACATGCTCAGGAATTTCCTTGCATAGATGGCAATTTATACATTTGTCGGACAAAGGACTATTGGACGACCAGCGAGCGGTGAAGCTGTTGACCGCCAATGTTCCGTATCTGAACTGAAGTAGTAGAGAACGGGCACGGGCTGGTATAGGGAGATCCAGAAATCTTTCAGGCAAAGGTTCGTGCTTGACCAGTAGGAACTCTGCTGTCAGCCGACCTAACCCATTTGAGCCGAGAGATTCCTCGTAGATTTTTCCCCAATATCGGTCTTTGATCAGCAGTCTAGCGTTACCGGGAATCATCTCGGGGTTCTCCCAATAATGGGATAAAACCAATTTGCCCCAAGCTGCTTTCATCTCCCTTAACCAACAAACTTTTTCCCATCCATAGCAAGGTGGCAATAGTTCTTTGACTGCTGTCCTGAAGGGTTCGAGTTCTTCCATTTTCCATAGTCTAACCCAGTACAGAAGTGGCCTTAAGTATGCTGTATCTTTAATACTGTTTAAACCCAGGTCCAGTCTTAGGGGGAGCATCGGCGTGCCCTTCCCTAGTCTCGATATGTGTCTAAGGAAAATATTTTCTTTGGTTTGGAGGGTGTCCAGTTGTCTATGCGATCCCCAGAGTTCCGCTCCATATAGGGCAGCGGCACGGATTTGGGCTTTGTAAATTTCAGAAATAAGAGTCAGAGGGGGGCTTGCTGCTGTGCTAGCCTTACGTCCTATCACTCCACATCTTTGGCTGATGGTAAGTGCCTCTTTCCTTATAGCTGCATCCCAGCTGCCCTTATCAGATAGTCTAATGCCCAGGTAATCATATTCCATTACCCTCTCCAGATGGGCTGAATCCATCTTTATATTTGCTCTGAGCTTCTTGTTCGGGGCGCTATATATCATGAGTTTGGTCTTCTTAACATTAATATCTAACCCGTAATCTCTGCAAAATGCACAGAACTGGTTGACTAGATTCTGGATTCCCATGGTTGATTTGGCCAGCAGAATAGTGTCATCCGCATAACGTAAACATGGAACTTTAATCCCGGCCAACTTTGGGGAGTCATTAGTGCAATTTGCTAAATACTTAATACAATTATTTATGTATAAAGAAAAAGGGTAGGGGCCAGAACACAACCCTGTCTGACTCCTCTCTCAATAGCCACTTGATCTGTTAAGTCACCATCCTTATTGCTCCTGATTTGTGCGTAAGTATTCTCGTGTAATCGGGTGATAAGTTTCAAGAGACCATGTGGGATGCCCATGTTGGCTAATGTCAGCCATAACTGGTTTCTGGGGACCAGATCGAACGCGGCTCTAAGATCAATAAAAACTACAAAGAGGTTGCCCCCTCCTACTTCCACAGTCTTCCATTTGATTGTTAGAAATCTTAGCCCCTGATCTATGGTACTCACTGCTGGCCTAAACCCTGCTTGCAGGTCAGAAATGACATTGGTTTCCAGAATCCATTCTTCTAAACGGGACAAAATTTGCTTTGCAAAGAGTTTTTGGAAGTTGTCAAGTAAGGAGATTGGGCGGTAGTTGGCAGGGTTGGAGGGGTTGCCTTTCTTAAAGATGGGGACTATCTCCGCTCCCATCCAGGAGCTCGGGACAGGTGCTCCTGCAGCTATTGTATTGGAAATCAGGTTCAGATATGGGGCCCATATATCTGGGCTTGTCTTGTATAAATCGCCTGGGATTTTATCAAGGCCGGGGGCCTTTCCCCATTTCAGTGAAGCAATCGCAGCCTTAGTTTCTGCCAGGGTAAATTCAATTTTGGGGGTCTCAGAGATCATAATATGATCCAATTCCCTGGTAGTAACATCAGCGATCCCAGAATATAGTCGGGAGAAGTGATCTGTCCACTCTACGGGGAGTATTGAAGCACCAGGCGAACAGTTAGGTTCTTCACTGGCATCAGCCACCAGTTTCCAGAATTTCGAGGTGTCATTTATTTTAGCAGACTCCAGGAGGGAAACCCATCTGGATTCATCCCATCTCCTACGGGCTCTACTAAGTTCCTGTTTGTAGTCTTTCCTGGCTTTCCTTATATGGTCTGACTGACCTCCTCTTAAAGCCCTCAATAGTTTGTGCTGTGCTTCCCTACATACTGCATTGAACCACCTTGCGTTACACTTCTTTTTAACTTTTTTTGTAGACTCTTTAGTAAAGAGATGTTTTAGAGAATTAAATAGTTGAGTGTGGGCTGCTATAAGCCCATCCCTATCTTTTAAAAGCTGAGGTATGCGATCCATGTGGTCAGCCAACTGTCTGTACACAGATGCCAAGGTGACTGTGTCAGTACCCAAAAATTTACATCTAACATTTCGTCTGTTATTGGTCAGTGTGAGCTGTTGCTCATGGGTCTTGAGGCAAGAGACTTCAAGTAGGGGTAGTAAATTCCTAAGAGATAAAATCAATGGCTCGTGATCACTTGCCTCATGTTCTGCAATGTTCATGTCAACCATATGGCCCCACAGCCGGATATCAAGCAAAATATAATCTATCTGGCTCTTCTGTGTTCCACGCCTAAATGTAGCGTGAAGATCAGGGTCCGAGCGGGAACGACCGTTGCAGGCCCGCAGTCCATGAGCCAGTGTAATGTCCACAACCTGATGTGTTAGTCTATTCATTTTTTGTCTTTTGCTTGACACCAGTTGAGGAATACCCCAATAGGCGTCCTCATCTTTATATAGTTCCTGAGCCAGCAAGTAGGGTTCAAAAGTGACATTAAAATCTCCTGCAATAAGAATAAAGTGAGAAGGTGATTTACAAGAGAGGAGGCTATCCAAAATAGTCAATGTGTCTGACTCATATTTGCTACCCAAGCTCCTGTTATAAATATTAATTATTAGAAGTGGTTTCTCACTAAGGGATGGTATTGATAGACCCATCAAATCGGGACAACCCAAGTCAATTGTTTCAATCCGACATTTAAGGGAACAGCTAAGCCATATAAGCAGCCCACCTGAGGGTCTCCCTGAGTTCACCTTAGTTGCTGGGACCCAGTAACTTTTGTAACCGATTCTGTATTTAGGCTCCAGTGCCCACGTTTCTTGAAAAATACATATTTTATGTTCATCTATGAATTTGCCCCATTCAGGGTTACTCATTTTATTCTCCAGCCCTACAATATTCCAACTAAGAACGGTGTCTAGACCATCTATTTTATCTTGGAGAACTTCAGCCACAGAGTTCTCTCTTGCAGATGGGGTGCCGCGGGGAGATTTTATACCCTTTTCAATAGTATCTATACCAGCCTCATTTGGGTTTCCCACTACCATATCGCCCAAGATATTACTTGCCCCGTCTAAATCGGGGCGTGGCGTGAGCAGTTCGAGTATCTGAAATGGTGGTGAATGCCCATGATTACTGGGGTCTATTAAGTCCGGGGCAAAATTGGTCTCAATCACCTTGCCCTCCTTACTTGCTCCCCCGATACAAATTTCCAAACACTGGTCACAGAAGGAAAACCAGATACTGGTTTCCGTCTTAGAAGGATCTGGCTGGGCAGGTGCGGAGATTGACGTGGAATCTCTGGTGTCTGCAATAGGGGTCTGGTCAGCCTCAGGAATACCTAACCCTATTTCATATGTTTCAGTATTTCCAACTATAGGGTGCTCCTTATCCCAATTTTTAGAACCTTGGGGCTGAGGTGAATAGTATACAGTACTAACTTTTAGTCAATCCATTTCAGAGAGGGGGCTGCATCTCAACTGGGGGTCAGGCTGCATCTGCAAACTAGTGAGACTTCTGAGTGGCATTGTCGCACCCTTAGTAGCTGGTGCAAATTTATGAGGGTAGAAGGCCTGGAGCCTACATAGAGAAATTTCTCCCCCTAGAGGGTTAGATTGACACACATTCAAGGAAAGCTGTTGGACAAGGGAAGGTGCATCGAAGTTGATAACAATACAATTCCCCGTACCGGGATTCTTAAGTGGACCCACCCAACCCACCCTCCTCACCATTAATATTGATGGTATCATATGAAAAGCAAATCTAGCGTATCTATGTAACCAGTGAATGACCTTATTTTTCAGTTCTGTAAATGATTCAGAAATGTTGGATTTGAGCTTAGGAACACTGGTAATAACAAGCACATAAGAGCAAGCTTCCGGTGGTAGGTGTAAAGTTCTCATATTAGTCCCTTGATCTCTATGCATCCGGTCTGCTGGAGGGTGGGTCTGATCTGGGGTATCTTTGTGCAGTTTTGTGCCCGTGTTATTAAAAGAAGCAATTTCGTCAATCCCCCTTGAAAGGAGGGGATCAATCTTAGAGCACTTAGTTTTAGGGGCACTGACCAGTCTAGCAGTTGGAGCCTTCACTGGTTGATACAGAGAATCTGGAAAAATTGATCGAGGGTTATGAACAGTGCTCGATGATAGAGGAAGGCTACTGGCACTGTTGACTGGAGGACCTGAGGGAAAATTTTGTTGGGAATATTGTGAATCTGGTGAGGAAGAGATGGCCATCTGGTTGAGTTTGATGAGACCGTCAAGTTTCTCCTCGATGGCTAGTAGGCGAGTTGTTATAGGGTATAGTTTTTTAAAGAGCTCGTCTTTTATGAAATCTATTATAAAAGCTATATCTGAACTGCCATTGTTAGTAGCTTGGGCAGGTGTACAGTCCTTGGTCCGAGTAGGCACGGCATGATTGGGGGAGTTCAAAACACGGGCCTGTTTATTCTTTAAGTTTGCCTCCCCTCGTTTTCTTTTGCCCTTTGAGCTGTGCTCTGGGGTGGGTGCAAGCCTATCTGGAAGAGGCTGAGTAGTTTGAGGGGGATGTATAGCATTATCCAGGGACTCTGCAGCAGACATTTGGGTGGTTGGAGGTGGGATTGCCAAGGCAGGCCGAGAAGCGGATGGGTGAAGAGGTTGTGGAAGAGTTTTCGGTGGGGCCTCCGTCGATGGGGGGGGGGGGCAGTTAGACGGCGCTCCACCAATTCAATTTCTTTTTCTAATGCCCCTACCCCTTTTTGGAGAAAACCATCTAGAGTCTTATTGTTGCCGGCCTTTTCCAGAGGCATCCCCCCCTTCTGTCTGCCCATCTTGCTTTAATAAAATACTTTAGTCCAGCCCCAAAGTTTGACAGTCTTTTTCTGTAGGTGCTTTCCCTCCCCTGTTCCCACCCTGATTACACTCCACTGAGGCTTTATTAAAAGGCTAAAACAACAGGAGGACTGCTCACCTATGTTGGTAAGGTGTCCAGGTGACTAAGGTATATTCGTCTGCTGGTCACCGACCTCAAGAATCAAAATGAAAATGGTGTGGCCCAGCCCGGCCTCCTCCGGTCGCTGACGGGCGCAGGACGGGCCCGCCCTTGGCCCGGGCTTCGCCCAGGCGCCACCCGCGCGCGTCCCGCGAGGCAGGAGTGCTGCCGCAGTTTTTAAAGGCCTCCTGCCCAGAAGGTGAGTTGCCGCCTCCTCCCCCTCCTTCTTTCAAGCTCGTCCCGCGAGGCGGGAGCGCTGCCGCAGTTTTTAAAGGGCTCCTGCCCAGAAGGTGAGTTGCCGCCTCCTCCTTCTTTCATGCGCGTCCCGCGAGCAGGGAGCGCTGCCGCAGTTTTTAAAGGGCTCCTGCCCAGAAGGTGAGTTGCCGCCTCCTCCCCCTCCTTCTTTCAAGCGCGTCCCGTGAGGCGGGAGCGCTGCCGCAGTTTTTAAAGGGCTCCTGCCCAGATGGTGAGTTGCCGCCTCCTCCCCCTCCTTCTTTCAAGCGCGTCCCGCGAGGCGGGAGGGCTGCTGCAGTTTTTAAAGGGCTCCTGCCCAGAAGGTGAGTTGGCGCCTCCTCCCCCTCCTTCTTTCAAGCGCAGATGCGTGAAAAATTTATGATGCTTATGGGCTGTGCGTAAAAAAATGTTGACACAAATGCTTAAAAAATCCCCTGCATTTAAAGTTCAATATATTTTTCATTGATAACCAATTTCATGGGATGCAGTGTAGGAATTAACGCTTGGGACCAATGGATGTATAATGGCTGTGAGCGTCATTTTTCAATACATATGCGGCAAAATTTGACACAATATGCATGTTTTTTGAAGCACTTGCATCAAAATACCTGTCTTTAACTGTGTTTGGCTCATTTTTCACATTTTTAACGTACAGGAAAGCTGTAAGTATACAGAGATAGGCTGTTAGGGCCTGCATTGTGTGTACCAGTGTTTGGGCACATGTTGCAGACCATACTACTGCAGACCATAATACTCATGTTGTTGTGCCGGATTAGCACTCATAACTGACGCAACAGCAACCCAAACATTTGGAATATGAATTGGTATTCCCTAGTCTGAGCAGGTGGTGCATCAATAGAGGATAGCAAGTCAACACAAGTTATTACATTCACTCATTGCCTGTGTGTTTATGGCTGTGAATTGTCTATTTCAATTGTTGTTGTGCCTCTGTGTGAATGTCACAAGACGTGTTTTGCATAATATGCTTGTATGCATGTGTTGTAAATGTGGATAACCATCAGATGCAATTCAGTGTGGTACATCAGTCAGGATATGTGTTTGTCATACCCGTAGTATCTAATGCTGTGCGAACTTCCCTGACTTTTGGGACAAAACATCTCCCATGACAAACTATGCGCAGGATAGATAGAGGACGGTTGATAATGGCAATGTTGCAGGAGTATGCCATCACATGTACTGGAATGTGGATACTACTTCCTGGTCACTTGTTTGTATACTACCCATGAGTCAGGCATTTGAAAATGCTAGGAAGGTACAGTGTTTGTGACACAGAGTCCCAAAACCAATCCAAAAATGTAATGTCACTCCACAGTTTGAGTCATATAAATGACCTATGTTTCTCTTGTGGCAGTGGAGGACCAGCAGACCAAGGTGCACGTGCTCACATATTTCCAGTGGTTAATTGCGCAAAGGTGTCCAGTTCAAGTGTGTGGCCATGTGTACCCTGTATCAGTATTGGCCTCCATGTTCTCACATTTACGTGCAGGTCTAGTAATGAGTCTGTGGAGCCATTCCCTGCATTAACAGAGTATCCTTCAAAGCAGAATTGACCGAAAGCCAAAGAGGAATTGACAACACACAAGGGGATAGCCCAGCTATGGCACTGCAGAATTTTTATGAGGCTGACAACAGGGCAACCTTAGTGTGCTCACAAACGTAATGGATCAGTAATAGGAAACAGGCAGGTTTCATCACAACATTTGTACACAGAGTGGCCTCTAAAATTCCCACTGCAACAGGGAACATCAGTGCCTCTGTGCTGATGAATCTCACAGCTAGTCACCATGCAAGCACCATCAATGGGTTGCGGCCAATGTGAATCTGTGTGTGGACCGTCAGGGCACAAACATGTTTTGTCCTTTCATGCACATTAGCAAAGGTTGTTTGTTGTGCTGGAGGCACCATACCAAATCCATGCATATAGCCATAATACACTTTCACTGTTTGTCACTAATGCATACATGAAACCCAGACAAGGGATGGGGCAGGGATTAGGCTATTTGAATACATGTCCCAGACCATGATACGATAAGTAAACTGATTACACTATACAATCTATTTGAGGATTCACCATAGACCTACCAGACACAATACCCCAGAAGGAAAGATAGGGCATGGAAAGCAACTATGAGACAAATGTAGCCTCACGGAACCTCTATGGTAACACAAAGACAGGAACCAGTCAGGCCCACAGGATGCAGGCTCTGTAAGGAACAAACATGAACAAGGCAAATGCACGGTGAGCAGACTCTGACTGTGAAAAGCTGGAACAACACTGTGGAAATTAAACACTGTATTTGTGCTGTGGGCTGCAGTGTTACACAATAACCCGAGGCCTGTGTTACACAAGTGATTTATTCAGCAATGCACAACAAGGATATACATAACATGGCAGCTTCTAAGCAGTTCCAGGCAGCATAAATGGCAGTGCAGGTTCAAATGGCTGGTCTGCATGTAAGTGCTCACAGGTGTGTTCAGCTTCAGTCTCTCACAAGTCATGTAGGTGAAAATCAATTCAAAGGACCAACAGTACCTTTCACATGGGAAGCAATAGACAGGTGATTACAGGTCCTAAAGACTACCAGGCAGTGCATTATACAACCAGAAGTCCATGCAGACAGATTAACTATGACTATGGCATACCATACTAAAGAGGGAAGCACACAGGAGTCAGAATGGGAGTCTGGGTGTGTGTAGATGAAGCTTATCAGGGTACAAATAGTCCACTTATAGGGTCCCCTAGAGAAGGGTGGGGAGAGACTGAAAACATGCCTGTGGCAGGACTTATAACCTGAGATGGCATGCACAGGTTATGTCTTGTGAGCAATGCTTGTCATACCTGGGGCACTCGTGCTATCCATTTGCAACTTTCATGGACTTCTTGTCACACATGCTCCTTGCAGAGATAGTTGATGTCACACTTACTGCTGCCAAGGGTCTGGTCATACATTCCTGTTACCAATGCAATAGCACATCCACTGCCTCAAGTATGAAGCACTTTTTTGACTTATGATTGATGGTGTCTTAGTTGTGTGCCATATGCTGCAATGAACCATGCTGGCAACATGGATGTGTGCCTTAGCTGTGGTCGTCTGATATTGGCATTCAAATGTGAAATAGACAGGATATATGTCATCAGCACTGTGTGTGAAGTTGGGTGTACATTCATACCCATCAAATGTGATGTGGCTTTTTCAGGATCCTAATCTGTATTTCTGCAATGCTCCTTGAGGCTAAACTCTGATTATGATTCCTAGGGATCATGTGATGCAGAAATAATTACCCAGACCATGATTGAGTGATGAAGTGTGGTGTTTAAAGACATATGGTAAGAAAGTGGTGATGGTGACTAGAGTTAAAAGAAGTTTTGTACAATGTGTTGTCTCCGATGCAATCCGGCTGCAGTGTTTGGATGGTCCCCCTCATGTTGATGGACAGCATCCTACTCTTCCTCCTCTTCAGGCAATTGTGGGTCTGGTTCATAGAGGGGAATGTTCCTCCTTACACATATGTTGTGCAGGATGGCACAGGTGAAAATGATCTTGCAGACCATTTCAGGTGAATACAGGAGGCTGCCTCTGGTAATGTTGAGGCACTTGAATCGTGACGTCAGGATGCCAAAAGTCTGCTCTACTATGGTGCATGTCCTCTGATGTGCCTCATTATAGGCACACTCTGATGCAGTGCTTGGGTTGGCAAATGGAGTCATGATCCATGGCTGGATCCCATACCCCTGATCAGCTGAAAGAGAAAATGAGTGTAAACATTTTGATGTTGCTTGCACCATGATTATAACTTTGCATGGCAGTTGTTATCTTGTGTCGTCTGTGGCTCTTCTGTGTTTGTGTTATTGTGTGGAATCCTAGGCTTCAAGGATGTTCTATCAGCATTGGGTTGTTTATTTATATCAACTCCTGTTTGGCTGATTGACCGGATATCAGCGGTATTTTTGTAAACTTGCAGTACATTGTGTATCTCCCATGCATTATGTCATGTGAAAGAAGTGTCCATGTGTCTTCACTGAAGCTGACATGATACTTCCACACACAGAATCGATTCCACAGTGGTGGTAACACGGTTGCACTATGTGGCCTGAAGATCCCATCCAAGTCAACATATGTAATAGCATGTGAAAAACAACAGTGAGGCCCTTTGATTTCGCTAGGTGACAATGTACAACACATCTCCATATGTTTGCAGCACTGAAGTGTTGACAATTGACAATGCACAAATATCCCATCTGTGACAGGTTCTATGCAAACCTATTTTTGTGCCCTCACCAAGTTGGTTCATGTGCAAATGTGTACCTACACTACTGAACCTGGTCCAGGTAAGGTGGCTAACTTGGTTGTGGGGGTGAAGGTTTAATTGTCAGAAGGTCCATATGCCTACACATCAGTTATGTATATGTGTAATTGTCTCATTCCGTATGTGTAGCAATGTGCACTTTGCAATTATGTCACATCAATATGTGTTCTTAGCACAGTCCACTTCCTTATTGGTAGCGGGCAATGTCAGCCCAGGAGTGATGTGAGATGTTGGTACAGCCTCAATGATTCCATGTCACCTTCATTAGAGTCATCATCATCCTGCTATGTGTCTCATGGTGTTTGACCTGCAGCGAAACAGATTACACGGCCCTTACACAGTTCGGATTGCTTGGAAGGGTGTGTGATTGAGTGTTATTGATGTGATGTTGGAAGGTTCATCTTCCAAGTTGCACTGCCAGTTAAGGCCATGTCATTGTCACTGTGTGTTTTAAATTGGTCCCTTGTGGCTCTGGAGTGGCATCTGTTGTTATTTGCATCTGTCATTTGTCCATAGGTTTGTATCCCATTGGGTCAGGATATCAAACATGAGTAGCAGTGTCACACCCTCAGTGTCTTCGTGGCCACGTTTCAATGTAGTGGTGTATGTGTCGTATGTCCTACAGGGCTGCTGTGCAATGTGTAAATTACTAGGTTTCTGCACTTACCAACAAGTAGGCCATTTCCATATCGTCCATCCTGGAAGTGTTGATTGAATGTGCAGTGGCGGAAGATGAATGAATTATGTACACTCCCAGGATACTTTGCCACGATGTTGGTGATCAATCCCCGGTGATCCACAATGGCCTGCACATTGATGGAGTGTGTGTGCTTCCTGTTGCGGTATAGATGCTCGGTTGCAGCAGGTGGCACAATCCGTTCATGTGTGCAGTCAATGGCAACAAGCACATGTGGGAAGCCGTTGATTTGGTAGAA
Organism: Pleurodeles waltl; assembly: GCF_031143425.1. Taxonomy (NCBI): domain Eukaryota; kingdom Metazoa; phylum Chordata; class Amphibia; order Caudata; family Salamandridae; genus Pleurodeles; species Pleurodeles waltl. The sequence goes on from NC_090448.1 coordinate 493,971,599, forward strand.
GCCCTGTTTGGTCTCCTGCTGCTTCAGCTGTGTGTTGGGGAAGCTGATGTGGCGAGGTGTGAGGGAGATGATGGCATCCAGTACCTTAAGTAGAAAGGCAGAGAATGAGGGCTGTGAGATCTCGGCAACCAGGGCACCAGTGGTTTGAAAAAAGGCACTTGCCAACATGTGGAGGACAGCTAGCAGCTTGGTATTCGGTGGAATGATGTGGGGTGTCTGCAAGCTGGGTGGCAACTTTGGCTCAATGTGGCGCAGCAGCTGCTGTATGGCTGGACCTCTGGATTATGTCAGGTTCCCTGAGGCCCAGAAGGGTTGTCCTGGTCCGGAATATCCTCTCCTGCCTTCTGCGTTGCCTTTGGGGTCCCTGTTGGTGTGGTGGAAGCTGCTGGTGTTGTTCCTGTAATCTGTGTCTTCATGCATGCTGGATGAATAGCACCTCCATGTTTTCCTTTTTAAGCTCTGATCTTGCTTCTGTGTGGTTTCCTTAAGTACTGGTGTGTTTGCCCCATTTTAACACCTGCCCTGACCCAGGTGTAAATTTTTGACACAAATCGGGCTGTGCGCCATTTTCCGACCGCCTCCCAGCCATGCAGCATTTTTGCCCTGTTGGATAAATATGGGGCACGGGTGTTTAAGTCATTTTTGGACGGGAACACCTACCTTGCATGTCATTAACGCAAGGCGGTTTCACGCAACCAGAAAATGATGCACACAGTGGAATTTTGGCGTTCGCGGGGTCCGGCGTCAAAGTATAAATATGGTGTTAGGTTTGCACCAAATTTGCATCCGAAAAATGACACAAATTTGACACAAGCAGAGTATAAATATGCCCCTAAGTTCCTAACTATTCTAATAAATTAAAATGAATTCAGAGCAAAGCATCAACATCACAGAAAACTTCGGTAGAAACCCTGTTGAGAAATGTGAGTTGCATGAAGCCATTTAGTCTGACAAAGGAAAGGGGATCTGTGTCTCCATCAAGGGTCTGCTCTAGTCAAGGGGCAAAGGGAATCTGAATCTCAAACTAACTAAACACTTTAATCAGCCTCTGAACCTTCATGTAGGTCACATCACTACTAAGAAAGTTTCACTGACATCATTTTAAATTATATAGAATTACCTTTATCCTCTTCTGAACCAATTTCCTCGACCTTGGATTACATCCATGCTCAGGAATTCCAAAAGGGAGTCATTCTTGCAGCTTCTTGTCTGATTCTCATCATTGATAACCCAGCTCGCACTTCCTTACCTATCACCTGCAAAGGAAAAAGAAAGCAAGCTTCATTTTGAAGTTAAACACAACAATTGTGTAGGCTTTAACTCCAGCCTAAACAACAGTAAAGAAGTACACCTTTTAGTTATTCCCTTATACATGCAGTTCTTTTAAATGTAATAAATTAAGTGCGATCATAAAATATATAATTCATTAAGATGCTGAGGTATAAATGCATTTAGTTAACATTCGATAAAGGCAATTTACATGTAATACTTGTAATTTTTTACTCATAATGGCACTGTAATGTTGTGGTCTTTTAATGTATCACATCTACATGGATATAGCTTGAAATTAAATGCTTCATTACTCCTCTTTCAAGAAAAGCATATTTGCGCAGCCACGTTACAGTCTTTCATATGCCAAATCTCTCTGCCTTAGGATTTTATACACTTTAGGAAAGTGTGACCTCAGTCGTGACCAATATTGTTCAGTGACTATATTTTTAAATCCCTTTCATCTACTTTAATATGATCGTTTTTTCAGTGATTTACATTTTTGGAACTCAATAAGGTTTGATTAGTCTCTGTAAAGGTTTGAGGGGGCTCATGACTCCTGGGTGTTGGGAATATGGAAATGTTGAAGTTGATGGTATTGAAGTCTCTCAGCTTTCAGATTGGTATATTCCGCTTGTAAAGGACAAAGTATTCAACCTGTCCTTCCTGAAATAGTCCTGATAGTGCTCTACATTCATCTTTTACTCACTGGAGAGAGCTTTCAGCTTCCAAAGCTGGAGAAAAATTAGGAAGTTTGTGAAAACACAAAAAATGCAAGTCCCACCTCCCAGATATTTGGCCCCATGTTTCCTGTAATGTTTTACCTGAGTTGACTAAAGCACTTTACATTGGTATTGTGATTTCCCTAACTATGCTAGATCTCACAAGGAGAGTCCCACCACAGCCCAGGTAGTGAAGAGCCATTTGTATCACTTTCTCTAAACGTTCACTGCAAAATTATGCATTAGTGTGCTGCTCAGTAGTTTTTTTATAGGGTGGGATAGCCAAACCTACATTTGTCCTTGGAGACTATGAACATCCTGTAAGATACTTGGGCCCGTCTCCCAGCTCAGACAACATTTTTGAATAGGTTGTAATTCTAATTTGCGATTCCTAACTGGCTGTGCTTGGACAATGTAAAAGATCCTTGGCAATGTGTTCATCTCAAGAACATTTATTCTTTTCAACCAAGAAATGTACAGTGTTCTCCAGCACCTAAGGTCTTCATTAAACTGTTTTCAGAGAGTAAACCAATTAACATTCTTCTGTCCCTCCATTTTGATGGTCAGGAGTAATCTTAGATATCTGATCGATCAATAGAGAGTTTCATTTCAGGGGAGAGAGGAGATGTAGCATGAATCACCATGTCTGGACTGAGTGGTTGTTCATCTAGCACCACTGGGAAATAATGTTCTGGGATTGTCAGGGCTCACAGAATGATTAGCTGCATAGAGACATAGATTATGTCTCCCCGGAAAAGGAGATTCACCTTATATCAACTTGGGACCTGATTCTAAAAGTCAACAGCTCCATCGCCAGGGTAAATAGGAAGGAAAAGAGAGGCAGTCCTGCCTTATACCTATCAGAAGAGGTAATCCAGATGTTCTTTGGCTATTCACATGGACGTTTGCTTTTGGACTTTTTCATCTTACTAGTATGCATCCCATCATCTTCTTATCTATGCCCAACCTTACCACAACGGCTTCTAGGAACTTCCATCTCACCTAGTCACAAAAATTCTCCCCTTAGGGCCTTACTACAAGTGCCCAAAGGCACAGAGCGATAATCATTGCGCACAAAATAATCTGACATTGAGGAGGTCAGATTTTGTCATTTGTGATGTTTATCACCCATTGTAAGATTTACCTGCAAAATGGGACAAAATATGTGGAGTTTAATGCCAAAAGCGCTAAAATTCAAATATAGTGTTATGTTCCAGGAATATTTCTGGCCAGTAACTTTTGGCTGAATTATCCAACAAAAAATCTATCTGGGAAATACAGATTTTAACACACTCAGTAGCAGATTTAGTAACAATTTGCTTTGCCCTTGCACAAGCAAAGGGGCGCAATGGCAACGCAACTATTAAGTCAGATTTATCAAGCCACACAAGACCACTTTGCGTGACCCTGCATGGATTGATGAATCTAGACTAATGCTATGCATCCCAAATCAAGACTTTACATTACTCTGCTCCAGAGAGGCGTTCCATGGTTTGACTTGTGTGTTCCCACGCATCCATCCATGGATATTGGGCACTCCCAGGTTTATCATTACTGGTAGACCTAAGAATAAGCCAAAATGCTACAACTCCCCAGGTAATGATGAAAAATCTTAATTTCTCCTTGTTTTTACCTCTTTCTGTGTACCCAGAATTCTGAATCACACATAGAAAGTGGCAAATGCCTCAGATGATTGTTTTTGTGCAGGAAGGTGCCCCTTCCAGCACAAAAGCTATCCTGTCTGCAACGCAGACACCCTTGTACCACAGTGCAAGGGTACCTGCATTGGCACAAGGCAGCATATTGTGTGCCTGCGCAGGTTAAGGACAGGAATGTGCTATAGACCATTAAATAATGCACATTCCTGCCCTTTCCCTTTTACAAGGTGCAGCATAGTGTCTTGCTGCGCTGTGTGAAAGTCAGATAAATATGCCCTTGAGTAAATCTCCATCACTCAAAATTCTAATAACATATGGGAAATATACTGGGCAATTGTAATGAGGTCCTAAGTGGGGAATCTGCCTGAAATTGTTACTCCCTTTCCCATGCTTATTGAAACTGCCCTGATCAACATCGATCACGTCTGTCATCAGGTTTTCCAGCCTATTAGTTTGGACTTTTGTGAAGATTGTGGCATGTGTTCATGGATGCTATAGTCCTTTAGGATGCGCATCTTATTTGGCTCTTTACTGCTTTGAGACTAAGCCAATAGTCTACGGCATACATACTAGACATTATGCCTACCAAACTGATGAAGATGTTAAAGAGGCCAGCATGTGGCTGACCTTGCTGGGAGAGACAGATTTTGTAAAAAGATATGGGAAGCCAGCTTTGCCCGAGGATTTATTAAGGTTCATTGTTTCAGGATAGCATGGATTCCAGTTATGCCTATGGGCATCTCCAGAGTTTCCATTACTTCCTCCATTAAAGTTGCCAGGAGACAATAAGGTAAGTTCTTATATCTTCTTCTATCTCCTCCCATCTAACACAAGGGGACACCCTTGATGTCCCAGTCTGTTATTTCCCATGTAAGCATCTGGACTTCTACTTTCATTCTCATGTGTTTTCTCTTTCCACCTCCTTTCATGGACTTCAAGCTATCTGAATGAGTTCCCTCATTGTATAGTTACAGGAAGCTCATTTTCTGACATGCTGAGGGTAGATCTCCTTTTGTGATACTGGACTCATAGTTGCATTTTTTGTGCTCATCATTCATGCAGGCTGCTGCCCCCTCTTTCTGGAAGTAGCGGTTATGCTTTCTCTTGAGGGCTACCCATGTGGAGTGGGGTGGAGGGAGGGTGTACACAACATGTGTTTCACTTCACTCACTAAAGCTCTCTCCAGAAATAAGCACACAGGTACCCACGTTCATTCAGTCTTCCCATCCCAGATCCCAATAGCAGTGGTTCACCAAAACCTCCCAAATGTTGACTGGGATTCAAAACTGTGGGTGGTTTACAGCATTCACCCCTCTCTGCCCCAGTTAGTGACCACCCCTGCAACAAGTGAACCTCCACAGACTATAACGAGTTCTACTGGCTAGTGCAGAGCCCAGTGAGGTTTGTTTCTCAGGGGCAGCCTGATTGAAAAAGAGAGCTGTCTAGCCCTGCAGGCTTCAGGGTCACCAGGTACCCATCCTTGCAGGCGCCCATCACCAACGTCTGCCTGTAACCAACTTCCGCTTGAGAGGGACAGTTCCAGCGTGTCATCATGCTGGACAGATCCTCTCACCCTTGGTGACCGTGCAGCCAGAAATCCAGAGGTGAGGGGCACCATCTAGCAGTCCCAACCCTACATCAATCCACCAACTCGTTTTGCTGGTATGTGTCACTCATTGCTCTTAAACACCCACCCTCACCTTTCCTGGCAGCTCTCTGGATTTAGGATGAAGTAGCACCTATGCAGAAAATGCTTGGGGGCTGCATGTCACCTCATATGCAGCTTAGAAGGTCAAGGAGCCACGGCAGTGCTCAAAATAGTTGCTACCAAACTGCTACCTTGCCAAATGTACGTTACTCCAGTATTAACATTAGCTCACATTAAATTATTGTAATACTCTACAATAACTGTATCAGCAATCCCCTCATGTTTGTCATTATTTGACATCATGGCTACAGGAAACTTGGCAAGAAGGAGAGAATTTTCTATCAGGGTACCGTGAATTCTGAAGTAGAGCAGAAAAAAGCAAAATCAAAGAGTCACCCAAAAGGAGGTCTATCAAATTATATAACAACCAGCAAAACATTCAAGGCAAGGATTCTAGACCTGAAGCCTGTCCACATGGTAGCAGTTATATCGAATATTGGACACTGGGCCCAATATCTGGGCTACTATAATGGTAAATATTTATATCAACCCCAAAGCGGCCCAAAACAACACTTCTAATTATAACTGAAAGTGAATTAATAATTCTAAGAGCTTCATATGAGGATACTCCATGGTTCATCACAGGAGACTTCAACTTAAACATGGGCAATCATGGCAAGCCAAGCATTAGAGAAGGTACTCAGGATCAGAGTCTGGGTATTCTGCCACAAGTATCTCACTCCATGTCCATCAATAAATGTGACCGCCCTTCTGCATGAGTCATGGAGGCCCTCGGGCTGAGGGCCGTTAACGGCAGATTTCCAAAGGACTCTCCAATGAACCCAACTCATAAATCAAATAAATAGGCTAATGCCTGAGATTATACCTTAGCCTCTATAGTACTCTTCAAGTACATACAGGATTTCCGCACACAGAGGTAAGATGTGAAAGTGATCACCATCTGCAGATTATAATAATATTGAATAACAATCAGCATGCGAATTATAGAAAAAAACTGTGAGAACAAGATTCAGGAACTCATCTACTATGAATAAGATGGTTGAATATATCTATGGGGAACTATGAGACATGTAAAGGTAGTCTACCAACATCTCAAGGGATGCAAATTGACTTTATTGCTAACTGGGAGGCCATGCTGACATCACTAAGGAAACAGCGGGCCCCCAACAGCAGCAGTCTGCTGTGTTGGGACAGGGGAAAAAAAGATGGCTCATTCAGACCCTAAAGCAACAAAGGCAGCAACTTAATAAAGCAGCTAGACTTCTGAAGCACCAGCACTCGGAAAGTGTCCATCTTAGCTGCTTCCTTGAATTAAGAAAGAAATACAAGAAGGTGTTATGGGAAGCTCAGCAAGCTCACACAGACCAGGAATGGATCAAAATTGTGAGGCTTTTAAGGGAAAGAATTGAAAGCCGTTATGGTCCATCATTAATTGAGTGAGGGGCTGTGGGAGTCCTAAGCAACACAGTGTCAACAGAACAGTGGATAGACCATGGGGCATATTTATACTCTGTCTGCGCCGAATGTGCGTAAAAAAATATTTTTACGCACATTCAGCGCAAACCTTGCCCCCTATTTAAATTTGACGCCCGCAGACGTCAACATCGCGCTGTGTGCGTCATTTTTTGGATGCAGCAACCCACCTTGCGTTAATCATATGCAAAGTAGGCGTTCCCGTCCAAAAAATGACTTAAACGCCCGTGCATCGTATTTATGCTTTTGGGCAAAAATGCTGCACGGCCAGGAGGCGGAGCCAGAACATGACGCACAGCCCGATTTGCATCAAAAATTAACACCTGGGTCAGAGCAGGCGTTAAAATGGGGCAAACACACCTGTATTTAATCAGAACACACAGAAGCAAACAGCAGACCAGCAGAGCAGCAAAAGGGAGACATGGAGGTGCTTCTCATCCAGCGTGCACGCAGACGCAGAGCCCAGCAACAACAATAGCAGCTACCACAACACCAGCAGGGACCCCAAAGGCAGCGCAGAAGGCAGGAGAGGATATTCTGCACCAGAACAACCCTTCATGGCCTCAGGGAACATGACATCATCCAGAGGTACAGGTTGAACTGGCAGGCCATTCAGCAGCTGCTGTGAAACATAGAGCCACAGTTGGCACCCACCTTGCTGACACCCGCACCATCCCAACAGAAACCAAGCTGCTAGCTGTACTTCACATGCTGGCAAGTGGCTCTTTTCAAACAACTGGTGCCCTGGTTGCCGGAATATCACAGCCATCATTTTCTGCCTTTTTGCCCAAAGTACTGGATGCCATCATTGGACTCACACCCCGCCACATCAGCTTCCCTAACACACTGCAGAAGCAGCAGGAAACAAAACAGGGGTTTTACCTCATTAGTGGATTCCCATACGTCCTTGGTGCAATCGACTGCACACATGTACGCCTTGTGCCACTTGCTGCAACTGAACACCTCTACAGCAACAGGAAGCACACACATCCCATCAATGTGCAGGCCATTGTCGATCACCAAGGATTGATCACCAACATCGTGGCAAAATATCCTGGGAGTGTCCATGACTCATTCATCTTCCGTCACTCTACCATCAATCAACACTTCCAGGATGGACGGTATGGCAATGGACTACTTGTTGGTAAGTACAGAAACCTACTTATGTACACACTGCACAGCAACCCTCTAGGGCACACAACACATACCCCACAACAGCAACATGTCGACAGGAACACACTGAGGTTGTGACATCGCTAGCCATGTTTCATAGGTCAGCATTGAACCTGTCACACAATTGAAATTAGTGTACAGTTTAATGTTAAGACGTCAATGATCACAACGTTTGGAGTGGTTTGCCTAATTGTCACCTTGAAAATGTAAGTGTCTCAATTATGTTTAAATTAATCCATTGCATAAGTCTAAAGGTATGGGATGTCCAGGGTACATAGATGTGAATGTGTTAACAACACTGTCAAAATGAATCTGTGTATGGAACTATCATCTCACCCCCAGTGAAGACACAGGGACACCTGTATCACAAGTCACAATGCTAGGGAGTGCACACTGTACTGCAAATCCCAAAACATACTGCTGACAATCGGTCAGCAGCCAAACACTCATTCAGCCAAGGAAACAACACAATGCAGATGGTACATCCTACAAGCCTAGCAATCAACACAACAACACAAAAGAGTCACAGACAACACAAGACAACTACTGCCATGCAAGGTGATATAAATGGGGCAAGCTACATCAACATGATCCCAATAATTTTCTCTTTCAGCTGATCAGGGGTATGGGATCCAGCCATGGATCATGACACCATTTGGCAACCTAAGCACTGCAGCAGAGCGTGCCTAAAATGACTCACATAGGAGGACACGCAGCATAGTCGAGAGGACCTTCGGCATCCTCAAGTCGAGATTCATGTGCCTCGACATAACTGGTGGTAGCCTCCTATATTCCCCAGAAATGGTCTGTAGGATCATTCTAACATGTGCCATCCTGCACAACATTTGCATAAGAAGGAACATTCCCCTCTTGGAATCAGAAACACACATGCCTGAAGAGGAGGATGGTGGCCTGCAACATGAGGGGGAACAACAAAACACGGCTGCTGGATTGTGTAGGCACCAACATATTGTGAACAATTTCTTTTAAAAATAATCACCATCACCACTGTATTAACTAATGTAAATAAACACCGATAATAATCACCATATTATGGTATGGCTAATCATTTTTGCTCACCTTTATCTCTAACTATCAGAATAAGAGTGCAGCCTCATGGAGCATAGCTGATATACCGATCAGGACACAGAAAATCCCAGAGCAATTGTGATGCGTATCATACAACAGTCACATACACACACACTGTAAATGACATAGATCCTGTACATTTCACCTTTGAAGGGCAATAGCAGAGGACCACACCTATTTCACACATACATGTTAGAAACATGGTTCATCGCAGCATATGGCACACAACTAAGACACCATTACTCAATAAGGGGAAAACAAGCCTCATACATGAGGCAGTTGATGTGCTATTGCATTGGTAACAGGAATGTATGACCAGACCCTTGACAGCAGTAAGTCGTACAGCACTTATCTTTGCAAGGACTATCTGTGACTAGAGTTCCATATAAGCAGAACATAGACAGCACAAGTTCCATACATATGACAAGCATTGCACACATGACATTCCATGTACACATCATCCCATTTCCTAACTCCTGACACACCCAGGCTCCTGGTCACAACCCACCTGTCTGAAGAGGTCCCTGGAATAGTAATATGTGTACCCCGATATTCCCTCCTCTACACACACAGACAAACAATAGTAATCCTGTGTGCTACACCCTTTCCTATGTTATGCCATTGTCATAGTACATCTGACTGCATGGACGTCAAGTCAATTAATACACTGGCTTGTAGTTTCTAAGCCCTGTTAGCACCTGTAGATTGCTTCCCATGTGAAAGGTACTGTTGGACATTTGAATTCAATACTCACATACAGGACTTGTGAGAAACAGATGCAGCACACACCTTTGAGCACCTCCATGCGCTCCACCCATTTGAACATGCACTGCCCCTGCTGATGCCTGGAACAGCATAGAAGTTGCCATTTTGTCAAATACACTGTTATGCATTGCTAGTAATTAAGCCGTGTAACACAGCCCTTGGGTTCATGTGTCACCTTCAAAAACACAGGGCATACACAGTTTTCCATGTCAACTGTCTTGTTCTTCCTCCGACCAGTCTTAGTCAGACCACTGATTATGTAACTTGTGAAATTGCTAGATTCAGATATACCCTGCATCCTGTTAGCCTGACTGACACCTGTCTGTGCGTTACCCTAAAGATTCCTTGTGGCTAAATATGTACCACGCTTGCTTTACCAAACCTCACATTCCTCAGAGGGTATTTTGTCATGTGCTTCATCAATGCTTACCCAAATACATTGTATAGCATCATCTGCCTTTTAATTGTACCATAGTTGTTAAATTGTCTTTGAATACCAAAATCATGGCCCATCCCTTGTCTGGGTCTCATGTATGCATGAACGACAAAGTGTGACAGTGTACCAGGGCCGTATGCAGGGATTGGGTATGGTGTCCATGAAAAGTGCACACATGTTAGGACCCTGACAGTTCACACGCTGAATCACATTGCTCACAACATATTGATGGGCCGTGCGTGGTGAATAGCTGCGAGAATAATCAGCACAGAGGATATGGTGTTCCCAGATGCAGTGGGAATTTTAGAGGCCAACCTGTGTACAAATGTTGTAATGACACCTGCCGGACCATGACACCTGAGACATTATCTCACTCAGCACACCAAGGTTGCCCTGTTGACAGTCTCATAACTCGTCTTCAGTGACAGGGTGAGACCATCCCCATGTAGGTTCTCATGTCCTCATCGACTTTACTCACATTGATCTCCGAAGGATACTCAGTAGATACAGGAATAGCTGCCACTGACTCATGATGAGACCTGGACGTAACATACACCCCTAAAAATATACAGGATCAACATTGGACCACACACATGAACAAGACATCTCTGTGCAATTGATCACTGGAAATATGTGGACATGTACTGCCTCATCTGCTGGTCCCCCACTGCCACTGGAGAGTTGTGGCTCCGTCATATGACCACAATTGTGGCATCATATTACATTTGTGGTTCACCTTTGGCTGTCTGGGCCAATGACATGGTACCCACTTCGTCTATGCATGTGCCTGACTCACTGTGGGTTCACCAACAAGTGCCTAGGAAGCAGTTACCAAAAATTTAGGACATGGGATGGGCAACTTGTGGATCATTGACATGAACAAGCGTCTGCCATCTATCTGGTGCATGCTTTGTCATTTGTGGTATCTACATTACCCAAAATCTTGAAAGTGTACACAACAGATGTTGCTACATGTATGATTAGCACATGTCCTCTCTCATTTCCACAATGACTTGCATCTAAGGTTTGGACACATTGGGGGTTATTCTAACTTTGGAGGAGGTGTTAATCCGTCCCAAAAGTGACGGAAAAGTGACGGATTTACCACCAGCCGTATTACGAGTCCATTATATCCTATGGAACTCGTAATACGGCTGGTGGTATATCCGTCACTTTACCGTCACTTTTGGGACAGATTAACACTCCTCCAAAGTTAGAATAACCCCCATTGACTTCACATTCATACAAGCATATTTGCAATAATGCATCTTGTGATGCACACACACTGGGTCGACTAATACGTTAATAGCCACTACACACACATTGAGCCATAGGCATTGAGGTATTGTACTCATGTGCGTCACCTTGCTATCCTCTCCTGATGCCGAACATGCCCAAATTGTGCAATACATATATGTAGGTCACACATATGGCCATCTAGTGCGTCAGCCAAGCGTCAAAATCCTGTTAAGGAAGTAGAGGGTCATGGTCCGCTGCAGTATGATGTCTCACATGTGAACATACACCATTAACACCGAAGTGGGTACAATCAGCCTATCTTAGTTGTGTCCCAAATGTAACACTACATTAAAATGGAAAAAATACCCAAAACCAGTTCATGCCCTAAAATTTTGACGCATACGCATCAAAAAATTACGCTTATGCCCGAAAAACGACGCATAATGCCCTGAAAATTGGTTTCGTGTTAAAACTATTTACAATTATTTGGATGTGGCCTAATTTTCACTCCTGTGCGTCAAAAAATATGACGCACTTACTGTATGCATGAAAAAATATGACGCATAACGATAAAAACGAAGCCCATTTTATGCAGGAAGTGAAGTAATAGGATATCCTGTTTACAGATTATGTACAGTGGGTGTACTTTCACTTTCAGTTTGCAGTCTGTGATTCTTCTAGACTGTGTGGCTGTGTTCTGAGTGTTGTCCAGTGATTTTGTACTTTTGTGTCCTGTGTGCTACATTATGTGTTACTTTGTGACATAAATATTGTTGTTGTATACTGTCTGAGTGTGTTTTTTTTACAATTGTCCGGTATTGTATTGTATTTGTGTTTGTGGGAGTCTGTTGTGGGTAGTGCTAGTTTGGAGATAGTTGAGCTCTTTTAGTTGTTAAGTTTACTTATTTTTTGTACTTCTACTTTCCCCCTTTTCTCCTTTCTTCTTCTTTATCCCCTATTCCCCTTTTCGGTGCTGAGATGTTGGGTAGGCCACGTCTTGGCAGGATGGGTGAGGAGGAGCTTTGGGGGTTTATATGGCTGGTGTGCCATTTCCTCCCACTGATGATCGAGGCAGGGGGCAGGGTGATACAGGGGTATCACACTGAGGCGCGACGAATCCGGTGGGCATCACTTGCAGCGCATGTATGGGAGCCAGAGGAATGACCACCAGCTGAAGCACCGCTGGGCTGACCTCATCACCAGGGAGCAAGATCTGCTGGACCACCTGGGAATAGTGATTGGTGTTGGTGAGTACAAATCATGTAAATCTGCACAATTAAAAGCTCTGTAGTGACATCAGATGATTTGTACAATATCTGCCAGCTAAGTTGCTGACTGTGTGGAATGCTGCAGAAACATACAGGGTCATTGATGGACTATGTGAAGGACCACAATTGCTAGCTGTCAGGAAGCACGTGCTCTGCAAACTTACAGAATACTTTTGCTTAATGTAATTTGGTGCCGCCTTTGTGTCAGGCAGCAACACAAAATAGGAGCCAATCATGTCTGTATAGATCACATTTGCCAGTGAAGTATAGATTTACTAAAATATTGGCAACCTTTGTTGACGCAATAGCTAGACTGACTTTAGAAACACTACATGATGCAGAAAATGAGTGCTGGCTTCACATCAATTGATGATAGCAATGTGGCCCAGACATATGTCTCATGTGTGTCTGGTGAGTGTGTAAGGAAAGCGTTTTTAAAAGTTCTGTGAAAGTTAGGGATTATTGTGGTCCTTCATCATTTTGGATACATGTCAGATCTGGATTTGAAAACATCGGGGAAAGGTGTAAGGTGCCCTCAGCTAACATCTTAGACTGGTATTTGGAGTTTGTAGTGCCACATTCCAATTAGGGATGGCAGTCCAAAGGTATGCACATGGGTTCATATCTCTATGGTTGGTGCAAATCACCATAGCTGGGCCACATCAAATGAAGAAACTGTAACAACATGAGGGCTTACAAAAGTCCCTGCCCCTCTGTACATTGTTTCTATGTGTCATAAATGTGTCATGGCCACATAGGCTGCTTGACTGGTAATGCAGTCCTCAAGTAACCAGGCTTTGGATGTCTCTCTTGGATGCACATGGTGAGACAAATACACTCCATTATTATTTCTGTTCACTAATGAAGGAGCATGTTTGCCACCACATGATAGTAAGGGCCACTGCATGTGTGCATAAATGTGTGTAATTGTCACAGGAGACCCATGCTTTGTACATGTTAGCCGTGCTATATCGGATGCAGTATCATCATGTCTGAATGGCTTTAATTACTTATGTCATCTTACACGTAGTTTTTGTCTTTGGAATTGTTGGTCAGTGCACAGATTTTTAGCACATTTCTTCCTTCCATGCCTTACAGGTGGACCGGCACCCTACACTGTGGGAGAGGTGGCTTCATTTGAGGACCCGACAACTCCAGTAAGTGTTGATATGTCTGTTATGTGTTGTGTTTGCTGGTGATGTGTGATGGACTCATGTGTGTTGAACACATAGCAAGGTATGAAGCGCTCGCCCATCATTTGTCTTGTTCCATGAGTGGGATTTCATTTTCTCACCATTTTAGAGTTGGCCAATGCGTATCCTATTGTATTATCTAGGGATTGAAGGTCATTCCTGTAGGCCCCGCAATGAGAACTGGGGTGAGTCATGTGGATAACACTTGTATCAACAAGAGTCGCACTGGAACTCATCTCAGATTTAGTCTGCCTGTCAGACCCACATTCTCCCAGATTGGGACTGCAAAAAATGCTTACCGACAGACTTCTGCTTCCCTATTCACCAAAGTACTTATTAAACTGTAGTTTGAACTTCCTAGCAGCATGTAGCTCCACATGTAGTGCTACAAGTATGTGGCACTTGAGTGCAATGGCCTAGGTGTGCATGCAAATCATGGCCATGGGTGTTCTTGCAACTCTGTGTCTGTTGTAAGTCATGCCTTACTGGAAGTATATGATGTGGACAAAGGTCTGCATTTCCTGACATGTGTGGCACTAGGATTGGTCAAGGGTTTGCTGTCTCCTATTTGTTGATAGAGCTTACCTGTGGTGTGTGTGTAGAGCCAAACACATGTCCAGCTTTCTATAGACTCCTGGGTGTCCATGTTGTTTGGAATTGTTAGTTGTTTCTCCACCCCCCACCCTCAAACACAGGCATGGGTTTGTGAATAGTGTACCTAGGACTGATTCTACCAGTATGTTACACAGACATGTAAATCAGAGAATCTTTGGTCGGAACCTAGTATACACACTCAGGTATAGCACATGAGTACTATACTAGCAAGTCCATTTACAACTTGCAGATCATGTGGCTTTAGATTTCCATCCCGTACACTGACATTTGTAGCCCTAGCAATGGCGCAGGATGTGCTGCATGATTGTTAGCTGACAACTGGCAGAACTCTGATGCCAAATTAATGCCAGTTGTTACCCATCTTGTAGGGTTTGGGTGTGCTATGTGTGATACGACCTTTGTAGGCTGGCCTGCCATGTACTTCCTCAGGGACATTCAATGATCTGTATGATGCTATGAGCTGTTACAAGTACAGTAGATGTACTGTCTGATTTACTTCTTGTGCCATTTCACACAATGCAGTTCCTAATGTAAATTGTTTGCCTTTGTCTTCAAAGCTGCGAACATGACACCCATCCAGGTCTGTGAGTTCCAGATGCGGGCAATGCGTTACCAGCAAATCCTGCTGGTAGAGTCAGGGTTCAGAAGGATGGCCCGAAGATACCGGAACGAACTGGCCTCCGGAGCATGGAGGGCTTTCTCACAGGGTGGCCCTACTTTGCCCACCACCATCACAACCACCACTTCCACCCAGGTGGCACCACCCACAGCTGGGACTGTTGTCCCAACGTCTGCAGTTGCTCTAGGCCATAGCAGTGGAACACCTTCAGGGCAGCCCACAGGCATAGACTCTACACGCCCACACATATCCTTAGCTGGTACCCAGGCTGCCCCAGCTGCTACAGTTGACCCTGCAGCTTTACAGGAAATGCAAAGAAAAATGGACTGTGTCCTACGGAAAATTAGTCACCTGCAGCGGGATGTTCGCCATATGAACAGGCGTGTGCAGTCCATAAAACGGACCCTCCGTAGGACCAACCTCTAGACTTTTAAAATTGACATGATTCCCTCCCCTCCCTCCCTCCCCTTTCCTTGTTCTTATACTTAGTGGGCTTAGAGGGCTTAGTGTTAGGTTTGTATAGGCTGTTAATTTAGTTAGTGTTAGTGGGTGGGGGAGTCCTGATTATTTCTATTTTTTCTTTTTGTGTGTGTTGTCTATGTTGGGGTTCTTGTGTGTTTACCCAAAAAAAAAACAAATATGTGTCCCGTCTCATAAGGGGGTTGGGGGGTTGATGTTTAGAACGTTTTGTTACATGTGATAAGTAAGTTTAGCTTAGGTTAGTTAGGGACAGTTGTGGGTAATGAGTAGTTAGTGTAGATTAGGGTAGGTAATACTTTTCCACAAGTTTCCTCTTCTGTTATTACTGTTTAATAAATTTATAGTGAACCCTTTACAGTATGTGTTAAATGCTTGTTGACCAGGCCCTTGGCATACGTGTATATGAATTTTGTTCTATTACATTTGTGTCCTATACTACGAACAAATTCCAACTGAGCTGTAAGATTGGCAGCTACCCCAGAGTTACCTTGAAAAGATTCCACCATTCATTGCAACCACCAATCACAGTTAATATGGATCCCAACATGTTTTTGTCAATAAGTATGTTTTCAAAGTCACAAACAGTGCTTCCAGATTTGGTATTGGGGGAACTGTTTTAGGTCTGACTGCAGTGTGATGTTCAAGGACACCCTTATAAGGTGAGTGGTCGAAAGCACTCTTGTAGTATCGTCTTCATGACTCACAGACATCATTTGTGACACTGTTCAGCATGATTACTTATTTGGAAGGAAACTCAGACACCTTCATTCATGCATTTTTTGGAGTGTTTGCTTAGATTTGTGGGCACTGTCATATGTGTTAGTATTGCATGGTGACAACATTTAGCTGCCACTATTTGATGACTTAGATATCCCTTGAGGAAGCATTATTCTGTCCAACACAGCATGATGGTGTATGTTTTCTCTCTTCATCAGATATTACCCTCAGGAAGGGCAGAGTATGATGCAATCCTGGCCACTGTGCAAAGTTGTCTGACTACATAATTTCAGGACAGTTGCATTGACAAGCTACGTAATTTGACAGGAAGCACATTTCAGTTATCTACTGCACACTTGATGTGTCACATTACACAGAGACAAATGTGTTGTGTAAGTGCTATTTATGGAAAAGTGCTGTAGTGCTATATGTACATTGTCCATGGTTGTGAGTCCATTATAGTGCCATCTTCCATTGTGATCCTAAACAAGTGGTAAAGGAAAATGCTTTTGACATGCTGGGGTAATGTGTCAGACAGTGCAGAGGGACAGGATTTGCCAGTGAGTAAGTGAGAGACAATCACTGGGCAGGATGACAAGATAAACAGTGGTTTGCAGAACAGTCATTGAGTACAGTTGTTGTAAGACTGGCATGTTACAAAGCGCTAAACCTTAGTAATAGATGGCCCTGTGGAAGGGACTAGTGCTTCTAGGGAACTTTTCCGTGTGAAGGTGATCTGTTCCATGTCTTTTTCTTCTGATGTGTGTGTTGTCTCCTCTGTTCTTGGTGGTGGTGGTTGTGAAGGGGCAACACACACCTCAGTGTTAGAAGACGTGGAGTCAGACTTCCTGGTCGCTGCTACCTGTGAAGGTCTTAAGGGCAGTACTGCTGCAAGGAGGATCTGCTGATTCTTAGGAATAGCAGCCACATCACAATGGTAGGCAGCCAGGTCGGCCCTGAGGGGTTCAATGTTGCATTTGTGCATGCGTTGACAGGATTGCTGTTGTAGGTGTAGAGTCAACTGTATTACAGCTGTGCTGATTTCCTTCAGCCTTTTTTCTACTTCCTGCAAGATAGTTGTTCGCCCTTGCATAGCTGCTGCCTGATCTGCGGATGGCATCATGCACGAACGCACAACCTCTAGGCTGGCTGCCATAGTTTGTGATAACGCGTCCTTCTATGTTAATTTATACACATTAGGACTCGTTTTAGGCCAATGAATCTTGTGACCCAGTGGTGAGACACCGTAGGACGAGATAACTGATGAATATGTCAAGCAATATATCAATAATGTCATCAATATTCACCACCACAATGCACTTTACTTTAGATAAAGACATTAATCAAATTGTCGGCGCAACCACAGCCTTTCAGCCATGAATAACCACACCCTTGATAGAATTTTATGAATTTTTATTCCCTATTGATTACAATCTACGAGCAGAAGAGTTAATCTCAATACTAGGAAGCATAAGAGCATAGTCACGATTTGGCAACTGTGACAAGATTTCATTAATGCAAGAATCACAAACATAAGAACATAGCACGGCGTGAACATAAATCAGAATACAGTGAATATCATATGTCTCAGTTCAGCATAGCGTAACGTCAGTCATTTGTCTATTTTGCGTCAATTGAAGTGAACTCCTGTCCTAACCACTAATTAGCATCAGCATGTTGGGCTTCATGTAAAAACAATTTAGAACATCAATTTAGAAAACATCTAACTATGGTCTCTATCAAAATGAGCAGTTGGTACCTAGAAAGGAAAAGCAAACTGACAAATTACAAATTGCATTGTCATAATTACCCTCCAAAGATTAGGTCAGCACGCAGGATCAGTCTTTGTCTTCAGGACATCAGTCAAAACGCCGTCAGTCTAAACTTTGTCTAGAAGACAGGGGACACTTCCCTCATAAGGAGGAGAAGTGTATAGGGGCAGTCTACGGGTGAGGATGATTTAATAAGTCTCAAAGTCACCAAACAGAGTGACAGAGTTTCTGGATAAAATCAGTAGCATTCCCTACCTAGTTCCCCCGACCCTTTTGTGACATGGGTTTTTATCCCTTTTTCATAATACCTTCCCCCAAAATTCTATTGGACGTTTGCTATACTCCACTATCTTTAACCTATCAAATTATACATTAGGTAATTCTAATTGTCACCCGACGATAATTCATAACACTTTGATTGGTCTTCATATTTGACGTTTTTGGAGGTGGCACATCCGGAGGTTACTTCACAGCTTGGCACGTCTTCTCGGGTCATGAGTTCCTTTGTCCATGGTTTAAACGTCCTTGTACATTAAATTAATCTACATTTTTTTCAACTTCGTGTATAAACTCATACTAAAGCAGCAAGCATGCGGATGAGAACAGAATTGTACTGATGCATTAAGTTGAAGAAAAGGAACATTTGGAGGGTCATGGCCCTTTGCGAATCAGCACTCTGAAAAACAGAAAAATGCTTTTAATATGAGAGCTAGGCAGCTAAAACCCACAGCTCACGCTAACTTAAGGCCTATGAGATTTTTAATATAAATGCAATATCATAATCGCTAATATAACTTGATTAACCATAGTATTAATGATTCTACTAATGAGTTATTAGTTCGCATATACATTGGTAGCCAGACACATTATAGTCATAATTCAAATGCACGTTTAAGCAAAATCACTATCATTGTCGGTTTCTATGCAACATCATTCAGCATTATTATGAGCATTTCATTTTAATATATGTTATTTAAACTACGCTCTCTCAGTCCCTCCTCTGATGACGCTCGTCATCACACAAACCTTGCCCTTTGACCTTTCATTTTAATTTTTCACCTTGCGCATAATGCGCATTTCAACATCTTGCCCTTTATGTGAACTTCCCCAGATTTCATTGAACATTTTCTCTCTCTCACTTTCTTCATTTCTTCTGGTTCTTTTAGTCCAATTTTTCTTGATTTTGCCATTCATTTTGCATGCCCCCCATATTCCTGATAGACAGGCCAGAATAATTAATAGACCCATTAGTATTTTTGCAAGCACCCCATTCCAAATATTGGTAAACCAGCTCCCTACTCTGGCAATTCCTTTTCCAAATTTCTCCCAGACACCAAATTCTTTCAAATCCTTCAAATCTGTACTTTCTCTAGGTAGGTTAGTAAGCATACCTCTAATCTTTTTACTATTGTCCGGAATGAATGAGCAACAATGGCGCTCGTTGAGCATCTTGCAGACCCCTCCACTCTTTGCTAAAAGAATGTCTAAAGCAAGCCGATTTTGAAGAGTCATGCCTCTTTCTGCAGCAAGTTCAGTATCCATCAGGAGTTTAGCCCCTGTGAAATTTGTCAGAATGTTATCCACGATAGTAGAAAACTTTTGAATCTTCATAGAATTCAAGATAACCCCCCACTGAAGGGATTATGGCTCCAAATATATCACCAATGACAGCAGCCACTGATTCTCGTTTTTGTCTAGTGTGTTGTAATTCAGACGTTTTAGGTATTTGTTTTAAGTCATCAATCTGGTAAATCTTTTGGAAAACTATTCCCAAATAACATGTCCCATACCATCCCTTAGGGAGACGGTAATAAGCATTAAGCCCACAGATGTAATAGATCCCAGGGATCGCTGGATCCTGTCCATTCAACATAAATGTCCATTTACTCTGAAACAAAAACAGATGTCTACATTCACTCGTTCCCACAAACAAATTGTCCTGCTCAGAGTTTGGCCTATATATACAAAGCCTACCTACATGTAATGCATCAATAGCTAGCTTGCCTTATGTCTTGATTGCAGTATAAGCATAATCATTTGCATATGTGCGTTTTTCTAATCCTTTTTCTAGTCTTTCTTTTAATGCTTTGCGTCTATCGTCAGTGTGATCTAAAAAGCTTTTCTCTACAGGTGATAGCAAGCAAGTCAAATTATTGCGATGTGCATAAGCAGTTCCAAATGTAAGCGTTGGCTCGAAGAATCCTCTAACTATTTTTATATCATGTTCTTTAGCTAACTTATTCAAGAATTCAATCACAGGCACAAAAGAAAACACAATGTCCAGGTTCGAATACAAGTACTGCACATGCTCTTGATTATAGAACCTTGTTAGTAGCAAACTATAACTAATCCCGTATGTTAGAGAAGGCTATGGTAAGTAACTCCTTCCTGCACAGATGAAGGAATCTTAGTGCACACATAACAGTCTTTCGCATCCATGGTCTCCACATACTCATCCAGCAAGCGATAGAAGACATTAGTAGAAAGTTCCCCTTTTGAATTAGTTCCCTCATGCAGGTGTCTCGCATCTTGCTCAAATCTTTCCCACGGTGTTAGTGTTGTAGTTTCAGGCTTCAAAGCAGCGTTAATAGTCTTTTTCTCTATCCATGGCATTCCTACAATCACTCCCACAATTATTATTGCACACAGAACACCTATTATAAGGCATAGCCACCCACACACCTTACTTCCCTTGTTACTACCTTTATTATAAGCCATGTCTGTATAGAATCAGATAGTGGACTAACAATCAACTCAAGAATGATTTAGAATTTTCTCTTGCTCTCTGCATGTATTTATAGCGTCTTCACTCACTCCAGGAAACCTTTTTGTCAAATCAGGTTAGCAGCTTGTCATAATCAGGTTTATCAAAGTCAATCCAGTTCTAATGTCACATTCGGTAATTTATAAAGTCTCTTTATCAGTTTTCAGATTTTCGATTTTAACGAAGTTTTTTTTTTTTTTTTTTCTTTGGATTAGTTCAGGTACCGTATTACTGGCCTGGTACTTCTCGGTCGAAACAGAATGCTAGGAATTCTTGTTGCCACTCAGATGTTGTAACATACACCAACTCAGGACCTGTATATCTTCTGTTTGTGACTCTCTTTCTTTTCAGCCTTCGTTCACCTTGTTGTTCTCCTTCACTTAGGTCTTCCACTCGGGATGTATCGTTCTCTTCTGTTATTGTTTCACTTGGTATGTCTCTTGTCCTTAAGAGTGGCTTCCCTGGCCAGTTATCACCTTTATGTGTCTTCTTTCGATGTGTCTTTTCAGGACATTGGACAGCACCCTCCTCTTGTGATATGGTGTTTTCACTTGATGGACCTGCAGCTGGCTTGGGAGATTCTGGCACGCTCCATTTTCTCTCTACTATTTCTCCTTCTTCTTCTTCTTCTCCTTCTTATTCTGGGTCTGTACCAGGTTCGAGTTCTAACCCGTATCTGTCTACTTCTGGGAGAACCTCTCCTTGATTTAGTTCTCCAGCTGCCTCTACTGAGAAAGGCACTCTGTCCCCTCTCTCGAGCTCATTCACTGTTTGAGGGACGAGGCTGTTCTCAGTGGGCCCTCTGGCAGTCTCAGTTCCTTCTTGATTGTTTTCTATCTCTGAGACTTCTCTTCCTGGAGCAGTTGTGCCGGAAACTTCAAGTTCCTCTTCAACCTGCCACGTTACTTTTTTGTGT
This sequence comes from Pleurodeles waltl, assembly GCF_031143425.1. Lineage (NCBI taxonomy): Eukaryota > Metazoa > Chordata > Amphibia > Caudata > Salamandridae > Pleurodeles > Pleurodeles waltl. The sequence continues at coordinate 493,993,436 of NC_090448.1, forward strand.
GACTGGCATGTATCCAGTTTGGAACTCCTGCACACTTTACAGCAGTAGTAGTTGTCAGGATTACTTGATACAGACCTTTCCAACGTGGCTCCAGACACGACTTTCTCACATGCTTCTTGACAACCACCCAGTCACTGGCTTGTAGGGTGTGGCCTGGATCTCCAATCGGTGGCAATGTGTTAGCTTCCACCTGGTGAGAGAAAGAGCAAATCACATCAGCCAAACCTTTGCAGTAGTCCAACACCATATCATCTGTGATATTCACTAGAGCATTTGCAGGTACTGCTGGCAACCTCATAGCTCTACCCATGAGGATCTCATGGGGGGATAGTCCAGTTTTCTTGTCAGGGGTGTTTCTCATTGACATCAGCACTAAGGGCAATACATCTGGCCATTTCATATTGGTGGCTGCACACATTTTTGCCATTCTTGATTTCAAAGTACCATTCATTTGCTCCACTAGTCCTGATGCTTCTGGGCGGTAGCTACAATGCAGCTTTTGTTTGATGTCAGGTGCGGCACACAGGAGTTTAATCACCTCATTGTCGAAGTGTCTACCCCTATCTGACTCTATAGAGACCGGAAACCCGAACCTTGGTATTAGTTCCCTAAGTAGCAATTTTGCGACTGTGAGACTGTCATTCCTACGTGTGGGTTATGCTTCAATGCAATGACTGAAAACACACACAATCACCAACACATATTTCAATCCTCCACAAACAGGCATTTCAATGAAGTCCATTCGCATTTTGCTGAATGGACCGCCAGCTCTCCCAATGTGGCTCAAAGTTACCACTGTCCCTTTTCCAGCATTCATCTGTTGACAGATGATGCACCTGTGACAAATAACCTCGGCAGCATGACTGAATTTTGGGTTGAACCAGTCGATTTTAAATGACCTGATCATTGCATCCCTCCCAAGGTGAGCCAGTCCATGATACAGCCTGGCAAACTGAGACAGAAGGCTGTTTGGCAGGACTAGTTTTCCTTCCTCTGAGACCCACAAATCATCAGCCCTCTGTATACATTGCATTCTCTGCCAGGAACGTTTTTCCTCTTTGCTTGCACGACTTTGTAATGTTTTTAACTCATCTAGTGTGTCAACCACCCGCAATGCAAGGTTCAAACATGTGTCATTTTCAGTTTTCAGTAACAATTCCCACTGCTCCTTGAATGATATACAGTTCAATGCACAAAACCTTGTGACTTGATCTGCATAACCGTTTCCCATGGACACAAAGTCTTGCGACTTAACATGAGCATTGCATTTCACCACGGCAATTTCAAGAGGTAACTGAATTGCATGTAACAAATCCTTTATTTGTTCACCATTTTTCACAGGAGAACCAGAAGAGGTCATGAAACCTCTCTGTGACCAAAGTTGGCCAAAATCATGTACAATTCCGAATCCGTATCTGCTGTCAGTATAGATAGTGACTCTCAGATTCACAGCTGCGTGGCATGCCTTGGTAAGGGCAATTAATTTTGCCACTTGTGCGGAAAACACTTTCTCGAGCCAGGAAGCTTCAATGATACCAGCTATGGTACACACAGCATATCCAGCTCTCAGTGTTCCAACAGAATCTCTTAAACAGGACCCATCGACAAACATGATACAGTCATTTTCTTTTAACTGTGTGTCCTGAATATCTGGACGTGGTTTGGTACATAATTCCGTTACCTCAAGACAGTCATGTTCAAACTCTTCCTCATTGTTAATTTCAGTGTTTTCAACAGGAAGTAAAGTTGCCGGGTTCAATACAGTACATCGCTTTAGTGAGACATTTGGTGACCCCAGTATGATTGTCTCATACTTAGTGAGACGAGCATTTGTCATGTGCTGAGTTTTAGTTCGAGTCAACAAAATTTAAACTGAATGCGGAACCATTACTGTAAGGGGATATCCCATGACTATGCCTTCACACTGCGTAAGGCTCTGACCAACTGCTGCAATTGCACACAAACAACCCCGTAAGGCTGCTGCGACGGGGTCCAAGGTAGCTGAAAAATATGCTAAAGGGCGATTTGCACCTCCATGGACCTGTGTCAAGACAGACAAAGAACAAGCATCACGGTCATGACAAAACAGTAGAAAAGGCTTCGTATAGTCAGGCATACCTAACGCTGGTGCCCTGCACATGCATTCTCTCAATTCCATAAATGACTCAAGCTCTTCTTTGGACAAAGTATGGTATATGGCTCATCCTTGATCTCTTTTCCTGTCAGTCTTATTAAGGGTTTCGAGATGATCGAGAAGTTGGGTATCCACTGGTGACAGTAGCCCACCATTCCCAGAAACATCCTGACATCCTGACATCTCTTTTTGTCGTCGGAGGGTTCATTTGCAAAATGGCTGTTATTCTTTCTTTGATATTCTCCTGGACCCTCTTTCGATTAGATGCCCTAGGTATTTCACCTCTTTCCGACAGTATTGCAGCTTCTTAGGTGACACCTTGTGTCCGTTCTTTCCCAAATGATTCAGCAGGGCAATGGTATCGTATTTACAGTTCCCAAGTTTTGGATGCAATCAACAAATCGTCAATGTACTGCACTAGAGTCGAGTTAAAAGACAGCACCAAGGATTCCAAATCCTTTTTCAACATCTGGTTAAAGATGGACGGTGATTCAGAAAACCCTTGAGGAATTCTGCACCAATTGTACACCTTATCCAGGAATTTGAAACTGAACAAAAATTGGCTGTCCTCATGAAGAGGTATTGAAAAGAAGGCTTGTGACAAGTCTATAACTGTGAAGCATTCAGCATCGCAGGGAACCTGAAACATGATTACTGCTGGATTGGGCACTACGGGGCAACATTTTACCACCATTTTGTTTATTTTTCTCAAATCCTGCACAATTCGAACATTTCCACAGGGCTTCTTTAAACCCATTATGGGAGAGTTACACGGACTGCTCAAAACCTCTTTCAGGACTCCCTGTCTCAGAAAGTCTGCAATTATCTGTGACACTTCGATGAGGACATCTTGTGCCATATGATATTGTGGCACCTGAGGAAATATCGCATTCGGCTTTACCTGGACTCTAACTGGTTCTACACCTTTTATTAGTCCCACTTCCTTTCCTGTCAGATCCCACACTTTCTCTGTCACAGTTCCTTGTAACTCAACAGGTAGATCGATCATGGTAAGCATTGGGAACAGGGTAATTAAAAGGTAATCCTCATTAGCCATTCCTGTGTCTTCCTCTGAAAACTGACCTTCGTCTCCTTCATTGTCACTATTTGTCTGTACTTCGATTCCATCATTGGAACAGGTAATCGAGCATTTTGTCTTACACAGTAAGTCCCTTCCCAGTAGGGATACTGGACTTGAATCACAGACTACAAACCTATGTAGTCCCTGAAAGTTGCCGATCTCAACCTGCACTGGATCTGTAATCGGGTTTGTCAGATATTGCTTTGCTACTCCGACTACCCTTATGGTACGCCCCGAAAGTGGTAATTTTGGAACCTCCGCACTCCTGACTGTAGATAGTGTAGCTCCGGTGCCGACCAGAAACGAGACTTTGTAACCCATCACCTTTCCTTCCACATATGGACCCCTCTGATCCACCTCTAAGGATGCTGCAAGCTTGCACTCTTCGCTGTCAGAGCTATCATCTGACCATTCTTCATTCATGCCATTTTCACCTCGTAATGGAAACTGTTGTACTGTATTATTTTGACTCATTACCTGGCCTGTGAACTGTTGAGGAAGCAACACCTTCCATTGGTAATTGCATTTGCTGTCTAGGTACCACGGGAATCTGCTGTTGTACTGGTTGCATTTGCGCTGGCTGTAAACGCGGCATTTGCATCTGCTGCATGGGCTGTACCCCTTGCATTTGTACCAGATTGTTCTGAAAATTCGGGTTTTGATGTTTTATTTTTGGGCCTCTTACATTTTGCAATGTACCAACGTTAGCGCTTTGCTGAACAACACCATCCTGCACCATATTCGGGCACTCCCGTTTCCAGTGCCCCACGCCCCCGCACGCGTGACATGGTGACATCCTTTTTGCCCCTTGCATGTCATTTTGAACCACAACAGTATTCAAGTCGGGACCGTGATTCACAAACCCTCGGCCTCGACCTCTCTTCTGTGTCTGAAACGCACCATTCATTGGCGGTTGCTGCTGTATCATCTGTTGAACTCCATTTCCCTGTATTCCTGCCTGTGCAGCCCTTATCTGCATCACCATCACTTTCTCTTTCAACTTTTTCTGTTTCAGCTCAATCTCATCACTACAGTATTTTGCATGCTGCAACACCTCATCAATCGGCTTCGCTTGCCAACAAATCAAATGATTCTTAATCAACTGGCTAACTTCTGGTCTCAGCCCTTCGACGAATCTAAACACGAGATGGTTCATGTCTTTCGGTTCAATAGTCTCAGTACCACTGTAGTGTTTGAATGCCTTTAGCAATCTCTCATAGTAAGCATGTATTGTCTCCTTAACCTCTTGAGAGGTCCGGTCGATCTTCTGCCAATCAGTCACCTTCGGCGACACCTTCTGTTTCAAAAACTCAATCACTTTATGATAATACTTCATCACCTCTTCACAGGGTGCCCCAGTCACCTTATCCCTTGCCGGCTCCTTCGTCGGCCAATCTACTCCTCTCTTGCACTCAAGCCACAAATCAGGCAGAACAATGATTTCAAACAAGGTATTCAAATCTTCCCAAAGACATTTTGCAAGTTTCACAAACCTATCTGTCTGTTGGTACCACTCGATCGGTTTCTCCCTCAATCTAGGAAAATCATTGGTAAAAGATAGGATGTCTCCTCCGGTCCATGGCACATGAACTAAGACACCACCAGCTGTTTCTCTCATGGGTAATATTTTTACTGATTTCAGATCGGGTGAGGCCTTGGCTTGATTAGATCCTGGACTGTCACCCTTTTCCTTATCTCTTTTCTTTGCCCTCCTGCCTTCCCATTTTTCCAGCGCACCCCAAACTTGCGCACTTTGCAACAATTCTTTCAAATGTGCCTTCATTCCCGCAGACCTCATGTACTCAAAATCTTTAGAGTCAAATTCCAGTCTGTAACTTCTTATCAGGTGTTTAGTATTTCCGATATCAATATTGTATTTATCTGCCAGGTTCGCTAATCTCTGATGCACCTTGCCTACTTCTTTGGTAATCTTGGGGCATAGGAATCTTAATTCTGCTTCCGTGTATGACTCCAATCTGTTCACTCCCATTGTACCTTCCACTAATTCAGCAGCTTCTGCCCCTAACCTTACAAAGTTTAGGTACTCATCTTGTTTTTACTTTTCTGGTCCGACTGCAGCCAATGCAGCCCTTTGTGAAGTATTAGTCTTTTCTAGCCATTCGTTTAACTGTTGTACTGTGAAACCCTGCAGTGAAATGTTCCCTGCATGTATCATCGGTGAATGTGAGGTGTTTGTACTCATTGTCTGCGGGGTTAAAACCCCTAGCTCTGACGCATTGCTTCTATGGGTGCTCCCACTGGGCTAAGGTCCATTAAAGACCTTGGCTGTTCAACTGCTTGTTCTCCTGGGGCCCTTATCTGGGGAGTTCCCGTGGACCCTCCTCTTGAGTCATTACCCCCTGGTCACATATGCCAGTTTTGCCCTGCGCATACAATGGCACTGGTGGACCGACAGTAATTGGTAATGATATGGCAGCATGTGTCTGACCTGGTCCCAGACTCCGTGGAGCAGTAACTCCATAGGTCTGTTCCAAGGTACCCGGGACAGGTACTAATGGCGGACCAGCTACTGGGTTGTACCCTGCTATCAGCTGTGGCTGCGGTTGGGACAGTAATTTTGGAGTCGACTCAATCTGCACCAATTTTTATTTCATATATATCGGGTCTGGCGGCACTATCAGATTTGTAGTAGTTTCAAGTACTGGAACGTCTGGGTAGATTCTCTGTATCTGCGGTGGAGGCTGCAACTGTATCGGTATGTCTGATGCAGTGGGTACACTGACACCATTCTGTATTGAAACCGTATCACTAGTCTGTACCGTATCAGCAACTCCCTTTTCCTGCGTCTGGTTCCCAGGATCCATGCTAGTACTTGGAGCACTGTCGCTCACCGCATAAGGTGGCGGGCGATCATGTAATAATCTGTCCATAAATTCTTCATCGTCTGAATCATCTTCCACTTCCCAAGGTCTTTTATTCTCTTTAGATTTGTTTGAGTCTTCATCTGTCTTACAGGAGGCTTTCTTTCCCTGTGTCTCTTCTCCCTGTGCTATCGCTGGGAACAATTTTAATCCGTCAACAATTCCCCTTCTCCACATTTTACTCTCGTTATCCCATCTAGCCTCTGCATAAGATTTTTCTGCCCTTCTCAGTCTTCTCTGAAACTTTTTTTGCCTCTGTTTAAGAGCCATTAGATCCCAGACCGCTAAAGCTTCATACTGAGCTGGCCTCGGGGGTGGTTTCTGTACGCTTAACATCCACCTCAAAATCTCTAGCACCCTTGTATTGAACGTCCCATGTTCTGGGAATGCTAAACATCCCTGTTTCTCTGTTAATTTGCGCCACTGCTTCATCCATAAACAAGGCGCAACACCTTTCTCTTCTATGACTATATAAGCTGGAGTACCTTCGGGTGGTGTAGGCTCTCCATCAGTTGCTACAATATATGCGTCTCCTTTCAGAGCGCTCTTAAATGCCTTGACAAAATTAATTTTGCAATTTTCTCTTATTTGTATTTTAAACAGAAGTGACTTAGTTCCCAGGACACTCTTCACCCACCTTTCTCAACCTATTGCCTCTCACGGACGGCAGCCAATCCGTGCGCGACCCCTCTCGACAACTGACCTATCTCAGCGCAGCACCACTGACGTCACACTCACACACACTGCACCTGACAAAGTCTTGCGGCTCGTCCGCTCCTCACTGAATCCATACAAACTAATGCAAATTATTGCGAGCACCTTAAATGACAACACAAATCTGCCGGTTTACTACAGGAAGGGTAACTCATTCGCTTCAGAACTTTACAGAGATTTCACTTGAAGCCTCAGCCGCTACTTTCTCCTTATCAGCTCCCGCATACGCAAGTAGAATTCCACCCGCAATTTCTACTCTCGACTTGTCAATGGCTCATCCTAGTGCACTTTAGAATTTGCCAAATCTCCATCGAAGGTTTCACACATACATTCCAATTCACACTCGACTTGTCAACAACGCCCGATTGACCTATTAAACCGCACAGATTACAACATAAATCCAAGTGTCTCCTACACTTGTCAACATACTCCGGAGTCTTAGACCACAACAGGTCCGTACATAAACAACCAACCACGTGGATAATTTTGAGCACCAAGCACCACACTCATATAAAGTACGCTGACTTCCCTACTCTCATACTGCGGAGTACGCCCACTCCTATTAAAACAACATTTACTTGGCCTAGATACACACAATTTCACAATCACCTGCAAAAAGGCATAAGCTCAGCAAGCGCAAGAACCCTAACCACACATTATGACGCCGAGAACATCCCCAACTCACTTAGGCAGGCTCCGAGATCCCGGGAAAGTCGTGGTGAACTTAGAAACCCATCATACCTCCAATTTGCATTATCAGAGAAAAACAATTTAAACAATGATTCTCCGTCCTAGGGCCCCCAAGGGCCAAAACCGTCGCTCTGCTACCAGAACTGATAACGCGTCCTTCTATGTTAATTTATACACATTAGGACTCGTTTTAGGCCAATGAATCTTGTGACCCAGTGGTGAGACACCGTAGGACGAGATAACTGATCAATATGTCAAGCAATATATCAATAATGTCATCAATATTCACCACCACAATGCACTTTACTTTAGATAAAGACATTAATCAAATTGTCCGGGCAAACACGGCCTTTCAGCCATGAATAACCACACCCTTGATAGAATTTTATGAATTTTTATTCTCTATTGATTACAATCTATGAGCAGAAGAGTTAATCTCAATACCAGGAAGCATAAGAGCATAGTCATGATATGGCAACTGTGATAAGATTTAATTAATGCAAGAATCACAAACATAAGAACATAGCACGGCGTGAACATAGATCAGAATACAGTGAATATCATATGTCTCAGTTCAGCATAGCGTAACGTCAGTCATTTGTCTATTTTGCGTCAGTTGAAGTGAACTCCTGTCCTAACCACTAATTAGCATCAGCATGTTGGGCTTCATGCAAAAACAATTTAGAACACCAATTTAGAAAACATCTAACTATGGTCTCTCTCAAAATGAGCAGTTGGTACCTAGAAAGGAAAAGCAAACAGACAAATTACAAATTGCATTGTCATAATTACCCTCCAAAGATTAGGTTAGCACGCAGGATCAGTCTTCGTCTTCAGGACATCAGTCAAAACGCCGTCAGTCTAAACTTTGTCTAGAAGACAGGGGACACTACCCTCATAAGGAGGAGAAGTGTATAGGGGCAGTCTATGGGTGAGGATGATTTAATAAGTCTCAAAGTCACCAAACAGAGTGACAGAGTTTCTGGATAAAATCAATAGCATTCCCTACCTAGTTCCCTCGACCCTTTTGTGACATGGAGTTTTAATCCCTTTTTCATAATACCTTCCCCCAAAATTCTATTGGACGTTTGCTATACCCCACTATCTTTAACCTATCAAATTATACATTAGGTAATTCTAATTGTCACCCCACGATAATTCATAATACTTTGATTGGTCTTCATAATTGACGTTTTTGGAGGTGGCACATTCGGAGGTTTCTTCACAGCTTGGCACGTCTTCTCGGGTCATGAGTTCCTTTGTCCATGGTTTAAACGTCCTTGTACATTACATTAATCTACATTTGTTTCAACTTCGTGTGTAAACTCATACTAAAGCAGCAAGCATGCGGATGAGAACAGAATTGTACTGATACATTAAGTTGAAGAAAAGGAACATTTTGCAGGGTCATGGCCATTTGCGAATCAGCAGTCTGAAAAACAGAAAAATGCTTTTAATATGAGGGCTGGGCAGCTAAAACCCACAGCTCACGCTAACTTAAGACCTATGAGATTTTTTATATAAATGCAATATCATAATCGCTAATATAACTTGATTATCCATAGTATTAATGATTCTATTAATGAGTTATTAGTTCACAAAAACATTGGTAGCCAGACACATTATAGTCATAATTCAAATGCACGTTTAAGCAAAATCACTATCATTGTCGTTTTCTATGCAACATCATTAAGCATTATTATGAGCATTTCATTTTAATATATGTTATTTAAACTACGCTCTCTCATTTGCATCCCCACCCGCACGTCATTGGCCAGCTCCTGCTGTACTCCGACTACAGTTCTCTCAAAGCTGGTGCCTGTGTCGTCTGAGTCCTCAGCTGTATTGGAGCTGGCAGGTCATGCAATTGGGGTGGTGGGTGGATCCTCTGCGATGGCTGCTTGTTTTGTGCTCCTCCTTGTGACTGAAGGTGGGGTCTGGAGGGTTCCAAGGACATCTTGAATGGTCTGCTGGGGGATGTTTGTCAGCTCGTCATCCATGTCATCAGGGTATTCCTGGACAGGCATATCCGCAGGAGAGCCATCGTCCTCTGCAATGAAATAGGGTGTTGTGTCCATTGGTGATGTGACATGCCTGCCTTGTGATAATTTCACATTGTGATCTTGTTTCCTGTTCATTGCTCCAGTCTTTCAGATGGGCATTCTCCCAGGCCTATGGCCCAACTGCATGTCACATGTATTGTATTAAGTTATTAGACATGTGGGCATCATCTCCTCTAGTGTTGTTTTAGGCCAAATAATGAATTGCCACCTTCTTGTCTTACTCCAGCCTCCGTCTACATCCATTCTCATGGTGAGACCTTTCACTGGCTGTGGGTGCTCTGATGGCACTAGCAGCACACTTAACAATCCGGACCTGCCCCAGTCTCTGATCTTTCACATCCACTTATATGTAGTTGACATGTACCGTATCATAGGCATAGCATTGTTATGGTACGATATGGATGTTAGCATTGATAATGTGTACAGCTGATGTTGGGGAATGTGTGGATATTGGATTGCCCTGATAGTCATAGCAGTGACCTATTTCCTCCTCTGACTGTGCAGGTGTATGTCAGTGACCAGTTACATGTGTCCTCCCCCTCAATGCTGTTGTCTGAGCAGTATGACATTTGGGATGTTGCATTGTGACCCAGGCACAGGATGGACCCTGACATATGCAGCATAGGTGTGTCCTTAGTGCTGTGTAGCTCCTAATGTTGATGACATTGGCTGATGTTTGCGGCAACTATGGGCATTCACAAATGGCAGGACTGGAACATTTGTCTTGTTTCAGGGGATTGTTGAAGTTGTCATCCTCAACCCACTAATTTAGGTGTGTATTATCCATGGGGACGTAACTGCCATTGGCTACTTGAGCTGCGCACAGAGCGGAGGTGGTACTGGCAACTGTTGTCACTGTTACATTCCAGTTGTCGGTATGGCTAGAGGTTGTTAATTGGGCCCTAGTTATTGTAGGGGGTATAGTGGCTGACGTGTGCCGGGATGTCAGTTTGACGTTGTGCCCTTCTCTCCTGGCGTGGCTTTACCTTTGCTCCATCGTTGGCATGGCAGCATGCTCCCATGGGACTGTTGTTGGTGTAGTGTAATGGTGTGCCCCAGCTTCTCTCTGTGTAGCCCATGCCCCCAGTCATACCCCTTTACCCATGCCACTCCATGTATATGATGACTTCCATGCATTTTGTGGTCTGTATCCCCCCTGCTTACAGTTGTAATTGGTGCATTTTAATTCCCCATGCGACTTACCCTGCATCTGTGTTGTTTCCTGGTAGTCTGCGCTGTCCTGTCCTTGAATCCCTGTGACGATCTCCTCAGGGATGACGGCTGTGACCATCTCCTCCATGTGGTCCAGGGCCTCCTGGTGTGCGGGACGCCCACCTCCAGTCTGCAGTGCTGCCCTCCTGTTCCAAAAAAGAATGACAAAAGCACAGGTTTTGCCTGCTTTAAGATGGCCGCCGCTACCGCAGCGGGCCGTTACTTTGATCGGCAATTCGCTAGGCCACCTGTTTCTAATGGCGATTGGCCTACTTTTAGACGCCAGCGCGCTTGCAGCGCGTGACGTCTCTTAGCAACATCTCCCACACGGAAGACGCGCTCAGAATTGAACCCGCCGTCGTGACAGAAATAGTGAGAACACGCCGGACACGTTAAAACGGTAATCAACTTTATAGATTTGCGTTGAGTTGCTTATTTCAACAGCTTGAGCCGTCAACCTGAAACATAGTCTTGCAAATCGCTGATCTGAGGTTTTGTTTCCCTATCAGGGAGCCGATTCAAGCCGTATTGATGCAATTTGAAATAGCAACCACTTTGGCTTGCTTAAGAACAGTGGACAGGATGGGTTTCTCCATTCTTCTTCTATAATTAAGGGAAAGAGAGGAGTTGTTTGTAATACTAATTGAGCAGACATTTGGCAAATTAATTTTGACAACTCTAAAAGGGTTATAGGAGTTTGTCACAGTAAGATATAAATTTATCATTGGTTTGCTTGCTAAGGAGGTAATTTATTTTTTTTAAATGGAGCTAATATTCTCTTGATATAAGCTTTATATAATATCAAATTTTCTGTTGGCATGTAATATACACCTTTATTTGTTTATTTAACGTATATATGAATGTATACCTGATACAGGTTTGTTTGATTGTTTTTCTAGAACTATGATTGCCCTTCTCCAGTCCTGATGAGGCCATAAATAAGTTGGCCGAAACGCGTTGACCTCTTTGTAGTGCAAGTGGACTGGGCTTGCTAATTAATGGACTATATTGTAAGGATTGAAATGCACGATATCACGCTTGTATGAAAGAAATACACAAGGTAGTGATAGTTAAGTGCACGAAAAGCCCAGTGCCTTAGCAAATAACAGTGGATCACATGTGGAGTGACATAATAGTGACCACATTTCTAATACGTAGGGCACCACCTCAAGATTGTTTCTTTTCTTTTGTTATATTGTTAAAAATGTTATATGTAATTCATGGTTTGTGTTTTGTGAGTAATGTTTTGTGTACACGTATTTATGTAATGTGTTTTAAGTCTTGTACTATATCACCATAGATCCTTTTTGCTATATTGAATCCTTTTTTAAATAAATATGAAAAAGAAATAAACCCAGAAGTAACAGAATTAAGGACTGTTCTTATAACTTAGTACTAAATTTGTCCCTACCTGTCATTTTTTGCCTTTTTTTGTTGTATTTACCCTGGGCAGGTTAGGGTTATAGGGTTTCCCCTAGTTTTGTGTTTAGTCTTTGTACACCTTGTTAGGTGTGAGGGAACTATTCAGTCATATGAGAAATACTCTACCCCCACGTGTTGGAGGGTGAATAAAATATAATACTTAGTCAAAAAGGATGCAATTGGTTATCCTCTAGTTGTAGTGCCACAGATAATGTATAAAGCTTAGACCGTTTTACCTTGGAGATAATATGTCAGGTCACCAAACAGTCTGTTATACTGATGAACAAATTTCGAAGCTTTTGGAATTACCCTCACTCATAAGCGGGGAATCTCCATTAAGTGAGACTCCAAAATTTGATAAAGTAGAGAGACTAAAACAACTTAAAAAGAAAAATACAAGAACCCAATTACATGCACAGGTATTACTCGAACATCTAAAAAATAACACAATCCCACTTGGTTTACAAGTTAAAAATATTCCGGTGATTTTCACTGGTGACCCAAAATATTTGACACAATTTAGTGGGGTAGGCACCAAATGTTCTCGCGATTGGTTAGCTCTATCAGTTGAAACAGCTCTAAGGATTAGTGAGTGTGAACTAAAAGAAATAGTTGCCCTTGAACAAGAGATATCGGCAGATAACACCATACAAAATGCCCAGCAATTAGATTCAGTGAATAAAATTATAGCAGACTTCAAAACCAATACGATCAGCCAAAAGACAACTAAATTAGCTCGAGATATAAAGAATTTTGATATTCTACATACTTATCCCTACTTAAGAGAAGACTTTTATAAAAACAATAACCCCATTAACCTTAACCTGCAATTTCAAACAAGATCACAAATTTTTTTTTTATCTCTTTCTCAGATACATCTTCTGAATCCGATCCAGAAACACATGGCGCTTTCTCTACGGCACAACCTTTTTTAGGCAGAGGCAGCCGCAGAGGGTCGAGAGGGGGAGGCAACTCCAGGGGTCAATATCAAGATCACAATTTTTTCCGTACCAGAAGGAGGGCTTACCGACGACAATAATGAGACCAGAAGATCCAATTCCCATTTAAAACCTGTCATCACATCCCCTAACGCCAATAGAAAAGCATGTGTTGGGCAAAGGATTATCATTTGTTCCTATTAGGAACCAAGACCCTGTGGAAAGTAAAACAGAAATATTGCAATTTCTGCGTAAGGTCAGACTGAGAGCTTTTTTTAGCGCATCCCCAACCCAAGATGGTAATGAGGACAGTGGCCTTAGACCTAGATCCAGTTTCCTACCAGAGAGAAATGACTTACCTGAAGAAATTAAAATATTTGAAAATGTAGTGTTGAAAGAAGTAGATTTACTCAACTCTAAAAGAACCTATTTCAATGACAATTGCTCCAGAATAGAAAAAGAAGCCATTAGTGATTTGGCGGAAAACCAAGAAATCATTATAAAACCGGCAGATAAAGGAGGTGGGATTGTGATCTGGGGGAAAGAACAGTATAACCTGGAAGTCATGAGGCAATTGAGTAATTTACTCCATTACCGAGAAATACAGGATGATATCCCTAAACAGGTCAAGAACAAAACTGAAACACTCACAGCTAGAGCAAAAGAACAGAGGTGGATAAGTAAAAAAGAATATAATTTTTTAAATCAGACAGATGAAAGAGTTCCCTGTTTTTATATTCTACCTAAGATCCACAAAAGCTTAGAGCATCCACCGGGTAGACCAATAGTATCAGCTTGTGGCTCTATTTTGGAACCTCTGGCACAATTTGTTGATGTATTTATAAAACCAGCTGTAGCCAAAACAACGGCGTATGTAAGAGATTCAATGGATATCATCAACAAGTTAGAAAATCTCACATACGAAGAGAGTAACCAACTTCTTGTTACGTTTGATATTGAGTCACTGTACACTAATATCCCACAAGACGAGGCAATTGAGATCATTAAAATGACTTTGGATAATAATACCCCGCCAACAGAATTCTTAGTTGAGTTAGCTACTCTTTGTTTGAAAAACAACTTTTTCAAATATAATGACCAGCTTTACCGCCAAGTTAAAGGCGTAGCAATGGGATGTAGTTTCACCCCAGAGATCGCTAACTTGGTGATGGACTACTTTGAACAAAAATGGGTCTATCCACAAATCAATCCTTTCAGGAAACACATTAACCATTGGTTCCGGTACATTGATGATATTATGATGGTTTGGCAAGGGACGGAAGAAACTCTAGAAGCATTTCATGACTGGCTTAATCACCGCACAGTTGATTTTAAATTTACTATGAGCAGAGATAAAGCCAAAATCAACTTTCTGGATTTATGGATATGGAACAAAAATGGCAAATTAGCAGTCAGTCTGTATAAAAAACCTACAGACCGTAACACCCTGTTACATTTTTCAAGCGGACATCCCCGTACACTTAAACAAAATTTACCTTATGCTCAATTTTTAAGGATTAGAAGGAATTGTACTGAAAAAAATGATTATTTTGAAAATGCAGAGGAACTGACTAAGAAACTTATTGATAGAGGATATCCTAGGAAATTAGTCAAAAATGCAGCTAAGAGAGCGTGGTTTACTCCGAGAGAAACACTATTGATCCCGAAAGAAAAAACAAAGGATGTTCCCCTAACTTGTGTAATTACATTCAGCCCTAAGGCAAATAAAATACGGTCCATCATTGAACGTAATTGGAAGATTATCAGTGAGTTGAATATAAACAAACCACTTTTTTCGTTCAAGAAGGCACGCAGTTTAAAAGACCAATGGGTTAAGGCAGCACAGCCACAAACTGAAAGAAAGAAGGATTTGAGAACTCTGTTACAATTACCAGCAATCCAAGGGAATTATAGATGTTTAAAATGTTTAGCCTGCCAATACACCCAAGACACTAAAGAGGTTAAAATAAATGGTATAACACATGTACAAAATGACTTTACTAATTGCAACACTAAAAATGTGATTTATTGCATCATGTGCCCATGTGGTAAAGCGTACATTGGACAGACTACACAACTGATAAAAACCAGGATCCTTCAACATCGATCTAGGATTAAATGTGGAGTTAAAGGAGCCCCATTAGTCGAGCATTTTCAGGACTGCGGGCACACAGCTGAAGATATATGGTGGACAGTATTAGTGGCAATACAACCCAAACCGGATGGACTAACAACTACAAAGAAATTACAAAAGATGGAAGCAAGATTCATTGAGAGATTCCATACAGCTAGAACTGGACTAAATGATGTTGATGAAATGTGGGCTCTAATTAAGTGAGACTTTATATTCACTTTTAGAGACCCCTCAGATTGGGTTGTATGGATATAATGACAATGGACTATGCTCAGTAATCCATAGAACAGTAAATAAAGTAGGTGATTTTTGAAATGATATATATATAGGTTGCGCACGTAGCCCTGAAGACAAAGCATATATTGTTGATTGTGCATTTTTTATTGTATAACCTCTATAATATTACCTAGAGGAGTAATTAGATTCGGTCTAAGAGTATCTGTGGTGAGCGTTTTGAATATGCAAGCACATGTAAGATGGCCGAATTAATAATAGCAGTAGACCAGTGTTTCCAAATACAGAGACTTTAATTGCGACAGACGAGTCAGGTAGAGACAAGTTGCTTGAGTAATGCCATCTCCAGCCAGTCCAGTTTTGAAATGCTGTAGATATATTTTAAATATATTCTGAATATTTTAAATATTGCAAATCGTCATTTAGGTCTTTGTGTAAAAAGTAGCATCTAAACACTTTCTTTAAGAATGACAAAAGCACAGGTTTTGCCTGCTTTAAGATGGCCGCCGCTACCGCAGCGGGCCGTTACTTTGATCGGCAATTCGCTAGGCCACCTGTTTCTAATGCCGATTGGCCTACTTTTAGACGCCAGCGCGCTTGCAGCGCGTGACGTTTCTTAGCAACGCCTCCCACACGGAAGACGCGCTCAGAATTGAACTCGCCGTTGTGACAGAAATAGTGAGAACACGCCGGACACGTTAAAACGGTAATCAACTTTATAGATTCACGTTGAGTTGCTTATTTCAACAGCTTGAGCCGTCAATCTGAAATATAGTCTTGCAAATCGCTGATCTGAGGTTTTGTTTCCCTATCAGGGAGCCGATTCAAGCCGTATTGATGCAATTTGAAATAGCAACCACTTTGGCTTGCTTAAGAACAGTGGACAGGATGGGTTTCTCCATTCTTCTTCTATAATTAAGGTAAAGAGAGGAGTTGTTTGTAATACTAATTGAGCAGACATTTGGCAAATTAATTTTGACAACTCTAAAAGGGTTATAGGAGTTTTTCACAGTAAGATATAAATTTATCATTGGTTTGCTTGCTAAGGAGGTAATTTTTTTTTTTTAAATGGAGCTAATATTCTCTTGATATAAGCTTTATATAATATCAAATTTTCTGTTGGCATGTAATATACACCTTTATTTGTTTATTTAACGTATATATGAATGTATACCTGATACAGGTTTGTTTGATTGTTTTTCTAGAACTATGATTGCCCTTCTCCAGTCCGGATGAGGCCATAAATAAGTTGGCCGAAACGCGTTGACCTCTTTGTAGTGCAAGTGGACTGGGCTTGCTAATTAATGGACTATATTGTAAGGATTGAAATGCACGATATCACGCTTGTGTGAAAGAAATACACAAGGTAATGATAGTTAAGTGCACGAAAAGCCCAGTGCCTTAGCAAATAACAGTGGATCACATGTGGAGTGACATAATAGTGACCACATTTCTAATACGTAGGGCACCACCTCAAGATTGTTTCTTTTCTTTTGTTATATTGTTAAAAATTTTATATGTAATTCATGGTTTGTGTATTGTGAGTAATTTTTTGTGTACACGTATTTATGTAATGTGTTTTAAGTCTTGTATTATATCACCATAGATCCTTTTTGCTATATTGAATCCTTTTTGAAATAAATGTGAAAAAGAAATAAACCCAGAAGTAACAGAATTAAGGACTGTTCTTATAACTTAGTACTAAATTTGTCCCTACCTGTCATTTTTTGCCTTTTTTTGTTGGATTTACCCTGGGCAGGTTAGGGTTATAGGGTTTCCCCTAGTTTTGTGTTTAGCCCTCCTGTTCCTGGCCATCTTTTCCTTGGTCTTGCGCTTGCAGTCATGCCAGCGTTTCTTGTACTCGATGACTGTTCTGCGTACTTCTGCCACACTGTTAATCTGGTCAACAATTTGTTGCCATATTGCCTCTCTCCTACTGATTGGCAACTTTGAGGTGACAAACAGTTGGTGCTGGTGTTCCGTCACCTCTTTAACCAGAATTTCCTGCTCCTCTGCACTGAAGCAACACTTTCTTTTCTTCTTCAAACTGTCCTGGGTCTTGTGTGGGTCCTCCTGACTGGTTCCTGGTCTGTTGTCATCTTCCTGGGGTCTGTACAGGCCTCTGGGATCCATTTTGGCTCTCCTCTGCTGAAATGGCTGTGTTTGCGGGGAATTTTTACCCAATTGTGTCAAAAAACGCTGCATATCCGGTGTGCGGTGTCGTAAATCGACCCACAGTCATTTCCGCTGCGTTAACGTTGTTTTGCTTTACGACTTGACGCTGCGGTGTGCATAAAAAAAAATGACTTACACCTGTGGTTTGCGCCGCCGTGCGTCAAAGTATAAATTTGACGCCCGCACGGCACACAGAAATGGCATTAGCCGGCGGTAATATTTTTTACGCAAAACTGCGCCGGCGCAGTTTTGCGTCAAAAGGTATAAATATGGGCCCACATCTCCAAACTAAAACAGAATCGCAAGGCAGTCAAATTACCATTAAAAGCACGTAGCAAGACGGCCCCTCTAAATTTTGAGGTGCAAAATATAGAATAAGACTATGGACCTGCAGAAGCAGGGGGGCGTCCGGTCCAAATGGCATCCCTGCTGGAATATTTAAAAACAACCAAGTATTTTGAAGCAGCCAACGATGCAAAATGTTCAACACCTGTGTGATGGAATACAAGATACCAGACTTATGGAAAGGGGCAGTTTTACATCTTATCTATAAGAAGCCCCCTATGGCTAACAATACAGCTACCGTATGTTTGCGCAGCTCGATATTGATGCACAAATATTTGCGGGTCTCCTTCTACAGGACTTGGATACTTGGGCTACAAATTTAAATGTAATACCTCTAAATCAAACTGGCTTCCACCCTTCATCGAGCACCTGTGACAACTTTACAGCCTTGGCTATGCTAGGCGATAAATACGCAAGGAAGAAACTAGCTTTGTACACTTGTTTTGTGGACTAATCCAAAGCTTTTGATTCAGTACATAGGCATCGGCTCTGGAGAAAGCTTAAGGACTACAATATTTCACCAGATTTGCTAAAAAGAATACGGCTTTTATACTCTGAAAACTGGGCCATGGTCAATTTTGTGGCAATAGGAGAGTAACTGCCAAAATACACATAGACAGAGGCATTAAACAAGGTTGTGCGCTGGCCTGACTTTATTTAGTCTATAATCTCATAAGAAAGGCGACAGTGGTCAACCATAATGCACATCCCGTTTGACTTATAAAAAGTATTTTTCTCTTTTAATTATCTATGCTCTTACGTTACAACACACCTGTTGCCCTAATGTGAAAAGTCTCACCAGATAAACTGTTTAGATTACTAATATCACCATAGAGTAAAGGAGCACTCTGAAAACATATAAAAAAGTCTGACAAAATATTTTGTTGTGCTTTAATCGAACATATTGATTAAATGAGAACACACTCATGTAATTCAGTAAGAAAGCCTCAATTTACATGGAGCCCAGTTTTTTTTATATATCAATTATACACGTAATATGATTCTTGAGCTGAACGATGATTTTTATCATAATACAAATGAGAATTGTGATCTTTAAGCGTGTTGCTGGTCAAGTTGAAGAATCAGCTGACATGTGTTTCGTCCCAAATAAGAGACTTCTTCAGGTCAACAGCATGTACACAAAAGTGTAACACAGGAAGTATAAAAGTAAAATATCTATCCTGATAGCCTCTCAAAGTTCCCAAATATGAGTCAACAAGCTTTCATAGAAAAAAGTGAGAAATATCCTGCTTCTTCCAGTTTCAAGTGTGTACTTAATCAGTAAAGTCAAAAGCGCAATTTTCTGTCAATGCAATCAATCAAGAGCCTTGGTGAGCTTCCTGGTGAATAATTGCAAGGAGCCGGCATGTCCCTCGGCCAGTTACCGGTGCCTGTTGTGTGTTACATTCTCCTAAATCAATGCTTTCTTACTGAATTACATGAGTGTGTCCTTCTCATTTAATCAATATATTTGATTAAAGCACAACAAATTTTGTTGTCTGACTTTTTGATATGATTTCAGAGTGCTCCGTTACTCTATGGTGATTCATTTAATCTATACCTGGCAGACCTGAGCGAGCAATTGGATCCCTCCAGCTCTCACCCTCCTAAATTGGGCCAACAATTAATAACTCCATTATTGTATGCAGACAACATCATTTCATTGAATCTTTCAGACACTGGACTGAAAAATGTGCGAAACGCCTTCCACCAGTACTGCAAGCTAAATGAGCTATCTGTGAACTTGGAGAAAACCAAGGTTGTCATTTTTGGAAAGCAAGTAATAAAGTGTGGATCGGCCGGCTGGCAGAAGTGGCAGTTACAAATATCTTTGCATTTGGATACAGAAGCACTGGTCTCACCATCTGCATTTAGACACCCTGAAAACAAAGAGCAGTTTTAAATTGCATCCTTGCAAGCTATTTCAACCAAACCTCAAAGTCCAACTTGGCACCCATTACTCACCGTGATCAAGGCAAAGTTTCATCCCACACTGTTGTATGGTCTGAAAATGTTCTCCAGCGAGTTTGCCAACTTCTTGAATGCTGCTCAGAGCAAAGCATTTCGCTGCCTCTTTTTACTGCTGCACAGCACTTCTCCGGTGCACATCAGACTGGAATTTGGACTCCAGGAGTAAGAACTTGCACAAGAGGGGGTCTTTCTCAGATATGACTCAATATTGAGACAGGCAGCACAACACATACTGAAGGCCCTGATTTGGAAAGACATTGGTCTTAACTCTTCCCAGTATGCAAACACGTGGTCGGAGAGAATTACAACAGTTAAGAACCTACAGGCTGAGCATCTTTGGCAAAAATCTTACCTTATAAACCCTTTAAGCAACTATTGAATAAACAAATTAAGGAGCTCTCTTGGAGCAATACAAAGCTAAGTTTAGCCTACGCTCCCACACATGGATGGCGATCAATACTTAGAAGGTGCTAGTTAACTATGCAGACCTTTCAGTCTTGTCAGAGTCCTGTGGTGGCTCATCTCCTTCCCAGCCTGATAACCCTTGCAAGGACAAACATTGCAGCCTTCGCACTTTGCTGGTGTTACAGTTCTGCTCTATTGCTTTCTAATCAACCTTTGGGTGTTTTTTTCTACCTTTTATCTAAACTCTGATACTTTTGTCATTTTATTTTTTTGGTGTGTAGGGCATCTAATGAATTGTCTGTGCTCTTTTTGATCCTTTCCTTGTTTCTAAATTGCAATGTTTTTGATTATTGCTCAATAAATACAATTAACCCCTTATATTTTCCTTCTCTGCATACAGATTCCTAAAGAGATGCCAGATTAATGTGTCTGGTGTTGCATTATATTCTGCCAGTTTCCAAATACTGGCATGAGTAATATTAGTGGGCTATTGCTCGATATTCTGGATACTGCACATTGTTGGATTTATTTACAAGCCCCTTGCGCCATCGGTGCGTCACTTTTTATGGGAAAAAAGTGATACACCGGAAGCACAAGGGGCTTGTAAATACACCCCGAGTGTATATGTTAGCATACCAAGGCATCGAGAGTACAAATTTTAGGAGGGCGATTTACATAGTCCGATATTGTAGATACGGCCCTGGCTTTGTTGCTTTACATGATGGGGATTAAGGATACTAACCTGAGGATGGTGCGTTTTCTACAAAGGCAAAATGGGTACTGGCTTAGGCGATATGGGTATTGGCTTTGGGATGGTGCTTTACATACGGGGACATTCTGGATTATAGGCTAGGGAAAGAGATGAAAGAATTGTCCATATTGGCGTGGAGGTGTTGCTTTTCATACTGGCCTGGCTATGGTGCTTTACATACCGGGGCAATGGAATATTTCATTAGTTGTCTAATGCTTTATAACCAACGTATTTGATGCCTGACAGTCGTAATTGCCCCCTTCTAGCCCCGTTTTTCTAATATCTTTTGTGGGGGTTAATTCCCTCATCCTTTGGAAAAGGTTTGGGCTCTTAAACTACACTCACTTGTGCATTGTAATTTACAGCTGGAATTGTTTTTTAAAAACATTGCTTTTTTGAATTCGCAGTGCCCCCCCAGCCAAGTGACTGGTTTGTGGAATAATAAAGTGGGACAGTTGCTTCACTTTAGGGCTAGGCTATCTATTAATTCTTGAGAGATTTGGGAATTTGGGATGAAAGAGAAAAGTGCACGGAGGAAAAATAATAAAAGTTCCTTTTTAGATCTGGCCTTAAGACAGCTTCACCTGTCTTGCCAACCTCAAGCAATCAAAAATTAATAAACAAAACTACAAGCATACAATTCATATACAAAGTGGTTTGGGACAGCCCTCTTCATTCATTGATCTGATGAACTGTAATTCACATTTGGTGTCAACCCAACACAGCATGTAGCATGGAGCAATGGGTCAGTCTATTTAAGGTGTTGGCTATCTTGTACTGTGCGTGACACAATTTTTTATCATCATATGTGTGCATCTGCTACATCTGCCTACAAAGAAGTGCGCTCCCTGGAAACGCTCAGTGGTCTAATATTTGATCCTGCCAATGCTTTGGCTTTCTATTCTTCATACTTTTTTTAAATCATTTTTTCAGTCATCATTGTGCGTGTATTTAACCTATATTTTCAGGTTGCACGAATTCGGAGTCTGTGGTACCTTTTTTAAATAATCCTTATCAAATCACATTAATCTGGGCTAGAACCGGATTTTTTATGAAGATTACATCTGTATGTCGCTGCCATGATGAGTACAGATTACAACCTCGCCTCCTCACCAACTGACTCCCAGATGTCACTTTTCCAAATCAACATTCTAAATACAGTGGTGTGTCATGATCACACATCATAGCAAGAAGAGAAAAAGGCATTATAAACATACGTAGAGCAGTCTAGACTAATTCTTACCTTAGGAGCATTTAACACAATACAATTTTAAACAAAGGAAACTATTGAATACAAAAGTATGCAAAAAGCAAGCACAGCAATTTTCAATGACAAACCGTCGCAACAGAATAAAAGGGATAGAAACCTAAGGTGAAAGGAAAATAACATAAGTACATTTAAAACTAAAATCAAACCAAAAGACATAATAAAGTCTAAAAACGAAACAAGGAAACGGTGATGGATGTCTAAGGATGACACCACTTACAAATAACATCCATGAAAAATCCTGACTAAAAAGGCTGAACAATGCAAAGTGATTATTTAAGTTTCAGTGGTAAACGTCTCACGTGATAGCTTTTACAGTAAAGTTTGGTATGTTCTCTTGACTAGTGTAGTTGTATTGAATGCTGTTACTTAACCTTTTATCAGCAGTAGAAGTCGGAAAAGTAAACTCTTGTCCTTTCTAGATGACTCTGTCACCATTTCCCCAATTCACTCTATTTACACTGATAGGATTCCCACAAACATTGTCAGTTACCACAGGCTCACCAAACAGCTCTTATCCTTTACTTGCATGACACACGTTCTAGATGCGAATTACATCACCCACCTGCAGACCAATGTCACCTACATACTTCCTCTTGTCAAAGAAATTCTTCTGCTTGCATTGCAGTTTAGAAACATTATGTCTGATGTGCTTTGAGCAGGCATTAAATGTGCTATAAAAATGATGCAATTTTTCCAGCCCCTCTAATGAGGGAACGCCCCCTTTACATACATTATTTCTGGTGCAGGCATAATGTAGCGCAAAGGGTTACAAAGTGGCGCAATGCATGTATCGCACCACTTTGTAAATATGGCACAAGGATTTTGGCCTCGTTGGGCCACATTAGCATCAAGAAAAACAAGCATTTGCAATGCAACAGGTCTCATGTTAGAGCTGATCGCGTTGTAAACTCCTAACCTGACTTTTCATCTATCGGGAAAAGTGCTTTTATGTATGTAACCCGAAAAAGTGAAATTAACTGTGTAAAGCGCTCGACTTCTGCTAAGCGAAATCGCGCTAGGAAAATAGAGAAAAAGTAGTCCACGATCTGACAGAAAACAGCGAGCCTCGCATGTTTTCTGTACTTGGTCGCTGCGCTCGAGGAGGGCTAACCACCGGAAAAGGCATGACGTGTACATGCCTTCCACTAATGAAAGCAAGCAGATTTTACTAGGCAAGCCCACGAACCAATGAAACACACTGACGTGACGTCGACAGGGCTCTGAGCCCTTTTCTAATAACTAAAGCGTCTCGCTGCGATACGCATGCGCGAGCGCATGCAACACAGGCTCGACCCTAATGATGCTAATGTGGTGCTAGGGGCTTGTAAATATCCCCCTTAGCCTCTTAGGTATGTCCTCCCCTATTGCGCCATGTGTGGGGTATTTTGGTCCATCTCCATGCCTATGGGAGAAATTACAGACTTTAGGAATTCTACCTGTGTTGTATGAAAAGCACATTTTCTAGTTTGTCGAATAAATGGTTCTTTCTTAGTCTCTGCTGCACAGCTTTTACATAAGATTTGTGTTCTTGTTCGTTTTGAGATAAAATTAGAATATTGTCAATGTAGACGATAAGGAATAGGCCCAGTGTTTTGCAAAGTACCTTTCTAATAAAGAATTGGAACATTGCAATGGATTAGCACAGACTAAATGGCATGACACAGGATTTGTTAAAACTGTATTTTGTCTGGAATGCAGTATTCCATTTGTTCCCCTCGTGGACACAAATGAGAAGGCATGCCCCATGCAGGTCCAATTTAGTGTAAATAGGGGATTTCTTTACTCGGTCCAAAAGTACTGGGGTTAAAGGTGACGAGGACCTGTTCTAAATGGTTATTTTATTATGAGCCATGTAATCTTTACAGTCAAACTCCATCTGGTGTAATTCCATGTTTTGACCAGACAGCCATGTCTCCTGCACAAAGGAAGGCAAGGTTCTATGTGTAGTGTAGCAGCCCTGCTACTTTTGCACTCAGGGGTATAGGTATGACCCCAGTTGCCTGGTGCATGCTCCACAAGACGTGGCACATGTGCAAGCCAACTCAAATAAGATATTTGTGAAGTCTTGATTTGCTTCATAAATTTCTAGTAAGGCAATGCCTCAGTAATCTGTGCATTGCCTTCCTATGCCCTAGGGAGGATTTCCATGGCCTTTGCATGGGTGTTCTCATGCATCTCTCATGGTTTGAAATGCATTTCCAGATTTACCAGACCTGATAAACCTGGTAATGACCCAGAAAGATACACCTTCCCAAGAGAGGTGTTAGAAAAGGGGTCTCTAGTTGGCAGTGGTTTGAACCCTGTCCAAGCTGGGACCCTCACTCTAGTCAGGGTAAGGGAACCACACAGTTAAGATAATCCCTGCTCACCCCCTTGGTAGCTTGGCAGGAACAATCAGGCTTATTCCACAGGCAATGTGTAACGCATTTGTACACAAACACAGTAACACAGTGAAAATACCACAGAAGTACTCCACACCAGTTTACAAAATAGTCAATATTCATCTGAGTAAAATAAGACAAAAAGAACAAAAATCCAACATACTCAAGTAAAGATGTGAATTTTCAAAGATTAGTAAGGCATTTAGAAACACAATAGCTCCAACTGGGTCTATCACGACGTCTTGACGGAGTAATTCCCAACAGTCTGACGGCACTCGCGAGGGAGTGCGGGCCGGTCAAGGAATCGCCCGACCCCCAAATACAGTACCTTGGAAAATGAGAAAACAAAGACTTTGCAAGGAGTCTGGGAGGTGGGGCGTTGCTGGAACCAGTGCGGCTTCGGTTCCTTCCTTCTACCGGGGAGGAGAGGTGTTAGCTCCTTGCTGCGAGGCAGGGGAGGTGAGTCGGTGGGTCCTTACAATTGCAGGGGAGGTGATGTCACATTGATGATGAGGCATTAGTTCCTTACGACAAGGAGATGTCGATGAATCCAGCAGATGAAGATTCAAGGCATTGACTTTGCGGTGCCGCAATCACATCACAGGGCCACAGATGCTGTGGCAGAGTCAGAGTCAGGTGACACGGATGTCAGTGACACTGCACTCAGGACTCACGAGGTGGTGGGACTTCAGAGGCGCTGCAGTGATGTTGGGCCTGTGGTGTCGGCCATGGTCATTGCACTCAGTGGGGCGACGGCTTTGGTGCAGGTAGTGGCATGAAGTTGGACCGCTGTGCCGGTTACAAAGTCCCTCTGGAGTTGATGTGCTTGTTTGTTCCTGGTTACACCAGAACTCACTCCAGGACCAATGATCTACATTTGGCACCACTTGCCAAGTCAGGACTCTCAGCAAGAAAGCCCAGGTTTTGGCAGAGAAAGTCGTTGATGTCCTTGGATGTCACCATTTCCCTAATTCAGTCTATTTACACTGATAGGATTCCCACAAACATTGTCAGTTACCACAGGCTCACCAAACAGCTCTTATCTTTTACTTGCATGACACACATTCTAGATGAGAATTACATCACCCACCTGCAGACCAATGTCACCTACACACTTCCTCTTGTCAAAGAAATTCTTCTGTTTGCATTGCAGTTTAGAAACGTTATACCTGATAGAGGTGTTAAGTTTAACTGAACTCACTCCTTATTTAATCTACTCAGGCATCCAGTCAGTAAAAACCTTGGTACAGTCTTAGGAGCATATTTAGGGAAGGTGGTGCTGCACCTAGGGCAGAGTCACTTCCCTTGCGCCTCTTAGTGCCCCCCTACTGCCCCATGTGTGGGCCATATCTAAGACCATGGCACAGGGTAAGGGGCAATAGTGTACATTTTTTGACGCTATTGATGTACTCTGCAGGAGTAGCGCCAAAATATTGGCACTACTCCTGCAGAGTACGTAGGGGCCCATTATAAATAATGGAAGCCTCCTTTTAAAAGTGCTGTAAAAATGTTGCAGTTTTTTCAGCCCCTCTAATGAGGGAACGCCCCCTTTACATACATTATTACTGGCACAGGTATAATGTAGCACAAAGGGTTACAAAGCGTCAAGAAAAATTACACTAATGTGCCACAAGGTGGCGCTAGGGGCTTATAACTATGCCCCTATGTGTACAAAGTTACACACTTATGATATGAATCTCTGGCATATGTTCAGCCCTATGTAGGTTATGACAGTGCTAACATGTTTGACACTCGCACATACGCTTGTCTTTTTGTCATCTATGATGTCCTTGCTTTGCTACATGAAATTAACACAGCCTTTGATTTTTTCACTTAATGTAACATGGCTATTTCTCGGTACATTTAGTGATTTTTTTAATGTGTAACATGGACAGTTATAAAGTTTTTTTTTTAAAACAGCTAATGCTTTTTGCATGGCAAGTTGTCATGCTGAACATAGATTGACGCATAGGTATGGCAATGTAGACCGTTTTTATATTAGACTAACTGATGTAGATAAAGGTAACTTTATACTACAGATCTATACAATGCATTTTCATGTTTCACATATATGTATGTGATTCAGTACTTAGATGCCTTGATTATGACAACATTGATGAGGCAAGAGAGTGCTGAGTTTAGGACCCTGACTACACTGTGATACTTCACCCTGGTTGCATTTAATTCTAAGTTATTTAATGGTGTATGACATGTTTGACAACATATTAATTGACTCTGTCAGTTTAACATTGATGAACTAGATGCAGGAAATGTGGGCAACTTTATGTACAAAACTGGTCATCTATCACAAAGATGAAGTTTGTTTATGTCGGATGATAAGTATGTATATGTTTGAACTTAGATTGTAAGAATAGCTGTGACAGATATGTTCTTTGTACTTTTAGTACCACATATGTACCTAAATTAGAAATTTCAAATAACATTTGTAGCTACACTTACCATGCATGACATAAATGGAATTTACAATAACTTCTTCCATTATCGCTTCTGATACTTTGGTCATCATACACATTTACTGTCATGTGTGACACATTTACCTACGAACCCATGATTTGTTCAACATCCTTTTTTAGTGTAAATTTCAGAAATTAACAAAACTACATACACCACTGAACATACACACTTACCTAATATGCACCCTTTCTACTCATATTGACTTTACTTGGGAGCCGCATGATTATCGTGTTGACTTTTTAACCAGTGCAGAAAATATTTCAGTCCACTCACATAATACTTTTCGCAGTTGATTTTCCCCTAATGTTTATCCATTGCAGGATTAGTGAGGGAGTGATACAATGAAACATCATTGTCTATAATTTAGAGTGCATTATTCCCACTATGTGCATATGATATGATATCCATTCACAAACACAGATGGTTATTATGTCATATGTTCAACTTGTTAGTTGTTATTAAGTATATTTGTGGTTTCCTTACCAATGAGTAAACCATTGTCATATTTCCCATTCTGAAACTGCTCATTGCTGATACTGTGGTGGAAGATGGAGGCATTATGTGCACTCTCTGGATAGTTAGCAATACCACAATAAAATAAAGACTGATTTGCCTATGGCTGGGTTCAAACTGGCTTAGCATGATGAGCAAAAGAAGGATGGATGTAACCCAGATCTGTAACAGGGGGTGAGTGTTTAAAAGGTTTCACCACTTCATTTGTCATAATTTTGTGTGGCTAAAAAGTGGCCTAAGTGGGGAGGATATGACCAGACATGGGTCCCTTGCTCACTCTTCCACTGTATTCAAACTAGCCTGGCTGATGAGGGGTGATACCCTTAAACCAGTCCCAGGGTGCTTGTTTCTGGTCCAGGGAGGACCTGGCCTGACAGTTCGGGCTGGACTGTTCCCATGGGAGCAGGGTTGAGACTGATTTGCATATGGCTGGGTCCAAACTGGAGGGACATGGTGAGCAAAAGAACGATAGATCTAAACCAGATCTGTGACCAGGGGGTGAGTGTTTGAAAACTTTCAGCACTCCATCCATCATCCTTTTTTGTTGCTCCCTGAATAGTTAGCCAGCACATTGATGGAATATATGTGCTTCTGGTTTCTGAACAGGTGGGATGTTGCAGCAGGGAGCACCAACTGCACATGTGTGCAATCACTTGCACTTGGAACATGTGGGAATTCCGCTAAGGCATAGAATCATTGCTTGGTAGCCAGTTGTTGTGGGATTTGTGGAAAAGAAGATCCTATTAGTTTAATGATGGCATCCAGTACAGAGGGGAGGAAGGCTAAAATGGTGCCTGTGAGAATTCTGCCAATCTGACTGTTGTGTCTTAGAAGGAACATGATGCCAGCTGAGCACAGCCATAGGTTTCACATGTGGTAGGATGTTAGTGGGCCTTTCAGTTGGTGACTGGAGACTTGGCCCAATCGTCTGCAGCCATTCAATGATAGACTCCCTTTTAAGTCTGTTCCTCCTCCATGTGGTCAACAAGGGATATGCACTCTCAAGAAATACGCTTCCTCCTCCTTCACTGCGAAAGGTGGTGGTGATCTCTAAGCTACTCCAAATTGCAATATGACAACATTGCACATTGCATATTTGAGTTTGCCAATTTGTTTTTGTGGCGTTGATCTTTTCATACCACAACCACTGCTTAATTTCCTACACCTGGTTTGGCTCTGTGCAGCAATTATGGTGCTTTCCTGGCACACAGAAAATAGAACGAAATATAACAAACAAGAATCAACTAAGAACTGAAAATGGATGTTAATCAGATGTGAGTGTGCCTTTCTCTGAAATGTACAATGAATTAGGCGATCAGAGGAGGAAACAGCTTAGATGAGTCTGAACAAAATGTTTTATTTCGCAAGAGGAGACAAGTGGTGCATCACTTTTATCCATAACAGAAAAATATAATTGAAACTGCTTCTCAAAGAAGTGTATATCACTGCTTAGATATGTGTCCATCAAAACAATGACACACTGCTAAACGTCAGTGTGCATAACAGTGTTGTCTTCTCCATGCTGTGGAACAACACAACGTGGGACAGTATGTTGTCTGGTTAGCAAGGTGAAGCATGCTATAGAGTGGAGTGGTGTAAAGAGGGTTAGAGTACGACGTACACCAGAAAAGTATAAAGTGGAGTGACATAGAGTGGAGTGGCATACACTGGAGTGGCGTACAGTGGAATAATGTACAGTAGAGTGGGGTAGAGTATAGTGGCATATAGTGAAATAGTGTAGAGTAGAGTGGCATAAAGTGGATGAAGGTACAGTGTTGTGGCATACAGTGGAACAGCGCAGACTAAAGTGTCATAGATTTGAGGGGCGTACAGTGTAGTGACATAGGTTGGAGTGCTCTAGAGTGTATCAGGATAGACTATAATGGTGTACAGTGTAATAGCATACTGAGGAGTGACATACAATGGAGTGTTGTAGTTGCATACAGTGGAATAGCATAGAAGGTAGTGGCGTAGAGCTGAATGGAGTACAGTGGAGTGACATACACTGGAGCGGAGTATAGTGGAGTGGTGTGGATTAGAATACCGCTGAGTGAGAAAAAGAATACAGTGGAGTAGCATCGAGTTGAAGGGTCGTACAGTGAAACAGTGTAGAGTGCAGTGTGGTAGACTGGATTGGCATAGAGTAGAGTGGTATAGAGTAGAGTGGCATAGAACCGAGTGATGTACAGTGTAATAGTGTCCAGTGGATTGTCATACAGTGGAGTGGCATATAGTGAACTGGTGTACAGTGGATTGGTATAGAGTGCAACGGCATACATGGGGATACCATACACTTCGGTGTTGTAGAGTGAGTGGCATAGATTGTAATAGCATACAGTAGAAGTGGTGTAGAGTGTTGCGGCATAGAGTGAAGTGGCATACAGTGATGTATGGTAATTGAAATAAAAGTACATTGAAAGTGTATGAACGGATGTAGAAGTAATGTGGCCTAAAAATACATCTTTATATATAATAATATAATAATGCAAGAAGTGTTAAAGTTATAATTTTTAAAATATTTAATTATATATTTTGCTACAATACCCTGTGGTAGTTTTGCAGTATATGGCTGCACATGAACATCATAAGGGAGTATGTGATTGGCTAATGGCTGTGTTTTACAGCTTTCAGCACAGGTTGGGTATATTCTGCATTTTGTTGTGTTCTGGGTTAGCATCTTAGCTATAGGTAACTAGTAGATTTTATGTTCCCTACCTATTGCCACTTCCACTTCATTAAGTTCACAATAGGTAGTCATATTGATATATAATTTTCTATAAATTGTTATAGCAGTTTAGAGACCACTGCACATTTAAAAAAAATAAAACTTTAAGTAGTGTGGGTACTGTGCAGACATTTTGTGAAGATTTAAATATGTTTAAATAGTTGCAAAATATATGGTAGTATATTGTACTTTTAAGTTTTAGCATATTTTTAAACTTTATTTTAGGTAGCATGAAAATCTTATGGCAATACTGTGGTACTCAGTATATGTTTTTAAAATATATGTAAACTCATAGGTATTTTTCGTTCCCTATTATCACTTTAATAGGTACAAGAGATAAAACTAGGGGAAAAATATACCTAACAGTTACCTGAATCTATGTGCGAAACGCAGAACTCAGCCAAAGTGGACCTAAAAGCAACATAGCTGCCTTTAACTTTTGTAAAGACAGTAATTAGCCGATCATATAATGACTTGTCATTGCAATTCACTGCAGTACTTTCCTGAAATACCACAAAATATCATGAAAATACTGCAATGACTTTTATCACTCAGTTTAAATGCCTTGGAACTTAAAATGTTTATCCTACTTACAGTACTCCCCAAAAGGATCATTTGCACAACGTACCATGTAATCCTGCCAAATTTCTTGTAAATCTATTCAGCCGTTTCCATGCTATCTGAGATGCAAAAGTCCATGCAAAATACATTGGTGGAAAAATGGTTTTGGGACCCCTTGTATCCTTACACTCCTTAACCAATCACAGTGAAACTTTCCAGCCTCCATCAATGTAGAAAAAACAATAGGTCTGTTAGATTTTGTGGAGATTCATCAAATGGGGGCAAAGTAATTAACAAATGAAATTCAGAGGAACTCCTATACCATAACTACAGCATGACTACCACTTTGTAATTATATATTGTTGCCTGTTAATAGTCTCAAAAGAGGGCATGTTCATTAGGTACATATATGTTTTCAACAACAACTACAAGGAACATCAAGGAGCACCCAGTGGGTTATTTGTATCAGGCAGACATGTTTTGGTGTGAATTCACCTTTCTCAATGCCAGTTCCCACACTGTCTTCCAATTACAGATCCTAATACCCTTAAACACACTCCCATTGGTTATTCATCAAATGGATACAAGTTTCACAATGCATCTATCATGTGGGAGGCATTTAACTTTGTTCCTAAAATGTCTCTATCCCTCTCGATCTGCATTTGCCATATAAGGAATACTACATTGCAAGTGCTCATTTAGTAACTAACGCTTACCCTTTAGTAATGTGGACCTACGCCCTCATTATGAGTGTGGCGGTCTTATTACGGCCACACTTGCAGTGACAGTCCGCCCGCCACATAACAACCCTGATGGTCGGACCACCAGGAAACCACCAGCTCCACCTGAATCTCGGATCCCAGCAGTCTGGTGTTGGTGGAGATCCTAACATGCCAGGGCAGCACTGCAAGCCCTGCAGATTACAACCTCCTTCTCTGTCAGCCAGATAACACCGCCATGAAAAGGCTGGCTTAGAACAGGTGTAGGGAGCCTCCCTGCCCAGCAATGAACATTGGAGGGTGCTGGTGAACCCTACTGTTGTCATCAATGATGTCATTTCAGATGCTGCGTTGATGTTATCTATGTTGCCACAGAACGAGTCATGAGGGATGTAATATGTGATGTAATAAGCAGAGCGTGGCAAGGGTGTGAGTTATAGTTATTCCCTTTTTTTATTTGTTGGGTAGGGTGGCATCCAGCCCACATCCTGGAGCCTTTACGGGACCCAGGGACATCATGCCCCAGGGCTTTAGGTGGGTGATTGGTGCCCATCTGAGCGTCCCAAAACACAGAAAGTTCGGGGTGTGGCACCTGCATCCCTGCAGGGTCCCCACATGCACCCATCCTAGGTGCAGTGGGCGCCAACATTGTTCATGCCTGGCAAAAGCAGTGTTCTTTCCATTCCTCCTTTGGGTGAGAGAAATATCTGATTTCCTGCTCTCAAGAGCACGAGCAAGTAAAAACATTCGTCTGATCCCACCCGGAGGGAGCATGTTTGCATATTCCATCAAGTAGGAGTAGACAAGTTTTCCCTGCCCATGCTTTTGCTGACAGGGAAACTTTGTCCCAGGAGTAATCTCCCTAGGGCACAGTGATTGGACCTGCCCCATGGCATGGGTTCCTTAGGGCCTTCCTAGGCTCAGAGAGGGGGACCACACACCTCCCTCCCTTATAAATATGTCTTGGCCAGGGGGGATGGGGTTTAGTGGGCCTTTCAATGCTAGGGGAAGGGGGAACTGCATGCCCCAGCTCTCCTTTAAATTGGCTGTGGGTGTTAGGGTCACTGGGGCCTCAGTGAGGCTCAGGGAGGGGGCCTGTGCACCGCATCCTCTTTAATTTATTAATGGCCCCACTGCATGTGGTCTCCAGGGCGTGAGTGAAACTCGGGGAGAAGGCCGCATGCCCTCACTGGGCCCTGGCCCAGGAAGGGGGTGGTGTTCTTTTAGGCATTTTTTTTATTTTGCTGCAGATTTGTGGGTCCACATGGAGGGCATGGCGACCCTATCCTGTCCCCTTACATTTTGTTGTTGTCATTTTTCTTTTATAAAACTCAGTATTGAGTCCTGAGATGGCTGCTGCCACATCATTGTTGATGTGGTGACAGCCAATCAGATCTCATCTTGAGATCTGTCAGACTGCGGATCCTCCATGGCATGAAATATCTAGTTTTTAGGCTTAAGTTCTCAAGAACGAATTGACAGATTTACACCAAATTACAAAAAGTACGCTTTCTGAACCCTGATCTAGCTTTCTGCCTAATTCGGTGTAATTTTGTTCAGCAGTTTTTTCGGTATAGATGTTTGGAACCTCCCCCCTTCTTCTCAGCCCAAGCTTGGTGGATCACCCTGAGGCTTTCCAGAAAGGAATTGAGGTGGAAGACCCTTTTTTTATTTTTGTGAAAATTTGTCAAACTGCATCAAGGTTATTAGGAATACAAAAAATAACTAGCCTGTGGCAACAGCCATTACACAAGCATGCATGCATATATAAACGTTTGTGTAGATTCTCTTCCTGCATTTGTCCATTTTATTTGGTTCTATAGGTTTTCTCTGGGGTCATCGGTGTGCCCACACCTAAAATTATTTACAGAGACACCACATGCAAAGGTGGATGGGTCTTCATTATAAAGACCCGGAAGAAGATCTGATAGCGAGAGGATGTTTAGATTCCACAGCATAGATTAGCAGTTTAAGAAAGCATCCAGTGCCCT
This sequence comes from Pleurodeles waltl, assembly GCF_031143425.1. Lineage (NCBI taxonomy): Eukaryota > Metazoa > Chordata > Amphibia > Caudata > Salamandridae > Pleurodeles > Pleurodeles waltl. The sequence continues at coordinate 494,027,222 of NC_090448.1, forward strand.
CAGATAACGGGTATACCTGGTGCACAGAGTACAATCTTTTAACATTTTTCAACCTATTACAGATTTGTACTGGGCTTAACAGTCTACAATTCTAAGTGGCAGGAGATACAAGTTGTTGACAAATCAATCACACAGAGGGGGTTCTGTAAAAAATAAATAGTGAGAATGCAATGCAGGTGGTTTCTAATGGAATGAGGAAATATTTAAAAAGGCAGAGCAGATGTTAGAAATGTATGGAAGGCTTTCATACATGTTATCAAGGGCAAGGGTCCCTTAACAAATCAAATATAACTTTTCAATACACACAGATATAAAATAAAATCTATGTGAAATTGTTGAACCATTATTTATTATAAATCTAGCAAAATGTAAAAAATAAAACACAAAGACAATTTTCATATCAGTGGGAGAATTTAAGTAATGGGGGTAATTCTCAGAAAATCCTGAACATTGACACAACTTTGGAATCATATTATTCCACTAATACATAGCTTATATCCATACATAAATATTGGAAAACATCCTTACAAAGTTAAATATGATTATTTGTCTCAGGAAATGAGGGCCAACATAAAGGAATGAAGTCTTTTTGTTTCTAATCAGTATAACACCACTGTTCATACAAAGAACCAATCATCAATATACAGAGAATTCAAAGACAATAATTCAACAAATATTTATCTCAGGCAAAAGAAGTCAACACAGAAAATGTAGCATTTTTGCGTAAAATCCATAAAGTACCATTACTCAAACAAAGAACCAATCAACAGTAAGTAAATGAGTTAAGGCACAATTTTTGTTGACATTTCAGTCCCCCATGTTCAGTTTGTATGGGACATTCTTCAGGACTAGAAAATATTGCCTGAGAATATGCTTAAAAAAAGGGGAGAGAGAAGGAATGATAAGTGGAAGGAATGAAAAGTAAACATTATAAACAGTCTAGTTGCCATAAAAAGTATAATCGAGTGAGAGGTGCAAAGAGACAGTTCCAGTGTGGGAGTAGTACTAAAAGGAACTACCTTCAACCAGTAATATGCGACAGATATAATGTATGCAAGGGGGCATTCGCACGCAGGGAGGCCCGTAAAGATGGAGCAGTTAAATTTACAACATTTCACTGCATCATCTTTAGCGTCTTTTTTAAGGACTGCCTATGGCAGGCGTTAAAATGACACACCCATTACTTTCAATGGGCCAAATCTTTGACGCTATTGCCCTAACATGCCCCATGGTGTCATTAGAGGTATGCAGGGAGGTGCAAGAAAAGTGACGCATCAAAGCGGATGCGCTACTTTCTTGTAAATATGAGATTTATGATTCTGTATTTTTGTAATGGAGCCTCTGTGTCATTTCCATGCATTTTTCTCTGCACCATATTTACCAAACAATATGTAACAAATCCACATTTCTTTTGCCTTACTCTACTGAAATGTATCATTTTCCATGAGGAATGTGTTCTCCAAGATTTGGGATGTTCAAAATGTTGGGGTTCAGATGATTATTGGGGTCCAGTTCCCACAACATTTCTGCCACCCAAATTTCAAGGCACAAGGCAGTGGCAGGAAGCAAAACCAATTGGGAAAGAAAAGGTTGCAGGGGGTGTTGCAACACCCCAAAGTAACTGCTGGAATTCTGAAAGAGAATGAGCAATAAAGATGTGTTTACATTTTGTTTTTATCTTGTCACATTTCCTTTGCTTTCAAAGATAGTGGTAAATTGTCAGGCAGAGATTTCTGACAAATTGCACCTCATTGATTTAACATGGAAATTGGTGTTTACTTCTCTTTCTCTTACTGCAAAATTTGAGGATTTTGTAAAATGAACCTTATGACAATCTTGCTGGTGTGAAACGAAAGGATGCTGGATGTCACTTTTTCTAACACACAGGAACATTTAAATAACTATAAATGAACTGTACGTATATTTCAAGTATATCAGCAATTAGGAAACCACAAATGAATCGTTTTTTTGTTATACTGAAGTGTAATGGAAACAAACTGGCATATTTATGAGAAATTTGCAACAGGCTCCCACCACACAACATGGTATATGCGTGATGCAAAAGTCCGATTTTTTAAACCACGCATAGCCACTTTGCGTGCTAGCTATACACTACACTCTTCCCACAAATTAGCGTGGCTCATGCTCTACGTTTGTTCTTTGTGTGATCACCCATATTAACTTTCTGTTTCTTTCCACTTTTTTAACATTCCCCTTAGACCTTCCTTTGCAGATATGAAGCTATTGACTGGCTATGTCTGGGTCCAAGGATCAACCCTGCCATGGAAGTTTGATGGTAAAATGGTGCAAGATGTTACTTCTGCTGCCCTTGTCATTTTGGTAAATTGATGTTCAACTACTTATGCACCAAGCAAACCAAAGTCAAGGTTCTTAAATGGACCATCCTGAGTGAAAAAAACCTGAGGTTATTATGGGGGTCATTACAACCCTGGCGGTCAAAGACCACCAGGGTTGTTTTGGCGGATTTCACCACCAGCAGGCTGGTGGTGAGATCCCTGGTATTACGACTGCGGCGAAGCGCCGCGGTCGCACCGCCGGGACCGGCGGTTTCCCGCCACTTCAGTCCCGACGGTTTCCCGCCACTTCAGTCCCGACGGTTTCCCGCCACTTCAGTCCCGGCGGGAGTAATCCTCCAGGGCAGCGCTGCTTGCAGCGCTGTCTAGGGGATTACGAGTCCCCCTCCCGCCAGCCTTTTCATGGCAGTTTGCACCGCCATAAAAAAGGCTGGCGGAAAAGCGCTACGGGTGCAACTGCACCCGTCGCACGGCTGCAACTGCACCCATCGCACGGCTGCAACTGCACCCGTCGCACGGCTGCAACACCACCGGCTCCATTTGGAGCCGGCTCCTGTGTTGCGGCCCAGCGGGGATCTCCTGATGGCCGCGGCGGGAGTGTGGCTCCATTGGCGTCCGGCTTCAGCCGCCCGCCAAGGTCGTAATGACCGCCTATATGTTTTGACCTCTTTAAAGTAAAGGCTTATGTTTACAGAATTAATGTGATGTGATTTACGTAAAAAAGGAACTTCCATGTTATTCATTTTCTGTCAAACAAGCATTGACAAAGGCAATTGTTCTGGATTTGTATTAGCCAACATGCTTGATACTTATTGGGTGACTTTGTATGCCTTTATGTGTGGCTTTCTATAAACTAGTAATTTACAAAATGGGTAGGTCATTTGAGCGGGGGAATGTAGTTATAGAGTGAGAAGTGGAGAAAAGCCTTCTGTCGCCTACATGAATGTGGCCATCATCTTATCTCTTAATCATTCATGCACTCATTCACCCATTCATCTAGCTATACACTTGTCTGTCCATCCAGTCATCTGCTTATGTAGTAAATCACTCATTATTCAAATCATGATCTCACATATTCACATATGCGCACTCATTCATGTTTATGTTCCTTTGTTCAAAGAGAACGAAGACAATGTGGATGAGCCACACACGTTTTTAAGTTTGAAATTTTCGATCTAGAGGTGCCTGCTTGTGAGACACTTACATGCTAAATACATAATACACATTATTATGAAGGTGTCTAGACAGGTCTAACAATGACTAGTCAGACAAGGAATGAAAGTCTAGATCAGTGAAACCACACTGACAATAAAACCAATGAAACATATGTTTCAGATCCTTCCACCCTGAAATGGTGCTTCTACTCTTCATACCACAGAACTGACAGTAATACTGTTTCTATAAACCCAGGAGGTCTAGTTTGAAATAACTGGTAATTCAGCATATATTAACTACTTCTGGTTCAGGAAACTCCTAGGCCCGTAATACCTAGAGGGGCGCACTTTCCCTGTTTGCACCACGATGCACCTTAAAGCAGGTGCACCAGGTGCAAACAGGAAAAATGTGCCCTATTAGGCAGAGTTTGCTGCCCTCTAGGCAGCCACAAACTTGTGGTGCCTCCGGGTAGCACATTCAAGAGAAATAGGATGAGATGTTTAAAAGTTGCTCCATGCTTCTCTGTGTAGGTGCAATCTGCCTGCACTTTTAAAAAGGTTTAGAGATCCCCTGGCAGGCGGGTATAGTTAGTGACTGCACCTGCCTGCACTATGATATCTAGGGAGGTCCATGTGACCCCTTTCATCCATTTAGATGGCTGCTTTTAGAAGGCCCGAAGGTGTACCTATTAAAGGCATGTTTACCTCTGTGCCCACGTCGGTATTACGGCGCGGGTGCAGAGGCAAAGAGAGTCGCTCATTGGCATGGGGCCACGCCCCCATGCAAATGAGGGAATACTCTTTAATGATAGCACTGGTGCTATGTGTGCGCCAGCGCTATCAGTATCACAGAAAGGGCTGCACAAGCATTTGTGGCCCCTTCTGTAATAACAAAGTGCGCTGGGGGCACGCAAAGCGGGTACAAACACTTATTGTGATCCCGGGGCACTTTGTGTAATACGTCCTTGAAGGCTAAATTCATCAGGTTGGCATTCTTCTGATGAGTCATGATACAATGGCAGCGACAGAACAATACCTTGCATTTCGTTGGAGTCTCTCACTCAACTATTCTCGGTTCTCAAACATGCCGTGCTCTATAAAAATTCAGAACAAATAAATAATTATCCAGTAAAGGTTTCTTCCTGTAACCAAAGTATGAATGCTAGAATGGGAAAGACCCCTGCATGGTGTACAGAGTGTCCCCTGCCCTGTATGGCCAGCCTGCAAACTGGTGACCCTTTTGTTTTTTATTGTTGCCACACACCAAACCTGTGAGCAGACATTGACCTAGGCCTGGTCAATGGACTGGTAGTGTTAGGTCCAAAATAAAGTTCTGAAATGGGAGAGGCAGACCAAGTGCACCCTTATAGTAACAGGAGATTCAAATATCTGTCACTGGTTTTATACATTTAGTATGGAAGTACTAACACGTTATCATTGGTAAATTATAGCGATAGGCTATTAACTTTGAGACATAAATGAGCCCTTACAGGTCCATACATACAAAATTCCCCCAGTTCACGATGAGCTCTGAATAGTGAACACAACATCTTGTATGTTGTCTGTGTGCATGTGTGCTTGACATGATAGTGTGCTGTGCGTAAGTGATGCAGGCCTGCATGTTCATTTTGTAAGCCAAAAACCTGGAGCAGAGTACAAGATGGTGGACATGTTGCTTTCTCTGGACAGCACATGTGTACTACTGCCATCTCCTAAATGGGAAGGGGGGCACCAGATGCTTTGATAAGGAAAGAGGAGACAGTCTTTCATTATGAGTGCCAAGGCCCTTCTGGATACATTGGGCAGTAAATTACACTGACTCTAGCTGCCATTAGGCAGAGGGGCACAAGGTGTGGCCTGCAGTGTCATTTAATAGGGAAAAGAGTTCTTTGAAGGGGCAAAGATTCATGTATCTCTTCCTCATCTCTGTGATGAGGAATCATATATAACTGGGTGCAGCCTGCTTGCACCTCTTTGTACTTTTGTGGTGGCACAGCATCTGGAGACTGTGCTGCTGGGCAGAGCATCCATACACATAGAGACCAGGTCTTGAAGGGGGCCATGCCTGGACACATGAAAGGGAAACCGACTCAAGTTGTTTCAGATGAAGCAGATCTGGAATACACACTCTCCGACTGTGCAACCAGTATAAAGATTATCCGTGGTGGTTTCTTTTTGTTGTCTTTTCTACAGATGAGGGGGTACTTCTCAGAGTATTTCGGGACCGCTATGAAGCCAAGAGTTGGTTTCACAATGACAGCCAACTCCCATGAGGTGAGGGAGCATAGCCTGGAGCTCGCTCTGAAGAAGGAATTACTGAACTGTCCTTGGAGTCAAGATATCTCCCTTGTGAGTGAGAGGAAGAAGAGCGAACCCTGCTGAGGAGGAGTGGATCACGGAAGGGACTGCTGTAATTAACCCTGCCCTAGGGTAAATCTCAGAGATACTTGCAAAGCAAGTGCACTGACGGACCTACCATGCTGCCAGATTGGGCACTGCGAGCTTCATCATTTCTACCTTTCATAGACACTAAGCACTTGAAGTAGTGTGCCCAGGTGATAGGCCAAACTTATGTCAAAATAAGTACATGCTAGTGGATTGTGTGCCCCACAAGTAGACTTCTGACTGTGGCATTGCCAAATAGTCTGTTGGGTCGGAGCCAATCCAGAAGATTACGTGACCCAAAAGGTGCCTTTGGGGTTGCCTCTGGAAGAATGAGGTCATCGCCTTGAGACATTCTATACTGAAGATATTACCTGGCATCTGCTGTACCACTGCAGCAAAGAATCAACATCTGTGGGCATGTGGCCATCACACTCAGGAAGAAGAACTCAGCATAGTGAGCTGCATTGTGAATCAAGTACTCTCCAGAGAACCAGAGTGAGCTGAGATCTGCAGCCCGCCACCCAGAAGAGGGTCTCCAACACAAGCCTCCTTTCCTGCCATGACCCTCAGGATGAATTGGCTGCCATGCAGCTCCGCAGAACACTGTTATGTGCCAACTAGAGGATCCTGTTGCTGATGAGATCCCTCTGGCATGGAGGGCTGAGTACAGTCCGGTGCTACTACTACGAACTTGGTGAGAGACTAAAAGGGTCTTGTCCCAAGAGTGTGAGTAATAAGACTGGACAAACAGGTGGGAGTAAGAGCTGCACTGATGGACCTTGAACGCTGAACTTGAAGCAGGGAACCCAGAGACAAGGTGACCCACGGGGGTAGGTGGAGGGCTAATCAGCAGAAGGCACGGTTGTGGCCTATTAACCCCTACTTGCCTCATGGTCTTCTGAACAGAGTCTGACACTCAGGCTTCCACAAGTACCCTATCAGGTCGGAGTGCAGAAATCTATCTGGGATTGCAGCCTGAATGTTGTGCCTTGAGCAATAACAACTCGTTTATGGCGGAGGAAGAAAAGCATGGGGTCCTTCAACTGTGATGGCTGATTTTGAAGAAACAAAACATTTTTAAGTTTTCATGCAAATTATATTGTGCTTAAGAAATGCAAAAGTTTGAAACTCTTTTCTCACAAACGTCTCATTTTTTTTGCATACAGTGGAAAAAATATATGAAGATTGCAAAGTTCTTGTAAGGAATATGAAAGCGCAATATGAGTGCAATACAATACAATCTCCCTATTTTCAACATTTTGTAAGCAAATGTATGTTGATGTAGGAATCCCTTGCAAGTGTTGAGTCATACAGAAATTACTATGGTAGATATGTACTCACAAACAACAGCAGGTAAAAAAAACAATGTTAATACCAATGCAAAGGAGAAGAGTAATACTCAATAAACTAAGTGAAGTGAATTATCTGCGACTATGTGAACTTTGAACCTATAATATGCAATACCCCACGCATTACTAAATTTTAATGTATGCATGATTAATTGCATATTCAGCTTGATTGGAACCTCCATAGCTGAAAATTATAAGTGGGCTACTGCTAACTTTGGGCCAGATGTATGAAGGTATTTTGCAGTTGTAGACGCTCTGATTCGCAAAATCAGAGCCTTTACGACCACTAAATGACCTTGGTATGTGCAAACCCCAGATTGTGATTCGGTAACATGTTACTAAACTGCAGTTTGGGTTTGCAAATACATACCAAATCGCTGTTTGGAAGGGGAAACTCCAAGGTTGTGAAGGTCATTAGTTTGTTGATTTTCAGGAATAAACTCCCACAGATGGCAGCCTTTCACCAAGCGTTTTCTTCCTTGAAAGGAGCCATGGCGTAGAGATGACCGCTGGGTTGGTGGTCATCTCTAGGTTTGAATGACGGGGTACCATCAGAATGGCATCATAATCCAAATCAGCCACTACATTTGGAGACTTTTCAGGAAGCCCTGCCAAAGATACCACTTAAATTCTGTGAAACACCTAGAATACCAAATGTGACACAATACATTTCCGGCTGTTGTCAAGAGGATCAAGGTGCATGTCAGGAAGACGTAAATTGCTTTATAATTACAGGCTAGAGGATGAGCTAAAGGGTATGATCATAAAGAGATATATGTTTGATGGATGATCATAGTGAATATCGGAAATAAGTCTTATCTCAGTCAGGCTGATGTAGGAACAGTGGTGGATGTCGACTGTAGTATTAATTAGTAAGTTGAAAAAGGCTCCTAAAGTCATTCATAGTCTGTGGCAATGTTTCTTGCAGTTTTGAGCATCAGAGAAATACTAGAGCTCAGCACCCAGGCGTGAGTGCAGGTGTGTGTAAATGTTTGAAAGTCTGGAGAAGCGGCGGAGCTGAGAAGATGCTTAATATAGGGTACATTCCATCTACTTGGTTTTGGATCAGAAAATATTGGTCTTTTAGGTGGCTTTGGTTTGAGGTTGTGTTGCACCACAGTAATGTACGTGAATGGAGCATATGAAGAATCTGTGTAAAATCGACATAGATATACTGATAGCCTGTGGTACATTTTCACTCTGGAGTTAATTAAAGAAACGATTACTGAAAACATTTTGCCTTACAACAGGATATATTGGTCTGTTGAGCTGATCACAACCTGTTTGTGAAATCCTGCAGGATCTCATTCCTTTGCGTAGCAAAATATTGATTGCTTTGTTGTAATGGCCTCTACAAAACCCTATGGGCCTCATTTACAAGACATTCGCGCCACTGTTGCATCATTTATTTTGGCAAAATGGTGACACAAGCAGTGTTTTGCACTGCTCCACATTTAAAAACTGATGCATTGGGTCCAATGTGTCTGTTTGTAAAGCCTTGTGTCACATTATACCTCGGCCAGGTATAATGTATACAAGGTAGGTGTTCCCTTGGGAAGAGCCACGCAGAACTGAAGCAGTCAAATTTACAGCATTTCACTGCATCGTTCTGCGACTTCAGAGCTTCCGGATTTTAAAGGCTGCTCAGAGCAGGCGTTAAACTGACACAGGGCTTTCCTCTATGGGAGCCTTACTCGCTTTGCTGGAGTAGCATCATTTTTTTTACAATAATCAGCAATGCGTCCGTTTAGCACCACAGATGTGTCAGAATTTTTTACTCATCTGTGAAAACATGCGCCATGGAGCTCTGTATAGTAAATTCAGCGCATCCATTGCTTCATTAGGGAATCGTTGGGCAGCACAAGAAATCTGACACATCAGGGCTAATGTGTCAGAGTCTTGTAAATGAGGCCTTATGTTTCTCAAGATTGTTTATCTATTTACCTGAGCAGTAATGGTAGGAAACCATGGGGCTTATTTACAAGCCCTGTGGTGCAGGGCTGCGTAGCAAGTGTCTTGCTGCATCACTCTGCAACACCGCCAAAGGGCAGAAATGCGGGGTATCTATGAGATACGGCAACATTCTGTCCTCTCCCCTGCATTGGTGCACAAATTGCTGCCTAGCACCAACGCAGGCACCCTTGCATCATGGTGCAAGGCTGTCTGCATTGTGGGGATTATTGTTTTTGTGCAGGAAGCGACACCTTCCTGCATAAAAACAATCACAAGAGGAAACAACAGGGAGAAATAAAGATATTTCTCCCCGTTGCATAACTTCTACACCACCTCTGAAGTGGCGTAGGAATATGACGCATTCCCAGACTTGTAAATCTGGGAATGTGTCAGATTCATTAGCGGTCCATAAGTGTTGCAAGGGAACACCAACACCCATGAAATACCCCTTTCACACAGGTTCATGCTTGAAAGGGGCCCGTATTTACAAGGCCACGAAAAGCGATGCAAGGTAGCTTTGCAGGGCCTGTTACGTATGGGATGGCACACTGCACCAGGGAGCATAAAAAAATGATGCATTGGTGGCGCAGTGTGCTGATTCTTACAGTGTGCATAAGAATGACATAATGGGCAGAAATATATTTATTGCTCCCTGTTTTGTCCTCCTTCTAAGTGTGCTATCTTCTGCAGCACACATAGTAAGAGGAAACACCTTTGTGATTGTGTTTGTGAAGGAAGATGTCCCTTCCTTCACAAAAACAATAATCCCCACAACGCAGGCATCCTTGCACCATGGTGCACGGGTGCCTGTGTAGGCGCTAGGCAGCAATTTGTGCGCCAGCACAGGGAGAGAGGACACAAATGCACTGTATACTGTAAATACAGCGCACAACACTTGTAGTGCCGCCCTGCACAACGGGCCTCCTAAATGAGCCCAGAGTAGATATCTTTCATACTTTTGTGTCCTTGGGCATACCTCAAGTACATATTTCATGCAGATAATTGTCCATTACATTGAGGAGGTATATCATGTGATATTTGTACCAGGCATCAAATTTCAAGTAACTTTTTGATGCAGCTCAGGGATTCCCAACCTTTCGACTACTATGGACCACCACTTTATCATTACTGGAACCCGGGGACCCCCACTGAATCATAATTGGAATTCGGGGACTCACCATTGAGTCATTACTAGGAGCCAGGGACCCCAGCCTAAACATTGTTGGTGATTTGAATGGCAAAACAATGCACACAAAATACAGAAACAAGCATTCATTAAACATGTACACAAATAACACATTGTGTTTCATTTGGAAACACATATAAATACAAAGAATAAAAATGTAAATTTAATAGGCAGGATTACCACACATCGTCCATTTTATTTTATATTCTGTTTGACGTACCTGCATTGCTCCCACGAATCAATCTGAGGAAACTAGCTACATTTTTAGCCTCCAGTTTAAAATTCCTTGACATTTACAGTATGTTTTAAAATGTTCAATTATACTTTTATCCACTTCATTTATATACACTTTATTACTCAGTTAATATTATTTAATTTTCTAAGCAGTCACAGGCCCCCTGAAGGGGCTTCAAAGACATCAGGGGTTCTCATACCAGAGGTTGGGAATCACTGATGTAGAAGACCACCAAACACCTTGAGTGGGCAACTCATATAACTTCTTGTTCTGATGGCACATCTTGCATGCAGTTTTCACAGAGACAACTGACCAAGATTAATTACTGTGCTGTGTGTTAATTTCACAAAATCTGTGTGCATTCTCATTGAATAAATTATACAATATTGCCAAAACTAGTCAACAACCCATCTTGCCCCCTGTGGTAGGCCACTAAGTCTCCGGTTGTGCCTCTAGAACTTGGGACCACTTCTAAAAGTCATTCTGTCTTTCCCACTCAACACGTACACTCAAATCACTACCTTTATAAGGAAATTACACGACAGAGGAACTTGGAGAAGGAACAAAACATCTGTACAAATTCTGTACAAAACACCTGTACAAATTCTGCAAGAACAGAACATTTTGGGGGTCATTATGACCCCGGCGGTCGGTGGAAATGGGGAGGTAGCACCGCCAACAGGCTGGCAGGACATACTGCCACATTATGACATTGGCAGGTTGGCTGAAGCCACTGCAACAAACCAACCGCCATAAAAATCTCAAAATCCGGTGGCCACTACTGTGCTGCTTGCATCATTATGACCCTGCCTACCACCATGGTTCTCGTGGCGTTCGTAATGCCACGAAACCCATGGCGGTAGGCCCTACCAGTGACAGAGAATTCCTTCCCTGTCACTGGTAGGAGGCCTCCCAATACTACCCAGACAACCCCCACCTCCCCTCCATCCACGCTCCAGCCTTCCAATCCTCCACCCCATACACTCACACACTGTCAGGCACACACCACCCATTCACATACTCACTCACACAAGCATACACACATTCACGCAGGCATGCATCCATTCATTCACGCACAGATCCGTACACGTGTGCAAACTTACGTGCATTCACATTTGCATTCATACACACATTCTCACATATGCACACACACATGCAAGCAACACTACACACTCATTCGCATGCACGCACACACTCACACATTCATGTACACACCCCCATACACACACACAACAACCCCCTCCCTTGTCGGAATCCCAACTTATCGGAATCAGGGGGTGTCCCGACAGGGGACGAGGTGGGGCGCTGCTACCTTCAACAGCGCCCACCAACAGAACACCGCCAGGCCATATTATTTCTCATAATACGGCTGGCGGCGGTTTATTGGCGTGGCGTTGCTGGTGGTAGCAGCTCCTCCTTAACACAGTCCGCCACCATGGCCACAGCCGGATTTCCACCCTTTCTAGTGGCGGAAATCCGGCTGTGGTCATATTATGGCAGACAGACGTTAGCCATGGCGACGGTCTTTTGGAGACCGTTGCAGCGGTGATAGGCAGCACTTATCACCAATGTTAAAATGTGGGCCTTTGTTTTGGGAAATGATCCCACAAGGTACCACAGGATTCCAAAAGAGATCTGCAAACATGCAGATTCCAAAAAACAAGCATTAACTTTTTAGTTCTTAACTTTTTCTTGCATGAGAGAACGTAGGTCCTGCTTTTAAATTTGTTTTTGTTAGCGGTTGGTCCTAGGGTGACCTCTGTTTGTCCAAGATGTTTTTTGTCAAACAGGAGTGGGGGATGTGGTGTTTGGGGGTAGGTTGCTAGTATTAAGATGTGTGAGTTCACTGCACAATTTTATGTTGTCATTAGTGCTGAGAATCACCCCCATTGCAAGCAATGATCATCTCCATTGGTGCACTAGATTTTAAAATAAATCAAATACAGAAAGCTGCTACTTATCAGTCAACAATGCATTATCCTTCATTAAGACTTGGAAGGTATGCAAGCTGTTAGAAATAAAGCATGAGTCTAGGGCCCTCATTACAACCCTGGCGGTCGGTGACAAAGCGGCAGTAATACCGCCAACAGGCTGGCGGGGACAAAAATAGAATCATGACCACGGCGGAAACCACCCAGACAGACAGCCACTATAATACACCGACTGCCACGGCGGTATCAACAAACACCACAGCGGTAATTGCCAACAGCCAGGCGGAAGACAATGTTCCACACACAGTAATATGACACAACTATCCGCGACCTTTTCCGGGGCGGTACCAATGACATCAAAAGCACAGTGGAAACAGAACACAGAAGTCAAAGGACTCAGGGAACAACCACAATGCCATGGAGCCAGAGTTGCACATTTTTCCCATGCTCGTCTACCTTCTCCTGCATTATGAACACCAACGCCGGCGAAGGAGACCACGTGAGTACTGCTGCTAGCACACAAGGGAGGGGGGGAGGAAAAAGAGAGTGACACACTCACACAACACGCAACACCCCCAACACCATACACACAACCAGATGCAGTAACATTACATATACATCCTGTACCCCTCAGAGATAATGCAAGGACAAAATGATTGGAAGAAAGTGAGTGTAATAAGATAAAATAACATGAAGAAGTTCATCAAAATACAAACGTAAATACATATTTACAAACGGAGGGACACTGCCGAGTCCTCAATGTCCGTGGGCCACATGGCCACATCACATAGGCCAAGGCCCCACCTCACTCCTGCAACAACATGGAGAGAACACTGCAGGGGCATGAGGTCAAAAATACACAAGCGCCTCAGGGGGACAGGGAATGGGGACACCTCAGCCGGAAGATGGTACAATGCCACTGGTCCTGGAGGGGGCTACATGCCCTGTGCGCTGTCCTGGGAAGTGCAAGGCCACTGTCTCTCAAGTGGGTGGTTTGCCCACTGCTAGGTTCTGGTGAGTGCAAGCCACAGTATCTCTAGTGGATGGCTTCTCCACTTGTTCTGGAGGGAGCATTGTGCCCAGTGTGCATCATCCTGGGAAGGATGGGGTGAGTGGATAGCTTCTTCCACTGGTTCCGGAGGGGGCCTTTTGCCCAGTGTGCTTCATCCTGGGAAGGATGGAGGGAGTGGATGGCTTCTTCCACTGGTTCTGGAGGGGCATTGTGCCCTGTGATGCAGATCTTGGAAAGTGCAAGGTTACATTCTCTCACCTGGGTGTCACACCTACAGGAGTTACAGGGTCCAGGACACACTACAGCCCATGGAGGCAGGACTACACACTGCCGGCGGTGACGGCTGCTCAGTGGTGGCAGTGGTGGGGCTGGTGTCAGGGCTGGCAGTGGCGGGGTAGGCTCCAGCCCTTCCCCTGCAGCCTCGGACGGCTGCCCACTGGGGCTGCTGCTGCTGGCAGTGGTGCTGGTATCGGTGCTGTTGGCGGTGCTGGCAGTGGTGGGGGGAGGCTCCATCCCATCCCCTGCAACCTCGGACTGCTGCCCACTGGGGCTGCTGCTGCTGGCAGTGGTGCTGGTGGCGGTGCCGGTGGCGGTGCTGGTGGCGGTGCTGGCAGTGGTGGGGAAGGCTCCAGCCCAACCTCTGCAGCCCCGGACTGCTGCCCATTGGGGCTGCTGGCAGTGGTGCTGTTGGCGGTGCTGGCAGTGGTGGGGGGAGGCTCCAGCATATCACCTGCAGCCTCGAACGGCTGCCCACTGGGGCTGCTGCTGCTGGCAGTGGTGCTGGTGGCGGTGCTGGTGGCAGTGCTAGCATTGGTGGGGGGAGGCTCCAGCCCATCCCCTGCAGCCTCGGATGACTGAACCACCATGGTTGGTGGTAGGGGCTCTGAATGAGTCCCAGCACCAGGCCTCCTGTCCTTCCTGCCTGCAAGTGCAGGCCCCTTTTGCAGCTTGTGGTGCCCCCTTGCCCTTCCCTTTCGCAGCTAGTGGTGCTTCCTTGCCCTTCCCTTTCGCAGCTGGTGGTGCCTCCTTGCCCTTCCTTGATGCACCTGGTGCAGGCACACTTTCAGTGCTGCTGGCTGGTTCCCGGGATCCTCTCCCACCTGTAGTACCTGTCAACACTACTGTGGCCGTGGACTGGGTGGCTGAGGAGCTCACCTGAGTCTGACCACCCTGGCCTGACGTGAAGGATGAGGGTGGGGACAGGGAAGAGGTCAACGGTGGTGAGGAAAAGCTTCTTAGGGACATTGGGGAGGGAAGAGGGTGAAGGTTTGGGAGTGGAGGAAGAGGAAGTGGCTGTAGGAGGTGTCTGTCTGCTGTGTTTGGGTGCAGGTGCATGGGCTGGATGCTGTTGTGGGGTGGATGGCTGTTGGGTGTCTGAGTGCTTGCGTTTGTGTACTTTGGGAGGAGGGGGCACAGACACAGTTGGAGAGGACACATGGGGCGTGTGCATGGATGTGGGGGTGGTGACTGCCAGTGAGGGGTGTGTAGTGATAGGCGTGCTGGTGATGGAAGTAGTGGATGAAGATGTAGTACATGCAGGTGTGAGTGGAGGTGCTAATGGGAGAGAGGTGGAGGATGAGGAGGAGGGGGCCACTGTGGAGGCAGTGGATGATGGTATGTCTGCATCTGGATGGTGTTTGTGTGAGTGCCTGTGGGATGATGTGTGGTGCTTGTGTTTGCCTGAGCCACTCCTGTGTGTTGTCCTGGGTGCATGCTAGTCTGCCTGTGTTCTTGGGATAGGTTGGAGTTGAGGGGGAATGGGACTGGGTAGAGGAAGGGGGAGGCTAGAAACAGGGACAATGGCTGCCATCAGAGAGGAGGCCAGAGCCTGGATTGATCTCTGTTGGGCCACAATGCCCTCCATCTATGGATTTGTTTGTTGCAAATGGGCTGCCAGCCCCTGGATGGCATTCACAATGGTTGACTGCCCAACAGAGATGAATCGCAGGAGGTCAATAGCCTCCTCACTCAGGGCAGCAGGGCTAACTGGGGCAGTGCCTGAGGTGCCTGGGGAGAAGGAAATGCCCACCCTCCTGGGTGAGCCGACACAGGAAACACGCTGAGGGGCTGCTGGGAGGGCGATGCTGGTACGGGGGTGGCAGCTGTACCTGTAGTTGGGGTGACCACAGAAGTGTCAGCCACCACCAGGGAGCTTCCATCAGAGGAGGTATTACTGTCTGAACTGTCCCCTCCTGTCTCCGCTGTGGTGCTCCCCTCGCCCTCTATCCCTCTGGTGCCCTCACATCGGTGGGTTCGGCCTCCAGGGCCATGTGGGATGCAGCTCTCTCCGTCACCGGTGCTTCTGCTCCTCCGCCAAATGATGCTAATGCACAGAAGGACAGGGTGACAAAACAAAAAGGGGGGAAGAGACAAAGGATACACTTGGTCAAAGGCTGCTCCAACACCACCGTTGGCGTACACGACACACACACACACACACACACACACACAGGGAATAGCCCTACGCACTAAGCAATGCACTAACAGTCACAATGCTAGTTATCTGGCCATGGACAGGAATACCTAACGCCAATAGCAGCATACCTGAGACCCATAGACCCCTGCCCAGTAGTGGATGCTTACTAGCTTGGATGGAGGTGGTTTACATCATACCCTTCCCAACATGGGACCTATCCTGCAATGTCCGGCCTGGCCTAGGGGCACCCACGGGCCCACATCCCCCACCCAGAGACCACCCTACCACGCGCAAGTAGTATATTGGGAAACTTGTGGCTACTGTGATGCCCTCAAGCGCCCATCCAGCTCCGGACAGGCCTCATTGGGAGGCCATCCCCAGCTGGTCCTCCACCGTCTTCCTTGCCCAGCGTCTCAGGTCCTCCCACCGTTTGTGACAGTGGGTGCTCCGCCTGCCATAGACCCCCAGGGTCTGCACATCCTTGGCAATGGCACTCCATATATCCTTTTTCTGATGGGCGTTGACCTGCAGAAAAATACACATAGAAAAAGGTATCAGTCAGACCGTTCGGCCTGTTACACTCATGTCCCACCATAGCCCTCACATCCCCTTACGCACAGACATTGCCCACCATACATGCAGCACGCTGCCCAGTACCCTTCCACCAACCCCCTTACACGAGGACCTCACACACAGCACTCCATGCATTCATGCCCCATGCATTCATGCCCCATTCATTGTGCTCACAGTGTACTCACCTTTTGGTCCGGAGGGCCATACATCATTCAGTACTGGGGTAAGACCCCATCCACCAGTCTGTCCAACAACGCAGCATTGAAGGCAGGGGCCCTTTCCCCAGTGACACGAGCCATGGTCGGTTCCAGACACAGGTCACAGCAGCACTTGCAGTGTAGACCTCTCCTGTTGAAGGTCAGGTAGTAGGTGAGTAAACAGATAGAAAATGGGGGTCACGTCTGCGGTGGTGCGTACCGTCACCGCCGGCATACATCACCATTGGCCTCTGTAACCCATAGGGCCCAATGTGAACCAATGAGGAGTTGAACGGCGGTACTCGACCGCCTCCTGCAACAGCGCACAACGTCAGTGGAATTACCTCATTTCAACATGTTCCTCCATTCAGGACAGCCAGATGCCATTTCGGGGGGGACGGGCCATGCCACCTAACTGCGTCACAGTACACATATGCACCATTTGGGTCTATGCAACAATATACTGTTACAGTCACAACAGGTAATGCAGTGTAGTGTTCGGAAATGTGGAATACTGACCAGCTGCTCACCGTTTTACCCCCTAGATTACAACCGCTGCGGATGAATAGGATATGGAGACATCCCCCCATTTACAGACCCCCGGGGGACTTGGCAACTATGGAGGACAGGCACATCATCCTCACCTATAGACTTGACAGGGCCACAGAGCTGTGTGCCCATTTGGAACCTGAACTGATTTCTGCTATCCGTCACCCCACCGGGATCCCCCCCCTTGTGCAAGTCCTATCTGTGCTCCATTTCTTGGCAACTGGCTCCTTCCAAGTGTGACAGTGGGCTTGGCAGCAGGAATGTCACAGCCAAAGTTCTCAAAAATATTATTGGGGCTATTGATGGTACACATATTGCATTTGCCCCCCCCCCCCAGAGACATAAACAGGTGTTCAGGAATAGAAAGAGCTTTCACTCGATGAATGTGCAGATAGTGTGTCTGGCAGACCAGTACATCTCCCATGTCAATGCAATGTATCCTGGGACTGTGTATGATGCCTTTATCCTGTGGAATAGCAGCATACAATATGTGATGGCTCAACTCCAGAGGCATAGGGTGTAGCTAATAGGTGAGCCCTGGTTCCCACCCAGTGGATGTTGGTGTATGGGTATGGTGTGGGCCCTAAGGGTGAGTGTGTGGCTAACAGTTGTCCCTCAATATTTGCAGGTGACTCTGGTTACCCCAACCTCCCATGGCTTCTGACCCCAGTGAGGAATGCCAGGTCAAGGGCAGAGGAACTTTACAATGAGGCTCATGGGTGGACAAGAAGGATTATCAAGAGGACCTTTGGCCATGTTTTGTTGCCTCCATCTCACTGGTGGATCCCTGTACTACTCACCTAAGAAGGTCTGCCAGATCATTGTGGCATGCTGCATGTTGCATAACCTTGCCTTGAGACGCCTTGTGCCTGTTCTGCAGGAGGATAAGGCTGGAGATGGCCATGTGGCAGCAGTGGACCCTGTGGACAGTGAAGATGAGGAGGCAGAGGATGAGGACAACAGACCAGCAATAATACAACAATACTTCCAGTGACACACAGGTAAGACACTGTAACTTCACTTTACATTGACAGTTTTATGTTTGAAATTGTACATGGGAGGTCGATTCTCCCAATTCTATGGCCACTTAATGTACCCTTTGGCATCTCTATTTTCAGAAATCTGTGCCCCACTCTGGCTCCTGGTGTGTTGACTGCAGCCTACTACAGGTCATTCCTATGTATACATTTCTGTACAGTTGTATTGCAGTGTTTAAAGCGTGTTAAATGACTACATAGTTCAATCATTTGCCAGACTCCATACTTGTATTTTTTTAAACGGTGTTTACTTAAGTGCCAACAAGTAGAGGGGTATGTGCAATGAGCTGGGATGTTGGTAGAGGAAAGTCCAGGATAGAGTCCAGTCTATTTGTATTACAGGTGCATTGTCCAAGGGGACATAGAAAGGGGAGCAATTGCAGTTCAAGGTGGACAGTGTGACAGAGTGAGACACAAGGGTGACAATCAGGAGAGTCTTATTTCCTGGTGGGGGTCTTGGCAATTTTCTCTGGCTTCTGCTGGATCATAGGGACCATATGTGGGGTGTTTCTCCTTCTGCAGGGTGAAGGCTGCTGGTGGCCTGTTGGTCCTGTGGTGGGGCCTCCTGTCCACTAGCGGCAGCAGAGGTGGAGGGCTGTTCATCAGTGTTGCTAATGTCAGGGGCCCGGTGGTGTGCCACTGCCTCCCTCATGGTGTTGGCCATGTCTGCCAGCACTCCTGCAATGGTGACCAGGGTGGTTTTGATGCCCTTCAGGTCTTCCCTGATCCCCAGGTACTGTCCCTCCTGCAAGTTGTCCAGGAACTGGTCCATCGTCTCCTGGGAATGGTGGTATGCTCCCAGGATCCCTGCAAGTGCCTTCTGGAGAGTCGGTTCCGGGTCTGTCTTCCCCCTGTCGCACAGCAGTCCTCCCAGCTTCCCTGTTGTCCTGTGCCTCTGTCCCCTGAACCGTGTGCCCACTGCCACTGACCCAGGTCCCTGATTGTCCTGTGTTTGTGGGGTGTCCTGGGGTCCCTGTAGTGGTGGACACACTGCTGATTGATGTGTCCTGGGGACAGAGGTATGGGCCCGCTGGGTGGGTGCTGTGCTGGTGTTTCCTGAGGGGGCGGCTCTGTGGTGGTATGGGACCGTGCCTGGGTAACCAACTGTCTGGAGATCCCTGATGGGCCAGTTTGGTCATCCAGATCCAGGCGTCCAGAGCTGCTGTCATCACTGGGGGCCTCTTCTGTGGGGGGACTGAATGTTGCTGGCACCTCCTCTCCAGTGACATTGGCTGGGGGATCTGTGGGGATGTAAATGCAGTGTTATTGTTTCTGCGTGTTACATCTTGTGCATGAATGTGTTGCCCTCTATGGTTGTGATTGCCCTGGCAGCTTTGACTTCTATGAGTAGTCATTTGGTGGGCTAGGTGATTGTCTTTAGTGTGCATGCTTTAGTGATGGGTGTCCATGCAGGTCTGTGATGGGGGTCCATGCATTGGTGTTACGTGCAGGGCTTGGTATTAGGATGGGTGGGTTGTGATGGTGGGGTGTATGTGAGGTGATGGAGCGATGGGGGTGAGGGTACAGTGGGGGTTTGTGATGGCATGCAGGTAGGGGAGGTGTTAGTAAAAGAAACTTGACTTACCAGAGTCCAGTCCTCCTGCTACTCCTGCCAGGCCCTCAGGATGCATGATTGCCAAGACTTGCTCTCCCATGTTTATAGTTGTGGGGGAGGAGGTAGGGTCCACCGCCAGTCCTCTGTACTGCTATTTGGTGTCTTGCTACCACGGAACGTACCTTCCCCCTTGGTCGTTCCACCTCTTCCTGATGTCATCCCTTGTTCTGGCGTGCTGTCCTACAGCGTTCGCCCTGTCCACGATTCTCCGCCATAGCTCCATCTTCCTAGCGATGGATGTCTGCTGCACCTGTGATCCGAATAGCTGTGGCTCTACCAGGATGATTTCCTCCACCATGACCCTTAGCTCCTCCTCTGAGAACCTGGGGTGTCTTTGTGGTGCCATGGGTGTAGTGTGAGTGGTGTGTGTGAGGGTGAGTGGGTTGATGTGTTGGCGTGTGTGCTGTAATGTGCGTGGATGGTGTATGGGTGATGGTGTTAGGTGGCTCTGGTTCTGTGGGTGCTCTTGGTCTATCTCTCTCAGTTGGCAACTTTCTTTTAGTCAAAAAGGGTTGTGGGTAGTGTGTGTGTGTGTTTTATAGTGGTGTGGGTGTGTGGGTGTGGTGTGTGTATGTGTGTCAGGTGTGTGTAGTTTGAATTGTCCAATGTAGTGTTGTTTTGTATGTGTGTGTGTACTTTAAGCACAGCGGTATGTACTGCCAATGGTTTACCGCAGTTGAATGTCTGCCACGGTGATTCGTGGATCATAATGCTGTGGACGTAGTTCTGTTGGCGTAACGGTGTTGGTTTTGGTACTGCCAGTTTATCACTGACCTTTGGGCTGGCGGACTTGTGTGTGTGGCTGTATAGTGACGGATTGCTATGTGTGTGTCATAATATGGGTAGAGGTAATCCGCCGGGCTGGCGGTATGTTGGCAGCAGTCAACATGACGGTAAGCGGGACTTACCGCCAATGTCATAATGAAGGCCTTGGATCTAATTAATTTCTAATTACCTCATTTCTAATCACCTCCTGTCTCTGACAATGGTAGTTCAGAACAATAGAATGTACTGGACCACACAAAACATTGTCAAAATGGCAGACCAAGAAGAAGGGAGATGCAAAAAATTTGTATAATTCTACAAATGGTTGATATACATATGCTAGCGGATTGCCAGAGTTTAACTGACTTTTGGAACTGTTAAAATAATATAATATAATATAATATAATATAATATAATATAATATAATATAATATAATATAATATAATATAATGCAATATATTATAATATAATATAATATAATATGACATAATATAATAATATTTCAAACATTGTTGCTTAATCAATGTACACCGAGCTTCTAATCATATATGGAATTATGAAGGAAGTCAATTTTGAATACAGTATAGACTTGAAAAAGTTGTTATTCAATCTAATATTTCTTGTCACATATGACATTGTTAAGAAATAGACCTTGTCCATTCATCATCAACACAAGCTTTATTTGGTCACATTTAACCATCAAAGCAAGAAAAATTACAACAAATGAAATACAGATATACATGATAAATATACAGATAAAAGAGTTTAAAAAGAAAAAAAAAAACAGCAATCATAAGGATAAAAAATAAAAAAACATAGATACATATGTGGCATGCGGCCGCAAGGGACTAGCTAGCCGCCTAGATAAAAAGGGAAAAAAAAAACTGTCACTCATCAGCAACCTTGATACAACTTGCAATATCTCATATTTCTTTTGCCATCAACCAGGGAAAAGTCACAACAATCATAAAACCTATATATATAATAAATGGATAAATAAGCTTAAAAACAGTAATCAATTGGGGACAAGTTAATTTGTTGTTTTAAAAAACGAGTACGAATGTACCATGCGGCCGCAAGGAACTTGCTGACCGCATAGATTAAAAGGGGAGAACTATCTCTTGTCAACATCCTGTGTGCAACTTTGCAGTGTCTCAAGCCCACGATCCTAAAAACTGGGCAAATCCACTTCCGCCATGCGGTCCCATAAGCTAGGCAAATGAACATGAAATGTACTATAGTTTCAGGAATACAATTGCAGCTGGGGCATAGATCAGATGTCAAAACAGGTCGCCAGGTACCAGTAAGGGACTTCAATGGTAAACACCCGTACCTGAAGCAGATGTACAAACTTTTGCTCAATAAATCGGGAATTAAATCCAGGAAGGGTTCAAAATGGGGATACCATTTGGAATCAAGAAATTGTGATGTCAGTCGACCATATGACGTGCATAACACATGGTTTATCCTAACATAGTACCAGTAGACTGATTTCAAATGTTGCTTCTGAGCCCTCCCTAAGTTATGGGGATGGGTCCAGGACTCCCAGAATATGGAACCACGTCGAAACATGCTTGAGCCAGGGGATAGAAAGTGCATCCGGTCTGCCTAGGATGTCTTGCAGAGATTCCTTATATAGGGCTAACTCAGGGGTGGTCCAAATGCGCACCCAAAAAAGTAAGGGTCTTAGCACTATTACATCAGAAATACCGGGGAACCCGAGATCCAGAGAAACTGGAATCAATGGTGTATTGCGAGGGCATGCAAGAAGAGCCCTTGTGAAGTTATTTTCCCCTACAGATTATTTGCTAACATTAGAGAATCCTCAGACCACAGCACCATAAGACGCCGCACCCTGCGCCTTTGCTAAAAAATACTTAATAGCTGGAGAAACAGCTTTAACAATGGTTGAATTGTAAAAACGCAGAATGGCCCCAGATCTATACGGAAGAAGTGCGGCACTCTTGTCAATCTGTGCCTCCCATTGCATGCCGTTTGTGATTCTTACTCCCAAGTAATCAATAGAACATACCTTATTTAGGGGATCCTCATTAAGTGAGATAGTGCATCTTCTAGTGGGGCCCCTACTAAATGTCATAAATTTACTTTTGCTAGCATTGAGCTCCAATCCATTGTCTGCACAGAATGCACTAAACCTGTCCACCAAGACCTGAAGACCCATGGGGGTTTTGGAGATCAAAAGTGAACCATCAGCAAATAGAAGGATCAGGATTTTTTGATCATTCAAGGAGGGGGCATCGTTTTGCCCATTCTACCGTCAGGTATTGAGAGTAAAAAATAATAAATTGCATATATAAATTGGATAGCAAATGTTCAATTAAAAGGAAAGCTAAATTGTGGGTGTTTTTTTCAAATACTGGCCTGCTTGAAGAAAGACCCAATGATTACAGCAGGATGAGTCTCTTGGGCCAAGGTTGTGTTTTGTGATGAAATGCATACAGTTGTTCTGTGGAAGGCAATGAACCTACTCAGTATCTCCGGAGATATATGCATTTCCTAGAGGTAGATGCCTAAGTGCCAATACATGATAATATGAGAGCTAAAAAAAAAGCAATGATTCAATTGGATTCACATGAAGCACAACCGACAAACATCTTTTTTTGGCATGGCCTTAACAACTGAGCCCTCGAAATTAAAAGCTATGAATTTATGAGTAGGCCTATGCGAAACTCACAGATTTTCACTCTATGGAATTCTAAAGATGTACATAAAAACTCTGTGCGATTCCGTGAATATCCATGAATGAGCAGAAAATGCATGTTGTGCTGCTCACACTATGATTTTGCGACAGTCCCCTGCCCTCGCGGCGCCACCAGATCCTCTGTGCCTGCCCTCTGCTCTGTTGTTGTGCTGACTGTCCCCCAGAGTGTCTGCCTTTTCCCCTGTGTGTGATCGCGTCCCCTTTTGCTTTTTTGTATCCCAGAGTGCCTGCTTTCCCCGTGTGACCGCGCTCCCCTTGCCTTCTGTATCCCTGAGTGCCTGCTTTCCCCGTTGTGATCGCGCTCCCCTTGCTTTTTGTATCCCTGTCTGCCTGCTGCCCCTCGTGCCCCCGCCGTCCCCCTCCGTCCTTCCGCCGCTTTTTGTCGTTCTTCTCCCGCTTTTCCGGTTTTTTGTACCCCTTCTAGGTACTTTTCCACTTTTTTTGGCCTCCTCGCCTCCCCGAGGCCCTTCGCCGCTTTTCCCGCTCTTTTTCCCCCCTACCCGCCCTCCTCCCGCCTCCCAGCTGTCCCCACCTCCCCGGCTACCCCTTATATGGCGGCCGCTGCGAGGCAGTGGTAGCGACCCTTGACCCCAGGGTAGGTCGCTCCCCTGCCCTCGCGGCGCCACCGGATCCTCTGTGCCTGCCCTCTGCTCTGTTGTTGTGCTGACTGTCCCCCAGAGTGTCTGCCTTTTCCCCTGTGTGTGATCGCGTCCCCTTTTGCTTTTTTGTATCCCAGAGTGCCTGCTTTCCCCGTGTGACCGCGCTCCCCTTGCCTTCTGTATCCCTGAGTGCCTGCTTTCCCCGTTGTGATCGCTCTCCCCTTGCTTTTTGTATCCCTGTCTGCCTGCTGCCCCTCGTGCCTCCGCCGTCCCCCTCTGTCCTTCCGCCGCTTTTTGTCGTTCTTCTCTCGCTTTTCCGTTTTTTTGTACCCCTTCTAGGTACTTTTCCGCTTTTTTGGGCCTCCTCGCCTCCCCGAGGCCCTTCGCCGCTTTTCCCGCTCTTTTTACCCCCTACCCGCCCTCCTCCCGCCTCCCAGCTGTCCCCGCCTCCCCGGCTACCCCTTATATGGCGGCCGCTGCGAGGCAGTGGTAGCGACCCTTGACCCCAGGGTAGGTCGCTCCCCTGCCCTCGCGGCGCCACCAGATCCTCTGTGCCTGCCCTCTGCTCTGTTGTTGTGCTGACTGTCCCCCAGAGTGTCTGCCTTTTCCCCTGTGTGTGATCGCGTCCCCTTTTGCTTTTTTGTATCCCAGAGTGCCTGCTTTCCCCGTGTGACCGCGCTCCCCTTGCCTTCTGTATCCCTGAGTGCCTGCTTTCCCCGTTGTGATCGCGCTCCCCTTGCTTTTTGTATCCCTGTCTGCCTGCTGCCCCTCGTGCCCCCGCCGTCCCCCTCCGTCCTTCCGCCGCTTTTTGTCGTTCTTCTCTCGCTTTTCCGTTTTTTTGTACCCCTTCTAGGTACTTTTCCACTTTTTTGGGCCTCCTCGCCTCCCCGAGGCCCTTCGCCGCTTTTCCCGCTCTTTTTCCCCCCTACCCGCCCTCCTCCCGCCTCCCAGCTGTCCCCGCCTCCCCGGCTACCCCTTATATGGCGGCCGCTGCGAGGCAGTGGTAGCGACCCTTGACCCCAGGGTAGGTCGCTCCCCTGCCCTCGCGGCGCCACCAGATCCTCTGTGCCTGCCCTCTGCTCTGTTGTTGTGCTGACTGTCCCCCAGAGTGTCTGCCTTTTCCCCTGTGTGTGATCGCGTCCCCTTTTGCTTTTTTGTATCCCAGAGTGCCTGCTTTCCCCGTGTGACCGCGCTCCCCTTACCTTTTGTATCCCTGAGTGCCTGCTTTCCCCGTTGTGATCGCGCTCCCCTAGCTTTTTGTATCCCTGTCTGCCTGCTGCCCCTCGTGCCCCCGCCGTCCCCCTCCGTCCTTCTGCCGCTTTTTGTCGTTCTTCTCTCGCTTTTCCGTTTTTTTGTACCCCTTCTAGGTACTTTTCCGCTTTTTTGGGCCTCCACGCCTCCCCGAGGCCCTTCGCCGCTTTTCCCGCTCTTTTTCCCCCCTACCCGCCCTCCTCCCGCCTCCCAGCTGTCCCCGCCTCCCCAGCTACCCCTTATATGGCGGCCGATGCGAGGCAGTGGTAGCGACCCTTGACCCCAGGGTAGGTCGCTCCCCTGCCCTCGCGGCGCCACCAGATCCTCTGTGCCTGCCCTCTGCTCTGTTGTTGTGCTGACTGTCCCCCAGAGTGTCTGCCTTTTCCCCTGTGTGTGATCGCGTCCCCTTTTGCTTTTTTGTATCCCAGAGTGCCTGCTTTCCCCGTGTGACCGCGCTCCCCTTGCCTTCTGTATCCCTGAGTGCCTGCTTTCCCCGTTGTGATCGCGCTCCCCTTGCTTTTTGTATCCCTGTCTGCCTGCTGCCCCTCGTGCCCCCGCCGTCCCCCTCCGTCCTTCCGCCGCTTTTTGTCGTTCTTCTCTCGCTTTTCCGTTTTTTTGTACCCCTTCTAGGTACTTTTCCACTTTTTTGGGCCTCCTCGCCTCCCCGAGGCCCTTCGCCGCTTTTCCCGCTCTTTTTCCCCCCTACCCGCCCTCCTCCCGCCTCCCAGCTGTCCCCGCCTCCCCGGCTACCCCTTATATGGCGGCCGCTGCGAGGCAGTGGTAGCGACCCTTGACCCCAGGGTAGGTCGCTCCCCTGCCCTCGCGGCGCCACCAGATCCTCTGTGCCTGCCCTCTGCTCTGTTGTTGTGCTGACTGTCCCCCAGAGTGTCTGCCTTTTCCCCTGTGTGTGATCGCGTCCCCTTTTGCTTTTTTGTATCCCAGAGTGCCTGCTTTCCCCGTGTGACCGCGCTCCCCTTACCTTTTGTATCCCTGAGTGCCTGCTTTCCCCGTTGTGATCGCGCTCCCCTAGCTTTTTGTATCCCTGTCTGCCTGCTGCCCCTCGTGCCCCCGCCGTCCCCCTCCGTCCTTCTGCCGCTTTTTGTCGTTCTTCTCTCGCTTTTCCGTTTTTTTGTACCCCTTCTAGGTACTTTTCCGCTTTTTTGGGCCTCCACGCCTCCCCGAGGCCCTTCGCCGCTTTTCCCGCTCTTTTTCCCCCCTACCCGCCCTCCTCCCGCCTCCCAGCTGTCCCCGCCTCCCCAGCTACCCCTTATATGGCGGCCGATGCGAGGCAGTGGTAGCGACCCTTGACCCCAGGGTAGGTCGCTCCCCTGCCCTCGCGGCGCCACCAGATCCTCTGTGCCTGCCCTCTGCTCTGTTGTTGTGCTGACTGTCCCCCAGAGTGTCTGCCTTTTCCCCTGTGTGTGATCGCGTCCCCTTTTGCTTTTTTGTATCCCAGAGTGCCTGCTTTCCCCGTGTGACCGCGCTCCCCTTGCCTTCTGTATCCCTGAGTGCCTGCTTTCCCCGTTGTGATCGCGCTCCCCTTGCTTTTTGTATCCCTGTCTGCCTGCTGCCCCTCGTGCCCCCGCCGTCCCCCTCCGTCCTTCCGCCGCTTTTTGTCGTTCTTCTCTCGCTTTTCCGTTATTTTGTACCCCTTCTAGGTACTTTTCCGCTTTTTTGGGCCTCCTCGCCTCCCCGAGGCCCTTCGCCGCTTTTCCCGCTCTTTTTCCCCCCTACCCGCCCTCCTCCCGCCTCCCAGCTGTCCCCGCCTCACCGGCTACCCCTTATATGGCGGCCGCTGCGAGGCAGTGGTAGCGACCCTTGACCCCAGGGTAGGTCGCTCCCCTGCCCTCGCGGCGCCACCAGATCCTCTGTGCCTGCCCTCTGCTCTGTTGTTGTGCTGACTGTCCCCCAGAGTGTCTGCCTTTTCCCCTGTGTGTGATCGCGTCCCCTTTTGCTTTTTTGTATCCCAGAGTGCCTGCTTTCCCCGTGTGACCGCGCTCCCCTTGCCTTCTGTATCCCTGAGTGCCTGCTTTCCCCGTTGTGATCGCGCTCCCCTTGCTTTTTGTATCCCTGTCCGCCTGCTGCCCCTCGTGCCCCCGCCGTCCCCCTCCGTCCTTCCGCCGCTTTTTGTCGTTCTTCTCTCGCTTTTCCGTTATTTTGTACCCCTTCTAGGTACTTTTCCGCTTTTTTGGGCCTCCTCGCCTCCCCGAGGCCCTTCGCCGCTTTTCCCGCTCTTTTTACCCCCTACCTGCCCTCCTCCCAGCTGTCCCCGCCTTCCCAGCTACCCTTTAGATGGCGGCCGCTGCGAGGCAGTGGTAGCGACCCTTGACCCCAGGGTAGGTCGCTCCCCTGCCCTCGCGGCGCCACCAGATCCTCTGTGCCTGCCCTCTGCTCTGTTGTTGTGCTGACTGTCCCCCAGAGTGTCTGCCTTTTCCCCTGTGTGTGATCGCGTCCCCTTTTGCTTTTTTGTATCCCAGAGTGCCTGCTTTCCCTGTGTGACCGCGCTCCCCTTGCCTTCTGTATCCCTGAGTGCCTGCTTTCCCCGTTGTGATCGCTCTCCCCTTGCTTTTTGTATCCCTGTCTGCCTGCTGCCCCTCGTGCCTCCGCCGTCCCCCTCTGTCCTTCCGCCGCTTTTTGTCGTTCTTCTCTCGCTTTTCCGTTTTTTTGTACCCCTTCTAGGTACTTTTCCGCTTTTTTGGGCCTCCTCGCCTCCCCGAGGCCCTTCGCCGCTTTTCCCGCTCTTTTTACCCCCTACCCGCCCTCCTCCCGCCTCCCAGCTGTCCCCGCCTCCCCGGCTACCCCTTATATGGCGGCCGCTGCGAGGCAGTGGTAGCGACCCTTGACCCCAGGGTAGGTCGCTCCCCTGCCCTCGCGGCGCCACCAGATCCTCTGTGCCTGCCCTCTGCTCTGTTGTTGTGCTGACTGTCCCCCAGAGTGTCTGCCTTTTCCCCTGTGTGTGATCGCGTCCCCTTTTGCTTTTTTGTATCCCAGAGTGCCTGCTTTCCCCGTGTGACCGCGCTCCCCTTGCCTTCTGTATCCCTGAGTGCCTGCTTTCCCCGTTGTGATCGCGCTCCCCTTGCTTTTTGTATCCCTGTCTGCCTGCTGCCCCTCGTGCCCCCGCCGTCCCCCTCCGTCCTTCCGCCGCTTTTTGTCGTTCTTCTCTCGCTTTTCCGTTTTTTTGTACCCCTTCTAGGTACTTTTCCACTTTTTTGGGCCTCCTCGCCTCCCCGAGGCCCTTCGCCGCTTTTCCCGCTCTTTTTCCCCCCTACCCGCCCTCCTCCCGCCTCCCAGCTGTCCCCGCCTCCCCGGCTACCCCTTATATGGCGGCCGCTGCGAGGCAGTGGTAGCGACCCTTGACCCCAGGGTAGGTCGCTCCCCTGCCCTCGCGGCGCCACCAGATCCTCTGTGCCTGCCCTCTGCTCTGTTGTTGTGCTGACTGTCCCCCAGAGTGTCTGCCTTTTCCCCTGTGTGTGATCGCGTCCCCTTTTGCTTTTTTGTATCCCAGAGTGCCTGCTTTCCCCGTGTGACCGCGCTCCCCTTACCTTTTGTATCCCTGAGTGCCTGCTTTCCCCGTTGTGATCGCGCTCCCCTAGCTTTTTGTATCCCTGTCTGCCTGCTGCCCCTCGTGCCCCCGCCGTCCCCCTCCGTCCTTCTGCCGCTTTTTGTCGTTCTTCTCTCGCTTTTCCGTTTTTTGGTACCCCTTCTAGGTACTTTTCCGCTTTTTTGGGCCTCCACGCCTCCCCGAGGCCCTTCGCCGCTTTTCCCGCTCTTTTTCCCCCCTACCCGCCCTCCTCCCGCCTCCCAGCTGTCCCCGCCTCCCCAGCTACCCCTTATATGGCGGCCGATGCGAGGCAGTGGTAGCGACCCTTGACCCCAGGGTAGGTCGCTCCCCTGCCCTCGCGGCGCCACCAGATCCTCTGTGCCTGCCCTCTGCTCTGTTGTTGTGCTGACTGTCCCCCAGAGTGTCTGCCTTTTCCCCTGTGTGTGATCGCGTCCCCTTTTGCTTTTTTGTATCCCAGAGTGCCTGCTTTCCCCGTGTGACCGCGCTCCCCTTGCCTTCTGTATCCCTGAGTGCCTGCTTTCCCCGTTGTGATCGCGCTCCCCTTGCTTTTTGTATCCCTGTCTGCCTGCTGCCCCTCGTGCCCCCGCCGTCCCCCTCCGTCCTTCCGCCGCTTTTTGTCGTTCTTCTCTCGCTTTTCCGTTATTTTGTACCCCTTCTAGGTACTTTTCCGCTTTTTTGGGCCTCCTCGCCTCCCCGAGGCCCTTCGCCGCTTTTCCCGCTCTTTTTCCCCCCTACCCGCCCTCCTCCCGCCTCCCAGCTGTCCCCGCCTCACCGGCTACCCCTTATATGGCGGCCGCTGCGAGGCAGTGGTAGCGACCCTTGACCCCAGGGTAGGTCGCTCCCCTGCCCTCGCGGCGCCACCAGATCCTCTGTGCCTGCCCTCTGCTCTGTTGTTGTGCTGACTGTCCCCCAGAGTGTCTGCCTTTTCCCCTGTGTGTGATCGCGTCCCCTTTTGCTTTTTTGTATCCCAGAGTGCCTGCTTTCCCCGTGTGACCGCGCTCCCCTTGCCTTCTGTATCCCTGAGTGCCTGCTTTCCCCGTTGTGATCGCGCTCCCCTTGCTTTTTGTATCCCTGTCCGCCTGCTGCCCCTCGTGCCCCCGCCGTCCCCCTCCGTCCTTCCGCCGCTTTTTGTCGTTCTTCTCTCGCTTTTCCGTTATTTTGTACCCCTTCTAGGTACTTTTCCGCTTTTTTGGGCCTCCTCGCCTCCCCGAGGCCCTTCGCCGCTTTTCCCGCTCTTTTTACCCCCTACCTGCCCTCCTCCCAGCTGTCCCCGCCTCCCCAGCTACCCTTTAGATGGCGGCCGCTGCGAGGCAGTGGTAGCGACCCTTGACCCCAGGGTAGGTCGCTCCCCTGCCCTCGCGGCGCCACCAGATCCTCTGTGCCTGCCCTCTGCTCTGTTGTTGTGCTGACTGTCCCCCAGAGTGTCTGCCTTTTCCCCTGTGTGTGATCGCGTCCCCTTTTGCTTTTTTGTATCCCAGAGTGCCTGCTTTCCCCGTGTGACCGCGCTCCCCTTGCCTTCTGTATCCCTGAGTGCCTGCTTTCCCCGTTGTGATCGCGCTCCCCTTGCTTTTTGTATCCCTGTCTGCCTGCTGCCCCTCGTGCCCCCGCCGTCCCCCTCCGTCCTTCCGCCGCTTTTTGTCGTTCTTCTCTCGCTTTTCCGGTTTTTTGTACCCCTTCTAGGTACTTTTCCGCTTTTTTGGGCCTCCTCGCCTCCCCGAACCCCTTCGCCGCTTTTCCCGCTCTTTTTCCCCCCTACCCGCCCTCCTCCCGCCTCCCAGCTGTCCCCGCCTCCCCGGCTACCCCTTATATGGCGGCCGCTGCGAGGCAGTGGTAGCGACCCTTAACCCCAGGGTAGGTCGCTCCCCTGCCCTCGCGGCGCCACCAGATCCTCTGTGCCTGCCCTGTGCTCTGTTGTTGTGCTGACTGTCCCCCAGAGTGTCTGCCTTTTCCCCTGTGTGTGATCGCGTCCCCTTTTGCTTTTTTGTATCCCAGAGTGCCTGCTTTCCCCGTGTGACCGCGCTCCCCTTGCCTTCTGTATCCCTGAGTGCCTGCTTTCCCCGTTGTGATTGCGCTCCCCTTGCTTTTTGTATCCCTGTCTGCCTGCTGCCCCTCGTGCCCCCGCCGTCCCCCTCTGTCCTTCCACCGCTTTTTGTCGTTCTTCTCTCGCTTTTCCGTTTTTTTGTACCCCTTCTAGGTACTTTTCCGCTTTTTTGGGCCTCCTCGCCTCCCCGAGGCCCTTCGCCGCTTTTCCCGCTCTTTTTACCCCCTACCCGCCCTCCTCCCGCCTCCCAGCTGTCCCCGCCTCCCGGGCTACCCCTTATATGGCGGCCGCTGCGAGGCAGTGGTAGCGACCCTTGACCCCAGGGTAGGTCGCTCCCCTGCCCTCGCGGCGCCACCAGATCCTCTGTGCCTGCCCTCTGCTCTGTTGTTGTGCTGACTGTCCCCCAGAGTGTCTGCCTTTTCCCCTGTGTGTGATCGCGTCCCCTTTTGCTTTTTTGTATCCCAGAGTGCCTGCTTTCCCCGTGTGACTGCGCTCCCCTTGCCTTCTGTATCCCTGAGTGCCTGCTTTCCCCGTTGTGATCACGCTCCCCTTGCTTTTTGTATCCCTGTCTGCCTGCTGCCCCTCGTGCCCCCGCCGTCCCCCTCCGTCCTTCCGCCGCTTTTTGTCGTTCTTCTCTCGTTTTTCCGGTTTTTTGTACCCCTTCTAGGTACTTTTCCGCTTTTTTGAGCCTCCTCGCCTCCCCGAGGCCCTTCGCCGCTTTTCCCGCTCTTTTTCCCCCCTACCCGCCCTCCTCCCGCCTCCCAGCTGTCCCCGCCTCCCCGGCTACCCCTTATATGGCGGCCGCTGCGAGGCAGTGGTAGCGACCCTTGACCCCAGGGTAGGTCGCTCCCCTGCCCTCGCGGCGCCACCAGATCCTCTGTGCCTGCCCTCTGCTCTGTTGTTGTGCTGACTGTCCCCCAGAGTGTCTGCCTTTTCCCCTGTGTGTGATCGCGTCCCCTTTTGCTTTTTTGTATCCCAGAGTGCCTGCTTTCCCCGTGTGACCGCGCTCCCCTTGCCTTCTGTATCCCTGAGTGCCTGCTTTCCGCGTTGTGATCGCGCTCCCCTTGCTTTTTGTATCCCTGTCTGCCTGCTGCCCCTCGTGCCCCCGCCGTCCCCCTCCGTCCTTCCGCCGCTTTTTGTCGTTCTTCTCTCGCTTTTCCGGTTTTTTGTACCCCTTCTAGGTACTTTTCCGCTTTTTTGGGCCTCCTCGCCTCCCCGAGGCCCTTCGCCGCTTTTCCCGCTCTATTTCCCCCCTACCCGCCCTCCTCCCGCCTCCCAGCTGTCCCCGCCTCCCCGGCTACCCCTTATATGGCGGCCGCTGCGAGGCATTGGTAGCGACCCTTGACCCCAGGGTAGGTCGCTCCCCTGCCCTCGCGGCGCCACCAGATCCTCTGTGCCTGCCCTCTGCTCTGTTGTTGTGCTGACTGTCCCCCAGAGTGTCTGCCTTTTCCCCTGTGTGTGATCGCGTCCCCTTTTGCTTTTTTGTATCCCAGAGTGCCTGCTTTCCCCGTGTGACCGCGCTCCCCTTGCCTTCTGTATCCCTGAGTGCCTGCTTTCCCCGTTGTGATTGCGCTCCCCTTGCTTTTTGTATCCCTGCCTGCCTGCTGCCCCTCGTGCCCCCGCCGTCCCCCTACGTCCTTCCGCCGATTTTTGTCGTTCTTCTCTCGCTTTTCCGTTTTTTTGTACCCCTTCTAGGTACTTTTCTGCTTTTTTGGGCCTCCTCGCCTCCCCGAGGCCCTTCGCCGCTTTTCCCGCTCTTTTTACCCCCTACCCGCCCTCCTCCCGCCTCCCAGCTGTCCCCGCCTCCCCGGCTACCCCTTATATGGCGGCCGCTGCGAGGCAGTGGTAGCGACCCTTGACCCCAGGGTAGGTCGCTCCCCTGCCCTCCCGGCGCCACCAGATCCTCTGTGCCTCCCCTCTGCTCTGTTGTTGTGCTGACTGTCCCCCAGAGTGTCTGCCTTTTCCCCTGTGTGTGATCGCGTCCCCTTTTGCTTTTTTGTATCCCAGAGTGCCTGCTTTCCCCGTGTGACCGCGCTCCCCTTGCCTTCTGTATCCCTGAGTGCCTGCTTTCCCCGTTGTGATCGCGCTCCCCTTGCTTTTTGTATCCCTGTCCGCCTGCTGCCCCTCGTGCCCCCGCTGTCCCCCTCCGTCCTTCCGCCGCTTTTTGTCGTTCTTCTCTCGCTTTTCCGTTTTTTTGTACCCCTTCTAGGTACTTTTCCGCTTTTTTGGGCCTCCTCGCCTCCCCGAGGCCCTTCGCCGCTTTTCCCGCTCTTTTTCCCCCCTACCCGCCCTCCCAGCTGTCCCCGCCTCCCCGGCTACCCCTTATATGGCGGCCGCTGCGAGGCTGCGCAGCGGGCGCGCCGCTGGTGCACCGAAGGCGCGCCTAAGGCAAGCCTGTCTGCGCCCGTCCGCGCCTGGACCGCTCCCAGCGCCCGAACCCCTGGCCCCCGCGCGCCCGCCTGACCTACGACTCCGCCTTCCTCGCCAACCTCAACCCCGGCGCACGCCGGGCTGCTACCGCGCCACCCCGAAACGTACCCTCGGACCCTTCACCTGCAGCAACTGCCGCCTCACCTGCCTCCGGACCCACTCCGCTCCCGCCAAGAACCACTCCCCCGGAAACAACCTCCACTGCATCCTGGTCAACACCCGATCCATCCACAGGCACGCCATCGAACTGTGGAACCTCATCAACTCTACGAACCCGGACATCGCCTTCCTCACCGAGACCTGGATAAACCCCACCTCGGCACCCGACATAGCCATCCCCGACGGCTACAAAATCATCCGGAAAGACCGCACCAACCGCATCGGAGGAGGCATCGCCATCGCACACAAAAACTCCATCCGCATCTCGACCGACACCGACCACTCACTCCCCGACGCCGAACACCTCCACTTCACGATCCACAGCGACCCCAAAACCACCCTCAGAGGCACCCTCATGTACAGACCACCAGGACCTCGCACCAAGTTCAGCGAAGACATCGCAGACTTCGTCAAACCTCACGCACTCTCATCCACCGACTACATCCTCCTAGGAGACCTCAACTTTCACCTGGAGAACCTCACCGACAACAACACCACCGCCTTACTGGACAACCTCGCCAACCTGGGACTGAATCAGCTAGTCAACACCCCCACCCACTACGCCGGACACACGCTCGACCCCATCTTCTCCTCCAGCAAACACATCACCTTCAGCCACACCACCGAACTCACCTGGTCGGACCACAGCTGCGTCCACTTCATCTTCAAGAAGACCACCGTGCTCCACCACACCCAGCAACCACCAAGAAGACACTGGAATCGTATCACCACGGAACAGCTCGCATCAACCCTCTCCCAGAACCAACCCACCAGCACCACCGACCCCAACGTAGCCGCCAACAACCTCACAAACTGGATCTCTGACTGCGCCAACCTCCTGGCCCCCCTGAAGACTCAAGCCAGCACCAACAACCACAAGAAAAACTCCTGGTTCACCCCCGACCTCAAAAACTCCAAGAAAGAATGCCGCGCCCGCGAGAAGACGTGGCGCCTTAACCAGACCGAAGAGAACATGTCAGCTCTCAAGGACGCCACCCGCCAACACCACCAACACCTCCGCGCCGCACGAAAAACAGCCTACCGGAGCAGACTTGACAACAACGCCCACAACAGCAAGGAACTATTTGGCATTGTCAATGAGCTCTCCAACCCGGAAGCAGAAAACAACTCCATCCCTCCCTCACAGGACCTCTGCGACTCCCTCGCAACCTTCTTCCACCACAAGATCACCGACATATACAACAGCTTCCCGACCGCCGACACGAGCCCCCCCCCCCGGAACCCTCCACCGACACCACCACCATCCTCACCTGGAACCCTACCACCACCGAGGAGACCACCCGCGTAATGAACTCGATCCTCTCCGGATCCCCATCGGACCCCTGCCCGCACCACATCTACAACAAGGCCGACGACATCATCGCACCGCACTTCTGAGACGTCATCAACGCCTCCCTCACCGCCGCCACCTTCCCGGAAAGCTGGAAACACACAGAGCTCAACACCCTCTTAAAGAAACCTACAGCAGACCCCACCGAACTCAAGAACTTCCAGCCCATCTCTCTCCTGCCGTTCCCCGCCAAAGTGATTGAGAAAATCGTCAACGCTTAACTCACCAATGCCCTGGAAACCAACGACTCACTTGACCCCACACAGTTCGGTTTCAGGGCCAACCAAAGCACCGAAACCGCCCTCATCGCAGCCACGGACGACATCAGAGCCCTGACCGACAAGGGAGAGACCGTGGCCCTCATACTCCTGGACCTCTCTGCAGCCTTCGGCACGGTCTGCCACCGCACCCTGATACGCCGCCTCAGCAACGCCGGCATCAGAGGCAAGGCCCTGGAATGGATCGTCTCCTTCCTCTCCGGAAGGACTCAGAGAGTCCGCCTGCCCCCCTTCAGATCCACAGCCACGGAGATAATCTGCGGCGTACCTCAAGGATCCTCCCTCAGCCCCACTCTCTTCAACGTCTACATGACCCCACTGGCGAACATCGCACGCAAACACGGACTCGACCTTATATCATACGCCGACGACACCCAGCTCATCTTATCCCTCACTAACAACCCCACATCAGCCAGGACCAAACTACATAAAGGAATGAAGGAAGTGGCGAACTGGATGACAGACAGCCGTCTGAAACTGAACACAGACAAGACGGAGGTCCTCATCCTCGGCCCCACTCCCACCGCATGGGACGACTCCTGGTGGCCCCCCGCCCTAGGCAGCACTCCCCAACCCACCGACCACACGCGCAACCTCGGCTTCATCCTGGACTCTTCCCTCACCATGACCAGACAGGTGAACTCGGTGACCTCGGCATGCTTCAACACCCTCCGCAAGATCTTCCGCTGGATCCCCACCGACACCAGGAAAACCGTCACCCACGCCCTCGTCACCAGCCGCTTGGACTACGGGAACACCCTGTACGCCGGCATCGCCACCAAGCTGCAGAGGAAACTCCAACGGATCCAGAACGCTGCCGCAAGACTCATCCTGGACATCCCTCGCCACCACCACATCTCCGGACACCTGAAAAAACTCCATTGGCTACCCGTCAACAAGCGGATCACCTTCCGACTACTCACCCACGCACACAAAGCCCTTCACAACCTTGGACCCAAACTCATCAACAACCGCGTCTCCTTCTACACCCCTCCGCGCACTCTGCGCTCCACCGGACAGGCCCTGGCAGCCGTACCCCGCATCCGCAAAGCCACCGCCGGAGGAAGATCCTTCTCTTTCCTGGCAGCGAAGACCTGGAACTCTCTGCCCAGCCACCTTCGCGCCATACCTGACCACCTCTCCTTCAGAAGGCAGCTCAAGACCTGGCTCTTCGAGCACTGACCCCTCCCCCCAGCGCCTTGAGACCCTTGATGGGTGAGTAGCACGCTTTATAAATGCGATTGATTGATTGATTGATTGATTGATTAAACTGGTAATCATTTTAGGGTATGCCAAATCTCACTTGCACTCGTCAGCTTGCTTCCTGGAGCTTGTGTTGCTCCCACTGTCATCATGTTGTCTGTTTGGAAAACAAATTTCACCACGTGGCAATAGGCACAATTTGTCGGGAACTCCATCTTAAAAGAGTAACGCTGAGTTGCCAAATTCCTCCATTTCCTTGAGTGGAATTGAAAATTAGACCTAGGCCTATTATTGAGTAAGTAGGATAACATTAAACAGCACAAGAAATTCAGTCAACAGTATCTGATAGTGTGAATAATGCATCAGAATTTCAGTTGGTTTATCAAAGAATGAAATGATTAACTGTAATCCATGAAGGAGTTACTCTCCTGAATGATTAAAAAAATGCAGACTGGTGAATTTCACTATGTTTCCTTGAAAACAATCCCCAGGTACTAAGGACCTTTTTGATCTTTTCATGCTACCTTTGAAAATACATGGGACATTCAAGGTTGTCATGTGGAGTAGAGACCAGGTATTTATTCCCCAATTCAAAAGTACAAGAATCTATGGAAAATGTTATTCCTATCTATCAACAATACCCTTTTCCAGGATCATTATTCAGAAACAGACTTTCTGCCTTCGTCTGCTCAGTAATCTAGAGGATATAATACTTAATACACAATAAAAAGGCATTCAGTAATATCATCATATACAGGTTGATAGTGTACAATAGGTTCACCATGTCTTAGGCTTGGTCCAGACTTTACGTCCAGGTACAGTGCTACATTCCGTGAAACCCCAACACACACCGAAGATGGCAGGCAGCCAGGAAGTAGGCAAGCTGACATACATATTAATTCAATGTTGAGTTTCACACAAATGCACATCACATAAAGCTATATGGCAATGGATTATTTAACTTGGGCAGTTTGGCACATCTAATATTTGAACACAAAGGATGATTACCTAAGCTAAACCATGAGGGTGACTGATGAAAGTGCATATTTTTATAACAAAGCAATATCCTTGAAGGAACTGGTGCTGCCTTCAGAAAATAAAGATTTCCTTTTTTGCAAACTTCTGAAGAAGCTGTCCACTGCCTACTCTTGCTGAGGCTGCCATCCTGATCCCCAAAG
This sequence comes from Pleurodeles waltl, assembly GCF_031143425.1. Taxonomy (NCBI): domain Eukaryota; kingdom Metazoa; phylum Chordata; class Amphibia; order Caudata; family Salamandridae; genus Pleurodeles; species Pleurodeles waltl. The sequence goes on from NC_090448.1 coordinate 494,064,669, forward strand.
GTGAATCAGTAACCACCTCCTTTAAAGAATCACCAAAGGAAATGTAGTTGAAAACCATTAGTAGAAAAGTTACTGAATCGCATTCTGGAAGGTGCAACTCTTTCACACACCTTTCACATTCCAACACTGTATGGGCTACAAACCCAATTTCACAAGCAGGAAAAAACATTTCTGACTCCTAGAATGGGCTTTGTACATAAAAAATAGTAACCAAGGTTTCTGCAGGTCAGCCCTGTGGGAAAGGGGCGGCAGCATTGTTGCTGGTTCATAATAGAGCTTACAGCAATTCTGCCCGCTAACCTCATAATGTGGCGGTCGGACCACCACAGCCATGGCAGTCCAACAGCTACCGCAAGGATGGCGGTCTTTGGACCACCAGCCTCATAATCTGGCCCTCTGTCAATGCACAGTTCTGTATCAGCACCAAAATCCAGAAATTAATCCATTCCTTAAAAGGTACCCACCCTAATACCCTATGATGATTTGACAATGGTCGGATGTTTTAACCACAAACAGTACTAATTATGCAATTTTGAAGGGGTTGTAACTTCTTAAGATTAGTTTGAGTTGCATTTTAAAAAGTTAGCAGAGCAATAAAGCAATCTAGAAAAGTCTACAACATTTATCAGTAATTTAAAGTGTGCTGTCCATAGTAATTTGGGCAAGTTATTTATAAGTAACATGAACTATTTGATCATCAATATACAAGTATTATTCACAAAATGTACCTTCGAAGGGAATCTATGCTAGCTGCCACTGGATCCCCTTCTTATCGTTTGTAATGATTATTGAGAGTTGGGGAGGTAGAGTTGGCAGGTATACAACTGGTATTCTATATGGGGGAGTCCCTCAATTGTTTATCCCTTCTCTCTTTTATAATCTCTGCCTACCTAGTGCCAGCCCTCTTCCTCTTCCTACTTTCTGATTTTATTATGCTTTAAAAGGGGCAACATATGTCTTCACTGGAACACCTATGCTTATAAAAAGATATTTTTCAGCTTTGTTTTCCTGCGACAACACCAGTGGGTGTAGCAATTAGAAACCTTTCTCAGGGTACCCCAGGAAGACAGGAATCCTGAAGTTGTGAATGGCCTCGTACTTTACCAACCCATAGCCTCTTATTTTCCTGTAAAACATATTGCCTAACTTTCCTCAGCTGATGGAAGGAGAAACCTTAGAGTCATACTCATAAATAGCTTCACAATGATATTGTATCTCAGGCAATTACGTTTTTAAAGTGTTTTTCACCTTAGTTTGGCACCATGCCCAGGGCAGAAGTTGAACTGCAGAAGGTCTAGATGGCTGTGGTTGCTGAAGTGAAATTTTTTGTATACAGAAAAAATAGGCGGCAACAACTCCAGACAAGGGTCATCCTTTATGTACAGACAATTTATTTTTTGTGGCATCTAAAGAAATTGGCATGAACCTATCATGCCCTTGCCTTTTTTTACTCAGAGTTACTTTTGCACTGTTCATGGTTATTAATTGTTTAAGTCAGTGACGTAGTGTCTGGTTGCAAATTCTGGGTTTGTATCTCTGGCCCTCATTATGACATTGGCGGAAAATCCCGCTTACCTCCACACTGACTGCCGCCAACCTACCACCGCCGTGGCGGACATCCACTCACCATATTATGGCACACATACACCAATCCGTCACTATTCAGCCACAGACACAACTCTGCCACACCAAAGGTCAGTGATAAACTGGCGGTGTCAGAACCCACACCGTTACCCCAACAGAACTACGCCCACCACATTATGACCCACGAATCTCCACGGCAGACATTCAACACCGGTAAACCATTGGCAGTACACACTTACAAAACAACACCACATTGGATAATTCAAATGACACACACCTGACAACCATACACACACCACACCCACACACCCACACCACTATAAAACACACACCCACATTACCCACAACCCTTTACCATTTCTAACCACTGGCACGAGACAGACACCACGACCACAGACAAAACCATAGCCACACACCACCTTCACCTATATACCACCCACACACCTTCCATCACACACCCCAGCACATCACCCTACACACCCTCACCCACACTACTCACACAACACCCATGGCACCACAAGACATCCCTGATTATCAGAGGAGGAGGTAAGGGTCAGGGTGGAGCAAATTAGCAGAGTAAAGCCACAGCTATTTGTAGCACAGGTGCAGCAGATATTCATTGTTAGGAAGATGGAGCTATGGCAGAGAATCGTGGACGGAGTCAACACCGTGGACAGCACCCAAGAACCAGGGATGACATCAGGAAGAGGTGAACGACCTACGGGGGGAGGTACGTTCCATTGCAGCAAGACACCAACTCGCTGTACAGAGGACTGGCGGTGGACCCCCACCTCCTCCCCGACAACTAACAACATGGGAGGAGCAAGTCTTGGCAATCAAGCATCCTGAGGGCCTGGCCGGAGTAGCAGGAGGACTGGACTCTGGTAAGTCAACTCTCTACTACTACTACTCCCCTACCTTCATGCCATCACATACCACCACCCTCACCCTTACTCCCATCACTCCACCACCTCCCACACACTCCATCATCACATCTCACTCATCCCAATGCCAAGCCCTGCATGCCACACCAATGCATGGACACCACTCACAGACCTGCATGAACACCTATCACTAAAGCTTGCACACTAGAAAGAATCAGCTGGCCCACCACATACCAACTCACACAAGTGAAAGCTGCCAGGGCGAATACAACCAAAGAGGGTAACCAATGCACAATATGTCACACAAAGAAACAATAACACTGCATTCACATCCCCACAGGTACCGCAGCCAACGTCACTGGAGAAGAGGTGCCAGCAATATCCAGTCCTCCCACAGAAGAGGCCCACAGCGATGGCAGCGACTCTGGACGCGTGGATCTGGATGTCCAACCTGGCCCATCAGGGACCTCTGGACAGTCGGTAACCCAGCCACAGTCACACACAACCACAGAGCCTCCCCCCTCAGGAAACACCATCACAGCACCCACCCAGAGTACCCAAACCTCTGTCCCCAGGACACATCAATCAGCAGTGTGTCCACCACTACAGGAACCCCAGGGCAGCCCTCATACCCAAGACATTCAGGGACCTGGGGTCAGTGGCAGTGTGCACATGGTTCAGGGGACAGAGGCACAGGATAACAGGGAAACTGGGAGGAGTGCTGTGCGCCAGGGGGAGGACAGGCCCAGGGAACTGACTCTCCAGGAGGCACTCTCCGAGATCCTGGGAGCATACCAACATTCCCAGGATACGCTGGGCCAGATCCTGGCCAACGTGAAGGAGAACAGGCAGCTGCAGGAGGGACAGTACCAGGGGATCAGGGAGGACTTGCAGGCCATTAACACCACCCTGGTCTCCATTGCAGGGGTGATGGCAGACATGGCCAACATTATGAGAGAGGCAGCATCAGAACAGCGGGCCTCTGCCACTAGCCAGACATCTGAACTGCCTTCCACCTCCGCTACTGCTAGTGGACAGGAGGCCCAGCCACTGGACCAACAGGCCACCAGCACCCCTCCCCTACAAAAGGTGAACCACCCGGTCCACCTTGAACTGCCATTGCTCCCCTTCCTATGTCCCCATGGACAATGCTCCTGTGCACCAAATAGACTGGAACTATACCCTGGATTTTCCTCCAACATCACCCCAGCCCAATGCACTTGCCCTTCGACTCCCTAGCACTTACATAAACACCCTTGGAAAAAATACAAGTATGGAGTATGTTACATTTTTCAAGTATGTATTCGTTTAACTAGGTTCAAACATTGCATTTCAAATGTACAGTAATGTTCACATTAGAAGACCTGTAGTTGGCTGCAGTGATCACACCAGGAGCTATAGTGGGGCACCAACAACTGCAAAATGAGTTACCAAAGGGTACAGTGAGTGGGTATAGATGTGGGAAAAAACAGCATGCCAGTGACAAAGATAAACAGGAAAATGTCAATGAAAGATGAAGTAACACTGTCCTACCTGTGTATGATTGGAAGTATTGTCTTATCACTGCAGTTCTGCTGTCCTCATCTTCATCCTCTGCCTCCTCATTCTCACTGTTCACATGGTCCACTGCTGCCACACGGACATCTCCAGCCTCATGCTCCTGCAGAAAAGGCACATGGCGTCTCAAGGCAAGGTTGTGCAACATACAGCATGCCACGATGATCTGGCAGACCTTCCTGGGTGAGTAGCACAGGGATACCTGTTAGATGGAGGCACCGAAACCTGGCCTTCAGGAGGCCAAAGGTACGTCCTATAATCCTTCTTGTACGCCCATGTGCCTCGTTATAATGTTCTTCTGCCCTTGTCCTGGGATTCCTCACAGGGGTCAGTAGCCATGATAGGTTGGGGTAACCTGAGTCACCTGCAAATATGGAGGGACAACATTTAGCCACACACCATCCCATTTGGCCTACACCATACCCATACACCAACATCCACTGGGCTGGAACCAGGGCTCACCTATTAGCCACACTCTGTTCCTCTGTAGTTGGGCCATCACATTTGGGATGCTGGTATTCCTCAGGATAAAGGCATCATGCACAGGCCCAGGATACTTAGATTGACATAGGAGATGTACTGGTCCGCCAGGCACACCATCTGGACATTCATGTAATTAAAACTCTTTAGATTTTTAAATACCTGTTCATTTTGGCGGGGGGGTACAAATGCAATATGTGTTCCATCAATTGCCCCAATTATGTTGGGGATATGTCCCTTTGCATAGAAGTCAGCCTTCACTGTGGCCAAATCATCCCCCTGGGGAATACAATGTAGCTGCACATGTGTTTTATCAGGGCAGACAACAATCTGGTCAGCACTATTGAGAACATTGGCTGTGACATTCCTGTTGCCAAGCCCACTGTCACTTGGAAAGAACCAGTTCCCAGGAAATGGAGCACTGATAGAGCTTGCACCAGAGGGGGGATCCCAGTGGGGTGACAGATAGCAGATATCAGGTCATGCTCCAGTTGAGCACACAGCTCCGTGATTGTGGCCCTGTCAAGTCTGTAGGTGAGGATAATGTGCCTGTCCTCCATTGTTGCCAAGTCCACCAAGGGTCTGTACACGGGTGTATGTTTCCACCTCATATTCATACACAGCGGTTTCAGTCTAAGGGACAAGAGAGTGAGGAGCCAGTCACAAACTGAACATTGTAGCCACAACAGTACAATGCATGATGTTAATATGAAATGGTTAAGTAGCATTTGTCCTGTATGTCCAATTGTGAACTGTGATGCAGTTATAATCCAGGGCCTGTCCCACCCCCCATGAAATGGCATCCGCCTGTCCTGTGTGCAGGGACAGGTGGAAGTGAGGTAATTCCACTGACGTTGTGCGCAGTTGTGGGAGGCAGTCGTGAACTGCCATGCTACTCCTCATTGGATAATATAGGCCCCTATTGGGTACAGTGGCCAATGGTGATGTTCGCCAGCGGTGACGGTATCCACCTCCACAGATGTCACTACCGTTTTCTATCTGTTCTCTCACTTGCTACCTGACCTTCAACAGGAGAGGACCTACACTGCATGTGCTGCTGTTACCTGTGTCTGGGACCTACCAGGGCGTGTGTGACTGGGGAAAGGGCCCCTGCCTTCACCTCAGAGGAGTTGGAGAGACTGGTGGATGGGGTCCTACCCCAGTACGGACTGCTGTATGGGCCTCCAGACCAACAGGTGAGTCCACTGTGAGCACGATGCATGGGGCATGAATGCACTAGAGTGGTATGTGGAAAGGCCTCGTGTTGGGGGGTTGGGTGGAGTGCAGCTTGTGTGCTGGGCCCTGTGTGTGCAAATGGCGATGTGAAGGGGTAGGGTGGGCCATATGTGTAACAAGCATGACGGTCTGACTAATAGCTTCCCCTGTGTGTCTTTCTCTGCAGGTCAGCACCCATAAAAAGAAGGGTATATGGCGTGCTATCGCCAAGGAAGTGCGTACCCTGGGCGTCTATGGCAGGCGGAGCACCCACTGTTTCAAACGGTGGGAGGACCTGAGACGCTGGGCATGGAAGGCGGCGCAGGCCCAGCTGGGGATGGCCTTCCAACAAGGAAGGGGAGCCCATCGAACCCTGATCCCACTGATGGCCCGCATACTGGCAGTGACCTATCCTGAGCTGGATGGGCACTTGAGGGCATCACAGCAACCACAAGGGGGTGAGTACAGTGCCCATCATTACAACGTACGCCTGGTGGGGTGGTATCCCGGTGGTGGATGTGTGTCTGTGGGTGCCCCTAGGCCAGGCCGGACATTACAGAGAAGGTCCCATGTTGGGCAGGGTTCAGATTTGATATTCCTCCTACCTAGCTTGTAGGCATCCTCTACTGGGAAGGGAGGTGTGGGTCCCAGGTATGCTGCAATTGGTGGTATGTGTCACTCCCCATGCCTTGGTGGCTAGCATTGGTACTGATAGTGAATTGCATAGTGCGTAGGCCTGTTCCCTGAATGTGAGGGTGGTATGTAAGCCAACAGTGGTGTTGATGCAGCCATTGACCAGGTGTATCTTTTGTCTCTCCCCACCTTTTTGTTTTGTCATCCTGTCCGTATGTGCATTAGCATCATCTGGCAGAGGTGCAGAGGCACCGGCAATGGAGGGAGCTGCATCCCACAGGATCCAGGAGGCAGAGTCCACCGACGGTGATGACACCAGTGGGACGGAGGGCGAGAGGAGCACCACGGCGGAACTTGAGGGGACAGTTTGGACACCGATGGGAGATCCCTGGTGGTGGCGGACACTTCTGTGACCACCCCAGCTACAGCCGCCACCCCGTACCAGCAGCTCCTCATCGAGTTGCCCGTGCCTGCTCACCCAGGAGCGTGGGCATCTCCTTCGCCCCAGGCACCTCAGGCCCTGCCCCAGTGAGCCCTGCTGCCCAGAGTGAGGAGGCTATTAACCTCCTGAGAACCATCTCTGTTAGGCAGTCAACCATTGTGAATGTCACCCAGGGGCGGGCATACCTAATGCAACAGACCAATGCATTTCTGGAGGGCATTTACACTGGCTTGGCGGCCCAGAGATCAATCCGGGCTCTGGCATCCTCTCTGATGGCAGCCATTGTCCCTGTTTCCACACTCCAACTTCCTCTTCCCAATACCATGCCCCTCAACCCCAACCTATCTCAAGCACACAGGCAGGCGAGCATGCACACAGGACAATACCCAAGAGTGTCACAGGCAAACACAAGCACCACACTTCATCCCACAGGCACACACACAAACACCATCCAGTTTCAGACATACCAACATCCTCAATTTCCACTATGTCCCCCACCTCCTCCTCCTCCACCTCCCTCCCAGTTGCGTCTACACTCACAACTGCATGCACTACACCATCATCCACTAACAGCATCACCACCACACCTAGCAGAACACACACTTCAGTTGCAGACACCACTACAACAGCCATGCACACGTCCCCTGTGTCCTCTCCCACTGTGTCTGTACCCCCTCCCAAGGTACACAAACGCAAGCACTCAGACACCCAACAGCCACCCACCTCACAACAGCAACCAGCCCATGCACCTGCACCCAAACACAGCAGACAGACACCTCCCACAACCACTCCCTCTTCCTCCACTCCCAAACCTTCTCCCTCTTCCTGTCCCAATGTCCATAAGTGTCAGAGTCACCAGATCCTCGGGGTTCGTGCACGTTCCCAACACTTCCACCACAAGACAGGTCCAATACTCTGATTAGATTTATCACAGAGTCTAAGAGAGTCCAAGTGGGGAAAAGGGGATTAGGACGGGAACAGATGGGAAGGAGACCTGTAGGAAGCAAAAGGTTAAAACACAACATCAAAATTACATCTCATGAAATCAGTACCATGCTACAACTCTAAGCTTCGTCTTTTCCGAAAAAAACATGAACAACCCTGGAATAATCCTAAAACTGACCAGGCTTTAGATGACCGAATACCTGAGGAGGAAACAGGAAAAGTTAAATAGGACTTTCAGATTCAAGTACTTTCTTTAGCATGAGAATCAGGAAACACTCTGAGCAATTTCTAAACAACCATATGAATCTCCTTTTATGAATAGATATCAGGAACACACAGCATTACATGTAAAATTCTGGTATTGTTGTGTTCATCTCAGAAAAAACATTTGGAAGTAAATTGCGCACATTGCAGATTTTGATATGAGTATTAAACACCATAAAGGTTTGTGCACCATGAATCACACAACGTAGATTCAAGGAATAAACCACGCGACGTGTCAACTTGAAATGCTACCAATAAAATGTCTTAGAATGGTAGCGCACAAATGCCAAGAAATAGTAGCACACAATGAACAACATGAAAAGCACTCAGGGAAAGAATTGCGCGTCTTGTCGATTCAAATGCCACCATACAAATGCCAAGAAATAGTAGCACACAATGAACAACATGAAAAAACACTCAAGGAAAGAATCGCGCGTGTTGCTGATTCGAATGCCACCATGTAAATGCCAAAAAATGATAGCGCACAATGAACAGCATGAATTACACACGAGAAGTGAATTGCACGTTTCGCCGATTCGAATGGCCCCATGTAAATGTCAAGAAAAGATAGCGCGCAATGAACAACAAAGTTAAATGCTCATGAAACGAGTTGCACGTCTTGCCAACTCGTAAAACATCATGTAAATGTCAAGAAATATCAGCGCGCAATGAACAATAATGTAATAACGAAGTCAAATCTTTATGAAATAAATTGCGCGTCCTCCCTATTTGCAAACCACTATACAAATGTCAAAAAATGGCAGCGCACAAGTAATCTGTTATTCATTTAAGAATTAAAAGCAAGAATATGAAGATTCTCAATTACGGTGTTGGGAAATGTCCAAACACCGTCTTACCGCCTGGAAACAGTGATCACTAATGAGAGATGAGTGCAGAAGACTGGAAAATCCAAATAGGCCGCCGGGACAGGAGCTCAGGAAGAAGGTGCTGCTCTGCACCGGGACCTCTGAATAGTGAGCACTGGAAGTTGGGCTGACTCTCTTTTACAGAGTCTTGGCCCAGCCTAGAACCACGCCCAGGCATGTTGCAGGGAAAGTCTCCAGAAGGCCCTGGAAAGGGACCACACCCTAACACACTCTGAATGTCTGCAGCAATACATTGTAAATGTACAGTATTTATAAGCACCTTAAAAATGAATCTTTTGGATGGAATTCTGCAATGCAAAAGGTTAAACAATAACATATCATCACAATGCAAAAAATTACTTTATCTTGCAAGTGTTGGGTTTTTGCATTCTAGATGCCCGTAGAGCGTGCACTGTCCTGGTGTTGACACTAAGCAGCTTTTCCTCTCGACCATTGACCCCTTCCCTACCCCCGTCCTTCACGTCTGGCCAGGGTGGCAAAAACCCAGGCAATCACCTGAGCCACCCAGTCCACGGGCCCAGTAGTGTCCACACCCACTTGTGGTGGTAAAGGTTCCAGGGACCAGGCAGTCTCAAAGAATGGGTGCCATCCCCAAGAAGCCTGCCCAAAGTGCTGCAAACAAGAGCAAGGAGCAATCCACAGCTGCTACCATGAAGGGCAATGGGCCTGCACCAGCAGGCAGGAAGGACAAGGGGCCTGGTGCTGGGACTCAGTCGGCGCCCCCACCACCAACCATGGTAGTGCAGCCATCCGAGGCTGCAGGGGATGGGCAGGAGCTTCCCCCCACAACCGCCACCACCAACACCAGCAGCACCACCACCACCAGCAGTGGGCAGCTGTCCAAGGTTGCAGGGGATGGGCAGGAGCTTCTCCCCACAACCCCCACCAGCAGCACCACCACCACCAGCAGTGGGCAGCCGTCCGAGGCTGCAGGGGATGGGCAGGAGCTTCCCCCGACAACTGCCACCACCAGCAGCACCACTACCACCACTGAGCAGCCATTACCGCCGGCGGACGGTCTGTAGACCTGCCTCCATGGGCTGTTGTGTGGCCTGCCCCCTGCAAATCCTGTGGGTATGACACCCACCTGAGAGACTGTGACCTTGCACTCCCCAGGATTAGAAGCACAGGGCACAATGCCCCCTCCAGAACCAGTGGGTATGACACCCACTCACCCCATCCTCCCCAGGATCTGAATCACAGGGCACGATGCCCCCTCCAGAACCAGTGGGTATGATACCCATTCAACACATCCTCCCCAGGATCAAGAGCACAGGGCATTTTGCCCCATCCGGAGCATGTGGGCAAGTCACCCACTTGAGAGACTGTGTCCTTGCATTCCCCAGGACAAGCACAGAGCATGTTGCCCCATCCAGAGCATGTGGGCAAGTCACCCATTGAGAGACTATGGCCTTGCACTCCCCAGGACCAAGCACAGGGCATGTTGCCCAATCCAGAGCATGTGGGCAAGTCACCCACTTGAAAGACTGTGGCCTTGCACTCCCCAGGACCAAGCACAGAGCATGTTGCCCCCTCCAGGGCATGTGGGCAAATCACCCACTTGAGAGACTGTGGTCTTGCACTCCCCAGGACCAAGTGCAGGGCATGTTGTCCCCTTCAGAGCATGTGGGCAACTCACCCACTTGAGAGACTGTGACCTTGCACTCCCCAGGACCAAGCGCAGGGCATGTTGCCCCATCCAGATCATGCGGGCTAGTCATCCAAAAGAGAGACTGTGGCCTTGCACTCCCCAGGACCAAGCACAGGGCATGTTGCCCCATCCAGAACCAGTGGGTTTCTTCCATCTGCCGGCTGAGGTGCTCCCCCCTGTTACCCGTCCCCCTGAGGTGCCTGCCTATTTTCCAACTGACGCCCATGCAGTGTTCTCTCCATGTTGGTGCAGGAGACAGGCGGGGCCTTGGACTCTGTCATGTGGCCCATTGGCCCGTGCACAATGAGGACTGGGCAGTGTCCCCTGAACTGTACATATGTATATACTTTTAGATTGAATGTTCATATTTTTACTGTATTTATATTATTACACTCACTTTCATCTATTCGTGTTGTCCTTGCATTATTCCTGAGGGGTACAGGGTAAATATGTTTTCTTACTGCATCTGATTGTGTGTTTGGTGTTGGTGGTGCGGGTGGCAGTGTGTGTATGGTACATGTGTGTGTCACTCTTCTCCCCCCTGGGTGCTAGGCGGCTGTACTCACTGTGGTCGTCTTTGCCGTCGTTGGTGTTCGTGGTGGAGCAGGAAGTAAAATATCATGGGAAGGATTTGCAGCTCGGGCTCCATGGCGTCGTGGTTGTTCCCTGTGTCTCCAAAGGTGAGTCCTTTCACTTCTGAGCTCAGTTTCCTCCAGGATTTTGCTGTTGTTGGTACCGCCCCAGAAAAGGTAGCGGTTTCAGGGGTCATAATATGGTGGGCAGAACATTGATTTCCACCTGGCTGTAGGAGGCTACCGCCATGGTGGCTGTTGTATCCGCCCCGGGCGGTCGGTGTGATAAAGTGGCTGTCTATCTGAGATCTTTCCGCCATGGTCATAATTTGGCGGTAGTTACCGCCAGCCTGTTGGCGGTATTACCGCCACTTTATCACGACCGCCAGGGTTATAATGAGGGCCTATATCTGTGTGCAAAACCATGGAAGGGTGCATGTACAAGCATACATGCATGTATACAAATGTATGTCAGCTTGATAGGTCTAGACAGGGTATTTCTCAATTTGCTTTATTGTCCAGCCCTATTGCCTTTGTCAGTGAATGTTTCTAATCTTATTTTCACACAATCTGCTGTTCCACTTTACTATTTTTGGGATTATACATCCACCTTCCCTTTCACTCACATGGTAATCATGTATACTGGCTAAATATCGAGTTTTAATTATTGTGGTACCAAAATATTGAATCCAGAATATTGAGTAGAAACACATTATGAAGGTAAGTATATATAGGCAAGTTTAGTTCTATGGTACTTTAACTCCACATATATGTACTTGAAATAAAAATTCAGGGTAGGTAGCTAGGGAACATAATAGTAAATGTATACTTTCCTTTAAGTACTTAGGGGGTTATTACAACCCTGGCAGTCTTCGACCGCCAGGGCTGTTTTGGAGGAAGCACTGCCAACAGGCTGGCAGTGCTTCCAGGAGGGGGGGGTCGCACCCCCGGGACCAGCGGTTTCCCGACACTTTTGTCCCGGTGGGAGTAATCCTCCAGGGCAGCTCTGCTTGCAGCGCTGCCCAGGGGATTATGAGTCCCCCTCCCGCCAGTCTTTTCATGGCAGTAAGAACCGCCATGAAAAGGCTGGCAGAAAGGGGAGTCGGGGGCCCCTGGGGGCCCCTGCACTAAGCGAGACGGGTGCAACTACACCCGTCGCACAGCCGCAACACTGCCGGCTCCATTTGGAGTCGGCTCCTGTGTTGCGGCCGAGATTCCCACTGGCCCGGCGGGCGGAACCCAGCGGGGATCTCATTATGGCCGCGGCGGGAGTGCGGCCGCATTGGCGGCCACTTGGCGGTCCAACCTTGGCGGGCGGCTTCAGCTGCCCGCCAAGGTTGTAATGACACCCTTAATTTCTTGGTATTTTGGTAGTCGATATTTTGGCAAAGAGAGTCTTGTAGTACAATATTTTCATGTTCAATAGCCTGACATACAACCAGTAACAATCTTAGGCCCGTATTTATACTTTTTTAGCGCCGCATTTGCATCCTTTTTTCACACAAAAGTGGCGCAAACTTACAAAATACAATTGTATTTTGTAAGTTTGCGCCGCTTTTGCGTCAAAAAATGACGCAAATGCTGCGCGTTAAAAAGCATAAATACGGGCTTTACTGTTTATATTACTTTGCCCTACATGGTTTGCAATGCTTTTACTCAGCATAGATTGCTGTGCTTTTTAACTCTGGGGGGTTTACAGTGCCTTATGAAAGTGTATTTGCAGTAGTTTGACACTTAAGGGCTTATTTACAAGGCACTGTGGTGCCAGATGGCGCAGCAAGGCCGCCCTGCACCACCAGGAAAGGGCAAAAATGTGCCCTATCTACAAAATCCAGTGCATTACTGTCCTCTCCCCCTGCGCTGATGCTAAAATCAGCTGCTTTGTGCCAACGCAGGCACCCTTGCACAATAGTGCAAGGGTGCCTGCGTTGCAGGGAATGATTGTTTATGTGCAGGAAGGTGTTCCTTCCTGCACATAAACAATCATTATTGGCGTTTTGCTCTTTCTATGTGTGCTGCATTCTGCAACTAGGGTTGAAACTTTGTTGACAATGTAGTCATCGATTGTTAAATTGAATTGATTTCTAAAAAATATTTAAATAGGACTTTTTTGAGTATTTGGAATTAATGCTCTGTCGTCACTCTTTTATCCATTCACCAAACGCTGAACATTGAGTTGGTGGACTTGATAGGTTATGCCACCTTGATTTTTTATGGTACAATTTATTAAACTGAGACATCCCAACCGGTCCTTTTTTTCTTCTGCCATTGCATTTATATTACAAGAGCATCAATTCTATTGAAATTGATGTGTGATATTTTTCCCAACTAATAAATCCCAATGTGTCCTGTGCCAAGCAATTCCCTTCGGAATACAGGCTAGGCCACTAATTATGATTGCATACAAAGTGCTAATCGCATTTAATAACAACATGAATGTGACCACCTGTAAAAAATGAAAATCTATGTTTCATAAAGCATCGATTCGGTGCAGATCTTGACTGGTTGGTGAACGGGAACAGGGATTCACAGAAGAAACATAGGAAGTCACTGTTTTCAAAGAAGACAATCTCATTATACTTGCAAATGCATCCAAATTATTGCACGGCATTCAGACATCTTAATTACTTGCCATTACCTTAAAACTTGCAGAACGCTCTGTCCAAGAACTGGTAACAACCAATTTCAGAAACGGGCCTCCCCTAGTATTGTCTCAGTAAACACATGTGGCTCATTCCAAGACTATGTTACCTAGCAACGGAAGTGCGGTGCCTAATTTCCCCCAGCAGGTATCACATGATTAACATTTACAAGGACAAAAAGGAGGAATTTCAAGTAGAAAGTATACAGCCATTCCATGGACTTCTACATATTTAGCATTTTTATTACCAGCCTGTTAAATGTACCAAGCGCATCTGTTTATTTTTAATATTTTGCTCTCCTTCACTGTTAATAATGTAGACATTGAGACTGATGAGAAATATAAGAACATATCAGTCAGAGAAATTAAATATTATAGATAAGTTGTGAGGATCTTTCCACAATATTTGTCTCATATTGTCCTTTCCTCCCTATCCTCACCCTGCCACGAGTGTTATAATTAAGGTCATAACCATGTGTCTTTTTTAATTCGTTGATTTCCTTTTACTTCCCAAATCTGCAGTTATCCGTGTGTAACTACTATAAAAGTCAGAAATATATGCAACAAAATTACTTTTTCTTTGTCAGAAAATGTAGGCTGCCCTAGTAGGTGGGAGCAGGACATGTCAGCACTAACCATTTTTTAACTTTTATGGTAAGAATAAAAAATGTGTTGCAAAACAGCATTTAAATTGTTTAAACTCTCTTGTTAATTCATTGTTAACAACAAACTAACAAGAGAACTAAGACAAGAAAAACATAAAAGCTTAGTTCAAAGCACAAATTCAAAGACTGGCTGAGATCCTCCAAACGAATGGTTTTGTTGAGAAACCACAGGTGCACGCCACATGACGAGATTAAAGTGGATTTCTGGTGGCTCTGGGAAGCTTGCTGTCTGTGCCCCCCGAGTAGTGCGGCTTATCTGCTTTAAAGGTGCGCACCTGTTTTCTATTGTTTTTTATTTATATGATAACATTGCGATAGGAGCAGGCAGATTGTTGAAAAATTCCACAGCTGTTAATCTCAGGGGCTTTGAGACACCCTGTCTTGGCTGCCGTCTTAAACTTCAAAGACAATGTATTTACCTTTCTAGAAGACAGATTTCAAGGTATATATGTTTTTAATACTTTGCTGGAACTGATATCAGTGTCTCTGTATAGGGGCCGTACGATGATGCCGTTGTCTACCCACAGAAGGGATCTGGGCGCAATTATTAACTCAAAATATCTCTCAGTTAATGCATGTTTTTGTAATAGCGGTCCTCGGAAACGCATGGCACTAGTTGCCTCTGTGTTTCGCAGCGCTCCTATCGAAAAACATGCATGAGGGAGATATTTCCAGTTAATTTATGCACACTTTTCCTTCTATACTGGCATAGCACAATGCAGAATACATCACCATGATATGGCCCCAGGTCTGTGAAGAAAACGCACACGCTCCATCGTGGAGCTCCAGGGGCGATGTCATGACGGTGAAGCACCTGTGTTTTTTACATGCAAGGTGACTAATACCTCGGAATTTCTTTTACCACATCAACTGTAAACTGTACAACTCGAAAAGTGTAAGAAGGAATTACCACTCTCTGTTTCCAACCTGTAAGGAAGAGATGTGGACTAACAGCCAGAGCTGATGACATGGAAATGGGGACCCAGGTTTAAACCTCGGCATTGATTCAACACCCTGTGATTCTGGTCAATTCACTTTATCTCGCCGTGACAAAAACAAATCTGACCTTGTGTAATTTAATCTGGTGCTCATATGAAGCGCTCTAATGCCCTTGCGCCAAGTGCCCTTTGTAAAACAGCAAAACAAAACGTGTTCCTTCTTGTACCTTTCTCATGCTGTAATTTTGGTTTTCTCTGTTTAAAGTTGCAAACATAGACATACATACATAAAGGAGGTCTGGGTGGGTAATGCCCTGAACATGTGCCTCCAGATTGACATTGAGGTCTCATGCATAGAGCAGTCATTACATCTACATCCCTTGTCCTTGACCCAGTCCTCACAACCTGAGGAATATCCCCTATCCCGAACAGGAAACAAAACAGGCAACACACCTTTGCCCCACCCACCCTCCTGGTCAGGCATAAATCTCCCGACCAATAGGGAGAGATCCTGTTTTGTTTCCTGTTGGGTACGGATTTGCAGGTAATGTTGAGGTGAATGCTGGGCTTCGCCTCCATCTTGTTGCCACCCCCCCTTCTGCATGACTTTAAGGTTCCCGTTGACCTCCATGGGAGCTCCGAGTGATAGTGGGATTGCGCTGGCCTCAGTCTGGTCTCCAGGTATGTCTCGGCACTGCTGGGTGGTGACTGGGGGCTCCTGACAGTTTTCTTCTATGCCTGCACAGAGAGTGCCAGCCCTGAGCCTGGGTTGGTTTATGCTCGGGTTAGTCTTGTGTAGTGGCGCTCCCTTCATAAATGGGGATGTGGGGCACCGCTTGGGGGGTCTTTTCTTAGCACATCTCTCTGATCGGTGACTGCCTGTGGTATGTTACATTTCATGGGCATTTTCTCGGTTTCTGGGCATAGCGCAGCTGCATTTTACCACCCTTATGTAGCAGTGGCTTGGTTGCTGCTTCCACATTCCTAGGCAGTGCACGTGGTTTCTCTGCTGTTTGGGTTCCGCAGCAGTGATATAGGAGTTGCTGTTACTGGTGTGCCATTGTTGCTTGTTCTTGGATTGGTGATTGGCTGGACCTGCTTCTTTGAGGGAAGCATTCTGCTAAGAGGTGCCAATGTTCCCCCAGCTCCCTGACTTCCTCTTCCTTCTCCTCTGCTGTAGTGGGGTTATCTCATTCCCCACCTCCTTGGAAGACAAGGGTAGCAAAGGAGGAGAGACAGAGGCAGTTGATTGTGGATACGTTGTCTTCTTTGAAGTCCGGTTCCCATCTAGTGCAGGACTTATATTCCGATATTTCTAGTTCTTCTGCCTCTGAGGAATCCTCTCACTGCACTGATTGGAGAGAGAAATATATTTCTAAGGACGTGCTGCCGGCTTTATTGAGTCATGTTCGTATTAATATGGGTTTCCTGGATGACACTGGCTCGGATTTCTCAAGACTCTGTATTACCACAGTTTAAAAGACTGCCTAGTGTGGACCTAACACTGAATCAGTTTGTCATGGATGTGTTTTTGCAGGAATGGAAGGATACTGACTGTATTGCTCTTCCTCGATTCATGGCCAAAGTTTATCCCTTGGAGGATATTGGGAAGAAGTTACCTGATTTGGTACAAGTAGATTCTGTGGTGGCCAGTCCGGTGGGTAGGTCTTCCATGGTGGAGAAAAACATCCTGAAGGATGGTGCTGATAAGAAGGTGGACTCTTCTGTGAAAAATACATATTTTGGAGCAAATCTTACTTCACGGGCTGGTGTATACGGGGCTTACGTATCGCAGTCCCTTTTGTATAACTTTAAAACTCTGTCTGCTGCAAACCAGGAGGGTGGACCCTACACGGATCTTCTTGAATCTATGGAGCAGCAGGCTGACTTTTTGTTGGCTTTTGCCTTTGACTCAGTGAGCACTTCTGCTCTCTCCTGTGGTGCTTCTGTGGCAGCTTGTCGCAATCTCTATTTGAAAAATTTGAATACAGACACTGCCCAACATTCCATGGCCTTGCGTCTGCCTTTTTAAGGGGTCAGTCTCTTTGGCCATGAGTTGGAAGAGACGTTACATTGTGTGTTTAAGGAACTGAAGCATTCCCTCCCATTCCGGAAGCCTCAGCTGTACAGGCCTTCCTGGGGGGGTTATCCTCATCTAGGTATTTTCTGCAGCCTTCCTGCAGATGGGCGTCAGGGCCTGGGAGTCAGAAGACCCATACTAAAGGCTTGCCTGGGAAGTTTTAGAAGCACTTCTGCATGGATCCAGGCACTGACTTTCAGCAGTCCTGACTATGCTGCAGACACCCTCCCTGGTGTTCCCTCTGTTGGGGGAGAGAGGCTTCATTGGTTTATGGACACTTGGGTGGTCATTACAACCCTGGCGGACGGTGTTAAAGCGGCGGTAAGACCAGCAACAGGCCGGCGGTAAAAATTTTGCAATTACGACCATGGCGGAAACCGCCAACAAAGACAGCCACTATAACACTCCGACCGCCACGGTGGTACAAACAAACCGCGCGGGATCACCGCCAACAGACAGGCGGGAGACATTGTACTGCCCACACTATTACAACCCACCAATCCGCCACCTGTTCTGGGGCGGATTCACACCGGATAAAAACACGACGGAAACAGGATTCCGAAGGGAAAACGCTCACCTCTACACACCCCACGAGGAACGAGGACACCATGGACCCAGAACTCCAAATTCTCCCTGTGATAGTCTTCCTGCTCGTCTACCAGGAGCACGCATGCCGGCGGCAAAGACCATGGTGAGTACTGCACCTATGACACAGGGGAGGGGGGAGGGAAAAAAACAGGGACACACACACGCAACACCCCCACCCCCACCCTCACCCACTATGTGGTACTGAAAATTCTGGACCCGTGTTATAAACATCGTCGTATCACAATGATTTTGGTATCAGCAGACCGAGAATGATTAGAATAGTATGCACAAGCATTGTATTCATATTCGGGTGACGAAATCATCCGAATATCAGAGTTTCCGTCCTGAACCCTCGGGTTCCATTTAAACGACAGCCATTTTGTGATTGCCCTCACATAGGCCAATGACTAATGCCGAAAACGAGTCTGAAGGACACGTACATCTTTGCTGACTCCTCTGTGACCTGGGCAAGCTGACTCCACTGCCTGAAGCCAAACCTGTTCGGCCAGTTTCTTTCCCAGTGGCCGAATGAGATTAGTATCAAGGCACAACACATCATAAACCTTTCATCACACACAAACCATGCCTAATCTTACACACACCTGTCTCTGTTTCTTTCTTTATGACTTGCTTTACAAGGAGGAGGTGCCTGTTTATATTGGGGGTCCGTCGATATCTGATGAAAGTACTAAGCCTTGCTGGGTAATTGATTGAGGGCTGGACAAACTGAAATATGGGCTTGCCATCATAAACCTGCTATTTCTTTGTAGTGAAAATATGTGAATGGTCAACTGTAAAATAAGGAATGTTTGCCTAAAGCATAATATTTTGTATAAAAGAGAAGGTTAGCTTTGCAAAGGGAGCAGTCTCCTGAGAATATACACCGTGTTGTACTTCTAGGATACCTGTTACTGGCTGCAGCCAATAAACAAGATCTTTGACTTCACCAAGAAGACTCTGTGTTTCTGTAGTCTGAAACAGGAAGGACTCGAAGTCTTAGGGTGTGTTCCCTGGCACCGCTGGGTTCTGAAAAACCCAGTACTTCAGTTGGCGCCCAATGTGGGGCGATTTCAGCGGTACCGGTCGAAGCCAGAGGTTTGTGAGGAGCTTCGTGTGAAAATTCTGAAGGGAGGCTGACACTTCATCGACCCCTGTATGTCGACGTGGTCCGAAAGTCTTTGCTGCGAGGTTCCCCGTTTCCCGACGGCTACGAAGGACTGCTGCCCTGACTATCACCCTGTTTTGGACCCTTGATGATTTGGTAGAGCGAAACGATAAACGAGTCTTCTGGTGACGTCATCGATACCTCAGTTAAGTATAAGTGGAGCGTCTCCCAGTCCTTAGTTTGGTTCTTAGTTTGGTATCCCCTTGGGATCTTTGATTTGGAACTTGCAAGTACCAAAGCCGAGGGATTCGTGTATTCACTAGACTATCGTATTCGATAATCCTTTGAAGTTTGAAGCTAGACTAGAGAGCGAAGATGCCTGGTCTTAGCAGATATGGAATTTTTTTTGTCTTGGTTATAATAGGGATTCCCGATTGGAGGACTCGTGTCCGGTTCCTCCGATTGGAACTCCAACCTATGAACTATATGTGAAACATGGCATAGGCCCCCTCACATATAATGAAGTATGGATCCGATACACCAGGAAAGATGGTGTTTTAAAATGGCCCCAATATGGTAGTTTTGACACAGAGATTCTGGATAATCTGGAGGTTAAACTTTTTAAGAAGAAAGCCCGGCCGGCGATGTTTGACTCTTTCCGCCTATGGCGTAAGGAAGCCAAACAGAAGGAAATTAAATTAGCAAAGAGAAATAAGAGGGAAGAGGGTATCTCGATAATGCAAGCTGCTATGCAGTTTAAAGATGATGAAGAAGAACAGATGAATGAGCAGTTGCACAGGCAATGTAAATTGGTGACCAATAAATGTTATCCAGTTTTTCCGCTTCTTCTGCAAGATGCAGCAAAAGAACTTGAGAAAGATCCTTTAATGTCACACTTGTTGAGTTCGCCACCCCCTTATGCGCAGAATGCTACAGCACCTACGCAACCTTTAGCTGTGCAACCTCCGGTTATTGTGCCTCAGGTTCTTCCACAGCCGCCAGCTCCTCTTCAGTTGGCTCCTACTACTATGGCGCAGCCCCTTCAAGGGCCGCCGACTTCGCTACCTGCTCCATCTGTACCTCCTACGACTTTATGTACTACATCGACTGCCTCTTCTGGTGTTCTTCCTGATACTGCCTCTGCGTCTGCTTCTGCGTCTGCCTTGCCCCCCTCTGTTTTTCCTCCTGTTCTTTCATCAACTTCTCCTTCTGTCCGACAGAGAATGACAGATACTGTTGCCAGCCTTATATTTCCTCTCTTTGGGTCGTCTGGTGTGACCCCAGATTCGGAGCGTAAACAGTCGCGTAGGCAACTGCCTAATTCTCAAGAGAGAGAAATGTTTGACCGTATGGCGCGTAAATGGGTTGTTTACCCTTTAAGATACGATGTAGAGTCTGTTATGGATGTCTTCCGTCAATGGGAAGCACCGAAACAAAGATAAGTTTTTGAGAAAATGCGTGCTTTCCTTTGTGAGGAATTGGAGGATAATGATTTGGAAAAAAATCCGCCTGATTTGTGCCGTGTACGGTTTGAGTTTGAAAAGGGCACGATTGTGGGTTCCGATGTTGAGAAAGCAGTTGCGATGTTGTTGTCCTTTAGGAATAAAGATCCTTCTCAGTCATTGTTCCAACATGACTCTTCTGTTAAAAAAAAGGTGCGACAGTACCCAATGAGAGAAGTCCCTCCGGTATGGAAGGACGCCGTTGAGGCTGATGTTGCTAATCAAATTGTTGCTGTCCCAGCTCATTTCCAGCGTGTTTGGGTACATATTCCGTGGAAGCGAGCTGAAGTTTTAGCCCTTAAGCAGACTTTGCCTGATCCCCGTAAAAACCCTGCAGGGTATTATAAGGAATTATCACAGACTGCAGACTCATGCATTATGAATTTAGCCGACATAGACATGTTATTTGGGAATGTTGTTCCACAGCCTTTGTGGGGATTGATTCGCCATACAGATCATGCGCAAGAGTTAGGTGACTCATGGGCTAATATTAGTGCTGCAAATGATAGACAAGTTGGTGGTGCCAAGCCTGAGCCTATGGTAGCAGAACTGCCTGCTAGGATCATTACTTACATGAAGACTTTAATGCCTGCGATGCGTGTGAATTGGGATAAATTGTCTGCGTGTAAGCAGAAGAAAGATGAAACAGTGTCTGATTTCTTCACCAGGTTTAAGGAAACGTTTATCTACCACAGTGGTCAAGATATGAGTACAGAAGGTGGTCAACGGTTGTTCGTCGACAAGTTTGTGCACAATTTGCTTGCCGAGCTGTGTAAGAAATTGAAGGATTCAGAGAGTTCTTGGGCTGTTTCCTCTTCAGCACAAATATTGGCTACTGCACAGTACTACGAAAATAGGGATAAAGATGAGAAGGATAGAGCAGACAAGAAAACTAAAGAATTAAAGATGAAGGTTCTTTTACAACAGGCGTATCCGCCACGTGGTGGTCAGAGTAACTATCAGCAACCTCAACAGTTCCAGAGAAACTCGCAAAGGTTCGAGTTTTCTCAACCATGTGTTCCTGTAGGTCCCAATCAGTGTTCATATTGTAAAGAAGAGGGTCATTTCAAGTATAGTTGTCCTATTTTGTTACAGCGTACGAATGGTGCTTCTGGCTCAAGAGGTCGAGGTGTTCAACAAGCTCCTAGAGGTAGAGGACGTGGAAGTTTCCCCCAGAACACGCGTTCCTTTCCGTCTCAAAACTCAATGAATAGTTTTGACCAGCAACATAACGCGTCTGGTAGGACGGCTCAGTACTATGATGACGACTACTATGCAGAAGATGAGAACCTGGAAGGTAATAATTGCTAGGACAGCCATAGACGAAGAGAGGGAGTTTTTTTAGTTCCAGTGGATCAGAATGGACCTTATGTTAAGGTGATTACCTCAGGTGTGTCGGAGCCTTTTCTGTTGGATACTGGTGCTACAAAGAGTTCTATTATGCACTCAAAACTCCCTGGCGCACCTTTGTCTGGCGAGATGAATGTTTCAGTAGGTTTTTCTGGCGCCCCGGTTAGGAACCCGATTTCTAGTCCTATGTCCCTTTCTGTTGGACCTTGTGAATTGGAAGCACCCCTTATTCTGACGACAGGTTGTGGTGAAAACTTGTTAGGATTGGATTTGTTGAAAAGATTGTATGCAACATTATATTGTTCTCCTTCGGGAGTACAACTTACACTGGGTAGGAAAATGGTCTCTCCAATGTATTTGTCGAAGGATAAACTTCCGACCGAATTGTCGTTTCTTCCTGATACCATTTGGGCTACTGGTCCTAATGATGTGGGTCTGTTGGAAATACCGCCTTATGTTGTGACATTGAAAGCCAATGTTAAATAACCACGCATTCAACAATACAAGATCTCTAGTGAAGGTGAAAAGGCGTTGCTAGCGATCATTTATGATTTAATTGAAAAAGATGTAATTGAAGAGACAAGAGGCAACGTTTGTAATAGTCCTGTTCTGCCTGTTTTGAAACGTACTGACCCCTCTAAGCCACCTGTTTACAGGCTCGTGATTGATCTCAGAGAGGTAAATAAATCATTGTGCCACAGTTTCCAGTTGTTCCTAATATCACTGCCCTATTGACTATGATTCCAGCTTCCGCCACCTGGTTTTCGGTGATTGACTTAAAGAATGCTTTCTTCAGCATCCCGATTGCAGAGGAGAGCAGGAATATTTTTGGCTTCAGTTTAGGAGGCCGAAGTTTCCGCTTTAAACTCGCTCCACAAGGCTACTGTGAAAGTCCATCAATATATAGTCAGGCTTTAAAAACACAGCTTGATGCAATTGTTTTACCTGACGGCGCTACCCTTATTCAGTACATTGATGATTTGCTAGTCGCTACAGATACTGAAGAGATTTGTAAAGAAGCCACCTTGTCGTTGTTGCGTCATTTATCTGATTTACATCACAAAGTGTCCCTTTCAAAACTGCAATATTGTCGACAAGAAGTGACCTACTTAGGTCATCTCTTATCAAAGGAGGGAAGGAAACTGACCACAGAAAGAATTCAGGCAATTGCAAAATTGAGTGTGCCAAGGACACAAAGAGAAGTACGTGCTTTCTTGGGCATTACATCATACTGCAGACAATGGATACCGATTTTTCTTTGCTGGCCAAACCTTTGGTAGCATTGACCTATAAAGATACACCGAACCCTGTTCCGTGGTCTGAAGATTGTCAGAAAAGTTTTTCCGAATTGCGTAATGCATTGTGTTCGGCTCCTGTGTTGGGTACCCCCGAATCCAGTGAGCCCTTTACACTGTATGTCCATGAGAAAGAGGGTTGTGCATTGTCAGTGCTGACACAGTCTTTTGGAGACAAGCAGCGCCCATGCGCATATTTTTCGTCAACTTTGGATCCGGTAGCTAAAGCATTGCCGAGTTGCTTGAGAGCCACAGCGTCAGCAGCTGTTTCTATTCGACAGTCTGCTGGGTTAGTGATGAATAATATGTTGATTGTGATGGTTCCACATGCAGTGGACACGTTGTTAAACAGGACCAAGACACAGCATTTAACTAGTGCTCGATTGTCAGGTTACGAGTTGACACTGTTAGCGAGTCATGTGCACATAAAGAGGTGCAATACGTTGAATCCAGCCACGTTATTGCCAATTTCAGTAGAAACAGATGATGTTGAACAACATGATTGTTTTCTTAGGACAGAAGAAGAAACGAAAGGGAGAGTAGATCTTAAAGATACTCCTCTTGTAAAGTGTGATGGTACCTTATGGGTGGATGGTTCATGCTTCAAGCTTCCAAATGGTGATACGACTGCAGCATATGCTGTCACAACTTTGCATACGATTGTTGAAGCTGCACGTATACCACATAATTCAGCTCAAGCAGCAGAGCTGATTGCACTTACGAGAGCGTGTGTGTTATCGAAAGGAATGAAAGTGACCATATATACCGACAGCCAGTATGCGTTTGGTGTGGCCCATAGTTTTGGACGATTGTGGAAAGAACGTGGGTTCCTGACTTCCCATGGAGCTAAAATTCAGCATGGTCAGTTGGTGAATGAGCTTCTTGAGTCACTGACCTTGCCATTACAAGTTGCGATTGTGAAATGCAGTGCACACAAGAAGGTTACTGATGATGTCGGTCGTGGCAATGCATTTGCTGACGAAATCGCAAAAGAAACAGCAAAAGATGTGATGAATCGAATGTATGTTGCAGGCCCCGCAAGATGGGTTGGTGATGTTGGAATGTGTGAAGATACGATAGAGGGTGTGCAGTCTCTTCAAGCTGAAGCTTCAGAGAAAGAGTTGAATGTGTGGAAAGAAAGTACAGGTAAATTGGATTAAAATGGTTGTTGGGTTGACTTGTCAGAACATCAGCGATGGTTGTTAGCCGATGCATATGTGCTTGCAGTGGTGACAATGGCTCATGGAATGGCCCATATCAGTGTGAAAGGGATTTTTAAGTTGTTGGCTCCAGTATGGCAAAATGCTGGAATTCCTAAATGTGCAGAGAATGTGGTCAAGAATTGCATGGTGTGTCTGAAATACAATCCTGGTAGCGGAACCCCAACTCCAGCTGGTCATTTTGCGCCTCCAACGTATCCGTTCGAGGTTTTGCAGCTAGATTTCATCCACATGGAAAGGTGCAACAATCTGAAATACGTACTCGTTGTTTGTGCTTTTTCAAGATGGGTAGAAGCATATCCCTTAAAAGTCAACACTGCCTTATCCACAGCTAAAGCCCTTGCCAAAGAATTCTTCCCTAGGTTTGGAATGCTGAGAATGGTCTGGAGTGATAATGGGAGTGAATTTGTGGGTCGAGTGATGAAAAAAGTATGTGAGGGGCTAGGTATCCAGCAAAAATTCCACGCTGCAAATCACCCCCAATCAGCTGGACTAGTAGAGTGCTATAATGGCACGCTAAAACTGAAGTTGGCAAAGATACAAGCGAGCTCTGGTCTTAAATGGCCTGACGCTCTGCCTCTAGCACTCCTATCAACAAGAATGACTGTGCATTCGCGAGTGGGACTTAGTCCCTATGAAATTGTGTTCGGCAGCCCGGCCAACATATGGGGAGTGCCAAGACCAACAAAATTCAGTGAGATCGAACACCCTGTACTGCTTGATTATTTGTATGAATTGACGGCTAAATTGCGTGTTCTACACCAACAGGTTCACGATACTCTGCCTCAGGTCTCTGAAGCTCCAG
This sequence comes from Pleurodeles waltl, assembly GCF_031143425.1. NCBI lineage: Eukaryota > Metazoa > Chordata > Amphibia > Caudata > Salamandridae > Pleurodeles > Pleurodeles waltl. The sequence goes on from NC_090448.1 coordinate 494,089,972, forward strand.
GACATCTTATCGATCCTGGATCATGGGTGCTGGTCAAGAACTTCCAGCGGACAAAGAATGACCAGCCCCGTTGGACCGGCCCCTACCTCGTCCTTCTCTCAACAAGATCAACTGTTCGAGTGGAAGGGAAAAAGAACTGGATCACGGCGTACACTGCAAGAGGGTCCCTTTTCCTCTACCGCACGACCGATGGGTCCAGGAGGGGATCGCTGACTCTGAGACTGAGACTGTGCCTCATTTTTTGCCATTTAGCGATGCACGTGTAAAAGGAACAATTTCTGAACAAGAAAGTGACAATAATTTGCAAGAAGCTGTGCCATCGTCAATTCGATTGAACACTACAGAGCCTGAACTCTTGTTCCAGAACCAGACAGTACCTGGAAAAAGCCGTTATAATTTGAGACCAAGAACTAAGGACAAATAATTTTTTTCCCGTTCCTTTGCTATTTTTTTTTAAAGTGCGGCTCTCTCATCTGAGAAACGTTCTTATTTTTCTTTTTTTTTCTTTTCGAACCGCCATCCGGGTTCAGCTGTAGGGTCGTGGTTGCCCAAGTCTTTGGAGTGCAGCTGAAGACGTTAGGTCGACAGTTTTGGTCGGTCTAAGGGAGTTGCCCTGGACTGACAGAAGCATTCCCTAGCATAGAACACCCTACCACCGCGAGCAGCAATTAGAGAGGATGGAGTTTTTCAAGAATGAGAGACCTGCCAGACAGATGGACTTTAAAGCCAGAATGGGTATAATAATGACAAAGAAACGATTTTTGATATTATGTATTTTCATGTTGCTTAGTGTAATGACGTTTTTAATAGGATATGTTTTATTCTCTTTTCAAGTGACATTTGCACCCATTACACAGCCCATACCTCCTTCCACTGTTTCCTCGCATTCTTTTCACCCCCTGCCTGAACATGAGTCTGCCAGAAGATTAGAATTTGTCAACAATTCATTCATTCAGCTTCTACACCAACACCAATTAGTAGTGAACACAACTAACTGTTGGGTGTGTGGTCTTATGCCTCATACTACTGATAAAGGTATCCCTTATCTGGTCCTGCCTTTCAGCCATAATGGTTCTGTGTGGGCATATAGAACAGTGTTCATATACGCGTATGAAGCCAACCCCCTACGTTCTGTGAAAGATAATCCTAAGAATAGTGCTCTAGCTAAGGGTATAGTAGATATGATTAGGGAAGATATTTCCTATGAGACTATCCCGAGAGATGAGACACTAGCATATATTGGATGGAACATAACAGGATATGGAGTTACTCTGAGTGGAAACCAGCGAGCAAAGAGATCCTCCCCGATTTGGATTGTACCCCATCAGGGTCACCTATGTCTGCAAGGTAATGGCAAGAATCCCAGAGCTAAGTTAGGGAAAAGTATCTGCCCTGAAACATATGTTTTTGCGTCTCAGACTTCTCCTTCGTTCTTAGCAGCTAAGGGTACCTATTTCATCTGCCATAATAGAGCCTATACATGGTTGCCTCCTGACTTCTCAGGCACATGTTTTGTTTCGTTCCTGTTACCTCCCACCTATACGGCCTCGGCGGATTACCATAAGACAAGGATAGTTAGAGGTGTCATAAGTAAAGAAGACACTACAGGACAAGAATTTGGAGATTTCGCAAAGAGTTTTCTGCCGTTTTGGGGCCCTGTGGTTAACAGCAGGAACATAAGGCAATTGACAAGGGTGGTTGAATCCACGGTAGTTGAAACCGCCGGTGCCCTTAGTAATTTGACTGCTGAGCTCCAGTCGGATCGCCTTATGACTCTTCAGAACAGGGTCGCATTAGACGTCATACTTGCAAACCGAGGTGGGGTATGTAAAGAGATCCAATCAAGTTGCTGTGTTTTCATCCCAGATAACGCTCCGACAGTCTACCAGGCCATTTCCAAACTGCATAAGATCTCCGAGTCTATTCACGTGGATAAAGGAGATTGGTCATTGATGGGGTGGTTCTGGGAGCTGATATCTGCCTGGGGATGGAAGACTCTGGAAGTCATTGGGATGATCTTAGCCATTCTTTTCCTGTCCTGTCTGTGTGTACAGTGTGCTCCTGCAATATGTGGCCTCTGTGCTACATCGTGTGTAAGGAAACCTGTATCAAAAGACGAGCTAGGTAATAGGATGATGCTACAGCAACATCTCAACGACTTTATGAATATAGACCTGGACTCAGATTAGCGTGAGTATAGGTTATTGCCTATGTAAGGGCAAAAGGAGGGTCTGTGGTACTGAAAATTCTGGACCCGTGTTATAAACATCGTCGTATCACAACGATTTTGTATCAGCAGACCGAGAATGATTAGAATAGTATGCACAAGCATTGTATTCATATTCGGGTGATGAAATCACCCGAATATCAGAGTTTCCATCCCGAACCCTCGGGTTCCATTTAAACGACAGCCATTTTGTGATTGCCCTCACATAGGCCAATGACTAATGCCGAAAACGAGTCTGAAGGACACGTACATCTTTGCTGACTCCTCTGTGACCTGGGCAAGCTGACTCCACTGCCTGAAGCCAAACCTGTTCGGCCAGTTTCTTTCCCAGTGGCCGAATGAGATTAGTATCAAGGCACAACACATCATAAACCTTTCATCACACACAAACCATGCCTAATCTTACACACACCTGTCTCTGTTTCTTTCTTTATGACTTGCTTTACAAGGAGGAGGTGCCTGTTTATATTGGGGGTCCGTCCATATCTGATGAAAGTACTAAGCCTTGCCGGGTAATTGATTGAGGGCTGGACAAACTGAAATATGGGCTTGTCATCATAAACCTGCTATTTCTTTGTAGTGAAAATATGTGAATGGTCAACTGTAAAATAAGGAATGTTTGCCTAAAGCATAATATTTTGTATAAAAGAGAAGGTTAGCTTTGCAAAGGGAGCAGTCTCCTGAGAATATACACTGTGTTGTACTTCTAGGATACCTGTTACTGGCTGCAGCCAATAAACAAGATCTTTGACTTCACCAAGAAGACTCTGTGTTTCTGTAGTCTGAAACAGGAAGGACTCGAAGTCTTAGGGTGTGTTCCCTGGCACCGCTGGGTTCTGAAAAACCCAGTACTTCAACTACAACACACACACTAATGCATTTTGATACATCACAGTTACACCCCCTAACCCCGCTGGAAGAATGCAAAGACAATGGAAAATGAGTGTAACCATTGTAATATATTAAAATCAAGTAGGCGAAAAAATATATATACACCATCTACAAAATATATTCCAAGCATAGTAGTCCAGGTAGTGCTCCAATTAAGTCCGTGGAACACTGGGCCCACACGGTATGGGCGAGGCCCACACAAGATCCCCGACCATGACGGAGAGAACACTGCAGTGCATCAAACAGGCACCTCAGGGGGAGGGAAAGGGGGGCACCTCAGCTGGTTGAGTGCACAACGCCAAATCCACAAGGGGGGCACATGCCCACTGTTCAATCCTGGGGAGTGAAAAGCCACAGTCTCTCAAGACTATACAGTGGGTGGGATGCCCACTGTTCCATCCTGGGGAGTGCAAAGCCACAGTCTTTCAAGTCTCTACAGTGGGTGGGATGCCCACTGTTCCATCCTGGGGAGTGCAAAGCCACAGTCTCTCAACTCTATACAGTGGGTGGGTTGCCCACTGTTCCATCCTGGGGAGTGCAAAGCCACAGTCTCTCAAGTCTATACAGTGGGTGGGTTGCCCACTGTTCCATCCTGGGGAGTGCAAAGCCACAGTCTCTCAAGTCTATACAGTGGGTGGGTTGCCCACTGTTCCATCCTGGGGAGTGCAAAGCCACAGTCTCTCAAGTGGATAACAGTCTCCACTGGTTCTGGAGGGGGCATGGTGCCAAAGTGCTTCATCCTGCTAAGGACAGAGGTAGTGGATGGATCTCTCCACTGGTTCTGGAGGGGGCATTGTGCCCAGAGTGCTTCATCCTGCTAAGGACAGAGGTAGTGGATGGATCTCTCCACTGGTTCTGGAGGGGGCATGGTGCCCAGAGTGCTTCATCCTGGTAAGGACAGAGGTAGTGGATGGATCTCTCCACTGGTTCTGGAGGGGTCATGGTGCTCAGAGTGCTTCATTCTGCACGTGACAGACGCAGTAGCGTCAGTGCCCTTGGTGCTCATGGGCCAGCGGTGCTTGAGGCGGCGGTGCCCTGTTCAGTGGTGCATGAGACGCGGTGCCCTGTTCATCGGTGCATGAGACAGTGGTGCCCTGGTCAGCGGTTTTTGAGGCGGCGGTGCCCTGTTCAGCGGTGCTTGAGGCGGTGGTGCCCTGTTCAGCGGTTCTTGAGGCGGCGGTGCCCTGTTCAGCGGTTCTTGAGGCGGCGGTGCCCTGTTCATCGGTTATTGAGGCGGCAGTGCCCTGTTCAGCGGTTCTTGAGAAGGCAGTGCCCTGTTCAGCGGTTCTTGAGGTGGCGGTGCCCTGTTCAGCGGTGCTTGAGGCGGCAGTGCCCTGTTCAGCGGTGCATGAGACGGTGGTGCCCTGTTCAGCGGTGCATGAGATGGCGGTGCCCTGTTCAGCGGTTCTTGAGACGGCAGTGCCCTGTTCAGCGGTGCTTGAGGCGGCAGTGCCCTGTTCAGCGGTTCTTGAGACGGTGGTGCCCTGTTCAGCGGTGCTTGGAGCGTCGGTCTCCATTGCAGTGACTCAGCTGCTGGCAGTCCTTCATGGCCCAGCGGGGCTTTTGCTGGCGGTCCTTCATGGCCCAGCGGGGCTTTTGCAGGTGGTCCTTCATGGCCCAGTGGGGCTGGTGCTGGCAGTGGCCTCCAGGGCAGCTGGGCTTGTGCTGGCGGTGGCCTCCTGGGCAGCTGGGCTGGTGCTGGCGGTGGCCTCCTGGGCAGCTGGGCTGGTGCTGGCGGTGGCCTCCTAGGCAGCTGGGCTGGTGCTGGCCTCCTGGGAAGCTGGGATGATGGCGGTCTTCTCCGCCGTGCTGCTCTTCCCAGACTTGCTGACTTTCTTGTGCCCCTTCCCCACCATGGAAGGTGTTGCAGCTGACTCCACACTCCCACCTGTACCCCTGGGAGCGGCTTTGTGGCTGGAGTCTTCCTCATCTCCCGCTGGGCACTGGCAAACTTCTGATGCTTCACAGGTGGGGGACTGTCTGTGCTGTGGCTCCGTGCCACACTGGCTGCCCTGGTGGCCGGTGCACTCCAGATTCCGGTGACTACAGGCACCACTGGTCCCGGAGATGTTGTGGCTGAGATGCTAGTTTGGGACCTAGGAGACGGACGGGGTGGGGGAGGTGTGGGAAAGAGGTCAAGGTTGGACAGGAAATGTTTTTTGGACACACTGGGACGGGTAGCTAGAGGGGGTTTGGGAGTGGAGGAAGAGGTTGTGGTTGTCGGAGGTGTTCGTTTGCTGACTTTGGGTGAAGGTGCATGCGCTGGAGGCTGTCCTGAGGTGGATGGCTGTTGGGTGGGTGTGTGCCTGCGTTTGTGTATCTTCGGAGGGGGTGTCACAGACACAATGGCAGAGGACACAGGGGACGTGTGAATGGTAGTGGGGGTGGTGATTGCACCTGAGCGGGGTGTGGTGGTGGGTGTGCTGGTGATGGTAGTAGTGGCTGTAGAGGTAGTGCATGCAGGTGTGAGTGTAGACGAGACAGGGAGGGAGGAGGGAGAGGAGGAGGAGGGGGACACAGTGGAGTCAGTGGATGTTGGTGTGTCTGCATGTGTGTGATGCTTGCGTGAGTGCCTGTGGGATGTGAGGATGCCTGAGCTTCCCTTGTGTGTTGACGTGTATGCATGCTGGTCTGTCGGTGTGCTTGGGATAGGCTGAGGTACAGGGGATTGGGTCTGGGTGGAGGAAGTTGGAGGGGGGAGGCTAGACACAGGGACAATGGCTGCCATCAGTGCTGAGGCCAAAGTCTGAAAAGCTCGCTGAAGGGCCGCCTGACCAGAATGAATGCCCTCCAGGAATGCAATTGTTTGTTGCAACTGCCTTTCTACACCCTGGATGGCATTCAAAATGGAAGACTGCCCAACAGTGAGGGACCTGAGGAGGTCAATGGCCTCCTCACTGAGGGCAGCAGGGGTGACTGGGGCAGGGCCTGAGGTGCCTGGGGCGAAGGTGATGCCCACCCTCCCGGGTGAGCGGGCACAGGGCGAAGGCTGAGGGGCTGCTGGGAGGGCGGTGCTGGAAGGGGGGTGGTGGCTGTACCTGTAGATGGGCGGGGGGCACAGATGTTGCCGCTACCACAAGGGAGCTCCCATCAGAGGATGAGTCTGTGTCACTGGTCTCAGCTCCTGTCCCCTCCATGGAGCTCCCCTCACCCTCCGTCCCACTGGTAAAGTCAGATTCCATAGTGTGGCCCTCCATGGCCATGGGGGATGCAGCCCCCTCGTGCTCCGGTGCCACTGCTCCTCCGCCTGATGATGCTAATGCACACAAGAACAGGAAGACCACAAAAAGGGGGACGACGACAGAAGAAAGACATGTTGAGTGCATTCATTACCGCTACGGTTGGTGGACACGACAGACACAGAAGCCCCGTTGACTACACCGCGCTCTTGGGCTCCACTGTTCAATTCCTGGGAAATGGCCTACTAGGCTATGGATGACATCTGCACACATGGATGACACAGGGGGATGACTAGGTGTAGTTGGCACTCTACAGTGGTGCAGTGGGGTGCCACATGGCCTGCCTTATGGAGGGACCTTGCCTACGGAACTCACCCTGGCCTAGGGAAACCCACAGCCCACCTCCCCCACCCAGACAACTCCACTGCGCGCAAAATCAGCAGAATGCGAGTGTACTCACCCTCTTGTGTCTGCTGTGATGCCCTCAAGTGCCCATCCAACTCCGGGTCCGCCACCGCCAGGATCCTGAACATCAGGGGGGGTCATGGTGCGAGGGGCACCCCTCCCACGTTGGAAGGCCATCCCCAGCTGAGCCTCCGCCGTCTTCTTGCTCCAGCGGCGAATGTCCTGCCATCTTTTCCGGCAGTGGGTGCTCCGTCTGTGGTAGACCCCCAGGGTCCAGTCGTCCTTGGCGATGGCACGCCAAATATGTTTTTTCTGGTGGGTGCTGACCTACATGATTTGTACAGGGGGAAGAGAAAGTTATTACCAACTGCACTGTCAAAGTGATTGGCCCCCATCCCTACCCTTGCCAGGTGGCACATGCACTCACCATTGTTTTCATGCACGCCGCACTCTCCCCCCTTCCTTCTTACATCCACCCCTCTCCACACAGGCATAGCCCATACAGCATGCTCCCAGTGTACAGCATGCTCCCAGTGTACTTACCTGTTTGTCTGGAGGACTGTAGAGTAGCGTGTACTGGGGGAGGACCCCGTCCACGAGTTTCTCCGACTCCTCCGATGTGAAGGCAGTGGCCCTTTCCCCAGACACTCGAGCCATTGTCTCTTCCAGACAGAGGTCACAGCAGCACTTGCAGTGTAGGTCCTCTCCTGTCGAAGATCAGGTATCGAGTGATTGAACAGATAGAAAATGACGGTCATGTCTGTGGCGGTGCGTACCGTCACCGCCGGCGTACATCGTCATTGGCTCCTGGGACCCATAGGGTCCAATGTTAACCAATGCAGCATTGCGCTGCGGTGCTCGACCGCCTACTGCGACGGTGTACAACGCCAGCGCAGTTACCTCACATCCCATTGTCCCACTTTACAGGTCAGGCAGCCGCAATTTAAGGGGCCCACATGCCTACAATTTCAACTGTGTCACACATACCTAGGCCTAGACTTAACACACATACAGGCCACTTTTTAGATAATGATGGTGTTCTGTGTAAGCTGTGGGTACGTACCTCTGAGTTGTTTGACTCTGTGCTCGCTGTTGTCCTTCATAGGCACCGTCCGCTGGGACATGTGAGGAGATGGTGGCATCCTCCGGTGTACGACCGTTGGTGGACCTGTCGACAATGGAGGAAAGACATGTGATAATCACATACAGGCTTGACCGTGCCACAATCCAGAAACTGTGTACCCAGTTGGAGCCAGACCTGATGTCAGCTATCCACCATCCCACAGGAATCCCCCCTCAAGTGCAGGTGATGTCAGTGCTCCATTTCCTTGCAAGTGGGTCATTTCAAACAACAGTGGCCATAGGATCAGGGATGTCCCAGCCTATGTTTTCCAACGTGTTGTCCAGAGTGTTGTCTGCCCTGCTGAAACACATGCGGAGCTACATCATTTTCCCTCAGGTAGAGGATTTGCCTACAGTGAATGGTGATTTCTATGCCCTAGGACATATCCCCAACATCATAGGTGCCATTGATGGGACACATGTGGCCTTGGTACCCCCCCACAGGAGTGAACAGGTGTACAGAAACCGGAAGAGTTAGCATTCAATGAATGTACAGATGGTATGTTTGGCAGACCAGTACATCTCCCATGTGAATGCCATGTTCCCTGGCTCAGTGCATGAAGCCTACATCCTGCGGAAAAGCAGCATTCCTTATGTGATGGGTCAACTCCAGAGGCACCGTGTGTGGCTTTTAGGTGAGCACCTGGAAGCTAGTCAGTGGTAATGTATGTGTGGGTCTGGGGACATCCATCCAGGTTAGTGTGTGTCTAACAGTTGTCCCTCGTCATTTGCAGATGACTCTGGTTACCCCAACCTGTCATGGCTACTGACCCCAGTGAGGAATCCCAGGACAAGGGCAGAGGAATGCTGCAATGAGGCCCATGGGCGAACTAGGAGGGTGATCGAGTGGACCTTCAGCCTCCTGAAGGCCAGGTTCAGGTGCATCCATATGACAGGTGGATCCCTATTCTACTCACCAAAGAAGGTGTGCCAGATCATCGTGGCCTGCTGTATGCTTCACAACTTGGCTTTGCGATGACAGGTGCCTTTTCTGCAGGAGGATGGTCCAGATGGCGGTGTTGTGGCAGCTGTGGAGCCTGTGGACAGTGAAGACGAGGAAGTAGAGGAAGAAGACATGGACAACAGGGACTCAGTGATCCAGAAATATTTCCAGTGACACACAGGTAAGAATACAGACCTGCCTACTACATGTACTTAAACACTACTGCCTCTCTACTGTCTGTCGTTTTCACCCAGTGTATGGTCACTGAGTTGTCACTTTCCCTTACGATTTCACAGATGTGGGTCCCACTGTGTGACATCTGCTTTGATTCCTCATGGACTAGAGCTGTGTGACATAGGTATGTTGACATTACCAATGAAAAAGCTTTTTGCCACAGTTATTGCTAATACAGTATTCCGAAATCACAGACAGACTCCAGATTGTTTTGTGCCTTAAGGGTGTTTATTTAAGTGCTCAATATTGGAGGGGGTTGTAAAATGGTGAGGGGTGATGGTGGAGGAATGTCCATGGCAGAGTCCAGTCTATTAGTCTCACAGGTGCATTGTCCATATGGGCATAGGAAGTGGAGCTGGTGCAGTTTAAGGATAGACAGGGTTACAAAGTGGGACAGAAGGATGACAATCAGGGTGGTCTCATTTCTTGGCGGGGGTCTTGGCATTGTTCTCTGTCTTTGCCCTGGATCTCAGAGACCGTTTGCGAGGTGGTTCTCCCTCTGCAGGGAGTGGGGTGCTGGTGTGGTGGTCCTGTGGCGGTGCCTCCTGTCCACTAGCGCTGGCGGAGGTGGTGGGCAGTTCATCGTCCAGGCTAGTGTTAGGGGCCCCTTGTAGTGCCGCAGTGTCCCTCCTGGTGTTGAGTACTTCTTCAGCACCCCTATGATGGTGCCCAGGGTGGAATTGATAGTTCTGAGTTCCTCCCTGAAGCCCATATACTGTTCCTCCTGCAGGTGCTGGGTCTCCTGAAACTTGGCCAGTACCATTGCCATCATCTCCTGGGAGTGGTGGTAGGCTCCCATGATGGAGGAGAGGGCCTCGTGGAGAGTGGGTTCCCTGGGCCTGTCCTCCCCCTGTCGCACAGCAGCCCTCCCAGTTCCCCTGTGTTCCTGGGCCTCCGTCCCCTGGACCGTGTGCCCACTACCACTGCCCCCAGGTCCCTGTTGTTGTTGGGGTGGTTGGTGAGCCTGGGTTCCCTGTAGTGGTGGACACACAGTTGATTGACGTGTCCTAGGGACGGAGGAATGGGCCCGCTGGGTGGGTGCTGTGCTGGTGTTTCCAGAGGGAGGAAGCTCTGTGGTGGCCTGTGACTGGGTGTGGGGAACCGACTGTCCGGAGGTCCCCGATGGGCCGGGCTGGTCATCTAGATCCAGTTGGACAGAGGTGCTGTCATCACTGTGGGCCTCTTCTGTTGGTGGTGTGGACATGTGTGGACTCTCCTGTCTGGTGACGTTGGGTCGGGGTCCTGCAGGGGTATAAAAGGATGGTTATCACATCTGTGTGTGTCATGGTGTGCAATGGCTGGGTGACCGTGTACCCCAGTGCTTGCATTCCTGTGTGGGACCTTGTGTGATGATGGTTTGGCGGGGTGTATGGGTATGTGCAGTGGGCATGCTTTGGTGATGGGTGTCCATGCTTTGTTGTTGCATGCAGGGCTTGGTGTTAGGATGTGTGGTTTGTGATGTTGGGACATGTGTGAGGAGTTAGAGTGATGGGGTGAGGGTGGAGGTATGTGCTAGCATGCAGGTAGGGTGGGGGATGTAATAGTTAAGATTTGACTTACCAGAGTCCATTCCTCTACCTACTTCTGCGAGGCCCTCAGGATGCAGAATCGGCAAGACCTGCTACTCCCATGTTTTTAGTCGTGGGGGAGGAGGTGGGGGTCCCCTGCCAGTCCGCTGAACCGCCAGGTGGTGTCTTGAGACCACGGAACGCACCTTCCCCCGTAGGTCGTTCCACCTCTTCCTGATGTCATCCCGATTTCTTGGGTGCTGTCCCACTGCGTTGACCCTGTCCACTATTCTTCGCCATAGCTCCATCTTCTTTGCAATTGAGGTGTGCTGCACCTGTGCTCCGAATAGCTGTGGCTCTACCCGGACGATTTCCTCCACCATGACCCTGAGCTCCTCCTCCGAGAACCTGGGGTGTCTTTGCCGTGCCATGGGGTGGTGTAAGTGATGTGTGGGGTGGGGTTTGGGGTGATAAGTGTGCTGATATGTAGTGGTGTGTAGTGTGGGGTGCGTGGAAGTTATGTGGGTGATGGTGTTGTGTGCCTGTGGATGCTAGTATCTCAGGGTTTGTGGGTGATGTGGGTGTGTGTTTTGTATTGTATTGGGTGTGTGGGAGTGGTGTGTTTATGTGTATCAGGTGTGTGTATTTTGAATTGTCCAATGTGGCTGTATTTTGTAAATGTGCGTGTATTTTGAGCGCAGCGGTGTGTACCGCCAATGGAATACTGTGGTTGAAAGACAGCCGTGTTTATTCGTGTGTCGTGATAGTTGAGGGTATTTCTGTTGGCGTGACGTGGAGGTTTTGTTTTCACCAGTTTATCACTGACCTTTGGTGTTGCGGACTTGTGTGGGTGTCTGAATTTTGGCGGATTCCGAGCTGTGGGTCATAATAGCTGTGGCGGATTTCCACAGCCACGGCGGTGTGTTGGCGGTCTTCTGCACAGCGGTAAGCGGCTTTTACCGCCAATGTTGTAATGACCGCCTTGGTGCCTCACCACGTCAGACAAGTAAGTGCTAGGAGTTTTGGAGACGGGTTACCAGATTGAGTTTCTGCACTGTCCAGTCCCTTCCGGCACTGTGGTGACATCTATGTTGCAGGATCCGCTGATGGTTTGAGCTTTGTTGTTGGGGATCCAGTCCCTCCTGTTGAAGAAGGCTATTGTACCCATTCCCCCTGCCCAGAGAGGCTCCGGATTGTACTCCACCTTTTTTCTGGAAGCAAAAGTGACGGGGTTTCAGGATTGTTATCAATCTGAAGGGTCTGAACAAGTCAGTGCAAAAAATTCCCTTAAAAATGGAGACTCTCCAACACATTATCCCATTGATTCAGAAAGGCGCTATCCTGGCCACATTAGATCTTCAGGATGCCTATTTTCATGTTCCAGTGGCTCTGGATTCTCAGTGGTTTCTGAGGTTCGCTGTACTGGGGCACCACTGGCAGTTTTGTGTCCTCCCCTTCAGTCTTCATTCATCCACATGGGTGTTTATGAAGATGGGGGTGCTTCTTTCCATCTGCTAGGGATTTCCATTTTCCCATGCTTGGACAATTGGCTTCTTCACGCTCTTTCCCTTCAGGTCTTTCGGCTGCATTTGGACCATGCAATTTGTATGCTAAACAACCATGGATTCCTGCTGAATCTATCCAAGTGCTGCCTCCAGCCGGACACTAGGAAATTGTTTATCGGCGAGGATTTCAACGCTGTTCTGGGCAAAGTGTTTCTTCTGCAGTCGCAGATCTCCAAGTTGCAGGGCCTAATTCTGTCTTCAATGAGTCACTCAACAGCCCCGCTGGGACTTTGGATGGAGGTTCAGGGTCACATGGCAGCAGCTGTCTTCACAGTCCCTTGGGCCCGTCTTCATCTGAGGCTGTTGCTGTGGCATCTTTATCCCTTTTTGACTCATCTACTGTTGAACCTCTCTCAGTTGGTGCCGGTATCCTCGACAGTGGTCCCTTGTGTACACCGGTAGTTGGACTCTGCAAATCTGTCCAAAGAGGGTGTTGATGCATCCATCTCCTCCTGTGGTGCTGGTGACCTGTGCCAGCCTTTTGGGCTGGGGCGCTATCGTGGGGTCCAGGATGGTCCAAGGTTGATGGCTTCCCGCCGAAGATCTTCATTCATCCAATTTCAGGGAGTTGTCAGCAGTGGACAGGGCCCTCTGTCATTTTCAATCTCATCTGTTGGGTTGCAATGTGTTGGTTCGTTCCAACAACATAGTGGCCTATATCAACCATCAGGGCAGTACCCACAGTCGCTCGCTGGATCTGGTGGCCTGCTCTATTGCACATTGGGTGGAGACTTACCTGCAGTCCCTTCGGGCACAGCGTATCAGGGGTGTGAGCAATGTGGTGGCGGACTCTCTGAGTCGGAGGTTCCCCTCTTCTCTGGAACTGCGGCTCTCAACTCTGGTGTTTCACATGATTTGCAAGAGATTCGGGTGTCCCCCCGGATCTGTTTGCCTCACAAAGGAATGCTCTTCTTCCTCGGTTCTGCTCCAGGAGCCCAGAAGCAGGGGCTTATGGGGTGGACGCTATTTCAAACTTGGGTCCTCGGGGTCTGTTGTACACTTTTCCTCCCTTTCCTCTGGTCCAGTCCTTTCTTCTGTCAGTGCGATTGAAGAAGGCTCAGGTGAAAGCAATGCTCATATCGTTGCCCAAACTCCGTAGGGATCAAGAGGAGCTGGCGTCCTACAGACCGCTGGCACTTCTCAACACAGACTACAAAATACTCACCAAAATCTTAGCAGATAGAATGGTCCCTCTAGTCCTGCAGTTAGTGCTCCCAGATCAAAACAGATTCATGTTTAAAGCAGGATGACATATATCTGCCCCGTTACCGATCCATAGAGGCACTCGCCAGGGAGGTCCACTGTCCCCTGCTACCTTTCTCACTGGCAAATGGAGCCACTGGCCCATATTCTTCATGACTTCGGCTGACACTGGGGGATATCTCTGAGTGATGACCTCCACTCTTTATCGCTCTATGCAGATGACATGCTCTTATACCGCAGGTATCTCCAGGATATCCTGGACACAATGGCATACACTCTCAATAGATTTGCAAATGTTTCTGGCCTCAGGGTCCATGACATGCCATGCCCAATCCTGCCCTCTAGATTAACCAAATTCCCCTATCATGGCATACTAGGTATACGTATCTACCACGCTTCCACAGACATTCTGGACAGCAATCTTGTATCTACCAAAGCAAATGTCATTTTGGCAGTCCCTGCCGCTATCAGTGGCAGGTCGCTTAGCCCTCACCATAATGGTAATCTACCTCTATACATTACCAACCCTATTTCAACTCTCTCAAACACCCCATGGGGGACTTTATATGGCATGCTACACGCCACCGGATGGCACTCTCTAAACTCTACATCCCGACTGACCAGAGTGGCCTGGGCATGCAGAATTTGGAGACCTACTACCTAGCCTCCCAGCTGTAGTCGGTAGCCAGGTGGCTCGCAGGCCGCCAACTGGAGGACCTAACATCTGCCTCCCCTCCATGGGACATCTCCAGCATATTACACCTGTTACACCCGCACTCCAGGGTGCCACTGCCCAGCACTCTTTTGATACAGGTGGCTCACCACTGCTTCCGTAGGTATCTATACCTCACCAGATCAGAAACACCCTATGTGTAAGTGCTGCCATTTCTTGGTGCACCAACGGGGCACTGTAGTGACATCCTAGCCAGAGTTGGGACCCTGGCATGATGTGGGGCTCTATATCTTGGGAGACCTGTACCGTGATGGAGTGCTCCTCCCCATGAAGGAGCTTGTAAATGAGTCTGCCTCCCCTCGGGGTAATTTTTATTATACAACTCCATCATCCAGTCACTGGGAGTACACTGGGGCGATATAGTGCAGGAACCTTCCAAGCACCTAACAATCAAAAAACTACATGTAATGGGAGAGGGCCACTGTGTGATGCAATGGCTAGATGATCCCCTGCAAACACATGCCGCAGCACCACTAACCACACAGCGGCAACACTGGGACACTGAGTTAGGTTGGCCCTGCACAGACAAGGAATGGCAGCATATACTGGCATAACCTTCAGTGGTGTCCCAAAACACCCATTTCAGGTTTATTCAATACTATGGGGGTCATTTCAACCTCAGCGGTCTTTTCACAAGACCGCCGAGGGACCGCCGTGCTGAAAACCACCAGTGCTGGCGGTTTTCCGCTCGGCGAATTATGACTACTGGCAGCCCTCCGTCCTTTTCCGGATGGAGAGCTGCCAGCAGCCATACTGGCGGTCGACGGGGAAGTGGAGGTTGCTCCACCTCCACCTCCACCACCCCGTCAACAGAACACCGCCCACCGAATCACGTTACGTGATTTGGCGTGGCGGTGTTCTGTTGACGGGGTGCTGGCGGCGGGGCAGCCCCCATGGATCCCGTCCCCTCCTGGAGGATCAACGGACCAGGTAAGTTGAGCGTCTGTTAGGGGAGGGTGGTGTTGTGTGTTGTGTGCGTGCATGGGGGTGTGCGTGTGAGTATGACGAGGGGGTGTGTGAGTGCGTGTATGCATGTGGGGGGAGTAGTGTGTTTGGAAATGTGTGCGTGTCTGCCTGTATGTATGTCTGTATGGATGTGTGCGTGTATGTCTGAAATTGGGGGTATGTGTATGACTGTGTGTGTCTGTTGGCATGTTTGTTCGTGTGTGTGCAGGTATGTGTGTTGGTGGTGTCTACATGCGTGTCGGGTGTGTGTCTGTAAAGTGATGTCAGGGGTCGGGTGGGGAGGGGGGTCCTGCCACCTTTGGGGGATGGAAGGGGGGTGGAGGGTATTGGGGAAGGACTCGGGATGGGGGTAGGGGGTGGGGGAGACCCCTATCAGTGCCAGGGGAGGGATTCCCTGGCAATGATCGTGCTTACCACCATGGATTTCATGGCAGTGCCCACCCCATGAAATCCTTGGCGGTCAGCCGGGTCATGATACCGCCGGCGGTCTTGTGACGGCCGCTGGGCTGGAGACCCAAGTCTCCAGCCTATCGGTCGTCTCCGCCATGGCGGTCGGTTCGGAGAAGTGGCGATGACCATGGTGGTAACCGCCATGATCATAATTCCAATTGTTTTACCGCCAGCCTGTTGGCGGTAAGACCGCCATTTCTCCACCAACCTCCAGGGTTGCAATGAGGGCCTATGTCTTGCACATGGCTTACCACACCTCCCCCAAAATCAATTGCGTTTAACTGAATGGACACTGACTGCCCCAGCTGTCACATACCTGATGCTGACTTCCTCCACATGTTCTGAGCATGCCCATCACTCTCTCAGTACTGCCTAGGCGTTACGTCTAATCTGATGGACTGCACAGGACACCACACACTACATATCTGGGAGGTCTGCCTACTGGGCCTGATACGTCAAACAAAAAAAAAAGCAGTTACCCGGTTCATAGATTTGGCTCTCCTTGTCACCAAGTGCCAGATCACTCATCGGTGGAAGTCACCCCAACCTTTGCTCTCTCCACTTGGGCACTCTCCATGGAGGCCTGGGTGTAGGCTGAGAGTCTAGCATTTCATCACAAAGACATCAAGGGCCTGCACAAATACTCTATAGTGGCCAGCTGGGATGCACTCCTGGAGGAGATGCGCACTGACCTGAGTGCTGCCGATCAGCGCTTCACTTAACGGTAGTAGCAGATTCTCACTGGTCCAACGCCAAAACCAGCAGACTCAGGGGCATATTTATAATCTGTTTGCACTGGATTTGCATTTTTTTAATCAATGAGATGCAAGGTAGGCATTAACGGGCAAAAAATGACTTTAAGGCATTTGCACCTTATTCATCCTCCCGTGTAAAAATAACGCACGGGAGGAGGAGGGCCTTAAATAATGGCACTAAGCCTGTTTAGCACCATTATTTAACGCCTGGGTCAGGGCAGGCGTTGGGGGACCTGTGGGCTCACTTCCATGGTCACAGACCATGGAAGCAGTCCACAGGTGCCCTTCCCTCCCCCCAGGGACACCCCCTGCCACCCTCACCCACCCCTGGAGGACACTCATGGATGGGGGGACCCATCCAAGGTAAGTCCAGGTATTTTTAATAATTATATTTTAAAGTGCCATGGGGGGCCTAACAAAGGGGACCTAGGCTTTGATCATGCAATATGGAGTGGTTAGATGAAGATTAAAGTGGCATTATAGACTGGACACAACCAAACCTCTGACCCACCTCATGCATTACTGATCTGTCCATGCACATAGCCATTATTTTGGGAACCTGAGGTTAATTCTTCTTTTTACAATAGGGCATGAGCGATATCTTTGCACCTGCAGCCTCATTTGTCATCTGGGAATTGGTGCACGGTGGGGATGCTGGGCAGTAGCATCATCTCACTGGAACCAAAGGAACTTTTAACCCCTTAGCTGCTGAGCCTTTTCCACCCCCAGTGCTGAGCCCTTTTTTGGGTATTTGGATAGTTTGCGCTTAGTTTTTCATAACTATTTGTCCACATAAGCTATCCATGCCAAATGTGCTTCCTTTTTTCCAACATCCTAGGGATTCTAAAGGTACCCAGAGTTTGTGAGTTCCCCTGAAGGAGACCAAGAAATTAGCCAAAATACAGCTAAAATTGTGTTTTTTTCAGAAAAATGTGAAAAAAAGCTGCAGAAAAATAAACATTGAAATTGAGTTGAAAAAAACTGCAATTTCTCTCCATGTTTTACTCTGTAACTTTTTCCTGTGATATCATATTTTTAAAAGTAATATACTGTTACATCTGCTGGACTCCTCTGGTTGCGGAGATACATAGGGCGTGTATGTTCATCAAGAACCCTAGGTACCCAGAGCCAATAAGGGAGCTGCACCTTGCAATGGGTTTTCATTGTACCAGGTGTACAGCAATTCAGTTGGTGAAACATAAAGAGTGAAAAATAGGTATCAAGGAAACCTTTGTATTTCCAAAATGGGCACAAGATAAAGGGTTGAGAAGCAGTGGCTGTTTGCACATCTCTGAATTCCAAGGTCGCCATACTAGCATGGTATTATAGGTAATTTCTCAAATAGACATCTTTTTTACACACTGTCTTACATTTGGAAGGAGAAAATGTAGAGAAAGACAAGAGGTAATAGCACTGCTATTCTGTGTTCCCCCATGTCTTCAGATACAAATGGTACCTCACTTGCGTGGGTAGGCCTAATCCCCGCGACAGGAAATGCAACATAGACACATCACATTTTTACATTGAAATCTGAAGTGTTTTTTGGAAAGTGTTTACCTGTGGATTTTGTCCTCTATCTTAGCCAGCAGGGAAACCTACTGAACCTGTGCATGTTTGAAAACTAGACACCTGGGGGAATCCAGTATGGGGTGACTTGTGGGGCACTTATCAGGTCTGTTACCCAGAATCCTTTGCAAACCTCAACATTTGGCAAAAAAAAAAAACACTTCAATTTATAACATGCAGTACCCCCTTTGTAATCTATGTATTGGAATGTCCTTGCTTACAATGGTATATTGGCAGCACCAAACATGGTGTTAAGAAACGGATTTTAGAACACATGCGTGCAATTACAGCTAATGACGAACATTATCCGGTAGCAAGGCATTTCAAAGAAAAACACAACTCTGATTGTACCAAATTATCCTATTTTGGTATTGAACATGTTCCTCCATATCATAGGGGAGGGAACAGAGAATTAGTGTTGAAGAAAAAAGAGTTAGTATATATCTTAGAATTAGAGACTAAGACTCCGATTGGTTTGAATATGGGGGAGGAATTAAATACTCACCTATATGATAACTATTAATTTATCTTGATGAGACTTTTTACCGATTGGAAAATTCTTTTTACCAAAATATATATAATGAGTTGACTGTACAGAGATTTAATTTTATTATATATAGAATTAATTTATGGGATTTAGATCAAGTACCTTGGTCAACTATGTGATATGTATTATGAGTGTCAAGTTTATATTCAAATATTAATTTGATGTTTAAATTTTCAGTTACTGTTCTAATTTTGACTCTAATTTTTGGATATCTCTTTTAGATAATATGGTGGGACGAAGAAGTATCTAACTTTATCCGCTTGCTTATATTCATTCTCCAGTGTTTTTCACGTTATTAATGGGTGGTTAACTTTGCAGATTTTCAGATTTGATTGTTAAAATTAGTACTGTTGATGACTTTTAGCCTTTAATAAGCTTATGATGATATATTTGCAGTGTATACATTTTTTTTGACCATCTCTCTATTTTTTTAAAATGATAACTATTTTTACAGACATTATGGTCTAGAACAAAGAAATATGAATTTTAATAGATAGAACACTGTTATTTAATTTGGTTATTTCCCCTTTTAAATTCAACAATGAATTTTCATCAAAAACTGATAATACTAATTAATTAATTTTATTAATAATATTGGGGGAAATGGTTTGTAATTTAATAATTATATCTGAATTATATCCGGTATTTTATAGGGGCATGAACTGATCTAAGTACTAAAAGTATTATTACGATAACATCTGCAAAGTAGTGTGTGGTGTTATTGGTTGCACATTTTAGATGTCCTATTTCTATGTCTATGCTAACAGGGTATTTAAATGGTATTTTAGTGGTGATGTTTATCACGTGACCAAGGCTGCTGTGTCAGTCGAAACGCGTTGTGTAGATTAAACTGATCTTTTTTTGTTCCTGAAATCCGAGTGTGCGAGTATTATATTTATCTTTTCTTTGCTTAACTAATTACTGGCTTGCTCGTGCCGGTTCTCGCACCACCCCTTTGGGCTGATTGAGATCATACTTCGAGTATTTTTGTAGTCATATATATATGTATATATATATAGAGAGAGAGAGAGAGAGTGAGATCTATATATAGATATATCTATCTATATAGGTAGATATATCTGCATAGATATGTATATATATATCTATATATATATATATATATATATATATTATTTTTTTTTTTTAATGGCTGTATGGTTTCCTTGGGGCCATAGTGGAGAAAACAAACAGTGACATCACAAAGGGGTGGGTGAGGGGCCGGGGGAGACACGGAAGATCTTCTGTGTCTCCTGGGGTTCTTTAAAATAAAAATAAATCTTCGGATGCAACACACCCGAAGATTTTTTAACCCCCTTCCTAGCTCCTGGTGTCGGCCGCTGGTCGTGACCCGCACAAGGGAGGTAGTGTAGGCGTTGGCCAGTGGCCGACGCCCGCACTGAAGCGGTTAATGAATGAGTGAGTGTTACGTTAAACGGGAGTCTGTCGCTACATAATAAACAGTACATTTTTATATGTGTTAGCAATAAGTAGCACAAATGTGGTGTAATGGTGGCTTTTAACAGGGCCGATTAAGGAATCAAACAGAGTCTTATCCGCGGTGGGATCCAGTCTAATTACAAATGGCCTAGTGTTCAGGCACCTAGGTTTCCTGCAAGCAGGAACACCAAGCCCACTTTTACCAAGCCCACGTTTACCAGCAGGAAATCCTGCCAGTGAACTTGTAAAAGGATTAAACTGCAAACGGCTCCTACCTGACACCAATTTACGATATGGAGGAACATGGAATTCCCCTATCTCACCATCCCCTTTCCCACTAACACCTTATTCATCACCTCCCACCATCCACAATCCCACTCTAAACCAGTCCTCTTGCTCCCATTTACCAACTCCTCAGAATGGGTGTTAAGCGTTATCTTTAATCCACACAGCATTGGGAAATTAGTGTGCACTTTTATTGGAAATTCCAGGTCTGTGTGTTATTCACAATTCTATGGGGATTAACATATAATAGCCAGATTTTAGTGTGAGAATACTGGCTGAAAATTTTATTTCTGGTCAAATGGTGTCACCGCCACTTAATTCAGTTGACTCAAAATGAGGGCCATGGGGAGCACAATGTGCACTGATAATAAACGTTCATAATAACTATTGGGTTAACCCATAATGGTCTTTTGAAAAGGAAGATTTAATGGTGTTTTCATGAATTCCTTGTACAAACATGATTTCCAAGTGTGTCCTACGTAATTTATTCCTCGGGTATGCAAAATACCCCAATATATTTAAAAGCTTGTGTTACCAGTTCAAATTATGCACACACTAAATAAACTTGCCCATGTGTCAGATAAAATCCTTTCCATCTGAAGAATGGATTCATAGCATATATAACACCCATAATCAAAACATGCCCTAAGAGGTAACAGATGCTGAGATTAGTGTGCCATTGTTACAACCATAAAGAATACAGTACTGGGAACACAAGAGAAACCAACACACTGTAGTACACAAGATTTATTATAATACTGTGCAGCTGGATAAAGCTTCCAAAATACTGTGACATGGATCAGTGCTCAGCCATATATTTAGTTGACAGAATGCACATATATTATTGGGACTCATATTTTGACCTTGGAATATTGTATGCAGAAAAATGTTCTCATATTTGTTGTCCATTGAAATTAACACCCTATCACTATATATGCTCTGATGAAACTGTCAGTATCTGCCAGGTACAGCAGTAGGAGCATATGATATGCTTTTGTTTCCTTGGATAAGAAGTGTATGATTGTTTTAGTCTTTATACCACTTAGAGTCAGCCAGAACTCTATTCTTAGTGACTCTTGATGATTCGTTTGGAGCTTTGTGCTAGAAATGACCTTCATTTTCTCCAAGATGTGCTATTTATGCCACTAGTAATCATTTACCTTTGCTGTTAGTATAGTTCAGGATTATTACTCAAAGCTTTGTTCTTGATAATAGCTGACACACTTAGAGCTCTGTTGTTGATAACACCCAAAATAACGTAAGAGCCCTGATCATGATAGCACAGCTAGATTTATACTCTTAATAATGCAGTCTTCTTGTCTTTGGAATTTAATGGGGCTTTTCCCTTGGTAAAATAGCCCTCAAAGTGCTCTCCAGATAATACATGCTCTTGTTAATTTCTAGACTCACTTAGAGCTCTGCTATGAATAGTACTCTAGGGAATATTAAGAACGCACACTCACACAGACGATTGTTCCTGATAATGCAGAGCTCCTCAGAGGTTTTGTATGACACAACCAGACTCACTCGGGAAATGGCTTGTGGTTTCCCCTTATACCCCTTCTTGGCAGAAAGATGTTCCAAACTTAAGAGGCAAGAGAATCTCTTTTCACATTTGTAACCTTATGAGCATGTGTGTTTAAATACCCTTTACAGTCCATCTCTCTTTACCCTCTATAGGACTACAACAAAAGTGCCACTAAAGATCCAGTTGTTAAAATGCCAACACGTTGCAGCTGGATAAGTGTTAACATAAACCTAATTAATTACTAAGAACATGTACTCAAGAGTACTTAATTTGACCGCAAGGTGAGACAATATGCTGTTCCTGGGTCTTTGGGTGTTAATAGGTACTAATAAATGCCCAGGTTTGATAGAAGAGGTCCTAAAAAAGTATGAGGACAAGATATTAAATACAAAGTTTTTATAACTCTCACATGTAAAGGCATTATAATTCTAAAGGGTATCAATACACAATGTTATTTTATGTGGGTGCACTCACCTGGTTCCTACCACAGAGGTGATGCTGGACCTCATATCTACCCCAGAGGGCAGCCCACAATCAAGGAAGCATAAACCCTTAATCATACACAGCTCTCAAAAGGAAGGGTTGCTTGGGACAAAAAAAGAAAGGATGGACTTGCAGCAACGGTCCTACTCTGGTGCCTTGTGACACTGCAGAAGAGGTTCTCCACTCCCTGGATCTTTTGTGTTGATGTGGATGCAGTGCACTGGAAAAAACAAGAATAATAGTTTACCAACAGTTCTCAGCATACAAAGTTTGCATAGTTATTCACAATATTGTACTCTTGCAGGCTTCACTACAAGTACTGCATGAGAGCAGGTACATATCACTGATTAATGCTGGAGTTCTGGCACTCCAAAGAATCATTTTACATTCAGTTTTCTATACACGTTTGTGTACCTATAAAGTATGCTCTAATAAGTCCTCCCTTGTGCTTATCACAACAGTTTGTCAAGAATTATTGGTGAGTGGATTATAATTTGGCTACAATTCAAGTTCGTAGTGCTCACTCCGTAAAGGGGCTCAGAGAGCTAAAGCTATTGAAACAAAGGTAGTGTCCAATTTCTGGAATGTGAGCTTTCTCTATTCAGAACTCAGTTTCGTAGATAGTCTTAGACTTAATCTATGGATTAGCATGCACTAACTTGTGATCAAGTACTTAGCCTTGTCTCTACTATTTAAGACTGGAATCTGGAGGAACTGTAGAGCAGGGATCCGTAAAGGAAGCGGGATCACCACAATGGAAGCGAAGATGACAGAAGCGTCAATGGCATCAGGATCACAGGAACTGCAGGGAGGTTTGGGCTGAGGAAGCCTAGAACACTGGAGGAATACAGTAGACTCAGAAAGTATGTGAAGAGATGATGTTTGCTCAAGACAGGAATAAATACTCTATGTGTGTGGCTGACTCCTGAAAGGCAGGTAGCTCACATAGAAGACAGGAAGGATCCAACGGACCCTGGGAAAGAACACCTGTCAGCCTAATGGTTTCAATCATTAATGCAACCGGGTTAACATAAGCACGTGGACTCAATAGGTCATGGTAGTCGGAACCAATAAACAGAAGCAGATGGAATCAATTAACATTAGCAGATGGAGTCAATAGATTTTTGCAGTTGGAACCAATAGAAGCAGGTGGAATTAATTAACATTAGCAGGTGGAGTCAATAGGTCATGGCAGTTGGAACTAATAAACAGGAAACACATCTATCCTTCAAGTGTGCAAACTGAAAAACTAATTGAACAAAGCTACCAGAATAATTCAATGCTTTCATGTGCTCTGGGAAGTGGCCTGCCAAGAGGCTAAGTGGAACCATGGGGCCTGAGGGGTGTTTTTCCTGATGTTGCATGTGGCCATGATGTGCCACAGGGGAAATACAACATGAGCCCTGTGCACCAGACCCACAGTACAGAGGACACAAGAGGGGGCCGTGACAGTGGGCTTGTTGTGAGTTCTCATACGTTGTTGCAGAGCCTTTGATCTCACATCTCCTACTAATAATACATTTACCTTTCCCAGTCATCTTAAAAAGGCACCAGGCACATTTTTATTGTGTTTTCAGTATGATGTGATATGTCGGCCAATTGTCCTAGCTAGTGCCTAGATCTGAGATCTGAGAGGGGACAACACAGAAGATAACACCATAGACATATGAAGCCCTAATAAAATGCCATTTTGCCCAAAATATTGAAAAAACCTAAACCAATCATTCAAATGTGAAACAATGGGAATGTGAAATACCTGGGTCTAAAAGTTAAAGTCAAAATGTTTAGTACACAGCAAAAACTGATTGATTCATCTCAATGATAAAGGAAGTGTGAATGAGTTTAATTCACAACGATGATTAGCTACACAAATAATGCTTCATTTATAGGCATAGCAGCTACAAGTGAAGTTGGCAAATTACTCTTAATATTTATTTTGGTCCTGAAGAAAGACGTTTGACCTTACTGGCAATCACATATGATTGAAAAATGTAGACCCATTGATGTGGGAGTCTGTTACCACTCCATTGACACCAAGCCTTTGATTTTACTCTTGCCATAGAATTCAGAAATAAATATGATAAGGTATAGGACACATGCAAGCAATTATAGACTGAGATCCCTCCACCAACGCGTTTCAACCTTCCTGGTCTTGATCATGACCGGGAAGGTTGAAACGCGTTGGTGTCAGTTTGTTTGGGGTCTTTTCATGAAATAAAAGGAGGTTGATGAAATCCTGTGAGTGCTGCATCCTTGACTGAATTGTCAAACTGGTGTGAAGATATAGATTTATATATAGATATATCAATCCATGTGGATAGATATGTCTATCTACAGGGATATATCTATAGATAGATCTATATATATATAGATCTATATATATATGTATATATAAATATATAGATCTATCTATAGATATATCCATTTAGATAGATATATCTATGTAGAGATCGATATATATATATATATATATATATATATATATATATATATATATATATATATATAGAGAGAGAGAGAGAGAGAGAGAGAGAGATCACTTTTGTCAGTGCATGTGTGGTTTCCCTGGGGGCTGCAATCGGTCCCCAGGATAACCAGACCCACAAATAAAAGTGATCTATATATAATATCTTATATATATATCGTGCCATAAAGAAGCGCAGAAGGTTTATATGACTACTGCAAAGAGAAAATCTGTATTTTATGTAAATAGCTGAGTACATTAGTGAAGTCAGCCACTATCTGAGCTATAGTACAAATGAAATGTATGTGCGGGGTGGCTATGGAGAGATGAAGAGCACGTTTGCTGGGTGGTCATGAGGGAATCCGAGGATGAGGACATGGTAGTGGGAGCACCAATAATGATTGGTGGACTGGGCGCAGGAGGTGCTAAAGACTGTGACGAATGGTATGTGACAAGGTGTTTGAGTGTCTTGAAAGAACGTGCTGATTGAGGGAAGAAGTGCAGGTAAGGTGGCCTCTACTGTTGCATATATCACACACACACACCAGCAATTTAGTGACTGTCTATGTAGGCTAGTGTTTTAGAGCAACAGTGTAGCCAATAGCAGAGATGGCATCTTGATGGATGACTGCTGCTGACGTCACTCGGGTTATAGAGGACAGCTCTGACATAGGATCAGAGACTGAGACAGCAGATACTGAGACAGAATCTGAGGGATAAGGCAATGGCGCAGACTCTGGGAGTGATTTTTCAGTTGGAGGAGTCCCATTGGATAACTCCTTCCAGTAAATTGTGAGGGAGGTGATGAGGGCAGTCCTGTTGTCCCTTTGCAAGCACAGTCTGTGCAACAGGGCAATAGTGGGTTAGCCCAACCCAGGGAGCAGGTGAATGTGGGGGCAAGCACAGAGAGGGTGCTCTCTTGGGAGCTACCCAATTTAGTTCAGCCCCAAATTCCACTGCCCAAATTGTATTGTGGAGACATCAAAATTATCTATCACAAAACAAACTGGTTTTGTAAGGCAGGCACCTGTGTTTTTTGTCCTGGGTTCAGCGGCTATATAGGGAAACATACAAAACCCAAACATTTCTGGAAACTAGACATCCGGGGGAGTCCACAGTGTGACTTGTGTGGATTCCCCAAAGTTTTCTTACCCAGAATACCCTGCAAACCTGGAATGTTGTTTTCTTGCATTTCTGTCACACAAACTACAGGAATATGCTGCGATCCACAAAATTCCTACCACCCAGTGATTCCTCACCTGTCCTGATAAAAACACTACCCCACTTGAGTGCCTATACCTAGTGCCTGCGTAAGGAATGGATCACCCCAGGGTCAACAGTTGCCTCGTGTAAGTGCCAACATGGACCGTTGTGTGAACTATTCCTGTTGCGGGCACTAGGCCTACCTCCACAAGTGAGGTATAATTTTTATCGGGAGACTTGGGGGAACGGTGGGTGGAAGGAAATTTGTGTCTCCTCTCAGATTCCAGAACTTTCTGTCACCGAAATGTGAGGAAAAAGTGTTTTTTGACCACATTTTGAGGTTTGCAAAGGATTCTGGGTAACATAACCTGATCAGAGCCCCACAAGTCACCCCATCTTGGATTCCCCTAGGTGTCTAGTTTTCAAAACTGTGCAGGTTTGCTAGGTTTCCCTTGGTGCCAGCTGAGCTAGAGGCCACAATCCACAGCTAGGCACTTTGCAAAAAACAGCTATGTTTTCTTTGTGAAAATGTGATATATCCACGTTGTGTTTTGGGGCATTTCCTGTCGCGGGCACTAGGCCTACGCACACAAGTGAGGTATCATTTTTATCATGAGGCTTGGGTGGATTCCACCCATATTGGGTGGAAACAAATTTGTGGCTCCTCTCAGATTCCAGAACTTTCTGTCACCGAAATGTGAGGAAAAAGTGTTTTTCTGGCCACATTGTGAGGTTTTCAAAGGATTCTGGGTAACAGAGCCTGATCAGAGCCCCACAGGTCAGCCCATACTGGATTTCCCTAGGTGTCTAGTTTTCAAAAATGTGCAGGTTTGGTAGGTTTCCCTAGGTGCCGGCTGAGCTAGAGGCCAAAATCCACAGGTAGGCACTTTGCAAAAAACACATCAGATTTCAATGTAAAAATGTGATGTGTCCATATTGCCTTTCCTGTCGCGAGCATTAGGCCTACCCACGCAAGTGAGGTACCATTTTTATTGGGAGACTTGGGGGAACACAGAATAGCACAACAATTGTTCTTGCCCCATGTCTTTCTCTACATTTTTTCCTTCCAAATGTAAGACAGTGTATAAAAAAGATGTCTATTTGAGTAATGGCCTGTAATTCACATGCTAGTATGGGCACCCCGGAATTCAGAGCTGGGCAAATAACCACTGCTGCTCAATACCTTATCTTATGCCCATTTTGGAAATACAAAGGTTTTCTTGATAACTATTTTTCACTCTTTATATTTCAGCAAATGAAGTGCTGTATACACGGTATAGAATGAAAACCCATTGCAAGATGCAGCTCATTTATTGGCTCTGGATACCTAGGGATCTTGATGAACCTACAAGCCCTATATGTCCCTGCAACCAGAAGAGTCCAGCACACGTAACTGTATATTGTTTTAAAAAATCTGACATTGCAGGAAAAAGTTACAGAGTAAAACGCTTAGGAAAAATCGCTGTTTTTTTCTGCTCAATTTCAATATATCTTTTTTTCAGCTGTTATTTTCTGTAGGAAAACCTTGTAGGATCTACACAAATGACCCCTAGCTGAATTTAGAATGTTGTCTACTTTTCAGAAACACTTAGCTTTCTGGGATCCAGTGTTCGTTTCACACCCATTCCTGTCACTAACTGGAAGGAGGATGAAAGCACCAAAAATAGTAAAAATTAAGTATGTCCCAGTAAAATGCCAAAATTGTGTTGAAAAATGTGTTTTTCTGATTCAAGTCTGCCTGTTCCTGAAAGCTGGGACGATGGTGATTTTAGCACTGCAAACCCTTTGTTGATGCCATTTTCAGGGTAAAAACCACAAGCCTTCTTCGACAGCCCCTTTTTTGCATTTAAAAAACCCCCCACAATTTTAGGTGTATTTTGGTTAGTTTCTTGGTCTCCTCCAGGGGGAACCCAGAATCTCTGGGTACCTTTAGAATCCCTAGGATGTTGGAAAAAGAGGACGCAAATGTGGCGTGGATAGCTTATGTGGACAAAAAGTTATGAAGGCCTAAGCGCGAACTACCTCAAATAACCAAAAAAGGGCTCAGCACGGGGGGGCGGAGGGGAAGGCCCAGCAGCTAAGAGGTTAAGGAGGCCTTGCTCCCGTGCTAAATTTACAAAGTGGTGCAATGCTTCCTAAACCCTTTTGCCTCATTATGCCTTTGCCAGGCATAATACATGCAAGGGGGGGCGTTCCGAGGCAAGAAGGCCCCCCCAAAAAAAGGTGCAGTAAAATTTACAACATTTCTGCACTGTACTGCACCTGCTCAGAGCAGGCGTTAAAATGCTGCACCCATTTTAATCAATGGGCCTCCCTGTGCTATGCTGCACTGGTGTCAGAATTTGAGCCTACTGCAGCAAAGTGACACAATATCGTCAAAAATGTTGACGCTATTGTCCTAACAACCACAATGTTGTGCCATATTGTAAATACGACACAACCATGGTGTAATTAGGTGGAGAAGGGGCGATGCGAGAAAAGTGGTGCATCACGAACCATGTGCCACTTTCTTGTAAATATGCCCCGTAATATTTTCTATTTGAAGAATTGGGCACAAAAATGGGATTCTGGGCAAGCTGTAAAGCCTGTCAAGAGCATAAAGTATAGTATGGACTGAGGCAACATTTTGGCACATGGACAGCTGGGTAAGACAGAAAACCAAGATTCTTCCTGTGAGAAAACTACTAAAACGTGCACTGTGCATAGTCAAAGATGACTAAAATAGAATCTGTGTTCTGGATTTATTATCCAGATTAGAAACAACTCCAGCCCTGCAGTGTGAGAAATCAGAGACTATATCATAACATATCATAACTGTATCCATCGGTTGTGCACGAGTCACCAAAGTTCATGTCTGTGTTTAAAAACAGTTTTTGTACATAGGTCTTACAATTTTTATTAAGTATATCAGGACAATAAAAAAGGTTTAAGAGCCCCAATTCGAAAAATACTTGCTTGACATAACCTTAGTATTTTGTCCATGTTATCAAAGGTGATACAATCCTTGAATACCAAACATGAAAAATTATTCTCAGGTGTATACCAAATCCTGAGCGAAGAAGCAGAGGTGCTTTTCTGATGGTATCCTCAAAGTAGGGGGTGCCTAACTCGGAGTGCACGATGTAACTTGCAGTACTCTTGGGGTCGACATCTACCCACATACAAAACTGTTTTCTGCACTTTTCAGGTTCCCGGTGTTGATATGACCCCACAGTACCACCCCACAGGTTCCCAAAGAAAGACACTTAGGGCCATATTTATCAAAGATTTTCATCGTTCTTGCACTATGCAAAGTGCTGCAAGAGCAAGGCAACTCTTAAGGTAGATTTATCAAACCAGACAAGGCCACCTTGAGTGGCCCTGACTGGTTCCATAAAACTAGATTGATAAATGAGGCCCAAATTGCTGCGTTGCATCACTCTGCCCGGAGGAGGCATTCCATGGATGGAGCATGGGTGTTCCCATGTTTCCACCCATGGACACGTTCCCAGATTTACCATCGCTGGTAGTTCTGGGAAAAACTATGCCTCCACAGGTGAGGCATAGCAAGGAGAAATATCCTTATTTCTCCTTGTTACTTACTGTTAGAAATGGGGTCTTTAGTTGGTGTCTTTAGATGTCAGTCATGTTACCCCCTGTCCAAGCAAGGACCCTCACTCTTGTCAGGGTAAAGGAGAGACACCATCAGTTAACCCCCGCTCACCCCCATGGTAGCTTCGCATGAGCAGGCAGGC
This sequence comes from Pleurodeles waltl, assembly GCF_031143425.1. Lineage (NCBI taxonomy): Eukaryota > Metazoa > Chordata > Amphibia > Caudata > Salamandridae > Pleurodeles > Pleurodeles waltl. The sequence goes on from NC_090448.1 coordinate 494,119,400, forward strand.
TTAACTTCAGAAGCAATGTGTAAAGTATTTGTACCAACACACACAGTAACTCAGTGGAAAAACTTTCAAAATGACACAACACAGGTTTGGAAAAATCTGTAATATTTATCTAAACAAAATAAGACCAAAATGACAAAAATCTGACCTACACAAGTCAATTTATGAATTTTAAAAATAATAAGAGTCTTAATCATTAGAAAACAGTGAGAACGTTCTTTTTGCACAAAAGTACCTAGTTTGCGTCAAAATAAAGCCGCACGGGTGAGTGTTTGTCGAAAAAGGCCAGCAATGCATCGATTTCTCACCCTCAGACGAGAACGTGTGTTGTTCCTCCGCCGGTCAGGTCGGCGTGCGTCGTTTCTTCTCTCCTGTAAGAGAGCGATGCGTTGATCCAGACTGGAACCTCATTTCCGGGCAGCATTGCGTTGAATTTCGGCACCCAGCGATGTTGCATTGAAATCCAGTCTCATGGTGTCAAAAAACTGCGCTACGTGGGGGCTTGCATCGTTAGCAGCCGCTGTGGGTGTTGCGCGTCGTTTTTCCAGCAACGTTGCGTCATTCTCCCAGCAGCGTTACAGACAGAGTGTCAATTTTATCCACGAGCACGGCAGCTCATCGTTTATCTGCCGTGAGGCGGGTGGTGCGTCGAAAGTTACCCCTGCACGGCGGTCTTTGCATGGATTTCTATCCTTTTCTACCAGCTGCACATTTCAAGGGCCCAGAGACAGGTTAGGGCACCACTTGGCAGTCAGGACCCTCAGCAGAAAGCCAAAGTGCTGGCAGAGAGAAGTCTTTGTTGTCACTGAGACTTCAAAAACAGGAGGCAAGCTCAGGTCAAGCCCTTGGAGATTCTTCACCAGTGGGAAGTCGCACAAAGGTCAGTCTGTGTCCTCTCTCAGGTAGACGCAGCTACTGCAGGCCAACCCAGCAAAGCACAGTCATAGGCAAAGGGGCAGTACTCCTCCTCCAGCTTCTCCAGCTCTTCTCCTTGGCAGAGGTTCCTCTTGATTCCAGAAGTAATCTGATTTTCAGGGGTTTTGGGTGGTCTTCTTATACCCCTTTCAGCCTTTGAAGTAGGCCTACTCCAAAGATAGGTCTCTTGTTTTCTAGATCCTGCCTTGCCCAGGCCAGGCCCCAGAAACACGGTTTGGAGACTGCATTGTGTGAGGCAGGCACAGCCCTTTTTAGGTGTATGTGACCACTCTTCCCCTCTTCTCAACCCAGATGTCCCATCAGGATATGCAGGCTACACCCCAGCTCCCTTTGTGTCACTGTCTACAGGAGAGGTATAAACAGCCCAACTGTCAAACTGACTCAGACAAGGAATCCACAAACAAGCAGTCACAGAATGGTTTAAACAAGAAAATGCCTACTTCCTAAAAGTGGCATTTTCAAACACACAATCTAAAAAACAACTTCACAAAAAAATGTATTTTTAAATTGTGAGTTCAGAGACCCCACACTTCACATATCTACCTGCTCCCAAAGAGAATCTGTGCTTAAACAATATTTAAAGGCAGCCTCCATGTTAACCTATGAGAGAGATAGGCCTTGCAACAGTGAAAAACGGATTTGGCAGTATTTCACTGTCAGGACATATAAAACACATAAGTACATGCCCCACCTTTAAAGTACACTGTCCCCTGCCCATGGGGCTACCTAGGGCCTGCCTTAGGGGTGCCTTACATGTATGAAAAGGGAATGTTTAGGCTTGGCAAGTGGGTACACTTGCCAAGTCAAATTGGCAGTTTAAAACTGAAACTCACAGACACTGCTGTGGCAGGTATGAGCTATGTTTACAGGGCTACCAGTGTGGGTGGCACAACCAGTGCTGCAGGCCCACTAGTAGCATTTGATCTACAGGCCTTGGGCAACTCTAGTGCACTTTACTAGGGGCTTACTAGTAAATCAAATATGCCAATCATGGATAAACCAATGTACACATATAATTTATACAGGGAAAACTTACACTTTAGCACATGTCAGCAGTGGTAAAGTGTCCAGAGTAAACAAAAATAGAGTCCAGCACACAGAAGCAACCTAGGAAGTAGAGGCAAAACGTTAGGGGAGACCATGCCAGTGATGCCAAGTCTAACATTTACTCTTTATGTGCATGCTGCATTTTCCTGCATACATAGAAATATGTCTCAGGGGACTGTTTTGTGCAGAAAGGTGTCCCTTCCTGCACAAAACAATCCTGCTTACAACACAGGCACCTTTGCACCACGGTGAAGAGGGCCTGTGTTGGGGCTAGGCAGCACATTGTGCACCAGCGCTGGGAAAAGCCAGAAATGCACAGTGCAATGGTAAGTACGGTACATTTTTGCCTTTTTCTGATCGCACAGCGCAGCAAGGTGTCTTGCTGTGCTGCACTGCATAATATTATAATAAATATGCCCCACACTTTTTTAAAGCCGGATCATTTCTTTAATAGGCTTATGACTTAGCTTTTCTGCAAACATAAATATTGCTTCCATTACCCTTGAGAGCTTCTGTGCTATTTGACTTAATAGGTTTCCCCACTTTAAATTAGAATCAAAGATGATGCCTAAGTAATTAACATTTAAAACTTTTAGCAACTGCAATCCCTTCTCTCACATGCTTTTTAGAACTAGTGTTTTTAGGGCCGCTAATCATAACAAAGGAATTCAAATGGTTAACTAATTCAACCCAACAGCTTCAAGATCTGTTCTCAGCAGAGGGCAAGTAATGTGCCATCTCAAACTCTTAAATGCTGGGGGAGTTGACTGTCTGACAAATATTATGAAATTGTAAAAAGCTTTTTGGGTGTTTGTATTTGTAGGTAAACATTTCTTTTTGAATGGAAAATGATGTTAATCTCAAGGGGAAACTGTTATTACACAAAAGATTAAAACACAGTATCACATGAACCGATATTTGCTTCATCCATGAAATGCTTAAGCGGCGCACGCGTTTACTGTTGGCCGAGTAGCACAGTAGTAGACTGTGCATCCGGTCGGTTCATTCCTAGGTTAGGTTCTTCGCTATCTCAGGTGATAGCTTTAATGTCTGCATTGTCAATTAGCCTTAACGTGACATTTGATAGTTGCACAGAATAAAACAGGGAAAATAAGTAGACGTGGCCAAAAAATAAAAGTGGCCCCCACTGGTGAAATAGAAAACCTAAAAAAGTGCCCCATTTTTGCAGTTTGTAGTTTTGAACTTGTAACGATACCTGTATAAGGGTTTTGCAAGGCTTGCTGCAGGCAATGTCTTTTTTAGTATAATGGTAATAAACAGTAAACAAGCATTTTCAGTGCAATAGGTCTTGCATTTGCTTGAGTTAGAGCTATTGGGGTTGTAAATGCATAACTGGACTTTTCTTGCCACATAAATTGGTCAACCCAGCCACATAATTTGGTTCACTCTGCTGCATAACTCCAGTGACCCTGCATATAACTAAAGCACTTTCATTTACCTTCTTCCTCTATCTGCAGCAAAAAATGAAAATATTGTCATCATTTATTGTATTTTCTATCTTATTATTTTGCACCCCGCCAACCTAGTGTGGGAACCCAGAGATGACTTAGACAGAAAAAGCATGTCCTGGGCAAAATGTTTTGTAAAAGGAATGCCCCGCAAAGCATAATGGGGCACGTTTCTGAGTCCAGTGAATATTGTAATAAATTGACTGTAATACTCAGAGCATCCCCTAGAGGGCACTACTATAAAAAATAAAATTTGCAAGAAACATGGTCTGGTGACTATATAGGCAGTCCCTAGAGAGTATAACCACATAAAAACAGATTGGCAGAACGTAATGCACTGTCACCATCTATTTAGCCCCTAGAAGACCTAGTGCATTACACATTTTCAGGCCCAGCAGGCTTACTAGAATAATATTATAAATAAGGCCCTTAAAAAACAAACTACTTCCAGCTGTAAAAAAAAAGTTCCAGCCATGAGAGAGCTTAAAAAGACATTGCATGGTGGGAGAGTTTACTATTTTGGGGTCCCCCCAACCTAGTATGGGGACCCAGAGATAACCAAGACAGAAAGAGTGGGTCATGCTGAACACTTTGATTGTGGTGCCATTATCCTAGGACCACCACATGGTGAGTTATGGGCAAACATATTTTGTAAAAGGAATATCCCGCAAAGCATTATGGAACCTTTTTCTGAGTGCAGCGAATATTGTAATATCTTGATTGTAATGCTCAGAACAGCCCCTAGAGAATACCATAATAAAAGTAGCATTTGTAAGAAATGTGTTTCCTGAGTGCATTGAGTATTGTAGTATTGGCTCTTCCGCTGTGCCGGGAGAGCCGCGTTGAGGATGTCTGTGGTTGTTTCCTGTTGTAAATGCTCCAGTTTGTATTTTTTTGATCTGCTAAAAATGTACATAAGTGGTAGTCATGTAAAGCGCTCCTAGGATCAAGGTCGCACTATATGGAACTTCACGTAGTCATGTAAAGCACTTCTCCGATCAAGTTTACGCTATATAAAACTTAATGTACTCATGAAAAGTGCTTCTCCGATCGAGTTTGCCCTCTATGAATCTTTAAAAAAAAAAAAGATTAAACAAGTACAAAAGAAGCCCCCTTCAGCTTGCAGCAGCTTATTTGAGCAGATACAAAAAAGAAACAGTGGCATGCCCAAAACAAATAAGAGGAGGAAACAACATACGACCACGCAGCGTGAAGCGGTGAGGCAAGAGAAAAAAGTAGTGCTCCACACTAAGGTATATGGCTGATCGTACAATAATCCATGTAATGATCAGTCTCCAAGGTGGTAACAACACAGCCTCAAGACAGGATAAACGTGAAGCATTTGCCTACAAAATCAAGGGAATTTTGAAAGACAAGCCAAGGAATGAATAAAAGTGATGGGCGTGGTGCCAGCCCACAGATGTAGATTACAACATGTCGAGAGACAGCGCTTACGCGCTGCCTAGGCTCAACTTAAAAAAAAAAAAAGCTATAAGACACAGTTGCTATGCCATTTTGAAGGTGTGCAGCAGCACGCACACTCGTACATACAAGTTGATTCTTGCTTTCTTATCTTGATATGTATTGATCTGAGATGGCTTGGTAAATAAAAAGTAGCACTAAAAACACATTTTTGCACAAAAGTATTTTTTTTAAAAGAAAAGCAAGCAGAAGTATCAAATCAAATCAAATCAAAAACATTTATAAAGCGCGCTACTCACCCGTGAGGGTCTCAAGGCGCTAGGGGAGGGGGTTACTGCTGCTCGAAGAGCCAGGTTTTGAGCTGCCTCCGGAATGCAGGGTGGTCCTGGGTGGTCCTGAGGTTGGCGGGGAGGGAGTTCCATGTCTTGGCTGCCAGGTAGGAGAAGGATTTCCCACCTGCCGTGGTGCTGCGGATGCGAGGGACGACGGCGAGTGTGAGGTTGGCGGAGCGAAGTTGACGGGTGAGCGTGTAGAAACTGAGGCGACGGTTGAGGTATTCGGGTCCCTTGTTGTGGAGGGCTTTGTGTGCGTGGGTGAGGAGCCGGAAGGTGATCCTTTTGTTGACGGGAAGCCAGTGCAGGTGTCTCAGGTGGGCGGAGATGTGGCTGTTGCGGGGTATGTCTAGGACGAGGTGGGCGGAGGCGTTTTGTATTCGCTGCAAACGTTTCTGGAGTTTAGCGGTGGTTCCTGCGTACAGGGTGTTTCTGTAGTCCAGGCGGCTTGTGACGAGGGCGTGGGTCACAGTTTTTCTGGTGTCGGCGGGGATCCAGCAGAAGATCTTTTGGAGCATGCGGAGAGTGAGGAAGCAGGAAGATGATACGGCGTTGACTTGTTTGGTCATGGTGAGAAGCGGGTCCAGGATGAAACCGAGGTTGCATGCGTGGTCTGAGGGGGTTGGTGCGGTGCCTAGGGCCGTGGGCCACCACGAGTCGTCCCAGGCGGACGGGGTGTTTCCGAGGATGAGGACTTCCGTTTTTTCTGAGTTCAGTTTCAGACGGCTGAGTTTCATCCATTCTGCGACGTCTTTCATTCCATCTTGCAGGTTGGTCTTGGCGCCAGTGGGGTCCTTGGTGAGGGAAAGTATCAGCTGAGTGTCGTCGTAGGAGGTTATGATGATGTTGTGTTTGCGTACAAAGTTGGCGAGGGGGCTCATGTAGACATTGAAGTCGGGCTGAGCGAGGAGCCTTGTGGGATGCCGCAGATGATATCGGTGGGGTCTGAGCGGAATGGAGGGAGGTAGACTCTTTGGGAGTGGTTGGAGAGGAAAGAGGTGATCCAGTCCAGGGCCAGTCCTTGGATACCGGTGAAGCGCAGGCGGGATGTTAGGGTTCGGTGGCAGACAGTGTCGAAGGCAGCCGAGAGGTCGAGGAGGATGAGGGCGACTGTTTCTCCGTTGTCCATCAGAGTTATGATGTCGCCTGTGACTGAGATGAGGGCGGTTTCTGTGCTGTGGTTGGCTCAGAATCCGGAATGAGAGGGGTCGAGTAGGTTGTTGTCTCCAAGGAAATTGGTCAGTTGCTTGTTGACGGTCTTCTCGATGACTTTGGCAGGGAAGGGGAGGAGCGAGATGGGGCGGACGTTCTTCAGGTCGCTGGGGTCCGCCGTAGGTTTCTTCAGTAGGGCGTTGACTTCTGTGTGTTTCCAGCTCTCGGGGAAGGTGGCAGAAGCAAACGAGCTGTTGATAATGGTCTGGAGATGCGGGGCGATGATGTCATCGGCTTTGTTGAAGATGAAATGTGGGCAGGGGTCCGAGGGGGCACCGGAGTGGATGGAGTTCATGGTAGCTTTGGTCTCCTCCGCGCTGATGTGAGTCCAGGCGTTGAGTGTGATGGCTGGGGTTGTAGGTTCTGTGGTGGTTGGCTGGGTCTGGTGTCCGAAGCTGTTGTGTAGGTCCGTGATCTTACGATGGAAGAAGGTAGCGAGGGAGTTGCAGAGGTCTTGTGAGGGCGTGATGGAGTTGGAGTTGGCGTTAGGATTGGAGAGCTCTTGTCCAGTCTGTCTGTGAAGGAAGTTCTTTTGGTGGCGCGGATCAGCTGATGGTGTTCGCGGGTGGCATTTTTTAGGGCAGACATGTTTTCTGCGGTGTGGTCCTTGTGCCAGGCTTTCTCGAGGGTACGGCAGGTTTTTTTGGATTCCTTGAGGGTGTCTGTGAACCATTGAGTGAAGTAGATTGTGATGGGGAGAGGACGGGGAGAAGGTATAACACTGAGAGTGGAGACTAGGGGAGAAGGAAGAGCGGAACACAGGAGACATAACAACATGGAACACTGGTGGTGGACAGAGAAGCACACAAGGAAGACAGCTGGAAAACATATGCACTCTCACTGAGTGCTTTTTGAAAAAGAAAAACATAGTTCCCGAAAAGTGAGTACTTGTGAGAGAATAGAAGGAGTTTATCAGAGAGGTGGTAAATAGGCTATGCTTCGTGAGAGGTATGGATAGACTAAACAAATAAAGACAGTAAATAGAAAGCAAGTAAATGTGTGTCAAAATACAAAGCCAATGGTAAGTTATGGGTGGAATACATCCTTATGTTAGTTTTCAGCATGTTCCAAAGATATCTTTGTTGCCAGGCAGCTATGCTCCCTGGTAGGCTTTATCCTAAAGTAGAGAAAGGCAAACGTCTGCACCATCGTAATAAAATGTGTAATATGCATTGACCTACAATCCGAATGTTCCACGTTATCCAATGATATTGGCACCATTCAATTAATTCCCAAATTCATTTGGTTTACATTTAAAATTTGCAGATTGTATTGTGGTATTTTGTGTATGTATGTTTTTACTTATGTTTTTTGTGTACTGTAAACCCGAATTGGCATTTATCTTCTAAGATCAATTCTGAGTGATATTGTCCGATGGGATAGGGGGCGCAATTACCTCCAGTGTCCTTTTAGAGATTGTGATATATACTCTCCTTTAAATATATTTGTACTACATTAGTGGTAGGGGACAGGGAGAGCTATCATCTCTGGAATTGGGGAACCAGGTTCGAGTCTCAGCGTTGACTTAGCCTGGGATTCTGGGCAAACTGCTTAATCTCCGAGTGCCACGATAAAAGTAATGTGACCTGGTGTAATGTAACTAGTGATTATGTAAAGTGCTCCAATTCCTTTGGGTCACTATTACGCTATATAAAAACTGAAAACATTTATTTCAACTGTATTTTATTTAGAGCACTTAATATCCCGGACGAGGTGTTGAAATTCACATGACTAGCTATGTGAACACACCATTTGGGATTTGTAGTGAACAAGAAGGGTGAAGTAGTTCAATCACGTATGTCCTAGTGTTTTGTTGATACACATTGTGGATGTATGTGGGGGTAGGAAAAAATCAACAATCCCTGTTTATGCACATCCGATTGAACACTATCTCACAGCCGCCCCTCCACCAGCTACAGTTCTGCCACTTCCTTAATTGTCCCTGGGGTCCCAGGAAATCTAACACCCCTAACACTTCTCTTCTCCACTGTAAACACCCACCCTTGATTCTGCATCACTCCTCTCCCTCCTTCTCACTACTCACTGTAACAAGAAATACCAAAGCCAACAGATCTTGTCCACGAGATCGATTGGCAAAGCTGATAGAGCTTAAAAACATTCAATGAAAACTGGAAAGGTTTACAGGGCCTGGGAGGACATGAAAGCAGGGTGGGAGAGAGACCGGGGAGAGGGTGGAACAGAAAAGACAGGAGTGTCAAACAAAAGCCCACAGGAGACAGAGAATAGTAGATACTTGCGGGGGAGAAAAGCACTCGAAAGAAAGGATGAGTGGAAAATCGGTGAATTCTCATGGAGTGCTTCACAAAAATATTTGTATCCATCTTCCTAACCAGCAACAACCTAAAAGAGAAATTAAATGACTCTGCCTTATTCCCATTTACAAATGAATTTACTCATGCCTGTTCTACACACCAAATTACTTATTAAGCGTTTAATAATTAACCTCTCTGAGACACCCAGAAAGGCAGAGAGGGCTGGAGAAGAGTAGATTGCAAGCCAAGAGTGGTGGGGTTATGGAAGAGCTATATTGCTTAAAAAAAAACTCTAAAGTCTTTATGTAATTACTATACTAAATGTGAAAAAGAACACACCTCAGATGAGCGCATTTTAGTCTGAAATGAAACATTTTCCTAAAGGCTGCAAATGCTCACACCAAACATGACTTTTCACAACAACAAAAATATTTTCATATGTGAGGGAGTCTCCTTTTAGCTAAAACAAAAACACATGCAAAAGGAATCAAAACTTCAAAGCCTTTACACAGCGACTCAAATGTCACCACAAACAAAGATACAGAAAAAACAAAGGGTTGCCAAAACAAAGCTAAAGTACCAGCAAGAGTTTGCATATTGCCGGAAACATACAAACAGCACCCATAAAACGAAAAGAGGCTTCACCAACACGACAAAGGACAAAAAGAAGACCTGCCTGAAACACAGAGATAAACACAAAAAAATAGTGCGCACAAACAAACGTAAATGCAATCAAGTCAATGGTTACTAGTAAGACGGGCATGCTCCGTGGATGGCAACAACATGTGAACAGGAGGGACATATAAACTAGATTTGCCAAAGGCAAGCAAGCTTTGACAAAGGACACTGAAAGTTACCAATTACAAGAGATGGGCAGGCTGTAAACCCACAAAGTGAGAACTGCACGTCTCGAGGTGACAGCGCATGCGCTGCCTAGGTGAGACTTAAAAACCGGCCCAGCAGACCATAAAACAGGCCCACGAGCACCTAAAAAGAGAATGGGCTGCAAAAAAAATTATCCTGTGTTTGATAGATGTGAAAAAGACGTTGTAGAATGGGCACTAGCAGAATAAAGAAGGATCTCATTGGTCTGGATGCTAAATGAATTGGAAGACCTGCGAGACTGGATACTGATGGTGTCTAAACACACTGACCCTGATTAGTCTCCTTTTCATTATGTATTGGTAAATTGAAATGCTCTTTATCTGTGTAAACTCACAATGTGATATGTTTATGTCTTGTTTTGGTTTATATTTTAGGTCCGGCTTGACAACACAACTCTCCAACAACACATCTTTACAATTTCTTTAAAATAGACAGCAAGGGTGGCCTTTTATTCCACCTATAGTATTATGTTCTCACCTCATGCTTTGGAGCATTTGATGTATCATTTCACCTTTCAGGAAGTGCACCAATTGCAATTTATGAGGGACTATTTTACTTCTGAAAAGTACCCCCAATCAGCTCACCATTTGCTAGATTCAATTGTTTATGTCTTATATCCATTGTATACAGAAGGAATCTAATCTTTACTACCTTCTTCCCAGTAATGGCAAAACCAATAGAACATGGTTTAATGTGTTGAATAATAATTGTGATTGCAACACAGGTAAACAGCATATGTGAATGCCTTTTTTGCATGCCTTGGCACATTAAAGCAATTCCTGTTGGCTTTGCTAGTGCTTGTTCGGTGAAAGCAGTAAAAATATGTAAAAACTGACTGATAAGAAACTGTCTGGCAGAGCTAATTAACGTACAGAGGGAGAGACATGTAAGGTCTTCCCAGACATTATTTGTCATAAGAACAATTTGCACATAGATTAGGCCCAGCAAAATGTGTATTATGCCGGCATAAAAAGTTATGCTATTGGACCACATTGCATAATCATGTGCCATTCACAGTAAAAATATATCATGAATTTGCAGTTTGTGGTGAAAATTTACTGCAAATGCTCAGGAACTATGCGAATGACAGTGTGAGAGGCTGTTGTTTGCCGTGGTTTTTTTTTTACCCTTTTTTGTCAAAATGAAGCATTTTGAACTAAAATACGCACCAAATGTCAGATTTACATTTTGCATAATGTCACACATCCATAATATCTATCAGTCATTAGTTGATTTTAACTCTTTCATGACAAATGAAGATTAGCCATTACACGAGCATACCGCTGTTTCATTAGAGTAGCAGCCAGAGTTCACATAAGTGTGAGTATTCACTTTTTGGCATTATTTATAAAGTTGTTTTACACTTTTGAGTAATTTGACACAAGAAATTAATTTAAAATCTTTGAAATTATTTTTTTAATAAAAATATTGTTACATTAATTCGACATTCTTTCCATTGGGGTGTTCATATTAACTCCCTATCTCCAATATTTTCTACTGAAGGGTACTGCAATACCAGTGGTTGGCCTTGTATGGTGCTGGGCTTACTACCGTTTAACTTATACTCTGGTTTTGTGAATAGCCAGAAGAAGTAACGTTACTCAAAAATGTAAATTCCTCAATAGCGTAAGTTACAATGTATCCAACGCATTTCTTTCCACTTGGGCATGTCAAAACACATATGCAGAGTGGCTAGAGCCATGGTGTTCCTTAGATAATTCCGTTTCAAAATATACCAAATATTAATCATTGGAAAGGAAGTCTAATTGAAAATGCCCCCCTCCTTCTCCGCCCCACAAGGGGCTTCCCAGCCAAGGGAAAATGACATACCTAGCTTGCTGCTGGCCTGTGCATCTATCATGTAAACTCTGTCTAGGGTGACATACTTGGTTCCCTCAATTTCCATGTTTTTTATCTTGAATTATTCTCCAGTTCTGGACAGGCAGCAGACCTTGGAGCTTATATGTGCATAGAGTTGACATTCCGGGATAGGAGATGCCTGAACAGAACTGGGAGTGTCCCACTTTGGCAGTGACAAGTCTTTAGAAGGGTATAATTATGGGAGGCAAAAAAGAGCAAGAGGAGGGAGGCAGGAGACCAGTCTCTGCTGATTATGACTCGGGCTGTCACTCTCACAGCAAAGTTGTATGCTTGCCAAACTCCATTTTCAGTGTATGCTGAGTCAAGACACCCCCAACCAGGCACTTGCTTGGGGTGCCACGGCAGTGAGTTCACAGTACAGAGGACATTAGTATAGGTGGGTCACTCCTCCAAGTGCATTGTTTCCTTCACTACAGTACACAGCATTTGTTCTGTGACTTCTCAATATATATCAACTTAACCAATGTATTTCATTGGTAAACCAATGCTGGTCCAACTTTTAACAGCTTATTGCCCAGCCACAGCTCGAAGGCAGAGACAAATATATTATCTTGGCTCTCATTTGAACCTTGCTTACACAGAGCACCAGAATTTTGTACTCTATTCTAACCAACAGAAAGTTAAAAATGTCTCATGTGACCTTCCAAATTATTTTTTTGTCCAATAAAGTTCAATGACAACTTTAAGTTGGATGGAGGGTTAATGGATGGCTAACTTATTATCAAATGATTCTTCTTATACTGTGAAAGTTTGGGACCTTGGTTGCGCAGACACTGCCCTTATACTGCAGCTTGGAAGTGATACCCATGTTGATGGTTTAACGAGCATTTTAGGTTACCTTTCTATTCAATTAGTTCACTCTAGTCCCCATGATCCTCCAAATTAAGACTCCAGTCCAATGCATTGTAGTGGAACTTCAGATAAGAGGATCATTTCTGTAATGTTTTTATAACGTTTGTTAGGGTATGTTGGCATATGAAGTTTGTCATTGTTTGCCTTCTAGATTATGTCCCCGTCTCTTGTCCTTCAATGTCTTTTGTAGTGCCTCTCAGCAAATTCAGCCTATCGAACATTGATGACTAAGGATGGGGAGGCTTAGGATTTGTTACGCTGCATTCTATTGTGGAAGTGCTCCTCTAAGAAATGAACTTCTCCTGTGCTCTTAGTTAATTGTGCCTCATTACTACATCTTTATTTGGCAACATGTTTGGGATCCTTGCGGTAAGCCAATTGTAACCTTTTGCAGTAGCCCACCTCTGAGCCCATCTGTTTCTTCATATTGCCCAGGTGAGAAGTTCAGCATGTCAGGGGGTGTGTGTTGTGCCTGGAGTTGGGAAGCAGTTGTGGCCTGCCCCTGACATGATCATGTGAAAAAGGCCCAAACTTCACCTGGTGGCAAGACACCATTTCACCTAATTTCATCATCTGAATTAACAGTATGGTGACACCTGTTAATTTACATAATTTAGAAATGGCAAGGAAACCTGGACCTGGGCTTTATTCACACAAGGAGCCAGGAAATCTAAAGGCTCTTAATGTGGTTGGTGGTTGGGGCATATGTGTATGTGTAACTAGACATTTGCTCTTTAGAAACCAAAAACATTAGCTTTAGTCTGCAAATTACTCTTTGCCATTCTACTTTACTATAATTAAATAAATAAATTATATAAATGAAGACCAAAGATCATTCTACAGCGATTAGTGTGAATATATGTGCATTTTAAATGTGCAGATGGCAATGCTTCTGTGCAGTTCAGCTTTTCTTTGAGCTTCTAAATAAATGTTGAAATCCTAATAAAACAGCATGAAAACAAGAGGCTCAAAGACATACTGAATCTCATGCTTCTCTTCTATACCGTCCTAGGCCACCCCCCCACCTCAACTTCCCACCTTCCCAATCAGACAACTGGGTAAAAACAAAAACAATAGCATGCAGCTGACAATTGTGCTTTTTCATTCTAACTTAGAGAAACAGAAAGAGGTATTTTCCAGAGCAATTACATTTGTATATGCATAGATTTAGAGGTATGTATTGGGGTGCTCATGTACTGTTCATCCTCAAACCCCATACATGTACAAACTAGTTAAATCCCAAAAAAGAACCTTGAATTAAAAGCTTTAAAGATACATAAAAAAACTCGTCTGCCCAGACATTTCCTCCTAATTCCATATGGCCCATACCCCAGCTGGCCTGGGAAAACCCTTCTCTCGCAGGCAGTGTGCCCCTCCTTGGCAAGGGTAGTGAAGATAGCTCAGGATTTGGAAAGTGGCCTTTGTGTTTAGGCATCTGAAATACGGGAGTCTAAAATCTTGGTGCAATGCCCAAATGAACACACAGAAACTACTACACATCACAGTTTGGCAACAACAGGTCTCAATCGCAACGCAAAGATCTACTACCGACATCGACAGATGCTATGTTGAACCACTTGGCAAATTAGCCCACTGAACCATCTTGCAAGATCCAGCTTCATCACCATTTCCCATGGACCAGGCTAAACACTGTTAAGTCCCAGTGGAGAGGAACCATCATGTAGGATACAATTAAAGCAGCAAGCGCCAGAATGTAATTATTTACTTATTTCTATTTTATGGCGGAAATATATAGGGGGTCATTCTGACCCCCGCGGGCGGCGGAAGCCGTACCGCCAGAAGACCGTACCGCGATCAAAAGACCGCGGCGGTCATTCTGACTTTCCCGCTGGGCTGGCGGGCGACCGCCAAAAGGCCGCCCGCCCGGCCAGCGGGAAAGCCCCAGCAACGAGGAAGCCGGCTCCGAATGGAGCCGGTGGAGTTGCTGGTGTGCGACGGGTGCAGTTGCACCCGTCGCGATTTTCAGTGTCTGCCAAGCAGACACTGAAAATCTTAATGGGGCCCTGTTAGGGGGCCCCACGACACCCGTTCCCGCCATCCTGTTTCTGGCGGTGAAAATGGCCTCAGAAGCACCGCCAGCCTGTTGGCGGTGCTTACGCGGTCGTTGGCCCTGGCGGTCCATGACCGCCAGGGTCAGAATGACCCCCATAGTCTTCCCCTTTACCACCAACACGATTCAGACATAACAGTTCTCTTGCGACAATATCCTCATAATGGCTTATTTTTGTTTTCCATTCCAGACACAGTCGAGAAAAGTTTGCCCACACACATATCATTCTGCACCCTAGAATAAATAATTAAAAGGGACATTCACCAGGAACCCTTTTATATAGCATCTTTTTTTTGTCCGCATCGTGGTTCTCACTCTTGTCTCTACCTTGGGCCTCTTAACTGACAGTAAGCCTGTCATGTATTGACTACACGTTCATGGTTATATCCCTAATTTGTCATCAGTGAGAAGATCCAGTAGTTTTTATGGTGGAAGGACCCACTTGAAGTAAAAGGCAATTGTGGAAACCTGCACCTCATTAAGCACTTCCACAGTTTTTTTTATTTCGTATTTCTATTTGTATTTATGGGAGAGCTTCCCCATCTCCCGAGGCTGTTTCATTCTTTTCATTGAAATGAACCGATCTGCTCATTTGACTTTTCTGCTTCTGTGCTCATGGGACGAGCTCAGCCCCCTGAGCACAGAGGCAGACAGGAGAGGTATCATTGGAAAAGGGAGAATCTCCCCTTTCTAGTGGTACCCCTTCCAAGTGGATCCTTGCTTGGGGATCACCTCAGGAGGGTACTTCCCAATCTGGGATTTGCCCGCTATGCACCAGAGAGGGTGGAGCGGCCCCCTGAGCAAGGGCTTTTGCCCCCTCTTTACATTGTGGCATATTTAGTCTGTCTTCCCCCCTGGGGGACGGATGGGGTCAGTAGCCCTCAATGTTCTCCCCTGGGGGGTTTGAAATCCCATTAGGAACCAGGGATTTATGTTTTATATGTGTATAGGGGTGGGGCTGCCCCAAATGGGCATTATAATGCCCCTCGCCCCTTCCAAAAAGTGGCACAGTCTTTCTGCCCCACCCCCGCAGCACAGATGTGGGCAATAGCTTTTGATCTGTTCCCCAGGGGGCAGAAAGCCCACTAGGCATCAGGGGATTTTTTTTTTTCATCTAGGGGTGGGGGCTGCCCAGAAGGACCATTACAATGTCCCAACTCCTCCCAAAAAAGCACAGTCTTTCTGTCCCCCTGAGGCAGAAAGGGGCAATAGCCAGGGACTACTTTTTTATTTGTGTAGGGGTGGGGACTGCCCAAAGGGGCCAGAATGTGCACTAGGCAACAGGGATATGTTTGTGGTCATGTCAGTGAGCAGCCCCATAGGCAAAGGGTGCTTCCCTTTTGACTGTCAGCTCATCTGCCCCCAAGAGGGTAGAAATAAATTACATTCCAGGGAAAGTTTCTGTGTGTGTGTGTGTGAAGTGGAGTTCACCTGATGGTCTGCATGTACTGGCGTTTGGCTGGCTGTGTGTGTACTAGTATTTTGCTGGTGATGTGTGTGGACTTGCGCTTGGCTGGCAGCGTGCATGGACTGGTGCTTAGCTGCCAGTGTGGATGGCGTGGCACCCCCAGCATTTTCATACCTAGAATTCCCTGCAAACCTCAATATTAGCTAAAAAGCTACATTTTCCTCACATTTCTGCGTGGAAAAGTTGGAGGATCACAGTGCTGGCACAAATAACGAGTGTTCCCCTCGTTTTTTCAATAAAAATGATACCTCATTTGTGTGGGTGCCCAAAGCAGAGTCTGCCTAAAAACATATAAATGAAAGACTGAGGTTGAACCAAAGTGGGTCCAAAAGGGCAATCTAAACATTTTAGGCCTTGCCTTTTGAGGCGCTTGGCATTTTTCCCAAAAGACCCACATTTTAGCTGTATTTTGACTAATTTCTCAGTCCCACCAGGGGAACCCACAAACCCTGGGTACCTCTAGAATCCCCAGGATGTTGGAAAAAAGGGCTCAAGTTTTGCCTGGATAGCTTATGTTGACAAAAAGTTATGAGGCCTAAGCGCAAACTACCCCAAATAGCCAAAAAAGCCTTAGCACAGGAGGGAGAAAATTCTAAGCAGCGAAGGGTTTAAACCTAAAATTGGCTTATACCCAATTGACCAATTTAATTTGCTTGTAAGTCCCTGGAAAAGTGTTACTACATGTACCTAGGACCTGTGAATTAAATGCTACTAGTGGGCCGGCAGCACTGAATGTGCCACCCACTTAATTATCCCTTAAACATGTTTTAGGTCTGCCATTGCAGCGTGTGTGTGCAGTTTCAAAACCCAAACTTCCCTTTTTAGTACATAACAGTCACCCCAATGGCAGGCCCTACACACCCCAGAGGGCAGAGTGCAGTGTATTCAAAACATTAGACATTTACTTTTGAGTTTTACATGTCCTGGTAGTGAAAAACTCATAGATTAATTTGTCTGTGGGGTCTACCTCTCCCATAGGAAAACATTGGGTTAACTTATTACTTTTAATAAGGGCCAACTTTCAATTTAGCACTTTTCGAAAGTTGGCACTTTCTTGTCCTAACTAACTGGTGGTCTTCAGCCTGTTCCTGGGTCACATGACTAGGGGTAGCTGGCAATTGTTTTTTGTATATTCCTCCCAGTGAGACAAGGGAAAGAGCTGATGAGGGGGAGGAGCTATCACCTACCACACTTGCTCATCACAAACGCTCTGACTGAGCACTCCCACAAAGGGTTTCACACTGGTCTTTCGTGATCCTAGACAGCTGGGGCGAGGGCAGGGAGGAAGGGGATGCCTGAAACCTCAGGTGGGGCTGGAAACCTCCAAATCCGTCTCCTACTTAAAATTGGGCACCAGATATATATATATTGGACCCTTATACCCGGGTCTTTAGTGCACATCTGGACCTGTGGGGAAACTCAGAAGAAGGAATTCTGTACTGCTGTGCAAGGAGGACTGCCACACTGCTGTCCTGCCACCCTGCTGCCGTGCTGCCTGAGCGAAGAACTGGACCTGCTTCTTGAACCCACGACCAGGGGGCAAGTTTGCTGAACTCCTGATCAGAGCCTTGCGGACAGAGGGTTCCAATAACTGAACTCTTGGAAGTGGGCTCGAAGATGCTCCACATTGGAGCTGTTTCGCAGTGCATCCTCTCACCAGACTCCGCATCAGGACCACTGTATGGTTCATCTCCAATGCAGAAGTGCACATATCCACCCACAGCCTTCTAGGAACCACTGCTGCATGATGCATCCTCGATGCAGGCCTTTACATCACAAGCTCCTCATTGATGGCATCCTCGGCGACGAGACCGAACTCCGCATCACTAGCCTTGTAGCTTCTTCTGAACCAGTTAGTGCATAAGGCATCGTAACACAGCTTCACATGACAAGCCCCTCATCAATGGAATCCCCAAAATGATGCAGGACCTTGCACAACACCTTCACAGCTCCTAGGAATCGCTACTGCACAATGCAACCTCAGCGCAAGACTCCGCAATGCTCCCCAACCAGGATTTAAGGTACTCTTGTTTAGTTGGCTTAACTTAGTCCCTATTGCCAGACTGCACTCCCTTGCGGCTGGCTTGAATTTGTGACTGTGTCCCAGTCTGGCATGACCAGATAGCTACAGTTGGTGCTTTGTGGTTTTCACATTTCAGTCTTAAATTATATATTAAATGTGCACTTACTTTTTTTCTAAATTGGTGTGTGTTTTTTCTTGTTTTGTTTTTCACTTTATTACTATTCAAAGAACTGCATAACTACTTTACACCTTGCCTCTAAGTTAAGCCTGGCTGCTCTGTGCCAATCTAGCAGAGGGTTGAGCACAGATTAATTCAGGGGTTGCTTGTGATTTCACCATAATAAGAATTGTAGTTGCTGCTCTAGTCTGAATTTACACTCCTCAACCAGTGATCCAATTTTGTACAAGGGCGTAGTAATGACAAAGAGCAACAGTTTTTACCCGGTTAGACTCTATAAGGGCATATCATCAAATAAGTCCACACAAAGCATTAAAAAATCAGATAGCATTAATAGCAAAATAACAATTTGTCTGCATGTCTTTTGCTTGGCACTCTCCATCTACCGAATTTAAAACCTATTAAAGAATACATTATTTAAAAAGCTGAAAGGAATAAGGCCCATATTTATACTTTTTGACGCTAAACTGCGCTAACGCAGTTTAGCGTCAAAATATTTAGCGCCGTCTAACGCCATTCCGAAGCGCCATGCGGGCGCCGTATTTATGGAATGGCGTTAGCCGGCGCAAGCAGACCGGCGCTGCCTGGTGTGCGTGGAAAAAAACCACGTAGACCAGGCAGCGCCGGCGTAGGGGGAAAATGGCGCTAGGACGTCTTAAAATGGCGCAAGTCGGGTTGACGCTAAAAAATCGTCTTAACCCGATTTGCGCCATTTTTTCGACGCCCAGACGCCATTTAAATGACTCCTGTCTTAGTAAAGACAGGAGTCATGCCCCCTTGCCCAATGGCCATGCCCAGGGGACTTATGTCCCCTGGGCATGGTCATTGGGCATAGTGGCATGTAGGGGGGCACAAATAAGGCCCCCCTATGCCACCCAAAAAAAATTGAAAAATATAAAAAATTATACTTACGTGAACTTACCTGAATGTCCCTGGGGTGGGTCCCTCCATCCTTGGGTGTCCTCCTGGGGTGGGCAGGGGTGGCAGGGGGGGTCCCTGGGGGCAGGGGAGGGCACCTGTGGGCTCATTTTGAGCCCACAGGCCCCTTAACGCCTACCCTGACCCAGGCGTTAAAAAGTGGCGCAAATGCGGGGTTTTTTTACCCGCCACCTCCCGGGCGTGATTTTTGCCCGGGAGTATAAATACGACGCATTTGCGTCGCCGTCATTTTTTTAGACGGGAACGCCTTCCTTGCATCTCAATAACGCAAGGAAGGCGTTCACGCTAAAAAATGACGCTCTTTGCCCATACTTTGGCGCTAGACGCGTCTAACGCCAAAGTATAAATATGGCGTTAGTTTTGCGCCGAATTTGCGTCGAAAAAAACGACGCTAATTCGGCGCAAACGGAGTATAAATACGGGCCTAAGGTGGTCATTCTGACCCTGGCGGTCTTTGACTGCCAGGGCGGAGGACCGCGGGAGCACCGCCGACAGGCCGGCGGTGCTCCAATGGGGATTCCGACCGCGGCGGTAAAGCCGCGGTCGGACCGGCACCACTGGCGGGGTCCCGCCAGTGTACCGCGGCCCCATTGAATCCTCCGCGGCGGCGCAGCTTGCTGCACCGCCGCGGGGATTCCGACCCCC
This sequence comes from Pleurodeles waltl, assembly GCF_031143425.1. NCBI lineage: Eukaryota > Metazoa > Chordata > Amphibia > Caudata > Salamandridae > Pleurodeles > Pleurodeles waltl. The sequence goes on from NC_090448.1 coordinate 494,139,030, forward strand.
CCTACCGCCATCCAGATCCCGGCGGTCGGACCGCCGAGATCCGGATGGCGGTAGGGGGGGGTCGCGGGGCCCCTGGGGGCCCCTGCAGTGCCCATGCCACTGGCATGGGCATTGCAGGGGCCCCCGTAAGAGGGCCCCTACATGTATTTCACTGTCTGCTGCGCAGACAGTGAAATACGCGACGGGTGCAACTGCACCCGTCGCACAGCTTCCACTCCGCCGGCTCGATTCCGAGCCGGCTTCATCGTGGAAGCCTCTTTCCCGCTGGGCTGGCTGGCGGTCTGAAGGCGACCGCCCGCCAGCCCAGCGGGAAAGTCAGAATTACCGCCGCGGTCTTTCGACCGCGGAACGGTAACCTGACGGCGGGACTTTGGCGGGCGGCCTCCGCCGCCCGCCAAGGTCAGAATGAGGGCCTAAGTGTCTTAAAAAATAGTGAACTTATTTTTCTACTACAAAAAATGGCATGAAGAAACTAAGCATGTAGTGCAAAAGAGAAGTCAGGAACATGGACTAACATTAGTAAATACAACTGCAAGTTTATGCAGTCAAATGTGGAATATCTAGGCCTTGACTTAAAGGAAATGTAGTAATACCTTAACCATCAATTGAGTCCACCATATAGGGGATCTCCTTGGTAACTTTACAATTTTGCAACCTAATTTGTAGATCCACCGGGCATAGATGCCTCTTAAACAGCAGAATCACTTGTGTTGTCGTGAACCCATTCGTTCAAACACCCATTGATCCATCTATCTATGTTCTCACTCGTTTGTGCATTAAGTCTTTGGTCCATCCATGCACTCCCTCCTGCATTGATCCATCCATCCATTCGCTCAGCCACTTAATCACTAATCCATTCAGCTACTCATGCAGTCACTCTATTATCCCTTTATCCATGCACTAGCTCATCCAGCTTTCCATGCAGCTTTTGACACATTCTCTCATTTACCCACTCCCCCAATTACACAGCCACACACACACACACTCAGAAACTTGCTAATCAAAAAAACAACATATGCTAAATAACATACTTATCAGTTTTGTAAATGCTTATATCATTTGAACCTGATAGTCAACGTCTGTTACATCATATTAGTTTGTCTTGCTAGACTGGACGTGCATTATGTATTATATCCTGTGTTTCAGTATTGCCATTTTATCTTCATTCAATACAATATAATTTGCTCTGTAGTATTAAGCAAATGTCTCCTGCAACATGCCAAAGAGATCTTTGTTTTCGCAAATATGGTGTTATCACATCTACATGTAGGAGAACTAAAGCAGCTTTAGACTCTAAGGGCCTCATTATGACCCTGGCGGTAGAGAACCGCCAGGGCCAACGGGGGCGGGAGCACCGCCGACAGGCCGGCGGCGCTCCCTTGGGCATTCTGACCGCGGCGCTTTGGCCGCGGTCAGAACGGGAAAACCGGCGGTCTCCCGCCGGTTTTCCACTGCCCCTAAGAATCCTCCAAGGCGGCGCAGCTCGCTGCGCCGCCGAGGGGATTCTGACAATCCTTACCGCCATCCCGTTCCTGGCGGCTCGCCCGCCAGGAACAGGATGGCGGTAAGGATTGTCGTGGGGCCCCTGGGGGGCCCTGCAGTGCCCATGCCAATGGCATGGGCACTGAAGGGGCCCCCGTAAGAGGGCCCCGATAGTATTTCACTGTCTGCGTAGCAGACAGTGAAATACGCGACGGGTGCAGTAGCACCCGTCGCACCTTCCCGCTCCGCCGGCTCGATTACGAGCCGGCATCCTCGTGGGAAGGGAGTTTTTCCCTGGGCTGGCGGGCGGTCTTTTGGAAAAACTCATAATACCCTCCGCGGTCTTCTGACCGCGGAGCGGTATTATGGAGGGCGGCATCCAGGGTCATAATGAGGCCCTAATTCTGATTTTAGAGGGGAAATTGATGTTTAATTCCAGCACCTGGAACTATTGATAATGCAGGGATTACAATGTTTGATATAAAGGAATACCATGGCATTTCGAATTTTGGTGTGTAAATTAGGTAATTACCCCAGGATTTGCTACGTATATAAATATGCCCAAAGGTTTTTATTTTAGTAAATACTGAACATTCCCTACTCTCAACACATGATTCCAGGTTTTTCTTTGTGAAATGTATAGGGAAAAAAACAGAAGTGTGCATGCCAAAAAAGCATAATCAGAATTCTGTCAGTAGATCCTATTGCCTAATGATCTGGGATTACCTACTAGACCCTTGTTAAATACCATAAAGGTATCAGAAGTCACTACCAAAATATGCGGGGGCTTATTTACAAGCCCCTTGCGCCATCGGTGCATGATTTTTTTATGATGCTCCAGTGGCACAGAATGCAGACCCATATCTAAGAGGCCACGCAAAGCCACTATCTATCATCGACTCTCAGACACTGTTTAACAGACTCATGTTCAAACTCCTTATTGCTCAAAAATCTGGATTTAGTTTTTTCTGTTATTACGCCACACCTGCAATTATGCAAGGACACGGAAAAAACAGGAGACATTTTTTATGGTTGAAAGTTTAGCCATGATGTAAACTGTGAAAACTATGATACTGACCACCTGTCATGCCTCATTCTGATAAAATAAAAATTATGGATTGGATGAGGACACTGCACTCTGTAATTATGCCGCCATGTGCCGTCAGTAATTATAGTGTTATGATGTGGGAGGGCCAATCACTGCTGGACTGCCTCATGACCACCTTGTGTTCCTTCAGGTGATTTGCACAGGGGAAATGTGTTTTTAATATGATGGGGTCTCGTGCTCTAATACTGAAGTATCCACATCAGACTCGGACATGTCTATTTAGCCACTCGCCTCCTTCCCAATCTACTTTTTCGGGGTTTAATTAAAATGCTCAGTATTAAAGGGACGCACAGACAAAAGCCCATCCCTGCATGAAAGGTGCAATTGTTGGTAAATATTTTCATTTTTGTTTAGCAAACTATGGGCCTGATTCTAACTTTGGAGGACGGTGTTAAACCGTCCCAAAAGTGGCGGATATACCACCTACCGTATTACGAGTACCATGGGATATAATGGACTCGTAATATGGTAGGTGGTATATCCGCCACTTTTGGGACGGTTTAACACCGTCCTCCAAAGTTAGAATCAGGCCCTATATGTGAACAGAGGTAAAATGAACATCCTTAGCATTGCTTGCAGGCTCTCACTGGAAAAGTTCCTTCTCTGTTCAAAAAATGAAATCAAAAAGTATCCTAGTTTTTTTGACAAACATTTCGGCAACATAGGTTTCTCCTTCAATATTAGATGATATAAAGAGCACTGCAAAAGGAATGGGATGGTCATGCACTGCAAAATGATTGGAATGATCATGGGCTGGAAAAGGATTGGAATGGTCATGCACTGAATAAAGATTGGAAAAAAGAAGTATATTCTGATTGACAAAAAGAAAAAAGCAAATGTGTCTGAACAATAAAAAAGTGGAAATTGAGACATGATGCATTCTGTCCTATTTATAGACTAAAAACTCGAGAAAAACTGTTCATGCATAAGACTGTGGTGCAAATTGGAATAAAGTAAATATAAAACGATAAAGGACAAGTGGGCAAATTTCCATAAAAAAATGAGGACCTATATTTATCAATATTTTGTGCAACACAGCAGGCCACGTTGCTGCATGAAAGGGAGAGGGCAGACGTGCCATATCTATCCTTTTACAGCTCATGCCTGCTCTCTGCCTCTGCTGGTGCATAAACTGCTGCCTAGCACCAATGCAAGTACCCTTGCACCATGCTGCAGGGATGCCTGTGTTGTAGGCAGGATTGTTTTGGTGCAGGTAGGTATACCTTCCTGAAGAAAAACAATCCTCACAGGCATTTTTCTCTTTTTAAGTGTGCTGCTGAATGCAGCACACTTAGAAAGATGAAATAAAAAGGAGAAATAAAGATATTTCTCCTTGTTGCCACTCTGGTGGGGAGGCCTACAATGCTGCCGCATTCCCAGGTCTACCAGTGTTGGTAAATCTAAGAATATATCAGAATTTATAGGTGGATGCGTGGGACCTCCCACGCTCCACCCATGGCATGCCTTACTGCCACTGAGTGAAGCAACGTAAAATGTTATGGGGCAACCCAGTATCCCTGAGAACCTGGGCCATTAAATACAAATATAGAATGGTAGTTCCATGTGGTGAGAGGTTTCAAGCCTAAAACCCTTACACAAACTGAAATACATTGATCCAGAATTAATTGGGGCAGATTGGACAGTTATTTTAATTTAGTATACCATATCACAATGCAAGGGCTCCAAATATGACACAGGGAAAGTGGAGGGTAGTATCACTGATTCTTAACAAACAAATCTACATAAGTAAACATGTTCATCAGTGTCTAGAGGCTGATAAAGTAAATAAATCTTGACAAAACTCTCAGTGGAAGTATGTTATGATTTTTGTGATCAATCATATCAGTCCACTAGTACATTTGCTGACATTCGACCCTGTGAAGAGCAGTTTGTCAGAATCATCATCAGGACAAAAAAATAAAGGAAGCAACTTGTAAAGAGGAAAGAAGGCCATCAGTTGGACATGGCCCTTCTTGGGGACTTCCCTGAAAGGCATTGTTTTTTTCTCACAGTTTTTGCTGACTCTGTGCGTGAACTTAGGACTCTTGGCACTTTCCCACTGTACCACATGGAGAAAGGGTACACACCCTTCCTACTCATGCCGGGAAGAGGCACTTACATGATTGGTTGAGGTGCCGTACCCTGGAGTGCCCTGTAAAAAGGTACAGCACATACCCGGGGTGGGTACAGCCCTGGCTACTAGTATGATATTTCACTGAGTGTGCCACCCACCAGAGTAGCCTGACCAACATGTAATAGGCCTGGTAGTGCAGGCCTGTGGAGGCGCAGGTGCACCTACGCGCAAGCTGGCATCATCCCAACTGGGGCAAAGCCTGAGTAGGTCTTCAGCTACCCCTAGAGCACCCACAGAGGATGAAGCAGGTGATAGGCAGAAGGCAGGGCAAGTACACAAGGGTGTCCCAGGCCCTGGTAGGGGAGAACCCACACATGGGTTTCCCTACTGAGGAGATGGCTCGTCCTTGAGGTTTTGCTCATCCTCTCTGAATGACATTAGGGCCCTTGGTCCTCTCACACTGTAAGTACAGTGTGAAAGTGCAGGCTCGCTCTCCCTGCATAAGTTAGGAAGTGTTGCATACCAGTATGTGCACACTTGCTAATTTCTGACTTCATGCATATACTGTGTCTGACTTGCATATATGTGCACATTTGCACATGGATGCTTTCATGTATATACTGAGCCTGGAATGGCTTACCTATATATGCATCCTTACACATTGGTGATTTCAAGTATATACTGAGCCTGGCAAGGTTGTCTAAATGTGCACACTTGCACATTAGTTGTTGCATGTATATACTGAAGCTAGCATGTCTTGCCAGTATGTGCACACTTGCACATTGGGGTTTGTATGTATTCTGAACCTAGCATGGCTGCCCAAACATGCACACTTGCACATCAATGTTTGTTTTTTATATTTATATATATATATATATATATATATATATATATATATATATATATATATATATATATATATATACTGATATACTGAGCCTGACACAGCTGGCCTGTATGGGCACACTTGCACCCTTGTGGTGTTCTCAAAGCTTGGGTCAGCCTGCCCTTCCAGGCTTGTTTGTGTGCAAGTGCCCACGGAGTGAAGAATGCCCATGGTTTTTTCACTACCATTGAGAGGTGCTCTGTCTATAGGTTAATATCAGGGGAAGTTTATAATTAATCCTAGATGCAATAGTGGATTGCAGTGGTTACTATCATTAGATTCCTAAAGATAATCCCTTTCCTTTGGTAAAGGTCAGTAATATCTTGGAAATGTCACTTCTAGAAAGTAGACATTTTCGTGTTCTAAAATCCCTTTTGTGTGCTGTTTTAATTTAAGCTACATTCCACGGGGGTCTGGAGGAAAATGCATCTGTGCATTCCCCAGCAACACCTATAAAACCTAGGAAACTCAAACGACAGACATCTGCCAATTGAGTGCCTGCCTGGAGAGATTGAAGGGAGAGTTTCTGACACTTGGCCTCTAAGAGCCAGATCATGGCACCACTAAAGATAAAGAACTGCACTCCACATCCCCATGACAGACAGAACTGAAATTTATGGGGGGAGACCCCTTTGAACCACACCCAACGTCAAAGGCACACGAGTATAACTACAAGTACCGCACTTCAGCAATCTAGAGATACACTTGCAAGAGGGCAGGACAGAGTCCCTGAACTGCATGCTGCACCCTGCCAGAGGAATCTGTTGTGCACAGGTGTATTTACTGTCCTGAGAACTGCTCACACACTCTTCCTGCATCATGGTTGGCCTGGGCACACTGCTTGCTGTGGTGTAACACTCTGAAGGGTGCTCTCCAAGGGCTTGTCGGCTTGCCCCCTGTTCCTTGTGGAGGTCTCAGGGACATGAAAGACCTCCTCCAAGGGACCTTCACCTTCTACTGTGTCATCTGGAGAGTGGTGCCCTCTTGTACGTCTACATCCTCTGCTGAATTCCACTGGGTGGCAGCGGTGTGAGAGTAGAACTACAAATAGTGCCAGGAGACCAGATGTGCCTGGTGCAAAGCCTGCATAGTACTACTCTCATTAAAGGAGTGGGCCCTTCATCTTGAGGCCATGTCACGCATAAGCGTTTGGTTGGTATGGAAAGGATTACTGGTTGTGGGACCACCACATGTCCGCTCTAGTTGGTGTGCCACATTTCACTTGCACAACACCCAACTGCATGCTCATTGAGTGCAGTGTCCATATCAGTGGTTGAGACCCTCAGAGGTTGGGCCATACCCATAGCAGTGCTGCATTAGACCTCATGCAGTACCACTAAACTGGCCTCTGTATGTGTGTGGCCAGAAGTTGTGCCTCATTCCAGGGAGGTACAAAACTGATTGCGTGTTCAGAAGTTCTTGGTGCGATTCATATCATCATGCACCAGGCGTGGCATCTCATTCCCGGGAGGCACTCCAGTAGTAACCTTTTGTGTGCAAGTGGGATTGTCTGGTGTGACTCATCATTGCACACCAGGCGTTGTGCCCCACTCCAGGGAGGCACAGCATTGGTAACTTGTTGGGTGCAAGCAGGATTGTTTGGTGTGACTCAAGCCATTGTGCATCAGACGTTGGGCCTCATTCCAGGGTGGCATGGCATTGGTGTCCTTTTGTGTAGGTGTCCTTTTGTGTAGGTGCGGAATTGTTTAGTGTGACTCAAGTCATCACACATCAGACGTTGGGCCTCACCCAATGGGGCACTGCATTGAGCACTTTGTGTACACATTCAGAAGTGTCTGGTGCAACTCACGTCATCGTTCACCAGAGCTTATGCCCATACTGGAAGGGTACTCAATCTGCTAAACTCTTTATGTGCAACAGGGTCTCTTGGGGTGGTCCAAGTCATCGTGCCTCAGACGTGGTGCCTCCTGTCCTGGGAGGTGCTGGATTGGTAACTATTTGTGTGTCCTTGCTTGAATGGGTGCCACTGTGAGCAGCGTGTCGCAAAGTGACCCACCTCCTGTGCTTTGCAGACGGGGGCCCGCATCGGAAGGCCAGTGTGGAAACCCCTTAATGAACTTCCCAAGTGGGGACAAAACCTCCATTTGTCGACTGTTGTCTGATCAACCATTCTCTCTTCCTTCCCCTGTACCTTTGCCCTGGGATCCTGCCTGAGTGTAACCACCAGCCGCGAGTGGCCTAGTATCCAGAGAAAAGTTGCTTTATTTCTAACTCTCAGGGGGCAAGAATTGGTTGGAGGGTGAAGGAAGGTTCGAGTCCAAGAGGGGTCTGCAAACTCAATTACACCCCATTGTCAGATGTCAGAGCATGGCATCGGGGTGCTGGAAGTGAGTGCGTATGAGTGCGTGTATTCTAGCGTGACTGGTATCCGTGGCACTGTGTAGTGGTGTATAGTGAGAGAGTGAGAGTGGGTGCCTGGGCTTGATTTCACCACATGCCAGCGTGCACGTTGTTTACAATAGTGGTTGCCATTGATGTTTACTGGTGCAGCCTAGGCCACAGAGCTACTTTAATGGTGCTATGGTTCTGTATATGTATATCCTGCTGCTATCATTGGAAACTGGGATGCATCCTAGGACTAATTTTTAGTGAACTGGGGTGATCGCTAGGGTGGCTCATATGCTGCCTACAATGTGGGTGCAGGAAGGGAAAGTATTGTTTTTCTCATGTGTACATACTGTTGATGTAATTTTAACACTGGTGGCCCTAGTACTATTAGTGATTTTTCAGAATGAGATTTATGCCGAGATTTGCATGATGTTCACGTGGTGTCACATGCACCTTGTGTGAAGACTCGTTTGTGATGCTCAGTGTACTTATTGTGTGGATGTGCTGAGTCAATGCTTTACACATTGCCTCTGTGATAAGCCTCACTGCTCCGTACCAATTTACCCAAGGATGAGTGCAGATTATACAGTGAGTGTAATCACCCACCCCTGACGGGAGTGGTAGGTTCACCCTGGCTAGGGCCTCACCTCAAGATACAAATTCTGTAATTTAGATACCACACATGTATTCCATGCTCACACATCTCGTGGTTATGTGAGTAGAAACCAATGTGGGTGTGAAACAAGCAAACTTCTCTGTGGAGTGAGGTTAACGCAGCTGGGAAGTGTGCACTGAAACTAGAGGCAGAAAGGAAAAGTATAATTCATTAATGCCTCTGACGACAGCAGTCTTTCAAGTCACAAACAGGTCTAAAGCATATTACAAATAGTAACTCTTCTATGTAATGGGTAACTAAACCCAAAGTGACAAGTAAAAAGTCACTCAAGTCAACAAAAAACACCTACGGAAGTGTGGAGCCACCACCCAGGAATCAACAAGGAAAATATAGAAAGGTAAGAGATGTCAAATCATGTGTAAAAAAAAGACAAGTAGTGTAATGTGCATCTCAATAGCAGCTATCAGGTGCCTAGAGAATGCACAGATCCTAAATAATACTGTAAACTGGCTGTAGAATGCCATGTCCACTGTCAAAAAAGATGGAATGTTTCCTGTTCTGTAGTGGCAGGGTGCACCTAACCACTGTGTGAATGTGTGAGTCGTGCTAGGTGTCAAGGGGTGCCATACCATACTATACTGAAATAGATGGGTGAATGCAGGGTTTAATTATCATGGTGCACCAAAGCGATGCAAAAGTTGCATTGATCTATCAATGAATGATACTAAGGAGTACCAAACTGCTGTGAATGCCCGGGTCATGGTCCCTAGCAGGTACTGCCATACCATGCTAATATAAATGGATGGTTGCAGAGTCTCATAATCACGGTGCAACAAATGCTGCAAAAGTGTGTGTGGCTGGGAAGCATGCCAATGTTGAAAGTGGATAAAAAAAAACCTTACTGCCAGGGGAAACTAGATATCTCCTGTCAAGGCAGGGCCCCCTCTGAAGACCCGTGAATGGAACTCATGTATCCTGGAATGGGAAAGAGGAGTACAATAAAAAACAAAAATGGCAAAGAAAATTGGCAAGCTGAAAACCACATGCGGAGAGACATCAGTACTTATTGGCTGTTTGTGCTAGAGAAGCTACAAACGGCACCACTGTGGGGCCAGCATGTGTGCAGAAGATCAAAAAAAGGAAAACTCAAGTGTGCACAGCTTGCACATGTAGAAGGAAAGTGTAGGGAGCCCACACTAGTAATGAAATGCAGAAACCTCTGCAGAAAAAGTCAAATAGAGGGAGGGAACCCACCTATTCTGAAACTGTTATTATTGAGCGGAGATAAAAAATATGTAGTCCAGAGAAGTTACTGGACTACCATGAAAATAGAATAAATACTATAGCTGGCAGAGGTTAACCATCCTAAAAGATGGAGGCATTATTAGTCTATCAAAATAAAAAGGCAGCTTTGCCAAATCTGACCATCAACAGAAACACCATGAACAACAGCAAGCCAAAGAGACTATCAACAGACCATTATGGAGTGTGGTAAAAACAAGTACAGAGCAAATGGAATTGATTAATAAACCACTGAAGGGTGTGATAAAAACAGATACAGAACAAATGGAATACAGTCAAACCAAAAGAATGCAGGTTTTCTCCAATAGTCTGCATTATGAAGTCCAATTTGTCAATCCACTGAAACTCATTCAGAGATAATATTTTCAAATTTATCACCAACACTAGTGTCTAGTTTAACTTGCTTGACGACCTGCCAACGTAGATCCTCTGCTGTATGCTATTGCAATTGAAAGTGTTCTTGCCAGCTGTGGCTCCCATTACCATGCATCTGATCCTGCTTTGGTGTTGCATGATAAGACTACCACTAGTTAACAAACCACACAATCCCTTAAAAGCGATGGCACCCATATTCAATATGTCTAGGTACACTCTTACCTCTGATGAGCTTTTTGTGCTTAGCAACAGCCTGTCATTTGTACCCATGAGTAGTCCAGATTTCTTTCAAATAAAGCTTGAGCAGCAACACTTTTTTGTACGATCTGATTAAGCTACTTTTTGGCGTAATTCCTCTATAGATAATCAGGACGTGACAAGTCTCAGACCATCTCCATTCATGCCACCTACCGCACTCTATGCCTTTTGAGATTTGGGCATTTGAAAAAGACCAACAAAGAAAACAAAGTCATACCACAATCAAAACACAATCTCTAAACTTCCTTCTAAAATCCTCAGTGGCTCTCTAAAAACAAGCACCATATCTATGACCTACTCATAGACACACAACCTGATCTACTCTTCATAACTGAATCATGGTTGAGAGATGACATGACTCCAGTGTTGCATTAAGCCATTCCTCCAGGCTATCACATTCTCACACAAAATCGTATAGGCAAATGAGGAGGTGATCTAGCTGTTACATTCCAGCAAACAATAAATCTCACCAAAGCTCACAAGATTTCCAGACCTGGTTGTGAGGTCCTCATCACCAGATTCAGCCCTACACCAACTTCCTCCTACAGACCACCACCTAGAAATACAACATTCCCAGACACATTTCTAGACACAGTCTCAAACTTTATATCCCTACAGTCCAACATATGCATTCTTGGTGACCAAAATATTTGGGCCCATAATAATACTTTTTTTGCAACGCATTTGTGTCACTTTTCTACACAAAAGCGGCGTTTTTGCATCAAAAAGTGATGTAAATGCAGAGCAAAAAAGTATAAATATGGTCCTAGGTTTAACAAACCCAATATGCCCCATCCAAAAACTATTGTCACGGGCCTAGTCACATTGAACATATATCAGATCGTACAAGAACCAACACACTGCTGGGCATATCTTACATGTCATTTTTTCAAATCCAGAACTAGTTACCCTTTCGAAGGATTACTCCAGTCACATGGTCACATCACCATTTTGTAGCTTTCCAACATAAAGACCACAAATTAACACACCTAAGACAATCTTACATGCATCCACCTACAGACTGTAGAACTAACTCATTTTTGTAGACTTAGAAACACACCTAACAACCGACACAGATCTAGACACAATAAATTCTGTTTGAAAACTTTATGAGTGGCTACATGAAGCTTTTGTTATCCTAATACTTCAAAGGACAAAAATACAGGAGAAAAGAAAAGAGGCACCTTGCAGAAACACAGAACTAAAAAAGCTAAAACAACAAATTACAAAGCTGCAATGCACTTGGCTCAGAACAAACAGCAATCAAGACAAACTTCACCTACACAAACTTGACAGAATGCACAAGTTAACATTCAAAAAAACTAAAATAAAGTGCTACTCACACAGAATTCAAAATGCTAAATGTGCAAATAAAGAATCTTATAAAATTCTCACTGAATTTTGTAAATCTAAATGCACATAAGGAACTCATCCCGTTACTAGAGAATCCACTGACAAACTGGCAAATCATTAGACAACCAAAGCAGACACAATGGACTCCTATTTAAACAAGGAAAAACTACACGCACCAACCTATTTCCAACAATCTCCTCAAAAAGTACGCTAACCCAGTCTCTGTATTAGTTCAAACAACTATCACAAAGTAAATTTATGGATCTGGTCAAACCAAGCAGGCAAGCTGGCTGCTCTTCTGACCCTTGTCCACCACAGAACTTCAAGAACATTCTAACTACCTCTGATGTGACACCAGTAAAAATAACCATCAATAATTCTTTAACTGCAGGAATTATTGCAGAAGTTTAGAAAAGGCATACATACACCCCTTATTAAAGAAAAGAAACCTGGCATGACCCCACCGACTACAGACTGATTACAAATGGACCTTTCCTGGGCAAACTGATAGAAAGAGCAGAATGTCACAAATGATTGAAGATAATTTGATAGTTTCAGACTACCAAAGAGGATTCCGCTCAGGAGGCCCTTATCGCCATGTGGGATGACATATTAAATCGAAACAGGGTCTCTGCACTACTTCTCTTGGACCTCTCAGCTGCTTTCAACACAGTTGACCATGACACTTTAATACAAAGGGTCTCTCTATGAGGTTGGCGGTCATCAGACCTCCAACCTTGTCGTTGCGGTCTTACCACCGCGGACCCGGCGGTAAAGACCGCCACATCACAAGTTGTGGGGCTTGGCAGATTCCAAACCTCCACAATGTCACCTGGCCCACCGGTGCGGTTTCACTGCCATGGCCAGCTGTGAGCACCTCCAACCTGGCGGCAGGCCTCAGCCTGTCAGCCGAATTATAAAACTGCAGACTGACAGGCTTTCTCTGGTGGTCACCCTGCCAGGAAAACCCTGGTGGAAATGCACCCGGTGACAGGAATCCCCATTTCTGTCGCTGGCAAATGCACCCCCATACGTCCACACTCATGCACACTCCTCCCACCCATCCACATACTTACAAACACCCCCTACTTCTTCATGCAAGCATGCATTCACAAACACAGACACTTCCACTCATTCGCACACATGCAAACACCCTCCCCACTCACTTGCATACATGCAGACACCCCCATTCATGCGCACATACATGCACACAAACATTTACATTCAATCACATACATGCACGCGTTCACCACCCCTCTGCATACTCACACTCCTACTACACCCCCTCAGCATACTCACACTCAAGAACTCACACACACAGACATACACACAAAGACACCACCCTGCCCTCACACATATACACAACCCATATCTGCACACTTGCACACAGACACCCCCACTCACTCGCTCACATACACGCACAAACACAGCCCCATTCACACGCTTACATGCACACACCACACACATGCACCCAACACTCCCTACCCCACAACCGCTTTCGGACAATCACTTACCTTCTCCCTTGAGTAGGTCATCTGGGAGGGGATGAATCCTAGCGGTCTTGCATCGCCTGCACCACCACGCCAGCAAGACTCCACCAAGCTGTATCATGGCTCATGATACGGCAATCGGAGTCTTGCTGCAGTGGCGGTGCCGGTGATGCAACTGCCTCTTCTGAGTCGGACTTCCGCCCATAAATGGGAAGAAGTCCTCCAAAGACTCCTAATATGGCGGTCAGTAGACTGCCAGCACTGGCGGTCTATTGGCTGCAGCAGCTTCGGCATTTTTCCAAAAAGACCGTGAAGTCAAAATGATGGCCAAAGACTCTACAAAGCCCGCATAGAGGGGACTGTTCTGGACTGGATCACATCCTACCTGCAAAAGAGAACGAACGTCATCCATACTCCCCTGTTCTCATGTAAATCGTACTTCACCAAACAAGGGTCCCTTGAGGTTTTATCTTCGCACCAATGCTTTTCAACAACTATATAAAGTCATTACTGTCAATGATCAATACATTTCAGTTCACATGCTATAACTATGCAGATGAAACGCAAATACTCCTTAAATTGGAAAGTACTAATGACATTGAAATCTCAAAAATCTTCAGTCGCCTTAGAGCCATTGATCAGTAGATGACATGGAGCCATCTCAGACTGAATGCTTCCAAAACTGAAATGCTCACATGTGGCAATTGGAAAAATAATGACCCACTACGCACCTGGCCTGATGAACTGGACCTCCTCATAAAGTATTTAAGGAAGTAAGAAACCCTTGAATTACCATGAACTCAAAGTTATCAATGAATGCTCAAGTAGACAAATTAGAAAGTCAAGCTTCATTACTATGAAACCTCTGCAACACATCTTCCCCAACATAGAATTTCCACACAAAGTCCAGGCTACTGTCTTCCTTGTACTCTCTAAAGTGGATTACGCCAATGGCCTTTACCATAGATCATCTTTATCAACTATGAAAACATTACAACAGATTAAAACCTCTGCTGCCAGACTACTGCCACATGCAAAACCACAAGCCCACATTGTCCCTGCCTTGAGGGCTCTACATTGGTTACCTGGTTTAAGTTTCAAATTTGTTAGCATTGCTCAGTTAATTTAAACCATTGCAAAACCATTAAAAAAGCATATTATACAATGCAATCAAACTAAGACCATTTATCAAAAAAATAAAGTAGTTATAAAAATACACAAATAAATTGGCTTCAATCACAGCAACACTTGAAAGTCTGAGTTTATACAATACAACTTTATATCCCAATATGTTACCTTCCTTATACATGTGTACCCTTTCTATGTAGTTATTTATCTCTTTATTTATTATATTATTCCTACTGTAGAAGAAAAAAAGTTAATAAAACAAAAAACCTTTGACTCTTTCTAATGACCTCCTCTGTCTCACCCTATATCTCGCTCAATATATCCTCTACCTCCACTCTTTGAGTCACTCCAAACCTCATTCTCCTTCACTCACCACAAACCTCATTTTATAACTATGATCTCCCAAACAATCCTTTCTTAATTCTTCTCTCATGTATCCCTCTTTTGACTCTTCCCAAACCTCATCCTACTACTATGATCTCCCGAATTACACCTTCTAGACTATTCCCTCCTCTATCCTTCCATTATCCTATTTATTCCAACTAACAGACTTCCATGTCCACCACTCAAATTATTCTCACATTTCACTAAACCAATCCACCACTAATAGTTTTTGGGTTCTGAAGTGGCATGCTACTTGAAGAAAAGCGCTTTGATACCTCATTAGGGGTAATAAGTGCTATATAAATAAAGTTGCAATTACAAATACAGTTATGGAAGAGATTGACTCCCTCATCAAACAATGCAGATACGTATACTAAAATCTGAGTTATGCAGAGAGCCAGGCCGTCCACACACTGAGGAAAAACAAAGAGATTGTGTTCAAACTAGCTGACAAAGGGGGATGGATTATCATTCAAAACACATATGATTACGATAATGAAATCCTCACTCAACTGCCTGATAAGGCATATGAAGACTGCATCTGACCCACCAACAATATCATGGCTCTAGTGGGGGATCTCACATGTAAGGGTCTGGAACAACGTTTCCTGAGTATGCATTCCTCAATAGGGATAACCCTAGAATACTTGTCATCTACACCCTTCCAAGATTCACAAGAGACTTTTTAATCAACCTGGTAGCCCTGTTTTTTTAGGGTGTGGATCCATTGTGGAACCTTTGTGCCAATATATTCATTTTCGTCTGAAGTCTTGGGTACCCAAGACAAGATCTTATGTAAGAGCATGCACTTCATCAAACAATTGGAAGACAAAGATTTTGACAATACTCAAATTCTTGGTCACTATGGACATACAGTTACTATACACCAACATCCCCCAAAAGGAGGCCCTCCATGTCATTAGCAAAACTTTGGACCTGAGAGCACAAACGGTCCAAGTACCGACCTGGTTCATCTTTGCTTTACAAGACAATGCATTGAGTCAGAATTATTTCCAATTCAACAAATGATTTTCATTTCAAACCAAAGGTGTCGCCATGGGTGCATGGCTTCGCTCCAGACCCAGCAAATATGGCTGAATTTGATGAGCCCTATATTTTTTCCTCCGACAATCCCTTTACAGATAACATCCGACACTGGGTGAGGTACATTGCTGTTGTTTTTTTTCTTCATTTGGAAAGGGTCCAATACTAGACTGCATGAACTTCACCAATAGCTAAATAATATATCTGCTGTTTTCCAATTCACCTTGAATTCCGATCCCACATCCATTCAACTTTTAAACCTTTCGGTGAGATCAGAAGACAACAAGCTCTATACTTCACTTACAAGCCTGTTAAACACAATTCTCAGCTCCAGTATGACTGTCACCATTCCAGATGTCTAAGGGATAACTTACCCTTTGGCCACTTTCTGCACATTCACAGAAAGTGCTCCAAAGGGGTTGACTACTTCAGTGAATCTGATACTCTGATCTATAGGCTCATTGAGAGAGTCTATCCAAGGAGATTGGTCAACCAAGCATGCAAAAGGGCTTGGTACCGCCCCAGAAACACTTCTTGAACCCCACAAATGCACACCAGAGGTTGACCTCATCATTTTCGTTAATGTATTCAATACAGCCAGCAACAAGATCAAAAATATATCCTTGAACATTGGGACTTAGTGAAAGATCAGTTGCCCACTAAAACAATACCAATGTTTTCTTTCAAAAGAGGTAACAATTTAAGGGATTCTCTAGTGAGACCTGCCCAACTCTGTATATCAAAACCAGAGATACAGTCACAGTGAGGTTTACCACCAATTGTAGGGCATTTCAAGTGTGGTCCTTGTGCAGCCTGCAAATAGTGTATTGAAACTAAAGTATTCATAAATGGAAATGTCAAATTCAATTTCAATTGGTTCACCAACTGCAACTTGAAGGATGTAGTATACACTATTTTGTGCATATGCAATTTGGTTTACGTAGGCCAAACAAAACAGAAGGTGAAAAGTCACATCAAGCAATGCCGAAGCAGGATCGGATGTACAGTAACGGGGGCACTGCTGGTTGAACACTTCCAACTGCAACAACATACAGAGAAGGATCTACATTGGCAGATCATCGAGCAAGTGAAACCAGACCCCAGAGGGGGTGAGAAATCACAGATATTATCACAGAAGGAGTTACAGTGGATTGACAAATTGGACTTTATAATTCATAAATTGAACTCCGAAGGTGATTGGAGACAAGCTCTATTCATTTGCTTTGACTGTATTCCATTTGTTCTTCATAGTAGTCCAATAACTTCTCTGGACTACACCTTTTCAATGTTCACTCCATAAAGTACAGTTTCAGAATAGGTGGGTTCCATCCCTCTCTTTTAGACTTTTCTCGCAAAGGTTTTTGCATTTCTTTAACAGTGCCAGCTCCCCACACTTTTCTCTACGCGTGCACGCTATGTAAGCTTTGGTTCTCTATTGTTAGATCTCTAGCGCACACACTGGCCCCACAGCGGTGCAGTTTGTAGCCTCTCCTGCATGAACAGCCAATAAGTACAGCCAATATGAACGCTCTACTAAAGAAACCTACGGCTGACCCGAGCGACCTGAAAAACTTCCGCCCCATCTCTCTTCTGCCTTTCCTAGCCAAAGTAATAGAGAAGACCGTCAACAAACAGCTGACCAACTTCCTGGAAGACAACAACCTGCTCGACCCCTCACAAACCGGATTCCGAACCAACCACAGCACTGAAACCGCCCTCATCTCAGTCACTGACGACATCAGAACCCTGATGGACAACGGTGAAACAGTCGCCCTCATTCTGCTCGACCTCTCGGCTGCCTTTGACACCGTCTGTCACCGCACCCTAATCACCCGCCTCCGCTCCACCGGAATCCAAGGCCAGGCCCTGGACTGGATCGCCTCCTTCCTCTCTAACCGTTCCCAAAGAGTTTACCTCCCTCCGTTTCGCTCTGAACCCACCGAGATCATCTGCGGCGTACCCCAAGGCTCATCACTCAGCCCGACACTCTTCAATGTCTACATGAGCCCCCTCGCCAACATCGTACGCAAGCACGACATCATCATCACCTCCTACGCCGACGACACCCAACTTATACTCTCCCTCACCAAGGACCCCGCCAGCGTCAAGACCAACCTACAAGAGGGTATGAAGGACGTCGCAGATTGGATGAGGCTCAGCCGCCTAAAGCTGAACTCGGAAAAAACGGAAGTCCTCATCCTCGGCAACACCCCGTCCGCCTGGGACGACTCCTGGTGGCCCACTGCCCTCGGCACCGCACCGACCCCCACAGACCACGCCCGCAACCTCGGCTTCATCTTGGACCCTCTTCTCACCATGACCAAGCAAGTCAACGCTGTGTCCTCCGCCTGCTTCCTCACCCTCCGCATGCTCCGCAAGATCTTCCGCTGGATCCCCGCCGACACCAGAAAAACCGTGACCCACGCCCTCGTCACGAGCCGCCTGGACTACGGCAACACCCTCTACGCCGGGACCACAGCGAAACTCCAAAACCGCCTGCAACGCATTCAAAACGCCTCGGCCCGCCTCATCCTCGACATTCCCCGCAGCAGCCACATCTCCGCACACCTGAGACACCTGCATTGGCTCCCAGTCAGCAAAAGGATCACCTTCCGACTTCTCACCCACGCACACAAAGCCCTCCACGACAAGGGACCGGAATACCTCAACAGACGCCTCAGCTTCTACGTCCCCACCCGCCTCCTCCGCTCCTCTGGCCTCGCACTCGCTGCTGTCCCTCGCTTCCGCCGCTCCACGGCGGGTGGGAGATCTTTCTCCTTCCTGGCGGCCAAGACCTGGAACTCCCTTCCCACCAGCCTCAGGACCACCCAGGACCACTCCGCTTTCCGGAGACTCCTAAAGACCTGGCTGTTCGAGCAGCGATAACCCCCCCTTTTTTTCCCCTAGCGCCTTGAGACCCGCACGGGTGAGTAGCGCGCTTTATAAATGTTAATGATTTGATTTGATTTGATTTGATAAGTACCAGTGTCTCTCAGCATGAGGGCATCAGCTTGCCAATTTCCATTCCCATTTTTGTTTTTTATTGTGCTCCTATTTCTCATTCTAGGAGACAAAAGTTCCAGGTACCAATCTTCAGAGAGTGCCCTCCCTTTACCAGAGGTGCCCAGTTTCCCCTGGCGGTAAGCTTTTTTAAAGCTTTTTTTAGCTGCTTTCACTGTTGGCATGCTTCCCCCCCACGCAAATGACAGATGCAATTTTTGCAGTGATGTAGGGCACCGTGATTATTAGACTCCGCAACTATCTGTTTAAATTAGCATGGTATAGCACCACCTGATACCCACTATGTCCTACACATTCACAGTGGTTGAGTGCACCTCAGCATTAAAAATCGTTCTGTGATGGATTGATGCAACTTTTGCAGTGCTTTGGTTCACCGTGATTATTAGACCCTGCACTTATTCGTCTATATTAGTATGGATTGACACTCCTTCATACCTACTGCAACCCGCGCGTTCACACATCAGTTAGGTGCACCTTTCCACTACCGATCAGGCAACATTCTGCCTTTTTTGACAGCGAACATGGCATTCGCCCGTGTAGCCGGGCGCCGGAACACCCGGCTACCGACAATGGCGGCCTCCAGACCGGCCGATATCCCGGGGGCCCTGCGGGGGCGGAACAGGAAAACACACCCCTCGGGAATCCGGATATCCGGATTCCCATTGTGCAAAACACCGCGGGATGTCCCTAGCGAGGTAAGGACGACGCAGATGCGGAGGAACAGAAAGAAGAGGATGACGCGGGAAGAGAAAGGAAGACAGAGTTGGAAGACGTAGAAACAAGGGAGCGACTGAGTGAAGAACCACACGAGGAGCGGAGCCGCCCGGAACAGCTGACTCCTGGAGACAAACCCGACAAAGGGCAAGGAAGCCCAGAAACGCTGAGACTACGCCACGTCCCTGGAGGGGCGTGGCTCCAGCAGGTACAGTCCTGCTTACAAAGCAGGATAAACGCTTTGGTGGGGAAGAAGGAGGGGGAGAGAGGAAGGAAAAGGGGTGAAGGAGGGAGAGGGGGGAAGGGAAAGGATCAAGAGGGGGAATAACTGGCAGAAACTTTCATAAAGTAATTTTCTTATACCTGATTGCATCATTTGCGCTTGTTGTGGTTTGCTTTGAGGATAAGGGAACTAATTACTGAGCGTGACCTCTTTTCCCTAATATCCACACTTACCATGATGACATGGGTGAGGTATATTTGACGTGTCCTTCATAGGATTTTTTTTCACTAAGGTGTTTATACTATCGGGTAAACCCCCCCTTTTCCCAATACCCCCTTTTTCTTATTAGTTCACCATACTCTCTCTCTCTCTCTCTCCAAATCCTCTCACCATACTAACACAGTCCAAGAAGCAAAATCCAGAGTTACGACTTAGCTTACCTTCTTTCCTTTCCCAGCTTCCCTGGTGATACCATTCCACCACGAGATCTTCAGCGGGACTCCAGAGGACCTGAAAGAGAGAAGAAGAAAGAAGGGATTACTACACCGAGTAGGAAAGACTCATAGACTGATAGAGAGGACTTGTGAATTACCAATAAAATATACATCTCTCTCTCAAACCTAAAACCCCGAGTTGTCTCGTATGTCCTTACCGCTATGCTCACCGCCACAATCAGCCATCCAATGAATCCTTTAGGATCCATGCATTGTAATCCACTTTTGGCCTAATTTTGATTGGAACCACCATGGTCTTGAGAGACACTAATGCTTGATATGTTTCCTTTCTGCATCTAGTTTCTGTGCATACTTCCCAGCTACGTTATCCCCACTCCATGGATGAGTTTGCACGTTTTACTCCCCTCTTTGTTTTCTACGCACACAACCATGAATGTGAAATCATGGAATATATTTTTGTGTGGTGTCTGACCCACAAAATTTGTATCCTTTACAGATTGTACCACATTGCTTTGATTTATTATTTTCATTTTGGGATTGTTTCCACGCAATGGTATTTGTCCCCAGACAATGACATATTGTTATTACCCAGTGTATCTTGCATACATGCTAATCAGATTGATCACAAAAATCATAATGTATTCCCACTGAGAGTCTTGTCAAGATGTATTTACTTTATCAGCCTCTGGAGACCGATGTACATATTTACTGTATATTTATTTTTGTACAGCACCAACACACATCTACTTCACTGATGTCACCATCCACTTTCACTGCATCATATTTGGAGCACCTGTATTGTGATATGTTATACTGAATTAGATTAGCTTTTTCAATCCACACTGATTGATTCTGAATTGATATATTTCAGTCTGCCTAAGAGGTTTAGGCTTGATATCTCTCCCGCAGTGAACCACTGTTCTATATTTGTATTCACAGAGTGTTGCAAGGCAGCAATTTGTGTTGCCTAGATATGTCAAGCCACGCAAGGCCACGCAAGATGGCCTTGCGTGGTTTGATAAATCCCATTTAGATTAAGGCTTTGTGTTTCCCTTGTGAGATGGAAGGACAATGCAAAACCCAAAACCTGGTGTTTTGTGGGAGTATCAAAGAAGTCAATGGACCAAAGCCAGTCAATGTATATGGTGAGAAACAAGGACAACCGTATTCCGCTTATAACACCTTCTGAACAAAATTCAAGGTCCTTGCAGCTTTACACTTCCTAGCCACTGATTAATTCCAAAGAAGGACAGGCATCACTACTCGCCTGTTCTGCTGTGTGCACCATGTATTGAAATATCTTCTCCAGCCCTTGCATCATCATGAGTCCATGGCAGAATCTGTGGTTGAAAGGCAACACCTTTCATAGGAGTTCTAAGGAGTTTCCCATTTCCCCAGCGAGAGCAGAACCATTGACTACATCCCTAATACCCTGCAAACACCAAAACAGTTTTATATCAGAAAAAGTTGGCATTCTATCAATAAACAACTTATTTGTGATGCCAGAGTCATCATCTAACATGTGAATGTCAATTTCAGTGTATCCAGCCACAGAAGCTACGGATTCAGACATTCTGCTGTAGCAGCACAGTTGTAAGCCGGAAAGTACTGAGGCATATGGGTAGTATGAAGGTTTTGTGTGAATAAAATAACACATTCAAAATTTTGGAAAATGTGAAGGAGAGGACACATAATGATGTCCACTCAACCATACAAGCACAACACATGGCATGAGATATGCACCAATGAACTACATGTGCTGTGTACATCCTGGAAACATCAACTAACAAGAATAAAATGTGATAGATATGGCAGTGCTTATCCAGTGCAACCACATCTTCTGATGCTGTTCAAACAATTCACTATACAAAAAGGTCACAGACACAATTGTACGTCAATTGTACTTTCTGCATGTCTGCGCCAAAACTCCAATTAGCAATCATCTTAATGAACAAGTATTGGTTGAAGTCCTACAATCAATTTGGTGTCAAGCCTTTCCTTCACTCTTTTTGTCAGACATCCAACTTTTTTGTGTGCTGCAGGTGCGTCACTTATTGTGATGCACCAGCGGCACATAGTGCAAACCTATATCTAGGAGGCCACACAAAACTACTTTGCGTGGCTTTTTATGGCCTTGTAAATATGGTGTAATGCAACGCAGCACAAGTCACTGCACTGCCTTAGACTGTGTCAGGGAGGCAGACCATGGGCAGTGCGGTGGGTGTTCCCACCCAACACCCACGGGTGTTGACGCATTCCCAGATTTACAAGAATCTGTAAAACTGGGAATGTGTCAAAACTGTACTACTCCAGTAAAACTGTACAACTCCACAGGGCAGGGATTAGGAGGAGAAATATCTTTATTCCACCTTGTTATTTCCCCTTCCTATGTGTACTGTAGCACACATAGAAAGAGGAAAATGCCTTTCTGGATTGTTTTGTGCAGGTAGGTGTCCCTTCATGCACATAAACAATCCTGTTGACAACACGGACACCCCTTCACCAAGATGCAAGGTGTCTATGTCAGCGCTAAGCAGCCATTTCTGCACCAGGGCAGGGGAAAGGACAGAAATGCTTTGTACCTGGTAAACATGATGCATTTCTGTGCCTTGCTGTGGCACAGTGAAGCTCAGCAAGGTCACTTGCGCTCTGCACCACATCTTTGCAAATATGCCCCTTAGTGTCATGAGATAAAAGGACTCATTTGCTGTATTCCAAATAGGATGCAAAGGGGGTTGTAAGTATCAAGTCTTCCCATGAAGAGGTCTGTTTAGGTTGAGCATGGCAACGCTCAAACGCTGCTTTTTTTGACATGTTGGTATCTATGTGGGCTTTTAACCACACCCCTTCACGTCCATCACTTTCACTCATTTGTGGGCTTGCCTTTCAAAAATCCCTCCATGACACTGGTAAATGCTTTACATTTGTCCTGGCGGTTTGGTTACCGCCTTGCCCATCAACCCTGTTAGATGGATAATTGCTGATTTGTTTGACTGCGAGCAAACTCCTTTTTCATTTTGTGTCTCTCCATTGTGCTCACGCTCATGGCGGCCGAGGCGTTTTGAATTAACTTGCTTATGTCAACTGTTTTACTTTTCATTTTCAATTTATGTGGCAAGAAAAGTCCAGTTAGGAATTTACAAAGCTGATAGCTCTAACTAGAGCAAACGCGAGACCCAGTGCCTTGCAAATGCTTGTTTTATCTAGTTACTTGTTTTATTTATAAATGTTTAAACCACACATTTAATGTACTCCTGTGGAAAGAGCTTTCATGTTACTCATAAATCTAGACATAAACTTTATACCCCGTTTTAAATAAGCGCAAAATAGTTTAATATAAAATTGTTATGCTCGCGTTTAAATATGTTTTTATTAAGACAGCATTACATTTCAAGAAAAATGGCTTATTCCTGTAACACTGTGGGTGTTTCTGAATTTGCATAGGATGTATTATTTACATATCTCACGCTTAGGAAAATAATGAGATGCACATTTTGTTGTCTCGAGGGGAACAGCGTGCGTTGGACAGTGGATGAGGCGCCTGTTTGTATTTTGCTCAAACAGTCTGGAGCTCCTCCTTTTATCCTTCACATTCAACCCGTGATGTTGCATCTGTGGAGCGCGAGGTTTCATGTGGCGCTCGACCTCAGAGAATAAGTACCCGACTTTTTAGAGCAAACAGGCTTTGCTGCTTCGTTGAGGGGTCACAAGCTTAGCAGAGCCCCTTACTTTAAAATAGTTCACACAATGACGGGGAAGAATATAGTGTCAGCGCGCTAAAGTGCACATTTTTTTGTTTATGTTTGCGTGGTTTTCGAGTGGTTTGTCACAATGAAACAGATGGCACTTGGCAAATTGGTGCACTGTTTCTCAGTTTTTTACAGAAGGAACAGATGTCTTCATTACAAGGCACACAAGGGTTTGTAACGGAATGTGACAAGAAGAAAAAGTATGAAAAACGCTGACATTTCTTTTGTGACTTGAAGTGTTTCTAAGTCTTCAAAGTACAAATGGGGTTTTGTCAGCATTGAGCTGGAAAAATGTTTAGAGGCTGTCGGAGAGGGTACATTGTGGCAACAACAGACTGACCTCTTTGCCAAACTCTCAGCCCACCTGCCCGATTTAAATATGGGCAGACTGTCAGGTTTACACCGATAGAGTAAACTTTACTCCATCGCCGTAAATCTCCTGGGAGTAGGGGCGGTGCCATCCAACTTTTCATCTTATTTAGTGTGGGCTGTCCGATAGCTTATTTTTTGTCACTGTTCATCATCCCCAGGTATATCCTGGTGACGAGGGTCAGTAGAAAAATGACAATCATTTGTCGTCAAACATATTGGCAAAAGTGCAATTAGCCATGTAACAGGGTCGATATCCAAGGCGGTGACCAAACCGCCCAAGTAGGGACTAATGTAAACCATTTATCAGTGATAACAAAGGATTTTTGAAGGGCAAGCCCGTGATTGAGCGATATTGATGGGCAGGAGGTGGGCATGGTTAAAAGCCCAAATAGACAGCAATACGTCGGAAAAGCAGCGTTTGCACGCTGCTATGCGCAACCTAAAAATTACCCCATTCACAAGGGGGAGATATTTCCATGGTGCACAGGCCAGTAGTTTTTAGGTTGAGCATAGCAGCGCACAAGCGCTGCTTTTCCAACGTGTTTGTATCTATGTGGGCTTTTAACCATGCCCACCTCACGCCCATCACTTTCACTCGTTCGTGGGCTTGCCTTTCAAAAATCCTTTGATGACATTGGTAAATGCTTTATGTTTGTACTGCCTTGAAGTGGTTTTGTTACCACCTTGGGGACCAAACCTGTTACATGTATAATTGCATGTTTGCCGATATGTTTGATTGCGCGCAAACTTCTTTTTCCTTTTGTGTCTCTCCTTCGGGCACACGCTCATGGCGGTCGTGATGCTTAGAATTAACTAACCCAATAACTAAGTTTTCACTCATAGTGTGTTTTTTTTTCTAGCTTTGCACCATCTGGCAGGATGGGGTCTCGCCTCCTCTTGTTTGCCCTCATTCCTCCCACCCCTTTGTCACACGCGGGCTGAAGAGGTCTCCATGGGGACCCGCTTGTGGGCCATGCCTCTGGAGTTCCTGTGCCAAGTGCTTACCCTTTTATGGGGACACAGTGAGTGACACAGTGTTCTTAAAGTGTAAAAGGCCATTTATTTAGAACAGGATTGCCTCATATACAATAACATCATACAACTAAACTTTAACCAAGTTCAAAACCCCCCAACAACTTCGAAAACCTCTTCCCAGTCCTCTTTTCACTCATCCCATCCATTAGCCTCCGTTCATCCATCTTCCACTTCAATTGACCCACACATCCCCCTTTTCCTTTCATCCCCTGCCTGCTTCGGGCATCCCCCACGCTATCATCCTTCACCTGTTTTCCTTCTCCCCCCTGGAAGGGTGGCCAATCCTGCATCTGACTTTCCACCCTCCCCCATCTACTGCCACTCAGCACAAACCCAATAAGCATTTTGCTGCCCCACCAGCGAACCCGCTGCAACATTGCACACTTCTGCTCTGTCCTTGAGCCACATCTTCTCTCCCCACAAATCCCCCAACATTAGTTGGAGCTCAATGACCTAATACGAATTACCCAGCTCGGAGAGATGGCCACAATCCGACTTGAACAGCCCTCCCGTTTCTTCCTTAATGTCCTCGTGTTTCAACACCTTTATACCATGCACCCAGCAGAAAACCCTCATGGCTCTATTTAGCTTCCTCCAAGCCCTCTCCACAGCCCTATGTTTGAATGCCCCTCTCCACTTCCTCCAAGGTACAAATTCGGTCCATACTATGCAAGCATCAAGCACCTTTTGGCAAAGCAACTCCAGATCTCGTTACATATGTTGCAGTAGGGTGAGCCCTGAATGTTTCACCAAGTCATTTTCCCCCAAGTGCAAGAACAGCATATCCGGGCAACCCCAATTGGGCATCATTGATGTTAGAAAAGGAAGCTAATTGCCCCACCTCATTCTGCTCTTCCCCCACCACAAAACGTCATGCGATCCACTTGACAATCCCAATGAGCGTCCATATATCTGCCTTTCTGCGTATTTCGCTGCCCAATGGATGAATGAATGACCGACCATCCCAGTGACGATCTTCCCCTTCCTGGGGCCGGCCACACAACCTGCAAAGAGAACAGATGTTATTACCAGAATACCACACCCCTACCCCAGCCCCTCTTTTTCTACCCACTCAGCCATGACGAAAATCCACTCAAGCCCTCACATAACGCTTGCAGCACCGTGACCGCCACCTACTTATTTGCCTGATTGCTGCCCAGTCCCAACCCAGGTGCGCCGCGGCAGTGGCTGCCCCAATCCTGAAAGAATGAGTCCCATAGCACTGTGCCTGTCTCCCAATCCTTCTCAGTGCCATTCGCAAAACAGCCAGCAACTGGAATGCAGTGAGCTTTTTGCAGCTCACATGGCTAAAGATGCCTTTCTCACCAATCGGCCATGCTGCCCTAAAACTGCTCCACTGAACAATCGGACAAGCAGCTGCATCCCCCCTCTCCTCAGCCATACCCATTTTCCTTTCCCCAGCTGGTCCATTTTGGACTTTCTGAGCCACATGCCCAAGCGCTCCTCCTTCAGGCACATGTCACCCATCCTTACACCTAACCCCTTTCCCACACCCAACAGCTCAGACACCCGAAATGTTCCAAAAGACATCCACACCATGCACAAATGAAGCAAAGCCATCTCACGAGGGTCAGCACAGCAAACCGGCAACACATGCAACAGCTCTAACAGCAACTCAAACGTTATGGGTTCCCTTGCTGCCTTGCCCTTGTCCGGCCTCACTCTACCCCACCCCTTCAACATCCTACCCAAAATTTCATCCTTTGCCGATTCACAACCGAAAAACTATTTCCTTAAAAAAAAATGCTGGCCAGCTTCCCCCAATCGTTGCATGCGACAAACCCTTTTGAATTAAGAACAAAACAAATCGCAACATGCAAGACTGCAGCATGTCCGTGCTCTGTACCAAAAAATCCCCCACCCAACTTTCAAAACTCTGAAATTCCAACCATGCCAGTTGATAATTGCTCCGAGTTGAGTTTGCTAAAGACATCTCCACCAGCCCAATGACCATCACGCCCCCCCATTCCCAAATGTCTGCCGGGACCGCTGTCTTGAGTCGCTGCGCTCCTGGCGCCAAGCTGCAAAACCGATGCCACTGTGAACGAGACAGGGGATCTGCAATGACATAGTTCACCCCAGGAATGTGTTCTGCCTTGAATATAACAATTAACGATAGACATCTAAGCATAAAAAATATCAACAAACACAACACCCTCACGTCCTTGGCTCTTTGTTTATTCACCAGTTCCACTACCGTCTTGTTGTCCACATGACAAAACGACCGTCCTGTTGGTCAGTTCATCACCCCGACAGTCAAAGCTACTAACAGAGGGAAGAATTCCAAAAAGGCGATACTCCTGCCTTGTGTCAGCCAACATGCTGGCCACTGCTCTGTGCACCACCTGCCATCCCAAAAAAGACCAAACCTTGAGGCCCTAGCTGCATCCAAGAAGATTTGCACCTTCCAGATTGTGTCCTCCTCCCGAACGTTCATGGAAACTCCATTGAAACTTGCCAAGAAAGTCTCCCATACTCTGATGTCTTCCCAAAGTCCCACCAACACTCAAATCCTATGGTGAGGAAGGGAGGCACCCAATATCGCAAGCCCCAGGCGCCTACAGAATGTCCTACCCCCTCCTACCACTCTGCGTGCAAAGTTGAGAAAACCTAAAAGCTGCTGGGCTGTGCCGAAATCAATCTTGTGCAAACCTTTCACCTGTCTCAAAAAGTCCAAAATCTCTGTGTCCAACTCAATCCCCAGAAATGTCAGAATACAAATAGAGCCTTCGGTCTTCTCAGGAGCCAAGGGAACTCCCATCTCTCTGAACAGTCCTTCAAAACCGCCTAATGGCATGCTACAAGACTGGGACCCAGCGCATCCCACAAAAAGGAAGTCATCTAGGTAGTGCTTCACCTCTCCATGCCCGCACACTTTGACAAAAACCCACTGCAGAAATGTACTGAAGGCCTCAAAAAGTGCACATGAAATTGCACAGCCCATAGGTAGAACCCTGTCTACATATATTGCCCCATCCAGCTGCATCCTTAGTAGCGAAAAATCCTCAGGATGAATGGGCAAGAGCGGAAAGGCTGCCTTAATGTCCCATTTAGCCGGCTCTGCCCCTCTACCACGAGCCAAATGGCATTGTCCACTGAAGCGTACACCACCCTTATGTCCTCCTGTGCGATGAAATCATTCACCGATGCCCCCTCTGGCCAGGACAAATGATGGATAAGGTGAAACTCACCTCAACGTTTCTTAGCAACAATGCCAAGCGGGGAAGTCATCAATGTGTCCAGAGTCAAGTTAAAGAATGGACCTGCAATTCTACTTTCCATGACCTCTTTTGCCAATTTTTCCGCTACCACCTGTGGAATGGTTTTAGCAGACCACAAATTGTATACCCACTTCCTCTGCGTCAGCCCTTGATAACCTATCCAAAAACCTTCTTTGAAACCCCATTCCACCTTGCATGCTATGTCCCTGTCCGGGTACATATGCAACCAAGGTAGCAAAAATTCAAGCTTAATTGGCGTAGGTGCCCTTTGGCGCAGAAGCGCCCTGCATCCCTCTACCCCTGGCTGACCTCCACTGTTCTGCGGGACTTGTGAGAGAAAAACACTGCATGACGGGGTGTTGTCTCCCGCATTTGGGACATTCATGTCTGAATTTACAGGGATGGTGCGAGCAGAAACCCTTGTTAAAGTTTCATGCTCCAGACGTGAACAGTTGTGGTCGCTCTAAAGCGCCAGCCCCTCCCCTTGGGTTGGACACACCTGAAAGGGCTTGTACACTCCCAGCTGGCCACTGGCGGTATGTGTGGATGTGGCGGAATGTAATGAAGCCATCCACTGCATCCACAATCCCAAGTCAACATCCCCCCAGGGTTTGTCGGGATTCAAGCTGACCCCTGCTCTGAATTCCTCATCATAGTTCAACCATGTAAAACCCCTAAAATGCATTTGTGCCTTGTGTATAATGTCCATGTATTTAAAAAGCACAATGTCACTGTCAGGAAATTTTTCACAATAGATACTGGCATAAATCAAAAACGTGGACGTCCAGTTATCCATCGTAATTGGCACCCTGGGCCTGCGTGCTAGCTCCCATTCCTCCTCCTTGGAGCCCTCCTTAGCCTGAATATCCCTGAGGAGCAATTTGAACACATCTATGTATTTGTGTTGCCAAGTCCTGGACTTCGTCTTTTCCGCCAAGTGAGAACCCAAAGGCATCGCAAGACCCATATAAGGGAGCCGCTTCCTCAACCCCTCTCCGCCCTTGTCCTCCCCATCCTTTCCATCACCCTTCAAGGTGTCTCCCATGTCTCCCAATGGAGCCTCAGCCTGTACTGCCTATGTAACGTCCCCACCTGGGCTGCACTAACTCCAGGTATGTCATGAATAGAATGATCTCCTACACCCACTGACTTGTGTGTAGTCCCAACCTTCTTTTGACCATTGCCCCACGTGGACCAACATTCTCCCTTACCTTGCATCAATGGCGCCTTCCCTTCGCTGCTGTCCGAGCTGGGTGAGCCCGTTCTTCCCCGCCTATGGTCGTCTTCACCTTTCCTGTGACTGCCTGTTCCTGTAATACAGAATTTGAAGAGGGGGTTGAGCCACTCTTGCGCCCGTCCCCCCTCCGGCCTTCGCTTCTCACCTCGCATTCACGTATCTCCCCTTCTTCCCATTCGTCCGACTCATCCTCGAAATCCAGATCCACCTCTAATTCTCATTTTCGCCGACCACACCATTCTCAGCCAACGTGTCGTTCCACTCAGCACGCGCATGTCCCTCATGGTGTCTGCCATACTTGCGCTCAGTGCGTTCCTGCGGTGTAGAGAAGGCCGCCGAAGTCCCCTCTAGTGCTTCAGACCAACATCCTGAAACTGCGTTGCGCCCCGTTGGCACCACCTTCTTTCTGACAGTCCCTTCCACTGACATTGACTCTTCGCGACACTTATGGCTGTATGCGCCACTCGTGTCTGTCGCACAGCTGGACCCCTCAGTTGCACAAGTCTCTTTACTGACCTCCCCGTAGGACCCACACCCAAGTGCCCAACCCAGACTCAGGGCCCTTCTGACCCCCACTTCCTCCTTGCCTGCCTTCCTTTTCAGGCGACGTTCCCTGTCTAGGGCCTCCTCCCTGCCCTTACATAACTGGGCCCATCTTTCTTCCTTCTCCTGGACCACCCCCCACGTACTTCTCACCCAATCCTGCTCTCCCTCTGTCGCTTCCCTCCCGAGCGCTACTTCTGCTCTCCACAGGACTCTTCATAGCTGGGCCTGATGTGAGTGGATGTGTTTTTCTACTTACATTTTTTAGTTGAGTCCCCTTGTATGCAGTCCAGTCAGCAGTGCATATGCACCGAATCAGCCCGAGCGCTTATCTTGTTTAGTTGGGTGCCCTGATATGCAGTCCAGTCAGCAGTGCACAGCTGCACTGAAGGAGGAAGAGCAAGGCCTGGGCGAGGAGACTGAGCTCCGGGAGCTCCCCAAGGCAGACAGAGGACTTTAGCCAGGAACACATTTGGGGGAGCACACCAAGGAACGTCACCATCACCGAGCGCCGACATGGAGGTGCATAGCGCTTTTCAATTTCTGTTCTCTGAAAAAAGCGTGATTTGCCATTGAGAAATTATGGTCCTCATTACAACATTGGCGGTAAATCCTGCTTACCGCTGTGCAGAAGACCGCCAACACACCACCGCGGCTGCAGAATTCCGCTACAGAAATTACGACCCACAGCTTGAAATCCGCCAAAATCCAGACACCTACACAAATCCGCAACACCAAAGGTCAGTGATAAACTGGCGATAAGAAAACCGACACCGTCGCGCCAACAGGAATATGCCCACACTATCACGACCCACGAATCCATGCGGCGGTCTTTCAACCACGGTAAACCATTGGCGGTACACACCGCCGCGCTCACAATTTCACACACATTTACAAAACACAATCACATTAGACAATTCGAAATACACACACCTGATACACATACACACACCACTCCCACACACCCAATACAATATAAAAAACACACCCACATCACCCACAATCCCTTACAACCAGAATTGCGACAAATCCAGAGAGAGACACCACCATCAACAAACTAGCATCCACAGGCACTCAACACCATCACCCACACAACATCCATGCACCTCACACAACACATACAAACACATCCCCTCACAAATCACAACACACACCACCTCACACATCACCCACACCACCCCGTGGCACCGCAACGACACCCCAGGTTTTCTGAGGAGGAGCGCAGGGTCATGGTTATTCGGATCACAGGTGCAGCACACCTCCATAGCTAGGAAGATGGAGCTATGGCGCAGAATCATGGACAGGGTCAGCGCAGTGGGACAGCATCCAAGAACACGGGATGACATCAGGAAGAGGTGGAACGATCTACAGGGGAAGGTGCGTTCTGTGGTCTCAAGACACCAGATTGCAGTTCAGAGGACTGGCGGCGGACCCCCACCTCCTCCCCCACAACTAACAACATGGGAGGAGCAGGTCTTGGCTATACTGCATCCTGAGGGCCTCAAAGGAGTAGCTGGAGGAATGGACTCTGGTAAGTCAAATCTTTAACTACCATATCCCCCACCCTACCTGCATGCCAACACATACCCCCACCCTCACCCTCACCCCCATCACTCCAACTCCTCACATATGTCCCATTATCACAAACCACATATCCCAACACCAAGCCCTGCATAAAACAACAAAGCATGGACACCCATCACCAAAGCATGTCCACTACACATACCCACACAGACCCCAAAACAATTATCTCGCAAGGTCCTAGACAAGAATGTAAGCACTGGGGTACAGGGTCACCCACTCATTGCACACCATGGCACCCACAGATGCAATAATCATGCCTTTACACCTCTGCAGGACCCCTCCCCAGGGTCACCAGACAGGAGGTTCCAGACATGTCCACCCCCCCACAGAAGAGGCCCACAGTGATGACAGCAGCTCTGTCCAACTGGATCTCGATGACCAGCTCAGCCCATCTGGGCCCACTAGACAGTTGGTTCCGCTCACACTGGCACAAGCCACTACAGAGCTCCCCCCTCTGGAAACACCAGCACAGCAACCCCCCCCCCCCCCCAAGCGGGCCCATACCTCTGTCCCCAGGAAACGTCAAGCAGCAGTGTGTCCACCACTACAGGGAACCCAGGCTAACCCACCACCCCAGCAACACCAGGGACCTGGGGACAGTGGTAGTGGGCACACGGTTCAGGGGACAGAGGCCCAGGAAAACCGGGGAACTGGGAGGTCTGCTGTGTGAAGGGGGAGGACAGGCCCAGGGAACCCACTCTCCACGAGGCCCACTCCAACATCATGGGAGAGTACCGTCATTCCCAGGAGACGATGGCAACGGTACTGGCCAAGTTTCAGTAGACCCAGCGGTTGCAGGAGGAACAGTATTTGGGGTTCAGGGAGGAACTCAAGTCCATCAATACCACCCTAGGCACCATTGTAGGGGTGCTGAAGGACCTTGTGAACACCAGGAGGGACACTGTGGCACAACAAGGGGCCCCTGACACTAGCCTGGAAGATAAACTGCCCACCACCTCTGCCTGCGCTAGTGGACAGGAGGCACCACCACAGGACCACAACACCAGCACCCCACCCCCTGCAGATGGAGAACCACCCCGCAAGCGGTCCCTGAGATCCAGGGCAAAGACAGAGAACAATGCCAAGACCCCCGCCAAGAAATGAGACCACCCTGAATGTCATCCTTCTGTCCCACTTTGTCACCCTGTCCATCCTTAAACTGCCCTAGCTCCACTTCCTATGACCCTTTGGACAACGCACCTGTGAGACTAATAACTGGACTCTGCCATGGACATTCCTCCACCATCATCCCTGACCATTTTACAACCCCCTTCACTATTTAGCACTTAAATAAACACCCTTGAATCACAAAACAATCTGGAGTCAGTCTGTGCTTTCACAAATGTGTATTTGCAATAACTGAGGAAAATAGCAATGTCCATTCTATTGTCAACATACCTATGTCACACAGCTCTAGTCCATTAGGTAACATAGCAGAGGTCACACAATGGGAGCCACATCTGTGAAATGGAAAGGCAAAGTGACAATTCAGGGTCCATACACTGGGTGAAAGTGACAGACAAATGATAGGTCTAACAATTTTATCAGATGTAGGAGGCAGTGATGTCTTCTTACCTGTGTCTCACTAGAAGTATTGCTGGATCACGTTGTTTCTGTTGTCTATATCCTCTTCTTCTGCCTCCTCTTCTTCACTGTCCACAGGCTCCACAACTGCCACAAGACCTCCTTCTGGGCCATCCTCCTGCAGAAAAGGCACTTGTCGTCGCAAAGCCAAGTTGTGCAGCATACAGCAGGCCACGATGATCTGGCACACCTTCTTTGGTGAGTAGTATAGGGAACCACCTGTCACATGGAGGCACCAGAACCTGGCCTTCAGGAGGCCGAAGGTCCTTTCTATCACTCTCCTAGTTCGCCCATGTGCCTCATTGTAGTGTTCCTCTGCCCTTGTCCTGGGATTTCTCACTGGGGTCAGTAGCCATGACAGGTTGGGGTAACCAGAGTCACCTGCAAATATCGAGGGAAATCTGTTAGACACACACTAACCCTTAGGGACAACCCCAGACCCGGACAACTATTCACAGGGTATAGGGTCCTTGTCCTCACCTATTGGCCACACATGGTGCCTGTGGACTTGCCCCATCATTTAAGGGATGCTGCTATTCCTCAGAATGTAAGCATCATCCACTGAGCCAGGAAACTTGGCATTCACATGGGAGATGTACTGGTCGGCCAAAC
Organism: Pleurodeles waltl; assembly: GCF_031143425.1. Lineage (NCBI taxonomy): Eukaryota > Metazoa > Chordata > Amphibia > Caudata > Salamandridae > Pleurodeles > Pleurodeles waltl. Next base: position 494,173,250 of record NC_090448.1, read on the forward strand.
ACACCATCTGCACATTCATTGAATGGTAGCTCTTCCTTTTTCTGTACACCTGTTCACTCCTGCGTGGGGGTACCAAGGCAACATGTGTCCCATCAATGGCACCTATGATGTTGGGAATATGTCCCAGAGCATAGAAGTCACCTTTCACTGTAGGCAAATCCTCCACCTGAGGGAACACGATGAAGCTGCGCATGTGTTTAAGCAGGGCAGATAACACTCTGGACAACACGTTGGAGAACATAGGCTGGGACATCCCTGATGCTATGGCCACTGTTGTTTGAAAAGACCGACTTGCCAGGAAATGGAGTACTGACAGGACCTGCACTGGAGGGGGGATTCCTGTGGGATAGCAGATAGCTGACATCAGGTCTGGATCCAACTGGGCACACAGATCCTGGATTGTGGCACAATCAAGTCTGTAGGTAACTATTACATGTCTCTCTTCCATTGTCGACAGGTCCACCAACAGTCTGAACACCGGAGGATGCCACCATCTCCTCACCTGCCCCAGCGGACATACCCTATGGATGAGAACAGTGAGCACAGAGTCAGCCAACACTGAGGTAGTAAAAAAATATTTTTATTGCACACATTTGTTAATACGCTATGTGCCTGTCTCTGTGTATATGCAAGGCCTATGTATGTGTGACGCATAAAAAATTGATGCCATGTGGCCCCCTTAAATGGCGGCTGCCTGACCTGTAATGTGGGACAAGGGGATGTGAGGTAACTGCGCTGGCGTTGGACACCGTCGCGGTAGGCGGTCGAAGACCGCGGCGCAATCCTGCATTGGTTAACATTGGGCCCTATGGGTTCCAGGAGCCAATGACGCTGTACGCCGGCGGTGACGGTTCGCACCGCCACGGACGTGACTGCCATTTTCTCTCTGTTCACTCACTTGTTACCTGATCTTTGACAGGAGAGGACCTATACTGCAAGTGCTGCTGTGACCTCGGTCTGGAAGCGACGATGGCTCTTGTGTCTGGGGAAAGGGCCCCTGCCTTCACATCGGAGGAGTTTGATAAACTAGTGGATAGGGTCCTCCCCCAATACACGCTACTCTACGGTCCTCCAGATAAACAGGTGAGTACATAGTGAGCATGCTGTATGGGCAATGCCTGTTTGGAGTGGTGTGGATGGAAGATACGGAGGGGAGATGAGGCCTCTATGTGCGTCAGGGCAAGGGTGGGAACGTGGGACAATGACGGTTACGGTCCAGACAGTAAAAGTTTTAAATTTTCCCCTGTACTATTCCTCTAGGTCAGCGCCCACCAGAAGAAGGATATTTGGCGTGCCATCGCCAAGGACGTCTGGGCCCTGGGGGTCCATCACAGACGGAGCACCCACTGCCGTAAAAGATGGGAGGACCTTCGCCGCTGGAGCAAGAAGACGGCAGAGGCCCAGCTGGGGATGGCCTCCCAATGTGGGAGGGGTGCCCATTGCACCATGACCCCCCTGATGTTTCGGATCCTGGCGGTGGCGTATCCAGAGTTGGATGGGCGCTTGAGGGCATCACAGCAGCCACAAGGGGGTGATTACACTCTCATTCAGCTGACTCTGTGTACATTGGAGGTGTCTGGGTGGGGGAGATGGTCAGTGGGTTACCCGAGGCTAGGGCGAGCTTTGTAGGCAAGGACCCTTTGTGAGGCAGGCTAAGTGGCACCCCATCCCCACCAGTGGTAAGAGCCATCTACACCTAGTCAGGCTCCTGTGACTTCCATGTGTGCAGCAATCGGGCATAGGCCATGTACCCCATGTCCCTGTGATTAATTAGGGAACTCTAAGTGCATGGCGTAGTGCAGAGGGCTGCTGTGTCTGTAGTGTCCGCCAACGGTAGCGGTATTGTATGTACTCAACATGTCTTTCTTCTTTCTTCCACCCCCCTTTTTGTGGTCTCCCTGTTCTTGTGTGCATTAGCATCATCAGGCGGAGGAGCTGTGCCACCGGAGCAGGAGGGAGCTGCATCCCACATGGCCCTGGAGGGCCAGACAACGGAGTCTGAATTCGCCTGTGGGACGGAGGGCGAGGGGAGCTCCACGGCGGGGACAGGAGCTGAGACCAGCGACACTGACTCTTCCTCTGATGGGAGCTCTCTTGCGGTGGCGGGCCCCTCTGTGCCCACCGCATCTCCAGGTACAGCCGCTCCCCCCCTATCAGCACCTCCCTCCCAGAAGCCCCTCAGCGTGTGTCCCATGGCTGCTCACCCAGGAGGGTGGGCATCTCCTTCGCCCCAGGCACCTCAGGCCCTGCCCAGTCACCCCTGCTGCCCTCAGTGAGGAGGCTATTGACCTCCTGAGATCCCTCACTGTTGGGCAGTCTACCATCCTGAATGCCATCCAGGGTGTAGAGAGGCAGTTGCAACAGACAAATGCATACCTGGAGGGCATTCATTCTGGCCAGGCAGCCCAACAGCAAGCATTTCAGGCTCTGGCCTCTACACTGATGGCAGCCATTGTCTCTGTGTCCAGCCTCCCCCCTCAACCTTCCTCCACCCAGACCCAATCCCCAGTACCTCAGCCTATCCCAAGCACACCATCAGACCAGCATGCACACACCTCAATATACAAGGGTGGCTCTGGCAAACATAAGCACCACACATCCCACAAGCACTCACACAAGCATCATACCCATGCACACATAACAACATCCACTGCCTCCACTGTATCCCCTCCTCCATGTCTCCCTCCTCTCTCCCTATCACGTCTCTACTCACACCTGCATGCACTACATCTTCAGCCACCACCTCCATCACCAGCACGCCCATCACCACACACGCCTCACGTGCACTCACCTCCCCCACTACCATTCACACATCCCTTGTGTCCTCTCCCAGTGTGTCTGTGGGCCCTCCTCCCAAAGTACACAAATGCAGTTACACACCCACCCAACAGCCATCCACCTCACGACAGCCTCCAGCCCATGCACCTTCACCCAAAGTCAGCATATGAACACCTCCTACAACCACTACCTCTTCCTCCACTCCCAAACCCCCTCGATCTACCCATCCCAGTGTGTCAAAAAAGCTTTTCCTCTCAAATGTGGACCTTTTCCCTACACCTCCCCCCCGTCTGTCCCCTAGGGCCCACCTTTCCACGTCCCAACCCAGCACATCAGCCACCACATCACCGGGCGCAGTGGTGCCAGCAATATCCAGATTCTGGAGTGTGCCAAGCAACAGGGCTGCCAGTGTCCCAAGAAGCGAGTCCAAGGACATTCCCCCACCTCCAAAACAGAAGAAGTTGCCCACATCCCGGAGGGAGAAGGCCAAAACACCTGCCACCAAGGGCTCAGCCAAGACAATAGTTGGGAGTGGCAAGACAGGTGCGCCACCATCCAAGGTGGGGAAGGGCCTGAAAAAGAAAGGCAAGTCAACGTCGCCAGCAACCTGCACTGCAGACAAGACCGCCACCGCCACATGCACCGCCGCCACGGACACCGCCGCCAGCACCCCGGATACTGATCCCTTCACCAGCACCGTAGACACTGTCCCTTTCAGCAGCACTGTGGTCAGTGAGCCTGCCACCAGCACCTCCGCTACTTACACCACCGCCAGCACCGCAGTCTGTGAGCCCCCCACCAGCACTGCCGCTACTGACACTGCCGCCAGCATGGCAGTCAGTGAGCCAGCCACCTGCACCGCAGTCATTGAGGCCGCCACCAGCACTGCCGGCCCAATGACCACCGCTAGCACCGCTGCCCCAATGACTGCCGCAAGCACTGCCGCTACTGACTCCACCGCAAGCACCGCCAGCGGCCACGCAACATCCTGAGCCAGTGGCACCACCGCAGACATGGCTGCCATCCCCAGTGGTAATTCGTACAAGGCTGCTGGTCAGTTCCCTGTCACAGCCACTACCTCAGTCCTTGGCAGGGTGAAGCACTCTGGGCACAAGGCCCCCTCCAGAACCAGTGGAGAATCACATCCACTACCTCAGTCCTTGGCAGGATGAAGCACTCTGGGCACAAGGCCCTGTCCGGAACCAGTGGAGAATCACATCCACTACCTGAGTCCTTGGCAGGATGAAGCACTCTGGGCACAAGGCCCTGTCCGGAACCAGTGGAGAATCACATCCACTACCTGAGTCCTTGGCAGGATGAAGCACTCTGGGCACAAGGCCCTGTCCGGAACCAGTGGAGAATCACATCCACTACCTGAGTCCTTGGCAGGATGAAGCACTATTGGCACAAGGCCCCCCCCAAGAACCAGTGGAGAATCACATCCACTACCTCAGTCCTTGGCAGGATGAAGCACTCTGGGCACAAGGCCCCCTCCAGAACCAGTGGAGAATCACATCCACTACCTCAGTCCTTGGCAGGATGAAACACTCTGGGCACAAGTCCCCCTCCAGAACCAGTGGAGAATCACATCCACTACCTCAGTCCTTGGCAGGATGAAGCACTCTGGGCACAAGGCCCTGTCCGGAACCAGTGGAGAATCACATCCACTACCTGAGTCCTTGGCAGGATGAAGCACTATTGGCACAAGGCCCCCCCCAAGAACCAGTGGAGAATCACATCCACTACCTCAGTCCTTGGCAGGATGAAGCACTCTGGGCACAAGGCCCCCTCCAGAACCAGTGGAGAATCACATCCACTACCTCAGTCCTTGGCAGGATGAAACACTCTGGGCACAAGTCCCCCTCCAGAACCAGTGGAGAAAGGCATCCACCTGAGAGACTGTGGCTTTGCACTCCCCAGGATGAAGCAGTGGGCAAACCACCCACTGGAGAGACTTGAGAGACTGTGGCTTTGCACTCCCCAGGATAAATCAGTGGGCAAACCACCCACTGAAAAGACTTGAGATACTGTGGCTTTGCACTCCCCAGGATAAAGCAATGGGCAAACCACCCACTGGAGAGACTTGAGAGAATGTGGCAGTGCACTCCCCAGGATGCAGCAGTGGGCAAACCATCCACTGGAGAGACTTGAGAGACTGTGGCTTTGCACTCCCCAGGATACATCAATCGTCATTGAGCCCCCTCGTGGTGCTGGCGTCGTGCACTCATCTGGCTGAGGTGCCCCCCTTCCCTTCCCCCTGAGGTGCCTGTTTTATTACGATCTGATGCCCCTGCAGTGTTCTCTCCGTTTTGATTGGGTATCGAGTGTGGGCCTCGCCCATGCATTTTGGGCCCAGTGGTCCACGGACTATATAGGTGCAGTACCTGTACTTGAATTCTTGGTGTGCATATTTGTTTATAGTGTATATAAAGTTTAGACTAATGGATTTTACATGATTGCAATTTTTCAAATCATTTCCTTTTGTCATTGCATTCTTCCAGGGGAGTTTAGGGATTGTAACTGTAATGTTTCAGCATGTATTGGTGTGTGTGTTGTTGTAAGTGAGGGTGAGGGTGGGGGTGTTGCATGCTACGTGTTTGTGTCATTCTCTTCTCCCTCCCCCTCCCCTGTGTTTTAGGTGCAGTACTCACCGTGGTCGTCACCGCTGTCGGTAGTGCTCCTGGTAGAGGAGCAGGAAGACAATCCCAGGGAGTATTTGGAGTTCTGGCTCCATGGCGTCCGGTTTCCTCGTGGGGTGTGTAGAGGTGAGTGTTTTCCCTTCCAAGTTCTGTTTCCGCCGTGTTTTTGTTCACGTTAAATCCACCCCGTAAAAGGTGGCAGATTGGCCTGTCATAATAGTGTGGGCGGTACATTGTCTTCCGCCTGTCTGTTGGCAGTGACCGCCATGCTGTTTGTTTGTACCGCCGTGGAGGTCGGAGTGTTAAAGTGGCTGCCTATGTTGGGGGTTTCCACCATGGTCGTGATTCCATTTTTTTTTACCGCCGGGCTGTTGGCGGTCTTACCGCCGCTTTAACACCGACCGCCAGGGTTGTAATGAGGGCCTATATCTTTAATAGACAGCTGGCTGATGGTCAGAGCAGAGGCACAGCAATTTGTTTAGTATGACGATACCGGAATTTCTCAGCAGGGTTTGATGTGTTTTTATAGGGCAGTAATGGCAGTTTTCAGTTTTGGCTGATATACCTTCAATGAATGAGCAACAATGTTCTTAGCAGTTCCGGTGTGTCTTATGTGCACCCGTATTGATCTTTGCAGCAAGGAAGGCTGGAATAATTTTAATTGGACAACACTGCAACTTTTCAGCATGGCTGTAATCATTTAAATCGGACAAAACTGCAAAGTTGCAGCGCTGTTAGTTCAGAAAACCTGGCACTCCTTGTAAGGACTGGTGTTCGTTTTACAGCATTACATTGCGACTTCTCAGCAGAGCTGATTAACTTTTCATGGCTCAGTACTATCACTTTTGATCCCGGATGCTCTACTTTTGGCAGTATAGCATTAGCACATCTTTGTGTGAATGTCTCACTTCAAGTGGAACAGCACTAACACTTCTCAGTAGGACTGCATTACATTTATTGACAATGTTCAGGCTGATTTACTACTAATGGAGCAATAGCCTCACCTTCTCATGGTGAGTGCATTCTGTGAATGGGACAAGGGCAGCACGTACCTGTGGGTTTGCTGTACTCCTTACGGTATATTTCTGTTAAAGGCATAAGGATTCTATAGAATGTTTCAATACTTCTACTGGAATATTTATCACATTCTCACCAGTGCTGTGTATACTTGTAATAGTTACAGCCATAAAAATAAGCAACAGACAGTAACATATTAGGAGCACCTCCCTTTATTTCCCAGTCAAGTCACCCCCGCTCCAATATGGCTGCTGTTCATGTCGCTATTTTCTACTCCAGATCTACAAAAGGCCAGAGAACCTTAGATTAGTCAGCCACGGAAAAGTAAAAACCTTGTCCTTCTACCAATTCTTCCATCATCAAAAATCTCCAACAATAAGCATTCTGTAATGTCTCTTTGTTAAATGACATCTGGTTCGACATACACCCTCTTGTGACATACTTAACTAGATGGCCTCTTTAAAAAATATGTTTTTGGCATGAGTTATATGCAGGGCCACTGGAATTATATGAAATTATGAGGCAGGGTTTACCAATTTATGTGGCAAGAAATGTCCAGTTATGAATTTACAATACCAATAGCTCTAACTCAGTCTAATGCGAGACCTTTTGCATTGCAAATGCTTGCTTTTTATATTTTCAGTGGGTCTGTGAAGGATGTGAGAGAGTCTGAGTGGGTGTGTGAGTGGGTGCATGAGTGTCTGAGTGATTCTGTGAGTGATTGTGTGAGTCGGGCTGTGAGCGGGTGCACAAGGGTCTGAGTGTGTCTGTGAGTGGGTGTGAGTTTCTGAGTGGGTCTGTCAGTGGGTGGCAAGGGCATGAGTTGGTGTGTGAGTGGGAGAAAGGGATTGAAAAAGAGAAATTGAGAGAGAAAGAGAGTGAGAAGTAGAGAGATTGATATTTTTTTAGGCGTATGGGTGAATAGGTGGGTTTATAATTAGCAGTATGGATGAGTTTGCATCTGTGAGTGTCTGCATGGGTAGGTAAGTGGCTGGCGGTAGAGTAGCTGTATCGACGAGTGAGTAGTTGTGTGAGTGCCTATATGACTGAGTGAGTGAGTGGGTGTGTGAGTGGCTCTTTGGATGAGTGAGTGGTTGTATGAGTACTTGTATGGGTCTGCGGATGGGTATGTGAGTGGTTTTGTGGGCATGTAAGTGGGTGTATGAGAGGTTGTATTGGGTGTGAGTGACTGTGTGGGTGCTTCTGTGAATGATGTAATCAGTGATGTCATCAGTGTTGTCATTTGAAATGTAATCAGTGATGTCACTGGCCATGTCATGAGTAGTTGTGGATGGTAAACAGTGCTCTGCCGACGGAGTTAGTGGAGGTTGCCCACTCCGCTCTCCAAGTGGAGCACAGCACTCCACACTCCAAGTGGAGCGCGGAGTTCAACAAAAACTCAATCACTGCTGCGTGGCAGAGTTTACCGGCAAAATGGCACCCACTGAGTGGAAAACATTGAAAGAAAACTATTCCTAGCCTTTAAACTTTGCAAACACAAAAGCTAAAAAGCAAGTTTAAATTGCGCGTCCTGTTTCTCATTGCTAGTGATTGGCCATGTGAAGACTGCTTGAAACATCACCAGTGCTACATTTCCCCTAAGAGCAGAGCATACTGGCTGCCAAGCCAATGTTATCAGGTGGCATGGACCTTTTCTGAGGGTGAGGATTTGGTGCTACCTACTGTCTGCCTCAAGAAATTAATTAAGTATCATTTGTCAAATAAAGATATTTTAAAACCATTGCTGGTCCCTTTAACAATTGGGCCTAGTAGCATTCCATTCATGTAATTTCAGTTACTTCCACTACCTCAGTACTTTTGTTTATCAATTTCCCTGTGTTAGTCAGCCCAGGTAATTTCACTTTTGAAGAAGGGCTGATATTGTATTGTAAATTCTTGCCTGCATTTGTCCTCAATGCAGCACTGGGATTCCATCATAAATGGAGGTTTATTGTAAAAATGAGGTGGAACATCGGCTGGGGTTACTCTTATCCACAGCAATAACAGAGCACTTGCATAGCCTTTATGCATTTTGCTTCTTTATCTGGATCCCTTTCCTGGTCCTAGATGGATAATGTAGTTCAAGCACCACGTCTGGAACAACTAGAATCCCAAAGAAAATTACATTAACTGTCGAGGACCGGGACATGCCAGGGATCCAGATAAAGAAGCAAAACGCATCAAGGCTATTAAAGATTGACACTGTATGACTGAGATTTTGGCATGAGGGAGCGCTGGTGGTGTACGCTTAGGTGGTTCTTGAACGGGGCAGCTTTCATCGATGTCTTTTGTGGGACCCGTTGGCACTGCAGCCGTGCTGGGGACTGCAAGATTGAAATGATGGCTCATTGTTGAAAACACCTATGGCCGTATTTATACTTTTTTTGCGCCTCATTTGCGTCGTTTTTTTACGCAAAAACGGCGCAAACTTGCAAAATGCCATTGTTTTTTTGTAGGTTTGCGCCGTTTTGCGTCAAAAAGCGGCACAAATGCGGCGCTAAAAAAAGTATAAATACGGGCCCTAGGGGCATATTTCTGTTTTGTGCGGCATAACTGCACTAATGCACTTTTTTATCAAAATCCTTAGCGCCAGCTAGCGACATCCCATAATGGCAATTGTTTGCCATATCTGTTGAATGGCACACACCGGCACTGAGGATAGGCTAGCGTCTAAAACAAAGACACTAGCCAGGGGGGCGCGATGATAGGGTAAAAGGCGCTAGTGGGTCAGAAATGACACTACGCTGGTTAGCAGCAATAAATATCCAGCTAACCAGCCTAGCATCATTTTCTAATGCACTAGCACCCACAAATTACTCCTGTCTTAGTAAAGACAGAAGTCATGCCCACCACCCCAATGGCCTGCACAAGGGACCAGTGTCCCCTTGGCACGACCATACGACCCAGTGCCAGGCAGCTCGCCCCATGTAAGGGGCCCCCAATGGCACATTAAAAAAAAAAAAAAAAAAAAAAAAAATATAATAATAAAACAATTAAAATACTTATACATACTTATCCAGGATGGGGTCCCCATCCAATGGTGTCCCTCTGGTGTGAGTGGGGATGTTGCTGGGGCTTGGGGTGGGCATCTGTGGGCCCATTCCATGGTCTTTGACCAGGTACCCTAACACCTGGTCTGACCCAGGCGTTAAATAATGGCGCTAAGCAGGCTTAGCGCCATTATTTGGGTCTGCCTACTCCATGTTTGCCGTTTCTGCGCCAGAGCATAAACCACTAGTCATGAGTGATGTAATATGTCGGGTCATAAACAGTGCCTTGTGAGGGGCATAAATTATAATTAGCTCAGGTAACTATAACTGCTGAATTTTACTGGTTGTGTATTAGTGAAATGCGAGCCTAACTATAATGTCCCTGTAACCTTTGTTTTTTCCTGTGAATTTCTAAGTTTTTTTAATTCTATTTCCTAACTATAACATCCCTGTAACCTTTGGATTTTTCAGCAAATTTTATAGATTTTTAATGATGTTTCTTAACTATAACCTTTTTAAGTGAATTCCTAAGGTTTTTTTTAATTATATTTCCTAAATGTAACCACTAACCTTTGACTTTGAATGTGCATGAGTGTCTCAGTAGGTCTGTGAGTGGGTGTGAGAGTGTCTGAGTGGGATTGTCAGTGGGCGTGTGTCTGAGTAAGTCTATGAGTGGGTGCGTGAGTCTCTGAGTGGGTTGTGAGTGGGTGACTGAGTGTCTAGGTGGGTCTGTGAGTTGGTGTGTCAATGTCTAAGTGGGTCTGTGAGAGTGTGCTTGCCTGAGAGGGTCTGTGAGCGGTTGCATTAATGTGTGAGTCGGTCGGTGGGTGGGTGTTTGAATGTCTAAGATGATCTGTGAGGGTGTGTGTGAGTCTGAGCGGGTCTGGGAGTGGGCTCATGAGTCTCTGATTGGTGTGTAAGTCTCTGAGTGGGTCTGTGAGTGGGTGCGTGAGTCTGATTGGTCTGTGAGTCGGTGTGTGAGTGTCTATGTGGGTCTGTGAGTGGGTGTGTGAGTGTCTGCACAGGTCTTTGAGTGGGCACATTAGTCTCTGAGTGCATCGGTGATAAAGTGCATGAGTTTCTGAGTGTGTCTGTGAGTGAGTGCATGAGTCTCTGAGTGGGTCTGTGAGTTGGTGTGTGAGCCTGAGTGGGTCTGCGAGTGGGTGCAGGAATGTCTGGGAGGGTCTGTGAGTGGGTGTGTGTATGTCTGAGTGTGTCTGTGATTGGGTACACGAGTGTCAGAGTGCATCTGTGAGAGGGTGCCTGAGAGTCTGTGTGGATGTGTCAGTACCAGTGTGAGTGATTTGGCCGCAAAGGAACCTCGCTTTCCCTTTTATCCAACAAGAGTCCACAGTATCGCACAAAATAACTACCCAAGTGGAGTTCATTCTGCCTCTTTGTTACATTTCCAGTACACATTCTACACTAAAGCTGCCTAGTGGCCCAGGAGGAAATGTCTCCAGCAACCTTGTGTGCATTTGGCAATGTGATTGTGACTCATACATCTTTCTCCAAAATTCTGTGATTATATGAAACCTCATATAGAGAGGCCAACGAGACTACAAAGACCTACATCTCCACCAAACCGATTCCTTTCACTTATCTATATGAAGTAAGTGCTTCTTTGTTTTGTGGAGATGTCCTCATATCACCCACCATCAAGAACATGCCACCAAAATCATCAGAAAACGCATTGTCAGGCACTTTGGTAAGTTGGCCATCATCCTGGCAAAAGACAGGAAGACCTTTTATTATTAATAGAAATGGGGGGTGGGGCTGTGCAAGAACCCCCATCTCCTGGGGTCTGGCCATGTCTTCCTGCGTGCCCTGAAGCATACCCAAGGCACCCACTGTGCAGTGGGACCGCAGGGGGAGCCTCAAGGCCCCTACATTCTGGGCCGACTCCACACCTCCTGTGGGAGCTGGCATTGCTATTACCCACAGGGAGCCGCTAGACATGCAGCCCCCTGTGTACCAAAGCAATCATTTCATGGGGGAAAGGAAAGAGATGAAACCTCCGCTTCCAACGGGTGAGAGCACTTTGGCAGTTTTCACCCACGGGAACCAGAGTGTTTGCTTTTGCTTGGTGGGAGCTGTCAGCTCCCGTGAAGCAAAAGCAAACAGCTATGTCACGGGAGTTGACACCTGGCAGGAATCCCCAAGGTGCCTCCTGCGTTATCTGTCAGCATCCCCAGGGATTAGGGTTAAATCATATCTCTGTTCTTGGTTAAACCTTCATGTTTCTAAGTAAACATAATGTTCTGTGTTACACAATTGGTTTTATCAATGCTTGTTTTACCATGGCTTGTTTGCTAATGTAGCAGGTGTTGACATGTGCTTCTTATTGGGTGAGGTGTAGACATGTGCTTCTAATTGGTTGTGGTGACTCATCCACATGTGGAAACTCAACTGCTTTCCTGATTGGCTATAAATAGCAGAGTGAAGCATGCCTCCCTGCTTGGCTTTGTTTTGCTTCCTGATCTCAGCATCTGATTTGGCAGTCCATCCCCTGCTGTCATCCTTATATTCAGGACTTTTGAGCCAATTCTTTTCTTTGTTCCTGTACCAGCTGACACCAGGCATTCCTCCAGCACTCCGGAAAAGACTGCAGCTAAGTGACTAGTATTCTCCAGGGAGTTTGTTCTTTGAGCGCCGCGCTTTCCTAGAACAGCTGGTGTATTTCAGACCTCGTATTTTGGCAGAGTGCTTATCTTGAAGAGACAAATGCATTTCTGAACATTCTACATTATTATTGTAGTTACTTGCCTAAATGTGCTTCATGAAATCTGCTTGAGCTCTAGTACTACAAAAAGTGGCAGTGCAATTATAAAAGAGCATTTACGTGAATTTTCTTTCTCTAATAGCATAACTCTTGGATTTCAATTGTGTCAATCATCACTGTGTTTCAGGTTTGAGGAATTTGCTTTTGAAGGGTTTTTCACACATGCAGTGAAACCAAATCAAACTGTGCCATCCTAACTGTTCAAACCCAGAGTGGACATTTGTATTTCTTGGATTGTTTTTGTTCCTTTTAGTTTAACCCTATGCATGCAGGAAAGTTATATGTGATATGATTAATGCCCTTGTTTGTCTTTCTTGTGCATGATAAGTGCAACCACAGTTCTAATTGTAGTGTGCAACAGTGAATCTCTGTGAAGCCAGCCCTAGTAAAACCTTTTTTTAAATGAAAAAAAAAACAAGTGTGGGCTCCCACTCTCGTTTTTAAGAAGCCCCTGGGTGGGCCAGTCCCTGGGGTATTGATATTTTAAATGTGCAAACTCATTGTGTGTAGGCGACACCCGGGCCCCCGCAGCCCTTGGGACCGCCACCTCCCTGGGGCTTTCATGACACTGAATTTGGGAGGTCCATGCATCCCCCCTGCTGCCCCAGGGACCGCCACCTCCCTGGGTCCAGAGATATTCTGTGTGGGTATCAGGCTCTGTGGCCCCTCAGCCCTGGGGACCACCACCTCCCTGGGACTTTAACCAAATATAATACGGGGGCAGTGCAGCCCCCCGCAGCCCCAGGGACCACCACCTCCCTCAGTTTGTACGCAAATATTCGTGCAGGGAAACAGATGAAAAGATTGCTCCCATAAGCAGGGAGCTGCTTTATATAGCATTTATTTTAGGCCATTTCTGCCCTCTTTGGGGGCTGATCAGCCTATTTCAAATAGGCCGAACTTCCCCCCAAGGAGGGCATAAACCACCAGGCACCAGTGATTTGTATTTCTTTACAGATGGGGAGCAACCCCTTAGGCAAGGGTCGCTCCCTTGGGGTATAATTTTATTTTATACCATTTCTGCCCACCTTGGGGGCAGATCGGCCTATTTGTCTTATGCTAATCTGCCCACGGGGCAGAAACCCCTAGAAACCAGGGATTTTTTTTGGTGCCAATTTCACTCAAGGGGAGCGACCCCTTAGGCAAGGGTCGCTCCCATGGGGCATAATTTTATTTTAGGCCATTTCTGCCCACCTTGGGGACAGATTGGCCTATTCTTCTTAGGCTAATCTGCTCCCAAGGGGGAAGAAACCACTAGACACCAGGATGTTTTTTTCCAATTTCAGGCAAGGAGAGTAACCCCTTAGGCAAGGGTCGCTCCCCTGGGGGTAAAATTTATTTTAGGCCATTTCTGCTCCCCTTGGGGGCAGATCAGCCTATTTCTATTAGGCCGATCTACCCCCGGGGGGACAGAAACCACTTAGGCACCAGAGATTGGTGTGTGTGTTTTGTTTGCTGGGCAGCCCCTTGGGCAAAGGTCGCTCCCCATGGGGACACATTACTGTTGGCCATTTCTGCCCCCCTTGAGGGTAGATCGGCCTATTTTTGTAAGGCCCATCTGCCCCCAATGGTGGCAGAAAACCCAGCAGATGCCAGGGAAGATTTTTTTAAATAAAAAGAGGGTGGGGGTACGGCCACACGCCCACCCAAATAAATAGGGACAAAGTAGTTCTTCCCACCATTGGGCAGATGGGGCAATTACCCCCGATCCATTCCCCGGGGGAAGAAAGCCTACTAGATGTCAGAGAATTAAAAAAAATAGTGGGGTGGTGGCTACCAACCAGTTTGGGCATGGTTATGCCCCCCCAGCTGAAGGGGGTAACAGTCTTTCAGCTCTCCCCCCACACACTAAGACATCTTATCCCACGGCAAGCAGGAGGACATTTGATTATTTTGGGTTTCGGTTTTATATTTGGGCCATGAGAACTTGTCTAACTCTCACATTCGTCCCACTTGGAAATGTGAAGGCTGCTCTTTTTTAACTTTGGGACGCTGCCATGTAGAAAAATCTACAAGACTTAGACACATCTGAAAACGAAACATCTGGACGAGTCCAGGGTGATGTGCTTCACATGCACCCGCACCATTTTCTTACCCACAATGCCCTGCAAACCTCCAACTTTTCTTGAAATCACACATTGTCCCCACATTTTTGTAATGGAACCTTCCAGAATCTGCAGGAATCCACAAAATTCCTGCCACCCAGCATTGTCGCATCTATACCGATAAATATTCTGCCCCACTTGTCAGCCTAAAAACTTTTTTTTCAAGATGCCTTTTTGTACCTGCTTTGGTTCCCACTCAATTTCAACATGATTTTGGCTCTTCCCTCTCACAGGGACTTAGCCCACCTACACAAGTGAGGTATCATTTTTATCGGGAGACTGAGGGAAACGTAGGGTGGAAGGAAATTTGTGCCGGTGCAGTGATCCCACACAGAAATGTGGGGAAAATATACGTTTTTAGTTAAATTTGAGGTTTGCTGAGGAGTCTAGGTGAGAAAACACTGGGGTTTCCATGCAAGTCACACCTCCCTGGTCTCCCTCGGATGCCTAGTTTTCAGAAATGTCTGGATTTGGTAGGTTTCCCAAGATGGATAATTTTGATGTGTGCACATTGTGTTTTGAGGCATTTCCTGTTGCGGCCACTAGGCCTACCCACACAAATGAGGTACCGTTTTTATCAGGAGATGTGGGGAAATAGTAGGTAGAAGGAAGTTTGTGGCTCACCTAAGATTCCAGAAATTTGCAGCACCAATATGAGGAAAAAGTGCATTGTTCGTCAAATTTTGAGGTTTGCAAAGGATTCTGGGTAACATAACCTCATGAGAGCCCCACAAGTCACACCATTCTGAATTTCCCTAGGTGTATAGATTTAAAAAATGTATAGGTTTGCTAGGTTTTCCTAGGTGCTGGCTGAGCTGGAGGCCAAAATACACAGCTAGGCACTTTGCAAAAAACAGGTCAGTTTTCTTTGGGAAAATGTGATGTGTCCTTGTTGTGTTTTGGGGCATTTCCTGTCATGGGCTCTAGGCCTACCCACACAAGTGAGGTATCATTTTTATCGGGAGACGTGGGGGAATGTTGGGTGGAAGAAAATTTGTGGCTCCTCTCAGATTCCAGAATTTTCTATCACCGAAATGTGAGGAAAAAGTATTTTGTTTGCCACATTTCGAGGTTTGCAAAGGATTCCTGGGTAACAGAACCTGGTGAGAGCTCACCAAGTCACCCCATCCTGGATTCCCCTAGGTGTCTAGTCTAAAACAATGCACAGGTTTGGTAGGTTTCCCTAGCTGCTGGCTGAGCTAGAGGCCAAAATCCACAGCTAGGCAATTTCCAAAAAACACGTCATATTTCAATGTAGAAATGTGATGTGTCCATGTTGCGTTTCGTGTTGCGGGCATTAGGCCTACCCACACAAGTGAGGTACCATTTTTATCGGGAGACTTGGGGGAAGACACAATAGAAGAACAAGTGTTATTGCCTCTTATCATTCCTTCCAAATGTGAGACAGTGTGTAAAAAAGATGTCCAACTGAGAAATGCCCTGTCTTTCACATGCTAGTATGGGGACCCCAGAATTCAGAGATGTGCAAATAACCACTGCTTCTCAACACCTTATCTTGTGCCCAGTTTGGAAATACAAAGGTTTCCTTGATACCTATTTTTCACTCTATATTTCACCAAATGAATTGCTCTATACCGGGTATACAATGAAAACCCATTGCAAGGTGCAGCTCCTTTATTAGCTCTGGGTACCTAGGGTTTTTGATGAACCTACAAGCCCCATATATCCCCGCAACCAGAAGAGTCCAGCAGACATAACAGTATATTGCTTTTAAAAATCTACCATAGTTGAAAAATTTTAAGGAAGAAAACATGGGCAGAAATTACTCTTTTTTTCACCTCAATTTCAATATCTTTTTAATTTATCTGTTTCTGTAGGAAAACCTTGAAGGATGTACACAAATGACCGCTTGTTGCATTCAGAATCATGTCTACTTTTCAGAAATGTTTAGCTGTCTGGGACCAGCATTGGCTTCACACCCATTTCTGTCCCTAACTGGAAGGAGGATGAAAGCACAAAAAATAGTAAAAATGGGGTATGTCCCAGTAAAATGCCAAAATTGTTTTGAAAAATGTGATTTTCTGATTCAAGTCTGCTTGTTCCTGAAATCTGGGAAGATGGTGATTTTAGCCTCACAAACCCTTTGTTGAAGCACAACACAACACATCACACACACATACACCCATATGTACATACAACGGCCACCACCTGACTGGCACACCACGTGAGGACAGGTGGAGCTATATCCTCTTTCATACAGACACTGAGCCCAAACCACTACTAGTATCCACTGGTTGTCACCTAAATACAGATCCCACACACATTACACCAAACAATGAGCTATGTGAATGGCATAGGCGATGCCAATGTAAAGAAAGACACACACAGGCACAGCCCCACTTTAATAATGCTGTAAAAGCCTCTGGCAGCACCAATATCAAATGTCACCCAAGTGGTGCCATTACCAACAACATATCACCTACAAATACCTGACATACCAGTAGTGTGCACATTCACCTGTCTTCTGCATTGTGTCACACACAAAGGAATACATTACCTGCCATGAAAGACCATGGGGGAGAATAATGAGAATAGGTGCAGCACCTACTCCAGTGTCATCTCACATGCGGCCCTTAGCACCCCTAACACCACTGTGTGTGTCATGTATACAAGAAACGGTACACCATGGTGCAGAGTTTGTGCAATACTGTGAAGATCATGGATGCCATTGTAGGATTCTTTAGGAGTATAGAGGGTATGCATGACCTTTCATGCACCGTACATAGGGACCCATGTAAAAAATGGTGTGCCTCCTCCCAACGCCTGCACTGAACATGTTTTGAAAGTGTCTGTGAGAAATCACGTATAGGATATGTGGAGATTCCACTTCACCAAATGTTGCCCATCCTCCAATTTTGTGATTCACATCCTAGTACACTTGATGGCGGGCACAGCCATCATCTGCCACAAAGGGTCACTAAGTGTCGCTCTGCATGTGTGGTGCCATAACGTAACATGGAGGCCTGAGTTTGGCTTTGTAGGACTACCATGGTGTCTCTATATATGATACCACTGGAGGTAGTAGGTTCCATCAACAATAGTAAACTGTCTCAAATATGGACGACACAACACAAACCTGCAATGGTTGAACCATCAGTTTGGATTTAATTTGACAATCCACAGATTCCTGAGCCACAACCCAAGATTGTCATGTCCATCAACACAGACCTATTAAACCATTTCACAAAACAGGAACATACACTACACCAGAAGCAAGTTAGAGTCACCACTCCATCTAAAACTAATAACTGCCATTGTATTTACCAAACCACTACCAAGCTTTACCAACACATCTTCTCTCATTCCTTTGCAGTCGATCAAGGTTATGGCATACAGCCATGGATCATGACTTCATTTACCAATCCCACAAAGGTAGAAGAT
This sequence comes from Pleurodeles waltl, assembly GCF_031143425.1. Lineage (NCBI taxonomy): Eukaryota > Metazoa > Chordata > Amphibia > Caudata > Salamandridae > Pleurodeles > Pleurodeles waltl. The sequence continues at coordinate 494,190,963 of NC_090448.1, forward strand.
AGTGCGTATAATGAAGGGCACAGAAGAACACATTATGTGGTGGAGAGAAAATTTGGGCTTCTGAAGTCATGGTTTAGGTGCCTGGCCCTGAAAGGAGTAAGCCTGATATATGCTCCACCACTGGTATGTAAGATTATGCTGGTCTGTGCAATCCTGCATAATATATCTATCCTGACAAACGTTCCCTGGAATGAACAGGTAGATGTCCCCAACAAGGACGATGATGACAAAGGTGCAGCACATATAGAGGGAGAACTACATAATACTGCTGCAAGAGTTAGCAGGAGACTACAAATTGTACAGAACTTTTACACATAGTCACTGTACAATCACTTTGTAAATAGCACCAATAAAATATGTTGCATCTGAATCTCCTTGGTCTACTCATTCTCCACTACTTATACCATTGGAATGTAACTCAAACCTCAGAGAGCAGGAAAGAAACACAATAGTCACAAGTATGGTATCAAACATAGTTTGTGATGTAAGAGGGTCCAGTGCCTCAATGTCACATATCAGCGACACATAACTTATTGGCATGAGACTTTTGAAGGCCTAGATCCATGCACCACAACATATAAAATGTATTCAAGTGGGCAATGTGCTAATACCTAGCCCTTTCCCTACATCATCACCACACTTGCTAGGATGTATGCAAGGGGGGCATACATAAGGTAGGGGTTGTTAAAAAATGGTGTTTAAGTAATGTAGGAACTGAACAGTGTCACATCACGGGGGATTGCTGTTTTGCCTGCACTGTGCATGTGTAACAAGGGGGGGGGACATCATTGGTAACTATGAATCTTCAGTAACTATAAAGGGTTTGTAACCAATGTTAGAGGCAGGCCCTGCACTGTGTATCCAATGCGATTATGTCTTGGCTCTGCCACTGGGCAGAACCCTGAGACATGGTGCACAGTACCTCACTTATGGCACACACATGTTGCCTGTGGAGCGCGCTGTGAGTTGCCAGACAGATGAAGCAGCAATGGGTGCTGAATCACTATCTAAACATATGACCCATTGTCAGGATCTAAGAATAAAATGGGACAATGCACCACCAAATTATTGTCTGGGTGTAATGTAGACAGAATGTGTTCCACTTCCAATGTACAGTAGATACACACTTGTCACACAAATCTGCTGTCTTGACACATGCCTACAGCAATTCCAGATATACATGTGAAGACTGATGTACGGGTATATGTCCTAGGTAGGAAAGGGTTTACAAATACCAACAATGGTTGACATGTGTCAGCCTGGTTACCTAGCATGCTGTATATAACATCATCACACAGCACATAGCAATATACACCACTCTTTGTCACTCACATGCCAGACCAAGAGCAAGCTACCAACTGTTACAAATGATCCCAAATATGTTTTGGTCTCCACAAGATCCCACATATGTTTTGGTCTCCAACATGGCAATCAGGTGTGGGATGTGCAACTATGTCCAGCAATGTCCAAACATGTCAGAGGCCCATTCAAAAATAAATGGGAGTAGAAATAGACATATATGTTGAATTTGGCTAATGAAAAAAAGCAGCAGTGAGATGATTTCACACATCAATATCATACAGTCATGGTAAGTGTTACATAGGTAGTGGCATGCAGGAATAAATTCATGCCAACGTTCAACTGAAGATGTGGATGGACAGCTGAGAGATACCCACAGATACTTGGAAAGCAACATGGGAGGTCATTTGGAAACTGCGTAAGTTCAGTGGCAGGTGTAATGTCATGTGTGTGTGGCACTCGTGAAATCTTGCAAATACCGGCAATGGGGCGGTAACTGTCATGTAGCCAGTGTTAGAAGATGTGCTTATCTACAATTTACACAAGTTATACTTTGCATCCTGTCCATGTATGACCAGACAATGTTGCTGTAGAAGATGTGTCGAAAGTGCAAGTAGCCTAAAGAATGGCAGCAATGTAGGACACAAAATGTTTCTTACAAGTAATGCTGTAAAAAGTGGAGAAGGAACACACACATAGACCAATACTGACTGTGCAACACATCAATGTCTACATGCGATCACCCAACATATGTACAAAGAGGGTGGCTAGGTCAGTACATAACCCAGTCATGTTTGCCGCTACCCTAATCTGGTAGTTGGCCATCACATGACAACATGACAGGAGGCAGTGACAGACAACAGCATTTGTCCTCTGGCACGTTCCCAAATTAGAAGTCACAACAGAAATATAACCCATAACCAAGCTGCCCAAAATTACCAAGGACAACAATTGATGAGACATGTCCAACACGTACAAGTAGCCAGTCCTCAGTACATGATAGGGGAAGGCTAACATCGAGTACCCCAGAGGAAAAATGTCTATCCCGGTCTGTTTGATCGCAATTGTGCATGTGTCTGTCTGCAGGGGACTGTGCATTGCTTTGCTGATTAGCAATCATGAAGAAGCTAGATCCCCACTCAAAACATCCTAACACCACTAGTCTGACTACATACACTTTTGACATAGTCAGGGGACTGATGCATGTGCACAGTGGACTGAGTAATCTGGAGCTCTGCAAACCTGCCCTTTGCATGCAACCATGGGTTTGTGTCAGCATAATAACTCCCACAGTAGTGATAAAGAGTAGGCTGCCATCTTTGCTAGACTACAACACTGCTACACAGAGGTATGCCATTGTATGTGATAGTCATAACAAACATGATGTGGACGAATGTGAGTGCCTAGTTGATGGCATGCACACATATACCAGTTACCTCAGCTTTGTTCAGACTCCAATAGACATTACCATGCCGGAGCCATTTAGGTGCTACACGAGACGGATATACCACCAGCCGTATTACAAGTCCATTATATCCTATGGAACTCGTAATATGGCTGGTGATATATCCGTCACATTTGGGATGGATTAACACCTCCTCCAAAGTTGTAATCAGGCCCATAGTCCGTGGACCACTGGGCTCAAAAGGCATGGGCGAGGTCCACACTCAATACCCGAACAAGACGGAGAGAACACTGCTGAGGCATCAGATAGAAATAAAACAGGCACCTCAGGGGGAAGGGAACGTGGGGGCACCTCAGACGGATGAGTGCACAACGCCAGATCCACGAGGGGGCTCCATGCCCACCGTTCAATCCTGGGGAGTGCAAAGCCACAGTCTATCAAGTCTCTACAGTGGGTGGGTTGCCTACTTTTCAATCCTGGGGAGTGCAAAGCCACAGTCTCTCAAGTCTCTACAGTGGGTGGTTTGCCCACTGTTCAATCCTGCGGAGTGCAAAGCCACAGTCTCTCAAGTCTCTACAGTGGGTGGGTTGCCCACTGTTCAATCCTGGGGAGTGCAAAGACACAGTCTCTCAAGTGGATAACAGTCTCCACTGGTTCTGGAGGGGGCTTGGTGCCCAGAGTGCGTCATCCTGCCAAGGACTGAGGTAGTGGATGGAACGCTCCACTGGTTCTGGAGGGGGCTTGGTGCCCAGAGTGCTCATCCTGCCAAGGACTGAGGTAGTGGATGTAGCTCTCCACTGGTTCTAGAGGGGGCTTGGTGCCCAGAGTGCTTCATCTTGCCTGTGGCGGCCTCAGTAGCATTGTAATCATTAGCGCTCACTGTCCTGCGGCGGTCTTGTCATGGGCAGCGGTGCAGCTGGCGGTCTTGTCATGAGCTGCGGTGCTGCTGGCGGTCTTGTCCTGGGCAGTGATGCTGCTGGCGGCAGGGTCCTGAGCAGCGATGCTGCTGGCGGCGGGGTCCTGGGCTGCGGGGCTGCTGGCGGTCTTGTCCTGGGCAGCAGGGCTGGTGGCGGTCTTCTCCTGGGCTGCGGTGCTGGTGACGGTCTTGTCCGCCATGCTGATCTTCCCAGACTTGCCGGTTTTACTGTGCCCCTTCCCCATCTTGGATGGTGTCGCAGCTGTCTCCACACTACCAAATGTACCCCTGGGAGCGGCTTTGGTGACTGATTTCTTTCCCCTCTCCTGCTGCGCACTGGCCAACTTTTTATGCTTTACAGATGGGGGACTGTCCGTGCTCTGGCTCCTTGCCACACTGGCTGCCCTGCTGCCTGGTGCACTCCAGAATCCGGTGACTACTGACACCACTGGTCCCGCCGATGTTGTGGCTGAGGTGCTAGGTTGGGACCTGGAAAGTCGGGCCCTAGGAGACTGAAGGGGTGGGGGAGGTGAGGGAAAGAGGTCACGGTTGGACAGGAAAAGTTTCTTAGGAACACTGTGATGGGTAGATGGAGGGGGTTTGGGAGTGGAGGAAGAGGTAGTGGTTGTAGGAGGTGTACGTCTGGTGACTTTGGGTGAAGGTGAATGGGCTGGAGGCTGTCGTGAGGTGGATGGCTGTTGGGTGGGTGTGTGGCTGCGTTTGTGTACCTTGGGAGGTGGCCTCACAGACACACTGGGAGAGGACACAGGGGACGTGTGAATGGTAGTGGGGGTGGTGACTGCACATGAGCGGGGTGTGGTGGTGGGTGTGCTGGTGATGGACGTAGTGGCGGAGGATGTAGTGCATGCAGGTGTGAGTGGAGATGAGACAGGGAAGGAGGAGGGAGACGAGGAGGAGGGGGACACAGTGGAGGCAGTGGATGTTGGTGTGTCTGCATGTGTCTAATGCTTGCGTGAGTGCCTGTTGGATGTGTGGTGCTTATGTTTGCCAGAGCTTCCCTTGTGTGTTGAGATGTGTGCATGCTGGTCTATTGGTGTACTTGGGATAGGCTGAGGTACAGGGGTGTGGGTCTGGGTGGAGGAAGTAGGAGGGGGGAGACTAGAGACAGGGACAATGGCTGCCATCAGTGCAGAGGCCCAAGTCTGAAAAGCTCGCTGAAGGGCTGCCTGACCAGAATGAATGCCCTTCAGGAATGAATTGGTTTGTTGCAACTGCCTCTCTACACCCTGGATGGCATTCAAAATGGTAGACTGCCCAACAGTGAGGGACCTGAGGAGGTCAATGGCCTCCTCACTGAGGGCAGCAGGGGTGACTGGGACAGGGCCTGAGGTGCCTGGGGCGAAGGTGATGCCCACCCTCCTGGGTGAGCGGGTACAGGGCAAACGCTGAGGGGCTGCTGGGAGGGAGGTGCTGGTGGGGGGGAGGCGGCGGTACCTGTAGATGCGGTGGGCACAGATGGGCCCGCCACCGCAAGGGAGCTCCCATCTGAGGGGGAGCCGTATCACTGGTCTCAGCTCCTGTCCCCGCCGTGCAGCTCCCCTCGCTCTCCATCCCACTGGTGAATTCAGACTCTGTAGTGTCGCACTCCAGGGCCATGTGAGAAGCAGCTCCCTCCTGCTCCGGTGCCACTGCTCCTCCACCTGATTATGCTAATTCACACAAGAACAGGGAGACCACAAAAAAGGGGGGGAGACAGAAGAAAGACATGTTGAGTGCATGCAATACCGCTACCGTTGGCGGACACTACAGACACAGAAGCCCCCCTGCACTACGCCGCGCACTTGGAGTCCACTATTCAATCCCAGGGGCATGGGTTACAGGGCTATGCCCCATTTCTGCACACATGGATGTCACAGGAGCCTGACTAGGTGTAGTTGGCACAGTACACAGGTGGGGTGCCACAGGGCCTGCCTTAAGAAGGGTCCTTGCCTACTAAACTCGCCCTGGCCTAGGGGAACCCACAGCCCACCTCCCCCACCCAGACACCTACAATACGTGCTGAATCAGCAGAATGAGAGTGTACTCACCCCTTTGTGGCTGCTGTGATGCCCTCAAGCGCCCATCCAACTCCGTTTACGCCACCGCCAGGATCCGGAACATCAGGGGGGTCATGGTGCGACGGGCACCCCTCCCACGTTGGGAGGCCATCCCCAGCTGGGCCTCCGCCGTCTTCTTGCTCCAGTGGTGAATGTCCTCCCATCTTTTCCGGCAGTGGGTGCTCCGTCTGTGGTAGACCCCCAGGGTCCGGACTTCCTTGGCGATGGCACGCCAAGTGTACTTCTGCTGGTGGGCGCTTACCTACAGGAATTGTACAGAGGAAAAAGAGAAGTAATTACCATCTGCACCGTCACAGTCATTGGCCAGCTTCCCTACCCTTGCCATGACGCACATGCACTCACCATCGTTTTATGCACACGTCATTCTCACCCCCCCCATCTTTCATCCACCCCAGTCCACACAGTCATTGACCATACAGCATGCTCACAGTGTACTTACCTGTTTGTCTGGAGGACCGTAGAGTAGTGTGTACTGGGGGAGGACCCCATCCACGAATTTCTCCAACTCCTCCATGCTGAAGGCAGGGGCCCTTTCCCCAGACACACGAGCCATTGTCTCTTCCAGACTGAGGTCACAGCAGCACTTGCAGTGTGGGTCCTCTCCTGTCGAAGATCAGGTATCAAGTGATTGAACAGAGAGAAAATGGCGGTCACGTCCCGGCGGTGCGTGCCGTCACCGCCGGCGTACATCATCATTGGATCCTGGGACCCATAGGGTCCAATGTTAACCAATGCAGGATTGCGCCGTGGTCTTCGACCGCCTACCGCGACGGTGTACAACGCCAGCGCAGTTACCTTACATCCCCCTGTCCCACTTTACAGGTCAGGCAACCGCCATTTAATGGGCCCACATGGCATTATTTTGGACTGCGTCACACATATCTAGGCCTTGCCTAAACACTCATACATGCAAATTTCGATTTGCTAATATTTTCAGTGTAAGCCGTGTTTACTTACCTCTGAGTTGGTTGACTCTCTGCTCGCTGTTCTCCTCCATAGGCACCATCCGTTGGGGTATGTGAGGAGATAGCAGCATCCTCCGGTGTGCAGACCGCTGGTGGACCTGTCGACAATGGAGGAGCGACATGTGATCATCAACTACAGGCTTGATCGTGCCACAATCCAGGAACTGTGTGCCCAGTTAGAGCCAGACCTGATGTCCTCTATCCGCCATCCCACAGGAATCCCCCCTCTAGTGCAGGTCCTGTCAGTACTCCATTTCCTGGCAAGTGGGTCTTTTCAAACAACAGTGGCCATAGCATCCGGGATGACCCAGCCTATGTTCTCCAACGTGTTGTCCAGAGTGTTATCTGCCCTGCTTAAACACATGCGCAGCTTCATCGTGTTCCCTCAGGTGGAGGATTTGCCTACAGTGAAAGGTGACTTCTATGCCCTGGGACATATCCCCAACATCATAGGTGCCATTGATGGGACACATGTTGCCTTGGTACCCTCATGCAGGAGTGAACAGGTGTACAGAAACCGGAAGAGCTACCATTCCATGAATGTGCAGATGGTGTGTTTGGCAGACCAGTACATCTCCCATGTTAATGCAAAATTCCCTGGCTCAGTGCATGACGCTTACATTCTGAGGAATAGCAGCATCCCTTATGTGATGGGGCAACTCCAAAGTCACCGGGTGTAGCTATTAGGTGAGGACATGGACCCAATACAGTGGGAATAGTTGTCTGGGTCTGTGGATGTCCCTATGAGTTAGTGTGTGTCTAACAGTTGTCCCTTGCCATTTGCAGGTGACTCTGGTTACCCCAACCTGTCATGGCTACTGACCCCAGTGAGGAATCCCAGGACAAGGGCAGATGAACGCTACAATGAGGCCCATGGGTGAACTAGGGGGATTATAGAGCGGACCTTCGGCCTCCTGAAGGCCAGGTTCCGGTGCCTCCATATGACAGGTGGTTCCCTATTCTACTCACCAAAGAAGGTATTCAAGATCATCGTGGCCTGCTGTATGCTTCACAACTTGGCTTTGCGACGACAGGTGCCTTTTCTGCAGGAGGAAGGCCGAGATGGAGGTCTTGTGGCAGCTGTGGACCCTGTGGACAGTGAAGACGAGAAAGCAGAAGAAAAGAACATAGACAACAGGAACACGGTGATCCTGCAATACTTCCAGTGAGACACAGGTAGGAAGACAACACTGCCTGCTACATCTGATTTAAATCTACTATCTCTCTACTGTCTGTCATTTTTACCCAGTGTATGGTCACTGAGTTGTCACTTTCCCTTACGATTTCACAGATGTGGGTCCCACTGTGTGACATCTGCTTTGTTTCCTCATGGACTAGAGCTGTGTGACATATGTATGTTGAGATTACATTTGAAAGAGCTTTTTGTCACTGTAATTGCTAATACACTATTTCGAAATCAAAGACAGACTCCTGATTGTTTTGTCCTTTAAGAGTGTTTATTTAAGTGCTCAATATTGGAGGGGGTTGTAAAATGGTGAGGGGTGATGGTGGAGGAATGTCCATGACGGAGTCCAGTCTATTAGTCTCACAGGTGCATTGTCCAAAGAGGCATAGGAAGTGGAGCTGGAGCAGCTTAAGGATGGACAGGGTGACAAGGTGGGACAAAAGGATGACAATCAGGGTGGTCTCATTTCTTGGCAGGGGTCTTGGCATTGTTCTCTGTCTATTCCTGGATCTCAGGGACCGTTTGCGGGGTGGTTCTCCCTCTGCAGGGAGTGGGGTGCTGGTGTGGTGGTCCTGTGGCGGTGCCTCCTGTCCACTAGCGCCGGCGGAGGTGGTGGGCAGTTCATCGTCCAGGCTAGTGTCAGGGGCCCCTTGTTGTGCCACAATGTCCCTCCTCGTGTTGACGAGTTCCTTCAGCACCCCTACAATGGTGCCCAGGGTGGTATTGATGGATTTGAGTTCCTCCCTGAAGCCCAAATACTGTTCCTCCTGCAGCCGCTGGGTCTCCTGAAACTTGGCCAGTACCATTGCCATCGTCTCCTGGCAATGGTGGTAGGCTCCCATGATGTTGGAGAGGGCCTCGTGGAGAGTGGGTTCCCTGGGCCTGTCCTCTCCCTGTCCCACAGCAGCCCTCCCAGTTCCCCTGTGTTCCTGGGCCTCTGTCCCCTGAACCGTGTGCCCACTGCCACTGCCCCCAGGTCCCTGTTGTTGTTGGGGTGGTGGGTTAGCCTGGTTTCCCTGTAGTGGTGGACACACTGCTGCTTGACGTGTCCTGGGGACAGAGGTATGGGCCCGCTGGGTGGGTGCTGTGCTGGTGTTTCCAGAGGGGGGAAGCTCTGTAGTGGCTTGTGCCAGTGTGAGGGGAACCGACTATCCCGAGGTCCCAGATGGGCCGGGCTGGTCATCTAGATCCAGTTGGACAGAGCTGCTGTCATCACTGTGGGCCTCTTATGTGGGTGGAGTGGACATATCTGGACCCTCCTGTCCAGTGACATTGGGTAGGTGTCCTGCAGGGGTGTAAAAGCATGATTATTGCATCTGTGTGTGCCATGGTGTGCAATGGGTGGGTGACCGTGTACCCCAGTGCTTGCATTCCTGTGTAGGATATTGTGTGATGATGGTTTAGGGGGGCGTATGGGTATGTGCAGTGGCCATGCTTTGGTGATGGGTGTCCATGCTTTGGTGTTGCATGCAGGGTTTGGGTTTGGGATGTGTGGTTTGTGATATTGGGACATGTGTGAGGAGTTAGAGTGCTGGGGGTGAGGGCGGGGGTATGTGATGGCATGCAGGTTGGGTGGGGGATGAAATAGTGAGTGATTTGACTTACCAGAGTCCATTCCTCCAGCTACTCCTGCAAGGCCCTAAGGATGCAGTATAGCCAAGACCTGCTCCTCCCATGTTGTTAGTTGTGGTGGAGGAGGTGGAGGTCCGCCACCAGTCCTCTGAACCGTGATGTGGTGCCTTGAGACCACGGAACGCACCTTCCCCCGTAGGTCGTTCCACCTCTTCCTGATGTCATCCCTAGTTCTTGGGTGCTGTCCCACTGCGTTGACCCTGTCCACGATTCTTCGCCATGGCTCCATCTTCCTAGCTATGGTGGTGTGCTGCACCTGTGATTCGAATAGCTGTGGCTCTACCTGGATGATTTCTTACACCATGACCCTGAGCTCCTCCTCAGAGAACCTGGTGTGTCTTTGCGGTGCCATGGGGTGGTGTGGGTGATGTGTGGGGTGGTGTGTGTTGCGATGTGTGAGGTGATATTTAGAGGTGTGTTGTGTGAGGTGCGTGGATTTTATGTGAGTGATGGTGTTGCGTGCCTGTGGATGCTAGTGTTGTTGATGGTGGTGTCTGTCTCTGGCCTTCTTTCTGAATTTTTGGTTGTAAGGGTTTGTAGGTGATGTGGGTGTGTGTTTTATATTGTATTGGGTATGTGGGAGTGGTGTGTGTATGTGTATCAGGTGTGTGTATTTCGATTTGTCCAATGTGGATGTGTTTTGTAAGAGTGTGTGTATTTTGAGCGCGGCGGTGTGTACCACCAATGGAATACCGCGGTTGAAAGACCGCCGTGTGGATTCATGGGTCGTGATAGTGTGGGCGTATTCCTGTTGGCGTGACGGTGGAGGTTTGGTTATCACCAGTTTATCACTGACCTTTGGTGTGGCGGACTTGTGTGGGTGTCTAGATTTTGGCGAATTCTGGGCTTTGGGTCATAATAGCTGTGGCGGAATTCCGCGGCCGCGGCGGTGTGTTGGCGGTCTTCTGCACGGCGGTAAGCGGCTTTTACCGCCAATGTTGTAATGACCCCCTATAGGTCTGTTCTACCCCCACCCAATGCTGCATTTAATGGTTGATTTTCCTAATTTTTCGGCTGCCAATATGACACCTGAGGAACGTCATGCTTTCCACAAAAGGGCCAACAGGTATTGTCACATTTTGGATGCCGATGCTGGGAACCAGAGGATGGCAAGGAGGTTCCGGAAGGAAAAGGCCACAGGGGCATGGCGTGCCTTCCCACATGGGGGACCTCCACAGCAGCCACAAAAGAAGCAGGAGACATTGGGGAAGACATTAGAGGTCCAGGGTGCCTCTGCAGCTCTGACCTCATCCACCTCTTCTGCACCTGTCAGAAGCCAGGCACCTGTTCAGCCACCTGCTTCAGTATTGAGCCCAAACTTTGAAAGTGACATAAGGTGGGACATGGCCGCCATGATTGCCAGATTGGACAGGTTGGAGCAGGAGAGTGCTAAAAATAGAAAATTATTGAAGTACTGCAAAAGAAAGTTGAAATAAATCATGATGTGGCACAGGCACAACTTCCCAGTTCCGTCCCCTTCCTTTTACTGTTGTAAATAGTTTTAGATGGTTAGTGTTAGGTTAGTGAAGTAGTGTAGGGTAGGCATAGGTTAGATTAAGTATAGTTGGGGGTGGGTTTTAGTACTTTTTTATTGGGGGTCGGGTGGGGGGTCATGTGTAAAAAAATATATATATTTGTTTAGGCCATAGGTTAAGTTAATACATGTGTAGTCATAGTTTATGTTGTCATACTTGTATCTTGTCTCTTAAAGGGTATGGGGGCAATGTTGAAGTGTTAAATGTATAAGATTCATTTAAAATAGGTTAGATTGGCGTAGTTGGAAATTAAGTTAGTTTAGGTTAGTTTAGTGTAGGGTAGTTTTTAGGATAGTTTTAGGTATGTAGTTTTAAATAATAAAAAATAAATCCGTTTGTAGAAGACTATTTGTTCCATGTTGATTGGGTGTCTGGGGGTTCTCATGTGTGCACTGGCCAAGTTGGAGGAATGGCCTAGGGTATTCTTACTGTCTTGATTTCCATGGATTACCAAGTGCATCCCCCTATGACCGAGGAGCTTTCAGATTAGCTGCTAAATAACATCAACTAGTCCATACATTTGCCATCCACTGTTCCAGCCATTTACATTGTTTAGGTATACTTTATCTTGGACAGGTAAGTGTGGACTTCAACTGTCATTGGTGGGGTCTTGCAGTTGCATTGGTGGCAAGTGTGGCACATTTGACAACAGGCAAAGTTTGAACTGTATCCTGCAACACTGACAGGTGACCATCACTGATAAGGTTAGCCTCTTCTGCACCACAAAAATTAGTTGCACTAGTACTCCCATCTGGGTAAATTATCATTGACTTGTTTCTGAGCCATACATGTCGTATATCAACTTCAAATGATACTCATGTTAGGGTCCTAGTGTGTGGCTTTCTGTCTGACAGTAATGCACTCATGTAATGATGTTCTGTGCTCATTGACATGGATTCACACATGCAATCATTTAGCTGAGTAGATGGATCACAGTAAATGTAGAAATGCTACATGTAAACAAGCTGCTTTATTTACAGGTGCAAGTGTATTTTCAAATGCTATACAATGTCCAGTTCACAGACCCCATGAGCCCTAAGGTGTGCCCTATGTGCCCCTAGGGCTGTGTGCCATGTAACTATAAGCAGGAACCTTATAAAAATAGTTTTATAAGCCCTGTTGAGGTAAAACAGCCAATTTGTTTCCCTCATTGTAGTGAATGGCCTCCATAGGCTAGAATGGGGAGACTTTATTTTAATTTTTAAAGTCCCCTTAAGTAACAGATACAAGAGGTTTGGTATAAAATCAATTGTTATAATAAATCCCACAACATCCAATTGTTGGATTTAATATAACTTGTTCAGGTAAAGATTTTTAAACTTTACCTGAAAAGTTGCCAACTTCAGCCCTGCAGTGCTTTTGCTGCTGTGCTCTGATTGGCCAGCCTCTGGTGGCCTGGCCAGGCTGCCTTGATGAGGTGTGAAGTGGCCTGGCTCCACACAAAGAGATTTGCCTGGGGGAGGAGATCTCCCCTTAGCAGATGGTGAGGCAGGAAGGGGGAGGGCTGCCAAACTGGTCTTCAAAGGCAGAGAAGGACATGTGGAGCAGCCCAGCAACACCCCCACATCCTGCAAACCCAGACAGTTAGGTGCCCCCTTGATTAGATTAGGAGAGGGCAGGAGAGGCGTGTGTTTAGGATTTTTAGCGACACCAGTGGGTGGGCTCAGCCAGATGTAACCTCCAAAAATCACTTTCAGCCATGATGGATTTTTGAGGAATGTTGCACCCTTGGATTGATTTTTGCCACACTTCCCAGGGAGTGGTCATCACAGGGGGAAGGACCCTGCACCTGATTGGAGAACCAGGACCCCCCTGTTTTTCAACCAGGAGCAGGGATAAAACTGGCAGACCTGCACCCACACCTCAGATCCCCATCAGATTCCAACAAGGAAGAACCACAGAAGAAGAAGGACTGCTCTGCTGGACCCCTGGGCTGTACCTGGACCCTACAATCTGAAGGACTGCACCAGCTGCACACTTGGGCTTCACCACAAGGACTTTGCCTGGCTTCAACTGGTTCAAGGAGGAACTCCCTGTTTGCTACAGGTAAAAAATTGCTAACCAGAGTCCCCGGCACCAACTCCTGAAGAAATCAACCAGCTGACCACTGTCCAGTGGCCAAAAAGGAGTTTGCGCCAGGTGCATTCTGGGAGTTGTAGTCCACACCCTCAAGGATCATCTCAGAGCTTCTGGAACCTTGGGGTGAGCTGTGGACCCCAAAAGAAACTTAAAGGAACATCTGGAAGAAGATCCAGAAGTTTGGAGAAGTTTGGAGAACTTTTGAAAAAAAAGCTCCATAGAGGGACCGACCTGCCGCGGCAACTCTAGCCGGCTTGCCTCAACCGCGACCCGGCCTGATTTGCAGGTTCGTCCCGGTGAAGAACATCTCCAAAAAAGAGACTAAGTCCGAACGTAGAAAGTTGACCGGGACCTCCCAGCCAGCATGTCCGAGGAGGGCTCCAAGGACGTCGGATCAAGATCCAGGTTTGCCCCGGTCGAAGGATTTTCACCTCGAAAAAACGACTAAGTCCGAAGGTAAAAATCTCCACCAAGGGCTCCCGCGACGCGTATCCGAGGAAGAGTTCCAGGAGTTCGGATTGGACTGACAGGTTCATCCTGCTGAAGAAAATCTTCAGAAAAACGACAAAGTCCAAAGGTAAACTTTTGACTGAGTCCTCCCCGGGCTGTAACTGAGCCGGGCTCCACCACGGTCGGCCTTAAACTTTGACTTTACCCCGGTCGAGGTACGACCAGGTATCCAAATTGGCGCTTTTTGTTTCTAGGTGCTAGAAAACAATAATTCTTTAAAAATTCATATCTCCGGTTCCCCTTATCCGATTTTATTTGTTTTTGTGTCATTTTAAAGATAAAAATATAATTTACTTTTATAAATTGATTTTCGATTTTCAAACTGTTTCCTGTGTTTTATTTAACTACTGTTTTGTGATATTTGAATGCTTTACAATCTGTCTCCTAAGTTACGCCTTGTCGCTCGTTGCCAAGCTACCAAGGGTTGAACTGGGTTTAATTTACTGAGACCTAACTGGACCTAAGTGGAGGTTAGTGGCCTATTTCTAATTGTAGGTACCTACCTGCCCTTACAACTAACCCATTTTCCAACAATATTACATCACTCATGACATCTTCTAATATTACATCATCATGACATCTTCTATGACATCATTGGTAATATCACTGCAACATTTCCAAATAAATTATTGATGAGAAAACTGTGTATATATATATATATATATATATGTTATATATATATAGATGTATGTACACACACTTACCTTAACTAGAATTTCCGGTAAAGGTAAGCATTCTAAAAGCACAAAAAAAACATTCATAGTAAATGGATGCATTGTAAAAGTGGGGTGGTAAAGGCACTGCCTGATTACTACTGCTTTGCAAAGGATGTTTCCCATTGGGATTTAGCTCCACTCTGCTGACCCATTTTTAAAAACAGCACCAAAAAGACTTGACAGTTCTTCCTGCTCGCCATAGGGATGGGGATGCTTTAGTGCCCATGCAAGTGAAAGACTGATGAGGCTTTAGGGGTGGTGACGGGACCTGTTCTCAGGATGTGAACTACCTTAACCTGGACACATTAGGGAAACCTCATCTATTCATCCTCCAGGTGGCAGGAAAACTGATTTGGGCTGGTATATACACAAATGCCAGGGTAAGACATTTGTTTTTCCCGAGGAGTGCTTTGAACCCCACCCCCTCCTTGCAGACAAATTAGTGGAAACATCCCCAATCAAGACATACCTCCCATCTGCTCCTCCAGTGGGCAGAAAGACTCTATTTTCCTGTCTGGGGAGGGAATAACCAGATGTCAAGGTGGGCCAACCCCATATTTTTTGTTTGTATGTGTACCATTTTGAAATTCCTGGAATCTAGTGGGCGTTTTGCACCTGGTGGGAAACTGGGGCCAACCCCCTTTCAACCTTTTAGGGGGTGTTTGTCCGTTCGGGGGTGGAAGAATGGCCCAATGCCATGGTATGACGTTAGGACCCCATTGTTTTGGCAAAGTGTAAGTTCCCTAGTGTCTACAGGGTTTCTTACATGACTGGTGGGGCAGAAAGCCCCCAGTCTGCCTCCCTGGGTGAACAGAAAGAATATATTGCTCCCTTATGATGTCAAAACATGGCCTTATATCAGGGAGTCCACCCCTCATCCCTTTGTTTATTTTTTTAATAAGTGCAATCCCTGGCATCTGGTGGTTATTCAACCCCCTGGGAAGTAGATTATGGGAACCCCCGCCCCCCCAATCGGCCTCGAGTAGAGGCAGAAAAACTGCAACATCCCTCTTGGGTTTGGGCATGGCCCTGTATGTGGTGAACCACTCCCACCCCTATGTTTGTTTCCTTTAATTTTCCCTGCTAATTCGCTGTTTTTTTGCCATCTTTGGGGATGGCAGATTGCAGGCCAGCCTCTCAATCTGTCCTCCAGGATGGACAGAAAGAGAAAGACTTTTATGTCATTTTGGGGTGGGGCATAACCCTGTGCATCACAGGTTACATTCATCCCTTGGCATTTTTGACAAAATATTCCTGATGTTTGGTAGGCTTTCTGCTTCTGTGATTGCAGTCTGGGACTAAACCTCCTCAATCTGCCACCTAGATGGGATAGAAAAACCCATGCTGCTTTTTGGGGTGAGGACACAGCCCTATGCCTGGGGGGGGTACCATTTTACTTTTTTTATTTGTTCTTTAGTGTGCTTTCTGCCGTCCTAGGTGGGTAGATGGTGTGAAAGCCCACAATTTGCCCCTTGCAGGACAGAACAATTGGTATGTGCTTTTTGGGATGGGGTATAGCCATGTACATGGTGATTCCCACACCCCTTTTTGTCAAATTATCCCTGGTGTTTAGTCTCCTCCTGGGTGGGCAGAAAGACAGGGTGGGGGCACAGCACTTTACATGGTCAGCTGCATCTACTCCTTCATTTCAATTTATTTTTCTTTTCACCCTCCTTGGTGTCTAGTGGGCTTTCTGCCTCCTTGGGGCATAGAAGGGGGAAACACCCTCATCTGTCCCCCAGGGATACAGAAAGTCTGATATTGATAGGGTGTATGGGGGGAAACATGCCCTTGTTCAAGGGGCTGCTCCCTCTATAAAAAAATCCCTGGTGTCTAGTGGAAGAGCCAGATGATCACTTCCCACTGTGATTGTCTGGCTTTTTGCATGGAAAGGGAGGTATTGCTGCAAAGCTGTGTTTCTGGTCTTTCCAATCATAGCTCACTTTTGGCACAAATCTCTGAAAGGGAGGAGAAAAGGGCTGTTTCAGTCCCCTTGGTCCACCTAGGGAAACTGGGAAGTAGTTTCCAGGGTGGCAGTTCAGTTAATGATGTGCTCAAGTCAGTAATATAATCCTGTCATTGGCAGGGCAGTCAAACTCCCTTGAGCTGAAGTAGGACAGTCCCCCACTCTGACCAAGGAAGGTTTGACAGTGAAGAGTGGCACTGGAGCAGCACACAACAGATGCTGCCCCAGTGCTGGGCCTGTAGATTTGAGCTCCACGTCCCTAGCGCCCGGTTGTGAGCAATATCGATGTGGAGCTCATATACATAGCACCCAAAGGGCTATAATAGTGTTTTACCAAGCAATAATGTTCACCATAAATATATGGCATTTGCCTTAAATTTAAATGGCTATTCTATGTGTGCCTTGGCTCATGATATCATTTCTTTCCAAACTATCTGAGCCATCTTATACATTTTATAAGATATGGTCTGGCACTTTTAGTACATATCACAATATATTTATGTGCTCAATTGCAAAGGATGAGGAACACATCATACTGCATTTCTATAGTATGATCTTCAAGGGCTAGCACAACAATACATAGTTTTCATTTATGAGTAACTTTCCAAACATGATTTTTCATTTGTAGCCAACATGTTTTGTTCTTTACCAACGTTTTCAGGGCTACAATACAATATAGCTATACATTAACCTTATATAAAATTAAACAACTTTTCTTCATATACATTTTTATAAAAATCAATCGAGTGAAGAATATATACAACCATTCAACTCGTATCATTACATTCAATTTACACTTCATCAAGTACCCTGATCCTTTCTCACGTTTACAGTTTTCACTTAATATACAGTGAATGCATCATTGTTCCACATTTAATCAATATAATACTTTATATCCTGAAGCATAAGCATCCCTAATTATAGAGTGCGGGTAAGAGTCTTAACTATTGTCCCCATCCTGTGTAAATGTTGTTTGATCAGAAACACTAATTAATTGCCACAATGTCCTATTATGGGTCAATCTCTTCATGAAATATATAAAATCAGTGCACACAAACGTATCTTAATATTTCAAAAAAGTGAATTCCTGTTTTAGTCCATTACACATCATATCCCGTATGACAGCATGATCACCAATATTTCTCTGAACATGAAATATGTATTGCAGTGGACGATATTGTAAACTGACAATGTTAATCTGACCTAGTAGTAAATATGTATATCCATAACAGGAGCATAAGAATATGACATCTGTGCTGGCAAAATTATTGTTTATGTTCGTACAGGCACAGCCCAGCACAGGGCATGCAGCAGCCGTCGAGTGCAGTTCTCCCCACACTATTCACATGATTTGTATCATGTACACATATTATAGTGTCAATGCGTTTTATACTCTGCAGAGGAAGTAATAATATCAATAAAGCCAGGCAATATATATGTATCCATAATGGGCGCATACGGGTATAATATCCATATTAACACAGTTTCTCCCAGTGTCCCTAAAAATACAGTCCACGCATGCGACACCCACACGTCGCATGTACGGGAAACTTTTTTTAGGGCCAGGTGTAAGTAGCCTTTTGCACCTCGCAAACGGGGAAAAACGCCGTTTGCGAGGCACAAAAGGCCTCACGCGATGCAGAAACACATTTTGCGAGTCGGTACCGACTCGCAAAATGTGTTTCAGACTTGCAAATAGGAAGGGGTGTTCCCTTCCTATTTGCGAGTCACACCGCGATGTAGAGTTGATTAGTGACCGCGAAAGTGGTCGCAAATCATCTCGCAGTTACCATCCACTTGAAGTGGATGGTAACTCATTTGCAAACGGGAAGGGGTCCGATGGGACCCCTTCCCCTTTGTGAATGCTCACAAAATTATTTTTTCACAGCAGGCAGTGGTCCTATGGACTACTGCCTACTCTAAAGAAAACCGAAACAAAAAGGTTTCGGTATTTTTTTCTATTTGCAGCTCGTTTTCCTTTAAGGAAAACGGGCTGCAAAGAGAAAAAAAAACTGCTTTATTGAAAAGCAGTCACGGACATGGTGGTCTGCTGTCTCCAGCAGGCCACCATCCCCGTGAGTGCCTAGACTCGCTATGGGGTCGCAAACTGCGACCCACCTCATAAATATTTATGAGGCGGGTCTTTGCGACCCCATAGCGAGTCGCAGAAGGTGTCTGAGACACCTTTCTGCATCGCAAATTGCGAGTTGCAATTTGCGAGTCCCTCTGACTCGCAAATTGCAAGTCGCAATTTGCCACTTACCTACATCTGGCCCTTAGTCCCCTGACTCACCCTTCTAGGATACTGACAGTATTCTGAAAAAACATGTGCTCTAGGCGTTTACAGGCAACTTCGTCTTTGTTCCTCTTTGAGGATGTATTTGCTAAGTGCATGGCTACAGAGAGAGGACTTCCTCCCTCAAATCCTTCCCGGGTCCATTTTAGTTTTCTAGTATTTCCTATGACCCTCAATACAAAGAGAGGTCTTTCTCTTGAATGTCAACAATGGGGGCCATTTTTGGATTTTTAGTTGTCTTTTGACTTTGAAGTTAAAATTTAAAATCCAAGGTGGCAGGGATATATTTATATTAACAAACACATTCACGGTGCTATGACCATACTACGGATTCACATGAGAATACCATTTCTGTTTATGAAGTCCAGTGCACACACAAAGACAGTCCATTGAGGGGCATGTGGCACCAACAGCGTGCAGTTGTTCTCACCACCACATTAATGTACGGTTAAATCAGTTCTCAAGTCACCCGTCTCAGAATTTGACAATGTTCAGAAAAAGATGCGGGCTCTCAATGTTTACAAGCAATGCCTTCTTTGTTTTCCCTTTCTAAGGATGTGCTGGCTATGTGCATAATTATAGAAAGAATACTACCTCCTTCAAGTCCTCCCCAGGGGCCGTCTTAGTTTGCTAGTATTTCTTAAGCTACAAAGAGAGCATCTTCTCTGGCATGTCAACAATGGTGGCCATTACAATGGTGCCGCTTGCCTGGCCTAGGGATGGCCACCTTCTAGCCAAACTCCTTTGAGCTGCATCCAACATCCTACATCATTCTATGCCATCATGCCATAATGTCATCGCCTCAAACATCTTTAGTACCGGCGCACCTGCTGGTGATGACATTTCCTGAGGAGAGTGGAGCTCGGGGCCATACTGCGGTCTGTTTCAGCCTGCAACATGGCTGTGTCGGGATGTGAGCCAAGGGGCCTAGTGTGGAGAACCTTTCGGCCATTGCCCTTTCCTGCACTCGCTTGAGGCCCCCAGTGTATGGAGGGGGCTCAGCATCATTGCTACAAGGTCCCATGAGCGGATGGCTTGCTGGTGACTGTGGAACCACCAGATTGATTGAATCACTCGGTTGCAGGCCCTGCCTTTTGTGGCAGAGGGGGCCTCTATGTTTCACTTTATGTAATGTTACTTGAAATTGCTGTCACTATTTTTGCAGATATGATGTTTGAGAGCGCAGTGACGAGAAATTGCTCTGGTGAGTGAGTTAGTTGGATGGTAGGTGTGTTTGTTGGCTGAAGGGTCCCCCATGGTTTGACATGATTGCTCTCCTTGGGCTGGGTAGAAGTGCTGTGGAGGTGGCAGGGATCGTGCTGGCGCTTGGTGCCCGTTAAGCTACTTGTGAGGGGATATGCAGTGAGGTTATGTACTTAAGTTTGCTTGCTGCACGATTGGCACATTGTACATTCCCAATGTGGCCCTCCTCCAACACTTCTTGGCGGGGTGCTTGGTGGGCATCATCTGTCTCCATGTGTGCAACACATTCTTTCTCTTGGGGTTCTTTGGGGAAAAGGGTGGGTCTGACTTACTAACTCATATTACCATGAAGTGGCTGATAGATATGCATAGAGAATGGCTCATGGCGTCATGCTGTCCCTCTGAAATACTAGCCGCACTGAAAGATATGCCAAGCGGGAAGGCGCCGAGCACGGATGGACTTCGACAAGGCCTACCAAGACAAACCTGTGCCTCACCTGTTCGGCCTTTTTGAGGAGATGGTGCGGGGTGGACATATGCCCCCAACTATGTGTGAATCCCTATTAGTCACCCTGCTCAAAGCGGGTAAGTCAGCCAACCACTGCTCTTCCTACCAGCCAAGGCTTGCCACAACTGGCAAGATGACCTAGGTATAGACATCCGTGACAAACAGTGGGCTTACTGTTTTTGTACTCAAGTTCGCACTGTTTCTCTGAATGGCTGCTACCGACCTTTGCTCTTCAAGTACCTCAGTTGGGTATATTACACCATGGATTGATTGTTTCAATATGGGTTAAACGATGATCCCTGTTGTCAACATTGCAGATGATGCTGGCTTTGTGCATATAGTGTGGCACTGCCCTGGTGTGCAGCATTTCTGGCTCACAATACTCCAGGTACTGGAGGAGATCCTTTAGAGGGCCCCTAAATGTATTTCACTGTCTGCTGCGCAGACAGTGAAATACGCGACGGGTGCAACTGCACCCGTCGCACAGCTTCCACTCCGCCGGCTCGATTCCGAGCCGGCTTCATCGTGGAAGCCTCTTTCCCGCTGGGCTGGCGGGCGGCCTGAAGGCGGCCGCCCGCCAGCCCAGCGGGAAAGTCAGAATTACCGCCGCGGTCTTTCGACCGCGGAACGGTAACCTGACGGCGGGACTTTGGCGGGCGGCCTCTGCCGCCCGCCAAGGTCCGAATGAGGGCCAAGGTGTTGGTACTCTTACCTACTAGGAAAAATAAACTGTTGGCCCGATGGCAAGGCCCATATACGGTCTTAGATCAAGTCACACCCACAACATAAAAGAATGAAATACCCAATGGGTCGAGTAGGGAACAAATTTATCAATTAAAACATGGTATGAGAATAATGAGGCCCCTACAAATCTGTACATAGCTACCGAAAATGAAGGCGACATTCCGGTATATCCCACAGAAGTAAACACCCCTACCGAAATACAGATGCCCCAACTGAGTGAAAAATTCTCAATAAAACAAAGGAACCAACTGGAACAATTAGTCCTAGCTAGCTTAGATGTGTTTTCTAAAACCCCAGGCAGAACCCACTTGATCCAGCACCATATACGTACAATTGGGGATCAAGTAGCCCGACAATGACCATATAGAATACCAGAAGCTAAATGACAAGGGGTGGAAGAGGAAGTCAGGAATCTGCTAGACGCTGGTATTATTGAGCCCTCCTCCAGCTAATGGTATTCTCCTGTAGTCCTAGTTCCGAAGCCAGATGGGACCATCAGATTTTGCATTGATTTTAGGCAAGTAAATGCTCTGACTCACTTTGATTCATACCCTATGCCCCGGATTGATGAATTATTGGAACGTTCAGGACAGGCTACATATATGACCACCCTGGATTTAACAACGGGTCATTGGCAAATACCCCTGAGAAACGAAGATAGGGAAAAGACGGCTTTCGCCGCGCCTTCAGGTCTGTATCAGTTCACTGTTCTACCGTTTGGTCTCCACAGGGCACCAGCTAATTTCCAACGTCTCATAGATATGGTCCTACGTCCCTTTCAGGCATATGCGGCTGCATACCTGGATGATATAGTCATTTATAATTCTACTTGGGAGGACCATCTTGACCATTTAAACCAAGTATTACAAGCACTTCGCATAGACCACCTCACTGCAAACCCTGTAAATTGTAAATTGGGTCACAATACCATTAAATACCTTGGTTACATTATCAGGGAAGGGAAGGTCCGACCCCAAATTGAGAAGGTACAAGCTATTACTCATCTGCCCCTTCCGCGTCGGAAAAA
Organism: Pleurodeles waltl; assembly: GCF_031143425.1. Lineage (NCBI taxonomy): Eukaryota > Metazoa > Chordata > Amphibia > Caudata > Salamandridae > Pleurodeles > Pleurodeles waltl. The sequence continues at coordinate 494,213,028 of NC_090448.1, forward strand.
AGACATCCGGGCTTTTCTGGGAATGGTTGGGTATTACAGGCGGTTTATGCCCCATTTTTCTGAGATAGCTGCCTCTCTTACTGATTTGTTGGGAAAGACTAAACCCAACCATATTGCGTCCCTCTCTGACGTTGAGAGACAAAGTTTTGAGCACCTGAAGACTCTTTTAACTTCTGAACCAGTTCTCTGTTGTTCGGATTTCAGTAAACCATTCCAGGTCCAAACAGATGCCTCTGATCTGGGTTTGGGTGCAGTATTGTCTTAAACAGATGGGGATGGATTTTTTTAATCCTATCGTCTATATCAGCCGGAAACTGTTACCCCATGAGCGCCATTATCCTACCCTTGAGAAAGAGTGTCTGGCAATCAAGTGGGCTGTAGAGTCCCTACGGTATTATTTGGCTTGGCGTCCCTTTACATTGCTTACTGATCACGCTCCTTTGACTTGGTTGGCTCGTCATAAGGATACTAACGCCCGTTTCCTCAGGTGGTTTCTGTCTCTACAATCTTCAGACGAAAGCCAGAGAGAACAGACCTAGAGAGAGAGATAAAGAGAGAGGGAAAAGCCAAAGAGCAGAGAAGGAGAAATAAAGAAGATAAGGCAGATAAATCAGAATAGAGAAAGAGAACAAGAAAGAAAACTTACCAGACCACTTACCGTTGTCTCTCTGTTTCTTCCCCACAAGTGCCTCCTGAGAGCCCACCTGGAAGGAAGAAGAAGAGGAAAGATGAACACCATATGAACAAAGGCAGAACTACGGAACACATAAACAAAAATCACCCATCCCCTTAATAAAGACAACGTGTGCACCATATATCAGTGATTTCGTGTCATTATTACGGTACCCCTGTCACATCTTCCCACTGTGAAAGATTGGAATACTGACATGATTAGATGCTTACTGTGATATTATGAAATCTTGCAACCGCCTGAGAGATGTATGGGGTCCATACCAGGAGTACTTGGAGCATGCAAGGAGCATGAAAGAAGCGGATGGGGAGGCGAGTGGTATTGTGTAACAGGTTCCTTGTGGTGGCCTCGCTTGCCAGTTTGTTGGGTGCAGGTTGTTACACCAGTTGTATGCAAGGGGTGGCATTGAGATGATGTAAAGGCTCCTGTTTCCCATGTCATGTACTTATACACAAAGATATATTATACGCTGGTACCCATGGGTGACTGCAGGAAAGCATGTATATGTGTGATAGAAATGCCTGTATTTGCCGTTGTATCCATACCAACAGTCATATTCAATCTGAACCATAGCCAGGCTTGCTATGAATGTGGAATGATTTTCTGTCTGTCCCATGAAACTTGTCTGTGCTGGAAATGTCATTCTACATCACCTAAACAAAACGGAAGAATGAAAACGAAGTGAAAAAAAACAATGGTGGCCATTTTGTTTATTTACATTTGGACTTTAGAAATTAAAATTTATAATCCAAGGTGGTGAAGAGTTCTGTTTATATTTACAAACATATTCAGGGCACTATTATCATACTAGAAATTCTCATTCATGCAAGTTGATATTAAGAGGACTTGCTCCCATGTCCTAAATTGAGGGCATCTTAGGTTTCCAATTATTCTTAATAGTAAAACCTGTGGTGGAAAGAATACCCCATTTGTAGTGTCAAATGGTGGACTATAAATTGTTACATATTCTCTACATAGGTTTTCCTCACAGTCCTACTCTTCAAGAGAGGAAACGAACTCCTGTATATGCCTAACCATATGTTAAAGCAGAGATTATTGGCAATACTTAGCATCCTTAATAAGGAACGTTTCTCATTCTTATATGTACAAGGATGTCTTATTGGTGCAAGCAAAGAACTCTATCTAGGTATCTAGATACAAGCCCAATACCAAACATTTGCAATTGATTACAATAAGTAATGTATTTCCTTATTAGTATTGTGCCCACATTCCCCAACCCGGAGATGTGTTATCTGCTTCACTTCAGCTTGTCTCAACTTTACTTGTCTGTTTTCTCCTCTTTCATTGGCTTTAATGTGTTCAAGTGCGTGAAACCAAATCCTACCATCACAAAAATGGTTTTCCATTAGAAGGAAAACCATTCTAGTAATGGTAAGATTTGGTTTCACGCACTTGAACAAATTAAAGCTGATAAAAGGGGAGGAAACTGAGAATTAATGTTGAAACGAGCTGAAATTAAGTGGATTATACGTATCAGGAGTGTAGAATGTGGGCAAAATACTAATAAGAAAATGTATTATTTTTGTAATCAACTGTAAATGTTTGGTATTGGGCTTGTATCTAGGTACCTAGATAGAGTTCTTTGTTAGCACACAAACATATCTCGTGCCTAAGAAGATGAAATTGTGAATGTAACAACTAAAGAACTGTATACTTGTGAGGTCTAATTGTAAACAAACAATTTAAAAATGGGGAATATTGTTGACAAGCTAGAAAAGGTCCTTTTCTGTATCAATTTACTTAGGAAATACTAGGAAACAAAGTAAGCCCTCAGATAGGACTTAAAGGCGATACTGCTCTTTTCTAATCCTTCACATATCCCAACACATCCTTAAAAAGGGAAAACAAAGAATGCCTTGATCGTAAATGCTGAGAACATGCAGCTTTTCCCTGAACATTATTATGAGTTGGGAACTGATTTAACTGCACATTAATGTGGTGGTGCAAACAACTGCACACTGTGTATGCTACATGCTCCTCTGTGGAATGTCTTTGTATGTACACTGGCCTTCATAAACAGAAATGTTCGCTCTTATGTGAGTCTCAAGTATGGTAAAAATGCCCTGAATATGCTTGTAAATAGAAACACAGACCCCCGCCACCTTGGGTTTGAAAATGTAACTTATAAGTGTAAATACAACAAAAAATTTAAAAAATGGCCCCATGATTGGCATGTAAGGGAAAGATCTCTCCTGGTATGATGGATATAGGAAATACTAGAAAACTGAGATGGCCCCCGGAGAGGATTTGAGGGGGGAAGTCCTCTTTTTGTAGTCCGGCACGTAGCAAATACACCCACAAAACAGTTAGAGATGGTGTTGATCTTAAAGCAGAGAGCATTTGTTTGTTTTCTCAGAACGCTGTCAGACTCCTCGTTGGGTGACATTACCAAACAGGCCCAGCTAAAAGAACTACCACAGGATAGACAGGAAAAAGGATTTTCCTGTTAGAAAAACCCTCACCCACCAGGGTTACCCCTTGGTGGCATGCTTCATCATTGGGTTTCTTCCTGGTCCGCTACGGAACAGGGCATGCTACGACCTACAGGATATGTAGGAGCACTGATGTAGTCTCATCAATGTGAATCACAGGAGGGATAGGAGTGGTGGGGTCTTGGGTGAGTTAAAAATGCCTGTTTCCTGGTAATTTAAATAATTTAATAGATCTCTTGGTGGCGACATGATTAAAAAGGGGCTGTGGAATCTAGTCTACATGTTTCGGAGCCTTACCCCTAGGCTCCTCTTCAGGACCAAGGTAGACTCCCTGGTGCAACTCCTTGTTTGACTACCTCTAATAAAAGCATAAATAATACATGCTCTGTGATATGGTGCAATTCACCTTACTTATGTAGGTGTCATAAGATGATACCTATTGTTTATGGTGTCTGTCATTGATACCTGTGAAAATATAAGAGATGCATAGTTGTCGTAGATTCCATTTGTAATAGGCTGCTATATATGTTGTTTGTGGTTGTTGGCCACCTATTTGCAAACTGCACCCCACTCGTGGGAAACGGCACTCGTGACTAACAGGACTGAGAGACTAAAGTATTCTCACAATCAACAGTACAAGATATACTGCATGTAAAACTTTTAAACATGTAAACACATGAAATACACCAAACAACTCGGTAGTATTTGGATTCTCATATCATAGCTCCTCCGGGAGGGGTGTGTGCTTGTAGTCACACTCCAAAGATTTGGCAAAGTTTTAGAATCGAATCATCTTACCCTATCTGTAGCGCAATGTAAACAATATTCAAAAGGCACTTACTTCCTCAAAGCAACACTCCCGCTCTGTACCTAATGCTCACCTCCCCGGGGTCTGAAACTTGAATGCTCATATGGGAGCCGAGATTAAATGTGCAGCAGCTCTTTCAACTCGGCATGCTAAAGCGTGCAGCACTAGACTCTAACTTCCCCAAGATGGCGGTCTCCCATGGAACGCTAGGACCCTAAAAGTAGGTTTCCCTTGTGGGTGTCTGTAATTGCACAGAGGTCATTGGGGCTTCATGGGCTTACAGAGGGAGAACTGGGGATTCCCATATCGTTTTGATAATTATTTGGGAGTTTCTTTCTTGTGTTTAACTGTCTTACTGTGATAGTGACGCATATGTGAGTAGCTAATATTTATTGTTGGGGGTTTGCTCTTTGTGACACTATGGAATGTAGAGGAATGAGATGGACATAGGTCCTTTTGCGCTGCCTAGGTGTACCATTCATTTCAGGAGATGTATATCCAACTAATGATTATTGTGATGTTAATACTTTGTCAGCTGGCTCCAAGGTATGTCCTCATTGAGGCCAAATTTGGTGTGTGCATTTTTTATAAACCCATTGTTCTTTTTAGAACAGTGTAGACTCACAGTTAATCTCTTTATGGTGTTCTAGAATAACCCACTGGTAATCCTTCCCTGTGTGTGCTTTCTCTTTGAAATGAGTGGATATTTCAGTCGTAGCCCGTCCACATCAGAGGTTACTATGGTGTTCACAGATGTGAGTCTTAACCTTGCGGGAGGTCATGAGTGTTACATTTGGCGAAGTCTCTAATGTCCCATGTTGTGCTGTCACTAAAGGTGACCTGTTCAGTGACCTTTGTTAGATGGCACACACTACAGTTCCCACATGGATAATGTTCATTAGGAAGTGGTAGGTAGTTGATATCTCCTGGTTTACTATTAAGATGGCATGGGCGGGTGTGTACAAGCATGTGTCTAAGACTCTTTCCCCGTCTATGTGAAAACATGGGTCTGGGAATATTTAATGGGCCACTATTGAGGATGCGCCAATGTTTGGTGATGATCTTGCTTACTTGATTGGAGGCTAAGTTAAATGTTGTGATACATATCGGTCTTTCATCCTTTTCTTTGTGGGGAGGGGTGTCCAGAAGGGCTTCTCTGTTGTTATGGGAAGCTCACTTCATGGCTCGGTTGATTATTCTTGGGGTATATTTCCTAGCCTCCAGTTTAGATGCTACACTCTGGGCTTGTTTTTTGTAATCTGATATCTCTGAGCAATTCCTTCTCCATCTGAGAAATTGTCCAAACGGTAGGTTCTCTCTCAAATGGCGGGTGACCTATATCAAACTAGTAAACAGTTGTTGGCTGTCGGTTTTTCATGGGTGGTTGTTTTAAGAGCACCATTTGTGGCTATGATGTTTAAATCCGGGAAGACCAAATGTTCCTTGCTCTTTGTGTGTCTGTTTAACCACTCTAAAAATGTCACCACTTGTGTCTCATCCCCTTTCCAGCTAACTAATATGACATCAATTTATCTTTTCCACAATACTATGTTGTCTCTGTATGGAATGGTGGGGTTTAGGATTCTCTCTTTCTCTAGATGACGGACAGAAAGACCAGCCAGACTGGGAGCAAAGGTGCTTTCCATGCTTGTCCGTGCTTCTGAAGGTACACATCTTTCTCAAATTATAAAAAAAGAAAATTGGTTAGGGCCCTGAAACAGCATTCCATAACCACATTCCGTGGTGTTTGGTGGTCCCAATCTAAGTCAAAGATAACCTCCTCAATTATGTGTAATGTCTCATGATGAGGGAGACTCGTGTATAGGCTTTCCACATCCAGTCGCATAAGTATCTCATTTGATGAATCAAAAGGTCTGCCTTTCAAAAGACACAGTACGTCCTTTGTATCTTTTAGGTAAGTATCTGTGTTTTGAACTATGGGACTTAACAATGCATCTGCAAAATGGAACGGATGGTCCAAAATAGAATTGATACCTGATACAATGGGTCTACCAGGGGGTGATTCAAGGTTTTTGTGAATTTTGGGGATAGTGTATAAATAAGGAGTTACTGGATTTTTATTAATTAGGAAGCATGAGTCAGGGTACTAATTTTACCTTACACTAATGCGGTGATGGATAACTATACGCTGTGGGTGCCTGTGCCCCACCACCTGGAGTTTGTCTGTGTTTTAATGTTAGGGACGTTTGTACTGATATTGCTAATGCTATAACTTCGTTTCACTGTCAGTCAGCCATAGTACAAGCAGTCGACTTTGTCAATTCTCGCTTAAAGTTTTGTACAGTTACTTTGGGCTTCAGCGTCACATCTGACAAATCTATTTTGAACAAAAAATAGATGTTATCTGAGGACAGGTGCACTGATCATCTCTTCTTTCTGTTTAAGTTATACATCAAAGGATTTCTCTGCAGACGGCTGAGACTTTTAAAAGGAAAACTAACTCCCAAAAGTACATACACAAATTATTGATGCGTAGTTTGTAAGTGAACAGAATGTTCTTGGTTGACAAAGGGATATGTATGTGCAAATTAAATGTTTGAGTTCAAACTACAGATGCTTATCCAAATCATACTTAAATGGTCAACACCCACAAGAGATAAAGGGGCACATGTACAAAGATCCGGTTTGGCGACTTGTAAACTGCGAGTCTTAGCGACTCACAGTTTGCGAGTCGCAAAGCCGGATGTACAACAGTGTACTTAATACTATTTGTGATTCCCAATGGGGTCACAAATGACCTACCTCATGAAAATTCATGAGGTAGGTCGCAATTTGCGACCCCATTGGGAATGGCCGCCCTGACAGGGATGGTGGCCTGCCGGAGACAGCAGACCACCATGACTGTGACTGCTTTTATATAAAGCAGTTGTTTTTTTTTGGAAATGCAGCCTGTTTTCCTTAAAGGAAAACGAGATGCATTTCAAAATCAAAAACAAAAAGTTTTCTTTTAATTTTTTCAGAGCAGGCAGTGGTACCGAATCGCAAAACCCAAACTGCAATTTGCTAACAAGTTACCGAATCGCAGTTTGGGCTTTATACAGCCCAAAAAGAATTCTGCAAAACGGCCCCTTTGCGAGTTGAAAAATGCTTCGTACATCTGGCCCAAAGTCCCTAAGCGTTTTTGTTGAATAACTAAAATCGCATACTTTTCAATCTATTTTCTTTGTCACTAAGGGTATTTGTTGCGGGATGATCTAAGTGATGAAATGGCAAATCTGAGGAAATAAAACTGGACTTTAAACTTATTTTTGTTGAAACGGGAACCCTTCTCCCATTTAAAATGCTTGATGTGTCCGTTACCCAAAAAATATACATTATTTCACAATCTGCTTTATAAAGTGATAATAGTCACAATTTCTCTACACTTACTGAATCTTTGGCCCTGACTAGGAGTTTTGAGGATGGAGTACTTCGTTGAAAAGGCGACGGGGTAGCCTGTCCCCAAACTATGGGACCTCTTCCCTCATTTAAAGTTGGGCAGTGAGTCAGATCTTTATTATTGGAGCCCTTGTCATCTTAGTGGATTGAACTTTTCGTGGGGACTTCGGAGGAAGGATAAAACACTGAGCACCCTACTTAGGGTGGACGGTGTAATATATATTTTTCCTATGTTCCACCCCCAGGTAACCTGCTGATAAGGGGAAGTAAAAAAAGGTTATGCAAGCGAACACCCTTGGAGAAAACTCATAGGGTGGGGGAGTCATTAGTTTTTTTTGTTTTTTCAATAACAAACTCCCCCTTTGAGAGTGAGTTTATTTTTGAAAAACAAAAAGTTATGAAAAGTTTGGTGTAAGTCTGTCAAAACCGATGGCGGATGTACACTAATGTTTTTGTACACTCTAAGAAACCGCTGTGTCGAAGGTTCTTTGCAACGTACAAAGTTGTCAACTGGGCTGGCAGACAATGCAAAATTAAGCATGGAATTACCCTCTGGATCGTGGAAGTAATGCTCTTTACATCCCGAAGGACACTACTCAGTCTGCCAAGTTCTACGCTGACCCTTAACTTTTCAAATGGGTGTGTGGTGTGCTCTTGTTTTCCACATTTCTTAAAGTTCTCCTAGGAATAAATGTTAGGAATGCAACACACTGGACTACGTGTAAACTTCAAATTGAGTAACCCTTGTGAATGATCCTCTCAGACTTCTTTGGTGGCCTCACTAATACATCCTGTGATTAATTTGCCTACATTTCACGTCTTTGCCTCCTTTGTCTCCCTATCACTGCCTTTTTCTCCCAATGTACATGTATAGAGCTGCATGTGCAAAGCCCTCATCTCTTAAGTACGGCCTCTAATGGCAGCGCACTAATAACATCAATGCATTTTGAAGCAAGCCATTAGGATAAAAGAAGATTGCCCATTCCTCTTTCTAAGGTGCCCTCTCTTTCACCTATGCATAATTAAGCAGGAGAGTAGTCAATATATTTGCCCTAATGACCACATGCGTCTTGATTAAAGTTCTGCGCCGGCATCCCGAGAGCCTAATCTTTCAAATACTGGGAATTATTAGTGGACAGAAGAGGTCATGATTTATGCACAAGTATATAATCCAACACCATGCAGAGTAAAAAGATAAAAATGTGTTGGGGCGCATCGGAGGACAATAAGAAACAAATACCTAATAATCACAGTGAATCAGGTTAACACAAGCAGTGTAATGAATCAGTATAATTGCAGTGGAAAAATACCTCATTTGTTCCTATCATTATCATTATTGCTATAAGATAGTCAAATAAATCCAGTACCTCCTTAACTGTAAGCGCAAGCAGTGGTCATTCTGTGCAAAGCCTAAGCAAGAAATACTTTGGCAACATCTGTGACATTTTTCTGCTGTAGGATAGAACCACAAAGGAATGCTGACATTTATTAATGCTGTGTTTTCAAGACGTCGAGGCTCATCATGAAGTGTTTTATGACATGACATTAATGATAATTTAATATATAGAAGTTAGCACCCTTCCTACTACAGGTGTATCTAAGCCTGCAATATAAATACTGTCATTACTCATAATAATTAATTATTAATTATTAGTTCCAGGGAGTAGCCAGAACATTAAAATATCCCCCCCACTTTGAAACAAAGGTCTGAGGGCATCAAGCGAAACAAGTAATCCCCTACAAGAGCTCCCTTGTCTTTTCAATCCAAATATCTATTTATTCATCGTTCCCTTTCCATCCACCCACTGACATCAACCATTTTACCTTTTCATTCTATCATTTATTCATTCTTTTATCCATTGTTCAATCTTTCACCATCCATTGGCCATTCCATCCATCCAACCAGCTGTCCATGGCTATGCATGCATCCTCTGATTAATCTGTCCACCCATACACACAACATTTGACTTACACATCCATCAATAAAGCTTTTCACCCATCAACTGATCCTTTTGTCTATTCATCAATCATTTGTCCATCCTCTCTGATTTCCATTTACTATGCCATCCATCCACTCATTTACACAGCCATCCTTTCACCCACCTGTACTTTCAACCACCATCCATCCACCCATCCTTCCTTTCATACACCTATCCATCCTTTCAAACACCCATCTATTGTTGTATCCACCCATCCTCTCGCTGACTCATCCATCCATAGTTTTACCCACCTGTCCTCTCACCTACTCATCCATCTACCCATCCTCCAAGCTTTCCATTTATTCTGCCATCCTTTGATCCACACATCTCTCAGATGTCTTTGTACTATGCATCCTATCTATCTATCTATCTATCTATCTATCTATCTATCTATCTATCTATCTATCTATCTATCTATCTATCTATCTATCTATCTATCTATCTATCTATCTATCTATCTATCTATCTATCTATCTATCTATCTATCTATCTATCCATCCACTCAGATTTACACTCACCCACCTGGGTACTCACTCACCCATCCTTCTAGATTTCCATTTAGTCTGCTATCCTTTCATCCACTCATCCATCTGCTCTGTCCTCCTTTCATTCATCCATTCATCCTCTCAAACTCTCATTTACTCTGCCATGCTTTCATCCACCCATTTACTCACCCCCTCAGCCAATCATCCATCCATCATTTCACAATACACTGTGCATGGGTAGTGGACTTCTGGCCTGAAATCTCCTGACTGGGTTTGGGCGAGGGCTGCTCCATGTTCTTTGCAGGTGGGAACCCTCAAGTTTTGTTACACGTGGGCCCCTAGGCCATTGCCTACTCCCACCCACCCCAAAGCTGCTGATATGATTCACAAAGGGAAAGACATGTTTGACACCTCCCTCTTTGTGACTCAGTTAGCACCTCCATAGAGGTGTCTGTAAATTATCATCGATTTGCGACCACAATTGCTTGCTAACTTCCAAATTGGGTTTCAAACATGCCAAAAGGTCGTTTTGCTTTTGCAAACTCTGATTTATGAATTATTTAAAGCACTTTGAGAGCTCAACACTTTAAAAAAAAGACAACACCAAAGTGCCAACCATGTCCTATGTGATGCTTTCTCAGGCATGTCCCCTGCCACCCTCCCCTTATCACTGTCTGTGACTTCATTGCTTTTGACAAGATCCCTTTTTTCCTTCCCTACTGATCGCTGTGCACTGGACTTCAGAAGCCCTTCCCAGCACACCTTTAGGCTTCGACGTACATACATTCCAACATGCATACAGACACACATACACAAAGAGCAAAGTTGGCATACAGGCACCGGTATCTAACAGTAATAGAGAGACATATACACAGACGCACAAAGGCGCACATAAATCCACAGGCACTTGAAAATACTTATATATTAAAACCACTCATATGCTGACGTACATGGTCACATCTGAATGGGGAATGCATGAATGTGTGAGTAAATGGATCCATGGATTCATTAATCTGGCTAAATGCATGGAAGGATGGATGGCTACCTAGTACCTTGAATAGCATGAAATACCATGGATGGATATGTAGTAAATAAAAACCCTATACTTGGCTTGTAACGTTTTATAAATTTGATTATTTTGAATGTTTTGCTTCTTCAAGAAATGTAATGATTTCGATTATGCTATCTTTCTACAATTCATGTTGCAACAGAGTTCCATCTTGACAATTCAATAGATAACCAGCGAATGGCCAAATTACCATTAGTTGTAACCCTAAACATGCGAACTTGACATGCCAGTTTTTGACTGGGCTTTAACCAGTGTTCTTGGCAAAAAGGGAGGGTCACAATGAGAAACTAATATGCCTCAACACTTTGGAACACATGGTGTGAACGATCATGCATTAAACACTGAGCAGTGATAGATGACTGGGAAGGAGGCGGGCACGTTTGTGCAGATCCAGGTTGTAGGATTTAAAGCACATGGTCCGGTGTCTATGTGATAGCCTGCTTTTCATTTTATCATTTTGGTTGACTTGGTATGTATTTCTGTGTGGACATGTGATACAATTCTACTGATGTGTGTTGTATATGTTAGTGGGTTGCGCTCCAACAGAGTGCACTCCTTTGATATGCAGTTGTAGTTCACTCAAACTGGTACTCCTTTCAATGTGTGTGATTACGCCCCACTGCCAGGCCATGATGCTTCTAAGGGCTGGTAGGAGATTGTTATAGATAGTATTGCAGGCTTTTAATTTTATCCCTAGTGGTGAAACTGCCTACAGACACTCCATGATAAATCCATGTAGTATGCAATGAATGAGCTTCTCATTTCCTCTAATACCAGTGAAGTGTGTTTGGATATAAGTGAGACAGAGTGCCAATGCTGGGTCTCTCTTGTGTGCGTGTAGTTCCTAACGGTGTACTCCATAGGGTTAGATGTAGTCAGAGTTGGTGGTCTTGCCACTTTCCACAAGTCCCCCATGCTCTTCCTTAATTTCTCCATCTCTTTTGTAATTCTTTGGAAAGCCAGGTCCATGCTCTGGCATGAACAGTCATCATAAAGAACCTTAGCTTGCACTGGTGATTCATTCCCCGAGAAGGTAGACTGCCCTCTGTGGAGAAAACCTGTCAGCTCCCTCAAAGACTGCCATAAAGAAGTTAGAGAGCTGAGATGCCAAGGCCAGAAGTCTGCAAAACCTTGCTGAGCACAACCTAGCTTCTTACTTGTACGTGACTCACCAAGCTGGCACGCTTCGTTCTGCGACTTGCATTATTAAATCCAGACTTGGTCTAAGAAGCTAAGACATCGAAGACGTCGTTCTTGTTGTTATAAGGGTAATCTGTAAGCATGAAGTTTTGTTGTGGGCATTGAATTATAAATCATAGGACAAAAATAAGGCTAATATTTATTATATATTTAAATAGGAAAATATATGTTGAGATCTAGAATAATAAAATGAGCAAGCAAAACCTTCAACAATTGCTCGATTAATAAAAATGTGTGTTTTTGTTTTGAAACAAGTTTGTAAGTTGACACCCATAGAAGCTGCATAGAGAGGGCTCACAATGTTCTGGCGCTTCTCGTGGTTGCAGGCTTTGGACCATGGATTGTAGGGCTAGTGAAGTGCTAGCTAACGTTTTGCTGAAAGGGTAACTAGAATGAGTGGGTGCTGAGCTTAATGTTTGGAACAAGCATCAGTTTTTAATTTTTCTTATCTAAGCACTTCCATTACCGCTACTGAGGTGGCCCACTTCCATCTCTCGCCACACCCACTGCACCATTGGCACTAAACACATGCTGTGATGACTGGTGAAAGTTTAAAGTAGTGGGGACAATTATTTGTCTCATATAGATTCTCATAAATAAGCGAGCCTGACTTTTTATTAGTAAGTACTTTGATGGGACGTTCTTCTCTCGATATTTCTTTGAAAGAAAAAAATAGTAAGTTTACAGTGTCATTTTCACATAAATGAATTAAAAGTCCAGAGGCTCTCTAGGGGAGATTTTGCCCACTCTAACTTGTCTGGCATATCACAACTGATGTTCATTTCTCATGGAGTGAGCAGTCTACATACAATGCTCTACTCAGAGACATTTCTGCCTACTTTGCTTTATGTTATCCTGGTCTGCTCTACTGGAACAATTGATGGAATGAGTGAGGCCATACCAAGTGTGTGGCTCAAATATTTGCAAGGCTTGATGTTAACTCAGCAGATTAGAAGTTGCAGGTGATCCATTGACTCTGCATTGCTCACATGATGACTAATGCTAAATATACAACCAAATTATGTGATTGCCTGTTTTGTACACAGCTAGGCCTTGGAATGGTCAAATACACCTATTAACTCTCCACTGTGTTGACTTGAATGTTTGGGCGATGTCATGTTTATCCCTTGATCCAAAAAACAACATCTCAGGACATCTAATGAGCTACTTAATTCAAGTACCTGTATTTAACATCTACAAATGTTTTGTCAACAAGTTTCATACCACTGAAGATTATCAGTTCTGTGATCTCTACCCACTTTGTCCTCTTCTAGTTCTCTACCTACTGTGTAAAAAAAGATTTGGATATAGATACCAAACTTCCACCAATAACAATGTTCTCTACTTCACAACAGGTCCATCTGACAGAGCACCTGGCCAGGGCACCATAGGACCAAGCCTTCAGGGATGACAACACTCCTGGTGATTTGAATGAGGATGATGGTGCTGGTCCATCTGATCAGCCTGGGCAGACATCAACAGTGAGTGTCACTGAGCCTAGAACAACACCTCCCACCTCGGCTACAACATGTCAACCAACCTCAGTCCCTACACCCTGTGTACCTAGCACAGTAACAACCATTGTGTGGCCCCCAGCGCTAGATCCTGATGTGACAATCACCACTCCAGCTACTGAGGATCCAGGAAACAGTGGGAGAGGGGACTCTGGGCCAAGGACACAGACTCATGGTGGTAGAGGGTTGTGGGAGGGTAACTGTGGGCTGTCAGAGTGAGGCCACTGGGGCTACTCACACCCAGGACACCATAGACCAAGACTTAGGAGCCTAGCATGACTCCCAATGTGTGATGGGCTAGGTACTCACTGAAATCCAGGAGATGAAGCAGCTGCAGGGGGCATACACCATGAGATGGAGGCCCATAACTCAAACATGTGCTCGCTAATTGGGGTGCTGCTGGACATTCACACACACCTGTGCATGGCTTCTCCAGCACATCTACCTCTTCCTGTGGTCCAGCTACATCAGGCCCATCAATATCTGGTGCAGCCACAGGAAGGGGAGGCCGTGCCAGAGAAAAACACACATGCAGACACCTCTGTCCCTGCAGCTGTGGATCCCTCTCACACTGGCAAGCGGGGACGTCCACGCAAAGTACCAGGAGGTGCAAATGTCACACCTGCACCACCAACAGCAAGAATCTTCAAACTTAATTTCTTCCAGTGTCTGGATGCATCTACCTTTCTGATGGTAATAGCATTTTGAACATTGAACTTCAAACATGTTGGCATATGCAACTATTGTTTCTTTCACCATGACTGACTTCTTCTCTTTTCAGTATTCCTGTTTGGTTTTCACAATGTTTCTTTTCTCCTTGTTCACTTAAATAAATGCACTAGTCTGAAACTCATTGCCTGCTGTAGTATATCTCACATCTAGCAATGTATATGTGTACTCCTATATGAACTTTACAAAGGCAAAAATTACTTCTGTAAACATGGATGTGTTTCATGTACACAGTGTTTAGCTTAGGATCACTACCATGCGTCACCAAAACATACATGCAAGTGTGTTCTCATATACCAGCAATAGGCTGGCATGTCAGAAACATAGCACATTATACATGACACCCATAATCTGTGCCATTGGTCACAGTTTCTGTTGCAGACCTTAACAACATAGAAGGAGTGGATACATTTGACAATTTCCTATTGAATAGGCAAAATAAAATTGGTCAAAGTCATCAGCTAGAGCCATATCGCCCAGCTCACAAATGAAATCCCACATCAATACCACCAATACACAAACACATGGCAGTATTACATTTTCTGATCACAGGATCATATCAATCCATTGTTCTAGTATCTAATGGAATGTCACAAATTTCTGTGGTGTGACACAAGCACTTTGCCTTACAATGAGGAGACAAATCAACAGCTACAAACACTTTACACACAATGAGGATTTAGCCAATTTGAAGGGCAAATAGCATGATTTGGCACCACACTAAAATTTTGTTAGCGCACATAATGGCATTCATATTGTGTTAGGACCTCCACATGACAAGGAACATGTCCATCCTATCACTGTGCAAGCTGTCAGGATTTGTACACCCAAAGTCTGTGTCTGTCATACCCAGGAGCAAGCCCTGTCCCCACTGTACTTCCAACCAGCATTATATACCCAAAAATGTCACAACTCCGAAAGAATGAAATGAAAATGCCATGGTGAAAGTACCTAAAACAGACCAAAAAAATAAATTAGGTATCAAACCACACATATAAGTCAATTCACGTAGTCAACTCCCGGGGAACACAAACCATGACAAAAATCTGAAAAAAACGAAGTTGCTCAGTTGAGGCAGTTCTGCAAAAACCTTGCTTGTCCCATTAAAGGCTCCACCAGAAAGGAGGAGCTGCAGAAGGCACTGAGGGTCTGGGTAACAGCCAAGGAAGCTGAGGGACACACAGAGGGGGAGGGGGAGGATGAGGAAAAGGGAGAGCAATCCATTCACAATGGTATAGTGGGTGGACCTATTAAGTCCAGGGAGAGGGTCTCCAGGGCAGGTAGCAGTGTGTCATCCAAGGGTCTGACTCCTGAGGAGTTACAGGACAGACAGGCAGAGAGGGCTCACCAGCTAGGGTTGGAAAAGTTTAGGATGCAAAGGGAGATGGAAGAGAGGAGGGTGGCCATAGAGGAAAAGATACTGCTGGCTCATGAGCTCAGCTTGAGGGTGCTGGATCAGAGGAACCAGTCCAGTAGGGATGGTGGCTGCAATATCACAGTGCAGCCTGAGAGGAGGGTGCACATTCCTAAAGATCTTGTGAGGGATTACAGAAGGGAGGAAGACATATTCTTGTGGTTCAAGGGGTATGAGTCTATTCTCCACATGAATTTGGTCCCTGAAGCTCACTCGCACGCCTGGCTTCTTATGCACACTTACACCACCTTGGCACCATCACAATATTTCATTTCAACTTTCACACTACATATCAAGTGTCGTTTTCTGGCTCTTTGTCTAGGCTTTCTACCATCCAGAGTGGACCAACCATCTTGGAAGAATGGAGGAGAATCTTCCTGTAGGTTATGTAAAAGTCCCAAGGAAGACATGGTCCATCTGATTTGTATTTGCCCGGCCTTAAAGGAAGCACGACAACAACTCTTAAAACCAGTCTTCGAGAGGAATGGGACTCGTTCCTGTCGGCCAGCAGTTATGTCAATGTTTGACCCTCACGATCCGCAGTCAATCTGCAGATTCATCAACCTTTTGACTGTCCACACCACAAGCGTAAACTTACTATTTAGGACACACCCTAGCTGACAGTTGGCTCACTTTTAAGTTTTCATTTATTTTATTGGTCGCGTATTAAAGTTTTGATAATGTTATAGCATGTGGAAAGACACATTTTAAGATGACTCAGTTAAAAAGGCAAAAGGAAAGCCCGTAGGCGCAACAGCAGGTTCTCAGACTGTACACATTGAATCACAAACATGGTTCGAATGTGTTGATTCTTTTTGCAGGTCACTGGATGGTTGGGTGAGGGCCGTAAGGTGACAACGTAGAGGGGCTTTACAATTTAATTGCTTGGGTGCACTTGTACAGTTTATGTTTTCCAGAGCTGCGCTAGCACCTAATTGACAGCAAGCTGACTGACCACAGGAAGCTTGCGCAGGAAGCGGACTGCTGGGGAGAGCACCAGGGGCCAGTAGAGGTAGGGGGAGACCACGCCAAGGGTGGACAGGGTCCCTCTCACAATATGGGGGGGGGTAAGGAAAAACAGGGGGAGGTCTCTAAAGAGGCCCATCCTATTTCCCAGGGTAAGGATTCCCAGCCCCCCATTGAAAAGAAGCCATGGTTCTCCAAAGGGAAACCTGTGGAAGGAAGGCCCCCCACGTAAGTGTTATGCATGTGACCAGCTGGGTCATGTGAGGGGGGACTCCAAATGCCCCAAGAGTAAACCGTCGGCAACCACTTGTGCGCAGTCCCAGGGTTTGGCAACTGTAGTGCTTGGGGAGTAGTTGGTTCTAGGATGGTGGGAGCCAAATGAGATGACAATTGTCTCACTAGGGGACAGTGAGATGGTCCAGAGATCCCTGGTGCCTCAGAACACTAAAAAGTACAGGGAGTGGGTGACCATTAATGGACAGAGGGTAGAGGCTCTGAGAGACACAGGACTGTGTGACTACAGTGAGGCATTACCTGGTGTTTGAAGAGCAGATAGATCCCCATGTACTTCACCAAGTAGTTGCAGTAGACAACTCAGAGCGCCTGTGCAGAGTAGCGCAGGTTCCCTTTGAATGGTAATAGTAATAGTGCGAAATGTCTGTTGATTTCTTCCAAGAGACTTTAATTGACACCAGTTCATAAGAAAAAGCAGCCAACACGTTTCGCCCTATACATGGGCTTCTTCAGGGTGTGTTATGCCCTCTTGCTCGTCTGCCAAAAGTATATTCCAATGCTAGAGTTGGTCTTGGGATTTCATCTCTGTCAAGGCACCTGAGAATAATTGAGGTCTTGCCAATTGTCAATTAAAGTCTCTTGGAAGAAATCAACAGACATTTCGCACTATTACTTGTTCGACCATATTGGACTTTTTGCATTTACTGTATTTTACTTGATGGATTGAGTGGTGCACCCCTGTACTGTGTTTAATTATATGGGGTTTTCTGTTACCTCTTAGGCTCTTTTTGTGCAGCAGGAGCCTCAGTGAGTTGCACACCACAGTAGCTTGAACAAGTTCTTATTATATATATTGTGACTTATTGGATACTAATAGGGATTGGTGCGTTCTTTTTTTGGGTCTGCTGCATTTCATTTTGTGTTACTTTACCACTGCTGATCAGTGCTAAAGTGTAAGTGTTCCCTGTATAAATTATATGTGTGCAATGGCTTATCCATGATTGGCATATTTGATTTACTAGTGAGTCCCTAGTAAAGTGCACTTCAGTGCAACAATCAAATGCTACTAGTGGGACTGCATCACTGGTCGTGCACCCACATTAGTAGCCCTGGAAACATGGCTCAGACCTGCCACTGCAGTGTCTGTGTGTGCAGTTCTAAATTGCCAATTCGACTTGACAAGTGTACCCGCTTGCCAGGCCTAAACCTTCCCTTTTTATACATGTAAGGCACCCCTAAGGTAGGCGGTAGGGAGCCCCATGGGCAGGATGCAGTGTATTTTTAAAGGTAGGACATGTACTTATGTGTTTTACATGTCCAGACATTGAAATACTGCTAAATTTGTCACTGTTGCAAGGCCTTTCTCTCTCATTGGTTAACATGGGGGCTGCCTTTAAATAGTATTAAAATGCGGATTGCCTTTGGAAGCAGATAGACATGGAGTTTGGGGTCTCTGAACTCACAATTTAAAAATACATCTTTTAGGGAAGTTGTTTTTTAGATTGTGTGTTTGAAAATGCCACTTTTAGAAAGTAGACATTTTCTTGCTTAAACCATTCTGTCACTCTGCTTGTTTGTGGATTCTCTGTCTGGGTCAGTTTGACAGTTGGGCTGCTTGCACCTCTCCTCAAGACAGTGGCACAAGGTAAGTTTGACAGTTGGGCTGCTTGCACCTCTCCTCAAGACAGTGACACAAAGGGAGCTGGGGTGTAGCCTGCATATCCTGATGGGCCATCTGGGCTGAGGGGAGGAGAGGAGTGGTCACTTACGCCTGGAAGGGCTGTGCCTGCCCTCACTTACTGCAGCCCCTTTGTATGTGTTTGGGCCTGGCCTGGGCAAGGAAGGATCTTGAAAACAACGGAGACTTTTCTTTGAAGCAGGCCTACTTCAAAGGCTGAAAGGGATACAAAAACAGCACCCAAAAGCCCCTAAAAATCAGATCACTTCTGGAATCAAGAGTTGCTGCTTCTGCCAGTGAAAGGGGACAAAGACTGGACTTTGTTGTGCATTCCTGCATGAGAAGAATCTCCAAGGGCTTGAACTGAGCTTGCCTGCTGTTCTAGAAGTCTGAGGGCCACCAAAGACTTCCCCTGCCAGGACCTGGACGCTCTGCTGAGACTCCTGCCCTGCCAAGTGGTGACCTATCCAGTTCCTGGGTGCTTGAAGGGTGAAGTTGGCAGACAAGGGCTGAAAATCCACGCACAGACTGCTGTGCGGGTACATTTTCGATGCACCTTCTGTGATGCAGCTGATAAATGACGCACCACCGGCTTTGTGGCTGAAATCAACGCTCCACGTGCATCATGGCTGGAGGATTGATGCAGCGCAGCTGGAGAAACGATACACAACACCCGCTAACAGCGGCTGATAATGAGGCAAACCCCACACAGTGCAGTTTTCTTATACTGTGTGACAGGATTTTCAATGCATTATCGCTGGGGGCGGAAAATCAACGCAAAGTCTGCCCGGACCTGAGGTTCCAGTCCGGATCGACGCATCGCTCTCTTACGGGAGTGAAGAAATGACGCACGCCGATCCAACTGAACAATGACAGCTCACTCTCTCACTTGCAGGTGAGAAATCGATGCATCGCTGGCCTTTTTTGATGCACACTCGCCTGTACGGCTTTATTTTGATGCTACCAAGGTACGTTTGAGCACAAACAGTATTCTCACTGTTTTCTAAGGAGTAAGGCCCTCATTGTGACATTGGCGGTAAATCCCACTTACTGCCATGCTCACTGCTGCCAACATACCGCCGCGGATATCCGTTCACCATATTATGACACACACACACCAATCCGTCACTGTTCAGCCACAGACACAACTCCTCCACACCAAAGGTCAGTGATAAACTGCCGGAATCAAAACCCACACCGTTACACCAACAGAAAAACACCCACCACATTATGCCCCACAAATCACCACGGCGGACATTCAATGACGGTAAACCATTGGCGGTACATACCGCTGCGCTAAAAATACACACACACACATACAAAACAACACCACATTGGACAATTCAAACTACAAACCCCTGACACACATACACACACCATACCCACATTACCGACAACCCTTTAGGAATACAAACAATTGGCACAAGATAGACACCACGACCCCAGACAAGAACAGAGACACACACCACCATCACCTATACACCACGCACGCACCCCACATCACACACCACAACACATCACCCTACACACCCTCTCCCACAATACTCACACAAAACCCATGACACCACAACGATACCCCAGATTCACTGAGGGGGAGCTAAGGGTCATGATGGAGGAAATCATACTGGTAGAGCCACAGCTATTTGGAGCACAGGTGCAGCAGATATCCATTGCTAGGAAGATGGAGCTATGGCGGAGGATCGTGGACAGGGTCAACGCCGTTGGACAACACCCCAGAACAAGGGATGACATCAGGAAGAGGTGGAATGACTTATGGGGGAAGGTAAGTTCCATTGCGGCAAGACATCAGCTCACAGTACAGAGGACTGGCGGTGGGCCCCCACCTCCTCACCCACAACTAACAACATGGGAGAAGCAAGTCTTGGCAATCATGCATCCTGAGAGCCTGGCAGGAGTAGCAGGAGGACTGGACTCTAGTAAGTCAACTCTTTACTACTTTTACTCCCCTACCTGCATGCCATCACTCCACCACCTCCCACACACCCCACGCACCGACCCAGGATACTTAGCATTGATGTGGGAGATGTACTGGTCCACCAAACACACCATCTGCATATTCATTGAGTGAAAACTTTTTCGATTTCTGAAGACCTGTTCATTTTGCCAGGGGGGGACAAATTCAATATGTGTTCCATCAAACGCCCCACTGATGTTGGGGATGTGTCCCATTGCATAGAAGTCAGCCTTCACCGTGGCTAAATCCTCCTTCTGGCGGGAAAACAATGTAACTGCACCAGCGTTTAATCAGGGCAGACAGCACGTTTGAGAACATTGGCAATGACATTCCTGCTGCCAAGCCCACTCTCACTTGGAAAGAACCAGTTGCCAAGAAATGGAGCACAAATAGGACTTGCACAAGAGAGGGGATCCCAGTGGGGTGACGGATAGCAGATATCAGGTCAGGCTCCAATTGGGCACGCAGCTCCGTGATTGTGGCCCTGTCAAGTCTGTAGGTGAGAATAATGTGCCTGTCCTCCATTGTTGCCAAGTCCACCAGGGGTCTGTACACGAGGGGTGTCTCCATCTCCTATTCATCCGCAGTGGTTGCAGTCTAAGGGACAAAAGAGTGAGGAGCCTGTCCTAAACTGCACTACAGTTCAATGCATGATATGAATTTTAAGTGTATTAGTGGCACATGTCCTGTATGTACAATTGTGATCTGTGCCGCAGTTATGATCCATGCACTGCCCCCCGTAGCGGGAGACTGTCAGTATCCACCATGCAACACCTCATTGGATAATATTTTGCCCTATGGGGTACAGTGGCCGATGGTGATGTACGCTGGCGGTGACTGTATGCATGACTGCGGACGTCACTGCCATTTTCTATCTGTTCACTCACTTGCTACCTGACCTTCATCAGGAGAGGGCCTACACTGCATGTGGTGCTGAGACCTGTGTGTGGAACTGACCATGGCCCGTATGACTGGGGAAAGGGCTCCTGCCTTCACTTCGAAGGAGTTGGAGAGACTGGTGGATGGGGTCCTACCCCAGTACAGTCTGCTATTTGGGCCTCCAGATGAATGGGTGAGTACACTGTGAGCATGATGCACGGAGTGGTGTGGGTGAGGGCCTCGTGTAGGGGGGGGGCTGGTGGATGGGCCCTGGGCAGCGTGCAGCATTTATGCTGGGCAATGTCTGTGCTTAAGGGGATGGGAAGGGCTATGGTGGGACATGATTGTAACAGCCAGGATGGCCTAATACCTTTCCCTGTGTATATTTTGTCTACAGGTCAGCGCCCATCAAAAGAAGGGTATATGTGTGCCATCGTCAAGAAAGTGCGGAACCTGGGGGTCTACGGCAGACAGAGCACCCACTGTCAGAAATGGTGGGAAGACCTGAGGCGCTGGGCACGGAAGACGGCAGAGGCCCAACTGGGGATGGCCTCCCAATGAGGAAGGGGTACCCATCTAACCCTGGCCCCCCTGATGGCCCGCATACTGGTGGTGACCTATCCGGAGCTGGATGGGCGCTTGAGGGCATCACAGCAGCCACAAGGGGGTGAGTAAAGTGCCCATCATTACTACTTACGCATGGTGGAGTGGAATCCGGGTGAGGGATGTGTGTCTGTGGATGCCCCTAGGCCAGGCCTGACATTGCAGAGTAGGTTCCATGTGGGGCATGGAACTGATGTGAAATTCCTCCAACCTAGCTAGCAGGCATCCACTACTGGGCACTGCTGTGTGGGTCCCAGGTATGCTGCAGTTGGTGGTATGTGTCCCTCCCCATGCCCTGGTGACTAGCATTATTACTGATAGTGCATTGCATAGTGCGTAAGGCTATTCCCTGTGTGTGAGGGTGCTGTGTATGCCAACGGTAGTGTAGGTGCAGCCATTGACCCAGTGCATCCTTCGTCTCTTCCCCCACTTTTTTGTTTTGTCATCCTGTCCCTAGGTGCATTAGCATCATCTGGCGGAGGAGCAGAGGCACCGGCGAGGTAGGGTGCTGCATCCCACAGGACCCAGAAGTCCACCGACGGTGAGGGCACCAGTGGGACAGAGGGCGAGGGGAGCACCACGGCAGAGACAAGAGGGAACAGTTCGGACACGGATACCTCCTCCCATGGAAGATCCCTGGTGGTGTCGGACACCTCTGCGCCTACCCCAGCTACAGGTAAAGCTGCCACCCTGTACCACAACTGCACTCAGCAGCCCCTCATCAAATTGCCCGTGCCCGCTCACCCAGGAGGGTGGGCATCTCCTTTGACCCAGGCACCTCAGGCCCTGTCCCAGTTAGCCCTGCTGCCCTGAGTGAGGAGGCTATTGACCTCCTGCAATCCATCTCTGTTGGGCAGTCAACCATTGTGAATGCCATCCAGGGTCCGGAAGCCTAAATGCAACAGACCAATGTATTTCCGGAGGGCATTCACACTGGCTTGGCGGCCCAACAGAGATGAATCCAGACTCTGGCCTCATCTCTGGTGGCAGCCATTGTCCCTGTTTCTACCCTCCCCCCTCGAACTTCCTCTACCCAGTCCCATTCCCCACAACCCCAACCTATCCCAAACACGCAGGCAGACCAGCAGGCACACAGGACAACACACAAGAGTGGCACAGGCAAACACAGGCACCACACTTCATCCCACAGGCACTCATACAAACACCATCCAGATGCAAACATACCAACATCCACTGCCTCCACTGTGGCCCCTCTCCTCCTCCTTCTCCACCTCCCTCCCAGTTGTGTCAACACCCACACCTGCATGCACTACATCCTCATCCTCATCCTCATCCACTACCTCCATCACCAGCACACCTATCAGAACACACACCTCACTGGCAGTCACCACCCCAACATCCATGCACACGTCCCCTGTGCCTTCTCCCAGTGTGTCTGTCCCCCTGCCAAGGTACACAAACGCAAGCACTCAGACACCCAACAGCCATCCACCTCACAGCAGCATCCAGCCCATGCACCTGCACCCAAACACAGCAGACAGACACCTCGTACAACCACTCCCTCTTCCTCCACTCCCAAATCTTCTCCCTCTTCCTGCCCCAATGTCCCTAAGAAGCTTTTCCTCTCCACTGTTGACCCCTTCCCAAGATCTCCATCACAGGGCACGATGCCCCCTCCAGAACCAGTGGTAAAGACACCCACTCACCCCATCCTCTAAAGGATGAAGATCACAGAGCACGATGCCCCGTCCAGAGCCAGTGGGCAAGTCACCCATTTGAGAGACTGTGGACTTGCACTCTCCAGGACCAAGGACAGGGCATGTTGCCCCCCCAGGACCAGTGGTGTTGTTCCTTCTGCCGGCTGAGGTACCCTTCCCACCCCATCCCCCTGAGGTGTCTGCCTATTTTCAAACTGATGCCCCTGCAGTGTTCTCTCCGTGTTGTTGCAGGAGTCAAGTGGGGCCTTGGACTTTGTAATGTGTTGCGTGTGCATGTTACTCTCTTTTTCCTCCCCACCTCCCGTGTGTGCTAGGCGGCTGTACTTACTGTGGTCGTCTTCACCGTCGTTGGTGTTCGTGGTGGAGCAGGACGTAGAAAAGCATTGGGAAAATCTGCAGTTTCCAGTTCCATGGTGGCATGGTTCTTCCTTGAGTCTCCAAAGGTGAGTCATTTCCCTTCTGAGGTCTGTTTCCACCAGGCTTTTGATGTCACTGGTACTGCCCCAGAAAAGGTGGCAGATTGGGCTGTCATAATACAATGGGCGGAACATTGGCTACCGCCTGGCTGTTGGTGGCAACCGCCATGGTGCCTGTTGATTCCGCCCTGGCAAAATGTGGTAAAATGGCTGTCTGTCTGAGCTCTTTCCGCCATAGTCATAATTTGGTGGTAATTAATGCCAGACTGTTGATGGTATTACCACCACTTTATCACCGACTGCCAGGGTTGTAATGAGGGCCTATGAGTCTTATTCTTTGAAAATTCATAACTTGACTTGTATGTGTTGGATTTTCATCGTTTTGGTCTTGTTTTGTTCAATATATATTACCTATTTTTCTAAACCTGTGTTGTGTCATTTTGTAGTGTTTACTGAGTTACTCTGTGTGTTGGTACACATACTTTACACATCGCTTCTGAAGTTAAGCCTGCCTGCTTGTGCCAAGCTACCAAGGAGGCGAGTGAGGGTTAACTGAGGGTGGTTCTCCTTCACCCTGACTAGAGTGCGGGTCCTTGCTTGGACAGGGGTAACCTGACTGCCAACCAAAGACCCCATTTCTAACAACAGACAAAATGACCATGTGTCTAAACCTTGTTCAACAAACACCTTTCACTTGGGGGGCTAGGCCCTTAATTTCTCCCATTATCACTTTGCACCAGGTGGACAAATGCAGTGCTATGAGTAGTCGTAGGAGGTTCGAAGGAATGCCCATAAAGATCAATTTCTTCCAAAGTGAAGGCCTGTCAACTTTATCTACTACGTATTTGTGACCTAATGTCTGGACCAGCGTGATGTTGTCCATCACTGAATGTTTAGGTCGGAAGCCAGCCTGCTCTTTATGAATAATTCCCTTAGAAGCCCAATCAAGTATGCTGGCTGCAAAGATTTTTCCCTTGGCATCCAGCAGAGCGATTTGACAATAGTTTCCAAGAGGTGGGAGTTTGACCTGTGTGAAAACATTAATCAAGGCGAGGAAAAAGAAATTTGCCCGATCCTTCTGGATCCTTTTTCAGGACTGTTATGGGGATTTTATCTGGGCCTGCTGCAGCCGAAGATCTTGCTCTATTTATATATGCCACTGTTTCTTTACTTGTTACCAAGTCATCATGGTCCCCTAAAAAGTGTATTGCCCATTTATTAATTTCAGAGTGTAAATTCTCTGAATATTACACAGACACATATTCCACCCAATCTGCTGCAGGAATAGGGAAAGTAGATTAAGAACGTTGAGTGCCACTATGCTTTGCAATTAGGCTCCAGAATTGCCTTGGGTTTTTATTCTTTGCAGCTTGATTGAGGGCAATGCATTCCTATGCTTCTGTTTTTTCCGGAACCTCTTCCTTCTTTTCTGTAGTATTAGAATTTCTTTTTTCCTAGCAACTGAAAAATCAGTATATTGAATCCGGGTAAGTTTATTAATAGCCACTGAAATGTCCTTTTCTTGAGGATTATTTATCCAAGATTCTTTTTTTTCTATTTGACTTAATTTTTATGGTGGTGATCTTGTTTATTACTTTCAAGATGGTATCCTCAAAAGCAGTTATTGGACATTCCTCTTTATTTCCATATAATGAACATTGAGTTTTTGACAAATCATTCACTTAATCGACCATTTTCGAATGCCAAAGCAACCTACCATATTCTGGATCAACCTGTACTTTAGCATTACCCATGACCAGTGCCAAATTTTCATTTTGTTGTAGTTGTAAGTCAAGGTTCACCAGGAGAACTGCGTGATCACTATCTTGACCAAAGCTTCTGTGATCTTGTCCGAAGATTACTCAAACGTCTTTAAATAAACTATAGAAGTCATAAGATGATTATATAATCAATGATAGATGATCCTGTGCTACCTCTTCTTGTTGATGCAGCTGATATATCCGATGCTATCCTTCCATTTATTATCACCCAGTTGGCTACACTGAAGGATTTATTAGTAATCTTGCTTTTCAGTCTGCTTTCTGAGAGCTGGAGAATAAAAATGCAGGTATGTTCCAGGCATCCTCAAAAAACGTATTAGATCACTCCGTTAACAAGCTGTTAGAAAGTTTTGAATCAAAGTCTCCCATTATTAACAAGCTAGCCTTATTCTCCTGTTTGAGGGTGTTTTCAATCAATTTGAATTCCTGAAGTAACAATTAGTAATTATTCTCTTGACCAGCAGGCACGTAAATATTACATAATAATAACACTGGATTCCGCTGTTAATATTCTGTTTTAGAAAAATGTATCTAAATAGCTTGCACATTTTGGGAGAGTAGTAGGAGTATCTCAATATCCCATACAACTCCAAACACAGCAATATTGCAAGGCCTCCTTTTGCATGGCCTTTAGTTACCACTATGCACTGACATGTCTACAACAAACTATGAATCCACCTGAATTTTTTTAACGTGCCATGTCTCTTGAAAGCAGAGAATTGCGGGATTGAAAACAGATAAGTATCATATTTTTTCTAAATAAAAGCCAGCCAGATTCCAGGAGATTACTTACAAATCTTTGCTAAATGGCAGTTTATATTCTGCACTTGCTTTATTTCTATTAATTGTTCCACCTATCCAAGAGCAAGGGTCTTCCATATTGGACATCGATTTTGATTCATTTTCATTATTTCTGACATGTCTCTTATTTCCATCAACTTGAATGATAAACAAACTAGGGTTACCAGATATATTCATCCCCTCTTTATAATTCACAGAGTGATATTTGGTCCTTTTTTTCTTTTCCAAGTGTGCCACTAGAACCATAACCTAAGTTGGTAATCAAACGCACATCATAACCCTTCTTGTGAAGGATATCCTGATCTTTCATAATGATTGCTGGTATTAAATTCAACCAAAATGTAACCTCTATAACAGTAGGAACGTATTTAAATGGAAAAATAATCAGTTTCAATTCAGCTGAAGACAAACTTTGAAGCCATGGATCTATGTGTAAAATAATAAGAACTCTCTGTCTATTCAATAAAGTTGATTCATTAGGAAAAAGATCTATAATTTCAATAACTATAGAGGGTGAGATTGTATTGGTCAGATCAAAGAACGTGTTTAGTCGTTCTTGCACTGATTCTGGGGCTATAGTTCCTGTTCAAGGGACCCTGTCCTGTTGAAGGGGAGGCATGGTTCTAAATTAAGTTGCATTGGAATTTAGGACTCTGCAAGCTGCCACCTTAGCAAAAGGGGGGAGAGGTGGAGGCTTCCACTGTTTCTTCCCCAGTGACTAACGCTGTAATCAGTATACAAGTAGCTTCCTTATCCAAATGAGAAACGGTATTTGCATAAAATTTTATCCGTTGTGGGCGCCTTTTTGTTATTCTATACTTTTCTTTTTTTGCTTCTCGTCTCCTCTGTTTGCTTTGATCTTTATTTTCAATTTGCTTGTTTTCTACTATCTTATTTAGTTTAGGTTTGTTTACTTAAAAATTCGTCATCTTTGATTTTTTAAAGATTGAATATCATTGAGGAGAGGATTATACTAACGCTGGTTGTTGATAGTCACGATTTTCTGAGAATAGTTTTCGAAGTGAGTAGACATTTTCCCAAGCTGATAGTTATTGTTTTCCTTTTCCATTTTTTTAAAGGACTTTCCCTGAAGCCCATGTTCCTGTTCGTTTACAGTTATCCTCTTTTGAGCTCCTGTTAATACTCTCCAAAACTGAGGTTTTGTAAAAGTTATTGTTCTGTATTTTTTTGTTTAGTTAAGGATTGTGTTATTGCAATTAACATTTATCTCCAAATTGAGGTCAGAATTACTTGTAGTTTTTTTCTAAAAGCCGCAGCATTGACCGAAGAATTGTCTGAAAAGTAAAAAAGTTCTTAGGATACTTGAACATATTCTCCTTTGGTGTGAAAAGAGTCATTCAACTAGAACTTGGGCGAACAGGAAAAATCTTTATTATTAATGACATTTACTAATGACAGGCCCCTTACTCGACAGATCTGTTTTCAATTTTCCATAAGTAATGATCACACTGTTCAGGTCTATTTCACATGGAACGCATTAACAGTGCAGGCAGTTGGTTACTTCAGAAGAGGTTTTGATATGTGAATCACCAGCTTTTTTTTACATTCAACCAATCAAACAAGAAAAACAATGGTATGTTGATGTCATCCCTGTAACAGTGCCACATGTGGCAAAAGGTTTGTCCTGTGATGCCAGTACATACCACACAAACTCAACAGACGTGGTATGATATTACGTTAAATAGTCCACATGTCCACACATCCTCAGAGAGGAAGATCTCACTGACACACATGGCAGCCCTTCCATAATGACCTAAATGTTAGTATGTTACCTAAACTATGGTTCCAGGCTCTATGGACCATATTCATCAATGCGATGGGCCTGGCTGAAAAGGTGTCTGTACAATAATGCACAAGTAGTGTACTCTTCAAAACCTCATAATGGCGTGTTGTGTTCATAGTAGCTCCCATCACAGAACATGTATGAGGGCTCACGGTTACATAATGTTAGTGGGCTGGCTTAGTCAGTGGAGGACATGACCAGGGACGAGAATGGTCAGCAGATGACTACAAAAGTGTGTATTCATGCCTTTGTAGTCCTCAGCATGTGAAAACTACACATGTTGAGTGTTAACTTTTGATTTATGCTTGAGCTAGATGTAGACAAGTTGTGTGACAACAAAACAAATATTCAAAAAGTTGAAGTGCTATACTTTTTTCCCCCTCTTGTACCCATACAGGTCAATGCCCATCAGAAGAGGGACATTTGGAAGGTCATTGCCCAAAAGGTGCGGACCCTTGGGGGGGTCTATCGCCGCTGCAACCTCCATTGCAGGAAAAGGTGGGAGGACCTGAGGTGCTGGACCCGGAAGATCGCAGAGCCCCAGCTGGGGAAGTCCTCCTAACATTGATGGGGCATGCGCCGCAACCTGACTACCCTAATGGCCTTCATACTGCTGGTGGCCTACTCGAAGCTTAATGGTCAGTTGAGGGGCCAACATCAGCTACAAGGGGGTGAGTCCTAGGCAGGGTTATACATGTTACATTTTCAACTTTTTTTGCAACAAGCAGGCATTTCACCATCAACGTTAGTGGTGAGCAATGTCCAATGCACAAGAAGAGTTCTGGATTGTGTAGGTCTGATAGTAGGTGCATGGTAATGTACTTTGCCAATTGTCTTTATGACCAGGAACCCAGCAGAGTCCAGCCCACTACCAATTTCCAATCTTGAGCAGACACATGGCTGAGTAAAGTGAAAAATCGCCTCATGTTTTTTGATGTTCTGGGTGACAGTTGTACCAAACAGGCCACTTGTCTTCATTGTGGCAGTAGTGATGCTCCCTCACTACAGTGTCTCATGTGATGGTAGCCCTATTACATGTGACATAGCATACACTGCACTTTTGCTGCAGAGACTGGACAACACTTCCCATTGTTAAGATGGATTCTACAGTAACATAAGTGTTCAATCATCACTTTTGCCATCACTATTGGTGCCTACATGTTGTCCGGTGTCCCTTCCCCTGTTGTTGTTTCATCTGCAATACTGTTTCAAGATTTATTCACTGACTGGTAGCATGTATCAGGGAGTGCTATGTAGAAATGTAGGGATCATATGTGAGTGTCTACACTCAGTCTTATAAGGCAATTGGTGTTCACACTACAAAATGGTGCTGTGATGTACCATCCCATTAGGACTGAAGTGATTCCACCTCGTCATGTCATATATATGCATTGACACACAACAACCTTCAAAGGTATATTGGATTTTAGGAATACAATCTAAGAATGCTGTTTTCACCAGTATCAAGCAGGATTAGGGATGTTCTTAGTGTAGCGTGCGTGCATGTGTTCATGCTAATGTTGAAGCCCATGTAGTAAACCATGAAGCTGGTGTAATCTGTGCACTTTTGTGATGTTTTGTGATTGACTGTGATGGTCAGGTGTGTTCACGCGATGCAATTAACCAATTTTTTTGTAATTTCAGATTCATCCTGGGCAAGCGAATGAGAAAGGGCCAACATAGTTTGGAGAAGCATCTGGCAACAGTGGTTCTGCTCCTGATAGTACCGACACAGAGGGGCCCAGTGGCTGAGAGGGTATGGGGAGTGCTACAGTGGACACAAGCTCTACTTCATCATCTTCAGAGTAATCCTCCAGTGGACACTCCCAAGTGATGGTGGGCCCCAGAGGATCTGTTCCAACTTCATCCTTGTCCACCGCCCCCAGTTCCATCTCTGCCCTCCCTGATGCTCCCCACCCTGTTTGCAGAGCCCGCTCCCCTAAGAAGGAAGCCGTCTCCTTCCCTCTAGGCATCTCAGCCCCTGCCCCTGTCCCCCCACTGCACAGTGAGGAGGCTATTGACCTCCTACAAAACATCTGTGTGGGTCAGACCTCAATTCTGAATGCCATCCAGGGGCAAGGCAACCATCCTCAACAGATGTTGGCATACCTGGAAGGCATTCACAGTACAATGTGTGACCAACAGAGATCTTTTCAGGCTCTGGCCTCCTCCCTCAATGCATGCCCCCATCCCCCCTAACCTTGTGTCCCTACTATCACCCCTTCCCCATACAATACCCTATCCTATTCTGAAACCTGTCCAAAGTACCCCCACACATTTACACAGACCCACTCATACAGACTCAAGCAGCACATCCACACATAAGCACAAACACAAAAAAGGCATGCATCCAAACAGACAGGCATCACACCCACCACCATGCCCACAGACACCTGCACCACCATCACATCCACAACAACCATTGACAACACCACACCCACATACTCACACCACTCCCCCATTACATCCCCACACAGAACAGATGACAGAACATATACATGCACACACCACACCCCAACCACAACATCCTCAACCAGTACAGGCAATACCACCCACATGCACCATCACAACCACATCCCATCCATACACACACCATACAACCAAACCCACTGTCACCACCACATCAGCATCCACAACACCCACATCCAGCACGTCCACTGCAGCAACCTCCACAGATCCACCATTCCCATTTTACACACCCAAGAAACACAGATGCACACAATCAAGCATCCAACAAACACCGCAGATGGAACACATACCCATGCTTGCAGCACATACACCTAAAACACATGCACCTGCACCCACAACAGACCCAAGCATATCACATTTGGTTACTCCCTCTCCCTCCAAGACCCCACTCCTTCCCATTGCCATTAAAAATACCCATACCAAAGATTCTTCCTTTTGTTTTACCATCAAGCCTCCCAAACCTCCAACCACCACATGCAAGAAGGTTCCTACCCCTCCCACACCCAAGACTACCTATTCGACCTCCAAATCTACCCCTATTATCTACCCATCCACCCCTCCAGGTCCCAAGACACCCCTGCCAAATGTTCTTCCATTTCCTAAACCCCCCTCCTAAACTTAGGCCCTCCCCTTTCTCTTCTCAACCCACTACTTCCAAAACCAAGGACATCCCTCTCAAACCCAAATACCCCCTCCCAAACAACACCTTTGAGGTGCCCGTCCAATGGATATCCCTTTGTAAGGATGTTACCCTGGCAGTGCCTTTTGGGGCAAGTTTGGTGGCTCTGCAGTATACTAACACACACAATTTCAAATTGAATTGGCCTTTATCCTTTTGTTATGCTTTCCTTTATTTATTATGGAGAAATACATTTCTGTTTGTTTTTGTAGACATTAGTAATTTTCCCTAGCTACAATTGGCTAGATTGTGACACAATATTATTGTGTTTATACACTATGGCATGTTATACCACATATATGTTTAGAGTGTACTTTGTTATGTACATGCACAATTTGATACGGTATGTGATAGTGATTCGCTTTTATGGGCAGACATTCACCATAGTGATGAGCACTTATACCACCTAATTGATTGGATACATTGGGATGTCTGACTATAGGTGTGTTTGTTTCACCCTGATTGTTGATCAGTAAGACCAGGTTTGTATATTTAGAGCTTGGGACCAGCGCAGGACTTACACAGGACAAGGAAAAATGCTCCATGGATGGATATGTGGGTGTATCCAAATAGGGCCAGACATTGCTTTGGGTGGTATTTCAAATGGAAAAGGTCTCAGCTTCTCTTGAGCAATGTCAACTTCACTTTGCTTGAACTTCTCTCTATGTTGCATGTTGGATATGTGTTGAATGTGTGTAAGTTAGGTATTTGTTTATCCAGTCATGGAGGGTATTTAGTTGTCATATCTTTTT
Organism: Pleurodeles waltl; assembly: GCF_031143425.1. Classification (NCBI taxonomy): domain Eukaryota; kingdom Metazoa; phylum Chordata; class Amphibia; order Caudata; family Salamandridae; genus Pleurodeles; species Pleurodeles waltl. The sequence goes on from NC_090448.1 coordinate 494,245,485, forward strand.
GTCTTCTTTTTTGGACATGCCCATTATTTTGTGTGTACCTTACACCTACTTTAGTTGTATGTTAAGAATGCTGTTACTGATGTGTTTGTTTCAATATCGTGCACTTACACATTACACACATATGCATGGCACTTGGTGATGCTATTTGTTGTCTTTGATAGACTTGAATCCATGCAGCCTGTGCACAGAGACATTTGAGACATGGGCAATGTTGTAGAGAAGGTATGTTTCTGTTTCATGACACATCCCTACTTAAGATTATTTTCTAGCAATACAGTATCTAGCATGTGAGAAATTGGGCGGTGTCACAGTGATTATTTGCTGTAATGTTAGTGAGAAGCTGCTGTTGTGTTACAATATTGTAAACGCAAATCACTATCCCTGTATATTAGTTGTGAACACATTTAGAATTTGGAAGAGTGTGCCTGTGCAGTGTCAGGGACCTGGCCAAAGAGGGCATCAAAGAGCTGAATTTGTATCATACGTGCACAGCTGTACCAAACAGGCACCTACAAAATAGATTTGGCCCAGGGCCCCCATACACCTTAAGATGCACTTGCCTGTGCATCTGTTAACCGAAAAGTCAATAAAAATAGGAAAGATTGTGGCTTGCCTTTCGGTGCGTCCACAAAGGTATGGGTTTTGGACATCATCAAGCGGCAGGACATGTAAGATGGGCTCCATGGCAGCAGAAGACGTGTGCAGCTGAGTACAGGTGAGTTTTTGCCTTATATTCATCCCTTTCTGACAACTCCGGTGTGGAGGTTTTGCAGCCACAGCCATGTCAGCAGGAAGTGGAATTGTGATTTGGCTGGTGGGGAAACTGGTGGTCCGCCCTCTGACAGTGGCCTGTCCCGCAGTAGTCGTGGTCTAGATTTCCTTGCGGCAATGCCGGTGCAGTGGCGGTCTTTAATCTATGCACCAGCTTGCTTTATAATTGAGAAGGAGGACTGCCAAGTTGGCAGCCAGGGAATCCAAAGCTGTTTCAGTGGTGGTACCCTTTCAGCCAAACCTGTAATCAGGATCTTAATGTGCTGAGGGGGGGAAGTCAGTGATTCTTGAGCCTGTCTGTATTTGCTATTTGTTTCCCTCTGTAAGGAATTTTTGTTTTGTTGGTATAATATTGTATTTTGGCATTTATATAGTGCTTCATGCCACATAGTGGGGGCCAAAGTGCATTTTTAGTTGGATAGCACATCACACCACAGGAAGGTGAACCTTTGACAGTGTTTCACTTGATTTGATCCTTTGTGGAAAGCATTTTTGTGAGGTATAAGAGTGACCAGAAAGGTGTTGTTTTATATGCAGATTCTAGCAGTGTGATGGAGGCGAAGGTATGAGGTATAGGCACTCAAAACATATCTGCAATTAGCCTACGGTTACAAATTAATCAGCGGCCCATGCTATGTTTCATGTTTTAATTCTCTGGAGGCAGGGGAAAGAGACAAGTATATACCTCAATGGTCCATGTTAAAGGTGGTCCAGCTGAGTGAGATCAAAATAATAGTTTTTGATTGACAGTGATCCATTATGATGGTTTTTGCCGCAAAATGAATTTAGGTTCCCTAGAAGGTCTACCTTGGAACGAGGACTTAAGCTTGAGAAATTCCATTCTTGTGCAAAGTATTTGAATAGAATGTGCACTTAATACTGCCAAAGCACTGCACTACAGATCACAATGTTATCCTTATATATGGATCACTGATAGAATATCGATGCATACAATATCGAAACATAAAAAATCAGTAATCAAATATCGATAACAAAAATGTAGAATTCCTACACTTAACTAGTAAAACCACAAACATCAAAAACACAAATATTGTTGTTAAAAATGTCGACTTTTACCAATATGGAAAACGGAAATATCTGAAACAGTGATATTGTTACATTTAAATACACATACAATATGGCAAAAATGCAGATTTAAGTGATGTCAACTACAATATTATCACAAAAATAATAAAAATATTAATTAATTATTATAATAAAATCACTTCTTACATAAACAATCACTGGAAATAAACCTAAAACATTTCACACACATTTAATTAAATACAAATATGCTACATAAACAAAATCCTTACCATTCACCCCAATATAATATATACCTAAAATCATAACAATAAAACCCCAAAAAGGCTACCATTAAATACAAACATTTAAACCATATATGTTACCTAGTGACAGTCGCCCCTAGGTAGTAATAATTAAGACCATACTTCCATAGAAAAAGCATTTTTTGACTTGCCTAAACCTTTGGCACCGTTTGACGAATCTTTAGAAAACTTTCCCAAAAAACTGCACATGGAAAATTTCAGGGTGATCCGTCAAGCAGGGGCCGAGAACAAAGAGGATAAAAAAAGTAATGTTCCTCATGTTAATTCCCAAAGGAGTTTTGAACAAGGCTACAGCGCGAACCACTGGACGGAATTCCACTAAGTTTGAAAGAAAGCTAGCTTTTGGTACACATATTGTGCTTTTGCTTATTTGGTTTCAATCCATTCAGTAGTTTACAAGAAATTAAAGAAAATCTAAATTTGTATATCTGAGGGCACAAATAATTTGTGAAAATTGCAAATAGTAGCAAATGGAAGCCCTGCAGATGGCTGGCTGCAAACTGAACAGAAAGTTGCAGCCACCATTTTAGGGTCCCGGGACACGGTTCCCTGGGCTGAAAAAAAAAAATGAAAAGTAGCATAAGGGTTCAGGGTAGAGATACCTTGACCCCACAGGTGTTATATAGGGGTGTTTGGGGGTCACATTATGGGTCTAAGATGATTTTTTATACCATGTGCGATATTCACAATGAATCCTGATGAATCACGTTCTGAATTTACCCGTACATAACCATAGAAATTCAGCAGTTATAGTTTGAGTTATTTCAAGTAACTATAATTTGTGCCTTAATGTAACTATATCTCATGCCTTCACCACGCACAGCTAATTACTCCACATATTGTATAATTTATGACACCTGATATTATCACTGCAACATTTGTAACAAAATTATTGATGGGAGAACTGTGCATGGTGAGGGCACGACTTATAGTTACCTTAGGACTTGAGTTATAGTTACTTGAAATAACTCTAGCCATAACTGATGAATTTCTGTGGTTTTGTACGAGTACATTCAAAACCTAATTATGACATCCCTGTAACTTTTGTTTTTTTAGGTGAATTTCTATGTTTTTTTAAATTCTATTTCCGAGCTATAACGTCCCTGTAAAATTTGTTTTTTTTCCAGTGAATTTCTATGTTTTTTTTAACGTAATGTAATATTAATACTATAAATTAATCCAACCACGCCTTGTGGCCAACCCACTAAATGACCCAACCACGCACGGCCTTCGGCAGTGCACAGGGGGGTTGGCCACCTGGCCTGACCTGCATCCAGGTCCTACAGCCAACCCCTATAACCACCCAACCCCACATGCATAAGTCTCTGAGTGGGTCTGTGAGTGGATGCATGCCTGTCACAGTGGGTCTGTGGTTAGGTATGTGATTGAGTGTGTCTGCGATTGGGTGCATGTATGGGTCTGTGAGTGAGTGTGTGAGTCTCTGAGTGGGTGCATAGTTCTCTGAGTAGTTCTGGGAGTGGGTGCATGCGCGTCTGAGTGTGTCTGTGAGGTGAGTGAATGAGTTTCAGAGTGTGCCTGTGAGTAGGTGCATGAGTCTCTGAGTGAGTCTGTGAGTGGGTACATGATTGTCTGAGTGTGTCTGTGAGTGGGTGTGTGAGTGTCTGTGTGGGCGTGCCAGTAGCTGTGTAAGAGATTCATCCACAAAGGAACCTCACCTGCCCTTTTATCCACAGTTTTGCACAAAATATCTACCAGAGTGGAGTTCTTTGTGCCTCCTTGTGTAATTGTACACTAATGCGTAAGGAAGCACAAGGAAATGTCACCAGTGACCTTACATACGTTTTGGCAATATGATTGTTCCTGGTTTGTCTTTATCCAGAAATATGTGATAACATGTATCCGCCTATAGAGAGGCCAACGGGACTAGAAAAACATAAATTTCCACTGAACCAAGATCCTTCCTTCTACCTATATGAGGTAGCTGCTTCATTGTTTTGTGAAGATGTCCTCCTATTCCTCGGATTTAAGAAGTTGCCTCTAAAATCGGTGGGAAATGCACTGGGGGGGCCATTCGGTAAGCTGTCAATCATCCTAGCAAAAGACAGGAAGACCTTGCATACTACTAAGGTGGATTGTGATGTTTTGTGATTGACTCTGATGGTCAGGTGTGTTCACGCGATGCAATTAACCAATTGTTTTGTAATTTCAGATTCATCCTGGGCAAGCGAATGAGAAAGGGCCAACATAGTTTGGAGAAGCAACTGGCAACAGTGGTTCTGCTCCTGACAGTACCGACACAGAGGGGCCCAGTGGCTGAGAGGGTATGGGGAGTGCTACAGTGGACACAAGCTCTACTTCATCATCTTCAGAGTAATCCTCCAGTGGACACTCCCAAGTGATGGTGGGCCCCAGAGGATCTGTTCCAACTTCATCCTTGTCCACCGCCCCCAGTTCCATCTCTGCCCTCCCTGATGCTCCCCACCCTGTTTGCAGAGCCCGCTCCCCTAAGAAGGAAGCCGTCTCCTTCCCTCTAAGCATCTCAGCCCCTGCCCCTGTCCCCCCACTGCACAGAGTGAGGAGGCTATTGACCTCCTACAAAACATCTGTGTGGGTCAGACCTCAATTCTGAATGCCATCCAGGGGCAAGGCAACCATCCTCAACAGATGGTGGCATACCTGGAAGGCATTCACAGTACAATGTGTGACCAACAGAGATCTTTTCAGGCTCTGGCCTCCTCCCTCAATGCATGCTCCCATCCCCCCTAACCTTGTGTCCCTACTATCACCCCTTCCCCATACAATACCCTATCCTATTCTGAAACCTGTCCAAAGTACCCCCACACATTTACACAGACCCACTCATACAGACTCAAGCAGCACATCCACACATAAGCACAAACACAAAAAAGGCATGCATCCAAACAGACAGGCATCACACCCACCACCATGCCCACAGACACCTGCACCACCATCACATCCACAACAGCCATTGACAACACCACACCCACATACTCACACCACTCCCCAATTACATCCCCACACAGAACAGATGACAGAACATATACATGCACACACCACACCCCAACCACAACATCCTCAACCAGTACAGGCAATACCACCCACATGCACCATCACAACCACATCCCATCCATACACACACCATACAACCAAACCCACTGTCACCACCACATCAGCATCCACAACACCCACATCCAGCACGTCCACTGCAGCAACCTCCACAGATCCACCATTCCCATTTTACACACCTAAGAAACACAGATGCACACAATCAAGCATCCAACAAACACCGCAGATGGAACACATACCCATGCTTGCAGCACATACACCTAAAACACATGCACCTGCACCCACAACAGACCCAAGCATATCACATTTGGTTACTCCCTCTCCCTCCAAGACCCCACTCCTTCCCATTGCCATTAAAAATACCCATACCAAAGATTCTTCCTTTTGTTTTACCATCAAGCCTCCCAAACCTCCAACCACCACATGCAAGAAGGTTCCTACCCCTCCCACACCCAAGACTACCTATTCGACCTCCAAATCTACCCCTATTATCTACCCATCCACCCCTCCAGGTCCCAAGACACCCCTGCCAAATGTTCTTCCATTTCCTAAACCCCCCTCCTAAACTTAGGCCCTCCCCTTTCTCTTCTCAACCCACTACTTCCAAAACCAAGGACATCCCTCTCAAACCCAAATACCCCCTCCCAAATAACACCTTTGAGGTGCCCGTCCAATGGATATCCCTTTGTAAGGATGTTACCATGGCAGTGCCTTTTGGGGCAAGTTTGGTGGCTCTGCAGTATACTAACACACACAATTTCAAATTGAATTGGCCTTTATCCTTTTGTTATGCTTTCCTTTATTTATTATGGAGAAATACATTTCTGTTTGTTTTTGTAGACATTAGTACTTTTCCCTAGCTACAATTGGCTAGATTGTGACACAATATTATTGTGTTTATACACTATGGCATGTTATACCACATATATGTTTAGAGTGTACTTTGTTATGTACATACACAATTTGATACGGTATGTGATAGTGATTCGCTTTTATGGGCAGACATTCACCATAGTGATGAGCACTTATACCACCTAATTGATTGGATACATTGGGATGTCTGACTATAGGTGTGTTTGTTTCACCCTGATTGTTGATCAGTAAGACCAGGTTTGTATATTTAGAGTTTGGGACCAGCGCAGGACTTACACAGGACAAGGAAAAATGCTCCATGGATGGATATGTGGGGTGTATCCAAATAGGGCCAGACATTGCTTTGGGTGGTATTTCAAATGGAAAAGGTCTCAGCTTCTCTTGAGCAAAGTCAACTTCACTTTGCTTGCACTTCTCTCTATGTTGCATGTTGGATATGTGTTGAATGTGTGCAAGTTAGTTATTTGTTTATCCAGTCATGGAGGGTATTTAGTTGTCATATCTTTTTGTCTTCTTTTTTGGACATGCCCATTATTTTGTGTGTACCTTACACCTACTTTAGTTGTATGTTAAGAATGCTGTTACTGATGTGTTTGTTTCAATATCGTGCACTTACACATTACACACATATGCATGGCACTTGGTGATGCTATTTGTTGTCTTTGATAGACTTGAATCCATGCAGCCTGTGCACAGAGACATTTGAGACATGGGCAATGTTGTAGAGAAGGTATGTTTCTGTTTCATGACACATCCCTACTTAAGATTATTTTCTAGCAATACAGTATCTAGCATGTGACAAATTGGGCGGTGTCACAGTGATTATTTGCTGTAATGTTAGTGAGAAGCTGCTGTTGTGTTACAATATTGTAAACGCAAATCACTATCCCTGTATATTAGTTGTGAACACATTTAGAATTTGGAAGAGTGTGCCTGTGCAGTGTCAGGGACCTGGCCAAAGAGGGCATCAAAGAGCTGAATTTGTATCATACGTGCACAGCTGTACCAAACAGACACCTACAAAATAGATTTGGCCCAGGGCCCCCATACACCTTAAGATGCACTTGCCTGTGCATCTGTTAACCGAAAAGTCAATAAAAATAGGAAAGATTGTGGCTTGCCTTTGGGTGCGTCCACAAAGGTATGGGTTTTGGACATCATCAAGCGGCAGGACATGTAAGATGGGCTCCATGGCAGCAGAAGACGTGTGCAGCTGAGTACAGGTGAGTTTTTGCCTTATATTCATCCCTTTCTGACAACTCCGGTGTGGAGGTTTTGCAGCCACAGCCATGTCAGCAGGAAGTGGAATTGTGATTTGGCTGGTGGGGAAACTGGTGGTCCGCCCTCTGACAGTGGCCTGTCCCGCAGTTGTCGTGGTCTAGATTTCCTTGCGGCAATGCCGGTGCAGTGGCGGTCTTTAATCTATGCACCAGCTTGCTTTATAATTGAGAAGGAGGACTGCCAAGTTGGCAGCCAGGGAATCCAAAGCTGTTTCAGTGGTGGTACCCTTTCAGCCAAACCCGTAATCAGGATCTTAATGGGCTGAGGGGGGGAAGTCAGTGATTCTTGAGCCTGTCTGTATTTGCTATTTGTTTCCCTCTGTAAGGAATTTTTGTTTTGTTGGTATAATATTGTATTTTGGCATTTATATGGTGCTTCATGCCACATAGTGGGGGCCAAAGTGCATTTTTAGTTGGATAGCACATCACACCATAGGAAGGTGAACCTTTGACAGTGTTTCACTTGATTTGATCCTTTGTGGAAAGCATTTTTGTGAGGTATAAGAGTGACCAGAAAGGTGTTGTTTTATATGCAGATTCTAGCAGTGTGATGGAGGCGAAGGTATGAGGTATAGGCACTCAAAACATATCTGCAATTAGCCTACGGTTACAAATTAATCAGCGGGCCCATGCTATGTTTCATGTTTTAATTCTCTGGAGGCAGGGAAAAGAGACAAGTATATACCTCAATGGTCCATGTTGAAGGTGGTCCCGCTGAGTGAGATCAAAATAATAGTTTTTGATTGACAGTGATCCATTATGATGGTTTTTGCCGCAAAATGAATTTAGGTTCCCTAGAAGGTCTACCTTGGAACGAGGACTTAAGCTTGAGAAATTCCATTCTTGTGCAAAGTATTTGAATAGAATGTGCACTTAATACTGCCAAAGCACTGCACTACAGATCACAATGTTATCCTTATATATGGATCACTGATAGAATATCGATGCATACAATATCGAAACATAAAAAATCAGTAATCAAATATCGATAACAAAAATGTAGAATTCCTACACTTAACTAGTAAAACCACAAACATCAAAAACACAAATATTGTTGTTAAAAATGTCGACTTTTACCAATATGGAAAACGGAAATATCTGAAACAGTGATATTGTTACATTTAAATACACATACAATATGGGAAAAATGCAGATTTAAGCGATGTCAAGTACAATATTATCACAAAAATAATAAAAATGTTAATTAATTATTATAATAAAATCACTTCTTACATAAACAATCACTGGAAATAAACCTAAAACATTTCACACACATTTAATTAAATACAAATATGCTACATAAACAAAATCCTTACCATTCACCCCAATATAATATATACCTAAAATCATAACAATAAAACCCCAAAAAGGCTACCATTAAATACAAACATTTAAACCATATATGTTACCTAGTGACAGTCGCCCCTAGGTAGTAATAATTAAGACCATACTTCCATAGAAAAAGCATTTTTTGACTTGCCTAAACCTTTGGCACCGTTTGACGAATCTTTAGAAAACTTTCCCAAAAAACTGCACATGGAAAATTTCAGGGTGATCCGTCAAGCAGGGGCCGAGAACAAAGAGGATAAAAAAAGTTATGTTCCTCATGTTAATTCCCAAAGGAGTTTTGAACAAGGCTACAGCGCGAACCACTGGACGGAATTCCACTAAGTTTGAAAGAAAGCTAGCTTTTGGTACACATATTGTGCTTTTGCTTATTTGGTTTCAATCCATTCAGTAGTTTACAAGAAATTAAAGAAAATCTAAATTTGTATATCTGAGGGCACAAATAATTTGTGAAAATTGCAAATAGTAGCAAATGGAAGCCCTGCAGATGGCTGGCTGCAAACTGAACAGAAAGTTGCAGCCACCATTTTAGGGTCCCGGGACACGGTTCCCTGGGCTGAAAAAAAAAAATGAAAAGTAGCATAAGGGTTCAGGGTAGAGATACCTTGACCCCACAGGTGTTATATAGGGGTGTTTGGGGGTCACATTATGGGTCTAAGATGATTTTTTATACCATGTGCGATATTCACAATGAATCCTGATGAATCACGTTCTGAATTTACCCGTACATAACCATAGAAATTCAGCAGTTATAGTTTGAGTTATTTCAAGTAACTATAATTTGTGCCTTAATGTAACTATATCTCATGCCTTCACCACGCACAGCTAATTACTCCACATATTGTATAATTTATGACACCTGATATTATCACTGCAACATTTGTAACAAAATTATTGATGGGAGAACTGTGCATGGTGAGGGCACGACTTATAGTTACCTTAGGACTTGAGTTATAGTTACTTGAAATAACTCTAGCCATAACTGATGAATTTCTGTGGTTTTGTACGAGTACATTCAAAACCTAATTATGACATCCCTGTAACTTTTGTTTTTTTAGGTGAATTTCTATGTTTTTTTAAATTCTATTTCCGAGCTATAACGTCCCTGTAAAATTTGGTTTTTTTCCAGTGAATTTCTATGTTTTTTTTAACGTAAAGTAATATTAATACTATAAATTAATCCAACCACGCCTTGTGGCCAACCCACTAAATGACCCAACCACGCACGGCCTTCGGCAGTGCACAGGGGGGTTGGCCACCTGGCCTGACCTGCATCCAGGTCCTACAGCCAACCCCTATAACCACCCAACCCCACATGCATAAGTCTCTGAGTGGGTCTGTGAGTGGATGCATGCCTTTCACAGTGGGTCTGTGGTTAGGTATGTGATTGAGTGTGTCTGCGATTGGGTGCATGTATGGGTCTGTGAGTGAGTGTGTGAGTCTCTGAGTGGGTGCATAGTTCTCTGAGTAGTTCTGGGAGTGGGTGCATGCGCGTCTGAGTGTGTCTGTGAGGTGAGTGAATGAGTTTCAGAGTGTGCCTGTGAGTAGGTGCATGAGTCTCTGAGTGAGTCTGTGAGTGGGTACATGATTGTCTGAGTGTGTCTGTGAGTGGGTGTGTGAGTGTCTGTGTGGGCGTGCCAGTAGCTGTGTAAGAGATTCATCCACAAAGGAACCTCACCTGCCCTTTTATCCACAGTTTTGCACAAAATATCTACCAGAGTGGAGTTCTTTGTGCCTCCTTGTGTAATTGTACACTAATGCGTAAGGAAGCACAAGGAAATGTCACCAGTGACCTTACATACGTTTTGGCAATATGATTGTTCCTGGTTTGTCTTTATCCAGAAATATGTGATAACATGTATCCGCCTATAGAGAGGCCAACGGGACTAGAAAAACATAAATTTCCACTGAACCAAGATCCTTCCTTCTACCTATATGAGGTAGCTGCTTCATTGTTTTGTGAACATGTCCTCCTATTCCTCGGATTTAAGAAGTTGCCTCTAAAATCGGTGGGAAATGCACTGGGGGGGGCATTCGGTAAGCTGTCAATCATCCTAGCAAAAGACAGGAAGACCTTGCATACTACTAAGGTGGATTGTGATGTTTTGTGATTGACTCTGATGGTCAGGTGTGTTCACGCGATGCAATTAACCAATTTTTTTGTAATTTCAGATTAATCCTGGGCAAGCGAATGAGAAAGGGCCAACATAGTTTGGAGAAGCAACTGGCAACAGTGGTTCTGCTCCTGACAGTACCGACACAGAGGGGCCCAGTGGCTGAGAGGGTATGGGGAGTGCTACAGTGGACACAAGCTCTACTTCATCATCTTCAGAGTAATCCTCCAGTGGACACTCCCAAGTGATGGTGGGCCCCAGAGGATCTGTTCCAACTTCATCCTTGTCCACCGCCCCCAGTTCCATCTCTGCCCTCCCTGATGCTCCCCACCCTGTTTGCAGAGCCCGCTCCCCTAAGAAGGAAGCCGTCTCCTTCCCTCTAGGCATCTCAGCCCCTGCCCCTGTCCCCCCACTGCACAGAGTGAGGAGGCTATTGACCTCCTGCAAAACATCTGTGTGGGTCAGACCTCAATTCTGAATGCCATCCAGGGGCAAGGCAACCATCCTCAACAGATGGTGGCATACCTGGAAGGCATTCACAGTACAATGTGTGACCAACAGAGATCTTTTCAGGCTCTGGCCTCCTCCCTCAATGAATGCTCCCATCCCCCCTAACCTTGTGTCCCTACTATCACCCCTTCCCCATACAATACCCTATCCTATTCTGAAACCTGTCCAAAGTACCCCCACACATTTACACAGACCCACTCATACAGACTCAAGCAGCACATCCACACATAAGCACAAACACAAAAAAGGCATGCATCCAAACAGACAGGCATCACACCCACCACCATGCCCACAGACACCTGCACCACCATCACATCCACAACAACCATTGACAACACCACACCCACATACTCACACCACTCCCCCATTACATCCCCACACAGAACAGATGACAGAACATATACATGCACACACCACACCCCAACCACAACATCCTCAACCAGTACAGGCAATACCACCCACATGCACCATCACAACCACATCCCATCCATACACACACCATACAACCAAACCCACTGTCACCACCACATCAGCATCCACAACACCCACATCCAGCACGTCCACTGCAGCAACCTCCACAGATCCACCATTCCCATTTTACACACCTAAGAAACACAGATGCACACAATCAAGCATCCAACAAACACCGCAGATGGAACACATACCCATGCTTGCAGCACAAACATCTAAAACACATGCACCTGCACCCACAACAGACCCAAGCATATCACATTTGGTTACTCCCTCTCCCTCCAAGACCCCACTCCTTCCCATTGCCATTAAAAATACCCATACCAAAGATTCTTCCTTTTGTTTTACCATCAAGCCTCCCAAACCTCCAACCACCACATGCAAGAAGGTTCCTACCCCTCCCACACCCAAGACTACCTATTCGACCTCCAAATCTACCCCTATTATCTACCCATCCACCCCTCCAGGTCCCAAGACACCCCTGCCAAATGTTCTTCCATTTCCTAAACCCCCCTCCTAAACTTAGGCCCTCCCCTTTCTCTTCTCAACCCACTACTTCCAAAACCAAGGACATCCCTCTCAAACCCAAATACCCCCTCCCAAATAACACCTTTGAGGTGCCCGTCCAATGGATATCCCTTTGTAAGGATGTTACCCTGGCAGTGCCTTTTGGGGCAAGTTTGGTGGCTCTGCAGTATACTAACACACACAATTTCAAATTGAATTGGCCTTTATCCTTTTGTTATGCTTTCCTTTATTTATTATGGAGAAATGCATTTCTGTTTGTTTTTGTAGACATTAGTACTTTTCCCTGGCTACAATTGGCTAGATTGTGACACAATATTATTGTGTTTATACACTATGGCATGTTATACCACATATATGTTTAGAGTGTACTTTGTTATGTACATGCACAATTTGATACAGTATGTGATAGTGATTCGCTTTTATGGGCAGACATTCACCATAGTGATGAGCACTTATACCACCTAATTGATTGGATACATTGGGATGTCTGACTATAGGTGTGTTTGTTTCACCCTGATTGTTGATCAGTAAGACAAGGTTTGTATATTTAGAGCTTGGGACCAGTGCAGGACTTACACAGGACAAGGAAAAATGCTCCATGGATGGATATGTGGGTGTATCCAAATAGGGCCAGACATTGCTTTGGGTGGTATTTCAAATGGAAAAGGTCTCAGCTTCTCTTGAGCAATGTCAACTTCACTTTGCTTGCACTTCTCTCTATGTTGCATGTTCGATATGTGTTGAATGTGTGCAAGTTAGTTATTTGTTTATCCAGTCATGGAGGGTATTTAGTTGTCATATCTTTTTGTCTTCTTTTTTGGACATGCCCATTATTTTGTGTGTACCTTACACCTACTTTAGTTGTATGTTAAGAATGATGTTACTGATGTGTTTGTTTCAATATCGTGCACTTACACATTACACACATATGCATGGCACTTGGTGATGCTATTTGTTGTCTTTGATAGACTTGAATCCATGCAGCCTGTGCACAGAGACATTTGAGACATGGGCAATGTTGTAGAGAAGGTATGTTTCTGTTTCATGACACATCCCTACTTAAGATTATTTTCTAGCAATACAGTATCTAGCATGTGAGAAATTGGGCGGTGTCACAGTGATTATTTGCTGTAATGTTAGTGAGAAGCTGCTGTTGTGTTACAATATTGTAAACGCAAATCACTATCCCTGTATATTAGTTGTGAACACATTTAGAATTTGGAAGAGTGTGCCTGTGCAGTGTCAGGGACCTGGCCAAAGAGGGCATCAAAGAGCTGAATTTGTATCATACGTGCACAGCTGTACCAAACAGGCACCTACAAAATAGATTTGGCCCAGGGCCCCCATACACCTTAAGATGCACTTGCCTGTGCATCTGTTAACCGAAAAGTCAATAAAAGTAGGAAAGATTGTGGCTTGCCTTTGGGTGCGTCCACAAAGGTATGGGTTTTGGACATCATCAAGCGGCAGGACATGTAAGATGGGCTCCATGGCAGCAGAAGACGTGTGCAGCTGAGTACAGGTGAGTTTTTGCCTTATATTCATCCCTTTCTGACAACTCCGGTGTGGAGGTTTTGCAGCCACAGCCATGTCAGCAGGAAGTGGAATTGTGATTTGGCTGGTGGGGAAACTGGTGGTCCGCCCTCTGACAGTGGCCTGTCCCGCAGTTGTCGTGGTCTAGATTTCCTTGCGGCAATGCCGGTGCAATGGCGTTCTTTAATCTATGCACCAGCTTGCTTTATAATTGAGAAGGAGGACTGCCAAGTTGGCAGCCAGGGAATCCAAAGCTGTTTCAGTGGTGGTACCCTTTCAGCCAAACCCGTAATCAGGACCTTAATGTGCTGAGGGGGGGAAGTCAGTGATTCTTGAGCATGTCTGTATTTGCTATTTGTTTCCCTCTGTAAGGAATTTTTGTTTTGTTGGTATAATATTGTATTTTGGCATTTATATAGTGCTTCATGCCACATAGTGGGGGCCAAAGTGCATTTTTAGTTGGATAGCACATCACTCCACAGGAAGGTGAACCTTTGACAGTGTTTCACTTGATTTGATCCTTTGTGGAAAGCATTTTTGTGAGGTATAAGAGTGACCAGAAAGGTGTTGTTTTATATGCAGATTCTAGCAGTGTGATGGAGGCGAAGGTATGAGGTATAGGCACTCAAAACATATCTGCAATTAGCCTACGGTTACAAATTAATCAGCGGGCCCATGCTATGTTTCATGTTTTAATTCTCTGGAGGCAGGGAAAAGAGACAAGTATATACCTCAATGGTCCATGTTAAAGGTGGTCCCGCTGAGTGAGATCAAAATAATAGTTTTTGATTGACAGTGATCCATTATGATGGTTTTTGCCGCAAAATGAATTTAGGTTCCCTAGAAGGTCTACCTTGGAACGTGGACTTAAGCTTGAGAAATTCCATTCTTGTGCAAAGTATTTGAATAGAATGTGCACTTAATACTGCCAAAGCACTGCACTACAGATCACAATGTTATCCTTATATATGGATCACTGATAGAATATCGATGCATACAATATCGAAACATAAAAAATCAGTAATCAAATATCGATAACAAAAATGTAGAATTCCTACACTTAACTAGTAAAACCACAAACATCAAAAACACAAATATTGTTGTTAAAAATTTCGACTTTTACCAATATGGAAAACGGAAATATCTGAAACAGTGATATTGTTACATTTAAATACACATACAATATGGCAAAAATGCAGATTTAAGCGATGTCAACTACAATATTATCACAAAAATAATAAAAATATTAATTAATTATTATAATAAAATCACTTCTTACATAAACAATCACTGGAAATAAACCTAAAACATTTCACACACATTTAATTAAATACAAATATGCTACATAAACAAAATCCTTACCATTCACCCCAATATAATATATACCTAAAATCATAACAATAAAACCCCAAAAAGGCTACCATTAAATACAAACATTTAAACCATATATGTTACCTAGTGACAGTCGCCACTAGGTAGTAATAATTAAGACCATACTTCCATAGAAAAAGCATTTTTTGACTTGCCTAAACCTTTGGCACCGTTTGACGAATCTTTAGAAAACTTTCCCAAAAAACTGCACATGGAAAATTTCAGGGTGATCCGTCAAGCAGGGGCCGAGAACAAAGAGGATAAAAAAAGTTATGTTCCTCATGTTAATTCCCAAAGGAGTTTTGAACAAGGCTACAGCGCGAACCACTGGACGGAATTCCACTAAGTTTGAAAGAAAGCTAGCTTTTGGTACACATATTGTGCTTTTGCTTATTTGGTTTCAATCCATTCAGTAGTTTACAAGAAATTAAAGAAAATCTAAATTTGTATATCTGAGGGCACAAATAATTTGTGAAAATTGCAAATAGTAGCAAATGGAAGCCCTGCAGATGGCTGGCTGCAAACTGAACAGAAAGTTGCAGCCACCATTTTAGGGTCCCGGGACACGGATCCCTGGGCTGAAAAAAAAAAATGAAAAGTAGCATAAGGGTTCAGGGTAGAGATACCTTGACCCCACAGGTGTTATATAGGGGTGTTTGGGGGTCACATTATGGGTCTAAGATGATTTTTTATACCATGTGCGATATTCACAATGAATCCTGATGAATCACGTTCTGAATTTACCCGTACATAACCATAGAAATTCAGCAGTTATAGTTTGAGTTATTTCAAGTAACTATAATTTGTGCCTTAATGTAACTATATCTCATGCCTTCACCACGCACAGCTAATTACTCCACATATTGTATAATTTATGACACCTGATATTATCACTGCAACATTTGTAACAAAATTATTGATGGGAGAACTGTGCATGGTGAGGGCACGACTTATAGTTACCTTAGGACTTGAGTTATAGTTACTTGAAATAACTCTAGCCATAACTGATGAATTTCTGTGGTTTTGTACGAGTACATTCAAAACCTAATTATGACATCCCTGTAACTTTTGTTTTTTTAGGTGAATTTCTATGTTTTTTTAAATTCTATTTCCGAGCTATAACGTCCCTGTAAAATTTGGTTTTTTTCCAGTGAATTTCTATGTTTTTTTTAACGTAAAGTAATATTAATACTATAAATTAATCCAACCACGCCTTGTGGCCAACCCACTAAATGACCCAACCACGCACGGCCTTCGGCAGTGCACAGGGGGGTTGGCCACCTGGCCTGACCTGCATCCAGGTCCTACAGCCAACCCCTATAACCACCCAACCCCACATGCATAAGTCTCTGAGTGGGTCTGTGAGTGGATGCATGCCTTTCACAGTGGGTCTGTGGTTAGGTATGTGATTGAGTGTGTCTGCGATTGGGTGCATGTATGGGTCTGTGAGTGAGTGTGTGAGTCTCTGAGTGGGTGCATAGTTCTCTGAGTAGTTCTGGGAGTGGGTGCATGCGCGTCTGAGTGTGTCTGTGAGGTGAGTGAATGAGTTTCAGAGTGTGCCTGTGAGTAGGTGCATGAGTCTCTGAGTGAGTCTGTGAGTGGGTACATGATTGTCTGAGTGTGTCTGTGAGTGGGTGTGTGAGTGTCTGTGTGGGCGTGCCAGTAGCTGTGTAAGAGATTCATCCACAAAGGAACCTCACCTGCCCTTTTATCCACAGTTTTGCACAAAATATCTACCAGAGTGGAGTTCTTTGTGCCTCCTTGTGTAATTGTACACTAATGCGTAAGGAAGCACAAGGAAATTTCACCAGTGACCTTACATACGTTTTGGCAATATGATTGTTCCTGGTTTGTCTTTATCCAGAAATATGTGATAACATGTATCCGCCTATAGAGAGGCCAACGGGACTAGAAAAACATAAATTTCCACTGAACCAAGATCCTTCCTTCTACCTATATGAGGTAGCTGCTTCATTGTTTTGTGAACATGTCCTCCTATTCCTCAGATTTAAGAAGTTGCCTCTAAAATCGGTGGGAAATGCACTGGGGGGGGGCATTCGGTAAGCTGTCAATCATCCTAGCAAAAGACAGGAAGACCTTGCATACTACTAAGGTGGATTGTGATGTTTTGTGATTGACTCTGATGGTCAGGTGTGTTCACGCGATGCAATTAACCAATTTTTTTGTAATTTCAGATTCATCCTGGGCAAGCGAATGAGAAAGGGCCAACATAGTTTGGAGAAGCAACTGGCAACAGTGGTTCTGCTCCTGACAGTACCGACACAGAGGGGCCCAGTGGCTGAGAGGGTATGGGGAGTGCTACAGTGGACACAAGCTCTACTTCATCATCTTCAGAGTAATCCTCCAGTGGACACTCCCAAGTGATGGTGGGCCCCAGAGGATCTGTTCCAACTTCATCCTTGTCCACCGCCCCCAGTTCCATCTCTGCCCTCCCTGATGCTCCCCACCCTGTTTGCAGAGCCCGCTCCCCTAAGAAGGAAGCCGTCTCCTTCCCTCTAGGCATCTCAGCCCCTGCCCCTGTCCCCCCACTGCACAGAGTGAGGAGGCTATTGACCTCCTGCAAAACATCTGTGTGGGTCAGACCTCAATTCTGAATGCCATCCAGGGGCAAGGCAACCATCCTCAACAGATGGTGGCATACCTGGAAGGCATTCACAGTACAATGTGTGACCAACAGAGATCTTTTCAGGCTCTGGCCTCCTCCCTCAATGCATGCTCCCATCCCCCCTAACCTTGTGTCCCTACTATCACCCCTTCCCCATACAATACCCTATCCTATTCTGAAACCTGTCCAAAGTACCCCCACACATTTACACAGACCCACTCATACAGACTCAAGCAGCACATCCTCACATAAGCACAAACACAAAAAAGGCATGCATCCAAACAGACAGGCATCACACCCACCACCATGCCCACAGACACCTGCACCACCATCACATCCACAACAACCATTGACAACACCACACCCACATACTCACACCACTCCCCCATTACATCCCCACACAGAACAGATGACAGAACATATACATGCACACACCACACCCCAACCACAACATCCTCAACCAGTACAGGCAATACCACCCACATGCACCATCACAACCACATCCCATCCATACACACACCATACAACCAAACCCACTGTCACCACCATATCAGCATCCACAACACCCACATCCAGCACGTCCACTGCAGCAACCTCCACAGATCCACCATTCCCATTTTACACACCTAAGAAACACAGATGCACACAATCAAGCATCCAACAAACACCGCAGATGGAACACATACCCATGCTTGCAGCACATACACCTAAAACACATGCACCTGCACCCACAACAGACCCAAGCATATCACATTTGGTTACTCCCTCTCCCTCCAAGACCCCACTCCTTCCCATTGCCATTAAAAATACCCATACCAAAGATTCTTCCTTTTGTTTTACCATCAAGCCTCCCAAACCTCAAACCACCACATGCAAGAAGGTTCCTACCCCTCCCACACCCAAGACTACCTATTCGACCTCCTATTATCTACCCATCCACCCCTCAAGGTCCCAAGACACCCCTGCCAAATGTTCTTCCATTTCCTAAACCCCCCTCCTAAACTTAGGCCCTCCCCTTTCTCTTCTCAACCCACTACTTCCAAAACCAAGGACATCCCTCTCAAACTCAAATACCCCCTCCCAAATAACACCTTTGAGGTGCCCGTCCAATGGATATCCCTTTGTAAGGATGTTACCCTGGCAGTGCCTTTTGGGGCAAGTTTGGTGGCTCTGCAGTATACTAACACACACAATTTCAAATTGAATTGGCCTTTATCCTTTTGTTATGCTTTCCTTTATTTATTATGGAGAAATACATTTCTGTTTGTTTTTGTAGACATTAGTACTTTTCCCTAGCTACAATTGGCTAGATTGTGACACAATATTATTGTGTTTATACACTATGGCATGTTATACCACATATATGTTTAGAGTGTACTTTGTTATGTACATGCACAATTTGATACGGTATGTGATAGTGATTCGCTTTTATGGGCAGACATTCACCATAGTGATGAGCACTTATACCACCTAATTGATTGGATACATTGGGATGTCTGACTATAGGTGTGTTTGTTTCACCCTGATTGTTGATCAGTAAGACCAGGTTTGTATATTTAGAGCTTGGGACCAGCGCAGGACTTACACAGGACAAGGAAAAATGCTCCATGGATGGATATGTGGGGTGTATCCAAATAGGGCCAGACATTGCTTTTGGTGGTATTTCAAATGGAAAAGGTCTCAGCTTCTCTTGAGCAATGTCAACTTCACTTTGCTTGCACTTCTCTCTATGTTGCATGTTGGATATGTGTTGAATGTGTGCAAGTTAGTTATTTGTTTATCCAGTCATGGAGGGTATTTAGTTGTCATATCTTTTTGTCTTCTTTTTTGGACATGCCCATTATTTTGTGTGTACCTTACACCTACTTTAGTTGTATGTTAAGAATGCTGTTACTGATGTGTTTGTTTCAATATCGTGCACTTACACATTACACACATATGCATGGCACTTGGTGATGCTATTTGTTGTCTTTGATAGACTTGAATCCATGCAGCCTGTGCACAGAGACATTTGAGACATGGGCAATGTTGTAGAGAAGGTATGTTTCTGTTTCATGACACATCCCTACCTAAGATTATTTTCTAGCAATACAGTATCTAGCATGTGAGAAATTGGGCGGTGTCACAGTGATTATTTGCTGTAATGTTAGTGAGAAGCTGCTGTTGTGTTACAATATTGTAAACGCAAATCACTATCCCTGTATATTAGTTGTGAACACATTTAGAATTTGGAAGAGTGTGCCTGTGCAGTGTCAGGGACCTGGCCAAAGAGGGCATCAAAGAGCTGAATTTGTATCATACGTGCACAGCTGTACCAAACAGGCACCTACAAAATAGATTTGGCCCAGGGCCCCCATACACCTTAAGATGCACTTTCCTGTGCATCTGTTAACCGAAAAGTCAATAAAAATAGGAAAGATTGTGGCTTACCTTTGGGTGCGTCCACAAAGGTATGGGTTTTGGACATCATCAAGCGGCAGGACATGTAAGATGGGCTCCATGGCAGCAGAAGACGTGTGCAGCTGAGTACAGGTGAGTTTTTGCCTTATATTCATCCCTTTCTGACAACTCCGGTGTGGAGGTTTTGCAGCCACAGCCATGTCAGCAGGAAGTGGAATTGTGATTTGGCTGGTGGGGAAACTGGTGGTCCGCCCTCTGACAGTGGACTGTCCTGCAGTTGTCGTGGTCTAGATTTCCTTGCGGCAATGCCGGTGCAGTGGCGGTCTTTAATCTATGCACCAGCTTGCTTTATAATTGAGAAGGAGGACTGCCAAGTTGGCAGCCAGGGAATCCAAAGCTGTTTCAGTGGTGGTACCCTTTCAGCCAAACCCGTAATCAGGACCTTAATGTGCTGAGGGGGGGAAGTCAGTGATTCTTGAGCCTGTCTGTATTTGCTATTTGTTTCCCTCTGTAAGGAATTTTTGTTTTGTTGGTATAATATTGTATTTTGGCATTTATATAGTGCTTCATGCCACATAGTGGGGGCCAAAGTGCATTTTTAGTTGGATAGCACATCACACCACAGGAAGGTGAACCTTTGACAGTGTTTCACTTGATTTGATCCTTTGTGGAAAGCATTTTTGTGAGGTATAAGAGTGACCAGAAAGGTGTTGTTTTATATGCAGATTCTAGCAGTGTGATGGAGGCGAAGGTATGATGTATAGGCACTCAAAACATATCTGCAATTAGCCTACGGTTACAAATTAATCAGCGGGCCCATGCTATGTTTCATGTTTTAATTCTCTGGAGGCAGGGAAAAGAGACAAGTATATACCTCAATGGTCCATGTTAAAGGTGGTCCCGCTGAGTGAGATCAAAATAATAGTTTTTGATTGACAGTGATCCATTATGATGGTTTTTGCCGCAAAATGAATTTAGGTTCCCTAGAAGGTCTACCTTGGAACGAGGACTTAAGCTTGAGAAATTCCATTCTTGTGCAAAGTATTTGAATAGAATGTGCACTTAATACTGCCAAAGCACTGCACTACAGATCACAATGTTATCCTTATATATGGATCACTGATAGAATATCGATGCATACAATATCGAAACATAAAAAATCAGTAATCAAATATCGATAACAAAAATGTAGAATTCCTACACTTAACTAGTAAAACCACAAACATCAAAAACACAAATATTGTTGTTAAAAATGTCGACTTTTACCAATATGGAAAACGGAAATATCTGAAACAGTGATATTGTTACATTTAAATACACATACAATATGGCAAAAATGCAGATTTAAGCGATGTCAACTACAATATTATCACAAAAATAATAAAAATATTAATTAATTATTATAATAAAATCACTTCTTACATAAACAATCACTGGAACTAAACCTAAAACATTTCACACACATTTAATTAAATACAAATATGCTACATAAACAAAATCCTTACCATTCACCCCAATATAATATATACCTAAAATCATAACAATAAAACCCAAAAAAGGCTACCATTAAATACAAACATTTAAACCATATACGTTACCTAGTGACAGTCGCCACTAGGTAGTAATAATTAAGACCATACTTCCATAGAAAAAGCATTTTTTGACTTGCCTAAACCTCTGGCACCGTTTGACGAATCTTTAGAAAACTTTCCCAAAAAACTGCACATGGAAAATTTCAGGGTGATCCGTCAAGCAGGGGCCGAGAACAAAGAGGATAAAAAAAGTTACGTTCCTCATGTTAATTCCCAAAGGAGTTTTGAACAAGGCTACAGCGCGAACCACTGGACGGAATTCCACTAAGTTTGAAAGAAAGCTAGCTTTTGGTACACATATTGTGCTTTTGCTTATTTGGTTTCAATCCATTCAGTAGTTTACAAGAAATTAAAGAAAATCTAAATTTGTATATCTGAGGGCACAAATAATTTGTGAAAATTGCAAATAGTAGCAAATGGAAGCCCTGCAGATGGCTGGCTGCAAACTGAACAGAAAGTTGCAGCCACCATTTTAGGGTCCCGGGACACGGTTCCCTGGGCTGAAAAAAAAAAATGAAAAGTAGCATAAGGGTTCAGGGTAGAGATACCTTGACCCCACAGGTGTTGTATAGGGGTGTTTGCGGGTCACATTATGGGTCTAAGATGATTTTTTATACCATGTGCGATATTCACAATGAATCCTGATGAATCACGTTCTGAATTTACCCGTACATAACCATAGAAATTCAGCAGTTATAGTTTGAGTTATTTCAAGTAACTATAATTTGTGCCTTAATGTAACTATATCTCATGCCTTCACCACGCACAGCTAATTACTCCACATATTGTATAATTTATGACACCTGATATTATCACTGCAACATTTGTAACAAAATTATTGATGGGAGAACTGTGCATGGTGAGGGCACGACTTATAGTTACCTTAGGACTTGAGTTATAGTTACTTGAAATAACTCTAGCCATAACTGATGAATTTCTGTGGTTTTGTACGAGTACATTCAAAACCTAATTATGACATCCCTGTAACTTTTGTTTTTTTAGGTGAATTTCTATGTTTTTTTAAATTCTATTTCTGAGCTATAACGTCCCTGTAAAATTTGTTTTTTTTCCAGTGAATTTCTATGTTTTTTTTTACGTAAAGTAATATTAATACTATAAATTAATCCAACCACCGCCTTGTGGCCAACCCACTAAATGACCCAACCACGCACGGCCTTCGGCAGTGCACAGGGGGGTTGGCCACCTGGCCTGACCTGCATCCAGGTCCTACAGCCAACCCCTATAACCACCCAACCCCACATGCATAAGTCTCTGAGTGGGTCTGTGAGTGGATGCATGCCTGTCACAGTGGGTCTGTGGTTAGGTATGTGATTGAGTGTGTCTGCGATTGGGTGCATGTATGGGTCTGTGAGTGAGTGTGTGAGTCTCTGAGTGGGTGCATAGTTCTCTGAGTAGTTCTGGGAGTGGGTGCATGCGCGTCTGAGTGTGTCTGTGAGGTGAGTGAATGAGTTTCAGAGTGTGCCTGTGAGTAGGTGCATGAGTCTCTGAGTGAGTCTGTGAGTGGGTACATGATTGTCTGAGTGTGTCTGTGAGTGGGTGTGTGAGTGTCTGTGTGGGCGTGCCAGTAGCTGTGTAAGAGATTCATCCACAAAGGAACCTCACCTGCCCTTTTATCCACAGTTTTGCACAAAATATCTACCAGAGTGGAGTTCTTTGTGCCTCCTTGTGTAATTGTACACTAATGCGTAAGGAAGCACAAGGAAATGTCACCAGTGACCTTACATACGTTTTGGCAATATGATTGTTCCTGGTTTGTCTTTATCCAGAAATATGTGATAACATGTATCCGCCTATAGAGAGGCCAACGGGACTAGAAAAACATAAATTTCCACTGAACCAAGATCCTTCCTTCTACCTATATGAGGTAGCTGCTTCATTGTTTTGTGAAGATGTCCTCCTATTCCTCGGATTTAAGAAGTTGCCTCTAAAATCGGTGGGAAATGCACTGGGGGGGCCATTCGGTAAGCTGTCAATCATCCTAGCAAAAGACAGGAAGACCTTGCATACTACTAAGGTGGATTGTGATGTTTTGTGATTGACTCTGATGGTCAGGTGTGTTCACGCAATGCAATTAACCAATTTTTTTGTAATTTCAGATTCATCCTGGGCAAGCGAATGAGAAAGGGCCAACATAGTTTGGAGAAGCAACTGGCAACAGTGGTTCTGCTCCTGACAGTACCGACACAGAGGGGCCCAGTGGCTGAGAGGGTATGGGGAGTGCTACAGTGGACACAAGCTCTACTTCATCATCTTCAGAGTAATCCTCCAGTGGACACTCCCAAGTGATGGTGGGCCCCAGATGATCTGTTTCAACTTCATCCTTGTCCACCGCCCCCAGTTCCATCTCTGCCCTCCCTGATGCTCCCCACCCTGTTTGCAGAGCCCGCTCCCCTAAGAAGGAAGCCGTCTCCTTCCCTCTAGGCATCTCAGCCCCTGCCCCTGTCCCCCCACTGCACAGAGTGAGGAGGCTATTGACCTCCTGCAAAACATCTGTGTGGGTCAGACCTCAATTCTGAATGCCATCCAGGGGCAAGGCAACCATCCTCAACAGATGGTGGCATACCTGGAAGGCATTCACAGTACAATGTGTGACCAACAGAGATCTTTTCAGGCTCTGGCCTCCTCCCTCAATGCATGCTCCCATCCCCCCTAACCTTGTGTCCCTACTATCACCCCTTCCCCATACAATACCCTATCCTATTCTGAAACCTGTCCAAAGTACCCCCACACATTTACACAGACCCACTCATACAGACTCAAGCAGCACATCCACACATAAGCACAAACACAAAAAAGGCATGCATCCAAACAGACAGGCATCACACCCACCACCATGCCCACAGACACCTGCACCACCATCACATCCACAACAACCATTGACAACACCACACCCACATACTCACACCACTCCCCCATTACATCCCCACACAGAACAGATGACAGAACATATACATGCACACACCACACCCCAACCACAACGTCCTCAACCAGTACAGGCAATACCACCCACATGCACCATCACAACCACATCCCATCCATACACACACCATACAACCAAACCCACTGTCACCACCACATCAGCATCCACAACACCCACATCCAGCACGTCCACTGCAGCAACCTCCACAGATCCACCATTCCCATTTTACACACCTAAGAAACACAGATGCACACAATCAAGCATCCAACAAACACCGCAGATGGAACACATACCCATGCTTGCAGCACATACACCTAAAACACATGCACCTGCACCCACAACAGACCCAAGCATATCACATTTGGTTACTCCATCTCCCTCCAAGACCCTACTCCTTCCCATTGCCATTAAAAATACCCATACCAAAGATTCTTCCTTTTGTTTTACCATCAAGCCTCCCAAACCTCCAACCACCACATGCAAGAAGGTTCCTACCCCTCCCACACCCAAGACTACCTATTTGACCTCCAAATCTACCCCTATTATCTACCCATCCACCCCTCCAGGTCCCAAGACACCCCTGCCAAATGTTCTTCCATTTCCTAAACCCCCCTCCTAATCTTAGGCCCTCCCCTTTCTCTTCTCAACCCACTACTTCCAAAACCAAGGACATCCCTCTCAAACCCAAATACCCCCTCCCAAATAACACCTTTGAGGTGCCCGTCCAATGGATATCCCTTTGTAAGGATGTTACCCTGGCAGTGCCTTTTGGGGCAAGTTTGGTGGCTCTGCAGTATACTAACACACACAATTTCAAATTGAATTGGCCTTTATCCTTTTGTTATGCTTTCCTTTATTTATTATGGAGAAATGCATTTCTGTTTGTTTTTGTAGACATTAGTACTTTTCCCTGGCTACAATTGGCTAGATTGTGACACAATATTATTGTGTTTATACACTATGGCATGTTATACCACATATATGTTTAGAGTGTACTTTGTTATGTACATGCACAATTTGATACAGTATGTGATAGTGATTCGCTTTTATGGGCAGACATTCACCATAGTGATGAGCACTTATACCACCTAATTGATTGGATACATTGGGATGTCTGACTATAGGTGTGTTTGTTTCACCCTGATTGTTGATCAGTAAGACAAGGTTTGTATATTTAGAGCTTGGGACCAGCGCAGGACTTACACAGGACAAGGAAAAATGCTCCATGGATGGATATGTGGGTGTATCCAAATAGGGCCAGACATTGCTTTGGGTGGTATTTCAAATGGAAAAGGTCTCAGCTTCTCTTGAGCAATGTCAACTTCACTTTGCTTGCACTTCTCTCTATGTTGCATGTTGGATATGTGTTGAATGTGTGCAAGTTAGTTATTTGTTTATCCAGTCATGGAGGGTATTTAGTTGTCATATCTTTTTGTCTTCTTTTTTGGACATGCCCATTATTTTGTGTGTACCTTACACCTACTTTAGTTGTATGTTAAGAATGATGTTACTGATGTGTTTGTTTCAATATCGTGCACTTACACATTACACACATATGCATGGCACTTGGTGATGCTATTTGTTGTCTTTGATAGACTTGAATCCATGCAGCCTGTGCACAGAGACATTTGAGACATGGGCAATGTTGTAGAGAAGGTATGTTTCTGTTTCATGACACATCCCTACTTAAGATTATTTTCTAGCAATACAGTATCTAGCATGTGAGAAATTGGGCGGTGTCACAGTGATTATTTGCTGTAATGTTAGTGAGAAGCTGCTGTTGTGTTACAATATTGTAAACGCAAATCACTATCCCTGTATATTAGTTGTGAACACATTTAGAATTTGGAAGAGTGTGCCTGTGCAGTGTCAGGGACCTGGCCAAAGAGGGCATCAAAGAGCTGAATTTGTATCATACGTGCACAGCTGTACCAAACAGGCACCTACAAAATAGATTTGGCCCAGGGCCCCCATACACCTTAAGATGCACTTGCCTGTTCATCTGTTAACCGAAAAGTCAATAAAAGTAGGAAAGATTGTGGCTTGCCTTTGGGTGCGTCCACAAAGGTATGGGTTTTGGACATCATCAAGCGGCAGGACATGTAAGATGGGCTCCATGGCAGCAGAAGACGTGTGCAGCTGAGTACAGGTGAGTTTTTGCCTTATATTCATCCCTTTCTGACAACTCCGGTGTGGAGGTTTTGCAGCCACAGCCATGTCAGCAGGAAGTGGAATTGTGATTTGGCTGGTGGGGAAACTGGTGGTCCGCCCTCTGACAGTGGCCTGTCCCGCAGTTGTCGTGGTCTAGATTTCCTTGCGGCAATGCCGGTGCAATGGCGTTCTTTAATCTATGCACCAGCTTGCTTTATAATTGAGAAGGAGGACTGCCAAGTTGGCAGCCAGGGAATCCAAAGCTGTTTCAGTGGTGGTACCCTTTCAGCCAAACCCGTAATCAGGACCTTAATGTGCTGAGGGGGGGAAGTCAGTGATTCTTGAGCATGTCTGTATTTGCTATTTGTTTCCCTCTGTAAGGAATTTTTGTTTTGTTGGTATAATATTGTATTTTGGCATTTATATAGTGCTTCATGCCACATAGTGGGGGCCAAAGTGCATTTTTAGTTGGATAGCACATCACACCACAGGAAGGTGAACCTTTGACAGTGTTTCACTTGATTTGATCCTTTGTGGAAAGCATTTTTGTGAGGTATAAGAGTGACCAGAAAGGTGTTGTTTTATATGCAGATTCTAGCAGTGTGATGGAGGCGAAGGTATGAGGTATAGGCACTCAAAACATATCTGCAATTAGCCTACGGTTACAAATTAATCAGCGGGCCCATGCTATGTTTCATGTTTTAATTCTCTGGAGGCAGGGAAAAGAGACAAGTATATACCTCAATGGTCCATGTTAAAGGTGGTCCCGCTGAGTGAGATCAAAATAATAGTTTTTGATTGACAGTGATCCATTATGATGGTTTTTGCCGCAAAATGAATTTAGGTTCCCTAGAAGGTCTACCTTGGAACGAGGACTTAAGCTTGAGAAATTCCATTCTTGTGCAAAGTATTTGAATAGAATGTGCACTTAATACTGCCAAAGCACTGCACTACAGATCACAATGTTATCCTTATATATGGATCACTGATAGAATATCGATGCATACAATATCGAAACATAAAAAATCAGTAATCAAATATCGATAACAAAAATGTAGAATTCCTACACTTAACTAGTAAAACCACAAACATCAAAAACACAAATATTGTTGTTAAAAATTTCGACTTTTACCAATATGGAAAACGGAAATATCTGAAACAGTGATATTGTTACATTTAAATACACATACAATATGGCAAAAATGCAGATTTAAGCGATGTCAAGTACAATATTATCACAAAAATAATAAAAATATTAATTAATTATTATAATAAAATCACTTCTTACATAAACAATCACTGGAAATAAACCTAAAACATTTCACACACATTTAATTAAATACAAATATGCTACATAAACAAAATCCTTACCATTCACCCCAATATAATATATACCTAAAATCATAACAATAAAACCCCAAAAAGGCTACCATTAAATACAAACATTTAAACCATATATGTTACCTAGTGACAGTCGCCACTAGGTAGTAATAATTAAGACCATACTTCCATAGAAAAAGCATTTTTTGACTTGCCTAAACCTTTGGCACCGTTTGACGAATCTTTAGAAAACTTTCCCAAAAAACTGCACATGGAAAATTTCAGGGTGATCCGTCAAGCAGGGGCCGAGAACAAAGAGGATAAAAAAAGTTATGTTCCTCATGTTAATTCCCAAAGGAGTTTTGAACAAGGCTACAGCGCGAACCACTGGACGGAATTCCACTAAGTTTGAAAGAAAGCTAGCTTTTGGTACACATATTGTGCTTTTGCTTATTTGGTTTCAATCCATTCAGTAGTTTACAAGAAATTAAAGAAAATCTAAATTTGTATATCTGAGGGCACAAATAATTTGTGAAAATTGCAAATAGTAGCAAATGGAAGCCCTGCAGATGGCTGGCTGCAAACTGAACAGAAAGTTGCAGCCACCATTTTAGGGTCCCGGGACACGGTTCCCTGGGCTGAAAAAAAAAAATGAAAAGTAGCATAAGGGTTCAGGGTAGAGATACCTTGACCCCACAGGTGTTATATAGGGGTGTTTGGGGGTCACATTATGGGTCTAAGATGATTTTTTATACCATGTGCGATATTCACAATGAATCCTGATGAATCACGTTCTGAATTTACCCGTACATAACCATAGAAATTCAGCAGTTATAGTTTGAGTTATTTCAAGTAACTATAATTTGTGCCTTAATGTAACTATATCTCATGCCTTCACCACGCACAGCTAATTACTCCACATATTGTATAATTTATGACACCTGATATTATCACTGCAACATTTGTAACAAAATTATTGATGGGAGAACTGTGCATGGTGAGGGCACGACTTATAGTTACCTTAGGACTTGAGTTATAGTTACTTGAAATAACTCTAGCCATAACTGATGAATTTCTGTGGTTTTGTACGAGTACATTCAAAACCTAATTATGACATCCCTGTAACTTTTGTTTTTTTAGGTGAATTTCTATGTTTTTTTAAATTCTATTTCCGAGCTATAACGTCCCTGTAAAATTTGGTTTTTTTCCAGTGAATTTCTATGTTTTTTTTAACGTAAAGTAATATTAATACTATAAATTAATCCAACCACGCCTTGTGGCCAACCCACTAAATGACCCAACCACGCACGGCCTTCGGCAGTGCACAGGGGGGTTGGCCACCTGGCCTGACCTGCATCCAGGTCCTACAGCCAACCCCTATAACCACCCAACCCCACATGCATAAGTCTCTGAGTGGGTCTGTGAGTGGATGCATGCCTTTCACAGTGGGTCTGTGGTTAGGTATGTGATTGAGTGTGTCTGCGATTGGGTGCATGTATGGGTCTGTGAGTGAGTGTGTGAGTCTCTGAGTGGGTGCATAGTTCTCTGAGTAGTTCTGGGAGTGGGTGCATGCGCGTCTGAGTGTGTCTGTGAGGTGAGTGAATGAGTTTCAGAGTGTGCCTGTGAGTAGGTGCATGAGTCTCTGAGTGAGTCTGTGAGTGGGTACATGATTGTCTGAGTGTGTCTGTGAGTGGGTGTGTGAGTGTCTGTGTGGGCGTGCCAGTAGCTGTGTAAGAGATTCATCCACAAAGGAACCTCACCTGCCCTTTTATCCACAGTTTTGCACAAAATATCTACCAGAGTGGAGTTCTTTGTGCCTCCTTGTGTAATTGTACACTAATGCGTAAGGAAGCACAAGGAAATTTCACCAGTGACCTTACATACGTTTTGGCAATATGATTGTTCCTGGTTTGTCTTTATCCAGAAATATGTGATAACATGTATCCGCCTATAGAGAGGCCAACGGGACTAGAAAAACATAAATTTCCACTGAACCAAGATCCTTCCTTCTACCTATATGAGGTAGCTGCTTCATTGTTTTGTGAACATGTCCTCCTATTCCTCGGATTTAAGAAGTTGCCTCTAAAATCGGTGGGAAATGCACTGGGGGGGGCATTCGGTAAGCTGTCAATCATCCTAGCAAAAGACAGGAAGACCTTGCATACTACTAAGGTGGATTGTGATGTTTTGTGATTGACTCTGATGGTCAGGTGTGTTCACGCGATGCAATTAACCAATTTTTTTGTAATTTCAGATTCATCCTGGGCAAGCGAATGAGAAAGGGCCAACATAGTTTGGAGAAGCAACTGGCAACAGTGGTTCTGCTCCTGACAGTACCGACACAGAGGGGCCCAGTGGCTGAGAGGGTATGGGGAGTGCTACAGTGGACACAAGCTCTACTTCATCATCTTCAGAGTAATCCTCCAGTGGACACTCCCAAGTGATGGTGGGCCCCAGAGGATCTGTTCCAACTTCATCCTTGTCCACCGCCCCCAGTTCCATCTCTGCCCTCCCTGATGCTCCCCACCCTGTTTGCAGAGCCCGCTCCCCTAAGAAGGAAGCCGTCTCCTTCCCTCTAGGCATCTCAGCCCCTGCCCCTGTCCCCCCACTGCACAGAGTGAGGAGGCTATTGACCTCCTGCAAAACATCTGTGTGGGTCAGACCTCAATTCTGAATGCCATCCAGGGGCAAGGCAACCATCCTCAACAGATGGTGGCATACCTGGAAGGCATTCACAGTACAATGTGTGACCAACAGAGATCTTTTCAGGCTCTGGCCTCCTCCCTCAATGCATGCTCCCATCCCCCCTAACCTTGTGTCCCTACTATCACCCCTTCCCCATACAATACCCTATCCTATTCTGAAACCTGTCCAAAGTACCCCCACACATTTACACAGACCCACTCATACAGACTCAAGCAGCACATCCTCACATAAGCACAAACACAAAAAAGGCATGCATCCAAACAGACAGGCATCACACCCACCACCATGCCCACAGACACCTGCACCACCATCACATCCACAACAACCATTGACAACACCACACCCACATACTCACACCACTCCCCCATTACATCCCCACACAGAACAGATGACAGAACATATACATGCACACACCACACCCCAACCACAACATCCTCAACCAGTACAGGCAATACCACCCACATGCACCATCACAACCACATCCCATCCATACACACACCATACAACCAAACCCACTGTCACCACCATATCAGCATCCACAACACCCACATCCAGCACGTCCACTGCAGCAACCTCCACAGATCCACCATTCCCATTTTACACACCTAAGAAACACAGATGCACACAATCAAGCATCCAACAAACACCGCAGATGGAACACATACCCATGCTTGCAGCACATACACCTAAAACACATGCACCTGCACCCACAACAGACCCAAGCATATCACATTTGGTTACTCCCTCTCCCTCCAAGACCCCACTCCTTCCCATTGCCATTAAAAATACCCATACCAAAGATTCTTCCTTTTGTTTTACCATCAAGCCTCCCAAACCTCCAACCACCACATGCAAGAAGGTTCCTACCCCTCCCACACCCAAGACTACCTATTCGACCTCCAAATCTACCCCTATTATCTACCCATCCACCCCTCAAGGTCCCAAGACACCCCTGCCAAATGTTCTTCCATTTCCTAAACCCCCCTCCTAAACTTAGGCCCTCCCCTTTCTCTTCTCAACCCACTACTTCCAAAACCAAGGACATCCCTCTCAAACCCAAATACCCCCTCCCAAATAACACCTTTGAGGTGCCCGTCCAATGGATATCCCTTTGTAAGGATGTTACCCTGGCAGTGCCTTTTGGGGCAAGTTTGGTGGCTCTGCAGTATACTAACACACACAATTTCAAATTGAATTGGCCTTTATCCTTTTGTTATGCTTTCCTTTATTTATTATGGAGAAATACATTTCTGTTTGTTTTTGTAGACATTAGTACTTTTCCCTAGCTACAATTGGCTAGATTGTGACACAATATTATTGTGTTTATACACTATGGCATGTTATACCACATATATGTTTAGAGTGTACTTTGTTATGTACATGCACAATTTGATACGGTATGTGATAGTGATTCGCTTTTATGGGCAGACATTCACCATAGTGATGAGCACTTATACCACCTAATTGATTGGATACATTGGGATGTCTGACTATAGGTGTGTTTGTTTCACCCTGATTGTTGATCAGTAAGACCAGGTTTGTATATTTAGAGCTTGGGACCAGCGCAGGACTTACACAGGACAAGGAAAAATGCTCCATGGATGGATATGTGGGGTGTATCCAAATAGGGCCAGACATTGCTTTTGGTGGTATTTCAAATGGAAAAGGTCTCAGCTTCTCTTGAGCAATGTCAACTTCACTTTGCTTGCACTTCTCTCTATGTTGCATGTTGGATATGTGTTGAATGTGTGCAAGTTAGTTATTTGTTTATCCAGTCATGGAGGGTATTTAGTTGTCATATCTTTTTGTCTTCTTTTTTGGACATGCCCATTATTTTGTGTGTACCTTACACCTACTTTAGTTGTATGTTAAGAATGCTGTTACTGATGTGTTTGTTTCAATATCGTGCACTTACACATTACACACATATGCATGGCACTTGGTGATGCTATTTGTTGTCTTTGATAGACTTGAATCCATGCAGCCTGTGCACAGAGACATTTGAGACATGGGCAATGTTGTAGAGAAGGTATGTTTCTGTTTCATGACACATCCCTACCTAAGATTATTTTCTAGCAATACAGTATCTAGCATGTGAGAAATTGGGCGGTGTCACAGTGATTATTTGCTGTAATGTTAGTGAGAAGCTGCTGTTGTGTTACAATATTGTAAACGCAAATCACTATCCCTGTATATTAGTTGTGAACACATTTAGAATTTGGAAGAGTGTGCCTGTGCAGTGTCAGGGACCTGGCCAAAGAGGGCATCAAAGAGCTGAATTTGTATCATACGTGCACAGCTGTACCAAACAGGCACCTACAAAATAGATTTGGCCCAGGGCCCCCATACACCTTAAGATGCACTTTCCTGTGCATCTGTTAACCGAAAAGTCAATAAAAATAGGAAAGATTGTGGCTTACCTTTGGGTGCGTCCACAAAGGTATGGGTTTTGGACATCATCAAGCGGCAGGACATGTAAGATGGGCTCCATGGCAGCAGAAGACGTGTGCAGCTGAGTACAGGTGAGTTTTTGCCTTATATTCATCCCTTTCTGACAACTCCGGTGTGGAGGTTTTGCAGCCACAGCCATGTCAGCAGGAAGTGGAATTGTGATTTGGCTGGTGGGGAAACTGGTGGTCCGCCCTCTGACAGTGGACTGTCCTGCAGTTGTCGTGGTCTAGATTTCCTTGCGGCAATGCCGGTGCAGTGGCGGTCTTTAATCTATGCACCAGCTTGCTTTATAATTGAGAAGGAGGACTGCCAAGTTGGCAGCCAGGGAATCCAAAGCTGTTTCAGTGGTGGTACCCTTTCAGCCAAACCCGTAATCAGGACCTTAATGTGCTGAGGGGGGGAAGTCAGTGATTCTTGAGCCTGTCTGTATTTGCTATTTGTTTCCCTCTGTAAGGAATTTTTGTTTTGTTGGTATAATATTGTATTTTGGCATTTATATAGTGCTTCATGCCACATAGTGGGGGCCAAAGTGCATTTTTAGTTGGATAGCACATCACACCACAGGAAGGTGAACCTTTGACAGTGTTTCACTTGATTTGATCCTTTGTGGAAAGCATTTTTGTGAGGTATAAGAGTGACCAGAAAGGTGTTGTTTTATATGCAGATTCTAGCAGTGTGATGGAGGCGAAGGTATGATGTATAGGCACTCAAAACATATCTGCAATTAGCCTACGGTTACAAATTAATCAGCGGGCCCATGCTATGTTTCATGTTTTAATTCTCTGGAGGCAGGGAAAAGAGACAAGTATATACCTCAATGGTCCATGTTAAAGGTGGTCCCGCTGAGTGAGATCAAAATAATAGTTTTTGATTGACAGTGATCCATTATGATGGTTTTTGCCGCAAAATGAAGTTAGGTTCCCTAGAAGGTCTACCTTGGAACGAGGACTTAAGCTTGAGAAATTCCATTCTTGTGCAAAGTATTTGAATAGAATGTGCACTTAATACTGCCAAAGCACTGCACTACAGATCACAATGTTATCCTTATATATGGATCACTGATAGAATATCGATGCATACAATATCGAAACATAAAAAATCAGTAATCAAATATCGATAACAAAAATGTAGAATTCCTACACTTAACTAGTAAAACCACAAACATCAAAAACACAAATATTGTTGTTAAAAATGTCGACTTTTACCAATATGGAAAACGGAAATATCTGAAACAGTGATATTGTTACATTTAAATACACATACAATATGGCAAAAATGCAGATTTAAGCGATGTCAACTACAATATTATCACAAAAATAATAAAAATATTAATTAATTATTATAATAAAATCACTTCTTACATAAACAATCACTGGAACTAAACCTAAAACATTTCACACACATTTAATTAAATACAAATATGCTACATAAACAAAATCCTTACCATTCACCCCAATATAATATATACCTAAAATCATAACAATAAAACCCAAAAAAGGCTACCATTAAATACAAACATTTAAACCATATACGTTACCTAGTGACAGTCGCCACTAGGTAGTAATAATTAAGACCATACTTCCATAGAAAAAGCATTTTTTGACTTGCCTAAACCTCTGGCACCGTTTGACGAATCTTTAGAAAACTTTCCCAAAAAACTGCACATGGAAAATTTCAGGGTGATCCGTCAAGCAGGGGCCGAGAACAAAGAGGATAAAAAAAGTTACGTTCCTCATGTTAATTCCCAAAGGAGTTTTGAACAAGGCTACAGCGCGAACCACTGGACGGAATTCCACTAAGTTTGAAAGAAAGCTAGCTTTTGGTACACATATTGTGCTTTTGCTTATTTGGTTTCAATCCATTCAGTAGTTTACAAGAAATTAAAGAAAATCTAAATTTGTATATCTGAGGGCACAAATAATTTGTGAAAATTGCAAATAGTAGCAAATGGAAGCCCTGCAGATGGCTGGCTGCAAACTGAACAGAAAGTTGCAGCCACCATTTTAGGGTCCCGGGACACGGTTCCCTGGGCTGAAAAAAAAAAATGAAAAGTAGCATAAGGGTTCAGGGTAGAGATACCTTGACCCCACAGGTGTTGTATAGGGGTGTTTGCGGGTCACATTATGGGTCTAAGATGATTTTTTATACCATGTGCGATATTCACAATGAATCCTGATGAATCACGTTCTGAATTTACCCGTACATAACCATAGAAATTCAGCAGTTATAGTTTGAGTTATTTCAAGTAACTATAATTTGTGCCTTAATGTAACTATATCTCATGCCTTCACCACGCACAGCTAATTACTCCACATATTGTATAATTTATGACACCTGATATTATCACTGCAACATTTGTAACAAAATTATTGATGGGAGAACTGTGCATGGTGAGGGCACGACTTATAGTTACCTTAGGACTTGAGTTATAGTTACTTGAAATAACTCTAGCCATAACTGATGAATTTCTGTGGTTTTGTACGAGTACATTCAAAACCTAATTATGACATCCCTGTAACTTTTGTTTTTTTAGGTGAATTTCTATGTTTTTTTAAATTCTATTTCTGAGCTATAACGTCCCTGTAAAATTTGTTTTTTTTCCAGTGAATTTCTATGTTTTTTTTTACGTAAAGTAATATTAATACTATAAATTAATCCAACCACCGCCTTGTGGCCAACCCACTAAATGACCCAACCACGCACGGCCTTCGGCAGTGCACAGGGGGGTTGGCCACCTGGCCTGACCTGCATCCAGGTCCTACAGCCAACCCCTATAACCACCCAACCCCACATGCATAAGTCTCTGAGTGGGTCTGTGAGTGGATGCATGCCTGTCACAGTGGGTCTGTGGTTAGGTATGTGATTGAGTGTGTCTGCGATTGGGTGCATGTATGGGTCTGTGAGTGAGTGTGTGAGTCTCTGAGTGGGTGCATAGTTCTCTGAGTAGTTCTGGGAGTGGGTGCATGCGCGTCTGAGTGTGTCTGTGAGGTGAGTGAATGAGTTTCAGAGTGTGCCTGTGAGTAGGTGCATGAGTCTCTGAGTGAGTCTGTGAGTGGGTACATGATTGTCTGAGTGTGTCTGTGAGTGGGTGTGTGAGTGTCTGTGTGGGCGTGCCAGTAGCTGTGTAAGAGATTCATCCACAAAGGAACCTCACCTGCCCTTTTATCCACAGTTTTGCACAAAATATCTACCAGAGTGGAGTTCTTTGTGCCTCCTTGTGTAATTGTACACTAATGCGTAAGGAAGCACAAGGAAATGTCACCAGTGACCTTACATACGTTTTGGCAATATGATTGTTCCTGGTTTGTCTTTATCCAGAAATATGTGATAACATGTATCCGCCTATAGAGAGGCCAACGGGACTAGAAAAACATAAATTTCCACTGAACCAAGATCCTTCCTTCTACCTATATGAGGTAGCTGCTTCATTGTTTTGTGAAGATGTCCTCCTATTCCTCGGATTTAAGAAGTTGCCTCTAAAATCGGTGGGAAATGCACTGGGGGGGCCATTCGGTAAGCTGTCAATCATCCTAGCAAAAGACAGGAAGACCTTGCATACTACTAAGGTGGATTGTGATGTTTTGTGATTGACTCTGATGGTCAGGTGTGTTCACGCAATGCAATTAACCAATTTTTTTGTAATTTCAGATTCATCCTGGGCAAGCGAATGAGAAAGGGCCAACATAGTTTGGAGAAGCAACTGGCAACAGTGGTTCTGCTCCTGACAGTACCGACACAGAGGGGCCCAGTGGCTGAGAGGGTATGGGGAGTGCTACAGTGGACACAAGCTCTACTTCATCATCTTCAGAGTAATCCTCCAGTGGACACTCCCAAGTGATGGTGGGCCCCAGATGATCTGTTTCAACTTCATCCTTGTCCACCGCCCCCAGTTCCATCTCTGCCCTCCCTGATGCTCCCCACCCTGTTTGCAGAGCCCGCTCCCCTAAGAAGGAAGCCGTCTCCTTCCCTCTAGGCATCTCAGCCCCTGCCCCTGTCCCCCCACTGCACAGAGTGAGGAGGCTATTGACCTCCTGCAAAACATCTGTGTGGGTCAGACCTCAATTCTGAATGCCATCCAGGGGCAAGGCAACCATCCTCAACAGATGGTGGCATACCTGGAAGGCATTCACAGTACAATGTGTGACCAACAGAGATCTTTTCAGGCTCTGGCCTCCTCCCTCAATGCATGCTCCCATCCCCCCTAACCTTGTGTCCCTACTATCACCCCTTCCCCATACAATACCCTATCCTATTCTGAAACCTGTCCAAAGTACCCCCACACATTTACACAGACCCACTCATACAGACTCAAGCAGCACATCCACACATAAGCACAAACACAAAAAAGGCATGCATCCAAACAGACAGGCATCACACCCACCACCATGCCCACAGACACCTGCACCACCATCACATCCACAACAACCATTGACAACACCACACCCACATACTCACACCACTCCCCCATTACATCCCCACACAGAACAGATGACAGAACATATACATGCACACACCACACCCCAACCACAACGTCCTCAACCAGTACAGGCAATACCACCCACATGCACCATCACAACCACATCCCATCCATACACACACCATACAACCAAACCCACTGTCACCACCACATCAGCATCCACAACACCCACATCCAGCACGTCCACTGCAGCAACCTCCACAGATCCACCATTCCCATTTTACACACCTAAGAAACACAGATGCACACAATCAAGCATCCAACAAACACCGCAGATGGAACACATACCCATGCTTGCAGCACATACACCTAAAACACATGCACCTGCACCCACAACAGACCCAAGCATATCACATTTGGTTACTCCCTCTCCCTCCAAGACCCTACTCCTTCCCATTGCCATTAAAAATACCCATACCAAAGATTCTTCCTTTTGTTTTACCATCAAGCCTCCCAAACCTCCAACCACCACATGCAAGAAGGTTCCTACCCCTCCCACACCCAAGACTACCTATTCGACCTCCAAATCTACCCCTATTATCTACCCATCCACCCCTCCAGGTCCCAAGACACCCCTGCCAAATGTTCTTCCATTTCCTAAACCCCCCTCCTAAACTTAGGCCCTCCCCTTTCTCTTCTCAACCCACTACTTCCAAAACCAAGGACATCCCTCTCAAACCCAAATACCCCCTCCCAAATAACACCTTTGAGGTGCCCGTCCAATGGATATCCCTTTGTAAGGATGTTACCCTGGCAGTGCCTTTTGGGGCAAGTTTGGTGGCTCTGCAGTATACTAACACACACAATTTCAAATTGAATTGGCCTTTATCCTTTTGTTATGCTTTCCTTTATTTATTATGGAGAAATGCATTTCTGTTTGTTTTTGTAGACATTAGTACTTTTCCCTGGCTACAATTGGCTAGATTGTGACACAATATTATTGTGTTTATACACTATGGCATGTTATACCACATATATGTTTAGAGTGTACTTTGTTATGTACATGCACAATTTGATACAGTATGTGATAGTGATTCGCTTTTATGGGCAGACATTCACCATAGTGATGAGCACTTATACCACCTAATTGATTGGATACATTGGGATGTCTGACTATAGGTGTGTTTGTTTCACCCTGATTGTTGATCAGTAAGACAAGGTTTGTATATTTAGAGCTTGGGACCAGCGCAGGACTTACACAGGACAAGGAAAAATGCTCCATACATGGATATGTGGGTGTATCCAAATAGGGCCAGACATTGCTTTGGGTGGTATTTCAAATGGAAAAGGTCTCAGCTTCTCTTGAGCAATGTCAACTTCACTTTGCTTGCACTTCTCTCTATGTTGCATGTTGGATATGTGTTGAATGTGTGCAAGTTAGTTATTTGTTTATCCAGTCATGGAGGGTATTTAGTTGTCATATCTTTTTGTCTTCTTTTTTGGACATGCCCATTATTTTGTGTGTACCTTACACCTACTTTAGTTGTATGTTAAGAATGATGTTACTGATGTGTTTGTTTCAATATCGTGCACTTACACATTACACACATATGCATGGCACTTGGTGATGCTATTTGTTGTCTTTGATAGACTTGAATCCATGCAGCCTGTGCACAGAGACATTTGAGACATGGGCAATGTTGTAGAGAAGGTATGTTTCTGTTTCATGACACATCCCTACTTAAGATTATTTTCTAGCAATACAGTATCTAGCATGTGAGAAATTGGGCGGTGTCACAGTGATTATTTGCTGTAATGTTAGTGAGAAGCTGCTGTTGTGTTACAATATTGTAAACGCAAATCACTATCCCTGTATATTAGTTGTGAACACATTTAGAATTTGGAAGAGTGTGCCTGTGCAGTGTCAGGGACCTGGCCAAAGAGGGCATCAAAGAGCTGAATTTGTATCATACGTGCACAGCTGTACCAAACAGGCACCTACAAAATAGATTTGGCCCAGGGCCCCCATACACCTTAAGATGCACTTGCCTGTGCATCTGTTAACCGAAAAGTCAATAAAAGTAGGAAAGATTGTGGCTTGCCTTTGGGTGCGTCCACAAAGGTATGGGTTTTGGACATCATCAAGCGGCAGGACATGTAAGATGGGCTCCATGGCAGCAGAAGACGTGTGCAGCTGAGTACAGGTGAGTTTTTGCCTTATATTCATCCCTTTCTGACAACTCCGGTGTGGAGGTTTTGCAGCCACAGCCATGTCAGCAGGAAGTGGAATTGTGATTTGGCTGGTGGGGAAACTGGTGGTCCGCCCTCTGACAGTGGCCT
Organism: Pleurodeles waltl; assembly: GCF_031143425.1. Taxonomy (NCBI): domain Eukaryota; kingdom Metazoa; phylum Chordata; class Amphibia; order Caudata; family Salamandridae; genus Pleurodeles; species Pleurodeles waltl. Next base: position 494,285,624 of record NC_090448.1, read on the forward strand.
GTCCCGCAGTTGTCGTGGTCTAGATTTCCTTGCGGCAATGCCGGTGCAATGGCGTTCTTTAATCTATGCACCAGCTTGCTTTATAATTGAGAAGGAGGACTGCCAAGTTGGCAGCCAGGGAATCCAAAGCTGTTTCAGTGGTGGTACCCTTTCAGCCAAACCCGTAATCAGGACCTTAATGTGCTGAGGGGGGGAAGTCAGTGATTCTTGAGCATGTCTGTATTTGCTATTTGTTTCCCTCTGTAAGGAATTTTTGTTTTGTTGGTATAATATTGTATTTTGGCATTTATATAGTGCTTCATGCCACATAGTGGGGGCCAAAGTGCATTTTTAGTTGGATAGCACATCACACCACAGGAAGGTGAACCTTTGACAGTGTTTCACTTGATTTGATCCTTTGTGGAAAGCATTTTTGTGAGGTATAAGAGTGACCAGAAAGGTGTTGTTTTATATGCAGATTCTAGCAGTGTGATGGAGGCGAAGGTATGAGGTATAGGCACTCAAAACATATCTGCAATTAGCCTACGGTTACAAATTAATCAGCGGGCCCATGCTATGTTTCATGTTTTAATTCTCTGGAGGCAGGGAAAAGAGACAAGTTTATACCTCAATGGTCCATGTTAAAGGTGGTCCCGCTGAGTGAGATCAAAATAATAGTTTTTGATTGACAGTGATCCATTATGATGGTTTTTGCCGCAAAATGAATTTAGGTTCCCTAGAAGGTCTACCTTGGAACGAGGACTTAAGCTTGAGAAATTCCATTCTTGTGCAAAGTATTTGAATAGAATGTGCACTTAATACTGCCAAAGCACTGCACTACAGATCACAATGTTATCCTTATATATGGATCACTGATAGAATATCGATGCATACAATATCGAAACATAAAAAATCAGTAATCAAATATCGATAACAAAAATGTAGAATTCCTACACTTAACTAGTAAAACCACAAACATCAAAAACACAAATATTGTTGTTAAAAATTTCGACTTTTACCAATATGGAAAACGGAAATATCTGAAACAGTGATATTGTTACATTTAAATACACATACAATATGGCAAAAATGCAGATTTAAGCGATGTCAAGTACAATATTATCACAAAAATAATAAAAATATTAATTAATTATTATAATAAAATCACTTCTTACATAAACAATCACTGGAAATAAACCTAAAACATTTCACACACATTTAATTAAATACAAATATGCTACATAAACAAAATCCTTACCATTCACCCCAATATAATATATACCTAAAATCATAACAATAAAACCCCAAAAAGGCTACCATTAAATACAAACATTTAAACCATATATGTTACCTAGTGACAGTCGCCACTAGGTAGTAATAATTAAGACCATACTTCCATAGAAAAAGCATTTTTTGACTTGCCTAAACCTTTGGCACCGTTTGACGAATCTTTAGAAAACTTTCCCAAAAAACTGCACATGGAAAATTTCAGGGTGATCCGTCAAGCAGGGGCCGAGAACAAAGAGGATAAAAAAAGTTATGTTCCTCATGTTAATTCCCAAAGGAGTTTTGAACAAGGCTACAGCGCGAACCACTGGACGGAATTCCACTAAGTTTGAAAGAAAGCTAGCTTTTGGTACACATATTGTGCTTTTGCTTATTTGGTTTCAATCCATTCAGTAGTTTACAAGAAATTAAAGAAAATCTAAATTTGTATATCTGAGGGCACAAATAATTTGTGAAAATTGCAAATAGTAGCAAATGGAAGCCCTGCAGATGGCTGGCTGCAAACTGAACAGAAAGTTGCAGCCACCATTTTAGGGTCCCGGGACACGGTTCCCTGGGCTGAAAAAAAAAAATGAAAAGTAGCATAAGGGTTCAGGGTAGAGATACCTTGACCCCACAGGTGTTATATAGGGGTGTTTGGGGGTCACATTATGGGTCTAAGATGATTTTTTATACCATGTGCGATATTCACAATGAATCCTGATGAATCACGTTCTGAATTTACCCGTACATAACCATAGAAATTCAGCAGTTATAGTTTGAGTTATTTCAAGTAACTATAATTTGTGCCTTAATGTAACTATATCTCATGCCTTCACCACGCACAGCTAATTACTCCACATATTGTATAATTTATGACACCTGATATTATCACTGCAACATTTGTAACAAAATTATTGATGGGAGAACTGTGCATGGTGAGGGCACGACTTATAGTTACCTTAGGACTTGAGTTATAGTTACTTGAAATAACTCTAGCCATAACTGATGAATTTCTGTGGTTTTGTACGAGTACATTCAAAACCTAATTATGACATCCCTGTAACTTTTGTTTTTTTAGGTGAATTTCTATGTTTTTTTAAATTCTATTTCCGAGCTATAACGTCCCTGTAAAATTTGGTTTTTTTCCAGTGAATTTCTATGTTTTTTTTAACGTAAAGTAATATTAATACTATAAATTAATCCAACCACGCCTTGTGGCCAACCCACTAAATGACCCAACCACGCACGGCCTTCGGCAGTGCACAGGGGGGTTGGCCACCTGGCCTGACCTGCATCCAGGTCCTACAGCCAACCCCTATAACCACCCAACCCCACATGCATAAGTCTCTGAGTGGGTCTGTGAGTGGATGCATGCCTTTCACAGTGGGTCTGTGGTTAGGTATGTGATTGAGTGTGTCTGCGATTGGGTGCATGTATGGGTCTGTGAGTGAGTGTGTGAGTCTCTGAGTGGGTGCATAGTTCTCTGAGTAGTTCTGGGAGTGGGTGCATGCGCGTCTGAGTGTGTCTGTGAGGTGAGTGAATGAGTTTCAGAGTGTGCCTGTGAGTAGGTGCATGAGTCTCTGAGTGAGTCTGTGAGTGGGTACATGATTGTCTGAGTGTGTCTGTGAGTGGGTGTGTGAGTGTCTGTGTGGGCGTGCCAGTAGCTGTGTAAGAGATTCATCCACAAAGGAACCTCACCTGCCCTTTTATCCACAGTTTTGCACAAAATATCTACCAGAGTGGAGTTCTTTGTGCCTCCTTGTGTAATTGTACACTAATGCGTAAGGAAGCACAAGGAAATTTCACCAGTGACCTTACATACGTTTTGGCAATATGATTGTTCCTGGTTTGTCTTTATCCAGAAATATGTGATAACATGTATCCGCCTATAGAGAGGCCAACGGGACTAGAAAAACATAAATTTCCACTGAACCAAGATCCTTCCTTCTACCTATATGAGGTAGCTGCTTCATTGTTTTGTGAACATGTCCTCCTATTCCTCGGATTTAAGAAGTTGCCTCTAAAATCGGTGGGAAATGCACTGGGGGGGGCATTCGGTAAGCTGTCAATCATCCTAGCAAAAGACAGGAAGACCTTGCATACTACTAAGGTGGATTGTGATGTTTTGTGATTGACTCTGATGGTCAGGTGTGTTCACGCGATGCAATTAACCAATTTTTTTGTAATTTCAGATTCATCCTGGGCAAGCGAATGAGAAAGGGCCAACATAGTTTGGAGAAGCAACTGGCAACAGTGGTTCTGCTCCTGACAGTACCGACACAGAGGGGCCCAGTGGCTGAGAGGGTATGGGGAGTGCTACAGTGGACACAAGCTCTACTTCATCATCTTCAGAGTAATCCTCCAGTGGACACTCCCAAGTGATGGTGGGCCCCAGAGGATCTGTTCCAACTTCATCCTTGTCCACCGCCCCCAGTTCCATCTCTGCCCTCCCTGATGCTCCCCACCCTGTTTGCAGAGCCCGCTCCCCTAAGAAGGAAGCCGTCTCCTTCCCTCTAGGCATCTCAGCCCCTGCCCCTGTCCCCCCACTGCACAGAGTGAGGAGGCTATTGACCTCCTGCAAAACATCTGTGTGGGTCAGACCTCAATTCTGAATGCCATCCAGGGGCAAGGCAACCATCCTCAACAGATGGTGGCATACCTGGAAGGCATTCACAGTACAATGTGTGACCAACAGAGATCTTTTCAGGCTCTGGCCTCCTCCCTCAATGCATGCTCCCATCCCCCCTAACCTTGTGTCCCTACTATCACCCCTTCCCCATACAATACCCTATCCTATTCTGAAACCTGTCCAAAGTACCCCCACACATTTACACAGACCCACTCATACAGACTCAAGCAGCACATCCTCACATAAGCACAAACACAAAAAAGGCATGCATCCAAACAGACAGGCATCACACCCACCACCATGCCCACAGACACCTGCACCACCATCACATCCACAACAACCATTGACAACACCACACCCACATACTCACACCACTCCCCCATTACATCCCCACACAGAACAGATGACAGAACATATACATGCACACACCACACCCCAACCACAACATCCTCAACCAGTACAGGCAATACCACCCACATGCACCATCACAACCACATCCCATCCATACACACACCATACAACCAAACCCACTGTCACCACCATATCAGCATCCACAACACCCACATCCAGCACGTCCACTGCAGCAACCTCCACAGATCCACCATTCCCATTTTACACACCTAAGAAACACAGATGCACACAATCAAGCATCCAACAAACACCGCAGATGGAACACATACCCATGCTTGCAGCACATACACCTAAAACACATGCACCTGCACCCACAACAGACCCAAGCATATCACATTTGGTTACTCCCTCTCCCTCCAAGACCCCACTCCTTCCCATTGCCATTAAAAATACCCATACCAAAGATTCTTCCTTTTGTTTTACCATCAAGCCTCCCAAACCTCCAACCACCACATGCAAGAAGGTTCCTACCCCTCCCACACCCAAGACTACCTATTCGACCTCCAAATCTACCCCTATTATCTACCCATCCACCCCTCAAGGTCCCAAGACACCCCTGCCAAATGTTCTTCCATTTCCTAAACCCCCCTCCTAAACTTAGGCCCTCCCCTTTCTCTTCTCAACCCACTACTTCCAAAACCAAGGACATCCCTCTCAAACCCAAATACCCCCTCCCAAATAACACCTTTGAGGTGCCCGTCCAATGGATATCCCTTTGTAAGGATGTTACCCTGGCAGTGCCTTTTGGGGCAAGTTTGGTGGCTCTGCAGTATACTAACACACACAATTTCAAATTGAATTGGCCTTTATCCTTTTGTTATGCTTTCCTTTATTTATTATGGAGAAATACATTTCTGTTTGTTTTTGTAGACATTAGTACTTTTCCCTAGCTACAATTGGCTAGATTGTGACACAATATTATTGTGTTTATACACTATGGCATGTTATACCACATATATGTTTAGAGTGTACTTTGTTATGTACATGCACAATTTGATACGGTATGTGATAGTGATTCGCTTTTATGGGCAGACATTCACCATAGTGATGAGCACTTATACCACCTAATTGATTGGATACATTGGGATGTCTGACTATAGGTGTGTTTGTTTCACCCTGATTGTTGATCAGTAAGACCAGGTTTGTATATTTAGAGCTTGGGACCAGCGCAGGACTTACACAGGACAAGGAAAAATGCTCCATGGATGGATATGTGGGGTGTATCCAAATAGGGCCAGACATTGCTTTTGGTGGTATTTCAAATGGAAAAGGTCTCAGCTTCTCTTGAGCAATGTCAACTTCACTTTGCTTGCACTTCTCTCTATGTTGCATGTTGGATATGTGTTGAATGTGTGCAAGTTAGTTATTTGTTTATCCAGTCATGGAGGGTATTTAGTTGTCATATCTTTTTGTCTTCTTTTTTGGACATGCCCATTATTTTGTGTGTACCTTACACCTACTTTAGTTGTATGTTAAGAATGCTGTTACTGATGTGTTTGTTTCAATATCGTGCACTTACACATTACACACATATGCATGGCACTTGGTGATGCTATTTGTTGTCTTTGATAGACTTGAATCCATGCAGCCTGTGCACAGAGACATTTGAGACATGGGCAATGCTGTAGAGAAGGTATGTTTCTGTTTCATGACACATCCCTACCTAAGATTATTTTCTAGCAATACAGTATCTAGCATGTGAGAAATTGGGCGGTGTCACAGTGATTATTTGCTGTAATGTTAGTGAGAAGCTGCTGTTGTGTTACAATATTGTAAACGCAAATCACTATCCCTGTATATTAGTTGTGAACACATTTAGAATTTGGAAGAGTGTGCCTGTGCAGTGTCAGGGACCTGGCCAAAGAGGGCATCAAAGAGCTGAATTTGTATCATACGTGCACAGCTGTACCAAACAGGCACCTACAAAATAGATTTGGCCCAGGGCCCCCATACACCTTAAGATGCACTTTCCTGTGCATCTGTTAACCGAAAAGTCAATAAAAATAGGAAAGATTGTGGCTTACCTTTGGGTGCGTCCACAAAGGTATGGGTTTTGGACATCATCAAGCGGCAGGACATGTAAGATGGGCTCCATGGCAGCAGAAGACGTGTGCAGCTGAGTACAGGTGAGTTTTTGCCTTATATTCATCCCTTTCTGACAACTCCGGTGTGGAGGTTTTGCAGCCACAGCCATGTCAGCAGGAAGTGGAATTGTGATTTGGCTGGTGGGGAAACTGGTGGTCCGCCCTCTGACAGTGGACTGTCCTGCAGTTGTCGTGGTCTAGATTTCCTTGCGGCAATGCCGGTGCAGTGGCGGTCTTTAATCTATGCACCAGCTTGCTTTATAATTGAGAAGGAGGACTGCCAAGTTGGCAGCCAGGGAATCCAAAGCTGTTTCAGTGGTGGTACCCTTTCAGCCAAACCCGTAATCAGGACCTTAATGTGCTGAGGGGGGGAAGTCAGTGATTCTTGAGCCTGTCTGTATTTGCTATTTGTTTCCCTCTGTAAGGAATTTTTGTTTTGTTGGTATAATATTGTATTTTGGCATTTATATAGTGCTTCATGCCACATAGTGGGGGCCAAAGTGCATTTTTAGTTGGATAGCACATCACACCACAGGAAGGTGAACCTTTGACAGTGTTTCACTTGATTTGATCCTTTGTGGAAAGCATTTTTGTGAGGTATAAGAGTGACCAGAAAGGTGTTGTTTTATATGCAGATTCTAGCAGTGTGATGGAGGCGAAGGTATGATGTATAGGCACTCAAAACATATCTGCAATTAGCCTACGGTTACAAATTAATCAGCGGGCCCATGCTATGTTTCATGTTTTAATTCTCTGGAGGCAGGGAAAAGAGACAAGTATATACCTCAATGGTCCATGTTAAAGGTGGTCCCGCTGAGTGAGATCAAAATAATAGTTTTTGATTGACAGTGATCCATTATGATGGTTTTTGCCGCAAAATGAATTTAGGTTCCCTAGAAGGTCTACCTTGGAACGAGGACTTAAGCTTGAGAAATTCCATTCTTGTGCAAAGTATTTGAATAGAATGTGCACTTAATACTGCCAAAGCACTGCACTACAGATCACAATGTTATCCTTATATATGGATCACTGATAGAATATCGATGCATACAATATCGAAACATAAAAAATCAGTAATCAAATATCGATAACAAAAATGTAGAATTCCTACACTTAACTAGTAAAACCACAAACATCAAAAACACAAATATTGTTGTTAAAAATGTCGACTTTTACCAATATGGAAAACGGAAATATCTGAAACAGTGATATTGTTACATTTAAATACACATACAATATGGCAAAAATGCAGATTTAAGCGATGTCAACTACAATATTATCACAAAAATAATAAAAATATTAATTAATTATTATAATAAAATCACTTCTTACATAAACAATCACTGGAAATAAACCTAAAACATTTCACACACATTTAATTAAATACAAATATGCTACATAAACAAAATCCTTACCATTCACCCCAATATAATATATACCTAAAATCATAACAATAAAACCCAAAAAAGGCTACCATTAAATACAAACATTTAAACCATATACGTTACCTAGTGACAGTCGCCACTAGGTAGTAATAATTAAGACCATACTTCCATAGAAAAAGCATTTTTTGACTTGCCTAAACCTCTGGCACCGTTTGACGAATCTTTAGAAAACTTTCCCAAAAAACTGCACATGGAAAATTTCAGGGTGATCCGTCAAGCAGGGGCCGAGAACAAAGAGGATAAAAAAAGTTACGTTCCTCATGTTAATTCCCAAAGGAGTTTTGAACAAGGCTACAGCGCGAACCACTGGACGGAATTCCACTAAGTTTGAAAGAAAGCTAGCTTTTGGTACACATATTGTGCTTTTGCTTATTTGGTTTCAATCCATTCAGTAGTTTACAAGAAATTAAAGAAAATCTAAATTTGTATATCTGAGGGCACAAATAATTTGTGAAAATTGCAAATAGTAGCAAATGGAAGCCCTGCAGATGGCTGGCTGCAAACTGAACAGAAAGTTGCAGCCACCATTTTAGGGTCCCGGGACACGGTTCCCTGGGCTGAAAAAAAAAAATGAAAAGTAGCATAAGGGTTCAGGGTAGAGATACCTTGACCCCACAGGTGTTGTATAGGGGTGTTTGCGGGTCACATTATGGGTCTAAGATGATTTTTTATACCATGTGCGATATTCACAATGAATCCTGATGAATCACGTTCTGAATTTACCCGTACATAACCATAGAAATTCAGCAGTTATAGTTTGAGTTATTTCAAGTAACTATAATTTGTGCCTTAATGTAACTATATCTCATGCCTTCACCACGCACAGCTAATTACTCCACTTATTGTATAATTTATGACACCTGATATTATCACTGCAACATTTGTAACAAAATTATTGATGGGAGAACTGTGCATGGTGAGGGCACGACTTATAGTTACCTTAGGACTTGAGTTATAGTTACTTGAAATAACTCTAGCCATAACTGATGAATTTCTGTGGTTTTGTACGAGTACATTCAAAACCTAATTATGACATCCCTGTAACTTTTGTTTTTTTAGGTGAATTTCTATGTTTTTTTAAATTCTATTTCTGAGCTATAACGTCCCTGTAAAATTTGTTTTTTTTCCAGTGAATTTCTATGTTTTTTTTTACGTAAAGTAATATTAATACTATAAATTAATCCAACCACTGCCTTGTGGCCAACCCACTAAATGACCCAACCACGCACGGCCTTCGGCAGTGCACAGGGGGGTTGGCCACCTGGCCTGACCTGCATCCAGGTCCTACAGCCAACCCCTATAACCACCCAACCCCACATGCATAAGTCTCTGAGTGGGTCTGTGAGTGGATGCATGCCTGTCACAGTGGGTCTGTGGTTAGGTATGTGATTGAGTGTGTCTGCGATTGGGTGCATGTATGGGTCTGTGAGTGAGTGTGTGAGTCTCTGAGTGGGTGCATAGTTCTCTGAGTAGTTCTGGGAGTGGGTGCATGCGCGTCTGAGTGTGTCTGTGAGGTGAGTGAATGAGTTTCAGAGTGTGCCTGTGAGTAGGTGCATGAGTCTCTGAGTGAGTCTGTGAGTGGGTACATGATTGTCTGAGTGTGTCTGTGAGTGGGTGTGTGAGTGTCTGTGTGGGCGTGCCAGTAGCTGTGTAAGAGATTCATCCACAAAGGAACCTCACCTGCCCTTTTATCCACAGTTTTGCACAAAATATCTACCAGAGTGGAGTTCTTTGTGCCTCCTTGTGTAATTGTACACTAATGCGTAAGGAAGCACAAGGAAATGTCACCAGTGACCTTACATACGTTTTGGCAATATGATTGTTCCTGGTTTGTCTTTATCCAGAAATATGTGATAACATGTATCCGCCTATAGAGAGGCCAACGGGACTAGAAAAACATAAATTTCCACTGAACCAAGATCCTTCCTTCTACCTATATGAGGTAGCTGCTTCATTGTTTTGTGAAGATGTCCTCCTATTCCTCGGATTTAAGAAGTTGCCTCTAAAATCGGTGGGAAATGCACTGGGGGGGCCATTCGGTAAGCTGTCAATCATCCTAGCAAAAGACAGGAAGACCTTGCATACTACTAAGGTGGATTGTGATGTTTTGTGATTGACTCTGATGGTCAGGTGTGTTCACGCAATGCAATTAACCAATTTTTTTGTAATTTCAGATTCATCCTGGGCAAGCGAATGAGAAAGGGCCAACATAGTTTGGAGAAGCAACTGGCAACAGTGGTTCTGCTCCTGACAGTACCGACACAGAGGGGCCCAGTGGCTGAGAGGGTATGGGGAGTGCTACAGTGGACACAAGCTCTACTTCATCATCTTCAGAGTAATCCTCCAGTGGACACTGCCAAGTGATGGTGGGCCCCAGATGATCTGTTCCAACTTCATCCTTGTCCACCGCCCCCAGTTCCATCTCTGCCCTCCCTGATGCTCCCCACCCTGTTTGCAGAGCCCGCTCCCCTAAGAAGGAAGCCGTCTCCTTCCCTCTAGGCATCTCAGCCCCTGCCCCTGTCCCCCCACTGCACAGAGTGAGGAGGCTATTGACCTCCTGCAAAACATCTGTGTGGGTCAGACCTCAATTCTGAATGCCATCCAGGGGCAAGGCAACCATCCTCAACAGATGGTGGCATACCTGGAAGGCATTCACAGTACAATGTGTGACCAACAGAGATCTTTTCAGGCTCTGGCCTCCTCCCTCAATGCATGCTCCCATCCCCCCTAACCTTGTGTCCCTACTATCACCCCTTCCCCATACAATACCCTATCCTATTCTGAAACCTGTCCAAAGTACCCCCACACATTTACACAGACCCACTCATACAGACTCAAGCAGCACATCCACACATAAGCACAAACACAAAAAAGGCATGCATCCAAACAGACAGGCATCACACCCACCACCATGCCCACAGACACCTGCACCACCATCACATCCACAACAACCATTGACAACACCACACCCACATACTCACACCACTCCCCCATTACATCCCCACACAGAACAGATGACAGAACATATACATGCACACACCACACCCCAACCACAACGTCCTCAACCAGTACAGGCAATACCACCCACATGCACCATCACAACCACATCCCATCCATACACACACCATACAACCAAACCCACTGTCACCACCACATCAGCATCCACAACACCCACATCCAGCACGTCCACTGCAGCAACCTCCACAGATCCACCATTCCCATTTTACACACCTAAGAAACACAGATGCACACAATCAAGCATCCAACAAACACCGCAGATGGAACACATACCCATGCTTGCAGCACATACACCTAAAACACATGCACCTGCACCCACAACAGACCCAAGCATATCACATTTGGTTACTCCCTCTCCCTCCAAGACCCTACTCCTTCCCATTGCCATTAAAAATACCCATACCAAAGATTCTTCCTTTTGTTTTACCATCAAGCCTCCCAAACCTCCAACCACCACATGCAAGAAGGTTCCTACCCCTCCCACACCCAAGACTACCTATTCGACCTCCAAATCTACCCCTATTATCTACCCATCCACCCCTCCAGGTCCCAAGACACCCCTGCCAAATGTTCTTCCATTTCCTAAACCCCCCTCCTAAACTTAGGCCCTCCCCTTTCTCTTCTCAACCCACTACTTCCAAAACCAAGGACATCCCTCTCAAACCCAAATACCCCCTCCCAAATAACACCTTTGAGGTGCCCGTCCAATGGATATCCCTTTGTAAGGATGTTACCCTGGCAGTGCCTTTTGGGGCAAGTTTGGTGGCTCTGCAGTATACTAACACACACAATTTCAAATTGAATTGGCCTTTATCCTTTTGTTATGCTTTCCTTTATTTATTATGGAGAAATGCATTTCTGTTTGTTTTTGTAGACATTAGTACTTTTCCCTGGCTACAATTGGCTAGATTGTGACACAATATTATTGTGTTTATACACTATGGCATGTTATACCACATATATGTTTAGAGTGTACTTTGTTATGTACATGCACAATTTGATACGGTATGTGATAGTGATTCGCTTTTATGGGCAGACATTCACCATAGTGATGAGCACTTATACCACCTAATTGATTGGATACATTGGGATGTCTGACTATAGGTGTGTTTGTTTCACCCTGATTGTTGATCAGTAAGACAAGGTTTGTATATTTAGAGCTTGGGACCAGCGCAGGACTTACACAGGACAAGGAAAAATGCTCCATGGATGGATATGTGGGTGTATCCAAATAGGGCCAGACATTGCTTTGGGTGGTATTTCAAATGGAAAAGGTCTCAGCTTCTCTTGAGCAATGTCAACTTCACTTTGCTTGCACTTCTCTCTATGTTGCATGTTGGATATGTGTTGAATGTGTGCAAGTTAGTTATTTGTTTATCCAGTCATGGAGGGTATTTAGTTGTCATATCTTTTTGTCTTCTTTTTTGGACATGCCCATTATTTTGTGTGTACCTTACACCTACTTTAGTTGTATGTTAAGAATGATGTTACTGATGTGTTTGTTTCAATATCGTGCACTTACACATTACACACATATGCATGGCACTTGGTGATGCTATTTGTTGTCTTTGATAGACTTGAATCCATGCAGCCTGTGCACAGAGACATTTGAGACATGGGCAATGTTGTAGAGAAGGTATGTTTCTGTTTCATGACACATCCCTACTTAAGATTATTTTCTAGCAATACAGTATCTAGCATGTGAGAAATTGGGCGGTGTCACAGTGATTATTTGCTGTAATGTTAGTGAGAAGCTGCTGTTGTGTTACAATATTGTAAACGCAAATCACTATCCCTGTATATTAGTTGTGAACACATTTAGAATTTGAAGAGTGTGCCTGTGCAGTGTCAGGGACCTGGCCAAAGAGGGCATCAAAGAGCTGAATTTGTATCATACGTGCACAGCTGTACCAAACAGGCACCTACAAAATAGATTTGGCCCAGGGCACCCATACACCTTAAGATGCACTTGCCTGTGCATCTGTTAACCGAAAAGTCAATAAAAGTAGGAAAGATTGTGGCTTGCCTTTGGGTGCGTCCACAAAGGTATGGGTTTTGGACATCATCAAGCGGCAGGACATGTAAGATGGGCTCCATGGCAGCAGAAGACGTGTGCAGCTGAGTACAGGTGAGTTTTTGCCTTATATTCATCCCTTTCTGACAACTCCGGTGTGGAGGTTTTGCAGCCACAGCCATGTCAGCAGGAAGTGGAATTGTGATTTGGCTGGTGGGGAAACTGGTGGTCCGCCCTCTGACAGTGGCCTGTCCCGCAGTTGTCGTGGTCTAGATTTCCTTGCGGCAATGCCGGTGCAATGGCGTTCTTTAATCTATGCACCAGCTTGCTTTATAATTGAGAAGGAGGACTGCCAAGTTGGCAGCCAGGGAATCCAAAGCTGTTTCAGTGGTGGTACCCTTTCAGCCAAACCCGTAATCAGGACCTTAATGTGCTGAGGGGGGGAAGTCAGTGATTCTTGAGCATGTCTGTATTTGCTATTTGTTTCCCTCTGTAAGGAATTTTTGTTTTGTTGGTATAATATTGTATTTTGGCATTTATATAGTGCTTCATGCCACATAGTGGGGGCCAAAGTGCATTTTTAGTTGGATAGCACATCACACCACAGGAAGGTGAACCTTTGACAGTGTTTCACTTGATTTGATCCTTTGTGGAAAGCATTTTTGTGAGGTATAAGAGTGACCAGAAAGGTGTTGTTTTATATGCAGATTCTAGCAGTGTGATGGAGGCGAAGGTATGAGGTATAGGCACTCAAAACATATCTGCAATTAGCCTACGGTTACAAATTAATCAGCGGGCCCATGCTATGTTTCATGTTTTAATTCTCTGGAGGCAGGGAAAAGAGACAAGTTTATACCTCAATGGTCCATGTTAAAGGTGGTCCCGCTGAGTGAGATCAAAATAATAGTTTTTGATTGACAGTGATCCATTATGATGGTTTTTGCCGCAAAATGAATTTAGGTTCCCTAGAAGGTCTACCTTGGAACGAGGACTTAAGCTTGAGAAATTCCATTCTTGTGCAAAGTATTTGAATAGAATGTGCACTTAATACTGCCAAAGCACTGCACTACAGATCACAATGTTATCCTTATATATGGATCACTGATAGAATATCGATGCATACAATATCGAAACATAAAAAATCAGTAATCAAATATCGATAACAAAAATGTAGAATTCCTACACTTAACTAGTAAAACCACAAACATCAAAAACACAAATATTGTTGTTAAAAATTTCGACTTTTACCAATATGGAAAACGGAAATATCTGAAACAGTGATATTGTTACATTTAAATACACATACAATATGGCAAAAATGCAGATTTAAGCGATGTCAACTACAATATTATCACAAAAATAATAAAAATATTAATTAATTATTATAATAAAATCACTTCTTACATAAACAATCACTGGAAATAAACCTAAAACATTTCACACACATTTAATTAAATACAAATATGCTACATAAACAAAATCCTTACCATTCACCCCAATATAATATATACCTAAAATCATAACAATAAAACCCCAAAAAGGCTACCGTTAAATACAAACATTTAAACCATATACGTTACCTAGTGACAGTCGCCACTAGGTAGTAATAATTAAGACCATACTTCCATAGAAAAAGCATTTTTTGACTTGCCTAAACCTTTGGCACCGTTTGACGAATCTTTAGAAAACTTTCCCAAAAAACTGCACATGGAAAATTTCAGGGTGATCCGTCAAGCAGGGGCCGAGAACAAAGAGGATAAAAAAAGTTACGTTCCTCATGTTAATTCCCAAAGGAGTTTTGAACAAGGCTACAGCGCGAACCACTGGACGGAATTCCACTAAGTTTGAAAGAAAGCTAGCTTTTGGTACACATATTGTGCTTTTCCTTATTTGGTTTCAATCCATTCAGTAGTTTACAAGAAATTAAAGAAAATCTAAATTTGTATATCTGAGGGCACAAATAATTTGTGAAAATTGCAAATAGTAGCAAATGGAAGCCCTGCAGATGGCTGGCTGCAAACTGAACAGAAAGTTGCAGCCACCATTTTAGGGTCCCGGGACACGGTTCCCTGGGCTGAAAAAAAAAAATGAAAAGTAGCATAAGGGTTCAGGGTAGAGATACCTTGACCCCACAGGTGTTATATAGGGGTGTTTGGGGGTCACATTATGGGTCTAAGATGATTTTTTATACCTTGTGCGATATTCATAATGAATCCTGATGAATCATGTTGGAAAATGGGTTATTGGTAGGGCAGGTAGGTACCTACACCTAGCAACAAGCCACTAACCTCCACATAGGTACAGTTAGGTCTCAGTAAATTAATCCCAGCTCTACCCTTGGTAGCTTGGCATCGAGCGTCAAGGCTTAACTTAGGAGACAAAGTGTAAAGCATTCGAATATCACAAAACAGTAATTAAATAAAACACAGGAAACAGTTTAAAAATCCAAAACCAATTTATAAAAATAGCTTATATTTTTATCTTTAAAATGACACAAAAACGATTAAAATCGGTTCAGGGGAACCGGAGATATGAATTTTTAAAGTATTATTATTTTCTAGCGCTTAGAAACAAAAAGCGCCAATCGGGTCATCTGGTTGCACCAGGACCGGGGCAAAGTCAAACTTTCAGGCCGACCGCGATGGAGCCCTGCTCGGCTAGAAGTCGCGGGAGGCCTCGGTTAAAAAGTTACCTTCTGACTTAGTCTCTTTTTTGATGTTTTTCTTCCCCGGGACGAACCTGCCAGTTGAATCCGACCTCCTGGAGCCCTTGTCCGGATACGCGAAGTCGGTTTCCTCGGTGGTGATTTTTACCTTCGGACTTAGTCGTTTTTTCGAGATGAAAATCCTTCGACCGGGGTAAACCTGGATCTTGATCCGACGTCCATGGAGCCCTTCTCGGATACGATGGCTGGAAGGTCCCGGTCAACTTTTTACGTTCGGACTTAGGCCCTCATTCTGACCCTGGCGGTCGGTGATAAAGCGGCGGCCAAGCCGCCAACAGGCCGGCGGTCTAAAATATGCAATTCTGACCCTGGCGGGAACCGCCAACACAGGCCGCCGTATTAACACTCCGCCCGCCACGGCGGTACAAACAAACAGCGCGGCGGTTCCCGCCAACAGCCAGGCGGCAGACAATGTACCGCCCACCCTATTACGACCCACCAATCCGCCACCTTTTCCGGGGCGGGAGCACCGCCGATAAGAACACGGCGGAAACAGACTACGAACGGGAAAACGCTCACCTCTACGCACTCCACGCGAGATTCCGGCAGTATGGAACCAGAGTTGCAGGTCATCCCCGCACTCCTATACCTGCTCATATACCAGGAGCACGCCTGGCGGCGCGGAAGACATCGGTGAGTACTGCACCTACGACACAGGGGAGGGAAAAGATTACCGGCACACACCCACCCACCCACACCCACTACAACACACACATCAATGCATTCCCACAGATCACTGTCACAACCCACAAACCACCCCCCACCGAAATAATGCAAAGACCAAAAGAAGAGATCATAAACGGGCAGATATATTGAAATATGTACACCAGTAATCCCAATAAATAAATAAACTATGTACAAAATATATACAGCTACTAAATGTAGTCCAACCACTGTCCGTGGATCACAGGGGTCCTGTGCAAAGGGGCAAGGCCCAGTCCCACGACAAGAACTCCACGGAGAGAACACTGCAGGGGCATCTGAAAGAAAATAGGACAAGCACCTCAGGGGGAAGGGAAGGGGGGGCACCTCAGCCACTTGAGTACACGACGCCAGATCCACGAGGGGACTCCATGACCACTGGCCCATCCTGGGGAGAGCAAAGCCACAGTCCAAACAGTCCATACAGTGGGTGGCCTGCCCACTGGCCCATCCTGGGGAGAGCAAAGCCACAGTCCATACAGTCCATACAGTGGGTGGCCTGCCCACTGGGCCATCCTGGGGCGAGCAAAGCCACAGTCCATACAGTCCATACAGTGGGTGGCCTGCCCACTGGGCCATCCTGGGGAGAGCAAAGCCACAGTCCATACAGTCCATACAGTGGGTGGCCTGCCCACTGGGCCATCCTGGGGAGAGCAAAGCCACAGTCCATACAGTCCATACAGTGGGTGGCCTGCCCACTGGGCCATCCTGGGGAGAGCAAAGCCACAGTCCATACAGTCCATAACAGACCCCACTGCCACTGGAGGAGGCAAGTTGGCCAGAGGACATCCTGCAGCCCTGCCCGAGATAGATCCTGCCCTGCCACGTCTGCCAAAGCGCCAGCGGTTCTTGCCTTGAAGGGCCCAGTTCAGCGGTTCCTGAGACGGCGGGGCCCAGTTCAGCGCTCCTTGCCTTGAAGGGCCCAGTTCAGCGGTTCTTGAGACGGCGGGGCCCAGTTCAGCGGTCCTTGCCTTGAAGGGCCCAGTTCAGCGGTTCTTGAGACGGCGGGGCCCAGTTCAGCGCTCCTTGCCTTGAAGGGCCCAGTTCAGCGGTTCTTGAGACGGCGGGGCCCAGTTCAGCGGTCCTTGCCTTGAAGGGCCCAGTTCAGCGGTTCTTGAGACGGCGGGGCCCAGTTCAGCGCTCCTTGCCTTGAAGGGCCCAGTTCAGCGGTTCTTGAGACGGCGGGGCCCAGCGGAGCGGTGCTTGAGACGGCGGGGCCCAGTTCAGCGCTCCTTGCCTTGAAGGGCCCAGTTCAGCGGTTCTTGAGACGGCGGGGCCCAGTTCAGCGGTCCTTGCCTTGAAGGGCCCAGTTCAGCGGTTCTTGAGACGGCGGGCCCAGTTCAGCGCTCCTTGCCTTGAAGGGCCCAGTTCAGCGGTTCTTGAGACGGCGGGGCCCAGCGGAGCGGTTCTTGAGACGGCGGGGCCCAGTTCAGCGGTTCTGGAGATGGCGGCCGGTCTATGGCCAACTGCTAATTGCCTGGTGGTGCCCTCCTGGGCAGCGGGGATGGTGCTCCTTCAATGCCCACCTGGGCTGTGGGTGGTGGGGCCCTCCTGGCCAGCTGGGCTGGGTCCTCCCTGGGCAGCGGCTATGGGGGTGGTGGGCTCTCCCGGGGCAGCTGGGCCGGTTCCTCCCGGGGCAGCGGCTATGGGGGTTGTGGGCTCCTCCTGGGCAGCAGGCCTGCTGCCTGACCTCTCCGACTTGCTGCCCTTGCCCTCCTTAGTCGTGGGCCTGTGGCCCTTTCCTCCCTTTGGAGCTGTGGCTGGTGACTGTCTCTGGGTGGTGTCCGGGGGGGATGTAGAAGGCGGGCTCCTGCGGCGCCCCTTCCGCCTTCTGCTCCTCTTCCCAGGGGGTGGGCTGGCTGTCCCCTTGCTGCTGGGCGAAGATCCAGACATGCGGGCTGGCGGGCTCCAATACCCCTGCACCCTTGTCAAGGGGGCTGCAGGGCTGGTGGTGGCTGAGGTGCTCTTCTTACCCCGACGAGAAGGAGGGGGGGGCTCAGGGTCAGGAAAGAAGTTAGTAGTGGCGAGGAAGAGCTTCTTGGGACAATGGAGAGTGGTAGGTACAGTGGGAATGGGAGTGGAGGGAGAGGATGTGGTTGTAGGTGAGTCACGTTTGCTGTCTTTGGGTGCAGGTGCAGGAGGGATAGGCTGTCGTGAGGTGGATGGCTGTTGGGTGGGTGGGTGGCTGCGTTTGTGTGGTGTGGAAGAGGGGGTGACAGACACAGTGGGAGAGGACACAGGGGACGTGTAAATGGCAGTGGGGGTGGTGACTGCACGTGTGCGGACTGGAGTGGAGGGTGTGCTGGTGATGGAAACACTGGCTGATGGTGAGGTGAATGGAGGTGTGAGTGTAGACGTCACAGGGAGGGAGGAGGGAGACGAGGAGGTGGGGGTCACAGAGGTGGTAGTGACTGTTGGCATGTCTGCATCGGAATGTTGCATGTGTGAATGTCTGCGTGATCTGTGGTGCTTATGTTTGGATGAGCTTCTCTTGGGTGTTGAGGTGTTTGCAGGCTGGTCTGATGGTGTGGGTGGGACAGGCAGAGGAACAGGAGACTGGGAGGAGGGAGTTAGTAGAGGGAGGCAGGAGACAGGGACAATGGCTGCCGTCAGTGCTGAGGCCAGAGCCTGGAACGATCGCTGATGGGCAGCCTGACCCGAATGAATGCCCTCCAGGTACGCATTGCTGCGATGAACCTCCCTCTCCACCCCCTGGATGGCATTCAAAAGGGTAGTCTGCCCAACAATGAGCGTTCGGAGGAGGTCAATGACCTCCTCACTGAGGGCAGCGGGGGTAACAGGGGCAGGGCCTGAGGTGCCTGGGGCGAAGGAGATGCCCGGCTTCCTGGCAGAGCGGGCACGGGGCGAACGCTGAGGGGCTGCTGGGAGGGCGGAGATGGTGCGCTGGGTGGCGGCTGTACCTGTAATGGCGGGGGGCACGGATGGTGCCACCCCCGCAAGGGAGCCCCCTTCCGAGGACGTGTCCGTGTCGCTGCAGGGTCCAGTCGTCCCCATCGTGGAGCTCCCCTCGCCCTCCGTCTCACTGGTCCAGTCTGACTCTGTGGCATGGCCCTCCTGGGCCATGTGAGATGCAGCTCCCTCCTGCCCCGATGCCACTTCTCCTCCGCCTGATGATGCTGATGCACACAAGCACAGAAAGACAAACAAAAAGGGGGGGGGAGAGAGAAATAAAGGGATATTGAGTACATGGATCTCCGGTACAGTTAGCGGACATGACAGACACAGATGCCCCCTGCACTAAGTTGCGCACTTGGGGTCCGCTACGCATTCCGTGGAACATGCCCTACACGCCTAGAGTTGACAACTGCACCCATGGATGACACGGCCCAGGGATGGCTGTACTGACAAACTACTGAGGGTGGTGGCTGGGGACACAGGGGCTTACGGGGGTGCCCAGCCTACAGATATCGCCCTGGCCTAGGGGGACCCCCAGCCCTCCTCCCCCACCCAGACACCTCCACTGCGCGACAACAGAGTAGATAATGCTTGTACTCACCCCCTTGTGTCTGCTGTGCTGCCCTCACGCGCCCATCCAAATCAGGGTAGGCCACCGCCAGGATCCGGAACATCAGGGGGCTCAGTTGACGGCAGGCACCCCGCCTACGTTGGGAGGCCATCCCCAGCAGAGACTCGGCGGTCTTCTTGGTCCCGCGGCGGATGTCCTCCCACCTCTTGCGGCAGTGGGTGCCCCGTCGATGGTGGACCCCCAGGGTCCGGACTTCCTTGGCGATGGCACGCCAAATCCCGATCTTCTCATGGGCGCGGACCTATGTGACACGTACAGGGAGGGAGAAATACCACGTTCAAGTTTGTCAGCATTTTCCTTGCCAGTGGCCCAACGCCCCCCATCCCCGCCAGGCCCCCCGCCATGCCCCCCGCCAGGCCCAACATGCCCCCCATCCCCGCCATGCCCCCCGCCATGCCCCCCGCCAGGCCCAACATGCCCCCCATCCCCGCCAGGCCCCCCGCCATGCCCCCCGCCAGGCCCAACATGCCCCCCATCCCCGCCAGGCCCCGCCAGGCCCAACATGCCCCCCATCCCCGCCATGACCCCCGCCAGGCCCAACATGCCCCCCATCCCCGCCAGGCCCCCCGCCATGCCCCCCGCCAGGCCCAACATGCCCCCCATCCCCGCCAGGCCCCCCGCCAGGCCCAACATGCCCCCCATCCACGCCAGGCCCCCCGCCATGCCCCCCGCCAGGCCCAACATGCCCCCCATCCCCGCCAGGCCCCCCGCCATGCCCCCCGCCAGGCCCAACATGCCCCCCATCCCCGCCAGGCCCCCCGCCATGCCCCCCGCCAGGCCCAACATGCCCCCCATCCCCGCCAGGCCCCCCGCCATGCCCCCCGCCAGGCCCAACATGCCCCCCATCCCCGCCAGGCCCCCCGCCAGGCCCAACATGCCCCCCATCCCCGCCAGGCCCCCCGCCAGGCCCCCAAGCCAGCCAGTGGCCCCAAATCCAGATTGAATTAAACTCACTTGTTGGTCTGGAGGACCGTAGAGTAGCGCATACTGGGGGAGGACCCCATCCACAAGTTTCTCCAACTCCTCTCCAGTGAAGGCAGGGGCCCTTTCCCCAGGCGCAGCAGCCATTGTCCCTTCCAGACCGAGGTCACAGCAACACTTGCAGTATAGGTCCTCTCCTGTGAAAGTTCAAGTCGCAAGTGGATAAGTAGATAGAAAATGGCGGTCACGTCCGCGGCGGTGCGTACCGCGGCGGTGCGTCCCGCCACCGCCGGCGCCCTTCGCCATTGGCTCCTGAAACCCATAGGCTTCAATGTTAACCAATGCGGCTTGGCGCCGCGGTCTTCGCCCGCCGCGGTGTGCCACGCCAGCGCATTGACCTCACATCCCATTGTCACACTTCACAGGTCAGGCAGCCGCCATTTCCAGGGCCCACATGGCTCAATTTCAACTGCGTCACACAGGCCTAGGCCTTGCATAGCCACTCAGACACGCCATTCACTGCATAGAGAATCGTTTACTGTGCTAGCTGTGAGTACGTACCTGTGGGTTGCTTGACTGTGTGCTCCATGTTGTCCTTCCTAGACACCGTCCGCTGGGTTGGGCGAGGAGACGGATGAATCCTCCCGTGTACCGACCGCTGGTGGACCTGTCGACAATGGAAGAACGCCACATTATCCTGACCTACCGTCTTAACCGTGCCACTATCCATGAACTGTGTGCCCAGCTGGAGCCCGACCTGATGTCCCCCATCCGCCAACCCACAGGGATTCCCCCTCTGGTGCAGGTCATGTCAGTACTCCATTTCTTGGCAAGTGGGTCATTTCAGACAACCGTGGGAATTGCTTCTGGGATGTCTCAGCCCATGTTTTCGAAGGTGTTATCCAGAGTGTTGTCTGCCCTGATGAAATCCGTGAGGAGCTACATCATTTTCCCTGAGGTGGGCGAATTGGCTACAGTGAAGGGTGATTTCTACGCCCTTGGACATATTCCCAACGTAATTGGTGCCATTGATGGGACCCATGTGGCTTTGGTTCCCCCAAGAGACAGGGAGAAGGTGTACAGGAACAGAAAAAATTACCATTCAATGAACATCCAGGTGGTGTGTTTGGCTGACCAGTACATCTCGCATGTAAATGCCAAATTCCCAGGGTCAGTGCATGACGCCTACATCCTCAGGAATAGCAGCATCCCTTACGTGATGGAACAGCTACCGAGACACCGTGTATGGCTAGTGGGGGACTCTGGGTACCCCAACCTGTCGTGGCTACTGACCCCAGTAAGGAATCCCCGGACCAGGGCAGAGGAACGGTACAATGAGGCCCATGGGCGTACTAGGAGGGTGATCGAACGCACCTTTGGCCTCCTAAAGGCCAGGTTTAGGTGCCTGCATATGACAGGTGGATCCCTAATGTACTCACCTAAGAAGGTGTGTCACATCATCGTGGCCTGCTGCATGCTTCACAACCTGGCTTTGCGCCGCCAGGTGCCTTTCCTGCAGGAGGATGGTCGAGACGGTGGTGTTGTGGCAGCGGTGGAACCTGAGGAGAGTGACGAGGAGGAAGACGACGGGGCTGAAACAGACAACAGGGACAGAATCATTGAACAGTACTTCCAATAGGACACAGGTAACATTTAAAAGATAATTTAGTAAATGTTAACTACTCTCCTGCATCTCTGCTGCCTGTCTATTTGCCCCAGTGTATGATGACTGAGTTTTGGCTTTTCCCTCCCTATTTCAGATCTGGGGTCCCCACTACGAGTCCTGTGCTTCGTTTCCCCATGGACTACAGCTTTGTGGCAGCTGTTTGTTGACTTCACCATGTACAAGGACATATTTGCACTGTCATGTCAATTACAATATATTGAAATCACAGCCAGACTCCAGATATTTTGGTGCAAAATAGGTGTTTATTTAAGTGCTCAAAATGGGATGGGTGGTTTCAAGTGGGTGGGGGCTATGGTGAAGGAATGTCCATGGCAGAGTCCAGAGTAACAGTCACACAGGTGCATTGTCCAGAGGCCTGTGGAGAGATGGAGCATGGGCAGTTCAAGGATGGACAGGGTGACAATGTGGGACAGTGGGATGACATCAGGTGGTTTCCATTGCTGGCGGGGGTCTTGACATCCTACTCTGTCTTCTTGCGAGATCTCAGGGCCCTCTTGCGGGGTGGTTCTTCTCCTGCAGGAGGTGGGGGTCTGGTGGGCTGCTGCTGTGCGGGGGCCTCCTGTCCACTAGCGCCGGCGGAGGTGGTTGGCTGTTCTTGGTCCAGGCTAGTGGCAGGGGCCCTTGGGTGTTGTTGAGTGTCCGCCCTGGTGTTGACGAGGTCCTGCAGCAGCCCTACCATGGTAACCAGGGTGGTGTTGATGGCTCTGATGTCCTCCCTGTACCCCCGATAGTGTTCCTCCTGCAGTACCTGGATCTCCTGGAACCGGGCCAGTACCGTCGCCATCGTCTCCTGGGAGCGGTTGTATGCTCCCATGATGGTGGTGAGGACCTCGTGGAGAGTGGGTTCCCTGGGCCTCTCCTCCCCCCCCTGTCGCACAGCTGCCCTCCGAGTTGCCCTGTTTCCCTGGGCCTCTGCCCCCTGGCCGGTGTGCCCACTACCACTGCCCCCAGGTCCCTGTTGTTGTTGGGGTGGTGGGTTATCCTGGGTGCCCTGTAGTGGTAGACACACCGCAGATTGACGCGCCCTGGAGACAGAGGCATGGGCCCGCTGGGTGGGAGCTGTGCTGGTGTTCCCAGAGGGGTTTGGGTCTGTAGTGGCCTGTGCCTGTGTGAGGGGAGCCGACTGTCCAGAGGTCCCCGATGGTCCGGGCTGGTCATCGGTGTCCAGGTCGACAGAGCTGCTGTCATCGCTGACGGCCTCTTGGGTGGGGGGTGTGGACAATTCTGGCCCCTCCGCCGTGGTGTGTTGACGGTCGGGTCCTGCAGGGGTATAGAGGTATGGTTATAGTTTCAATGTGTGGCATATGGGTGTATCTATGGGTTCTCGTGTCCCCAAGTGCTGGCATTCGTGTGTGGGGGCTTTGGTGAGGGTGGCTTGTGGGGGGGATGTGTATATGCATTGGGCATGCTTTGGTGATGGGTGTCCATGCTTAGTGGATGCATGCAGGCCTAGGTTTTGGGATGTGTGGGTTGTGATGGTGAGACATTGGCGGGGAATAGGTGTGCTGGGGGTGGGGGTGAGGATGGTGGTGGGGGTGAGGATGGTGGTGGGGGTGAGGGTGGGGGTGAGGATGGGGGTGGGGGTGAGGGTGGGGTTCGAGGATGGGGGTGAGGGTTGGGGTATGATTTGGCATGCAGGTGGGGGGGAAGCAGTATTGAAGCTTCAACTTACCAGTATCCATTCCTCCGCCGACTCCTGCGAGGCCGTCAGGATGCAGGATGTTCAAGACTTCCTCCTCCCATGATGTGAATTGTGGGGGTTGAGGTGGGGGTCCTCCGCCAGACTTCTGCACGGCGATGTTGTGCCTGGATACCATGGAACGCACCTTCCCCCGTAGGTCGTTCCATCGCTTCCTGATGTCTTCCCGATTTCTGGGGTGCTGTCCCACTGCGTTGACCCTGTCGACAATCCTCTGCCATAGCTCCGTCCTCCGGGCAATGCTGGTGTATTGTATCTGTGTGCCGAACAGCTGGGGCTCTACCCGAACGATTTCCTCCACCATGACCCTGAGTTCTTCGTCTGTGAAGCGGGGTTGTCTTTGGGGTGCCATGGGGTGGTGTGTATGATGTGTGGGGTGGAGTATGTGTATTTAAGTGAGTTGAGTGTGGTGGTGTGTGTTGTTTTGTGTGTGGATAGTTTGTGGGTGATGGTGTTGAGTGGCTGTGGCTGTTAGTTTGTGGATGCTGGTGTCTCGCTCTGGCCTTCTTTCAGAATTTTTTAGCGTAGGGGTTTGTGGGTGATGTGGGTGTGTGTTTTATATTGTATTGTGTGTGTGGGAGTGGTGTGTGTATGTGTATCAGGTGTGTGGGATTCAAATCGTCCAATGTGGCTGAGTTTTGTTCGTTTGTGTGTATTCTGACCGCGGCGGTGTGTCCCGCCAATGGAATACCGCGTTTGAATGACCGCCGCGTGGATTCGTGGGTCGTAATGGCATGGGCGTATTTCTGTTGGCGTAACGGTTGAGGTTTTGTCACCTCCACTTTTCCGCCGACCGCTGGTCTGGCGGTCTGTTGTGGCGGTCGGATTTTCGGAGGTTTGCCTTCTGCGGGTCAGAATGACCGTGGCGGGTTTCCGCGACCGCGGCGGGATTATGGAGGAGTTCTGACCGGCGGTAGGCGCCTTTTACCGCCGAGGTCAGAATGACCACCTTAGTCTCTTTTTTGGATGTTTTTCTTTACCGGGACGAACCACGAAGTCAGGCCGGGTCGCGGTTGAGGCAAGCCGGCTAGAATTTCCGCGTCGGGTCGGTCACTGTATTGAGCTTTTTAAAAAAAATTCTACAATCTTTTCCAAACTTCTGGGGCTTCACCCAGATGTTCTTTTAAGGTTCTTTTGGGGTCCACAGCTCACCCCAAGGGTCCAGAAGTTCTGTGATGGTCCTTGGGAAGTGCGGACTTCAACTCCCAGAATACACCTGGCGCAAACTCCTTTCTGGCCACTGGACAGTGGTCAGCTGGTCGCTTTCTTCAGGAGTTGGTGCAGGGGACTCTGGTTTAGCAATTTTTCACCTGTAGCAAACAGGGAGTCC
The DNA here is from genome assembly GCF_031143425.1 of Pleurodeles waltl. NCBI lineage: Eukaryota > Metazoa > Chordata > Amphibia > Caudata > Salamandridae > Pleurodeles > Pleurodeles waltl. The sequence continues at coordinate 494,311,084 of NC_090448.1, forward strand.
CTCCTTGAACCAGTTGAAGCCAGGCAAAGTCCTTCTTGTGGTGAAGCCCAAGTGTGCAGCTGGTGCAGTCCTTCTGAGTGCAGGTTCCAGGTGCAGGCCAGGGGTCCAGCAGGGCAGTCCTTCTTCTTCTTTAGTTCCTTTCTTGTTGAATTCTGGAGGGGATCTGAGGCGTGGGTGCAGGTCTGCCAGTTTTATTCTTGCTCCTGGGTGAAAAGCAGGGGGGCCCTGGTTCTCCAATCAGGGACAGGGTCGTCCCCCTGTGATGACCACTTCCTGGGAAGTGTGGCAAAAATCCATCCCAGAAGGCAACAGTCTCTAAAAATCCAACATGGATGAATCTGATTTTTGGAGGTTACATCTGGCTGAGCCCACCCACTGGTGTGGCTAAAAATCATAAACACACCCCTCTCCTGCCCTCTCCTAATCTAATCAAGGGGGCACCTAGCTGTCTGGGGTTGCAGGATGTGGGGGTGTTGCTGGGTGCTGCAAATGTCCTTCTCTACCTTTGAAGACCAGTTTGGCAGCCCTCCCCCTTCCTGCCTCACCATCTGCTGAGGGGAGATTCTCTCCCCCAAGCACATTCCTTTGTGTGAAGTCAGGCCACTTCACACCTCATTAAGGTAGCCTGGCAGAAGCTGCTGCAGGCTGGCCAATCAGAGCACAGCAGCAAAAACAATGCAGAGCTGAAATTGGCAACTTTTTAGGTAAAGTCTAAACTTTTTACCTGGACAAGTTATATTAAATCCAACAACTGGAAGTTGTGGGATTTATTACAACAATTAATTTGATACCAAATTCTTGGTATGTAACATTTAAGGAGACTTTAAAATTTAAAATAAAGTCTGCCCATTCTAGCCTATGAAGGCCATTTACTTCAATGAGGGAAAAACGAATTTGGCTGTTTTTACCTCACCAGGGCTTATAAATCTATTTTTATAAAGTCCCTGCTTATAGTTACATGGCACCCAGCCCTAGGGGCACATAGGGCACACCTTAGGGGTGACTTATATGTAAAAATAAGGTAGTTTAATACTTTGGAAGTACCTTTAATTCCAAAGTCGAATTTGCATATAACTTTAATTTAAAAGCAGCCAGCAAGGCAGGCTTGCTTTTAAAATGACACTGGGCACCTCAGCAATGCACCTAGGTATGCACCACCTATGCTGTGGTCCCTAAACCTACATGCCCTACCATATACTAGGGACTTATAGGTAGGTTAACTTAGCCAATTATAATTAGCCTAATTTGCATATCCATTTTACACAGAGCACAGGCCCTGGGACTGGTTAGCAGTACCCAGGGCACCATCAGAGTCAGGAAAACACCAGCATAAAGTGGAAAATGGGGGCAAAAAGTTATGGGGCCTCTGCAATCAGCCCTAGTTTCTCACACAACCCCCCCCCCAGCCCACACACCCAGGAGACTCAGCCCAACCCTGGGAGAGTCTTCCTGGCTTGTTAGGCGAGGAAGACAGTGAAGAAAACTGGCTGTCCCTTTGCAGGGCCTACTCTGCCTTATATCCTCCTGTCAGGGTCACTCCCTCTGGGTAGTGAAGCCATCCCAACAGTAAAAGGACCCAACTCAAACTGAAACTTCCCTCTAGGGGGGTCTTCCTCCTCTCTCTCTGCCAACTTGGGTAGTGAGGTGCCCACCTCCCCTACTCCTAACTTTGCTAGGGCAACACCTAGCTTACCCAAAGAGGTCACCCAACACTTGAGCAACCCCACCATGACCAACAGGGTCAGGGGGCCTACTTTGCTATTGGCCCTGGGGTCTGCCTCCCAGGCCAAGTACAGTGCTGCCAGGAAGGCTAGCACCCAGCAGAGGCTACTGACAGCTGTCAGTACCCAGAACCACACCCTAAGCTCTCCACTGACAGGTGGCTGAGCTGCTTTAGGGGCATCTTTGGGGTCCTGGCACCCCTCTTGCTGTCTAGAGTGGGGGGCTACCACCTCCTGTGGCAGACACCCTCCTTCCACTCTCCCTTCTGTCAGTGCAGGGGCAACACCTTGCATCTGGACAGCTGCCTGACTACTCAGGACTTCCTTGGGGTCAGGTGAGGCCTCACCAGTGCCAACTCTGGTCTCCCCCCTTACTGGGGCAGAGGGCCCTTGGCTCCCTGGAACTCTCTTTAAGAGTGGCCTACCCTTCCTTTTCTTCTTTCCTTTTCTTGGGGACCCCTGTCTCCTAACTGTAGGGACTGACTCCCCAGGACTTTGGGTTGGGGGGGCGCCCTGGGCGACCACCCCATCTGTGACCAGACTCACCTCTGCGAGGTCATTGCCCAGGATACAATCTAGGGGAAGGTCAGCACTGACTACCACCCTAATCCAGTCAAGGATACCCTCCCTCTCTAGGGGCACTATGGCTACAGGTTTGGAGGTGACCTCCCCTGTGGCTATCCTGACTTTCTTTGTCTTTCCTGGGACATACATCTCTGGGGTCACTAACCGGTCACTCACTATAGTGTGACTGGCACAGGTGTCTCTCAGGCCAGTGGTAGGGATCCCATTCACTTGAATGTGGTGGAAGTGCCTACTCCCACCCTCAGGGATCACCAGCTTACCATCTGGTCCTGTCTCCCAGCACAATGCTAGGAGGACTTCATCATCTGAGGAATCCTCCTCTATGGCTACACTGGACAGCCCAGTGCTAACCACCTTCTTTGGACAGGCTGCATCTCCTCTGAAGTGACCTGTCTGCTGACAGTCAAAGCAAGCCCTACTGTCCAAGAGCTTTTTCAACCCTGGGTCTCCCTGTCTCTGCTTGTCAGAGTGGGAGTGGGATTTTCTCTCCTCCTCCTTAGGGTTCTGGGGTACAGAGGGAGTCTCTGTGGTGGGCTTACCACCTCCCTCCTTAGGTTTTTGGGGACCTGTCCCCCCCTTCTTGGAGTCTCCCCCCTGGGACTTGACAACCACCCTGGTTCTCAACCACTCATCAGCTGCCTCCCCCAGCTCTCTAGGGTTGGTCAGCTTAGAGTCCACTAGATGCTGGCATAACCTTTCTTGGATACAATTGGTCAAGATGTGCTCTCTCATGATCAGATTGTATAACCCCTCATAAGTATTTACTTTGTTGCCAATAATCCAGCCCTCTAGTGCCTTTAGTGAGGTGTCTACAAAGTCAACCCAAGACTGGGTACTGACCTTCTGGGTGTCCCTGAACTTCATTCTATATTGCTCTGGGGTCAGAACAAACTTCTTGGCTAAGCACCTCTTCATACTAGGGTATGAATCTGCCTCCTCCCCCCTTAAGGTCAGAAGCCTATCCCTCCCTGAGTTGGGGACCAACTCCCACAAAAGGGAACCCCAGTATTGAGGCCTAACCCTTCTCATTTGGAGTGCTCTCTCAAAGGCCCCCAGCCACTTATCTATGTCATCCCCCTCTACATAAGCAGGAACTACCCCCTTGGGTAACCTGGGGCAAACTCCCCCACCCATGGACACCTCAGCTTCTTTATCGCTGCTTCCATCTCTTTTTTCTTTGTATGCCCACTTTTGCTTTTCTAGGGCCAGCTTCTCTGCTTCCAAAGCTATGTATGCTAGCTGGGCCTCCATCTCTCTTTCACTGATGGATGGGTTCTCTCCTCCTGAAAGGACCCCCTTCCCACCACTAGCTTTGGGTCTGCCCCTAGTGACTGTATTTACTGAGGACCGTTCTTCCTCATCCTCACTTAGGCTCAGATGCCTTCCCTCCCCTGAGTGGTTAGAGCTTGCATCCTCCCTTCTTTCTCCCTCCTCTGGAGCATCTTCTGATTCTACCTCTTGGGCCTCAGCCCATGCTGTCAGGGATGTGATCAGGATTTGCTTCCTGAGATCAGTGGTTGCAGGCAACCCTCTTTCAATACACAACCCCCTAAGCTGGACTACTGTCAGTGTGGGTAGGCTAGCCAGATCAAGCTCCATGGTTCCCTAGTTTTGTGTCAACAAAAACTTTTTGCAAAAATTGGAAACAAGAATTTAGAAAAATTACAAAAATTCAATAATTGAAATTAATCCAAATTAAAAATTAAAAACAATTTTTGCACTAGGACAATTTAAAGGACTTTTAATTTGTTTTACCTAAAACTGTAACGTGATATTGAACACAAGTACAGGATCCCGTCGCTGCTTCCAATTATGTTGGAAAATGGGTTATTGGTAGGGCAGGTAGGTACCTACACCTAGCAACAAGCCACTAACCTCCACATAGGTACAGTTAGGTCTCAGTAAATTAATCCCAGTTCTACCCTTGGTAGCTTGGCATCGAGCGTCAAGGCTTAACTTAGGAGACAAAGTGTAAAGCATTCAAATATCACAAAACAGTAATTAAATAAAACACAGGAAACAGTTTAAAAATCCAAAACCAATTTATAAAAATAGCTTATATTTTTATCTTTAAAATGACACAAAAACGATTAAAATCGGTTCAGGGGAACCGGAGATATGAATTTTTAAAGTATTATTATTTTCTAGCGCTTAGAAACAAAAAGCGCCAATCGGGTCATCTGGTTGCACCAGGACCGGGGCAAAGTCAAACTTTCAGGCCGACCGCGATGGAGCCCTGCTCGGCTACAAGTCGCGGGAGGCCTCGGTTAAAAAGTTACCTTCTGACTTAGTCTCTTTTTTGATGTTTTTCTTCCCCGGGACGAACCTGCCAGTTGAATCCGACCTCCTGGAGCCCTTGTCCGGATACGCAAAGTCGGTTTCCTCGGTGGTGATTTTTACCTTCGGACTTAGTCGTTTTTTCGAGATGAAAATCCTTCGACCGGGGTAAACCTGGATCTTGATCCGACGTCCATGGAGCCCTTCTCGGATACGATGCCTGGAAGGTCCCGGTCAACTTTTTACGTTCGGACTTAGTCTCTTTTTTGGATGTTTTTCTTTACCGGGACGAACCACGAAGTCAGGCCGGGTCGCGGTTGAGGCAAGCCGGCTAGAATTTCCGCGTCGGGTCGGTCACTTTATGGAGCTTTTTTTCAAAAATTCTCCAATCTTTTCCAAACTTCTGGGGCTTCACCCAGATGTTCTTTTAAGGTTCTTTTGGGGTCCACAGCTCACCCCAAGGGTCCAGAAGTTCTGTGATGGTCCTTGGGAAGTGCGGACTTCAACTCCCAGAATACACCTGGCGCAAACTCCTTTCTGGCCACTGGACAGTGGTCAGCTGGTCGCTTTCTTCAGGAGTTGGTGCAGGGGACTCTGGTTTAGCAATTTTTCACCTGTAGCAAACAGGGAGTCCCTCCTTGAACCAGTTGAAGCCAGGCAAAGTCCTTCTTGTGGTGAAGCCCAAGTGTGCAGCTGGTGCAGTCCTTCTGAGTGCAGGTTCCAGGTGCAGGCCAGGGGTCCAGCAGGGCAGTCCTTCTTCTTCTTTAGTTCCTTTCTTGTTGAATTCTGGAGGGGATCTGAGGCGTGGGTGCAGGTCTGCCAGTTTTATCCTTGCTCCTGGGTGAAAAGCAGGGGGGCCCTGGTTCTCCAATCAGGGACAGGGTCGTCCCCCTGTGATGACCACTTCCTGGGAAGTGTGGCAAAAATCCATCCCAGAAGGCAACAGTCTCTAAAAATCCAACATGGATGAATCTGATTTTTGGAGGTTACATCTGGCTGAGCCCACCCACTGGTGTGGCTAAAAATCATAAACACACCCCTCTCCTGCCCTCTCCTAATCTAATCAAGGGGGCACCTAGCTGTCTGGGGTTGCAGGATGTGGGGGTGTTGCTGGGTGCTGCAAATGTCCTTCTCTGCCTTTGAAGACCAGTTTGGCAGCCCTCCCCCTTCCTGCCTCACCATCTGCTGAGGGGAGATTCTCTCCCCCAAGCACATTCCTTTGTGTGAAGTCAGGCCACTTCACACCTCATCAAGGTAGCCTGGCAGAAGCTGCTGCAGGCTGGCCAATCAGAGCACAGCAGCAAAAACAATGCAGAGCTGAAATTGTCAACTTTTTAGGTAAAGTCTAAACTTTTTACCTGGACAAGTTATATTAAATCCAACAACTGGAAGTTGTGGGATTTATTACAACAATTAATTTGATACCAAATTCTTGGTATGTAACATTTAAGGAGACTTTAAAATTTAAAATAAAGTCTGCCCATTCTAGCCTATGAAGGCCATTTACTTCAATGAGGGAAAAACGAATTTGGCTGTTTTTACCTCACCAGGGCTTATAAATCTATTTTTATAAAGTACCTGCTTATAGTTACATGGCACCCAGCCCTAGGGGCACATAGGGCACACCTTAGGGGTGACTTATATGTAAAAATAAGGTAGTTTAAGACTTTGGAAGTACCTTTAATTCCAAAGTCGAATTTGCATATAACTTTAATTTAAAAGCAGCCAGCAAGGCAGGCTTGCTTTTAAAATGACACTGGGCACCTCAGCAATGCACCTAGGTGTGCACCACCTATGCTGTGGTCCCTAAACCTACATGCCCTACCATATACTAGGGACTTATAGGTAGGTTAACTTAGCCAATTATAATTAGCCTAATTTGCATATCCATTTTACACAGAGCACAGGCCCTGGGACTGGTTAGCAGTACCCAGGGCACCATCAGAGTCAGGAAAACACCAGCATAAAGTGGAAAATGGGGGCAAAAAGTTATGGGGCCTCTGCAATCAGCCCTAGTTTCTCACAAATCACGTTCTGAATTTACCCGTACATAACCATAGAAATTCAGCAGTTATAGTTTGAGTTATTTCAAGTAACTATAATTTGTGCCTTAATGTAACTATATCTCATGCCTTCACCACGCACAGCTAATTACTCCACATATTGTATAATTTATGACACCTGATATTATCACTGCAACATTTGTAACAAAATTATTGATGGGAGAACTGTGCATGGTGAGGGCACGACTTATAGTTACCTTAGGACTTGAGTTATAGTTACTTGAAATAACTCTAGCCGTAACTGAGGAATTTCTGTGGTTTTGTACGAGTACATTCAAAACCTAATTATGACATCCCTGTAACTTTTGTTTTTTTAGATGAATTTCTATGTTTTTTTAAATTCTATTTCCGAGCTATAACGTCCCTGTAAAATTTGTTTTTTTTCCAGTGAATTTCTATGTTTTTTTTAAAGTAAAGTAATCTTAATACTATAAATTAATCCAACCACCGCCTTGTGGCCAACCCACTAAATGACCCAACCACGCACGGCCTTCGGCAGTGCACAGGGGGGTTGGCCACCTGGCCTGACCTGCATCCAGGTCCTACAGCCAACCCTTATAACCACCCAACCCCACATGCATAAGTCTCTGAGTGGGTCTGTGAGTGGATGCATGCCTGTCACAGTGGGTCTGTGGTTAGGTATGTGATTGAATGTGTCTGCGATTGGGTGCATGTATAGGTCTGTGAGTGAGTGTGTGAGTCTCTGAGTGGGTGCATAGTTCTCTGAGTAGTTCTGGGAGTGGGTGCATGCGCGTCTGAGTGTGTCTGTGAGGTGAGTGAATGAGTTTCAGAGTGTGCCTGTGAGTAGGTGCATGAGTCTCTGAGTGAGTCTGTGAGTTGGTATATGATTGTCTGAGTGTGTCTGTGAGTGGGTGTGTGAGTGTCTGTGTGGGCGTGCCAGTAGCTGTGTAAGAGATTCATCCACAAAGGAACCTCACCTGCCCTTTTATCCACAGTTTTGCACAAAATATCTACCAGAGTGGAGTTCTTTGTGCCTCCTTGTGTAATTGTACACTAATGCGTAAGGAAGCACAAGGAAATGTCACCAGTGACCTTACATACGTTTTGGCAATATGATTGTTCCTGGTTTGTCTTTATCCCGAAATATGTGATAACATGTATCCGCCTATAGAGAGGCCAACGGGACTAGAAAAACATAAATTTCCACTGAACCAAGATCCTTCCTGCTACCTATATGAGGTAGCTGCTTCATTGTTTTGTGAAGATGTCCTCCTATTCCTCGGATTTAAGAAGTTGCCTCTAAAATCGGTGGGAAATGCACTGGGGGGGCCATTCGGTAAGCTGTCAATCATCCTAGCAAAAGACAGGAAGACCTTGCATACTACTAAGGTGGATGGTTCAGGGTCAAGCGGGTCGAGCTTCCAGTTGATTTGCATACTCAGAGCATTTTAAAGAGAGAACCATGGACTCTTCTCTCACCAGGCGAGGACAAGAAAGAACCCACTTGTCGCAGTCACAAACAGATTGCACTTCAATACATCAATGATGCATTGACCTTACAAAGGATTTCAGATTGTTTTTCAATATGGAATTGCAGAGAAAACACACAGTTTTGGCCTGGGGTACCCCATCGCCCGGGGCACAGCCATGTTACTTGGGTGCCCAAAGTAATCATAGACTTTGAGCAAACCATGATTCAAACCATTTTAAAATTTTACCCCAACAAAGCAATACAAGGCAGTTACTATCATTTCAATCAAAACATATGGAGGGACCTCCAACAATGGGCACTAAGGCCTGATTATGAGTTTAGCAGTCCAAGGACCACCATGGCTGCCGTTGGGGTCCATCAGCCGTCGGCTTGGTGGTCAGACCACCATATTAAGATGCATGCAGTTCCATCAACCAAAGACTGCTATATGCCCGCCAGGCAGCGCAGATCACTGCAGGGATGACATAGATGCAAAAACAGCAGATGATGGATGGATTGCAGAACAAATCAAACATTAACTACCATGCACAGATCTAGGTTTAATCCGTCAGTTTTTTTGCTTGCCGTGCCATTCCAGTTTGGACGCAGCCATATGCAAATCAGTCTTCACCCTCCTCCCCATGGAAACAGTCCAGCCCAAACTGCCAGGCCAGGTCCTCCCTGGAGCAGAAACAAGCATCCTGGGACAGGTTTCAGGGTATCACCTGTCATCAGACAGCCTAGCTTGAATCTGGTGGCATAGCGAGTACGGGACCCATGTTTGGGCATACCCTTCCCATTTAGGCCAATAAATGAAAGAACAACAGATGATGGACAAAATGCAGAAAGAATCAAGCATTCATTCCCAGTCACAGATTTGGGTTTAATCCATCAGTTGTTTTGCCCCCCAATCCCCTCCAGTTTGGATCCAGCCATAGGCAGATCAGTCTTGACCCTGCTCCCCATGGGAACAGTTCAGCCAGAACTGCCAGGCCAGGTCCTTCCTGGACCAGAAACAAGAATCCTGGGACCAGTTTCAGAGTATCACTCCTCATTAGCCAGGCTAGCTTGAATCTGGTGGCATAGCGAGCACAGGACCCACATCTGGACTACCCTTCCCACTTAGGGGGACAAATGCAAAAACAACAGATGAAGGACAGAATTCAGAACAAATCAATCACAGATCTGGGTTTAATCCATCCATTTTTTTGCGCGCCATACCATTCTAGTTTGGACCCAGCCATATGCAAATCAATCTTGACCCCCAAGCCTGAACTGCCAGGCCATACTCTACCTGGACCAGAAACAAGCCTCCTGGGACCAGTTTCAGGGTATCACCCCTCATCAGTCAGGCTGGCTTAAATCTGATGGCATAGCGAGCATGGGAACCAGGTCTGGGCATACCATTCCCCCTTAGGGTGACAAACGCAAAAACAACAGATGATGGACAGAATACAGAACAAATCAAACATTCACCCCCAGTCACAGATCTGGGTTTTATCCATTGGTGAGATAGGCCAATGCAGCTGTTAAAGTCAGTGCTTCCGCCGGACAGATTATGATGTTGCCTTTCGCCAACATGACTGTGGTGGTACAACCACCATGTCCCAACTAGTGGAAACAGAGGCATAAAGGCAAGAACTCACCTGCAGCAGAGATACATGTCCTATGCTGCCATGGATCCAATCCTCGATGTCCTGCAGCTGCTGCTGGTGACAGGAGCCCAAATTCTATGTGACAGGTGATGCTACTGACAGTAAGACAAAACACCAGCCTGTGTTCCGAAACTCAAAAACAGCTCGAGGGCGCCATCATTCACCTGATATGTGGATTATGTTCCATGGACCAAATACGCATGTCTGTGTCCCGGGTTGGAGTTGTTCACAACTATTAACCCATACATAGCCACATTAGGCTCCCTTTGGGTAGGTCAATGACTCTGCACCAAAGCACTGCACAAAACTACACATCTGCTCATCTCAGTTTCAGGGACAGTGAAGTGTACAGAACATTGGTGGTCATTACAACCCTGGCGGTTGGTGTTAAAGCGCCAGTAAAACCGCCAACAGGCCAGCGGTAACAAATTTGCAATTACGACTGTGGCGGAAACCGCCAACAAAGACAGCCACTTTAACACTCTGACCGCCACGGCGGTAGAAACAAACAGCGCAGCGGTCACCGCCAACAGACAGCCAGAGGACAAAGTACTGCCCACAGTAGCACAACCTGCCAATCCACCAGCTTTTCCGGGACGGATTCACCGCTGATAAAAACACGGCGGAAACAGGATCCTGAAGGGAAAACGCTCACCTCTACACATCCCACGAGGAACTAGGACACCATGGAGCCGGAACTCCAAATTCTCCCTGCGATAGTCTTCCTGCTCCTCTACCAGGAGCACGAACGCCGGCGGAGAAGACCACGGTGAGTACTGCACCTACGACACAGGGGAGGGGGGAGGGAAAAACAGGGACACACACACGCAACACCCCCACCCTCACCCACTAATAACACACACACTAATACATATTAATACATGATAGTTACACCCCCCAACCCCTCCGGAAGAATGCAAAGACAAAAGGAAATGAGAGTAACCATTGTAATATATTAAAAGCAAGTACGCAAAAAAAAAAAAAAAATATATATATATATATATATATATATATATATATGCATAAACAAAATATACACCAAAATATACACCAAGCATAGTAGTCCAGGTAGTGCTCCAATTAAGTCCATGGAACACTGGGCCCACACAAGAACCCCGACCATGACGGAGAGAACACTGCAGGGGCATCAGAGAGCAAGAAAACAGGCACCTCAGGGGGAGGGCCTTGTGCCCAGAGTGCTTCATCCTGCTAAGGACAGAGGTAGTGGATGTATCTCTCCACTCGTTCTGGAGGGGGCTTTGTGCCCAGAGTGCTTCATCCTGCTAAGGACAGAAGTAGTGGATGTATCTCTCCACTGGTTCTGGAGGGGGCTTTGTGCCCAGAGTGCTTCATCCTGCTAAGGACAGAGGTAGTGGATGTATTTCTCCCCTTGTTCTGAAGGGGGCTTTGTGCCCAGATGCTTCATCCTGCCCGTGACGGACTCAGAAGCGTCAGAGCCCTTGGCGCTCATGGGCCAGCAGTGCTTGTGACGGCGGTGCCCTGTTAAGCGGTGCTTGAGGCGGCGGTGCCTGGTTCAGCGGTGCTTGAGGCGGCGGTGCCCTGTTCAGCGGTGCTTGAGGCGGCGGTGCTCTGTTCAGCGGTGCTTGTGGTGGCGGTGCCCTGTTCAGCAGTGCTTGTGGCGGCTGTGCCCTGTTCAGCGGTGCTTAAGGCGGTGGCACCCTGTTCAGCGGTGCTTGAGGCGGCGGTGCCCTGTTCAGCGGTGCTTGGAGCGGCGGACTCCTTTGCAGTGACTCAGCTGCTGGCGGTCCTCTCTGTCCCCACGGGGCTTGTGCTGGCGGTCCTCTGTCCCAGCGGGGCTTGTGCTGGCGGTCCTCTCTAGCCCAGCGGGGCTTGTGATGGCAGTCCTCTCTGTCCCAGTGGGGCTTGTGCTAGCGGTCCTCTCTGTCCCAGCGGGGCTTGTGCTAGCGGTCCTCTCTGTCCCAGCGGGGCTTCTGCTGGCGGTCCTCTCTAGCCCGGCGGGGCTTGTGCTGGCGGTCCTCTCTAGCCCAGCGGGGCTTGTGCTGGCGGTCCTCTCTGTCCCAGCAGGGCTTGTGCTGGTGTTCCTCTCTGTCCCAGCGGGGCTTGTGCTGGCGGTCCCCTCTGTCCCAGTGGGGCTTGTGCTGGCAGTCCTCTCTAGCCCAGCGGGGCTTGTGATGGCAGTCCTCTCTGTCCCAGCGGGGCTTGTGCTGGCGGTCCTCTCTGTCCCAGCAGGGCTTGTGCTAGCGGTCCTCTCTGTCCCAGCGGTGCTTGTGCTGGCGGTCCTCTCTAGCCCAGCGGGGCTAGTGCTGGCGGTCCTCTCTGTCCCAGCGGGGCTTGTGCTGGCGGTCCTCTCTAGCCCGGCGGGGCTTGTGCTGGCGGTCCTCTCTAGCCCAGCGGGGCTTGTGCTGGCGGTCCTCTCTGTCCCAGCAAGCCTTGTGCTGGCGGTCCCCTCTGTCCCAGCGGGGCTTGTGCTGGCAGTCCTCTCTAGCCCAGCGGGGCTTGTGATGGCAGTCCTCTCTGTCCCAGCGGGGCTTGTGCTGGCGGTCCTCTCTGTCCCAGCAGGGCTTGTGCTAGCGGTCCTCTCTGTCCCAGCGGTGCTTGTGCTGGCGGTCCTCTCTAGCCCAGCGGGGCTTGTGCTGGCAGTCCTCTCTGTCCCAGCGGGGCTTGTGCTGGCGGTCCTCTCTAGCCCGGTGGGGCTTGTGCTGGCGGTCCTCTCTAGCCCAGCGGGGCTTGTGCTGGCGGTCCTCTCTGTCCCAGCAAGCCTTGTGCTGGCGTTCCTCTCTGTCCCAGCGGGGCTTGTGCTGGCGGTCCTCTCTGTCCCAGCGGGGCTTGTGTTGACGGTCCTCTCTAGCCCAGCGGGGATGATGGCGGTGGCCTCCTGGGCAGCGGGGATGATGGCAGTCTCCTCCGCCGTGCTGCTCTTCCCAGACTTTCCTGGTTTCTTGCGGCCCTTCCCCACCTTGGAAGGTGTCGCAGCTGACTCAACACTCCCACCGGAACCCCTGGGAGCGGCTTTGGTGACTGGAGTCTTTCCCATCTCCCGCCGGGCACTGGCCAACTTTTGATGCTTCACAGGTGGGGGACTGTCTGTGCTGTGGCTCCGTGCCACACTGGCTGCCCTGGTGGCCGGTGCACTCCATATTCCAGTGACTACAGGCAGCACTAGTCCCGGAGATGTTGTGGCTGAGGTGCTAGTTCGGGACCTATGAGACGGACAGGGTGGGGGAGGCGTGGGAAAGAGGTCAAGGTTGGACAGGAACGGGACGGGTAGCTGGAGGGGGTTTGGGAGTGGAGGAAGAGGTTGTGGTTGTAGGAGGTGTTCGTTTGCTGACTTTGGGTGAAGGTGCATGGGCTTGAGGCTGTCGTGAGGTGGATGGCTGTTGGGTGGGTGTGTGCCTGCATTTGTGTATCTTGGGAGGTGGCGTCACAGACACACCGGGAGAGGACACAGGGGACGTGTGAATGGTAGTGGGGGTGGTGACTGCATGTGAGCGGGGTGTGGCGGTGGGTGTGCTGATGATGGCAGTAGTGGCTGTAAGATGTAGTGCATGCAGGTGTGAGTGTAGACGAGACTGGGAGGGAGGAGGGAGACGAGGAGGAGGAGGACACAGTGAAGGCAGTGGATGTTGGAGTGTCTGCATGTGTGTGATGCTTGCGTGAGTGCCTGTGGGATGTGTGGTGCTTATGTCTGCCTGATCTTCCCTTGTGTGTTGAATTGTGTGCATGCTGGTCTGAAGGTGTGCTTGGGGTAGGCTGGGGTGCAGGGGATTGGGTCTGGGTGGAGGAAGTTGGAGGGGGGAGGCGAGAGACGGGGACAATGACTGCCATCAGTGCTGAGGCCAGAGTCTGAAAAGCTCGCTGAAGGGCCGCCTGACCAGAATGAATGCCCTCCAGGAATGCATTGGTTTGTTGGAACTGCCTTTCTACACCCTGGATGGCATTCAAAATGGTAGACTGCCCAACAGTGAGGGACCTGAGAAGGTCAATGGCCTCCTCACTGAGGGCAGCAGGGGTGACTGGGGCAGGGCCTAAGGTGCCTGGGGCAAAGGTAATAACCACCCTCCTGGGTGAGCGGGCACAGGGCAAAGGCTGAGGGGCTGCTGGGAGGGCGGTGCTGGTAGAGGGGGTGGCGGCTGTACCTGTAGATGCGGGGGGCACAGATGATGCCGCCACCACAAGAGAGCTCCCATCAGAGGACGAGTCCATGTCACTGGTGTCAGCTCCTGTCCCCGCCGTGGAGCTCCTCTCGCCCTCCGTCCCACTGGTGAACTCCGAGTCCGTTGTCTCGCCCTCCAGGGCCATGTGGGATGCAGCTCCCTCGTGCTCAAGTGCCACTGCTCCTCCGCCTGATGATGCTAATTCACACAAGAACAGGGAGACCACAAAAAGGGGGACGACGACAGAAGAAAGACATGTTGAGTGCATGCATTACTGCTACCGTTGGTGGACACGACAGACACAGAAGCCCCCTGCACTACGCTGCGCTCTTGGGCTCCACTGTTCAATTCCTGGAAAATGGCCTACTAGGCTATGGATGACATCTGCACACATGGATGACACAGGGGCATGACTAGGTGTACTTGGCACTCTACAGAGGTGGGGGGGTGCCACGTGGCCTGCCTTAGGGAGGGACCCTGCCTACTAAACTCGCCCTGGCCTAGGGAAACCCACAGCCCACCTCCCCCACCCAGACACCTCCACTGCACGCAAAATCAGCAGGATGAGAGTGTACTCACCCCCTTGTGGCTGCTGTGATGCCCTCAAGCGCCCATCCAACTCCGGGTAAGCCACCGCCAGGATCCTGAACATCACGGGGGTCATGGTGCGACGGGCACCCCTCCCACGTTGGGAGGCCATCCCCAGCTGAGCCTCCGCCGCCTTCTTGCTCCAGCGGCGAATGTCCTCCCATCTTTTCAGGCAGTGGGTGCTCCGTCTGTGGTAGACCCCCAGGGTCCGAACGTCCTTGGCAATGGCACGCAAAATATCTTTTTTCTGGTGGGCGCTGACCTACATGAATTGTACAGGGGGAAGAGAAACTTATTACCAACTGCACTGTCACAATCATTGGCCCCCATCCCTACCCTTGCCATGTGGCACATGCACTCACCATCGTTTCATGCACACCGCAATCTCCCCCCCCTTCTTACATCCACCCCACTCCACACAGGCATAGCCCATACAACATGCTCCCAGTGTACTTACCTGTTTCTCTGGAGGACCGTAGAGTAGCGCGTACTGGGGGAGGACCCCGTCCACGAGTTTCTCCAACTCCTCCGATGTGAAGGCAGGGGCCATTTCCCCAGACACTCGAGCCATTGTCTCTTCCAGACCGAGGTCACAGCAGCACTTGCAGTGTAGGTCCTCTCCTGTCGAAGATCAGGTATCGAGTGATTGAACAGATGGAAAATGGCGGTCACGTCCGCGGCGGTGCATACCGTCACCTCCGGCGTACATCGTCATTGGCTCCTGGGACCCATAGGGTTCAATGTTAACAAACGCAGCATTGCGCAGCGGTCTTCGACCGCCGACTGCGACGGAGTACAGTGCCAGGGCAGTTACCTCACATCCAATTGTCCCACTTTACAGGTCAGGCAGCTGCCATTTCAGGGGCCCACATGGCTTCATTTTTAACTGAGTCACCCATACCTAGGCCTAGCCTCAACACAAATGCAGGCCACTTTTTGGATTATGATTGCTGTTCTGTGTAAGCTGTGGGTACGTACCTCTGAGTTGTTTGACTCTGTGCTCGCTGTTGTCCTTCATAGGCACCGTCCACTGGGACATGTGAGGATATGGCGGCATCCTCCGGTGTACCGACCGTTGGTGGACCTGTCGACATTGGAGGAAAGACATGTGATCATCACCTACAGGCTTGACCGTACCAATCCAGGAACTGTGTACCCAGCTCGAGCCAGACCTGATTTCAGCTATCCGCCATCCCACAGGAATCCCTCCTGAAGTGCAGGTGCTGTCAGTGCTCCATTTCCTTGCAAGAGGGTCATTTCAAACAACTGTGGCCATAGCATCAGGGATGTCCCAGCCTATGTTTTCAAACGCGTTGTCCAGAGTGTTGTCTGCCCTGCTGAAACACATGCGGAGCTACATCGTTTTCCCTCAGGTGGAGGATTTGCCAACAGTGAAAGGTGATTTCTATGCCCTGGGACATATCACCAACATCATAGGTGCCACTGATGGGACCCATGTGGCTTTGGTCCCCCACCACAGGAGTGAACAGGTGTACAGAAACCAGAAGAGTTATCATTCAATGAATGTACAGATGGTATGTTTGGCAGACCAGTACATCTCCCATGTTAATGCCAAGTTCCCTGGCTCAGGGCATGACGCCTACATCCAGTGGAATAGCAGCATCCCTTATGTGATGGGTCAACTCCAGAGGCACCGTGTGTGGCTATTAGGTGAGCACCTGGAAGCAAGACAGTGGGAATGGTTGTCTGGGTCTGGGGATATCCCTACAGGTTAGTGTGTGTCTAACAGTTGTCCCTCGACATTTGCAGGTGACTCTGGACACCCCAACCTGTCATGGCTACTGACCCCTGTGAGGAATCCCAGGACAAGGGCAGAGGAACGCTACAATGAGGCCCATGGGCGAAGTAGGAGGGTGATCGAACTGACCTTCGACCTCCTGGATGCCAGGGTCAGGTGCCTCCATATGACAGGTGGATCCCTATTCTACTCACCAAAGAAGGTGTGCCAGATCATCGTGGCCTGCTGTATGCTTCACAACTTGGCTTTGCGACAACAGGTCCTTTTCTGCAGGAAGATGGTCCAGATGGCAGTGTTGTTACAGCAGTGGAGCCTGTGGACAGTGAAGACGAGGAAGCAAAAGAAGAAGACATGGACAACAGGGACTGAGTGATCCAGCAATATTTCCAGTGAAACACAGGTAAGAATACAAACCTGCCTACTACATGTACTTAACAACTACTACCTCTCTACTGTCTGTCGTTTTCAACCAGTGTATGGTCACTGAGTTGTCACTTTCCCTTACGATTTCACAGATGTGGGTTCCAATGTGTGACATCTGCTTTGATTCCTCATGGACTAGAGCTGTGTGACACAGGTATGTTGACATTACATTTGAAAGAGCTTTTTGCCACAGTAATTGCTAATACCCTATTCCGAAATCACAGACTGACTCCAGATTGTTTTGTGCTTTAAGGGTGTTTATTTTAGTGCTCAATATTGGAGGGGGTAGCAAAATGGTGAGGGGTGATGGCGGACGAATGTCCATGGCAGAGTTCAGTCCATTAGTCTCACAGTTGCATTGCCCAAATGGGCATAGGAAGTGGAGCGGGGACAGTTTAAGGATGGACAGGGTGACAAAGTGGGACAGAAGGATGACATTCAGGGTGGTCTCATTTCTTGGCGTGGGTCTTGGCATCGTTCTCTGTCTTTGTCCTGGATCTCGGGGACCGTTTGCGGGGTGGTGCCCCCTCTGCAGGGGGTGGGGTGCTGGTGTGGTGGTCCTGTGGCAGTGCCTCCTGTCCACTAGCACCGGCGGAGGTGGTGGGCAGGTCATCGTCCTGGCTAGTGTCAGGGGCCCCTTGTAGTGCCTCAGTGTCCCTCCTGGTGTTGAGTACTTCGTTCAGCACCCCTACGATGGTGCCCAGGGTGCAATTGATGGCACTGAGTTCCTCCCTGAAGCCCAAATACTGCTCCTCCTGCAGGCGCTGGGTCTCCTGAAACTTGGCCAGTACCGTTGCCATCGTCTCCTAGGAGTGGTGGGAGGCTCCCATGATGGAGGAGAGGGCATCATGGAGAGTGGGTTTCCTTGGCCTGTCCTCCCCCTGTCGCACAGCAGCCCTCCCAGTTCCCCTGTGTTCCTGGGCCTCCGTCCCCTGGACTGTGTGCCCACTACCACTGCCCCCAGGTCCCTGTTGTTGTTGGGGTGGTGGGTTAGCCTGGGTTCCCTGTAGTGGTGGATACACTGCTGATTGACGTGTCCTGGGGTCGGAGGTATGGGCCCGCTGGGTGGGTGCTGTGCTGGTGGTTCGCCGCCAGTCCCCTGAACCGCCAGGTGGTGTCTTGAGACAATGGAACGTACCTTCCCCCGTAGGTCGTTCCACCTCTTCTTGATGCCCTCCCGATTTCTTGTGTGCTGTCCCACTGCGTTGACCCTGTCCACTATTCTTCGCCATAGCTCCATCTTCCTTGCAATGGAGGTGTGCTGCACCTGTGATCCGAATAGCTGTGGCTCTACCCAGATGATTTCCTCCACCATGACTCTGAGCTCCTCCTCCGAGAACCTGGGGTGTCTTTGCTGTGCCATGGGGTGGTGTAGGTGATGTGTGGGGTGATAAGTGTGCTGATATGTAGTGGTATGTAGTGTGAGGTGCGTAGAAGTTATGTGGGTGATGGTGTGGTGTGCCTGTGGATGCTAGTATTGTTGATGGTGGTGTCTCTCTCTGGCCTTCTCTCAGTAATGGTTGACGTAAGGGTTTGTGGGTGATGTGGGTGTGTGTTTTATATTGTATTGGGTGTGTGGGAGTGGTGTGTGTATGTGAATCAGATGTGTGTATTTTGAATTGTCCAATGTGGCAGTGTTTTGTATGTGTGTGTGTATTTTGAGCGCGGCGGTGTGTACCGCCAATGGTTTACCGCAGTTGAAAGACCGCCACGTGGATTCGTGGGTCGTGATAGTGTGGGCGTATTTCTGTTGGCGTGATGGTGGAGGTTTTGTTATCACCAGTTTATCACTGACCTTTGGTGTGGGGGACTTGTGTGGGTGTCTGGATATTGGCGGATTTCGTGCTGTGGGTCATAATAGCTGTGGCGGATTTCCGCGGCCGCAGCAGTGTGTTGGCGGTCTTCTCCACGGCGGTAAGCGGCTTTTACCGCCAATGTTGTAATGAGGGCCTTTGTGTCACATGACAGCAACACCATATCAACATCACACATAATTAGACAGACACCCTCACATTGCCCACATGCCATGGCCTGTCATGATATTGAAGGCACATATGTATGGAAGTGTCATTTAACCCAAACAGAACTTCCATGAAACATATCTGTGATGGACCCACACATATCACCCACATCACAACACAATGGAAGGTTAATGTGATGCCCAATATTTTGTGAAACAAGTATCCAAAACTCCCAATGTAAACAATACCTGCACCATACGTATGGTGGCATTAGGGGCACTCCAAGAAGTATGCTGCCCTGGGACACACTTCACTTTCCACATGCCCCTAAAACTCTATTTGCACAGGAGCTGGCCCTTCGTGTATCTCAGGGACAACCTATAGTAGAGCCAAGTGACATGCCAAGCTGGCAATTGTGTACGTGCAAGTCAAGAAAGCAAATGCAACAGCCTGGGTCACACATGCAGATGAAGTAGCTGAAAGGTACAGACATGAAAATGAAAACATTGTCAGTAAAATGTATAGGAAGGTATCACAATTGAACACCCCTCATGTGTGGACAAACAAAACTCGAGCTTGCATGCATGA
The DNA here is from genome assembly GCF_031143425.1 of Pleurodeles waltl. Classification (NCBI taxonomy): domain Eukaryota; kingdom Metazoa; phylum Chordata; class Amphibia; order Caudata; family Salamandridae; genus Pleurodeles; species Pleurodeles waltl. The sequence goes on from NC_090448.1 coordinate 494,330,272, forward strand.
GACAAAAGTCCAATCTACATTGGGGGGACTAATTTAACACAATACATGTTGATATTTGCCAATCCAAGATAAAATACTTACCATATCAGACACACCACAATGCAATGACTCCCCAATTGGAGTGACATCCACAGATCCATCCACTGAACATTTACCCTTGTCCTGGGAGACATCAGCACTGCCCCCAAAGTCAGATCTTGCCAACTACAGTGAATGGGTCAGCAATCAGGGTGAATCACACACAACTGTAGGCATACAACACAAATTACTCAAGAACAACAAAAAGGTAGAAAATTAATGGCAGGACAAATATGTACACCAAAAAACAACTTGGGTTATTAATGAAATAATGATGATGATCATAGGCCATTGGCCGGTCTGTAGCGAAGTCCATGCACAGTACTGTGCACCAGATTGTCTCTGATCACTGCCAAGGAACCTCCACTGGAATGAGCATCAAGTGGACATGCAGGCACCTTGGGTAGGGTGGGGTCAGATTTCGGATGAGTTGTTTGGGTTTGAGAAGGGTGGACTTCACCTTTTGAGGGGTAGACTTCTTTTTAGGAGGGGTGGTCTTTTCTTTTGGCACAGTGGCCTTCTTCTGCGGGGTGGGAGGGGTATGCCTGCTATCAAGGGGAGGGCAGGTGTGATGGGGGACTTGGATGTGAAGGTGATGGGTTGGGATGTGGGTGTGTTTTTTCGGTTTTGGGATGTGGTGGGAATCACAAGGGTAAGGGAAGGTCAAAAAGGAAACTTTCTTGGGGAAAACGGGTATGTGTGTGTTTAAGGTATGCTTGGGTTTGGGTGGTGTCTGTTGCGTGTGTGAGTGTGGGTGTTTGCATTTCTTGGGGGTCTACGAAATAGAGGTGCTGGGTAATGTGGGAGTGGTGGCTGTGTTTGTGGGTGGTGGGGAGGGGCTGGTGGATGTAATGGCTGTGTTTGTGGGTGATGAGGTGGTGTCTGGTGGTATAGTGGATGTGGTGACTGTGTCTGTGGGTACTGGGGTGGTGTCTGGGGGTATGCTGTGAGTGGTGGCTGTGTTTGTGGGTATTTGGGTGGTGTCTGGGGGTATGGTGGATGTGGTGGCTGTGTCTGTGGGTGTTAGGATGGTGGTGTCTGGGGGTATGGTGTGAGTGGTGTCTGTGGGTGCTGGGGTGGTATCTGGGGGTATAGTGGGTGTGTGGGTCGGTTGGGACGCTGTCTGTGGGAATGGTGGTTGATGTGGTGTATGTGAGTGACTGTTGAGTGCTTGCGAGCTGGTGTGTCTCGTGGTGCTTGTGTTTATGTGTGTTGCTTGTGTGTGTTGAGGTGGATGTGTGAGGGTAGGTCTGTGTGCTTCGGACAGGTAGGGGAATAGGGAAATTTGATAGGGAAGAGGTAGGTTACTGATGCTCAGATAGATAGCACATCTTGCACAGAAATGAACACTGGAGACAAGTTGGGCAAAATGACAAGGAGATTTATTGACAAAATCCCCACCGCAATGAATCAGCTAGACCCAGGGAAATCACCTCTCATGATTGGTACTTCTGAGAATACCCTACTCAGACTGCATAAGTAAAAGCCAATAAACCTTCACAATTTAACATGTGCTAAGCACTCTGCTAAATGATTCAACATCAAGGCCATGGAAATGCCAATTTACAGTAAAAACTGTAGTCCTAACTGTCATGTCCTTCATTGCTTCAGCAATTCTACACGCCAAATTACCTGAAATGATGGGTAAGAGTATGTGTGAGCCACCAATCAATGGTGACACAGTGTTGTCTGTGACACCACATGAACTGTAGCCCCATCACATATATCCAACCACCAATGCAAAACACATGTTGGCATGCACACTTATGTGAGGGAATCAGACATCATCCCATGAGGACAGGTAGACCATGCATGAAACAGTAGTGGAAATGGTGGCAAAAGTGAACGGTACACATGCTAGCATGTAGGCACAAGGAGTGATGGCAACAGCGATTTCACAAAAATCATGTCACTGGACAGCAACTACTTACCAAGGTAAAGTATTGATCTGAGACTGCTCCCAAAGGGCAATGTATGCTCTGTCGCATGTATGATAGCAACCTTCGCAGTGAGGCACCAGGATTCGTCACACACTGAAGACAAGTGGCCTGTGGAGGACAGATGCCAAAAGACTCACTTGAGGAGACACATGAATGAGTACAGTGATCTATTACTCCATGTTGTTTGGGCCGACACACCGAAGACAAGTAGACTGTTGGGTACAAATGACACCCAAAAAATACAAACAGCATGACTTGGTTGATCACTGCACTTAGCCGTATTTTGGCCCTGGAGAAGTAATTGGTTGTGGACTGCACTCTGTTATGTCCTAGATCACTGGGTCAATAGGCAGGGCACATTAGTATGCACCAACTACCATACCTACACAAACAATCGCTAATCTCGTGTGTCACACATGGCCCATCTCCAATCTCCAGGAGGACAGGCAGAATCTAACACATCAACACATCATCCCCTTGTAGCTGCTGTGCCCCCTCAAACACCCATCATGCTCGGGGTAGGCCACCACCAGAATGCGGGCCATTATGGGGCTCGGGCTCCGATGTGCACCCCGGCCACATTGGGAGGGCAGCCCCAGCTGCACCTCAGCGATCTTTCAGGCCCAGCATCTCAGGTCCTCCTACCTCTTCCAACAGTGGGTTCTCCACCGGCTATTGGACCCCTAGGGTCAGCGCCTTCCGGGCGATGGCTCGCCAAATCCTTTTTTTCTGATGGGCGTTGACTTATATGGATGCAAGAGACTAATCAAAAGGTCACATAACCATTTTGTTGTCCAAATGGTTGTGTCACACACGATTCAGAAACACCAAGCACAAAACTGCAGTAATTGTAAACATACCACAAGTTTAAAGCACACATTCTGGTAAGTACAGGGGCATGACTACAAACGTTTGGAGTCATCTGCAGACCATCCCACTATCCTGCTCATGGCGTACACTGACTATGCAAGCCTACCGACATCAGTTAGCCCACACTCAAGCAACACGCACTTTGATGTGAGCCACAATGAAGCACAACACACCATTGTGGCTTTCTGAAGGGTAAACTCCTTAAGCCTGACTGGACAGGCACATGTACATCCAGCCACATTGACTCAATGCATACAGGCCCTACAGGCAACTGCCATAGTACAGACTTTACCCTAGCACAGGGAAAGGGCTGCCATGGGTGTCATGGAAAGTCTTTTCCCTCTGCATGTGTGGACATGTGGGCTACCCAGTGTTAACTCATACCACTCCAGAGTGGGTTTGTGTGGTACGTACTTGAAACACAGAACACACATTTGATCATATGTGGCAATCCTACAGAGATGGCACCCAACATACTAAGGTATGTTTGGTCTGATTGGTTGCATGTAACCAAGCTAATGAGTCACATGTCATGCCCTCCCCAGAATCAACCAACTATCTGCACTTTTTTTGGCACTTGTGCAATATGCCTGTACTGGACAAATATAACTTATGTAAAGCTGACAACAGAGCTGTGGGAGTAAGAGACCTGTCATAAGTCAATGGCACACATTGACAATGAGGCAAAATGCACAAATGCACTAGGTCAGAGAGTTACCTCAGCACCCAGCCACTGGAGACTCATTTTGGCCACATGTCAGAATCTTAAGGGCTACAGGGAGTGGGTTTGTGCCACAGTAGCATAGCCACAGTAATCTTGGCCCAGCCTGGTCCATGTCCCATACTGGATTATACATATGACAGGCCCTGGTCTCGGCAGGCTGAGCATATAGAACCTACATGACACTCACATTTCCATCACTTCCTTCCATGACAGTACTTCATGTGCCCATCCTCTATGTGGGTAGTGGCTTGTGTGGCACTCTGAAGGACACAGTGATTTTCAAATGGTTCTCACACAACAGTTTGCTAAGCCCAGATATGGGCTCAGTGCTGCCTGGCACTATACACATTGCTAACAAGATTCTCAAATGACTCAAACAGTCTACACACACAGCTCATACTGTGATGCACATAAATGTCATCTGACATTTACAATCATTGTATCCAAAGATATGTCACTGTATGGCTATAAAGTCTCCTTGCTGAGATATGTGGATGCAACACAAGGAGGATCTATGCCTTATCACACATCACAACACAATGTTGATGTGATATACATAGAATACTTTTCTCTACTACCTGCACCATGCACATCCCATGTATAGCACACAAAACATGACAACAGGCACCCAAAAGCCTAACTGAAACACAGGGGCAAATTGTAGCCTATGAGGAAGGGAAGGATGGTGTTGAAATATTCCTATGAGGTTCTTACCTGCTCCTCTGGTGAGCCATAGAGCTGATCATACAGGGGAAGGACCCCCTCAATGAGCCTCTCCAGCTCCTCAGGAGAAAAGGCAGGGGCCGTTTCACCTGCTTGGCCTGGCATTATTGCTCTCATAGGAGGCACACAGCAGCTGAAGTGGTGGAGGTGTTGATGGCAGCAGTGTCAGGAGTCAAGTGAGTGAATTTGCAAAATGCGGTGTCATCATTGCCAATGGTCACAGCCACTGCCCTGCAACCATCACAGGCAGTGCAACCATCACAGGCAGCAAGGTTAGCGAATGGCTGTACCATCACAGTTGGAACCACCCACCGAATGGTCAACTGCTGCCGGTGGACGTGGTCAGTTTCTATTGTCCAGTGAAGTAGGTCAGCCATTCGCCATTTTGGTGGTTGAAAATACAGTATTGGGTCCTGATAAATGTGTCACAATACCAATATATCTGTTGGATCTTCACAAACATTCTAAAGCAGCCTTGTTGTGTAGGTTCTACTACACAATCACCAGTGTAGTGTGTTGTTGGGCACAGATGGCATTTAACAGCGGTGCACTGTCCAGCCCCGACACCGATATTTTTGGTGTTTCCCAAATCCGTGTTGTAGACACATGTGTTGATAACCATAGGGATCGCATTTGACACCTTGTGTAGTTGACAGCTGTGATGTGTACTGGGTTTAATAGATGTCCAGTCATAAATGCTTTGAAACATGATTTTGTAGCTATACATCATATATGTTGGTGTGGACACAGTGACTAATGCTCCAACTCATGTATTTTCACAAATAGGTACCCTGGGAGAGGGACAAGGCAACAGGATCCAGTCTACTGTCCATTGCCAGACCTTCAATCCATAGAGGAACGTCACATCATAAAACAGTACCATCTGAATAGGTAAACAATTGTGGATTTATGTTGTCAGTTTGAGCCAGATCTGATGCCTCAAATCACAAATCCAACATGCATACAACTCATTGTTCAACTCAGGGCAGTATTACACTTCCTGGCCACAAGGTCCTTCCAATATACAGTGGCCATATCTGGTGGCATGTCCCAACCTCTGTTCAATGGTGTGTTGAGAGATGTGTTATCAGCAATGATGAAACACATTGACAGCTATATCAGTTTTCCCAAATGTGAGGATTTAGCCAATGTGAAGGCTGACTTCTATGGTTTTGCTCACCTCCCACATGTGGTAGGAGCCATTGATGGCACAAATCTTGCCTTGTTGCCACTGCAGGCCAGTGAACAAGTCTATCGCAACAGGAAGCACTTCCATTCTTTCAATGTGCAAGTTGTCTGCTTGTTGGATGTTTACATCTCAAACATCTGTGCACGGTTCCCAGGTTCAGCCCATGATTCCTTCATAATGCAGAACAGCACCATACCCCAGATGATGTCACAACTGTAGCCAGACAGGGCCTGGCTGGTTGGCAAGTCACATTGGTCCTGATTTTGTGTGCCCAATGTCAGGTGCTACAATCATGAAGAGAGTGACTCATTGCTGCACTTATGTCTCATTCCTAAACAGAAGACTCATCATATCCAAACCGTACTTGGTTATTGATGCCACTGAGAAATCTACGCCATAGGAAGTTCGCTTCAATGAGGCCCATGGAAGAACATGGCTTGCAGTAGGGTGGGTTTTTGGGCTTCTGAAGACCAGATTTTGCTGTCTGGACAGGACTGGGGAGTCCTCATCTACTCACCTGAGAAAGTATGTCGGATCACTGTGGCATGCTGCATGCTCTATTACATCGCCCTACGGAGGAATATCCCTTACATCCCAGAGGATTGGGGGGCCTGCGGTGCCACGGGTGAGAATCCTAAAATGTCAAATGAAGATGATAGCCGTGAAGAGGAAGGAGCTGACTTGCGACCAGATCTCATTGTCAGCTTCTTCTCATGAGTGTAAGTATGTCATGAAATGTCATCACTTTGATTGTACAATGAACTGTAATTGTGATAATGTCTGGAGTTATTTCTTGGAAATAGTTAGGGAGCTGATGCTCAGGCAAAATCATCCAAAGAGTGTTAGAAGAGGTAGCTTTTGACACATCCACATCTTAATGATGTAGCTTTGTATGTGTCAGCTTAATTGAAATGTACTTTGTTGCCCAGATGCTTGCTATGTGACTTGTGACATACGTATGAGTTCATACCTATACTTTTTGTTTTGTTCCTTTTTCGGGTACCTTCACCCTGACATCTTCATGCCGGCATTTCAGAGTTGTGACATGGGCAGGTATGTGATGCTGTTCGGACATATGAAGTGGAAATGGGTTGTCCTGGGAATGTAGGTCACAGACTTTGGTTGTAGAAGACCTGTGCCAAGACAGCTTACTCAGTGAGGGGATGGAAGTTTGGAAGACTCGATTGGACTCGTTCCTTGTCATGTAGTGGCCCTGATGCATCATGTGTCATCATGTGGCCATACAAAATATAGTTATAGGCCAAAATCATGTTAGTTTCCCTTCACATTGGCTAAATAATCTTTTTGTATGAGCTATATGTAGCTGTTAATGCATTTCATCATTGTAGGCCAAAGTGCCTGTGGCACATCAATGCCATTTGTTTGTGTCATACCACCAGATGCACAAGCACAGGATTGTAATGAACCTGTGATCAGAAACTGTTGTACTGCCATCCGTCTGAGTCTTTCATTATATGCTGGATTACTTTTGTGTGGTAGGCGATATGGCTTCAGCTGATGACATCACCTACTTTAATGTTTGCCTATTCTACAGGACAATATCTGTAAAATCCCTTCCGTCTCTGGTCTGGAGGTCCGTACCTGCAAATATGATCATTTACCCAGTATGATTCAATCATGTATGATTTACTGTGTTTCAGACATATTGGCAGCCTATGCGCTGCACAATGTAATAAATTGTCTTCTTTGACAACACACTTGTATGTAGGTATTTGTGTAATGGTTGTAATCCTGGGCTCGACACTGTACATGCAACATATCCCTGCTTCCACAAGTACCTTGGATCTTCAGTGTATGGTTCACATGGTCTGACATATCTTCATGCCTAAATGTGAAATGTAAGACATCAGACAGTGAGTTTGTGTATTTATTGCAGTGCTACTACATACAAAATATTTGTGACAGAAATTAACAAAAGTGTAAAGTGAAGAGGTTAGTCATGGTGAATTAAATCATTCGAGTAGGTGCAACACCACTGGAAGCCCAGAGTACTTCTCCCATTGGAAGTGGAATGTGGCTCAGGATCAATCCACAAAGTGTATGTGACATGCAAAGGAGGATACTAAGGAAGACGTTTCTTGCTGCCAGTGGTAGGTGTCTTGCCATCCACACCTCCTGGATCATTGCATGGACGTCTCGGCTTTGGAGTAGGGGTCAGCAGCTATAGAGTCAAGGGTATCTGTGGGTGGTTGTACCGCTGGCAGGGCCTCCCTTCCTGTGGCTGGCGCTGATGTCCTTGTGCCTGATGTGTTGACCCAAAGGAAGTTTGGGTTGGAAAAACATTGCTCAGGAGGCCATGTTTGAATTGTGGGCCTCTCTATGTTCACACGTGTCCCTATGCATGTCCCTCTGCAGCTGTTTCATTTCCCAGAGTTCAGTCAATATCTGACCCATCACACCGTAGGATTCCTGATAGACCTCCCAAGACTTGGCTGATGGTATCCTAGTCATGAGTGGTCCCAATGGTCTCACTCTGCTAGCCCACAGCATCCCTTCCATGGATCCTACCCCCACAAGCCTGTGCCCTTGGTACAGGGTGCCCTCCCACTGCATCCTGGAACCTCAGTGTCAGGATTGTTGGGTTGGACCTCAGGATCCAGGACTGGGGGGCAGAAGATGGTGAAAACTGTGCTGTGAGGTTGGGAGGAGAGGAGGGGTAGTTGTGGGCACAGTGAGACTCACTGTTGCCATCTGACTAGGTTGCCCAGATGGGCCAGGACCGTCCTCTATGTCCACAAGTCCAGGAGTATTGTCATCACTGAGGGCTTCATCCATGGGTGGAGTAGTAGTCTGGTCAGTAGAAGAGGTCTGCCCAGAGGCTATGCCAGCTCAACTTGTTGAGTAAAAGAGCACATTGTGCCATCTACCTCCAAAAAGTTAGTGTCATAGTAAGTGGAGACATTGCACATTCTTAAGTTGTAGGCCAGCTCACTGTGCCATGTTACCATGATATTGGAGTACTTAACATAACATGTGTGAACCTTACCTAGTCTATTGGAATAAAGCAGCTCAGTAGATGTGCTGATCATTTCCAGTATGGATGAGGGAATGAAAGTGACATCTTACCAACAGTGAAGCCAACACAGTGGAAAGTAAACATGTTCATTTGACCATTTGGAGGCCTATTTGAGAGTGATATAAACACTCAACTTTGTTGTATCTGTATCTGCAGTCATCATGTGTGCAGTGATGTGTCAATGTGTTTGATGTTGCTACCAATCTGCTGATACAGCTTAAGGACGTAGGAATACTTGGTGTACTAACTTGGTAAGGTGTCATTCCTGTTCTCACTAGTTCTATTTTGGGATGCCTAGTCAAGAGAGTTCACTAGGAAATGTATTTGGGCAAGTGAGCATTGGGCTAGTGGTTGGCCTAATGGGCTTGGCAGACAGGTCAATCCTTCTACTTACCAACTCTTGACAAATGGCAAACTATCAGGTGAGTAAAATGAATTTGAGAGTTCACTGAGGGGCGTATTTGGGCACATGAACACTGGACTGGTGGTTAGAGTTAGAGGAGAAACAGGGCCGTTTTGGGCTTGGTAGTCAGGTCAATCCCTCTACTTACCAACACTTGACAAATGGCATACTACCAGGTGAGTAAACACATTTGAGGGTTCATTAGAAGACGTATTTGGGCAAGTGAACACTGGGCTGGTGGTTGGAGTTAGAGGAACAGGGCCTATTGGGTTTTGGAGTCAGGTCAATCCCTCTAATTCACACACTTTAAAAAAATATATATATTTTTATTAACATTTTGCTGTTATACGTTATCCAATCAATTTATGGCAGTGACATATTCTTATCTAGCCCAACTATATCAGCAGTTGTAACATCCAGGTACAGTCAACAACTTATCACTTGCAGAGCATGTAGTATAGATCAACGACTAGCTTCTGTATGTTTTCGGCTCTGTGTTTAGTCTGGGTGTCGCACGGATAATTCTCTTTGCCATATACCATGTCATCACTCCCTTGACCATGTAACAGTCTATACCTAATTCTAACCAAACTATGTACACAATGGTGAAATGTGGGGTGGACAATTGCTAGCTGTGGAGGAGCGATTCAGTGTATCCACACCAAGGAGGGGCCAAGCCTGTGTGCCTCTCCTACGGCTTCTTTTTCGGACTGGGCATCCCCAACATTATTAATTTGCTCCGTCTCTGTGCCCCCTCACTCAGCAACAGCCGATGCCGGCCGCACCCACCCTCTATCTACCTATCTCCTCCTCTCCAACAGTGCTAGGATCAGGTCCATTCATTCCACCTGCCATTAAGTTTCGTTGTGCCTCACCCACTTCCCCTACCCTCAGTACTTGGTCTGTGGCTTCCCCCAACCCCTCTGTAGAGGTTCCCACGTCTCGTTCTAGCAGTTCCCACTTAATCAGCACCTCCTCCCACAGTGGAGCAATGAGCTTCTGGCTGGCGCAATCCTCGAGCCTCTTCACTCCTCAAAACCTGTAATTCAGCCCTTGCCCATCTCATCACGTCTCGCCTCCAGTCCCTTAAGTTGGGGCATCTGGCCGATCTCCAACCCAAGGTAATTCGTCTCCTGTAAAGCACCAAAGCCAGGTCGAGGAACCGGCCGCTTAGCTTCGTAGGGGCCAGCCCCAGGTACGAGCCCAACAAACATACAGGTGGGGTCAGGACCAATGTGCCATCTAATAGTCCCTCTAGGTTGGCCAGCACTGCTTTCCAAGATTGTTGGAGCTCAGGGCAGTGCCAAACCATGTGGTCTAAGTCTGCATCTGGTTCACCACATCTAAGACAAACCTTAGGGTCTCCCCCGTATATGAGGTTCAGCCGGTGTGGGGTGAGGTACGTCCTGTGGATATAATTATATTGAATGTATCGTAGGTGCGTGTTTCGCGGCACCACCCGCGGGTACGCCAATATCCTCCGCCACTCCACATCCGATAGGTCTCTACTCAATGTCTTTTCCCACATCTCCCTCAGTGACTGTAAGGGGTCAAGCGCGCCCTCACCCTGGGCCCTGTACAGTTTAGTGACCAGATGATTATCTTCTCCCGAGGTTAGCAGGAGGTGCAAGACCCCATGCATATCAGGCTCTGCATTAACTGTGCCCCAGTGTTCCTTTATGTTATGCGTCAGATTTTTGGTATAGTAGGAATTGTTCGCCGGGTACTCCACTTTTGTCAATTATGTCAGTGAAAGGCCTCAGCACAGCATCCCGAAAGAGGTCGCCCAGGGTCTCCACCCCCACCTTCGTCCAGACTCCCAACTCAGTACCCAACAAAGCCCCATCTGCAGTGTCTTGTGTCAGCACCGATAGAGGCAGTGCCGGAGAGTAAGCCAATCCCACTCCTACACGCCGCAAGCATCTCTTCCAACAAGCTAAGGCTACCTTCATCAGGACACTTTCCTCCTGGGCCTCCACTCGCCGATCTATCAGTTGTGCTAAGATGCGATCTCTGCTCTTCTCGCCATTAGCAGTGCTTCTATCCAAACGATCCTCCCCTGCGCACCACCTAGAGACCAACTGCAGTTGGCATGCCTGTAGTAGAGTTCAAAATCTGGGGTTCCCAATCCCCCTGCGAGAGTCGGCCTGCAGAGGATCGAGAGCGCGGTGCATCTGCGACCTCCATCCCAGATGAGGTCCCTGAGCAGGGTGTTCAATTCCCCGAACCACGCCGAGGGTATTAACACTGGCAGGTTAGTGAAGTAGTAAAGAAGGCGGGCAGCATAATCATTTTAGATAAGGAGATTCTGTCCATTATGGATAACTTAAGTGACCGCCAGAATCCTACAGATGCTTGAAGCGAGCGACACCACGTCTCCCGGGCATGAGGAGGGACGCGCACCTCCCGCCATCAGGGAAAAACAAAAGTCTTGCCCCTATTAAGGCGTAGCCCTGAGAAACCTCCAAAGTAGTCCAGCCTGGTCAAAGCCCATGGCAACCCTGACTCGCAGTCCCTAAGATAGATTAGGAAATCGTCAGCGTAGAGTGAAATAATATGTTCAGCCTGTCCGCACTTTACTCCTCTGCCTTCCATCCGGAGCTGAGCTGCCAGCGGTTCAATAGCCAAAGCAAATAACTATGGGGATAACGGGCATCCCCGCCTAGTACCCCTGCATATGGGATAAGCCCCTGACACTGTCCTGCCAGTCCTTACTCTCGCCAGGGGAATCGCATACAGCAAGTCCACCCAGCGGACCCATCCCTCCCCGAACCCCATCCAGAGCATCACTGTCCTCAAGTAGTCCCACCTAAGCGAGTCAAAGGCCTTTTCAAAGTCTATCGCTAGGAGCGTAGCTGCGGGAGGCTTCTCCTTCCGTGGCATATGTAAAATGGCAATTAGGGATCTGAGGTTCAGCAAGGTACTTCGCGCAGGGACAAACCCGTTTTGGCCCTCATGTACCAGTGTGGGTATATGTTGGTACAGTCGATTGGCCAGAAGCTTGCTTAGAATTTTGAAGTCACTATTCAACATTGACAATGGGCAGAAGTCATCTACCGATACCTCCCCAGAGTCCAGCTTGGGCAGGGGGACTACCAGAGCCTCTCCCAGAAAGTCGGGCAGGGAGCCTCACTGAATTGCTTGTGCGTACATCTCAACCAGTTGGGTAGCTAGCAGTGGCGAGTACCTCTTATAAAAGTCCATTGGGAGGCCATCCATGCCCGGCATCTTCCCCGCAGCTAGTTGCGTAATGGCCTCCCGGACCTCCTCTAATGTCACCCACCCTCCCAACCTGTCCCTCTCCTCATATGTCAGTATATTCAGAGGTAGCGGTTGTAAATAAGCATCCAAAGATTCGGTCCCAGATGCATCCAGACTTCTATAAAGCAAGGGGTAGTATTCTCTAAAGGCATCATTTATGTCACCCGGTTTATGTCTACGTTCCCCCCTCATGTCACGTACACTCATGATAGGCGCCCCCCCCTCCTGGTTTCATCAGCCATTCCAGTATCTTACCAGATCTGCCCTCCTCTGCCTGTATCGAGGCTAAGTATCTCTGTACACTATGGCATCTCAGCTGTTCCTCAATCTGTGAATGGGATATCTTTGCTTGCTCATACCTGATGCGCTCCGAAACTTCTCCCTTCCTTTCCCTTTCCCCCTCATGTATGATCTTCTCTAGTTTGATTAGTTCCCGCTCCGACATACGCTGTATCCCTACCGTCTGTCCCATACAGTACCCTCTCACTGGCACTTTAAGTGTTTCCCACTCCACATGTCTGGCCGAGGTGGATCCCTTATTAAAATTAATATGCTCCGCCAAGAGCGGAGCGACCCTCTGTATGCCTGATCTTCCAGTGCAGCTGGGCCCAATCTCCACATTGGTATGGGGGTCTGTCTTCAGTCGCCCTCCAGGTAAGCATCAGGGGATTATGGTCAGAGATGATGCGCCGCAAATATTCTGAGTGAATTATTCCCTGCGCTACGTGGGCAGAGCACACTACCCTATCTATCCTGGTATGCACCCGGTGCAGGCTCGAATAGTAGGAGCAGTCCCTATCCTCTGGGTGTTGGCTACGCCAAACATCTACTAGACCCCAGGCTTGCAGCCACTCCCTCAGATTTTTAGCTATCTTATGCGTTACTGCGCCTGTCAGCGGTGGGGAGGAGCGGTCCAGGTCTTAATCCATTATGGTATTAAAGTCCCCCAGATCAACAACTCTCCTCCCTGCTGGCGTGTAAGATGACTCGATAGGCGCTGCATAAAGGGGAACTGATCCTGATCAGGGGTGTTAACACTACTCAGTACAATCGGGATTCCATGGAGCTTACCCTCTACGATCGCAAATCTGCCCTCTTGGTCTATGTCAATAGAAATAGCTTCAAAGGGGACTCCCGCTCTGACCCACACCAGTGCTCCTCTAGCATAGGCCGAATACTTAGTGGCAAACACCTGCCCTCTCCATCTACACCTCAGCTTTTCAGCTTCACCTGCAGTGAGGTAGGTCTCCTGCAGCATAGCCACATGTATACCCCGCCTTTTCAGGTAAGACAGCACGCTATGGGGGTCATTACAACCTTGGCGGACGGCATCAGCCGCCCAACAAGATCTGATCGCCATGCGGCCGCCAATGCGGCCGCACCACCGCCGAGGCCATTTGGAGATCCCCGCTGGGCCGGCAGGCGGAAACCTGGTTTCCGCCCGACGGCCCAGCGGGGATCACGGCCGCAACATAGGAGGCGGCTCCAAATGGAGCCGGCGGTGCTGCGGCCGTGCGACGGGTGGAGTTGCAGATTTGCATAGCATAGCAGACAGTGAAAAGCTGCATGGGTGCAAACCGCCAGAAAAAGGCTGGCAGTCGGGGACTCGTAATCCCCTGGGCAGGGATTAACACTGTTGGGGCAAAAGTGGCGGAATACCGCCGGCCCTGGTGGTGCGACCGTGGCGCTTCCGCCGCGGTCGTAATACGCCTGGAAGCACCGCCAGCCTGTTGGCAGTGCTTCCGTCATTTTAGCCCTGGCGGTCCCGTACCGCCAGGGTCAAAATGAGCCCCCTATGTCTTTTAGTGGGTGACCTCATCCCCCTTATGTTCCATGTTAGGAAGTTGTAGTCTGCCATGCTGATGTATTTATAACAAAGCGGACCTCCCAGCCCCCTGGGAACTTCGCTCCCCACCATCCAATTGCAGTACTTTGGTATCCAGGACTCCCAACCCCCACATCACCATCAAAACATACAACTGTAAACCCCAACTCCCCTTCCCCAGGGCACCTCTCCAACTGTAGGTTGCCCAGAAAACAGTGCAACAGTGCAACTTAGTCAACAAGTTAGGTAGAGTTCTCGCCATTCCCCACTGAGTGGCTGAGAAACCAATAGGGGGTGGTTCCGTGACCGTCAGGGCCTCCTGTCTATACTGTTCTCCTCACCTCAGGTCCAGGCTATCGTTCCCTCAACCCAGTTCATCCGCAGGTTGTGGGGTTACTTTCGGGGCGGCTTCGGAGTAGCTGGAACCAGCCCCTGAGGATACAGATGCATGATCTGAGTCTCTCCCGCTACCTTCCGGCGAGGAAGCCTTCCTGCTCATGGATGCCACCGCCTCCAAAGCTGCCTTTTTTGCCAATTCTTTTTGAGCCACGGTCGGTTCAGCTCGTGGGCGATTCCTATTCCGCTGTCTCCTCTGGCCTTTACGGCCTTCACGCCCTACTTGGTCGTTCCTATTACGATGACCTCACTCCACTCCGCGTGCCTTCAGTCACTCCCATGCCTCTTCGGGACTCTGGAAGAATGTGGTTTTGTCATCAACAATCACCCTCAATCTGGCTGGGAAAAGAAGTGAGTACTGAATCCCTTCTTCTCTGAGGGCCCTTTTCACTGCCAGGAATGAGGCCGTCTAACTTGGACATCTATTGTGAAATCTGGGAATAGTGTTACCACACCATTCGCCACCCTGAAGGGTCCGGCCTCCCTGGCCCTCTGGAGCAGAGCATCTCTGTCCTTGTAATGCAGCCACTTAGCCACCACCACATGTGGTGGCCTTCACGGCACCAGAGGTCTCGAGGGCACCCGATGTGCCCGCTCCAAGGTGAAGAATGGGGTTAGGAGCTCCGGTGCTACCGTTGTACGCAGCCACTCCTCAAGGAACTCCACCATGTTTGTTTCCTCCGCACCTTCTGGCAGACCTACAACTCGTACGTTGTTCCTGCAGTTTCTCCCTTCCGCTTCTTCTGCCCTGCGCTCCAGGCGCAGAACTCGGTCGGTTAGATTCACTACTGTTGCTGCCAGGCCATCGTGTTTCGGTGTTAGATCCGCTAGCGTTGTCTCTGCCTCCCTCACTCTGTCCATCAGCTTTTGGAGGTCTGCCCTCAGCAGACCTACTTCAACTGCAACCTGATTAATATCATGTTGTAGGGTTGCTTTGGTATCCTCAATTGCACCCAAGATCTTATCCAGTGAAGCCTGCACTTTGGGTTGCGTGAGGTCTTCCATATTCCCCCTATTGTGGGCGCTTGGGGTTTTGCAGCTCATTACTTTGCCCCTGTTCCATTTCCTGGAGGTCATCAGCAGTATACAGCGTTGTAAACTAAATGTCTAATGGATAAAGGGCCTCTCGCCTGAATGTCGCCAAAGCATGCCGGACCCAGAGTGGGCCACCCTGGCGTGAGTCGCTGTGTCGGAGCGACAGTTCTCCAGACCGGTGGGGGCCTCCTCTGCCGGCCCCAACCTACTTTGATGCTCTCTGCGTGCTTGTCATGCTGACCCGACTCTTCCAGGGTGCCAACTGAGATCACCCCTCTCAGCTTTGGGTAGGGTCAACGAGTTGAGGCGCAGGAGGCCGGAATGGACGGCCCAAGTTCCCAAGGGCACTCTCTCTGACCCATGATAGTGCCAGCCACTGCACACTGTTCCTCACAGCTCTTCAGCACCCCCACCGGCTGGGCGCTGCTTCCCCCGCTGCACTTCTAACTGCGTGGTGCCTCACCAGGTTCACCCCTCCCTGGGGCCCCACTCACGTGGCCTCAAAGGAGATATGGGCCCGCAGGCGAGAAAAGGGTGGGGGAGGGGTTCCCTGTACCTTCATGTGTTGCCCCTATGCCTCTGGGAGGATCCGAGCGGCCCTCGGTGCTTCCCTCACCCTCTCTGCATCGCGTCCGGCTCAGCACCTTTGGGAGCAACATGCGCTGGGCTCCAACTCCCGGCTGCGGCCTCTCTGCCAGGAGCGCACTGGGATAAAGCTCCTTGTGTCCACCTGCGGCACTGCAAGGGTGGCGCTGGGTCCGCGAGGCCGATGGGGCTCGAATGGGGCCTCCCGCACCTCCGCAATTCTTCTTCGGGGTCTAACAGCGCCCGATCGTCTCCCGCCGCACCTCGTGGCCTCTCGCTGTCTTCGTCGGTTCGGCGTTCGTGCGTGTGCACCAGGCTTCAGGGCTACGCTCTGATCCTTGTCGAGGCCGTCCCCTTGTACTGCGTGGGGCCACTCCAGAGATCTCTAACTCGCCCCGCGGCTCCCCACCGGGTCCGGCCGACCCTTCCTGCGCGTCCTTCACTGCTGGCCCCCGGGGAGGATCTATTTGTGCAGGATCTTTAACAACCCCCGACGGAGCCGTTGAATTACTTGCCCGCCATCTTGGCTGGGTTAGCCACACTCCTCTACTTCACACACTTAACAAATGGAATACTACCAGGTGAGTAAACGTCCTTTGAGAGTTGACACACAGGTGTCTTTGGGAAAGTAAACACTGGGCTGGTGTTTGGAATCACAGAAACAGGGCCTCATGGGAGTTGTAGTCAAGTCTATCCCTCTATTTCACACACTACCCAAATGTTGGGTATTACATTTCATTTCTGTAGGAAGACTGCATTTAGTTTGGAACATACATTTATATGTTTAGGCATGCCATGAGTCCAGGGATTATTTCTTGAGGTTGCCAAACTTAGAGGTACCATTCCATTTTATGGCATGTGATGTGCCTTGGTAGCTGTGCTGTTTAGTTCAACAGTACACATTGACAGTCTTACATCTCAGATTCTCTCTGGGTATTGTATGTTTAAATAGACAATGAACTACACAGTTGGAAAAGTTGAGCTGTGAGCATGCATGACATTTCAGTTTGTCAAAGGTGTTTGTGTTGTAACTTACCAGACTCCACTTTCCCAGGTATTCCTATCAGGTCATCAGGATGCAAGATGGCCAAGACCTTCTCCTCCCAGGGAAAGAGCTGCAATGGGGCACTGGGAGGGTACCACCAGTCTTGTTGGCTTCCATCTTTTGCCTGGAGGCCAGGAAATGCACCTTGCCCCTCATGTCATTCCACCTCTTCCTAATGTCCTCCTTTGTGTACAAGGTGGTACTTACAGCATTCATCAGTCGATTATCCTTTGCCACATTTATATTTTCCTACTGAGAGGAGTGTGTTGGACTTGTGCTCCAAATACTTGTTCCTCTACTGTTATGATTTTATCCACCATGACTCTCAACTCATCTTCAGAAAAATGGGAATTTTTTGGACATGACATAGGTGTAAATTAAAGTAGGTGATAGGGACTTACTTACCGTAAACATGATATCGGGAGTAGGTGGAAAAAAAGTGCATGAAAGTTTTTGAGTAGGGTGGTGAGAAAAGGGATGCCTTATCTATGAATGATGAGAAAATGTTGGGGTCTGGTCTCTTTCTTGCAGAGGTAAGGCAAATAATCATGGTTTGTGAAGGTTTTATTTATAGTGTGTTCTGCAGGTGTGTCCACTGGGCCCAAAATTGTCAGCTTTGTTGTTTTGAAATTCATCCAATGCGCACTTATCTGTTACTTTGCTAAATGCGGACCGCGGTGGTCGACTGCCACTGGCTAACTGTTGCTAAGGGACTGGCACGATGACTGTGTGTTTGTAATAGGCTCAGTGGTTGGCCGCGGCACTGACAGCACTGGAGGTCAGACCACCTAGATAACATACTGCTGCACCACTGGTGGTCTGACTTTTTGCATGGTGGGTGGAGGATCTGCCTTTTTACATCGTAATACGGCGGGCTAGAGATTGCCGACGTAGCTGTCTTTTCAGGAACTGCCAACATGGCAGTCTGGCGGTCTGACCGCCAAACTCTTTATCAGGCCCTAAATGTAGACAAGTCTACAAACAGCCAATTTGCATTTGAACAAAAAAAATTATAGCACTAACCTATGTCCCTGTCAAAGAGTTAGCCAACCATTACTATTTACTGCCAGAAAGCCTTTTGTACCAACAAAATGTAGACAAACTAAGCCACCTAGGGCCAGCTGTAGTAATGGTTTTTCACGTCGCAAACAGCAAATTTCGCTGTTTGCGATGTGCAAAACCCACATCGCGATGCCCAATTCCCATTTTGCGAGTCGGTAACCTGGTAATGCTGCATTGCTTTGTGACCGTGAACGCGGTTGCAAAGCAATCACAGTTACCACCAGTGTTACACCGGTGGTAACCCATTCGCGAAAGGGAAGGGTCCCCATGGGACCCCTTCCCCTTTGTGAATGGCCAGGAAAACATTTTTTCAGAGCAGGCAGTGGTCCTATAGACCACTGCCTGCTCTGAAAAAATTAAACTGAAACATTTCATTTTTTCATTTTGTAATGCATCTCGTTTTCCTTGAAGGAAAACAGGCTGCATTAAAAAAAAAAAACTGCTTTATTTAAAAGCATTCGCAGACATGGTGGTCTGCTGTCTCCAGCAGGCCACCATCCCTGTGAATGCTGCGAGACGCAAGGGGGTCGCAAATTGCGACCCACCTCATTAATATTAATGAGGTGGGCTTTTGCGACCCCCTTGCGAGTTGCAGATGTTGTCAGGGACACCATCCTGCATCCTGAATTGCGACTCGCAAATTGCGAGTCGCAATTCAGCACATTGGTACATCTGGCCCCTAATGTATTATTTCAAATACACTCAGGTTAGCAGACTGCATCGCTCTGGACTCAGATGCCAACTCAAGTTCCAAATACTAGGGGTGGGCGGTCAACTCCGCTCCGCTGGCAGAGTTCACAGGCTTTTGGCACTCCGCACTCCAATCGGAATGCAGAGTTCAGAAAAAAAACATTGCTACCCATCGCAGAGCGCAATTCACTGGTGCGGCACGCACTCATCTATCCTTTTGTAAAAACTAGTATCCGTCTTTTGCTTGAATTGAGTCCCACTCCTAATACACTAGGGGGAAACCCACGCTGCATGTCAA
Source organism: Pleurodeles waltl (assembly GCF_031143425.1). Taxonomy (NCBI): domain Eukaryota; kingdom Metazoa; phylum Chordata; class Amphibia; order Caudata; family Salamandridae; genus Pleurodeles; species Pleurodeles waltl. The sequence continues at coordinate 494,349,433 of NC_090448.1, forward strand.
GCCTTGCTCTGAAAGTGTGCCGGGCTCTATACTTCTGGTTCTGGCTTAGAGGTGACCAGTCAGTCATGATGCTGTGCTTGAGCTGCCTGAGAGCATTGTGGCTTCTGAACTCCTGCAGGGTGGGTGTCTGATCCCCTCTAGCTCTCGCAGCACTCTGCTGGTACTCCACAGCCTTGTCCACCACACACCATCAGCCGGTCACCAGGGAAGTGCTGGAGGATGAGGACGAGGATTTCAAGGAGTACGAAAAGGTGAGTGAGTGGGTTTCTGATGTCACACATGGCTTGGGTTGCAAGTGTGACATCATTCTATTCATGTCATGTGACTTACTACAGTACAGATGTGACGCATAGCCGGTTGCCACATTCTTTTCCACAGTAAGGTTTCTAGACTATCTCATGTCACCAAGGGCATAATGCACTTTAATGCGTATTCCTTCACAACCAAATATGCCCTTGGAGTTGTATTCCCAGTTCACTTCCGCTAATCATAATAAACAATGATTTGTTTTTAAGGAAAGCCTGGGACTGGTGAATTGTGACTCCACCCTTAGTGATTCAGAATAGCCTATATTTGTCACTCCCCAAGCAGGAGGGAGTCTCAGTCAGTGCACCAGCACTTTCCAAGCTGTCTCAACTAAAATGCTCATTCAGACAGTACAGTGGCAGAGGTGAAGTATCATGTTCAACCTGTAATTGCTACTTACTTGTTATGGGATCGAACACATCGACATGCACCATGAAAAGTGGGCAATTTAACAGTGTGTTATCAGAGTAGCTCTCTCTGGGTACAATGGCACAATGCTATGACCTGAAGTTCTGTTACCATATTTAATTATGAACGCCAATCATGAGTAAATTAGGACTAGGAGGCATTCCTTTGCACATGGAGCTCTGCGAAATTTCACTGAGTTTTTAGATGACTCAGCTGAATACTGCAGAGTAGACCTCCATGACTTCCGCCCACCTCTACCATATACCATATCATGGTGGAGTGTCCATGGCAGCACTTTGACACAGGCACACAAAAACAAACAACACAGGAAAAGGATTGCACAATGAATTCAAATCAACACTAGGCAAAACACTTTATAGAAGTATCACAAAAAGAGCAAAACACCCAATAAATACAAATTGAGCAATCTGGTAGCTAAATTGTCCCTGAACTTAGCATATAAACCAAGATAATGCATGACATGCTGCAATCTAAAGTCAAACTCTTCATAAATAACAAAGGAGTACATTAATTAGAAATGATTGTTAAAAGCATACTATGAAATAAATCTTAACTTACCAATGTCCTAAGAAATTACCACAAAATGTAAACCAACATAACGAAACATTTTTATAAATAATAAATATAATATTTTAGCACATCAGTGAAAAAGTACATATATTTCCAATGTTAATAAAGCCAATGATAATAAAATTATACATACATTATTTAAAGAAAAAATGTAACAGTCACCAACCAAGAAACTAAAATCAAACTCAATCCATCACATAAATACATTACAAAACATATAACCAAACAATTCCTAATAACAGTCACATGATATTTACATAAACAATAAAATATCACATTCCCCACACAAAAGAATTGAAATAAATTAAACTGACTGTCCTGGAGCTGCAGATCTACCTCTGTATCTACATAGTCAAGAATAGTAATCCACTAAAAATAGGAATAATATTGTCGAAAAAGCCCCAAAAAATGCAAAAAAAAGAAAACGAATCCAGTGAAGCAATTCAAAGTATATAGTAACCATAAAAACCTGAAAACCCACCCGAAAAACACATTGCATTTAAAAAAATACAAATAAATCACACTTAACCATCAAAATATAAATAACATAATACAGTTTAACTTTAACATAACATAACAATAATGACTAAAATGGTGTATGAAAACCCAAACCTACAAACTAGTGAAAACCACCACTAGTAATACATCTAAATATACCACAAACAGCACTATTGCAAACTTGTACCCCTTGTCCATAAACCCCCCAACCCTCAAAACCCTTAAAAAATCCTTATAAAAAGACTTATCTGTTCTAATGAACAGCAGCCCCTTACTGCGATATGGGTCCCGGAAACTAGACTAAAAATAACACAAAGAGATTACAAAATAGATGGTAGTGGTAAAAAATGAAGCTAAAAAAAGAGTATCTTCCCATTGAAAGGAATTGGTAATAATAAAAAAGTGTTAAAAAAAAGTATGAAAATGTAAAAAAGTATTAAGTATGTAAAACATGTCAAAAATTTTACATTTTTAAAAAAAATGTAAAGTATAAGTTAAATATTAGTATAACATATATACAATTATTTAATGAAAAATCATATGTTAAAAAGATTTTGAAAATATTTATATAAATCAATGTAAGAAATATTAAAAAACTGTTAAAAATGAAAAATAAAAGTGGAAAATACACAACAGTACTTAAATATAATTTACTTTTTTTAATAAAACTAATTAAAACAATTTTTCTTTACTTAACTGTATGTAAATGTTTATTTTTTACGCCCATTATACATGTTTAAAAATGAACATTTACACAATACATACACTTTGGAAACAATTAAAATTAGAAAAATGTGGTGCGTCTTTATTCTATAAACAAATATAATTATTGATTTTATTGCTTACAAACAGAGAATTATGTTTTATTATGTTTCTAAACACCAACAACATTAATACAATAACACAAATTATTTCTACTATATACAAATACATTTTAACTGTAGGATTTCAGGCTCAAAATATAAAGTTAAATAATCACACTCCAACATAAACCATTTGTAAAAAAAAGTGTTGGACACTGAAAGGGTGTTAATTACTATTCCCTCTCCAATATACACCAATTTGGTGAATGCATTGGGCACTAAAGGAGTGACATTTACTGTTCCCACTCCGAGCTAAACCAATTCAGGAAGGCCTTTAAACACTAAAGGGTTGATCCAATCTAAGGCACTGGACACTGACATGGTGTCATTACGATTTTGACTCCAATCTAACCATATTGAAGGATGGTGTTGAACACTAATGGGGTGACATTTATTATTCCGACTTAAATCTAACCATTCTGGGGGAAAGTGTTGGACATTAAAGGGGTAGCATTTGCTATTCCCACTCCAGTCTAACCATACTGAGGGAAGGTATTGGGTACTAAACGGGTGATTTTTATCATTCCCAATTCAATCTACCCATATTTGGAGAAGGTGTTGGACACTAAAGGGGTGACATTTACTATTCCCACTCCAATATATATATATTATGGGAAGGTGTTGGAAAATAAAGGAGATATATTTACTATTCACACTTCAGTATAACCATATTGGGGGAAAGAGTTGGACAGTAAAGTTGTGACGTTTACTATTCCCACTTCAATTTAACCATACTGGGGGAAGTGTTAAACACTAAAGGGGGTGACATTATCTACTCCCAGTCCAATCTAAACCAATGTGGGAGGGTGTTTGATACTAGGGGGGTGACATTTACTATTCCTACTCCAGTCTAACCATATTAAGAGAAGGTGTTGGACACTAAAGGTGTTATATTGACTATTCCCTCTCCAATCTAACCATATTGGGGGAAAGTGTAGGACACTAAAGCATTGACATTTATTATTCCCACTTCAATCTAAACCAATTTGGGGAATGCACTAGACACTAAAGTGGTGATATTTACTTTTCACACCCCAATCTAACCATATTGGGGGAAGGTGTTGGACACAAAAGGGAAGATATGTACTATTCTCACTCCAGTCTAACCATGTTGGGGGAAGGCTTTGGGCACTAAAGTAGTGACACTGACTATTCCCACTTGCATACTAAAGAGGTGACATTTACTATTCCCACTCCAGTCTTGCCATATTGGGGAAAGAGTAGGACACTAAAGGCATGACATTTACTTTTTCCACTTCAATCTAACCATATTGGGGGAAGTGTAGGACACAAAAGCATTGACACTTACTATTCCCACTCCAATCTAAACCAGTTTGGGGAAGGCACTAGACACTAGGGGCCTCATTATGAATTTGGTGGTCTGACGGTAATACTGCTGCGGTGGCTGCTGCCAAAAGACCATCTTGTTGGCTATCATCTGACAGCTGTATTAAGAGTTAAACAGCTCGGACTGCCAAAAAACAGCCAATTTTCAGAAACCACTAGAACACTGGTGGACGAAAAAAGGCAGTTTGACCACCAGCACCGGCAGCTCAACAATAATCATCCATTCCAATTACGATCCACAAATCACAATAGCGGTTCTTCTATGGAAGAAAACCATTGGCAGTGTAAACCGTGGCTGGCTGAACTCACATCAGTCCGAACACTACACCTCATTGGATAGTTTGAATACCCCACACCTGACACACATTCACACAACCGATGAACCTTTGAACTGCACTATAAAACGCACCCCACAATCCTTTGCAACCAGAGCCACTCACAGCCAGAGACTAGCAAAAAAAAAAGAACTAGCGAAACAAACAATAGGAACCCCTACACATGTTATTCAGTACTCATCCCACACTTGCACAACATACATAACACACAATTCTCCAACCCACACAATACACAACAACCGTCACCCACTCACATCACAGGACCCACACCTCATTACTAAGATTTTTCATCCTTTTTTCACTACCTCACCCTCTTTACCACCACGTCCATGTCGCCACAAAAACACCCACGTTTCACGGATGATGAGTTGAGGGTCATGGTGGACGAACTGTCAGGGTAGAGCCATATCTATTTGGATCACAGGTCCAGCAAGCATCAACAGCCAGGAAAATTGAGCTGTGGCAAAGGATAGTCGACAGGGTGGATGCTGTAGGCACTTGCCCATGCTTAAGGGAGGACATCAGGAAGAGGTGGAACGACCTCAGGGGGAAGGTACATTCCATGGCATCCAGGCACCAGCTGGCAGTACTCAATACTGGGTGTAGGCCCCCATCTCCTTCTCCACAGTGCACATCATGGGAGGAGAAGGTCTTGGACATCCTAAGGGCCTAACAGAAATACCTGGTGTAGTGGAGTGGGGTAAGTAACAACAACATTTGTGTTACCAGATAGTTTTGTTTTGCATGTTCATTGATCACCTTTCCCCACCCCAATAACCAAAACGCCCACCAACCCTTTGTCCAAATCTCCGGATACCCCTCTCTGCCATGCCACATGTCAAGTAAACTCACCTTGGGCCACAGTGTTTGGGAAGGGCATGTGAAGTACTGGGAACTGACAGCACTACAACTCCCAGAAGGCACTATTCCACCATTAACAAAACCAGAACAGTGTACTAAATTTGAAATGTCTTGCATGTGAAACTAACACTCAAAGTTAACCATCCTGAAGTGTCCACCATTTAACAGTTCATGGCAATGACAGCTTTGCAATGGCCCACTACCAGTACTAATAAAAGCAAATCACAGCTACAGCTGTGTCCCATACCAAACTGGCCTCTGAGAAAAGCTCCCTAATAATATCATATACTCACCTGGGGGGACTAACTAAATGGAAAACTGGATGCACTTGCAGTACATCCAGACACAGGCCCATGTCAAAATGTAACTCCTATACTGTGTGCCAGCTCTGACACCATTATGCATTGCTCAGCTTGCCTTCTAGTTGACTCAATGATGCCTTACACCTCATTAGGAGAGAAATGTACATTGTCATGTCTTTACTCAGACAAGATATGAGGGCATCAGCAGCCATCTAAACACCAACATACTCCAAGAGCTTGGAGAATGCTTTATGCAGTTGCAAATCTCTGTGGCCCACATTGCACTAACCCAGATTTAGTAGCAGCTGTCATTGTCATTTCAGGGGATCATGTCAAGGCAGTGTGTGCATCTCAAATACCATGTTTAGTTGTCTAATTTATACATCACTTGTTGCATTACTTACAGCAACTGTGTGTTACACTTCTCCTGCACGTAACCTTGCCATCCCCAACATGGAGCGGACACCAGAGACTGATGCTACCTCTCTGGACGAAGGTGCCTTTGAGGAAAAAACACCTGGATGCCTGGACACTGAGGATGAAGCTGGCCCATCAGGGACAGGTGGTTATCAACCACTGTCAGCTTCACTCTGCACACAACAACCCCTCCCATCCCTTTTGCAACTACATCAGAGGAAACTATTCGCCACCAAAGCTGTGTCCAAAGGACAGTCTCTTCCATTGCATGGCCCCAAATACAGGTACCTGAGTCTCTTAATGTCACCCCTGAAAATTATGATCCTGCCTCCAGTGGGAATGGGCACACAGTGCAAAGGGCACAGATACGTGGGCATAGGATGCGTGTGAGGGCTGTTGTGGGCCAGAGGATGGGTGCTCCAAGGGACACAACTGACCAGCAGAGCATCTCCCTAGTCTTGGGAGCCCACCAAAATACCCAAGGCATGATGAGCCAGGTACTGACCATGATGGGGGAGACCCAAGAGCTGCAGAGGGACAAACACCAGGAAGCCATGCAGCAGTGGCAGGCCTGAAATGCCGTCCATTACTTGGGTGCTGAGGGGCATGAACACTACCCTGAGTAGGTTTGGCACCCAACATCAGGCCTCTTTGACTAGCAATGAGAGATCAGGCCCCTTTACATCTGTGGCTGGTAGTGAAATTGAGGCTTTGCCAGGGGAAGGGAATGCCTCAGACACCCTGCCCTCTGTAGCAGAAGAACCCCCCACAAACGTGGATGTCCACCCAGACAAACAGGAGGAGCAGATGCCAAGACAAAACCAACTGCCAGGAAGTGAACCTCCCCTGATTGGTTCCCCTTGTGTGTCACTGATACACCCTGTTTACTGTTCTGATACCTAATTCCATTTTCCTATTGTGTTTCCAAATGATGTATTAGCTACCCTAATGATTTTGTCCACCATGACTGAACCCTTCACTGTTAACTTTGTGTTATTTCTGTTTCTGATCACTCATTTTGTTGTGCACTCCACGATAAATACTACTTAACCACAGAACCTGTGTAAGTGTGATGTATCAGCCATATACAACTGTAATGTATGATAACTATTGTAGCAAAATCTTCCTCTCCAATGTTAAATGTTTGTCATGGTCATCATGTACTGGATGACCATGATACATATTGCATTGGGATTTTAACATAGACAAGACACAAATCACCTGTTTTGTACATATCCACATATTCTTTTGGAGAATGGCAATCAGCACATAGAGAAGTATTGCTGTGGACTTCAGCGTTTCTCCTTAGGTGTCATTCACTACCAACCCATAGAATACATAAGTTAGGGACATGTCACTCTTTCACCATCCTGGGAGGCAGGCATATTGGTTACATGTATCATCAGCTAAAGCCTTATCACATACCCATACCTTAGCTTCCAAAAAACCATAGCTCATAAAACAGAGGTCAGTACCAATCTCTTCAGTCATCGAACCTTCCAATTACCACAGTCAGAAATCTGTAGGCTTGACACTCACCTATGTCAGTCTTCAGACACTTGCACATTGGTCTGCAATGAAGATACACACTGACATCTAAGCACAAGTTAGTACACATACAAAACAAACCATAATGATGGTTGGGGGTCTGGAGACCACATTATGACGTGTTAGACACAAATGGACACACGCACAACACCATTTGAGACACCTGCGATACCAAACAGGTCATTTTGTGGAAAAGGACACTTCTATCCCACTGTCCTGACAGTCTGGGCATATAACACACACACCACAATTCTCATGCTAAACAGTAGCTGGTATACTCCATGTCCACTTCTCACGTCAGTCTGCAAATCCCATCTGCCTGTGACACTGTCTGAGATTGCCAAATGAGGATGAGCCAAACAGTCAATCTGTAAATCTTTGATTGACAAAGACTAGGTTTAGGCCAGAGTGGAACTCAAACATCACATTGTCATTGCATAACTACAAATGCGCATTTACAAAACAATAGACTCTGTACATAAGAGTTCAGTACAACAATCTGCATGCATATGATTCATATGCTTTGGAGCTTCTTAAGACCCCACTGATGATGGTAAATAGAACATTACCTGGCATGTATAACCTAAACAATACCTCAAGGAATCACATTTGTAACATCACATCACATACCTTGAGTCAGTTGAAGTACTGATTGATGCCATCTGCTCTGATGTCTCCAGCTTCATCCTCATCATGCTTATCCTCACTTGGCAAATCTTCATGTCTACACACAGGATCTGCTGGCTCCCCCTCATCGGTATGAATGGTATCTGACATCTCAGGGCAAGGTTGTGGAGCATGCAGCAGGCAACAATTATTTGACATACCTTGTAGGATGAATAGAGGAGGGTTCCTCCAGACTTGTCTATGCTGCAAAATATTGCCTTCAGGAGCCCAAACATCCTCTTCATGACACACCTTGCCTTTCCGTGGACCTCACTGAACAGGACTTTCCCTGGCATGGTTGGGTACCTCACTGGTGTCAATAACTAAGGGTGGTTTGGGTAGGCAGAGTCCCATGTAAGGTATAGTTACACCAATCCAAACTTTAATCAGACACACATGACATATATGACTTACCAACCAGCCAGGCCCTCTTTGTGTATAGTGGTGTCATCAGCAGTGGAATACTACTGTTCTGCATGATGAAGGAATCATGGACTGATCCTGGATATCTTTCACAAACTTGTGAAATGTATAGGTCAGCCAAAGAGACCACTTGGACGTTTATGGAGTGGATGTTTTTCCTGTTCCTATATACCTGTTCATTAGCACTTTGGGGAACTAAGGCTACATAGGTGCCACCTATGGCTCCAACCACATGTGGAATGTGTCCTAAACCATACAAATCTGTCTTCACATGGGCCAAATCCTCACGTTGGGGAAAAGTGATGTAGCTGTACAGGTGTTTCAACAATGCAGACAGTACAGCCTTCAAACCCAGACTGAACATGGGCTGAGACATCCCTGCAGTTAGGGCCTCTGTATTCTGAAAGGACCCAGTGGCCAGGAAGTGTAGCACTGACATGATTCGAACGATGAGAGGTGTGCTATTGGGATTATGAATGGCAGTCATCAAATCTGGCCCCAACTGATGACATAGATCCATATTTGTATGCCTATCCTGGCAATATGTTTGCATTACATGTCGCTCCTCCATGGTCTGCAGGTCTGCTAGTGGATGGGACACTGGAGGTTGTCTTGCTCTCCTTAGGCCAGGGTAACTTTGTGGGACAATACCAGAGTGTATGTAAATGACTCAATCTATACATCATAAGTATGATCACAACAACGTCACACATATACATGTATCATGTCACATGGAACAGTGAATATGTGGTTTTCAGCACATAGCTATGCAAACATGAAAATGTTCTGTATTCCTATCCTCTAAACCCTGTACTCTAAATGGAGACACGTCACTGACAGTAAAAGTTACATCAACCTAGTTGACATGTAACACATATTTGTTGCACCTATAGTATCTTCAGATTGTCATTTGTATGCTGACAACACTGTTTCATGTACATAACCCAAAATACCTCATTTCACTTCCTCTACTAATGACATGCACATTGATATTTCTAAACTGTAAACCAGCACTTAACACATTATCATAGATATGAGCTTTCAGGAAATGACGCACCTTTCATAACCTCATCATACATATACGAGGCCTAAAATGGCAGCTGCCTGACTTACTGTACAGGACATCAGGAAGTGACATGAGTCCCCCGGTGGATGTCGTCATGGCGGTGGGCAGTTACAACTGTGGTGGACATTGCCATTGGAACACATTGCTGCCTTTGGTGGACTGGGCCAATGGCGATGTCTGTCGGCAGTGACAGTCCTGTACGTGGCGGAAGTGGCCCCATCTTATGCACAATCCCTCACTTGACTCCTGACACTGCTGCCAGCAAGACCTCCACGACCTGAGCTGTTGTGTATTGCCTCTGGGAACAATCATGCCACATCTTGCACGTAATAAGGCCCCTGCCTTTCCTCCAAAAGAGCTGGACAAGCTGGTGAAGGAGGTCCTACCCCTGTATGAACAGCTACATGGTGCACTAGAGGAGCAGGTGAGTCCAATGCAATACCAATGGGTGAAAGTTAGAGTGTATGATGATGTAGATGAAATGTGCAGGAATGAAGGATTGAGCCATCATGTGTGGGTAGATGGACATGTGCACATGTGCATGGAAAGATGTTTACTACTGATACATTGTAGGTGCTGTGTGAGGTATGTACCCTGATCCACATATGTACATTACAGCATTAACATTAATGTTGGTGTGACAAATAGTTGTAGAAATGTACCATTTTAAAGACCTTCTTGTGGTCTGGTCATATGTTTCTAGCCAAACCCTGTCTCCACTTCACACATGGTTTGACTTCAGAGGGTGACTTGAAAAAGAGTTTGAAGTGTGAGGAAAGGTATGTTTGGCTACTTGAACTAACTTGATTTTTAATCCCACTTGTTTTGGGATGGAGCATGTGGATATGACTTTCTCCTCTTGTCTGTGTCATACATGCAGGTCAATGCCAACCAGAAAAAAGGGATCTGGCATGCCATCGCCAAGAAAGTGTGGCCCCTGGGGGTCCACAGCCAACAGAGCACCCACTGGAGGAAGCGGTGGGAGGACCTGAAATGCTGAGCCATGACGACCGCTGAAGCCCAGCTGGAGATGTCCTCCCAAGAAGGAAGGGGTGCCCATTGGATCTTGACCCCCCCCCAATGGCCCGCATATTGGTGGTAGCCTACCCTCAGTTGGATGGGCATTTGAGGCTGCACAGCAGCCACAAGGGGGTAAGTACTGACTACACCCATTTACATCCCTCTGCCAGGTCAATATGATGTGAAAGACTCAAAACTGTGACAATGAGGTAAGTGCAAAAGATTAAATGTCTCCTAGGAACACCTAGATGCACAGTCCTCAACATTGGTACATAGGTGTGAACATAGTATTGTGAATGGAAACATAGTACTCACCTATATTATTCCTTCTGTACAGTAGCATATGATAATTCACATGTGACTGTGTCATATGTGTACCACTATACTGCTCTTAATACCCTGATGTTTGTTCCTTGCCACCTACAGATCCATACTTCCAATATTCTGATGATAAGTCATCCTGGTCTTTGCCCTCTGTCCGTTCAATGCCCCTTGATCTATCTCTATGTTCAACATAGAGTCAGACATGTTGAAAACAGTCCTACTATTCCTGAGGGTCAACTTATTGTGAGGCTGTGATCTCAATCTGGCATTTCACATTCCACACTTGCTACACTTACTCAGACCTGTTAGGTGGTGTCCCCATTGGTAAGTGAGGACTAAACATTGGCACCTGTGATGTTTTATCAGAATGGACATCCAGCATGTAGTAAACCATGGTGGCATAACTGGACTCCTTGTGCAGCCCATATCATTGATATGAGAGCTCAGAATATTAGTACCATGTACATGTTGTTTGGATGGTAAGTGGATACACAGCAATTTCCTATTTCAATGTGTTGTTGGCAGGCTAAATAGGCCATGACATCCTAGTAATAGGTACAATCTAAACTGATTTTTGCCAACATTGAGTGTAAATAGTTAGGTTCTGCCATATATCAACATCGTGATACAAATTTAATATAGTTACATTCACTGTTCTGGATATGTTTTGAAGGTTTTTTGTATGGAATCCTCTTGTTTCTGCTTGTAGGAAAGTACCCTCTTTTTGGCATGGTTATCCCCACGTTTTGCCTGCTGTCAGTGTGTTTTGACCGTGTTCACTGGGATCCTGCTAACCAGGACTCCAGTGACTGCACTCTCTCCCCCTAAATTTGGTTGTTCTTGACTTTGTACACCCCACAATTGGCATACTGGTACCCACTGTAAGTCGCTAATATATGGTACCTAGGTACCCAGGGCATTGGGGCACCAGGTGCTCCCTAGGGCTGCAACATGTATTATGCCACCTATGGGAATCCATGCAAAATGTGTCTGCAGGCCTGCCATTGCAGCCTGCGTGAAAAGGTGCATGCACCATTTCACTACAGGTCACTACACCAAGTCACTGTAAGCCACCCCTATTACAGGCCCTCCTAGCCCAGAGGGCAGGGTGCAGGTACCTGTGTGTGAGGGAAACCCTACATGAGCAGACGTGTCCCTAAGAACTCCAGCTCCAGTTTTCCTGGACTTCGAGAGTGTGGGGAAGCCGTTTTACCTGTGTACTGGAAATAGGTCCCTATCTATGTCCAGCTACATAATGGTAACTCTGAACCTGGGCATGTTTGGTATCAAACATGTCGGAATCATACCCCAATACTATTGTCAGAATTGGTTGTATTATTCCATGCACTATGGGGGCTCCTTAGAGGACCCCCGGCATTGCTCCTACAAGCTTTCTGGGGTTCTCCGGGCAGCCCACGCTGCTGCCACCCCTCAGACGTGTTTTTACCCTCCTACTGCTTGACCAGCTCAAGCCCAGGAAGGCAGAACAAAGATTTCCCTTGTGAGAGGGAGGTAACACCCTCTCGCTTTGGAAATAGGTGTTACATGGCTTCGGAGGGGTAGCTTCCCCACTGGTATGCTTTGAAGGGCACATTTGGTGCCCTCCTTCCACAAACTAGCTTGCATCAGTCCACGGACTCCCGGTCTCTGCTCTGGAATGAAACTGGACAATGGAAAGGGGAGTAACCACTCCCCTATCCATCATCACCCCAGGGGTGGTGCCCAGAGCTCCTCCAGGTGGCCACTTGATTCTGACATCTTGAGAGGCCTCTGGGAGCATCTGAGTGGCCAGGACTGGCAGGTGACATTAATGCCCCCTCCTGATAAGTGATCACCCTCCTAGGTGACCAATCCCCCTTTCTGGGCTATTTAGGGCCTCCCACTGGGTGGGTCTTCAGAGTCAACGTGGATGATCCCAACAGAATTCATCTGCAATGTTTACTTCACTTTCTGGTCAGTGGAGCAGCAACTGGATCCTCCAGGAACCGACAATCTGCATCTACAGCAACAACTCTGCTCTGCAACATTGTTTCCCCAGCTCCTTCCAGCAACTGCAACATTTCCCCAGCTGTGCATCCTCTGAGGGTGATGAGCCTCCAAGAAGGAAGAAGGAATCTCCCTTGGAATGAAGGAGTCACTCCCCTGCATCCGCAGGCACCAACTGCAACAACAACCGGCTGCATGGATCTCCTCTCCTCCAGAGCTGCATGGATCCTGCATCACAGGTAGTAGTCTGGAGTAGTCCCCTTGGTCCTATCTACCGGCTGTCTAACTTGGGAGATGGTAAGGCCTGTTTTCATCTCCTCCAAGGGATATTCGGGGTCTGTGTAGCCCAGCACTCTTCCCTGTAATGCACAGTCCCCTGCATGCTTCTCCAGTGACGTGGGACTCCCTTCTGGGTGTGCTGCATGGACCTCACAGCATCTCCTGAGCTTGCTGCCTGTGGGTAACCTGGGGGGGCTGTCTCCTCTTCCTGAAACTCTCCTCACTGTTAAGGGTCACCCAGCACTCCCCTTCATGGGTTGAGTCCTCCTGGACCTTGCTGGTCCCCGGCAGCTCTGTATTTCTTCTTCAATGACATTTGCCTATGACAAGGCTTTGGTGGTGGTTTTTCCACACCACTGACTGACTGCAATCCTTCTTCCGGGGTAGAACGTTGACTGCATCACTTCAGGAACTCTTCAGTTTCTCCAGTGCTACACTGATGACTGTCTTTGTTCACTTTTGACCTGGTCCTGCATCCACAGACGGGTGTGTAGTGACTCCTGTCAACACTGGACACTCCAATGTGAACTGGACTTGGTCCCCTTCCTTTACAGGTCTTTCTCTACCAGAATCCACCTTTGGTTTCTTGCAGTCTTGTCTGGGTCTTGCAAAATCGTGTTCTGAAGCCCTTTTGGTGGGTTTGGAGGGAACCAGGTACTTACCTCTTTTCTCCTAGTCGCTGGGGATACTCTGGTACTTATCTTTTGGGGTTCCTAGTTCCTTCAGCGCCCCTTTACTGATTCCACTTCCTTGGGTGGGGGCCCGACTTTTGCATTCCACTTTCTTGGTATATGGTTTGGTCCTCCCCAGGGCCTTCAGTACTTACTATTGTTGTCACTGTTTTCTATTGCCTTTTATGCTAATTCCTGACTTCTAATGTGTTTATAAAAGTGTGTTTGCTCACCTGCTAGTGGTGTGTTGCCTATACAGTATTTTAGTATTTGTGTTACCATAGTAAAGTACCTTCATTTTTGTAACACTGTGTGGTTCTTTCATGTAAGTGTTGTGTGACTACCGTAGTATTGCATAAGCTTTTCATGTCTCCTGGAAAGGTCGTGGCTGCTCATCCACAGCTATCTCTAGAGAGCCCTGGCTTCCTAGACACTGACTATACCTCACTAATAGGGGATACCTGGACTTGGTATAAGGTGATAACACCATAGATGCTCACCACACATCAGGCCAGCTTCCTACTGCACTGACTTAATTGTTTTGCAGGTGTGGTAGTTCACCTTCACATGTTGTTGGAATAGTATGCGTAGTCAGTCATTTGGCTTGCCTCAAGGTGTATGTCTCAATCATGTTAAGCTCAGAAGTGTGTTGTGGCATTGTAATGTTCATATACAGATGTAAGATTGATCATGTCTGAAGTGTGGATAGTGATGTTTCCACTTGAATAATGGGCAATTGATGTTGCCACTCATCAGGATTAGTTGTACTGTATGTGGTTTCATGCACACAACAGGTGTTTATTGTATTTAAGGTGTTGGTATAGTACCTGGGGTTGCCTGTGGGTGAATCCTGGAGGTTACGTCGGCCCCAATAAGTGTACATGACTTTGTTTACAGTTGTAGAATGACTAAGATGAGTAGCTCAACAAAGAATGTAACATCCTTTCCTACATGACTACTGGGACCTGTGCTGGTGACGTGTGTTTAGACTCTATCGCTGACCTTTCTGAAAAGGCAAATGTAGTTGTTGCATGTTTGCAAATATCTATTGTGATGGTTGTGGACTCTATGACATGTAATGGTTTGGGCTTTTATGCAACATGCTGTCTTATGTTTGGCATATGATAAGTTCCCTTTCCTGATACATCCCATCAGCTAAGAAGGTAGGTATGTGTGGATTTTATGTATGTAACATGTTGAAACGAATGTTACCACTTTTCCCATTGCTAGGTTATTGGTTGACTATGTTACTGTGGATAGGGACTCAGATTTATTTCGGCAAGTCAGGTTGTCATGGAATGGTTATTGTGATAGCTCTACTGATATGTTATAGTAGGTGTGCAATAGGTGGATTAGCTGATGTGTGACATTGTTGTAATGTAGGGGTGTGGGCACTAACCTGGTTCTACCTGGGGGTGTACTACAAGTAGTTGTAATGTGATTGATGTGTACAGTGTGACGCTAGTGTTTGAAAAGCATATGATATCCCTACCTCTCGTTCTGCTTTCCAGCATCAGCATCGGCAGGCAAAGGAGACAGGGCACAGCTGAGTGGGGAAGCTGCTGACCACGGGACCTCAAGTCATGATACCACGGACACAGAGGGACCCAGTGGCGCAGAGGATGCGGGGAGAGTCATAGGGGAGAAAGGATCCACGTCATCAACTTCGGAATCCTCTTCCATTGGACACTCCCTGGTGGACCCATCTAGAACCACCCCAGCTCCATCTCTGTCTGCCACCACCCTTTCTACCACCACCCTCCCTGTAGCTCCCCACCCAGTTGCACGTGCCCTCTCACCCAAGAGGGTGGGCGTCTCCTTTGCTGCAGGCACCTCTTCCACAGCCCCTACTAGCCCTGCTACCCTCAGTGAAGAGGCTATTGACTTCCTGAGGTCGATCTCTGTGGTCAGTCGACAATCGTGAATGCCACCACTTTCCCACTGGACTAACCGGTGGAAACCTTGGTTTCCACTGGTCAGCCCAGCCCAGCAGGAAAATCATAATGAGACCATCGGGGAGGTGCCACTACATTGGCAGCCACCCTGTCGGGAGTTTGGCAACTAGGAACACCCAGACCCTAAAGGCGTGGTATTTACTATTCCCACTCCAATCTAACCATACTGGGGGAAGGTGTTGGACACTGAAGTGGAAACATTTACTATTCCCACTCTAATCTAACCATATTAGGGGAAGGTGTTGGACACTTACAGGGTCACAGTAACTGTTCGCACTCCAATCTAAAATATTTGGGGAAGGTGTTGGAATTAAAGAGGTTAAGTTACTATTCACATTTCAAACTTAGAGCCTGATTTAGATGTTGGAGGAGGGGAATACTCTGTCACAATTGGGATATATATCTCACCCGTCATATTACGATTTCATAATATCCTAGGGGTATCGTAATATGGCGGACAGGATATCCATCACATTTGTGACAGGGTATTCCCGCTGTCAACATCTAAATCAGGCCCTACGTCTTTTTGAGGAAGGTCTTATGTGCTAAAGACATGAAATTTACTATATACACTTGTTGGACTTTTTGCCTTACGCAGGGTCATCCCCAGTCTTTTTGCCTCCTTCCTCCTGGTTTTTCTGACCTCTCGCTGTTGGCTCTAGGACTCTGAGCACTTTAATACTGCTGACCACTGCTAAAGTGCAGGTGCTCTCCCATCTAAAGTTGGTATGATTGGTTTATACCTAATTGGCATATTTAATTTACCTATAAGTCCCTTGCACAGTGGTATCTCTATACCCAGGCCTGTAAATTAAATACTACTAGTGGGCCTGCAGTGCTGCTTGCGCCACCCACTGAAGTAGACTTTCAAACCTGTCTCAGGCCTGCTAGCGCAGGGCCTGTGTGCTCAGTTTTCTGCCACAGGGACCTGGCATCTAAACTTACTTGCCAGACCCAGAACTCCATAAGTCACCCCTAAGGTACGCCCTAGCTAGCCCTATGGGCAGGGTGCCATGTATGTAGAAAGGCAGGACATGTGCCAAGTTGCGTGGCCTGTCCTGGTAGTGACAAACAGCCTAACTGGTGTCTCACTGCTGTGAGTGCTACCTTCTCATAGGATTGCATTAGAAATGCCCTGCCTTATGTGTAAGGGGTATTGTCTGATTTATGAGGGGTAGCATAGGCGTGTTTGGTATGGCTGTGATTGTGATAATAAATGCTGCTTACTGGTGTGGGTGTATTTTTTATTGCTATCACAGAAATGCCACTTCTAGAAAGTGCGCATTTATCTGTGCTTATGACTCTGGTGTTTTGCAGCTTAACTCCAATCCACGTCTGGGCAGAGTGACAGTTGGGGCTTTGTGCATACTTTTCAGACAGCCTGTACACAGGGAGGGTGGAGGTGTCACAGAGGTGCATCTGCATACTGAATAGTCTTCCTGGGCTGAGAGAAGGGAGAGGCGGGGCACACCTGCATTTGTAAAGACTGTGCCCTGGCCTCCCACAATAGGGTCGTTAACCCCCACTGACGTTTGGAGCCTGTGCTGAAAGGAGAGAGGGGGCACTCCCAGAACCAGTTGTAACTGGCTGGAACCTCCTCTCCCTATCATTGTAAAACACTGCAAGAACTGACTATAAGTACAGGGGACTTTTCCCCACAATTTGGAGACTCTTGGAATCATCTTGGAACTGGACACCAAAGGCTGAAAGGACTCACCAAGAACCGCCATGGACTGCTGCTGCTGTGCTGACCTGTGACCTGCCTGGTCACTGTGAAGGACTTGCCACTTGCTGCTTTTCCCTTGTGCTGGCCTGTAGCTGGGCCCTCCACCTGAGGACCTTGTCTTAAGATTCTGCTCCCCAGGGGCAGGGTGCTGTGGCCCCTGACCCCTGCATCCATTTCTTCACAAGGGGTGCTTCTCCGTGGTTTGCAGCACGCTTATGGAGCCTTGGGAGCTTGTCGGCTCCTGGCTGCATTGTGCCCCTTTAAATAAGATCACCGCAGCGGCCCGGGAAGCTGGAAGAACACTCGCGCACCGCATCGGGTGCAGGCGAGTGTCTGCTCGGGCCCCAGGAGGGGTCCGATCTTCTTGTGGCTTCACAGCAGGACCAGGGGAAGGCGCAGGGAGTGCCCCCTTCCCCCTGGCCTCTGCCTTAGGAGCAGGACGCTCCTTTTCTGCTGTTAGGTAAAACGGGCATTATTGTGGCCCCCCCCCCCTTGGTGGAAGGGCCAGTAGAGGCCTGGGGGGGGCCAGAGATCGCGGGTCCCGGGAGGGGCCTGTCATTAAACCAGTGGGGGTGCGTGGTGCCCCCCTCCTACCCTAAGTTGTTTTTGCTGGCTCTGGCCCCCCTTGTGAGGGCCGGTTGAGACCCTGGGGGGCCCCCTGTAATCACAGTCCCCAGAGGGGCCTGTCTATAAAAGAGAGGAGGTGCATGTCGCCCTACTCTGACCCCAGAGTATAAGGGAGGCCCCCGTTTTGCGCATAGGAGCGCCGGGGGCCCCATTGTTCGCCTTCTAGGCACTGGAGGTGCCTTCATACAACCAGGTACTGTTTAAAAGACCAATATAGTTGCAATCCAAAGTTCTTTCTACAGACTTTTATTTGATTCATATATTACCTACCTGCGTTTGATGTTTTTACATATGTGTATGCAAATGTTCCTTTTATGGACATGCTTGCTAATATGTTTTTCTAACTTGCCATATGTTTCCTAATGTTCCTACTATGGGCATTTTATGATATTCTTATGACAAGTGCTGTGATGTAATAACGTGTTTTCCTGAATACTGCTTATGTTGCAGAATACTGAGTAACCTGTGTGTTATGTGTGACTACTGCTAGGTTGCAGAGTACCTAATGTGTAACGTTCTGACAACTGCTAAGGTATCAGGATAGTACTGATATGTGATGTTTGGTCTGATGCCTTGTGTACAATACAGCATATTTTCATATAATCTGGTGTTGTGTTTCCTTTGTGGTGGGGATATTGCGTCACGTGTGTTGTGTGTGTTGTGCAAACGCTTTACACATTGCCTCTGGGTTAAGCCTGACTGCTTGTGCCAATCTACCAAGGGGGTGAGCAGGGGTTATCTTGGACGTGTAACTCCCTTGCCCTGACTAGAGTGGGTAAGTTCTGCCTGGCTGAGGTGCATACCCTAGCCAACCAGAAACCCCATTTCTAACATTGGTCGTCAGCAGTGAGGATAGGACTTGCGCTTGCACAATACCATTGTGATTCATTATTTCACTACAAGGATTGCCTTTAGACCATCACATGTTTGGCTTCTCTTAACTTTCTCTCTTTGGTCATTTTTCCTGTTTTCAGTTCTCACGCTTGGGTATTGTGGTTGTCACAGTTGAGTTATTTGTACCTTTTCAAGATGGGGCTTACCTTTGATTTAGAGGACCTGCCGTTTTACACGCAGGAGGAATTAGAGGGGTTCTGTAGAGAGAGAGGTCTGCCTGTAGAAGGGGACCTCAGGAGATCTCAATTTCTTTGAAAGGTTTGTGAAATACCCAGGGAGGGAGTGTGCTTAGGGCTTACCCAGAGGATCCTGAGTGTAGCGAGGATTCCCAATGGGAGGGCTCCCAGACCTCATCCCTAGAGAGTGGTAGAGAGACTGATCAGGAGGGTGAGAATGACCGGTTGGGGACACCAGTTGACAGGCAAGGCCCCAGTGATAGGGAGTCCCTTGCTGGGTCCAGTGTAAGAAGCAGGGCTACCTCTCATTCCTTGACGCCTTGTGAGCTAAGAGATAGGCGGGAAGAGAGGGACCTGAAGTTGCAGTTAGCGCGCCTATCTGTTGAGGAGAGAAGGGTTGAGGTAGAGAAGGCCTTAGTACAGGAGAGGATGGCAGAGAGGGCCTTTGCCAGAGAAAGTCTCGCTCTAGAGCGCAGTCTGAAGGTTCTGGACTCACCAGCGCTGCAGGTGGAGTCCAGTGGTGGCAGCAATGTAGAGTGCTGTAGCAAAGATGTTCCTCACATACCCATAGATCTGGTACCTAGGTACCAAGAGGGGGGGTGACATATGTCAGGGGGTAAAGGAATATGAGAGGGCTCTGGTAGAGCGCAGGATCCCTGAGAAGGATTGGGGAACTGGCCTAGGGAGCTTTATTCCTGAGGAGGGGAGGGATGCCCTACTGACTCTAGAAGAGAGTGACAGGGAGGGATACTCCACTTTGAAGAACGCACTGATTGAGAAGTATGGTTTTTCCCCTGAGGAATACAGAAAAAGGTTTAGGGGTGGTAAGAAACTGTCCCACCAGTCTTGGGAGGAGTTTGTGGAGGATTGCTGCATTGCACTAGATGGTTGGGTGAAGGGTAGCACAGTAAACAATTTTGAAGGGCTGTTTAATCTGATTGTCAGAGAGCACCTGCTTCGTTGTTGTTTTTCAGAGTTACGCCAACACTTGTCAGTGTGTGAGCTCTCTGACTCCAGGGAGATTGCAAAGGAGGCAGACTTCTGGTTGCGTACTAGAGGGTCTGGTGTGGCATTAGGGGGTGTTCCTAATGAGAGTGGTCTAGGTGTTCCCCAACCAGGTGTGGTGGGAAAGGATTGTGTCGCAGGTAGGTCCCAGTGTATTGGGGCGGTTAAGGCACCCCATGTCCAGTCTCAGAGGAGAGGGAATGGGGTTGGGCTGAGGCCCAGGGTACCCGAGCTCCAGTCCCAGGTCCTGGAGGGTTCCATGAGTGAACGCCAGGAGGTGAGCCTAGCCTGTGCCGAAGGGCCAGCTGTTCAGAACGATCCCATTTTGTCATTAGGACTTGGGCGGGTGGCTGATAGCGTTCCACCGGTCCTGGTGTCTGGTAGTCTCGCTCTACAGCGGAGGAGGCGGAAATCCAGGCATAGGGTTGAGAGGAGGCTGCGGGCCCCAGTGGAGAACCTGGAGGGTCAGATCTGAGAGCAGATCCCCCACGGAATGACCTTGGTGAGACCATTTATGGGCTGGGAGGAATCCAGACTCTGTCAGATAGGCAGAGGTCAGGAGACCTGCGCCAGCCAGACTCTTGTGTGGCCCTTGGGGAAGGTGTTTCCATGGTGGGGGGTAGGTGTGCCCCCCAGGAAGTCCTGGTGCGCCAGGCAATGATTCAACCGCAGGGTGGTGACTCTGGGTTGGATGATCAGGTTCAGGGGGTAAACTCTGACCTGATGGGGAGTAGGTGTGCTCCCAAAGAAGTCCTGGTGCGCAGGCAGTGGTTCAACCGCAGGGTAGTGACTCTGGGTTGGATTGCCAGAATCAGGGTGTAAGCTCTGATCTGGTAGGGAGTAGGTGTGCTCCCAAGGAAGTCCTGGTTCGTCGGGCAATGGTCCAGTCTAAGGGTGTTGTCCCTGGACTAGATAGACAGGTTTAGGGGGTAAACTCTGACCTGGTTGGGGGGGCGGTTAGTGTGCTCACCCCCCGTGTGAAACTTCTGGTGGCTTCTCCCGAGGTGGGGAGACGCAGGACTCTGGAAGTGGGGTTCAGGGAGGGGGAAGCCCACCCCGGACCCTGGTGCAACCCAAGGGTGTCATCCCTAGGTTGGGTGGTCAGTCGCCAGGTAGTGATCCTGGGCTGCCGAGAGAGTTGTGCAGGGCTGCTGTACCCAGCACCCTGGCAAGTGTGGATTCTGGTGATACCCCTCCTAGGAGAGGAGGGCGGGATCCTAGGCGGAGGGGTAGAGGGAGGAGAGCCTCGCATCTAGCCCCTGTAAAACCTATCAGTGCGGACCCTAGCTTGGTGGATCAGTGGCAGGATAGAGCCCCTGAACTGATTGGAAGTGGAGTGGAGACAGGTTGCTTTGCACCTGGGGACACCACCCCCCACTCGTTATGGTTTCAGAGACCAGAGGCACCTAGATGGCCTGGTTCTGGCCATTGGCAGCTAGAGAACCCTAGCGGGTTGGTCTAGGCTGCCTGGGAAGCATTGACAGAGAGATCCAAGTGGAGTCAGGAAGGCGTAGAACTGGAACATGCCCCTGCTGTTGTGGGCCTGGGTCCTTGTTCTATCGCCCCAATCAGGGAAGTACATCAACGTATTGATTGTTCTCCCCTGGCTTTTGGCTGGTAGGGGGTTGTGTTGGACTTTTTGCCTCACGCAGGGTCATCCCCAGTCTTTTTGCCTCCTTCCTCCTGGTTTTTCTGACCTCTCGCTGTTGGCTCTAGGACTCTGAGCACTTTATCACTGCTGACCAGTGCTAAAGTGCAGATGCTCTCCCATCTAAAGTTGGTATGATTGGCTTATACCTAATTGGCATATTTAATTTACCTATAAGTCCCTTGCACAGTGGTATCTCTATACTCAGGGCCTGTAAATTAAATACTACTAGTGGGCCTGCAGTGCTGCTTGCGCCACCCACTGAAGTAGACTTTCAAACCTGTCTCAGGCCTGCTAGCACAGGGCCTGTGTGCGCAATTTTCTGCCACAGGGACCTGGCATCTAAACTTACTTGCCAGACCCAGAACTCCCCTTTTACTACATGTAAGTCACCCCTAAGGTACGCCCTAGCTAGCCCTATGGGCAGGGTGCCATGTATGTAGAAAGGCAGGACATGTGCCAAGTTGCGTGGCCTGTCCTGGTAGTGACAAACAGCCTAACTGGTGTCTCACTGCTGTGAGTGCTGCCTTCTCATAGGATTGCATTAGAAATGCCCTGCCTTATGTGTAAGGGGTATTGTCTGATTTATGAGGGGTAGCGTAGGCGTGTTTGGTATAGTTGTGATGGTGATAATAAATGCTGCTTACTGGTGTGGGTGTATTTTTTATTACTATCACAGAAATGCCACTTCTAGAAAGTGCGCATTTATCTGTGCTTATGACTCTGGTGTTTTGCAGCTTAACTCCAATCCACGTCTGGGCAGAGTGACAGTTGGGGCTTTGTGCATACTTTTCAGACAGCCTGTACACAGGGAGGGTGGAGATGTCACAGAGGTGCATCTGCATACTGAATAGTCTTCCTGGGCTGAGAGAAGGGAGAGGCGGGCACACCTGCATTTGTAAAGACTGTACCCTGGCCTCACACAATAGGGTCGTTAACCCCCCACTGATGTTTGGAGCCTGTGCTGAAAGGAGAGATGGGACACTCCCAGAACCATTTGTAACTGGCAGGAACCTCCTCTCCCTACCATTGTAAAACACTGTAAGAACTGACTATAAGTACAGGGGAATTTTCCCCACAATTTGAAGACTCTTTGGAATCATCTTGGAACTGGACACCAAAGGCTGAAAGGACTCACCAGGAACCGCCATGGACTGCTGCTGCTGTGCTGACCTGTGACCTGCCTGGTCACTGTGAAGGACTTGCCACTTGCTGCCTTTCCCTTGAGCTAGCCTGTAGCTGGGCCCTCCACCTGAGGACCTTGTCTTAAGATTCTGCTCCCCAGGGGCAGGGCGCTGTGGCCCCTGACCCCTGCATCCATTTCTTCACGAGGGGTGCTTCTCCGTGGTTTGCAGCACGCTTATGGAGCCTTGGGAGCTCGTGGGCTCCTGGCTGCATTGTGCCCCTTTAAATAAGATCACTGCAGCGGCCCGGGAAGCTGGAAGAACACTCGCGCACCGCATCGGGTGCAGGCGAGTGTCTGCTCGGGCCCAGGAGGAGTCCGATCTTCTTGTGGCTTCACTGCAGGACCAGGGGAAGGCGCAGGGAGTGCCCCCTTCCCCCTGGCCTCTGGGTTAGGAGCAGGACGCTCCTTTTCTGCTGTTAGGTAAAACGGGCATTATTGTGGGCCCCCCTTGGTGGAACGGCCAGTAGAGGCGCAGGGGGCCCCCAGAGATCGCGGGTCCCAGGAGGGGCCTGTCATTAAACCGGAGGTGGTGCGTGGTGCCCCCCTCCTGCCCTAAGTTGTTTTTGCTGGCTTTGGCCCCCCTCGTGAGGGCCGGTTGAGACCCTGGGGGGCCCCCAGTAATCACGGTCCCCAGAGGGGCCTGTCTATAAAAGAGAGGAGGTGCATGTCGCCCTCCTCTGACCCCAGAGTATAAGGGAGGCCCCCGATTTGCGCATAGGAGCGCCGGGGGCCCCATTGTTCACCTTCTAGGCACTGGAGGTGCCTTCATCCAATCAGGTACTGTTTAAAGGACCAATATAGTTGCAATCCAAAGTTCTTTCTACAGACTTTTTTTTGATTCATGTATTACCTACCTGCGTTTGATGTTTTTACATATGTGTATGCAAATGTTCCTTTTATGGACATGCTTGCTAATATGTTTTTCTAACTTGCCATATGTTTTCTAATGTTCCTACTATGGGCAGTTTATGATATTCTTATGACAAGTGCTGTGATGTAATAATGTGTTTTCCTGACTACTGCTTATGTTGCAGAATACTGAGTAACCTGTGTGTTATGTGTGACTACTGCTAGGTTTCAGAGTAACTAATGTGTAACGTTGTGCCAACTGCTAAGGTAGCAGGATAGTACTGATATGTGATGTTTGGTCGGATAATTGCCTTGTGTACAATACAGTATATTTTCATATAATCTGGTGTTGTGTTTTCTTGTGGTGGGGATATTGCGTCACGTGTGTTGTGTGTGTTGTGCAAACGCTTTACACATTGCCTCTGGGTTAAGCCTGACTGCTCGTGCCAAGCTTCCAAGGGGGTGAGCAGGGGTTATCTTGGACGTGTAACTCCCTTGCCCTGACTAGAGTGGGTAAGTTCTGCCTGGCTGAGGTGCATACCCTAGCCAACCAGAAACCCCATTTCTAACAACACTTCAATCTAAAACATTTAAAAGAAGGTAATACAAATTAAACATTGTATATACTCAATTAATACTTCATGCTCAAATGCATTTTTTAACTATAAAAAATAATACAATGACAAATCTATATGTACATATTTAAACATAAAAATGTGTACAAAAAAAATTCTTATAATTAAAAATTCATATAATTATAAAAACATTTACTACCATTCCTAATCTTTTTACCATAAACAAAATACAATCAAATACAATCAAAATGCAAAATTAGCAATCATAAAATTTTAAATGAATTAAAACCAATTTGTACTTATTTTTTTAACAATAAAATCAATGTTAAATAAACTTTCATATAAAATTATAGTTTTAAAACAAAATAAATGTAAACAATTTATAGTACTTAAAATAATTTCCCAGAAAATAATACATTGAATATATATTTTATTTAATATTAAGTTAACATTTATTAAAAATATTAAGTGTAATACTTGTATTAATAAAAAATATTTCTCAGAAAACATATACAATTTTAAACTTTTACATAAAAACAATTACTAGTTATTTTACTTTAATAAAATAAATGTTGAAATATTTGTATTTGTTAATTATGTTAATGTCTTGATGTATTAATATTTACCAATGTTTAAAAATGAATTGTATTCATATATATTTTATATAATAATTGATTTAAATTAATTAAAAACATTAATGTAACACAATTTAAAAAAGTAAAATATTGATTTGCATATCATTAATATTACTACCATAAAATTTACATTTACAAATGATATTACATACAACAATATTTTCTACATCAATATTAACAATATTAAAAACAACACTGAGGTAATATTGTTATAGTATTATTATTGGTAATATATTTGATATCCCTGTTGATGATATATCCAACATCCTGATATTCTTTACACAATATTTTTGTATCACAATATTTCTTTCCATTATTTTGTCCAAGCACAGTTATATGTGAGGGAGTTGGAGGGGGCGTGACCCACAGCATGTTGCCACTCAGAGGTGGTTGGGCTGAAAAAGCAGGAACAAGCAATCTTGCTTTGAGGCTGAAAAGTGAGGAATAAAACTCAATATGTGCTATTGACCATTTCAGACTGTGAGAGGGAGGAGTAGGCCCTAACAAAGGTGACACCAATAGAAGTACTTTTTTACTCATCGCTAATGTAAACATCCCTTAAACGTTGTGGGATGATCCAACATTTACCAGATAGCCAATCCATGTAATTACCAACAAGAAAAACACAAGAACACCAATGGCTGAAGGGGCTGACCCAATTCCACTCTCTGTCTGTTGTGTGTGTGATACCACTGCTCTGATAGACATGTAAGCTCCCATGTGCTGAACGTAAGAATACAGGCTTTCCATTATTTCCTACAGAAAGACTTTTGAACAGGGCCGGCTCTAAGGCGGTGTGACTGGTGCGACCGCACAGGGTGCTGTCTTCGGGAGGAGGCGTCGTGTTTACAAGTATATTATGATTTTAAAAACACTTGCTGCCAGCATTCCTTGCCTCCAGCTATTTTCAGGCAACATTAAAATTGTCAAGATAACTCAGTTATTAATGTTCTTTATGGAGAGAGATTGGAGCTCTGTCTAGTGGAAGTTTTGACTCATTGCAAGGTAATGCAGAGGGTAACCATGTCTGCTGCAAAGAACGTGTGTCATGCAGGTCACAAAGTTAAAATCCTAATATAGAACAGTGAGCTATTAACTATCATCAAAGAGCTGCATGCATTAGATTAGAGCATTTTGATTCTTTCCCAGTCTTTCATTAGCCTAATGTTGCAAAAAGGGTTCATTTGAGTAGAAATCACTCTTCCTATTAAATAGAAACCCCAACCATGGTCTTACATTTTTAATTCTGAGTCTGTGCTTCTCCAGAACAAGCACTTTTTAAATATACAGCCTACCAGTATGGATGAACTGTGACTGCTACACCTTGTAGTCCTCTGTCTTATTTAACATTTCCTATATGTGCTTTACACATGTGGGATTAAAAGTCTCTGTGCTCTGACACCCTACCCTACACTGGTATGAGTGATGCTATAAATCTAATTAAGAGAGAGTGGTTATGGAGGCTTGAGTGGTTCTGTTAAAATGGTGGTAAGGAGGGAATCAATAGCAGAGGTGGTCATTGTGGGGCGTCAACAATCATTGTCAAACTTGGCGCCACCAACGCTAAAACATGCCCTGCTTATTAAACAATCTTGCTTGCTTGCAAATGTATGATGCATTGTTTAGTACTTCAATAAGATTAAAATCGATGTCCTTAAAAAAATAAACACTGGATCAATCTGGCTTTGTCAGGGATAGAGAATTCCATGAAATTCTACGAAAGACTCCACGTAGGCTATTGCTCTACGTTTTGTCAGAACAGGGTGGAATTTTTACCACATGTGGTAAATTTATTTACCCTGTGATGAGGTATTTGCCACGTGTGTTAAATACCTTCTATTGTGACTTTGAAATGAGGCACAATATGCAGAATCCTCGTTTAACACTCCAAATTCCACATGTTTTAACTTTTTTACTGACTTTCCCCCTCGATAAATTCAGCTGGTGCTGGAATTTATCAGAAAATTCCAAGGGTGTGATAAATATCACACAACTCATAATACTGATCCTGTGTAAACCCGTGTTTGTACAGGGATCGAATTTAGCCCTGATACTGTAGTGGGGGCTACAGTGTTTAAAGTAAAAAAGAACAGTATTCTGACAATTACACAATCAGTAGATCCCGGGAAATCCTGCAACCAAGTGGACAGACTATTTAACATTTATAAGGTCTGGTTTCTACCACGATTCCAAAAAATAGTTATGGCTAACTATCATATGCCTGCGCCGAGAATAAAACTGAATGGGCCCATTTCACTTGAGGAGAGAAACCTGACAGGGCCGTTCTTCATCCCAGTCTTTTTCGCCTGAAATATCGGCCCACTTGTTGTCACATATGCCGGTTCCAAGAAATGACTGCCATACCATTTGGAGCTGTTAAGCATAAACTGTCCCATTTTGCAGTTTATGCGCTATGAACTCTGGGGGCCCTGGTCAGTTTCCTTCCAGCATTAATTATGTAACTAAATACATTCCAGAATTTTACCAGATACAAAAAACAAGGTGAAATCTGAAATATTACGTTTTACACTGCCTGGTGCCACTCTCTTTCCTCAAGAACAATACTATGGGCCAGATGTAGCAATTTCCGATTTTGCGAATCGGAAATTGCGAGTCGGTGCGACTCGCAATTTCCGATTCGCAAAATCGGATGCAGTACGGTGTCTCAGACACTGACTGCGAGTCGCCAAGGGGTCGCAAAGACCCACCTCATTAATATTAATGAGGTGGGTCGCATTTTGCGACCCCATAGCGAGTCCCTGCACTCACAGGGATGGTGGCCTGCTGAAGTCAGCAGACCTCCATGTCTGTGACTGCTTTTTAAATAAAGCAGTTTTTTAAATTTATTTTGCAGCCCGTTTTCCTTAAAGGAAAACGAGTTGCAAAATAAAAAAAATAACGAAACCTTTTGGTTTTGGTTTTTCAGAGTAGGCAGTGGTCCAATGGACCACTGCCTACTCTGAAAAACCCTTATTTGCAACATTCACAAAGGGGGAGGGGTCCCATGGGGACCCCTTCCCTTTTGCGAATGGGTTACCACCAGTGTGACACTGGTAGTAACTGCGAATTGCTTTGCGACCGCATTCGCGGTCACAAAGCAATTTAGAATAGCGATGCGAGTCGTAAATAGGAAGGGAACACCCCTTCCTATTTGTGAGTCGCATTCACAATTTGCGAGTCGGTACCGACTCGCAAATTGTGAATGTGCATCGCAAAAGGCGATTTTCGCAGTTTGCACCATGCAAAATGCTCTCTACATCTGGCCCTATGTTCAGTGGGTAGCACACTTATGGAAAGCAAATGATCCTTCATTACTTTCAGATGTTCATAGGAACTTGAGAAAATGGTTCTTCCTTTTCATTACCTGGCGGGATTCGTGCAGTAAAAATAAACATTTTGCCAAGAATGCTATATCTTTTTCAAGTGCTAACCATGAGACTGGGCCATCCTTAGTTAAATCTTTGTAACGGGCTATTTCTCAACTTGTTTAGCAAGATTTCCACCATAGACTTCCACTGAACCTATTGCAGTCGATCAATTGAAGGGAGAGTTTGCAATACTTGATTTTTCCATCTAATACCAAGCAACATTGCTGAGAATATTGATCAAATAGTCTCCACCTGAAAAAGATAATGGCCCAATTACGAGTCTGGCGGTCCTAGGACCGTCAGCCTCGCATGGCGGTGGGACCACTGCGGCTGTGCCGGTCTGACCTCCACATTACAACATTGGCAGGCAGACCCCCCAACCTACTGGCGTCGGAGGGACTGGTTGTAAACAGCCAGGGCGGCACTGATTACACCTTGTTCTCCGGCAGCCTTTTCATGGCTGGCAGAGTAAAAGTGCAGGGCGCCACCAAGGGGCCCCTCCACTGCCCACACGCCTGGCCCCCCTGCCCAGCACCTTGTGCAGACAGTGCGCATTTCAAGGGTGCTGTTGCCTTCTGCGTGCAGCAGCATTGTCGCCGGCTCTATTAAGAGCCGGTGGCAATGCTGCTGCACCTTTCACACTGGACTGACCAGCCGAAACTTTGGTTTCAGCCGGTCACCCTAGTCTGAAAGTCATAATGGGGCCGGCGAGGAGGTCGCAACCACCGCAGAGACCTCTCCATCGGGATCTTGGTGGATGAATTTTTCCATCCGCCAAACTCCTAGCAGCCCCAAAATCCGGCCGTACATAAAAAAATTGTTAGTGAGTAGAATCCTTTAGGATTTTGCCTGTGTCTGAAGTTTATTATGTGATTCAAATGATTAACATCTCTCTTATTCATATGACTGTTGAGACATGAAGAGTGTGTCAACAAAAGTGAACATCACCACCATCCCATCTCCAATCACACCATACACATAGAAGATTTATGAATATTATTAACAATGGTAACATTAAATCCTTTGCACATTGTCAAATATAGTTTGGTGTTGCTAAAACAGAGCTCTTTCATTAAACCCAGATACAGCATTTGGGGATGTACCGAACGATTAGAGCAGTGGTTATGAGGGATAGGATAGTCTTTGAGCAATTATTTATGCTTACAACATGTAAATGGGTTTATTTGTAGTCTGTATAGGATTTTTCTGTAATCTTGGCTCTTACAGGTCAAAGCGGGAGAGGGTCCTGAATAGGGAGTTTTCTGAAAGTGAGTGGAAGGTGGAGCATTAGCCAAAAAAGGCACGTTGCACATGGGGAACAAAGAGGTCTACTGCAAAACAAAGTGTATTTGGTATTATACTCCTGATAGACTATATCGTATATTTCCTGGGAGTAGCCCTAACTGATAAATGTGATCAAAATGGTGAAGTGTAGAATATTTGGTGGTACTGTCCGTTACTCAAGACGTTTTTGACAGAAGTGCGTAAAACAAGTACAAAGGTGATGGGCTATCCTTTACCAAGAATCCTGCAGTAATACAGTTGTGGCCTAGGCCAACAAAGCAGTGTTATGAGTGGATGGACCTCATCCTAATTTGTCAGTTCTGGGGTAGCAAAACTGATACTTGTAACTTTGCGAAAGATAGAGGAGGCCCGCTTCCTCATTCATTCTGGTATGTGAGAATCTGGAATATACTAGTCATGGAAAGACTAATACGAGGTCAGAGTATTTAAAGTTTAATGCTGTTTGGGAGTTTCTCAGGCTATGGGAGTCATTACGATGTTGGCAGTTCCATGACCGCCATGTTGGTGGTAGCGGTCGTACCGATAACAGGCTGGCGGAGAAGACCGCCAAATTATGACCATGGTGGTATTCCCAACAGGCTAAAGCCAATAGACCACCGGCACCGCCAGTGCGCTCAAACCACCACGGGCGGCAGGCGGCACCTTCAGGCCGATGGACAAATTATGAATTTGCACACCGCCAAGGTTTCCGCCGCGGTCACACCACCACAGAAACCCTGGCGGAAAACAACAGAATTAATGGAGACACCCACCTTCAGGAAGCCACACCCGTCTGGAGATGCCATGGAACCTGAACTACATGTCTTCCTGTTGCTCCTGCTCGCCCAATGACTTTGAAACCAACAACGATGACAACAGCAGCAACCGTGAGTACACACACATACCTGTCACTGTTGCAGAACGACAAGGTCAAGGCGCACACACAACAGACACATACAGAACGGGTGGCAAGGGCAACACATACACACACTCCTACACTGACATGCACATTCACACACAGCCATATACATATACGCACAGACCCTGGACACACACCACGGCCAACGTACACTACCAAAACACATACCGAGCTGCAGTCACACAGCACCAGCACTGTCAAACATAACAACACCAGCAAACTACACAACTACACAACAACTACAACACCTCAAGTTCACCGTCTACATGCCACAACTCACACACTAAACTGACAATACATATATACAACACACCGTAACAACACCATTGTACCAAGACACACAATCACACAGCCATACAACAAGGCATTCTTCACACTATGCAAACACACCACACAGTGTTTCGGACAAACCAATCAACACACACAGTACAACCACACAAGGGCACATCACACTCCAAATTACAACAGCCAAGACAATCAATCCACACAAAGCAACCTAATTATATGTCCCAAACACATACATACCCAACACACCATACCCAGCCATAACTGTGAGAGAAATGGAAAGCACACACCCACACAGGCAGCTCAGATACAGCAGGTAGCACAACCACCACAAACACATAACACACTCACACACAATAGGAAGCAGGCAAGACCATAACAGCCAGGAGGAATGAAAGGCAGGACAAAGATGATAATGTTGGAACCAACAACTGGCTGGCACAGATGTATGTATATAAATAATGTAAAAAATATTTTAGATAGCAGTATTTAAAAAATATATAAGGCCTTAGGCCAGTCCCAAAATCCAAAGTGCAATATGCACAGCTGACATGTCAGCCTGCCCCAACTTGACCCCTGACTGCTAAATTACCTCCACCGGTAGGGGCATGAAGGGGGCAGGCAGGCACCTCAAGGATTGGGGGGGGGCAGTGGTGGGGGTTTGGGCCTAGGTTTGAGACTGTGGTCTTTGGGCTTGGGATTTGGAGGCTTCAGACATGGTTTAGGGGACGGCTGGGAAAACTTAGGAGGGGTCGACGTCTTGGCTGGAGGAGGGGCATAGGTACTTGCAGGCTTGGAGGTGGTAGGGCTGGACTTGGGGAGGGAAACAGATCTTTTGGGGGTCACACAAGGTGGGAGAGGATTAGGGAAAAGGTTTAACTCCTAAAGGAAAAACGTCTTAGACACCCAGGGGTGGTCATGGAAAAAGGGTTTGTTGGTGCAGGGAGAGGGAGTGCTTGTAGGTGGTGTGTTGGTGGATGTTGTGAGTGCAGGTGAGTGCTAAGAATGCTTGTGTGTGCTGGATGTTTGTTGGGTGGGTTGGTGTGGGCATTTATGTGCTTTGGGAAGAGGGGGGTGGAGGAGCTGGGAGATGCCGTGCTACATCTGTGACTGTATGTTGGGGTGATTACAGCAAGTATGGTGGATGTTCTGCATGTGGGTGTGTCTGTGGTTGTGGTGCCTGCAGATGTGGTGACTGGGGTGGATGCTTGTGGGTCTGCTATTGTGCTGACTGTGAGTAGGATTGGAGTTGTTACTGGATCTGTGGATGTTGGTTTGGTGTGTACTGGTGTGTCAGGTGTTGTGTATGTGAAGGTGGAGGTCGTGGGGGAGTCTGTGCAGGTAGTGGCTGTTGGTGTGTCTGCAGGTGGGTGTTGGCTGTGTGCATGCCGGTGATGGGTCTTGTGGTGCTTGTGTTTGACTGCAGTATCCTTGTCTGTTGAGGTGGATGCATGCTTGTCTGTCTGTGTGCTTTGGCAGGGACGGGGAAGAGGAGTCTGTGATTGGGAAGAGGAAGATGGAGGGGGGACAGAAGACAAAGGGTGACTGGCTGCCATCAGTGCAGAGGCCAGACTCTGAAAGGACCTCTGTAAGCCAGCCAGTGCACAGTGAATGTCCTCCAGGAGCACATTACTCCGAGTTCCAAGTCCCTGGATGGCATTCACAATGGTTGACTAACCCACAGAGATCGACCTCAGGAGGTCAGTAGCCTCCTTACTGAGGGCAGCAGGGCTGACTGGGCAGGGACAGAGGTGCCTGCGTCGAAGGAGACGCCCAACCTCCTAAGTGAGCAGGCATGGACAACTGGGTGGGGAGCTACAGGGAGGGCGGTGGTAGTAAGGGTGGTGGGCGACAAAGATGGTGCTGGTCTGGTCCCAGATGGGTCCACTACCACCAGGGAGTGTCCACTGGAGGGGGTATCTGAAGAGGATGATGATGTTTCAGCTACCCCCGTGCACTCCCCTCACCCACTGGGCCACTTGGTCCCTCGCTGTCACTGGCCGTCACACTCCAGGTCCCGTGGGCAGCAGCATCCCCACTCGCCCGTGCCCCATCTCCTTTGCCTGCCAATGCTGTTGCACACAAATAGAGAGCGAGGGAGGGAGAGACAGGGAGCAAAAGGGTTATCACATTCCTTACATACACACATGGAAACATGCAGTACTGCAGGTGAACAGGTCCAGGCTAGGCTATCTCCTTTGGCATTACACATATCCTACCCCATGTCACATCATGTTAATACTATCCACCCCTTCAGGTCATCCCTCTCACCCACATCAAATTTTGCACACTTTTAAAGCCATGTCTACATGCTACTTATGCACTTTCAGAAGTAGATATATCATGCATATTGAAGATCCCATCTCTCCATACTCCTACCACCAATTGGAAGAGCAGGTGAGTGATCCCAACACATCATGCATGTCCTGTAACAACCCCTGACCAGTCCATCTCAAATACTAATGTCCCTTGAAAGTGTAAACTATCCAATTCAGATCCAACACAGCACATGCCATACATATCATATTGATGGCTGACCCCCATGCATATATGCCAACAGGGGTACCTGAACTAATCAAGCCACAACAAGTGGCACTCCCATACAGGTGACAACTGATGTGTCGAAAACATGTCTGGAGGACAGCCATGGCACAACATTCACACAATCACAAAGGAATATCTGCACACACCAAACACAGATACACCACATCACTTCATTACTGCATCTCCAGATACAATGGCCTAAAGATCACCCATTACACATTCATAGCCAATCACTGAGTGTAGTGTCCCAACAACTACACAACAGACAGCCCCTATGGACATCATGGCCTGCCTACTACACCTGAAATGCAGTCAAAGTTTCAGGACTTGGCAACATGAGTACACCTACATCACTCACACCATACCTGACAGGTGATTACATGTACCTAACTCAGGACTACAAAAATGTCAGACGGAAATGGCATGTACACATGATTTACACATGGCCCTACACATCTGCCAGTGCATTAAATACATCTTCCATTACAACACATACCTGCTTTCTACACAGTGGTACAACCAGACCATCACTTCATGATCACATAAGTGATGCAATACATATTCCTCACCTGACTGGACACATGAGCAAACCAAAGGGTAACAAAGACTGTCCTACTCCACATGGTGTGCCCCCAATTAACCATTGAGACATGATGTAGGCAGCCTATTACCAAGATTACAAAGGAATTAGTAGGTCATTTGCATGCATACCATTGACATCACATATTGTATAGGCCTGGTTCTGGCAAACCACTAACATTCTCTATTACTCACCCATTGAGACAGAGATGAAATGCCCACATGTCAATCACATGAAAAAGCAATTGTATTATGAAGACCCAAAGCAGATTGCCAAAGTAGAATGTCCCTTCGTTGCTAACTTCATATACCCCATTGAATGGAGATAAATGGACAATGGAGTTACAATGACAAACACGTATATTTACTGGCCTAGACCAGCAATATCTGTGTTGTACATGAGATGGCAGCCTCACATGGAGTCCAGACCTGTACCAGTAAAAGGGTAATGTTCAGAGCCTGTACCAAAATCGTGACTCAACCTGTTGGGACAACAGATGATCAGCACAGATGGGAGTGGTCAGACACCTTAGAGCCACTGACGGACATATGCAGAGGAGTGGTCCAGGATTGGCTAAAAGGGTATGGTGAACCTCCAGCTCATATGCATAGGAAGGGCAGGATGTGCAACACATGTGGCATTGACATTAGGTCATTTCCACATGCAGTCAGAATTATGCCATGATACTTTATTCCAAAACTCACACATAGCAAACCATAATGGCTGCTCCACATCTCATACACAGGGAAGGTGGTACCAACTGATTACCACAAGTCTAGAAACATTTGTCAGCTACTACATTGTCACTGAAGGTACAGTGAGACAGCAAACAGCATTACACCAGAGCCAAGTACCAGGTAACAGTCAGAACCTACCCTCCTGTGGCTGCTGTGCTGCCCTCAAATGCCCATCCGCCTCAGGATAAGCCACTGCCAAAATGCGGGCCATTAGGGCGGTCACGGTCTGACGGGCACCCCTCCCTCACTGGGAGGACATCCCCAGTTGGGCCTCTCTTGTCTTCCGGGCCCAGCATCTCAGGTCCTCCCACCGCTTATGACAATGGGTACTCTGACAGTTATGGACCCCCAGGGT
This sequence comes from Pleurodeles waltl, assembly GCF_031143425.1. Classification (NCBI taxonomy): domain Eukaryota; kingdom Metazoa; phylum Chordata; class Amphibia; order Caudata; family Salamandridae; genus Pleurodeles; species Pleurodeles waltl. The sequence continues at coordinate 494,384,692 of NC_090448.1, forward strand.
CGTCACTTGCTTGGCGATGGGATACCAGGTCACTTTCTTCAGATGGGCGTTCAACTGTAAGGATAAACAGATAAAAGAAGAAAGTAATGTACAAATGCACCATACCAACAGTAGTTGACACAACACAACTGTAGCATCAAGTGGGCACACATACCCATCCTCCCTGCCCACATGCCTGTATGGTATGCCACATGCATGCATTTACACCAACAACAGTTCATATGGCCAACTCACCGTCACACAGAACACCAATCACACATGGCTGGGGCATTGGACTCACCTATACCTCTGGTTCCCTATATAGCTGTCCAAACAGGGGTAGAACCTCCTCTACTAGCTTTTCCAGCTCTTTCTGTGTAAAGGAAGGGGCCCTATCACCTGTAAGACGTGGCATGATGACTCCCAGAGGCAGCACACAGCAGCTCACGTAGTGGAGGTCTTGCTAGCAACAGTGCCAGGAGTCAAGTGAGCAAGACTGCAGAAAATAGCGGTCATGGCCGCCACATACAGGACTGTCACTGCCGGGGGTCATCGCCATTGGCTCAAGTCCACCATAGGCAGCAATGTTAACCTATGACAAGTTACACAGCGATTGCGACCGCCGACCGCCATGATGACTTCTGCCGGCAGACTTAGGTCACTTCCAACTGTACAGAACAGTAGGTCAGGTGTCTTCCATTTTGGGTGCATGCACTCAATGCATGTTCTTAAATAACTGTGTCATACACCTGATCGACCAGAAATCCATGTCAGCCAATGTAGTGACTTCATGATAGTGCTACATAATCGGAACAACATGAAGAAATTATGTGTTGAGACTGTATATATGTGGATAGGTCTGTGCAGATACAGGCGTCTTATAGGAATAGGTTAATTTAGTTACATATGTCATCAGTGCAGGACTACACAGTCACCCATCATGGATCTAAGTAGGCAGTTGTAGCCAGATCTGATGCCAGGCAATCGCAATCCCTATTGCATACCTTCCATCGTTCAAGTATTGTCAGTGCTACACTTCCTGGCCACTGGCTCATTCCAGAATACTGTCACCTTGACAGCAGGGATGTCTCAGTCCATGTTCAGTCAGGTTTTGAGAGATGTACTGTGTGCTTTCTTGCAACACCTGGACAGCTACATCCGATTTTCCCAAAGAGCGGATATGGCCAATGTGAAGGGTGACTTTTTTCTGATAGGACTGATTCCTCATGTGGTAGTGGCCATTGATGGCACCCATGTATCCCTGGTCCTTCCCACTGTCAATGAACAGGTGTATAGGGACAGGAAGAACTACCACTCAATCAACATGCAGTGATGTGCCTGGCAGACCTGTTGATCTCCCAGGTGACTTCAAAGTTTCCTACATCAGTGCATGACTCCTACATTATATAGAACAGCAATGTTCCAACCATGATGACACGGCTACACACAGAGAGGGCCTGGATGGTTGGTGAGTATGCATTGTTATGTTTTTAAATGTTATGTGACCTGTCATTACAATCTGCACAATCGCAGTAACTCAGGAGGATGTGGATATCATCTGTGGGCTTGCTACCTAGGGCTTGGGGTATGCATGGTCAGTAGTCAATGGTTAAAGAGTACAGTTCAGTGAGGTGTTCTGGACAGATAGCTTGTTAACATGATATAAGGAAGGCCCTGAACCTTGTGCTGTATTTGTCCTATCTAGATGCCCATGATTTGGAGTCTTACTACGATAGGCACACAATCGATCACCTGTGCTTACTGTGTACCCATGCCTTCCATCCTGATGGTACTCTCTGTCTTGCTCTCATTGCAGATGCCTCTACAGACTATACCATGGCGTTACTGTGGATTTCAGCATATTACTATGACATCTGTCCAGTGACATTACTATTGTCAAGTGTGACCTGCTGAGGGAGTCTCCATCTGATGGCCATTACATTGCCAGTTGGATTCAGGGAGCCATTGCCAGACCACACTTGTATTGAAGGACATATGTTGTTGTACTATTGAACACACATGTACAGTAGCTGTGTCCATAAGTGATTTATTGTGCATATGAGTTTTGTGAGTAGTCAAATCAAAGTGTACAACATAACACACAGGTGATGAGTGGAGTCATGGGAGACAGATTGATCAGAGTAGCTGCTACAACATTTGGTTACACAGGTCCTGTGTCCTTGTCCCATGGAAAAATGGAGTTGGGATTGAGAACAGTCAACAGGGTGCCTCAGAGGCACACACGAGTGACAAATCAGGAAAGGTTCACTTCCAGTGGGTTTGGTCTTGGCATCGGCTGCAGCCAGATGTCTGGATGGATCTCCACGTTTGCTGGGGGGAGGTTCTTCTGCTACAGAGGGAGGGTGTCTGAGGCATGGGGTTTCCCTGACAATGCCTCCATTTCACTAGCTGCTACTGATGTAGAGGGGCAGAAGTAACATTGCTAGAGGAAGGGGCCTGGTGGTCAGTAGCTATATCATGCAGGGTGGTGTTGATGTCCCTCAGCACCCCTGCTATGGAGGCCATGATGGCATTGTGTGCTTGCCACTGCTGCATGGCCTCCTGGTGGAATTCCATCTGCAGCCTTCGATTTTCACCCAACACGGTGATGATCTGGCCCATCCTGTCCTGGGAAGATTGATATGCTCCCAGGACTTGAGAGATGGTATCCTGGTCAGTGGAGTCCCTTGGCTGCCCCATTCCTTGTCCCACAGCATCCCTCCCATGCCCCCTGCCCCCAGGTGCCTGTGCCCCTGGTACGGTGTGCCCACTCCCAGTGTTAGCAGGGCCATCATTGTCTGGGGTGTGAAGGTTAGAGTCAGGACTCTGGGCACACAATAGTTTGAATAGTCTTTGGGACACAGGTTTGGGGCCACTTGCTTGGCTGTGATGAGTGAGCAACTGGGGTCGGGGGAATGATGTGGGCAGGGTGAGGCAGGGAGTCATCAACTGACCAGATGTCCCGGATGGGCCAGGTAAGTTGTCACTGTCCAGATATCCAGCCCCATGTCTGCCCCGTGTTGTCCTCACTGGCGCCTTCATCCTGAGGAGGGCTGTCAGTTTTGCCATGGTGGCAATGGCAGGGTTACCTGTGGATGGAGTGAGACACAGAGTACAGTTAAGAAAATATGTTTGGTACCCTCTATGTGTGATACAGATAATGGCTTATCATGATTCCCGGCATTGACAATGACAGTTGCTGCACAGCGTAGCTTGGTGGTACATATGATTCTGTGACAGGAGTGTCATACTCCATGTTGTGTGCTGTCATCAATGTTTGGTACATATGGCACTGCAGATGGGTTTCTGTAACTATCTGATACTTGACATGACAAATAGACTCTGATACCTTGTGTGTAGTCAGGCTTGGTAGTAGTCTCACATAAGGGCTGAACATTGCCCCATGATGTCCCATTGGGAACACAGTATGTGGGTATGCACGGCTAATACTCCTGTCTCTGGATCGTGTTTGTGTGCATGGAGTCAGGCAATTTACTTTCCACCCATGGTCAGCCCATTACAGGCTTGAGGATATGAATCAGTGTCCATTTTGAATAGTTACAGGGCTGTTGCTGTGTTCTGCCTTTCGTGCCATTGTGATGTGCCACTGCATTGCTATAATTGCCATGTACTGGTCCTCAGTTCTACATTTTAGATGGTGTAGGTTGTACAATATTCATACATGCATGAAATGTGACCTAATGTGCGCATTGCAAGTTTTAGCATTATTGGTTTTGTGCATTGTGGGAGTCGTAGTGATAGGATTAGGCTGTGATATCCTTGCCAGGGGCTGTGTGGGCAGTAGGGCTATGCGGGGTGGTGTCATGCAAGAGAGGGGCATTGGGTGATTGGCAGGTAGGTGTAGTGGGAAAATCAGTAAATTATAGGGTATTTGGGTGGTGAGGAAGCATGTAGGACACAACAATTTTGTTACTTGATGTTGTGGGTACCTACCAGACTTCCACCCAGGACCTTAGGATGCAGTACCTCCAAGACCTTCTCCTCCAAAGGTGTGAACTGTGGGGGAGGAGGTGGGGGCCCACTGCCGGTCTTCTGCAGGGCTCTTTGGTGTCTCAAAGCCATGGAACGCACTTTCCCCTGTAGGTCGCTCCACCTCTTCCTGATGTCGTTTCTTGTGCGTGGATGGCTGCCCACTGAGTTGACCCTGTTGACTAGTCTGAGCCATAACCTCATTTTCTTGGCAATTGATGTTAGGTGGACCTGTGCTCCAAACAGTTGTGACTCTACCCTTACAATTTCATCCACCATGACCCTCAACTCATGGACCGTGAATCTTGGGTGCTTTGTGGGGACATGTTTGAGATTGTGTTTACAGTGTTGTGTATGAAAGGTGCAGTGTTGGGTGAATGATGGCGTGTGGGTGGTGTGTAGTGAGGGATGAATGGTTGTAGAGGAATGTGTGTGGTGGTTATGTGTGTGTTGTGTTTGCTTATTAGATGTGTGATGTGTGTGTGCCTATAGTGTTGGGGGCTCTCTTTGTGTATGTGCCAGCTCTCAGTGTCTCTGTATTGCGTTTTAGTTGCAAAGGATTATGGGTTGTGTGGGGGTGTGTTATATAGTGCAGTGTGTGGATGTGTCAGGTGTGTCGATGTGTGTCAGGTGTGTGGTATTCAAACTGTCCAATGGGGTGTTGTCATTTGTCAGGGGTGGTTTCTGACACCAGCCGCTCGCACCGCCAATGTTTGCTGTGCTGTGCTAATTTGTGGATTGTAATCTGGTGGGTGGATTTGTGTCGGGCTGGCGGTGCTGGTGGTGGGCCGCCTATTTCGCGCCTATTTTGCCTATTTTCCTCACCCTAGTGTTCCTGGAGGTTTCAGAAATGTGGCTATTTTTTGGCGGTCTTCACAGTGTGGGTTGTAATACGGTGGTTGGATGACCACCAACATGGCGGTCTTGCCTAATGTCCGTCAAGATTGTAATGCGGCCCTATATGTCGGTGGGGTACCCAGGTCTTGGCTTGACACCTTGCCTTCAAGCACTGGATCTATTAATTTGAATTAAACTGAGGTGTTCAGCATTAATGCTGAAAACAAACCTACTTTCTTTCTGAAAGGTGAAATCCACTTTTCACTCTTGACCACTTGTATGGTCAGCACATGTGCAGACAGAGTTAGAGGAGAGTTTAGTGAGGACATGGTGTGTTTAAGTTTGTTTTTATTATTCACAGTTTGCTTCAATAGGTATTGTGATCTGTATTGATGTTGGAATCAGTGTTAAAATATATTTTGTAAAACTAAAAATAACATTAAAAAGTAATATTGAGTACATTTTTTTAGTGAGGAATGTTGTACTTTGGTTTTGTCTACTATTTTTTAAATAAACAGATGGAGAGGGAGTAGGGCGAAATGCATTGGATCGGTACCACGCTTTGAAAGGGAAGTAAATGAAAACATTTGCCTTCTCATAAAATTAAGTGAATGAAGCAAACAAACCTCATAAAGCAAAAGCCAGTTGATCTCAATTGGACTTGTGGAAAGAAAACATCTGCAGTATGAGATTAACATGCAAAAGTGATGAAACCATAAGCAAGCTGGTACATACGCCTGATTAGCCATGGAAAATCACATGTTCCAAGACAACTCAGCCTTTGGCCTTCTTTGCGAGTGGCTTGGTAATATAGCACAGTAGTACTACACCTGGTATGGATGACAACGTGTCTTATTATTGCACTTTTACTGCCAGTCCACGTTTAGCGGCAGGAATAGGTAATAAAGTGTGAATCGATGCTTCCGCACTGATTCCCACTTGTTATATTTAACAGATGATTTTTCACCCCGATATTTCACCTGTAAAATGCTGCTGGTAATTTGAGTTATCCATACTATCAGGACAGTAATGAGCGCCTTAAATGACAAAAATATATTTTCTTAAAGAAATCATACACTTCACATTATGTCAGCTGCATTCATATTCATGTTATTATTTAAAAACGGCAGGCCCAGAATTTAAGTTACACATTGTGTCGCCTGGGAATCCTGATATGGTCACTAACTGAAGTTACCAGTTGCGCGGGTATTACGCAAGAATCGGGAATACCTCAGCTTGCAAGTTTTCACCTTGACATTTCGCAGGTGAAATGTCTTTGTGAAAAAACATCTGCCAGTTGGATACGACAAAGAAGACCAGTGCCCAAACACTGGTTCACACTGTAGTATCCACTGAAGGTGCCAAACTCAGAATAGACTGGTAAGGGTGTAATAATGAGGGAGGCACAATGTCATTGATACCAGGTCTGGCATTACAATTCTTTATTACCAAGCCATTCATAACTAGGACCAAAGACTGACTTTTCTTGTCGTATAAGTAATTTCCCTGCAAAGGACCTGCCTGGCGTATGCAACAGCCCACCTCTTTTTATAGCAGATACTGTGAGTCACAGCAGTCTTGTCTGTGAATTTCAAATTGCCGATTTTTTCTTTCAACTGTCCGTTGACGTCAACTGGTTGCGCATTCCGTACTTCCATCATTTCTGTACCTGGCCTATTCTCTGGCTGCGTGATACCACCATCCACTTTACCCTCATCACCCTGTTTGCCCTGACAGCTTTACCCTACCACCCTTGCCCTGATCGGTCCATCCCTGGCTGCACAATCCTACCATCCACCCAAAATCCAAAACGCCCCTTGCCCTGTGTCTCCATTCTACCACCCACTCTAAAAATAACCTGCCCATCCCCTTGATGCACAATCTTACCACCCACCCTAACCCCAAACGACCCATGCCCTAAAAGGAGTATCACGCCACCCAGAATCTATTATTTAACGGATGGAACCCCATATGTGCACTGAGTTGGTAGAATATCCGGATCCCCTCACCACGTGGGATTGACACCACTGATAACAAGCATTGGCTATGTCAATAGGTCTCGCATTTGCGCGAGTTAGAGCTATTGGTGTTGTAAATTACAATGTATTTTATTTATGGTTTCGGTTCGGAGTGTTGCGGATGTTTGTATTGTATAGTGGAATTAGGCGTTTTGGTTTGGAATTGTTAGTTGTGGAATTGTGTGTGGTTCATTTGTGTTGGGTGTAGTTGATTTGTGTAATGATATGTGGATGTGAGATTTGCATAGAATATATAGGAAGACCGGTAGTGATAGTTTGAGTATCAATTGGTGAATGATTTTGAGAGAGCAGTAGAACGCGTGTGTGAAAGAGTGAAAAAAGGGTAGGGTATATTACAGACATATAAAGTAATAGTGTTTGTGTGCGCGCAACTTTAAGAAGAGGAGTAGCGTGTGTGTTTTAGTGATGTTAAATTTGAAAATGTATAGGAATGAAAGTGTGTTTGAAGTTTTGATTTTAACTTTTTGAGAGAGGTGGGAACAGTTTGCGAGAGCAAGAGACAGTGGTGATAGGGTATGAGAGAGAGAGGGACTTTGGTTTTGTTAATTAAATTGTATTAACTCAAAGTTAATGTAGTTGTTGGCAACATCTTACTACTTGTTCTTAATTATTATGCAAAGAAAACATAAGAAATGGTTTGTGTATGTTGTTGAGAGTGAGACAGTAAGCAATATATTTTTAGTGTGTGAGAGGTTTTAACTGAGAAAGCAAATAGGTATTTGCGTTAAACTAATTAAAACAGAGAGTACAGACAGGGAGGGCAGCTTCATGGAGTGGAGAGAAGAGAGAGGAGGCTCGTGCATGTAGAGGAGGGGAGGGAGGGATGGGGTTATTGTGCAACGAGCTTTGAGCAGTGTGTGGGTCCTGCAGAACGGAGAGTTTAGCTGGGACGGTGGGTGAAGAGACGGACACCTTCAAAGAGTGTGGGTGAGGAGGGGAGCTGCTGCTGTGGGAGACATAACTAATGGGAAGCAGAGACAATGACGGTTTATGTCACCAGATGCCCTTGATGGCAATTATTCACCATATCACATAATTACCCAGTATGCAATACATACATACATAACACACATGTGTGTTATAAACCTCTCTACATAAAATACTGAGAAAATAAATGTTGAGTGGGGCTACTCAGGTTAGGATACTGCTTACACCTCTGCAAGCGTACACGATACCAAGCTACTTAAACTATTGTCCATGATGCAAGTTTATGAATAGGGACCCCAATTCTGAAATATAGCAATTACACAAAAGAAACTGCTTTGAGATTCCATCACGCAGAAAATGTGTTTCTTATACTCTACAATAAACACCAAGGTGCATATTTATACTCTGTTTACACCGAATTAGCGTCATTTTTTTACTCTAATTCAGTGCAAAACTATCTCCATATTTATACTTTGGCGCTAGACCCGTCTAGTGCCACATTTATGGAGTTAAAGTCATTTTTGGGACGTGGAAACCTACCTTGCCTTAATAAGATGCAAGGTAGGCATTCCCATGCAAAAAAGGACTCTATGGCCTTAATGCCATATTCATACTTCTTTGCAAAAATGGTGCATGGGAGGGAGGAGGGGTCAAAAAATGGTGGAAAGCTTCCTTTGCCCAATTTTTTAACGCCTGGGTCAGGGCAGGCGTTAGGGGATCTGTGGGCCTATTTCCATGTTGGACACCATGGAATAAGCCCACAGGTGCCCTCCCCAGGCCCCAGGGACACCCCCACCCACACCAGAGGGACAGCGGAGGATGGGGGTAAGTAAAGGTAAGTATTTTATTTTTTAAAGTGCCATAGAGGGCCCTGAAATGGGCCCCCATACATGGCACAGGGTGCAATGGCCATGCCCAGGGGACCCTGGTCCCCTGTGCTGGCCATTGGGGTGGTGGGCATGACGCCTGTCTTTTTTAAGACACGAATCATGTGGTATGGATGGTTTTGCGTCAGAAAATTACTCTAGGCAGGTTAGAGTCATTTCTTTAAAATCTATCCTGCCTAACATCCTTTATTGGTGCAAATCCCCCTTCTTCAATCCCGCCAGCCCCACCCAACTAACGTAATTTTTTTTTTTACACTAGCCTTCCCTTTGCATTGGCTTGCACCATTCCATCAATATGGTGCCCGGCTGGTGCACAGAAATGGTGCAAGCCAGTGCTAAACGTTTTGGTGCAAAACTGCATTAGAGCAGTTTTACACCAAGAAGTATAAATGAGGGCCCAGGCGTTTTCTATTTGCTACATGATCTATGCCTGGAAAAGCATTTCTTCAGAGGTGGAGAAAGCTGGTACCATAATCAAGCCAAATACACAACTGCCCTTAATTTGCGAACCAGACAGAGCACAAGTTATGCTATGCTTCTAAGAAACAAAACACCGTCCTGTAAATTGCCCTTCTATGCAGCAAAGATTTCACAAGCTCCACTCTCAATTTCCTAAAACCTCTTCCACGATCACAAACTTTTATATACTCAAATACAAATATGTTACTCACAGGGAAGGTTTACAGTGCACACCTCTGGTTAACAATTGCACCTATCTGAGACATCCTTTTTCATGCTACTCAATGAAGTCGGGTGCATTTTTGGCCCAAAGCTAAATTTGCAGGTTTTTTTTTTATAAAAAAAAAAAACAGGGGAAATTTGGTGTGGACTTCCATACAGGCCTGCCAAAGTTACCATGAATAAGTCATGCAACAAGTGTCGGGTGCCAACCCACTAGTTGCTGGTTAATAAAATAGGACTGAGGTGTGCAGTAGGGTGATCAACTCCGTCGCGGTCGTTAGGACACGGTTTACATTTCTGGACTTTGTGTGGCAGACTAATGAACTGTGTGTGTTACCCTGTACTGTTTCCACTGAATTAATTAGATTCAGACACCTAAAATAAATGACTTGTAGGTGAGAAGTACAGGACTGTAGAGAGGGTCCTTAATGGAGTGGTGGAGTGAGGTTGTCACCCTGGTGTGCAAAGGAAAGGGGCTAGAATGCACAACAAAAGTCGACCAAGCACGTTGGAGTGCAAAAAAGAGCACATGCATAAAAACTGGATGAGAACCCATCTGAGAACGTTGGAGCAATGTCATAGCATATCTTTTGTGGCTGTAACAGTGCAAATTTATTCACGATATTTATTTGGGGTGGCGGTGACTGTCAGAATATGCAGATTTGTTTGGGCAGGTTCATTTACCGCAAACATTGCCCAACGGCATTAGAACGCTTTATATAAACACCAGACTACATTACACAAGGTCAGTTTTTCTATTTAGTTGACACAGGAAGATTAAGTGACTTTCCCAGAAACAGAATGCTGAGCTAATGCCAGGACTTGAACCTGGGACCTGGTGCTGCAGTTCCAAAGTTTGCAGCTCTAGCCTTTTTGTCATATGTCCTTCCCTATGAAACCAGCTCCTTTAGTGTCATAAAAGTGTTAGCGTGGATTTGGCTGAAAAAAAAAATAAGTTTTCCATATCACCCACAACAATGACATCACAAGTTACCAGCATACACTTTGCATTCCCAGTTCAGGAATAACACCTCGTTAGAGGGACCTTTATTGCTATTTTACTCTACAGTAGATAGTGACTATCATACGATCTGTAGTAAACACTTGGAGGCGGATGCCCCCCTTGACTAAAAAAAAAAAAAAAAAAAAAAAAAAAGCACCACAGAGCCCTGAGCCAAAATTAATCTTCGTCCGGCTCAAAATCGAGCTTGAAAATAACGCAACTCCTGCCCAATTTGCCGTATCCCAAAAATGAACTGCTCCAAGAGTAATAGTGCATCAAACTAGACGTGATATTGTGCATACTGATGACTTAAGCAAAAACATGCACATGTCTTTTTTTTGGAGTGATGGTAGACTATAAAACGACTGTAAATATCCGTCCTAAGAACCTCAAACCAATGTACATTTCAGAGAATCTCACACGTGTTCCCTTAATTAGAGGTGTTAGTGGTGACAGATAATAAATAATTCAGGCCCACGGTGGAAACACTACTGAGGTACTCGAATGCTAATGTGGGCCGTACACAGATACTGACAGCAGAGAAGTTCAGGCACATCTAATTATGCCAGTTTCTCCACCTCTCGCAACACCTGAGTGACTCAAGCAAGCCTCCAGCGCTGCTCTGTCCCCGGCCTTTTTGAATTCGGACATTACTTGCACGTTTCTTATCTTTCAGCAAAGACGGAGTTCTGGTCCACTGGTAAACAAGCTACAACAAGTTGGTTGACATGCATCTCTGTCAGCAGCCAAAAAAAACACAGAGAAAGGGCAGAGGACCACTCGGTTAATGATGGGTAGATAAAAAGACCGAATGTGAGGAGACCTGAACAAAAGCTACCAGGAACCCCTCTCCATCTATCACTGAACACCATCGGAAAAACAAACTTGAGAAGTCACTTTCCAGGTCAAAAGGGCTCTTATCAACCATCAGATGTCCTTGGGGTGACATGGAATCCTCTCTGTGGCAGATTAACAACAATGTTAAACAAGCATTTGAACTACAATGGGTCTCGCGTTTGCTTGCATTAGAGCTATTAGCGTTTTCTTGCCACACAAACTGAAAATAAAAAGTAAAACAGTTGACATAAGCAGCTGGTTCAAAGTGCCGCCGTAAGCTTGCAGAGACAGAGAAAAGGAACAAGCATTTGCAATGCAAGAACCGAAAATGCGAGAGGGACAGTAAGGAATGGAATAAACAGTCACACATGACTGCAGATGAAAATAAGTAATAGACTAGAGCCCTATTAACAAAAATAGACTGGAGCCACTGAAACATCCAGTGCTCTGGTCAAATGCTATTAGCCTAAGAAAAAAGTAATCCCTAAGCACATGCTACATAGGCACAAGTGGAAGGGTACAAGTACTAGGGCCATGCTCCAGGGGAGTGTACAACTGTGGAAAAGGTGGGACAAAGAGCATGGATTGACCACTAGCAACAAGGATTTTTCAAGGACTGTGAAACAAACCTGTGCAAAAGCAGAGACCTCACAAAGAAGAATAGAAGTATATACAAAGTATATACAAGAGGTCTCGAATGCTCGACCAAAAAATTAAAGGTGAAGGATATAATGTGAATGGTTTATGTTGACCCTCACCGCGAATCCTGACATCAGGTCCATAGCCATTTCCTGACTCACAACGAGCTTCGTCATGCCTTCTAAAGCTTCTGCAAACCCTTTCTACCCCTTTCTGCCCTTTCTGCCACTCTTGCAACTTCTGGTTTATTGGATGGAGTTTGAGAACCTGTTTATGTTTCATCACTGGACCAATCCCAGGCACCTCTGCTGTGCCCTGTTGTAATGGACAATCTGGCTATCCTTCTTTAGTAGACAACATATTTTGGGAAAAGCATCCAGGGAGTTTTCAATGAAATTAGATTTTGCCATCAGAGATGCCTCCCTTAGCCTTCATGTTGATCATCGTATATATGAGTTCCTGGAGTCACTCAGGGACTCGGGCACAGGGGGACACCACTTTACGATGAGGGGTATGGCAGAATTGTTCTTACTGAACACTGATTTTATCTCTAAATACTCCACCTGTAGAGTTGCTGTCGAACATATCATTAACAAGAGTTGGGAAATGCCAAAGGTCAAAAAAGAAGTTGGATACGTATATAAAGATCGTCCACTGTTTGCATTTCAGCACTCTAGAAACAACAAATAAATAATCACCAGAAAGAAAAAGTGACCCTCAACTGAGTTTAAAAATTCTGGAACTTTTTGTTTCCTCAGTTGTGCACATTGCAACAATATTATTGTGGGGGATAGTGAAAGACATCTACATAAGAGATAGAAAATACCATTGAGGCACCAAGCAAATTGCAACAGTAAAAATTCTATTTATTTGTTCAAATGTATCTGTGGACTCCTTTATATATTGGGAAAAGTGACCAAAAAATTATGTGAAGGACATCCAAACACAAAAGCAATATATGTAACAACAGCAGGAAGCCGAATGTAGCAGTGGGTTTTAATGACTACAGATACAATGGCCATTATTATGAGTTTGGTGGGCGGCGGAGGACGCCCGCCAAACTCAAACCGCCAAGAGACCGCCTGTGCGGTCCAAAAAGTGCAAGCCCTATTTGGAGTTCACCACAGGGCCTTAACATTGCAGCCGGCTCGTGATTGAGCCGGCGGCAATGTGGTGGTGCAGCGGGTTCAGTAGCGCCCATTGCGCATTCCACTGCCCAAAATTTGGGCAGTGGAATGCGCGACGGGACTGTGCATGAGGGCCCCAACACTGCCCATGCCAAGTGCATGGGCAGTGCAGGGTCACCAGGGGGCCCCCAACACCCCCATTCCACCAGACTTTCCATATCAGTGGAACCGCCATGAAAAAGTGGCGGTATGGGGAGTGATTATCCAGACGGCAGCGCTGCTCTGGTGGATTACAACCGCCAGGACCTCCAGGCTGCCTGCAACCTGGCGATGTCAGCGGTTCAACGGTGGCGGCTCCGCCATAGTCATAATGTGGCGGCCGCAGCGGTCTGACTGCCACTGTGAGTCTGGCGGTCCCAAAACTGCCAGACTCATAATAAGGGCCAATGTGTCAGCTCATGTTTCAGGTGCTGGAAATAATACATCCTTGACACAAATAAACAACATTTATAAATAGAACTTGCTTGATGAAACAGCTGAATACTATCCATTCTACGGGGATGAAAAATAGAGTTGAAATATCTTGTTTTTATAAACCTTTAGTGCCTGTTGCAGAGCGCTTTTGCATGTTCACCTGCTCCACTCAGAATAATAATCTTGTGTTTTCTGTGATGTAAGTATTGTGTGAGGTGGTGAACAATACAATCTTGAGCAAGTAAGAACTGAACATGGAGTAGGTTGGGTATGGGGCTGGTGGGCAGTGTGATAAGACATCTATTCAATGGGTATAAAGTATTCCTTAGTGTGACTGCAGGCGGGAGGGGAGTACACAGCTGTTATTGGACTGATGCTCAAGTGACATTGAGTCATGAAGGGGGTGTGCATCGATTGGGCATGGTTTCCCAACGTTTATTGCAACAGTGGTGAGGCTTGCAGTGGGATAGCCAACTTTTAGGACGCCCGGACGTGGCAGTGGCAACATTTAATCCAGTGTTGTTGCTAGCTCATTGGATTGTTTGGGAACTGCAGTCCATCTTTTGCTCATTCTTTCTTGCTCCTACTTTCTCCCATGTTTTCCTATATTCCTTTTCCTCCTTCTTTTTTTTGTGCATCTGCCTTTCTGTCTTTTGGTCTGTGCCAAAGCCTGATTTCAACAAATTTAAAAAATTGAGTGCTGGAGCCTGCCAGCTTCCAAACACCTACACAAATTAAGCAATGAGTCAAAGCTCTTGCAAAATGCTGGTCAGCTATCTGGCTACTTCTTGCTCCTGTGACTAGTGGAAGTGAGCATGTCGACAGACTCACTCTCTTTGCTGTGGCCATGCTCCCCTAACACCTTATGCTTACCTTGTTTATCTGTCCTGTTGAATGTTCTCAAGGTCTCTCCTGGAGGAGCCAGTTAAAGTGCAGTGGTAAGACCATGTATTTTGTATGAACCATGTCTGTATATCTCAGAAGAATGTGCCCATGAGTTAAGAACTGCCTTTAAACCTCATTTAATTTTTATCCATGGTTATTAGTAAAATGTGTCTGGAAATAAAGCATTGCAGCACAGTTCCCAAATGTTCCTTAAGAGCAAATACACTACCTCATGTTTAATCAAATTTATGTTCTATTCTCTTGTATTCAATTGTACTCGCTGGAGGTATGCAGTTTGAACAAATGAGCCCACACGAGCAGAGGATGGCTGGTTGATTCAGGAGCACTTTATTATACCTTATTCATCACAAGAATCAGAACCTTGCAACCTCCTTGAATAACAGCCTTCTCTTTTTATTTCCTTGTCTAATCTTTGAAGTATAAAGGCAATTTGCATATCCTCTCACTTTTTCTGCTATATTCTCTTTGTATTGTACCTCTATGCTCTCTCGGACCCTTGTTTACAGACTGTTCGCACATTTCATTGTCATGCTCAGATATGTGATGAGATCAAACTGCCCGATTCATGTTCCATATTCGAACATTATCTGTTCTTAAACAATTTAACAATCTATTACTCCTTTGAAAAGCTTGACCACTGCTGACACCCACTGGTGATCTAACTTTTACCCCATCACCAACACAAAATGTATTGTTTATCACACACTTTCTGACTTAAGAATACTTCTTCCCATCATGCTGAAGTTTCATTTCTCTTTCCCTCCATTCACAAATACCATTAAACTTTACACCTATGCACAAAATATCCACCCTGGACACAGTTTTGTATTTGCTGAACTCCCTTTAAAAAGCTCAAATGTTTTTTTGCCAGTATTGGCATACGATGAAAAGCTGCAAACTGTGATTTTTTTCTTGTAATCCCATTTTCCAATCTAAATTGCTTATCCTGTCCAACTGTATGCTTTCTTTTAAGGTTTTGTTTAACCTCTCAATTGCACCATTAGTCTCATCTTCTTTTATAGCAGATGCCACAGACCTTAAGGTAATTTTCCATATCTTGGGAACACAATTGCAGACCATTGTTCAACAAAATGAAACTAGGATGACCTTCCTTTTTTAATACTTCCTCCAAAAATGTATTTACACTGAGTGAGGAAATATCTAGTAAACAACTCACTTTAGTCCATTGTGAATAAAAATCCATAAAAATTATTAAACAGGGTGTGTGATGTTCACTATGCATAGGACTACAATATCTAAGCTACCTCATCCCAGAGGTACTGTGCCAGTTCTCTACAAACCATAGGAATGTTTCTTGTTTTCAATACTTTGTCACTGATTTTACACTGTACACCATCTTTTACAATTCATTCCACGTTAATGTCTATACCAAACCCCCAGAGATGTAGACGTAACAATTTTTTGGTTTTAGCTATACCCATGTGCCTTTCAGGTGCTAATGATTACAATTTGCTCCGCAACTCTTCCAGTGGAACTAGTCTGGCACCTCTTGTTAAAATTCCATCAACTACAGCCAACTCCTCTTTAACCATGAACCAAGGTATATCTACCTTTTACATATGGCCCACTACAATTAATTCTATCATCCTATAGGGATCGATGGATCTTTAGCAATTTCTGCCTTCCAATCATCTTCCCTTCATTTTCTTCTTCTGTCCCTCTAGTGACTGAACACACACTCACTTCGCTTCCAAAAAATCATCAATATCGTCCTGCAATTCCTGTGATTTCTCTGTGTCAGCTAAATGTGATAAGCAATTAGCTGAGACATTTCTTGCACCCAGGATGTATTCAACAGTGAAATCATTCTTTTGAAGAACAATAACCCATTTTCGTTCCCCCGAAGAAACTGAATCAAGACCTTTCTTCTGGAAAACATCTCCTAAAGATTTGTGGTCTGATCTTATCTTAAAAGTGGGATCCCAAATCTGATTCCTAAACTTTCCTAATGTGCAATAGATCACAAGATTATCCTTTTCAATCACTGAGTAATTTAATTCAGCACCTTTCAAACCCCGAGAGACACACACAATCAGTTGTTCAGTACCACACCTCATTTGAGCAATGACTGCTCCAATTTCTTTTCCACTCGCATCCATAATTATACATGTTCCATCCCTAGGAACAAATGCTTGCAAGCTAGGAGCATTTTTGACATCCTCTTTCAACTCATCAAATTCCTTATGGCAATTACTCCAATCAAATTCTACCCTTTTCCCTAGCAAACTTCTCAGGTGAACCGTTTTGTCAGCATGACCTTTGATGGACTTATTATAGTGTTCTACAACTCCAAGAAAAGTTCTAGTGCATCCTTGAAACAGGGCTTCTTAATTCCAACAATAGTCTCTACGAGTAGTAACACCTTAGGCAGCTTACCACACTAAAACAAAACTTGTGCTTGTCTTTTCTGAACGTGAAACCTGTTTTAATAATCTCTTTAACGTTCCGCTTACTCTCTCATCATGTTCCTTTCTTGAGTGACCGAAAATAAGCACTTTCTCCTGAAAACAACAAACCCCTTTTACCCCTTGCAATACTGTTGCCATTACTCTCTGAAAAACTGTGGCCGCTAACATCAAATCAAACGGCATTCTGTAAACTACTTACGTCCCCAGAGGGGTAATAAATGCTGTCAAATCCTGAGAAGATTTATCTAAATCGACTGGATGATAGTTTGATGCTAAATCAAGAGTTGTGAAAAAATGAGCACCAGCCAAAGTCGTTACCATTTCATCAATATTCAGTAGGGAAAACTTTTCCACCCTCACCTCCTTAGTAAGTGACCTGAGATTGACACATAAAAATATCTCACTATTGGATTTCTTTGCCACTAATGTACAAGTCAACCACCCAGAGGCGTCCACCGTCTCAATCACATCTCATCTAAGACGTGTTATTTCACACTACACACTTTCTTGTAGATTAGTAGGAATTTTTCTCACTTTAGCAAACACATTTTGCACCATGTTTCAACTTTATATGATGTTTGTAGCCTGAAAAATTGTCCAATTCATCACAAATTAATTTGTCAAATATTTTTATAAACAACCATTCCCTTATCAATCTCTTGCATTTGAACTTGTGGATCAGCATTGGGATTTAGTGGTATCCCTAAAAGTCTCTGATGAGGCCATCCAAGTAACTCATCCTCTTTGTTTGACACATATATCTTACAATCCACAAACCCCACTCTACATTCCAGACAAGTGATAAAATAACCAAACATTATAATTGGAATCCCACCATAGTCAGTAGGTCTTAACTCCATCTTGTGCATTTGTATCTTCCTCTCAAAGTATTCCTCAAACGTTTTCTTCGAAATCATGGTGACATACAAACACAAATAAAATCTCAGTAGGTCTACAATATTCGTAATGAATCTGGCCCTTTTTGCAGGGTTGTTCACAAAATTGTTGCCTTCTTCCTCCTATTTATTCTGACCTGTTTTTGTTGGCTTTAGGACTCTGGGCACTTTACCACTGCTAACCAGTGCTAAACTGCAAATGCTCTCTGTTTAAAATGTATTGGCGATTGGTTTATCCATGCTTAGCATATCTGATTTACCACTAAGTCCCTAGTATAGTGCACCCGATGTGCCCAGTGCCTGTAAATCAAATGCAACTAGTGGGCCTGCAGCACTGATTGTGCCTCCCACATAAGCAGCCCAGTTAACATGTCTGAGGCCTGCCATTGCAGTGCCTGTGTGTACAGTTTTACACTGCCATGTCAACCTGGCAAGTGCACCCACTTGCTAGGCACAAACCTTCCCTTTTACTACATGCAAGACACCCCTAAAGTAGGCCCAAGGCAAACCCATGGGCAGGGTGCAGTGTATTTAAAAGGTAGGACATGTACTGGTGTGTTTTACATGCCCTGATAGTGAAGTACCGCTAAATTCGGGTTTCAATATTGCAAGGACTATCTCCCCCATGGGGTAACATGGGGATTGCCTTAAAATATATTTTAAGTGTAGTTTCCCATTGGGAGCACATACCCATGTGGAGTTTGGGGTCTCTGAACTCACAATTTAAAAATACAACTTTTGGTGAAGTTGGTTTTTGAATTGCAAGTTTGAAAATGCCACTTTTAGAAAGTGGGTCTTTTCTTGCGTAACCTTTCTGTGCCTCTGCCTGTCTGCTGAATACACGTCTGGGCCAGGAAGGCAGTTGGGCTGTTTGAGTGTTCACTCTAGACAGTAACACAAAGGGAGCTGAAGTGTGCACTGCATAGCCTGATGGGTCTTCCTGAGCTAGAGTGGTGGGAGTAGCTGACACTTGCACCTGAATAGGGCTGTGCCTGTCATTACACAAAGCAGTATCCAACCCTCTGGAGTGTGTCTGGGGGCAGGGAAGGAAAGGCAGGGTCTTGTGTACTACAAAGACTTTTCTTTGAAGTTTGCCTACTTCAAAAATATAAATGGGAATACTTACTGGACCGCTGACCCCACAAAGTTAGAATCCTTCCAGGCTGAGGGAATTCTTCCAGGATAAAGAGCTGGATGCTGTAGGACAACTGCTACTCTGCCTGTTGCTTTGCTGTGCTGGCCTGCTGCTTGC
Organism: Pleurodeles waltl; assembly: GCF_031143425.1. Lineage (NCBI taxonomy): Eukaryota > Metazoa > Chordata > Amphibia > Caudata > Salamandridae > Pleurodeles > Pleurodeles waltl. Next base: position 494,403,595 of record NC_090448.1, read on the forward strand.
TGCTTGCTGCTTCTGTCCTGAGAGAGAAGTCTCAGGCATATCAAAGACTTCATCTGCCAGCACCTGGTCTCTCTTGCTGAGAGTCCTGCCTTGCCAAGTGATGCCAAATCCAGTTCCTGGGCCCCTAGGAGTGGGTTCTGAAGCAAGCAAGAAGAAACCAAGCACATCAACTCTAGAGTGACTTTGGAACTGGCGCCGCTGTCCAACTCTGTGCCGCTGCCTGCACCGCTGAGTGCAGAGACCTTCAGCACAGACCTGATGCTGCCACAGTGTCTCCAAAGTCCCACCACAGCATGAGTTCCGAGGACTGTGTCCACGACGTCCGGGATACCCTATTCGGCTGCTGCACCTCTGGCCCTAAGGTGTGATCGTGACACTGCAAAGTTGACACCTCGCATCATGACCTGCTGGATTCATCTTTCCCGCCAGATCGTAAGGAACCGACACCTTGCCACCGACGCACATCACCTCCCCCGCAACCGTAAGGAACCGATGTCTCACCCTCCCTGCCTAGCAGTAAGGAACCAACAACTCACCTCCCTGGTAGCAGTAATCCCTTCCCCAAATCTGTGCAATGTCTTTGTTTCTTCATTGTTTTCCAAGGTACTGTACCTGGGTCCATGCAACTATGTGACCGACCTGCACACTCTTCACAAATGGCGCTGGACTGTTGGGAATGACTCCATCAAGATGCTGTGACACCCCTAGTTGGAGCTGTTGTGTTTCTAAGTGCAATACTAAGATTTATTCTTCGAAAATTTGTATTGTTACTTGTGTATGTTGGATTTTGGTCGTTTTGGTCTTGTTTTACTCAGACAAATATTGGCTACTTTTCAAAACTGGTGTGGGGTACTTTTGAGGTGTTTTCACTGCATTACTGTTAGTGTGTACAAATATTTACACATTGCCTCTGAGATAAGCCAGACTGCTTGTGCCAAGCTGCCAAGGCGGTGAGCAGGGGTTATCTTAGCTGTGTGACTCCCTTACCCTGACTGTGGTGAGGGTCGCTACTTGGACAGGGTGCAAACCTCTGCCTACTAGTGACCCCATTTGTAACAATTCTCAACCACTCTGTGGGATGGTCATCTTTCCTTTCATTAACTTGAAATACAGGCCCATTTTTATACTTTTTAGCACCGCATTTGCGCTGTTTTTTTTTACGCAAAATAAGCGCCAACTTTTAAAATACAGTTGTATTTTGTAAGTTTGCGCCACTTTTGCGTCAAAAAATTACGCAAATGCGGTGCTAAAAAAGTATGAATTTGGGCCACAGTTTCTTACTTCCTGTCTTTGAACCTTCCTGTTTTTACTCTTACTACACTTTGAAAAATTATCTTTTTTCCCACAAGAAATGCAGCATGAATGGCTGGATATATGGTAGCATTAGCCCTCTGCCCAAACCATCTGTACCTAAAGTATATTCCTCAAAATCTGTGCGGACCTTTGACTCAAACCCTTTCCCTTATTTTGAGTAACCTGACACTACTTCTTCAATCTTGTCTGAATACGTACTTAGCTTGTTCTCTTTACTCAATTCGCCCACACATTTAAACTTGTGTTCTACCCGTTTCGCTATAGCAATCATATCCTCCAATGGCAGTTCATCTTTTAGTCATAGTTCTTATCTAATCTTATCATTGAAACACTTTAAAATAAATTGGTGTATTATTCTTTCTTCCGTCAAACTAACAAACTTGCTTCTTGAGGCTAGTTTCCTGAGACTTGTCACAAAATCCTCTGCCAATTCATCTTTCCTTTGCTCTCTCATCCCAAAATAATATTTTTCCATAATGGTGCTGCTCTTTGGCAGATCTAGTTTAAGAATGCATATCTCATATTCATTTAAAAATCTTTGATTAGCAGCACTCAATTCTAGAAGTGTTTATAGAATTTCCTGTTCTTCCCCTCCTAGGCAGTGTAATAAAAGTGATTATTTACGTTTTAGTCTCAAATGTGTGCCATAAACTCTTGCATAGTTTGCAAATATTTTCTTCCACTTTTGCCACTTTTTTTAGGTTTCTCTGGACTGCGCAAAAAGAACGTGGCAGCATGATGTTCTGCATAGTGAAGGTGTACTTACAACAAGCTAGACACTGTCCTATATATTTGCAGTCTGCCTGTCACCATTTTGGACAGGAGTATTCAGTTTCCAGAGATAAACCTTTCACCAAAATCGAAAATATCTCCACTTTGTTCACCTCAACACAACCAAAACTCCTTTCTTATTTTTCAAGTGTGCCTATCACCATTTAGATAGGCCAAAGAATGCCCTTGCCTCCGTAAAAGTCAATGTATATCATACCAACTTCCTAAAATGGTGGCTGTGCCACGTCCCACATTGTTTTGACAGTGATTCAGGCTTATTTCCAAGTCTGCGAGCCCAAACACCTAAAAGGGCCAGTGAGCATGTTCATGCTATGGTTTACAGCCAATTTCCTTGGGAAATTGGTCTTGTGTCACCCTTTCCACCCACCACTCATTGGAACTCATAGGCCCCACTTAAATTGCCCCACCTCACAAAAGAAGCAGTAGCACCAAACCACTTCACGCCAGACCTCCCCCTCTCAGTTTTCTGACCAAGAGAGCACCACCCCAACACTGTAAGTACCGCAGTCCATGTCACTGCATTTTCACACCACCCAGATGTTCAGGTGTAACTGCCAGCAAGTAGTCATCCCATTCCTCATCATCAACTGTGAAGTTAGAACAAATTGGTCCACATGAGCAGAGGGTGGCTAGTTCATTCAGGAGCACTTTATTACCCCTCACCCATCACAAGCACCAGATACTTCCAACCATCCCTCCTGTTTGAATTACAACATTCTTATCGTCAGCAGACAGAGAAAGGGTTCCAATGTAGATCCTTGCCAGACCAAATGAGGTACCTTCAAAACGCTATTTGACACACATTTCCTGCAAATTAGTAACGCTCCTGGCTTACTATGCTATAAAGGGTCAATTTCATTTTAACTGTTACAAATCGTTGTGAAGGGAAACTACTACTAATACTTTAAGAAATACCAGAAGATACATTGCATTTTTTTAAATTTCACTATATCCCATTGTTCAAAAGATATTGTTGGGGTGAGCCATGCCCTGTCCAACCCTGAGAAATGTTTTCATGCTGTATTTGTTCCATCGGGTCATGCTCCCCAAACATACACCCGTGACTAAGGGCCTACCTACATCTGCATCAGCTTTGTGGGTATTAACTTTCCCTTCCAATCCTGGAAAAGGGAAAGGAACCAGACAGGAGTTGGAGAATCACCAAACCTACTGTAGTTTGTGGGAAATCCTGCCTTGGATAGTCCACTCCCTATCCTGTTTGTGGGATTTACTCACATGCAATATTGCACCTCCATAAAATGATTTTCAAGTCCAAAGGAGTCTTTTGTTATTACTTCCACTCATAGGTAAAGCATTTGCACATCTAAGTCAGACATAAGTGTGAAACCTAATGAAATAAGAAATTCAGATAATTCGGTCACCTTGCAGGGTGAATGGCTTCAGGCGTTCAGCCAACCAACTTCTCTGTAAGAGCGCCAATATATTAGATACTATAGAAAGTGATTTTTTTCTGTAACGTCTGTCATCTTCAATTGCGAGCAAAAAAGTTATTTTCAAAATTATATTTTTAAGAATAGGTTATGGATCGCAAAACACAGAACAAAGGTTTTGCTGATCACAAGTATGCTTAACGTTTTGACAGTATCTCAGTGAGATCAAAATATTGCATGGCATGTCTGCCACACCTGCTGTCTATGTAAAATTTTCAAAATCATTTCATTTTATTGACTGTATTTGCTATTACAGTTAACAGTTGATTAAAGTGAATTTTATGGTGTATATTTGCAACATCAGCTATCTCATGTTGATTAGTTCTATCTAGAATGAAGAGAGAATGGACATTTACCTCAGTTCTCGCATTCAATAAACACACGCACAGAAAACTAACACATTTCTCCCAAAATATGTAATCTAAATGTTAATGTGTGCTCTTTACCAAAGTAAGTAATCTTTAATAACTTGACATGCAGTTCCAAAAAGTCAGTACCAGATTTAACGAGAGACACATGAATCCAGACCACAGGCACTTTCCTTACTAACATACATCATTTTCATTTTTATGTTTTTTTAATAAAACTAGCCAAACAAATGTTTATTGTGACTTCATATCATTCATGATACTAATGCTTCCTTATACCACGCTGAAAAGCTATTTCCTTCTAACACTGGAGTATGATCGTGTGGCGTAATCAGCCAGTCTATAAGGGAAGCAAAAGTTGCAGGGACAGGTTATTGTGCAACGCAGAGGAACAACTAAAGATGCTGTGCTGCCTTGCTGGAGAAGTAAGCAGTGCAGAACAATATTTATTTAAGATATGGCCTCCTGCCCTCACCCCTCTCTCATCCACTGTGCTGGCACACAAACAGGCTTCCCAGCGCCATCCATAACCTTTGCGCTCGAAGCAGAGATGTGTGCATGATGTCCAGTCTAAGATTTGTGCTGGAAGCCTACCTTTGCGGTACAAATTCCCATGCATAGACAAATTCATTAAAAAAAAACCTACATTGAATTTGTGTTGTACATTACAACACACATGTGATGTCTAAAATGTTTGGAGAATTGAAAATATTTATCCCACTAGCAGTCTGCTTCAAAGTGTTATGTTTTATTAATTTCCCAGTCTCTCTTAGTAACTTGAGCTTTGCAATAAAACCTATGGGTACTTGCATTGATCAATGTAAGTTACCCCCATATAACTCCCTCTTGATTGAAAGTAGTGCAGTGCAGCGCAAAGTGCTTTTAGCAACAAGAAAATTGCAACTTTTTGTGCTGTAAGTAAATACTCTTCCAAAACTTTGAACCACCTGGCACCACTTTGCATGACTTTGAGCCAGTGCATAGTCTTTGTGAATCTGCCTGAAGGAGTGAAAGCCCGTACACTGTGGCCACAGCCATAGTCATCTCTAATATATAGAATAATGATAAACAGACTCCAATTGTATATTGAACCTTTTAATTTGCATTGATCCTTATTGTGTATTATTACTTTTTTCACTGTATTGGCATTCCAAACCTACTATTATATCCAGTAGTAAGCCACAGCAATGCAAACAAGCCATCTTTAAAGAGTGCAGAGAGTATTTTTTCAATCTCATTGGAGTAAAGCAGTACCAAGGTGCTACAGCACCAGCAATAAAATAAAACAGTAGCTTATACAATACTGTCCAGCTACCATTGCGTGCCCCACGATTTGGAGAAAATATTTCAAATGTGGATTTTGCTCTAGCTTTCAGCGAACTATAACAGCACCCAATAAAGTACTGTTTATTTAAAAGATAGTAACTAGTTAAAAGATTACCTACTCTGGGGTCTGTATGAAGGGCCATAACTAAAGAATTTTTAGGAGCATAGATAAGCCCAAAGTGATTGGTTGGCATGCAGATCAGGATGGCTGAGATCATTGGACTTGGGCTTATAGTTTTCAGGACCCTACCTTAAAGGACCACTTAAATTAACATCTCCACCTTTCCACGTCCACAGTTCCCATCATATCTTCTTATTTCCCCAGAGTTCCCAATCTTTAATATTTTGGCAATCGGAAAAAGTTAGTTTGAGACACACAAAGCCTAGAAGAAGAGTGAATTGCTAAATCCAAGGGTAAATCAGCAGAGAAGAGACACAATGGGTGAGGACAGAGGGAATAGGATAAAACATATCAACCAAAGGTAAGTATGCTGCAGATAAAAGCAGTTCAGACAATTGCGTTGTAGTTGCAACTGCTTCTCTCACTTCCTACCTTGTACTACTGTCATCAAGGATTCTATATGGAATCATAGCACTGGTACCAATGTGGTTTTGTGGCTGATAGCACTTGATGTCACTTGTTATGAAGATTATTTTGGATGTGAAATTAGAAAGAGTGAGCCCACACCATGCTACCATCACATCTCTCATGTCTTTCTGCCCCCATCATTCAATCCCATAATCTCCAAGTTCCGAGGTTGCAAAAATGAATTAACAATTTTAAAAATAGTCTTCTAGTTGGCTTGGGCGCTGTCAATCTGCAAAGCAAAATAAAGTCTTTTGGCACTTTTAATTTGGTTGTGATAAATTTTCAATGCCTTTTTTAATACAGTTAGATCCTCAATCAAGTAAGCCTTTCTCCATTTCCATTCTAGGTGCTTGCAATTGCGATATAATTCAGATGAAGACTGTGAGTACCACGGGGCTGGCAGCTTAGATCTCATTTTCTGTTTTACAGGCGTTAGAGGGGCACGTTTATTGACAATTTCATAAACCCAAGTATTAAAAGTGAGATCCATTTCTGCAACATTTCCCCCTAGACTTGGGGTGTTCATGGAAAGTTCCGTTTTTAAATTGTGATTAGAAAGCAGTTTAGTCCATTGGGGATCTACTTTAGGGCGGGACTTAGAAGTACCATTTGTGGCTTTGAATTTTTTTGAATGGAATTAAGAAATGATTAGACCACGTCTGTCTAACAGGTAGATCTGTAACTAAGTTATTGCTATTGGTAAAGACTCCATCTAGCCTATGGACGGCAACGTGATTTGGGGTAGTGACCAGTTGCAATAGGCCAAGCAAACATAGGGTGCTAGTGAAGTTAGATGCCTCTGTTCTAGAATTAGTATCTAAATGAAGATTAAAGTCACCAAGTAATGTAAAATTCACATAACTTAAGGTAGGAGGAGCAATGGCATCACCAAGAGGTGTTAAAAAGCTACCACAGTGCCCCGGAGGGTGATAGACTATACTGCCAGAAAAGGAAGCTGAGTGACTGAGCTTGATATAGAATCCCAAACTGTCTGTGCCCTCTAATGTCTCTAGTTCAAAAACCTGGCATTAGAACACATCCAGAAGTATAATCGTGAGCCCTCCACTTCGCCAATTAAGCCTATCTGTTCAAATAATCGTATAGCCAGGGGGTAATGCTTGAGCAAAGTCAGGGTTAGGATAGCCATTTAGCCAGGATTCTGTAATGAACAAGCAATCAAACTGGGACTCACTGAGCAGATCATAAATCTCTTGTGAATGTTTACTTAGTGAGCAAGCGTTATTAAGTCCCTCAGAAAAAATATTAACTCTGAAAGATGTGGGAATATTGTCCCTAGCAGAAAAAGGCATCCCAAAATTTTCTCTGCATTTAAAGCAGGAAACTGGTCCCTCTAATGACTCTGGAAAAAGGTCAAACCCCACCCCTTTACCTTGTCTTTGAGCTGCAGTCGAAATTCAGCCATCATTTTCGTAATACGGGGTGAAAGGGAAGCATGGCTGGCGCTGGTCATGTTTGGGTCTCGGACGGGCACAGATGGGCTTGTCATTGGCACAGCTTTGTCACACCAGCGATGCGCCCACTGTGCACATCCACTACATCGTCCTGATCAAAATCAGTGAGGCCCAAAAGAAAAGCTAGATCGCTGACCAAGAAAAATGCCCACTCTCAGTGGCCTCAGGAATGGGATTATTAAAAAAATGAGTCCAGTTAGGTGAATGCCCCCTTCAACTAGCACATTGGTTCAGCAATTTCCCAAAATAGAGGCTCCCCATCCGTACTTAAAAACAGCTATAAATGAAAGGTAAAACAGTTTTTAAGAATAATCACAAAAAAACATAGAGGAACCAACCTACTACTAACAGCTGCGCATCCGGTGCATCATCCTGTTTAAATAGAGTGAGGCCCAAAAGAAAAGCTAGAGCACCGAACAAGAAAAATGTCTGCTCTCAATGGCCTCTAGGAAGAGGATTATTAAAACAAGCATTTGCAATGCAGTGGGTCTTACGTTTACTCAAGTTAGAGCTATTAGCGTTTTAAACTCCTAATTGGACTTTTCTTGCCATATAAACTGCAAAGTCAAACAGTTTCACATAAGCAAGCTGACAGCCGCCATGACCACGAAGCAGACACACAAAAAGAAACAGAAGTTCCCTCGCTTTGAAACGTATTGGCAAAAGTGCAATTATCCATGTATCCGGCAAAAGTGCAATTATCCATGTAACTGGCAAAAGTGCAAATATCCATGTAGCAGGGTCAATGTCATGCAAAATGCTCTATTAATGCCTGGCGAGATCGTGCTATCTAAGACATAAAGAGAAAAAGTAGACCAGAAACCATATGGAAAACATCGAGCCTCATATGTTTTCAGTAGTTGACCTGTGCACTCGAGGAGGGCTAAACAATCAATCAATCAGGAATTTGTAAAGCACACAACTCACCCGTGACGGTCTCAAGACGCTGAGGGGGAGAAGGTGTTACTACTGCTCGAACTGCCAGGTCTTGAGAAGTTTCCTGAAGGTAAGGAGGTCTTTGGTCTGAGGCAGGTGGGTGGGAAGTGTTCCAGGTTTTGGCGGCGAGGTGCAAGAATGATCTACTGCCGGTTGTAGTTCGGCGGACGCGTGGTACGGTTGTGAGGGTGAGGTCGGCGGAGCACAGGTGCCAGGTTGGGGTGTAGAAGGAGAGTCGTCTGTTGAGGTATTCTGGTCCGATGTTGTGCAGTGCTTGGTGGGCGTGGGTGAGGAGTTTGAAGGTGATTCTTTTGTTGACTGGGAACCAGTGTAGGATTTTCAGGTGGTCTGTGAAGTGGCAGTGGCGGGGATGTCCAAGATGAGGCGTGCGGAGGTGTTCTGGATGCGTTGCAGCCTCTTCTGGAGTTTGACCACAGTTCCTGCGTAGAGGGCATTGCCGTAGTCCAGCTTGCTGCTTACAAGGGCTTAGGGGACTGTTCTTCTGGTTTTGGTGGGTATCCATTTGTAGCTCTTTCAGATCATGCGGAGGGTTTTGAAGCAGGAGGGGGAGATGGCGTTGACCTGCTGGGTCATGAATAGTGAGGGATCCAAGATGAATCCAAGGTTGAGTGTGTGGTTGGTGGGAGTCAGAGTGGTTCCAAGAGTGGCAGGCCACCAGAAGTCATCCCATGCGGAGGGGGTGGAGTTGAATATGAGGACTTCCATCTTGTCGGAATTGAGTTTGAGGCAGCTGCTCTTCATCCATTCGGCGATGGCCTTCGTTCCTTCGTGGAGGTAGGTTTTGGCGGAGTCCTTGGTGAGGGAGAGGATCAGCTGGGTGTCATTGGCACATGAGATGATGTTGAGGTTGTGAGATCGAGAGATATTAGCAAGCAGGGCCATGTAGAAGTTGAAGAGGGTCGAGCTGAGGGACGAACCCTGGGGTACGCCGCAGATCATTTCGGTGGCCTCCGAGTGGAATGGGGGGAGGTGGACTCTCTGGGTTCTGCCGGTGAGAAAGGAGGTGACCCAGTCCAGGGCTCTGTTGCGGATTCCAGCATTGCTGAGGCATGATGGTAAGGTGTGGTGGCAGACAGTGTCAAACGCTGCCAAGAGGTCCAGGTGGATAAGGTCTGTGGTTTTGCCGCTGTCCAGTATGGTTCTGATGTTGTCGGTGGCGGCGATGAGGGCGGTTTTGTTGCTGTGGAAACTGCATTGGAAAGGGTCCAGGTTGCGGTTCTCCTTGAGAAAGCGGGTTAGTTGTCTGTTGACAGCCTTCCCAATTACTTTTGCCAGGAAGGGTAGCAGGGAGATAGGCTGGAAGTTCTTGAGGTCCTCTGGGTCTGCCTTGGGTTTTTTGAGGAGGGCGTTTATCTCGGCGTGTTTCCAGCTCTCCGGGAAGGTGGCAGACTCGAAGGAGCTGTTGATGATCTTCTGTAGTTGGGGTGCGATGACAGAGCTTGCTTTGTTGAGGATGTGGTGAGGGCAGGGTTCATATGGAGAGCCGGAATGGATAGTATTCAAGATTTTGAAGGTGCCAGGGGGTCTGGGTGCAGAAGCTGTTGTGGATGTCTGCAATCTTGCGGTGGAAGTAGGAGGCTAAGGAGTCGCAGAGGTCTTGTCATTGCCATTGGAACTGGGGATGGAGAGTTCCTTCATGACGTTGAAGAGCTCCTTGTGGTTGTGTGCGTTGCTGTTGATTTGGTCTTTGAAGGTGGTTCTCTTGGCTGCTCAGATGACTTGGTGGTGTCTGTGAATGGCGTCTTTGAAGGCTGTGAGATTGTCAGAGTCTGATCATGGCGCCACTTTATTTTGAGTCTTCGGCAGCTTTGCTTAGATTCGTGGAGGTCGGCAGTAAACCAGAAGGCCTGTCTGTCAGTGCGTCTGTTGGAGGGATTCTTGATTGGGGCGAGAGTATTGGCACAGGTGTTGACCCATTGCCTGAAGTTGCGGGCAGGTGCATCAGTGTCGGTGGTGTTGATGGGTGGGTTCTGGGACAGGGTTGCGATAAGTTGGTCTTTGGTGACATTGTTCCAACTGTAGTGGGTTTCCGTCGTGGGTGTTGGTGTGTTGTGAGTTTCTTGAAGAAGAATTGGATGCAGCAGTGGTCTGTCCAGTGAAGTTCGGTGATGTGCCTGAAAGATACGTGATTGCTGGCGGAGAAAATAGGGTCGAGTGTGTGTCCTGCGGAGTGGGTTGGTGTTGTGACAAGCTGCTTGAGGCTGAGGTTGGACAGGTTGTCGAGCAGGGTGCCGTGATGTTGTCGTTGTTGTTCTTGAGGTGGAAGTTTAAGTCCCCGAGCAGTATGTAGTCAGCGGATGCAAGAACGTGCATGCTGATGATGTCAGTAATGGAGTTCCTGAACTGCTGTTGAGGGCCAGGGGCCTGTAGACAAGGGTCCATCGGAGGGTGGTGTTTGAGTCAGTGCGGATTTGGAAGTGCAAGTGTTTGGCGGTGCTGAGGGTGTCTTCGGTGTTGGTCGTGATCCTGAGGCTGTCTCCTCCTGGTTTGTTGGAATGGTCCCTGCAGGTGAACTTGTAGATGTCCAGGATGGCTATGGCAATGTCAGGTGCTGAGGAGGGGTTCATCCAGGTCTCGGTCAGGAAGGCGACGTCTGGGGAGGCAGAGTGGAATAGATTCCATAGCTCTACTGCGTGCTTGTGGACGGACCGGGTGTTGAGGAGAATACATCTGAGATGGTTGTGTCCTTCCTTGGGGGGTGGGTCGTTGGGGTGAAGGCTGGGGGAGGCGCAGTTCCAGCAGGAGAAGGGTCCGTGGGTGGTCTGTGTGGAAGTTTGAAGGCAGGTGGGAGAGCCGTCAGTGTTGAGGGAGCGGAGAGTGGTGGCATCGTAGTGAAGACCTGCATGGCGGTGGTGGGGGGGATGGGAGCCAGGAGTTCTGGCACTGGGAGCGGTCCAGGCATGGACGGGAGCAGATGGGCGCGGCCACACAGCGGCCACCATTAAGAAGGGAGGTGGGGGGGAGGGGAGGACAGGTGGGAGGGGGACAAAAAAATGGCACAAATAAGGGGGCGGAGCCGAAAAGGGAGCAGGGCTGAAAAAGGAGCCACGGGGGCAACCGCGGCAGGGAAGAGGGAGAGTGGGGGGAGAGAGAGGGGGAGAGCGAAAGTGAGAGAGAGAGAGTGGAGTGAGAGAGAAACGAGGAAAAGTGACACTAAGGGACAGTAGTGAAGCAGAGCAGAGAGCAAAGCAAAAGGAGAAGAGAGGCAGAAGGTAGCCTAGTAGGAAAGCAGAACTCCCACTAGACACCATGGATGAGGCGCAGGCAGAAGCCTGTGGGTGGAGGAGGGCCTCGAAATCCTGACTGGTCAGGAGTTCAGAGGGGCAAGGGAAAGGGAAAGGGCTCTACTTACAGGATGAAGCCACGGGAGGCAGAGCAGTGCACTGACCAGGTCAGTGATATTGCTCAACCTACCACGCAGCAGCCGCCATTAAGTAGGGAGATGGGGGAGGGGAGGACAGCTGGGAGGTGGGAGGGGGATGAAAAAGTGGTGCGAATAAGGGACGGAGCTGAAAAGGGGGCAGGGCTGAAAAGGGGGTGGGCCGCGGGGCCTACAGCGGCAGGGGAGAGAGGGAGAGAGCGAAAGTGAGAGAGAGAGAGAGAGAGAGAGAGAGAGAGAGAGAGAGAGAGAGAGAGAGAGAGAGAGAGAGCGGAGTGAGAGAGAAACGAGGAAAAGGAGCACTAAGGGACAGTAGTGAAGCAGAGCAGAGAGCAAAGCAAAGCAAAAGGAGGAGAGAGGCAGAAAGTAGCCTAGTGGGAAAGTAGAGCTCTCCCACTAGACACCAGGGATGAGGTGCAGGCAGAAGCCTGTGGGTGGAGGAGGGCCTCGAACTCCTGACAGGGGTCAGGAGTTCAGAGGAGCCAGTGAAAGGGCTCTACTTACAGGTTGGAGCCACAGGAGGCAGAGCAGTGCACTGACCAGGAAAAGGCATGACGTGTGCTCGCCTTTTACCAATGAAATCAAGCGAATTTTATAAGGCAAGCCCATGAACCAACAAAAGTGAGTGGCATGACATGGGCATGGTTAAAAGCCCATAGAGAGATTACAACAGGGACAGTGCGCTTTGCGTGCTCAACCCTAAAAATGAGCCAAGTTAAATGAATGCCCTCTTCAACTCGCACATCGGTTCAGCAATTTCCCAAAATTGAGGCTCCCCCGTCTGTACTTTAAAACAGATAAAAATCAAATGTAAAACAATTTTTAAGAACAATCACATTAATATGTAGCTGCATGAACCAAGCACTAGCCTGCACAAACCGAGCACTAACACAGAGAAGTCAGTATGCATTTATGGCAGAAGAAGATTCTAGGACGAGGCCACAGTATTTACACCAATCACTTTACTCAATATGTCTGACCAGTGGTCTCACCAATGGTGAGGTTTCCTGATTTAGGGCTAATTTAGAGCTTGGTGGTCGGATTACTTCATCACAAAAGTGACAGATATCCTGTCTGCCATATTACAGGTGCCATTGGATATAATGCTCTTGCAATACGATGAAGGAGATGTCAGTCACATTAGTGACGGAATAACCTGTCAGCTGAACTCTAAAGAAGGCCCTTAGTCAGGAAACCTCACAATTGGTTAAGGAGGACAACGTTTCTTGAGTTTGCCTAAGATTCAGTTAGTCATTCCAAGAAAAATGAATTATTTCTCTTCTGCAGAATGTCCTGCCCATGAAAAGCCAGACATCCTGCAATAGACAACTAATTTGGTGCTCGGTGGCAATGGTAAATAGAAGCTCTGAGCCATGGAAGGCTCTGAGCTTGGGGAAATCTAATTCACATTCTGACACTGAGAAACAGGACTAACTCTAGCAGTGGTTATGCCTCTGCTTGTATAAGTGGAAATGTAAACGTAGTTTCTTCCTAAAAGAGATATGACGCCCTCCAAGATGATTCTTCAGTGATCATTTCTAAATGGAGTAGCAGATGTGATTGAAAGACACCTAGGCCCTGATTTATACTTTTTGGCGCAAAACTGCACTAACGCAGTTTTGCACCAAAAGGCTTAGCACCGGATTGTATCATTTCTGTGCACCAGCCAGGCACCATATTCATGGAATGGTGCAAGCCGGTGCAAAGGGTGGGCTAGCGTAAAAACAATTATGCTAATCGGGTGGGGCTGGCGCTATGGAAGAAGGGGGTTTTGCACCAAAAAATGACATTAGGCAGGTTAGAGTAAAAAAAATTACTCTAACCTGCCTAGAGTAATTTTCTGACGCAAAACCATCCATACCATATGACTCCTGTCTTAGAAAAGACAGGAGTCATGCCCACCACCCCAATGGCCAGCACAGGAGACCAGGGTCCCCTGGGAATGGCCATTGCACCCAGTGCCATGTAGGGAGGCCCATTTCAGGGCTCCCTATTCCACTTTAAAAGATAAAATGCAATAGTTACCTGAGATGGGGTCCCTCATCCTCCGCAGTCTCTCTGGTGTGAAATGGGGGGGGGGTTCCCTGGCGCCTGGAGATGGCACCAGTGGGCTTATTCCATGGTGTACCGTCATGGAAATGGGCCCACAGGCCCCCTAATGCCTGCCCTGACCCAGGCAATAAAAAATGGGGTAAAGCAAGCTTTGCCACATTTTTTGACCCCTCCTCCCTCCTGGGCACCATTTTTGCACGGGATTATAAATATGGTGTTAAGGCCATAGAGTCATTTGTTGCACAGGAACGCCTACCTTGAATCTCATTAAGGCTGGGTAGGTTTCCACTTCCAAAAAATGATTTTAACTCCATAAATTTGGTGCTAGACGGGTCTAGCGCCAAAGTATAAATATGGAGTTAGTTTTGCACCGAATTAGAGTAAAAAAAATGACGCTAATTGGGTGCAAACAGAGTATAAATATGCCCCCTAGTTTCTGTAAATGTATTGCTCCTCTACCACAAAAGCACACTGCAGTATTGCCTTATTGTTTGTGAGGGGAATTCCAACAAAGGCAATGGTTATGAGTGCAGACATAAATTACAATCCCTGTGCAAGCATGTGTTTGCACAGGGCTCAGAGTAGTGAATTGTGTGTCATTACTGCACCCTCACAGTTTGTCCCTCATAAATTCTGGCTGGTCAAACCTGGGAAAATTAATTGAAGGAAAAGGCTCATAAAATGTTGAATTCCATTTCCAAGTTAAAAAGTTGGAATAAAAGGTATTTACAACACCAGGTAAATAACAGGTCGGTTAATACCTCAATCTGCGGTAATGAATGGTATTTACTACATGCGGTAAATGCCACCTCTATTCCAACTAACTTGTAAAGAGGGCCCAAATGTATTCATGGCAGCCATGATAAATATGGCCAATCGCTTTTAGTCTTATTAAATAGAAATTGTGCTATGTACATTTTTATAAATATACATGGGGAAATCAGAGAAGATCAAGAGCCAATTTACAATTCAATTAAATAGCTATCAGAACGATTAATCATGGGTGAAGATTCTAGTTATATTCAGTCCGTTTATCTGTAAAGAACCAGACTTAGACGTATTGAAAGCAAACAAATAGTTAAAGCTGGTAACTTAAAAAAAATACTAATTTTGATTAGATCAGGGGATGCAGGGCAAAGATTAAATCCTGATGCCCTCGTATATATGTAATATGCCAAAGCATGAAAGTCTGTTTCCTGACTGGATTATTTCCTAGTCTCACAGTATTTGATTTGCATTCACGCTAACATAGAGGCCAGATGTTTTTTCGGATCATTCAGCATTGTTGGTAATTGTTAATTCTTTGATATGTTATTAATGCCGCAGTACGCTTGAGCTGCTCTGAAAGAGAAATCTCTTCATTATGAAATTCTGAGACAATCGGGCTACACTTATATGTGAAATAGGAAAACCATTCACAACCTAACTCATCTGGCTGGACTACATATATTGCAAATACATTTGTGACAATTAAGAACCCCTCCAATGGTGAATTAGTCAGAGAACTAACTAATTAGCACAGACACAAGTACACGTCATGAATTAGACCTGCCAGTTGTTATTGCTTTATCTCTCTTACACCCAAGTCTGGAATGAAACATTACATCATGTTTCCTTCTGTAATGTGGATAAGAAACCTCATGGTCAAACACAGCCTCTCTACCAGTATGTTGACTTCCTTATTAGCAAATATCAAAGCACAATTCGGTTCCAACTCTAGGTAGGGTTCCAGACATCCTTTGTGGACCCATGGGTAGTCACTTTGGAAGAGATAGAAGGGAACATCAGTCTGTGTCCTCTCTCGTTAGCCCCTTCTCCCTGATTACCCAAAGGTGAGTACATATAAGATGGCCCTACACACACCAACCCTCTCCTTCATTTGTCATTTTCTTCCGATTGGATTTTGTAGAAAGAGTAATGAAGTCCCAGTTCCAATACTGTCTCTGACTGGTGCTGAAAGAGAGGAAGTATAGTCCTTCATAAAGGCAAGCCCCTTCTCCAAGTTCCCATTGGATAATATGGCAAGGCAGCTGGTCCAAAACACGTTTTCCCAATAGGTTTTTGCTGATAGTAAGTCCTCCCTAGCTCCACCACCATCTGTCTACACTGACCCCTGGACAGGTGCAACACTCTTATTTATCCCAAATGGAGCTCCTGTCTGGCACTAAAGAGATCTCCAGAAGGATCATGATACTAATTTGCCCTTGTACTTCATGAACACAACATATTTAATCAGAATGAACATTACAGTCAGTGGAGAGTTCTTGAGTTAAGTGGTAAAAGAAAAAAGAAAAAGCACTTCTGCACAAGTGGTCTTCCCAAGCAACAACAGATAATTCAATAGTAAGTAACGAAACAAATTATTTTTCCTAGAGGTTATTCTTTATCATGCCTTTTAACTGGCTGATTGGCAACTGATGTATCCTACAGCCCTTTCTTACCATTATTATTGTTAGCTTCTTGACACAGATAATGTCCCATAAGATGTGTGACTCATATGTCCCATCCACACTGCTCAATACAGATTATAAAATACTCACTAAAATGCTGGATAAAAGACTGCTATCATATGGAGTACAACTGGTTCACAGGCCAAAAACAGATTTATTCTTTAATGGCCCTAGGATCTAAAATACAGGTTTTGGCTGATCTATTGATCCCGTTTGCAAGAATCACTAATGGTCATTAATATGGTTGATACAAAAAATGTATTTGATCAAGTGGACTTCGAGATATTTATGCATTATGCTATAGTATGTGGGTTTTCACTCCAATCTTACCAAATTACTTCAATTATTGTATAGCTGAGCTTCTGCATTGTTAGGGGCCTATTAGAAGTTGCCCAGTAATTTGTCTGGTATCCCAACGGAGTTACAGATCTAATGGCCATTGGGAATGCCAGAGGATGAGGGGTAAATGTCACAGATTACAAGATAATGATGAATAACATACCACATGTTTCTGCCCCAATTCCCATATGTTGTTCTGGAAGGATTTTCACTTAGACATTAAATTTGTTTTTGACCAGACGAAATGTCTGTTAAAGAAGTAAAGGTGTTCCCACCCAACTTGTGATTCACTATGGGGCTAGTGACTCTTGATGCTGCCCCATTGGGGGTGATGAGCCACTTCTTATATGCCTATAGTTATATATGAACAGGTTTTAGGGCATATAGTAATAACTTGTAGGTACATGTAGGGCAGTCGCATGTCTTTGTCTTATATAATAAGAAACAAATCACACTAAGTTGTCTAATGAATTTCTAAAATTTGAAGGAAGATACTTTTAAATCCAAAATTCTAGTTGTATGAAAAATTAATTATGTATCTATTTTTGGCAAGTTACAAACACTTGTGAATGATTTCAGTAATAACTCACAGGCAAACACCAGATAGAAGTATGTGGCCCAATTAAAGGCAGTCAAAAAGCCAAGTTCTCTTGTTATTGCCTTTGCAGAGGTAGTAGGACAAAGTCATAAGATTACTTACATACCTTCTTTTCTAAGGGACTGTGGTATTGTGTTAAGAATAAGTAAGAAAAAAAAACAAAAAAAACTTTCATGTATTTAAAATGTATCATATTATTTGTGTAATTGTATTTTGTTGTTTTTGATCTTTGTTTACTGGTAACATGCTACATGGTTTCTTCCGGCCGCCCCTGCTCCATCAATGGAACTGCTTGGAATGTTGAACTGACAGTTGGTAAAGGAGCAGAGCAGGAGTGGCTGGAGTTTCCTTTCTTCCTTGAGAATTATTCTTAAATAAATATGGATTACTGTCTTCCCGGTTTCCTGCATCAATATTACTTCATTTTTGGCGACGAGCGGTAAGAGTTTCATTTTGGTGGACCACGCACCAGATTTTCTTCTACCGGTACACGGAAACTCCAGCACTGAACATTATTGGCTTTATTCTTGCTCTGTGTGTGCAAATTGCTTGCGCAAGGAAAAGGAATTGGAAACCCTGTGGGGATAATCGATTTTTTCTTCTGCCGAAGCAGCTGGTATTGAAGGAAGAGATCTAATAGAGGCCCCTACTCCATCAATGGAACTGCTTGGAATGTTGGACTGACAGTTGGTGAAGGAGCAGAGCAGGAGTGGCTGGAGTTTCCTTTCTTCCTTGAGAATTATTCTTAAATAAATATGGATTACTGTCTTCCCGGTTTCCTGCATCAATATTACTTCAGGGACCCAGTACAATTCTTGAAGGTCCACACATTAGCCAGGTACAACAATTGAACCTTTTGGTTACGGGTTATTTGGTTATGGGTGGTTGACACGTTTTACAATGACATTCACACATATACTCTGCCAAGATTTATGATGGGCATATTTAATGAGATGTGTGATGGAGCTATTTGATAAATTATGTTATGTTGGTGTGTATGTGTCTTACTATTTGAGCTAGTGGATCTCTGAATAGAGCACATAAAAGGGGATATAGAAACAATCATAATTGCCCAACATACTTTAGAATACCTTTTGAAGTATGATAGTTTCATATAAGCTTTGTTGTTGAGGATCTGTATAATATTTGAATTAAATTGAGAAAATGGAACAATATTTCCTGAGCCCCACATTTTCTATTAATGTTGAGAACACATTCTACTTAACTCTATTGAAGTCATTTTCCGCATTCAAACTCATCATTGCCAGCACATTTTTAAAATATGTTTCTAGTCTCCCACCATTTGCTATAAGAGGCATTTTTTAGCTGAACGGAAATT
This sequence comes from Pleurodeles waltl, assembly GCF_031143425.1. Taxonomy (NCBI): domain Eukaryota; kingdom Metazoa; phylum Chordata; class Amphibia; order Caudata; family Salamandridae; genus Pleurodeles; species Pleurodeles waltl. The sequence continues at coordinate 494,422,021 of NC_090448.1, forward strand.
TAGATGATATGGCCCGCAACTATTGTTTGCTAAATCTTCTATAGTGGTTTTCTGCATATGAACGGCACTCCAGGACATTTCATTTTATAAATCCTATTTTCCAAGGTGCAACACACCATTTCGATTTAATTAAATATGACTGCCTCTTAGGCCCTTATTACTTGCTTCAGCTTTCTATACTTCAATCATACTAGTTTTGTTCACGTTTTAACTTGCATTTAAGTGAATAAGACATATGTATTTTACTTTAAGCTATGAATAAGCACACTCATTTTATCCTTTACCAAATCATCTCTTTACTGTACCAAAATGTTGTTTCTCGATTTATTTGATTGCATGCTTAATTTTAATTATGGATATATGGATGAAAATTCTGCCTACAAAAAGAATAAATGTGTGTGTGCGCGTTTATATATTAGATATTAGATAGAGGGATAGATAGATAGATAGATAGATAGACAGACAGACAGATAGATAGATAGATAGCCAATCCAAGCACTGCTGTCATGCTGCTTTTAATACCAAACAGCATAAAAGCAGTGTCTGGATTGGCTGAGTCAGGGTAGCACAATGCTCCATTGGAGATGATGTCATTGTGTCTCTGCTCTTTCAGCTTTCTCATGCTCATACTGAGGAAGCCTGAACGGCGTATGTCGGGCTGGTTAAATTAAAAACCCCTGCCAATCTGACATGCGCAGTTCACTTACCACAGCCTCCCATTCAATCAACACCAGGAAAGAGATCTCCTCCGCCCTGCCCCCACTCTAAAGGACCTGAACGAATGGGTGTAAAGTAGTCTGTCTGTGGCGTAGTGGCCTAAAGTAGGGGGTCAACGCCCCCACGCTCTCATGGATGAGCTGCCCCTGGCAGCAAGTATACAGCAAGTAAACCATGCCACTTATAAATTGTGTCCAATTACAACATACTGGATCAAAAACTAGAATTCAAGGAAAACAGCACTGGACATAATGTGGCAAACTGCCTTATGGCACAATATATTCTATGCTTTGGTCTTTCTATAGCGCAGAGCAAATATGAGAGGTGATCAATACATAACACTAAACATAGCAATATGGCCACCCTAGGATGTATGAAAAAGGGAAAGGGTCTGAACAATGATAGCGACACCATTAGTTGCAATTTGCACCTCCAGTAGGCTTCAGCACCTGCTGAAAATCTGTAGTCCTTTGCACTTATTTGTGTAGCGAGTGAAAACTATTTACAAACTGCGTTTGTTCCTTTTATAAACAACTCTACACCTCTTATAAATCATGCAGCACTCCCTAAAGGCTGTAGATCGTGTTTTGGTACCCTACATAATTAATAAATAAATAAATCCTCTGCACCTGAACTAATATATACTAATAACGTCAATTAAGGTGTTGGATGAGTCAGATCCCTGTGCTGTTTATTAGGTGGGTTGGATACAGGGAAGGAGATGTGGTAAATCCTGAATGGAAGTGTACATGACTCGGTGAATTATCAGTGTACTTGAAAAGAGTGCAATCAGATATTTGAAAGCCCAGATCACAATTGGGTAGCACATTCTTTTTTTTTTTTACTGTATTTAATTTCCAAGAATTCATATTTTCACAGTACCATCAACGTACAATAAAAATCTGTTTGAACAAAAAAAAATGAGAAACTTAAAGTGTTATTATTACAATGCGTAATGCCAACAATAGTGACTGTGTGACAAAAGACATAAGTGAGAGCCTGTGCGTTTAATGGATAGGCAGTGGTGTAACAAAGGCCACCGCAGCCCCCGTGGTGTGTGTGTAGGGCGACCTCCAGGGGGCCCCTACAGCGCAGCAGGTTGTTGACCAGTGGAAGGCCCCTAACTGGGTCCAGAGAGAAAGGTCCCCTCCAGGGACTTTCCTTGGGGTGCGGGGGCTCAAGTTTCCTTACGCCACTGTGTAGAAGCTGTGTAATACTGGCCGACGGGGAATGCTAGGAGTGGGGATGTGGAGTCGGCGGCATTTCCTCGGAAGACGAGGGGATTCCATTTTGGGTACAGCTTCATTCTGCCCTCAAAAATACATATCTTTCTGCCCACAAATTCTGGCTTCTACAGTTTGCTGCAGTAAAAACATGATGCAAATTTCTACTTACCGGACAGCAGGTAAAATAACGAACACTTAGCGCGTTATTATGTATTATTGGGCCATCACATCAGACTCTTTGCAAATTGCACACCTGCTAATAAGTGCATGCCATGCTAAAACAAATTAAAAGGAGCACAATGTGCACTCACAAGATGTAGGCAAATCGTGACTGAGCCCTTCATAACGAGAAAGCACGAATTTAGATGTTTCAATTTGGGAATTTTCAGCCCACAACTATTTGCACCCTGAAATCCTTTAAAAAATCCAGCATTTTTGTTTCGGCAGCAGAGAGTTATTTTTACGACTATTTTAAAGAAGATTTTGTAAAATAAATATTATCATCATACCAGCATACAACTTTGATTTGCTGCCGGCTGCAAATGAAAAAAATGCAAGTTGTTTACAAGGGAAGGTTGCATAATTGCACTTGACTCTGGGAAATTAGTTAGCTAAGGCCTTACCTTTCTCCACCCTCAATTAATCAATCCTTCTTGGTCCCTTTTCAAGCCTCGCTTCAGACACTTCAATGCCAAACAAATATCCCAGCCAAATATTGTTTTAAGTGATTTAAGATATGAACTTGTCAGAAGTTTTTTTTATCTTTAAAGTGTAGGGTGGCTGTGATTAAAATGTGCTTCATTCTCTGTCAGATAAGTTGTACTTTTGAAAACAATAAGCGGGAGTGATTGAAGAGCGTTGTTCTGCATTGGACACTGTTTGAAAAACAGAAGATTTTTTCAAGCAATATCTAGAATGTAATTGCTTTATCCACTGACTGGACAAACACAACCATAGCTTTAGCAAAAATTTCCATTTACATCTATTATTGAATACAATGTAGAATTTTCCTCTGATATTTACCTATTGCAATGTCTTAGCAAAATATAATTTGCAATGCTTTGCATTGATTTAGTCAACTTTGTTTCGCCCTGGTGTGAAACGAGTACGTGCAGCCCTTTCTGTAATACTCATTGTAGGAGTGCACCTTCCACACCCGCGCAATGTGAATCAGCGTTACCCTAGACGCTTAGGCTTCTGACCCCATGCAAGTGAGGGACCGTACCTTCATATACGCCTGCACCATATTTTTGATGCAGATGCATTGGCAAAGACATTGAGAATAGGGGTACATGCTAACTATGTGCCACATAAGAGGGAGTGCGGTTAGAGTACCCCCGCCCCAACATTGCACTTTTGGAGGTGGCACGATTGAGTCCCATCCTATGTCTCTCTCCCCCACATAAATGCGTAGTCACAGATTGTGCCCTGATCCGACTTAAAGAAAGCCCTGATTCTACTTGCTTTCGAACAGAGAATGACAACTTCAACTGAAGCTTAATACAATTATGCTGTTAAATTAAATTAATGCATTCATGTAGGACCTGATATTCACATCATTTTTTATAGCACTGTAAAAAGCAGTTATTTTTTTTAATGGAATAGGGAAGACATAATTACATACCTGCATTGCCTGTTTTACATAATATGCACTGCATAAGCTCTGTATAAGTATCAAGTAACAAAACAAAGACATTTTCCAGAAAGATCCAATAGCCCAAAGTCCTCAGCCAAGAAGTTGATGGTAATCTTCCTTTTAATCTATTGCAAAGTCCAGGGTGCGCTAATACAGGTTAAACTCCAGTAGCATGAAGCACAATTTGAAAAGTACACCCATCTTTCCACACTGCAAGTACATAGGAGTGATTTCATTTGTTATACACATTCCTCAATGCCAAAAGCCTTTTCAGCCATAAACCTATATTTGAGGCTGAAATGGTTTCATATACACCTGTCTGGTATTCTCAAAAAGATACTTGGTAGACATGCATTCTTATGATTATGCGTTTGAAACGCCATGCCCGGAGTGGAGTGGGAGGTCAGGGTGTGGTTGGCCTCAAGAGTTTGAGAATGCTACAAAACTCATGACATTGTGGGTATTCACACGTGATGACGCAGAAATGAAGGTTTTACATTTATTAGCGCATAAAACGTAGTGCTGCAATAATCAAGTGTGACTTTAACCGAACTAATAAAGATTGTACGGGGACAAAATGTGCCCTCAGAGTAGTTCGCCAACATTTAGAAGCGTGCTTTATATAACGTGATGTATTAGAATTGTACTAATCCGACATAACCGTAAACGTGTGCTATGATTTGCTTGTTTGAAATGTTTTAACTTAGCATAACTTTAGTGGAGGCTTCGGCCTAGTTGCCTTGTCTCACGATTTAGATGCTCGTGTTTTTCTAACGTGCTAATAAACGTGTATTTCTGCTTGAAGCTGTACTTTTCCAGTGAGATCGGTTCACATGCTTATCTTTAAGGTTTCGTGCCAGCCTGGCATCTTCTTCTTTGCTCCAAGGTCAATCTGCAGGTGCGGACAATGGAAGCTCTGAAAGTGAGTTAATTGGTATAATATGTTGCAACTCACGTACCCGTCTCCAAGGATAATGTATGCCTAGGTAGAAGCTTGAGAACTGTTGTTTTTGATTGGACAATTTGAAGCCAACCTATGAACCCTCCAATGGAAGACCCTACTGGATTTGAACTGTTGTTTATAAAAACCTGGTGCACAAGAAGAAAGCAGCCATTTGCCATTACTCGCCATTTTAGCCATTAGGCATTTTGCAGGACATTGCAGCCATTATGGCCCATCTTGCTGACTTCGTCATTTAGCCATCTTCTACGATGCCAATTGATGTTCGATGCCATTTTGAATGAGACTTTGATGCTTTCTCTAATCGAGAGAAAGAGACTTTAAATAATTCTCGCCTTAGAGACTTTAACTTTGATCTGCCCCTTTGCATGAAGTAGTCGTCCTTTATCTTGCCGCTGTGAGGCAATTGCCCCGTCCACCCTACCCCTTTGCCCCGTCCCATGCTGATCGAGAAACGGTACCTGTGAGACGAAGACTTCCTTGAATGCTGATTGAATTTGGTAAATATGAAATGAAAAATGTACAATTGCATTTTGTTTCTTTTTAGGTAACCAACTGCTGATTTTGATAAGAGCCCTAGTTAGGAGTTTTTCCAAATTAATGTTACTAAATTGTTTTTTTGCATGAAGTCCCACATGCCGATGCTAATTTGAGGTTAGATGAGGATTCATTTGATGCACGATGCAATTTGAGACCTTGTTATGCTGACTAAATGTATGCAATTAGCTCATTACAGATTATAGTTTTAGTGATTTGCGTTGCTATTATCGAATGCATTGTTATTCAAATGCTGCATAGATTGCATCTTTTCCGCCGTTATGGACAGCTATTAATGTTCATTTACATATATCATTTGGTGTTGAGACACATCTATATTGTGCTAGCTTTGTTAATATAGGGAAATAAATTCATTAACTTTGAATAAACTGGTGTGGTTATTCATGGCCGAAAGGTCATGGTTCGCCGAAATGTTTTCTGGATTAATTGTTAAGTGTTATGTTGATCAGGGCATTGCTTATGTTCGTTATTGATTATTGATTAGATTAAATTGATTGATCTCGGGTGAAGAGAGTCCCACTTGGTCAAAAGATTCATCGACCCAAGAGCGTCCAAATACAGGCAATTTATTAGGCTGGAACGCTCTATCAGTAGATGGTAGCAGAGGATGGTTACGCCCTTTTGGGACCCCACTCGAGAGGTATATGGTGTTGAATTGACGGTTACGCCCTTTTGGGACCCCACTCGAGAGGTATATGGTGTTGAATTGATGGTTACGCTCTTTGAGACCCCACTCGAGAAGTATATGGTGTTGAATTAGATTTTCTTGGGTAAAACAGATTGAGAAAATGATGATGGGCTAAGTCCCCCGCGACTTTCCCGGGATCTCGGAGCTTGCGAATGGAGAGAATGGAGGTGTGAAATCGGCGTTGGCGGTACTAGTGACGGTATGAGTGAAGTCAGGGTTTTGCGCTTGCACAGCTTATTGCCGCAGATTGTTTGAAAAGGTTGCGAGGATTTTAGAGAATAGCGGAGGTGCGACTCCGAGTGTGAGAGTAGGGAAGTCGTCGAACTTCATGTGCATGTGGCGCTTTGTGCAGAAAAAGGTCCACGTGGTTGTTGTTGTTGAGACGGGCCCTGCGAGGTCAAGAGACTCCGGAGTATGTTGAAAAGTGTATGAGACACTTGTTTTATGTTGTGGTCTGGTCGGTTTAATAGGTTGACCGGGCGTGGTCAACGAGTCGGTACGTGTGTTAAGGGAGTGAAAGAAAACTTCGACTTCGGGCTTTGACAAATTCTAAGTGCACTAGAATAGATCATTGACAAGTTGAGAGCAGAGTCTGATGGTCAGAATTTGCTTGCGAAAGTGGGGACCGAGAAAGATGGAATAACTGCTGAGGCTAGCGAAAAATCCCTAAGGTCCTGAAGCGATTGTGTTACCCTTCCTGTAGTAAACCGACAGATCTGTTTTATTATTATTTGGTTGCTCGCGATACATGCTAGAAGTTGTTACGAGAGGAGCTGAGTGAAGGAGGACAAGCCGCAAGGCTTTGTCAGCCGCAGTGTGTGAGTATGACGTCACTAGGAGCCGCGCTGGGATAGGTTGGTTGCAGAGAAGGGTCGCGCACGGATTGGACGCAGTCCGTGGGGCTCGATTGGAAGGGGAAAGGCAAGCGAAGAGTATTCCGGGAATTAAAGTCACTTATTGATTACAAACTTTGTGAAATAAAAGACGAGAAAATGAAATTTTTTAAAGCATTAAAGAGTGCGATGAAGGGGGAGTCTTACATTAAAGCGAGCGTAGGAGAGGAGACGCCACCCGAAGGTACACCAGCTTACATTGTAATGGAGGAAAGGGGGGTAGCTCCGTGCCTTTGGCTAAAGCAATGGCACAAGCTGACAGAGAAACATGGGAGCGTAGCGTTCCCGATCCATGGGACATTCAATATAAGGATCCTAGAGAATTTGAGATTCGCGATGTACGACATGAAGGTACCTCCAAGGCCAGCACAGTTTGAGGCTCTAGCGATTTGGGAACTAATGGCTAGACAGCAACAGCAAAAGAAGTTTGAGACCAGGATAAGAAAGGCAGAAAAGACACTAGCGGACGCTAGGTGGGATAATACACAGAAGGTGTGGAGGTCAGATATATTGCAGGGGATAAAATTGTTTCCCGCAATTACTAAGGAAGAAGAGGCGACAGGCAAGAAAGCTACCTGTAAGACAAACAGGAGGTGTTCCAAAGATAGAGAGGACGAGGAAAAGTTAAGGAGAGAAGAGGAGTTAGAGGATGAGGAGTTAGTAATGCAATTGCTGAACGACCGTCCACCACCTTATGCAGAGAGTGGACAAGGTCCAAGTACCAGTTCTGCCCCTCCGGCACCGGTACAGAATAATGAAACTCCGAGTTCAGGAACGCCATCGGGATCTAAGGACCCGAGTTTACTGTTCACCCCACAAATACCGCAGGTTAGGAGAATATATCCAGATGTGCCTATATTGAAAACAGCTGAAAATTATCAGCCGCAGGTCCCAAGGTACTACAGCAGTGACAACAGTACGGGAATGATTCTAGATCCAACCGTAATGGGAGTACAGAATGGTCGCAACTCAACATTGGCACAAGCTGAATCAACCCAGCTTTTGATGGCTCAAAAGCAGATGCAGGGGGGAACCGCACATGCTCAGATGACGGGGAGTCAGATGGGCATGCCGGCAATGATGACCCATAGTGTGGGAATGAACATGCCTCAGAACATGGGGAATGGACAGAACCCAGATGCGATATCCCTACCCATTACTGTAGGTCCACCGGTACCTTTGTACATTCAGCCTAACTCAGGTATGAGCGGTCAAGGATCAATGGTGCAGAGTGGGACGGAAAGGAGGTGCATAGAAAACACTCCAGAGACAACTCCGATAGCGGCTCTGCCAACTGGATCTGGGTCCTTGATGGAGTTTAGTCCCATATGTGCTCAGTCAAAAGTGGTGAGGTCGAGTCCCCCACTGATGATACCGCTATCATCGAACACTGAAAAGTTGCCGCAACCATCAATGGCAGTCGATGTGAATGCTACACTGATGGGGTTGAATGCGCAACAGCTGACACAGTGGTTCAACAGTCTGAATTCCACACAAAGCTCAGCCAGTGGGAAGGGAGAAGACTATCTGAATAGGGTCAGGTTGAACATGGAAGCACAAGAATTGGTGGAAGGGACTATGGGGGTGAATAGGTTAGAGTCCTACTCGGAAGAAGAGTTGAGGTATCTATGTCCTAGGATTACGAGAGAAGTGAACAAGGTACATAGAAGGTTGCAAGAAATAGCTGACAAAAATGGGGTTGAGATAGACAAGACAAAACACTTGAGCTGGAGCTATAGATTGGATTTCGGGACCATAGACTTTGAACATATGAGGTCAGCAGGCATGAAAACGCACCTTAGAGAATTGCTGCAAAGTGCACAAGTGTGGAGGTGCTTAGACAAATGGGAAAGCAGATGGGCAAAGAAAAAGGAAAAGAAGAAAGACAATGTCCCAGAGCACAATGAGAAAAGACCACAGAGTAGTGATGCAATAACCATGTTACCAATGAGGGAGACAGCAGGGGGAAAATTAATACATGTACCGTGGCACAGAAGCGACATTCAGTCTTTTACGGATGATTTTCCCAAACTGAGAGAGAAACCGATTGAATGGTATCAACAGACTGATAGGTTTGTGAAGCTTGCGAAATGTCTTTGGGAAGACCTGAACACCCTCTTTGAGATTGTGGTTCCGGCAGATTTGTGGGAAGACTGCAAAAGGGCTGTAGGTTGGCCGACAAGTGAACCAGACAGAGACAGGGATACGGGTGCACCATCACCTATGGTGATGAGTTTGTACTATAAGGTGATTGAGCATTTGAAGACGAAGGTTGCCGCGAAAAATGTGGATTGGCAGAAGATTGATCGAACTGCCCAAGAGGCTAAAGAGTCGATTCATGGTTACTATGAAAGGTTGTTGAAGGCGTTCAAGAACTACAGTGGCACGGAAACAATAGAGGCGAAGGACATGCTTCATTTTGTGTTTAGATTTGTGGAAGGGTTGAGACCAGAGATAAGTCAGATGATAAAGACGCATTTGATTTGTTGGCAGTCGAAACCGATTGATGAGGTGTTGAATTATGCGAAATACTGTAGCGACGAAATTGAAGTGAAACAGAAAAGGTTGAAAGAGAAAGTGATGGTGATGCAACTTAAAGCAGCTCAGACAGGTCTGCAAGGGTTGCAAGGATTCCAACAGCAGATACCGCAGCCGCAGCCGCAGGGAAATATGGTGTTTCAGCCACAGGCGAGAGGCAGAGGCACAGGAGGCTTTGGGAATAATGGTCCGAATTTGAACACTGTTGTGATTCCGAATGGTGTGCAGGCAATGAAAAAGGTGATGCCGTGTCACGTGTGCGGAATCGTCGGTCATTGGAAATGCGAGTGTCCGATGGTGGTGCAGGAAGGTGTAGGTGTTGGTCAGCAAAGCAATGATGTCAATGCATTCCAGACAATGAGGGGACCGAAAATGAGAGGTCCAAACCCAAATTTTCAGACCATAAATCAGCTGCAGGGATTACAGCCCATGCAGCCGCAGCAGATGCAGATGCCCCGTATGCAGATGACGCAAATGCAGCCAATGCAACAGCAGTTTCCCATGGTACCTAATCAGCAAATGCAAATACCTTTGGCACCAGTGAGTCAGCAGCAAGTGATGGTTCCTCCACAGGTCTCGGGTCAGGTGATGAGTACAAATGGCACCGTACAACAGTTCCCATTACACAGTGAGAATGGAATAAACAATGTATGGGAGAGTGAAAGTTCAGATGAGGAGGGAAATTGTGTGCTTGCAGCATCCTTGGAAGTTGATCAAAAGGGTCCATATGTGGAGGGAAGAGTTATGGGTCATAGTGTTTCATTCTTGGTTGACACAGGAGCCACACGTTCAACTGTTAGGAGCATTGAAGTACCAAATTTGCCACTCTCAGGGAGAACAGTTCAAGTAGTGGGAGTAGCAAACAGGCACCTGACGAACCCAATCACAGATCCAGTACCAGTCAGAATTGGTAACTATCAAGGGTTACATAATTTTGTGGTATGTGACTCAAGCCCGATAGCACTGTTAGGGAGAGACCTATTGTGCAAATTGGGATGTTCGATTATGTGCTCGAACGATGGAATTAGAGTTCAGACGAGCAGTGATGGGGAAGAAGAGGACAGTGTAGAAGGGGATGAGATGGAAACTGTCGATGAAGAATATCCTCTGATTAACCTTTTTCCGATGATAACTGAAGAAGATATTCCAGCTGAATTACGAGAAACAGTCGGAAAGGAAGTGTGGGATATGACAGGAAAAGAGGTGGGATTGATGAAAGGAGTGGAACCAGTGAAAGTGACCGTAAAACCCAATGCAACCTTTCCCCAGACCCCACAATACCACATGGCACAAGACACCCTCATGAAAGTCGCCCAACTCATTGACGAGTTTGTAAAACAGGGAGTACTAAAAGAAGTGTTAAGCAGTCCATGTAATTCACCAATCATGGGACTAATAAAGCTGAGTGGAAAGGTCCGAATCGTGCAGGACTTGAGGAAAATAAATGACATCATAATTAAATGCTGCCCTGTAGTACCGAATCCAGCTGTGATAATGTTTCAAGTCCCTTGCGATGCCGAGTGGTTCTCAGTCATCGACTTGTCACAAGCATTCTTTTCGGTGCCTCTTCATGAGGACAGCCAATTTCTCTTTTGTTTCAAATTCTTAGACAGAGTTTACAGTTGGTGTCGAATTCCTCAAGGGTTTTCGGAGTCACCGTCAATTTTCAATCAGATTCTAAAGAAAGACTTGGAAAAGTTAGAATTGCCATTCGAGTCAACCCTAGTACAGTACATCGATGACTTACTGATTGCATCTAAGACAGAAAGTGGCTGCACAGCCGACACCATTGCTCTACTGAACCATTTGGGAAGGAATGGACACAAGGTGTCTCCTTCCAAGTTGCAGTTCTGTCAGAAGAAAGTAAAATACTTGGGTCATCAAATAGAGAAAGGGTCAAGGAGAATAATGAAGGAGAGAATAACAAGTGTACTCCAAATGAGTCCACCAAAGACGAGGAGGGAGGTGAGGAAGTTTTTGGGGATGGTGAGCTACTGTCGCCAATGGATTCCCAACTTCTCAACTCTAGCAAAGCCTTTACTGAAACTGACCCAGAAGGATGCCTTGGATGAAATTGAGCTGAAAGGAGATGAGATGGATGCTTTTATTGAATTGAAAGAATGCATGTGCAGGGCTCCAGCTTTAGGTATGCCTGATTACACAAAGCCTTTCACATTGTTTTGCCATGAACGTGATGCATGTTCTTTGTCTGTCTTGACCCAAGCCCATGGTGGCATAAACCGACCAGTAGCGTATTTTTCAGCTACTTTGGATCCGGTCGCAGCAGCACTTCCAGGGTGTTTGCGCGCCGTAGCAGCAGTTGGTATCAGCCTCACTCAGAGTGAAGGAATAGTGATGGGACACCCATTAACAGTCATGGTCCCTCACTCAGTTGAGATACTTTTGACCCGCTCCCGAACGCAACACATGACTGGAGCAAGACTCACAAGGTATGAGACAATAATTCTGGGCTCACCGAATGTGCAGCTGAAAAGGTGCACTCCGTTGAATCCAGCAACCTTGCTTCCTGGTGAAAATGCTGAAATTGAGAACGCTGAAGATGTCGAGCATGACTGCCTTCAGGTGACTGAATTTTACACAAAACCTCGACCTGACATTAAGGATACTAAGCTTGATGAAAATGACCAAATTGTTTTTGTCGATGGTTCATGTCTAAGAGATGGGATGGGAATTTTGAAAGCAGGATATGCTGTATGTACTGTAACAGGTGTCTTGGAAGCATCCTGGCTTCAAGGAGTCTACTCCGCACAAGTAGCAGAGCTTGTAGCCCTTACAAGAGCATGCCAACTGTCTACATTGATGAAGGTTACCATTTACACTGATAGTCAGTACAGGTTTGGAATTGTGCACGACTTTGGGCAACTATGGTCACAGAGAGGTTTCCTGACCTCTTCAGGGTCCCCAGTGAAAAACGGGGAGAGAATAAGGGAATTGTTACACGCCATTCAAATGCCAGCTGAAGTTGCAGTGGTGAAGTGTAGTGCTCATACAAAAGGACAGGACTATGTTTCTCTGGGAAATGCATATGCGGATCAAGTCGCAAGATTTTGTGCCTTGAACTGTATATTGCTCAGGGATGAATGGAATTTGATAAGTGAACCAGAGCTCGAACCAGCTGAAGCATTTGCCTTGAAGGTCGTGGATACAATGGATGAACTAAAAGCATTACAGAATAGCGTCAGGGAAGATGAAAGAGATTCCTGGATTAAGTCACAATGTACAAGGAGACCAGATGAGTTATGGGTTTCAAATGAGGAAAAATTTGTTCTGCCAAATAGTCTCTTATCGCAGCTAGCGCGGTTCTATCATGGGCAGGCTCACCTAGGGAGAGATGCCATGATAAGATTGTTCAAAACTGATTGGTTTAACCCCAGATTCCGTCAAGTTGCAGAAACAGTTTGCCATTGATGTGTCATTTGCCAGCAGATGAACCCAGGGAAGGGAACGGTTGTGAACGCGAGCCACATTGGTAGGGCGGGTGGCCCGTTCAGCAGAATGCAGATGGACTTTATTGAGATGCCTGTGCATGGAGGTCTGAAGTATGTGTTGGTGATTGTGTGCATTTTTAGTCACTGGATTGAAGCATACCCCACACGTAGAAATGACAGCCTTACAGTTGCAAAACTATTGTTGAGGGAGTTGATACCACGTTTCGGATTCCCGATCTCTTTAGAATCAGATAGAGGAAGTCACTTCAATAACGAGGTGATAAAGTTACTTTGCGCAGCGCTGAACATTGAGCAAAAACTGCATTGTAGCTATCGCCCTGAAGCCTCAGGACTGGTGGAACAAATGAATGGTACACTGAAATCAAGAATGGCGAAAATATGTGCATCGACAAATTTGAAATGGCCTAACGCATTGCCTTTGGTGTTAATGTCAATGAGGAACACCCCTGACAGAAAGACTGGATTGTCCCCGCACGAAATTCTCATGGGCAGGGCCATGAGACTTCCTGCAGTTCCTGCAAACGCGCTTTTGAATATTACAGATGATATGGTGTTAGACTACTGCAAAGGTCTGGCTGACGTGGTTCGCTCTTTCTCTCACCATGTGGAAGCAACCACCTTTCCACCGATCCAAGGTCCAGGACACACACTGAAAGCAGGTGACTGGGTCGTGATAAAGAAGCATGTGAGGAAGTCGTGTCTGGAACCCCGTTGGAAAGGCCCTTTCCAAGTGATCCTGACGACCACTACCGCTGTGAAGTGTGCGGGAGTTCCCAACTGGATTCACGCCAGTCATACAAAGAAAGTGTTGTGTCCCACAGATGAGGAAGTTGAAGCGCTGAAACTGCCAGTTCCTGATAACAAAGTGGTGAGCGCTGAGACAGAGCAAAACAGAACTAGAAGCGAACAGGCAGGAACAGGAGAGAGAGAAATATTCTCTGAGGACGAAACGACCGATTCAATTGGGGAAGACCAAGGAGAAACCTCAGACAGTGACGAAGCAGCTGAAGGTGACAAAGAGCCTGAAGCAGCTGAGGGTAGCAAAGAGCCTGAAGCAGCTGAAGGTGACAAAGAGCCTGAAGCAGCTGAAAGTGATAAAGAGCCTGACGAAAGTAACGGTGACGAAGGGCTCGAAAGAGGTGAAGAAGCTGGAGAGCCTGATCAGAGGAGAGCTTTCCCAGAAGCAGACGGTACAGAAAAAGAAAAGAAAAACCTGGTTGACTCCCCAGAAGGAGGGGACAAGGCAGAACAGAACGATACTGTTCAAAATTCCTCAGAAGAAATAGCAGGTCCATCAAGTGGACACAGTGCAAAGAGGAGACCAAGTATATCACCAATAAAACTAAGAACTAGAGAAAAGTTGAACGACAGTGAAGGGCCAAGAGTGAAAGAGAAAAGAAAGGAAGTGTCTGTCGTGGTACCGACATCAAGTGAAAGAAAAGACGTGGCCAAAGAGGAAAGTACCAGCGAGGCAGAATTGAAGAGAGATGCAAAATTGAAAAGGAAAAGGATACCAAACAAGAGATATTCCGGTCCAGAATGGGCATATGTAGTCAATGACGATTGGACTGACGAATTTGTATCTCTAAGCCTCGAGAACGAAGAAGAAGAGATACCAATAGAAAAGAAAAGTTTTATGGACACTGTTGATTGATAAATGACATTGCTTGCTATAACCTAACGTGATACAACTAGCTGAGACATTGCTAAACCGGATGAGACATTTGCTAACTTGATAAGACTTTGATAACCTGATTGACTCTTAAACCCGATTTGAGACAACGTTGCTAACTGAGAAAAAAAAAAAAAAAAAGACTGAGTTATTGCCGAATTGAGACAAATGCTGCTAACCGATAAGTGACTGGGCTCCTGAAGAAAACTGTGTGAACATTGCGCTCGTTCAGCTTTGTAACTAATTGCTAAATCGTTTCTTTTATAGGTGCTTCTAGCTCTCTGATTCTATACAGATCATGACTACACAAAACAGTAGAGTGAAATATTGTAAATATGCGTGTATAGGCTTGATAACTGCATGTGTACTAATAATAATGGCAATAGTGCTTGCAACGCGTGGTAAGGGAGAGAATGAGAAAATTGATGCTTCTACTTTTGCTCCTGTTACTGTCACTGAACTAACCGCATTGAAAAGACTAGAATTAGATGAGAGAGACTTGCATGATAAGAAGGAGCTTTCGTATAATGTTTTCTACCGCCTACTAACAGAATATGTTGAGACTATGGATTCGAAAGATTGTTATGTGTGTACACAGATACCGACATCGGTAACGGAAGGGGTGACTTATCACCACATGCCTCTTACATACGGGATTACATGTAGTTTAGTAACTTCTAGATTTTATGGTCAAACTAACATACAGTATTTTTATTCAAATTATGATGTTACCTTTCCATATGTTCCTATAATTATGCAGCTAAGCCAGATTGCTAAAGATTGGGATGCTAAAATAATGAGGGAATTTTTCGAGCCAATGCAACCTTTTGAAACAGCTCACGCTCATAGGGAAAACCTTACCTGCTCGCTCTCTGCAGTACAAATAAGCTTTTTAGATCGCACAGATGATAGAAGGGCACAAATGAATGCGAAATTAGAAAAGGAGCTAAGTAAGAGGACTTCAGTAGATAATTATGCTTTTGCTGCAATAAAAACACAAGGAAAAATAGCTTTAGATGCTTGGCATGTAGGGAAATTTTGTATATATCGTGGTGAATCTTATTATGATAACATTTTCGTGGGAGCGAGTGAATGTAAACATACGTTTATCTTTAAGGCCAAATGGACATTCATGCTGAACGGACTTGACCCTGTCATACCTGGTGTATATTACATTTGTGGGTATAATGCCTATTATCGTCTTCCAAAGGGATGGTGGGGGAGATGTTATTTGGGTATAGTGTTCCCAAAGGTTTATCAACTGGATGACCTATCGGTGATTCCAAAGACGTCTGGATCTCATCGTATCCAGAAAAGAGAGACTGCAGCAGCTGTGGTAGGAGATATATTTGGAGCCATGATTCCTTCATTGGGAGTTGTGTTGAATTCCATCAAAATAAGAAAGTTGTCTACTATAGTGGATAACATGTTGACAAAGTTTTCAGGTGCTATAATCCTGATGGATGCTGAACTTGCAGCAGAAAGAGCTATGACTCTTCAAAACAGGCTTGCCCTAGACATTCTTTTAGCAAAGGATGGCGGCGTTTGCAAAATGCTTGGTGCGCGTCACTGTTGCACGTATATACCGGACAACAGTGTAAAGATTAAAACAATGCTTGCTAATCTAACAAAAGAGAGTGCAGACGTGAAGGAATTGAAAGAACCAGGAGTTTGGGAGAAGGTTGGAAAGGGAATTGCTTCAGTGGGAAATTGGCTTGGTAGCATTTGGAATGGAATATTACTAAAAATAATACAGGGAATACTAATAGTACTAATTTGCATCTTTGGGATTTGGGGAATAAAAAGGGGAATACTAATGATCATGGCAAGAGTTAAGAGAAGGAAGGAAGAGAAAATGATGAAAAGAATGGCAGAAGAATACAAGGCAAGAACAAGGGGAACTAAAAGGCAAAGAGAATTGACAGAATTTTAATGGAATAAAATTTGTGGGAATAGTTTTGTGTGATGACAAGAAGTCATCAGAGGAGGGATTGATGACGCAGAAATGAAGGTTTTACATTTATTAGCGCATAAAACGTAGTGCTGCAATAATCAAGTGTGACTTTAACCGAACTAATAAAGATTGTACGGGGACAAAATGTGCCCTCAGAGTAGTTCGCCAACATTTAGAAGCGTGCTTTATATAACGTGATGTATTAGAATTGTACTAATCCGACATAACCGTAAACGTGTGCTATGATTTGCTTGTTTGAAATGTTTTAACTTAGCATAACTTTAGTGGAGGCTTCGGCCTAGTTGCCTTGTCTCACGATTTAGATGCTCGTGTTTTTCTAACGTGCTAATAAACGTGTATTTCTGCTTGAAGCTGTACTTTTCCAGTGAGATCGGTTCACATGCTTATCTTTAAGGTTTCGTGCCAGCCTGGCATCTTCTTCTTTGCTCCAAGGTCAATCTGCAGGTGCGGACAATGGAAGCTCTGAAAGTGAGTTAATTGGTATAATATGTTGCAACTCACGTACCCGTCTCCAAGGATAATGTATGCCTAGGTAGAAGCTTGAGAACTGTTGTTTTTGATTGGACAATTTGAAGCCAACCTATGAACCCTCCAATGGAAGACCCTACTGGATTTGAACTGTTGTTTATAAAAACCTGGTGCACAAGAAGAAAGCAGCCATTTGCCATTACTCGCCATTTTAGCCATTAGCCATTTTGCAGGACATTGCAGCCATTATGGCCCATCTTGCTGACTTCGTCATTTAGCCATCTTCTACGATGCCAATTGATGTTCGACGCCATTTTGAATGAGACTTTGATGCTTTCTCTAATCGAGAGAAAGAGACTTTAAATAATTCTCGCCTGAGAGACTTTAACTTTGATCTGCCCCTTTGCATGAAGTAGTCGTCCTTTATCTTGCCGCTGTGAGGCAATTGCCCCGTCCACCCTACCCCTTTGCCCCGTCCCATGCTGATCGAGAAACGGTACCTGTGAGACGAAGACTTCCTTGAATGCTGAATGAATTTGGTAAATATGAAAGGAAAAATGTACAATTGCATTGTGTTTCTTTTTAGGTAACCAACTGCTGATTTTGATAAGAGCCCTAGTTAGGAGTTTTTCCAAATTAATGTTACTAAATTGTTTTTTTGCATGAAGTCCCACATGCCGATGCTAATTTGAGGTTAGATGAGGATTCATTTGATGCACGATGCAATTTGAGACCTTGTTATGCTGACTAAATGCATGCAATTAGCTCATTACAGATTATAGTTTTAGTGATTTGCGTTGCTATTATCGAATGCATTGTTATTCAAATGCTGCATAGATTGCATCTTTTCCGCCGTTATGGACAGCTATTAATGTTCATTTACATATATCATTTGGTGTTGAGACACATCTATATTGTGCTAGCTTTGTTAATATAGGGAAATAAATTCATTAACTTTGAATAAACTGGTGTGGTTATTCATGGCCGAAAGGTCATGGTTCGCCGAAATGTTTTCTGGATTAATTGTTAAGTGTTATGTTGATCAGGGCATTGCTTATGTTCGTTATTGATTATTGATTAGATTAAATTGATTGATCTCGGGTGAAGAGAGTCCCACTTGGTCAAAAGATTCATCGACCCAAGAGCGTCCAAATACAGGCAATTTATTAGGCTGGAACGCTCTATCACACGCGCCTGGAAATGGTTCCAAATTTACTCCAGCAATAGCTGTCATAACTCTCTTATATTGGGGGGAAGAGGAAAGGAACACTCTCAGACGTCTAAGGATTGTAGGAGATGCAGTTTCTCCTTGGAGAAAAATAATTCTCTTGTATAGAAACAAAAATTTAAAATATGAATTTGCATTGCATGCTGACTTTCCCAAATTAAGAATTGTGTAAGGAAATGGCAAATGTCAATTCAAATTCTCAGTAGTGCACCCAGGCAACTTTCACCGGTGTAGCATACTACTTGGAAAGTTTGTGAATTAGTATAATGAATAAATCTACACCCATATGTAGGAGTATATGCGCACTTGTTGATTTATGAATATATTTTGTGAATCAGACCCAGTGTGTTTACGAAGAGTAAGTTCCACAGCACACATTATTATGCTATGTGTTGATGCGTTTAAGCTTACACATTGTTTTATTGTTTTGAGTCAATCAAAGGGAGCCACACACGAGCTCCACATTTGTTTATAGATATCCCCAGATAACGTACACACAGATCATTGGTTCATTGGTCAGGTGGTATGATCAAGGATAGAAGAATCAACTGGTCAAACAAACAGATTAAAAGGTAAAGACCAGACTAATGGCCATGAAATCTACAATGTCAACAGAGATTCATTATCCCATTTTCAAAGCAGGATTTGTGGAGTGTAAACCAAACCACTATGCAATAGAGTGCTCTATAGAAGAGGTTTAAGTGAGAAAGCTGTAATAACTGTAATTCAGAAAGACTGGATACAGGAAACCTGGGCATGGTAGATGGGTGTGACAAAAGAAACAGGATTGCCATTTAGTAGGTCTCTGAGCATCCAACAGAAATCTGGGACTGATTGCATATGTATGCAATATATTAGGTTATAAAAGTACTAGCTGAGGTGAGAAGAAGAAACACAGGTGAAATACACCATAATTGTTTCTGAAGTTGTATGGCGCAGCTGAGATTTGGCTTTTACCTTGACGTCACAGTGATGACCTATATGTGACCATATTTTCATTATATTGTGTGAATTCCTAACACGTTAATTGTCAAGTGGAGCACTGAAACCTCATATTAAAATTCATTCACTCTAGGCTAGTGATATAGTGTGATGTGGTATTACCGTTTTAATCTAAGTATTATCATTTATTTTGATTTCACGTGTTTCCTTATTAAGTCAGAGAATAATTTTCACTGAAACAATAATGAATTTCTTTATCATAATGTTTTAAATGCTATATGCTAATGTTGAAAAAATTTAGTTCCCCATCATACCTATTGGCATGTATTAACAAGTTGTTTTACTTTTGAAATTATTGTAACATGAATTATAACAAGATTTATTAATGATGAATTTACAATTATAATGTTAAATGAGATTTGCTTGATAACAATAAAGTGTGCCATTTTAGTTCTCTTTTGGCTTTAGTTAGCTATACTGTTTTGCTAGGCCTCTGATTGCAGAACCTGAGAAAACTGTTTTTCTTTTTGCTAACATGTCATTTCTTCCAGATGTTGTTCCTATAAAAGGTTAGTTTGAACATAGATGTGCTACTGTCTTATACATAGAGAGCCTGAGAACGTAACCTTCAGGACAGTACACCAGGAGACTGAGATGGTGGAGATTGAACTAAATTATAATAATTGTTGTAAAGTCGTACTGGAGAGCAAAGATGTATGCTTTCCCATGTTGGACTTGGGAACTTTTCCTGATGTTGCAGATTCATATCGCATAATGTGCCATGATTGGACAATAAAACCTTTTGATTCATATGGTATAACTAGTAGACAAATCACAGTTCACTTTGGACTTTAATGTACTGTTCACATTTGGATTTGAGAGCCTTCTTTCCTTGGACTTTGAGAGGTACAGACCTCTTTGCCCTTGCCCCACACATTCCCAGGTGCTTGTAGAGAAGACTTAGATTTTTCCTCTAACCAAATGAGAAGCCTCTTGAATGAACTTCTGAAATGCTGACACTTTCCCTTTATTCCTCCTTTTTGCCAAACTTAGTTAGCTTCATATTTCCCTAGATGTCATTTTCCAAATTATTGTTGTCCTTCATTTCCTTTTTACTTTTTGTCTCCATGTTTTGTAGCCCAGCACACACCAGTTAGTGGCATGTATATTTTAGGGATTTCTTTGCTTGATCAACTAACCTAGGTGATTTCAGATTGCATTCATGCTTAGAAGAGTTGGACAATGCTTGTTTACTGAGCCCCAGAGTCTACTCTTATAGTTCTGCGTAGCCTCAACTCAGTGCTTAATTTGTATCATGCTAATTAAGCTTTGAATGTTCCAGTGTTTGGGCCATCTGATGGTGATATTGTCTCTTTATATCTTGTATTGAGAGTTGTTTATATGAACCTGAGTTTCAGATTAATTTTCAGCTTAAAACCCTTTAACTCTGTATCGAACTTGGGTGTTGCTTGTGTGGCCATATTTGGTCATACTGTAAATTTAAATGTTGGCATTATTTGTGATGGTTGTGAAGAAGGGCCTCTTTTGACATAGTTATCACCCACTTTTTGCCTGGAAAATGATGTGGTTTCAAACTGTAAGTGCCCTGGACCCTTGCTAAACAGGTTTCCGGGGCTAGATCCCTGTCCCCAAAACTGTACTAGGTTTGGCACTTTAGCCACCTGTGTAGCCTTGGTACCTAGAGTCTGGGTACTAAAGAGGGCCCCCAGCACCAATTGTGCCACTCTCAGAGGTCCCACACCAGCCTCATGCAGACTACAATTGCAAGTGCATGACAAGGTGTATCCCCAAGAGTGCAATGTTCACTAACACTGCATGCAATATAGATCTGGCAGGCTTTTCAGCCCTAAGGCAGGATGGACTATAATGCATCTGAGGGCTTATATGTGAATGAGCAAATATATGCCCCTACTGTACCTTTGCTAACTCTCAGACATAGTAAGTGTACAGGGAAGCTATAACAAATGCATGTGCTGGACACTGGTCATTATTATTGTTCCCCAGCTACATGATGGTCTCTCTGAACCCTGGCTTGTCTGGTATCTAACAACTTGGTATGGTAAACCCACACCAATGCCATTGCTGGATTTATTCTAAAATGTACCCACAGGGCTCCTCAGAGGTGCCCTCTGGAAAATCTAACAGCCCTGGCATGGATGCTGACTGGTCCAAACCAGCCTGCCACAACCAGACACAATTCTGGACTCCTGGACTCATGGGGTGAGAGCCTTTGCTCCCAGGAGCCAGAACACCAAGCCTTTCCTCAGTGGAGGTGTGACACCTCCTCCGTCAGGCAGGCCCAACTGCACCAGTGCTCAGCTTCAAAGGCCTTGTCTCCTTTGTAATCTGACCCCCACCTCTTCTGCAGGCAGCAGTTGGATGCCTAATGGTTTTTCCCCACTTTAGGTGGAAAACTAGCGGGGGAACCTAGCAAGGATATGAGGAGTGGACACCCTCAGTCTGCTTCACCCCCCTAGGTTTTGCAGGAAAGGTGATCACTCCATTTCATTTTTTTCCATCTTGGATGGTAGGAAAATAGCCCATCAGGTTTAGGGATGTGACCCCTTCCCACAAGAAGTAGTCACTTAGTGGGTGTAGCCACATCACAGGAAGTGACCTATTGGCCACTAACAGGTACTCCCCCTAATGCCCCCTAAATGCAGTAGTTAGAGGGCATCCCTAGACCATGACCTCAAATTTGGTGGACACAAGAAGACCAGAGCAAAAGAAGACTTAAGGCTTGAGAACTGAAGTCCTGCTGCACAAACAAAAACATGCCAAACTGTGCCTGCTGCTCCAAAGACTCAAACATCACCACTGAGGTATCACCTGGGAACCTGAAGGACTCTATAAACCCTCAGAGAACCTACAGACTTCTGAAAATCACCAAGAACCTCCCACTGAGTGAAGCCATCACAACCTGCACCCAGCAGGCAAGGAACCCCCCCCCAAAGATGGTAAAGTGACCAGCTGCTGACCAATGAATCGGACCCAGCAGCCCAACCAAATTCCAAACCCCAGTGTTTAAGGAGAAGACCTGTCAATGTGCAAGGTTTGGTGGTACAGTCACTTTGCAGGGCTGTAGTGTACCAATAAATGAGGTACCGGACCCCCAGTGTCGCACAACCAGAAGAAAAGGCCACTCCAGACTCCAAAATGCACAGAGGCAAGCATCAGTCGAGGGACTTTAGGACACCCAAGAACAACCCTGATAGTGGCCCTGCTAATCGGCAATCCACCCTCAAAGTTGCCTACTCCTGACTCCAAGGACTTCAAGATGCACGACTCCTGGCTGACCTAACTGCATAGCACCTGGCCTCCCTCGCCACTGCATCACCTAACTAGCTGTGCTCTAGGGGTCCCTAACCCTTTGCAACCTCCATGAGGATCCACCAGACATACCTTTAAGTCCACCTGTGCATTGTGTTTCCAAGTGGTCCCCTTCTCCTCTGGATGCCAGCTTCAAGACTTTTAACTGCTGATCTTGCTTGAACCTGGAGACACCTGATGTTCTGCTGCTGGCCCACTAAATACTTTGATGCCCTCAACCTAAAAATAGAAGGTGACATTTGTGAGAGCATTGCCTGATTTTATATGCAATTTTAAAGTTTTTCCTATTGATTCCTATGGTGTGTAGTTACGCACAAAATCACAACATTGTCTAAATTCTGAAAAATCATGACTAAAGAGGTACTTATCGTATATTGATGACATTGGTCGTAAAAAAATTATAAAAATCTGAAGTATTTTTGTAAATTGATCTTGAGTTACTCTTCCGAGTGTGTCCACATTTATTGATACTATGAGTACAACAAATGCTTAGCTCATCATCTCTTGGAGTAGCCTAACAGTTCGCCCACACTACCACAAAAGCAGAGCATTAGGTGGTCTGATTTTAACCCCTCAATACCAAAATGGGGTTGCTTGGGCTGTCTGCACAGTGCACATCATTTTCCTACACTATATAGAGAGACAGCCTCCTACAGTGGTAGATTTCCTCTTATCCCTTTGCTATGTTGAAAAGAACCCCCGACCTCGCTTAAAGCATGCCCAAAATGCTTTACCAGGTTCTTCAATCATTTTTAAAAAGCCCAACTTTAGCTTTGGTCCCAGGACACCATGGCCTCCTTTTCAGAGGATTTCCTCACTACCACCAATGATACCCCTCATCTCTCCATTGCCCCACTTTAATTCATTTCTTTGATAGAGCTAGTCATCCCAGGTTAGGGTAGCACCTTACACACACATAAATCATACAAAGACAATAAATAATGCAAGTATATAAATCAATGGAAAGGAAATGTTACATAAGACAATGAGAGCTACAAGGTGTAAGTGTCTCATGGCATCCATTTTGGTAGTCATTATGTATTTGAAATGCATGGTATGGACAAGCACAAACTTCAAATTTTAAATGTAACACAGTGATTTAGATTGTCTATGCTAACAAAAATGCATTAAAGTACTAATTAACTATTTTTAGCATCCTTGGAAGAACAAAAGATAGAGATATAAAAATAATAAGACTTTAAACCTATACCATGCAGTTAGCAGGCAACTCTTTGATGCCAGTTCACAGTTCACTGTGCAATATTAGAAGTATTATAACTTCTGAGCTGCAAGTAACTAAAGGATATCTGTGCTAAAAGCAGTAATTACTGAACTATCTGCATAAAATACAAATATGTGGGCTACATGTTACAAGTTGTCCTCTGCAGAAGGCACATTAACCCTCTGAGCTACTTTAGGATGAGTCAAAACTGTGACTAGACAACATACAGATCGCTCCAGCACCTACATTATTCGCCAGAGTTATATTGCTGCTATTATTATCCCCTGATAATTGCAGGGCACAAAAATTCCCCACCAGCTACTCTTGTCTCACCTGTCACACCTGACCAGCATGCTGTCTGACCCTCCTCTCAGAGGGCACCCCGTGCCGTCCTCCAGCTTGGCACCCAGTGCCGCTGCACTGGTCACACTGCTCTAAATCCCGCATTGTTTTAAGCCGCTTTTCTGTCTGCCTAGGCCTAAACCTACAGACGTTCTGGCAGTATTTGGTTAGATTTAAGGTCCCCCTTCTATAAACGGCGTGTATGTGGGGTAAAATACCCTTCTTTATACCCCCATTAAATATATAGATGTTTGGGGTTTTCTGCACCAAATTTGCACACTTACTCCAGACGTTTGGAAAGGAACTACCTGGATCAGTGCGAACAATGTAGCTACCCGACCCTTCAAACTCCCAGTTGTTCCCGTAATTCCCCACACCCTCCCCACAACATACACTCATATTCCTCTCGGTTTTACTTGCACGAATTTGCATAGGTAAATGTTCGCCGATCTTGATTTTGTGATTCAGGAATTGCCACTTGTGCCAGGAGATGACAGTTTTTACGCAACTTAGATCAGCTTAAGTGAGCAAACATGTGATGAATCACCCCGTTCTAAATTTTACACATAAACCCTGCTTTTAATGATGCCCATTCCGTGTAGTCTTTAACAAATTCGCTAAAAGTGAAGTTGCAAATCTCTACAAATGTGGAAAGTGGGCTCCGCACTAATTACTAATCCTAGCGACTTGACTTCGTCCATGCCCTTGTGGGGGCACCAAAGCACTGTCATCTTTTAGTTCTATGGTGTTTGCGCTCTCCAAGGAAACATCTTTTTTAAATGCTGCTATGATGTTATTTTAAGATGTTAACGTCCATTGTCTTTCAGTTTATCCATAAAAACTGTGGGTCCAATTCTCAAAACGTTTTCTCGATCGGTTAAAATTATGTATGCAAAAATTTGAAATGCCCCCCGCAATATTAAATCCTGGAGGATTGATGTAATTTTATTTTCAAAGAGTCCTTCATAAGTGCAGAAGTTCAGAAACAATTGGATTTCCAAGAGGAATGAGGGAAGTCTATTGGGTGTTTCCATGGACATAGAGGAATGAATCATGCAAATTAGTTGAACATTCATACTCTACCAACCCCATGGAGCTGTGCCCTTGTGTGTACTTACACACATTTTCAACAACCCTTCTCACACCTATCTGCACTTCTAAATTCATATATAAAATTATGTAAGGGTACGTTTAAGTGTAAGTGCTACAGAAAGTGTGTAAAAATGTATAACAGCACTTTTCGCAAAGGCTGTGAAGGAAGAGAGAACCTCACATGATAAAAAAAAAATTCCTTAATAAAAAAAAAAGGTGTTGGTGAATATCATCTTCTGATCTCATGCATGTAGTTTTTATGCAATATTAAAAATATGCACAAGTAAGTTAGAGTAACTAACTGCTGTTGTGCCAGAGGTATATGTGAATACATTGCAAATATGCATGTAATTTTGAATTCTTAATTTGTAGATCTTTGCAATCCTTAATCATCTGGAGATTTAAGATTTCTTTTTGAATAGGGCGAAATATGTGTTTCTGACACAACAAGGAATATTAATGTTTCCGTTCTTGATTCGTTTGTTCCCACTAAAGATATCTTTTTACTTTTCTTAGCAAATGTGCCCCATATTTGGTTACCTTTCCGACTCCGCCTAACATAAATGGTAACTAAGGTAAAGTATTTTGAAGTTTGCAAGACAGCCAAGTACCCCTTATTCTACAAAGTTGTTCTTTCAATTTGCATAACTTATGCACTGCTTCAAATTAGTTTTATTCCACCTGTCCGAGGTGTCTAGTTCCATTCATGAATAGTCTTTCGTTGAGCTTTAATACGATCAAAACACTTGTCAGAAATTACTATTACTGTATTCAATCTGAAATTATGCAGTATTATGATAATTTGAAAAGGTGTTAGGCTAGATGAACAGGGTGAGGCACAAGCAGACCAAATTAACCTGTGCTCAGCCCTCTGAAAGCCTGGCAGAGACCAGTCAGGCTTAATTTAAAGCAATGTGTAAAATGTTTAGGCAGCACTTCAAACAGTTATAAAGGGAAAACATAAGACAACCCCTACACCAATTTAGGAAAACTGAGTACATTTTACTAAATCAATCAAAACCAAAATGACAAAAATCCAATCAGGTGAACAACAGCTATTCAAGTCTAAAGATTTCAGAGAATATTGCACCAAAAAGCACAAAGTACCAACTCTGGATATCTGGTAACACCGAAATGGAGCAAAGTCACAAGTTCAGGGTGACCAGAATGGAGCGTGGGCAACCTACAGGGACCCAATTAGGCCCGCTGATCAAGAGTACCTCAAATCCGGGTTGCCGAGCGTTGCGAGTTCCTGCATCATGGTTACGTCACACAGCCCAATGTAGCTGCAAGGCTGCGATGCGAGGTCCTGGGTCATCGCCAAGGATTTCATCGATGAGGGTTTCAGATGTGAAGTCTGGCATCAAGTATATGCTATGCAGTCATGGCAATGCATACATTCTGAGGAGCTGATAGGCTGGAATACGAAAACCATTGTCATCACCAAGGCTGCTGTCGATGAGAGATTTACAATGTGAAGACTTGCATTGGTGAAGCTTCGCATTGGTGAAACTTCGCACAGCAGTGGTTCCAAAGTGGGCTGCAAGGTTGATGCAGAGTCCTTACACTGAGAGAATCCTTGCAGCAGAGGTGATGCACTGATTCTGCTCAGGTCTGCGCCACACAGCAGAGTAAAAGCATCAGTTCTGCTGGATCAACTGATGAACTGGCAGAGCACATTCAGGCCCACTTCCAAGGGTCCAGGACTGTGGTGTCACCACTTGACTGGGTAGGACTCACAGATAGCATAATCCAGGTGTTGGGTACAAGATTATTGGACCCTTCTGCCGTGGGGCTCTAGTCAGAAACCCAGTCAACTAGCCCTTGGAATCACTCTGGGGTCCTAGGTTAAGCAGGTGCAAGTACATTTCTTCTCACCCATGTAAGAGGGCAGTCGGCAGCAGGTCAGCACAGCAGGGCAGCAGTCCTTCAGAGCAGTAGCCCAGTACAGTGGTAGTTCTTTCAACAGCACAGCTGTTCTTCTTCCTGGCAGAGTATCCACACATCCAGAAGTGTACTGAAGAGTTGGTGTCTGCTGTCCAATATTTATAACTGGACCTTCCTTTGAAGTGGGAGAAACTTCTAGAGCTTTCCCCTTGATGTCCACATGCTTCCTGATTTCCCTACCCTGGTTCCAGACTAACTACAGGGGTTATGCAGCCTTTTTGTGGAGGAAGGACAGAGTCTACTCAAGTGTAAGTAGGGCTGTGCCCCGCTCCACCCTCCCATCCCGTGTGTGGCTGTCTAGGAGGACTACACAAAGCCTGGCAGCTACACCCAGTTGAGTGACCCAGAGACAAGCTGCAAACACTAAATAGATATGGGATGAAAATGCCAACTTTCAAAAAGTGTTTTTTACAACAGCTGTCTTTTACAATTCAACTTCACCATGAGAGAGAATATTCCATTACAATTCCCAAGACACCAAACATTAAGTGATTACCAGCTCCCATTTGGAAATTATCACTTTTTTGCTGTAATAATGTGACTCCAATGTTAGCCTATGGGAGAAGTAGGCCTTGTTCAAGAGATCAACACCAGGACATGTAAAACTAAAAAGTGAAGGTTCCACTTTTTAAATACACTACACCCTACCCTATGGACTGTCCGGGCCTAACCTAGCAGTGCCTTACATGTATTAAAAAGGAAGGTTTGGGCCTGGCGAAAGGTTTATTTTGTCAGGTCAAAATGGCAATTTAAACATGTCTCAGTGGAAGACCTGAGACATGTTTAAAGGGCTACTTAAGTGTGTAGCACACTTAGGCCCTCATTATGACCTTGGCGCTCTTCTGACTGCCAGGCCAAGTGGCGGTCTCACTGCCGACGGGCTGGCGGTGAAGACCGCCACATTATGAGTGTGGTGGTTTGGCCTCTGCCAACCTGCTACATCCCCGCCTGTACTGCCAGGGCGGTTGGACCCGCCGGGCCTGAGATTAGCATCTCCGACGTCCCAACAGTCCAATGAAGACCGCCAGCGGTATTAGGAGTAGGTTTTCCACCAGGGTTTCCACAGCGGTAGCACTGCCACAAAAACCCTGGTGGAAAGGCTACCGGCGTCAGGAAATTTCTTTCCTGTCACTGGCAGACGACTCCCCCACCACCCCTGCAAAGCCCAATACCCCCTAACCCCCTCCATACCAGAACCCCCACCCACTACCAGAACAGCACCCCCACCGCCCTACAGAACAGTGCCCCCCTCCACCACCCCCTACCTGAACAGCGCTCCCTCCCCCCCACTCCCCACCAGAACAGCACCCCCTACCAGAACAGCACCTCCCACCCCTTCCAGAATAGCACCTCCCACCCGCGTACCAACTCATCTCCCAACCCTCTATCCCCCATACATAGAGACACACACAGACACCCACACCCCCCGCATACGCTCATTCACCAACACTGACATACACGCATTCACTCACAAGCGTCCATACACGCACTCACTTCAACATTCATACACGCATTCACTTCAACATTCATACATGCATTCACTTCAACATTCATACACTCATACACACACCAATATACAAAGGCATACACACCCGCATATAAACACACATACAAACATGCATATACACTTACATTCACACACGCAGACAATACCCACTCACACATGCACACACAACACCCGGCACCCTCCCACCCCCTTCCCTGTTGGATGCCCGACTTACCTTGTCTTGTGAGGAAGTCTCCCTGCAATTAACGGGAACAGGCGCATCCACCTCTGGCAGCGCCCCACCATCAGAATATCGGCAGGACATATTACAGGTCATAATACAACTGGTGGAGTCCTTTTGGCGGGGCGGGGACTGTGGTGGATCTGCCCATGCTCCTCCGACCACCAGCATGCCCAAAATGTGGCAGAAATCCTGCATTACTCATAATATCTACTGGCTTATCTACTGTCTTCTGGCTCCCGCGGCCATTATGAGTGCCTTAGTGTTTTATGCTCACTGGTAGCATTTAGTCCACAAGTCCTGGCACAGGTACTGCCACTTTACTAGGGACTTAAAAGTAATATAAAGACTTCATTTGGGTATAAGCCAACTCTGACATATTTTAGGGAGACAGTCCATGCACTTTAGCACTGGTTAGCAGTGATAAAGTGCACAGAGCCCAAAAAAGACAGCAAAAGAAAGTCATCAAAATCGGAGGGTGTAACACAAAAAGTTAGAGGGGAAACCATGCCAAGGATGCCATGCCTAATACTTTGGCCCATATTTATACTTTTTTAGCACTGCATTTGTGACATTTCTTGACGTAAAAGCGGTGCAAACTTACAAAATACAATTGTATTTTGGAAGTTTGCACCGATTTTGCGTAAAAAAATGATGCACATGAGGCACTAAAAAAGTATAAATATGGGTCTTAGTATCTATAGTATTTTCTTAATCCGGTGCTAAAAGACTTTGCAGAAGACATTTCAGTGCTAGTAATAGCACAGCTGGTGGCTTGAAACAATTCACTTGGAATGCTCTCAACTAAAATGTTATCTAGCCACAGTTCTTTCTGTTTTACATTTACAATTGCTAGTATAATCTTATGGACTGTTTCCTTCAAATGAACTAATTCACGATAAATGTGTGTTGGTAAACTATGCTCCAATAAATTAATATGGTGTGCTTCATATCTGGTGAAAAATCAACACACACAATCATACATTTTCAGATTTTTCACATAAAAATGAATGTAAGAGTGAGTGGGCCTCCCTGTTCCTGCTCACCTGTCCAAGACACCTTTCAAAACATTTTATTACTTGTATTCTTCTACATGAGATTTCCACTTAGTTGGCAGTTCTCTTCTACGCCAACTTAAATATATGAGACATTGATAGGTTCTCAAATGGATGATAAAATAGACAATTTAAAAATAACCACAAAGAACAATTATTTTTGGCAGAACTTTTTTGATGCCAGTCAACCTAAAAATGTAGACTCAGCATTCCGAAGGAGTCTACCGGTGGCTGGAGAGTCATGTGTTCTCTAAAATGTTAGGAAACCTTGCAAAATGACATTTCTCTATGACATTCCTCAAAATGATATTTCTTGTCTACATCACTTGTGCGGCTCCAAAGATTCCTCCAGAAGTAGGGCAACACCTGATTTCAATCCACAAGTATGCTAAGGGAACAAGTTCGCTGATTAATTTATTGAGTGATTCATTTTGTATTGATAGACTACAAGCATGCACCACCTAAATATGTCATGGCACCAAAGACAAACAGCAGAATAAAGATCTATGACGTGCCCCATGAAATAGCATCAAACCCATAACCCAAAAAACACTATAGATAACGGCTTTCAGAAAGCCAATTAATCCTGGGTCAGCTTCAAATCCAGTGGCAACATGTTCCACAATTTAGAACTGGATATCTGAGGGAACGTCTGTCGCACCTTGCCCTTTAAATACACGAGAAGTAAGCAATGAACTAGTAGAAACTCATAGCTGTGAATAATATGTAATTCAGTTAGGATTGTTACTCGAGGAGGACAATGGAAGAGGACAACCATTATCTGGAGGCAGAGAACAAAGATTTATTCTGTGACTTACTCAGGCCCATATTTATACTCAGTTTGTGCTGAAATAGCTTCATTTTTTAACTCTAACTCAGCGCAAAGTTAACTCCATAAATATATTTTGATGCTAGTCCTGTCTAACGTCAGAATATTGGAGTTAACGTCATTTTTTTGGATGCGTGGAACAACCTTGCATCAATGAGATGCAAGGTATGCGTTCCTGTCCAAAAAATGACTCCAAGCCTCTAGATTCATATTTATCCACCCGTGAAAAATGATGCATAGGTGGGAGGCAGACCCAAAAAATGATGTTCATCCTGATTTGTGTCAAGTTTTAATGCCTGGGTGAAGCCCACACACCACTACTTAAGGAAAACGCACAGAAGCAACATTGGCAACCCACAGGACAAGATGGAAGTGTTACTGCTTCAGCTTGGGAGATGACGCAGAGGACAACAATTACAACAGAAACCACCACCACACCTGCAACCACAAGCACCACTACGCCACACACAAAGGCAACGCAGAAGGCAGGAGAGGATATTCAGGAACAGGACAACCCTCCTTGGCCTCAGGGAACAAGACCTCATTAGGACATACAGACTCAACCGGCATGCCATACTACACCTTCTGCACCACATTGAGCCACAGATCACAGCCAGCCTGCAAACACCACATAGTATACCACCTGTCACGAAGTTGCTAGCTGTTCTGCATTTTCTGGCAAGTGGATCATTCCAGACGAGTGCATTGGTTGCTGGTGTGTCACAGGTGCCTTTCTCGGTCTTCCTCCGAAGGTGTTAGACGCAATCATCTCTCTGACACCCCACCACACCTGCTTCCCCAACACCCAGAAAATGAAGCAGGAGATAAAACAGTGATGTTACCAATTTGCTGGCTTCCCGCATGTGCTGGGTGCAATGGACTGCATTCATATCCGACTTGTCCAACCTGCAGCAACAGAATATTTATACAGAAACACGAAGCATACACATTCCATAAATGTGCAGGCCATAGTGGACCACCGTGGACTATTTACAAACATTTTAGCCAAGTATCCTGGCAGCATTTATGACGCCTACATATTCAGGCACAGCAGGATCAACAAACACTTCCAGGCTGGCCAATATGACAATGGCCTACTGCTGGGTAAGTCAACAAACCTAGCAATATACACACAACACACCAACCCTGTAGGGCACACAAAACATACACCACTCCAAAAACACATGGCCAGGGTTACACAGATGTGCAGGTAACAATACATATGCATCATGCTGCAGTACAGCACAATCAGTGCACAGCATAAACACATACATCCACATGTATGTAACACACCCACAACTTCACAGGCACACCATGTGACTGACAGGTGGGGATATGTACCCTTTTCTAACAGAAGATGTCCACAAACCACTGCAAGTGCCCACAGGTTGGCTACTACATACACTTCACACACACATTACACCAAACAAAGAATAGCACAGCAATGTCAAAGGCACACACCATGCTCATGTAACGAAATTCACACATAGGCACAAACTCCTTAAATCATGCTGTGCAAGTTTCTGCCAGAACAAACATGCAATGCAAGACAACTGGTGCCAATACCAACTACATCTCATCAACACATACCCGACTTACCTGTAGTGTGCATATACACCTGCCTGATGCATTGGGTCACACACATAGGAATGTAATATAACGGCCATTGCATACCAAGTGCCAGATTTGTGAGAAGTGGCACCCCACCTGCTGTAGTGCCACCTCACATGCACTACTTACTGACCCACAACACCATCATGTCTGTATCATGAACAATAAATGGCCCAACATGGGGCAGAGTCACTATTAGACAGTGCAGATCATGGATGCTATAGTGGGACCCTGGAGGAGTATTTAGGACATCACTGACCTTACATGCACCATGCTAAGGGACACATTTGAAAAGTAGCTGAGCCCCATCCCATAGCCTGCACTGTGCATGTGTTGACAGTATAAATGATGATTCAAGTATTAGACGATACGAGAGGCACTCTTAGTAATGTTGATCATCCAGAAACAAGGGGAAACACACCTTTGGACACCTGATGGCTAGCACAAACATCAGCTACCACTCAAGATCACTAAACATTATATGTAAAATCCCCAAGTGCCATTGTCATGACCTGCACTGTATGTCCACGTTGGCGGATGACCACTTTTTTGTGACTTGAAGCCACATTGTAAATATGGCCCCCTCCCCCGCAGCACTTTGCGTAAAAGGGGCGTGCAATGTGTGTTGCTGTAGGTGTGTCACCACAAGATACATAGCATGATGACGCTGACTCAGATGTAGATCCTAAAACTTAAGGCAGTGCCAACATCAAACACCATCACAGGGGTGGCATTTGCAGGTTGCAATAAGGAAATTGACTGGTATTTGACCTCATATGAATGTGCCACAAATGCATGCTGCATACTGCTGCGCACACAGAAAGATCTAATTGCCCATGAAAATAGTATATGTATAGGAAGGTGTCCATTCCTGCACAGATAAAGCCACCTTCACAGAGCAGCCAGCCAAGCACCCTGGTGTAAGGTTGCCAGTGTTGGTGCACGGTTGCATATTAGGCACCGGCGCAGGGGACAACAAAGGGTTGCCTTGTAACATATTACACATGGTACACTCCTGCATAGTGAAAATGATGCAGCTCAGCGCTGCCAATTTTGGAGCTGTGTTGTGCACTGTCACTTACTCATGAAAATGGGCCTAAGTGTTGCACTTCATCTGTACTGACACATGTAAAAATTGCTGTGATGTCCAGGCTTTGTAGGACACTACCATGCTGTCACTATGTCTGATCCCATTGTGTTGCAAAGATGTGTCATGTCCCCTCTAGTGATTGCACACTGCTAAAAAGATGCACTACACAACACATGGTACATACATACCAGCATCAGTTAGGGATCCAAATTATATAATATGGTCCAGGTCAATGAGCCAATTCCCAAGACTGTCATGTGCAACAACACAGTGCTAGTAAAACTTAGCAGAAGGCCAGGAACTCACACCATACCACAAACATGTCTGAGTCACAACCAACTCCAACTGACAACTGCCATGCTACATACTAAACCTGTTGCAAGCTTTAACAACACCTTACATCTTCCATCCTTTGTAGTGGATCAGGGTTTCGGCATACAGCTGTAGGTGATGACCCCATTTGCAAATCCCAACACAGCAGCAGAGCATGCCTACAATGAGGGACACCGTCAGACACGCAATGTGGTGGAAAGGACATTTGGCATCCTGTAATCTAGATTCAGATGTCTGGACCTGACAGGGGGAAGCCTCCTGTATGTCCCACCCATTGTGTGTAAAATTATCCTCACATGTGCCATTCTGCACAACATATGTGTGCAATTGAACATGCCAATGTACAACCAGATTGCTGACCTGCCTGAGGAGGAGGAGGAGGATGGTGCTGACGATATGGAAGGGGAACAGCACAACACAGCTGCTGAGGTGCGCCAGAGTCAGCAAATTCTTGACAACTTTTACACATAAGACTGAAATCATCATGTTAAATTTGTAAATAAAGACTTCACATATGCAACCAATCCTGCTTTGGTCTATTCAATGTCCATCACATATACCATAGGAATGTGAGTCTAACCTCAGGGAGTATGTAACAGTTACTAATCTGACAATTGATGTTGTGACATCATCTGTGATGTGTCACATTGTACTGCCACCATCCCACACATCACTTACAGCCTTATCGCTGGTATGTGACAACTGAAGGACACAATCCATGGACCAAAACATATTGTGTACATTCACGTTGCCAACTTGCTAATCAATAGCTAATCATACTCAACTACATCAGGTCCCAATAGGATGTATGCAAGGGGCCCACACCTAAAGTTGGGGATGTTGAAAAATACAAATTAAGTCATGTTGAAACTGAACACTGTCACAACTCAATGTGAGAGTTGCAATGGTTGCATGGAACATATGTGATGGGGGGGGGCATCATTGGTAACTATGGTCATCAAGACTTGCCCAGAGATATTAACCAATGGAAGAAGTTGAGCCTGTGCAGTCCATCCATGGTAATCTGTCCTGCCAAGGGGCACAACCTTGACACATGATAAATGTGACCTCACTCATTGCACGGACAGGTGTGGTATGCACATTAGTATGGATGAGAACATATGCAGCTAGGGCTGTGGGTCCGCCATACAAAAACAACAAGCATTGGTAAATGCAATGAGTGAAATCCAAAATACGTGATCCAACAATATTGTGGGTGGAATGTAGGCAAAATGTGTCATACACACTATGTACCAAAGATGTACACATGTCAGACAAATATGCTGTCTTCACACAGCTCTCCATAAACTCAAAATCCAAATACGGAGACAGATGTCGGGTCACATTTCCTAGCAATAGTTTGCCCATCATCAACAATGCCTGACCTGCGTATGCAGCTTCAAATAGTATGCTCTGTATGACAAGATCACACATCACATATCACTACACAATACACAATCAAATTTCAGAACTATTGGAACTATCGATGCATAACCGTCATGCATCAATGTAAATGACACACGTGCATTATGCGTCTAAAAGACCTACGAAAATGCGTCAAATTAAAACACGCATAACTGAAAAACATGACGCACGGGGACAGAAAGTGATGTAATAGAAAATCCTGTCTACAAGCATGGTACAGTGGTTGTAGTTTCACTTTCTCTTTAAAGTCTGTGCCTTTGTGACTGTGTGGTTGTGTATTGGAGCTAGTGGTTGAGTATTGGTTGTGCTTGAAAGTTTGTGGTGTCCCTTGTGTTGTGTCCTGTTGTATTTTGTATGCATTTTGTCCCAAAAGTTGTGGTTTTGTGTAGTTTTTGTCCAGTTTTGTATTTGTATTTGTACTGTGGGGTGTCTGTCCGGGGTTGTTAGTCATTTGGGATAGTTGGGATAAGTTAGTCGGGTTAAGTTTCCGTTTATTTTCTCATTCTTGCTCTTTGGGGTCAACTCTGACCATCAGTCGAAATGTCTGGAAGGGGGAGGATGACCAGAATCTCAGAAGATGAGCTTGGTGGTTTTGTGTGGCTGGTATCACACTACCTGCCAATGATGCTTGAGATGTGTGGACGGATGATCCTCGGCTACTGGACCGAGGCCAGGCCGCTGTGGTGGGGCAGAGTGCTCCACCACCTGAAACGCATTTACAATACCAACAGGAATGAGCACTAGCTGAAGCATCTCTGGGCAGATCTGGTGGCCAGGGAGCAAGATCTGCTCGATCACTTTGGTATTGAGATCGGCAGAATTGTTTGTGAGTCTCCCGTTGGCATACTATTGACTATTCACTGCTCTTGAATGACAGTAGCAGATGGGTTGGAGTGCTGCATGCAATGCTTATGGACAGGTTGTAGGCAACCAGTATGAAGAGAATACGATCCAGTCTAGATCTGGAGTTTGCATGTCCAACAATGATACCAATGCAGGTCAGAAGTCTGATGGGTCCTGCATAGCCATCACAAAGGCACACATTTCAGAGCCCACAGCGTCTCCTGTGCCCCGGCATTGTGTCATGTATGAAACACCAAGGCACCGCCAGTATACCATATTTTCCCTGGGTTGTGTCAACAAAGTGGAGCAATGCATGCATAGTGCAATTTTGTTAACATTTCACTCACATGACCTCTGCCCAAGCCATTATGTTAGCAAAGGGGTTTTACCCGCCATAGGGGGCAATGAATATGGGGCATTTGATACCGTTAGACAAGTTTGCCAAATCAGTCATGGATTAATCAACGCATGATCATTGCAGACTTACAATTGAGCCGGATTTCGGTCACAAAGCACCTCTGGGTGTCTTGCAGGACAAGCTTGAGTACCTGAGTTATAAGTCTTGCTAAGCGCCAGGGTAGTGTCATGTTTTTATTACGCAACTCCCCCTAAACACCATGTTGTGCAGTCTTCTATAGATGGCCCACACATGGTATTGTCAGGAGTGTGCTAAGGGGCACACATCATGTGGGGCAGCACTAGGGGCCTAAATAATGAGAGGGTAGCGCCGCCCGTGCATCATTGTGTGATGCATTAGCAGCACAAATTGAACTTCAAACACATTATTTGTAATTTAGCGTTGCATATGCATTGATAAATGACGCAAAGGTGGCGCTCACTTTTCATTATTCAAGTCCCAGGTGTTGCACCACTGTTGTCCTTTTGGCCCCTTTGTGTCATTGGGCAAGGCCATGTAAGGGAGCTTGAACATGATTTGGGAAGAGACCACCGGCAGTTCCATGTTCCAGTTCATGTTCTGTCACAGACTGCCTCTTCCGCTTCCATACCACACACATGTACAGAGTCTGTTCCACTAGCCTACAGCCACTCATTGACAGTATGAGGCTGCACTGCACCTGCTCCATCTCTGCCACATTGCTCACTAACCTGCAACTCCAGATGAATCCTCTGACCACAGAGCAAGTGTGTCTGTGTTGAACGCTATTTCTATGACCATGTACTTCTCCCTCACTGTATTAACAATAGTGTACAATGGCAACAGTGGCAGGCCAACCAGTATTTGCAATACATGGATGTCACAATGCAGTCAATGTGCAGGTAGACAAAGCAACTGCACAAGTCCACAGCCATGGAAATTCCTCAAGTGTGTCTGTCTTGTTATGGCACACACATTTAACTCTGTTCATTGCAGGGTGTGTAATGCAAATCCCCAACAGCTTGCAATACCCACACAATCCCAGGGTAGTAGCTTGTCTGTGAGCCATGACGATGACATAGTTGTTACCTACATCTGTGGCAGGTAGAAATGCCATGGGTGTGACAATGGTCCTGCCACTGCTAAAAACATATCAAGCCTCCCAGCTGAAAAATACATGATCAAACAGTCCCATTTGGCAATGGAGGTTTCGTGCCCATAGATGGCTGCATGACAATGCCACATATGAATGTTGCAGGGTGTGGCACTACAGGATTCTCTGGGCCACTGCTGGTGTTCATAAATGTGCCTCTAACTCACCTGAGTGTCTGTGTCATTGTGTGATCGTAGTGGTGTGTCTGTTGCACTGATTACCACTAGGATGACTAGCTCACTCCGCTCAAATAGTTCACACTGAAATTTGTTGTCCACTCGCAGTGACTATGATTTGGCACTGAGCATGGTTTACCGTTCATGTATTCAGGTGGACCAGCCCCCTACATGATTGGTGAAGTAGCACAATTTGAAGACCCAGATGTCTCCAGTAAGTGTGATAATGTGTGTCCTGTGAAGGTATCCAGGGTTTGGTGTGAGTGAGTCATGTGTGTTGAATTCAATGCCAGATGTGATAAGCTATCCAATGATCAGATATGAAAGTACGCTGGATGGTGACATTATGGCCCATTTAAACAGTCCTCAAGCACCACCAGAGGGTCACATCTTGTGAGGCTCGTGGTGCACAATGTCCAGCATCGTATACACAAGGTGGTGACAAGCCACATGTAGGGCCATATGTGGCTGAGAATGACAGAGTGCAACGCTGTGAGAAAATTGGCAGTGGCGCACTCCATCATTCTCACAACAAAGGGATGCACCATATTGAACCCAATTCGGTGCATCCCTGTAATGTCATGAAGATGGAGGACCGGGCTGGCAATTGTCCCTCAGCGTGGGGCTCCGTCGTTTGCACTCCATGTATGTTACAATTTTGTGGAATGTTATTGGCTTGCATGCAGGCCAATGCCAAATGTGTGCTGGCATGGAAGTGGGTGTGAAAGGAATAGTATTGGCAGGAATGGTAGTGGCAGATATGGGATTGATGGGTGTCTACACCTGGACACATGAATGTGGATATGGTAGACCTATGGATACCAGCTTCCTAGTTGGCAGCCCTCCTTACATATGGTCCACTCCTTGACTCCATGTATGAGTTGGCAGGCCTTGGTGGATAACCAGGAGAGTTGAGATGATGGATTGCATGGCCATCCCCCCTTAGGCTCCAGGGTAGAGGAATACCAAATGTGTAGGTAGATGTGATGTTCACAGTGTATGTGGCAGTCATATTGATCAGGCGTGCATGTGTACCTATCAGCTCTGACCCCTTATGGTTACCAACAGCATCCCATCCTCCCAATGACATGTCCAAGTTACTGGTGATGTATGGTTGGAAATAGACACAGATGATGAGGACGTTTGGGCCTGATCTATGTAATGTTACCATTGCCTTTGTATTATTTATTTTACACAAAAGCGGTGCCCATTTCCAAAAGTTTGATTCATTTTCTAGGTTTGTATCTCTTTACCGTCAAAAATATGATGCAAAGGCAGCATTGACATTACATTTATCAGGGCCATTGTCTTTTCTGGAATGTAATTTGGGGTGCATGAGTAATTAGATGTAGCAGTGTAAGCTACTAATCTGTGCACACTCCACACAATGCTGACACTGATGGTTGCCTCTCTCCATTTTACAGCTGACATGACCAATGATGAGCAGCATGCTTTTCAGAAGAGGGCAGTGAGGTACTGCCATATCCTGGCAGTGGAGTCTGGGTTCAGATGAATGGCTCGCCGCTACCGTGCTGATAAGGCAACAGGGGAAAGGTAGACATTCCCACAAGGGGTCACCACACTGCTTAAAAAGGCTCAGAAGACTCCTAGCTCATCAGCAATGCAGGGGGGCACAGCTGGCACCACACCCAGAACATCGGCTGTAACTGTAACCACATCAGTGTAACAGCCACACCACCTGCTGCCATGGCCACACAGTTGCTGCAGGATCTGCAGAGGGACGTATCCCTCGTACTAAAACATTTGGACAGCTTGGAGGAAGAGGTAGCCGCTAACACTAAGGTGATGAAATACATTTTAAAAAACCTAAAGAAGGCAAAACATTGACTGTGATGTGATCTGCCACCTCCAAGTTCCATCCCCTCCCTTCTTATGTTCTAATAAATGTTATTGTGGGTTTTGGGGGGGGGATTAGTGTTAGGTTAGTGAAGGTATATAGATTAGATAGGTTAAGTGGATTTGAGGGGTGTTTTTTTTTTACTTATTATGTGTTAATTAGTGAGTGGGTGTTTAGGTGGGTCATGTTGGGTTATCTATGTGTTTTCTTTAATAAAAAAAAGTTTAAAAAATATTTTAAAACATTTGTTTAGGATTAGTTAGTATATGTGTAGTATTAGTATATGTTGTCCTGCATGTGTCTTGTAACTTAAGAGGGCTGGGGGGGGGCAATGTTTAGAGTCTGGTGTTAAATCTGTTGGTTAAGTTTAGAATAGGGTAGATAGCTTTAGTTGTTGGATAAGAATAGTTAGAATAGGTTAGTTTAGGATATGGTAGGATTTCTTTTGTTGGAAATGGCCCTTCTTGCAGGGTCATCCCCAGTCTTTTTGCCTCATGCCTCCTATTTTTTCTGACCTGTTGCTGTTGGTTTTTGAACTCTGAGCACTTTACCACTGCTAACCAGTACTAAAGTGCACATGCTCTCTGTGTAAATTGTATTGTTGATTGGTTTAGCCATTATTGGCATATTTTATTTACTAGCAAGTTCCTAGTAAAGTGCACTAGAGGTGCCCAGGGCCTGTAAATCAAATGCTACTAGTGGGCCTGCAGCACTGGTTGTGCCACCCACATTAGTAGCCCTGTAATCATGTCTCAGACCTGCCACTGCAGTGTCTGTGTGTGCAGTTTTAAACTGCCAATTCGACTTGGCAAGTGTACCCACTTTTCTTACATGTAAGACACCCCTAAGGTAGGCCCCAGCTAGCCCCATGGACAGGGTGCAGTGTATGTTTAAGGAGGACATATACTAATGTGTTTTATATGTCCTAACAGGGAAATACTGCTAAATTAGTTTTTCACTGTTGCAAGGCCTATCCTTCTCATAGGTTAATATGGAGGCTACTTTTAAATATGATTAAAGTGTAGATTCCCTTTGGGAGCGGATGGACATTTGTAGTTTGGGGTCTCGCAATTTAAAAATACATCTTTTAATGAAGTTGATTTTAAGTTTGTGTGTTTGAAAATGCAACTTTTAGAAACTGAGCATTTTCTTGCTTAAACCATTCTATGACTCTGCCTGTTTGTGGATTCCCTGTCTGGGTCAGTTTGACAGTTGGGCTGTTTGCACCTCTCTCTAGACAGTGACACAAAGGGAGCTGGGGTGTAGCTGCATATCCTGATGAGCCATCTGTGCTACGAAGGAGGGGAGGAGTGGTTACTCACACAATGCAGTCTCTAACCCCCTGTGTGTGTCTGGGGCCTGGCCTGGGCAAGGCAGGATTTCACAAACAAGAGAGACTTTTCTTTGAAGTAAGCCTACTTCAAAGGGCAAAATGGGTATAAGAGGGGCACCCAAAACCACACTTTAGATCACTTCTGGAAAATAAGAGGAACCTCTGCCTGGAGAAGAGCTGAAGAGCTGAGGAAGAAGAGCTGCCCTGCCTGTGACTGTGCTTTGTGAAGCTATACTGCAGCTGCTGCTTCTGCCTGTGCAAGAGGACAAAGACTGGACTTTGTGTGCCTTCCTTCTTGTGAAGAACTCTCCAAGGGCTTCAAACTGAGCTTGCCTCCTGTTGTTGAAGTCTCAGGGACAGCAAAGACTTCTCTCTGCCAGCACCTGGAGCCTCTGCTGAGACTCCTGCCCTGCCAAGTGGTGCCCTATTCAGTTCCTGGGGCCTTGACAGGTGAAGCTGGTGGACCAAGGTTGGAAATCCATGCACAGATAGCCGTGCAGGACAATTTCCAACACAACCTCCGAGAGCGGCTAAAGAAACAATGTGCCGCCGGCTCTGTGGCTGAAATCAATGCAGCGGTTGCAGCGGGGCAGTGAAATCGACGCACACGGCTGGAGAAACGACGCTGAGCATCGCTGACAGAGGCTGCAACGATGCAACATCGCTGGGCGCGTAAAAACAATGCAAGCCTGCCCAGAACTGAGAGTGCTTGCCCAGATTGATGCATCGCTCTCCTGCGGAGAGAAGAAACGACACACGCCGACCGACGGAGAAACGGCACACTATCTCGCTTGTGAGTGATATCCACGCATCACAAGCTTCTTTCGAGGCACACTCGCCCGTGAGGGGTTATTTTTGATGCGACCCAGGTACATTTTCATGCTAACAGCGTTAGCGTTGTGTTTAAAAGAACATGAAGACTCTTTTTGCTTTTTAATTGATAACTTGACTTGTGTATGTTGGATCTTTGTCGTTTTGGTCTTGTTTTGTTTAGATAAATGTTTTCTATTTTTCTGTCTTTGTGTCATTTGGTAGTGTTTTCCTTAGGTTACTGTGGCCCTCATTCTGACCTTGGCGGGCGGCGAAGGCCGCCCGCCAAAGTCCCGCCGTCAGGTTACCGTTCCACGGTCGAAAGACCGCGGCGGTAATTCTGACTTTCCCGCTGGGCTGGCGGGCGGTCGCCTTCAGACCGCCCGCCAGCCCAGCGGGAAAGAGGCTTCCACGATGAAGCCGGCTCGGAATCGAGCCGGCGGAGTGGAAGCTGTGCGACGGGTGCAGTTGCACCCGTCGCGTATTTCACTGTCTGCGCAGCAGACAGTGAAATACATTTAGGGGCCCTCTTACTGGGGCCCCTGCAGTGCCCATGCCAGTGGCATGGGCACTGCAGGGGCCCCCAGGGGCCCCGAGACCCCCCCTACCGCCATCCGGATCCCGGCGGTCGGACCGCCGGGATCTGGATGGCGGTAGGGGGGGTCGGAATCCCCTCGGCGGCGCAGCAAGCTGCGCCGCCTTGGAGGATTCAATGGGGCGGCGGTACACTGGCGGGAGCCCGCCAGTGGTGCCGGTCCGACCGCGGCTTTACCGCCGCGGTCGGAATCCCCATTGGAGCACCGCCGGCCTGTCGGCGGTGCTCCCGCGGTCCTCCGCCCTGGCGGTCTTTGACCGCCAGGGTCAGAATGACCGCCTGTGTCTGTTGGTTCAAATACTTCACACCTAGCACTCTAAAGTTAAGCCTGCCTGCTCGTGCCAAGCTACCAAGAGGGTGAGCGGGGGTTAGCTAAGGGTGATTCTCTTTTACCCTGACTAGAGTGAGGATCCTTGCTTGGACAGGGGGTAACCTGACTGCCAACCAAAGACTCAATTTCTAACATTTATTTTAAGTTAAAATTTTAATAAACA
This sequence comes from Pleurodeles waltl, assembly GCF_031143425.1. Taxonomy (NCBI): domain Eukaryota; kingdom Metazoa; phylum Chordata; class Amphibia; order Caudata; family Salamandridae; genus Pleurodeles; species Pleurodeles waltl. The sequence continues at coordinate 494,464,655 of NC_090448.1, forward strand.
GTTTTGCATACTCCTATACATTTTGTGTTATATGCTTGTGTCTCACGGTCTTTCCATGAGTGCACAGTGCAAATTGTGTGTTGGCATAGGGATTCCGTCCTGCCTCCGATTACCTCTCTTGACATGTGCATCACCTATTGACAACTGAGCTGTCACATTGGCAGCAACAACACATCTACTTGTCTATGAATCTGGCATCCCATGAACCCACCACTCAAGGTGACTATGTTTACTTTTTATTGGACAGGAAGGTGTGGTACTTCAGCTGTCAGTGTTGAGGTCCTGTGTAGGAATGTCGGGAACTGTGGCACATCTGATAACAGCCTAAATTGGAACCCTATCCTGCAAAACTGAATGGTGGCAATCACTAATGAGGTTAGGTACTTCTGTATCACACCAATGTGTTCTACTGGTACTCCCAGCTGACGATATTGCCCTAGAACTGTTTTACAGCCATTCCTGCCATATATAGTGAGTGAAGCATACATGGGTTCTTCATTTGTGACGTGCTCAGTGAACTGGTTGTAGGGGATGAGACCAGCATAAACATTTGTCATGTTAGGGCCCTTGGGTGTAGCTTTGTGCCCCACAGTCCTGCACTCATGTGCTGATATTCTGTGACTAAAGACATGGATACACACATCAAAATTATTAAGCGTAGTAGATGGATCACAATACACAAAGACATGTGTTTGTGTAGGAGGTGTTTATTTACAAGTGTTGTAGTATGACATTTATAATGTCCAGGTCAGTGACCTCATTTGTGAAATCCATACAATCGTGACACAAAACAAGTCCAGGGTTGAGGGTCATGTCATGGGACATGCTTGGATGAAGTGTCGTTGAGTGCGGAAGAACAAGAATTGCCAATTGGTAAGTGAGAGTCAATGACAGTCCATAGCAGACATGTCAACAGTGTGTGGGTGAAGAGTGCACATATCTAACTGTGCTAACACTGGCATGATCTCAAGCACAGGACAAAGGAGAGCACTACCCATGTGGCATCGGCTGGTGCTACCGGGTACTCTTAAGAGTGAAGCTGATCTGTTCCACATCTTCATCCTCCCATGTGTGTGGTGTCACGTTTCCCCTTGATGGTGGTGGGGAGGTAGAGGGGGCCACACGCACTTCAGTGGTTGAAGATGTGGAATCCCAATTCCCGGCAACTGCCATTTATGGAACAACATATGGCATCGCTGCAGCAAAGAGGAGCTGCTGATCTTTCAAGAAAGCAGAAACATCCCGGTGGTAGGCAGCCATGTCTGCCCTGAGGGAGGCCACTTCCCGGTGCATGGAGTCCAGCTTGTTCTCAATCATCCTGCTGCCAGTCTGGAGGGCAGTTGTTGTGGTCCCTCCCTCATGGCAGCATCTATGTCCCTCAGACACTGTTGAACTCCATGCAGTGGGCAGTTTGGCTGCAGAATGTTCATTGGCCGTAACAAGGCATGTGTGCATTCCCTCTAGGCTGACTGCCATAGTCTCCATCCCCACCCGCACCTGCTTGGCCAGCTCCCGCTGGACTCCTACCACTGTCCTCTCAAAGCTGGTCCCTGGGTCCTCGGAGTCCTGGGATGTGTGGGTGCTGGCAGGTTGTACTATTGGGGTGTTGGGTGGTTCATCTGGGATGGCTGCTATGTTATGGCCCTCATTACAACATTGGCGGTAAAAGCCACTTACCGCCGTGCAGAAGACCGCCAACACACTGCCATGGCCGCGGAATTCCGCCACAGCTATTATGACCCACATTTCGGAATCCACCAAAATTCAGACACCCACACAAGTCCGCCACACCAAAGGTCAGTGATAAACTGGTGAAAACAAAACCTCCACCGTCACGCCAACAGAAATACGCCCACACTATCACAACCCACGAATCCACGCGGCGGTCTTTCAACCGCGGTATTCCATTGGCGGTACACACCACAGCGCTCAAAATACACACACATTTACAAAACACAGCCACATTGGACAATTCGAAATACACACACCTGATACACATACACACACCACTCCCACACACCCAATACAATATAAAACACACACCCATATCACCCACAAACCCCTACTACCAAAAAATCCGAAAGAAGGCCAGAGAGAGACAGCACCAGCAAGAACAACAGCATCCACAGGCACACAACACCATCACCCACAGAACTTCCACGCACCTCACACAACACACCACTGTCTATCAGCACACTTATCACCACTCACTCCACCTCACACATCACCTACACCACCCCATGGCACGGCAAAGACACCCCAGGTTCTCGGAGGAGGAGCTCAGGGTCATGGTGGAGGAAATCGTCCGGGTAGAGCCACAGCTATTCGGATCACAGGTGCAGCACACCTCAATTGCAAGGAAGATGGAGCTATGGCGAAGAATTGTGGACAGGGTAAACGCAGTGGGACAGCACCCAAGAAATCGGGAGGACATCAGGAAAAGGGTGGAATGACCTACTGGGGAAAGTGCGTTCCGTGGTCTCAAGACACCACCTGGCGGTTCAGCGGACTGGCGGCGGACCCCCACCTCCTCCTCCCCCACAACTAACAACATTGGAGGAGCAGGTCTTGGCGATTCTGCCTCCTGAGGGCCTCGCAGGAGTAGGTGGAGGAATGGACTCTGGTAAGTAAAATCTTAACTATTACATTCCCCACCCTACCTGCATGCCAGCACATACCCCCACCCTCACCCCCATCACTCTAACTCCTCACAAATGTCCCTACATCACAAACCACACATCCTAACACCAAGCCCTGCATGCAAAAACAAAGCATGGACACCCATCACCAAAGCATGCCCACTGCACATACCCATACAATCCCCTAAACCATCATCACACAAAGTCCCACACAGGAACGCAAGCACTGGGGTACACAGTCACCCACCCATTGCACACCATGCCACACACAGATGTAATAAACATCCTTTTATACCCCTGCAGGACCCCTACCCAACGTCAACGAAAAGGAGGGTCCACACATGTCCACACCACCAACAGAAGAGGCCCACAGTGATGACAGCAGCTCTGTCCAACTGGATCTAGATGACCAGCCTGGCCCATTGGGGACCTCTAGACAGGCGGTTCCCCTGACACAGTCACAGGGCACTACAGACCTTCCATCTTCTGGAAACACCAGCACAGCACCCACCCAGTGGGCCCACACCTCCGTCCCCAGGACACGTCAATCAGCAGTGTGTCCACCACTACAGGGAACCCAGGCTAACCCACCACCCCAACAACAACAGGGACCTGGGGGCAGTGGCAGTGGGCACACAGTCCAGGGGATGGAGGACCAGGAACACAGGGGAACTGGGAGGGCTGCTGTGCGACAGGGGGCGGACAGGCCAAGGGAACCCACTGTCCACAAGGCCCTCTCCTCCATCATGGGAGCCTACCACCACTCCAAGGAGACGATGGCAACGGTACTGGCCAAGTTTCAGAAGTCCCAGCGCCTGCAGGAGGAACAGTATGTGGGCTTCAGAGAGGAGCTCAGAACCATCAGCTTCACCCTGGGCACCATCGTAGGGGTGCTGAAGGAACTCGTGAACACCAGGAGGGACACTGTGGCACTACAAGGGGCCCCTGACACTAGCATGGACGATGAACTGCCCACCACCTCCGCCGGCGCTAGTGGACAGGACACCCCGCCACAGGACCACCACACCAGCACCCAACCCCTTGCAGAGGGAGAACCACCCCGCAAACGGTCCCTGAGATCCAGGACAAAGACAGAACGCGATGCCAAGACCCCCGCCAAGAAATGAGACTACGCTGATTGTCATCCTACTGTCCCACTTTGTCACCCTGTCCATACTTAAACTGCCCCAGCTCCACTTCCTATGCCCATATGGGCAATGCACCTGTGAGACTAATAGACTGGACACTGCCATGGACATTCCTCCACCATCATCCCTCACCATTTTACTACCCCCTCCAATATTGAGCACTTAAATAAAAACACTTAAAACACAAAACAATCTGGAGTCTGTCTGTGATTTCGAAATAGTGTATTAACAATTACAGTGACAAAATGCTCTTACAATTGTAATGTCAACATACCTATGTCACACAGCTCTACTCCATGAGGAATCTAAGCAGATGTCACACAGTGGGACCCACATCTGTGAAATCGTAAAGGAAAGTGACAACTCAGTGCTAACACACTGGGTGAAAAGGACAGACAGTAGAGAGGTAGTAGTGTTAAAGTACATGTAGTAGACAGGTCTGTACTCTTACCTGTGTCTCACTGGAAATATTGCTAGATCACTGAGTCCCTGTTGTTCATGTCTTCTTCCTCTGCTTCCTCGTCTTCACTGTCCACAGGCTCCACAACTGCCACAACACCGCCATCTGGACCATCCTCCTGCAGAAAAGGCACCTGTCGTCGCAAAGCCAAGTTGTGAAGCATACAGCAGGCCACGATGATCTGGCACGCCTTCTTTGGTGAGTAGAATAGAGATCCACCTGTCATATGGAGGCACCGGAACCTGGCCTTCAGGAGGCCGAAGGTCCGCTTAATCACCCTCCTAGTACGCCCATGGGCCTCATTGTAGCGTTCATCTGCCCTTGTCCTGGGATTCCTCACTGGGGTCAGTAGCCATGGCAGGTTGGGGTAACCAGAGTCACCTTCAAATGACGAGGGACAACTGTTAGACACGCACTAAGCTGTAAGGCTATCCACAGACCCAGACAATCATTCCCACTGTCTTGCTCCCAGGTGCTCACCTAATAGCCACACACGGTGCCTCTGGAGTTGCCCCATCACATAAGGGATGCTGCTATTCCGCAGGATGTAGGCATCATGCACTGAGCCAGGGAACTTGACATTCACATGGGAGATGTACTGATCTGCCAAACATACCATCTGTACATTCATCGAATGATAACTCTTCCTGTTTCTGTACACCTGTTCACTCCTGTGGGGCGGGGCCAAAGCCACATGGGTCCCATCAATGGCACCTATGATGTTGGGGATATGTCCCAGGGCATAGAAATCACCTTTCACTGTTGGCAAATCCTCCACCTGAGGGAAAACGATGTAGCTCCGCATGTGTTTCAGAAGGGCAGACAACACTCTGGACAACACGTTGGAAAACATAGGCTTGGACATCCCTGATGCTATGGCCGCTGTTGTTTGAGATGACCCACTTGCAAGGACATGGAGCACTGACAGCACTTGAGGGGCGATTCCTGTGGGATGGCGGATTGCTGACATCAGGTCTGGCTCCAACTGGATACACACTTCCTGGATTGTGTCACGGTCAAGCCTGTATGTGAAAATCACATGTCGCTCCTCCATTGTCGACAGGTCCACCAACGGTCGGTACACCAGAGGATGCCGCCATCTCCTCACATGTCTCAGCGGACGGTGCCTATGAAGGACAACAGCGCGCACAGAGTCAAACAACTCAGAGGTACGTACCCACAGTTAACACAGAACACCATTCATACACAAAAGGTGGCCTGTATGTGTGTTGAGTCTAGGCTTAGGTATGTGTGACGCAGTTGAAAATGAATCCATGTGGGCCCCTGAAATGGCGGCTGCCTGACCTGTAAAGTGGGACAATGGGATGTGAGGTAACTGCGCTGGCGTTGTACACCGTCGCGGTAGGCGGTCGAAGACCGCAGCGCAATGCTGCATTGGTTAGCATTTTACCCTATGGGTCCCAGGAGCCAATGACTATGTACGCCGGCGGTGACGGTACGCACCGCCGCGGATGTGACTGCCATTTTCTATCTGTTCAATCACTCGATACCTGATCTTCGACAGGAGAGGACCTACACTGCAAGTGCTGCTGTGACCTCTGTCTGGAAGAGACAATGGCTCGAGTGACTGGGGAAAGGGCCCCTGCCTTCACATCGGAGGAGTTGGAGAAACTCATGGATGGGGTCCTCCCCCAGTACACGCTACTCTACGGTCCTCCAGAAAAACAGGTAAGTACACTGGGAGCATGCTGTATGGGCTATGCCTGTGTGGAGAGGGCTGGATGTAAGAAGGAAGGGGGGAGAGTGCGGCGTGTATGAAACGACGGTGAATGCATGTGCCACATGGCAAGGGTAGGGATGGGGGCCAATTACTTTGACGGTGCAGTTGGTAAGACCTTACTCTACCCCCTGTACATTCCATGTAGGTCAGCGCCCACCAGAAAAAACATATTGGGCGTGCCATCGCCAAGGACGTCCGGACCCTGGGGGTCTACCACAGACGGAGCACCCACTGCCAGAAAAGATGGGAGGACATTCGCCGCTGGAGCAAGAAGACGGCAGAGGCTCAACTGGGGATGGCCTCCCAACGTGGGAGGGGTGCCCGTAGCACCATGACCCCCCTGATGTTCAGGAACCTGGCGGTGGCCTACCTAGAGTTGGATGGGCGCTTAGGGGCATCATAGCAGACACAAGGGGGTGAGTAACTCTCATTCTGCTGACTTTGCGCGCAGTAGAGGGGTCTGGGTGAGGGAGGTGGGCTGTGGGTTTCCCTAGGCCAGGGCGAGTTCCGTAGGCAAGGTCCCTCCATAAGGCAGGCCATGTGGCAGCCCACCCCACCTCTGTAGAGTGCCAAGAACACCTAGTCATGCCCCTGTGTCTTCTATGTGTGCAGATGTCGTCCCTATCCTTGTAGGGCATTTCCCAGGAATTGAACAGTGGAGCCCAAGAGCGCGGCGTGCTGCAGGGGGCTTCTGTCTCTGTCGTGTCCGCCAACGGTAGCAGTAATGCATGCACTCAACATGCCTTTCTTCTGTCGTCGTCCCCCTTTTTGTGGTCTCCCTGTTCTTGTGTGCATTAGCATCATCAGGCGGAGGAGCAGTGGCACTGGAGCACCAGGGGGCTGCATTCCACATGGCCATGGAGGGCCACACTACGGACTCGGACTTCACCAGTGGGACAGAGGGCGAGGGGAGCTCCACGGCGGGGACTGGAGCTGAGACCAGTGACACGGACTCGTCCTCTGATGGGAGCTCCCTTGTGGTGGCGGCAACATCTGTGCCCCCCCATCTACAGGTACAGCCACCACCCCCCCTTCCAGCACCGCCCTCCCAGCAGCTCCTCAGCCTTCGCCCCGTGCCCGCTCACCCAGGAGGATGGGCATCACCTTCGCCCCAGGCACCTCAGGCCCTGCCCCAGTCACCCCTGCTGCCCTCAGTGAGGAGGCCATTGACTTCCTCAGGTCCGTCACTGTTGGGCAGTCTACCATTTTGAATGCCATCCAGGGTGTAGAAAGACAGTTGCAACAGACAAATGCATTCCTGGAGGGCATTCATTCTGGTCAGGCTGCCCTTCAGCGAGCTTTTCAGACTCTGGCCTCAGCACTGATGGCAGCCATTGTCCCTGTGTCTAGCCTCCCCCCTCCGACTTCCTCCACCCCGACCCAGTCCCCTGTACCTCAGCCTATCCCAAGCACACCTACAGACCAGCATGCACACACCTCAAAACACAAGGGAAGCTCAGGCAAACATAAGCACCACACATCCCACAGGCACTCACGCAAGCATCACACACATGCAGACACACCAACATCCACTACCTCCACTGTGTCCCCCTCCTCCTCGTCTCCCTCCTCCCTCCCAGTCTCGTCTACACCCACACCTGCATGAACTACCTCTACAGCCACTACGTCCCTCTCCAGTACACCCACCACCACACCCCGCTCACTTGCAGTCACCACCCCCACTACCATTCACACGTTTCCTGTGTCCTCTCCCAGTGTGTCTGTGACGCCCCCTCCAAAGATACACAAACACAGGCACACAACCACCCAACAGCCATACACCTCACAACAGCCTCCAGCGCATGCACCTTCACCAAAAGTCAGCAAACGAACACCTCCTACAACCACCACCTCTTCCTCCACTCCCAAACCCCCTCCAGCTACCCGTCCCAGTGTGTCCAAAAAACTTTTCCTGTCCAACCTTGACCTCTTTCCCACACCTCCCCCACCCCGTCCATCTCCTAGGTCCCGAACTAGCACCTCAGCCACAAAATCTCCGGGACCAGTGGTACCTGTAGTCAACGGAATCTGGAGTGCACCGGCCACCAGGGCAGCCAGTGTGGCACGGAGCCACAGCACAGACAGTCCCCCACCTGTAAAGCATCAGAAGTTGGCCAGTGCCCGGCGGGAGAGGGGGAAGACTTCAGCCACCAAAGCCGCTCCCAGGGGTCCTGGTGGGAGTGTGGACTCAGCTGTGACACCCTCCAAGGTGGGGAAGGACCACAAGAAACCAGGAAAGTCTGGGAAGAGCAGCACAGCAGAGAAGACCGCCATCATCCCCGCTGCACAGGAGGCCACCTTCAGCACCAGCCTGGCTGCCCAGGACAGGACTGCCAGCACAAGCCCAGCTGCCCAGGACAGGACCGCCAGCACCAGCCCAGCAGCCCGGGACAGGATCTCCAGCACAAGCCCAGCTGCCCAGGACAGGACCGCCAGCACAAGCCCAGCTGCCCAGGACAGGACCGCCAGCACAAGCCCAGCTGCCCAGGACCGGACCGCCAGCACAAGTCCACCTGCCCAGGAGGCCACCGCCAGCAAAAGCCCCACTGGGCCATGAAGGACCACCAGCAGCTGAGTCCCTGCAAAGGAGACCGCCGCTTCAAGCACCGCTGCACATGGCACCGCCGTCTCAAGCACCGCTGAAGAGGGCACCACCATCTCAAGCACCGCTGAACAGGGCACCGCCGTCTCAAGCACCGCTGAACAGGGCACCGCCGTCTCAAGCACCGCTGAACAGGGCACCGCCATCTCAAGCACCGCTGCACAGGGCACCGCCGTCTCAAGCACCGCTGAACAGGGCACCCCCGTCTCAAGCACCGCTGAACAGGGCACTGCCGTCTCAAGCACCACTGCACAGGGCACCGCCGTCTCAAGCACCGCTGAACAGGGCACCGCTATCTCAAGCACCGCTGAACAGGGCACCGCCATCTCAAGCACCGCTGGCCCATGAGCGGTAAGGGCACTGACGCAACTGAGTCCGTCACAGGGTGAATGATGCACTCTGGGCACCATGCCCCCTCCAGAACCAGAAGAGACTGTCATCCCCTACCTCTGTCCTTAGCAGGATGAAGCACTCTGGGCACAAAGCCCCCTCCAGAACCAGTGGAGTATCACATCCACTACCTCAGTCCTTGGCAGGATGAAGCACTCTGGGCACAAATCCACCTCCAGAACCAGTGGAGACTGTCATCCACTACCTCAGTCCTTAGCAGGATGAAGCACTCTGGGCACAAAGCCCCCTCCAGAACCAGTGGAGTATCACATCCACTATCTCAGTCCTTGTCAGGATGAAGCACTCTGGGCACAAAGCCCCCTCCAGAAATAGTGGAGTATCACATCCACTACCTCAGTCCTTGGCAGGATGAAGCACTCTGGGCACAAAGCCCCCCCCCAGAACCAGTGGAATATCACATTCACTACCTCAGTCCTTGGCAGGATGAAGCACTCTGGGCACAAAGCCCCTTCCAGAACCATTGGAGACTGTCATCCACTTGAGAGACTGTGGCTTTGCACTCCCCAGGATGGAACAGTGGGCAACCCACCCACTGTATAGACTTGTGAGACTGTGGCTTTGCACTCCCCAGGATTGAACAGTGGGCAAACCACCCACTGGAGGGACTTGTGAGACTGTGGCTTTGCTCTCCCCAGGATTGAACAGTGGGCAAACCACCCACTGTAGAGACTTGAGAGACTGTGGCTTTGCACTCCACAGGATGCAGCAGTGGGCAAACCACCCACTGTAGAGACTTGAGAGACTGTGGCTTTGCAATCCCCAGGATGCAGCAGTGGGCAAACCACCCACTGTAGAGACTTGAGAGACTGTGGCTTTGCACTCCCCAGGATTGAACAGTGGGCAACCCACCCACTGTAGAGACTTGTGACACTGTGGCTTTGCACTCCCCAGGATTGAACAGTAGGCAAACCACCCACTGGAGAGACTTGTGAGGCTGTGGCTTTGCACTCCCCAGGATTGAACAGTGGGCAGCCCACCCACTGTAGAGACTTGAGAGACTGTGGCTTTGCACTCCCCCAGGATGCAGCAGTGGGCAAACCACCCACTGTAGAAACTTGAGAGACTGTGGCTTTGCACTCCCCAGTATGCAGCAGTGGGCAAACCACCCACTGTAGAGACTTGAGAGGCTGTGGCTTTGCACTCCCCAGGATTGAACAGTGGGCAAACAACCCACTGTTGAGACTTGAGAGACTGTGGCTTTGCACTCCCCAGGATGCAGCAGTGGGCAAACCACCCACTGTAGAGACTTGAGAGACTGTGGCTTTGCACTCCCCAGGATGCAGCAGTGGTCAAACCACCCACTGTAGGGACTTGAGAGACTGTGGCTTTGCACTCCCCAGGATTGAACAGTGGGCAAGCCACCCCTCTGTAGAGACTTGAGAGACTGTGGCTTTGCACTCCCCAGGATTGAACAGTGGGCATGTGGCCCCCTCGTGGATTTAGCGTTGTGCACTCAAGCGGCTGAGGTGCCCCCCTTTCCTTCCCCCTGAGGTGCCTGTTTAGTTGCTCTCTGATGCCCCTGCAGTGTTCTCTCCGTCATGGTCAGGGATCTTGTGTGGGCCTCGCCCATACCGTGTGGTCCCAGTGTTCCACTGACTTTATTAGAGCACTACCTGGACTACTATGCTTGGTATATATTTTGTACATGGTGTATATATATGTTTCTGCCTACTTGCTTTTAACATATTTCACTGATTACACTCATTTTATATTGTCTTTGCATTCTTCCAGGGGGTTTGGGGGGTGTAACTGTGATGTATTGATATGCATTAGTGTGTGTGTTGTAGTGGGTGGGGGTATTGCGTGTTGCGTGTCCCCTGTTTTTTCCCTCCCCCCTCCCCTGTGTCATAGGTGCAGTACTCACCGTGGTCTTCGCCGCTGGCGTTCGTGCTCCTGGTAGAGGAGCAGGAAGAATGTTGCAGGTAGAATTTGGAGTTCCGGATCCATGGCGTCCTCGTTCCTCGTGGGCTGTGTAGAGGTGAGCGTTTTTCCTTCGGGATTCCTGTTTCCGCCGTGTTTTTATCCGCAGTGAATCCGCCCCGGAAAAGGTGGCGGATTGGCCTCTCATAATATTGTGGATGGTACATTGTCTCCCGCCTGTCTGTTGGTGGTGACCGCCGTGCTGTTTGTTTGTACCGCCGTGGCGGTCGGAGTGTTAAAGGGCTGTCTTTGTTGGCGGTATCCGCCACAGTCGTAATTGCAAATTTTTTACTGCTGCCCTGTTGGCGGTCTTACCGCCGCTTTAACACCGACCGCCAGGGTTGTAATGACCACCTATTTGTCTTCCTTGCGACTGGAGGTGGTGTCTGGAGGGATACCAGGAGTTCTTGGAGGGTCTCTTGGCTGATGGTTGTCAGCTGGTCATCAAGGTCATCGGGGTACTCAAGGACAGGCAGATCAGCAGGAGAGCCATCATCCTCTGCAATGAGATGGTGTAAAATCAATCTTTCAATGTTGTGGCAGTTGACATGTCACATCACTGACTTGCTCTTGGAAACTCATTGTCATCTTACTTCCCAAACATTGTTGCTGCACATCATGGTTGCAGTCTATCAGCCCTTTGCCCCACTTGAGTGTCACATGAGGGGAAGCTCAAGTGGTGAAATTGGTTGCATCATATCTACTACTAAGTGTGATGTAAATCCTTTTGGTGGCTTGACACCATCTTGTTACTGTGGACCCTTCCTATGCATCCATTTGCATGGTAGGGCCTTGCAATGGGTGTTGCAGTGGTCATACCACAGAAACACACCTTGGAATATGCCCCTGTCCCAGTCTTACATGTTTCACATACACCTGGGAGGTACTGAAACCTTACACCACCCCAGGGATGCATTGCCAAGACACTATGATGTTGTTTCCTTTGATAGATCCTCATGTTGATGTATGTGAATGTGCGCTACATTGCACAGCACACATGGACATAGCAGATTTCCATTTCAGTTTCTGTCTGTGCTGGAAGGTGCGCCTTCCTATACAACTATGATCTCCCCCTCAATGCAGCCATCCTGGCATTGTGATGCAAGAGATGCAGCATTGTGGCAGCGCAGCTAAATTGACACAGGCACAAGGTTTTTTTTTACTATATGAAAGCGATGTTCTGATGACACAACCAGAGGCACAGTCATTAGACATGCCTTCTATCCTATGTACTGCATATGTACATGTAGGTATTTAACCCTGGTGATTGACATATGTCCAGGTTGTGTATGTGTTATGGTGCATGGCACAATCAAGGCATATGTACATGTGTTGCTTATGTTTGAATGGTGCAACTTGTGTCCCTCTGCACTACTTTGATGTGCATTGAGTGTGTCCTTGTGCCTCCCCCTTCTCGCACTTGACAATTTTGCATTAATTTCCCTCATGCAACTTATCCTGCATTTGTTGTGTTTACTGGTAGTCTGTGCTGTCCTTTCCTGCGATTCCAGTGATCAGTTCCTCTGAGATGACCACTGCAACCATCTCCTCCATCTCGTTCAGGTCCTCTTATGGCGCTAGACGTCCGCCTCCAGTTTGCAGTGCTGCTTTCCTGTTCCTTGCCATTTTCTCCTTTGTCCTTCGCTTTCAATCATGCCAGCATTTCTTGCACTCAGTTACGGTTCTCCTCACCTCTGCCACACTGTTGGTCTTGTCAACTATCTGTCAGATTGCCTTTCTCCGAACTTGGCAATTTGGAGGTGACGAAGAGTTGATGTTGGTGCTTCATCACCTCTCTCACAAGTATTTCATGCTCCTCTGCACTAAAATGACACTTTCTCTTTTTCTTCTCCCTCCCCTGGTACTTGTGTGTGTCCTCCTGGCTAGTTTCTGGTTGAATGGGTTCACCCTGAGGTCTCTCCTGGCTTTCTGGGTCCATTTTGCCTCTCCTTTGCACTGTTTTCTCCATTAGCGTCTGAAGTTGACGCTAATGCGTGTAAAAATGGTACAGATCCGTCTTGCGATAAATTTAAGTGCTGTAAAACGTTATAGTCATTTTTGGTTAACATAAAAAAATTAGACTCTAAACAGTTTCTTGCGACGTCTTGCGTCATGGCATAAATTTGACGCCCAGACAGCGCTAAAAAAGTAAACTAGCCAGTGCGAAGCTTTTTTTGACGCAAAACTGCATTTGCGCAGTTTCGCGTCAAAAAGTAGAAATCCGGACCTCACTGTTTTGAAGCTGGAGTCGGTGTGACTTCATAACTTGAGACAGGTCCAGCTTTAGATAAATTTGGTCCCATTACAGTTTGATGTATGGCGTTCCCTGAATATATTTGACCAAGTTCGAGTGAAATATGTGTGGTATGCCTATACCAATGAAAAAACATAGCCTTAAAACATATAAATACTGAAAAAATAATTAATTACAATCACATAGTTGACACCTGTGGTGGGGGAAAAACATACTATGAATGCTCCCAGTCTTCCTTTAGCTGAAGCTGCAGGCTCCTAGTTTTTTTCCACCATGCGGAAGGGCGCACCCTGAAATGAAATACTACTCCCTTGAGATCACGCAAACACTTCTCTAAAGCTTTTGGCCCGTAATTATACTTTTTTTAGCGCCGCTTTTTGACGCAAAACGGCGCAAACCTACAAAATACAATGGCATTTTGCAAGTTTGCGCCGTTTTTGCGTCAAAAAACGACGCAAATGCGGCGCAAAAAAAGTATAAATACGGGCCTTAGTGGCTGTTATAGTGAGGGGCGTAATGCAGGTTGCTACAGCCCCTATGGCCCAACTCCTTAGGGACCCCCATTCAGCTCAAAGCTAATCAATATCTGGGAGATGTGGGGAACTTAGGCTCACCTCCCCATCAAATTCTGCAGGCCTGCTCTTCATGTTGCGTTTTGTCACTCTATACTTCATAGATGCATTCTTTAGAAAACATCATCTGGACTGTGTTTTCTTCAAGGGCAGAGCAGGGACTTTCTCTGTAATAGAAATCACAGTAACTAACGAATCACAGCCCCACTTCAGTTTCACCCCCACTGCCTGGGTGTGCTGACCCGCATACATAATCATTATTACAGCAGATGAGGCCTAGTCATTAGGTTAAACCACTTGTGACGGTGTTGTCATAAATTTCTTCGTGTGCTCAATTTACTGTCTCTGTAGTAAACAGATGACGAACACAAATCAATCAAAATATACAAATTAAGCACGCTGACGCGATTTAATCCCATGAAAGCATTTCACATGGATGTGACCGGGGTTGAGTGGGGCACACGAAGCTTTGACCTTTGCTCACTTTGTAATACAGGAATTCTTGGGGAAGGGGAGGTCAATGTGAGAACATGGATTTATTGCCTGTGTGACATATCTCAGTTCACAAAAAAAGCTTTCATGCAATAAAACCTTTGAAATGTTGCGGCAATGAACAGCGAGTTGTGATTATTTTTATTTGCAGTATGGATTATCCTAAACTTTATGGTGTCAGGGGTTCGGATGAGGAGGCACAGTTTTGTGACGGGGAAAGGTAACGGCAACACTGAGGGCATGACTTCGTTTGGTGGGCACACTCTGCAAGTCACATAAAAAATAAAAATAGGATGTATATTTAGAGAACTTGGAGACCAATAGATCCTTTTAGCAGACACTCGTGTGAATTACCCATGAGTACGCAGTGTTTTAGATGACTAAAAGGACATAAAACCTACGGAATCCAAGACACTGGTTTACTCCGAAGACTCACAATGTGCAAATATGACCGCCAGAACGAATATTATTGTGGTGAACGTGCACACTGAACGTGAAAGTGACCGTGAAAAAGTGGGATAGAATTCTAAAAGAACACATCCTTTGGTCCGCTGTGAGAGGTGAAGGATTTCCTTTGTATACAATGTAGATTTTAAAAATCCCTCTGGAAAGGTGAACAGTGTTATAAAAGTTACACACTGAAACAGGAGCACACTCTATAATTAATACGTGTAATGTTCATCAAAGCAAAAACAGAGTTTGTCGTCTGTACTGTTCACGTTTAAAATGTGTAATTACTGAAGGACCATCGGAGCAAACTACTCTGGAAATTATTTTTAGAAGCTATTTGCTTAGTTGTGATAAAGTTCTACATATGTTATTAGAATGGAGTTTTCTATTTTGAGTGAAGAAATAAAGGGGGCCATTCCGACCCCACCCAAACACCGCCCCGCGGTTAAATGACCGCGGGGACCATTCTAACTTTCCCGTTGGGCCGGCGGGAAAGCCCCAGCAAAGATGAAGCCGGCTCCGAATGGAGCCGGCGGATTTGCTGGGGTGCGACTGGTGCAGTTGCACCCGTCGCGATTTTCAGTGTCTGCCAAGCAAACACTGAAAATCTTAATGGGGCCCTGTTAGGGGGCCCCACGACACCCGTTCCCGCCAGCCTCTTCCTGGCGGTGCCAGGAACAGGCTGGCGGGAAGGGGGTCGGAATCCCCATGGCGGCGCTGCATTCAGCGCCGCCATGGAGGATTCCCCCAGCCGGGGGAAATCCAGCAGGAAACCGCCGGACCCGGCTGGGCGACCGCGGCTTCACAGCCGCGGTCGGAATACCTGATGTAGCACCGCCAGCCTGTTGGCGGTGCTACCTCCAGCCTCCACCCTGGCAGTCTATGACCGCCAGGGTCGTAATGAGGCCCAAAGTCACCGTATGCATTATTAATTTATTTACTTATGTTGAGTTTTTATGTAGCGCCACAGGTCTCTTTCTTTTGCTTCGAAACGCTAGATGAAATGTGAAATGGGAGACTTATGAGTGGACCGGTAGAAAGGCACGGTAATACTACACTTGGGATTACTGATGCTGCACAGTATTGTCGTATCTTTACTGGATCAATGCAAATTTTGCCGCTAAAAATTACAAAAATCGGACATCTGAATTTGCACTCTGATATCTATACACAGTTTCCAAACTCTGGGTCCTTACGTGCGCATATATGCCACCTACCATTAGCAGGCGGTTATATGATTGGATATCTATGCAGTATGGTAGACAAGAAGACCTCCGTGTAGTAATATTACTAAACTTGTAATCTCCTTTTGGCCCAAACGGACGTTTTCGGCCGAAACGGCAGTCTAGGCCATTCTCAAAGAAGGCCCAGTACATTTTTGTTTCTTCTCAAGGTTCATTGATACATACGGTGTGCTCCTGTTGATCTCATGGCCTATAGGGAAATAACCAGGTACATAATACAGAAACAGATACATATTTCATTTCATTTTGTATTTTGTGAAAAAAAGCTTTCTCAATTTTAGAGGCATGTTTTTAGGTGATAGAAAGGAGTACATTTGAGGTTTGGGTTAGTCATTTCGAGGGTGGATCAAGTTTATTCCCCAAACCTGTACCCAGTGTTTATTCCCTGGTTTACTTCTACATGTCTAAAACTTCTTCTTTACCGGAAACAAATTAGGTTGAGGAATCAACTACTCCACGTTTTACAGAATCAGGCACAATGTTCCCAAATTAGACCCTACAATATTGAATTGTTGTAAGGAAATGCCTTTTCATGCAACTTCACCCCCACATTTTTGGGCTAATGCTGCTTATATTTTGACTCCGCAAGGGCACTAAGGCCTGCTAACCAGACCTCAGTGCCAGTGTTCTAACCGCTTTCAATGTGTATGTCGAATTGGCTATACCTAAATGGCAAGTACTGACTTACTTACAAGTCCCTAGTACATGGTACTGTTGGAGTGTGAACTTTAAAATTATTATTAACATGAAAAGCTTGCAATATAATGTGTAGTGAAACTGCATAGAAATGTGTTAATGTAGAAATAATGTACGCTTTTGAAACTGACTAATAAGGAATTAACAATGTACTAATGTATGACTTTGTATTAGCATTAAGAGTTATGTATTCGGTTATGCTAAATTAATCACTAGGCCTTAGTTTAGCGAGGGTCTGGGCCTAGCTGCCTGGTCTCATATTAATTGTGTTTTTCTAAAGTGCAATATGCTGTTTTCCTGAAGGACACAAAGCTGTACTTTTCCAGAAGCTAGAGAGATGTGTGTGTAGCCGTAGTAAATTCTTTCTAATGGGACCGACTTGCTCAAGGAGACATTCTTGCCGAATGCAACAGTGTAATTCGCAACAGGTGCAAGGTCGCCTGGACTAGGAGAAGACAATGGAACTACTGACTGGAGCATGAAGTGTACCTTTTCTTACCTGACATTCCACCCGCTGAAGACGTCAATCACAGGAGCCAATAAACTGCATGAGAACTGTGTTAGGTGAATATTCTAGTAAGGTGTGTGGAGAATTATTGGACAGAGATAATGGTGCACCAAATATTGCCCAATGGGAAATTAGAGACTTGTTCAACAGTTTTGATGTAACGGTGTGACCCGAGGAGAAATCAGCCATTACTTTGCCACTCTTGAAGCCATTCTTTTGCCAGTCTTCCTCACCAAACCTCGCCATTCCGAGAGACCTTGTCTTTAGCCATCTGATACTTTAAACCATCCTTTTCCTACCCCTAGTCCGATATTCACTTCTCCTCCTTATGAGGGAAAAGCCTTGTTATTTATCTATGCCCTACTGAAACTTGTCTACTCTATCCTGGATGATGGCGAATCTACTGATGTCCTGAGGACGAAGACTGACGCTGTTTGCTGACTCATTCGGATGGGTCACTATCTGATGAAAATTGTAATTGTCTGTTTGCCTTTTCTTTCTAGGTACCAACTGCTCTTTTGATAGAGGCCATAGATCAACGGTACTCAAAGTACGGCCCGCGGGCCGCCAGCGGCCCCACGGACCTAACTTGGCGGCCCGCGAGACGCACACCAAACGCAATAAACAATGGCCGCCGTATGTAAACATAGAGGAGGGCCGCGGGAGCATGCTCCCGCGGCCCTCCTCTATGTTTACATACGGCGGCCATTGTTTATTGCGTTGCCCTGACGATCGTGGAAGCCAAAGCCCCATAAAAGTCAGCGCTTGCAGCTAACTTTTACGGGGCTTTGGTCGTCTGCTTGCTGTCACCGGCTCCACGTCTGCTGCCCGCCTGCCTGCCTGCTGTTCCAGATTTGTGGCATCTTTACAATGCTTTGAGTCAGGTAAGGCTCTTTGGTTATTTATTTATTTGTTTTTAATGTAGTGTGTGTTACTGGGGTAGGCGTGTGAGCAGATTGCGCTGTGTGTGTGCGCTGTGTGTGTGTGTTACTGGGGTGGGGTGAGAGCAGATGGCGCTGTGTGTGTGCGCACTGTGTGTGTTACTGGGGTAGGGGTGAGAGCAGATGGCGCTGTATGTGTGCGCGCTGTGTGTGTTACTGGGGTAGGGGTGAGAGCAGATGGCGCTGTGTGTGTGCGCGCTGTGTGTGTTACTGGGGTAGGCGTGAGAGCAGATGGCGCTGTGTGTGTGCGCGCTGTGTGTGTTACTGGGGTAGGGGTGAGAGCAGATGGCGCTGTGTGCAGATGGCGCTGTGTGTGTTACTGGGGTAGGGGTGAGAGCAGATGGCGCTGTGTGTGTTACTAAGGTAGGGGTGAGAGCAGATGGCGCTGTGTGCAGATGGCGCTGTGTGTGTTACTGGGGTAGGGGTGGGAGCAGATGGCGCTGTGTGTGTTACTGGGGTAGGGGTGGGAGCAGATGGCGCTGTGTGCAGATGGCGCTGTGTGTGTTACTGGGGTAGGGGTGGGAGCAGATGGCGCTGTGTGTGTTACTGGGGTAGGGGTGGGAGCAGATGGCGCTGTGTGCAGATGGCGCAGTGTGTGTTACTGGGGTAGGGGTGAGAGCAGATGGCGCTGTGTGTGTGCGCGCTGTGTGTGTTACTAGGGTAGGGGTGAGAGCAGATGGCACTGTGTGCAGATGGCGCTGTGTGTGTTACTGGGGTAGGGGTGAGAGCAGATGGCGCTGTGTGCAGATGGCGCTGTGTGTGTTACTTGGGTAGGGGTGGGAGCAGATGGCGCTGTGTGCAGATGGTGCAGTGTGTGTTACTGGGGTAGGGGTGAGAGCAGATGGCGCTGTGTGTGTTACTGGGGTAGGGGTGAGAGCAGATGGCGCTGTGTGCAGATGGCGCTGTGTGTGTTACTGGGGTAGGGGTGGGAGCAGATGGCGCTGTGTGCAGATGGCGCAGTGTGTGTTACTGGGGTAGGGGTGAGAGCAGATGGCGCTGTGTGTGTTACTGGGGTAGGGGTGGGAGCAGATGGCGCTGTGTGCAGATGGCGCAGTGTGTGTTACTGGGGTAGGGGTGAGAGCAGATGGCGCTGTGTGTGTTACTGGAGTAGGGGTGAGAGCAGATGGCGCTGTGTGTGTGCGCGCTGTGTGTGTTACTGGGGTAGGGGTGAGAGCAGATGGCGCTGTATGTATGCGCGCTGTGTGTGTTACTGGGGTAGGGGTGAGAGCAGATGGCGCTGTGTGTGTGCGCGCTGTGTGTGTTACTAGGGTAGGGGTGAGAGCAGATGGCGCTGTGTGCAGATGGCGCTGTGTGTGTTACTGGGGTAGGGGTGAGAGCAGATGGCGCTGTGTGCAGATGGCGCTGTGTGTGTTACTGGGGTAGGGGTGGGAGCAGATGGCGCTGTGTGCAGATGGTGCAGTGTGTGTTACTGGGGTAGGGGTGAGAGCAGATGGCGCTGTGTGTGTTACTGGGGTAGGGGTGAGAGCAGATGGCGCTGTGTGCAGATGGCGCTGTGTGTGTTACTGGGGTAGGGGTGGGAGCAGATGGCGCTGTGTGCAGATGGCGCAGTGTGTGTTACTGGGGTAGGGGTGAGAGCAGATGGCGCTGTGTGTGTTACTGGGGTAGGGGTGGGAGCAGATGGCGCTGTGTGCAGATGGCGCAGTGTGTGTTACTGGGGTAGGGGTGAGAGCAGATGGCGCTGTGTGTGTTACTGGGGTAGGGGTGAGAGCAGATGGCGCTGTGTGTGTGCGCGCTGTGTGTGTTACTGGGGTAGGGGTGAGAGCAGATGGCGCTGTATGTGTGCGCGCTGTGTGTGTTACTGGGGTAGGGGTGAGAGCAGATGGCGCTGTATGTGTGCGCGCTGTGTGTGTTACTGGGGTAGGGGCATTGTTTTGAAAAAGGGGGTGGGGTGGTTGTTCCCCCTCAAAGCCCCGCCCCCTCTAAGCCCCGCCCCCCGCTGTCACTTCAGTGCGGCCCTCGGCCGCAAACCATACTGCAATTTTGGCCCCCGAGAAAAAGTTTGTGAGTACCCATGCCATAGATAGATGTTTTTCTAAATTCGTGTTTGCCAAATTGTTTTGCATGAAGCCCAACATGCTGATGCTAATTAGAGGTTAGTTAAGGAGTTCACTAATATCGGATGCAAATAGACAAATTACTGAATTCTTGCTTTGTTGAATAATGTACTAATGATGCTCTGCTAAATTTGGCTCATGTTAACATTGTGCTTTATTCTAATGTTCATGATCTATGCTTTGATAAAGTTGTGCTAGGGTTGCCAAATTATAGTGGTTTTGATGTGCTTGTTGATGTTGAAACTAATAAACTTGATATTAGATTGTGACTAATAGGGAGTAAATATCCTAACTCTTACTAGATTTGTTGTGGCTATTCATGACTGAAAGGTCAAGGTGCGTTCATTGTATTGATCTATATTAAAGGTTATTGATTAGTTTGATTGATTAGTATTGTGCATATTGATGGAGTTATTGACTTATTGATTGTGATGCCAAAAGATACCTTGTTCTGGGAAGTCTCCAAACGTGGTCAAAAGTTTCATCGGCCTAGATGTGTCTCCTTGTAAGTTTACCTATCAAGCCTCTGACGCGTTATCAGTACCCAGGGTACAAAGGGCATTTAAGGCAGTGTCTACAACAGGACTAGTGCACTGATTGTGCCACCCTGTGTGTGACAAAGTACAAAATGGCTCCCAGCCTGCCACTGCAGACTGGAAGGGCAGTGTTTATACTGCCAGTTCGACTTTGGCATTCAAACCAATGGCAAAGCTAATCTTTCTCTTCAAAGTGTATGTAAGCCTCTCCTAAGGAAGGAATATAGAGCCCTATGGCAGGGAGCTGTATACTCTTTAGTGAGACATATATTTTTTCATATGTCTCAGGAGCAACACTTTCCAAATTGTTGTATTGCTGAGGAAAGGTTAGTAGCCCTTTTGTCTAGAACAGGGTTACCGGCACACACCCCAGCCTGGCTAACTTCAGAATGGTACTATCAAACTGGGTACTGTGAGTTATACCAGACATAATGCCCAGGTAGAATTTAATGTGACTATTAAAGTAATGCAACTTTTAGTAAGCTCCATCTGTGACCCAGCTGCTCCAGTGGACTCACAGGGTCACTGGCCAACAGACAACTTTCTGTGCACCTGGGGAGTAATGTGAATGACTCACACGTTTAGGAACAATAGCAGCCCCTCAAAAGGGAGAGGTGCTACCTCCTCTTAGTGGGAAGCCACTCTGGTGTTAGCCCAAAAGGCAAGCTTCAAAGGGGGCAGCCAGCTTTGGTGGACAAATGGCAATAACACTCCTGAGAGGTTCCCCTTTGTTCAGGTAGACATGTTGGAGAAAGGGCCAGCGACGGATGACCAGTGCCCAAACTATTTTTCCTGTGGGTGTGTTGCCCCCAGGTAGCCACACCTCTAGAGTGGGCTACCAGCTCTTTACATATGAGGATAGGTTCAGACATCTTGAGGGTGGCTAGAATAGTGTACCCTGGGAATTGCCAAATGCCACACTTCTCCATGAACTTATCACCAGAACGGAGGTGACCTGTTAGCCCTTTGGCTAGTGACTGCATGGTCCTCTCAGGGCACTTTCCTGGAATAGATATGGCATCACTGGCACACTGAACCTCAGATCACACCGGAACCGGAACAAGGACTGAGGAAGGACTATCCTGCTGCCCTTGGGCCTGCACAAAGGGAAACTGCACTGCATGCTGGACTGATTATGCTGCAGTTTAGGCTAGCAAAGTTGGGACTGTGCCTGTGGCTCCTGGCATGGGGAAAAGTCATTGCCCAAATTAATGTAGTGACTGAGCCCCTGGAACCAGCTCCAGGCATAAACAGCTGAAAAAGCCCTAACCGGCAAGTTGGTAGCCATTTCAAAAGATCCACAGCTACCAGCTGCTGGGCACCCCAAGAGACAGATACTCAATGCCCAACAGTTGGACCCAAGTCAGCTGTACCCCAAAGTGTTGTCAGAGTCCAGATTGTTTGCCCAAGAGGGACAACAGTCTCCACCAAAGGTTTGTGCTCCAAATATTGTGTCTGGAGTTTGGTAGCCAGCTGTTCTTCCACTGGCTTGAAGAGGACTTCGTGGGACCCCAACCTCTATTACCAAAGTCACCCCATATCACCTGTGGATGGAGGAATCATCACAAAGGCACCCCTGTTGACTGCACAGCAACCAGAGCATCCTTGAGCACCTTTTCATCTTGCATCCCCAGCATCAGGACCAATCCATTATAGCCTATGGCAGTTGTGCTGTACAGTTTGGAACTGGCCTGGAAAATGCTCTGGTGGCCAGGTAACTCTCCAAATGTAATCCAGTGTCCACCCAGACCTTCATCCTGTCAGATGTGGTTGCCCAAACTAACTTTTGCAAACTTTTGAAATCTTTCCAAACTTTTTGTTGACATATGCTTGTTTGTGGTAGAATTAAAAATGATAATTAATATCTTTAATAATCTGTATCTCTGGAACACTCCAGTGGATTTTGCTCATCAAGATCTCGAAGAATTCATTTAAATATAATATATTTTTATAAATTAGTTTCTTGGCTCTTTCGTGTTGTATGAGTTTCCTATTCCATAGTTTGTCACTGTTAAATGCTTTACACTAATTTCCTTTGTGTAAGCCTTGCTGCTGGAAAGCCAAAGCTACCTAGGGTTGAACTTAAGGTGGTTCAAGTAATCTGCCTGGATGCAAGACAGATTCTGCAGGAGTGTTCCACGATAAGGCCCCACAGCCATACCATATAATACACCCAAATCCTCTTAATTCTCTACTATTTACCACTAGAACATACATTACTATTTTAAATATTTTAATCTTCTTTATTTTACCAGAGAATTAGCCTCACACATACATTGGAATAGACTGATGTATACATCCTTTGGGTTAGTTTGTGAGCGTGGGGGAAGTAGACCTAGGTTCTTGTAAACATTGACAATTATGTGACACTGCAGGGGCATTTGTCCTCCAGAAAAAAGCACCCTTATGTGCATGTGGCAAAGGTGGTGGCTCGTGTGCCAGCATTCAGAGCATGAGTGAGTATGGAGAAAGAGTCTGTTGGGCAATTAGTAGGAGTTACAGCAAAAACAAGGTTCAGCTTTCAAAGGACCAGGGCTGCACAGGAACCTGCACAGGAACTCTTCTGCCACAGTTGTGGCGCATGGTCCGCTGTATTTGAATTTGCTCTAAGGACTGAAACACCTGGCCCAAAGTCATTTCCTCTACTCACCAAGGATTGGTCCCTTAAGTTACCACCCCATGGTTCATCCCCATCACTCTTTTTCGTTGTCATTGACTCCTCTTATCTTTCCTGCTCCAATGATCTACTCCTGCTCTCTTCCCTGCTGCTGTGACTCTGCACGCTTTGTCATCACCCAGAATCAAATGTGGGTCCTGAAATGTACCCCAAAGTGGGGGTACATTCTTAAGACCCACATTTAAAATGCCCCTAAAATGTTGGGGGGGTTCGCTGGAATTTTCATGACAGTCCAACACAGTTAACAAGGCAAAATAACTTGAAATTACATCAGGCTGGCTCCCATAAATTGGGTGATTATTCCTATGCTGTTGTCTTGAGGGTCTACTAAACAGGTATTTGGCATGGCAGATCCAGCTGCAGTTTGATCATCGAGGACACTGTTCCCAGTAGGACGAGGGAAAAGCAGAAGTTGGTAGGTAGAGTCATCCAACATTTTTTGGTAGTTGTCTATCGCTATTGACCGATCAAGTTCTTTGAAGTCAAGGGCAATTGGACTCTGGCTGGAATTTCCCTAGTGGACAGTAGACGTTACTTTCTTACTCCAATAATCAGTAAATGGCTTGTTTAAGCCATTTCTTTCTCATGAAATGGGTTAAAAGCTCTCCACACTTCTGTACACTGAGAACATGTCTCATGCATTTGCCATTTGAACATCTATTTCTGCTTGGGGTAACTATAGGGAAAACAGTAGTTTCTGTTTGACACTGAGGGCCTCATTTCAACTGCCTGACTGTAATCTCCAGGTGACCAGTAACAGTAGTTACCACCCCTCTTGGATTTTAAATTGTGAAATTTCTCATCAAAACATTTACTCATGAAAACAATCTAGATATCTATAGAAAACACAGATGGAAAACAAGAGGGTGGAAACACCAGTTTTAATGTGTAATTCCAGGGTAGGGACATAATTGGGATTGCTTTTTGCAACTCATAATGAGGCCCAAAATGAAGTGTCAATGTAACTAGGACCCATGTTTCTGTACGGCCAATTCACGTTGCAGAGGAATTTGAATTTAATCCCAGATCCATCTGCGATGAAGATTAGTTGTTTTTGATAAAATCTGTGTTTTCAGAATAATATGTCCACCTGATCCTCTACCTATAGAACATTGTCCATGACTATTTATGGATGCCAACACAATGTCTTCTGCAATTAAAATCATTAATATCTGACTTTTGCAGAATTAGGTGACACACAGTTGTCTTGACCCACGCTGCAGATAGTTAAACAATTATTATTTCCTGGTGGCCTTCCTGTAGGAGGAAAGGAAATCATATTTGATGATCTACGAGTAGTATCAGTTCATCTTATGGATCTATCACTTGATTGACTCCTGTATGGAAGATTGTGGTGCTTCTACGTTTCTACACTTGTTTGATTAGTACCATTTCAATGAATTTACTTTGGAATGAGTGACCTAGAAAGGATGCCATGAGCCTAATGCCAAGCAGGGCAATTGGTCCACAGCATACTGTTGGGTAGTAAAATTAAGGGCATGATTTAGATCTTGGCGGAGGGGTTACTCTGTCACAAACATGATGGATAGCCCGTCCCTGTATTACAAGTTCCATAGCCTACAATGGAATTGCAATATTGCGGATAGGGTATCCGTCATGTTTGTGACGGAGTAACCCCCTTCGCCAAGATCTAAATCAGACCCCAAGTCTAAAGTGGGGTGCAATGGCCAACTTGATCCCCATGGGCCTCTGTGAATGGAAACTGCTGCACAGTGGTAAATGTGTGGTGGGACCCATTTTAGGGGACTGGAACGTGGGGTGTGAGGCCAGCAACTGCAGAATTTAAAAACAGACTTGAAATTAGCCTGTCTAATAAGTTAGTTAACTTTACAATCA
Organism: Pleurodeles waltl; assembly: GCF_031143425.1. NCBI lineage: Eukaryota > Metazoa > Chordata > Amphibia > Caudata > Salamandridae > Pleurodeles > Pleurodeles waltl. Next base: position 494,489,878 of record NC_090448.1, read on the forward strand.
AACACAATGATTTCTTTGTTTTACTAACGTGTGCATGAACTCTTGAGGTAATCCAAGTCAGTGATACATTCCCTGTTGCATTTCATATGGTTTACTTTATGTTAAATGATAACTATATCTGAATTTCCAAAGAGTGTTTTATTTTCACAGATGTGGTGTTTCTATGCGTTTATTTATTGTAATATGAGCCTTAGATAGCACATACTTCAAACTGAGGTCCCTCTTGATGCCAATGTGAATTCAGGAAATGAATGAATGTTTATGATGGCACAAATAAGAGCTCTTTCTGACAATGCCAGTGATACAATAATAAAGATATGTTTAATGCATGCACATCAAATATTTTGCCTCTCTGCAGAACACACAGTGTAATGGTCACAAATGTGTCAATTGTAATTGTGATTCTTTGGGAAAGTGCAGGAATTACACAGCCTTTGAAATATGGGAGCCTCCCACTAAGCCCTATTGTGGAAAACCCTCTCGCTCACTACATTTGCTTGCTACAGCCTAACCTTGAAATTCTAAATGCAGACCATGGGTGAGAGCTTCCTAAGAAAAACTTTAGGCACCTGCACTTTTATTTCTTTATTACAAACTAAGCACTCCTGTTGCATGAATTATAGCTTGGGTTATTGCTAGAACCGACAGCCTTAGGACGGTCTTCCCCTAAACATTTTGCCTGATTTGCCTCACAGTTTTTTTGGGCTTTCAGACTCTGGGCACTTTAACACTGCTAACCGGTGCTAAAGTGCATGCGCTCTCTCCCCTAAGACATGGTACTGTTACAAATGGGGTCTCTAGTTGTCCGAGGTATTCACCTTTGTCCATGTAGGGACCGCAATCCTAGTCAGGGTAAGTCACACACAATACAAATTATCCTGTGCTCCCTCTGGTAGCTTGGCACAGAGCAGTCAGGCTTAACTTAGAAGGCAATGTGTAAAGTATTTGTGTAATAAATCATGCAATAACACAGTGATGAAAACACCACAAAAATACACCACACAGGTCTAGAAAATTATAGGATATTTATCTGATTAAATTAAGGTCAAAATGATCAAGATTCAATAAGCACAAGTTGAGATATCACTTTTGCAAGTTTACAATGAGTCTTAGGTCTTAAAAATCAACAGTTGTCTCTTGTTTGCAGAAAGTACCTGGTTTGCATCGAAATTACAACGCACGGAGTCTGCAGAGGAGGATATGCATGGAAAAATAAGGTGTGTGTCAGATTGTCCGAAGCGGCACAGACGTTGCGTTGTTTCTTTCCATGCTGCAGGGGGCTTTGCGTCGATTTCCAGCACTCAGTCTTAGATCCTCACTGCGATGTGGGGTTCTTTGGACACCCAGGGACAATGCAGAGAAAAGTCTTGGGCTTGCAGGGAGAAATCACAGACAGTGCGTTGATCCAGTAGGCGGTGCATCAAATTTTCTGTCGCACGGCATATGCTGCATCGATTCTTCACTCAGGAAGTCGGGCTGTGTATTTCTGCCTCGGCTGTACGTCGATTTTCTCGTTGCAGGGCAGGCTATGCATAGTTTCCGGCAGGCTGTACGTCGATTTTCTGATCACAAGGAGTTTCCTTGAAGTGATGAAGGCTTTTTGGCCCTGAGACTAAAGAAAAAAAGGAGGCAAGCTCAAGCCAAGCCCTTGGAGAGCACTTTTCAGCAAAGTCAGAGACTAGCAAGGCACCAGGACAACAGCAAGGCGGCAGTCCTTCACAGCAAAGCAGTCCAGGTGAGTCCTTTGGGCAGCCAGGCAGTTCCTCTTGAAAAGTTGCAGGATCTGGTCCAGAAGTGTCTGATCTGGTGGGGTCAGGGACCCAGTTTATATACCCAAAAATGCCTTTGAAGTGGGGGAGACTTCAAAGAGTGATTTTGAAGTGCACAAGGTCCCCTTTCAGTACAGGTCTGACTTCCAGGGTCCCAGTGAAGGTTTGACAGTCCATTGTGTGAGGGCAGGCCACTAGTCTTTGAAATGTAAGTGTCAGGCCCTTCCACCCTTCCAGCCCAGGAAGACCCATTCAGTATGCAGATGAGCGCAGGTGTGACTGAGTATCCTGTGTTTGTGGTTGTCTGGGGGAAATGCACAAGGTAACTGACAACCAGCCAAGCCAAATGTGGACTGGAGACAGGCTGTAAGGCACAGATGGATTTTAAGGGCAGATAAATGCTCACTTTCTAAAAGTGCCATTTCTAAAATAGTTTCTAAACTAGTACTATATAATCCAACTTCACCAATAAGCAGGATTTTACATTACCATTCTGGCCATATTAAATATGGCCTGCTAACCCTTTCTGATCAGAATCTACCACTCAAACGGTATATGAGGGTAGCCCTAATGCTATCCTATGAAAGGAGCAGGCCTCACAGTAGTGAAAATGAATTTAGGAGTTTTCCACTACCAAGACATATAAAACACACCTGTACATGTCCTGACTTTTACCTACATAGCACCCTGCCCTATGAGTTACCTAGGGTCTACCTTAGGGGTGGCTTATATGTAGAAAAAGGGGAGTTTAAGGCTTGGCAAGTACTTTTAAATGCCAAGTCGAAATGTGGCACTGAAATCGCACACACAGGCCTTGCAATGGCTGGCCCGAGGCATGGTTAAGGGGCTACTTATGTGGGTGGCATAACCAGTGCTACAGGCCGACTGGTAGCATTCAACTAACAGGCCATGGGCATATGTAGTGCACTTTACTAGGGACTTACAAGTAAATTAAGTATGTCAATTAGGTATGAGCCATTGTTACCATGTTTTTAGGAAGAGAGCACATGCACTTTAGCACTGGTTAGCAGTGGTAAAGTGTACAGAGCCCTAAACCCAGCAAAAAAAAGGTCAGGAAAAGAAAAGGAGGAAGGCAAAACGTTTGGGGGGGGGGCTGCAGAGAGGCCATTTCCAACAGGTACCATTGATGTATCCACAATCTACATATTTAATTTACCTGTAAGTCCCTAGCATAGTGTAATATATGTGCTCAGGGCCTGTAAATAAAATGATACTCGTAGGCTTGCTGCACTGATTGTGCCACCCACTCAAGTAGCCCTTTAAATATGTTTTGAGCCTGTATGTGTATTTTCACTGCCATGTCAACTTGGCATTTTAAACCCTTTTATTACATATGTCATCCCTAAGGAGGTCCCTAGCTATCCCATGGGGCAGGATGCAATGTAACTGAAAGGCAGTACATGTACGTTTATGTTTTATATGTCCTGGTACTGAAAAACTCTCAAATTTGTTTTCCACTACTATGAGACCTACCCCTCCACATTGGGGATTCCTTAATATATTTATGAAGTGTAATTCCTGATTGAGAAGGAGTGGTACAGTCATGTTTGGTACCAATGGACTTGTAATAATAAATCCTCTTTAATGGTTAAGTTAGGTTTATGATTACAACTTTAAAAATGCCACTTTTAGAAAGTTGGTATTTTTCTGCTCTTAAGCCCTGTGTACCTGCTGCCTGCCTCCAATACACGCCTGGGTTCAGTGACAGCTGGGCTTTGTGCATTTCCTCTAGACAGTCACACACAAAGGAAGCTGAGTTGCGCTATTTACATCCTGATGTCCTATCACCAGGCTGATGGGTCTTCCTGAGCTAGATGGGAGGGAGGAGCTGACACTTGCACCTGAATAGGGCTGTGCCTGTCCCCACGCAAAGAGCTGCATACCCCCCTGTAGTGTGTCTGGAGCCAGGAGAGGGAAGCCCATCTTTGAAGTCACCCCCCACTTCAAATTCAGAACTGAACTTCTGACCCTACCGAATCAGTACATTTCTGGACCTGAGCATACAATGCCAGGGAAAGGGATTGCTGTGTCGCTGAAGGGACTGTCACTTTGCTGGAACTCTGCAGGACTTTGCTGGACAGCTGCTTTGCTGTGCCTGCCCTGCTGCTGCTAACTCCTTGCCTGGGAATGAGAAGGCCTGTACCTGAATCTCTGCATCCCCAGAATCATGTGACTCCAAGGGCTTGCTAGCTTGCCTCCTGTTCTTTAGTCTCAGGGGCATCAAAGACTGCCTGCACCTCACCTACAGCACCTGGACCCTGCCAAGTGTGAGTCCTACTCTTACAAGTGGAGCCAATTCAGTCCTGGGCCTGCGGAAGTGGGTTCTGCAGCCGTGTTCTTCAGAAATCCACACATCGCTGTCACTGCTCTGATCCGAACCGCAGCATCCCTCCTCGCCACAGATGCATCGTGGATGCCACTGAGGATGAGGACTTCAGATCGGCAACTGAGTGGCTCCGGATGGACAAATCACCATCAGCCTGACAAATCCTTTTTATTGCCGGCTGTGCAGATCAACAACAATACACCACCTTCAGCACAAAGGGGTTCGATGCCGCACCACTGCTCAAGGATCAATGGCTACACGCCTCAATGACAACGCATCCCGTGACTGCACAGATCTGAATGGACACATCACCCTCATATTGCTTCCCCTGCTCCCTGCATCGGATCCTCGATGTCAATGCAACCTTCCACACAAGTTACTGTTTCAGCAGGACAAGGTTGTTCCCTGTAGCCTGCTCATGCTTTGTCGCAGTTGACCTGAACTTTTGGATTTACCCAGGTCTAGCATGACCAGACAGCCCGGTTGAAGAAATAAGTTTCTAAACACTGCAATTGCAGATAGTCTTTAAAAGTTTATATCTCGACTTCTACATATTGGATTTTTGTCATTTTGGTCTTCTTTTGTTCATTAAATTAAGATTTCTTTTTCAAACATGCTGTTTATTATTTTTTTGTGGTATTTCCACTGTTTAACTGTATTAAGTGTTGCACCGATACTTTACATATTGCCTCTTAAGTTAAACCTGCCTGCTCTGTGCCAAGCTACCAGAGGGTAAGCAGAGGTTAATTTAAGGTGTGTAGCTGATTTACCCTGATTAGAGTGGCGGTCCCTACTTTGATAGGGTGCATACCATTTCTAATCGTTATTTGACATTTGAGATTAGCCTGTCATTGGCTGGTATCTTGGTCTTCGCAGTGGGTTTGTTGGTCTTCACGGTGTGGTAATGGAGGATGAAGTTATTAATTTCATCCTTATATGGTGAGCAAGTTTGCCCTTGTAGAAGGCATGCTAGAGTGTGTGTGAGAAGTTTAGAGTACTGAAAATATGAATTAACGGAAGAAACTCAGTTCGGCTTGGCTAACCTTTGAATTTGTTTTCAACATTCACTTACGCATCCAAGGCTATGGGTTTCAACATAAGCAGTGAAACCTTAAGGTGGTATGTTAAAGGGGGAGAACGCAAAAGTTGGAATGATCAGTCATATTTAGAATATTTTAGTTATGAGTCTGTGCTAAATTGAGCATTTTGGAGGCTAGATATATGGTCAGTTCACAAAAAGAGTGGAATATTGCCCATGATCAGTTGGTCCCTTTATTAATACGACTGACATAGAACACCCAATATGCACTTCTTTAGAGTACCCCATTCAACAAACTATGCATCTTGTTCAGCTGGTAAAACGCCATCCTTATGTCCTGGAGCCAGATTTCTACAATGAAGCGAGTAAATTCATTCGGAAGGTCTCATATTGTTATAGAACCATGAATTCTACAAACACCTAGGCTTGATTCGGTGAAAGTGTGCTAGAGAGTGGGTGCCCTCAGCACCCTGAGACGTACCAATATTTATAGATGATTTAGGACAGTGCCACAAACATCTAAAAAAACAAGAAATCGATTCCACAGTCTCAAAGTTAGTCTTCGATGTTTCATACTCAGTGACAGGACTAGTCAAGTTTCATTGCAGAAAATTAGTGTGTGCATTTTGAATCTTCATCTCATCTCACAATGAAGAATAATTGCATTCCCGGTTGAATAGGAGAGATATTGCTTCATTTGGAAAAATAATTTTTTCATGGTCCACAGAAGATATTCCTGTGGCTAGCAGCTAATTTCAGGAGTGAATTCAGCCCTGAAACATCATGGATACTCTTATTATAGCAGATACTTGGAATGTGCAACACCTCGATGGAAATATGTCAGTGCATATAAAACTTTAACAAGTGATTGGCTAGCAGATTCACACGAGGAACCTGTATGGCTCTTGTATTATGGACTTGCCATGTGTAAGCTTTGTTTCTGTTTGTTTTCAAGAGTTCTCAAGCTCCAGGGTTGTGAACAGTACAATTTACAATTTCATACCAAAGTGTATCACTTTCCAGAGGGGTTGCAAACCAAGCTTCACTGTATTATAAACGCAGTCTGTTACCTGTTACCCTGAGTATAACCTTACAAAGAGAGTTGAATCATTAGAAAATTCTCCTAACTATATGTTTATTGTTTTGTATTTTGTATTAAGGATTGTATGACGTTCGTAATCATTTTGTGATCATAAATAGTGTATATACTCCTCCTATCAAAGGATCCTGGTTGCTCCACTGTACTGCGCTGCATTTTAGTTTGCATTAGGTATCACATTTTATGCCTTTCATTATTAGATTATAATTTTCTTTCACGAAGATGTATGTAATGAAGCAGTTTAAAAAAAAAAAAATATATATATATATATATATATATATATATATATATATATATATAAATGTTTCTGCAATAACCTTTTGCTAAACATATCTCAATTTTAATTTGTTTTTTACTGTCAATACTGTTTCATTGAAAATGCTGAAGATTTTCTATTAATGTCATTTCTCTTTTTCTATTGCTTACCTACTATTTTCATGAAATTTAGAGTGAAGGAAAATTTACTTCATAAGTAAATGCAGTGGCTCCTCTAGGGACATCCACAGTCGCACTTCGATCAGAACTGGGATACAGTGGTCTCAATCTGGAGACATATCTCTACCCAGTATTACGGTGGGTCAGAACGCATAGGGACCTTAGGAGACAAGATTCCCATTATAGAGGTCCAAAAGAAGTGGAATGGGGTGCGAAAACCGAAATATCACTTTGGATTTTTAAGAACAGACTACGCTGGCTGACAGCTATGCTAAAATTCTAACACAGTTATGTAATGTATCTTGCCAGCGGTAAAGGACCATTAGTTTAATCTCCAACTGATTTACACTTGGTCATCAATTACACTGCTAGTACACTAATGCACTTTGTTGAGTGAATCCATTCGTCAGGGAACTATTATTCATACAATTCATAAAATTTAGACCTGAAATGGTGAGGACAAACCCATATCAGAATAATATGCGCATGTTAATGCATTCAAACAATAATAACCTAAAAAACATACCTTTGGAAAGATTAACATTTTAGAATCCTTGTGTAAAAACGGCAATCCTAGTTTTTCGATACTCAGCATGAGACGAGCAGAAAGGAAATTAAAAACCAAAACAGCAAATCTTAATTGAAATAGCTCTAGAGTTACCAGAACCATTTTATCTAAAGTAGTGGTCCGCAAAGACTTCTCAGATGGTCCGCGACTGCTTAGAAAATGAAATAACATTAACAGATTAATAAAGTGTACATAAATAAAGAAGTAAAATGTAAAATGAAAATTTTTAAAACGTTCTGAAAATGTTAAGGAATTTGAAATTTGAGGCTAAATATTATGTAAGTATCCTGAGATTGATTTGTAAGAGCTTTAAATAGAACTTAGTATGGATGATGAATGACTTCAATTGAATTTAGAAAAGCTCCACCCTTCCTATTAAAATTAGATTTTTTTTTTAATACATTTTGTTAATTAAATATGCATTAGTTTGAGTATTTGTTTCATGAATGTCTGTTTCCGTATCTTTGTGTATTGTTTTGTGGTTCAAATCATTAAAAATGTTTAGCCAGGGCCCTTCCTTCCAAGAATGACTTGGAGAGGGGGGTCCCCATATTCTAATAATGATTCAGTGGGGGTCCCAGGATTCCAATAATGATTAAGTGGGATTCCACAGAAGCCAAAAGTTAAAAACATTAGTCTAAAGTGATGCTAGAAATGTACACCACATTGCACCAAACCATCATACAGTTCTGCCTGGGCATCCTCCTATAGCAATGGGTGGAATAAACCACCAAAGGGTTCAGTGCATGCAATTATTGCACACAAATTGCAGAAAATTCTAGCCGTATCCTGTTTATATGCCCTAAATATGTAAATCTCCTCACATGCAGGCTGAAGCTAATATTAAACAGCCTGTGCTCTATGTCATTTGAAGTAACCTTCTGTGTTTGTAAAACCATTTTGCATCTGTCGGTTAATTTGGCAGTGTCCATTGCATTAGGTAAAAGTCCTAAATTCTTGTATTTATTACAAGACTAGTGATACAGTCAATACCATCTGCTTGGGAAAATTTAACTGTGTATTTCAAGGTTTGTCGGGTTCTATTTATATGACAGAATTGATATTAGTGGTGGATGGAGGTATACTGATTAGAAGTATGTTGTCATACATAGTTCTGCTTCTACGTATGATGATGGTGATAATACTATTCACAATAGCACTGTAAATACATTTTTGTGTTTCAAAATAAAGGATTTGATGAAAATGTTATCTGTTTAATTTATCTATAACTAGACTAGACTGTGTTGAATTTATTTTACTTTGACATCTTCTCGCAAAAAAAACAGATCTTGTGGGTAAACCTATTTTGCTATCAATTCTAGTTGTTTGCCTGCTTATGCTTTACGTGTTTGTTTTGCTTGTTTGAGGAGTAAATTCTCTCTTGACACCTGTAAAACTCGATGTGTGCAACAGCTGCATGCATTGTGCTAGCATCATTCACCTCATGACTTTAATTTTTTAGCAACTGGACGAAAAATGAGCAAATGTCTTGCATGACTGCAAATGCATATCTCAGATACAGTTTTACTCAATTGACATTCAAGGAAAACGTTTGTGAAAACAACACAACTTATGCTTTAAAAAATTATTGATTTCACCATCTCCTACCTACAACCCACAACATTAATTAATTAATTGATTTATATTTTATGAAGACATTTTAACCCATGCCATGCCTAATGTGTGCATGGGGGTGAGGAGTCCCATTAATATTTAGTATATGGACTTTCACCAGTTGACTAAGTTTGTGCATTTGATCAGTTGTATACCACATGCTGTCACCAAAACATTGCCTTAAATCAGTATGATGCTAGAGTGGTCATAAGCCTGCCCTTTCCTTGTGTGCTGGTCCAATTTCCGATTTATCTTGTTCTCCTGCTTGTTCAAAAAAGAATGGTGGACCATAGCTAAACTTTCACAAGGACATGGTAAAATCTTTGCAGTTAACATTTATGTGACAAACATTGATGATTCACAATTTTGGCATACCATCAGCTTAAAAATTAATGTCTCACCTCAATCAGCAAAACTTGTTGTAGGGGCGATTTCATCTTCCAATGGATATTTTTCTCTATTTATGTTCTGCTTTCCACTATAGGCCTCTAAGATTCCACTAGCAGATGCTTAATTTTTGCAGTACTCATAAATTACTTTATGCATGAAGATTAATGAATCTCACAGGCAATGGTTTTACATTCTTCTCCTCGCCACATAATTCCTTCTCTCGATTGATTATATCTTGTTGAATTCTAGGCTGACTCAGGCTATTCTTGACTTTTCCATAGAGCCAATCCTAGAATCTGATCATGCTGCCATAACTGTATCCTTTAAGTTTTCACCCACTAGTCCTGAGCAGAGTGCCTGCAAAATTAATATAGAACTTTCAGATTCTGAAGAAGACAGATAATAGCTGCTTAAGATTTCTAAATTTTTTAAAGAAAATATTGACTTGGTGGCTCTCCAGTAACTCTTTGGGATGCTTTAAAATGTACCGTCAGTGGGGTTTGTGTTAGTCATAAGTCCAAGAAGAATAAAGATCTTAAGACTTCTTTGCTGTCTCTCAACAAGTCAATTAAGGATCAGCTAGCTTCTTACAGACTTTCAAAGTATTCTTCTTTATTGGCAGATATTAAACAGCTTGAATATGAATATAACTCTATAAACCTGGTGGGACCTTCTATCCCAGGGTGTACTGTGACCGACTTTCCTGCTGAAGTTACTACTGTCGCCCTAATAGGACTACCTGTCCAGGGTGCCCTGCTGTAACTGTAATTTGCTCTAATTGACATCAGCCACGCTGAGGGAGAAGGCACCTACATCGCGCTTATAGCGCTGCCTCTTCCACCACGGTGCGGGATGCGCCCCGGCAAAGCCGGAGCCAAGGGCGGGTCTGTTCATGCCCGTCAGAGCCCAGAGGAGGCTGCTCCTCCACTATCACTTTCATCTATTTTTTTTGTTTTGTTTGCTGTGGACATCATTATTTTAAGCAAGGTACTCCTGGTCTATGAACCTGACTGGTGCAAAGGTACTCCTGTGTATCAAAGTGGTAGTTGTTTAGCCACTCAGTGTAATAATTGAATAACAGTATTTAGGAGGCTTTGCTAGATGGTGTTGAATACCTCTCATCTGGGAAGATAAGCAAGGCTATTTTAGTAAGTAGGGGGTGGGATCCCCTACGAGCAAAGATACTAATAACAGAGGTCGAGATAGTTAGAATAATATCAATTAACCCATTCAAATAGAGGTAAAGATAAAGCGGTTGAGCTACCCACAGGCAAGGGGAAAATCCCTGTGAAAGCGAGAAACGCAGGCAAAACTGTACCATAGCAAATATAGATGACCTAATAGAAGAAGATGAATCTTTGCTGTGTGATAGGACTAAATTAGAAAAAGCACCTGACGCCAAGTTCACGTCCTTTTACGCACAAAAAGATACCATCTTTGCCTTCTACAGGAAATTTGGCTAATGGATCAACCACACAAGTTGGGCTTTAAAACTTATTTTGTGAGTGCCATCCCAGTATCAAGTGGAAGACCTTCTGGGGAATTTGTGTAATGGAAAAAAATCTCTTTAAACATTGAGATTAATATGTATGATATAGTCACTCCCGATATTTTGGGGGTGTCATTGAGTGCTAAAAATAAGATCTTATTCCACCTTTTCAAAATCTACATAAGACCAAGGAGGTTAAATTTGGAGTCACTTGTAGCAGACATTTTAGATGATAAATGAAAGAATATCCCCCCAATTAAACAATATTAATAGGGGGAGATTTTAATTGTAACTATGAACCAATAAATGTCCTAGAGCAATTGGTGGAGGATGAAGACATGGAAAGAGGTATCCCCCATTTGTCTACTGAACTGACAGTTCCTTGCACGGTTGCGGCTTTGCAACTTGTGCATTTTACCATGAAATATAGTTTAAGGACCTGTAATTGTAGAATTGACCAGGGAAGTCCTAATTTGGATACATTCCAAAGAGGAAGAGTCAGTTCAAGACTTGATTATATCATGGATAGCACAATAACATGGGATAGGCTAGTAATGTTTAGAATAGATTATAGAAGCAAAAGTGGTCACTTTCCATCATGCCTAGAGCTGAGGGGGTGTTTTCCAGAATTAAGCTGCATGAGGAGGGGTAGAGTAAGATCTCAACCTACTGTTAATAATAATCGTAGGTCAGTAAAATGGTCTTCAGTATTGAGTAATTTGGGGGACATGGCAAACATATATAGGGGGTGATTCTGACCGCGGCGGACGGCGGTCGCCGCCCGCCACGCGGTTCCCGCCGAAAGACCGTGGCACGGTCAAAAGACCGCGGCGGTCATTCTGGCTTTCCCACTGGGCTGGCGGGCGACCGCCGAAAGTCCGCCCGCCAGCCCAGCGGGAAACACCCTTCCCACAAGGACGCCGGCTCAGAATTGAGCCGGCGGTGTGGGAAGGTGCGACGAGTGCAGTTGCACCCGTCGCGAATTTCAGTGTCTGCTAGTCAGACACTGAAATTCTTTTTGGGGCCCTCTTACGGGGGCCCCTGCAGTGCCCATGCCATTGGCATGGGCACTGCAGGGGCCCCCAGGGGCCCCGCAGCACCCCCTACCGCCATCCTGTTCCCGGCGGGAGAACCGCCAGGAACTGGATGGCGGTAGGGGGTGTCAGAATCCCCATGGCGGCGGAGCGCGCTCCGCCGCCATGGAGGATTCTCAAGGGCAGCGGAAAGTCGGCGGGACACCGCCGACTTTCCGTTTCTGGCCGCGGCTGAACCGCCGCGGTCAGAATGCCCAGCAGTGCACCGCCAGCCTGTTGGCGGTGCTACCGCCGACCTCCGCCATGGCGGTAATTACCGCCAGGGTCAGAATGACCCCCATAATGTGTTTGCAGACCTATTGAATCCATAAGGCAATAGAAGATCCATTGATATACCATTGTTAGATATCCATCAGTCCTTAGTTTTAGCTTTAAGACCCTACCTTATTAAACCAGTATGACAAAGGCTAGGCCAAGGTGAAAATAGCCTTAGGCTGCTTAATCCCTGAGAAACGAGAGAATGTAAAGAGGGGAAAAAAACATTACTCGAAGCCTTAAAGTCTAAAAATCCAATGGTATTACAGGAGGCAAGGGCTAGCGACAAAAAGGTTTAGGCCAATGTGGAGAAAATTTGGGAACAATAGAACTGGGCTAATCTTCTTTGTGCAGCCAAGCACAAAGACACAGTAACCTTCTGGAGGATAGTTGCCCATGGAAGTAAAGCGGGGGTATCCATAACAGGGCACCATCTAGATCCTGGTGCATGGATTTGTCATTTCACTGATTGCTACTCGGAACCACCGGGGAACTTTCAACACTCCTTTTGTCCCGGGTAACAATTAACGAAGGCAATAACAATGGTTATCTGTTTTAGCCTGGAAGAGACGGTGGTGGCCATAGAGACCATTAAATCAGGTAAGGTCCTGGGCCTGGATAGGATCCGGGAGGATCTATTTAGACATAGAACCGATGTATGGGCTCCATATGTAAATCTAACTAGCAACGCAGAGCATTAGGGCCCCCTGTCCTTGAAAAGTGGATAGGGGCAGAAATTATTCTGATTCACAAAAAAGGTTCCAGGCAGGAGCCTGGAAATTATAGACTGATCAGTTTGATAGATGTACTGCAAAAAATCTATGCAGGCAGCTAATAAAAAGAATAGCTGACAGGGTGAAGCAAGTTAATTTCTTAACATCTTACCAAGCAGGCCGTAGGCCACGAACCAGCACAGTCGACCAGGTTTTTAGGCTCCTATCTATCATGTGAGAATACACTAAATTGAAGGAAAGTCATCTCTACATTGCGTTCGTAGATTTACGTGCTGCCTTTAATTTTGGTCCCCAGGGGCACTTTATGGGCCTCACTAAGAAAACAGGGTATTCCAGAAAACCTTTTACTCAAGGTAATTAGGTTGCATGAGGGCAACTATGCAGAGGTTCAGTGGGGCCCGAATGGTGAACTAAAACATGCTATCCCTATTAATAGGGGAGTGAGACAGGGGTGTGTGCTTGCATCAACCCTATTCTCACTCTACATTAATGATGTAGTCAACCAACTCAAGCAGTGTGTTCATAACTCTCAGAAATTATGCAAGGACTCTGTCCCTGCACTTCTCTTTGCAGATGATACCATCTTGATTTCCCAGACCTCAAAGGGCTTACAAATCTTATTAGGAAAATTTAACCAATATTACCTGCTAAAATGGTTAGAAATTAGCATAAAAAAGACCAAATATCTGATTGTCCAACCCCGTAGATTGCTCAAGAGAAACCTCACGAACCAAGGTCAAAAACTTGAATGTATGGAAATTTTTAATTACCTAGGTTTGATGTTGGATTCTAAGTTATCCTGCCCCCACATGGGTAAAGCAAAAATGTTACTCATTCGTAACTCTTTAGCGATTGGTAACAAATGTCGGAATATGAGAAAAAAAGTAGTTTCCCCTGTGCTAGAGCTTTATAAACATAAGGCTCAGGCTGATGCCTCATATGGGGCAGAGATGTGGGGAATAACTAATCTGAAACAACTAGCGCTGCAAGAAAATACTTTTATGAGAGCTATAGTAGGATTACCTATCTCAACGCCTCTGATTCCAATGTTTTTAGATTTGAATCTTAAACAAATTGACCATATAGCAGCTTTGAGGCCATTGCTTTATTGGTGAAGATTGTGGACAATGAAAGATCTGACCCAATATAGGGAAGCATTAATAGAGTTGTTGACTCTTGATAGATCTGCAGCTTTTCCTTGGCTTTGTTATCTTAGGACATGACTTTTTAAACTTGGCCTTAACTGCTTTTGGGATGAACCCCGTACTCCTACAGTGCATTCAAAGGGCTACGTGAAACAAGTGTACTGGTATCATCTTCTAAGTAATTTTCATCAAAATGCTGGATTGAGAAGGTTGACTTCCCAAATCTTAAATATTAAATCAAATCCCAGCTTCGAAGTGTGGCTAGATATAATCCAACCTATGGGTGCTAGTTTATCAGTTTTATTAGTTCTATTATTTTAGTAATAGTATAGCATGACTAGTGCACTAAATTGACTTGTGTTAATTATTTACTATGTAATTATGGGAGAAGAATTTTATATTGTACATAACACTGCTGTATTTAATATTTATGAGCAAATGTGATGTTATGAATTTGAGTGTGTTTTATGGATCATTGTATCCGAAATAAAGTTTTGACTAAATATAACTCTATTGATAGTAAACAAGCACAGTTACCAGTACAAGCTCAAAATAAACCTATAAAAGCTCTTAATAAACCTATTGAAAGAGAAGAAATATTACTGTCACTTAAACTCATTCCTTGAGGTAAGGCTCTAAGGCCAGTTTCCCAAATGAATTTTAGAAGTTTATCTATGATACTATCTTACCTTCTTTAGAATCCTTACTTCAACATTTTGTTACATCTGGAACTGTTTCAGGATCACCAGCGGAAGCCACGCTAGTGGTGATTCCTAAAGAAGGATCATCTTGATCCTAAGAACTATAGACCTATCTCCCTTTTAAATATGGAGGCAAATATTTATGCACAGATTTTAGCAAAACGCCTGGAATCTTTGATCATTAACTTAGTTAATCATTCACAATCTGGGTTTTTTAAAGGTAGACTACTTGCGATAATTCTCGTTTTATTGTCATGTAATCAAAAAAGCATCCATTGTAATTCTCCAGCTACTGTTGCTATAGCCTTGGAATGCCAAAAAGGCTTTTGACAGTCCTTTAAAAGGCCCGCTACTGTTCAGTACCAGAACATTTTTATTTTGAGAGGGAAAGTAGTTCTCAAGAAAAGTGTAATACTTTTAATTGGAGAGTACCAACACTTCTCAGAAACAAGAAGGTACTCTGGTACAGCGTACCAGCTCTTCTATTTTTCCATTTCAAGCACTGGCTTTCAATAAGGTTTACTGGCCTTTTGTTAAGGCTGCCCTGAATCGATATAATTTGAGTGAAATCTTTTACTCTATCAATATGTCCAAAATCATATGTCAATATGTCTCCTTATCTGAACCCTATTGCAATAGGGGGTCAATGTTGTTCTCCCTTCTTCATTTCTTTTTACTTCAAGGCACCCATCATGGTTGCCCATTATATCTATTATGTTTTTTTGAGAGGACGATTGGCCTGTTATTAGTGATGAGTAATAACTCCTCTGAGATTGGTGGTGTTACTTTTTGTCCACATAGATTTGAGACACACGCATATGCAGATGACATTTTAATTATTTCTGAAAATCCTAACACAGCAATCCATAATCTTCTTTCTTTGTTTTAGGCCTATGCGGAACACTCTGGTTACACTTTAAATAGAAATAATACTGAGGTTATGCCTCTTACTGTTCATTGTCACTCTTCTTGCATTGGACAATCAGGTCTTTGAAGGCAATCAAAAATGATTAAATATCTTGGTATATGGTCTTCTCAGAATTTGGCAAAATTAGTTACAGAGAATGAACAGAAAGTTTTAGATAGGATCACAGACCAACTATCTTCTTGGTTTCACAAATTTAGATCCTGGTGGAGAAGATTGGAAACTATAAAAAATGATTACTCCTCTTGTAAGTGTTATAAATATGATGTTCCCTGTTCGCCTTTCTTCTACTTTTTTTCTCTAATCTTGATAAGTTTACATCTAACTTTTTATGGTCCAATAAAAAAACTAGGGCCTTATTTACGAGGTCCATGGTGGAGGAGGGTGCAGAAAGTGCCTTTCTGCACCACCCAACGCCACCGGGAATGGGCAGAAGATCTATAAGATACAGTGCATTTCTGTCCTCTTCCCCTGCGCTGGCTCACAAATTGCTGCCTAGCACCAATGCAGGCATCCTTGCACCATGGTTTTCCTCTTTCTATGTGTGCTGCAAAATGCAGCACACATAGAAAGAAGAAAAAACAGGGAGAAATAAAGGAGCTCATAATGAGCCGAAAACTAAACGTGTGGGGATGAGGAGGCTGTCAACCGGGCTGCCTCTCCCCCTGTCATATTACCATGTTCCAACCAGGCTGACTGGCGGGAACATCGTACTACGATGTTCCTGCCGGTCAGCCCAGAAGGGAACAGTGCTACGGTATTGTCCTCAGTTCCCTTAAGGGAGCCGAGGCCAATATCGTCGCACACCAGCACCCTCGGAATGTGCAATGTCTGCAGTGCAGACAGTGTGCATTCTGAGGGTGCTGGACTGGTGCTGAGAACCCCTGCAGAGCCTTTCCGCCAGGCTTTCATGGTGGTTAAACCACCATGGAAGGGCTGGCGGAAAGGGGACTCATGCTCAGCACGGTGGTGCTGAACTCAGCACAGCTATGGCTGAGCATGAGTCAGACCACCATCAGCCCATGGGGAATCATGATTCTTTCACGGACGACGGTCCACTGGTGGTCAGACTGTCAGGGTCGTAATGTGAGGGTCAAACCGCCTGGAGTGTGGCGGTTGGACAGCCTGGAGTAGTTCAGTTGGACCGCCACCATGAGCCTGGCTGTCTTTGGACTGCCAGACTCGAAATGATGCTCAAAGATACGTCTCCCCGTTGCGTCATTCTTATGCCACCCCTGAGGTGGCATAGGAATCTGACGCATTCCCAGACTTGTAAATCTGGGAATGCATCAGATTCCTTCTGGTTCCATAGATGTTGCGTGGGAACACCCCGAACAACACCAATGGAACCACCCCTTTCAGGCAGTGTTATGCGTCAAAGGGGTCCATATTTACAAGGCCATGGAGAGCCATGCAAGGTGGCTTTGCATGGCCTTGTAAATATGGACTGGCACACTGCACCACTGGAGCATAAAAAAAGTATGCTCCTCTAGCGCAGTGTGCCGCTTGGGCCTCTTAAATGAGGCCCCTTGAATTATTCTTCAAAAACTTAGCTCCTCATTTACGATGCCCATGGTGCAGGGTAGGTGCGTCACCCTGCCCCACCAGTAAAGGGCAGAAATGCGCTACAGCACATTTATGCCCTCTCCCCTGTGCTGGTGCACAAATTGCTGCCTAGCTCCAATGCAGACACCCTTGCACCATGGTTTTCCTCTTTCTATGTGTGCTGCAGAATACAGCACATGTAGAAAGAGGAAAAATGGGGAGAAATAACAATATTTCTCCCCATTGTGTCATTCATATGCCACCCCTGAGGTGGTGTATGAATCTGACACATTCTCAGACTTGTAAATCTGAGAACGCATCAGATTCCTTTGGGTTCCATGGGTGTTTCGTGGTAACACACCAAGCAACATCCATGGAACGCCCCTTTCACACAGTATTATGCGTGGAAGGGGCCCATATTTACAAGGCCATGAAAAGCCACGCAATGTAGCTTTGCATGGCCTTGTAAATATGGGCTGGCACACTGCGCCTCTGAAGTGTCAAGAAAATGACGCTCCGGTGGCACAGTGTGTCGCTAGGGACTCATAAATGAGGTACTTAGACTTCCGAGTACCATGGGTGGGTGCGACTTTCCAAAATGGTTTAACTACCAAACAGCCTTTCCTATAGCGTGAGGAGTGTACTGCCTTCATCCTTCTCCTTGGCTTTAATTGACTGCTACCTACGATCCCAAACGTTTTGTTCTCAACTCTGACTATGAAATCTTTTGATTTACTTCATTCTTCTCATATTTTTTACAACACGATTCAAGCTTTTAAGTTCTTAGATAAGACTTTAAAACCTACACTATCTACATCTTCGGCCATTTGCTTGTGGAATAATTCAAAGTTATCCACTGATGCTTCATCTGACATAGGTCCTGTTTCGGCCACAAAAGGCATAAATGTGGTGACTGATTTGATGGAAGATAAATTTTCCCTATCCTTCACTATGTTGGAAACTAAATATTCCTTATCGAACATAGGTTTCTATAACTTCCTAAATGTTAAAGCAAAAATTTCAAAACTTGGCTCATCATCTCCTTCAAATTGTATCACCTTTTTTCAATAGTTAAGCACGGGGCGACATGTAGCTTTGAAAGTATATAAAATCTTGTGGAATGTGCTGGTGACTTCTCCTTCCCCTATTCAAAATCGCTGGTTGACATATCTTAAAAAGTCAAACCTCTCTTTGATTTCTGATGAGAATTGGATGAATATTTCCTCTAAACTTCTTAGTAATAAATTAATTCCTATACTATTCTAGACATACTTCCTTCATTTGACGACATCTAAAATGTTTAAATTACATCTTCTTGAGTCTGACCTCTGTTGGTCCTGTAAGGATGTCGCAGGCACTCTTGATCATATGTCCTTTAATTGTAAATATCTTTCTGACTATTGGTCAAATGTTCAGGATCGTCTTTATAATATTTTTAATGTATGTCTCTCGTTATCGATTCCTCTTTTTATGCTAGGCCCACATGTTACCCTTCTTTTAGATTTATCTGATGCTGATATGAATTTGTTAGATTTTCTTTTAATGGTAGCAGTCAAGGTTATTTTATTAGAATTGAAAGCTTTAAATAATGTATCATGCCATACGTGGTGGTCATGGGTTATTTACCTTAGGAGCATAGATAAGAACTTTGCTTATTCTCCAAGGACACCTACCAATTTGCAGTTGTTTTGGCATGCATCAGATCTTTTCATGGCCATAACGTGATTTGTTATTTATTTTATTTTTTGTTGGAAGAATCTATTGTAATTTTCAGATAAAATAACCCCATTGCATTTTATTTTTTATTTTTCTTCTTCTTTTATTTCTGTCCTTCTCTTGTCCTTGTTTCCTTCCTTCTCTTTCTGTTTTTTTGATAGAATTTACCTTTGAGACCCATACACAGGTTTTCTTTATTCTTCACTTTATACATACCTTATCTTGCTATGTTGTTATGAAACTGTTGGCATTATGGGGGTCATTCCGACCCTGGCGGTAAATACCGCCAGGGCCGGGGACCGCGGGAGCACCGCCAACAGGCTGGCGGTGCTCCCTTGGGCATTCTGACCGCGGCGGTTCGGCCGCGGTCAGAACAGGAAAACCGGCGGTCTCCCGCCGGTTTTCCGCTGCCCTGGGAATCCCACATGGCGGCGCAGCTTGCTGCGCCGCCATGGGGGATTCCGACCCCCTCACCGCCAACCTGTTCCTGGCGGTTCCGCCCGCCAGGAACAGGATGGCGGTGAGGGGTGTTGTGGGGCCCCTGGGGGCCCCTGCAGTGCCCATGCCAATGGCATGGGCACTGCAGGGGCCCCCGTAAGAGGGCCCCACTTTGTATTTCAGTGTCTGCATTGCAGACACTGAAATACGCGACGGGTGCCACTGCACCCGTCGCACATCCTCCACTCCGCCGGCTCCATTCGGAGCCGGCATCCTCATGGAGGGCTGTTTCCCACTGGGCTGGCGGGCGGCCTTTTGGCGGTCGCCCGCCAGCCCAGTGGGAAACCCAGAATGACCGCCGCGGTCTTTTGACCGCGGTACAGTCTTCTGGCGGTTCCCTCCAGGCGGGCGGCTCCCGCCGCCCGCCGGGGTCAGAATGACCCCCTATATCTGATTAGTCATTTCACACTCTTCCATATATGGAGTTAAATGTTACTGCAGTCATAATAGTTGGCTGAGTTTATATTCTCTTTTTGATACTTTCTATTCTAATAACTCTTTTTTTATGCTTTGAAAATGCACAGTGGTTGTACGTTTTCCTGTTTGTTACTATATGTGATATGTTATCAAAATTGAGGTCTTGTTTTCATCATACTATGTAAGTTATTTTAGTTTTGTCTGTTATTTTTCTTGTGTTCTGAAAATTAATGCAATGTTTAGAACAAAAAATCAACAATACGCTTAGAAAGACTTAGGGGGTTATTCCAACTTTGGAGGAAGTGGTAATCCGTCCCAAAAGTGACGGTAAAGTGACGGATATACCACCAGCCGTATTACGAGTCCATTATATCCTATGGAACTCGTAATACGGCTGGTGGTAAATCAGTCACATTTGGGACGGATTACCACCTCCTCCAAAATTGGAATAACCCCCTTAATTCTATGTCCTTAGAAACAACACTTTTTTGCATAAAATTAATAAATATTTCTGAAATGAAGCTTACATCGTGAAACTACAGGGGAAATGCAATTTAGAATGCAACTGGTGAGTTACCAGACATATGACAAATCATCCATTGTGCCTAGCTTATTTACTGATATTAAAAGCCTCGGGTAATAAAAAAAAAAGTTAAATGTAGCAAACCTTTATAAAATATTTTAAGGCAAAGAACTTCAATCAGTGAGAAAAGAAAATGAAGTTTCAAAGACTGAAGACAGGAGGACATCGAGCAAACATGACTGATATACGTTGTCCAGCACCAAATACAAACTTCTTTTATTTGATGGTAAGCCCCAAACTAAACCGCATGAGAAAAATAAAGTAGGCGATTGTTTCTTAGCTCTTGGGAAACACCCCCAACAAGGATCGTCGGTGCTTTCCGAGTTCCTTTCTTTGTTTCTAGTAGTTGCTAGGGAGTGACGTGCCAGAGCCGCAGGCAGCCGGCGGCAGCGCGCGGAGACCCAGACAATGATGCGGAGACAGACAGATGGCTGTAGCCAAGCAGTCGCTGACGCATTGCAGGCAGCTTCACTCACTCAAAAAGGCAGACAGATGCTTGAAAGCAGGCATCCATTGGAATGCAACAAAGCAGTAACGTAAAATTAAAGTCGTGTCAGTGAGTGAGAAGAAACAGTAAGATCGCTCTGCTCCTTAGAAGCAATAACATTTCGATAAGTTATTTTAACAAGCATAGCTCTAGCGGTAATAGCGCAGGCAGTGTGGCGGTAATAGCGCAGGCAGTGAGGTGGTATCAAAAATATTCGTAGAGTAGCTGTAAGATATTTGATTGTTCCTGTTATTTGGACACCGCCCGTAAAGGCGAACAAACAGAAAAACATCTACCACGCTTACAATTCTAATTTACTAAAGCATGCATTCATGAAATGTGCTTATTGATATCAACACAAGGAAAAAAGCAAAAGCTGGTCGTGTTGTTGGACTTATACGCATTTGTGTCCCTGGGTGGATGACTTTTCAAAGAACTGAGGGAGGGGGTGATTGATTGAATGTCTGCCGGAAATTAGGCCGAGCATTAGTTTTGATGGGTCTGCTATCTCAAAGTTTGTTTGTAGGGGTAGTGGGGACATTGGATCAGATGTCTGTGGTGTTTGTGGTGTATGTTACTTGAGTAGTAAGTCTTGTGCTTAAAGCAGGTTGTGCGCCCTCCCCACAAGGACCAACAACGACCAAGGGGCTTTACTGCTTCTTCTAGTAGTTTAAGATTGTGGACAGGGCAGTTAGAGGAGTGATGTATAGGCATTAAGGGCACTTGCACTGCAAAGAATGGCCCGGATGAAGAGGGATCCTGTCAAATCTTCTTGGACCCAGGTAACAGTGGAGGGAGCACAATGTTAGTGCCTAAAAGCCCTGTGACTGGAACCAAGGGAGTAAATCAGTTCTAAAGGGCAGTTCATATAATTCTTTTCTTGGAATAGATCGCTAGGTTTTGGCTGGTAGGAAGATGTTTCAGCAACACCAGTAGCGAAGAAACCCCACCCCTGGAAGGACCAGAAGTTGAATGTACACGGGGTGGTTTGTCAACAGTATTTTTTTGCATTTTGCATTGATTTTAATTAAAGACAACATTTTGCGTGAAATCTTCAATGCAGAAAAAAGGCATAATTATGTGGTAAACTCTGCAGCCACAGAATCAACTGAATCTCCTCACCACTGCCTATTGCTTTGTTGACAGTTTATTCAGGGAAGATACACAACATTCTAATTACAGCTTTTTAAAACTAACTGCTTCATATAGACATATAATATGGTTCTGTATTGCAACATCTGGTGTCTGGTGCCATTTAAAAACCACTCGGCCTTTGGCCTCGTGGTTTATGATGACACCAGACCCCATCAATGGCGAAAATGAACCTACCGTATTTAGGACCCAATAATCGTTCTTTAGAAGCTCCCGGATGGAGGACTGTCCAAATTACACCTGTAAACTGCGAGACAGTTTCTTTGTACCCCCTCTTATTTCCATAAATTAATCAAAAAATCTGTAACTTTGTGATGCCTCGATCCGGCTACTTGCTTAAAATATACAATTCTTACGAATTAAGCATTTACTGTTACATTTGCATGGGGGAGATCCTGCATGTATTTAAAGTTGTATTTAAATGCTGCAACTGTTTTGATATGGTAACTGGTCAAAACTATTTACACCTGTGCCGCTACATTTTACAGAACTCACCCTACCTACAGCTACCACTCACATGTTCCACCTTTCACCCCAAGATCGTCACCTTTTTATGAGATATGTACTCCTCACTTTCCTACCAGCTTCCCTACACCACTGAGGACAGATCCTATTGCAATTTCTTATTTTGCTGTTTTCAGCCAGTTTGTTTTTTCATGTAAGATCCTGTAGTTTTTGGGCAGTAATCTGTAGAATCTTTTTAAGTTTTGGCCTTTAGTGAGGTATTAGTTCCACTACCAAGTGGTACATGGCAATGGTGTTTGAAGAACAGGCACAAGGTGGTTACAAAGTGGCAAATGGCATCAGCGTGTTCTATTGCCACCTGCTGCCCTCCAGAGAAAAAGACTTGCCAGTTGCCCTCATTGCAATGCATCACATCGCCCCACTGCGCAGTGATCTGATATATGCAAATGCATGCACCACGATGCCTATTAAAATAGAGGAGAGGGGGCTTGGGGAGGGGCTGTTGTTGCCCACACTGGTTCTGCTCTGTTTGGGAGGAATTCCACAGAGCTAGAGGCACTCTGCGCATTGGTTGACAGACTGACGAACAATATTATAGCCTTCATTACGAATCTTGCGCGTATCTGTATTGTTATTTATTGCACCCAGTAAATAATGATACACTCGGGGCCGTTATTTATCAAATGCTTTAATAAACACCAATTTCGTGTGTAAAATGAACTTCAGATGTGGTAAAATGAGAAGTGTGCAACAAAGTTTGGATTATGAGTAAAATGTGGTAGCTGGGAGGTAGAACTTGACCTTCCTAAAGAGACAGGAGGTCACATCCCTTCTTCCCATTATATGCGTCACTTAGAGGAGTCTATCTTATGTTTCTACAATGTTTTGCCTATCCCTATTGGATGGGTGCAGACATCTCTATTAGGGTTGTGAGGAAGTTACATAATTTACTTTTGCGTAACTCTGCAAACATGTTTGCGAAATTAGGTGAAAGTTCACATAGCTCTGCCAAATGCAAAACTAGCCTTTAGACCTGTATCTTAGTGTAAAGTACATTATCGTGTCAACTTTGGATATGAGGATGTTTTTGCTTTGAAAAAAGGGCAAAAACATGGTGAACAACAGCTGCTGGACTTCTGTTGTTGTTGTGGGTGATGTGATGCATTGCACTGAGGGCAGTGTTAAGGCTTTTGGCCGCACATTTTTACTGTTTTTTATGTCAATTGCGCATTACAGGTAAATGTTTACTTTCGATGTTACGTAAATAGGCAATGTAGTGTAATGGCGTGATTTCTGACATTTCACACAAGAATAACGTGAAATTATGCACATTTTGCATGGTGCTTACACTATGTTATTTTATGTTATATAGATTTATAAAGTGCATGGCCACCCGTAGGCCTCCCAGCGCTGATATTGAGACTACCCAGACCACCATGAGAATTATGCTTTGAACAACCATGTTTTCAGAGCCTTCCGGAAGGCTAGTTAATTGCTGGTGCTAACGCGTCCGTCTATGTTAATCTATACACATCAGGACTCGTTTTAGGCCAATGAATCTTTGGACCCAGTGGTGAGACACCGTAGGACGAGATAACTGATCAAAACACAAATCAATATGTCAATAACATTGTCAATATTTAGCACCAAAATATATCTTGCTTTAGGCATTAATAAACATTCGACGCGACCATGAACTTTCAGTCTTGAATAACCACACCTTAATGAAGTTTTATGAGTTTTATTCCCTATTGATTACAATCTAGTAGCAAAGGCATCAATCTCAAGGTCAAGAAGCATATAAGCACAATTACAAGATGACAACCACAGTAAGCTTTCAATAGTGCAGAAATCAGAAGCATAGATAATCAGGTGAGTATAACCAGATCACAATACATCGAATGTTCTAAGATACAAGTTCAGCATAGCATCATGTCAGTCATGTCAGTTTGTCAGACAAAATGAATACCTTGTCTAACCTCTAATTAGCATTAGCATGTTGGGCGTCATGCAAAACAATTTGAACACCAATTTGGAAAACATCTAACTAAGGTCTCTAATCAAAAACATACAGCAGTTGGTACCTAGAAAGAAAAGGCAAATAAAGAATTTTTCATTAGCAACATTATAATTACCCTCCTCTGATTAGGTCAGCATTCAGGATTAGTCTTCGTCTTCGGGACATCAGTTAGATCGCCGTCAGTCTATCTAAGTTTAAAAGGCAAAGACACTCTCCTCATAAGGAGAAAAGTGTAGGGGCAGTCTAATGGGCAAGGATGGTTTTCTCTAAGTCTCAGGTCACCAAATAGAGTGACAGAGTTTCGAGATGCAATCGATATCATTCCCTACCTAATGCTCCTTGTTTCCTGTGTCATGGGTTTTTATCCCTTTTTCGTGATTCATTCCCCCAAAATTCTATTGGTCAGTCAATACACCCTACCATTGTCAACCTATCAAATTATACATTAAGTAATGCATTTTGTCATTTTGGATAATTTATCATGTTCTAATTGGTCATCATAATTGACGTATTTTCGTAGGTGGCTCATCCGGGGTTACTTCATTGTCTTTGCACGTATCAGGTCAAAAGTTCTCTTCTTCTCGCTCCATCGTCCTTGGAAGTGTCCAATAATGTTTCAAAGCGCATAATTCTATCCTAAATGCTACTAGCATGCAGATGGGAAAATGTGGTCCTGTTGCAAACTATTGAAAGGAAAAGAACAATCGTTGGGTCATGGATTTTTGCGAGTAAGCATACTCAAGAATGAGAGCTACACAGCTTTGCTTGACTCTTGCTAACTTAAGATATACGAGTTCTAATGAATGCAGTGTTATGCGTTTAAATGTGCACAGTTTTAGCAATTTATGAATGATTATTTCTTATAGTTGACAATAGTTTACACACACATAAAATCCTTTATGTTAATTAATATATTTCAATGAATATTTTATTTGATGCAGTATTGTTAATCATAAGCATTTCACGTCTATAATATGTAATATAAAGCTACGCTCTCTCAGTCCCTCCTCTGATGACGCTCGTCATCACAAAATTCTTTAGTCTTAATTTTTCACCTTGCACATAATACGCATTTGAACATCTTTTCCTTTATGTGAACTTTCCCATATTTCATTGAACATTTTCTCTCTTTCACTTTCTTCATTTCTCTTGGTTCTTTTAGTCCAATTTCTTTTCACTTTGTCATTAATTTTGCATATTCCCCAAAATCCCAATAAACAAATCAGAACAATTAATAATCCCATCATAATTTTTGCAAGTACCCCATTCCAAATGTTGGTAAACCAGCTTCCTACTCGGGCAATTCCTTTTCCAAATTTCTCCCAAACACCAGGTTCTTTTAGATCCTTCAAATCTGTACTATCTCTAGTCAGGCTAGTAAGCATGTTTCTAATTTTCTTACTGTTATCAGGTATATATGAGCAGCAATGACGTTCATTAAGCATTTTGCACACACCTCCACTCTTTGCTAAAAGAATGTCTAAAGCAAGCCGGTTTTGAAGAGTCATAGCTCTTTCTGCAGCAAGTTCAGTATCCATCAGGAGTATGGCTCCTGTAAAATTTGTCAGCATGTTGTCCACAATAGTAGACAACTTTTGAATTTTCATAGAATTTAGGATAACCCCTACTGAAGGGATTATAGCTCCAAATATGTCACCAATGACAGCCGCCACTGATTCTCGTTTTTGTCTGGCATGTTGTAATTCAGACGTTTTAGGTAGTTGTTTTAAGTCATTAATCTGGTAAATCTTTGGGAATACTATTCCCAAATAACATGTCCCATACCATCCCTTAGGGAGACGGTAATATGCATTTAACCCACAGATGTAATAGATTCCAGGAATTGCTGGGTCTTGTCCATTTAACATAAAGGTCCATTTGCTCTGAAACAGAAACACATGCCTACATTCAGTCGTTCCCACAAACAAATTATCTTGATCAGATTTTGGTCTATATATACAGAGTCTACCTACGTGTAATGCATCTATAGCTAACTTGCCTTGTGTTTTAATTGCAGTATAAGCGTAATCATTTGCATAAGTGCGTTTTTCTAAACCTTTTTCTAATCTTTCTTTTAATGCTTTGCGTCTATCATCTGTATGATCTAAAAAGCTTTTCTCCACAGGAGACAGTAAGCATGTTAAATTGTTGCGATGTGCATAAGCAGTTCCAAATGTTAGTGTTGGCTCAAAGAATCCTCTAACTAATTTTATATCATGCTCTTTAGCTAGCTTATTTAAGAATTCAATAACAGGCACAAAAGAAAACACAACATCTAAATTTGAATAAAAATATTGCACATGCTCTTGATCATAAAATCTTGTTAGTAGCAAGCTACAGCTGATCCCATACGTAAGAGGGAGGCTATGATAAGTAACTCCCTCCTGCACAGATGAAGGAATTTTAGTACATACATAACAGTCTTTCACATCCATAGTTTCCACATACTCATTTAGTAAGCGATAGAAAACATTAGTAGAAAGTTCCCCTTTTGTATTAGTTCCCTCATGCAGATGTCTTGCGTCTTGCTCAAATTTCTCCCATGGTGATAGTTTATTAGTTGTAGTAGTAGTCTCAGGTTTTAAAGTTGCATTAATGGTTTCACTCTCTCTCCATGGCATTCCCACAATCACTCCCACAACCATTATTGCGCATACAACACCTATCATAAGTCCTAACCAACCACACACTTTACTTCCTTTGTTACTATAAGCCATGTTTGTATAGAATCAGAATAGCAGATCAACAATCAACTCTGAGCAGCAAACTCTTTCTGCGTAATTTAGAGCGTCTTCACTCACTCCAGGACCCTTTTCGTCAATTCAGGTTAGCAGCTTGTCGTAATCAGGTTTCTATAAGTCAAATCCAGGTTTAATGTCACTTTCCGGTAGTTTTTTTTTTTTTCTTAAGACTCTTTATTATTATTTTTCAGCTTTCACAACTTCAATCTTTATCTCAGCTTTCTTGTTGTATATTCTTCAGGTACCGTAGTACTGGCCTGGTAATTCTCGATCAAAACAGAACGCTAAGAATTCTTGTTGCCATTCAGAGGTTGTAGCATATGCCCATTCAGGACCTGTATATCTTCTGTTTGCTATTCTCTTTCTTTTTAATTTTTGTTCTCCTTGCTGTTCTCCTTCACTCAGATCGTCTGCTCGTGAGGTATCGCTTTTGTCTATTATTGTTTCGTTTGCTATTTCTCTTATTCTAAAGTGTGATTTGTCTGGCCAATTGTCACCTCTGTTCGTCTTACTTTGGCGTTTCCCTTCAGTACTTTGGACAGCACCCTCCTCTGGTGATATGGTGTTTTCTCCTGATAGGCTTGGGATTTGTTCGGGAGATTCTGATTCGTTCTGATTCAAATTTACCACTTCTCCGTCTCTTTCTCCTTCTTGTTCGACACTGTATTCAGACTCTGAATTGTAATCGTCTGCTTCTGGGAGAACCTCTCCTTGTCTTTGTTCTCCTGCTGCCTCCACTGAGATTGGCACTCTGTCACCTCTCTCGAACTCACTGATAGTTTGAGGGACACAGCTGTTCTCAGCGGGCTCTCCTGCAGTCTCAGATCTTTCTTGACTGATCTCTGATTCTGAGACTTCTCCTCTTGAAGTTGCTGTACCAGAATTTTCAAGTTCCTCTTCAACAGGACACGTTACCCTTTTTGTATGGCTGGCATGTATCCAGTTGGGAACCCCGGCACACTTTACAGCAGTAGTTGTTGTTAGTATTACTTGATATGGCCCTTTCCAACGCGGCTCAAGACACGATTTCCTCACGTGTTTCTTGACAACCACCCAATCTCCAGCTTGCGGAGAGTGTCCTGGTTCGCCGATTGGTGGTAACGTGTTAGCTTCCACCTGGTGAGAGAAAGAGCAAATCACGTGAGCCAAACTTTTGCAGTAAACCAACACCATATCATCTGTAATATTCACTAGTGCGTTTGCAGGTACTGCTGGTAACCTCATTGCTCTGCCCATGAGGATTTCATGTGGGGACAATCCTGTTTTCTTATCTGGCGTGTTTCTCATAGACATCAGCACTAGAGGTAATGCATCTGGCCACTTCATGTTTGTTGCTGCACACATTTTTGCTATTCTTGATTTCAGAGTACCATTCATCTGCTTGACTAGTCCTGAGGCTTCAGGGCGATAGCTACAATGCAGCTTTTGTTCAATGTTGAGTGCGGCACACAGAAGTTTAATCACCTCATTGTCGAAGTGTCTTCCCCTATCTGATTCTATAGAAACCGGAAACCCGAACCTGGGTATTAATTCTCTGAGTAGTAGTTTTGCAACCGTAAGACTGTCATTCCTACGTGTGGGATATGCCTCAATCCAATGACTAAAAACACACACAATCACCAACACGTACCTCAAACCTCCGCAAACAGGCATTTCAATGAAATCCATTTGTATCTTATTAAATGG
The DNA here is from genome assembly GCF_031143425.1 of Pleurodeles waltl. Taxonomy (NCBI): domain Eukaryota; kingdom Metazoa; phylum Chordata; class Amphibia; order Caudata; family Salamandridae; genus Pleurodeles; species Pleurodeles waltl. The sequence goes on from NC_090448.1 coordinate 494,518,792, forward strand.
ACCACCAGCTCTCCCAATGTGGCTCAAAGTTACCACGGTTCCTTTTCCAGCGTTCATCTGTTGACAAATGACGCACCTGTGACAAGTAATTTCTGCGGCATGTCTGAATTTTGGATTGAACCAATCGATCTTGAAGGATCTGATCATGGCATCTCTTCCTAAATGTGCCTGCCCATGGGACAGTCGGGCAAATTGCGACAGAAGACTGTTTGGTAAAACCAGTTTTCCCTCTCCTGATACCCAAATATCGTCTGCTCTTTGTACACACTGCATTTTCTGCCAGGAACGTTTTTCTTCTCTACCAACGTGGCTTTGTAATGTTTTTAATTCGTCTAAGGTATCAACCACTTGTAATGCTAGGCTTAAGGTTGTGTCATTCTCAGATTGTGGCAACAGTTCCCACTGCTCCTTAAAAGATATACAGTTTAATGCACAAAATCTGGCAACTTGGTCTGCATAACCATTCCCCATTGACACAAAGGGGGTCATTCTGACCCCGGCCGGCGGCGGTAGCCGCCGGCCTGGCTGGGACCGCCAGAAGACCGTCCTGCGGTCAAAAGACCACGGCGGTCATTCTGGGTTTCCCACTGGGCTGGCGGGCGACCGCCAAAAGGCCGCCCGCCAGCCCAGTGGGAAACACCCTTCCACGAGGAAGCCGGCTCCGAATGGAGCCGGCGGAGTGGAAGGTGTGCGACGGGTGCAGTAGCACCCGTCGCGAATTTCAGTGTCTGCTAAGCAGACACTGAAATTCAAAGTGGGCCCTCTTACGGGGGCCCCTGCAGTGCCCATGCCATTGGCATGGGCACTGCAGGGGCCCCCAGGGGCCCCACGACACCCCTCACCGCCATCCTCGACCGCCAGGAACAGGATGGCGGTGAGGGGGTCGGAATCCCCCATGGCGGCGCAGCAAGCTGCGCCGCCATGGGGGATTCCTCAGGGCAGCGGAAAACCGGCGGGACACCGCCGGTTTTCCGGTTCTGACCGCGGCCATACCGCCGTGGTCAGAATGCCCTCAGGAGCACCGCCAGCCTGTTGGCGGTGCTCCCGCCGACCCCGGCCCCGGCGGTCAAGGACCGCCGGGGTCGGAATGACCCCCAAAGTCTTGTGATCTGGTGTGAGCACTGCACTTTACCACGGTAATTTCAAGAGGCAACTGAATCGCATGTAACAAATCTCTTATTTGTTCTCCATTTTTCACTGGTGAACCAGAGGATGTCATAAACCCTCTCTGTAACCAGAGTTGACCAAAATCGTGTACAATTCCAAATCCGTATCTGCTGTCTGTATAGATTGTGACTTTCAGATTTGCAGCAGCATGGCAGGCTTTTGTGAGAGCTATTAATTCTGCCACCTGTGCAGAAAATACTTTCTCGAGCCAGGAGGCTTCGACTATGCCAGATATGGTACATACTGCATAACCAGCTTTCAAGGTTCCTGTCGAATCTCTTAAGCAAGACCCATCAACGAACATAATGCAATAGTTTTCCTTTAACTGGGTATCCTGTATATCTGAGCGAGGTTTGGTACTAAGCTCAGTCACCTCCAAACAATCATGCTCAAACTCTTCCCCATCTTCTATTTCTGTATTCTCATTGGGAAGTAGAGTTGCCGGGTTCAGCACAGTGCACCTTTTCAACGTAACATTGGGTGACCCCAGAATAATCGTCTCATATTTGGTAAGTCGTGCATTTGTCATATGTTGTGTCTTAGTTCGTGTCAGCAGAATTTCAACAGAATGTGGAACCAAAACTGTCAAAGGGTATCCCATGACTATGCCCTCACATTGTGAAAGGCTTTGACCAACTGCTGCGACTGCTCGCAAACAACCCGGTAAGGCTGCTGCGACAGGGTCCAAAGTAGCTGAAAAATATGCTACAGGGCGATTTGCATCTCCATGGACCTGTGTTAAAACAGACAAAGAACAAGCATCACGTTCATGACAGAACAACAGAAATGGTCTCTCATAATCAGGCATTCCTAATGCTGGAGCCCTGCACATGCACTCTTTCAGCTCTAAAAATGACTCAAGCTCTTCTTTTGTTAATGTGATTGTGTATGGTTCATCCTTAACTTCTTTTCCTGTCAGTTTTATTAATGGTTTTGAAATAATCGAGAAGTTGGGTATCCACTGGTGACAGTAGCCCACCATTCCCAAGAACATCCTGACATCTCTCTTTGTTGTCGGAGGATTCATTTGTAAAACAGCTGTTATTCTCTCTTTTGATATTCTTCGGGACCCTTTTTCAATCAGATGCCCCAAATACTTCACTTCTTTTTGACAGTACTGCAGCTTTTTAGGTGACACCTTATGTCCGTTTTTCCCTAAATGATTCAATAATGCAATGGTATCATATTTGCAGCTGTCTCTGGTTTTGGATGCAATCAACAAATCATCAATGTACTGTATAAGAGTCGAATTGTAAGGCAACACGAGAGGTTCCAGATCCTTCTTCAATATCTGATTGAAGATGGATGGTGACTCAGAAAACCCCTGAGGAATTCTGCACCAACTGGATACCTTATCCAGGAATTTGAAACTGAACAAAAACTGGATGTCTTCGTGAAGTGGTATCGAGAAAAACGCTTGTGATAGGTCTACTACGGTAAACCATTCAGCATCACAAGGAACCTGGAACATTATTACCGCTGGGTTGGGAACCACAGGGCAGCATTTTATCACAATTTCATTTATTTTTCTCAAATCCTGCACAATTCGAACTTTCCCACAGGGTTTTCTCAAACCCATAATAGGAGAGTTACATGGACTGCTCAGAACCTCTTTCAGAACTCCCTGTCTGAGAAAATCCGCAATTATCTGTGTCACTTCAATGAGGACATCCTGAGTCATGTGATATTGTGGTACTTGTGGGAACACTGCATCCTGCTTTATCTGCACTTTGACTGGACCTACTCCCTTGATTAATCCAACTTCCTTTCCAGTCAAATCCCATACTTTCTCTGTTACCGATCCTTGTAGGTCAGCAGGTAGATCGATCAGGGTAAACACTGGGAATAAAGTAATTAGAGGGTAATCTTCATTCATCTCTCCTCCTTCTTCTATGAGTTGACCCTCATCTGCCTCATCATCACTGTTTGTCTGAACCTCTATTCCACCATTGGAACAGGTAATTGAACATTTGGTTTTGCACAATAAGGGGGTCATTCCGACCCCGGCGGTCAAGGACCGCCGGGGCCGGGGATGCGGGAGCACCGCCAACAGGCTGGCGGTGCCCCGCAGGGCATTCTGACCGCGGCGGTTTGGCCGCGGTCAGACCAGGAAAACCGCCGGTCTCCCGCCGGTTTTCCGCTGCCCTGGGAATCCCCCATGGCGGCGCAGCTTGCTGCGCCGCCATGGGGGATTCCGACCCCCTCACCGCCATCCTGTTCCTGGCGGCTCCGACCGCCAGGAACAGGATGGCGGTGAGGGGTGTCGTGGGGCCCCCGTAAGAGGGCCCCACTTTGTATTTCAGTGTCTGCTTTGCAGACACTGAAATACGCGATGGGTGCCACTGCACCCATCGCACATACCCACTCCGCCGGCTCCATTCGGAGCCGGCTTCCTCGTGGGGAGGGGTTTCCCGCTTGGCTGGCGGGCGGCCTTCTGGCGGTCGCCCGCCAGCCCAGCGGGAAAGCCAGAATGGCCTCCGCGGTCTTTCGACCGCAGAGCGGCCATATGGCGGCTCCCTCCAGGCGGGCGGCTCCCGCCGCCCGCGGGGGTCAGAATGACCCCCTAAGTCTCTTCCTAATAAGGATACTGGGCTTGAATCACATACAACAAATCTATGCAAGCCCTGGAAATTTCCGATTTCAACCTGCACTGGGTCAGTGATTGGATTAGTCAGGTACTGGGTAGCCACACCAACCACTCGTATGGTGCGCCCCGAGAGAGGTAATCTTGGTACCTCTGCACTGCGAACCGTTGAGCGTGTAGCTCCCGTATCAACTAAAAATGAGACCTTATAGCCCATTACTTTTCCCTCCACATATGGGCCTCTCTGGTCGACCTCTAGGGATGCTGCGAGTCTGCACTCTTCACTGTCTGAGCTGTCATCTGACCAATCCTCATTCATATCATTTTTACCTCGTAATGGGAATTGTTGTACAGTGTTGTTTTGATTTGTTACCTGACCTGTGACCTGCTGAGGAAGCGTCACCTGTTGCTGTCCCATCGGAGCTAGGGGTAACTGCATTTGCTGTCTAGGCACCATAGGGATCTGCTGTTGTATTGGTTGTACTGGCACTGTTTGGAAACGCGGCATCTGCATTTGCTGCATGGGTTGCACCCCTGACATTTGCACCAAATTATTTTGATAGTTCTGATTCTGGTGTCTCATTCTTGGACCTCGTGAATTTTGTAGTGTACCGGCATTAATACTCTGCTGAACCGTACCATCCTGCATTATATTCGGACAATCCCGTTTCCAATGTCCCACTCCCCCGCACGCATGACATGGTGACATCTTTTTCACTCCTTGACCATCATTTTGAATAACAACATTATTCATGTCTGAACCACGGTTCACAAACCCTCGACCTCTACCTCTCGGCAGTGCCTGAAACACACCATTCAATTGCGGTTGTTGCTGTATTATTTGCTGAACACCATTTCCCTGTATTCCAGCCTGTGCAGCCCTTATCTGCATCACCATCACTTTCTCCTTCAACTTTTTCTGCTTCAACTCAATTTCGTCACTACAATATTTCGCATACTGTAATACTTCATCAAAGTCTTGCGGCTTGTCCACACCTCGCTAACTCCTTACAACTCACACAAACTAATGCGAATTATTGCTAGCACTTAAATGACAACACAAATCTGCCGGTTTACTACAGGAAGGGTAACACATTCGCTTCAGAACTTTACAGAGATTTCACTTGAAGCCTCGGCCGCTACTCTCTCCTTCTCAGTTCCCTCATACGCAAGCAGAATTCGACCTGCAAATTCTACTCTCGACTTGTCAATGACTCCTTCTAGTGCACTTTAGAACTTGTCAAATCTCCATCGAAGGTTACACACATGCATCATAACTCGAAACTCGACTTGTCAACCACGCCCGATTGACCTACTAAACCGCACAGATTACGACATAAACCATTTTAACATCATACTCCGGAGTCTTACACCTCAATAGGTCCGTATACAACAACAAACCACGTGGATAATTTTGAGCAACAAGCGCTGCATTCACATGAAGTACGCCGACTTCCCTACTCTCATACTGTGGAGTACGCCTACTCCTTCTAAACAACACTTAATTTGGCCTAATCACACTCAAATATTCACAATCACCTGCAAAGTGCATAAGATTTAATAAGCGCAAAAGACCCTAACCACACATACTACGGCGCCGAGAACATTCCCAACTCATTTAGGCAGGCTCCGAGATCCCGGGAAAGCCCATGGCGAATCTAGCAACTCATCATCTTTCCAAATTGCATTATCACAAGAAAACAAATTAAACAATGAAACTCCGTCCTAGGGCCCCCAAGGGCCAAACCGTACTCTGCTACCAGAACTGCTAACGCGTCCGTCTATGTTAATCTATACACATCAGGACTCGTTTTAGGCCAATGAATCTTTGGACCCAGTGGTGAGACACCGTAGGACGAGATAACTGATCAAAACACCAATCAATATGTCAATAACATTGTCAATATTTAACACCAAAATATATCTTGCTTTAGGCATTAATAAACATTTGATGCAACCATGACCTTTCAGTCATGAATAACCACACCTTAATGAAGTTTTATGAGTTTTATTCCCTATTGATTACAATCTAGTAGCAAAGGCATCAATCTCAAGGTCAAGAAGCATATAAGCACAATTACAAGATGACAACCACAGTAAGCTTTCAATAGTGCAGAAATCAGAAGCATAGATAATCAGGTGAGTATAACCAGATCACAATACATCGAATGTTCTAAGATACAAGTTCAGCATAGCATCATGTCAGTCACGTCAGTTTGTCAGACAAAATGAATACCTCGTCTAACCTCTAATTAGCATTAGCATGTTGGGCGTCATGCAAAACAATTTGAACACCAATTTGGAAAACATCTAACTAAGGTCTCTAATCAAAAACATACAGCAGTTGGTACCTAGAAAGAAAAGGCAAATAAAGAATTTTTCATTAGCAACATTATAATTACCCTCCTCTGATTAGGTCAGCATTCAGGATTAGTCTTCGTCTTCAGGACATCAGTTAGATCGCCGTCAGTCTATCTAAGTTTAAAAGGCAAAGACACTCTCCTCATAAGGAGAAAAGTGTAGGGGCAGTCTAATGGGCAAGGATGGTTTTCTCTAAGTCTCAGGTCACCAAATAGAGTGACAGAGTTTCGAGATGCAATCAATATCATTCCCTACCTAATGCTCCTTGTTTCCCGTGTCATGGGTTTTTATCCCTTTTTCGTGATTCATTCCCCCAAAATTCTATTGGTCAGTCAATACACCCTACCATTGTCAACCTATCAAATTATACATTAAGTAATGCATTTTGTCATTTTGGATAATTTATCATGTTCTAATTGGTCATCATAATTGACGTATTTTCGTAGGTGGCTCATCTGGGGTTACTTCATTGTCTTTGCACGTATCAGGTCAAAAGTTCTCTTCTTCTCGCTCCATCGTCCTTGGAAGTGTCCAATAATGTTTCAAAGCGCATAATTCTATCCTAAAAGCTGCTAGCATGCGGATGTGAAAATGTGGTCCTGTTGCAAACTATTGAAAGGAAAAGAACAATCGTTGGGTCATGGCCTTTTGCTAGTCAGCATACTGAAGAAACGGAAAAATACAGTTTAATATGAGAGCTACACAGCTTTGCTTGACTCTTGCTAACTTAAGATATACGAGTTCTAATGAATGCAGTGTTATGCGTTTAAATGTGCACAGTTTTAGCAATTTATGAATGATTATTTCTTATAGTTGACATTAGTTTACACACACACATAAAATCCTTTATGTTAATTAATATATTTCAATGAATATTTTATTTGATGCAGTATTGTTAATCATAAGCATTTCACGTCTATAATATGTAATATAAAGCTACGCTCTCTCACTGGTAACACGAATACTGAGAGGGAGGGAGTTCCATAGCTTAGCTCCCCTATACCTTAGGGAGCTTCCGTCCCATCTAGTCTTTCTAACTCTGGGGATCCATGCTAGGAAGGAAATGGAGGATCTGAGATATCTTGAGGGAGTATTGCAGGAGGCTAACGTCCTAAGCAGAAATGGACCTCTATTGTACAGAGCTCTGTGAAAGTAACAAAGGGCTTTAAATTCTATCTGCCGTGCTACGGGGAGCCACTGAAGAGAGGAGATAGCTAATTTCACCGATTCGTACATTGGGATATCTAAGAGCATCCGAGCAGAAGCATTCTGTACCACTTGCAGCTTCTGGTTCACATTCAGGGGAGAACCAATGTCTAGAACATTCCCATAGTCGAGGCGCAAACTAATCACAGCCTGTATTATAAGTCTTTTGGCTTCAAAAGGAAGAATTCTGAGGACCTTCCTCAAACGTCTGAGCAGGCCAAAGGCAGTTGCAGAGACTTTATTGGCCTGATAGGCCCAAGTTAGTTGCGGATTCAGCCAGACTCCCAGGCTCTTAATATGTTCTTTAGGGAGTGGAAGATTGCCCAATTCTTCTAGGATGGTATAGTTCAGTTTCTCCTGTACCTTGTGACCAAGTACCATAACTTCAGTCTTGTTATCATTGAGCTTGAGCCTGCTTTGAGACATCCATTCAGCAACTGCTTGTAGAGAAGGGGCAAGTGCTGAGTCATTTGCGCTGGAATTCGCAGATAATGATACAACCAGCTGTGTGTCATCCGCATATGACACTAGGGACAGCCCAAAAGGCTTGACAACATCAGCTAGGGGTAACATATACATGTTAAATAGAATGGGACTTAGAGAGGACCCTTGGGATACTCCACAATTATTCTTCACTGGTACTGAGAAATATGACCTGTCCAAGACCTGGTACGATCTTCCCTTCAGGAAGGATGTGATCCACTCCAGGGCTGCCCCCCGATTCCTATGTCTCAAATTCTTTCCAGTAATATGTCAGAGTCCAATGTATCAAATGCCGCACTGAGATCGAGGAGAATGATTGCTGTAGTTAATCCCTGATCCATACGTCTTTTAGACTCTTCTGTAAGTAGGATCAGTGCTGACTCAGTACTATGATTGGGTCTAAAACCCATCTGAGAAGAATGTAGAATATTATTGTCCTCTAAGAATTGTGATAGTTGGGCATTCACATGCTTTTCAATTATTTTAGACAGCACCGGCAGGAGCGACATCGGTCTATAATTGCTGAGCAGGGAGGCGCCTAGGTTTGTTATTTTTAGAAGAGGTTTAACAATGGTGTGTTTCCATTGATCAGGCACTGTACTCCCTACCAGGGAGGAGTTAAGCAGCGTAGTTGATAACGCGTCCCTTTATGAACAATTTACTCACTTTGGGACTCGTTTTAGGCCAATGAATCTTTTGACCCTGATTGAAGACACCTTAGGACGTGATAGCTAATCAACATGTCAATCAATACGTCAATAATGTCATCAATATTTATTATAACAATGTAATTCTCCTCAGTCAATGACATTTAATAAGACTCAAAAACCATCATGACCTTTCAGTCATGAATAACCACACCAGTTTAGTATGAATCTTGTGATATTTATTCCCTATTGATTACAATACTACTAATAAGTTTATTAGTCTCAAAACCAAGAAACACGTTAGCATGGTCACAATATGGTAACTCTGATAAGATTTCATTAAAGCAAGAATAACGAATATTAGAACATAACACGGCGTCAACATAGGTTATCCTTAGCAGAGTAACATTAGCTCATTATTTCAACAAATCATAGATTCAGTCATTTGTCTATTTGCGTCAGTTTAGTGAGTCTCTGTCCTAACCTCAAATTAGCATTGGCATGTTGGGCTTCATGCAAAACAATTTAGTAACACCTATTTGGAAAAACATCTACCTATGGTCTCTGTCAAAAGAAGTAGTTGGTGCATAGAAAGGAAAAGCAAACAGACAATTACAATTTCATTGTCATATAGTTACCCTCTGTTTTGGGTCAGCACTCAGGTTCGGTCTTCGTCCTCAGGACATCAGTTGGTTCGCCATTAGCCAGGAACTCAGCTCAGGCAGAAAGGGCAAAAGGGTACTTCCCTCATAAGGAGGTAAAGTATAAACAGGCAATCTAAGGGCAAGGATGGTTCTAAGTAAAATTAGCAAGTCACTAAGCATAGTGACAAAGTGTCTGGATCATAGCAAATCGCATCAGCATCTCCCCTCGCTCTATCTCCTATTCTCTCCTGTTCTAATTCACTTCCTTGTGTCAAGGGTTTTTATCCCTATTTCGTCGTACACTCCCCTAAAATTTGGTTGGACAAGGGGTTGCACCCCACTATCTCCCTCCAATAGAGTTCAGATTACTTCATCAAATTTGTCACCCCATAACAGTTCTCACGTAGTTTATTGATCCTTATGATTGACGTCTGTAGCGGGTGGAATGTCCGGTATGATTTCATACTCTCGTGGTCCTTTGCACATCTTCAGTCAGTGGCTCCATTGTCTGTACCGGTTCAGGCGACCTTGTACCTGCTACTGGTCTACATTGTTGCATTCAGCTAAAATGATTCTACAAGCAAGTCGAATTTCATGAGAGCGGATCTACTACAGTTGCATTCAGCTTCTAGTTTGAAGAAAAACAAGAGTTCATGCCCTTTAGCAAGTCAGCACACTGCACGTTAGAGAAACACATTTAATATGAGAGTAAGGCAGCTAGGCCTCGACTCACGCTAACTAAGGTCTAATGATTTATTACCAAACCTTTAGCATCATAACCTTTAATAATTAGTATAAAACTATCTCTTAATATAATAATTCATCATTCTTAGTCATTTTCATTAGTCCTCGTATACATTGATGGCCACTCCCGTGGGCACATTTCAAGCGCGCATTTTTCAAAACACATTAGTACATTTTCTATGCAGCATTATTATACATTAGTTCATAAACATTTCATGTTAATATTGATTATATAAGCTACGCTCTCTCAGTCCCTCCTCTGATGACCTTTGTCATCACACAAAACCTTTCCCGTCTCAACTTTTCACTTTCCGCATTATGCGCATTTCAAAATTTTCCCCTTTGTGTGAGCTTTCCCAGATTTCATTAAACATTTTCTCCCTTTCATTTTCTTCATTTCTTTTGTTTAGTTTTGTCAGATTTCTTTTTATTCTTTCATTAACTTTGCATGATAACCATAATCCTAATAAACATATCAGGACAATCAATAGACCCCCTAATATTTTTGCAAGAACCCCATTCCAACTATTACTAAACCAATTCCCTACTCTGGTAATTCCTCTCCCAACTTTCTCCCAAACTCCAGGTTCCTTCAGTTCCTTCAAATCTGCACTATCTCTTGTTAGGTTAATAAGCATACCTCTAATCTTTTTGCTGTTATCTGGTATGAACGCACAACAATGGCGCACATTAAGCATCTTACAGACTCCACCACTCTTCGCTAAAAGAATGTAGAAAGCAAGCCGGTTTTGAAGAGTCATAGCTCTTTCCGCAGCAAGTTCAGTATCCATCAGGAGGATAGCCCCTGTGAAAGTTGTCTGTCAGCATGTTATCCACAATAGTAGACAACTTTCGAATCTTTATGGAGTTTAAGATAACCCCTACTGAAGGAATTATGGCTCCAAATATGTCACCAACGACAGCAGCCGCTGTCTCTTTCTTTTGTCTAGTACGTTGTAATTCAGACATTTTAGGAATTTGCTTTAAGTCATCAATCTGGTAGATCTTTGGGAAAACTATTCCCAAATAACATGTCCCATACCATCCTTTAGGAAGACGGTAATAAGCATTAAGCCCAGATATATAATAGATCCCAGGGATCGCTGGATCCTGTTCATTTAACATGAATGTCTATTTACTCTGAAACAGAAACACATGCCTGCACTCACTCGTTCCCACAAATAAAGTGTCATGCTCAGATTTTGGCTTATATATACAAAGCCTACCTAAAAGTAAGGCATGTATAGCTAATTTGCCCTGTGTCTTTATTGCGGTGTAAGCATAATCATTTGCAAGCGTGCGTTTTTCTAACCCTTTTTCTAGCCTTTCCTTTAATGCCTTTCGTCAATCATCAGTGTGATCTAAGAAGCTCTGCTCTACAGGTGTTAGTAAGCAGGTTAGATTACTGCGGTGTGCATAAGCTGTCCCAAATGTCAGTGTCGGCTCAAAGAAACCCCTAACTAATTTTATGCTGTGTTCTTTAGCTAATTTGTTTAGAAACTCAATCACAGGCACAAAACAAAACACTACATTTAAGTTAGAGTAGAAGTATTGCACATGTTCTTGATCATAGAATCTTGTTAATAGCAAGCTACAGCTTATCCTGTATGTTAGTAGCAGACTATGGTAAGTAACCCCTTCTTGTACTGACAAATAAATCTTTGTGCATACATAACAATTCTTTGCATCCATTGTGTCAACATACTCATCCAGCAAGCGATAGAAGACATTAGTAGATAGTCCACTTTTTGAATTAGTTCCCTCATGTAAGTATTTTGCATCCTGCTCAAACTTCTCCCATGGTGTTAATGTAGCAGTCTCAGAATTCGAAGCATTGTTAGTCACTTTCTTATCTATCCATGACATTCCCACAATCACACCTATAATTATTATTGCACACACAACACCTAGAATGGCACTCAACCAACCACACATCCTATCCTTTTTACTATTAGTTTTTGTGTAACTCATGATCTGTAAAGAATCAGATAGCAGAATAATACAAAGCAAACAATCAACTTGAGGACGTTATAAAAGCCAATTAAAAAAAAAAATAATAATCTCAATGCAAAGTCTCTATTTCTCAGCAATTATTTACAGCGTTTTACTCAGTCCAGGACCCTTTTTGTCAAATCAGGTTTAGCAGTTTGTAATAATCGTTTTTTCAAAGTCAATTCAGGTTTTCAGTGTCACATCCGGTAATTTATCAGTCTTTTTTTGGTTTTTTTTCAGCTTTTCAGCTTTCAATTTCAATTTCAATTTAACACAGTCTCTTTCTAAAGTTGAATTCAGGTGCCGTAGTATTGACCTGGTGATCAAAACAGAATGCCAAGAATTCTTGTTGCCATTCAGCTGATGTTCCATACGCCCATTCAGGACCTGCGTACCTTCTGTTTGCGACTCTTTTTCTTTTCAGTTTGCGTTCACTCTGCAACTCTCCTTCACTGAGATCCTTTTTTCTGGTTGTATCAACTTCTTCCTCTATTGTGTCTCCAGGGACCACTTTCTCTATTGCCGTTTGTGGCTCCGGCCAGTTATCTCCTTTACGTGTTTTTGTCCTGCTTGGCCTTTCAGAACGTTGAACAGTGCCCTCCTCTTGTGCTATGGTGTTTTCTCTTGATGGACCTGCAAGCAGCTCAAGAGGAGTCAGTGCACTTTGACCTCCCTCTGATTCCTCCCCCTCACCTTCAGGGTCTGTTATGGGCTCGACTTCAAACCTGTATCCGTCTGCTTCTGGGAGAACCTCTCTTTGTGTCGGTTCTCCTGTTACCTCATCTGAGATAGGCTCACTGTCACTTCTCTCGGACTCGTTTACTGTTTGAGGGACTAAGCCATCCTCAGCAGACTCTCCTTCAGTCTTAGTTCCCCTTTGAATACTCTCCGTCCCTGAGACTTCCTTCTCTGCAGTTGTTGTTTTGGACACTTCAAGTTCCTCATCAGTTGGACACGTCACCTTCTTTGTGTGACTGGCATGTATCCAGTTTGGAACACCAGCACATTTCAAAGCAGTGGTTATTGTCAGTATCACTTGATATGGTCCCTTCCAGCGCGGCTCCAAACACTACTTCCTCGCGTGTTTCTTGACAGCCACCCAGTCACCGTCTTTCAGGGTGTGACCTGGATCACTTATCGGTGGCAATGCGGTAGCGTCCACCTGGTGAGAGAAAGAGCGGACCACATCAGCCAGACCCTTGCAGTAGTCCAACACCATATCATCCGTGATATTCACAAGAGCATTTGCAGGCACTGCGGGCTATCGCATAGCTCAACACATTAGAATCTCGTGTGGAGATAGCCCTGTTTTCTTGTCAGGTGTGTTTCTCATTGACATCAGTACTAAAAGCAAGGCATCTGGCCACTTCAAATTAGTAGCTGGGCACATTTTTGCCATTCTCAACTTTAAGGTGCCATTCATCTGTTCCACTAGTCCTGATGCTTCAGGGCGATAGCTACAATGCAGCTTCTGCTCAATGTTCAATGCAGCACACAAGAGCTTAATCACCTCATTGTCGAAGTGTCTGCACCTATCTGATTCTAAAGAGATCAGGAATCCGAAATGTGGTATTAACTCCCTAAGCAACAGCTTTTCTACTGTGAGGCTGTCATTTCTACGTGTAGGGTAAGCTTCAATCCAGTGACTGAAAACACATACAATCACCAACACATACCTCAAGCCTCCACAAACAGGCATCTCAATAAAATCCATCTGCATCTTGCTAAACGGACCTCCAGCTCTCCCTATGTGGTTCAAAGTCACCAAGGTCCCTTTTGCTGCATTCATCTGTTGACAGATGATGCACCTATGACAGATATTCTCTGCGGCTTGTCTGAATTTCGGATTGAACCAATCGATTTTGAACAACCTGATCATTAGGTCTCTCCCAAGAAGTGCTTAAACATGGTAAAACCTTGCAAACTACGACAAAAGACTGTTTGGCAAAACCATTTTCCCCTCCTCTGAGACCCACAAGACATTTGTATGCATTGCATTCTTTGCCAGGAGCGTTAGTCCTCTCTGGTAGCAGGTCCCTGCAGTGATCTTAGCTCATCTAATGTATCAACATCTCTTAATGCAAAGTTTAAGCATGTTTCATTTTCAGTTTCAGGTAACAATTCCCATTGATGTCTGAACGATATACAGTTCAATGCACAAAACATTGCGACTTGATCTGCATAGCCGTTTCCCATTGACACAAAGTCTTGTGACTTAACTAGAGCATTGCATTTCACCACGGCAATTTCAAGAGGTAACTGAATCGCATGCAACAAATCCTTAATCTTTTCACCATTATTCACTGGTGAACCAGAAGAGGTCATGATAGTGACTTTCAGGTTCTCAGCTGCGTGGCATGCCTTAGTAAGGGCAATTAATTCAGCCACTTGTGCAGAGTACACTCTTTCGAGCCAGGAAGCTTCTAGAATACCTGTGATTGTACACACGGCATACCCAGCTCTCAGTACTCCTACTGAGTCTCTCAAGCATGAACCATCAACAAACATAATGTAGTCATTTTCTTCTAACTGGGTATCTTTGATGTCAGGTCTTGGTTTGGGGAACAGTTCTGTTACCTCAAGACAATCATGTCCTACTTCCTCAGCATTATTAATGTCTGCATTTTCAATAGGATGTAAAGTTGCCCGGTTCAATACAGTACATCTCTCGAGGGACACATTTGGTGACCCCAGTATGATTGTCTCATACTTAGTCAACCTAGCATTTGTCATGTGCTGCGTCTTGGTTCGGGTTAACAGAATTTCAACTGAATGTGGAACCATTACTGTTAAGGGATGTCCCATCACTATGCCTTCACACTGTGTGAGGCTTTGACCAACTGCTGCAACTGCACGCAAACAACCCGGTAAGGCTGCTGCGACTGGGTCCAAAGTAGCTGAAAATTATGCTACTGGGCGGTTTGCACCTCCATGGACCTGTGTTAAGACAGGCAAAGAACAAGCATGTAGTCAGGCATACCTAAAGCTGGTGCCCTGCACATACATTCTCTCAATTCCATGAATGCCTCCATCTATTTCTCGGACATGATTATGGTACCCGGGTCATCCTGGACCTCTTTAGCTGTCAGTTTCACTAATGGTTTAGAGATAATTGAGAAGTTGGGAATCCACTGACGACAGTAACCCACCATTCCCAGAAACATCCTGACATCTCTCTTGGTTGTCGGGGGATTCATCTGCAGTATGGCTGTCACCCTTTCTTTGGATATTCTCCTGGAACCTTTTTCAATCAAGTGACCTAAGTACTTTACCTCTTTCTGACAGTATTGCAGCTTCTTTGGGGACACTTTGGGGGTCATTCCTACCCTGGCGGTCCGAGACCGCCATGGTAGGGGACGGAGGAAGCACCGCCAACAGGCTGGCGGTGCTTCTGGGGCTATTCTGACTGCGGCGGTAAAGCCGCGGTCAGAAAAGGGAAGCCGGCGGTTTCCCGCCAGCTTCCCGCTGCCCCTGTGAATCCTCCATGCGGCGCTGCAAGCAGCGCCGCCATGGGGATTCCGACCCCCTTCCCGCCAGCCTGGTTCTGGCGGTTTTCACCGCCAGAACCTGGCTGGTGGGAACGGGTGTCATGGGGCCCCTGGGGGCCCCTGCAGTGCCCATGCCACTGGCATGGGCACTGCAGGGGCCCCCTAACAGGGCCCCACATTGATTTTCAGTGTCTGCTTGGCAGACACTGAAAATCGCGACGGGTGCAACTGCACCCGTCGCACACCAGCAACTCCGCCGGCTCTATTCGGAGCCGGCTTTCTCGTTGCTGGTGCTTTCCCGCTGGGCGGACGGGCGGCCTTTTGGCGGTCGCCCGCCAGCCCAGCGGGAAAGACAGAATGACCGCCGCGGTCTTTTGACCGCGGTGCGGTCGTTTGACCGCGGTACGGTCTTCTGGCGGTTCCCGCCAGGCGGGCGGCGACCGCCGCCCGCCAAGGTAGGAATGACCGCCTTTATGTCCGTTCTTTCCCAAATGGTTCTGTAAGGCAATTGTGTCATACCTGCAGTCATCTTTTGTTCTGGACGCAATCAACAAATTATCAATACACTGCACTAGAGTCGAACTGAAAGGCAGTTCTAACGACTCCAAATCCTTCTTCAAAATCTGATTGAAGATGGAAGGTGACTTCTACACCAACTGTACACCTTATCCAAGAACTTAAAACTGAAGAGAAATGGGCTGCCCTCATGAAGAGGCACCGAAAAGAATGCTTGAGACAGGTCCACAACTGTGAACCATTCGGCATCACACGGAACCTGAAACATAATCACTGCTGGATTTGCCACTATGGGGCAGCATTTTATCACAATCTCGTCTATTTTCCTCAAATCTTGGACAATTCGAACCTTCCCACAAGGCTTTTTCAGACCCATTATTGGCGAATTACACGGGCTACTCAGTACCTCTTTCAGAACCCCTTGCTTCACAAAGTCTGCAATTATCTACGATGCATGAATGAGGACGTCTTGTGCCATGTGGTACTGCAGTACCTGAGGAAACACTGCATTTGGCTTTACCTGTACTTTAACTGGTTCTACTCCTTTTATCAGTCCCACTTCTTTTCTTGTCAGGTCCCACACTTTCTCTGTCACTGTTCCCTGCAACTCAGGTGGTAAGTCAGTCACTGTAAGCATCGGGAATAAGGTTATCAAAGGGTATTCCTCATTTGCAGTCTCCGTCTCTAACTCTAGAAACTGGCCATCGTTCCCTTCATCATCACTGTTTGTCTGCACTTCAATCCCTTCATAGGAACAGGTAATCGAACATCTTGTTTTGTACAATAAGTCTCTTCCCAGTAGGGATACAGGACTTGAATCACAGGCCACAGACCACAAATTTATGTAATCCCTGAAAGTTGCCAATCTCAACTTGGACCGGGTCTGTTATCGGATTTGTCAGGAACTGATTTGCTACTCCTACTACCCTTATGGTACGTCCTTAAAGTGGCAACTTCGGAACCTCTGCACTTCTAACTGTAGAGCGCGTTGCTCCTGTGTCAACCAGGAATGAGACCTTCTGTCCCATCACCTTTCCCTCTACATAGGGATCCCTCTGATCTACTTCTAGGGACGCTGCAAGCCTGCACTCCTCACTGTCTGAGCAATCATCAGACCATTCATCGTTTATTCCATCCTCACCACGCAATGGGAACTGTTGTACTGTGTTATTTTGACTCATCATTTGGCCTGTGACCTGTTGAGGAAGCATCACCTGTTGCTGTCCCAATGGAGCCAATGCCATTTGCATTTGCTGTCTATGTACCATGGGAACCTGCCGTTGTACTTGCTGCATCTGTGATGGTTGAACACGCAGCATTTACATTTACTGCACGGGCTGTAACCCCTGCATCTGGACCATGTTATTCTGGAAGTTTTGATTTTGGCCCCTCATCTTTGGACCCCTCACATTTTGAAAAGTACCGACATCATTGTTTTGTTGAACAACACCATCCTACACCACCATTGGGCATTCCCGCTTCCAATGCCCCAACCCCCCGCACGCATGACATGGTGACACCTTTTTCATCCCTTGCACATCATTTTGAACCACAACAGTATTCAGATCTGGACCACGGTTCATAAAACCTCGGCCTCTCGGTTGTGCCTGAAACATGCCATTCCCCTGCGGTTGAAGCTGTACCATCTGCTGAATTCCATTTGCCTGCATCACTGCCTGCACTGCCTTAATCTGCATCACCATCACATTCCCTTTCAACTTTCTCTGCTTCAACTCAATCTCGTCACTGCAGTGTTTCGCATACTGCAACACCTCATCAATCAGCTTCGCTTGCCAACAGATCAAATTATTCTAATCATCTGGCTAATCTCTGGTCTCAACCCTTCAACAAATCTGAACACAAGATGATTCATGTCTTTCGGTTCTATGGTCTTAGTGCCACTGTTGTGTTTGAACGCTTTCAACAATCTCTCATAGTAAGCATGAATCAACTCTTTGGCCTCCTGTGAGGTTCGATCAATCTTCTGCCAGCCAGTCACTTTCGGCGACACTTTCTGCTTCAAAAACTCAATCACTTTATGATAATACTTCATCACCTTCTCAGATGGTGCTCCAGTCACCTTATCGGTTCCTGTGTCGGCCAATCCACACCTCTCTTGCATTCAAGCCATAAATCAGGTGGAACTCAAACAGGGTATTCAAGTCCTCCCAAAGACATTTTGCAAGCTTTACAAACCTATCCGTTTGTTGGTACCACTATCGGTTTCTCCCTCAACCTGGGATAGTCATTTGTAAATGACAAAAAATCACCCCTAGACCACGGTACATGGACTAGCACCCCTCCGGCTGTTTCTCTCATTGGTAACATTTTTATTGTCCCCGTGTCTGGTGCGGCTTTAGCCTGCTTTGGTTCCGGACCATCACATTTTTCTTTATCTCTTTTCTTTGCCCATCTGCCTTCCCATTTATCTAAGGCTCCCCAAATTTGCGCACTTTGCAGTATTTCTTTAAGATGCGCTTTCATTCCGGTAGACCTCATGTGATCAGAATCTTTAGAATCAAAGTCTAATCTATAGCTTCTTTTCAAATGTTTAGTATTCTCAATGTCTATGCCGTATTTGTCTGCCAGGTTTGCCAACCTCTGGTGCACCTTGCTCACTTCTTTAGTGATTTTGGGGCAAAGATACCTCAATTCTGCTTCTGTGCATGACTCTAATCTGTTCACCCCCATTGTTCCTTCTACTAGTTCTGCAGCTTCCACACCCAGTCTCACAAAATGTAACTATTCATCCCTCTCTGACCTCTCTGCGGTCGCTGCTAACCACTCATTCAACTGTTGCGCGGAAAAGCCTTGCAACGAAATGTTGTCTGTGTCGTATTTGTACTCATTGTCTGTGAGGCAGCACACTTAACCCTGCTTGCCTCATTGTCTCCAAAGGAGCCCCAATCGGACTGAGGTCTAACAAAGACCTGAGTCTCTCTGCTGCTTGTTCTTTGGTGTCATTACTTGGGGAGTTCCCGTGAACCTTCCTCGTATTGCCTCTTGGGTCATTATTCCCTGATCACACACTCCAGGTATACCTTGCGCATACAGCGGTACTGGTGGACCAACAGTAATTGGCAATGATATAGCAGCTGGGGACTGACCAACCCCCAAACCCTGTGGAGCATTAACTCCCACAGCTTGATTCATTATGGGTGCTGTAGCTAGAGTCTTTTCTGCCCATTTCATTCTCCTTTCAAATTTTTGCTGTCTTTGTTGTATGGCCATTAAATCCCAGACTGCTAATGCCTCATACTGAGCTTTTCTCGGAGGCGGCTTTTGTACACTTAACAGCTACCTTAAGTTTTCTAAAATTCTTGTATTGAACATTCCATGCTCGGGAAACGCTAAACATCCCTCCTTCTCTGTTAATTTGCGCCACTGCTTCATCCAAAGACATGGCGTGACTCCCTTTTCCTCCATTACAATATAAGCTGGAGTACTCTCAGGCGGTGTAGGCTCCCCTTCACTCGCCATAATATATGTGACTCCATAGCGCATTGAAAAACGTAATTTTCGCGTCTTTTATTTTGTTTAAAATTAATCAGAAAGTGACTTTAATTCCAAGAACACTCTTCACCCACCTTTCTCAACCAATTGCCTCTCACGGATGGCTGCCAATCGGTGCGCGACCCTTCACAGCAACTGACCTATCCCAGCGCCGCACCACTGACGTCACACTCACACACACTGCGGCTGACAAAGTCTTGCGGCTTGTCCTCCTCACACAAAACGAATGCAATATATTACGAGCACCTTTAACAACAATAACTAAAATTTGCCGGTTTACTACAGGAAGGGTAACACAATCGCTTCAGAACTTTACAGAGATTTCACTTGAAGCCTCGGCCGCTACTCTCTCCTTCTCAGCTCCCGCACTCGCAAGCAGAATTTGACCCGCAAATCCGACTTGTCAATGACTTGTTCTAGTGCACTTTAGAACTTGCCAAATCTCCATCGAAGGTTTCACTCACACAATTTGACTCAAACCTGACCTGTCAACCACGCCCGATTGACCTATTAAACCGCACAAATTACAACATAAACCCAAGTGTCTCCTACACTTGTCAATATACTCCGGAGTCTTAAACCACGACGGGTCCGTACTTCACCAAAAACCACGTGGATAATTTTGAGCACAAAGCGCCACACTCACATGAAGTTCACTGACTTCCCTACTCTCATACTACGGAGTACGCCCACACCTACTAAAACAGCAATACCTGGCCTAAACACACAGACTTCACAAAACACCTGCAATATGCATAAGCTGAGCAAGCACAATTTCTATACCACACATGCTAAAACGCCGAGAACATACCCAACTCACTTAGGCAGGCTCAGAGATTCCGGGAAAGTCATGGGAAATTTAGAAACACATCATACCTCCAATTTGCATTATCTCGAAAAACAAGTCTAAACAATAATTCTCTGTCCACGGCCCCAAAGGGCCAAACCGTCGCTCTGCTACCAGAACTGATAACGCGTCCCTTTATGACCAATTTACTCACTTTGGGACTCGTTTTAGGCCAATGAAACTTTTGACCTTGATTGTAGACACCTTAGGACGAGATAGTTAATCAACATGTCAATCAATACGTCAATAATGTCATCAATATTTATTATAACAATGCAATTCACCTTAGTCAATGACATTTAATAAGACTCAGAAACCACCATGACCTTTCAGTCGTGAATAACCACACCAGTTTAGTATGAATTTTGTGATATTTATTCCCTATTGATTACAATGCTACTAATAAGTTTATTAGTCTCAAAACCATGAGACACGTTAGCATGGTCAAAATATGGTAACTCTGATAAGATTTCATCAAAGCAAGAATCACAAATATTAGAACATAACACGGCGTCAACATAGGTTATCCTTAGCAGAGTAACATTATCTCATTACTTCAACAAAGCATAGATTCGGTCATTTGCGTCAGTTTAGTGAGTCCCTGTCCTAACCTCAAATTAGCATTGGCATGTTGGGCTTCATGCAAAACAATTTAGTAACACCTATTTGGAAAAAACATCTACCTATGGTCTCTGTCAAAAGAAGCAGTTGGTACCTAGAAAGGAAAAGCAAAGAGACAATTACAATTTCATTGTCATATAGTTACCCTCCGTTTTGGGTCAGCACTGAGGTTCGGTCTTCGTCTTCAGGACATCAGTTGGTTCGCCATCAGCCAGGAACTCAGCTCAGGCAGAAAGGGCAAAAGGGTACTTCCCTCATAAGGAGGTAAAGTATAAATGGGCAATCTAAGGGCAAGGATGGTTCTAAGTAAAATTAGCAAGGCACTAAGCAAAGTGACAAAGTATCTGGATCATAGCAAATCGCATCAGCATCTCCCCTCGCTCTATCTCCTATTCTCTCCTGTTCTAATTCACTTCTTTGTGTCAAGGGTTTTTATCCCTTTTTCGTCGTACATTCCCCTAAAATTTGGTTGGACAAGGGGTTGCACCCTACTATCTCCCTCCAATAGATTTCAGATTACTTCATCAAATTTGTCACCCCATAACAGTTCTCGCGTAGTTTATTGGTCCTTATGATTGACGTCTTTAGCGGGTGGAATGTCCGGTATGATTTCATACTCTCGTGGTCCTTTGCACATCTTCAGTCAATGGCTCCATTGTCTGTACCGGTTCAGGCGACCTTGTACCTGCTACTGGTCTACAGTGTTGCATTCAGCTAAAATGTTTCTACAAGCAAGTCGAATTTCATGAGAACGGATCTACTACAGTTACATTCAGCTTCTAGTTTGAAGAAAAACAAGAGTTCATGTCCTTTAGCAAGTCAGTACACTGCAGTTTAGAGAAACACATTTAATATGAGAGTCAGGCAGCTAGGCCTCGACTCATGCTACGGTCTAATGATTTATTAGCAAACTTTTAGCATCATAACCTTTAATAATTAGTATAAAACTATCTCTTAATATAATAATTCATCATTATTAGTCATTTTCATTAGTCCCTATATACTTTGGTGGCCACTCTCCGTGGGCACTTTTCAAGCGTGCATTTTGCAAAACACATTAGTACATTTTCTATGCAGCATTATTATACATTAGTTCATAAACATTTCATGTTAATGGTAATTATATAAGCTACGCTCTCTCATAGTCATGAAAGGTACAATAGCAGGGGCACCTAGTGCTAGGACAGATGGAGGAGCCGGATTTAGAGGGGATCCTGACTTCAAAGTCGTAAGGGATTGCCATACCGTGTCTTCTGATACTGGGGGGAATTCCATCAGGGTAGCGGCACAGCCGCAATTGCTGTGCCTTTAACTCCAGAGACTGATCTGCCACCATGGGCAGAGTCGAATAGATATCTAGCACCTATTTTTGAAAAAAGAGTGCCAGCTTATTACTATGCTCTTGAGAGGCCTCTACTGAGGGTCCATTTTGTGGTGGCAGGGAGATTTCTGTGAAAATCTGAAAAATCTCCTTCGGGGAGTTTGAAGCTATTTTAATTTTATTAGCGTAACATGTCAATTGAGGCAGTTTAATCTCAGCGTGGTAGGTCCTAATGGCTCTATTATATGCTTGTTTCAGAGAGTCATCATATGATCTACGCCAGATTCTTTCTGATTTCTTCCATTCTTTTTTTAGAAGTTGAAGATGGGGGAAAAGCATGGAGCACCTTTACTCCTATGTAATCTGGCTTTGGTGGAACAGGGTATCTGCATGTCCAAGCTATTGATGATCCAACTTGTAAATGAGTCAAGCATGTCCATGGTATTGTGCTTAATGTGAGGTTTCAGCCTCTCCAGAGCGCTAATCCAGGCCTTCACCTTAAGGTTATGCCATCGACGGCACGGAAGAGCTATATTATGGGAATCAATTTTAGTGCTCAGAGTTGCTAGATTAAGGGTTATCAGAAAGTGGTTAGACCAGGCCAGTGGAATCGGGGGGAGGCACTCAAACCACTAAGATTTGAAAAAACTAAGGGGGTCATTCCGAGGGCCGGGGACCGCGGAAGCACCGCCAGCAGGCTGGCGGTGCTTCCTGGGCTATTCTGACCGCGGCGGTAAAGCCGCGGTCAGAAAAGGGGAACCGGTGGTTTCCCGCCGGTTTTCCCCTGGCCCAGGGAATCCTCCATGGCGGCGCTGCTTGCAGCGCCGCCATGGGGATTCCGACCCCCTTCCCGCCACCCTGTTTCTGGCGGTTCTTACCGCCAGGAACAGGATGGCGGGAACGGGTGTCGTGGGGCCCCCTAACAGGGCCCCACAAAGATTTTCACTGTCTGCTTAGCAGACAGTGAAAATCGCGACGGGTGCCACTGCAACTCCATTCGGAGCCGGCTTTCCCGCTGGGCCGGCGGGCGAGCTTTTGGCAGTCGCCCACCGCCCCAGCGGGAAAGCCAGAATGGCCGCCGCGGTCTCCTGACCGCGGAGCGGTCATTCGGCGGTAACCGCATGGCGGGCGGCGACCGCCGCCCGCCGCGGTCAGAATGACCGCCTAAGTCAATAGTATGGCCCTTTGAGTGCTTGGGACCTTGTATCAGTTGTACTAGGCCAAGTGCTTCCATGTCCATTGTAAGGGATCTAGCAGCAGAATTATTTAAATCCTCTGCATGAATGTTAAAGTCACCCAGTAACATAAAATTGGGTTTTATGCACACTAAATCCCCAATGTGCTCAGATACAGAATGTAAAAAAAATTCAGGTGAGCCTGGGGGACGATACACCAAGGCCCCTGAAAACGTGAATGTGGGGTTGAATGAAATACTGAAGGACTTACTTTCTCATCCAGTGAATTGCATGGGGTGTGTGATCACCTTAACACTGTCTCAATATATAATGGTGATACCACTGCCTCTGGCTGACACTCTGTCCAGCCTATTTATCATATAACCCTGAGGTAGGACCAAGGCAATGTCAGGTATAGAGCCCTCATGAAGCCAAGTTTCAGTAAGGAACAGGACTGTCGGAGCAAGATCCTCTAGCAATAAGTGAATGTCCAATTTATGCGCTGCCAAAGAACGACAGTTTGCTAGGAGAGAGGTGCAGTTGTTTCTCTTCTGAGATATCTGATCGTTATTGCTCCAGATGAGACAGGGGGACCAATTACTTTCTGCACAAAAGCCCAGATGGATTGAAGGGACCATATTTTGTGTACACTGAACAGGCCCACAAGGGAAAACGTGGGACATGATCAGATTGGATGTCAGGGACTCAGTAGAGCCGCTTATCCTCTGACCAGCCGTAAAAAAGGAGGAGTCCTTCCTTTCAGTATAACCTTCACATAAAAACTATTTAGCAAGAATACAAACACAAAGTTAAAAGGCACAAATTATCACACAACTTTAAAAATCCAGTTACTAAAAGTATAAATCTGGTGGCCAAAGTTGACTCACACTATTCTAATCCTATATAGCAAACCTCATTTTATGTGCTGGTGAAACTATAACAGGAATTTTTAAAAGCTGTGTTGGGATCTACATATGCCGTTCATAACCGAACCAGGAGACTTGTAGACACCATTGTTTTTACCCTTGTTCTTAGTCTGCGTGTGTGTATTGTTATGTTTTTGTGCTTGTTGATAATTGCGTTTGAATGCTCCAGTACTGAGGTGGTCATTATTAACATGGCGGTCTGGACCGCCACGCCAGCGGTGGCAGTCTTTACCACCAATGGCAGGCAGTCCAAACCGCCATATTCTGAACACAGTAGTGAACTGGCTCCAAAGCAGCCAGTTCACTACCACCCACCGCCAGGCCAGATTCGACCGCCTGGCCGACTGTGGGCACATTTGATCCGGCAGTGGATGCCGGACCGACGGTGGGATTTTGATCCCATTTCCATCAGGGATTTCCTGGCGAGATACCCCGCCAGGTAATCCCTGGTGGAAAGCATAAAGGTGACAGGAATAATCATTCCTGTCACCTATATGTGACACTCCAGGCTCCCCCTTGCCACTACACCTACCCCCTCAAACTCCTAGACCTGCCCCCACCCCGAACCCCGAAAACCGACCCCCCCAACCCTCCACCCACAAACCCCATGTAGGTCCCCCAATCCGACCCTCACCATCCCCCACCCCCACTCCGACATACAGGTCCCCCAAAACCCTAACCCCCCCACATCCACATGCACCCATTCACCTACATGCACACATGCATACATGAACTCAGACACACATCCCCCATACATATACTCACGCACACCCCATGCACTCACACACTCACACACACACACCCCTCCCCCTTCCCTCTCAGACAGCACTTACCTCTTCTGTCACGCTGCTCCGGGAGAGAATGGGCTCCCTGGATACTGCTCCGCAGCCATCGCCGCCTCTCCATACACCGCCAGGCCTATAACTGCTTCATTATAGGTGTGGCGGTGTATGGTCTAACGTGGCAGTGAGGGTGGAGCAGCATCCACTCCCGCCACCGACCGCCAGCATGGCGGCCCTCACCGCCATCAATGGCGGTGAGGCTCCATGCATCATTATTTGGCAGGATGCCAGCCACCGCCACTGGCGGTCTTCCATTGACCCCCGGCACGGTTGCATCCTGCCAAGTTCATAATAAGACCCTAAATTTGTAATGAAATGGTATCTCTTTAGAGCTGCCAGGGTACCTGGACCCCATCGAGAAACTCTCTCTTCACCTGTATACCTTCAACACACAGTTGCATGTTAAGGTTTCATCTTTAATGCCTATTCCTCTTACAGGGGACTGTTTTACTGCCAAAGAAAAATGATGGTCTTTCGTTTTTTTAAATCTAATCATTCAGAAACTGAATTCCATCTGTTTACTTCCACCCTTCTTTTGCTTTTCCTGCCCAGTCTTGGCTTTCAATTATTTCCACTTTGACTGAATCCATGGATATCAATTCACTAAAATGTCATAATTTAGGAGTTTCCAAAAGTCACAGTTTGGTTTGCCACTTTACAACCCCTGGTCTCTAGAGGTTGCAAAATCACCTGTCAAAAGGACAGTCATGGTTCAACCTTATGGGCATTCGAGCTTCAACCTCATAGTTTTATGCCAACTTTTGTAATTCATCTCACATTGAGTAATAATCTATTATTCTCTATTTGTGCAATAAAAAATGGAGCTCCAAGAGCTGGAGTGTGACCTTTTCTGGCCGCTGAGGTGATCAAAATAAAATGCTCTTAAATGTATTTTGTATGCATGCGTGCAGGTGAGAGTGTGTGTGTGAGAGAGAGTGCATGTGTATGTTGAGCATATGCTTGTTTTTATGCGTCAGACTGAAGTACCCCAAAAGGGACGGGTATAAAGCTCCAATTAAACTCAGTCACCGGTAGTGACTCTGGACTGCATTGCAGTCCATCATTCTTTTGACTGACATGCTACCTCAGTCAGGAAACATTAATGTTGAAATCAGTCTTAATCCTCCTCCTATACGAACATTCAAACGCAAAGTACCAGGGCAGACTCTCTCTGAATGGGAACACAAGAAACCCAAGGTGAGATCAGCCTCTTCATTCGGGTGTGGCTTAAGTCCTATGGCACAGTGACCCACATATGGGCCTACCCATCTCACGTAAGACATTGCACAGAAGTACTGGAAAAAGTGATGGATACAATGCTCACATTAATCTCAGCAACTAGTAATTATTTTTCAGGATTAATTTCACTCTATTGATCTTCTGCCCACCACATCATCTCATACAGGAACCAGCCATATTCTATTTTTGTATGTTTGAGCATGTGGGTGTACGTTGAAGTGGACAAGTGAGAGTGAGCGAGAGGCAGTGAAGGAGAATGAGCGACACTGAGTGTCATTATGTGTCAGTGAGCATGAATGAGCCAGTGAGAATGAGTTAGTGAGAGAAAGTGATTACAAGTGAGTGAATGTGAGTGAGTGACAATAAATTAGTAAGATTGAGTGTTAGGGAGTGTTAGGGTGTGTGAGGGAGTGTACATGAGAATGAGTATGATTGAGTATGAGTCTAAGTGAGTAACAGTGAATGGATGTGTGTGTGAATGAGTGAGAATGAGAATGAATGAGTGAAAGAGTGCTAGTGAGTGTGAGTGAGAGAATGTGCTTGAGTCATAATCAGTGTGAGTGAGTGAGTGAATGACTGCTTATGAGTGACAGATGGCGATTGAGAGTTAGCGCAAGAGTGAGCACGAATAAATGATTGTAAGTGAGCAATGACTCTGAATGAGTGAATGTAAATAGATGTGAGTGAGAGTGTGGTGTTAAGCATGAGTATCTGCCTTTGGCCCTGGCATTCTGAAGGTAATACATAAGTTAGAGAGTCACCTGGGGCAAACTGGAATGAGTAAAAGCAACCCATGTGAGAGATTTAGCTCTGTCCATACACAAAGGAGCACCCAATATAAGTCAAAATAATACCTTTTCAGGCTTAGCGTGCTGCATAAATGATGCCGAAAAGAAGCAGAGAACTCTGGGTAGTTCTCAAGATTAGATGGAGAGCAGCTCCTATATAAAGCTCCCTACAACACCAGAGACACTCTGCATCTGCTCAGAGTTCTCCTCTTCTTTTTTGCAAACCTCTGTGAAGGGCTGTAATGATTGCATACACGCCCCTTCCTAATACCGAATCGGTATGTAGTCGCAAATCCAATTGGACTTGATACATACCAAAATGTATTTTTGCGATCGTAAACGGCCCGTATATATATATATATATATGTATATATATATATAAATATATATATATATATATATATATATATATATGTATATATATATATATATACACATATATATATATATATATATATATACATATATATATATATACACACACACACAGAAATATATATATATAAATGTGTGTGTATATATATATATGTATATATATATATGTATATACACACTAAATTATATATATATATATATATTACCAAGTGGCGCTCACCATTAGGTAGTTATAGTTAGGACCTAGTTTCTATAGAAAGAACCTTTTTGTTTTGCCTATAACTTGGGTGTTGCTTGATGAATCTTCACAAAAATTTCAAAGCTTATACTTTGCTAAGTTCAGCTTTTGTCTTGAAAATTTCTGGGTGATCTGTCAAGCGGGGCTGAGAAAGAGGGGGAGTCCCAAATGCATTTTCCCCATTCAGTTTTCCATAGGACCTTTAAAGACGCCTACAGCCCAAACCACTAAACTGAATTACACAAAAGTTGGCACAAACATAGATTCTGTTGAACAGATCACACTTTTTGTGGTTTGGTGTAAATCTGTTCAGTAGTTTCGGAGTAATTTAAGGCCAAACAATATGGATATATAGATACACAGATCCTCCGCCAATCTAGCAGGCCCCCTGCTGATATCTGATCGGCTGGGAACACTTTAACAAGGAAGTGTTGGTAGCCATCTTGGGACTCGGCTTCATCCGAGTCCCTGAAAAAAAGTCAAAAAAAAGAAAAGGGGCCAGGGTAGAATTACCCTTAGCCCTCGTGCTGGGGTTTCTAAGGGACCCTGCCAGGGCTAAAAAAAAATCTTTTTTAAATGTTATGATCGGATCCGTGGATCTGTCGTAAAAAAATTAAAAAAAAGAAGTGTGGGCTTCCACTCTTCGTTATCATAAAGCACCCGGGTGGGCCAAGTCCTGGGGGCATTTATTTACAAATGCAGGGGGCACCTCCCTGGGGCTTATAATTGATGTGCGGGGGGACGCATGTCCCCCCACTGCTCTGGAGACAGCCATCTCCCCAATGCTGTGATTACCACCTCTCTGGAGCTACAATAAATTAGGAGCAGGGGGGCACACAAACCCCCTGCACCCCGGGGACCACTACCTCCTGGGGCACATAGTTAATAATGTAAATGGGGCCCTTTTGGAGACCCCCATTAGCCCTGGGGACCACCACCTCCCTGGGGCTATGCAAACATTGGAGGAGGGCTACTTAGCCCCTCTCTTGGAGCCACAGGGCTGGCTCCTACTATGGCCCTGGGTGCCCACCCTCAGGAGATAGCTGTTTGTTCTTGCTTGGCTGCAGCTTATCAGCTGTAGCCAAACCACAGCAAAAACGTCGTTTTGACTTCGGGACCTGTAGAGCAGGTCCCACTGTGAAAATCCAAAGCTTTCATCTCTGAGATCCATTATTGCCATCCAATAAGTCTGCTCGCTCATGGTAGATCCTGACACCCAAGTAAAACACACATCTAGGGGCCCACTGCAGTGAGGCTAGGTCCTCCGGTGGTGGCAATCCTGCCCTGGGTACACCCAAGAATTCTGCCAATTCACCTTAAGGCCAGACAATCGCCCAAAGTCTTCCAGCATGCTCTTGGCCCTGGCTAGTTCCTCCTTGGAATTCTGTAAAAATAGCAACATGTCATCAGCATATAATGCTATTCTGTACCACTGCCCCCTTACTCTTAGTCCTCGATAACAGGTTCCCTCCCTCACCCTAGTTGGTAGGGGCTCCACGGCCAAAGCAAACAACAACGGGGACAACGGGCACCACTGTTGTGTCCCCCTCTCTAGTCTATAGCTCTGTGAGATTACCTTATTTGTTCGTAACCGCGCTGTTGGGTTTGTGTATAACAGATTAGTCCAGGCTATGAAGCCTCCTCCTAACCCTATTCGTGCCATCACTGCATACAGGAAGTCCCACTCCAGGCTGTCAAATGCCTTTTCTATATCCATAGCCTTAATCACCGCCCCATCATAGTCCAGGGCCTCTCGGTCTAGTGTGGAGAGTAGTAGACGTCTGATGTTGAGAGACGTGCTGCGCCCAGGAATGAATCCAGCCTAATCTGGGTGTACCAACTGTGGTATATGGGAGAGTAATTTTGTGGCAAGTATTTTACAAAGGATTTTGGAATCAACATTTAACATCTACAGTGGCCGATAGGCCTTATAATGCCAGGGAGGTCTGCTAGATTTCAAGAGAGGGACTATCAATGCTTCACAGGTTGTGTCTGGTAGTTGGCCCAACATTCTGGCTTTGATATATAGTTTCTCCAGTCTTTGTGGTAACTGACCTACATATGTGATCTACCATTCCGCTGTAAATCCGTCTGTCCACTGTGTTTTTCCCCTTGACATGCCCTTTATGGCTGCTTTTATCTCCTGCTGTGTAATATCCACCCCGGTTCCTCAGCCTCTGCGGGTGCCAGCTGCACTAGGCCAGCTGTGTCCAGATATGACTCTCCTGCCTCTTCCACCCAATCACTTGTGCTTCAGTATAACTGAGTGTAGTATCTAAGGAAACAATCATTTATTTCTTGCTGCCTAAACTCCCGGTCCCCTTCCTCTGTTTCTAATTCTAGGATTGGGGTCCCCCGCTGCGCTGGGTTGGCCAACCAGGCCAGTATGTTGCCCGATTTATCACTCTCCGCATACATAGATGCCATATACCCCTTATAGTCAAAATATATGAGCCTCTCTACCTTGATGACCACCTCTTCTTTCTTATCTAGCAAGGGCTGCTGTATATCTGGGTTTTCAGGCCTCTGTCGCTCAAGCTGACGCAATTCCTCCTCAGCCACCCATATTTCTTCTACCAAGGTTTTCCTTATTCCCATCCCCGCTGCTAAGCATTGTCCTCTGAGACTGATCTTAAATGCCTCCCACTCCATCAGCATGCTTGATTTCATCCCTTCTTTCTCTTTGAAATAGTCTTTTATACCTTGTCTAAGTGCCTCCCTGGTCGCTTGATCCTCAAGCATTACCGGTTTGAGCTTCCAGGTGGGTATCTGAGGACTAGGCTGGTGCCAGTTGCAACTAAGCATTATAGGATTATGGTCTGAAATTGTACGGGCTAGGTATTCCCCATTTGTCACTGTGCTATGCACATCAGAAGAGTATAGGAATGTATCAAGCCACACATAGAAGTTGTATAGGCTAAAGAAGTAGGAATAATTCCTGTCCTGGGGATCAGTTACACTCCATGAGTCTACTAGTATCCATTGTCCCTGCCAGTCGGAGAACACCCGTGCCAACCTTCTCACTGGTGCTTCTCTCAATGGAGGTTATGACCTATCTGCCTCTACATCCACCACACAGGTAAAGCCCCCCACCCCCTATCAGTATAGTGTGGGTCAGAAAATTTGTCAGGTGCCCTGATAGTCTTCCTATGAATGCATCCTGATCCAAATGTGGAGCATAAATGCTAATTATTGTCAGATCTCTGCCCTCCAGTCTCCCTCTTACTGCTACGTACCATCCCTCTGGGTCCACCACCTGCTTCATACACTGGAAAGGCACCCCTGCTTTTACCCATATGAGTACCCCTCTGGCAAAGGTAGATTAGCTAGTATAGTATGCTTGCCTTCGCCACCTGCGCTGCGGTGCCACACCCTCTGGGGCTGTCAGATGCGTCTCCTGCAATAGTGCTATGTGTATACCTCTTCTGTTGAGGTATGAAAAGACCTTGTACCTTTTAGAGATGTTATGCATGCCTCTGACATTTCAGGACATTACTTTGCAATTCGCTTGCAAAGCCATATCAACCTCAGGTTATTGAAATACTCTACTTGGTTGCTTCCAACCCTAGCACGTGCTCCCCGGTATCCCCCAAATGCAATCTCTGTGACCCCAAACATGTAGCCTCCCAATGTTCCAACTTCCCTCCCCTCCCCAAAGACAAATCAGACGTAACCCCCTGTCCAAACTCGTTCATCATCATCCCAAAAATGTGGAAGGTCCACATGAGTAACAGGGGGAAATCGTAGGTCAGTTCTTACAGCTCGAGCCCCCTACCCAGGGTCCAAAACAGGATTATACAGTTTAAGCAAATATCATGTGATCGTAGCATGCTCCTCCCTCTTCCAGAGAGGCTCAGTTCATGCCCGCCATATCTCTCAATTGGCATCATGTGGCAAGCATCCCTTATTCAGACTCTATATGATGTCATCTGCAGTTCCAGGGGTAACTTGAGGGAGTAGCATGGTGGAAGTGTTCGACCTGCTGGAGGCCGCATCTGAGTCAGAGCCTACTGCGCCACTGGTCTCTGTCCCTGTGGGGGACCTGTTGCCAGAGTCTCTCATGTTTGCTACTGCTTCGACCGTTCTTCTCTTTTCATCATGAGAGTCCGCTCTTGAGGGATCCCCCTGCCCCCTGTGGGTAGGTCCTTCTTCTTGGCTTGGTTCTCGCTAGAGGTCGTTCCTCACCCCCCTGGCTGGGTCCAGGTTGTGGATGGTTTTCTATCCAGTGCCAAACCTCCTGAGGGGTAGAGAAAAGTAGGGCTCCATCAGTTGTCACCACCCTGAGCCGTGCTGGAAATAGCATACTGTAAGTCATCCCCATCTGGCAGAGCCGTCTTTTGGCTTCAGTGAAAGTAGCTCGTCAATTTTTGCACTTCATGGGAAAAGTCATGGTTTATGTGCACTCTGATGTTGTCCACAGTTAGCTCCTCTTTCCGCCAGGCCTAGTCCACTATATAATCTGAGTCCTTGTAAGAGTCATTTTGCCACACTGAATGTGGTGGGGCTCCCAGCAGGGGCGGTCTACTCGGCATCCTATGTGCGCGTTCCAGGGCGAAGGATGGCGATAAGCCCTCCAGAGGGAACTGGGACCTAATACATTTTTCTAGAAATGTGAGCATAATTGTTTGACTCTATTCATTCTGGTAACCCTACTAAGCGAATGTTATTGCAGCAGGACCTTTTCTCTTCATCTTCAGCCCGCATCCCTAAGGTCTTTACTTTCGTTTCCATGGATGTCAGGTGGGTTGTAAGTTCTGTAACCACTGGGGGCAGCCCCGCCACCTCTCTTTCTTTCGAGGCAATGCGCTCCATCAATCTACGGTGATCATCTCTTAGCAGGCTCAGATCTGCCCCCAGCATATCTATTTTGGTCTCCAAGGGCTCTCTTGTCGCTGTTATAGCTTGGATGACACCCCGCATCGTTGGGCCTTGCTGCACCATTCCATCCTCTCCAGGTTCCTTGTTGAGCAGGGGGACAGTGTCTTTCTTCCTGGCAAATTTACCCATGCTTACTTCTGCCTCTCAGCAGCCCCTCACTCCGCGGTCGTGTCACTGGGTCCAGTTTCGTTGCCATTTATGACCAGTTAGGCGGAGGCCCTGTCAGTTTCCCTTTCTCTTCTGTTGTTCGTACAGTGGCTAGAGTGTCCCTTCAGCAGCGCCTTAGGTAGTGGCTTCCCCCTCTGTGCTCCCCCCGGCCGCGGATTCACCCCTTGATCATTTCTAGCATTAACTGGAGATGGGGGGTGCAGTGGTGTTGGCTGTGCTCCTGGTAGACAGTCCTGCACTCCCCGCGCATCTCCCTCTGTCTCCCTCGATCATGCAGCCTCAGGCCCCCAGCGCATGTCCCGCCAACTGAGCTCCTCTCTCTACCCTCTCTACCCTTCCAATCTCATCTCCTCCTGGGGACCTCGAGTTAGGGGTGTGCTGCTCCTGCTCATGCTCATGTGGCTCACCTCGGCTCCCCCTGGGGTTTCTCCACCTGGGGTGCAAGCCCGGGCCCACTCACTCAGTCTCAGGCCTGGTTGGGGCTCTCGCGTCCACCGTTATGCGATCCTCCGGCCACAGCCTCTCTCCCCATCTCGTCGCACTGGCTCCGCTCCACACCTCCTGCAGATGTTGCAGTGTGCTGCCAGGTTTCACTGTGGGTTCACGACACCCCACCAGTAGGGGCGCCGGGGTCAGCTCTGGAGCCATGCTGCCTCATCTAGGTAAGGCCCGCATTGCTCCCTCCATCTTCCTCGGCAATGTGGCCTCAGGCCCCCAGCGCCAGTTCCGCTGGACGATCTCTTCCCTCCTTCCTTCCTACCCATCCAATCCCATCTCCTCCTGGGATCTTCGGGGTAGGGGTGAGCTGCTCTTGCTCGTACTCCTCCGCAGCTCGCTCGACTCCTCGTGGGCTTCTCCACCCAGGGTATCGCGGCCGGGCCCACTCACTTGGTCTCGGGCCCGGTCAAGGCTCCTGAATCCGCCATTTTGTGCTCCTCTGGATGGTGCCTCTTTTCCCGTCTCATCGTGCTGGCTCAGCTACGCGCTGCCGGGTTTCCTTGCGGGCTCTCACCACTCCAACAGGATTTTACACCTGGATGCACGCTTGGATTCAGCAGTTTTGGGGACCCACAGCTCGGAAGCTCTTTAGCTTCTGCCACCACCATCAACCTCAGGTCACAGCCCCCTTAGCCCCAACTCTTTTTAATCTTTTTCTAGCCAATTTACTGATAAGTTTAGCACAAGTAAGTTACCATGCTGAAAAATTGAGGAACATCCCATTGCCATGCCTGATGTATGCAAACTATCTGATCCTTCTCAGTCAAACAAAAATAGGACTTCAAAGGCTCTTGAACACCACAGTTGAATACTCCACTGCCAACGCCTTTTAGAAAGCCTCATTGGCAGTCCAATTTGTGCTCCCGGGGACCAATCAAAAAGAAGACATGTCGGAATACAAGTACCTGAGAGTGCTCCCAAACAGTAAGGAGACTTCTGGAGCAGACATGATGGAAATCTCATTCCCTTACTGCTGCACTTAAGCATATTAAAACTGCCACAGGTTTGCCGACCTACTTACCGTTGCTGATAATAATCCAGGAAGAACCAATTTCTACCATCACCAATGGCAGTGAAACCTTGAGGGGCCGAGGTGGACTCCATCTGGAGAAAATCATCACCAGACAGTTTAAATCGCTGTTTGCTTTACTAGCTAATTCGTCACCAGCCCAAGTACGCCTCAAATTTAGTTTCATCAGGCAATCAATAGCGAGGGAGGGTGCGTTTATCAAACTGTGCTACAAACTAAAGGAGGCAAGCGCAGCAACACTAGGCTCCCTTCTCTGGATAGACTGGAACGGCAGATTCTAGTCCACAGCCAGGGTTTACCTCGACAGTTCCTTGTAGGTATTTTGGACCAATGGGATTCCTTCAGCTCCTACCATCAAATGAAAATAACGGTTAATAAAAATGTTAAGATTCACTCTCTATTAGCAGACAATGAGCTATTTGCAAAGAGTCGTCTTATACTGAACTAACTCCCCAATTATATATGGGCAAAGCCACTGAACCACAACTGAAAGGACCTTCATGAAATACCGAATAGGATGCTTGCATCATATCCGTACATTCCCCCACTGAAGTGTACAAACATGACTGAGTTATGCCAACTTTGTGGTCTAGCCCCTAAGACACTGATTCATCAGATATGCCTCTGTAAAGACAACATTCAAGAACAGAAAATAATTCTTAGCCTGCAATACTAGCTTGCTTTAATGTGATAGACATGCAACTTAGTTGCAGACTTGTGAAATATTTGGAGAAACCTGACCGGATGATTTCAGGCACCCTGGGCCTCAGGCAATCTCAGGTGATGCTCCTACAGCCCAGCCCCCCTGTGATCTGAATGCAATGTCTAACACAGGACACAAGAAAAGTAGTAAAGGACTCTAGGTGGACATATTGCAGAAGTCCAGCAGCAATTACACAAGACATTTAGGGGTTTGATGTAATTTCTGAGGCCTAACTGCACTGGAGTATGTGTGGAACAATTTGCCTCATTGTAATTTTTTAATTGCTTACATACCTGAGAGACTGTAATTCTTCTTATATAGTTACTCTTTTAAAAACATGGCAGAGGTTTAGCTTCTGGCAGAAGTTTTTACTTACCAAAATGTAAAATGTTTACAACCTATTTCATATCCATGAGATTGCACTTTTTCACACTCACTTTAGAAAATTGAGGGCACTCCTTAACTTTGATAACTTTTTTTATGTAGCTGCTAAATACAGACTGATTCATCTAGTGTCAAACTTCTTTGTGACAAAAGCCAGTTTTGCTGCTAAATTGCACTTGAAGATGCGTTGAGGCATTTTAAGCAATGGTAAGCATACTCATAGTTCTGAGCTGTTGACGCTGTTGAAAGTTTTAATTGTAAAAAGTTTAATTAACTGATCAATAATCTCTCTTAAAAAAGTGCAGTGAACGTTTGATGCTTAGGGAGTGTTGGGTGCAGGGCCTTTCCAGTCAGAGTTCTTATGAAGACTGGATGCAGGTTCTGGTTGGAGGCTCTTGCTGAGATGTCATGACTGATGCCATCAATGATGTCATTTAACATGTCACGAATAATGTATTATGTGAGGTCATAAGCAGTGCATAATGGGACGTAAGTTATACTTAGTTCAATAAGCTCTAACCGGTTTTAAAGTTACGCTATACTTAGGTGAAAACTTCAGTTAAAATGTAATATTTTAAATTTAAAAAACAATGGATTTCAGCACTTATAGGTTACTGAGAGAACTAGAACTTGGGCCCCCACCATGTTCTGCTTATGAATGACATCATTGACCTCATTGATGACATCACTGATAACATCTCAAATGACAGCTTTGATGACAACTCTGGGCACACTGGGGCACATGTCCTTTTAAAAACCAACAAATTTAAAAAAAAACGAATGTTCCCACAGGCGGGTATGAAACGCCCAGCCTATAAAGACCATTGTTTTTTTCACAAAAACAAGTATTTACTTTGAAGATTGTTATTTAATAAAGAAAACAATTTGCTGAGACAGAAAACATCTCCCAGCCGGGTAATGTTTTCTGTTTTCAGTATAGCAGTTAGAGCAGCAGCTACACCAAGGGCTTGAGACTTTCCAGCCTAGCAGGTAGGGATCTCTAGCTATGGTGGGCAGTCTTCTTCGAGGGGAGCAGAAGATAGACCATCCATTGACCTTGCCGACTGGAGGCCCATAGTCTTAGTGACTGTACTTGAATTTCCTTATTCACAAAATTACAGCTTTCCTCCAGCCAGTATCATATGCATCAAGCTCCACTGAGCTTCTTCCTTATATTTTCCAGGCCAAAAATCTGAGAGACTGCTTATGAGCACACTGGTAGCTGTAGCGGTAATGTCTGCGACAGTCATAGCATTACCCTCAGCCCTTACCACCATACGTACTGGATGATCATTCATTTTGGTGAATTGTGGCAGCATTGTTACCAACACTCATTTCCGTCCCTCAAGTCAAGATCCACCAGCTACTGGAAACCTATAAGAACATTAGTGGGAGGTGTGTGGTACTAGCTCACACCGACTGGTAATGACTTTGAATGCTGTAATACATTAGGTCAGCATTGGTGTGCTCTAAATCCCTCCTTGGAGTTACCGATAAAGGAATTACCAGCACCATCAGAAACGTGAATGGGGACAGTACTGCAATACAGCTAAAGGAACTGATTAACTACATTTGGCAAAATGGTCAAAATGAGAAACACATCTCCTTTGCAAAGATTTCCTGGTTGCATAATAAAGCCAGTAGAGATTCCTTCAGCGCTCTGCATTACATAACAACTACAACCAATATATAGTATTCCTTTTGCTTATAATTACTGTGGGTATGCAATACAGATTTTAAAAAGGAAAAACTATTAGAGGAAGTTCTGTTTGCTCTATTTTGTGTCACAGAGGCAAAACAATCAGTGTAACCCACCATTTGTGCACCAATCATTGCGAGTTATTTCAGTGTACAAAATACCATCCGACTAAACAAGCTGTCCTAAAATCATATATTTTCCAACAGGTTGAAGTGCCAGAGACCGTTGCCCAGAGTGCAGGTGTTTCTACAAATTCATTATTTTTGGAAAAATCAAAGCGTTGAGTGGTTTTCTGACTGACACTTAAGTAATTGATGTGTTTGAAAACACTCTTCTATTATGCTCTGAAATTCAAGAGGGCTTTTGTTTTGAATTTCAATTAACACTTTTCATCTTTTGTGTCTTAGAAGTTAGTTTAGGTTGAAAAAGTAGTTTTACAGCTTTCATCTCTGCGTGGAAAATGAGATGAAAGGACTGACTGAAAACAAGTCATTTGTCTTCGGGGCATAAAGGGTGATCACAGGAAAAGAGCAGCGCAGGTTCACCGTAATGCGTCAAAAACATGGCATTTAAATGCAATTTAGCGTATGTTTTGCTGATTATGCTGGCACGTATTAAAGGTGAGATTGTTTATGGCAAAGTGATTTGATGTAGAGCAAATTAATGGCATCACCAAATTGGCTTTGAGGGCACTTCTTACAACCTATCACAAGGAAGGGTAATTGTGCTGAACTACATGCATGCTGATTTTACTTGCAAGTGAACTGTGGGATTAGGGAATACGTGTAGAATGGAGGAGTTGGGTCCAAGCCCACGACGCTGAGTACAGAGAGGCGCTTGGCTCTTTCTGTATGGCCGGACAAGTAGTTTATTTCACGGAAATTTCCCCGGCGGAATGGAGCCCCTAGAGGCGGGGTTTTAAGACAGGGGGGGCACTCCTTGTGCATCTGTCACAGCAGTTGACACATAGGCCCATATTTATACTTTTTTTGCGCCGCATTTGCATCATTTTTTGATGCAAAAGCGGCACAAACGTACAAAATATAATTATATTTTTGTTTGCGCCGCTTTTGCGTCAAAAAATTATGAATATGCGGCGCAAAAATGTTAAATAGTGGCCATGATGCTTCACGAGAAAGAAAGGGAAAGTGATCTGAGCTTGACAAGCAAGAGAGGAGAGAATCAGAGAAACAGGGTGAGTGGATGGGAACCGAAATTCTACGATGAAATAAACGAAGTGGGGGTTGGTTTGAGCATTTTTGCCAGTGCTGCTTTACAGTGGCGGCTGGCAGCTTTAGGAGGGAGGGGCGCGGGCTGGGCACACACACACACACACACACACTCATTCTTTTACACACAGACATGTACGCACGCACATCCATTAACATCACTCATACCATTCAAACATGCACGCACGCACCAAACATTCATTTTAAAACATCACACACTCATTCTTTCACACATGCACGCACGCACATCCATTAACAACATTCATACCATTCAAACATACACGCACGCACCAAACATTCAATTTGAAACATCACACACATATGCACACACGCACACACTTACCTTCGGCCTCCAGGTCCCAGGAGGGTTGGGACTGCTGCCTTCCCTCAATGGCAGACCTTACGTCAGCCAATAAAGGAAGGCAGCAGTCCCAGCCTCGTCACAGAGTGGGATGGGGTCAGTGAGACTGCTGACCCCACCCCGCTCTGTGACGAAGTGTCACTGATTGACACTCACCCTGGGCACTTCAGGGCTTAAACTGAAGCACCCAGGGAGAGTGACGCTTTCCTCATCACCCAGGGGAGGGCCTCGAGGTACCTTTGCTGGGCTGAGGAGGTCACGCCCATAGGAGCTGTGATCTCCTCAGCCCAGCAAAGTTCAGCTCAGGCAGCCAGGAGTCTGCGCAAATCGTGCTTGTCTGCTCCTGGCTGCCTGAGCTGAACATGAAAAGTGTCTGTCAGGCTGACCTTTGTTCAGCCTGACAGACACTCTTCATGGGGGGCAAAAGGTGGGGGGGGGGGCGTGGCCCCTCCGCCCTAAAGGACGGGCCGCCACTGCTGCTTTAGTGCCTCAGTCCGGCCTTGCCTGTCTGCATAATAGTTGCGCAGCAGTCTCCCTCGGGCCTGGCTCCAAAGAAAGCTGTGTCTGAACGCTGTTTCTGTAGGCAAGCAGGGCCATATGCATCCTTAAGATGTGCATTAAATAATTAGAGTGGAGACGTATATAACAGTCTCACCCTCAAAACAAGCAGGGAGTGAGAGGAATACTCTTCAAAGGAAGACGGCAGTAAAGGGGGTGACAAACTGGATTCTTCCTGGGTGCAATTTGAGAAAAAGTCAGACCTGTGTGAGAGTTAATCTGCTTGCGATTTATGGTGACTCTTTCTATGGTCGTTCACAATATTGGAACTGTGGGTTAACTGGGAGTATTGCTCTTGATTCTGGTACAAAAAGTAAAGTTGAACCTGTTAAAGTCTCATGCATGGAGTAAGGCTGTGCCTTTATCGACGTCTCCGCCTCAGGTTTTGATGAATCTCCTCAGTACTTAACTCATAAAAAAATAATATTTGTGAGGGCACAAAGATTTTTTTCCTAAGTGCTCACTGCCAGACATACTGAATGCTGGGATTACCAAATCCCAATACTGCCCACTTTCAATTCAAAATCATGCCTTTTTCTTCCACCACCCTACAATTCCTGCGCACCCCCACCATGCACAGTTTTCTGATCAATAATTTTTCTGTAAATGTTACAGTGACATTATCAATTATGTCATAGAAAATGTCAAGAGTGTTGTAAAATCTGGGGTAATTAGCAGTGCATGGCGAGGGCGCGAGTTATTGGCACCTTAGGGGGCATGTTCTAGTTACTTCAAATAGCTCTAACAGCTACATTTCTATCGTTTTGTACATTTTAAATGTGAGCCTAACTATAGTGTGCCTGTAACCTTTGCTTTTTAAGTGAATTTCTATGTTTTTTTAAACTCTATTTCCTAACTATAACGTTACTTTAACCTTTACCTTTTCAGTGAATTTCTATTGTTTTTCTAACGTAAAATCATTTTAATTACTTTACGTTAATCCAACCACTACTGCTGAGGTCATCCCCCTATAACCACCCAACCCCGTGCCACTCACAGCCTTTGGCCGTGTGTGGCAGGGGTTTCCTTAGGGCGTGAGTTCAGGAGTCTACGGGACTTAACAAGGGTTATAGTTAGGCTCACAATTCAAATGTACAGAAGTTTAAATATATATATATATCTATATATAAATATATCTATATGTATCTATATATATATATATTTTGCGCTCTCTCTTTATATAAATATATATATATATATATATATATGTTGTCCTTCGGGCGAAACACTTTGTGCTGCACAATAAACCTTAGTTTGGCAAGTTGGAGCCCCTTGTGAGAGTCATCTACTTACATTTAATTGAATTTATATATGTATATAAACCAAATGGTAAAGTAACGTTATAATTAGGCGAATATGTCAGTGATAACATTAACGTTTTGAACTAAAAACACACGGAAATGTACCTGTTAGCAGAACTAACTATAACTTGTGCACCCACTACTGCTTATTACCTCACATAATAAATTGCACAGTGGGAGTTTGGCCACAAAGCCTAGCCTGCATCGAGGCTCTGGTGCAAACCCCACACATGCAGCCAACCCCATGTTCTGCATGGCCTTTCATTGCACGCAGCTCCCCACCGGAAGCCACCTGTGTGTGGGGCTAGCCACAGGGCATGTCTTGCAGCCTTGCTATGTTTTCAAATCCCAGCAGGCAAATAATTCCACGCTGCGTACAGCCTCTGGCCATGTGCAGCAACGTGTTGGCCGCAGGGCTTGGACTGCTGCCAGGCCCTGTGGCCAAACCCCTGCTAGGCTACCAACCCCACAATGCGCACAGCCTTTGGCGTGCACAGCGTAGGATTAGCCTTTGGGCTCCAAGGACCCTGTTCCCTAGGGGCAAAATGTAGATATTAAGGGGATGTGTCATGCAGCCTTCTCACTGAGCCTTAAGTGGCCCCAGGAACCCCATCTGGAGCCAGTAGCAACAATAAATGGGTGTTTCAGAGGCTTGATACAGAAAAAAGCTGCCCCAAGCAGGGCATTTGTTTTGGAATTGGCATTCACCATGTTAGGTTTCTCTAAACAGTTATGTAGATATTGAACAAATTGTACAATGAGTGTTTTTAATATATCTGTGGTTGATTGGTAATTTAAAGTCTGCTGCACCCATAGTGTCTGGCACAGGGTTAATGTTGCACCTAACGCTTGCTATCAACAACTGAGGGGGTAGTTTCTGTCTTCATGGAAATTATGTCTAATATTCTTCTGAGCTACTTTGTATTTACTGCCAGACCACTAATACCATAGTAATTTATACATGTGTAGGCACGAAAACAAAGTTTAGATGATATCATCAGTTATGCCATCAGTGTTGTAATCAATTATGTCATTTGAGATGTCATCGGTGATGCCATCAGTATCATCAAGGGTGTCATTTGAGAGGTCATCAGTGATGTCTTAAATGATGTTATAGAACATGTTATGAGTGATGTCATCTGTGAGGTCATCAGCAGTAAATTTCGCAAACTATTAAGTTACTTTAACCTTTGTTTTTTTCAGTGAATTTCTTTTATTTATTTACCTGTCTGCTTCAGGGCAGGCTGGGAAACAAATGAAAAGTCCACTCGCATTCACTCCCAGTGGGCAGGAGTATTTTTGAACCTCCCACCCCTAAGAGCAGCCTTGGTGTTCTGCTCCCACTTGGCAGTACATTTTTTGCAAATGCTCCCACCACACAACAGCAAATACAGACTTGCCTGCCCATGCTGCAGGGAAACTGCTATTCCTCAGGGGTGGGTTTCACAAGACATAGCTTGCAAGCCAGCCCCGGAGTGGGCTCCTTAGGGCCTTTAGATGCTTGGGGAGGGGGGGCCATATGGACTTCCACCCCATAAAAATGTATGATAATCCCTTTAAGATGTCTATGGAAAATGCATGGGGATTTTGCATTTTCGGACACCATTTTTCTCTACCCCTGCTTGACATCCCAAACTTGCCATTCACAAACTAATCAAAACGTAGCACCTTTTTAGAAAGTTTTGTGGAGATTTGTCAAACGGTGGCAAAGTTATTAGCAAAACAACAAATACTTTCCCCATGGAAAAGCGAGCCTAACTATAACTCCCTTGTGGCGGTAAAACCCATATTTCACAATGAACCATGAAATAAGTTCACTGTGTAATATGGATTTCATCATTGTGAAAATACCATCCTTTATTACTCTCATAATGCTATTGAGATATTGATTTATTGAAGTGTCCTATCTGGTACTTGGATCACTCAGTAGGAATAAATTGTCCCCCGACTACTATGGGCATTATTGTGACGTGACATCATCACCTGCTTTGACACACATCCACAATCGTCTGCCCACTTGCTGACGAAATGAGGCAAAGGGAGGAATGAATTGAGGAAGATCTTCTGCATGTGCACATGACAAACATCCATTTGCAACACTGCAGGTCAAATGCATGACATTAGCATCAATGATTAGAGCTGCCAATGCCTTCTGATTTACTGGCAAGGGCTCGATTTCAAAAATGTTTTTGAATTACACACACACACCACCTGCCCACACACACAAAAAGCACCATAAAATGTCTGGCCAAAGTATAATTTGCACCCAAAGACAGCAGTAATAAGTGTCTTTTATATTTCAGGCATTTATTCCACACACTAGATGCCTTTCTCCATGGAATCGCAGGCTCAACAAACATCTTCCTGATGTCAAAATGTGAGCAGGGGGCACAGAATGATGCTACAGAGGTTGGCTTGTCAACATACTGATGATGCTCACTAAAATGGTTCCACCAAGTGTGAAGTATGCACCACAGGATGATTCTAAAGAGACTGACTTGCATGCATACCAATGATGCCCATGCACTAGTTTGACAAACTGTAATGCAAGGACCTCAGCATGGTCCTTCATAGACTTACTTGCCAACATTCCCAAGATTCCATTGCAACTAGTTTGACAAACCTTGCAGAAGAGAAAGACAAATGTTACTACAGAGGCTGATGTGCCTTGCTTTGTTTGCTTGTACCTCCTGCAGTATCATAAATAAGCCACAAATCTACATTAATACATTCATCACCTAATTCACTTGAACATTACACTTTGTGGATTGCTATGTGGTTAAGTCCCTTATGCTGCAACAATGTCCATTGAACAATTCACTGATGTTCAATTTTGATCTCCCAAGCCTTTGGTCTCCTCTTTCTTTGCTACAACTCAATCATTCAAGTACTCTCCTCATCTCTCTTGCTCATCAAATAATTTATAATAATATGAATGGCTGAGTAATTTGATTTTCCTGGAAATGGGTGACACAGAGCTTGGTTTGGCATACGTGGTTGTTCTATCCATAGTTTATTTTCTTATGGTT
The DNA here is from genome assembly GCF_031143425.1 of Pleurodeles waltl. NCBI lineage: Eukaryota > Metazoa > Chordata > Amphibia > Caudata > Salamandridae > Pleurodeles > Pleurodeles waltl. Next base: position 494,562,347 of record NC_090448.1, read on the forward strand.
TTAGCAAATGCCCTGCGTTTGTTGTCTGGTTATCCATTTTTCTGAACTTTGCTTGTTGCACATGGGTATAAGATAACACAAATGCAATCACCAAATCAGTATAACATATTACATCACATCTCACACCAACCAAAAAAAACCTAATAATGCTCACCAAATCCACTCATTAGACAACATGTAGAAGTACTCTGGCAATAATTTGAAAAAGTCCAATAGTGTTCAACTTTGCACCAGCCCAAAAGTTTTCATTATTAGGTTAATTATTGTTAAATAGATTAATTGATTAGCCATTTGCCAAATTGCCTGTATTCTTCAACAGCAATCTGTAGATGCTTTCATTAACAAATTAGGAGGGCTGACCCACAAGATTGGGACTGTACGAGTTTTCCTAAAACTTAGTGACTCTTCGTAAGACTTAATCCAGAGAAAATAAACAAACATGTGCGAGGCAAGATTCCAGGTTAAAACCTCATTGGTTTACTGAAAAATGAAATAATTACAGAAACAAAAAGTAATTAGTTATTAACCTAGGAAAATTGCATATTCAAGATAGTCCATGTTTGATTCAGTGATAGGACTAACATAAGGTCTGTCTATAAAGAAAACCAAAGAAAAGACTAAGGCCCTGATGTAGAAGTTGGCAGATGGAATACTGGATCACAAACATGACTGATATCGTGTCCACTGTATTACTATCCCCATAGGACATAATGGGGTTGTAATACGGTCAATGGGCTATCCAGCACGTTTGTGACGCAGTATTCCCATCCACCATCTTCTAAATCAGGCCCTTAGTACAAATCAGAAAACAAAGTAATATGGTGTTTGCTGAGTTAGAAATCCAAAGAAAGTTTAAATGACATGGGCAGACTGACATGTTATGTTATGTTATTTAATGTTACGCTACATTATGTTATGTCATGTTATGCTATGCTATGCCATGTCATGTCATGTCATGTTGTGTTATGTTATGGTGATTTGTATAACACCCTAATCACCTGAGAGGGTATCCTGGTGCTGGGCCAGGTGTGTGGTCCCCAATGTGCCCATACAAAAGCCAGGTCTTTAGCTTCTTGTGGAACTCAAGAAGTCAGGGGGGCTCTGATGTGTTGAGAAAGGTTGTTCCATGTCTTGGGTGCGATGTAGGAGAATGAGCAACCTCTGGTTTCTCTTTTGCAAATGCGGGGCATGTCTGCGAGTGAGATTGAGGCAGAGCATAGGTGTCTGGTGGGTTGGTGGAAGTGTATGCAGCTGTTCAGGTATTGTAGTCCTGGTTGTATATAGCTTTGAATGTGTGCTGGAGAAGTTTGAATTGGCTGCACTTGTGAATGGGGATCCAAAGAAGCTTCCTGGGGTGCAGTGTAATGTGGGTGCCGCCTGAGAGGTCAAGGATGAGTCTTGCTGAGGTGTTCTGGATGATTTAGAGTCTGTGTAGGAGTTGTTTGGAGATTCTGACATAGACAGTGTTCCCAAAGTCCAGCCTGCTTGTGATGAGTGTTTGCATGATGGTCTGGCTGGTGTTCTGAGGCAACCATATGAAGATCTTGCAAAGCATGCGTAGAATGTGGAGAACGTACACACTGCATTGACTTGATCCGCCATGCTGAGCTTGTCATCTAAGATTATCTCTAGATTTCTTGTGTGGTCTGTGAGTGTTGGTCCAAGCTCTGTTGGATATCAGGTGGAGTCCCATGGGAAGATCTTGTTGCTGAAGACCAGTACTTTCAGCTTCAGGCAGTTGGTTTGCATCCAGTTTGCTACCGTTGTCTTGCAGTTGCTGAAGTTGGTTCTGATAGTGGTTGTCTTCTCCGTCAGGGAGAGGATGAGGTCGGTTATCATTGGCATAGGAGATGATGTGATTTTTTGTGATTGGATGATTTTGGTGAACTTTGTTATGTATATGATGAAAAGCCTGGGGCTGAAGGACGATCCCTGTGGTACTCCACCATTTCTTGGTCTCTGATGTGAAGGGTGGCAGCCTTGAGTTCTTCCTGTGAGGTAGGAATAGAGCAATTTGAGAGCCGATCCTTGCATGCCAGCCTCCTGGAGTCTTCTGATGATGGTGTTGTGGGCAACAGTGTCGAAGGCCATGGAAAAGTCAAGCAGGAAGAGGGCCGCTGTTTCTACTCAGTCAAGGATGACTCATATGTTGTCAATGCCTGCAATTAGAGCTGTTTTGGTGGTGTGTTTTTTTCTGAATCCTGATTTGGTGTTGTCTAAAAGATTATGAAGTTCATGGTGGGTTATGACCTGTTTCTTGATGGTCTTCGCAATCACTTTGGCTGGATAGGAGAGCAGAGGGATGGGTCGGAAGTTGCTTAGTTGATTTTGGTCAGCTGTGAACTTCTTGAGAGTGGCATTTCCATTAATCCAGGAAAGTGGTGGACATGATGGAGGTGTTGATGATGTTGGTCAGGGTGGTGCCGATTGCTGATGTCACCAGGCTGTATATGTGGTGAGGGCATTGATCATTTGTGAATCCCGAGTGGATGGTGCATATGATTGTCACTATGTCATTTCTGGTAAGGGTTGTCCATTCGGTCAGGTGGCCGTCTCGGTTGGTGGTGGGTAGATTAGTGATGAGTTCTCTGGGATTGGGTTGGTGTGCAAAGCTGCCATAGGTGTTTGTGATTTTGCTGCAGAAGACATTGGATAGGTTGTCTCAGTGTTGGTGGAAAATGGCGATGTTGTTGACAGTGGCAGACAGCGAGGTGAAATACTTGGCAGTTAAGAAGATTGTCTTGAAGATGTCGGAGCATCCTTCAATGTGGTCCAGTAGTGCTTTTTCTTGGTGTCTCTTATTTGCTGGTGATAGCGTCTGTGAGCAGCCTAACAATGTAGTTCTATTGGTGGTGTTGTGGCTGGTTCTCCTTTTCCTTTCTAGTGCTTTACAGTGTTGTTTGGAGTCCTGGACATATTCTGTGTACCAGATGACCTGTTTCTTTAATCTACTATACTTGGCTTTATTGGGAATGAGGGAATTTGCACAGTTCTTGATCCAGTTGTTGAAGTTGTTGATGTCTTTGTCAAGGTTGTCTGTGGGGCTAGGTTGATCCATGCCAATGACACTGAGCCAGTCTTCTTCTGTCATTTTGACGAGCTAGGCCTTGGAAGGCTGAATCAGGTAGGGATTGTTGGCTTGAGGTGTGTTGATCTGGAAGTGGATGATGCAGTGGACATCCATGTGAATGGTGGTGGAGTTGTAGTTGATGCTGTTGCTTGTGGTCAAGTGAGAGTGTGCGTCATGCAATGTGTGGTGGTTCTGAGACAAGCTAGGTGTGTCCAATGTTGTTGAAGCTTTTGAGGAGTGCTGTGGAGAAGAGTTGTGTCAGCCTTGCAGGTGAAAGTTGAGGTTACTGAGGAGTATGTAGGCTCTGGAGTCGATCATCTCCAGAACAACACACCTTTTGTAATATTTCAGCGTACAGAAGCTGCACACATTTATGGTATGATATGACATGACAGGGCAATATCACAAACATGTAAACCACTAAGAGACAGATTTGTCATTATTTCACACAACACAGCAAGACAACTTTCTGTGCTCCCTTACAGGGAGCAGGCAGCAATGCACCATATTTATCAATAAATGGTGCATTCCTGCTCTCTGTCTGCACTGGCGTACAGTCTGCTGCATAGTGCCAATGTGTGCACAATCGTTAGAGGCCTTTCCTCTTTCTAAGTGTGTTTCAAAATGCAGCACATTCAGAAGGAGGAAAACAACGACAGAAATAAGATATTTCTCCTGATTGCGCCTCCCTACCGAATGTGCAGCATTTTGATGCATTCCTAGGTTTACCAGTCTTGGTAAATCTGGGGAGGTGCCGAAAATCCATGGGTGGATGCGTGGGAACACCCACTCTCCACCTACGGAACACCTTCCCAGAGCACAGCAATGCAAGCCAATAACGTGCACTTTTGTGTTACTACGATTTACAAAGCAACACAGGGCCAAGCAAGGTAACCTTGCGTTGCTTGGTAAATTTAACTTCAGTATTGCATTGCTCTTGCAACACCCTGCATGATAAAAAGGCAACGCAATACATTGATAAACGTTGCCCTTAATTTTTTAGAAAGCATGATACTTCTAGAGACACCTTCTTCCTAACGCATTTCATTGGTTAAACTGTGCATAACTAATTAAGGAAACAATTTTACATTTTATGTAATGCAGCAACAGAATGACCTATTCAGTTAATGAATGACATACTTGGAACATTAGCAGACAGCTTCTGGATGGTTACAAAAGGACAGAACATCCTGATTACTGCTTCCTCCAGAGAACACAAATAATGCATTTTATGTTCCTAAAGACACCACAATTAAGACTTCATTTTAGATGATTTTCCTAAAATGGAAAAACACTTATGCACAGAGAGAGAGGGAGAGAAGGAAGGCACACTATTATAAAATGAATGTGCACTATTAATCTGTGAATGTAAATCGCTGCCCAGGCTAGCTGACTGCAGCCTAGTCATGATGACTGAAACACTTTTAAATTAGGCATTATTTTCTAACATGTAAAAACTGCTCTACAGTATTAAATTTCAAAATCATCATTGCTTCTTTTTGAACATGTACTTTTTCAACATTTCCATCTCTGCTCATCTCTCTGGATGATGTAAACTACTGACCATTTCAGTTCCTGGTCGTTGAGTGTAAAGTCCTTGAACTGTTTAACCAAGGGGCTGTGGTAAGGTTACACCGGATGCTGAATATGTGTTGGCACATCCTTCTTCTGAATTCCTAATTTGTTTGACCAATGTAAAGTTTGGTACAGGAACAGGTGATGTCATATAACACTTTCTTTCATTGACAATTAAGAAATGCTTGTGCAAAGTTTCTTTGGCTTTTTGTCGGAATACAGTTTCTACACCTGTCAGGGCACAGCAGGAATATTCCCCTTACCTATGATGTCCTTTATGTTTATTTGCAGATGGCAAAGGTCACTGATCATCATGGATGTTTGTGTTTTGCTACTGCCGCATACGATCTAACGATCTAGTCTCGGATGCTGCATCTTTTTTTCAGTTACAAAATGGGACTTGGAATCTGAATATTCAATGTAGAAAGGAGATGACAACTTTGATTAATCATTCTTTTGAAATGATTGGGTGCAGGAGAAAAAGTGGTGACACATACCATGGCATTTTCTTTTTCTTTTGACTGCATTCAATAATGTTTCACACAAACCAAGCACTTTTCCCTTTTGCATGCATTTTTGAGTAACTTCTTAAACTGACCTTTTCCTGCATATCTATCTATCTATCTATCTATCTATCTATCTATCTATCTATCTATCTATCTATCTATCTATCTATCTATCTATCTATCTATCTATCTATCTATCTATCTATCTATCTATCTATCTATCTATCTATCCATCTATCTATCTATCTATCTATCTATCTTCACTGAACAAAAACAAAGGTTATAGGGACATTGTAATTAGGAAATGGATTTTTTTTTAAAAGAGGAATTCACTGAGAAAACCAAAGGTTACAGCGACGCTATGGTTAGGCTATGAATTTACTCCCACAAAACTATAGAAATTCAGCAGTTAGAGTTACAGTTCTTTCAAGTAACTATAGCATGTGCCCTGAGGTAACTATAACTCGCGCCCTTGGCCCTGTAGCCAGGCCCTGCAGCCCAGCACCATTAACCACCCAAACCTGTGCGACCCACAGCCTTTGGGGGAACCCACCCTGCGCTGCACACTGCCTTTGGCCATGCGCAGCGGGGGTTGGCAGCAGGGACTGGCTTGTGGCCAGTATCTGTGGCCAACCTCCTGTAACAACCCAGATAGTTGTTCCAGACTTTGAGGAATTATATACTTAGAATGAGATACTTTAGGACAAATTGAAAAGAAAAATGTATTTGTCAAGTAAAAAGAGAGTGATTATATTTCAGTATATATCTTAAATATTTGAATTTGAAAAGTAATTAAAGCAGGAATGTGACTACTGACACACCTAACACACCTAGACTGACACCCTCAACCTTCAGGGTGAGGGTTTGTGACCTTACCCTCTAGGCCAAAGGTTTTCTATGCAGTTTCCAGACATACATATGACATTCAACCCAAAGATTTTGATGGCAAAAAGACGTAAATGCTCCATCACTAGGGATGCTTAAAAGTCAGAACACTATTAACAAACAGACACACTTCATGAGATACCAGGACTTAAACCTTCAACCAACTGAGTGTTTTTTATTTTCAAAATGTAACTATAACGTTTGAACCAAACATCTTGCTAGTGTGACACTTTGAAGATATTGTATGGAGAAATCATTGCAATAACAATCTCTCTCTTCCTTCCATCCAGCTGCCAGCTTCCACAAAGCAAACGCAAACAGCTACCTCCCAAGGGTGGGCACCTCAGGTGGTAGCAGGAGCTGGCCCTGGGGGGTGGTGGTCCCCAGAGCCATCGATGGCTTCATAAGGAGTGCCACACGGCCCCCATTCTATGTTTATTTTAGCCCTGGGGAAGAGGTGGTCCCTGGGGCCGGCGGTCCGCGAGGGACCCCCTTCATTTTTTTTTTGAGCCGTGTGAAGGTGATGGTCCCTGGAGCTACAGGTGGGGCGCACAGCTCCCCCCATAACTTATATGAATTTTCCTGGGAGGTGTCAGTCTCCGGAGTGTGGGTGGGCCACACAGCCCCCCCCATAAATTATATAAGTTGCCCCAGGGAGGTGGCAGTCCTGGAGGCTGCAGGGGGGAGCCTTGTGGGCCACCTAAATGTTTTTAACATTCTTTGCAGCGGTGAGGTGGTGGTCCCAGGGGTGCAAGCAGACCCAGCAGGCCTCCCCTCATACATATTATACAGTGCCCCAGTGAGGTGGCGCTCCCTGGGGCTGTGGGAGGGCTGCCTGGATCCCCCCTGCATTAATTGAACACTTTTTGCCCCAGGGAGGTGGTAATCCCCGGCAACCTTTACAATAAAATTATTGATAAGAAAACTGTGCATGGCAAAGCCGCGAGTTATAGTTACCTTGGGGCGCAAGTTATAGTCACTTGAAATAACTCTGTATATATATATATATATATATATATACATATATATATATATATATGTATATATATATATATATATATATATATATATATATATATATATATATATATATGTATGTATATATATATGTAGATATATGTATATATATAGATATATATAGATATAGATATATATAGATGTAGCAATATAGATATATATTGAAAAAAACAAAGGTTGCTGGGACGTTATAGTTAGGTTCTGAATTTACTCGCCCAAACTAGAGAAATTCAGCAGGTTTAGTTAGAATTATTTCAAGTAACTATAAGTCGCACCCTAAGGTAACCATAACTCGTGCCTTTGCCATGCACAGCTAATTACTCCACATATTATATCATTTATGGCATCTTCATTGGCATCTTTGATATTATCACTTCAACCTTTACAATAAAATTATTGATAAGAAAACTGTGCATGGCAAAGCCGCGAGTTATAGTTACCTTGGGGTGCAAAGTATAGTTACATGAAATAACTCTGTGTGTATATATATATATAAAAAATAAATCACCACAAAGCATCCAAGAGGCAATATTTACCAGCTTCTCAAAGCAGGAATGACGCCAGCACCATCAATCAATTCGAAAGATAATTTATTTCCTTATTTCATGTGAAGTACAAAGTGCACAGTGCCTTCCAAACAGGTATGGCAACGCGTTTCGGCCTGAGCCTTCAACTGGCCATATATATATATATTCCACAACAATCATCCGCTTTTCATCCTGGCCACAAACTGTGGTAGGTAGCAGTAGGATAGCAACTCATCTCACATCCATCAGCTTTGTTTTCTTAGTAGCGTATTATTTGCATATTGGTGACAGCTAAAAAAACGTCCATGCGTGTTTCGGAGAACCAGTCTCCTTGATCACGAGTATCTCCCATTTTTAAAAAACACCCATGTGTTAGTGACATAAAAAACTGACTAAAACCTCAAATCAACCATTTGATGAATGTAAGCTGGCAGCCATCTTTTAGTGTATGCCTACTTCTTAATATCTTCCACCTTTACAATAGAATGTACAAAATGCATTGTTACTTTTATACTTTTTTAACTTCTTTTACATTCTTTTCATCACAATCAAGCCACAGCGAGCTGCTAATATAGTAAACCAAACTTTCGCTCAAAAAAGAATACAGTAGCTCTTTTGTGATAAGGGTTGCTATGCCTTAATCTACATTCATCAGTTAGCATCAGATTCCTACGCAGTACAGTGAAATTAAAAAAATAAGTATTTGGAAAGGTGACATGAACTCAGCAGTAAGATTTGTAGAAAGGTTGAATGACAATGATTTGAATTTAAAACTCACTAGCAATATTGATGGTAAGGAAATAGAGTTTCTGGATGTATAGGTATTAGAAGAGAACAGCAGACTTCTGATTAGGCTGTAAAGAAAGGAAACAGCAGGAAAAAGTGGCTTAATGTCACCTTGTAAATATGGCACAGGGCATTGCACCACCGGAGCCTCGCTAAAAGTGGCGCTGTGGTGGTGCAATGACATTAGGCCCCTCATTTGGCTGATATAGCACTGAAGCAGGCACACGTAGATCACTTATGGATACGTTTGCAATGACATTAGTATATCAGCATATAGGCACCTTTGTGTCAGGTATCTTAGCCGAAATTCAATTGAACTTGTGCACTAAACATTATATTTTTATTCTGCTTGTATGATATTCACTCCTTGTGAGTATCAGGCCCTGCCTTCCTAATATTCACGCAGCAGTATGTGAACATTTGTGTTTCATGAATGCTAAAAAAGAAATGCACAGTGCCAGAAGCAAGAGTAGCATGGTGTTGACATCATCGGCAGCACTACTGTTTAAAAAAAAAAAAAAAGCTTGTGGTGCATCACAAAGTTGACCCTGTGATCCCTTGTATGAGATGTATGCTCACAGTAAACTCTCCATTACAGATCTCAACAAGAGGACAACCTTGCAATAGTTAACAGATAATATGTGTACTTTTGCAGCAATTACATGTTATGTGTAGGCATGTCACTTGATATTCTGATTGCCTCTTGTTTCCTTTGCACTAGGACTTCACACACAAAAAGTTCAAACAAAACTTGGTCATGGAATTTTTTTAATATATGGCTTTGCGTCAAAACCTATGTCTGTGCAGTTCCTGTCCATTTCTTCTGTTTGCATAAGTTGGTACAGGCGCTTGATACTACAAAGGGATTTTCACGCAGCGCTGTAGTAAACATTCAGTTTAATAAATCGTTACAGTGTAAAAGTTGATCAGTGTTGCCATTTGCGTTGTGAAATGTCGCTTTGTGTCGCACAAACTGCAGTGCTGACAGATCCTACAGGTTGTGTCCAACTAATTGCCGGAGGTCCAGAAACCTCTTAGCTATGTTGGTATTTGTAAGAACAAGGTTTTTCTGTGCCTAATTAAAATGACGTAACACTTGCACCTGTGACTTTATTACACTCAGAAGTCTCAGTGAAGGTACTAACACTGATAAAACAACAAGTCAGATATAGGACCACCTTTCATTCCAGAGCACTCCTAAAACATGTCGATGCTGCTGCAGTACTTGAGACACTTAGGACCTGATTTAGAGTTTTTCAGATAGGATACTCTGTCACAAACATGGTGGATATATTGTCTGCCTTAGTTCAAGTACATTATACCCTAAGGTGCATGTAATAAGATTGACAGGATATCCTTGATGCTGTGACACAATAACCTATCCACCATTCCTTAAATCAGGCTCTTTATTCCTCAAAATTACCTTCAACACACAAAGGGCCACTTGACTCTAGGACATTGCATCGTGAATACGCCACACCCTCATCGAGGAATGTTCATAAAGCAGGTAACATATAATCAGGGCCATTGGATTTATGTGTTTTTGGGGGATAGCGTTTTTCATTTAATTAGGGTTTACTGCATTTGACACATAATCCATCATCTGCTGCATAATCTGCACATTTTACCAAAAGAAGGTTTATTTCTTTATCAAACAGATACTATAAAAGTTTCTAGAAATATGGTGTGATGAGCTCACTCACATTGGTAGACCCTTTGCGAGGTTAACTATTCACCTTTCAATTGCTTATTTATGTATTTGTTTGTTAAACTGATACTAGTGAGTAGAAATCTTTGGCCATATAGTATTACCATGTGTAAAAGTGTCAAAACAATGAAGTAGTGTTATCAGAAACTCTGCCACATTATGCTGCATAATTTAGCTTTTCTTGCCACATAATTTAGTCCCATGGTGCATAATTTTAGTGACCCTGCCTATAATACTTCTCAGAAACACACGAATGCCTAGATTCAACAAGGGTGTCTGTTGATGACTGGAGCACATCTTCACCTTTTTCACACAGACACCTCTTATGCCTAAACCACACTTCACATATTAGGCCTAGTTCACAAAGTCTGTTTCAGCAATAGACATGCGGTTGTGGTGGGGATTTACTCCTTTTGTGCCTGCCATTTGGCTACACCAAGAGTTCCTAGAGGGTATAAATGTGTTTGCTATTGGCTCGTTGTAGGCTGGAACTGTTTACAATTACACGCTAGTGATCGTATGCTTTGGTGGAGAGTGATCAGATCACAGTGTAGTTTTCTTTCACAAACTCCTCTCGGAATTTTTATCACCATAGACATATCGGGAAAATTTCTTCGGGAAAGTGAAAAGTGATGAGGAAAATTCCCTTCCAGGATAGGAAAGGGAGCATAATTCCTCCAATTGTTGGGAATGTACGGGTAGCCGTTTCTACTCGGGTAGCATTATTTTAAATGTGGAGAAAAAAATATATATAAAAATAAAAACGTGTACAATTTCCTATCTGTTGTCATTCCCTAACGTGTAATTATACCCTCTGCTCCGCACACTTCTGCACTTAGAAAATAGCCAAGTTTTTAAAAGTCATGTGACTTCCTCGGTAGTACATCTGGGAACCTACAAGTGGATAGTACTGCTTTTGATATTTGTGAGTGGGGAAAACGTACATCTGCACTGTTAAGCAGAAGTACATTTATGGACGCAGAATTATAATTAACTTTGGGAATTGGGCACCTGCACTCTTCACCCTGCAAACACTAAAGGACAAGGTGACAGCAGCATAAGGCCACATCCCTGGTAGTTAAGTTCCACAAAATACTGGATAAATAACATTAAATTCAACCAATAATTACAGACAGTGAGAAAAAGGGGGACTTAAGGGGCTTATGTTTTTTAATCTCTTTAGAAGTCAGTGATCTTCCACAATATGGCTGCAGTCTTGCAAAACGCTTTTCAGCGTTTCCCATTCATATTTGTGGGTTAATTGACAGCAGTGAAATTCAAAGACTTGGAGAACGCATGTTAAGTCATCCCACTGCAGCTATTTAATGTGGCTATTGTTATGTTTGGGGACCTCCCCAAGTTATCCGGCGGACAGGGGTGTTGTTTCTAAAAACCCGTGTCAGCACATGCTGGAATGTTTCACCTCCCCTGCTAATGGGGGAGGAATGGTTTAGACCCCATGACGTGGGGAGAGGCAATAAAGTGGCTGGGTCGGCAGGCGGGAGGCAGTTGGATGCCGGACAGTCTATTATACCGATCGAGTGTCCCGTGTGAATTATTTATGCTGCGCGCAGTGTAAAGAACGCGCGCATTTAGGCCGGAACCTTACCGCTACCAGAGCGCGGTAATCAGAACAGCTATGTGTTAAGTATCTCTTAAGTACAACAGCACAGACATCCTTAACTGGGAGCGCTCATTTCCATTTTTCAGCGTTTCCAACTCATTGTACCCAACCCAAGAACAAACTTTGGCAAAGCCAATTGGTCTCGCCTATATGAGATCTATTGGGTTTGACATTGTGTTTTTTTAGCCACGTGCATAGCAGTGCAACTGTTGTGTAACATGGCGAGCCGGGGGAGGACTGCTTTTTTGAGACTTTTGTTGCCGGTGTGTGTCCCGGCTGCATTCCGGCTGGGGGGCTGAGGGTGCCTCCCCTGCTCCTTTCCAGCGCCAGATTCGCTGTCTTTGCTGTTTTGACCTGGGTTGAGGAGCCAGGAGGAGCAAGGAGGAGCCCGAAGGAGCCCGAAGGAGAGTCAGAGGGAGTTTTGCTGCCCTCCCCGGTGGACCCCGGTGGACCCCCGCAGACCAGGTGAGACCGGGAGAGACTGGGAGAGACCGGGTGAGACCGGGTGAGCAGCTACTTCTGTTGTTTCTGGGGGCTCCCTGGTCGGATCTTGGCGTGCAGGACACTCCTTGACACTCCATGACCACTCCTTGGCCACCTGATCCCCCCCCCCACTTCTACCCTCTGCTTCAGCTACGGTCCCGGCCTTGGTGCCGGTGTTTAGTCGCGTCGCCACACCCAGCCCCGCTCTAGCCTCGGACCCGGTGTTGTTGGTGGTCCGGTTGGTGGTCTCTCCTAAAGACTAAGACTAAAGTAAGGTAGTAAGTAAGTAAGGAACCAAGGGGAGGGACGGCAGACGGTGAACGGACGGTGAACGGAGAACGGCGAAGTCCTCGAAGATGGTTGGGACAAGAGGAAAAACAAAGAAGGCCAGGGAGGCCAATGAGGCACTCGTTCAACCAGTGAAATTTCAAAGTTCGGAGCAGGAACTCAACAGTTCACAAGATCTGGGGTTAGATCAGGGCCAGGACCAGGATCCTGGAATCGTCCAGATATTCCAGGGGGGATTCACAAACCAAGGAGAGGTCACAGCAGAGGGTGTCCAAATTGGGATTCCCGGCGACGAAAACGAACCAGGAGGAGGGTTGGGTGGGACAGAAGCGGTGTCAGTGTCTCTGCTGCCAGCCCATACTGACTCCGATGATATGGAGTGTGCAATACTGAACGCAGGAGAAACTGCAGGAGTAACTGCGGGGGGCCTTGTAAGTCCTCTGTGCAGGAGACAACAGTATACACTGATGCACCTGGGCCTGGGTGCAAGGAAAACTAAATTAAAGATAAACACCATTACTAACTACTATAACCAAGTGAACCAAGTGAACTTAAACTCTGAACAGCCGCAAACGCAAAGTTCCAAAGCTAGTGACCTCCCATTACAGTCATCGGGGGGAAAAGGGTGGCAATAACATGGGGGGGGACGAACTAGAGCTCTCAGAGACCGGGTACCAGGATACTTGCCTATTCCAGCAGCGATCGGATGGTTTATTGCGACTATCCTGTCCAACGAATAACCCCCTCGGGGACGGTGAAGTGGAGTCAAATAACTTCCCAGAGTGGGGCAATTTTCCGGGAGAGCAAAGAAAAAGCAATGATTCATCTTATCCTGAATCCCAAATGGGACTATTAAACTTCGGGAATTCCTCATTAATACTCCCTCCACGAAGTGCCCAAGCAGAACTTATAGTACTCCAAAACATAATGGGTCCTGAAATAGAACAACTACCACCTAAACAGACCCATAAACTTTCAGGGCCACAGCTTCACTGCGAAAGCCAAACTGAAAAAACTAATTTAAAGCTGTGCAGACTCAATAGTAGTTCCTTTAGTCTGGAGCTGTCTTCGCCTGACAACTCCGTTATTGGTAATATAGACCCCCAACTAAACAGTATAACGTCAGAAGATCTAAACTTCCTGGAAGGCAGCATAATAAAAGGCCACAGAGGAGAGGACGACAAGAACTTAGAAGGCCAGATAACCAACGAGCAAAGTGGGCAAAATTGGGGAAACAGAGATGACCTCTCATTAGATCAACCAATTCTCAGCATCATGAAAGTTATATGTACAACACTGGGCTCAATTGCAACAACGATCATGGCCCAGTCTCAAAAATTCGACGATCAACTTGAGCTGACTAAACAATTTACAACCTCAATACAGACTATAGATTACAGGATGGCCCTAGTAGAGGGCATAATAAGGGAAAACCTGATACATCAGGCAATGTCTGACAAAATGGACAAGACGGATAGACAAGCCTGTGGACCACTGCTGGAAAAATTACTGGAAGTCCCGAAAGTAATCAAAGACATAATCGAAGATTGCAAACATAGCCTTAAAAGCACAGAGGTGTGCAATCACGAGTCAGGAAAAACAGAATCTAGATTAACTGAAAGGCCAAGAGACAGAGTAGATGGAGAAGGGCACTCTGGTCCAGGAAGAGAGAATTGCCCAGATGCAAAAAACCAGTCAGACAAGATGGAGAGAACCAACGGAAGTCCTGAACTTGGAATCAAAGCCTCAAATACAGTAGAAAAAAGGACCCCGAGTAAAAGGTCTCAACCAATAGGCAGATGGAAAAACACTTGGAAAAAAGCTAGAAGAAATAAAAAACTACTAGCAAAAAAGGCTTCAAACATGCCACAACAGATAAGCCTAATAGCAGAAATCAGGAACATAGGTGTTGAGCCTGCCCAACAGCAGCATAGAGATGAAAACATCAAGTTTGAGAGTCTCGAGAGTCTCGAGAAACCTACTGACAAAGTCATTAATTTCATAAATAAAAATCCTGGATTACTGTGCGACAAAAGTTGCACTCACCATTCCCATATAAACGGTATACCCATTGGCCCCAGGGGATACCAAGCAGTCGGGCATGACTTAGATAAAGGAAGGAGGTCTGAAAAAGATCCTGGTACAAATCATGGGACAAATGAGGCAAACGACTCCCTAGTCAATGGACAACCCAAATGGAGTCCAGAAACATCCAAATCAAGTACCAGCATCGATAAGTACCTCCCAGCCACAAAAATAGAACACTCAGCCCAGGTACATTACTCAAATACAGTAGGAGACCATTATGGAAAACGCCAGCAGCCTCTGAACTCCATTATTGAGGGGGCAGAACAAGACAACAGCAAAGGTGAAAGCAGAAGGGCAGAGACCCCAGAGTGTATAGGAAGCAAACAAAGTATAAAAACAACCAAGTGCGTGGACAACACAACTGCCCCGGTTCCCGCACCCCGGTCAAAGGTAAAATACTGCTCTCAGGTTAGCGCTGGAAATCTCAATTTCAGTAATCAGCCTGGGTGGATTACTGATTCGCTTGCCCTACCGCGCCCAGCGCTGGACCTGGAAACTAAAGGAAAATGGGATAATTGGCCCCCAAAAAGGCAACCTTATGAAGAACATAGGAACAAAGAGTTGCAACTTGGGAGGGAAAAAGGCCAGGTAGAATGAACACTGACTGGTCGGGCAGTTACCACTCATAACAGAAAAAACGAAGACAATCAACTCCAAGGAAGACGGCCGCAGGGAGGTAGCGGGCATACTGAGATCTGCACTGAAATGACTAAAGACCTTGAAGCCACGATCACGTTTATCCCCGAGTACTCCTCAAGAGGAAGTCATGACATCCTGAACAGGTCTAATATTCTACATCTTGTCAATTCCCTGCCAGCCGTACAGAATGTAACAACCAAAGACCTCCTCTCAGTAAGATTCATACCAAAAAAAGAATTAGAGAACAGGGAATCAACAGAAACAGTCTGGGCCTCACCTTGGATAGCAGATCAGATCCTAAAATGTTCTAACATGATGAAGACCTGGGGAATATCTATTGCTATTCCACCAAAGGAACCATATCCAACAATATTTCTTGAAAAAGCCTTAAACCAAAATATGTTGGGTAGGCAAGAGGTAAAAGGCAATTCTGGTTCGATACTCCAGGGAGCAATTAGCTCCAAACAACAACTCCCTGAACAAATAAATCTGAGCAATATGAGGTTCTGCCTGTCGGCTAATTCCCCTAGAATCAGCAGGGGTAATCTCTCACAGTCACAGAATTACGAAGATCAACCATCTAGAAGCTTGTAGCAAAAAATGGACGGCTTGAACATAAAAGATAAAACTAGTCCCATATTAAAAATTCTAAGCTGGAACATTGCAGGCCTAAAAAGTAAAATGGAAGATAAGGACTGGGTTGAATTCATTAAAAAACAATACATCAGCTGTTTCCAAGAAACTTGGGCTATTAATGCTATTGACCTAGATGGGTTCTCCACTTTCCACTCACCCGCTATCAAGCAAAAAAAAGGAAGACCAACGGGAGGCCTGATCATTTGGATCAGAACTTCACTACTGGGAAACTTCGTAGTAACCCATGCTGTATTAAGCAAGGAAATCCAGACGCTTGCGGTAAAATATGAGGAGTGGTCACTCGAAATAGTAAATGTGTATTTCCCTCCTATTAGCCGGGTCCAAGTCATGCCAAGTGTACGGCTCCATAAGGAACATATCCTAAATAAAAGAACTACGGGTTGGAGGAACCTAGCACTAGGTCATATGAACAACCGCTCTCCCCAGCCTTGTAAAACCTTTTTACTGATATGCGGTGATTTCAACACTAAACCTCATTCTATCCTCTGGGATGAACAAGTAGTAGAGGAAGACCATGCTTGGAATATTCCAACGCCCCGCATCCAATGTAGTAAAGACTCCAAGAAAGGAGAACTAATCTTTGAAGCATTAATAGAAGGAGGAATCCGCACCTTAAACGGAAGAACAAATTCAGATAGAACTTTCAAATCTACCTTTCGATCTGGAAAAAGGCAAAGTATAATCGACTACATGGCAGTAAACATCGAAGCCTGGCATTATGTCATCGATATGGAAATAAGGGACAGGATTGAGAGTGATCACGACCCACTGCTAATGGAGATAGTCCATCCGGACATGAGCCCAGGGAAGGCCGAGTCTCCATTCAACGGAAATAGCTTAACAATAACTATGAGACCAAATAGGAAAAACATATTAAGGTCAAATGAGGATGAACCTTATACGAGCACACCTAGTCAAACCTGGTTGCTATTACATAGCACGCTTTTAAATCTACCAGTTAACGAAGCCTTACCCCTCCTGCATAATTTTAATAATCTGCTATTACAAACAACAAAGGAAAAGACCAAGCATCTTCAAATTAATCCTAAAACGATGGAGGGCTGGTTCGATGAAGAGTGTTTGAAACTAAAAAAGACCTTATCACAAGCACTAAAGAATCGGCATTTGAATGACTTTAATGAGCAATATTTTCATGAATGCAGGCAACAGTACAAAAAATTACTGAGACACAAAAGGAAGACATTCCCACATAAACTCTGGAAAATTCTACTGCAGGCAATATCGGCAGGGAACTGCAAAAAGTTTTGGGAGATAGTCAGGTGGGGCTGCGAAGGTCCTTCGAAAAACCTAGAACTGAATATTAACCCACAACTTTGGGTAAAGCATTTCACCGCCTTGTACCAGGAAGTTGCCAAGTCGGCATCCGGGAGTACCAATAACCCAAACAGTCTTATTCAAGGGCTGGCAGGCAGAAATCAAAGATCAAGTAAGGTACTTCCACTTCAAAAGACCTATGCAGTACCTTCAAACCGGCTTGTTAGATCAACAAATGAATCCCAGAATGAACTAGTCCCTAACGAACTCCCCAGCACAAATTCCATGCAAGCAACCTATGCCACTCCACGTGCAATGGAGTTAATACCGGAATTCAGTGAGAAAGAGATTAAACAAGTTATTCTCCTCCAAAAGCCGCACAAGGCTCCAGGCCCAGACGGTATTCCTTCAGACGCTTACCGTAACCAGCTAACGTTATGGATACCTGCTCTAGCCCGTCTATTCAACAGTGTTTGGCACCACGAGGTAATCCCTACTTCCTGGAAGAAATCAATAATTGTTCCAATTCATAAAAAAGGTCCTCGGGACATGGTGTGCAATTGCAGGCCTATCTCACTGATTGATAGTATTGGAAAGATTTTTGCCAAAATGATTCAGTCGCGCCTAGACCATTGGCTAGAGGATGGAGACTTAATATCAATACACCAAGCTGGTTTTAGGAGAGGCCAAAGTACAACAGATCAACTTTTTAAGTTAAACATGATCTGTGCTAAATACGCCACCCTAAAAGACTGCCCATTATATCTGGTCTTTGTGGATCTTCAAACAGCCTTTGACAGCGTAAACCGCCAAACATTATGGCAGTTATTGTCGGAAATGGGCATACAGGGAAAAATTTTAAGGCTGTTAATTCTACTGCATACAGGAAATACTGCCAGGGTCAGATATACTACGAGAAATGATTATACGGCAGAAATTCCAATCGAGCGAGGCGTAAAACAAGGCTGTGTTTTGGCCCCAACCTTATTCAATTGTTATATAAATGAAGTAAGTCCAGACCTGAGGGAATTAAATCTGGATGTACCAAAACTAGCCAATGAAAGTACACCTATCCTGCTCTTTGC
This sequence comes from Pleurodeles waltl, assembly GCF_031143425.1. Taxonomy (NCBI): domain Eukaryota; kingdom Metazoa; phylum Chordata; class Amphibia; order Caudata; family Salamandridae; genus Pleurodeles; species Pleurodeles waltl. The sequence goes on from NC_090448.1 coordinate 494,580,560, forward strand.
TGATGACGCTGTACTACTGGCAAGAACGGAGATAGCAATGTATCGACTACTCAGGGGTTTCGAATCATTTTGCACCTCAAGGAGCATGGTAATTAATGAGGGGAAAACAAAGTTTATGATTCTTAACCAAAAACAGACGATGCAATCGACCTTTAGGGCAAACAACAAGCCTTTGGCCCGAGTGGCTACTTATGATTACCTGGGTTGCAGATTAGACGAAAAACAGACATGGAAACCACAAATTTATAAAAGTAGCATCTCCCTGGCCCAACAAGCTGGAGCAGTACTCAGATTTGCAAAAGCTACAGGCAACCATTCTGTGAGTTCTGCATTGCTCGCATACAAAACAAAAGCAAGAGCCGCAGCACTTTACAGTACAGAGATCTGGGGATTCAGAAAGACTCCATCAATACAAGTAACTGAGAATAAATTTCTACGCCGATTACTTTGTCTAGGCAATGCCACACCAATGAACGCAATAAGAATTGATCTACAAATGAGAAAGGTTGAGGACTACATTGCTCTGGCTCCAATAAGATACTGGATCCGTATTTGGTCAAAAGAGGAACTCAAACCATATAGAGACGTACTTATGGACATCATGAAGCTACAAAGCCATCTGAAATTGCCCTGGTTCAAACACATCTCAACCACCCTGGCCGCTATCGGCCAGGAAGACCTCTGGCTCCATCCAGAAAAAAATCAGAAGGCCTAGTTTAGCTGTCATAAAAAAGGCATATTGGGAGAAAAAGACTGAGAGTATGTGTGAGACACTTAGCCCCTTATTCAAGCGCTATATCTTGTTTAACCAAGAGCTTAAACCAGCAATATTCATAGACAGTATTTATCTGGAGGAAAAAAGGCTTCTCTATTTTAAATTCCGCATGGGCACACTACCTGTGATGGCGGTGACCAACAGATGGGAACCCGTTCCTCCGGATAGATTAGAATGTTGTCCATGTCTTCACGGTGGCCCAGAAACACTTTCCCACTTCCTTTTATTATGTCACTTCACGCTTAAACTCCGCAAATTGTATTTACGTCCACTTTTTAGATCCTACGGAGTTAGGAAGTGCAATGTGGCGGAAGTGTTATGTATGCGATCAGACGAGAAACACATTGTGACAAAAGTTTCAACTTATATATTGGAAGCATGGAAGCTACGCTCAATAATGCACCCACAGTTGGCACAAACATAACTACATGTGTTATCCCATAGCTATCTAGCCTGGGAAATTGGTGCAGGGTGTTGCAAAACTGGGTTAGGCATTGGGCTTTTATTAAACGGTTGGCAGCCACCGTAAGGTCCCAAATGATTTGTGCCTGAACAAGATATTTAAATATTAGATTTATAATGTTTTTTTTAGAATAAGTTAAGTTTTATGCAAATTATGGCTATGCATTAAGTTTTATGATAATGTAGGGCAAATCGGATACATTTCGGCACATGTCAAATCAAAAATTCAAGCACAGTTTTCTTTTTATTGAGATGTTTTATTTAATGTGATTTTTTCCGAGTGTGATGGACTGATATTTATTGTGTGATTATTGTTATGGCCGGATAGGCTAACAACAATTAAATAAATGAAATGAAATGAAATGAAAGTTTTAAAAAAAGAGCGCTATGACTTGGTCAACCTGGACCACGACATAGCGCTTTTATTTGATATTTTTTGAGCCATGTTGCACAGTGGCCGTGCTGCTATGCAAAATGGCTAAAAAACATTGACAAAGCCACCAAATCTCTTACAGGTGTGACTCATTAGCTTTGCCACTGCTTGTTAAAACTGCCAGTGCTCTGCAGTGACCGGACCCCGCTCTCTTTAAACCCTGACGGGGCTGCCTGCAGCGAGGGAGGACCATCTCTTGCAGGAAGATTAGCACTGGGACGGCAGCATCTGCTTATATTTTTAACCAAGTTTATTTTCCTTTAACCTGCAAAACTTGATGGAATGAGACTGGGAGCTTCTTATCAATATATTTGGGTCGAGTTCACGCTATGTAAATATGCAGAAATAAATTTGATTTCTGCAACTGACCTTGTTCACCCTTTTAATCATGTTATTTGCGTGTTTGCAGTTCAGTAAAGTTTTGCAGTTTGTTTTATTTGCATCACAAAAAGCTCTAGAGTAGACCATTAATTTGGACCAAGGTCTTTTTAACACGACTTCTTACCTTTTATTCAGAGACCAAGCATAACAGGTATGGATATTGGTGTCGTAATTTACACATGACTCACATAAGGGAGCGGCTGAATTTGAGCCTCGCAGGGAGCCTGAAGTGAAGCCGAGGGCCTTTCAGGGCCCATTGTTATTGACATGTGTTAAACTTCAGTTTAACAACATCAGTTTACAACACAAGAGGCTGGGCTACCTCTTAACCCCTGTGTTCTGTAGCAGCAGAGGCCCCCTCCTACACCCGTCCCTCTCCCTCCAGCCACCGCACCCAGCCGCGGAACTTAGATGGTGAGTAATGGAGGTTATGTTTTTTTGATCTGGTGTTCCCATTAAATGTTTCTCCCAACAAAGCTGTGCCTACCTTTTGAAATGCATTATTGCATGTTTTTATGTAGTGCATCCACTGTAAATTAACAAATGTAATGGCCTGCCACTCTATTTTATAGTTTACAAGTTTTGAGGAGTGCGACCAATGAGGCTGCATTCAAACGAGCAACATGATGTTAAACGAGGTACACTACAAATAGCAGATATTTTTTTTTAAAGCATCATAGCACTTTATTTTACTGCTGGCTGGGTGGGAGAGAGGGTAGGGGGAACAACACAGAGGGATAGAGATTTTTGGGCAGGCTGTTGTGTAGCCATTTCAAGTATAGCTCCATGCATGTTAGTTTAACATACTAGGCCGCTATGCACTTTGCCCCAGATATATTTTATTCAGCTTCGCATTGTTATTTTACAATAACCAGTTTTTACGGTCTTGTTTTAATTTCTTCAATCACATTGTTTAGCTTAGCTCAGCACTGTGTTCTCAAATAATGCATTCTTGATCGTCCTGTGCTTCAGTCAAGGCTACAGTCTGGTACATTGCCGGTAAACGTGGTAGAAGTTTAGTCTCCAGCATTCGTAGAAAACACACATCCCTACGTAGGGATATTTTCTTAGAACATCTGGGTGTTAGTTATAAAAACACTTTCTAGTCCTAGTACACGTCAAGAGGGAGATTCCAGCCAGGGAACCACAACTGTGTGCTGAATGCCCTGTTGCAGATGCTGATGCAGATTACAGGCCTTTGCTCAGGTATGAGGGTTGATGTCCTCCTGGGGGAACCTGAAAGGCAGGCTTAGAGCTTAACATGCTGTGCTCGAAATATAACTTAGAGAGAGAATAATCTAGTGGCACTATGATAGCCTTATTCTTGTGCTTCACTCTCATCGTTACTATTTTAATATTATTGTGTTGTGTAGTTCTGGTTATTGCAGCTCACGCTTTGTTATCCAAAATGCAGACGTTTTATTAAAACAATCTTTAAAACTTATATTGCCTCTATTGTCATTTATATATGAGACCGCACTGTGTATGAGAGAACCGGTTGTGACCTTAGTGACCACGACTTCCCTGAGAAGTACTGAGATGTCATGCGCTCGGCTGCCCAATTGTCTCTATCATTTGGGAGAGATGAGGCACTGCTAGTTAGCCGGAGAAAAACCCGGATTTGGAGTGACAAGCGTCATCTACCATGGGCCAGACTCAGTCCCCCACATCGTGGACGATCCTGTTGCTCAAAATCCAGTAGTCTCATTAAGATAATGAGAGCCTATGCAACATTGTGCCACCAATGTCTCATTATATATAATGACACCTCAGTTCCGTATACGGAGACGTCTGATGTGCTGAGGATTTCCACCACAGCCTCATAGGTAATCCTATTTTAGCTGGTGGTTGTTCAAGCTTGAACTTTAAAAGGAAAAAAAAACATCTTGGTGTGCCTTCTCTGAACTCTTACTGGTTCTGTGATGGCGAATCCCCAGGTTGTACAAATAGCTCTTAACATGAGACAACCTCTCACAACACACTTACTAGCACATGGCCATATGGCTCAGGGAGGTCCAGTCACGTTTGTGGTGGACGCCCACGCAGTCTATAGAACAGAGCTTTTTTACTCATGGGTCACATTTCCAGCAGTTGATGGGAACACAAATACATTTCATACATATACAGTTGCGAACGCGCCTGGGTAATACAGGGCGTACGCATACTTAGAGATACCTCTATCTTATCAAGAACATAATAATTGGCTTGATGGCGCCCTACCCCATACAATATTACCAGTAAGGTTAGGTCCACTAAGTAAGGACTGTCCTACCTAGCCTTTATTGGCCACATATACACCACATCCTGCGGTTGCGAATTTAGCAGTAGCTGAGGTTCGACACTTATACATTGAGTTAAGAGCAATATACAGACGATTAGTACAATTTGTGATGCAAACTTTAAATACAAACCCAGCGCGTGCTGCTCCAGTACAACCACATGCAATAACACCAGGTATAAATCCGGTGACTGTACATTCAATTATGGGTAAGGTCCCGGCCAAACGAGAGAAGACTCCGTTTTGACTAGCACAAAAAATTAATACACTGGAGGCAGTATTTCCCCATATGGGACCTCAGGATGAACATAGAATATTAACTATGTGCTTGCCCTTTGGGATGGTCCCTACAGTTGAACACTGCAACACATGGGGCACAGTATTTGCTGCACTCTCTACAACGGCACGGTACACTGACACTAGCCAACCTACTGGAAGTGCTTAAACAAATTCAAGATGAATACGGGGCTGCTCCGGCCCTGAATTTGGGAATGCAAATGATGGGCACTTTTGCCACAGTTTCTTCAATCCTCCTAAGAAACCTTAAATGGGGAAGCAGTTGCACTCGCAGTGCGCATGCGGCTCCGTGACGTTCCGAAACAAGATCAGGAGCGAGAGCTGCCTAAAATAATAGCGGAAACTTATTCAAGTATCAGTCGAGATAGCCTAGGGGCTAGACCACAAAAACCTTAAATTCAGGGTAAAATTAATAAAGATAATACTAAACAGCTACCTGAGGGTACTAAGAAATGCTGGGAGAAAAAACAAATACCTAAAAAAGAAAGGGGAGAATCTCCACGAGTGGAGAACCCACAGAATAGATATAATCTCAGGAATAGAGGGAATATAAAAACACCTGATAGATATCAATATACTGATACACGCCAATCTCGCTCCTTTCAGGACTCATCGGAAAAGAGAAATGAGAGAGGTGGGCGATCAGAGTGGAGAACAGAGTACGTGAAACCGAGACAGGAATCACAACGCTCTTCGGAGGTTTCTGTTAAAAAGGAAGAGAAACATGTACAGCAAAAACAACAATTTAAAAATAAAAAAGCGGCAGCAGTGTCAGATCGACATACCACTCAGGAAGAGGGTTCTCTTGAAGAACAAGAACTGGGCTCTAGCACTGCTAGACAGCCCGGCAGGGGTCACAATAGTTCGCCGGAATCTTCTAGAGCATCTGGAGGTGAAAGCAACTGATGACTTTATACAAGTAGAAACAGCGGACACGCGTGTCTTCGAACCCGATAGGGTGTATAAATTAACACTACAACTGGAAGGAGACATTGAACGCACAATACACACAATCTTTTGGGACCGTGTAGTCAAAGTATATGACATCTTGTTGGCCGAACAAGATTGGCTACCTGATTTTGTCTGCACCTGCCCATATGGAGAAGAGGTTATTAAACCTTCCTTCTCGCCCCGTGTTCCAGAGGAACTCGCTGAGTCCTATTCTATGGAATGGGCTCTAGCGCAAGCACCTGCGTTATATAGAAATCAAGTAGGGCGGGATAGGTACTCTCCATACCATGTCATTCCCATTAAAAGTGAACCTCAGCCACAACCGCAGTATCCCATAAAACATGAAGCAAGGGCACCGGTGAGAGATATACTCACGCAATTAGAATACCAGGGTGTGATTGAACCCTGTGCCTCACCAATGAATAACCCCTTATTCCCTGTAGCTAAGCCGGACCATTCATACAGAATAGTTTTAGACTACAGACATTTAAATGGACATACACGTACATATGCTATACAAAACTCACATAGCACTGCACTAATGAACAACATAGTTTGGAAAAAATACAAAACAACTTTAGATATCTCGAATGGGATTTTCTGCCAGAATATAATGCCTGAAAGCAGTGATTTAACAAGCTTTAGAGCATAAGGCTCGCAGAAAAAAATCAGTTGTTTGCCCCAGGGGTAAAAGAACAGCCCAGGACTGTTTGCGGGTCATGTGACTGCTATTTTACACGAGATAGACCCTGAAGCATTGTCATATGTGGACGATATATATCTCACGGCTGACGTGTTACTACAGCATTTAAGACGGGTAGCCCTCATTGTTGTAGGGTTTGCTGAACTCAGTTACAAATTTAACTTTAAAAAGTCAAAAATTGCCGTCCTCAGCGTCCTGTTTCTGGGATATGAGCTGTTGATTGACGGGAAGAGCCTAGCGCCACAATTTTTAGAAAAATGTGCACAATTGCAACCACCAAATACGATTAAAAAACTTCAATCATTGTTAGGCTTTCTAAATTTTGGCAGAACATACATTCCTGATTATGCAACACACATAAAACCTTTATATGACTTAATATGTCCCAATTTCTCAAGTAAATTCTGGACGGTTGAACATACATGCACTCTTCGAGATTTACAGACAGATATGCTAGCAGCAAAACATTTACACACAAGGGACAATAAAACACACTTGGTCATCAGGGTAATAGGTGGGGCCATCGGTTTCACTTATGTAACATTTAATGAAGGTGAGACAGTCCTGATAGCATACAAATCACATTTGTATTCAACTGCTGAACAACGCTTTGCACCCACAGAGAAAATTCTCACTGCTGTGCAGATGGCTGTTATTAAAGAAAGACCTCTTGCCCAAGGAAAATGCATTATTGTTGTTTCTCCTATTCCAGCCCTAGAGGCTGTTACAAAATCTAGCGTTCGGAACGCGAAAGCACTTCATCCATGATAGATACAATGGGCAACGTCTCTAACAGCCACTGATGTAGACTACATTTTCGACCCAAAATTACAAACTCAAGAATTTCTACAATATGAAGTAGAATATCCAGTTCCAGCAGACACCTTGCCTATTGATCAATATCAGGCAATCATGTACACCGATGGCTCTGTGCAACCAGCGATTGGATCTCAACATCAATATTCTGCTGCATGCGCAGTCGTAAGCGGCTATATGGAGGAGGAGAAATTCTGTCCGCAACATACCTATACACAGACCTTAGGGGATTGTACAGCACAATTGGCTGAGCTAAAAGCTCTACTGATGCACATGGCACTAGAACATACGGATCCGACACAGTTCATACTGATTGTTTGTGATTCATAATATTGCGGCCAGTCTTTTAATGAATACCTGCATTACTGGCGTTTGAATGGGTTCAGAGATTCAAAAGGCAACACCATAAAACACAGACTCCTGTGGGGGAAGGTAGCAGACCTGAAAGAGACGCTACCCAAAGTCCATGTTGTGCATACACTTGGACACCAGCACGTTGGAAAACATGTTGCTGGAAATACTTTGGCTGATGAAGCCGCAAAGTCAGCAGTGGCAGTTCCCACTGTATCTGCAGTGACTCGTTTGAGTTCCAAACCAGACACAGACATTATGGCTGCCATAAAAGCTACGGTTGATGGCACGCCTTATCCTAAAGGATTTCCTAATAAATATCAATACTTGATGGGAGGTATGCTAAACGCTGAAGTTACAATTCCAGGCGTAGGCGTACGCGACCTCCCCATTAAAGATGTGAGACCTCAATTGATTAAAGCAGCGCATGAGGGGGTGGTATCTGCACATGCTGGTGTGGCAGCTACAATTTCACTCTTACAGGCCCGTTCTCTATAAAGAGACTAAGCAGTATGTCTTTTGTTGTGACATCTGTCAACAAATTAAAGTTTCCACAGCCAAGCGCCCGCCGCAGACACCTCTCTTAATTTCCAATAGACCATTACAATGTGTGTACTTGGACCATTGCGGTCCATTAGCACCTGATAGTGCATACAAATACATATTAGTCGCTGTTGATTCCTGCTCCAGATTTGTGTGGGTGTGGCCACAATGCTCGGCTGACGCTCGGACTGTTATTCAAGATTTGCGAGTCTTTGTCGGTGCATATGCAGTTGCGGCTTCCCATTCGGACCAGGGCCCTGCTTTTGCCTCAAGGGCATTCAGGGACACCATGGCTTCATTAGGGGTCCAACTCCAGTACTCGTCTCCATTTCATCCCGAGGGAAATAGTGTTGTGGAGCGATTGAACCGCGATTTAAAGCAATCCTTAACGGCCAGAGTCTTAGCTTAGGTACGGGTCGTAGTTGGCTAACCCACCTATATGGAGTTCAGAGAGCACTAAATAACCTGTCTAGAAGGTCCCTGGGGGGTCATACTTCATATGAGTGCCTGTTCGGAAAACAAATGTTTGTTCCGGATCTTGATGGTCCTGGCGTGGAGGCAGCAGAAACACCTTTTGACATAAATGATCGTGTCACTGTTTTACAGGAATTACTGCAGTTCTGTAAAGATAACTCTTCTAAAAGGGCTGCCTCCACAGGAATTAAGGATGTGCCAGTAACATCTACCGGCTGGCTTCCCAGGGTTGGGGATCTTGTACGTGAAAAGGTCGCAGTGAAAAAAGAATTTGGCCCTTTTTATCGAACACCAGTCCCTGTCTTGGGGATACACTGTACCAGAACTGTTATTCTACCACCGTTGCCAGGTGCCAAAGAAAATTGTTTTGTTTCCATTGACAATGTCAAACTACAGCATGTGGCCGATTCTGCATAGCCGACAAAGAGGAACGTCCAGTAGTTCCCGAATCCCTCTCAATACTGGAGAAGAAGTTCTGCTTCAAGTTGTTTATACCAACGCTGATACCTCTCCGAGCTTGGGGAGGATGGATGATCTTGCATTAGTTCCACTAACAACAAGCAATTTAGAAACAGTTGATCAAGTCACTACGACTACTAGCCAGACGGATGGTGCTGTCGATAGTGTACCACCACAGGAAACACCAACCCCACTGTTGGCCACTGCTACGCCATTTGCACGAATAGGCTCTGGTTACTTTGCTCACTACAACGATGGTCTATCGGACTCGTTTGCCTCTTCGACAGCTGATCTGTCAGGTGCACGTCAGCTGTTACATTGGCTTAAAGAAACATATTTCATTTTTCCATGGAACTGTGTATAGCTTTCTTTGACTGTCCTAGCCTTTCTGCTTTGGATTGGTTTTGTCATTACTTTTTTCTTGTTAATATATGGTCATTTTCTTTCCGAGAGATCAGCGATTGAAAGGTGGTGGAGGTTTGAAACCACATTTGTCATCACATAACATTCGAAGAGACTTGTCTTTTGTGATCATTTCTGCAGTACTAATTCCCGATGGGATTGTGTGGGACAAAGTAATGTTTGATATATATGGTCCCACTGAAATTATTCAAGTACCGTATGTGTTAAAATTATCAATGAACGATATAGTCATACCAGGCATTGTATCTGATGATTGGGATGTGAAAACAGTTGATTCTCTGATGACAGAATTGCAATATTATACTGTCTATGAAAACGAAGATGTTTTCCAGTTTCAAGGAAATTATGGTGATATGTTTTGCTATAATTATTATGGGCACCACTTCATACATAGAGCGAGCAGTCCAAAAACGATATTTATTTACACGCAATGGGAACATTGTCCAACTCCCCCGCAAGGGAGTTCAAAAACGTATACTGAAAAGTTTGCGTATTTTTCTGGGCATCGTCAAAAAAATGCTGAGTCATATTATTTTAAGGTAACTCCTACTAAGGATACACATATATTATTGACAAACACAAAATTTGTATATTCGGACTCCTTTGTTTCCCGGTTATCAATTCAAGGTTATGAATATTGGTCAAAATATGTTGATTTGAAAAGCGTTTGGGGAACAAAAAATTGGCAGACCAAGGGTAGAGAAACATTGTTTAGAGCATGCCTCACCCCTGTTCAAATGAACTTTTTAAATGAAACAGTACAACAAACAAGTTGTTTAGGCTTAGCCACAATTAGAGAATTAAGCATGCCCAGTATACCTGCCCCTCAAAATTTGATAACTGGCTAAAGTACACAAATGCAACTCTAAATGAGCTCAATGAGTGGGTCCAGAATGGTACATTTAATGCTTCACTGACACGTACAGGCGGGTGGTTATTGTGGCCAAAAGATACCAACTCGTGTCATCAACGTTTTGTCACCTCCTCGGGGGGTTTCCGAACGAGTAGGTCAGACCCTCGCTATATATCACCAGAACATGCTGACATAATTACAACATATAGTGTAGGAAAATTGTGCCAACAGTGGCTAAAATCATACTCACTAGATGTGGTTAAGACACACCTCAGTCTCCTGTCTAACAACAGTGACTTACAAGATTTCTTGTCAGGCCCAAAGATGCCACGTAGGAAGCGTTTCTTGTATGAGGTATACAATGAAATATGGAAACTTTCTCAACAAGAGGCTGCAGCCCGGATAAGGCAGATAGATAAGGAAAATTTGAAAAAGGCATTAGCTGTTGTGGATATTGGGATTCACACCTTGTCCGACCGGATATATACAATTAACAACATTGTTTCTTCTGCTATAGACATTATACAATCTGATATGTCTTCTTTATATCATGGACAGAATCAGACCAGGTCCAATATGTAGTTGGGTTGGACACTTCGGACATTGAAGGCGGGTCGCGTTCCGTGGCAGCACATCAGTGCCAGGGAAATATTTTTTTCCTTTAATTTGACGCGACAACAACAACTAATGGCTAAAAAGGAGACGACTTATGTCATGCTTAACATTAAAAAGATAGAAAGACTGCCTTTTACCGTGGCCGAGATTCCTTCAGCAGAATGGTTGATACACAGGGTTATTAATCTGCCTATTTCTACATTACAATTCACTTCTTGTTTGAAACACATTCCGGTAGGCTGATATGAAAAGTTGGGAGATAGTTTCATCCATGAGGTGTGGGAGCTTCCCTTCTTGTACAAATGCCTCAATGGCATGAAAGAGGTCTTTCTTAGCGGTAGTGAATGCGAGACTTCAGTCAGCCATTCGATGATTTGTAAGCAGCTGTCCTTGCATGGGGCATGTAATGCGTCAGTTGCGAACTTGGCTTGCTATCTGAAGGGAGTTCCAGTCCCCTTGATTAAACGCACGTTCCAGGTGCTTTCAAACGGCAGCTACATCCTTCTCAATAGTGAAGACTGTTGTGGCATGTGGGCCGGAATAGTTTACGTTGTTTCGGTCTCTAAGGTCGTTACATGCTGCGGGAACGTGTTGTTTCCCCCCACTAAATTTAGGGAGGTAGCTGATATCTGGCCTCACATTGCTACTTCCAAGGTGAATTTTGACAAGGTAAGTAGACTGAAGGCTTTATTGTTTCAGAAGCATGTGGCCCTTAAATCTGCAAGTGAGACCTACGCACTTCAAGTGGCAAGGTCGTCGGCAGAAATACAGTCCCTGTTAAATATGAACTTTCCGAGACACTTTGGTGAACTTGTGGGACTTATATTTAATGCGTCCAGCACGGCTTGATTAGCACATTTCTTGGTATTGGTTTTGTTCACACCTTTTCCTCTATATTGATACCTTCGGCTATTCACTCAATTTTCAGAAGCATTTTTGGGGGATTTTCAATAACTTTGACTTTATTAGCCGGCATTTTGCTGTTGCTGTTGTTTTTTCACAATGGCTGTCCTGCCGCAACAAGGACAAATGAAGGCGCTCCCATCAGCGCAGCTGTGTCGTGAACGCATGATGCAGCAGTTTGGAGCAACACTCCTGGAACATTTAGGGTATGACTGGTCTCTGTCATTCAGACCGGTTTTGGATTGTGTGCAGCCCGTGTTTCGGTGCCGTTGGTGCTCTTTTGAACATGCACTGGAAGTTTGTCTTTCACAGCAACGCCCCTCCGTGATTGATGCTTATCTGTTGATGTTTTCGTTGAGGGTTCATTACCAGACATGCGCGCTGCGGCTGCGTTTGCTCAGAGAAGCTGATTACGAGCTACCCTTCCTGGAGGAAGTTACCATTAACTTGTTAATAGGCACTGCATGGGATGCCGCCTTGGTTGACACTGGGGCTATATAACACACCTGCTCCTTAGTGGTTTTTGGTGAGGATTTACCGGTTTTGTCATCTGCCGAAGTGGAGGATCTCCTGCTTTCCATGACTGATGCTTGATTTGGAATTGTCCTAAATTGACATTTTCCTTTGAATTCGGCTCTTGGCCGCATGCTCATCTTTTAAATTGCCGAGTAGTATTCTTGTGTGTCATCTTGACTTGTCAAAATTAAGTAAGGTTTTAGATATATTTTAGGTCAGGGCATTTTAGCTTTGGCTTGAACCTCTTTCTACCGACAAGGGGAGGGTGTTGTGTAGCCATTTCAAGTATAGCTCCATGCACGTTAGTTTAACATACTAGGCCGCTGTGCACTTTGCCCTAGATATATTTTATTTAGCTTCGCATTGTTATTTTACAATAACCAGTTTTTACGGTCTTGTTTTATTTCTTCTATCGCACTGTTTAGCTTAGCTCAGCACTGTGTTCTCAAATAATGCATTCTTGATCGTCCTGTGCATCAGTCAAGGCTACAGTCTGGTACATTGCCGGTAAACGTGGTAGAAGTTTAGTCTCCAGCATTCGTAGAAAATACACATCCCTACGTAGGGATATTTTCTTAGAACATCTGGGTGTTAGTTATAAAAACACTTTCTAGTCCTAGTACACGTCAAGAGGGAGATTCCAGCCAGGGAACCACAACTGTATGCTGAATGCCCTATTGCCGATGCTGATGCAGATTACAGGCCTTTGCTCAGGTATGAGGGTTGATGTCCTCCCGGGGGAACCTGAAAGGCAGGCTTAGAGCTTAACATGCTGTGCTCGAAATATAACTAAGAGAGAGAATAATCTAGCGGCACTATGATAGCCTTATTCTTGTGCTTCACTCTCATCGTTACTATTTTAATATTATTGTGTTGTGTAGTTCTGGTTATTGCAGCTCACACTTTGTTATCCAAAATGCAGTAGTTTTATCAAACCAATCTTTAAAACTTATATTGCTTCTATTGTCATTTATATATGAGACCGCACTGTGTATGAGAGAACCGGTTGTGACCTTAGTGACCACGACTTCCCTGAGAAGTACTGAGATGTCATGCGCTCGGCTGCCCAATTGTCTCTACCATTTGGGAGAGATGAGGCACTGCTAGTTAGCCAGAGCAAAACCCAGATTTGGAGTGACAAGCGTCATCTACCATGGGCCAGACTCAGTCCCCCACATCGTGGACGATCTTGTTGCTCACAATCCAGTAGTCTCATTAAGATAATGAGAGCCTACGCAACAAGGCAAAAGGATGGAAAATAGTGCAATGACGCGGCCAGTACTGGCCATGTCATAGGGCTTTTTTTGTTTATTTTGGAAGAAGGGCAGATCAGTAGGCAACACAGAGGGAAGGTGAATAAGGGGCTAGAGGACAATATGGAGGTGGGTGGATGGATAACCTAGCGGTAACATAGACAACAGAGGGTAGGATTGGAGTAAGGGGCTGAAAGCAAGCGCATGAACAAATAGACGGTGGGAGAGCATGGCTTGGGCAAGCACCAACCCTGACATGGGGGTGGAGGTAGATACAGAAGGGGAAGAAGTACACAATTAAAAAGCTGTACTCTAGTGGAGTGCTTAAGCCCAAAGAAAAAAGTAATGCTTTAAAAATGGGCAGTGGAAGTAATGCAGCCATGCTCCACGGGACAGACAAACACACAACAAGCATTTGCAATGCAATGGGTCTTGCATTTGCTCCCGTTAGAGCTATTAGCGTTGTGAACTTCTAATCTGACTTTTCTTGCCACATAAACTAATAATGAAAAGAAAAACAGTTTCACATATGTGAGCCAATGGTCACCATGAGAGTGAAGGAGACATGGTCACCATGAGAGTGAAGGAGACACGGAAAAGGAAAGAGAAGTTCGCTCGCAGTGAAACTGATTGGCGAAAGTGGAATTACCAGGAAAAGTGCAATTATCCATCTAACCAGCAAAAATGCAATTATCCATGTAACAGGGTCGATGTCATGCAAAGCGCTCGACTTTTGCCCAGCGAGATAACTCTGCACAGGAAATGAAAAGACAAAGTAGTCCAGAAACCAGCTTCAAATACAGACCCTCATATGTTTTCAGTAGTTTACCGGTGCGCTCGAGAAGGGCTAAACACTGGAAAAGGCATGACGAGTGCATGCCTTTCACAAATGGAATCAAGTGATTTTTAAAAGGCATGCCCATGAACTAATGAAAGTGAAGGGCGTGACATGGGCGTGGTTAGAAGCCAACAGAGAGATTACAACATGGTGCAGAGCGCTTGCGCGCGCTCGACCCTAAAAAGGGGGGGAGTTTATGCCATCTGACCGGTCAGAAGCAAGTAAAGCAGAGAGACAAACAGCACAACCAATGGTAAGTAATGGGCTGTCTTTAAGCCCACTGACAAAAAATCTAAATGTCTTGAATAGAAAGCTCATGTGCTGTCTTAGTGAGACCTAAAAAGGAAATTTAAAAAATGTAAAAAGTATTAACATTCTGAATCACTGTGTATTCTTGTACTGTACTATATTATTTTATGCATGTATTTATTTAGCATAATATATAATTTAATAACTTTAGACTAAATGAGAACTCGCCATACTTGTGAAGTTTAGAGGAGATTCAAAATTTAAAAATACCTAATTATGGTAAAGTTGTTTGCCAAAACTAAAGCATTTAAAACAAATCTATAATATAATTATTAGTGTCACTGTTAACTGAGATATGTCCGGTCCTTTTTTCAGCTTAAATACTTGCAACTGTCCTTGGACAACCACACACAAGGAATATATTCATGCGTGCAATTCTAAAATTAGGTTTTCATAAATGACAGGATTTTTCATGAGCAGGATTGAATTGAAAAAACATTTTCTTGTTACATGTTTGTTTGCCCCACAAGCAAAGATAAACTGATTCTGAATTGGTAATGGAAATCAAAGTAATATAATCTGGAAATCAGTAAACGCTGGCAGATAAATAGCACTGGTTTCTATGGTGATGGTGTTTTGTGTTTTATAAATATAATGAAACAGATAGCTGTTCCTTTTACATGTTATATACATCAAAATCATTATAGTTGATTTACTACGTGAAAATGCAATGGAAGAAAAATAATCTGGCAATCAGGAGTGAGTTGACAGGAAAGGACAGAGCGGCCCCCACGGTGATGGTCACATTGTGACCCCATCTGCGCCACACCACCTGCGCTCTAATGTAACCTTAGAGTGGAGATGTAATTACTGCAAGGGCTATTTCTTAACAGATTGTAGCACATCCTATTTATTGCACAGGCAGAAAGAGTTCAGATGGTTTGGTGGGAAGTAATAAGATCAGGCTGTGCGCTGCTGCTCTGATACAATCTAAGATCGTTATACCAGTGGGCGAGTAGACCACTAAGGAGGCTTCCACACTTGGCCCAGCAACTGGCCTACAACAAGTAGGTGCATTTAACGTAAACATGGTGTATTCTATTTCACATGGTATATGCGCATGTAATAGGATATGTGCTTGTCCATGCGTACCTCTGAACAAATGAGATAATTTCATAATGAAATGTCCAAAATGTAATAAAAGATGAGCTTTATGTGGTATGTGTGTGAAATATGGTATGTTGCTGGAAACAGAGGCTTGCTGTTTATAGTTAGGGATGTGTTCCTTTGATACAGCAAAGGCTATTGAAAGTTTTTAAAACCGGTAATATGTTAACAGTATGAATTTGATCAGTAAATTAAGTTTAAATGGGCATAGCGAGCTATTCCTAAACTGCTTCTAAATAAAACATGAAGCAGACTGAAATGAACACAATTAAATACAAGCAATCCATTATGAAATGGTGAATTATAACTACCAAAGTTTATTTACATTTGTTCTATATTTCAAAACAGTGGCCAAAAACAGACTGAATTGATTAAAGGAAAAACACAGCTTACCGTCGCTTATTTTTTTGTGAAGCAATCAGTTTTTGAAGAAATTCAATACTCCTCCCATTTAGCAAAGGCAGATGTGTAAATCAAGATGCAGGAGGGTTCTGTTTCGGTTAGACTTAGTGGCTACTGTTCAGGAAAGCTTTTCTTTATTATTGCAGTTATCAAACGTATGACTTTATTGACACCGTTTCTCTTCCTTTATTGCTTTTAACTCAGTGAGTGAATCGTGGGTCCATCTAGAGTAAGAGGTATGTGAAATCGTGGCAGCCTTTCCTCTACACCTTTGTAAATTTTATTTTCCAAAATCTTGCAAACTTTATGAACAATCAGAGAGGAAAACTCTGCTGAGAGTAGGTTGACGAGTGACAACCTTTGCCGTCTCATCCACTCACAAAAAATGATGATTCTCGCAAAAAAAATTCACCAGAAAATGTTCTTGTAAAAACATATTTTTGCAGCACCGTCTTCCACAATAAAGGGTGGATGAGCTGCGAAACTTGAAACTTTGCAAACACTGAGTTGTGAAGTTGGTCATGTTTATTCACTTCAAGAGCAATTTTTAAAATGTCTCCTATTCCCGTTTAGAATGTTGAATTCCATGTTATTTTATGGTGAATTCCATGTTATTTTATTGCACAAACTAGTGATTGGGTTCCAAGAGATCGATAAAGATGAAAACATATACATGTCAATAGTCTGGTATTAAGGCTCGAAAGAAGCCAAATGGTTTGGCCTTCATTGTAAATTTTGAGACACTTTCAATATGGTAATATTAGGCCTGGAATACCACAGGGTGCTGAACATTCATGAGATCCTATCATGAAGAGCTGCTATGCCTCAGCGAAGAATCGTGCACCTGTTTTTTGAGTTTGAGGTGTCTACGTTCCATACACATAACTGGGAAATTCTCCAAAATAATGCATGAACTTTGGAGAAGTAGAAGTCCGAAACAGAGAGAAGCAATGCCAGCTCACTGTTTCCAAGATTAGCTGCCTATTTTTAATGTATCAACTCAGAGAAATTCTGAGTTATACATAGTAACTTTAAACGTCTCACACAAAAAATGCTAGTTCTACGCTGAGGGAATGCATCACCTTATGTTAGAGCCCTGGGTCCAGCATTACAGTATCATTATGGGTTTTGAAGGCAGGTTCAGGTAATAAATACATTGGTTCCTTCTTAATTTCCACAGGTGCTGTGTTGGCTTTTTTCTCAAAACAAATTCTACCTGGCTTCAGCAGGCGAAATGACTTTAGCGAAAACTCCATAGGGATGGAATTACTGAACCACTCCGAATCCTGATTGGACCTGACGCTCACATTACTGGTGAATCTGAAATATCAAAAGTAGTAATGAGTACCTTTGTGATTTTCCCAATATGAGCCCAGATTTCCTGACAAAACAAGGGTCAATAATATCCTTTGAATATGATTTGACTACAAGCAAGATGAATGTGTCTTTGATAGTATGCATGAAGACTGATGGCCAAGAACTTCTGACTACGATCAAGTTTTTCTATCATGAACCTATCTGTGAAGTACCCAGCACTGGAAAAGGAGTTTGGCTTGAGAAGGAACATCACAGCACTCCATGGAGTCATATTACGTAGCAGGAGCTATTGAGGTAGGGTTGTTTTTTGTAATTAAACACAGATGAACCGAAAATTAATTGCCATTAATATTTTGATAGGCAGGCTTGTCAATCATGTGGATAGTTCGGGCTACAATTTGATATTAGTACATTAAGGGATAAATGTGAATACCAGCGAGGGCAACAAGTGTGAAGATGTTCTGTTGCTTTGACTGAGCAATGTCTCCTTCCTTTTGCAAAGGGGTGACTAATTCGACCTGAAAAGTGGTTTGGATTGGAGAGCTGTCCATCCTGTCCTTTTTAGGACAAGGCCACATTCCCAACAAGATTTCTGTGTATTTCTACATATTAGAAGGTTGAGAATATGCTTTCATGGATTTGTGTTGTTTACCCTATTTTCATATTTTTTTGTCAGTTTATTTTTTATACTACTCAACGGATAGAGTTTTGTGTGGATTGATAATGTTAATTGCTCAAAGGGAGATTATGTCTGTTATTGATTAGAATTTACATGATCCAGCATTAAGCAATGGGACGAAGGGTTCTAGTGAAGCTTTCTAGCATGCTACTGAAAACAATAACATTTAGCACAACTTTGGCAACAAATTTCTATCTGCACCACTAACACTGCACTATATGCAGGACAGAATACACAAGCCCCTCTACTCCTTGAGGCGCTTATGTATAGCCTGTGTTTATACTCACAGCAGCATATGAAACCATTGCAAAAATGATTAGAGGACAGCTTACGCTGTGTGGTTGGATATATTCATTGCTTTGTTGGAAAAGAGCTTGTAAAGATTCTTTTAGTAATCAATTAGCGATAGCATAAGCTTGTCTGAAAAGCCTGTGTTGAGTGATTCGGTTTCTGTTTGATTGGATAGCATTCAGAGTTAAGCTCCAGCTTCTATTATTTGTGGGTATTCTCGTTGGTTCAGACTCTTGACAAAACAAACGTAGGCTTCAGGTGTCATTGCTTGCTGATGACTGCTCATTGTTGTGTCATTAGTGGATCCCATGCCTGCGCCACAAGTTTAGGTAGAGAGTAAGCATGTTTTTATCATAGTGCAAGCAGATGTCATAGAAGCAATGCTTTAGCTTATTAAAGGATTGATATACAAACTTAGCAGTACCTCTTCACAGAATAAGACCTTACCAGGAAAGATGTAATTTCTGCTGGTCTTTCTCTCAACACTGATAAAATAATTGGGATGTCAGATTGTTTTGATGGTAGTCCAGGAGCAGCATATGTGACATTAGGACCAGTGCTTTATTTCAGCCGGTGGTTGCTAGTGGTGGCCACCAGCACTCTTTTTTGTGGACCAGCATTTTATTTTGCTCATTGTGCATTTCCCGAGAACAAGAGAGGGAAAGATGAACAAAGAGAAAAGAAGGAGAAAGCGAGAGATGGAAAACCATCAGAAACAGAAAAAGCAGAAACCTGCAAGAGTGAAATAAAGGGGCAGCTGTGTATGGTAGTCGATCAAAGAGTCATGAGGTGGATTCCAGAAACTTCAGCATTGGCTCAACATCATGTGATTCTCGGCAAGTCTGGGTAAAAAATGAATGCAACCTTGTGTAATATAACTGGCCCCAATACCTTTCGGTCGACTTTGACCTATATAAAACATCAAAAGAAAGAGGAGGTGACTGAGCATAACCCATAGTGGGACCTTCAAGAAGAGTAGCTTAACGGAGAATTAATTCCATATATTTCTGATGTACTGGTTGAATTTCGGCATGTTCCAGCATGGCTGACTCCTTGGCAATTCTGATTAACTGTATCTTCCTTAGGAAAGTCATGTGAGATCCAAGATGAGATGTGATGGGCCCTTTTTAGTAAGCGCAGAAGGTCTTGTATTCCTGGTTGAGCCAGCAATTGTAATCACACACTGTCAAAAAACAGCAGTAACCGCCCTGAATACTTTGTCTGTATGTGTATACATGTATATATACATAGATATAATTGCTACCTTAACATTCCCTTCTAGAGACACCACTGTAGATGACTTGTACTTTACATGAGATGTTATTCAGTTTGACGTGTATGGGAGACCTGTCATGGTTTTAATGGCACAGTGGAAGTCATTGGTGAGATGGCTCCTTTGAGCAGCAACCAGGTCTCCAAATCATTCTCTCTTCTCTCTCTCTCTCTCTCTCTCTCTCTCTCTCTCTCTCTCTCTCTCTCTCTCTCTCTCTCTCTCTCTCACATTGTTTCTATTTCTCTCTTGCTCTTAGTTAGTCTCTGCTAGAGGCTTCTGTATCTTGGCTGTTCTGTAACATGGTTTCTGTTCAGAGAATGTGGACCTTATTTAATAAAGTGTGTGTTCTTAGGGACCCCTGGTGTTTGGGTTTGCTCTGTGGAGATTTTGGTCTATTTTTAAGAAAATTAAAGGTCCAAGGTCTACTTTGCCAAATTTGCTTCACATATGTTTCGGCCAAGATGTGATCTTTGAAATGAGCCATCTTTAGTAGAAACTATACACACTTAAAAGTATTGTAAATACTTGTAAACAGGAAAGACCCCACAGGATGAAACAATCATAGATAAGTACTAAGGACCGGGAAGCATCCCGACCAACAAGTCCTGAACCACAAAGTCGTGGAAAACAAAAGCGAAACAACACTTTTGTTTTCCACTACTTCCTTTTTCAGGGCCTTAACCATGCATTTGTTGAACCATGTAGATGCATGGTTAAGGCACAGAAGAAGGGAGTCGACGCGATCAAGGAGGAGGTAAGTTGTGCTGGGACTGGGGCTGCTTTTTTGGGGGTGGGTTGGGGGGCTCGTGGTGAGTAAGGTTTAGGGGCGGGGGTCAGGGTTTAGGTTTTAGGGATGGGGTGGGGTGCTTTATGTTTTAGGGGCAGGGGTGGGGAGTCGGGGAATTTTTATTTTTTGGGGGTGGAGGGCTCGGGGTGATTAAGGTTTAGGGGTGGGGGAGGGGGGTCAGGGTTTAGGTTTTAGGGGTGGGGTGGGGATTGGGGTGCTTTAGGTTTTAGGGGAGGCGGGTTGGGGTTGTGGTACTTTTGGGGGAAGCGAACCCCCAGGCTTCTCACGGGGGTCACCCCGCCATGAAAACCCTGCCGGTAAGTCACCTGGTGACAGAAATCCCTTTCCTGTTGCAGGTAAATGCACCCCCACACATCAACACACATACAGACACCCCCCACCCATCTACACACTTTCAAACACCCAAAACACTCCCTCCACTCAACCGCACATATCCATACGAACACCCCCACCTGCTCTCACACTGACATACACACACCCCCACTCACACTCACACATACAACCCCCCTCTGCAATCATTCACACCCCCTTCAAATTCATGCACACCCCCTTCACATTTATGCACACCCCCACACCCCTCTTCAATCATTCACCACCTCACCCCCTGCATTCATGCACACCCCCATGCCCATAATGCTTGCATACATGTACACATCCCCCCATCCGCACACTTGCACACACCACTCCTCATCTGCACACTTGCATACAAACACCCCACTCACTCGCAGACTTGCACACATGCACCCCCACTTGCATGCATCTCAATACACACACCTACTCACTCGCACCCCAACACACCCTCCTCCTCTCTGCATATATGAAGACACCCCCAAACTGCATGCATACATCCAGACACCGCCATTCACACACATACACACACTCAGACACCCCCATTTGCACAAATACACGCACTGAGATACCTCCACCCCTCTGCATACAAACACACACACACACACACACCCCTTCTGCAATCATTCACACCCCATCCCTCTGCGTTCATGCACACCCCACCCCATCTGCATTCATGCACACCCCCACCCCCTCTGCATTCATGCACACCCTCACCCCCTCCACGCTATCATACATGCACATATCCCCCATCTGCACACTTGCACACACATCCCCTCAGCCGCACACTTGCAAACAGACACCCCCACTTACTCGCAGACTTGCACACATGCATCCCCACTAGCATGCATCCCAATACACACACCTACTCACTCGCACCCCAACACACCCTCCTCCCCTCTGCATACATGCAGACGCACACCCCGAACTGCACGCATACATCCAGACACCCCCATTCGCACACATGCTTGCACTCAGACACTCCCATTCACACACATACACGCAATTAGACACCCCCATTCACACACATACAAGCACTCAGACAGATACCCTCACCCCGCTGCATAGAAATACATATGCACTCGGACCCGGACACAAATCCCTCCCCTTCCATTCGGACACACACATCCTCCATCTGCACATACATACACACACTCACTCACACACACCCATACCGCTACACATACACGCACACACCACACACATGCACACAACACCCCATATCCCCCCTCCCATTTTCGACAGTCCACCTACCTGTCTCGGGGAGGCGGTTATCCAGGAGAGGATGGGTCTCAGAGTTTTCCACCGCCAGCACTGCACCGCCATTCAGGAAACTGCAGCGCCGTATCACATATCGTAATATGACAGGTGGAGTCCCAATGGTGTGGCTGTGCTGGCGGTGGAAATTCCTCTCTTCTGCCATCGGCCAGGCCGACGGTGTCGGATTTCCAACCGAAAACGGGCGGAAATCCGACTTGACTCTTAATATGGCGGTGTTCAGACCCCAACACTGGTGGTCTTCTGACACCCGCAGCTTCAGCGATCTTGTGAAAGGACCACCGAAGTCATAATGACGGCCTAAGTGTGCACAAGGATTCAGTCTAGTAATCATTTCCTGCTAACATCTCAGTGATTTCCAGGTCATGAGTTTTGTGGGCTTTGGGAACCCCTAAATTATGCACCCCAAAAATATTACCTCAAATACTTGCTCATAGGTTGATATGTCCCTTAGTTAAGGCACCCCCCAACATATAAAATACAGTCAATAAAGTAAGGGCCCATTCAATAATTGAGTTCTGGATCAGGAGTAAAATGTAAAAGACGTATTATAAAATTCAAAAGGTACAGTAAAATAGATCATAAATGCAAATGCATAAAGTCAATTCCTTAAAGGCTTTTACATGGCAGAATAATATGCAAATAATATAAAAATGTTAAGTCCCAAGTGAGTAGCAAAATCAATAGAGAAACAGACATCATCCCTAATAGTGTCAGAAAGTGTTCTGTCCCATCCCCAAAATCAGAGATTTATACAGAAGATGTTTTCACAGAACAGAAAGGGTAGATTCAGCATGGTGTGAGCAAAAGTATTACATTATTAGCAAATCATAGCACAGTTTTCTTAAACGTCATATTGCTTTAGCGCCTAAGCACTATCTTACTACATGAATATTGATTCTGCCCACTCTATGCTAATGTCATCTGGAGAACAAATTAATTACATGAACATCAGCAAAATAATAGGGTACAGTGACCTAGCAGAAGATCATTCAAAGATGCAACATTGTTGTGGCTATCCTGGAAAGCTGTCATTGAGAACAGCAAAAACAACACCAATGGAAAAAACAAACATGACTCTGCTTGACTGTGTGCTGCAGGAATAATGAACACTGTATGTGCAGAAAGAGTTATCCATTTTGGGCAAGATGGCATTTGAGCCTACATTATGGCCTAGTTATTAAGAACCAGAGAAACACACTTTTAAATGTCTTAAGAAATTTGCTTCAAGTGCAGTAGAACCAGCCAATTCAGTCTTTCGCCTTACCAAAGGATAATAAAGTGAGAATAATTACATTGTGTAAGAGCAACAACAGCTATTCACAGTGCTTAAAGGCAACAATAGCTGTAGTATTTAAATAACAAACAAGGAGCAGTTTAACAATCTGAGGTACTGAGCCTTGCATGAAGCTTGCTAGGCAAACGCGGCCCTGCTAGCTAGTGCTGAAGAGAATGCATCCATTCACCATGCTAAGAATGGATTTGGAGGAAAGCCTAATGAGGTTAAGAAAGAACATTAAGAAGAGTGGCATACGCCGACAGAACCACTGGCATAACAGTGGCCCTCAGCCAGTTGTACATGTATGTGTTTTGTGAGGATGGAAACATTCCCTCAGCACTGCTGAATAATCACAAAGCAGGCTGAACATGAGCCACCAGGACAATAGGCTGAACATTTGTCACATGGACAACAGGATGAATATGACCTTTCACAAAGGTGCAGCCCACTGTGACACCTCAGTATTTGAAGCCTTATTGTTTAAGTTTCCTTCCAAGTTACTCCACATACGTTGTGTACTGAGGGATATGTGCTTGTGTTGTTTATATGCATTTACTCCACTGGATAAATAGTATCTCTCATCACAATCATCACAATTTGAAACTGAATGTAATAGCTGCTAAGGAAGCAGGGTCAAGACTCATTTGCATATAGGAGGGCCCAAACTGGAATGGCGAGGCGGTCAAAACAACAATGGATTTAGGCCCAAATCTGAGACCGAGGGCGAAAGTTTGACATTGTTCAACATTCCGTTGGTTATCTGTTCTTTTTGCATGGTTTTCATCCCTGGCATCCAAGTTGCTATCACATATCAGAAATGTGTGCTTGAATCACTGAAGTTATTCACTGGCCTATTGAAGCAGTACTGTCCATTCCTAGAAAAACCTTAACTCGAACCACCATTGTTAACATCAAAAGGTATTCATTGTAACATTGACTGCTAGAGAGGCACACGTAGATGAAGGAAGCAAGGTAAGCATAAATGGGGGAAGGAATGAAGAAACACAGAGAGATGGATAAGAAACAGAAAGAACGACATCAAAAAGAAAGAAAAGGAAGAAAGAAAGAAAGAAAGAAAGACAGTAAGAAAGAAAATTAACTATGGGGTGGAAAGAAAGGTTGCAAGGGTGACAGAACAGGAGCAAGAAATAGACCACTTTTTTCTGCAAGTAACAATCCTGGAAATGTGTTTAGTACAACATGCTGCACAGGCTGGATAAGTCAAGTAAATGAAAAGATCGCAAAGAAAATGGCTGAGATCTAGTGCATACAGAAATTGACCAGCAATCACCATAGCAAAAATTCTAGCATGACAATGAAACTGAAAAAGGCAATAAAGTTGCAAACATTGCTCCCATGCAGTAAATGTGTTGATCTGAACTACATTTACATTTAGATGCGAAGCCTCAGAAAGTAAGGAAAGAAGAGAAAGCGACTAAAGCGAGTGTATGGGACGAAACCACGGCATAATAGGGGACTGGGCTGGATACACTGCAGACAGACGGATCGAAAAAACAGAAAAGATGAAAATAAGACACATGAAAATAAGACACACCCATCTTTGCCAGCTTCCTTATAGATCATACTAGCATTATTGCTACCTGGCATCGCATCAGTCGAAGATGGATGTCTCAGCAGCCACTGTGCGCATGAAAATGATGTCTTAATATCCACGGGCTGCACTTTGAACAGTTTAAGCACATTTATATATTTCTACCCCACATTTATCGAATACCATTCGTTACACTACACAAATGCTCTGCTTTCGGTTCTCAAAAATTGAAACTGTAATGCATGTCTCCATTTTAGAAGATATGTACTCTAGCACCTAAGCACATGTAGGTACTTATGTCGGTGGTGGCTTACCGTGGATCGAGAGTGCCCCAGAGACACCAGAGCCTGGCATTTAATACAATATACATTGAAACAAGCTCCTGCCTTTGGTTTGTGTGTCTTTCATCCTTCGCGGTTTTCAATATACAGTATAAGGCAATAAAACCTTGTTTTAAAGTGTTTCGAAACAGCATGGCTTGGAATATGAAATAACATGTATACTTCAAAAGTCTAATCAGTTAACTTTAGAAAATATGAGCTGGTTTGTGTCCCCGGTCTTTTCTTGCATTTAGTCCGGTGTGCTCTCCATCTGCCTGATGATGCAAGTTTGCACCCTCAGTGACTTGATAGGATGCCTTTAGTATATTTCGTGCCAGAGAACTGACATTTATTTTCTCTGTCTTTGAAGCGTGTTAGACACGAGTCATCAATTAACATAATTATAGGTTACTGACACAATGCATGTATACTGATCTGGGCACTCCGTGAAGATGAAAGGGTGGCTTTCCCTTTAATATATGCACGGTGATGGAGTGCTTGGACTACATTGTGTATGTTGCTGCAGTGAGCCGCAAGGATAGTGTTGCATATGCAAGGGGTGAGTAAATTAATTTCTACTTGCTGGTTTTTGGAATACGAACGGAAAGATAATACCATCTATCAACGTTTTTTTCGCCTACCCTTCTTGTGCAGAGGAGCCTGGTATCTTGATAGGTGGTTTCCTCATGAGGCGCCGCAGCACCCTACAGTCCCCGTGGCACATGGGAGTCCCCCTCTCTCCAGGGCCCCCCAAATCTTCTACGTTGCCCCCAATTCATGCAAAGGCCAATGAATATCTCTAAGATATGGGAGACTCTGGGGCCCCTCATCACATTTTGTAGCTGGACCTCCTCATTTTTGGTTATGCCAATGGCAACTAAGTGGAAGGATCTCATTTTGCTAGATTTAGAAATGTGACAACGACCTGACTATGAGGTGTATGTTCAGTTCGGTAAGGAGATACTATGTTCAGAAATAAAGGAATTGTGTGCACCGCTACTCCAAATGGATATGTCGGGCAGGTCAGGAGCTTAAATCCAGGCAGATCACATCCTCCTAAAAAGCAAGTGCTGAGTATATACTAACCAGTAAGAGTGAGCTTACACATCCTTGAAGGAGGTTACCCAAGTGAAATAAGGTGCTGCATGCACAATGTTATTGTTTTTCTTAGTTACTTTCAGAAATTATTAGTGGCAATGATTACATTCACTTATGACAGCAGAAGTGGGTGGAGGTCTTGCATCTCTGCTGCAATTAGCCACCAATCACAAACTGAACAGGCACAGAATAACTGAAGAGATCTGCCACATACTGCTGGCCATCAGGGAACCCTGCAGTTCCCAACTAGCAACATACTGTGGACACTTTTTGACATTTCACAATGACAATCAGATTTCAGATTAACAAAGTCCACCACAGCAGATCTCTTCACCACTTCCCACTTCTCACCTTAACCTATGCCTTCTCTGGACCATAACATTTAATCAAAATATCTCAGAAAGGACAACCCAATAGAGTATCCAGCTAGGTAGACTATGAACATAAGAAATCCAAAAAAGGGACCAGCAGAACTTCTCAAAGCTTCCTGGAAGCTGTAAACTGCACACTTATCTCTCACACTTCTTCATCTATCACACTAATAAGTACTGTGTCCCTAACATGGTAATAGCACCTCAATGTCCCTCATGCACAGCATCAAAACACTTCCAACACAGGATCACAACAAAGACAACACACTTCCAACCAAACGCCCTACATGTGTAACGTGCTACCCATGTAGACAATGGTTTCCTAGTTCACATAAGGGTGGTAATCGCTACATAAATCTTGCAGTACAATACAATACATTGTTTACACTATCTTGTTTGTACTTTACTGTGCTTAGAAGTGTAACATGTTTGCAGGGTTTTGCCCACTCTGTATTCATCTTGGAGATCAGAGTTCCGGCAATACATCGCAAAGCACCACTTGGCATAGTTCTTCTCTGGTGTGGCTCACCCACCAATGTTAGGTTGGCAAGCATGACTAAGAATTTGCACCCCTTAGCACAATTTTTCAGACACTAGAAAGCCTCCCGGTGACATTTCTGAATGCAGGAGGTCACAGCAGGTCCCAGCCATTGACGTTGAGCGGCAGAAAGAAGCAGTGCCCTCGGGTGCAATGCATGGTGCCGTTTGTGCTGATTTTTACAGTGCAGAACAAGCTCCCAGCAATAAAAACAAGCATACCATGCCCAAATTCTACCTGCCTGTGGAACTCCATGGGATGTCAATGAGTTTTTATCTAACTGCACGGAATTCCGTGAAGTTAAACTCCAAGTGTTCCGCCTACCCCTAGTAACAAGTTGATCATGGAGTCAAATTGCCCTGTGTTTTGTACGGTCTTGTAAATTAAAATATATTCTGTTTGCCAGAACCAGGTTAAATTTCCATCACACAGCATAATCTATGTAATTTTGCATTGTGCTTCTTACGCAAAATTCCTGAAATTACTCTAGTTTTGGTATATCATATAATTATACGTCATTCATGATAAAAATTTACAGTGAGCAAACGAGAACTATTCAGTCAGTGAGAATGTGAGTAACTGCTGTTTACTGAGCTTTTGCTTGTTGCCATAGAATTTTTTTGTGCAAAGTAAGTCCTTGCATCCAAAATTGGCACAAGTATGCATATTATGTTAAGTTAAAGGGATTTATTAAGTGCATGGCTACCTGAGGACCTCCCAGCACTAAATGCAGACCTTCACGATAAAGTCTGAAAGTTATGCTCTGAATAGCCAAGTTTTAAGCAGTCACCAAAAGAAAGCTCATGGCTGGTCAGCCGAAGGCTGAGGGGAAGGGAATTCCATAATTTACTTCCTAAATAGGCCATAGAAGTTCCACCGATTCTAGCTTTTTTACAACTGTCTAACTGTCTAACTAATGAAGATCTGACCTGCCTAGAAGGCATTTCAAAAGAGGCTAATGGCCTTTGCAAAGAGGGCCCTCTATTGTATAAGGACCTGTGAATATAACACAGAGCTTTGAACTTTGTGTGCTGTGCCACAGGAAGCCAGTGAAGAGAGGAGAGAGTCTCTACCAGACATATATCTAGGTCTGTCTACGAGAAACCGGGAAGAGGCATTCTGAACCACCTGCAGTTTTCTGCTGACATACTTTAGAGAGCCGAGGTATAGTGCATTACCGTAGTCAAACCGGGAGATAATGAGGGCCTGAACAATAAGTCTTTTAGCTGCAAATGGCAGGATTCTGAAGACTTTCCTCAAAAGCCTGAGCAGACTGAAACAACTTGCAGAGATCTTTTTTACATGATGATCCATCGTAAGTCACAGGTCCAGCCAGATTCCTAGGCTCTTAACATTCTCTTTAGGGGGAGGAAAATTACTTATGGGTTCGAATATGGAAGGATGTATCCCCAAACGGGGACGATGCCCCCAACCCATTATTTTGGTGTTGTCTTCGTTTAACTTAAGTTTGCATTCTGACATCCATGTGGTCACTGACTGTAAGAATGGTGTAAGAGCAGAGCACTCAGTGTTGGGATTAGTGGAGAATGAGAATACCAGCTGAGTGTCGTCTGCATAGGATACTATTGAGAGACCATAAGGTTTCACCATCTCTCTCAATGGGAACATATATATATATGGAACAACATGGGGCTGAGGGAAGAACCCTGGCATACCCCACAGTTGAATTTTAGGCAATTAGATAGAAAAAACGGTCCAGTACCTGAAAGGTCCTTCCCTCCATAAAGGAGGAGAGCCATCCCAGGGAACTGCCTGAAAATTCTGAGCTCCGCCATTCTCGAAAGTAATATGCCATGATCGACTGTGTCA
The DNA here is from genome assembly GCF_031143425.1 of Pleurodeles waltl. Classification (NCBI taxonomy): domain Eukaryota; kingdom Metazoa; phylum Chordata; class Amphibia; order Caudata; family Salamandridae; genus Pleurodeles; species Pleurodeles waltl. Next base: position 494,609,684 of record NC_090448.1, read on the forward strand.
CAGGCGGAGCTGAGATCAAGAAGAATGATGGCCGTCGCACCACCTTGGCCTCTTCTGTGACCACCAACAGTGCCGACTCTGTGCTATGTAGCGGCCTGAAACCCATTTGTGAGATGGAGAAGGTTCTTATCCTGAAGGAAGCCTGAAAGCTGGGTGTTCACATGCTTTTCTATTATTTTAGACACTGCTGGCAACAAGGAGATAGGCCTATAGTTATTAAGGAGTGCTGTACCAAGATGTGGCTTTTTCAGTAGAGTCTTAACTTTGGCATGTTTCCAGTGATCCAGAACAAAACTCCCATTAATGGAGGAGTTCAGAAGATCAGTGAGTGCTGGAACTATAACAGAGGCACCCAGAGCAAGTACATAAGGGGGGGCTGGGTCAAAGAGGGAGCCCGATTTCAGTGTGGTTAATGAATTAGCGACCAGTTCTTCTGTAAGGGGATTAAAATGTGAAAGGGAAATGTTTTGTGATATGAGCTGACTTGTGGGATTGGAGAGGTGGTATGGATTTCCAGAGAGAGCCGAATAAATATCTGCTATCTTTTGTTGGAAGAAAGGTGCTAGATTGTTACTATGTTCTTGGGAGGCGTCCAGGAGCTCACTTTGCCTGTTAGGCTGTGACACCTCTTTGAGCATTTTAAAGATCTCCTTAGGGGAGTTAGAGGCTTCTTCAATTCTTGACATGTAATAAGTAACCTGTGCTAGCTTAATTTCCGAATGGAAATGTCTAATTGCATTCCTATATTCCCCCTTTAACTCGGCATCACAAGATTTTCTCCATCTCCTTTCCAAATGCTTACATTGTTTCTTTAGTAAGTGAAGGTGAGGGGTAAACCAAGGAGCACATTTATTACGGTGTCACCTTGCTTTATTCGAGTAAGGGAGTACTATGTCTAAAGCTTTAGTGATCCAACCATTAAACGTCTCTGCGAACCCAGTCGTGTAGTCAGTGAAGGATGATTTCAGCTTTTCAAGGGTGTTGGCCCAATCGCTTGCCTTAAGTTTGTGCCAGCGACAGTAAATTTGCATTGTGGTGGGAAGGGATCTACAAATGACGGAGGTCGTAAGGTTAAGTGTTATTAGAGAATGATCAGACCAAACCAAAGGAAGGGGGGACATGGAAGTTAAACCAGCTGTATTACTAAAGACCAGGTCAATAGTGTGGCCTTTAACATGTGTGGGACCACAGATTAGTTGGATCAATTCTAGCGCTGCCAGATCACAAAGAAGGGATCTGGCTGCAGGATTGTCAGTGTCTTCTACCTGAATATTAAAGTCACCAAGTAAAATAAAGTTAGTTTTTTTACAAATTAGATCTGAGAAATGGTCAGAAAGGGATTGTGTAAAAACATTGAAGAGCCCTGGAGGCCGATAGATTAGAGCCCCTGAAAATCTATAGTGGGGATTAAGGGTGAGGGAAAAAAACACTCTCACATCCAGGAAGCAATAAAGGTTGAGAAGTAAGTTTTACTGATTCCCTATAGATAATGGCAATTCCTCCACCTCTGGCAGTGCTTCTGTTCAACCTATTAATCAGGTAGCCCAGGGGAAGTGCCAGGACTACATCTGGAAATGATCCCTCATAAAGCCATGTCTCTGTCAGGAACAGGGCTGTTGGTGAAAGTTCGCTCAGGAGAAGACGAACTGTGCTAAACTGTAACTCCAAATGCTGGTTTTGCATTTCAAGAGATTATGTGTAATTTTGTTACAGCCCAAGTTTCAGTTAATTACACAAAAGCAAATTAGGCAAGTTTCGCACACACATAGCCACTATGTGTATGTGCAGTACATTGAGTTCATTCTCCTGTTTTGATCATGGTCTCTGGTCTGGAGTGATGGGACAGATTGAGAATAAGGCTCTGCATGTGAATAAATGTAGATATCACAAGGATATGTCTCTAATTTGCACCTCATTTTACCCCATTGCTTCATGTACAATCAACCTTTGCTTTGAGTGATTTCTCTCCAGTATGGAGAATGCCACAGAAATTAATTCTCCTGTTTTTATCAAGGTGGTAGAACACACAAGAAATGCTTATGAGGATCTGGAAGAAGTGCACTGATTGCACATACAGCCCCAAAGGAATATATGTGTGTGTATCTTAAAACAGCATTTTAAATGGGCTCCAGCATGTCTAAATGCCAAAATAAAATGTACACTACAAATCAGAAAGCTGGCATGCCTTTCTCTGTGTATTGGTATTTATTATGGCCTGCACTTATTTTGTGGGCATGGGTTGTATTTCAGAATATAGAATGTTATTCTTTTATGAAACCAACTTCAGATCTGCTGGTCAATTTTGTACTGTCTCATCTGGATGGTGGCAATGCCCTAATCCAAGACCTTCTTGACTCCACACTGGAATCTCTTAGGGGCATCCTACATGCTGCAGCACATCTCACAAAATGAAATATGATGACATCAAGCCACGCTATCCCCCAATAACTTAAATAAATCTCTGCTGGTTCTCAATGCACCTGCAGTCAAAACACCATCAGACTGCAGATTATGAAGTGTAGAAAAGGAAAAAACAAAACAGCAAGTGTTCTCCTTTCTTGCATACAGGACCTTGTATCCATTGGGACCACACCAACACTGCTGCAAGTCAAGAAAGAGTTGAAGATTCACCTCTTTAAAGAACACTACATCACAATGCATTAACCATTCACAACTTGGCTGCTTCTCTTATTAATCTTAGGCTTTTGCTTGCTTTTGACCATGTAAATCACTCTGCTGCCTTTTGGCTAGGTTTGCCCTATAGAAATACCACATATACATACAGCGGTGGGGGTTCTTTGTGAGTTGAGAAAACTGGGGAAGATTGCTTAGAGCAGATGCTCACCCTGTTGTGGTTGTTCTTACTTGTAGATTTATTGATTAAGCTCTAAATTTACACTCTTATCTGCTGTTGCTTCTCTTCTTTGATTCAATGGCATTTCTATTTTCACTGTCATTTTTACCACTAGTCGAGGGTAGGTATATAGTATCCAGTGGCCGTTGCCACTGGGTAGTTATATTTAGGATCATGTTTCCATAGTAAATGCATAATAACTTTTGTGTAATTTGACATATCATATCAAACCTTTCCAAAAAAGTGCTACTCTTTGACATGGAAAGTTTCAGGGGAATCCATCAAGCAGAGGGGCCAAAAAAAGGAGGGGTCCAAAACACATTTTTCCCATTCATTTTCCATAGGAACCTTAGACTCAGCTACAGCCCAAACAGCTGAACGGATTTACACCAGCTTTGATAGAAAGCTAGATCTTGGTCCAGAAAGAGTTTTTTTTGTGATTTGGTGTAAAACCATTCAGTTGCTGATCCGACAGATCTCCTGCTGAGATCTGATTGGCTGCCATCACCTCAACCAGGAAGAGGTGGCAGCCATCCTAAAACTCAGGACTGAGTTCAGAGTCTTAATAAAAGGAGAAAATAAGATATGTGGGGAAATAGAATAGATCCCCTGATCCCCTGGGCCTGGTGGTGGGTTCCCAGAGGGGTTCCCCAATTTCTTTTTTTCAAAACTGTTGCTGCTGTTTCGCAGCGGATCCAAAAATCCATAGTAAAATGAAAAAAACAAAAGCAATTGCTTGTTTATCAAAAACCAACTGGTGTGGACTGAGACTGGGGACGTCAACACATAAAGTTTAATTTGGGGAGGTGAGCATTTGGCCATCCTCCTTGAGCCTCTGAAAGGTGCCAGGGACTCAATCCCCATGGGCCAAGATAAATAAATAAGGGAGGGAGGGCTATGGTCCCCTCCCGGAACCCAATTTGGCCCCAGGGTCTCTATCCCACAGGGTCAAAACATAAGTTAAAGTGGAGGGGATCCATACAGCCCCCTTCTCTGAGCCTCACATAGGCAATGGGGCCCCATCCCATTGGGATGTACTACATTTTAAAAATGGCAGTGTGCATCTCAAGCCATTAAAGGCCCTGGGGAGCCCACCCCTGGGGCCTAAATATGCCAAAAAGGGAGGGAGGGGTTTCACTCCTTGTGCCCTGACAAGGAACAATATGGTATTAGGGGGCACAGTAGTGGAATCCTGGCGCCTTGGGGCCAAATGTATTTAAAAAATGCAGGGTTTGCTCTATCACAAGGGTGTCCATTGGGTGTCAGTGTGGCCCCTGGACTCCCACAGAGGCACAGGGGGTTGGCTAGCTTCTGCAACTGTCCTGCAGGATCAGAGAAAATATTTAAAAGAGGGACGGGCCTGAGTGTCTGCAGTAGGTTCCCATGAACAGGTAGTGCCCTGAGGCTAAACCACACTGCACACAGTCAAAGGCCATGCATATTGGGGGGTGGCAACCCAAGGCCAAAGGCTGTGGGCAGCATGGGGTGACCATCTCCGAGGGGTTGGGTGCAAGGCCTGGCCACAGTCCAGGCCCTTTGGCAAACCCTCATAGCACAAGGCCAAAGGCCACATGCATCAGGGTTTGCCTGCCATGAGGGCTGTATCCCACTACATGCTGATCGAAAGGATCCACCACATTGGCATCCAAGAGGATGTGCTCAGATGGGTCACCTCCTTTATCACCAGAAGAACTCAGTGAATCTGCCTCCCACTTTTCACCTCAGAACTCAAGGATGATGTCTGTGGTGTCCACTAAGACTCATCCCTCAACCCCTCGCTCTCTAACATATATGTGACCCCACTCGCCAACATTGTCAGATCCTACAGTCTCAACATAATTTACTACGGTGACAATACACAACTCACACTCGCACCCCCTGATGACCATACCATCACCAGAACCAACTTCCACAGATGCATGACTGGATTAAGAACAACTGCCTGCAACTAAACACCTGACACAGTCCTGATATTTGGCAACAGAAGCAATACATGGAACCACTCCTGGTGGACATCAGACCTAGGACCCCCACCCACTCCCTCTGACCACACCAGAAATCTTGGAATCATCATTGACAACAAGTTCACCATGAGATGCTGATCAATACTGTCTCCTTCACCTGCTTCTGCACCCTGCGCATGCTACATAAGATCTTCAAATGGTTCCCTCTGCACACAAGACTCACAGTGACACAGGCCCTCATCATAAGCTGACTGGACTATGGCAATGTTCTCTACGTAGGAATCATTGCACACCTCCTAAAGAGGCTTCAGAATGTACAGAATGCCGCAAGCCAGACTAGTCCTCGACCTTCGCTGATAAACTCACATCACACCCGATCTCAGGCAATTCCACTGGCTACCCATATAGAAAAGATGCCAAGTCAAGCTGCTAACTCATGCACACAAGGCTCTGCACAACCAAGGACCTGCTAATATTAACCACCAACTGAATTTCCACCAACCATTGAGGACACTAAGCTCCACCTCCCCATCTCTTGCTCATACTCCCGCATCTACCAAAGCAGAAGCGGAGGATTCTCCTTCTCACACTTCACAGCAAAGACATGGAACAGCCTCCCCACGAAACTCCAGACCATCACCTCACTACCGGAATTATAAGGGGGCCCTCAAATCCTAGCTGTTCAAATAAGCCTCCAATATTCACTGAAAAACACAAAGATTAAAGTGACATAATAGTTGGGTGTTGAAATAACACATAAACCAATGTTTAAAAATAAGAAACACTGAATCAACAGTTAGAATTCGTTGACCTAACTATAACATGCACCCCTGCCATACACTGCTTATAATGAAGGTTGGGCATAATGTACACGATTTGCTATAGCATAATTACATTAAATTATAGCAAAATGAGACAAGGTTAGGTGAACCTATGGAAGGAGCATAACTTAACACTTAGCACTACTTTATTATTGCGAGGTGCACCTCTGCATCCAAATGGAACCAAGGATGCATTTTGCACTATGAAAATAGCACTACATTCAATTGAACACAAACAGAAGCTGCAAGCAGCTCAGTACATATGCTGTAAATATGTTGTTCCCATGCTCCTGAGGTAGAATATTTGTGCCAAATTTCTCATAACTATGCAAACGGAAGTACATTAGTTAATTTTGGTATTTTGTGTCAAAAGAGTTGCATGAAATTAAAGGAATGACTCTAATTACTTCAGCATCTATTTACTTTCACCAAGCCTACTTATGATCTCATATATTACATCACTGATGATATGTTAAATGACGTAATTGGCAACACCTTAAATTAGATTATTGATCACATCACTGATTACTTCATACAATCATGGCAATACTATCCAATAGAGCTTGCAGAATTGGGGTAATTAACACTTTGGACAATTGTCTATGCACCTTAACAGGATTATCTACTAAGACTTCACATGGCCCCCAATTCTAAGTTGAGAGGTTACATTTGTCACTGAAATGACCCCCTCTGCATTTCGAGGGGTTGTGTGTCATTTTGTTGAATTTTTCCCAAATTTCGGTTAATTACACAAAAGCAAATTAGGCAATTTCCACACACCCATAGCCACTACCAGTATGTGCAGTAAACTGAGCTCATTCTCCTTTTTTGATCATAGACTCTGGTCTGAAGAGATGGTACAAATTGAGAATAAGGCTCTACATGTGAATACATGTGGAATCATGAGACCATGTCTCTGATTTTCACCTCATTTGACCTAATTTCGTCATGTACAAGCAATCTTTGCTTTGAGTGATTTCTCTCCAGTATGGGCAATGCCAGTGAAATGTATTCTCCTGTTTTTATCAAGATGGCAGAACACAGAAGAAATTCTAATGGGGATCTGGAAGGAGTGCAGAGATTGCACCTACAGTATAGCCCCAAAGTAATCTATATGTGTATCTAAAAGAAGCATTTTAAATGGGCCCCGGCATGTCTAAATGCCATACTAGAATGTATACTACAAATCAGAAAGCTGGCATGCCTTTCTATGTGTATTGGTATTTGTTATATCAGGATATGATAACTATTGCACCTTTAATGCCCTGACGATGGGATATAGACTAGTTTGAATCTCTAGTACTATTGCTGAATGACTTTGAGAATGACTTTGATAGTATCTCATGGTACTACCTCTTTGTGCACCTCGGCTGCAGAGGCTTTATATCATGTGACCTAGCCTATACTCGTACACTCCACATTGGACTTCGTGCCCAGGATCTGACGGGAGGGACATTGTCACGCCCCTTCCCACTAGAGACAGAGCTGCCCACTACCTTCTTCTTGTTTACCATTAAAATTGAGCATGTTGCAAGACTCTGGAAGTGGAGACCTGAGAGCTATGCTGCTTAGCACACAAATAAGCTGATCTGCTTAATATCCCCTTTGACATAACAATTCTGCCAGTGGCCCTAATACATAGAGTGCCCCGGGGGCACAATGGGCACGTGTACCCACTTTATGCATCCCCAGCTCACTTTTGTACTACCCTCTGTGAGGCCCTATGGACAACCCTCTGTAGTTTTGTAGAATATACTACATGCATTCCTGAGATCGGCAAACTGGCATACAACCCTAGATCCATGCTTACAACACCAGTGTGAGATAAACCACATCTAAGTGGGACACGTGAACATTGTATACAATTCTACATTCTGCAATAAATCAACATCTTCGATAAAGCTATGGAAATAAACATCTGCACCTCATTAAGGTACTTATTACATACAATTTGTGTATACGATTGTATTGCAACTATATAACATGGGCACATGGCCAGATATCCACTCATGGATAATCTGCTGTCAACAGCAGTTTTACTCTTTCTCATATATTTCTGCAAAAGGTTTTGGCTTTAAGCCACAACCTGCTTTCAATCATAACTTTACAAAGAACATCAGGTGCACTGAGACTTTACTTGTTTATCTTGGAACACTACTTCCACCCCAAACTTTAGTGATTTGTAAATGGTGCACCATATAACTTTCTAAATACAGAAATAGTCGCCTCCAAGGCTTGTGCCATCTCCATGCTAAGGATCCACACGTCCACTCAGTAACTCTACGATGTAAATGAGTATTGTGTTATCAGTGATGTCATCAGTAATTTGATCAATGATGTCATTTGAGGTCATCAGCAATGTCATCAATGATGTAATTAAACGTGTAAGGTGTCAGTCACAATATACTGTAAACAGATCACAATACGCACGGTCAATGCACCACCTGCACCGACCAAGAACTTCCTATCCATTATTAGCTCCACTGTACTAAAGACTCACGTGGGACTAAATATAGTGGGGGTGATTTTAATGAGTTGGTTATACTACGCAAGAGATAGATTAAGCTTGCCCCTTACAATAACACCTCAATTGACCATGCTGGATGACTTTTTTGGATGCATAGGTCTCACCAATCTATGGTGACACTACTGCCTGAAGGGGGGGTATGCCTTCTTCTGTTGGCAGAAATCTATTTCCTGTATAGGCTACTTTTTAAACAATTACTGCTGATCTAAATCAGCTCTAGTGCATGACCCTTCATGTTAGAGCTTGTCAAACCACAGTCCTATTGATAACTCCAGTTCGAAGGCAGGCCTCCCAACACTCCATTTAGATAGAGAATGAGCCTGTGGTGGCTCAAAAAGCAGAAGGTCAAAGAGTTCCTATTAGAAATGTGACACAATACTTCTACAAAGGTGTGGTGGATTTGCCTGCTATGCTATGGAAGCCCTACAAGGTAGTTAGTTATACAGGAGCAGTTGATCAGTACAGTAAAGCACCAAAAGAAGGAATAACAATGTGAACTCAACCAATTAGTGGAAATGGTTCAAATGACTGAAAGTGAATACAGATCGGATACAATCAATGCCAGTCTCCACGAGCTTGCCCAAACAAAACTGCGGCACAAACAAGTCAAAATGAATCTGGGCCGACAAGGCATGGCTACGGACACAAAGGAGGCCATATGATCAGGAGCACAAAGCGGGCAAACTGACACACTCGCTGGAATGCAGGGAGGAGAGAGGAATCTAGGCGCATGGGTTAGAGATTGGGGAGAATGAAAATACAGCCAACCAGTAGATATTCCAGTCAGTGAAATTGGACAATACTAAAGCTCCTTATACAAGGTGTCTACTTCACACCCACTGGAACATATCACACACATACTTGGCCTAAATGTCTCTGATGGGACTGTGTGAGATGGAGACATCACATCTCGATGAGACCATACTCACAGGTGAGATTATGGAATTATGGGAGCTGTTAAGCAGGTACCCTCAGGCAAATTGCTGGCTCTAAATGTATTCCCAGTGGAATTTACTAAATACCTAGCCACTCCACAAGCACAGGCACTTCTGGACCTATTTGAAGATCACAGAGTCTGCAGATGATTACCATCAGAGATAAGAGGAGCTCACATCGTGATCGTCCCTCAGAGAGGTGCAAGTCATACAGACCAATTTCCCTGGTAAGTATGAAGGCTAAAATCCTCATGGAGGTATAGAGACATGCTTTGCCATAATAGCAACAACCCTAATATACCCTGACCAAAGCAGCATATGCGCTATGCAGTAAACAGGCATAATATCAGTTGCATCTTTAATGCCCTGACAATGGAATTTAGACTGTCTGAACCTCTAGCACTACTGCTAATTAACTTTGAAAAGGACTTTGATAGCATCTCATGGTACCACCTCTTTGTGTACCTGGAATGTAGAGGCTTTGGATCACGTTTTATTGCCTACACTCGTACACTCCACATCGGACTTCAGGCCCAGGATCTGACAGGAGGGACATTGTAATGCCCTTTCCCACTGGAGACAGGCTGTCCATTTTCGCCCTTCTTGTTTGCCATTGCAATTGAGCATGTTGCAAGACTCTGGAAGTGGAGACCTGAGAGCTATGCTGTTTTGTATACATATAAACTGATCTGCCTAATATCCCCTTTGATATAACAAATCATCCAGGGGCCCTATTACATAGAGTGCCCCAGGGACACAACGGGCATGTGTGCCCACTTTATGCTCCTCAGGGCACTTTAGTACTACGGAAGGGGCTGCAGATACTTGTGCAACCCCTTCTGTAATGCAGATAGCCCTGGCACACATCTTCCCTCATATGCATTGGGGTGTGGCCCACTGCAACTGAGGGAATCACACTGCCTCTGCATCCATGCTCTATTATAGACTCAGGTACAGACACAAACATGCCTTTAGGAAGCGCACTGAAGTCTGCCACAAAAAGGTGCACCTCCAAGGCAGCCTTCTGGAGGGGAGAAAAGGGGTCATATGGACCTCCCAGCCACCCCTTTGCAGGTGGGTTCAGTTACTCACTGCACCTGTCTGCAAGGGCGACCTCTAATCCCTCCTCAAAATGCAGGCAGGTTGCCTCCTGCACAGGGAAATATGGAGAGCTTTCAAGCAGCTGCACTGTATTTCACTTGAATGCACTACCCCCAGGGCAACACTACTTTGCAGCTGCCCTGAGGGCCACACATTCACCATTACTAGGCACACTTTCCCTGTTTGCACCCAGCAGAATTGTTTTGAGGTGCAAAGTGGTGCAGACAGCGAAAGTGCACCCTTATGGTAAAACGGACCCAGAAAGGTAAAGTAGTTAGTAATTCTGTTTTAATGGCCAGGAAGCAATACTTTACATTCTATCTGCAACTGTAGGAGCCGTGTTTCATTGAAATTTTTTTTTACATCAACATTCCCTTTGAGCTAAAAAAAAGAATAGCACACCAAATGTCACCAAATACCTCTATATATATAAAAAATATACTGGGTAAGAAGTCAGAACGCCACCTTTAGGACAAAGAATGTTCAGTTCAATTCTCTCCCACTATGCATCAGACCAATTTTGTCGTTACTTAATATTGGAATAATATTTATGTTGTAGAAGAGAATTCACTGGTGTCGCATTCTTAAGCATTTCAATATTAGCCAACAAAAGATTTCACACAATTACTTTTCAGTCTATGGCAACACATCATGTTTTCTATTGACGATTCTACATTGGCTGTTCTCCACTATGGCAATAAACCAATTTGTTGTAACAAGGTGGTATTTTCTTAAGTGTAAATTTGCTGCATGGGAATAGAATATCAACAAGCATTGACATAGCCAATAGATCTGGCCTTGTGGACCATATAAGTATTTAGCCATGCAGCACATTGTCCTGAGTGCTACAACATCTACTGTTAATTCACATGCCACTGGTGAATGGCCACACACAACCAAAGATGGGCTCCTGTGCTATTTAATGAAAATATAGTAAACAATTCTAAAAAGTGTATTTCTTCAACAAATAAGCCTTGACACTAATAGAGACATTGCAGCCCTGCATTGAGAAGTACTTATTTAAAGTTTTTTTTTGTACATCTGGTAGTTTGTACTTACATATCAGGATGTGCTGAAAATAGAAGAGAGGCATCGGGAAACACCTTTTCCCACAAAAGCCAAATTCATAACACCTAAAGTTCTATGGAATCATGTGAGGCAGTGGCAGATATTTTAAGAACACAACCCCTGAAAAACCTACATATTACAAGAGCGGACATTTCAATTCCACTAATGAACGAATATGTAGAGAGGAGTAGAACAGTGCTGAGCACTAAACAAAGTTGTTAGACCTGGCATCTTTTGGAGTGGTTTCCCCTGTCTTTTTGCTTCTGACCTCCTGTTTCTTGATCCTGTGCTGCGCTTGGGCACTTTACCACTGCTGACTAGTGCTAAAGTGAAGGTGCTCCCTGCTTAAATTGTATTTTATTGATTGATTTATCCATGATTGGTGTATTTGATAGTCCCTAGTGCAGTGTACAGTGTGCACCCAGGGCCAAAATAAATAAAATGCTATGAGTGGGCCTGCCGCACTGATTATGCCACACACTCATTAGCCGTTTGAACATGGCTCAGGCCTGCCATTGCAGTATCTGGGAGTGCAGCTTTAAACTTCAATTCCGACCTGGCAAGTGCACCCACTTGCCAGGCCCGAACCTTTCCTTTTATTACCTGTAAGTCACTCCTAAGGTATGTCAAAGGCAGCCCATGGGTAGGGTGCAGTGTATTTGAAAGGTAGGACTTGTACTGGTGTGTTTTACATGCCCTGATAATACAATGCTGCTAATTTCATTTTTCACTATTGCAAGGCCCATTTCTCTCATAGGGTAACATAGGGATTGCCTTGAAATATCTTTTCAGTGTAATTTCCCATAGGAAGCACACACAGATAAGGAGTTTGGGGTCTCTGAATTCACAATTTAAACCTATGGGGGTCATTCTGACCCTGGCGGTCCATGACCACCATGGCGGAGGGCGGCGGAAGCAACGCCAACAGGCTGGCGGTGCTTCCTGGGCGATTCTGACCGCAGCGGTAAGCCGCGGTCAGAAAAGGGGAGCCAGCGGTTTCCCGCTGGTTTCCCGCTGGCCCAGGGAATCCGCCATGGCGGCACTGCTTGCAGCACCGCCATGGGGATTCCGACCCCCTTCCCGCCAGCCTGTTTCTGGCGGTGTCCATCGCCAGAACCAGACGGGCGGGAACGGGTGCCGTGGGGCCCCTGGGGGCCCCTGCACTGCCCATGAAAATGGCATGGGCAGTGCAGGGGCCCCCTAACAGGGCCCCACAAAGATTTTCACTGTCTGCTTTGCAGACAGTGAAAATCGCGACGGGTGCCACTGCACCCGTCGCACCCCTGCAACTCCGTCGGCTCCATTCCGAGCCGGCTTCATTGTTGAAGGGGCTTTCCCGCTGGGCCGGCCGGCGGTCTTCTGGTGGTCGCCCGCCGGCCCAACGGGAAAGCCGGAATGGCCGCCGCGGTCTTTCGGCGGGAACCGCTTGGCGGGCGCCGACCGCCGCGGTCAGAATGACCGCCTATATCTTTTGATGAAGTTGGTTTTGAGCTGTTAGCTTGAAAATGCCACTTTTAGAAAGTGAGCATTTTTTTGCTTAGCCATTCTGTGTCTCTGCCTGTCTGCAGAATACACATCTGGGTTGGCTGACAGTTGGGCTCTTGTGCATTCACTCTAGACAGTCACACAAAGGGAGCTCAGGTGTGCCTTGCATATCCTGATGGGCCATCACCAGGCTGATGGACCTTCCTGAGCTAGATTTGCGGGAGGAGTAATCACTGACACCTGAATAGGGCTGTCCTCACACACAGAAGACTCTTCTTTGAAGTTTACCTGCTTCAAAGACAGAAATGGGTATAAGTAGTGAACAACTGACATCATATAGTCAACACACTTATGGACTGAAGACATTCTGCCAGGGAGAAGAGCTGGATGCTGTAGGAGGGACTGCCACTCTGCCTGTTGCTTTGTTATGCTGGCTTGCTTCTTCTGTATCCTGTTTTCCAAGGTTCTCCAAGGGCTTGAGTTGAGCTTGCCTCCTGTTAGGAAGTCGAAGGGACATCAAAGACTTTGGGCCTCATTACGACCCTGGCGTCCGGCGGTAAGCTGTCGGTAACACTGCCAACAGGCTGGCGGTGTTCCACCAGCTATTATGACCATGGCGCAATAACCACGCCCATTCCGCCGGCACCTCCACTATACCGGCAGGCTTATATTATGAGTCCCCGACTGCCAGCATGGCCACGGCTGAAAACACCGCCAACGAAAGGCTGGGGTGTAAGGGGGACTAGGGGTGCCCCTGGGGGCCCCTGCACTGCCCATGCACTTGGCATGGGCAGTGCCGGGGCCCCCAGGCACAGCTCCATCACGCATTTCACTGCCCGAATTTCAGCCAGTGATATGCGCGACGGGTGCTACTGCACCCGCTGCACATCAGCATTGCCGCCGGCTCTATTACGAGCCGGCTGCAATGTTGATGTGACTTTTCCGCTGGGCCAGCGGATGGTAACACAGTTGCCGTCCGCTGGCCCAGCGGAAAAGTCGAAATAGGGAGCCAGAAATACTGCCAGCACTGGAGGTATACTGGCGCCCGCAACTTCGGCGGTCTTTACTAAAGACCGCCAAAGTTGTAATGAGGGCCTTTATCTACCAGCACCTGGGCTCCTCTGCTGGGATTCCTGTCCTATCAATTGGTGCCAAATCCAGTCCTGGGCCCTTGAGGGAGGTTTTAGTGCTACAAGAAGAAAAATCCATTCATTGACTTCAAGCGTCATTTGGAATCTGCGCATTCCTGCAAAACTTGACGCATCACCACTGCCTGCACCAAAGCATGGTCCCTGCTTGACACATCAACCTCAGAATTCAACGCAGACCCCCGCTTTCCATCATAGCACCTCCAAAGAACGGCTGCTGCATGAGTTTCGAGCACCACATCATCACAGCCGTGACGCACTGCTTTGGCTCTGATGCAGTACTTGCTCACTGCTGTGGAACCGAAGCAGCACAGCTTGACTTCAACGCATCACCGACCCATCATCCCTGGGTGTTGCTCTCTTCATCCACACCGCACTGCAGTAAGTAACCGATGCTTCGTGCTGCAAAGAACGTATTACCTTCCTTGTGGCAGTAAGGAACTGACGCATCACCTCCCATCCCTAGCAGTAAGAAACTGGCACATCACCTCCCCTGCAGTAATAAGGAACTGATGCATCTCTGGTTCTTTTGACAGATCACCTTCCCTGCGGCCCACATCTTCTTAGTTTCTGACGCTTCCCAGGTACTTTGCCCCAGTCAATCGCTTTATTGATTTCAAGGAACTTTAAGTACAGTCAATCTTTTTAAATTGATATTGTGACTTGTGTATGTTGGATGTTTGTGATTTTGTTTTTGTTTTATACAGATAAATATTGGCTATGTTTCTAAACTGGTGTGGAGTCCCTTTATAGTGTTTCCACTGTGTTACAGTGTGTGTTTGTGTACAAATACTTTACACATTGCCTCTGAGATAAGCCTGACAGCTCATGCCAAGATACCAAGGTGGGTGAGCTGGGGTTATCCTAGCTGTGTGACTCCCTTATCCTGACTAGTGAGTCAGGGTGCAAACCACTGCTAACTAAGGCACCATTTCGCACAAAAGTCAAAGATCATGAAAGTTAAGGGTGTGCAAAATTCATGTATTTCTATTTGTGTAATGGCATGAAATGGAAATCAGGTATGTAGCGCTAACTTTTAGTGGAGAATGCACCTATGGATGATGCATTTTGCACCCAAAAATATAGCGCAAGAAAAATAAGTGCTGCAAACAACAGCACCTCAGTTTGGGTCGCTCACATTGTTCACATGCTCACATGACAGGATTTCTACCCGAATGGTATTTAACTATGTGACTAGGCTTGATGCTTAATTTCTGAACTCTCATGTACCAATCATGATGCAAAAAGCCAGAAATTATGTTTACGTAACAAAACATTTCACACAGATGAAATAGAAATATGTAAAACAACACATTGAAATACCAGACAGATGTATAAGCATCACACAGTACGAGAACAACTGAAACCACAATGTAAACATAGCCTCAATTTTCAATGCATTTGAAAGGGTTGTTCTAGGGGCCTGGTGTGTAATGTCTATGTGCATAACCAGGCTTAAATCATGAGGCAGCACTCAAAGTCCCACAGCCGACAGGTGGTAGCTGAATGGCCACTCCCGGAGGTTTGCTTTCTACTCAGCACCTCCAGTTTTCCTTGCAGGCCGGCATCAGCCCAGATCGTTAAAGCAATGGGCGCTCTTTGATTGCAGCAGCAAGTGAAGACATTCACAGCACTTGTAGCACCCTAGACGGTGGTAGGCCTAATGAGTGGTGTCTTAGGGCCAGATGTAGGAAGCATTTTTCATGGTGCAAACTGCGAAAAACGCAGTTTGCACCATGCAAAATGCGCATCGCGATGCACATTCACATTTTGCGAGTCGGTACCGACTCGCAAAATGTGAATGCGACTCGCAAATAGGAAGGGGTTTCCCCTTCCAATTTGCGACTCGCACCGCAATGCTAAATTGCTTTGTGACCGCAGTCACAAAGCAATTCGCAGTTACCACCAGTGTCACACTGGTGGTGACCCATTCGCAAAAGGGAAGGGGTCCCCATGGGACCCCTGCCCCTTTGTGAATGTTGCCAATAATGTTTTTTCAGAGCAGGCAGTGGTCCAGTGGACCACTTCCTGCTCTGAAAAAACGAAACCAAATGGTTTCGTTATTTTTTTTGCATTGCAACTCGTTTTCCTTAAGGAAAACGGGCTGCAATACAAAAAAAAAACTGCTTTATTTAAAAAGCAGTCACAGACATGGAGGTCTGCTGTCTTCAGCAGGCCACCATCCCTGTGAGTGCAGGGACTCGCTATGGGGTCGCAAAATGCGACCCACCTCATTAATATTAATGAGGTGGGTCTTTCCGACCCTGAATTTGCGATTCGGAAATTCGGAATTTGCTACACCTGGCCCTTAGTGTCAGACGAAAAACTGTCTGAACTACAATTGCAGCAGTAGGCTGAGCTGTACCCACAAAAGGTAGACTTCACAATGGTGGCACTGAATAGGAACCTGCAGAGACCGGCATTCGACAATGGCTAGAGAAACAGAGGGAGATGGCAAGCGGTAAAAAGTGGGGCACTAGTGACACAAGACTACATTGCATGCTTTGCGGCAGCTGATCATGCTACAGTATTTGCCGTGGGTGCAACATACCATGACAAATGACACAGGCGCCTGTCACATTCTGTATGTAGCCCTCACTGTTCAGCACACGATGGCCCCCAAAACAAACAGTGGCGGGGGAGAGGGGCAGGGCACGCAGCAATGTAAGGGGAGTTGGGGCAGGCAAGCAGCACCCTCGGAGGAGTGGTGAGGGTGGGAAAGCAGTGTTGTGGGGAGGGAGGGGTGACATGGGGAAATTAAGTGATGGCATCGAAGCTAAAACACAAGCTACAGGTAAAAAGTGACACAAGCATGAAACAAAGAAAAAATAGTCCCCCAAACAACAGATAAACAACCAAAGCATAAAGATACAATACTTGGCCCCTCTCTCCATGCGAGTGAACAACCAATGAAAAGAGGGACAAATTTTAAGGACTGACCGCTTGCAACCAAGGATTTTTAAAGGACACTGAAACTAACAAATGAAAAGCAGTAGGTGGGCTTTATGCCTACATAGAAGTATACTAAATTATACAAGAGGTCTCAAAGCTTGACTAAAACATGGTCTGCGTATCACAATCGGAGTGGAGTGGTATTGATCCTTTCCATACCTCTCATTGATCAAAAGTCATCTAAGGAGGGTTTCACATTAACTTGTTGTTCACAATTTCAAAATAGGAAAAAGCAAAGAATATTTACCATCCTAAATAAAGACTACGCAGCAGTGACAATTGTATGAGACGCAAAAGTGAAAAATGACAGCGAACCAAAATAAAGGGGAGACTCTTCCCTTTCAAATGAGGCCTTCCTGAACAGATTTCCTGGCCTGCGATCGAGGGACAGGAAACCCCACTAGACACCAGGGATTTCACTTGGGGAGGTCGGCCCCGTCAGCAAAAGGGCCACCCCCCGGGGGCACATTTTTTAGTTGAATGTAGGTGTCCCCAGGTGGGGTGCGATCGCGCTGGATCGCGCCGCCCCCAGGGGCTAAATGTAAAAAATAAATAAAAAGAAATTGACAAGGCATTGCCCGTGGGCAGGGTGACCCCCTGTGGGGGCAATAATTTTTTTAGTAGGTGTATGGTTTCCCTGGGGGCCATTATGGCCCCCAAGGAAACCATACAACTATTAAAAAAATCTATAGATCCATATATATATATATATGTGTGTATACAGGAAGATGCAGGATCACAAGAAAACAACAGCCAACCAGGGCAAAAATCTGGATCCCAAAGGATACAAAGAGCCACAAGAAAATGTAATATCCAAGAAAGAAGTGACTCAAACAGATGATCTCATTAAAGAACAAAAATATATTTCTACTACAACGTTTCAGCTTCCGCCTTCCTCAGGTAGTACAAGATGGTTTGCTCAGTGGCTGCACAGCTGACACTGGTGGATTTTCAAAAAGCATCATGAGTGAAGATTCGAATTGGAATGTGGAATCAATGCAGTCCTGAGAACTCTTCAGATATGCAGAAATCAAGTGGTATTGTCAGTGATGTTCAGTCCATCTGGATGCAGAGATTTTAAACGGTACATCCAGAAATTTTCTCTGATGTCCAGTAGTTCTTCCTTTAAAACATGCTCCACAGGGAAAATCTTCAAATCTGATAGTAAATGGTCCACAAGGTTAAAATGGTTGGCTACAGGCTGGTCAAGTTTCTTGTTAATTATTGCCGATTTGTGGTTCCTGAATCGTGTACGGAGGTCATTCACAGTTTGACCTACATATTGTTTTTTACAGCTTTGACGTTGGCACTGAATCACATAAATAATGCATCTAGAGCGACATGTAAGATGCTGTCTTATTCCATAGGTCCTTTTTGTAACAGAGCTAGTTACTGATGATGTTTGTAAAAGGTATTCACATGTGATGCACCTTTTGGAATCACAGCAATGAACTCCTGCATTTGTTACAGCTTGCTTAAGTTCAGCTCTCACAATAAGTGATCGTAAATTATATATTTTGTCAATGCATGTGTGGTTTCCCTAAGGACTGCAATCGGCCCCCAGGAAAACCAGACCCACCCTCATATAAAAGTGATATATATATATATATATATATATATATTTGATTGCAGCTTGCGTCTTCAAAGCAATGCACATACTTCAACTTACATGTTTCAACTGTAGCTTTTAGGCAACAATAAAAAACTCAAGTAAGTCTTGTGATTATGTTTCTGCTATAAAAGGATCAGACTTTTGTCTAGGGGCAGTTTTGGTGCCATAAAGAAGCGCAGAAGGTTTATATGCCTACTGTATAGAGCAAATCTGTATTTTATGTAAATA
Source organism: Pleurodeles waltl (assembly GCF_031143425.1). Classification (NCBI taxonomy): domain Eukaryota; kingdom Metazoa; phylum Chordata; class Amphibia; order Caudata; family Salamandridae; genus Pleurodeles; species Pleurodeles waltl. The sequence continues at coordinate 494,628,379 of NC_090448.1, forward strand.
GCTGAGTACATTAGTAAAGTCAGCCATTACCTGCGCTATAATACAAATGAAATGTATGTGCAGGGGTGTGGCTATGGAGAGATGAAGGGCACTTTTGCTGGGTGGTAGTGAGGGAATCCGAGGAGGAGGACATGGGAGTGGGAGCACCAATAATGATTGTTGGACTGGGCGCTAGAGGTGCTAAAGACTGTAACGACTGGTATGTGACAAGGTGTTTTTTGAGTGTCTTGAAAGAAAGTGCTGATTGAGTGAAGAAGCGCAGGTAAGGTGACCCCTACTGTTGCACGTATCACACACACCAGCAATTTTGTGACTCTCTACGTAGGCTAGTGTTTTAGAGCAAGAGTTTAGCCAGTAGCAGAGATGGCATCTCGTTGGATGACTGCTGCTCACGCCCTCACTCGGGTTATAGAGGACAGCTCTGACATAGGATCAGAGACTGAGACAGCAGATACTGAGACAGCATCTGAGGGATAGGAAAATGGCGCAGACTCTGGGAGTGATTTTTCAGTCAGAGGAGTCCAATTCGATAACTTCTCTTCAAGTAATTATGAGGGAGGTAATGAGGACAGTCCTGCTGTCCCTTCGCAAGCACAGTCTGTGCAACGGGGCAATAGCGGGTTAGTCCAACCTAAGGAGCAGGTGAATGCGGTGGCAAGCACAGAGAGAGAGTGCTCTCTTGGGAGCTCCCTAATTTAGTTCAGCCCCAAATTCCACAGCTCAAATTGTATTGTGGAGACATCAAAATTATATATCACAAAACAAACTGGTTTTGTAAGGTGGGCACCTGTGTTTTTGGTCCTGCGCTCGGCGGCCATATATGGAAACATACTAAACCCAGACATTTCTGGAAACTAGACATCCGGGGCAGTCCACAGAGGTGTGTAGATTCCCCAAAGTTTTCTTACCCAGAATGCCCTGCAAAGTTGAAATGTTGAATAAAAACTCTATTTTTTTCTTGAATTTCTGTTCCACAAACTACAGTAATATGCTGGGATCCACAAAGTTCCTACCACCAGTGATTCCTCACCTGTCCTGATAGAAACACTACCCCACTTGGGTGCCTGTACCTAGTGCCTGCATCAGGAATGGATCGCCCCAGGGTCAACAGTTGCCTCATGTAAGAACCAACATTGACCGTTGTGTGATCTATTCCTGTCGCGGGCACGAGGCCTACCCACACAAGTGAGGCACCATCTTTATCGGGAGACTTGGGGGAATGTTGGGTGGAAGGAAATTTGTGGCTCCTCTCAGATTCCAGAACTTTCTGTCACCGAAATGTGAGGAAAAAGTGTTTATTTTGCCAAATATTGAGGTTTGCAAAGGATTCTGCGTAACAGAACCTGGTGAGACCCCCACAAGTCACCCCATCCTAGGTTTCCCTAGGTGTCTAAAATCTCAAAAATCTCAAAAATCTCAAAAATGCACAGGTTTGGTAGGTATCCCTAGGTGCCGGCTGAGCTGGAGGCCAAAATCCACAGCTAGGCACTTTGCAAAAAACAGGTCTGTTTTCTTTGGTAAAATGTGATGTGTCCACGTTGTGTTTTGGGGCATTTCCTGTCGCGGGCTAGGCCTACCCATGCAAGTGAGGTATCATTTTTATCGGGAGATTAAGGGGAATACTGGGTGGAAGATAATTTGTGGCTCTCAGATTCCAGAACTTTCTGTCACCGAAATGTGAGGAAAACTTGTTTTTTGGGCAAAATTGTGAGGTTTGCAAAGGATTCTGGGTAAGAGAACCTGTTGAGAGCCCCACAAGTCACCCCATCTTGGATTTCCCTAGGTGTCTAGTTTTCAAAAATGCACAGGTTTGCTAAGTTTCCCTCGGTGCCGGCTGAGCTAGAGGCCAAAATCCACAGCTAGGCACTTTGCAAAAAGCAGCTCTGTTTTCTTTGGCAGAATGTGATGTGTCCACGTTGTGTTTTGGGGCATTTCCTGTCGCGGGCGCTAAGCCTACCCACACATTTGAGGTACCATTTTTATCGGGAGACTTGGAGGAACGCTGGGTGGATGGACATTTGTGGCTCCTCTCAGATTCCAGAACTTTCTGTCACCGAAATGTGAGGAAAAAGTGTTATTTGGCCAAATTTTGAGGGTTGCAAAGGATTCAGGGTAACAGAACTAGGTGAGACACCCCATCTTGGATTCCCCCAGGTGTCTAGTTTAAAAAAATGTGTAGGTGTGGTAGGTTTCCCTAGGTGCCGGCTGAGCTAGAGGCCAAAATCTACAGCTCAGCACTTTCCAAAAAACACATCAGATTTCAATGTAAAAATGTGATGTGTCCATGTTGCGTTTCCTGTCACGAGCATTAGGCCTACCCACGCAAGTGAGGTACCATTTGTATCGGGAGACTTGGGGGAACACAGAATAGCAAAACAAGTGGTATTGCCCTTTGTCTTTTGCTTCATTTTTATCTTCCAAATGTAAGACAGTGTGTAAAAAAGATGTCTATTTGAGAAATGACATGCAATTCACATGCTAGTATGGGCACCCCGGAATTCAGAGATGTGCAAATAACCACTGATTCTCAACACCGTATCTTATGCCCATTTTGGCAATACAAAGGTTTTCTTTATACCTATTTTTCACTCTTTATATTTCAGTAAATTAATTGCTGTATACCCTGTATAGAATAAAAACCATTGCAAGGTGCAGCTCATTTATTGGCTCTGGGTACCTAGGGATCTTGATGAACCTACAAGCCCTATATATCCCTGCAACCAGAAGAGTCCAGCAGAGGTAACAGTATGTTGCTTTAAAAAATCTGACATTGCAGGAAAAGGTTACAGAATAAAACGTGGAGAAAATGGCTCTTTTTTTCAGCTCAATTTCAATATTTTTTATTTCAGCTGTTATTTTCTGTAGGAAAACCTTGTAGGATATACACAAATGACCCTTTGCTGAATTTAGAATTTTGTCTACTTTTCAGAAATGTTTAGGTTTCTGGGATCCAGCATTGGTTTCACGCCCATTTCTGTCACTGACTGGAAGGAGCCTGAAAGCACAAAAAATCATAAAAATGGGGTATGTCCCAGTAAAATGCCAAATTTGTGTTGAAAAGTTGGGTTTTCTGATTCAAGTCTGCCTGTTCCTGAAACCTGGGAAAATGGTGATTTTAGCAGCACAAACCCTTTGTTGATGCAGTTTCAGGGAAAAAAACACAAGCCTTCTTTGGCAGCCCTTTGTTCCCATTTGTTTGAAAAAACACCCAATTTTTGCTGTATTTTGGCTAATTTCTTGGTCTCCTCCAGGGGAATCCACAAACTCTGGGTACCTTTAGAATTCCTAGGATGTTGGAAAAAAGGGACGCAAACTTGGTGTGGGTAGCTTATGTGGACAAAAAGTTATGAAGGCCTAAGCACAAACTAACCCAAATAGCCAAAAAGGGCTCAGCACTGGAGGAGGTGGGGGGAAGGCCCAGCAGCTAAGAGGTTGAAAAAAAGTTCAAACATAATTAATTTTTTTATTTATATTTTATTTTTATTTTGTTTTTTCTTCTGTATGTTATTTTTATTGTTTTAATTGTGATATACATTGTTAAGTTATTATAAATACTTAAATATATTTTCACAATAACATGTGTATAGTTTTCATATTTGCAAATAATGTGTATATGTATATATATGTAAATGTACATATAGAGAGAGAGAGAGAGAGAGAGATATGTAGATATTTGTAGATATAAAGATATAGATAGATGGATATAATATTTAATATTGTTATTCATAACTACATGCATTTTATTAAGTTTCAAATATATTTTATGTTTGTCCATATTTACTTTTAAGTTATTGTGAATATGTTTACTGTGATTTTTTTAAGAATCTTTAATTATTGCTTTTATACTTTTTGGGACTACACATGTATTTAAATATTTCATTTAAACTACTAAAGGTATTTGTTTGTATTTATATTATTATTTGGCATTTTAGGGCCTGATTTATGAAAAGTTAGCGCCGCATTTACGTCATATTTTGACACAAAGGCGGTGCAAACTTACAAACTCACAAAATATATTTTGTAAGTTTGCGTCAGAAAATGACATAAGGCAGCGCTAACTTTTCATAAATCAGGCCCTTAACATCCTGAAAAATACATATAATGGTATGCATGAATATTTAAATAAATATACTGTTTCATGATATTTTTCGTTCTATATTTTGACAGTTTACATACTTTGTATGAAACAATATTCTGGTGTCACAATATTGATATTCTCGATATTCTGGAATAGAACAGTAAAAATGTTGTCTACACAGTTCCCTGTAAGAATCACATACAATATATCTTGTCCATCGCAGGGCAACCTAATTGTTTCTAGACCTAGAAAATGTAATCTTTTTTTCTTTAAAACGGCCTAAAAGACAATCAACCGGCTTTCAAGTGATCAGAGAGTCACATTCAAACCACTCGCTCCAACTCCATTCAGAATGCTATATTTCTTTTTCATTTTTCAATAGTGCATGTTCACCGAGTGGTATTATAACTTTACTACAGTGGGTTAGTGCTCTACTTTCGTGATTTTTCGCTAAAAAGTAACTTAGGTGCTCCAGTGCACAAAATGTGTTCAGTGAGAGGACAAATGGCAGTGGTGTAATGCAAAGTTAAGGGCTCCCCTTGCAAGATGCCATGAAGACGTCCCAGCTGTCTTCACCTGCCTCCTTAACACATCCATCTTTCTCTGTGTCAAATAACTTTCTTTCCTGTTCTGCCCCTCTCATCTGTTTCTCACCTGTGTACCTCTGTTTGTCTCACTCCTGTCTCTTCCTGCCTTTGTATCGTGTGACCTCCTCTACTGTATCTCTCTCAGCAGTCTCTTTTGCTTCTATCGTTTTGTTACCTGTCTCTTACTGGTCTCACCTTCTGTATCTCTCTGGTGACTTTCACCTGTCTTTCACTCTTACAAATACCTTTCTGTTCTTTCCCTGCCTCTCCCTTTACGTTATTTATTTTACCTCTCTTTTTATCACTTCTTTACCTTTCTGTCTCGTGCAGCTGTCCTACCTTGTACTGGTCACTCACTCTCAACTGCATTTCTTGCTTTCTTACAATTGTTTCCACCTCTCACTCTCTAAGTAGTCCCATTATTATTTCATTTTCATTCTCACACTGATTTCTCTCTCTTTCTCTACCTCTCACCTGTACTTCCAGTAGTTACCGCCTCCTCTCCTCTGTCTTTCACCGTTTCTGATCGACTTTACTTTTTTCCACTCTCGATTGTGCTGATGTATTTTTTCTTTTTACTCAATAACCAGTGACATCCAGAGACTTGGGGAGTCATTTCACTTGGGGCCTTCAGATGACAAAAAGAAAATCAATATTTTTTGTTCATGCTTCATGGGGAAGACATTGTGAACAAATGCACTGTACAGCAGCCTGTAACCAGGTGGCAGCTACTCTGATATGTTCTCCGTAAGTGTATGAGAGCTCCCACCAGGGTGTGGACAGCTGTGGGCCCATCCTGCACTGCGGAGGCTGCAGGGCCTTCTGTTATGACCCTGACCAATAGAAATAATTTAATAAAGTGCCTTAAAGTGCCTTAAAATGACTGAGGATGATAAAGCATTTTTTTTTAGGCATATGCTTTACAACAAGGTTAATGAATATTTTCACCCAGCATAAGGATGGGTAGACAAAAGGCAGAACATTTTCACAACAAATCAAGTCAGAATGACAGTATGCCCCATTTGGCCACACAAGGAAAACTCCAGCCTGCAATAAGGTTAAGGGGTTTTATTACAAGCTCAGACTCAAAGTAATGTAAACAATTCTCAAATCAAAGTTAAAAAGATACAGAATCACCATTGCTTGACCAAGGTGACAAAATAGATTCAAATTAACTAACATTAATAGGTCTAAACATGCAAAAAAAGCAATACAAAACAAGAAAGTGATTATCTGATAAACAGAAAACAAATGCTGTTCAGTTCTTTTAAGCATTAAGGCAATTTAAAGGTCATCTAAGCTTGACTAAATAGTGCAAGAGAAATTACTACAGTTTAACAAGTCGAAAGCTAGCATGTGCTGGGATGAACACATGTGGACAAAAGGGTAAAAGGTAAAAGTACAAAATAATTTGGAAACATGACATCTGGGGTAAGAAATGACTAACCAAACTTGGCAAAAAGTAGGTAAAAATGGAAGGCATCAGCATGTCAGAAGCTTGGTCAAGAGTCTTCTTCTTGGGGCAGGGGAAACATTTCTTATCCTCAGTAAGGCAAAATTGGAATAAAGGGTAAGGGTAGAGAGGCCTATGTCTCTCTAAGGAGATCCAGACAGAAGAGAAAAGTGGGGAGGACTGAACAAAAGTCCGCCAGGGGAATGGAAAACATTAAAGTCCATAGTGCAAGATGATTCGCTCATCCATCGCTGCACATGACTCGGAAGGTGTAATTATCCAATCATGGTCAATCATGCAGCAAGGAACTGCACATCCATGAAGATTCCCATGCCAACATGTAGAAAGCATCCTTCTTAGCTCATCTGTGTTGGTCGAAACAAATGTATACATAGCCCGACTCCACAGTTCCACAGTTCCTGAATGCACTGTGCTCAAGGTTACTTTCTAAGGGTCACTATGTGTAAAACAATAGGGCATCTATTAACAAGCTAGCATTTCATGGGAACAAAATCTGAAAAGAATAGCACATTAGCAAGAATGACTATACATTTGTCTTCACAGTCAGAAAACAATGCCTTGCAGGCCTCGTTTAGCCAAAGTAAAGTGAATTTAAACAGCATATTCATTTATGCAAATTAAGTACATATAACATTCAGAATTATTAAATAAACATTAATAAGCTTTGTCAGTGTCATTGGTGCAGTAGATTTAAAATTAAATAACTGTTAACACACTGCTTTAAGTATATTGCAGAACTGCAATCTTCGACATTTGCATGTAACATTTTAAACATTACTCTTCTAAAAGTCAGTATCGGTTTAGTGCACAGTATTAATTAACATCATGAGTATCAAAGAGATGTGAATGAACTGGTTATAGATGAAATTTTAGGGCTATAACACCATACTTTAGTCTAGTAACCTACACTGAATTCACAGTAATATAGCTTTCAGTGCACCACTTAGCAACAAATGTATTAGTACTTCAATTAACAAAATGCAAAGATTGTCACATACAGATCATTACTATGACGTTAGGAGTAGCAACAACATTTTCGCTACATCAAGGTTTAAGAAAATGTTCAAGAAGGTTATGCCCATCCACACACATTAATCAATCTCTGTAATGTCTCCTTGGTCTGTTGGTTGAAAGTGCACCCCAGAATGTGATGTTATTCGCAGGATTTCAAATTACAGCACACACTAAAGAAGAACTGCAACCACATGAATGACTCTATGCTTTTCACCAAGCAGATCTAAAGTCAAACTGTGCAGTCACCACTTCAAGTATTGTTTATTTGGAAATTAAGTTGTAAATTGTACTTGATAACACCGTATATATACATTGTGGTTCATTCAAAGCACTGACTGCAAAGCTTCACTTCACAGATTGCTGGTGATGTCACAAAAAGTAAGGGCAGAATACAATTATGGGGACCAAAACAATTATAACTGCTTTCAAATAATTATTTTCACTTTTAACATTTTAAATAAAAAGTTTTCTTACTATGTTTTCAATGTACATGTGAGAGAAAGTGTTAGGGAAAATTTAAGAGAAAAAAGAGAGAGTGACCATGGTTCACTGTGGATCACAAGATCTAAAGACTGAGGTAGAGAATATAAATATGAATAGTCATTTTAACTTACTTATTGCAGAATACCTAGAATTTTTTTTCCTGCAAATAATTATGGCCAAAATGTTTTCAACATTCTTTTGTAACTTTAAAATATGGTACTTTTCATATATCTGGATTCAAAAACTATGAGAGCGGTTTTAAAACGGTCTACCAGAAATGTGACACTTACTAAGTTATGATTTTGGTAGCAGAAGGCTTCAGTGTCCCTGTTAGTATGGACCATGATGAAGCAAATAATTATTGAAAATGGTAGAAGGGGATACCTCAGTAATATCTAACTTTTAAGACATTTGCGAAAATTGAAAAGAGTGAGAGGGAGTAGCACATTTTTAAGTGCATGCTTACAGAGCTATCCATCTTGAGCATTGCAACACTGTGGCCGACATTAACAAATATTTTGCACTGGATTTTTGTCAGAGAGGTGATGCAAACCTGTGTAAAAAGTTGATTTTTTCCTTTCCTTTCCAGCTCACAACTTGTTTTGCTCTAGACAGATTTCTTAAAGTAAATGGTCAAAGGGGCATCAAGGGGTCATTCTTTGGGTGGGCATGGGAGTTCCCATGCAAAGACCAATAGTTTTTGACACAAAACTCTTATCTTTTAACAATAGTAAACAAAATGCCACTATAAATCAGGCTTTAAAAAGGAACAATACTTGTATTTCTTCTTTTCTACACTTTGCATGTGTAGTGCACTGTACAGCGTACATCAAAATTGGGAAAAGTTTTAAAGTTAGTCTTAGTATAGTATTTTGTACAGGAACAGTACCCCACAGAGCTGTCTCGGGGTATTCCTTGACGTCCACTGCTCATATTCCACCATGTAGGCTTGAGCCTCCCAAAGTGGAACCAATAGTCTGCCATTTATTGTACTCTTCACAGGCACACATATGCCCAACATATGCATTCAACATGTTTGCGATGCACAGCACTACATCTTTCATGTACTGTGCCAATCACAAGCATACATACACCTAGCACATGCATTCAACCTGCACATACTGCACAGTGATGCATCATCCCTTTAGTGTACCCTTACCAGTCTCACATACACCCAATGCAGATACACCACTAATGCCCTGTCAGCACTTCACAACAAATTTATGTATGTCAAGGGTGAGTTAAGCACACAGCAGTAAAATGTTTCTGAGTGAGCACATAGGCCTCACACGAAAGTAAGAGGTTACGTAGGATCTGTTTAACCCTACTGCTCCTCCTACTACACAGTATGCTGCCACTACTGCACCCATGCTGCTTATCTTCTGGTGAAGTCAATAGCCTTCCACTAATATGGAGGTGGTGCTATGGGCACCCCTCCAATAAGACTACAAACCAAAAGACAGACCTAAGTCACGGTGCACAAGAATAATCCATGTTTGACTATGACAATAAAAATCAGCATTAGGGACCCAGAAATCAGTACAGTTGGGGCACTCAGGGTACGGGTGCACCTTCATTACCACATGGAGGACTTTTCTGTCTCCACAGGGACATGTTCAGGAACAGAAGCAAAGCTTTTTAAGAGTATGTTATCATTCTGCCTCGATGAAGAAAGATCTTATGTACACAGACGTATGAATAGCTGGGAGGACCCTAATTATGTCTAACAAAGGTGAGCAACTTGGATGAAGGGGAAGGAAGAGCGATTTAGTGGGAAGGATTGGGGAGAGGGTGAGGTATTGCAGTGAGAGTCTTAATAGTTATAGCGTGACATTTCATAGAATAATCATCACTAGATGTCAGTGTGAGGAGGTTGAAGTAACACTTTTTTTTATTTCACAGTGGTTTTTTGCACTACATATCAGTCTTTGTTAAGCCTGACTAAATAATCAAACCTTGAAGCACGTGTAGAATGATTTACAGACAGCTCAGTGGCCTCAATTCTTGCTTCGGTGTGCAGCAAGTACGCACTGATTCAGTTCCAGCTTTTCCGCGGTGCATGCTATATTTCCAAGGCAGCTACATCATCGGGGGCCATGGTTTAGCGCCTTCAGTTCTTGTGATGTCATCAGAGGGTCAAAGTGCAAGTGGTGGTATTTCTTGTTAGGTCTGTCCTTTGGTAAAATAACAACCATGGGGTGTTCAATCTTTGGTTTCATTTATTAAATGGGAAGGCAAAGAGGGTGAGAAGGGAGGAGGAGAAGAGAGAAGGGAACGTAGACAGGGAGGGAGGAGGAGAAGAAGAGAGTAGACAGAGAGAAAGCAATAGATGAGAGAGCGGGTGGCAGGAAAGCAATTACAAAGTAGGGTTTTATGAAATCCACATAATGCACTTGTTACATGGAACAATACAACAGAGTGATCTGTTTGCACAGTAATATAAGTATCCAACAGTGTTATTTTCAGGTATCATATGTACCATAGCGTGCTTCTGAGGCCAGAGGACCATCCGCAAAATGTACCACAATTAGATATGTGTGTTTAAAACTATGCATTTGTGCGCAGTAATGATCTTTCGTTGCAGCATGGTTTATTTTTAAGCAGTCCAAATTACAGCTGGAAAAAGTTATTTGTGGGTTTTCTTACGTTTGTAATTCGCGGTGTAATGTGCGCCAGCTGCAGCTAAAAATTAGACCTAAGTTAGTTTGTCTTTTGAGCCTGGCATGGTAATTGTACAGCCCTGTGTTTCTGATTTATAGCACATGTTCACGCACTACCAGGACACAACCATCGTGTTCAAAGGGATTATTTAGTCTCTGATCTAGTGTTCTCTGCACCACTGATCTCTTGGCTAGCAGAGGCACTAAACCCTTGTCAATATTCCACTGTTTGAGTTTTAACAATACCAAACCTTTGAATTGCGAAGCCATAGTTTATGTTTGTAAGTGACACTGCCTCATGTGGACACTATAATTTAATTGCATTAGTGATGTCCCACTTCTTATACCTATGTTGTTCATATGGCGGGGTTTAGACACGTAGACTGCAGTGCTTAATTTGAGCCTGTAGTTGGAGGTGGGGCCCACTGGCACTTACTTGTTGGTCTAGCACTTCCTTTTTCTCAACCGAGTTTTATTCAAAACAAGAAAAAAAATAAAACACAAATAGGGGAAAGAAGAAGGAATAGAAAGACAGAAAAGCATTGATAAAGTGAGACGTCAGTTGCTGAAAAGTACACTGCAGCACTGAGATACAGAAGCAAAGAGTGTCTGGTGGTGGATTAAAGTGGCTTAAAGGTGAAATCAAGGTTTTGCACCTCTGGAAATTATCACCTTGACCTTCGATAGTGCCTGCAGCGGGTTACTGAGCAAAACTTTGGGCCCTGGCACCTATTCTTTTATAAATTAAGCAATAATAGGCCAAAATGTATTTTAATTAGAGCTCAGACTATTTTTTATGCATGCAAAATGTCTACATTTTTAAAGATTTTTCAGGTGAGACATTCTGCATCAGCTTTGCACAAAAGAAACTGGTCTGAGTAGAAAAGGTTTTGCATGAGACGTAAATTTGTAACACTAAATATGCCATGGAATTCAAATTCCATATGAATACTACCAAGAAAATTTTGCAGTTTTACGAACCCTTAATTGTGCAATACTTGATTATTGTAGTAAAGAGCTTGTAATTCACACATTGGCACATGTAGTTGTGAGTGGTCGTAGACTCTTTGTGGAGGTTAACTGGTCAACTTTCAACTGCAGATTGCTGTAGTTAGGTGTTACACTGGTACTAATGGGGTGAAACCATTGCCCAGGTAGTAATAATGAGAAAGGGACTAGTTTACAAAAACATTATTGACTACAGGAAGCAGTATTACAAGAGTACTCTTACTCTCATGTACCTTTGTGAATCGGCTGTAAAACAGCATGGTCCTTTCTATTTGTATTAACCACATATGAATGTTCTCAAATATTCCACATTTTAGATGTTTTAGGACCAATTCACAAAGGCATGTAAGAGTATCTAAAGGAGTACTGTAGGAGTACCACTTCCTTTGTGAACAGGCCCCACATTAGTCAAATAATTCTGAAAATAGGTTGGCGTTCCTTGACCGATAATTTAGTCAACTCTGTTGGCTAAAGGCCACTTCCTTGTGACGTTTTCAAATGGCTATCTAAAGCACAAACTAGGGAACCTTTGAGAAGACAACAGGTACACTCCAATAATGTTCTAGGCAGCATTCTGTATAGACAGAAAGATAACAGGCAGTAGGCGTGTGAGTAGGAAAAACACAGGCTTCAATGTGATGTGAGTATTATTTATATTCGGCAATGCCTACCTCAGTACACTTCAGAGACAAGGATGGTAAAACATTTGTGATAAATAGATGCATTCTCTGTTTGTAATACATTTTTAACTTAATTTCCTGATTGGAGTTTTCCTTCCATGACCACATTGGTCATGATGTTTAAATTGTTTGGGGTTGCATTGAAATTCGGTTGATAGTTCTACACACTACTTACTGGGTCCAAAGATTCATCCAACTCAAAGAAAATTGATTCCTGCAAAGGATGAAAATGCTCCAACATATACAAAGCAGTAGTGCAGATAGTGCATAAAGTGTTAAGCGTTATTATATTTAAATCCTTTATATTGAGATTCTGGTTTCATGCATAGTCTTCTATCGAATATTTCAATGTTGAAGAGGAGGAATGGGTAGTGGCTCTGGGAACAAGAGGAAATATGTTTTGCTCAGGAGACACAGTTGTAAAGTAGGATCTGTATTTTAGCTCTGATTCTGGAAACACCAGTTCTGTTTCAACTACAGTTGAATATCAGAGAGAGGGCAGTGAACTTATTCTTCTAGTTTGCTGCGGTTAGTGTTGTCCTTACCCAGTAGGTAAGACAAAAGTTGAGTGTTGCTAGCATATTTTGGAATTTGAATCTATGGCCAAGGATTATTTCCACTAACGATGCCTAAAAGTGCTAAATCGTACTAGGGAATTATGGTTAATAATAATTCATCAAAAGTAACCCATGCAGCAAATGAAATCGACCCTCAATGCTCCCACTGAGATTTACTTCAAATTAGATACTTTTATCAATATATCTCCTGCGTACACTGTATGCCACAAATATGACATTTATTTTGATATATAGCATTGTGATTGCTGTGAAATTGGTCCAATATTAAACATTGCAGTTTATCATCTCTTTTCAAACTTAGAGGGTTGGAAGTTTCTTTGGTGACTCTGTAGCTCTCGGATGATTTGTCTAAATTACAAACTGAAGGCTGCAAGCATTAATAAATACATCCATAACTCAGAGAGTAATGCTGGTTGTAAGTCTAGTCTAGCACAGGTCACTTTCTCCACATGACAAGAAGCAGTAGGCAAATCAGGGGTGGGGAGATAAAGAGGGGAGGGGGAATGAGAGACAATACAGACAGGCAAAAAGAGAAAAAATTATCTCTTTGCTGGTTCGAACACTTATGCCAGGGCTGGTTTTGCTTCCCAATTTGGCCCCGGATACTGGTGATTCATTTTAGCTGCACACACTGTTTTGCCAAAGCAAATCACTGTTCCCATGGAAAATAATAACAATATGGGCATTATTAGGGGAAACAGAACAGAAACGCAGAATTTGTGACATGTAAGGCAATGGTGCCTTAAAAAGTCAAACAAATTATTCCTCTCGTGTAGTTAAAATACAGGCGCTAAACAAAGGCAGGACGGAACTAGGAACTCATTGCTGTGGCCATTTATTTTAAGACATTTAAGCAAAACATGGGGAAAGCAGCAATTGAATATGCGGCTCCTTATGCAGATTCTACCCAGGTAATATTTGAGGCTTATAGATTTTGGTTTTGTGGAGAATAAAGATCTCTGCAACTTGGACTACATAACTCCCTGAAAAGGAGAGTCTCAAGACAAGAATGAAAGTTGGATGAGTGGGATAGCGGAGCACACAGCTGGTTACCTCAGAGTCTCAAAATGACTGGGCTGGCAAAAGCAAAATGTGAGGGTTTCCCTAGAGTATGAGAACAGTGTCTCTTACTCTAGTCATAACATGTCTCAATTCTGCATCAACAGGGGGCAGGGAACTTGCAAAGCTATAGGGCAAAGAACAAAGGGGCATATTTACTAGCCCAGTGGAACAGGGCAGCCCAGCAAGTGACCCTGCTGCACTGCCCTGTGCCACGGGTAAGGGCAGAAATGCATCATATTTACAGTATAAGGTGCATTTCTGTCCTTTCCCCCTTCGTCGGTGCACAAATTGCTGCCTAGCGCCAACCCAGGCATTCTTGCACCATGGTGCAAGGGTGTCTGCATTGTCAGTAGAATTGTTGTGAGATTCCTTTCTGCACAAAAACAATCCAGAGAGGCATTTGACTCTTTCCTTGTGTGCTGCAGAATACAGCACACATGGAAAGAAGAAACAACAAGGAGAAATAAAGATAGTTCTCCTCGTGGCGCTTGCCCTGGGGAGGCGTACAGTTTTGATGCATTCCCAGGTTTACAGATTCTTTTAAATCTCTGAATGTGTCAAAACCCATGGGAGTTGCGTGGCCACTGCGTCAGGGAGGTGCTCATGGTACGCCTCCCTGATGCAGTGTAAGGAAACGCAGTGACTTGCACTGCATTGCCTTACACCATATCTACAAGGCCATGAAAAGCCACAAAAAGTGATGCACCGGTGGCACACAGGGCTTGTAAATAAGCCACATGTGTGTCCAAAATTGAAAGAATCATAACATCAATGTCAGGCTAAACGTTTGGGGGCCCCGGACAAGACATATTTTGGGGGCCACTGTATGAAACAAATTTGATTTTTATTACTCATTTCCTGATCATTTAAGTCGGCATGATGCCAGAAATACTAATTTATATGTTAAACATTAACAGGATCACGAAAACAGTTGAAATAGGTCTTGCCAGGGATTTCAAATTCCTTAAGATGATACTGGGAAACGAAAAAGAGTCTCAGGTGCATGTAGACAGAAAGGGAGAGAGGTTTCTAGAGAGAAACAGAACAGCAAGAGGTTTATTAGAGAGAAAGTTCACTTTCCTGGGGGGCACCTTTGAGGATGGGGGTGGGCAATTGCCCACTTTGCCCAAGTCTTAAAATTTCTCTGTGTAACATCTGATGATGTACTGTGTGTCAAGGTATAAGGGGTCCATACATACTTTACTGACCTCTGCCTACAAGGCAGTGTATACTAGCTGCAAAGACTAACATGGGAATCTCCACTAGTTAGAAGCACTCTCCCAGGGCCCTTTGAAATGATTACTGAGGCGCTGTAGTGCATATCATTAACTAGAAGAAAGCAGGAATATATAAGCTGTGATTGCAGAGATTATGAAATGGTATATGGCCTCCACATCAATTAACCAGAGTCTGGTTTTGCCTTATTAGCAATGTGAGAGAGCAATATCTCTCATATTCCCATGATATGGTCACCAGCCGTGAAGTTGTCATTCCTGGGACACTGGACTAGTACAAAGTTTGGTTTAGGAATTTGAGGTATATTTGCTAGGTACTGTTTCAACGTAAACTCGAGACATGATGCAAATTACTGTGATCAATATGATTTTGAGGGTGTTTACTGAAAATATTGACGTTGCCACAGAATTCCCATTTTTCCTAGAATATTTCCTCCTTTTTTAATTTCAATATCTTTATGTTATACAACAAAACCGTTCCTCACTTTTTAACAGACTCGGGTATTGATAGGTATTTTGCAGGAAACCTGTTCATTTACAATTCTGAGAAATACGGATACTGTAAACTCACTCTGTCGGAGAGATCTGTCTGCATGTGTAAGATCCCTCCAGAGTACCCACATACTCAGCATGTCACAAACAAACATGAGCTGCTTGATAAGCAGAGACCATTTGTGCGACTGGTGGTCGATGCCAGTAAATGTCCAGCATCCATGTCCAGCAATGCAATGTGATGACGTTCAGAACGTCTGCCCCTGGCTATAGAAGATCACAACGAATACAGACAATCCTCCGCCTTAAACTTGTAGGAAAATAAAACGTGGAGATTGGCTATTGGGGTATGCAAACATTCAAAGTATGATTGAATTAAAGTTTAGCAAATCATGTTTTATTTCCCCCAACAAAGTTCACTTAATTCCGTCAATCTACAGTACAATTTATGTTATGGTGCCAGAAAAGTTGCATTTCCTCATGCTCATTTATCGATGTATTACCATTAAAAATATTTTAACTGTCCTTATTTAAATGCGTGGTTATGTCGTGCTCAGACTGGAAGGTTTGTCACTCATTGATAGTGCATTAAATCTCGACCCTAGATGAAATCACAACCACAGCCATTTGCCTTTGTTTGGAAGAAGCTCTAGGCTAATGGGAATTGGTAGCTACCATAATCCACAACTTAACCCCATTCAGCTACTCAGCTAAATTTCCAACACAAAACAACACCTATTTAACATTACATGGTATACAGTTCATTGAACTCTCATGATGCCACTTTTGAATTTACGTCCTCCATCATCACTAATCCCCATCACACACTGAAAGTTTCCAGCACATCCACAAGTCATACCTAATTAGGAGCACATGCTACACCTGCTGTTGTGACACAGCATCTCCATGACAACTAACATCAAACTCCTATAGACTTATTAGCCAGATTCAATTACATTGCAAACTGCCACAAACAAGTAATGCAGGAGACTAAAGCACAACTGACCAAATGACACCATACCAAAAAGTGTAGAAGCCATTGCATTAGAACCCTTCTGAGGCACAAATTGCTGAAGGAAGAACTATGGTGAATGCAGACACATAAGGAGCTGCACATATACTGATTGCAGAACTTAGGGCGTGATTTAATAGAAAATGATGGTGCACCGTGCCAAATTTGGCAGCATCGCGCACCGTCATTTTCAAAACACAGGGATGCACCGTATTTACTAGAATACGGCGCATCCTTGTGTTTCCCCCTGCTCCAGTGATAAATGTGCTGCCGTGCACCAATGCTGCCACCCTTGCACCATAGTGCAAGGATGGCTGCGTTGAGGGGTAGATTGTTTTTGTGCAGTGGGGTGGCGTTAGATTTTGGGCACTGCCTCAGGTTTATGAAATCTCGTAAATCTGAGGCAGCATCAAATTGCAATGGGTGTTGCTGTGGCATGCCCACAGCAACACTCATTGCACGCCCCTTTCCACACAAAGAGCTGCGTGTCAGGGGCTGTATTTACAAGGTGGTGTTAAGCCACAAAAAGTGGTCAACACCACCTTGTAAATACGGTGCAGGGCATTGTGCCACTGGAGCGTCATGAAAAGTGACGCGCCAGTGGCACTAGGGGCTCTTAAATATGCCCCTAAGTGACTGCCCAGCATAGCAGCTCTCTGTTCCGCATATGCTGATTTTCATGTCCACCAGAAGCAAGCCACTATGTGCTCACAACCTTTATGAAGCACCAGGTGGCCATGAATGCGACAATGGGCAGCACTAAGGAAACTCCCTTAGCAAGCAGCAGCTACCAGGTAACTGCACACACAAAGGCCAACAGAGCCAGACAATTTGAAGCTGGCAAGATGGTATACTTCACAAAATAAAAAATGCCCATTCTTGCACAAGAATTATAGTCTCAAATATAGCCACTCTAATATTAAGGCCAAAAGTAGACTCCCTTCCTTAATGCCACTTGAAACGCCATGTGTGCCCAGCCAACCTAAAAGAGCCCTGTCTTCAATCACCTTACTTCAGTGTCCAGGACTCCTCCCTCAAGCTTCAGGAAAGTCAAAAATACTTCTCCCCTATCAACCTCACCACCATATTGTGCAAAGGCCAGGCCTGGGATTTCAAAAATGCATCCCACAGGCCTCCATTTTTCTGGCTCACTCACACGTAAGCCATGCATGTACCACTAAGGTTATACATGCATGACAATCATGCAGAATGTCAGTCCCAGGAACTGGGAAAGTGCATGTAAGTAGAACTTTACACAAATTAGCCAGTATACCTTTACTCTAGTGAAAATATAAAAAGGTCTAGTCACTACTACGGATTCACAAAACGTGATATGCCGTCAACATCGCTCTATATGGTAAACTCACAACAGGGACAGTAGTCCACTTTCTATCATGAGGGCACACTCAGTGTGTCCCTCCATGATACTGGTAGGGCTGCCACGTTTTTTGCTAGCCTTCATAGAAAAATCATAGCCAGGCCAGTAAAAACCGACAGCAGTGCCAACCCTAGACACGAGCATTTTCAGGACCCTACTCCTGTCCAAGGACAGGCTTAGGCCTCTGCACACGCGAGGTTAATGTGACATTAGGGGCAAAATCAAAATAACATGATCCCCGATGCAAACAGTTGGGCACAAAGGCCGGGGCAACACAACCGTGCACCATTAAGGGAATATTTCTTTTCCAACATTTGCCTTCATATATTTTCCTTCCATAGCTGCCTTTATTTCCATTCTGAATTTTTCCAGATTTTACTGTTATGCTTTTTTAAGGTAGTTTTCCAGTATAGGATGAATATGTTTATGTGTGACCTAGAATAAAGTAAAATTAGCAATTTGTATTGTGAGTGATGTAGGTGGAGAATTCTGTGCCCATTCGTGAAAAAAGACTGGCAGTTTTGGGAAAACGGGTTTATGCACCGCAGGAGGTACCTGTCCTGATCATATTGCGACCCGTTCCTTGACTTAACTAACAGATGCTTTTTAACTACATTTAAACATCTCTCTCAGTCTTATGCTGTAGCTTTAGTTTAAGGATCAAAAGCATCAGCGGTTTCCAGGGCTCTTCTTGAACCACCGTTTTGACGTTAAATTGAAACGAGATGGAAACACGTAGAGGAAAACATCAAAAGGCGAGTTTTTTCAACACCGAAGGTTAATATAAGATTCTGTGTCTTTTATTAAATAATAATTTCCGTCATACTTTCTGCTAGACGTTTGCACTTTGAGGGGTGCACGGGGCTAACATTATGTATGTCAGCATGCCAATTCAAAGCATTGCTACTGTTAAAAAGGCTTCTCTTTCATTTGCTTGGAAATAATGAACTAAATGTACTTTCATTAAACATCCTCTTCATGCTATACATACTACTACGGCCTGCTAACATCGCTAGAGTCCATTGGCCACGAAGTTGATTGAGCCTTACAATCATTCATGCATGTCAGACTCTTTCATTACTAATAGATTCAGTGCACCAGCTTACATCAGACACTGGATGCTATGTCTGCATTAAACATGCAACTAGCTCTTTTAGTTAATTGATGTTGTAGCTCCTAATTCTTATAACCATTTCTCATTTTTGACCTTCTTTTAGTAAAGTTTCTTATGAGGATAGAAAATAGAATTAAAATACTACTTGTCATAGTCTTGTAGTCTTGCTCTTCTTGTCAAAAAGAAACAAACACCATTGGGAATATAAACTACATATGTGACATCAATCACACATAATTATATGCTGGTAGCCGTAGACAAATTAATGTAGGAGTAGAGGGGATTGCATGAGTTATCATGCAAATTAATCTTATCAAGATAAATTAATACAGTAATTATAATCACATGTTTTTCTCGAATATGTGACACTCAATGGACCTTTGATTTATATCCAATCCCATGCAAGATATTTTCAAGCTTTAGGATATAAAGGTTTTTAATTATTGTTAGCAGCATAATCTTTAAAAGGTGAATGCAACAGCAAAAAATATCTCGAAAATAGTGAGCCTTTTTCAATCTGTAAAGGAGCGATTGGAATGACACAAATTGATATGGCTACACAAAGTCATAGTCAGAGACTCACTGTAGTTGCAAACCATTAAAAAGTTATGTACTCCTCAAAAGGAGATTTGCAAAGGGGAACTTACACAGGCTTACCCCTTTAGGAATAGGGAGGGACCTCGGGTGCGCAGGTAGCCGTCCAGTAGACCACTACCTGCTCCCTCTGATATGTTCCCAAACAGGATTCTTTAAAGCAGCACAGGTTACTTTAGGACTGCTTTGCAAAAAAAATCCCATTTGGGAATGCAAACATAGGGGTAGTGGTCTGCTGTTTTTGGCAAGTACCGTCCCTGAGCTTAATTTATATTAATTAGGCATGCTGTTCTGCAACTCCTTGTACTGGACCTTTTGCGAATCAGCCTATTAGTACAAAAATCACATCACAAAACTAAAGACTGGTCAAAAAATGCCTTCGAGCATTTGCTACCACTGTTTGTGACCACTGAATTATAATGTGGTCCTAAGTGTTACATTGTGGGAAATTGGGTTACTGGTTGAGAGGGGTGAAACCCTACTCAAGCGCAAAACAATGTCTGTCAGGATGAGACATAAGCTGACCTTAAATTAACCTGTGCCCCACCCTCTGGCAGTTTGGAAAGAACGCAGTCAAGTTTAACTTAGAGAGGCAATGAACAAATTATTAATGCTGCAGTTCAAACAGTAATAAAATAAAAATACAACTCAAGACAAACCCACACCAATTTAGAAAAAAAGAAAAAAATGTAATCAATTATTTGAGTTCAAAATGTCAGAAATCATATCAGTAGAACTGGAGATATGCAATTTCAAGTTTTGAGTAAAAATATTGCCTAGAAGCACAAAGCTCCAACTAAGGCTATCTGTTTGCACAGGGCTGGGACAAACTCACAAGTTGATGCTGCGGGATACAGGAACCAAGTTAGGCCAGCTATCCAAAGTACTTAAATCCCGCAGGACTGAGGCAAAGTCGCAAGTTGATGCTGATCACGATGGAGCGGGTGCCAGATACAGGGACCAAGTTAGGTCCCCTGCACAAAGCTCCTTAAATCCTGGTGTGCACAACACTACAAGATTCTGCATCCAGGATGAGTGGCAGAAATGCAGTTCAGAGAAAGTTGTATGACTGTGGTGCAAAGTTCTGCAGCATTGCGAAGGATGCCCTTGACGAGGGGCTTGCAATGTGAAGTCCTGCATTGAGGATACGTCACACGGTGCTGTTTTGCTTTCACTAATGACCGAGCTGACAAAAATCTCTGGAATGCAATTCTTAGTTTAAAGAAGACACTTATTATTATTCCACCATGAGGTTTCCTAAAAAATGGTGGAGATTAGTAGGTCGAAGGCACACATTTAAAAATAGTCACAGCAATGAAAGGAAAATATATCAAAGTGATTCTCAACTGCAATGTACATAGCAAATATATGTGATTATATTATAGCATAATTGCAAAGCAAAAGATAAAGTCAAAAATCATCACCGTAGGGCCTGCCAAGCTCTTCATCTTTCTCATGCCAGCAGGTTGATGACCCCTGTTCAACTGCGAGAAAGAGATATCCTCCCTCACGGGACAAGTGTCTCTGTCAGGCATTTGACGTCCAATCCTGACCGAGGTCTCAGAAATTCCCCTCGCAACTGAGCAGGGCCACTTCTTTTAACAATCATGAGAAAAGCCTTCCGAAAGGCACTCCCCTCTCATTTAGGAGTTTTTCACTATCAGGACATGTAAAACAAAAAAGTACATGTTCAACTTTTTGAATACACTGCACCATGCTCTGTGGGCAGTTCAGGGCCTACCCTATGGGTGACATATATAGAATAAAAAGGAAAGGTTAGGTCTAACAAGAGGTTTATCTTTCCAGGTCGAAATGACAGCTTAAAACTGCATCCACAGTTTGCAATGGGGAGCCTGAGTCATGCCTGAAAAGGCTACTTAAAAGGATGGCACACTATGAACTGCACTAGTACTTAATTGACAGGCCCAGGGTACATACAGTACCAATTTAATAGGGACCTACAAGTAAATAAATGTGCCAGTTGGGCATAGGACAATTTTGCCATGTTTAAAGGAGAGAGCACAAGTATGTTAGCACTATTTAGCTGCGGTAAAGAGTGTGCAGTCCTTAGGCCAGCACATGCATAGTCGGCAAAAAGGAGGAATGGAAGGCAAAAACTTGGGGGGAAACCACACCAAGGATGTTAGGTCCAACACACATTCTAATTCATTTCATGAAATGGTAACCTCGCTGACCCTCTGTAACAAATTTGCTTTTCTGCTGGCTACTTCAGATTTTGTGCCTTTTTCTGGAATCTTTTTTTCTGGCATTTCTGGTATTGTGGCACAGCTATACTGGCCCAGAGTACATGTGCTCTGTCCCTGAAAAGGTATTGAGAACAGTGGTTTCACCCACTTGGTCTATTAAACATTCCTGTAAGGCTGTTGTAGAAAATGCAAAAAAAGCAGAAGTGGGATAGTAGTTAAGTATCATATGTGGGATTCGGTATGTATCTACAACACCCATTTATATATGAGAAAAATATAAAGCTGCCAGGATCATTGTAGTACCTTGACTAGGGTGCAGTTTAAGGTCACTGCAGTAAGACACAACAAGGAAAAGTGAATTTTCTATGTGGGAAAATCCAATTAAGTAAATTAATAACCCACCCCAAACCACAGTCAGTTAGCCTGCAAAGGATGGACCTGTTGACTACTGCCAATTAGTAGAGATTAGCCATCAGGGAAGGGTGCATTATAGATGTCAGAACAGAGGGCAGCTTTACCAATTCTTCTTTTGAGTTGCTGACCCCTATTGCGAAACTGCTCCCATTTACTCCCAGGGTCCTCCTATTGACTTTAGCTCCAACCCCGGCAGGTGGGAGAACCAGTTCTGACCCTGTCCATTGGAATGGCAGCTAATCTACATAGGGGAGTGATTAAGAAGCTGGGGAGAAGTCTTCCTAATTGCAGAAGGGTTCTGGCATCTTGAAAGAGTCTGATATGTATGAATGAATTTAAGGCTCAATCCACTTTGTGGTCCATGGACTCCAGGATAATATACTTAGGTGAAGAGGAAATGCTGAAAAAAGAGGTGGGCATAGGGTGAGGAAGTAGCCAGGATTGGGTAGAGAAAAATCTCCAATCACTGGCTAGTTCACATTACAAGACAGGCACCTCACCACCACTACCTCAGCACACTCCTACATCTGCGAGGGCTCTACATGAAAAGAGGGCAATTCTGGAAGAAAGTCAATTTTGATTTCTAACTACTGCTAGAAGAAAGGGAATAAAGAACACTTGACTTTGGAGCTCAGAGACTGGAATTTCTCTCCAAAGCTAAAGTAGTTGAGCTCCTGTGTGCCTTCTCCAGGGACACGAAAACAAAAGGGCTTCTGACTCCAAGAGGGTGCATCTAAGCACAGAGGAATGGACTCAGCAGGAGACATGGCTGGAGAGAGTCCAGGTGTCTAAAAGTCTGACCTCAGACCCTATGAACTGGATAACTAACTAAAATAACTCAGCAAACAGTTGGAAAAAATATTTTTTCTAACTTCTGGAGAACCAAGACAAGGTGATGAGGATACTCCTGGGAGGTCACCCTCAGGGTAAGCAAAACACCTAAGTTATGTCCCACTCAGAGGAGGACCTTAGGGTAAATGTATAAGGCCTCCTGGAGCCATGAGCAGCTACAGCTTCTAGCATTGCACTATTGGAATAGGTCGAGAAACAAAAAAGTGATTAGGTTGGAAGGTAAGCAAATCTATCTAATTCACTAAGGGACCATGGTGACTATCAAATCCAGTTTTGAACCTTTTAGAGTTCTTGGCTACAAAACCTATGGCTTCACGGGGAGCTTGATGACAACGAACATGACTTTGAGTGACCCTCAAGAGCCACAGCTTTGGATCGTGCCCTGCTGACCTCTATTTGAAAGACTAAGGGCCTGATTTAGAGTTTGGCAGATGGGGTTACTCAGTCACACATGTGACAGATATCCCATCCGCAGTATTACGATCCAATGGAATTGTAATACGGCAGACAGGATATCAATTACTTTTATGACGGAGTAACCCATCTGCCAAAACTCTATATCAAGCCTTAAATCCGAAGGTAAAAACTCTGGCTGTAATTATCTGTTTCGTGTCTCCACAGTGGGCCTGAAATTTCATGTTTACTTTTTCAAACATGTGCTCTTTGATGGAGTTTTTTGCATTAAAACTTTAACATTTCCTATCTCTAGTTTGTTTTTCCTCGTTAAAAATGTCTGTTTTTCTAAATTGTTTTGGGAATTTTATTTTGTTGTGTTTTTGAGTTCTAGATTGTTGGTACTGCTTACATTGGATTAAGCTTATTAAATTGGTAGGGGTCCCCCTCCTCCAAAATAATAACCCAATTTAAATGTTGTCCTGTAAACAGAACTTCATTCTCTGTGTAAAAATAAAAGATAAACGTTATTGAAACTGCAGTCTAGAATGTTATGTAATCTTCCATTTCTGAGTTATGTGGTAGAGAAAACAGAGCAGTGCTAAATTTCAGACGATTTGGCTGTCTGAAAAAAAGGAGTCAGGGAAAGAACCACTGGTGTGCCACTCTAGTCATCTCTTTTTATACTTTCAATTGATGTTGCATGGTAGAAATGTTTGGAATTTAATCTCCGAAAATCATTTTAGAACAGGAATCCCTTTGAAAAATGCCAGCTGGTTTACATATAAATTAAACAAATGGGATAGGAAAGAAAGGCCTATTCCCAATAGGCTGCTTTAGTTTTATATTCACGAGAGCAGTGTTTTCATAGTACTTGTTTAGTGTAACGGCTTTCAAAGGACAGGAAATACAAATCTAAATCTTAGCAGGCATGGTTCGAAACACATTTCTTATTTACAGTTTACTATAAGAGTGACAACGCAAGAAGGAGTCTATACATTTGTGAGTCATAAGTATTAACTTTTAGAGCAGAGAGAGTGGGAAAGATAGAACTAGATGGCTAGGTTTCTACAGTGTTTAGGAAGAACAATTGCCTCCATTTCCTTATTGAGACTTAACTTCTTACTGTGCTACAGAATGAAAGGTAAACCTGTTTCTGCTTTGCTATTAAGAGGTAAACTATGACAATTTCAGTGTTGCGACTTTTGGACTCTGGATAAAAACAGAGAACATCACCTGCCATAAAATGGTGGATACACCATTCCGCCAAACTCATGGTTCCATTCTGTATTTCGGCAGTGGGGGACCCAGTAGGTTTTCATTAACACGCCTCAGCTTGTTCAGTTGTGAAAGACTCTTGACCCAGTAGCCCATCCAGCATAGGACCACCGGATAACACTGCTAGCTATTTAGAGTGGTTGACTGTTACTTGTGTTCCCCACTTTGTACTGCCATGAGAGATATGGCAGACCCAGGCCCTTGTATGAGAACTGTGCACTGGCCAAAATGCACACAGAGAGCACATCAAATATGTTAAAGGTCCAGTGACTTCAGGGTAGGCCTTACTGAAGACACAGAGATCCTACTAGGCAGGTGGGGAATTTTCAGTCTAGAGGAGGTCTTCAACCAGAGGAGTCAGGGGAGAAACTGCTTTGTTGTTTGAGTAATAAGTCGGCAAATATTTCTAAGTGCATAACTTAGTATGAAATGCTTTACACTTTCTATTCACCTTCTAATTGGCTTTGGGGAATGAAGTGAACCACTTGGGAGGCATTACCACACCCTATAATATCTGCAGAACTATGTTCTCAAAAACATGTTTTCACTTCTTTCACTGTTTTTCTACTGTAGGTGCACAGATAAGTATCCTACAGATCACAAATGTTGTATGACACTTTGTGTGTTTTCATAATTTAAGGAAAACTCCTCAATCATTTGAAGGTTTTGCCAAATGTAAATTCTCCTCATCTACAATGTACATTACTATTCCTATTCCCATCCCACAAGGACAAATATTGGGCTATCCCTCACGGAAGGATACATTGCTACTAATGTATGCACTCCAAGAAAATTCTAACCACCAACCCATGACTTTGCAAAACAGTCCACCTTCAAAGATTTGACTATGTTGCATGCAAAATCTTTGATGTTTAATTGCAAAAAAGAATTGACCACCTGTGGCAAAAGTGCTGGAGTAGGGTCCACAAGCAGTTTCATGCACCAACAAATTCAGATTAATGACTAACAATTCCTAAGTAATCCTGAAGACTAAGGGTCTGATTTTGAATTTGGCTCCCCACCAAAGCAAAGTTCTGCCTGACTCACTTAGAGTCAGCAGAACTTCAGAATGTAGACTGAATTCAATCTATAGAGACTACTCCATCTCCATCTGCTCACTTCATTTAGAGTCAGGTCAAATTTCAGTATGTAGACAGTGGAGGTTACTCGATCTCTGCTGCCTACATACACCTTTGATGGTCCAAGGAAGGTTTGGCTATGTGTTTTCCACCCTATTTAGAGTGGAGGAACACATTGCAGGTTCCAGTGTCTGTTACCGCCAGGTAAAGCCTGGCAGTAAGGGGAAATTAAAATTGCAAAATGACCCCTGCACTGGGGGAGAGATCGCCTATGGCATGAGGGTCATTGTGTTTTTTTTATTTTCAAAATGAAAAGCCTGCTTTAGGATTTTCTTTTAAGAAAATAAGAAAGTTGAAAGATTGACGTGTGGCTGTCATGTTGATGGAGCCCTCTTTTTTTTACCGGAACCTCTGTGACGGCGGTTCCTATTATTGCAAGAGATGCCCGCTATGCAATGCTATGCGGACATCTCTAAATTTGGCAGGCAGGTACTTCCCAAGGGGGAAGAACCCTTTAATGACTTCTTTGGATTCTTCCCAAGAAACTCGCTTAGATAAGCCTTTCCAAAAATCCAACAACCTAATAAGGGAACATAACACTGCAAAATGAGATGCTGTAACTCTTCCCTGAGATATCATCCCTAGAAACTGAGGCCACCAAAAGGTTGATACACTGATATATCCAGTAGAACTGGCTAAAGCAAGCTTGACTGCCACGTTAAAACCCCGTCCCCAAAAACATCTGAATACTCTTTGGCAAAGGAGAGAGCACACAAAAGGGAGGAATCTGAATGGTTGAAGACCTGTCCACCCTTGAGATGGAAAAAGCAAAAATTACAAGAACATGTATGTGAATTATCCAAAATAATTTAATTCATCATTTATATACAAAATAAAACAATATATGTCCAAACTGCTAAAAACATACATTTTTGTTTGTTGCAACACAGGGCAAAGCTTTTAAGCACACAATATCATAGAAAAATAGGATCTACCCCATATAAGTGTGGCAAAAAATGGATAATCAAAATAATATATAATCGCATCCCACAACGTACTCATTTCCAGTCCACTGTCCAGTGTACTTTTGTTTCCACTTTTTTTCAATCCAGTGCAGTGTACGGGTTCTCACCCACTTAAAAATGTCACCCAATTAAAAATGTACACCGGTTAAATGTTTTTTGTAAACAACAGTACAGATTTGCCTTCCTTTTGT
This sequence comes from Pleurodeles waltl, assembly GCF_031143425.1. Classification (NCBI taxonomy): domain Eukaryota; kingdom Metazoa; phylum Chordata; class Amphibia; order Caudata; family Salamandridae; genus Pleurodeles; species Pleurodeles waltl. The sequence goes on from NC_090448.1 coordinate 494,655,267, forward strand.
GCACAAATGCTTTTTGAAAGAAAAACAAAGTATTTAAAATGTATATTTATGGAGGTCTTTTAATAATTGAATTAAAGCTGATGCTATATATAATGCAAAGTCTGACAGAGTACAATAAATATGTGATTTTCAGCTCAAATCATTAAAGTAATACATTCATATAGATGATTCATCTGATAAAAACAGGTGAAAAAAAAAGTGCTCAGTGCAGCAAAAATTCCATCAATCCCACAACTCAAAATCCATTACAGAAAGGACTGTCATTCCAGGATTAGTGAACACTCTGCTCATTCAGAACATTACCCAAGGCCCCTCACCACCAATCCTTCTGATCCTGACTCCACACAGTGAGTGGAGCCCAAATCATCAACCCCCTTTTCCTTGTTTGTTGACCTTTCTGCTAATATGAGGCTCTTTCAAGGTTGTGTATAGCCAGCAGCCAGGCCACCAATTGACAGTAGGCAGGAGGTTTATGATCAAGCCAGGCCAAGGCAAAACACAACAGTAGTTCAGCTGAAGCGATAAACAAAAATAATCATGTACTTTTAGAAACTCCCTGAATGCCAAAAAGGATCAGCTGAGGGGACAGGGAGATTTTCACTTAAGTTTCTTATTACAGAAATCTGAGATTTCATCAACATTTTCAGCTAAGGCAGGGCAGCTAGCAAACATATTAATTAAATCTGCCCTGTAGAGTTGACATCACTCCCCATATGCTCATATATGGCTCGTAACAGTATACCACACACCATCCTGATATGTTGGTCAATGATAGGTCAACCAAAAAAGCATGTGTACAGTGCCTACCTATGTTTATATATTGTCCCTCATGTAGGTGGATTTTGTGTGGGTCAGTGCAGCAAGTCTATATGCTACAAGTCAGTGTGCCTCACCTCACAAGGTGTAAGGTGTTTGAGCCTTCCCAGGTAGGCATGGTTGAGTCACTCTGGGAAACTGTCACAAGTGTCCCTATTGTTCATGGAATGTCACTCGAGTGCAGAGTGAGGCAACACAGTGATTTGTTCAGCCTTGACACAGTCCAGGAGGCCATTTCAAACCATACAAATTGGCTGGCTGTGGCCTCATAGACGTGATTTACTGGTGTGTGCAGTTGGAGTTGCACAAAGAGTGATCCTCCGGTGCCTTGAGGGGCTCCTAAATTTGTCCTCAACCCATCATGGAGACGTGGAGTCATAACCTTTTCCTAAGTTTATGACATGAAATGCCAGGAAACAACAGCTAAAGTGATGATGTTAGTGAGGGGTGTACTGATGCCAGCAGGCTTCTATTTTGGGAGTATGGTAGTGGATGGCAAGTTGGGTGTAGAAGTGGGGAAGCCTGGACATCAAGTGGTTGGATCACAGAACGTGAAAACAGTAAAGATGGGGATCAGCCCAGCTTTTCCACTTTACTAAATTGTGGGATGCCAGAACAATGTTTATTTCACTTTGCCACCATGATCACAAATGAGTGAACTTCTGTATAGAGGACTACAGGATGTGTGTTATACATGACCTTATTCAGTGTCATTTAAAATAGACCATGATGTTGTACATTCATTAGAAACACAGGCCAGAGGAAAAGTGCATAGCAGACATGGCAGACCTGACAGTCCAAAATTAGCAATGTTGTCCATGTAGGGTGGGGGTTTGAATAAATGTTACCCATACCTTGGTTGATAATTGCATGTATCAAACATGTAATTGTCAATGTACTGACAAAATCTCATGTGCAGAGATCAATCAGCTTTGCATGTTCTGTAAGACTCCTTTACAAATTTACAGACACCACATCATACGGGGGATGCATGATGCCAATGATGATGTAGGTGTGCCGGAATGTAGCCAGTGTAGGACACCTTAATAGTTATTTCCATCCTTTAGCTCTCCGTAACCTCCAAATACATGTTTGCCTATAAAAGCTAGTTGGAATGAGCGCCACCTGAAACTTGTAGATCACTGGTCCATACCTCTGACATGTACATGTAGAATCATCACCATCATCCTTTGCACTAAGTAATGGATACATATGTTATATTAAAGCTGCTGCAAGAACTACTTCAATGATGCAGATGACACCATCCAGGGGTTCAGGAGACATCCTAGCTGCAGCAATCAAACCCACTGCCATCCGTCCATCAGATAAGTGTGCCATATAGTGCTGTAATCTATTGATACCATATCGATGAACAAGAATCAAATCTTTCTGGAATGGGATGAGCAGATATTGCCATTTTAGCATCACTCCTGTAGTTGGCGTATAAAATTTACCCAGCAAGATCAGTCATGTGTGTGTCAGGTGTGCATACTCACATAAAATACATGCAGAACATTAACCATGGGGTCACTTAATTCCAAATCTGCTGGGCCACAGACCAGTTCATCTGCTACACACCCAAGGAGCCCAGGCCAGCAGCTGACATCTAGCGGGATCTCAATATCACACAGACCTGTGGCTGGCACTGGTGAGTTTGTTTTTCCATTTCACATCTGCATTGAACACCTCAATGCCATAGTATGAGCTATCATGTGTAGAGGACAGAAACAAGGTCACATGTGTAACATCCGTTGATGTGCAATTAATTTTACTCAAGCCATGTGTTGCACTGCATCATGTTGTAAGCCAAATACTTAGCATGTTAGAACCTCTGTCGTACAGGTGGTGAGGACAAAGACTTGAGTCTGGAGGAAGGGCCATCTACCAGTGATGGGCTCTGGGCAATCCGAAGGGAGAACTCACTCCTCTTCCAAGCTGCCTTGTCAGCTGCCAAAACAGCACAGGAGGAGAAGGAAGAGGAGGAAGTAGAGGAGAAGGAAGATCAGGGCCTGATTTCAAGTGATGTGGAGGCCAATACCTTGACCACTCTTGTTGGTCTATGCAGCTCACCAATAATATCCACATTTGCTATGGTTGGCATGGTGCCTGACCCTACACCCCAAAGGTTTGCCCATTCCCCACACACCCCAAGTTAAAGCTCATCTCTTCACAGCTCTCACATCCAGGTCGGACATGTTGGGTACCCTACACAATCCCACTCTGACAAAGGTACAAGCATTCTCCTCTCAGGACCTATACCGTTCATCAAGGATCTTCAACACAGGGAGGGGTTTGGATGGAACATGGAGGATGTGGAGTGTCGGGACATGTGAGCTCCTCGTAGGACTGAGGCAGGCACTTGGAGGGGGACTGGTGGAAGGGGTGGCAGCTGGGTGCCCCGATGGACTTGGGGCTCCATGTGGTAGAGAGGGGTCAGCGGCAGGACCAAGTGTTGAAATTTTCCCCTCTGGGGACACCTCCGGCAGGTCCAGTTCCTCACTTTCTGGGGAAGAGGCAACATCCTCCCCACCTGGCCAGATGTGTCCAGGTCAAGGCCCCACCTACACAGTTTCAACTACCTCCACCCAAGCCCGTTTGGGTGGGTGTACTCCCCCTGCCTGTAGATGTCCCTTGTCCTTCCTCCTTATCCTCTTCTTCTGTAGATGAAAGAGGCCTTGACTGCCGATGTCGCCAGAAAGCTCTTCTTGGTCCCTGGTCTTCCGGGCTATCCAGGGCCACTGAAATAGAAGTGAGAACATTATATAGTTGATGTCAAAATCATGGCAAGGTACATGAGTATAAGAAGCAAGTGCCGACTTTGTTTTCTTTTGATCTCACTGACCAATTCCAGGTGACTTTGCTTTCAAAGGTATGTGTACTATCACTGAGATGTCCAGACATAACTCACACATTGACATCTGGTACAATTGTGGATGGTATATGTTAGAAATAGGGTCTTTGGTTGACAGTCAGGTTACCCCCTGTTCAAGCAAGGACCCTCATTCTAGTCAGGGTAAAAGAGAATCACCCTCAGCCAACCCCTGCTTACCCCCTTGGTAGCTTGGCAGAGCAGTAGGCTTAACTTCAGAGTGCTAGGTGTAAAGTATTTGTACCAACACACACAGTAACTTAATGAAAACACAACAAAATGACACAACTCCAGTTCAGAACAATAGGGAATATTTATCTCAACAAAACAAGACCAAAACGACAAAAATCCGACATACACAAGTCAAGTTATGAATTTTTAAAGATTAAACTCAAAAATAGCGCATAGAAACACAAAATGCTTCGATGAGATATTAACAGGGCATCGTGACGGAGTCGTTCCCAACAAGCCGACACCAGAGGCGCTGGACACGGAGTTGCGTATACCCCCAAGTATAGTACCTTTGGTGAAGAGTGTAAACAAGTCGATGCGCAAATTCGGGGATCGCGGCGTCTGTGCAAAACATTGAATCCGCACACTTCGAGCGGCATCAGTCACGACGTGGTGCTGCGACTTCCATGGAGTCGCGGACTTCAGCGGGGCTGCAGCGGCATCGGGCCTGCAAAGGTCGTCGCGTTCCAGTGAAGATAACGGAGTCGGTTGCAGGCGGCGTCACCGGATTCAGCAGCAGCGTCGGTCCGAAGTCTATTTCCTTGAATTTCCACCAGCTTTCCTTTCAAGGGCCCAGGGACTGGATAGGACACCACTTGTCAGAGCAGGAGTCTCTCCAGAGACTCCAGGTGCTGGCAGAGAGACGTCTTTGCTGTCCCTGCAACTTCAAACAACAGGAGGCAAGCTCTAAATCAAGCCCTTGGAGATTTCTTCACAAGATGGAAGGTACACAAAGTCCAGTCTTTGCCCTCTTACTCTGGCAGAAGCAGCAACTGCAGGATATCTCCACAAAGCACAGTCACAGGCAGGACAGCACTTCTCCTCAGCTCTACAGCTCTTCTCCAGGCAGAGGTTCCTCTTGATGTCCAGAAGTGATCTGAAGTCTGTGGTTTTGGGTGCCCTTCTTAACACAATTTCTCCTTTGAAGTAGGCCTACTTCAAAGTAAAGTCTCTTTTGAATGTGAAATCCTACCTTGCCCAGGCCAGCCCCAGACACTCACCAGGGGGTCGGAGACTGCATTGTGTGAGGACAGGCACAGCCCTTTCAGATGTAAGTGACCACTCTTCCCCTCCCTCCTAGCACAGATGGCTCATCAGGAAATGAAGACTACACCCCAGTTCCTTTTGTGTCACTGTCTAGTGTGAGGTGCAACCACCCCAACTGTCAAACTGACCCAGACAGGGAATCCACAAACAGGCAGGGTCACAGAAATGGTATAAGCAAGAAAATGCTCACTTTCTAAAAGTGGCATTTTCAAACACACAATCTTAGAAAGATGTATTTTTAAATTGTGAGCTCAGAGACCCCAAACTCCACATGTCCATCCGCTCCCAAAGGGAATCTATACTTTAAACAGATTTAAAGGTAGCCCACATGTTAACCTATGAGAGGGACAGGCCTTGCAACAGTGAAAAACGAATTTAGCAATATTTCACTGTCAGGACATATAAAACACATTACTATATGTCCTACCTTAACCATATACTGCACCCTGCCCTTGGGCCTACCTTAGGGGTGCCTTACATGTAAGAAAAGGGAAGGTTTAGGCCTGGCAAGTGGGTACACTTGCCAAGTCGAATTTACAGTTAAAAGTACACACACACAGACACTGCAATGGCAGGTCTGAGACATGATTACAGAGCTACTTATGTGGGTGGCACAACCAGTGCTGCAGGCCCACTAGTAGCATTTGATTTAAAGGCCCTGGCACCTCTAGTGCACTTTACTAGGGACTTACTAGTAAAACAAATATGCCAATCATGGATAAGCCAATTACATACACATTTTTGTAAAGGAGCACTTGCACTTCAGCACTGGTTAGCAGCAGTAAAGTGCCCAGAGCAACAAAAACAGCAAGATCAGAGTCCAGCACACATCAACAACCTGGGGAACAGAGGCAAAAGGTTAAGGGAGACCACGCCAAGGATGAAAAGTCTAACAGTATACCATTCTGTAGTGACAAAGCCTAACCTTAAGCAAGACTTCAAAATCTAGGCCAGATTCTCAAGGGCCATAAAAACAGTATGTGTAAAAGATTGGACAGACTTTCAAGTTTACCTACATAATTTGAGGCCAGGGTTTCCTGTCCTCGCTACCTAGTCATCTTCACAAGTCAGTCAACAAGTGGAGATGGGACACAGTCTGGATGTAGTCTTATGCCCCAAAGCATGTGTCTATGATCATCCTGTCAAGTGCAGACTTGATACTCTCAAACTATTGCATGTGATCTGATTTGTAGCATGGTCCGATTCCACATAACTTGAATGGCTGCATATGTAGGAACCAGCCCTTAGTTTTGATCTTTGCTAAGCTGTGAGTACATATATTGGAGGATCCCTGAAACTATCAGCCAATCTATATGGCATATGCCACATCTAGCAGGTCAAGACTACCTGTTTGTGCTGTACACCAGTTGCCACGTGTGCAAAGTTGGCTGAGCTAGCTAGATGTGACATAAAACATATGAGCCACTGTTGTGAAGACATGTGCATTTGTTTAACCTTGGAAATGCCGGAAACATTTTATGTGAAACAAGTATTCCAAAGTAACCATTACTCCAAGATACATTTAGTAATGCTTTACACGGATGAAACACAAAAAAGCATGCATGTTACAGCATCGAACACAAGACATTTGACCTCTTGACCCCACACTGGACAGTGTCTGGACCATCCCTTTTTCATAGCACCCAACGTTGATAAGGCTCTTGCTTCACCAGTCATGGTATTGACATTGCATTTCTTGACATAAATGCAAGAGTGATGGCTATTTCCCCTGTAGTGTTCAGGAAACTACAAGTCTGTTCTGTCCAAGCCACTCACCTGAATTCCAGGCATTCCGATTGGACAATGACAATTCCCCAATCCCAGTGAGTACTAAGCTGAATGCAATGAGAAGTACATTACCCTCTCACCAGTCCTCCAGGGGAAGGGGGCTTTGGGAAGAGAAAAAGAGAAAATACCAGCTTCTGCTTCGTGGACTGCAGAATCGGACAGCTGGACTCTGGACTGCATGTCGTGTTGGGCGTCAGGAATATGGATTTCTCAAAATACTGGGTTCTTGGTTTTTAGAATTCTGGACTGCAAAAGAACTACTTCATTAATAAATTGAACTTGCATAAACGATTGGGCAATTATAAATTGCATAATGTCAGTTACTGTGGACACATTATGCATTCTTTGCATACATTTATGTAAAGCTGAACAAATCTCTTCCTCTTTTTATGATACTTTCACAGAGTCTCTGAAGCAGTGTCCAAACTGATAAACATTCAACTTGACTAAAGGACTTCTTTCCAATAATAGTTTTGATATACTTGCTCTAATTCCAATCTCCTAATTCTCAGGAGAGCACTTGTTACAGGAAATACCTCTTTCCTTAATGTCTGTTTAGCGATATCTTGGAATCCCACCCAAACAATAGATCACGCTAGTTCTTATTGTCATAAATTATTAAAGACAGAGCTCTGTTTTGTTTCATTGATTTCAGTGCAGCGTGCATTGAGTGATTAGTCATTCCTTACCTTGAAATAAAGTTACTTGCTTGAAAACCTCAGAAGAACCAACACAGTTTTTTTCACCTTTCTTATTTTCTCTCTTTTATAGAATATACGAAATCATTTGCAGAAGACATAAGAGGAGAGCCAGGACTCCACAGGAAGCAGACCAGAGGGATAGGGCTGCCAGAACTCCAGTGGCGGCTGTCCGGAGGACGAGAAATGCTGGAACTCGACTGGAAGTTGGTCAGAGAAAGAGGAACACTGGAACTTGACTGGAGGCATGCTGGAGGGCAAGGAAATTGCCTTGACTGGAGACAGGTGAGCACAGCAATAGGTAAAAAGCCAAGCAAGGCCTCACAAACAACCTTAAATAATCAAATGTGCACATGTGCCTTTTGGCAGTTGATTGCTCTTAAGGAAATGGGCAATTATCCTCCTTCTCGTGACACATGTTCAATACAGTTCACATTGTGAAGAGCACATGTTTTTCAGTACAGTTGGAGCAGGTGGAAAGACAGTTGATTGCTTATTAAGGAAATTAGCAATTATCCTCCTGATTGTGACACATGTTCAACACAGATCATATTGCGAAGAGTACATATTTTGGCAGTTACAGTTGGCACAGGTTTAGCAGGCAAGATAAAATGTGCATAATCAACAAGGATTGGTTATAAAAAATGAGACATTTAACAAGCATTGGTTATTGCAAACTTGATGTTCAAGGATGTAATGAATTTACCCACATAAGTCTGAGTGTTGCAAGCAACAGCACCTTACTGTAATCGTGCTCTTGAACGTGCTAGATTACCCACAACAAAGTCCCAGGATGCACTTTGGTCAGTGCTTCCAGAGTCATCCAATGGGGCATTGGACTTATGACTGCTGCAGCAACTACCCTTATTGGGTACATGGTAACATGTGATACATGTTGGTACAGCTCACGCACCACTCAGACCATGCTCCCAGACACAGTATGCAGCCAATGCCCTTACCAGATCTCTGTTGCTCTAACTCCTCCAATTGGGCATGGCGGGTCGGCCAGGTTGTCCTCAGGACCCTCCTGTACAGTGGTGTGAGGCAGGGCCAGTGCATGTGGAGCTGGGAGGACTGTCCCAATAGTTCTTGTGCCCTCAGTCAGGCCAAAAATTTCAGGTCCTCCCAGTGCTTGCAGCACATTCTGGTCCACCAGTGATAGATGTCCCCTGCACTGCAGAGCTGCACTATGTCCTCCCAGAGTCTGGATGTGCTCCATTGCTGAGCTGGTCCTCTGGGCCCCCATAAAGCTGAGGGCAATTGTCTGGCGTCCTCCCCTCAGCTAAAATGTCCAATTTTGCCTCACTGAAGGGGGGTGCTCGCCTCAACTCCCTCAGCCATGTTGGGGGCAGTTAGGGTGAAAAGAGTAGCAGGATATCAGAGGATCCTGTCCACAGTTGATGCTCTGCTGGTGGGGGGTAGAATCTGAAATCACAGCAGAATAAAAATAAATAAAGATAAGTGTGACATATGCAAATGTGTATGATGGGCAGGAATACTAAAGGAGAGAGTGAAGGTTTTGTAGATACACTCTACACTACAGCACTTCCCAGCACAGTTTGGCCCTTTGGATTACATTATGGTACATGTGGTCAAAATATCTCGCTTATTATAAGAAGACTGTACTGTATCACCAAACTAGGCTCAGGTAGTGATGTCAATCCCTGGACACATAGGGCCTGATTACAACTTTGGAGGAAGGTGTTAATCCGTCCCAAATGTGACGGATATACCACCAGCTGTATTACGAGTCGATTATATCCTATGGAACTCGTAATACGGCTGGTGGTATATCCGTCACATTTGGGACGGATTAACACCTCCTCCAAAGTTGTAATCAGGCCCATAGTGCCAAGTATACCAAGCACTAGAGGTACAGAGCAAGACTGGGAAGCAATAGCAGCACTAGCAAGTTTGTCACACCAGCTCCAAAACAGAAACAGTAAACGCAAGTGTATGGATCATGCAGGATTGCTGCTTTGAAACTGGGGGTACATATTGCCGTGCCAGTTCTGAACCAAAACACAGCAAAGAGACTTCCCCCTACCCTTCAGCCCTCCTGACAGAAGCCCAATAACCCCCCAGGCCAGTCTGGAGAAGCCCACAACCTACGCACTAATGGCAGAGACCCCTCAATCATTGCACATGGTGTATGATCACTACACTATGAAATCTCAGAGCAGGAATTCCCTCTTGGTTACAGGTACCCAAAATCTGATGTGGCACCTTCACCCCAATGGGTGAGGCCCTTTGTGGAGTACAGCCCTCTTGCAACACTGTCTAGGGAGGTCTCACACATGCAGACATTTGTTTACCAGAGTCAAGGAAGCCCTAAGAAATGTTGTCCACGCTAGTCCATGACATGAGCACATGACGTAATGAACGGCCAGTCTTTAGACTCTTGGGAACGGCTGTTGTATACAGACATCCTGTATGGCTTACAAAGTAGTCTCAGAGTAGCATATGTGGACAGAGTGTTAAGAGTCCACCAATCATCATTGATAATAGACTGTAAACCACATGAAGGGCATGACACAACGTGTTGCTCAGGTCCAGAAAGTGTTACTGGATGCTCACACACCTGAATATCCTGCCCTCTGTTTTTAACAATGTCCCTGTTGCCCAGATTCAGATCTAGCTGAGGGTCCAGAGGTATGTGTAAGCCATGATGTAATGCTATGTTGTGCAGTACAACAGGCTACTATATTCTTGCGCACATCTTGAGGGGAGTACAGCAGCATCCCCCCTCCCCCCGTACGGTCAAAGCATTTGAATCTTGAGTTCAGGAGCTCAAAACTGCACTCAATGCTATCTCATGTACGCCTGTGTGCCCTGTTTTACCTCGGGGGAAGTACTGTGGTTGCACGTCTGTATGGTGTAAGGAGATGAGGGAAGAGTGCATATGCAGCATCACATGAGGAAGGAAATAGAGTTATATTTGTAAAGGCCCCTCATGTATCTTTACAGTACATGTTGTATGAAATGTTATATACTATGTTGGGGGGCATGATTGTGGCGTGAGGATTAGTGTTGTCTAATGGTTCCGCACATGTACAAACACAATTACACATATCATACTTGCGTGTTGCTTGGTACTTACCCAGTAGCCACATGTTGCCAAAATCTCCCACTTCCATCCGCTGGGCAAGAGGTGACCTGCAGAATACATGGCTGTCATGGGTACTGCCTGGGAACACTGCATGCACATCAATGAAGCTACCATTGGTATCACAGACACCCTTCATGTTGATGGAGTACCAGTGGTGTCTGTTGCAGAAGATGTGTGCATTGTGGCGAGGTGACTGAAGAGCCACATGAGTGCTATCAATTGCATCCAGTACATATGGGAAGCAGGAAATGAGGTAGAAATCCCTAACCCCTTTTTGCCTTCTGGTCAGTGTATGGGGCATTTATATGTGGTGATTGACTCTCCTATTGATGCAGCTCAGTACCTGATGCAGGCATCTGGACTGGGTTGCCTGGGAGATGCCCACAGGATCATCGGAGACCCTCTAGAATGACCTCATAGCAAAGACATAGAGAGCTGCTACGATCTTGACATAGACTGGGATGAAGTGGGAGCAGCAGGTCACTGAGTCAAGATCCTGCTCCCACTCACAAACCATCTCCAACATGTTATCAGGGAGAAAACGGTTTCTGGCAATTACATCTTGGCTGGGCATCCCACAGAGGTTTATCCTTTGTCTGAAGATCCTCTCTACTCTCCTCCTCCTCCTTCTAAAAAATGTTGCATATCAAGGGGCAAACCAACAAACACATTCAACGACATGCTAAAAGGTCTGAAAGGGTTTTGTTTGTGGATGCTTTGCTTTTATGTGTGCAGCAAGGTTGGGCTTGGGAGTGGACTGAGGAGTTTCCGCTGGAGTTGGGTGGGGGATGGTAGGCACTTACAGGGGTGTGTCAGAATACATTTTTGCCCCATACGCCCAGAGTGCGGGTGATCCCCCCGAGTGTGGACGTAAAGATACTACTTGCAACTGTTGGAGTGTGACCTTTAAAATGAATATTAACATGAAAAGCTTGCACTACATTCTGTAATGATGCTGCATAGAAATTGTGTTAATGTAGAAATAATGTATGCGTTTGAAATGTGCCAACTGGGAGTGGCAACCAAATGTATACGAAGACTAATGAGACTAATTAATGATGAATTAATAATGTACTAATGTATGGTTTTTGTATTAGTGTATCTTAAATTAGAGTCGTGTATTAGGGGTTTGTCAACGTAAATTACTAGGCCTTAGTTAGCGAGGGTCTAGGCCTATCTGCCTGGCCTCATATTAATTGTGTTTTTCTAAGGTGCAATGTGCTGCTTTTCGGAAGGACACAAAGCTGTACTTTTCCAGAAGTTAGAGACGTGTGTGTAGCCGTGGGAAATTCTTTCTCATGGGACCCGACTTGATCAAGGAGACATTCTTGCCTAATGCAACAGTGTAATTCGCAACAGGTGCAAGGCCGCCTGGACTAGGAGAAGACAATGGAACTACTGACTGGAGCGTAAAGTGTAACTTTTCTTACCTGACATTCCACCGGTTGAAGACGTCAATCACGGGAGCCAATAGACTGCATGAGAACTGTGTTTTGTGGAAAATTCTAGTAAGGTGAGTGGAGAATTATTGGACAGAGATAATGATGCACCAAAATTGATCCAATGAGGAATTAAGGGCTAGTTCAACAGTTTTGATATAACAGCGTGACTCAAAGAGAAATCAGCCATTTTGTTAGCCATTACTGGACATTCCACAGAGTTATACTTCTGCCATTATTCTTTAAGACCTTGCTGATCTGATAGCTTAACCATCCTCTTTTGAATCCTTACCTGATACTGACTTCTCCTCCTTATGAGGGAAGAGCCTATTCTTAGCTATGCCATACTGAGACTTTGCCCTGTCATATCTTTGCTGGTGGCGAATCGACTGATGTCCTGAGGACGAAGACTGACACTGATTGCCGATGCGTGGGAGGGGTAACTATCTGATGATAATTGAAATTGGCTGTTTGCCTTTTCTTTCTAGGTACCAACTGCTCTTTTGATAGAGGCCATAGTTAGATGTTTTCCAAATTTGTGTTGCTAAATTGTTTTGCATGAAGCCCAACATGTCGATGCTAATTCGAAGTTAGTTAAGGAGTTCACTAAATGACGCAAATAGACAAATGATAAGATTCTTGCTTTGTTGAATAATGTACTAATGTTGCCCTGCTAAAGTTGATTCATATTAACGTTGTGCTTCATTCTAATGTTCATGATCAATGCTTTGATAAAGTTATGCTCTGATTGCCAAGTTATAGTGGTTTGGATGTGCTTGTTGATGTTGAAACTAATAAATGTGATATTAGATTGTAACTAATAGGGAATAAATATCCTAACACATAACTAGGTTTGCATGGTTATTCATGGCTGAAAGGTCATGGTGTGTTCGCTGTATTGAGGTGTATTGAATGTCATGGATTAGCTTAATGACTAGTCATTGTGAATATTGAAAGAGTTATTGACATATTGATTGAAATGCTAAATGGATATCTCGTTCTGGGAAGTCTCCAAACGTGGTCAAAATGTTCATTGGCCTAGACGTGTCTCCTTGTAAGTTTACTTATCAAGGTTCAGACGTGTTATCAGTTTTGGTAGCAGAGGTAGATGATTTGGCCCTTTGGGGCCCCAGGGCAAGGGACCACTGTTTGAATTGGTTTTTAAAGTGATGCAAATTGGAGAGATGATGTGCTCCTAAGTCCCGAATGACTTTCCCAGAATCTCGGAGCTTGCTGAAGTGAGTTGAGTATGTCGGTGTCCTAGTGATAGTGTGAATGAAATAGGTTTGCGCTTGCACAGCTTATGCATATCGCAGGTGAACTGTGAGGTTTGTGAGAATTTTAGGCCAGGTAATGTTTTAGTAGGAGTGTGCGTACTCCGCAGTATGAGAGTAGGGAAATCGGCGAACTTCATGTGAGTGTGGCGCTTTGTGCTCAAAAATTGTCCATGTGGTTGTTGGTGATGTACGGACCCTGCGTGCTCTAAGACTCTGGAGTATATTGATAAGTGTATAAGACACTTGATTTATGTTGTAATTTGTGCGGTTTAATAGGTCAATCGGGCGTGGTTGACGAGTCGAGTTTGAGTCAAAGTGAGTGAATGAAAACTTCGATGGAGATTTGGTGAGTCCTAAAGTGCACTAGGACAACCCATTGACAAGTCGAGAGTAGAATTTGCGGGTCAAATTTTGCTTGCGAGTGCGGGATCTGAGAAGGAGAGAGTAGTGGCAGAGGCTAAGCAAAATCTCTGTAAAGTTCTGAAGCGTTTGTGTTACCCTTTCCTGTAGTAAACAGGCAAATTTGAGTTTTTGTTGGTGCTCGCAATATATTGCATTAGTTTTTGTGTGAATCGAGAGTGAGAAAGACAAGCCGCAAGGCTTTGTCAGCCGCAGTGTGTGTGAGTGTGACGTCATTGGAGCCGCGCTGGGATAGGTCGGTTAGTGAGAAGGGTCGCGTACGGATTGGCAGTCGTCCGTGAGAGGCAATTGGTTGAGAAGGTGAGCGTAGAGAGTTCTGGGAATTAAAGTCACTTCCTGATTCGATTGTTAACAAAATAAAAGACGTAAAAATTAAGTTTTTCAAGGCTTTAAAGAGCACTTTGAGGGGAGATGTGTACATTACCGTGAGTGTAGGGGAACCTACACTGCCAGAGGATACACCGGCTTATGCCGTAATGGAGGACAGTGGAGTTGCACCATGTATTTGGCTAAAGCAATGGTGCAAAGCAACAGAGAAAGAAGGGTGTTTGGAGTTTCCGGCGTACGGAACGTTCAATATAAGGATTTTGGAAAATTTGCGGAGGGTGCAAAATGAGCTAAAGCCACCTCCGAGGCCAGCACAGTTTGAGGCGCTAGCAATTTGGGAACTGTTGGCAATACGACAACAGCAACAGAAATTTGAGAGGAGGATGAGGAAAGCAGAAAAGACACTAGCGGAGGATAGGTGGGATAGCGCACAGAGGGTTTGGAGAAGAGAAACAATAGACGGAGTTAGGATGTTTCCAGCAATAACTCAAGAAGGTGAAACTCAAGGAGGGAAAGCCACTTGTAAGACTGACAAGGGTTCTAGCAAAGAAAAGGAGACTAAGAAGTCCTGGGCAGAGGCAGATGACTCAGATGATGATGAGTTCCTTAATCAGTTTCTAAATGATCGACCACCGCCATACGCCCTAGATGACGAGTACTAGTACAGGTCCTATAGACTTGACTCAAAATAAGGGAACGACAAATGCGGTACAGGCTAATACTGTTGCGACACCAGTTCCGGTGCGGAATAGTGTTAATATGTCCACTGCTCCAGAGATGCAACCTCAGTTACAGCCACCACAGGTTCAGAGGCTTTACCCTGATGTCCCAATACTAGAGACTACTACGAATTTGATGGTCTGTCCGATCCGGCATATACGAGACCAAAGCTGATACAGACTGAGCCAACTCCACTTTTACTGCCTCAGGTGCAGCAACAGATGATTCTGAATTGCACTTCGGTCACAGGACCGCAGTCAGCCATAGCACCAGGAATGAGTCAGAATATGGGAGTTAATGCTCCACAGGTTTTGGGAAGCAGGCAGACGCCAGCCGCCATATCCTTGCCTATTACAGATGGTCCACCAGTACCATTGTATGCGCAGACGAAGCCTAGCATATGCAAACAGGGAGTAAAGACCCAAGAAATGTCAAGAGGAGGGTTCGTAGGGAGCTCTCAAGGGATGACTCCAGGGGAGCTGACATTTGAAAGATCTAGATCCTTGTTAGACTTCAGTCCGATTGGGGCTCCTCCAGATACCATGAGACAATCAGGTTTGGGACTGCTGACTCCGCAGATCTCAAGTGCGAATGTACCGCAAATACCGATAGTGCAGGCCGGAAATATCTCATTGCAAGGTTTAACTGCGCAACAACTGAATGAATGGTTAGACAAGTTAAATTCATCACAGACCACTCCTGCGACAACAGAGCGGTCGGAAAGAGAAGAGTACCTGAATTTGTGAGATGGGGCATTGAGGCAAATGAACTAGTTGAGGGGAGCATGGGAGTGAACAGGTTAGAATCTTACACGGAAGCAGAACTGAGGTATCTGTGTCCAAAAATAACCAAAGAAGTGAGTAGGGTGCACCAGAGGTTGGCAAATTTGGCAGACAAATATGGAATAGACTTAGACAATACCAAACATTTGAAGAGGAGTTACAGGTTAGATTTTGAGCCTAAAGATTTTGAACACATAAGATCTACTGGGATGAAGGCATACCTGAAAGAAATACTGCAAAGTGCACAAGCATTGGGAAGCATTGGAGAAGTGGGAAGGCAGATGGGCGAAGAAAAGAGATAAAAGGAAGAGTGACGGCATAGAGCAGCAGGCGAAAGCCGTGCCGGGGACCGGTACAATAAAGATGTTACCAATGAGAGAAACGGCCGGAGGGGTTCTTGTTCATGTACCGTGGACCAGAGGTGATATTTTGTCATTCACAAATGATTTCCCCAGGCTGAGGGAGAATCCAATAGAGTGGTATCAGCAGACGGACAGGTTTGTGAAGCTTGCGAAATGTCTTTGGGAAGACCTGAATACTTTTTTTGAGATCATAGTTCCAGCTGATTTGTGGCCTGAGTGCAAGAGGAGTGTAGATTGGCCAGCTGCGGAACCGGCAAGGGACAGAGTTACAGGAGCACTGTCTCCTGAGGTGATAAAGTACTACTATAAGGTGATTGAGTTCTTGAAACAGAGGGTATCGCCGCAGAATATTGATTGGCAAAAGATTGATCGAACAGCACAGGAGGCCAGGGAGTCGATACATGCCTACTATGAGAGGTTGTTGAAGGCGTTCAAGCACTACAGTGGTACAGAGGTTATAGAGGCGAAGGACATAAATCACCTTGTGTTCAGATGTGTGGAAGGATTGAGACCCGAGATTAGTAAAATGATCAAGAATCATTTTATCTGTTGGCAAGCGAAGCCGATTGACGAGGTGTTGCAGTATACAAAGTACTGTAGTGACGAAATTGAGTTGAAACAGAGAAAGTTGAAGGAGAAAGTAATGGTGATGCAAATTAAAGCGACGCAGTCAGGGATGGTGCAACAGCCGCAAGGAAACAGGATGTTTCAGGCGCACGTGAGAGGCAGAGGTCGTGGAGGTTTTGTGAACCGTGGTCCGGATCTGAATACTGTAGTGGTTCAAAATGATGTGCAGGGGATGAAGAAAGTGTTACCTTGTCATGCTTGCGGGGGCGTTGGACACTGGAAGCGGGAGTGCCCGATGATGGTGCAGGAGGGTGTTGTTCAACAAAGCAATGATGTTAATGCATTCCAAAATGTTAAAGGGCCAAGGTTGAGAGGTCCTAATCTGAACTTTCAGAATAACATGGTTCAGATGCAGGGTCTCCAACCCATGCAACAGGTGCAGATCTCACGTGTACTACTGATGCAGATGCAGCAAATGAAACAGCAGGTTCCTGTGGTACCTAGACAGCAAATGCAGTTGCCCTTAGCACCAATGGAACAGCAACAGGTGATGCTTCCTCAACAGGTCACAGGTCAAAGAAGGAGTCAAAGTAACACAGTACAACAGTTCCCATTACGTGGTGAGAAGGGAATAAACGATGAATGGTCGGATGAGGGTTCAGATAGTGAGGAGTGCAGACTTGCAGCGTCCCTAGAAGTAGATCAGAGAGAGCCCTATGTGCAAGGGAAGGTAATGGGTCACAAGGTCTTATTCTTGGTTGACACAGGAGCTACAAGCTCTACAGTTAGAAGTGCAGAAGTTCAGAAATTGCCTCTTTCGGGACGTACAGTCAAGGTGGTAGGAGTGGTGAATCAGCTCTTGACTAACCCGATCACAGATCCAGTTCAGGTTGAGCTTGGCACTTTCCAGGGGTTGCACAGGTTTGTAGTTTGCGATTCAAGTCCTGTATCCCTACTGGGAAGCGACTTACTGTGCAAGACAAGGTGTTTGATCACCTGTTCGAATGAGGGGATTGAGGTTCAGACAAACAGTGGCGATGAAGGAGATGAAGGGCAGGTTTCAGAGCCTGAAACTGAGATGACAGATGAGGAGTATCCTCTGATTAACTTCTTCCCAATGTTCACAGTGACTGATCTGCCAGCAGACTTGCAGGGGACAGTCAAAGAGAAAGTGTGGGACTTGACAGGAAAGGAAGTAGGACTGATAAAAGGAGTAGAACCAGTCAAAGTCATTGAGAAGCCGAATGCTGTGTTCCCCCAGGTACAGGAGTACCACATGGTGCAAGATGTCCTTATCAAGGTGGCGCAATTAATTGCAGACTTTGTGAAGCAGGGAGTTTTGAAAGAGGTGATGAGCAGCCCATGTAATTCACCAATAATGGGATTGAGAAAGCCTTGTGGAAAAGTTTGAATTTTCCAAGACTTTAGAAAGATTAATGACATAGTGGTGAAATGTTGCCCAGTGGCGCCAAATCCAGCTGTGATTATGTTTCAGGTTCCATGTGATGCACAGTGGTTCACAGTAGTAGATTTGTCCCAAGCGTTCTTTTCTGTGCCTCTTCATGAGGACAGCCAATTTCTTTTCAGTTTCAAATTCCTGGATAAGGTTTACAATTGGTGTCGAATTCCTCAAGGGTTTTTTGAATCACCTTCCATATTCAATCAGATCCTGAAGAAGGATTTGGAGTCATTGGAATTGCCTTTTCAATCGACTCTAGTGCAGTACATTGATGATTTGTTGATCGCTTCCAAGACAAAGGATGTCTGTAAATATGATTCGATTGCCTTACTGAAAGAACGGGAAAGAACGGACATAAGGTGTCCCCAAAGAAGCTACAATACTGCCAGAAGGAGATGAAATACTTAGGTCATAAAATTGAGAAAGGGTCGAGGAAGTTATCCAGGGAAAGAGTGACTGCCCTGTTACAGATGAACCCCTCAACGACGCGGAGAGACGTTAGGATGTTTCTGGGAATGGTGGGCTACTGTCGTCAGTGGATCCTGAATTTCTCAGTCATCTCCAAGCCATTAGTGAGACTAATGCTTAAGGATGGGCCAGATGTCATAACTTTGTCAGAGAAAGAAATGAAGGCGTTTACTGAGCTAAGGGAGTGTATGTGCAGGGCTCCAGCTTTAGGTATGCCTGACTACATGAAGCCTTTTGTTCTGTTTTGTCATGAACGTGATGCATGTTCTTTATCTGTCCTGACACAGGTCCATGGAGGTGTAAACCGACCAGTAGCATATTTTTCAGCTACTTTGGACCCAGTTGCAGCAGCCTTACTGGGTTGTCTGGGTGAAGTAGCAGCAGTTGGTCAAAGTCTCACACAATGTGAAGGCATAGTGATGGGACATCCTTTAGCAGTCATGGTCCCACACTCAGTTGAGATCTTGTTAACCCATACAAAAACGCAGCACATCACAAATGCTAGACAGACAAAATATGAAACGATTATATTGGGGTCGCCAAATGTAACGTTGAAAAGATGTACAGTGCTGAACCCGGCAACTTTGCTTTCAAATGAAAACACCGAAGTTGAGGATGCTGAAGATGTAGAACATGATTGTCTTGAGGTAACAGAAATGTGCACCAAACCGAGGCCCGATATTAAAGATACCCAATTGGAAGAAAATGAAAAAATTATCTTTGTTGATGGTTCATGCTTAAGAGACTCAGTAGGGGTGCTGAGAGCTGGGTATGCTGTATCCTTGAAGCGTCTTGGCTTGAGAGAGTATATTCTGCTCAAGTAGCTGATTTGGTTGCTCTTACTAGAGCTTGCCATGCTGCTGCCCAATTGAAAGTGACTATCTATACTGATAGCCGATACGGATTTGGAATTGTTCATGATTTTGGCCAACTGTGGTCACAGAGGGGTTTCCTGGCCTCTTCTGGTTCCCCAATGAAAAACGGTGAAAGAATTAAGGAGTTGTTGCACGCGATTCAGTTACCTCATGAAATTGCCGTGGTGAAATGCAGTGCTCATCTGAAGTCACAGGACTTTGTTTCAATGGGAAATGGATATGAGGATCAAGTCGCAAGGTTTTGCGCATTGAACTGTATATCGTTTAAAGATCAGTGGGAATTGTTACCTGAAACAGAAAATAAGACATGCACAGGTTACGCTCTAAGGGTGGTTGACACGTTGGAAGAATTGAGATTGTTGCAAGGATGTGTCAGCAAAGATGAGAAGCGTTCTTGGGTTAAGATGCAATGTGTGCAAAGACCAGATGACTTGTGGGTCACAGATGAGGGGAAAATGGTTTTGCCGAACAGTCTCCTGTCACAGTTAGCAAGGTTTTACTATGGTCAAGCACATATTGGGAGAGATGCCATGATCAGGTTGATTAAAATTGACTGGTTTAACACGAAATTCAGACAAGCTGCAGAAGTGATCTGTCACAGGTGTATCATCTGTCAGCAGATGAATGTGGGGAAAGGGACCGTGGTGAATTTGAGCCACATTGGGAGAGCAAGAGGTCCATTTAGCAGAATGCAATTGGATTTTATTGAGATGCCTGTGTGTGGAGGTTTGAGATACGTGTTGGTGATTGTGTGTATCTTTAGTCACTGGATTGAAGCTTACCCTACACGTAGGAATGATAGTCTCACAGTAGCGAAGTTGCTGCTTAGGGAATTGATACCACGTTTCGGATTTCCGATCTCTTAAGAATCAGACTGGGGAAGTCACTTCAACAATGAGGTGGTTAAGCTATTGTGTGCAGCATTGAACACTGAACAGAAGCTGCATTGTAGCTACTGCCCTGAAGCATCAGGACTAGTGGAACAGATGAATGGTACCCTGAAATCAAGAATGGCAAAGATGTGTGCGCCACTAATTTGAAATGGCCTGATGCATTGCCTTTGGTGCTAATGTCAATGAGAAATACGCCCAACAAGAAAACAGGACTGTCTCCTCATGAAATACTCATGGGTCGAGCTATAAGACTGCCCGCAGTGCCTGCGAATGTTCTGGTGAATATCACGGATGACATGGTGTTGGACTACTGCAATGATCTGGCTGACGTGGTCCGCTCTTTCTCTCACCAGGTGGAAGCTACCACCCTGCCACCGATAAATGATCCAGGTCACAACCTGGAAGCTGGTGACTGGGTTGTCATCAAGGAACACGTGAGGAAGTCGTGTTTGAAGCCACGATGGAAGGGGTGATATCAAGTAATACTGACGACCACTACTGCTGTGAAATGTGCGGGAATTCGGAACTGGATCCATGCCAGTCACACGAAAAAGGTGACGTGTCCAACTGATGACGAAGTTGAGTTGTTGAAAGTATCAACAACAGAGACGGAAGTCTCAGGGCTGGAGAGTGATCGAAGGGGAACTAAGACAGAAGGAGAGCCCGTTGAGGACGGCTTGGTTACCCCAGTAAGAGATGAAGGAGAAGTGACCCAGAGGGGTGACGGTGAGCCCATCTCAACTGAGGCACCAGGAGGACCAAGTCAGAAGGAGGTTCTCCCAGAAGCAGACGAATGTGGAATTCAGCTAGAGCCCCTGACAGACCCAGAAGGCGAAGGAGTTGAGGCAGAAGAGAGTCAGAGAGCCCAGACTCCTCCTGAGCAAATTGCAGGTCCGTCAAGAGAAAACACCATAGAGTCAGATGAGGGCAAAGGATTGCACCAGGAAAGATCGCAGACCAGAGAGCCGCTGAAAGGAGATAAGTGGCCGGAATTGCAAGTAACAAAGGGAAAGGTGGTTGTCAAAAATGCAATAGAGGAAGAGGTTGATACAACAAGGAGAGAAGATCTAAGTGAAGGAGAATTACAAGGTGATCGCAAATTGAAAAGAAAGAGAGTAGCAAACAGAAGATATGCAGGTCCTGAATGGGCGTACGCAACATCAGCAGAATGGCAACAAGATTTCTTGGCGTTTTGCTTTGATCGAGAAGTCCCAGGTCAGAACTTTGGTACCTGAGTCTGGCCAGAGACACTGAGTTGATCTAAGAATTGAATTAAAGAACGAAGTTGAGAAAAGAGACTGATATCTCACCGGATTTGACACTGTTAACCTGAATTTACTTTTGAGAACTGATTTTGACAAGCTGCTACGCTGAGTTGACAAGGATCCTGGGAGTGAAAGTGAAAGCTATAAATAACTGCTGAAGAAAGACTTTCGCTTCCTTTAACTTTGCTGAAAAGAAAAAATAATAATACGTTTCGACAGTCCTCTGTTGGTTGTTGTTCGAACTAATAATCCTTCACTTTCTGATTCTTTATAAATCATGGCTAACACTAGAGAGGATAATAGGGGAAGTAGGCGTTGTAAATGTCTGGGTGTTGGTTTGGGTGTCGTATGTGTGATATTCATCATAGTTGTGATTGTGGGAATGCCATTAGTGGGTAAGAGTGGAGCTAACAATGCTACAATTCCTGAGACTGCCGCTGCACTAACAGCTTGGGAGAGGTTTGAGCAAGACACAAAGGGGGTCATTCTTACTTTGGCGGGCGGCGGAGGCCGCCCGCCAAAGTAACCCCGTCAGAACACCGCACCGCGGTCGAAAGACCGCTGCGGTGATTCTGAGATTTGCCCTGGGCTGGCGGGCGGCCGCCAAAAGGCCGCCCGCCAGCCCAGGGCAAATCAACCTTCCCACGAGGACGCCGGCTCAGAATTGAGCCGGCGTAGTGGGAAGGTGCGACGGGTGCAGTGGCACCCGTCGCGTATTTCAGTGTCTGCATAGCAGACACTGAAATACTTTGCGGGGCCCTCTTACGGGGGCCCCTGCAGTGCCCATGCCATTGGCATGGGCACTGCAGGGGCCCCCAGGGGCCCCGCGGCACCCCCTACCGCCATCCTGTTCATGGCGGGTTTCCCACCATGAACAGGATGGCGGTAGGGGGTGTCTGAATCCCCATGGCGGCGGAGCGCGCTCCGCCGCCATGGAGGATTCAGAAGGGCAGCGGTAAACCGGCGGGTGACCGCCGGTTTACCCTTTCTGACCGCGGCTGAACCGCCGCGGTCAGAATGCCCTTCGGAGCACCGCCAGCCTGTCGGCGGTGCTCCCGTGGCCGGTGACCCTGGCGGTCACCGGCCGCCAGGGTCAGAATCAGGCCCAAAGTATTTGCATGAGGGAACTAATGCTAAAGGGGAACTATCAAGTAATGTTTTCTATAGCTTGCTGAGTGAGTATGTTGACACTATGGATGCGAAAGATTGTTATGTGTCTACACAGATTCCTGTTTCAGTACAAGAAGGGGTTACCTATCATAGTTTGCCCTTAACACATGGGATAAGCTGTAGTTTGTTACTAACAAGATTCTATAACCAGGAAGAGATTCAATATTGTTACTCCAATCACGACCTTGTGTTTTCCTATTTGCCTATCATAGAGGATTTGAGTAGTGTGGCAAAATACTATAGCATAAAATGAGTTCAGGGGTTCTTTGAGGCGACACTACAATTACTACATCTTATGCACACCGCAATAATTTGACATGTTTGCTTACACCTGTAGAGAAAAGCTTTTTAGATCACACAGAAGATAGAAGGAGGGCATTGTAGGGGAAATTAGAGAAAGGATTGCAGCAGCGAGCTTTTGCTAGTAGTGAGAGTTACAGTGCGGTTAGGGAACAGGTGAAGTTAGCTTTAGATGCACTACACGTAGGGAAACTTTGCATAGCTAGGCCGAAGTCGTACTATGACAATGTGTTTGTGGGAATGAGTGAGTGTAAGCATGTGTTTTTGTTTCAGAGTAAGTGGACGTTCATGTTAAATGGACAGGATCCAGCGATCCCTGGGATCTATTATATATGCTGACTTAATGATTATTACCTTCTTCCAAAGGGATAGTATGGGACATGTTTTTGGGAATAGTTTTCCCAAAGATATATCAATTAGAGGACTTGAAAAGGTTTCCGAAACTGTCTGAATTACATCGTACTAGACAAAGGAGAGAGACTGCTGCTGGTGTAGGAGGAGACATATTTGGGGCGATAATTCCTTCAGTGGGAGTTATCTTAAACTCTATAGATTAGAAAGTTGTCTACTATTGTGGATAACATGCTGACAAATTTTACAGGGGCTATATTCCTGATGGATACTGAACTTGCTGCGGAGAGGGCTATGACTCTTCAAAACAGGTTTGCTTTAGACATTCTTTTAGCGAAAAATGGCAGAGTTTGTAAAATGCCTAATGAGCGTCATTGTTGTGCTTATATATCTGACAATAGTAACAAAATTTGAAGTATGCTTACTAACTTAACTAGAGATAGTACAGATTTGAAAGAACTGAAAGAGCCAGGAGTTTGGGAAAAGGTTGGGAAGGGACTTGCTAAAGTGGGAAATTGGTTTAGTAATATTTGGCATGGGATATTGGCAAAAATAATACAGGGAATATTGATTGTTATAGCTTGTTTATTTGGATTATGGCTGTCATGCTAAATTAGTAAAAAAATTAAATTGAAAATGGCGAATAATAATAGGAGGAGGGAAGAAAAGAAGAGGGAAAAATTGTTCAGGGAAAATTCTCAAGGGGAACAATTGAGAGAGGAAATTGAAATGAGGGAATTCTAGGGTGGAAATTGTAAGGGAAAAAGGTTTGTGTGATGACAAGAGTCATCAGAGGAGGGATTGTTGGAGTGTGACCTTTAAAATGAATATTAACATGAAAAGCTTGCACTACATTCTGTAAAGATGCTGCATAGAAATTGTGTTAATGTAGAAATAATGTACGCGTTTGAAATGTGCCAACTGGGAGTGGCCACCAAATGTATACGAAGACTAATGAGACTAATTAATGATGAATTAATAATGTACTAATGTATGGTTTTTCTATTAGCGTATCTTAAATTAGAGTCATGTACTAGGGGTTTGTCAACTTAAATTACTAGGCCTTAGTTAGCGAGGGTCTGGGCCGAGCTGCCTGGTCTCATGTTAATTGTGTTTTTCTAACGTGCAATGTGTTGATTTTCTGAGGGACACGAAGCTGTACTTTTCCAGAAGTTAGAGACATGTGTGTGTAGCCGTAGGAAATTCTTTCTCATGGGACCCGACTTGATCAAGGAGACATTCTTGCCGAATGCAACAGTGTAATTCACAACAGGTGCAAGGCCGTCTGGACTAGGAGAAGACAATGGAACTACTGACTGGAGCGTAAAGGGTAACTTTTCTTACCTGACATTCCAGCCGTTGAAGACGTCAATCACGGGAGCCAATAGACTGCATGAGAACTGTGTTTTGTGGAAAATTCTAGTAAGGTGAGTGGAGAATTATTGGACAGAGATAATGAAGCACCAAAATTAATCCAATTAGGAATTAAGGGCCAGTTCAACAGTTTTGATATAACAGCGTGACTCAAAGAGAAATCAGCCATTTTGTTAGCCATTACTGGACATTCCACCGAGCTATACTTCTGCCATTATTCTTTAAGGCCTTGCTGTTCTGATATCTTAACCATCCTCTTTTGAATCCTTACCTGATACTAACTTCTCCTCCTTATGAGGGAAGAGCCTATTCTTAGTTATGCCATACTGAGACTTTGCCCTGTCCTATCTTTGCTGATGGTGAATCGACTGATGTCCTGAGGACGAAGACTGGCGTTGATTGCTGATACGTGGGAGGGGTAACTATCTGATGATAATTGAAATTGGCTGTTTGCCTTTTCTTTCTAGGTACCAACTGCTCTTTTGATAGAGGCCATAGTTAGATGTTTTCCAAATTTGTGCTGCTAAATTGTTTTGCATGAAGCCCAACATGCCGATGCTAATTCGAAGTTAGTTAAGGAGTTAACTAAACTGACGCAAATAGACAAATGATAAGATTCTTGCTTTGTTGAATAATGTACTAATGTTGCCCTGCTAAAGTTGATTCATATTAACGTTGTGCTTCATTCTAATGTTCATGATCTATGCTTTGATAAAGTTATGCTCTGATTGCCAAGTTATAGTGGTTTGGATGTGCTTGTTGATGTTGAAACTAATAAATATGACATTAGATTGTAATTAATAGGGAATAAATATCCTAACATATAACTAGGTTTGCGTGGTTATTCATGGCTGAAAGGTCATGGTGTGTTCGCTGTATTGAGGTGTATTGAATGTCATGGATAAGCTTAATGACTAGTCATTGTGAATATTGAAAGAGTTATTGACATATTGATTGAAATACTAAACGGATATCTCGTTCTGGGAAGTCTCCAAACGTGGTCAAAAGGTTCATTGGCCTAGACGTGTCTCCTTGTAAGTTTACTTATCAAGGTTCAGACGTTTTATCACAACTTACCTTTGTGAATACCTGAAAATCGTAAACTTACTCTTTTGGTCTAAACTTAGACCAAAAGTGTAAGTTTACCTTGGTGAATCGGGCCATTTGATGGTTTAAAAGTAGAAGCCCCCAACCTGGTAAGGCCAAGCACCTTCTCATGAGAAATTCAGGGATCTTGTGGCAGTAGCAATTTATTATATATGGGTGCATAAAAATTCAGTTGGCCAGTGCCCAAGGTTTTACACACTGCAGACGAGACCATAAAGGCACACAACAGGGGCTTCAATCAAACTTTCTGAAAAGAGCCAAATTTGACTTGCCTCCACAAACATCCCCAGACCACTTTCCTCAACAGTACTTCAAATGGAGAAGGAACATTTTCTTCTGCCTCCAGGGCTGTGTTCTTATCTTGAAACAAAATTAGGCTTTGTTGAAGTGTGGTGGCCCAATAATACAGCTTAAGATTCGGTACAGCCCATCCTCCCCTCCTTCCCACGTGGGAGTGTGAGATACCTCATAGCTCTCCTAGTCTTAGATTAAGCCCATATGAATCCTATCATAATGTCCTCAAGTTTTTTTTAAACCATAGATTCTCTACCTCCAAAGGAATGGCCTATAAAAGATATAGAACTTTTGGTAGAAACATTTTAAGAACATTGCATCTACCCACCAAGAACAGATGTAAGCTGTTCATCCTGCAAAAGCACTTTCTAGCTTCCCTATTCGGGGGTCAAGGTTATTTCCAACGATCTTGTCAACATCAGTGGAAATGTTAACCCCTAAGTAGACTGCACTGTCCACCACCCAGGTAGAAATCTGAGAGATATTGCTATTAATCATGACTTGTGTCTTATCGTCATTCAGCAAGTATCCCGAGAATCTCTTATACCAGTTGGCCTCCCTTTTAAACTCCTTTAGGGCTGCCATAGGATCCAATGTGACCAATGTCACATCATCAGCATATACCAACATCTTTTTATCCCACCCATTAATGTGTATTAGTGGGATTGCAGGATTAGTGTGTAGTCTCTGTATATAACGGTCAATACAGATGGCAAAACGTAAAGAAGAACATGTACCCCTTTGAATCATTACGGGGGCCCGAGTGACCACCCATTGCATTAACCCTAGCCACAGGATCTTGATATCATGCACAAATTGCCTTAATAAATCCGGACCCAATACCCACTCTTCTCATAGCATCCCACAAATACCAGCAAGAGACCCTATTCAACGCTTTTTCAGTGTCCAGTGAAATTAAAGCCATAGTGTCCCCAGCTACAGCAAAAACATCAAAAAGGGATAGCACTCAATGGGTGTGGTCCATTGGCCCTCTTCTGGGGATAAACCAGTGCTGTCTGGGGGAAACAGTTTTACATATCACTCCAAAAAACGTGTGGCCAAACGTTTAGAGTAGATTTTAGAGTCCCTATTAATCAAGGTAATTGGACAATATGAGCCACCATCCTGCACAGGTTTATTCTTTTTAGGAAAGACCATAATATTGGCCAATGACCATGACTCTGAGGGAGTAACTCTGTTATAAATTTGGGTAAAACATTCTATTAAATAATCCATTAAAGTGGCTGAGAAAACCCCGTAAAATTCAAGAGGGTTTTTATCCGTTACGACAGCCTTACCCAACGGTAGGCTAGAGATAGTTAGAAGGATTTTACCCCAGCAGAGGGGGACACTTAAGTAATGCACAGCCCCCTTCGTTAAGAGTGTTAAGTGAGATCTGTTTCCAAAAGTGGTGTATGTCATTGTCCTCCCAAATTGTATTTTCAGTATAAAGGTTCGAATAGAACCGCTGAAAGGCAACACAAATATACTTGGGATCTGAGACTAACCCAAGTATTTGGGTTCTTCACTTCTCTTATTTCCCCTTGCACTTGTTTTTGTCTGGTGCAGATGGCAAGTGAGTGACCTGTCCTGTCACTAAACACGTAGGATCCTTCTTTCCAAGCCAGAAATTTGTCGGTGGCTTTTTTTGCAGTAGTTTCCAAGATTGCGGCTTTGGCAACTGCCACCCCATGTTGTGCATCTTGATGTTATCCCCCTTCTTGGTGGCAGTAACTATCTTAGTTTTGGCCGATGCCAGAGCTGCATATAAATCAGACATTCTATGCTTTTCAGCCTTTGACAATTCAGACTGAATCGTAGGGTCTCCCCACAGACACCGGCCTCAAATGAGTCCCATTCAATGCCCACAGGGGCACTCCCAATATTTTCTTTCATAAAAATCAGTATCCAATTGTTTCTTGCCTTGATATAATCCTCATCCAGTAGGAGAGCACACACGAACTCGGTCTATGAGCAGCTGGGGACCCGCATTGGCACCGTTGGTTGGCTTCACCTCGGGTCGTGGATGTCGGGTGCAATGATCACTTCTCGCGTTGGGTTTCAGGGCTCCAACCATTGCAGGGTCTTTTCTTTGGAGTTTCTTGCTGCAGGGCAAGTCCCGTGCCCACGGAAGACGTGAGTCTTTATTGAAGGCTGGACAAGTTGGCTTCTTGTGCAGGATCCCTTGAGGTCAGCAGCCAGGCCGGAGGGGTTGGGTCCAGGCCAGCTGTTTCTTCCTTTCCTCATCTGTGGGTGCAACTCTTCTTTTTCCAGGTCTTCTTCGGTTGTCAAAATCTGAATTCTAGGTTTCAGGGGTGCCACCTAAATACTCAATTTAGGGGGATTACAGGGAGTGCCAGAAATGGGCTAACCACCTTGAGGGTGACTATACCCTTCTCATGACCGCTTCCGCTGGGAAGTGGGCACAACCCTAACCCTAGTGACCAAATTCCTTCCAAGCAAGATGGAGGAATTTGAAAAGTAGTGTCCACTAACACTGAGACTGAGGTGCTGGTGGTGGGTAACAACACCATACTTTGGGGCCAATTTCTTTGCCCCCCCCCAGCCTGAGAACCCCACCTGAGCCCAAAACAGAGGTAAAAAGCCTGGGTGTTGTTATAGATAAAAATCTATCTGTGGTAGCTCAAACTCAGAAGGTGTCAGCGGTCTTTTTTGGGCTTTTACGATCCTTATCAAAATTATTGAGATGGCTACCTCAGGACTGCAGGAGACTTGTTATCCAGGGTTTGATATGTCTCGGCTGGAATATGGCAATTCTCTGTTCATGGGCAGTCCTTTGTCATTAAAAAGCTGCAGATTATTCAAAATGCTGCCTGCCATTTACTTTCAGGAGCTCCAAAGAGACAATCGGCCGGTCCAGCATTAGCCCAGTTGCACTGGTTACCGATCAAAAGGAGAATAAAATTCAAGGCTCTATGTATTATACATAAATTGAAATACTCAGAAGGTACTCATTCATTGAAACATCTGGTATCGTGACAAAGAGAGAATTAAGATCTAATAATCTCTCTGTCCTTGAAGTACCAAGAATTAAGACAAAAGAGGAAGTGGCCGATCCTTTGCATACAGGGCAGCTCTATTTTGGAATGCCCTCCCTCTCAAGCTGCAATCTAACAGCAATCTACTGAATTTTAGAAAGCAATTAAAAACCTATCTGTGTACATAGGTCAGGTCTGTACTATAAATACAGAGGTTCTTGTGGTTTTCTAGAGCACCAGGAAGCCCAGTATTGGGCAGCTGGTGCGCCTTATAAGAGCCTTATAACATAACATACCATAACCTTAGGGGTGGGACTGGCATGAAGTGGGCATTCCTCCTAATTTAACACATTTTCCCATCTGTGCTGCTACCAAAAGTGGGAGCAGGACAGGGGGTTGGTCATCTCTTCTATCTGGAGAGACAAGGGTTGCACTAGAAAGGCAGCAAGACCTTTGAAACTCCCCACCCTGGAATATCCATCCTGCCTGGGAGAGGAGGTCACCACCCCCGCAGAGCAGGCTTTTGTCCCAGGCCCTCAAGAGCACTGGATCTCACCTTGGGGAACCAGAAACGCACATGTGGTGGCTGAACTGGCAAGACCAGTCAGTCAACACACTGATCAAGTGACCAGGAGTTTTGTTTTGGGGAAGGAACACTGACACTGTGGACCTGGTTAGCAGGAACCCACCGTACTTCAAAGTGGCATGTAAACACCAGACCCCAGCTCCCTGCAGTATTAAAAAGGAAGGTTGTGCCTGGCAAGTGGGTTAGTTTGCCAGGTCGACATGGCAGTTTACAACGGCACACAGGCTCTGCAATGGCAGGCCTGAGGCATGTTTAAAGGGCTTCTGACTTGGCTGGCACAATCAGTGCTGCAGGTCCAGTAGTAGCATTTAATTTACTGGCTCTTGGGCACATGCAGTGCATTTTACTAGGGGCTTACAAGTAAATTAAATATGCCAGTTGTGGATAGGCCAATGTTACCATGTTTTAGGGCAAGAGCACATGCACTTTAGCACTAGTCAGCAGTGGTAAATTGCCCAGAATCCTAAAGCCAGCAAAAAAGAAGTCAGCAAAACAGGGGGTCAGAAGGCAAAATGTCTAAGGGAAACCACATCAAGGATGACAGGTCTAACAGGTTACAATTTGAAAATTAAAATATTCTACCTGCTTTTCTCCTCTTTTAGGATTAACAGAAATAGAACAGGCCAACCTGGAAAGCGGTATTTTACAACTCAAAAAAAATATTGACAATTTAGAATAGGAACATTAAAAGGAGGACCAAGTGCTGAAAATATTACAAGCTAATCAATATGAGAGCAATGTTATAAGAATATAAGAGTGAAGCCATTTGAGAGTATGGATTAAGCAAGGCAGCAGTGAAGGGTGACTACAGTAGTGCTACCAATTGTCAGCAAATTTTAACCCAAAGAGGCAGCTTGTTCAACAACAAAATGAAAACATTTTGGTTAGATAGAAGCCCATCAGTTTTCTTAAATGTGTAATGCATGCAAAGTAATTTAGGCACAGGACATATTTGTGTGTAGTTGTTAGGCAGTCTTTATCAGTCACTGTCAGAAATATTGTGAATGCATCACTTTTGTGACACGAACCTGGTGCAAAGTGCTGATATATGTTTTTTCCCTTTATTTTTTAAATGTTACTTGTTTAACTTTTTAACTACTAATAAATTATTAATTAAAAACTACAATTAAATAATTTCCTGTTAACACTACATAATCTTAATGCATAATTGAAAAAAACAATTAAATATTAAGAAAAACATGAAATATGAAATTTAGAAAATGTATTTATCAAAAAGCATTAAATAATATAGGAGCAAAAAATATCTACCCACTCAATCGTTCCAAAAACCCAACAAACTGAAATTCTGATAATTGCCCTTGTCTTGTTTCAGCTCCCTTGGTATCATTGCAATCTGTTTCCTTACCTCTGTAATAGAATCCATGCTGTTCAATCTTACATAGTGGTCAAGGGGCTCCATGCTGTTTAGTCTGATATAGTGGTGAGGAGTAGTCCTTCAAGCGGTGAGGAAGCCACCTCCTGAGATACACTCCTTGGGGTACATCTGTCTCCAGCCACCAGAAGCACACAACAAGCTGCATGAGCACAGAGCATTCAAGACAGAAGGGAATAGCTTGGAAACACAGTTAGGAGTATCTGGAGAAATTAATTTTATTCATCTATGTACTAGCAAAGACTAACAGGCACTTCTTCTCCCCTTGATAGATGAGCCTGACAGACAGCTGCGGAGGCTCAAACAGTAACAGTAAGAGGCTGGTACCTTGGCTGAAAAATTAAAAGCATTCCTACCCATGTATAAATTGCCTATACTCTACCAGTTTCAGCTTGCAGTTTGTTCCTTATGGTACCTTTCTCCTGCCTTTTGGCTGAAGTCTTTAGATTTCAGCCTCCTGAATTGAGGAGGGTACTCCTAGTTCTCGAAAGATATTGTTGATTGAAAGTATCTTGCCACATTTTCCAATGAGCACCCTCCCCTCTGGGACCTGGCCACATTAATCAACAGGAAAGGGCCACAGGTTGTCATCTACAAAACACATAAGTGAGATTTGAGGATCTTCTATGTGTATGTTGCATTTGTGTGCAAGTGATTCTGCGTAAGGGTCTGTTCCAGTGGGTGTTTGGTTGTGTGTCGGCAGATGGGCAGAGGGTGCTTGTGCATATATTTCAGCAGGTGTGTTCATTGCATCAGTGTTTTTATGTTTGCTGAAGTTACCATGTGTGTATATGTGAGCCTGAACATGTGCCCTATGCACATCTGGGTAATCCTGAATGCCCGGATAAATGCCACATTGTCATACAGATCCATCACTGATATCTGAGGGTCACACCATAGCATGTGTGGTCAATTCCTGTCATTCATCTATTATGTACAATATATAGTGGGCTTCCCTGGCAAGTGGCGGACGTACTTGGCAGATGCTCTGAAGGTATGGTGTTCATCTCTGGCAAATTTTCACCTGCACTCTGAACTGCGCATTAGTGAAAGATGAACCATCTAGTTGAAGCCATCACTCTGCCTTTCAATGCAGGTGGAAAACCAGCCTTCATTTCAAAGGGAGGCAGAGATTCCCCAGCAGTCACCTGTCGGGGGATGCCAGGGTAAGCTCTGTGAAACCTGTGACCCAATACTAGGGGATACCATCAGAGGTTGCATTGACAGTGTGGTATCATTATGTAAGTTCAACTTCCAGCAGCTCCTTTGCCTTTGTACCTGCACCTGTAAATTCAGAAAATCTTCAAGTGGCTTGCACAGAACACCAAACAAACCATCATGCAATCATTATCACAAGCAGACTCAACTACAAAAACACATTATGGGGGTCATTACGGCATTGGCGGGCGGCGGCGGTAACCGCCGTGCGGCCCCCAATGCGGCCGCACTCCCGTGGCCCCCATCACGACATCCCCGCTGGGCCGGCGGGCGCAAACCAAGTTTGCGCCCACCGCCCCAGCGGGGATGAGGCCGCAACATAGGAGCCGGCTCCTAATGGAGCCGGCAGTGTTGCGGCCGTGCGACGGGTGCAGTTGCACCCGTCGCACTTTTCAGTGTCTGCTATGCAGACAGTGAAAAGCTGGCCGGGGCCCTGTTAGGGGGCCCCTGCACTGCCCATGGCAGTGGCATGGGCAGTGCAGGGGCCCCCAGGGGCCCCAGGACACCCCTTACCGCCAGCCTCTTCCTGGCGGTGCAAACTGCCAGAAACAGGCTGGCGGTAGGGATGTCATAATCCCCAGGGCAGCGCTGCTTGCAGCGCTGCCCTGGCGGATTATCACCGCCGGGGCTAAAACGGCAGGAAACCGCCGGCCCCGGCGGTAGCGCCGCGGTCGTAATAAGGGCCTCGTACCGCCAGCCTGTTGGCGGTGCGGACGCTACAATACCCCTGGCGGTCTCTGACCGCCAGGGTCGTAATGACCACCTATGTGCCAGAATCTCAAAGAAGCTCTTACACAGACTTCAGACCATTCTGAAGGCAGCCGCAAGACTCATACTCAACGTCCCCCACTGCACCCTCTTCTTACCTCATGTCAGGGAGCTTGACTGGTTCCCTATTCACGGACACAGCCAGTTCAAACTGCTCATGCACACCTAGAAAACCCTAAATGACATTGGACTTGAATACATCAACAACAGAATACACTTTTGCAATCCATCAAGATACCTACACTCAGCCTCATTCTCACTAGCACACATCCCCCACACTCACCAAAGAAGAGGAAAAAGCCACTTATTCTCACAAATTGCACCCAAAATGTGGAATGACCTCCCACAACACATCAGAACCTCCTCCTTGCTACCTGAGTTCCACATGAAGCTGAAGACCTGGCTCTGTGAAAAATTCACTGGGGGTAACACACCTACACACCTGCTGAGCACCTGGGTACCCTCACGGGTGATTAGAGTGGTCTACAAATCAAACTAACATAACATAATACAGTTTAGACACAAAGGTAAAGCATTTCACATTTGCATGGAGCTACAACCGCCATAAATATGAGAGAATGCCACAGCTGTGCAATCCATATTATCGAAGGTGTTGCACAGTCAACTGGAGCACTTTCTATAATGCCAAAGAACCTCAGGGTGCAATGTTAGGGTGCAAGCATTCATTACCACCAGAGGACTTATTGTAATATGGCCCCAAGTGGCCATCACTGGCATATGATGGTACTGCATGGGCATGTGAAGCAGGCCCTGAGCCTAAAAGGTTGAACCAGGGCATATGGTATTGGGCATCTGGGGCTGTATTTGGCTACATGAGTAGTGTCTTTCTATAAGGATGTTAGAAATTTGGTTTCTGGTTGTTAGAGTATGCACCCTGTATAGATAGGAACCACAATCCTAGTCAGGGTAACTCAGATACACACCTTAAATTAACATGTGCTCCCCATCTGGTAGCTTGCCACATGGCTGGCAGGCTTAACTTAAGAGGCAATGTGTAAAGTATTTGTGCAACACACACACAGGAACACAATGAGAACACCACAAAAAGACTCCACACATGTTCAGAACAATAAAGAATATTTATCTGAGTAAAACAAGACCACAATGAAAAGAATTCCAATCAGTAGAAGTCAAGATATGAATTTTAGAGATTAAATGCAAAAACAGTGCTTAGAAGTCAACAGCTCTGAAAGGTTATTTGAGGTTCAAGTCAATCAATCAATCAAGGATTTGCAGAGCTTGGTTAATCACCCATAAGGTCTCAGGACACTGTTTGTGGGCGTGCTGCTTAGTTGAAGGGCCAGGTCTTGAGGTCTTTCCTGAACTGTTTCAGTGATGTGGTCTGCCTGAGCTTGAGAGGTAGCGTGTTCCATGTCCCGGCTGCTGGGTAGGAGAAGGATGTTCCTCCTGCTGTGCTTTTCTGGATCTCAGGGACAGCTGCAAGGGCGAGCTGGGAAGAACAGACATATCTGTTAGGTACATAGAAGGCGAGGCAGTGGTTGAGGTATGCTGATCTTATGTTGTGCAGTGCCTTGTAGGTGTGGATCAGGAGTTTGTATGCGATGTGCTTGTTGACTGGGAGACAGTATAGGTCTCCGAGGTGGGAGAGGATGTGGCTGTGTTGGGGGATTTCCAGGATGATCCTGGCTGCATCATTCTGGATTCTTTGTAGTCTTCTTTGAAGTTTCTTGGTGATGCCGGCATAGAGTGCGTTGCTGTAGTCCAGTTTGCTAGTGATGAGTGCGTGGGTGACTGTCTTTCTCGTGTCAGAAGGAATCCACTTGAAAATCTTCCGCAGGAGTCGGAGGGTGTGGAAGCACGGCAAAAAGATGGCATTGACTTGGTGGGTCATGGATAGAGGGGAGTCCAGGATGATGCCCAGGTTGGGTGCTTGGTCCATGGGGGTGGGTGTTTCACATACCAGTGGGCCACCAGGAATCGTTCCAGGCTGAAGGGATGGAGCCGATTACAAGGATCTCTGGCTTGGTCGAGTTGAGTTTGAGGCAGCTGTCTTCCATCCATGTGGTGACTGTTCTCATCCCGTTGTGGAAATTTCTCTTGGCTTTTGCAGAGTCCTGAGACAGAGAGAGGATCAGTTGGGTATTGTCGGCATAGGATTCTGCCGGGTTTTGGTTCCTGAAGCCTTCGTAAATGTTCTGGATTGATGGAAGAGGTGTCTGTCCTGGGGTTTGTAAACTCTTGACAATGGTGAAAAGATCTTTGCTGTTTTGAGTGCTGGTGTTGAGGCGTGCTTGAATGTCGGCTTGAATGGTGGCTCTGATGTTCTGGTGGTGCATGGTGACTGCTTTCTTGTAGGCTCTGCAGTCTTCGGTTAATTTACTGATCCTCCATTTCCATTCCAATCTGCAGGAGCGCTTGGATTCCTGTAGGTCTTTGGTAAGCCATTTGGGTGTTTTGATCTGTTGATTTCCTGCTGGTTTCCTTAGGGCAGCTATGTTGTCGGCACATTCCGAAAATCAGCTGTATAGATTTTGTGCAGCTTCATTTGAATCCGCTCCCCCCGGTGGGAGGGAGTGGTTGAGAGCGTTGGTGACTTGTGCTTCTGTTACTTTGCCCAATCGTCTGCCGGTGGGGGCTTAGTGGCATGCAGTGCTCTTTGTGTAGGTAAAGTGGATGCACTTGTGGTCGGTCCAATGGTGTTCGGAGGTGTGAGAGATGGTGATGTTATCCCTTGCTGATAAAATGGGGTCAAAAATGTGTCTGGCTCTGTGGGTCAGAATGTTGACGTGTTGTTTGATGCCGAGAGTTGTGAGGTTGTCCAGGAGGTTTGTGGTGTGGGGGTCATTGTGGTTATCATTGTGGTTATCAAGGTGGAAGTTGAGGTGGCCAAGTAGGATGTAGTTGCAGGAGGAAAGCGCTTGCGGGGCGACGATGTCGGCTATGTCTTCGCAGAACTGGGGTTGGGGTCCCAGTGGCCTGTAGATGAGGGTGCCACAAAGGGAGGCATTGGGGTTGGTCTGAATCTGGAAGTGAAGGTGTTCGTGGGTTGAGACTGCGACTCAGTGGTTGTCAGGCGGAGGTTGTTCTTGTAGACTATGGCAATGTCTCTTCCAGGCCGGTTGGCTCTGTCCTTGTGGATGATTTTGTAGTTGTCCGAGATGGTCATGGCGATGTCTGGGGCAGCGGTGTAGGAGATCCATGTCTAAATTAAAGAAGGAGACTTCTGGGGCTGTTGAGTCGAAAAGGTCCCAGACTTCTACCATGTGCTTGACGAGGGAGCGTGTGTTGAGGTGTATACACTTGAGGCGGTCTTCTGTGCTTGATGCAGGCTCATGAGGTGGTCCTTGGAGGGGGCTGGAACATGCGCAACATGAAAGAGGTCCATGAATGTTCCTGGGGTCAGCTATGTGGCAGGCTGAGGATCTTCCCCATTTGAGGGCGCATAGAGTGGTGGCGTTGAACCGGCGGAGTGGGTCGAGAACCAGGGTCTGTGGCGCCGGGCGTGGTCCAGGCCCGGATGGGCACACATGGGCTTGACTTTGTCACGCCTTCGGTTCGTGGCTGACATTAAGAAGGGGAGGGAGGAGGGAGTCCGGTCATCTGGGAGGCAGGAGGGTGGGAATCGCGCTTCATGGGAAAGGAGGGGGAGGGGGTGGGGCTGCCGGGGTGGCAGCAGAGCAGGGTAAAACATGGGAGACAGAAGGGTGACAAAAAGAGACAAGAGGGAGAAAAAAAAGACAGTCAAAGAATATAGAAGTGAAGGACAGAAGTAAAGGCAGAAGTAAAAGGCAGGAGTAAAGAGAGACAGGAGATACTTTCTTGCAGATGGCCACTAGGCCAAGAGGGATGAGGTGTAGGTGGGAGCCTGCCGGTGGAAGGGGGCCTCGAACTGAGACTCAAGCAGGCTCTCAGTTCACTTGACGCAGCAAAAGCAACAGGTGGAGCTGCACAGCGGAGGGCAACAAATGCTGACTAAGAGGTCAGAGGAGTCGCCCTTTCACTGCACAGTGGCTGCCATTAAGAAGGGGAGGGAGGTGGGGCCTCCGGTCAGCTTGGAGGGCGGGAAAAGCGATTGGCGGGGAGGGGGGAGGGCCTGCGGGGGCAGCAGCAGCGCAGGGTAAAACAAGGGACAGAAAAGGGACAGAAAAAGAGGCAAGAGGGAGAAAAAAGACAGATAAAGAATACAGAAGTAAATGACAGAAGTAAAGGCAGGAGTAAAAGGCAGGAGTAAAGAGAGACCGAAGATATTTACTAGCAGATGGCCACTAAGCCACCAGGGATGAGGCGCAGACGGGAGCCTGTGGGGGGAGGTGGGCCTCAAACTGAGAGTCAAGGCTCTCAGTTCGCTCAAGGCAGAGGCAGCAGCAGCAACAGGTGGAGCTGCACAGGGGAGGGCAACAGATGCTGATCAGGAGGTTGTGGCAGACCGGGGTAGATCCAACATTTTAGCCAATCATGATGGAGCGCAGGTTGGATACAGTTCCATGTAAGTCCTGCTTGAGTTTTACCTTCTCAGTTTGATGCAAAGAGTCCGTTGCAGATGTGAAGAGCCGCCAGGTGTTGTGGGTGGACAGGCTGGAGCTCCGAGTGGCGAGCAGTGATACTGCTATTTGAAGAGACAAAATTGCTTCCGCTCATGCTGATCCTTTGTGTGAGCGACGTGGTTCTAGTGTGAACAGGCTCGTTCGCAAAAAGCCCAAAGATTGATTTGAAGAGCAGAAAGACCACTTCTAGGACTGGATCGGCACCTCTTGGGGGTCAGGAGCTGATTAAAGACAGATTCAGGAGCTGTAAAGGGCAAATTGGAAAAAGTCTTCTGTGTCCCTGAGACTTCAGAAAACAGGAGGCAAGCCAGCAAGCCCTTAGAGTCTATTCTGTCCAGATTGCAGTTTGAAGGTAGCTCCTGTAAGACTATTTTTGTAGACTTAGGGGCATATTTATGAGAGGCTAGTGCCAATGGAGTGTTACTGTTTTTGACGTTCTGGCAGCTCAAGCCTCTCAGCCATATCTATTCGGCCACAAAAAGCCGCTTTGTCTGGCCTCATAGATATCGAGTATAAGACAAATCAGTGCAAGTTGCTGCGTTGCCTTTCTCTGAGCCAGGGAGGCATTGCATGGACTTTGCTATGGGTTTTTTCATGCAACACCCATGGATTTTGATGCTGCTCCAGATTTACTTAATCACTTAAACTTGGGACAGCGCAAAAACCTTAGGCCTCTCCAGAGCTGGCGTAATGAGGAGACATATTTTAATTTCTCCTTGTTTTGTCCTCTTTCCATGTGTGCTGCATTCTGATCACACATAGAAAGAGGAAAGCGCCTCTCGGGATTGTGACTATGCAAGAAGGTGTCCCTTCCTGCACAAAACTAATTCTGCATGCAATGCAGGCACCCTGTACTATGGTGCAAGGGTGCTTGCATTAGCGCTAGGCATCCAATTGTGTTCCAGCGCAGGGGGAAAGGACAGGAATGTTCCCTATTTCATAAATACGATGCATACCCACCCTCTCACATTGACATAGGGCGGTGCAGCAAGAAGACTTGTGGTACTGCCTACACCAATTCCCCATAAATATGGGCCTATGTAGGTGCCTGGTTGCAATTGTAGATCATATTTAGAGAGTAGGGTCTACTTTAGTTTACACTGAACTACAGTTTTACTCATTGTAATCACTTCCACTCTTTCACTGCTAGCTTTGTGGATACACAGTGTTTTCCTACTTCTCTGTCCTATTATGATGTTGTGTTTCCTCATAGTAGTTTGAAACAATGTCACTTTTGAATGAGTTTAGTCACTTCCTTTTTCCTTGTCGAACTTTAATTTCTTCCATTTGTTTTTTTATGTTATTTTCACTGATGTGTGTGAATTAATGGAAAAAATACAAACTGAGAAACCACACTGGAGGAAACTTCATCAAAGAACCAATTTTAAGGAAAGACAATTAAAAAAAAAATACAAATACATCTAAAATTAAAGGAAACACTTTCTAAAAAAAGATAATTTTAAGGACGAATCCAAAATTAAACTTGGGTATATTTAAGGGTGAGCTGTTTTTGGGGTCAGCGATGTGTGATATTTAGGAGTGATGAAGTGTTTCTAGGGGTCAGGACTG
Organism: Pleurodeles waltl; assembly: GCF_031143425.1. NCBI lineage: Eukaryota > Metazoa > Chordata > Amphibia > Caudata > Salamandridae > Pleurodeles > Pleurodeles waltl. The sequence continues at coordinate 494,694,334 of NC_090448.1, forward strand.
GATGTAGCTCAAGTGTAAACAGGTGATTTTCGTATTCAGGAATGAGTGGAATTTAGGGTGCTAAGAGGCTTTTAGATTTCATGGATGTGTATGGATGTGAAGATGGTCCGAGTTTAAGGCCAGTAAGTGTTTTTAAGGTTCAGTGATGGGTATAGTTTAGGGGTGGAAAGAGGTTTTAAGGGATCAGGAGAGGGTGGAGTTTAGGGGTGAAGAGTGATTTTTGGAATCAGGAACAGGTGGGGTATACGGGCAGAAAGTGTTTTAGGGCTCAGAAATGGGTGACGTTAAAGTTGGTGAGGGGTTTTAAAGGTGCATGGATGGATGAAATTTAGATGTGCAAACAGTTTTTAGGGTTCAGGAAAGGAAGGAGACTAGGGGTAGTGAGGGGCTTTTAGGGGTCAGGGATCAGTGGTGTTTCTGGGTGGTAAGTGTCTTTTTAGGGTTCAGGAATAGGAGGAGTTTAGGGCTAGTTAGGGATTTCAAGGGTTTAGAGATGTGTGGAGTTTAGGGGTAGAAAGGGCGTTCACAGATGAAGAGAGGTATTAGGGTTGAGGGATGGGTGGAGTTTAGAAATAGAAGGCCTTTGATGATTCAGGATTTGATGGGACTTACGAGTCAGAGATGGGTGTAGTTTAGGCATGTTGTGGAGGTTTTAGGGGTAAGAAAATAGATTGTGTTTATGGGTTGTGAGGGGTTTAGGGATAGATGGTGTTCAAGCATAGTGAAGGATTGACGAAGTAAAAGCATATAAAGTAATTATTTGACAATGCAATATATATATATATATATACATATATATATATATATATATATATATATATAGGGGACACGCATAGAGGAAACTTAGGACTCTGCGTCCCAGGAGGCCGGTGCAGGAGGGGGCGGACCCAGAGGGACCAAACGGTTCAAAAGCACAGCCACAACACCGCTGCGCGGGATGCGCATAGAGGAAACTCGGGACTCTGTCCCAGGAGGCTGGTGCAGGAGGGGGTGGAGGCGGAGAGACCAGGCACTTCACAATGTGCCGCCACAACACCGCTGCGTGGGACGTGCATAGAGGAAACTCGGGACTCTGTATCCCAGGAGGCCAGTGCAGGAGGGGGCGGAGCCCAAGAGACCAAGCACTTCAAAAACACCACCACAACACTGCTACGTGTGATGCACGTGGGCTGCACCCGGGTGAAGCCCGGGCCAAGGGCGGGCCCGTCCCTTGCCCGTCATTGGCCGGTAGAGGTCGGGCTGGGCAACCTCTCTTAGTTTCGGCAAAGGGGATAAGTATTAAGATTTTGGATTTTATATGGACTTTATATGGATTTTTTGCAAAATCCCCTTCTCAGCTAATTTTTATGGTGGAGAGAAGCCTCTTTTTTTTAGATAACAGTAATCTAAATTATGGGTGCTTTTTGTGACAGACTTGAGAGGCCCCAGATAGGCCCCAGAGGCCCCACTGGTAATCCGTGAGGATGGGCAGGAGAAGGTCAATGCTAAATGGGGATCAAAGTGGAGGGGAAAAGGGAAAAACAAATTCAACATTGGGTTCCTTTCTTGTGCATGTTGTTGGGGTAGTCACGAGGGAGATCGACCTGGCAGAAAGGAGACTCTCGTTGGAGATGGGTGACTGGCAACAAGCTTCCACAGAAGATGGGGGCTTGGGGATCATTGAGGTTGAGGATGGACAGCCTCGGATTGGCCAGGGGGATCTGCCCTAATCCCCAGTGCAAGCAGAAACAGAGGCTTTAGGGGCATCAGGGGCAAAGGGCTTGGAAGGAGGTACAAGGAAGAGTAAGAGGCTTTTGATGGTTTCTCCTCCTGGCAGCAGCAGTCCTCCTTCGAAGAAGAATAAGACTGTAAAAAGACTTAGGAAAAAAACTAAATTGCCCCTGCCTGCCAACCCTAACCCGATCCCCCTGGGTACTGTGGATCAGTCCCCAGGTCCCTGTTTAGAAAATCTATTATCAACATTTAAAGATATGATTGAGTCCTGTATGGCCCCAGTTATGCAGAAACTGCGGGCTCTTGAAACTGCAGTTTCCTGGATGAGCGAAAAAGAGGGGCCAAGATTGGCTTCTGCCAAAGGGGGCCTCTTGGATTCTAGGCGTCAAAGTAGTTTGGCTGAGGGGGTGCTTCAACAAGAAGAAAACCCTAGCCCCTTGCTGAGAGAGACACAACAAGCTCCAAGCTGTCCCATCTTGAGGGTCACTGGACACTGCGCGGAGACCGCTTTGGGAGATTTTTCAGCAACCTCTGGGATAAACCGCAGGAGGGGGAGTGGTCGGACACTTGGCAGCGGGTATATGGATAACGTGGGTGTGACCCAAGATAGTAGTGAGACTCAAAACCCACTTTTGCAAAAAGGTCCCCCTCTTGTCTGCTTACAGCTTCCTCCAGCCTGTGCACCCTATGTGGTGGTGCTCACCGATGTTCCCCCCTTAGCGTTGGGCACAAGCGAATCCACGGTCCAACTAAAGAACAAGATCTGCCACTGGCTGAGTAAAAACTGTGACTTTGTTTGTAAGGATTTTGAGGATATTCTGTTTGTCAGAAGACTTGACTGGGTCAGGCCTCGGGTAAAGGTTTGCAATGGGGATTGCATGATTGTAATTTGTAGATATCCAGGTCTGGCCCAGAGGATCCTTTTGTCACAACGTATGGCATTCCAGCTGAAGAGTAAGATTGGTATGGTCCCTTTGTTTTTTGTTTTTATAATCATACCCAGCTGAGTGACGATATTTCAACTAGGAACTCTAACCCATGGCAGGGTGTTTTACAGCCAAATAGTATGGGTTATGATTTTACTACCTCCCCAGATTTGGAGAGGGTGGATTGGTGCCATGTACAGAGACACGTAGAGGGGGTGATAAAATCTCCTTCCGATGCCTTGATCACTGAAGGTCGGGATGGATCAAACGTGAAGTGTTGCCTTATTTCATGGAATGTAGCAGGGTATGATTCTAAGCTTTCGGCCAGCAATTGGCTAAAGTTTGTGGCACACTATTTTTTCATCTTACTTCAAGAGTCCTGGTCGGATGGGCTGGCTGTGTGGGCTGGTTTTCAAAGATTTGCAGTCCCGGCCATAAGGTCTCAAGGCGGTCACCCTAAAGGGGGCTTAGTCACCCTAATTTGATTTTCCAAAATAGCGAGCGCCTATCAAGTTACTTGTAAACATCAGGGCTTCTTAATCACCTGGGTAGTCTTTTCAAACAAATATAATGTTGTATTGGTTAACTTTTACAATGCTGCTTGGGACTCTGGTTGCCAAATTGAGGTCCTTTTCTCGGTTTTCCAGAAACTGAAGTGTAGACTGGAGGGGTTTGGGCTGGCTTTCTGTGTTGTGCTGTCAGGGGATTTTAATGCCAACACAGGGAGCTACAGTACTACTATTAACCCTTTTGAGCAGGACTATGAAATATACTCAGCCGAGGGATCACAGGATGGAAAAGGTGGGGCTCTAATTAAAGGCCTAAGGAGTTTGGGTTTTTTGAACATCTGCGACCTAGAAGTGGTGGGTACACATCAGGCCCCTACTTTTGTAGGTAGGGGGGATGTAACAACAATTGACTATATTTTTGTGTCCCTGCCCATAAAGAACATGGTCAAGGACGGTGAAGTAGTAGTGCAGCATTTCAGTGACCACAATCCCCTCAGGATTTCTTTCAATTTTCCTGAGACAATGCGGAAATCAGTGTGGTGTGGGCCAGTCTCGGTGAGACCCAAAGATCAGGGCAGATGACTTGGCTGGAAACAAGTAAACATTCAGCAAGTAACAGAGAGGGTAGTGGGTAAAAATTTTAACCTGATTTTAGGTACTCTCTTGGCTGATTCTTCCAGTCCAGGGGAAGTCATGGACGTCATATTTAAAGTAAATGTAGCCATCAAAGAGGGTATGACCGCAGCTGTCCAGCCTCTGTGTAAGCAACAGGATGGTTGGTTTAGTAAGCCCTGTTATGAGGCTATGAAATCTCTGAGGAAGGAATTAAAGGAACAACCAAGAGATAAAGTTCAAGTAAGAGATGCGAGGGCCCAGTATAAATCTGTTCTGAGGGCCAGGAAGCAACAGCTTAAGGAGCAGGACTGGGAGGAGTTGGAATGTGCATCATTACTCAAGAACCCAGGCCTGTTCTGGAAGGTGGTCAACAGGGGCTCTATTGAGACGGAAACCACTGAGGGTTTGGGCTGCAATATCGCCCCTGAGACTTGGGTGCCCCATTTCTGTAGGATCTTTTTGGGGTGCCTTATAGGGGACTTAAGGGGTGATCAGCAGGGATACCCCCAGATTTAGCTATTAGGTTTAACCTTGAGGAGGTAAAGGAGGCGCTGCAATGGAGTGCTAGCCATAAAGCCCTGGGCCCGATACTATTCCTATGGATATATACAAACATTGCTCACAGTTGTGGGCACCCATTCTGCTTAATGTCCTCAATGCAGCGGTTAGTCTAGGAATTCCGGCTACCTGGTGATCGGCATGTATTGTACCTGTTTACAAAAAGGGCAATCATAACGACCCGAAGTCGTATCGTCCAATCTCACTACTTGATTCCTCAGCAAAAATTCTGGGTCGGATAATCCTAAGGCATATTGAGGAATGGATGTCTGAAAATACAATCCTGAGTAGTGTTCAGTACGGTTTTAGGGAAAGGTTAGGTACCCTAGAGCAGTGCCTAAATCTGCTTATGCTGATTGGCAAAATATACACAAGCTAAGAGGGGTACCCTGTATCTTGCCTTTATGGACCTAAGTTGCGCCTTTGATAAGGTTAATCGCAGTAAGATCTGGGACAGGCTAACCCAGATGGGCATGGATTCCCACATTGTGGAGCTGCTTCGCTATCTCCATTCCGGTATTAATGCAAATGTGAGGGTTGAGCTGCATGGTAAAAGTATGGAGCTGTTTGAATTAAATATGGGCGTGCGACAGGGGTGTGTTTTGCCCCCTACCCTTTTTCTGTTATATGCAAATGGGTTGTATGATTTTTTAGCTGAAAGGACGCTCCTAAAATCAATGGCAAGAGTATCCCAGTATTGATCTATGAGGACGATGCAGTTCTTATGGCCCGCACCATGAACGGACTTCGTGAGGCAGTTAAAGCATATGAAACTTTTCTGTTTGCCTTAGCTTTAGAGATAAACTGTAGCAAATTACATTTTATGGTCTATGGTAAACCATTGAGCAGGGTGGGTGCGTTGAAAATAAAGGAGCAGGTAATTGGAAAAGTACAGGATTTCCCTTATCTAGGGGTGAAGTTTGATGATAAGGACACCTAGAAACCCTGTTTCTTTAAGAGAGGGAGGCTCTTTAACTCCACTGTAGGTGTCACGTTTGAGTTTGCTGCCAGTGTGGGCAATAATCCTATTAAGCCCTTGCTTGAGATATACAGGCATAAATGCCTTCCAGTTCTGATGTATGGGGCCCCACTTTAGGGCTATATGGACAATAGGGCCCCTGCGATTGAGGAAAATTGTTTTTGCAGAAGGTTATTAGGTGTGGGTCAAAATATTTCTGGGTTTTGCCTGCATGTTGAGTTGGATCTGGATTGTATAGAAGATGTCATTAAAATAGCTCCCCTTCTGTTGTGGATTTCAATTTGGACTAATGAATTTGCATCCCTCAACAGGGAAATCCTGCGGGATTGTTTGCTATGCGATCACGCTAAGGAAATTCCCTGGTTGGCCTATGTAAGAAAGGTAGCCAGTGCATTGAGGCGGTTAGACATTTTTGATGCACCAGAGGGTTTATCTAGCACGGACAATGGTGGGTGAAGGAGAATTTCTCAAAACTTTTAGGGGCCAGGAGGGAGGAGGTTGAGCTAAGGAAAAAATCAGCGAGGGACTTTATTATGATAAAGATGGGGGTGGGCCCAGAGACCTGCCTCTTGGAGGTTAAAAATGTATTGGAAAGGATCCTCCTTACGTGATTTTGTTTGGGGGTAATTAGAAGTAATTCATGCTTCCCGCTAGGGCAGTTTGACCAGAACTCTATAAAATTATGTCCGTGTGACGGTGCATCCCCACAGGCCCTAATTCATTTTACTATGTTTTGTGAGCTTTATGCACCTTTCAGGCAACACTATTTAGTCCCCCTTTTGAGGGACAGGGGTTTTGTGCAATACCGCCCAGCCTTTATTTGGTTGTGTTTGACTTCTGATGCTTTGTTGTGGCAAGGGATAGGTTCCTTTTTAAAGGGAGCTATAACTTGGTGGAACAGTGTTAATTTTTAATCCTGGCTAGTGCTTATATAAACTTTTATTCTATCATGGAACCATCAATTGAGTATTGTAATTTTGAATGTAATTTTCCTTTTAATTTTTTTAAAATTAATTGGGGGTTATGTGGTTCGAGAGATTGTGATGTGTTGTTTATTTATATGTTTTATGGTTGAAATTTTTTAACAGAATAAAGTGATTTGATTTGAATATATATGTATATATGTATATATATATATATATATATATATATATGTATAATATATATATGTGCGTGTGTGTGTATACATATATATATATATATATATATATATATATATATATATATATATATATATATACACAATATATAAATAATATATAATGTCCCTGAAGTAAAAAACTGAAATTAATACCTCCAACAAATAAATATTTGAAAGTAAGACCTGCAAACATTGAACTTACACTTTAAAAGTAAGCATGCAAAATCCAATTTAGAAAAAAAAGGTGTTCTTTGAATTGGTTTCTATGAAATGGAAAGTGTTATTCATCCTGCATATTTCCTTTAAATAGTTTAGGTAAAATAGTTTCTCATTAATGGTATTCCATGAAATCGTTGTTCTATGAAGTCACATACAACCATTTTTACTTATGACAAGTATCAGGGTGAATGTGCTATATTTTGTCTTTGAAAGGCAATTACATTGAACAGAAGAACCTCATTTTAGCTGTGGTCCATTCACAAACATTAATAAATGCTTATGTAGCAGTTTAAGTGAGGTTGTCTTCCTCAAAGTCACCAAATGTGTTCTTTTATGCACCGAGGTGTGCTGCATTATGTATGTGTTTAGAAACTTCATAGCATTCTGATATCTTTCCATTGCAGTTCTGAGATTAACATCCTCAGATCACAAATGAAGCTAGACATTTTCAGCCAAAGCTTTTAGGTCCCAGGCTCATAACCACAACATTTACAACTTAAAAACACTAACACTACACTAAAAACACTAAAAATGTTATTATTTAAAATTTGTTCAAGTCGGATTAATATTATCAGAGAATGCAGAATTTGCCTAACTCTGGGCCTACCTACAGGAATAACAAAAATTGGCAAAATGTATTTTGGGAAAAGGGCAGAGAAAGAAGTGGTGGGAATCTATGTGCAAAAACAGATTTCCAAGGCAATTTCCACTTCCTAAAGGAAGATTTTAGAATCCAATGGCCACTCCTCACTCTGGAACAACTGTATTGTCCTGAATCTGTAAATCAACATGTGGAATTACTAATGTGATTTTCCCACAACACTTATAAGGAGGGAATGCATGCTCAGATTTTTGAGATCTGTTAAACAGATTTGTTTGTACTGCATTCATGCTTGTGGAAACCTCAGTCCTTAGGTAACCCTTCATATGTCAGGCACCCCTACATTTGAAGGGCAGAGAAGAATAAGTACTTAGATACATCTATCCTGACGGCATGTCCAGAAGACAGAACAATATGCCACATTTTGAACAGGTTTGTATCAGCAAAAAAAGAAGACTGGTATTTGTGACTTTTGTTTTAATCAGTGAGAGTATAGAAGGCCTATTAATCAACCTTGGACGTCTTAAGATGTGTAGATCCATAAAAAATGTTTGAGATACTCCCATTTGTGGAACTGGCAAAGAATCAGTGGACTCCTCAATGTGTATATTAGAGTGAAAGTGTAACTCTTTGTCTGAGAATTTTGGTTTAATACTACTAACTCAAATATTGAGAGATGGTGGACCCCATATGTGTACGTCAAGAAGCTAGTTCATCAGTATGATCATATACAGGCCCTCTTGACTCTTAAACGTTTAGGTGCATGCTGTTAGTACATTGAGTTTAACCACAGACATGTCTCTTTTGTTTAAGAGGTTAATTTTAATCATATATTAACTGTTGAAGTGTGTTTATGCAGAAATAAAGTATTCATTCATTCAAAGGTGGCAAACCCATACATTTAGTAGTAGCAGATGTTAATTTCAGTTGTGCCTGGCTCACGATTAACTGCAACATTACCCTTTACAAGTATGGTTTGCATATGTGAGAAACAATATAGAGATACAGACCTCTGCTGAGGATTTTACTTGCTGTTAAAGTGCCATTTCTGGAGTTATAGGCCCCAGCAATAAATACAAGCCTATTACAAAAGAGGGAGCTTTTATGACTGGTATAGCCCAAGGCAAAGGGCTAAAACACTATTAAAACGTTAACATTAGGGTATTCTACCCATTGAGGGTAAAATGTGGGAAAAAGAAAGAGAACTGTTGACAAGCTGGTGGAAAATGTCTATAGGAGCCATAATTGGCACTCTGCAACTCTATTGTTTTCACTGGATCTCTCAGAACTCCAATGGTCCAACACAAAAGGTCACTTTAAGAAAAGAAACTCTGTCAAATTGCTTTTTTTCTACCTCGGTCATGCAACCATCTATGCACAGCAGGACTGAAGTCCTGTAGAATGGTTTTTCAGGATAGAAGTCAGAGGAACTAAGCATATTTGAACAAGATCTTATGAACATGTTTAAAAAGTAATCTGGCGCCTGAATATTGACACTAAAAGGATTAATAATAATTATTTCCAATACTTCATCTTATGGAAATAATACAAATTTTAAAATCACAAATATGCAAATAAATGCTTTGAACATTAATTTCTACATAGACTAGTCCATTCACGAGCTATGACTGCACATTGTAACATTGAACAATTAGACAGATCACTACGTAAACATCCCTACAGTCTCAATCATTACAAAAGAAAAGTGCAATGGATCAGTACTGGGCTGGCAAAGATGCCAACAAAATTCACTCTGCTTAACATCTAAAAACAGCTGTAGTTTTCTGAATTGTGTTAACAAACCTTGCTACTGCAATCACACCATCAATGATCTTAATTTCAAATAAAGTGCTCAATGCTTCCATCCTTGAGGGTGTTTTCTCATCTGTTTAAAATATAGGAAGTCAAGACATAGATGAGTTATACTATGTTTCACATCAAGAGCACGTCAGTAGCCTTTACTTTAGTGGATTCTCTTCCAAAGGGAGGAGATTCTCTGTATAGGGTCAACACCAATCAGATCTGTAGAATTTGATTTCAAATTCGCTTATTGGGAATCTTTGAAAGAAATGGAAATACTCCTGGGTCTCCCAAACTCTCAACAGAATGGGTTACTGATTTTTTAGACAACAGGTAATTTCCATCTGCCCATAAGCTAAGAACTCTAGCTATTTCGGCAAGTAGGATTTTTAACTTTTGTATTTTCATTCGAGTCTTAAAACTGTACTCATTAAATTTAAGCTGAGAAGTTTTAGCAAATTTGGTGATTTGGCAGGATTGTCAGAGCAGGACTGGGCAACCTAACAATTTGAGCTGAACATTTTAGATGAAAGGGTTAATAGATATGCAGTAACAAGAGTTATCACACATATCAGAAGTTATCAGGCCAGTCATAATGATGGCCTGTGTTGTGTACCGTTTGGAAGACATCCTGAAGCCTGCTAAATGGAAAACTACAAGTGTGCTTATGGTAGAAGAATGGGTGTCACTATTGCTTGCAACAACATGCTCTAAATACTGTTCATGTGTTGCATGTCAAAGTGTCCATTGCTCTTTGGAATACCTCTTTTTTAATTCAAGATATTTTAATGTTAAAAAAGAGTTTATAAAGTTAACAGAATTACTTATAAAATCAGCTTAAAAATAATCTGGAGAGAAACAGCAATTTGCTGTCATGTAGAGGATATTGAATACTCACATGACATTTCATTTTAGAAAAAAGTAATTACAAATTTTATTATAGGACCAGGGGCTCTTATCATGCTTTGTTAACTTGCTAAAGTATTATAGCGGACGCAAATCACAAAAAATACACTTCATAGCTAACCTTGGGACACAAACTACAGTTTGAGGAGAAGTGAAATCAAAATCATGAGCATCATCTATATGTAGCAGTCACCAGGACGTAGCAGCCTCTTTCCTTGCTGCTCAGCCATGAGTTGAGTACTCCAATTACGGTTTACATAAGGGCGGCACTGCTGATGTCCACATTTTGGATATCAATATATACATATATATTTGTTATGATACTGTTACAGTAGTTTGATGTAGATTTGAGATTATGATAACAATAGTTATGAAGGATTTGGTAGTTTTCACAGGAGTCTGAATTCGAAGAGGGGGAACTGGTAAAGTTTAAATTACATTATATCCTTGCTTTTTCTGTTTTATCGTTCAAGGTTTATGATTTTGGCTCCTGGACCTGTCCAGTTCCTGAAAACCTGACCCTCTTCTGCAGGGAGAAGCAAGCTGCACACATTCTATTCGGACGGTGAGCTTTCTGTTGGTGAAAATGTCTTTGTAGCCAGAGAAATTTAGACTTCAAAAAAGGAGGTAAATGCATGTTCAACCTAAACATGCATTTTCATGATGTCAAACTGTCTTAAGTACAGTCGTTTTCTGACTCTGTCAGCATTATAATTTATGATTTTCAACCACTAAAATACATTGACACTCAGTCAGTCCTTTCACCCACACATCTGGAGAATGCAAGACAAACAAATAACCTATTTTTTTGTGGAGAATGCACAAAACTATGACCATAATGATTATAATGCCACTGGTTCAGACAATGATAATGCAATGATTCCAAATAAATATCGCCTTTCTCCACTTGAAGGATTTCCGGGTGACTTATACAGCCTAACATCATCAGCTATATTCCATGAACTAGAACTCCTGACTTTATACAGCTTTCCCACGAGACAGTGCGCTCTGGTACTCGCTAATTTGTTGTCTGTTTTTTTCATTTTTCCTGTTCCCGCAGCAAGCAGTCCTACTAAGAAATGCTTTCATCAAAGCGCTTTCCTCTTGGTGTTTAGTATTCTCAAAGCATACAGGCAAAGTTCTAAAATCAGGCCAAGGAGATGAGAAAAAACAAGCTGTGTCCCTTGGGTGGTGTCTAGAGCAGGCTGAATCATGTTAAATTAAGTTCAGACTGAAATATGAATATTACTACCTGTCTCCAAATATGAAGTGAGACTGAATTCCAAATGATGTGGAGGTCAAAAGAGTTTAATTTGCCCTGCAGTTGATGAGAGCAGCCATGTTTGAGCTTCGCTGTAGGTGGAGCAGAATGCAAAGCAGGGAGATCTGAAAGATGCCCTAAATCTTGAAACGAATCTGAGGCCCGTCATGGCAGCCAGCGTCAGGACTTGTTTGAGAAACCGCCGCCAGTGCCTTCGGAGCCACTGTGCTGGAAGGACATTGGTGGTATCACGCAAGCAATATCTTGGCCTTGGAACGTAGCTCCCGGGCGGAAGTGGTGCGATGTCGATCCAGCGCCTTAATGACTTAACTGACAGAAATGGCGTGGCGAAGCTTTGTGCGTCTGAGGCTCGAAGCGCGCCCTAATCAAACAAGGTGTGGTGCCTGCCACTTTAATCAAATCAGCCAGACGTGGCGCGAGAAGCCTTTTCGCTACATTAGGCCTCGCAGGTTGCCATCTGTAGCCATGGCCAGTGAAGCAGCTTAAATGAGAATTCCTATGTGTATAACAACATCCAGTCAGTTTGATCACACTGAAGCCTGGCATGGCAAATCTTCTTTGAAGGAAGGCAACGTCTTCGCTGGCACATATTAGTTCACACTTCATCTCACACGTTGCATGGACTGCTGACACGCTATCCATACTATTTTATGCCACTTCCAGGGTGCATATTTAAAAAATAATTATGTATGCTGCTTTTATGAGTAGCAATAATAGCAGTGTAACGAAATTGACAAAATTAGTATTTCATATTTTCATTCTTATGTCGATTTAGGTGGTATTTTGGCCCAGGTAATATTTTCACTTTTTATAGCTTTTTGATAGTGTTTAGTGGTATGCTTTAAAACGTGGACACAATCTTAGACGGGCTTTAGGTTTTAAAAAGCAGATTTCTTAGGAGGCATGCTCTGACACCTCTCTCCTTGGATTTCCTCTCGTGCTCCTGTCAGGATGTACACTGAATGCCTTTGTTTCATCCACCAGTTCAATTTATTCTGAAACAATACCGATTTAATGGGATGTGGAAAAAGAATGCACAATCTTAATGGTTTCCAGCATTTGGTTCAGCGTCTGTTTTCCTTTGTACAGCATACAGAATACCAATAGCGATTAGTGTGTTGCCACCGTGGAATTTAGGAGGTGGTGAAATATTTTTTACCGATATATATATTTAGAACTGTGTCTGGTTCCACTGGAAGCCATATGAAAAAAGGTGAATTCGGGCAGCTGAAAGGCGCAGTACGACAACAAAATTAAATACTAAAAAACATGCATTCTACTACCGAGAAAAAAAGCTATTACACGAAATAACAGTTTGTTCAATATTCTTATTGTGTACACGTAGAAAACAAGGATCTAGCAAGTTACAAAGATTTCACAAGTTAACTAGGGAGGCATGAACTAGAAAAACAAGGCATGAACTAGAAAAACAAGCTTTAAAATGATTGGACTAAGAACCACCATCAGAAAAACATAAACGCAGTAAATGTGCCTGCTCCTTTGTTGTGTTCAGTAAAAAGCGACCAATACGATTCTCCAAAACTGCATGTGGTGGTCTTGTTTCTTTCAAAGTGTACTTGTGTTTTTTCATGCTGGGCTTCCATTTTCCAGCGTTCCACCGGCAGGATCTACGCATTCTCATAATTTCTGTGAGCTGCGTACTCTACTGCTAACCAGTGAAAGTAAAAGGTTGTGACATGAAAATGGAACACACCATTTGTCAGCTGAAAATGGGGCTACTCAATTGCTAAACACAGAAACAGAAGAGGAGCAACTCTTAAGATGTTTTTTGGAAAAAGAAATGCCTGCTGCAAAACAAGCACTGACAAAGACAATAGATCTGGCTAATATTTACAGATGGTGATTATTGCTTCATTGGGGACTTTATGTGCTTGTGTAGGTTTTGAGTAGGCAAAAGTGAAAACGACTCAGTTTACATGAATGGATGAATGAGTCCAATGATGGATAGATTGCTGAGTGCATATGTGAGTGATTGCATGGGTGGATGGGCCAGTGTGTGCATGGGTAAAGGGATGAGTTGGTGCATAGATGGATAGGTGGGTGAATGCCTGGACATAATACTGAATGAATAGTTGAGTGGGCAAGATGATGGATGAGAGCATGGATGCTATAATCCTGTTGGTGGCAGGATGTTCCCTCCAATCCTGTTGCTGCTACCCTCTGAGTGTGACTCGAAACCACCCTCTCCATTACAGCATTATTAATCTGTACATGCTCAATGGTGCTGGTTAATTATGAACCAAAAATTAATCAATGCTTGTGCACTATTTCCCTTTCTCTAGTGTGCTAATGACAGAGATAATTGTACTAGGGGCATAACTATCTATAGTGTAGCAGGTGCAATAGCTTTAGGGTGGAGGTGTTTGTGGGTCGCTGAACCCCTATTTTGTCAAGATTTTACTACCTATCCTGCTGAGAGGAGGCCCTCATTCCTTTTTTATAATAGAGCCCATGGCACCCTCGCAACACCACTGAAATACACTAATTAAGCATATGCAATAAAAATAATTCATTACCAGATGCTCAGACTGGAGATACTACTACAAGTTCAGTAGAGAGATGGTAAACACCTTCCCAGGCCACAATATCAAGTAACCTCCTGATCAGAGCATGAAAAGCAATGGCAACCTATTAGTAAATGCTCATGGGAGTATCTCTATTCACCAGTGCATGCTCAAAGATGACTTTAAGTGCAGGCATGAGCATACTATGACATATTAATTATAGTTTATGCTCCGAATATGCGACCCAAGCAACTGTCATTAAGCCAAAGTAGAAGTAGACCACAAAACAGCACGCATAGCAGTCAAAATGTGTTACTATGGCCCTCATTACAACCTTGGCGGTAAATCCCGCTTACTGCCGTGCTGACGGGCGTCAAGATACTGTGGCGGCGGCGGAAATCCACTACAGGTATTACGACCCACAGCTTGTAATCCGCCACAATACAGACACCTACACAAGTCCGCCACACCAAAGGTCAGTGATAAACTGGCGATAGCAAAACCTACACTGCCACGCCAACAGGAATATGCCCACACTATTACGACCCACGAATCAACGCAGCAGTCATTCAACAGCGGTAATCCATTGGCGTTACACACCGCCGCGCTCAAAATACACACACATTTACAAAACACAACCACATTGGACAATTCAAAATGCACACACCTGATACACATACACACACCACACACTCATACCACTATAAAGCATACACCTACATTACCTACAACCCCTTACACCAAATTTTTTGGACGAAGGAGAGGGAGAATAGCAAACACAACACCAGCATTCAGAGGCACACAGCACCATCACGTATACAACATCCACGCACCTCAAAGAACACACACCAACACAACACAGCACAACAAACATCACCTCACACATCACCCACACCACATTATGGCACCTCAAAGACACCCCAGGTTTTATGAGGAGGAGCTCAGGGTCATGGTGCAGGAAATCATCGGGGTAGAGCCATAGCTATTCGGATTACAGGTGCAGCAGACATCCATTGCAAGGAAGATGGAGCTATGGTGGAGAATTGTCGACAGGGTCAACGCAGTGGGACAGCATCCAAGAACACAGGATGACATCAGGAAGAGGTTGAACGACCTACGGGGAAGGTGCGTTCCGTGGTATCCAGACACCAGGTAGCAGTACAGAGGACTGGGGGTGGACCCCCACCTCCTCCCCCACAACTAACAACAGGGGAGGAGCAAGTCTTGGCGATCGTGCATCCTGAGGGCCTCTCAGGAGTAGCAGGAGGACTGGACTGTGGTAAGTCATATCTTTCCTACTATGTCTCCCCCACCCTACCTGCATGCTATCAAAAACTCCTAGCCCAACCCTCACACTCCTCACCCCAACACCCCACAGATATCCCACTATCACAATCCACACATCCCAAAAGCAAGGCCTGCATGTTACACCAATGCATGGATACCCATCACCAAAGCATGTACAGTACAGATACTCACCCAGGCCCCAAAATCACCAATCACACAAGGGCAAAGACAATAAGCCAAGCACAGGAATAGAGGGTAACTCACACATTGCACAAGATGGCACACACAGATACAATAACTATGCATTTACACCCCAACAGGACCCCTACCCAACGTCACTGGACAGGAGATGCCAGACATATCCAGTCCCCCCACAGAAGAGGCCCACAGTGACAACAGCAGCTCTGCACCAAGATGACCAGCCCGGCCCATCAGGGACCTCTGGACAGTCGGTTCCCCTGCCACAGTCCCAAACCACCACTGAACCTCCCCCCTCAGGAAACACCACCACTGCACCCACCCAGCGGGCCCATCCCTCTGTCCCAGAGGACACGTCAATCAGCAGTGTGTCCACCACTACAGGGACCCCAGGCAAACCCACTAACCCAAGACAATCAGGGACCTGGTTTAGTGGCAGTGGGCACACGGTTCAGGGGACAGAGGCACAGGATAACAGGGAAACTGGGAGGACTCCTGTGTGACGGGGGTGGACAGGCCCAGGGAACCCACTCTCCACGAGGCACTCTCTAACATCATGGGAGCATATCACCATTCCCAGGAGACCATGGGCACAGTACTGGCTAAGTTTCAGGAGACCCAGTGGCTGCAGGAGGAACAGTACCTGGGGATCAGGGAGGACTTGAAGTCCATTAACACCACCCTGGTGTCAGGAATAAGGCTGTCCGCGGTCCAGGTCCTGCCCGAAACTCCGGTGCGCATATTTGCAGCGCTTCATGCGCACCACTTGTCATCCCCTCTTGTTCTAGAAGTGGTCATCAGCGTCGCCTGCCCTGTGGTAAAGCTCATTAAGGTGCAGGGTCAGAACATTGGTGGACCAGATGCACTTATCAGTGCTATTCTATGAATGGACTATAATTCCAAGGTTTCTAGAGGCAGCAGCCATCTTGAGGTGTGGCAGGCCTATAAAGCCCAGCCACACCCAAGCACATTGCTCACTATTTTGAAGACTTCGATGCAGTCAGACCTCGTGGGGGTTCCTCTGAAGAAGAGCAGATTTCCTGCATGGTAGATTGACAGCAAATCGGAGTATCCTTGTTTCCATGGTGAATTCAGATACGAGTAGGTCGTACTCGTAGCGGTAAGGTCTTGATGAGCCCAATCTTGAAGGGAGTTGTTACTTCCAAAAGTAAAGCGCCCCTTAGCACAACGAGCTAAGCATTTTCAGTCCTAAGAGTAAAATGCTCCTGACACGACGATAAAAGCGCTTCAGGCCAAACGAGTAAAGCGGCCTTGGCGCGACGATCAAAGCGCTTCGGACCACATGAGTAAAGCGCCCCTTAACACAACGAGCAAAGCGCTTCAGGCTACACTTATAAAGCGCCCTTGGCAAGATAGTCAAATCACTTCAGTCCACACGAGTAAAGCGCCCCTGGAACGACCATCAAAAGCTTTTCAGGCCACACAAGTAAAGCGACCTTGGCACGATAATCAAAGCGCTTCAGTCCACACGAGTAAAGCGCCCTTGGCAAGATAAAGCGCTTCAGTCCACACGAGTAAAGCACCCTTGGCACGACAATGAAAAGTGTTTCAGGCCACACGAGTAAAGCGACCTTGGCACGACGGTCAAAGCGCTTAATGCCACATGAGTAAAGCACCCCCCTTAGCACAACAAGCAAAGCGCTTCAGGTCACAAGAGTAAAGCGCCCTTGGCACAACAATCAAAGTGTTTCAGGCCACACTAGTAAAGCGGTCTTGGCACGAGGATTAAAACGCTTCAGGCCACACGAGTAAAGCGCCCCTTAGCACAACGAGCGTAGCGCTTCAGACATAGCAAGTAAAAGCGCTCTCTGGCATAATGAACAAAGCGCTTCATGTATGATGATCAAAGCGCTTCATGAACAATAAACAAGACGCTTCTGCCCAACGAACAAAACGCTTCAAGTTCAATGCGTAAAACTTTCAGGCCTTAGTAGCAAATGTGAAAACATTTTGGAGATAAGCAAATTATAGGTTCATTGTTTTTTGGGAAACATAATATGTGAGATACATATTTAAGTCTTTGAGAATTTCTAGGCTGAGATCAAACATTTATGTTATGAATGCATAATTGTTACATGATTGATATTCAGAGTATGACCATAGTCCAAAGCTCTTGCCATCTCTAGGTTCATCTCTAGGTTCAGAGGTTGCAGTTTGTTCTTGTTCCATGATTCAAAGAAGGGGCTACGCCCAATTCACAAAGGGTCTGAATCTGATACCATGGAGACGCCTTTATTCAAGAGTCTATTGGTGAGTTTATACTGTTATGAATGAGTATATGCATATTTGTTCTAACCGTTTCTTTTCAGATCTCTCTCCCTGCAGTTCCCTACCCTAATTCCCTTCCCCCGCCTGGCTTTATCATAACTCATAATCATAAGCTCTTATAGCTTTCTGAGTTGGTGACGCCAGGAGGTGGGCCTTTTGTTCAGCAGCGTGCAGATCCTGAGGAAAGGGCACTGTGACTACTGGTCACCATTGCATGGGTGCTGGCAGACATGGCCAACACCATGAGGGACACAGTGGGACTCCAACGGGCCCCTGACGCTAGCCTGAAAGATGAACAGCCCTCCACCTCCGCTGGCGCTAGTGGACAGGAGGTCCTGCCACACGACCAACAGGCCATCAGCACCCCACCCCCTGCAGAAGGAGAACCAGCCTGCAAATGGTCCCTGAGATCCAGGAACAAGACAGAGAACATTTCCAAGACCCCCACCAGGAAATAATACTCTCCTGATTGTCACCCTTCTGTCCCACTATGTCACCCTGACAACCTTGAACTGCCATTACTCCACTTCCTATGCCCCGTTGGACAATGCACCTGTGATACCCACAGACTGGACTCCACCATGGACATTCCTCCACCATCACCCCAGCCCATTGCACAACCCCCTCTACTTATTAGCACAGAAATAAACACCCTTGAATCACAAATCAATCTGGAGTCAGTCTGTACTTTCACAAATGTGTTATTGCAACCTCTCAGAAAAATAGCAATGTCAATATTCATTTCCACATACCAATGTTCAACAGTTGTTGGGCAGCAGTAAACATAGCAGAAGGCAGAAAGTGGTACCCAGATCTGTGAAATGGAAAGCCAAAGTGAACTGTCAGGGTCCATACACAGAGGTAAAAAGGCAGAATCATACAATGTCCTACTGCAGTATGAAATGAGAGGAGTAGTGCCAGTCTCTTATCTCTTACCTGTGTCTCACTGGAAGTATTGCATGATGATGTTGTTTCGGTTCTCTATATCTTCTTCTTCTGCCTCCTCTTCTTCACTGTCCACAGGCTCCACAGCTGCCACAAGACCAACATCAGGCCCATCCTCCTGCAGAAAAGGCACCTGGAATCGCAAGCCAGGTTGTGTAACATACAGCATGCCACGATGATTTGGCACACCTTCTACGGTGAGTAGTATAGGGAGCCACCTGTCAGATGGCAGCACCGGAACCTGGCCTTCAGGAGGCCGAAAGTCCGCTCTATTATCCTCCTAGTTCGCCCATGTGCCTCATTGTAGCGTTCCGCAGCCCTTGTCCTGGGATTCCTCACTGGGGTCAGTAGCCATGACAGGTTGGGGTAACCAGAGTCACCTGCAAATATCGAGGGACAACTGTTAGACACACACCAACCCTTAGGGACTCTCCCATACCCAGGCACCTATGTAAACTGTGTGGAGAACTTGGGCTCACCTATTAGCCACACCCGGTGCCTCTGGAGTTGCCCCATCACATATGGGATGCTGCTATTCCTCAAAATGTAAGCATCATGCACAGAGCCAGGATACTTGGCATTCACATGGGAGATGTACTGGTTTGCCAAACACACCATCTGCACATTCATGGAATGGTAGCTTTTGCGATTTCTGCACACCTGTTAATTTCTGCGTGGGGGACAAATGTCACATGTGTACCATCAATTGCACCAATGATGTTGGGGATATGTCCCAGGGCATAGAAGTCACCTTTCACTGTGGGCTAATCCTCCATCTGAGGGAAAACGATGTAGCTGTGCATGTGTTTCAGCAGGGCAGACAACACTCTGGACAACACGTTAGAGAACATTGGCTGTGACATCCCTGATGCCATGGCCACTGTTGTTTGAAAGGACCCACTAGTCAGGAAATGGAATACTGACAGGACCTGCACTAGAGGGGGGATTCCTGTGGGATGGAGGCTTGCTGACATCAGGTCTGGCTCCAACTGGGCACACAGTTCATGGATTGTGGCACGATCAAGTCTGTAGGTGATAATGATGTGTCTGTCTTCCATTGTCGACAGGTCCACCAGGGGTCTGTATACCGGAGGATGACGCCATCTCATCATCTGCCCCAGCAGACGTGCCGTTTGGAGTAGAAGGGTGAGCAGAGGGTCATACACCACATAGGTTTCACAAGGGTGTTTTGAACAATTGTGACGTAATCAGTGTGTTTCGCTGTCTGTCTGTATTACTGCACTAAAGTGATGTGACGCAGTTAGTTGCCCGGCCATGTGGCCCCCTGAATTGGCGGCTGCCTAACCTGTAAGGAGGGACAAGGGGAAATGAGGTAACTGCGCTGGCGTTGTGCAGCATCGCGGTAGGTGGACGAAGACTGCAGCACTCTTCAGCATTGGTTATCATTGGCCCCTATGGGTTCCAGGACCCAATGACGATGTACGCCGGCGGTGACGGTACGCACTGCCGCGGACGTGACCACCATTCTATATCTGTTCACTCACTTGATACCTGACCTTCAACAGGAGAGGACCTACACTGCAAGTGCTGCTGTGACCTGAGTCTGGAAGCGACAATGGCTATAGTGTCTGGGGAAGGGGCCCCTGCCTTCACCACAGAGGAGTTGGACAACCTGGTGGCTGGGGTCCTCATCCAGTACAAGCTACTCTACGGTCCTCCAGACAAACAGATGAGTACACTGTGAGCATGATGGATGGGACATGAATGTATGGAGTGGCATGAATGGAAGATACGGGGGTGGGCAGAGGTCAGCATGTGAGGATGGTCAGTTTATGTGTTTCTGGGCCAGGGTTGGAAGTTGTGGGCAATGAGTAAGAAGAACTGGACGGGGAGTAAAATCCATTCCTACTCACTTTTCCTCTAGGTCAGAACCCACCAGAAGAAGGGTATTTGGCATGCCATTGCCAAGGAAGTGCGGACCCTGGGGGTCTATCATAGCGGAGCACCCACTGCCACAAAAGATGGGAGGACCTGCGCTGCTGGAGCAAGAAGACAGCGGAGGCCCAGCTGGGGATGGCCTCCCAACGTGGAAGGGGTGCCCGTCGCACCATGACCCCCCTGATGTACCGGATCCTGGCGGTGGCATATCCTGAGTTGGATGGGCGCTTGAGGGCATCACAGCAGCCACAAGGGGGTGAGTACAGTCTCATTCAGCTGACTCTGCGTGCTTTATGAGGTTTCTGGGTGGGGGAAGTGGGCTGTGGGTTACCCGAGGCCAGGGCAAACGTGCCATGGTAGATCCATTGTTAGGCAGGCTCGGTGGCACTCCAACCCCAAAAGTGGTAGTGGCCATCTACACCTAGTCAGGCTCCTGTGGGTTCCAGGTGTGCATCAAATGGGTCTAGGCACAGACCCCCATGGGCATGTGATTTTCCACTGAACTGTTGGTGCTGGCCCAGTGCTGCTCCCTGTGTGTTGTGTCCGCCAACAGTGGTGTTGTTGCAGGCATTGACCATGTGTTTCTTCTGTCTTGCCTCCCCTTTTTGTTTTGTCACCCTGTCATTGTGTGCATTAGCATCATCTGGCTGAGGAGCATTGGCACCGGAGCAGGAGGGAGCTGCAACCCTCATGGCCCAGGAGGGTGAATGTACAGAGTCTGAAGGCACTAGTGGGACTGAGGGCGAGGGGAGCTCCACGATGGGGACAGGAGGAGACACCAGTGACAGCGACTCCTCCTCTAATGGAGCTCCCTTGCAGTGGCGGGCATCTCTGTGCCCACTGCATCAACAGGTACAGCCGCCACCCCCTACCAGCACTGCCCTCCCAGCAGCCCCTCAGCGTGTTTCCCGTGCCCGCTCACCTAGGAGGGTGAGCATCTCCTTAGCCCCAGGCACCTCAGGCCCTGCCCCAGTCAGCCCTGCTGCCCTCAGTGAGGAGGCTATTGACCTCATGAGATCCCTCACTGTTGGGCAATCAACCATTCTGAATGCCATCCAGGGTGTCGAGAGGCATTTGCAGCAAACAAATGCATACCTCGAGGGCATTCATTCTGGCGTGGCAGCCTAACAGAGAGCGTTTCAGGCTCTGGCCTCAGCACTGATGGCAGCCATTGTCCCTGTGTCCAGCCTCCCCCTCCCCCTCCAACTCCCACTACCCAGACCCAATCCCCTGTACCTCAGCCTAACCCAAGCACACCATCAGACCAGCATGCGCACTCATCAACACACAAGAGTGGACATGGCAAACATAAGCACCACACATCCCACAGGCACTCACACAAGCACCATCCCCATGCAGACACACCAACATCCACTGCCTCCACTGTGTCCCCCTCTTCCACGTCCTCCTCCTTCCTCCCATTCTCGTCTCCACTCACACTTGCATGCACTACATCCTTAGCCACTACCTCAATCACCAGCACGACCATTACCACCCACCGCCCATGTGCAATCACCACCCCCAATACCATTCACACGCCCCCTGTGTCCTCTCCCAGTATGTTTGTGAGCCCTCCTCCCAAAGTACACAAACGCAGGCACACACCCACTCAACAGCCATCCACCTCACAACAGCCTCCAACCCATGCATCTTCACCCAAACTCAGCAGACGTACACCTCCTACAACCACTACCTCTTCCTCCACTCCCAAACCCCCTCCATCTTCCCATCCTTGTGTGTCTAAAAACCTTTTCCTCGCTAGCATTGACCTCTTCCCTACACCTCCCCCCGTCCTTCCCCTACGGCCAGGATGTCCAGATCCCAGCCCAGCACCTCAGCCTCGAAATCCTCGAGCACTGTGATCCCTGCAAGTCCAGTAACATCGCAGGCGGCACCCATCAGGGCTGCCAGTGTGCCACCTAGTGAGGCCAAGGATCACCCTATTCCGCCACCTGCCAAGGTGAAGAAGGGGCCCACATGCCGTAGGGAATAGCCACACCAACAACTCAGCAAGGCCTCCTCCAAGACAAAAGAGGACAGTGCCAAGGTCCCAGCAGCGACTTCCAAGGTGGGGAAGGGACATAAGGCTAAAGGGAAGTCAGCTCAGGACACAGAGCCTCCGGGTGAGGGACTGGTGTCACCCCTTCTTCAAGACAGAACATCAACCTGTATGGCGGTAGCCACCGCCGCAACCACCGCCACCTGCACCACCACCTGCTCCGCCACCTGCACTGCCACCTGCACATCTGCTGCCTCTGCTACTGTCCCCAGCATCATCCCCATTGGGCAGACATCCTGCCATCTCCCGCCACAGGTGCTGACACATGTACCACAAGCAGCATCTCCGCCGCAGACACTGCCGCAACCACCGCCACCTGCACCACCACCTGCTCCGCCACCTGCACTGCCACCTGCACATCTGCTGCCTCTGCTACTGTCCCCAGCATCATCCCCATTGGGCAGACATCCTGCCATCTCCCGCCACAGGTGCTGACACATGTACCACAAGCAGCATCTCCGCCGCAGACACCACCGCAACCACTGCCACCTGCCCTGTGACGTGCTCAGCCAGAGCCACCACAGCCGACATGAACATCATCCCTTAGTGGGCAGTCATCCGAGGCTGTAGGAGACGCCATGGACCCTGCACACACTACATGAGGCAACACAACCAGCACTGGCAGTACCAGCGGTTGGCAGGCAAAGTCGCCACATGGTGGAGTGTGTCTCTGCCTCCATGGAGTATCATGCTACCTGTTCCCAGAAAATCACATGGCTCTGACACCCAGGTGAGGGAATGGGAACTACTGCCACACACCATGTGCATCACTCTGGGCACCAAGCCCCCTCCAGAACCAGTGGAGAAAAGCATCCACTACCCCAGTCCTTGGCAGGATGAAGCACTCTGGGCACCAAGCCCATTCCAGAACCAGTGGAAAAAGCATCCACTACCCCAGTCCTTGGCAGGATGAAGCACTCTGGGCACCAAGCCCCCTCCAGAACCAGTGGAGAAAAGCATCCACTACCCCAGTCCTTGGCAGGATGAAGCACTCTGGGCACAAAGCCCATTCCAGAACCAGTGGAGAAAAACATCCACTAGAGAGACTGTGGCCTTGCACTCCCCAGGACCAATCAGTGGGCAAACCACCCACTTGAGAGACTTGTGAGACTGTGTCTTTGCACTCCCCAGGACCAATCAGTGGGAAAACCACCCACTTTAGAGACTTGAGAGACTGTGGCTTTGCACTCCCCAGGACTAATCAGTGGGCAACCACCCACTTGAGAGACTTGAGAGACTGTGGCTTTGTACTCCCCAGGACCAATCAGTGGGCAAACCACCCACTTGAGAGACTTGTGAGACTGAGGCTTTGCACTCCCCAGGAGCAAGCAGTGGGCATGGAGCCCCCTCATGGAGCAGTGGTGTCGTCCCATCATCCGGCCTGGGTGCCCCCCCTCCCTTTTCCCCTGAGGTGCCTGTTTTTGTCCGACCTGATGCCCCTGCAGTGTTCTCTCTGTTTTGAGGCAGATATCATGTGTGGGCTTCACCCATCCATGTTGGGACCACTGGTCCACGGACAATGAATGGAACACTATCCGGCATTGTGTAGTTGCTGTACATATTTTTATATATTGATCTTTTACGGACCTGTTGCCCTATCTGGATTTTCGATGATTACACTTGTTACAATCACTTCATTTGGCCCTTGCGTTCTTCCAGAGGGTTACGGGGTGTATATGTAATGTTGATGCATGTATTTGTGTGTATGGTGTTGGGGGTGAGGGTGGGGGTGTTGCGTGTTTCGTGTGTGTGTCACTCTCTTTCCCCCCCTCCCCTGTGTGCTAGGTGCAGTACTCACCGTGGTCGTCGCTGCTGTCTTTGATGTTCCTGGTAGAAGAGGAGGTAAACTAACATTGGTAACACCTGTATTTCGGGCTCTATGCCGTCCTGGTTCCTCGTTGGGTGTCGAGAGGTGAGTGGTTTCCGTTCCAAAGACTGTTTCCGCCATGCTTTTGTTGGCGTTGGTGCCGCCCCGGAAAAGCTGGCAGATTGGTTTCTTGTAATACAGTGGGCAGTACATTGTCTTCTGCCTGTCTGTTGCCGGTTACCGCCGTGGTGTTTGTTTCTACCGCCGTGGCAGTCGGTGTGTTAAAGGGGCTGTCTGTGTTGGCGGTTTCCGCCATGGTCGTGATTCCATTTTTTTTTCCACCAGCCTGGTGGCAGTATTACTGCCGCTTTAACACCGACCTCCAGGGTTGTAATGAGGGCCAATGTGTTCAGAGGAAAAAGATAAATCGTTACCATATGCTTATAGAAGACCTTAAGCCCTTGACCACAGTAGTCCCTGAGAATTTGTAGATATTTTCAATCTTATGGGCATGCTGTTGTATGACGATCCTTCTATGTTTAGCATCTATCTCCTGTTTGTGCTCATTCACTCCTAGCATTGATCAGCAGAAATGAAACATTCTATAGGTGGCCTCATACAACCTTCACCACTGGTCACCTCATGCATTAAAGAACCACTTTTCTTTTGATAATTGCCTTTATTCGTCTCTTCTACAAACAGAAATACATTCACCTGTAGAGTGGATGCAGTAGAAGAATCACATTACTGAATGCTCGGAGGAAAGACACTAATCGTCCACTATGCTCAAATTATGTGACCAGACAACTCTTAACAAGCCAGCACAGCAGCAGACTGTTCCTGCATGCTCTGAGGCAAACTTGAACATGCTCAGAGAAGACCTTAACGACTGGACACGAGGAACCACTGAACAGTTCCAGATACATTAAGGGGCATATTTATACTCTGTTTGCACCGAATTAGTGTCATTTTTTTTTACTCTAATTCGGTGCAAAACTAACTCCATATTTATACTTTGGTGCTAGACCCCTCTAGCACCAAATTTATGGAGTTAAAGTCATTTTTTGAAAGTGGAGACCTACTTTGCCTTAATGAGATGCAAGGTAGGCGTTCCCGTGCAAAAAATGACTCTATGGCCTTAACGCCATATTTAGGGGCATATTTATACTCTGCGGCATATTTATACTCTGTTTGCACCAAATTAGTGTGATTTTTTTTTACTCTAATTCGGTGCAAAACTAACTCCATATTTATACTTTGGTGCTAGACCCATCTAGCACCGAGGCCCTGATTTAAACTTTTTTTGCACCGCATTAACGTCATTTCATGACACAAAAGTGGCGCAAAATTACAAAATATTGGCCCTTATTTATACTTTTTGCTGCAAAACTGCACTAACTCAGTTTTGCACCAAAAAGTTTAGCACCGGCTTGCACCATTTCTGTGCACCAGCCGGGCACCATATTTATGGAACCGTGCAAGCCGGTGCAAAGGGTAGGCTAGAGTTTTAAAAAATGACTTTAGTCAGGTGGGGCTGACAGTATAGAAGAAGAGGGTTTAGCACCAAAAAATGGCTTTAGGCAGGTTAGAGTAAAAAAAAATGACTCTAACCAGATTAGCGTCATTTTATGGTGCTAAACCTACCATGCCACATGACTCCTGCCTTAGAAAAGGCAGGAGTCATGCCCACCACCCGAGTGGCCAGCACAGAGGACAGGGGTCCCCTGGGCATGGCCATTGCACCCGGTGCCATGTATGGAGGCCCCTTTCAGGGCCCCCTATGGCACTTTCAAAAATAAAATGCACTTACCTGTACTTACCTGGGATGGGGTCCCCCATCCTCGCAGTCCCTCTAGTGTGGGTGGGGGTGCCCCTAGGGCCTAGGGAGGGCACCTCAGGGCTTATTCCATGGTGTTCCACCATGGAAATAGGGCTACAGGTCCCCTAACACCTGCCCTGACCCAGGTCTTAAAAAATGGGGCAAAGCAAGCTTTGCCCCATTTTTTGACCCCTCCTCCCTCCTTTGCACCATTTTTACATGGGAGTATAAATATGGTGTTAAGGCCATAGAGTCATTTTTTTGCACGGGAACGCCTACCTTGCATCTCATTAAGGCAAGGTAGGTTTCCACTTCCAAAAAATGACTTTAACTCCATAAATTTGGTGCTAGACGGGTCTAGCACCAAAGTATAAATATGGTGTTAGTTTTGCACTGAATTAGAGTTAAAAAAAAATTACGCTAATTCAGTGTAAACAGAGTATAAATATGCCCCTTAGCGTCAAAAAATTATGTTAATCTGGTCAGAATCATTTATTTTGACTCAAAACTGCCTAACGTCATTTTTTTTTAAGCTAGCCTACCCTTTGCACCGGCTTGCACCATTCCATAAATATGGTGCCCAGCTGGTGCTAAAAAATGGTGCAAGCCGGTGCAAAACTTTTTGGGGCAAAACTGCCTTAGTGCAGTTTTGCACCAAAAAGTATAAATAAGGCCCTAAATTTGGATTGTGGAGATGGTTGTCTAGGGTGACAGAGTAATGCTCCTATGATGTGGTGTCAAAGCCCATGCTATTTACATTTTGAAAAACCAGTAAACACTAATGTCTATAGCTGAATCAAAAAAAAAATATATGAGAGCAAAACACCGTCCAGAAAAATATGCTAGGTCTTTCCCAGGAAATTATTTTTAAGTCAAAAACTTCCAGGCAAGCATCAAGCCCTGATCAATCAAAAGATCATTTAAAAAAACAGCCTAGGTAAATCGAGTTATATCCACTTGACAGAAGAATATATGGGATGAAGTAACCCCCACCATACAATTTAAGGATATTGCTAGTTACTTGGTAGTTTTGTGACCACAGAGATGAATGGGATTGAAAGCCACATCAGAGATATCTGGTGTTATTTTCAATATCTTTATAAGAAACAGTGGAGGGTACATCAGTCATCATAATGCATCACCTCAACACCCACATTCCCCAACCTTCTGATACAACCTTGCTGTCTTCCCTCTTATCAAGAGAATTTGTCTATATGAAAATTGTAATATGTCAAAAAGCTCTCAGCAGGTATTAAACTGTGCATGAAATAGAACACAAGGATTCGAGGACTGCAGGGGCCATCACGATACACTCAGGCAGACGAAAGTGGGCACATGATGTTTAATTACGCCTGGGTAAAACTGGCTTTTCCCATTTGGAAGAATCTAGAGGTTAAAGTTCTAGCTACCATATGGTCTAGTATATCATACGTCACCACATGTTAAGAATAACGTTCCAACAGGAAGGTGCTGAAACACGTTTATTCGTAACATGAATGACCCCGACACAGCACAACATCAGGTAAGCGCCGCCAACCCATCAACCGTCTCCTCAACTCTCCCACATTCGATCCCGTTCCCTAGCGATGCTCGAGCCCAGTGACAGCACAATTTCATACTGTGCACGAGCATCGCAACACATCTTCCCCTTAACCAAAAGAAAATACACAAATAAAGGAATAAATACAATTCACAACAGAACAATTTTTACCAGCAAAGAGTAGTAAGTTCACATCCATAACCTCATGCAAAACAGACAAAATCTTGAAATTTGCTTGGTGTCTTGACTATACGACCACATCTGCTCATTTTCCTTGCAGGCAAACCCACATGATTGCTACCACTCGGAACTGTGGGCTGTTTGTTTGAGTTGTGACTAGGCTCATCAGAATGGAAATTCTTCCAGTCATCTAACCAGTCAAATTTGTAATCCTCTCGTCCTGGACTGATTTATTTTCCTTCCTTCCCAACCAAACCACAATTAACATTTCTACACAAGGACAACAATGACATGTGCCGAACCTTACCATCACTCAATAATGCAGAATTGCAAAAAATTCTATCTACTCTAAGAGGATATGAATATTGATTGTTGCCTTTGATAATGAAACCTGGTTTCTTGACTTTCACCAGATCACCAACTTTAATGACATGTTCTTTACATTTACGTTTTGTGTCATAATACATTTTGCTTCGCACTTGGGAACATTTAAAGTTATGTTTCACTTGTTTAAGTGTCCAATCAACCTTCTTATCCCCAGCACTCCAACCCACATTATCTTTTCCAGTGGGAATTCTACCTCTCATCAACACAAAAGGAGAAAACCCTGTAGAAACACAGGGTGTCATTCTATATGACCATAAATTCCGCATTAATTCACATCTCCAATCTAAATTGTTAAAATTTGCCAATTGAATGACGCCTTTGATCACCCGATTGAATCGGTCCACAGCACCGTTCCCTGCCGGATGATATAAAGCAGTAGTATTATTATGTACAATACCTTTCCTATCCACAAAATCCTTGAAAATATGAGAAATAAATTGAGGACCATTGTCACTGACTATACATTTAGGTAAACCCTCTTTCAGAAATACCTTGTCCAGGAAGTGCACAATTGAATCCACATCAGCTCTATCAACAATCACAACCTCTGGCCATTTTGAGAAATGGTCAACCAACACTAATAAATACTTCTGCGTATCATCATACATTACTGGCCCTGCAATGTCTATGCCTATCCTTTCCCAGGGTCCATCCAGACACGGAATAGGATGGAGAGGTGGTCTTAATGTAACCTGAGCCTTGTCGGACGAATTACAGGCATGGCAATCTCTACCCTTCCTTTCAATGTCTGAGTCCAAACCTGGCCACCAATACGTATACTTAATTTAGTTTTTGGTTTTACCTATGCCTAGATGTCCTTCATGACAAATGTCAATAATCCTATGTCTTAAAGATGTGGGAGGAATAACCCTGCCATTCCTAAAAATAAGACCATCTTCAAGAGAGAGTTTGTGTCTCAATTCCCAAAACACACGCATATCATGATCTAATAAATATTTTTTCGGCCATCCATTCTTGATAAAATTGCTTACTGCACTGAGGTTGTCATCCTGAGCCAAAGGTTGTTCCCAGTCCTCTTTGGTTATGCCTGGACAATCAGCTAACCCATTGGCTCCTGTAAAAGTGTCAATATAAGTATCCTCATCACTCAAAACAGATAAAGGCATTCTGCTTAAAAAATCTGCTACCACATTTTTGATCCCAGGAACGTATTGTACACTGTAATTAAAATCTAAAAGTCTAACCGACATGCGAGCTATACTGGGTATTGCTGAAATTAACCCTTTTGTTGTCTACACCTTGGTGAGTGGCTTATGGTCACATCTTAATAAAACATGATAACCCCAAATAAACTGCCTGAAATGTTCCAGACCCCAAACACATGCTAGTGTCTCACGCTCGATCACAGAATATCTTTCCTCGGTTGGTGTAATCGAACGCGAGGCAAAAGCTATGGTCCATTCAACTCCCTTTTCATCAATTTGAGATAAAGTTGCGCCAATGCCTTTAGAACTGGCGTCCGTTGTGACAACACTTTTCAACATGGGGTCAAACCCATACAACGGTGGGGCATTAGCAACATCATTTTTGATTTCTTTAAATGCTTTATCACACAACTCACTCCACACAAACTTAACATTTGTTTTAAGAAGTTGACGAAGAGCATACGTTTTTTCAGAAAAATTATGAACAAATTTAGCATAAAATTCGTTCAAACCTAAAAAAGTTTGTAAATCATTTTTAGATTGAGGTCTAGGGGCATTTTTGACAGCGTCAATTAATTCCAATTTGGGTTTAATACCAGCATCTGAAATCTCATGACCTAAATAATTAATTTTGTGTTCTGCAAATTTGCACTTGTCAATTTCTGCCATTAACCCATGTGTGCTCAGTCTATGCAAAACACTATCTAGATTACGATTGTGTTCATTTCTGTCTTTTCCCATTATCAAGCTGTCGTCCTGAAAAATCAGTACATCCTTCATGTTCGATAATACCATGTGCATTAACCTCTGAAACATAGCTGCTGCAGAGGCCAACCCAAAAGGTACTCTTTTAAATTTGTAACAACCAAAAGGTGTCACAAAGGTTGTTAAACTTCTACTATCGGCACGTAAAGGCACCTGGTGGTAAGCAACTTTAAGATCAATGCTAGAAAACCAATTAATACCTTTAGTGCGAGCTAACATCTCGCTTATTTTTGGCAAGGGAAATTGATGAACTGAAATACTCTTATTGAGATCCCTGAGGTCCACACATAGTCTCAATTTACCATTTTGTTTTTGACTACAACTAATGGTGCGACCCATTCTGCGGAGTCAACGGGTTCAATAATGCCGTCTGACTGTAGTTTTTTAAGTTCTTCTTCTACCTGGTCCCTCACAGATACAGGTATGTTTCTAACTTTGTGTATACAGGGTGTGGCATTGGCTTTCATTAATATTTTGTGTTGGAAACCCTTTAGTTTTCCAATTTTGCCAGAAAAGACATTAGGGATTTTTTTTGCAATAATTCCTGAAAAATGTTCGGTATGTTGTACTACAGACATGGGTGTAGAACTACTGGGGTCCAAAATAATACCCAGCTCTCCTTGGTCCTTCCAACCCAGCACGGACGGGCCAGAATCCGATACATATACTTTGCAGTGTGCTTGTTTGTGTTTAAATTTAATTAGTACATTTCTGTAACCCACTATCTTAATGGGCTCACCCGTGAAAGATTTTGGAGAGATATCTGTTGTTTCAAAGCAATTACCTAAAATGGGTTCAAAACATTTCTTCCAGATTTCCTTGTTAAGGATTGTGTAGGGAGAACCAGAATCAGCAACAACAGAAATATCTATACCAGCAATGGTGATATGGCACAAAGGTCTACTAACGTTCCCTTTAACATTCTGTGCGTTATCATCAACATTAAGAACGCATAAATTAGAATTTGACTCCTCCGAAGATGAACTGCTATTGTATTCTCTCACGCATTAACACATGCGTCACCACCGCCAAACTTTCTTCTGCAACACACTTTAGCAAAATGCCCCAATACACCACAATTTGAGCATTTCTGATTCTGAGCCGGACATTTCCTATCGTTTGCTAGATGAAACTTGCTCCCACATCTGAAAAAAGTTATTTTGTCTTTCAGATTCACATTCTCTTTCTCCCTACTAGTAGGATAGATTCCCTTAATAGATGATTTGTTGCTCTTCTTAACCATGGCAATAGTGGCATTGTCTTCCAATTTAGCAAATGTTTTATCCTCATTTGCGAGAAAAAAAAACATAAAATCCTTCCTTGAACAGTTGCTAGGCAACGGTAAATAAATCCATGCAAAGGCACAGCGTGCGTGGAGCGTGAGCGGCAGCACGAGGAGTCACAACATAAGATCTTTCCTTGATCAGTTGCTAGGCAACAGTAAATAATCCATGCGAAGGCACCACGTGCGCAGAGCGAGCGCAGTAGCAGGAGGAGAATTGGTTGCTAGGCAGCGTCACACAACCATGGAGCAAGGGCTGAAGAGCGAATCAAACAGCACGAGGACGTTTAACTCAAAAGCCGAAAAAATAGCAGAGAGCAACAAAAAGTAAAAATATCACAAATCCTACTGCAACTGCAATGTCCTGGAGTAAACGCCAGTCAAAGAAAAAATTAAAATCCTTACAGCCTGGAGGGCCAGCGTCAAACTAGGAACACAAAAAGAATAAAACATTTTTTTTTAAATGCTGGAGTCATGGGTTCTTCGTCGGGGTCGATCGTCGCCAATTTTGTTAAGAACAACGTTACAACAGGAAAGTGTTGAAACATGTTTATTCGTAACATGAATGACCCCGACACAGGACAACATCAGGCAAGCGCCGCCAACCCATCAACTGTCTCCTCAACTCTCCCACATTCGATCCCATTTCCTAGCGATGCTCGAGCCCAGTGACAGCACAGTTCCATACTGTGCACGAGCATCGCAACACCACGGGCTTCCGATATTCTAAAAATGAATGAGGCCTAAGGTTGAACCATTTCTTGAGTCCTGCAACCATGGGGTGATTTATAGTATTCTTTTATCATATGTTATAGGGTATTTACTTGCTTATCATACAGCATCACACCATCTACGAACTCCCTTTTAAATCCTTGCTTTACTGTTCCTCGTTATGATAGAAATACTATGATATTATGTTCGGAGAAACGTAGAATTAATATGAAATCTGTACTGTGCAAATACACATGCTATTATACCGCTTGTAAATCGGTTGCAAAGATATTTTTAGCAACTTAGTCACTCTCAAAAGTGAAATGAGAGTAATTATTCGGTTATTGCGGGCTTTCTTTCATTATATATAGACTAACCTGCAGTCTTCAAGATTCCAAAGAAATTAATGCAAATACGTAATTTATTGAGCTAGTCGTCTCACATACAGAGCTGATGTAACATTATAGAACATTGCTGTTTGATACCCCTATAATGTTTTCGCCACCCAGTTTCCGATGACAGAGTCATGACTTTTAAAACAGTCATGTACTCTTGGATGGCAGAAGTTTATTTTCTCTTAATGATAATCAGTTACATATTTATGCCACAGAAGACCTAAGGGATCCTAGGATGTCACTTTAGAGGTTTATATACCAGTATAGATCACATTTATCTCAAAGGGAATAAAACAAATGTGTGTGGATATGCTACTAGTACCTAGGCGAGATACAACAAACATTCTTTATGTGTAAAAAGCATACTTTGCCATAACACATAAGGAAAACAAAATGTAATGTCTGATCAGATCCCTAACATGGAGATAGAAGCTAACCAGCTACAAAATAGCGCTTATTAAAGCAAACTCCAAAAATTACTTAAGGAAAATATTGGTGAATAGCGTGGGCCAGCTAGTGAATTATACAAAACAATATTCTTTCTGAGCCCCACCCCCGAAGAGTTCCTATGGAGACTAGGAGGTACAGAATGGGTTTACAAAGCTGGATGGGGAACAGTAAATGCAACACATTTCACCTACTTTGACTTTGAAAGTGGCATCAAGGGTCAAATGGAAGGCCACAGTATTCATTTAGAAAATGCTCAGGGTGGCATCTCATAGATCTGGGGAATAGATTGATTAGAAGGACTTAATGGTCAGTTAAGAATAATATCACAATAATTATAATCTGAAAAGAATCACTAGGAGTACATTGTCTGTTTTGGGCTCTAACATATGAAATATATTATGCAACAATCATCCTGCAGAGGAAGAAGGCATTTCTTTAATTTAGTAAGACTCCTCCAACAATCACTGATGAGTAATCACATCTTCATATTCAATAATGACATGTACCGCATTATCAGAATGACCAGAGAGATGGGGATGCCTATGCTGATCTGTAATGTAGAAATGCACTGATAACTCAGCACCATTCACAGGAACCATAGCATGCGCTTTAAGAATTATTTTATTTACTTTCAGATAAAACCGCCGGGCATCTAACCAACATCTTTTAACACATTTAGACAGACCCTGTCCCCAGTACTACGTGCCTCCCCCCCATTAATGAATTGATCACACAACACCATTATTCGCTGTTTTGGCATTTCAACATCTGCACCTAATCACTACGAAGGACTTGATCAAATTGCTGGGTGATACAACCATCAGCCCTCCTCATACAGACTTCAGGCTCCCAACTAATCCCTCTACTCCATCAGCTCCCAAGTAGAAAATCATCAGCTCACCTGGAACTTCAATATGGAGAGGCTCTTCCTCTACCTCCAAGCAACCTCAGAAGGGGATGTTCCTGAGGATAACCCAAGACCAGACTAGTACCCTCCTTGGTGTCAAATTGCATCCATGTCTACACCTCCCTTCCATTCCAAAGCCGGAGGGCCAGACCTAAAGTTATGGAGAATGGACCACCAACCTTACCTTTGGTCTCCTGTTGCCACACCTCGGGTTCTATTAAGCTCCTAAATCCCTTTCAACTATGACTGAGCAACATCTCAAACAAAGATGTAGGGTGTGGGCAATCAAGATTCACTTCTTCCCCTGCTCCTACCCTAGGATAAATAAATCCTTTGACATTGAAGATCCATCCAATTCAAGTCAATAAAAAATAATCCCCACCTGCTGCCCTTGAGATTCAAACCATCTCACAAAATAGCCAAGGAGCTGACTCCTTCATCAACCTCACAGGCTACTGTATGGAGACAATGCCAGTCTTCTTCAATTAATTAAGTTCCCTTACTCCATAAAAGCAGCCTGGACTACCTGCTCAATACATTGTACTGCTAGGAGCGATAAATCAGCAAAAGGCTAATGAGGCAACAGGAAAAATTTTGGAGATTGACAAATTCAGCAGTAGACCTTTAGCCTTTCGAAAAGTAGAAAAGGAAAGACAAAGACTTACTTCACATGATGAAGCCCAACTACATCAAAACAGGGTTAGAAAAACAGACAACAGACTTAGAGCTCTTTTCCAAAACATTAAATTCATACCCAATACAACAAAGTTACTAGATAATCTAGACTCAATGTCCAAAGTAAAACATACTGCAAACGTTTTAGCAAAAAATGTAAAGTGTACATCTAACCCTCAAACCAGAGAGGATTTTTCCCAAATAGTAATTGTTAGAAATGGGGTTGGCAGTCAGGATACCCCCTGTCCAAGCAAGGACCCTCACTCTAGTTAGGGTAGTGGAGAAACACACTTAGATAACTCCTGATTACCCCCTAGGTAGCTTGGCACAAGTAGTTAGGCTTATCTCAGAAGCGATGTGTAAAGTATTTGTACCAACATACACAGTAATACACTGAAAACACTACAAAATGGACACCACACCGGTTTAGAAAAATAGGTAATATTTATCTAAATCAAACAAGACCAAAATGACAAAAATCCAACATAAACAAGATAAAATATGAATTTCCAAAAGATTAAGGGGGTCATTCTGACCCCGGCGGGCGGCGGGAGCCGCCCACCTGGAGGGAACCGCCAGAAGACCGTACCGCGGTCAAAAGACCGCGGCGGTCATTCTGGGTTTCCCACTGGGCTGGCGGGCGACCGCCAAAAGGCCGCCCGCCAGCCCAGTGGGAAACAGCCCTCCATGAGGATGCCGGCTCCGAATGGAGCCGGCGGAGTGGAGGATGTGAAACGGGTGCAGTGGCACCCGTCGCGTATTTCAGTGTCTGCAATGCAGACACTGAAATACAAAGTGGGGCCCTCTTACGGGGGCCCCTGCAGTGCCCATGCCATTGGCCCCACGACACCCCTCACCGCGGGCGGAACCACCAGGAACAGGATGGCGGTGAGGGGGTCGGAATCCCCCATGGCGGCGCAGCAACCTGCGCCGCCATGGGGGATTCCCAGGGCAGCGGAAAACCGGTGGGAGACCGCCGGTTTTCCTGTTCTGACCGCGGCCGAACCGCCGCGGTCAGAATGCCCAAGGGAGCACCGCCAGCCTGTTGGCGGTGCTCCCGCGGTCCCCGGCCCTGGCGGTATTTACCGCCAGGGTCGGAATGACCCCCTAAGGGTCTTACTCCATAGAAAACAATGGAAACAATGATTTTGCACAAAGTAGCTGGTTAGCATTAAAAAAAAGCTGCACAGGGGAGTTGATTCCTTCATCGCAAGGGAGGGCGTGCGTAGTTTCTTCTCTGGTCAGGTCGGTTATGCATCGTTTTTCTCCCTCGCAAGAGAGAGATGCATCTATTTCTAGACAGGGCACCTCGAATTCTGGCAGAGTCGGGTTGACTTTGACACCCAGGGACGATGCATGAAAAATCCTGTTGCACAGTGTTAGAAAACCGCGCTGTGTGGGGTATGAGTCGTTATCGGCAGCTGCAAGCGGGTGTTGCACATCGATCTCTCAGCCACGATACAGGAGGAGCGTCTAATGTAACCGCGAGGCCGGAGGCGCGTCATTTATCAGCCGTGTTGCAGATGGTGTGACAAAAATTTCCATGCACAGTGTTCTGTCCATGGATTTTCAGCTCTTGTCTGCCAACTTCACCTTTCAAGGGCCCAGGGACTTTATAGGGTACCACTTGACAGGGTAGGAGTCTCAGCAAAGAGTCCAGATATTAGCAGAGGAAGTCTTTGATGGCCCTGTGACTTCAAAACAGGAGGCACCCTCAGTTCAAGCCCTTGGAGATTCTTCACAAGCAGGAAAACACCCCTTGGTACCCTTTCACAGGCTGAGCAGCAACTGTAGGACAGCCCTACAAAACACATTCACAGGCAGGGGCAGCACTCCTCCTCAGCTCTTCTCCTTGGCAGAGGTTCCTCTTGGTTCCAGAAGTGATCTCATTTTCAGGGGTTTTGTGTCCATTACTTATACCCCTTTCTGCCTTTGAAGTAGGCATACTTCAAAGGAAAGTCTCTGTTGTTCACAAGATCCTGCCTTGCCCAGGGCAGGCCCCAGACACACACAAGGGGGTTGGAGACTGCATTGTGAGAGGGCAGGCACAGCCCATACAGGTGTAAGTGACCACTCCTCCCTCCACTCTAGCACAGATGGCTTATCAGGATATGCATGCTACAGCCCAGCTCCCTTTGTCTCACAGTCTAGAGGGGATTCACAAACAGTCCAACTGTCAAATTGACCCAGACAGACAATCTACAAATAGGAAGAGTCACAGAATGGTTAAAGCAAGAAAATGCCTACTTTCTAAAAGTGGCATTTTCAAACTAACAATCTAAAAATCACTTCACTAAAAGATTTATTTTTAAATTGTGAATTCAGAGACCCCAAACTCCATATTTCTATCTGCTCTCAAAAGGAATCTGCACTTTAATAATATTTAAAGACAGCCCCCAGCTAACCTCAGAGAGATAGGCCTTGCAAAAGTGAAGTCTGAGTTTAGCAGTATTTCACTATTAGAACATATAACACACCTCAGTACATGTCCCACCTCTAACATACACTGCATCCTGCCTATGGGGCTTCCCAGAGCCTACCTTAAGGGCGCCTTACACGTATGAAAAGGGGAGGTTTGGGCCTGGCAAGTGGGTACACCTGCCAAGTCTAATTGGCAGCTTAGAACTGCACACAGATACATTGCATTGGCAGGGTTGAAACATGTTTGCAGGGCTACTAATGTGGGTGGCACAACCAGTGCTGCAGGCCCACTAGTAGCATTTGATTTACAGACACAGGGCACCTCTAGTGCACTTTACTAGGGACTTACTAGTAAATCAGATATGCCAATCATAGATAAGCTAACTACACATACAGTACGTTTTACAAAGGAGCCCTTGCACATTAGCACTGGTTAGCAGTGGTAAAGTGCCCAAAGTATCAAAAACAGAAAAAACACAGTCAAGCTCACATCAATAGCCTGGGTAGCAAGGGCAAAAAGTTAGGGGAGACCACGCCAAGAATGCAAAGTCTAACACGTGTCCCCCCCCCCCAGCTGAAAGTGGGGGGAAACTACCCAACCTCATGGGAGTTCTCATCACTATGATGGAAGAATCTGGTCAGACCATGAACATTAGCGTGTTCTATGCCAGGGCGGTGTTCCTCTGTAAAGTCCCTCCTCTGCCGGGAAATGGACCACCTCAACAGTTTTGGGTTCTCACACACCATCTGCATTAACCACCTGAGGGGCCTGTGGTCTGTCTGAACCCGGAAGTGAGTCCCAAACAAGTAGGGTCTTAGCTTCTTCAGCGCCCAGAAAACAGCAAAAGCTTCCTGCTCTATTGCACTCCACCTACGTTCCCTGGGAAGTAACCTCCTGCTAATGAAGGCTACAGGTTGATCTAGGCCCTCTTCATTTAGCTGTTATAACATTGCTCCTATACCATGCTCTGAAGCATCAGTTTTCACAACAAAGTCCTTGGAGAAATCAGATGCCTTCAGCGCAGGTGCTGTGCACATGGCTGTCTTCAGGGCATCAAAAGCTGTCTGGCAAGACTCTGCCCAGATCACCTTCCTTGGTTGCTTCTTGGAAGTCAACTCATTGAAGGGGCAACAATGGTGCCATACCCTTTGACAAAACATCTGTAATAGCCAATAAGGACTAAAAAGGCCTTCACCTCAGTCTGCCTCTTGGGAGGCTCATAAGCCAGAATGGTGTCAATTTTTGGTTGCAGGGGTGCCACCTGGCTACTTTCTACCTGGTGTCCCAAATACACCACTGAACACTGCCCTATCTGGCACTTACTGGCCTTAACAGGGAGCCCTGTCTTTTGCAGGGCCTCCAACACTCTGCAGAGGTGCTGCAAGTGTTCCTCCCAAGTGGAACTGAACACTGCGATGTCACCCAGGTAGGCTGCACTGAAATCATCCATCTGAAGTATGGCTGGGGCATTTTTCATCCCAAATGGGATCACTTCAAACTGGAAGTGCCATTCTGAGATAGAAAATGCTAATCTTTCCTTGCCCCCTTCAGTTAAGGCAATCTGCCTATACCCAGACGTTAAGTCAAAGATGCTAAGGTATTTGGCAGCTCCCAACCGATCGATGAGCTTGTCAGCTCAGGGAATGGGGTGCACGTCAGTCTTAGTGACCGCATTGAGACCCCGGTAGTCCACACAGAACCCGAGTTCTAGTGTAGCGCCAGGAGCAGCAGCCTTTGGGAACAAAACCACAGGGCTGACCCAAGGACTACTAGAAAACTCAATTACCCCAGAGTTAACATCTTTGATACTTCATCATTGATGCTAGCCCTGACCTTATCAGTCACCCTGTAAACCTTCTGTTTAACAGATGGACTGTCCCCAGTGTCCACATCATATGCACACAAGTGTGTGACCCCTGGGATCAAGGGGAACAGGGAGGCAAACTGACCCAACACTTGGCAACAGTCCATCAGTTGTTCTGGGGTCAGGGAGGGGGAGGGGTTCACACCCACCACAAACCCATCATTCTCTCCAGCAGACAGGAGGTCAGAAAGAGGCTCACTCTCTTCCTCCACCCCATCATCTGTTGCTAGGAGCATGGACAATTCAGTCAGCTCAGAGTGTAGCTTGAGGTGGTTCACATGCTGGACCTTCAAGGGGTTTCTGGGAGCCGACAAGTTCACCAGGTAGGTGACTTCACTCTTGCGTTCACCACTTCAAATGGCCCAGTCAAGCTTGTCCTGGAGCGCCCTAGGCTCCACTGGCGCCATCACCCACACTTTTTGTCCAGGTTGAAACTTGACCAGAGTGGCATTCTGGTCATACCACTGTTTCATGGCTTTCTAGCTGACTTCTAGGTTATTTTGTGCAAGAGCTCTGAAGTGGGCAGTCCGGTTTCTAAAAGCCAGCATGTAACTGAATACATCTCAGGAAGGTTTACTGGGGGCTTTCTCTCCTTCTCCAGACTCAAAGGTCCCCTAACAGGGTGGCCATACAATAACTCAAAATGACTAAATCCAAGCCATTTTTGAGGCACCTCCCTGTAGGCGAAGAGATGGTATGCTAAGAGGACATCCCACTTCCGCCTCAAGGGGTCTGACAGGCCCATAATCATGCCTTTCAAGGTGCAGTTGAACCTATCAACCACACCATTGCTTTGGGGGTAGTAAGAAGTGGTGAACTTATACGTTACCCTACACTCCTGCCATGGAAACTTTATATAACTAGATATGAACTTGGTACCCCTATCAGATACCACTTCCTTGGGGAACTGCATGTGAGCAAAAACCATCATCAATCCACATCCCACCACACAGGAGGTGATTGACCTCAGCGAAATGGCTTCTAGGTACCGGATGGCATGGTCCACCAAGACCAGGATAAACCTGTTGTCCATGGCTGTCTTGGAATCCAGAGGCCCCACAATGGCAATACTAACCCTTTCAAAGGGGTTACTAACCACTGGAAAAGGTTGTAGGGTAGCCTTGCATTTCCCCCCACTCTTGCCACTTGCCTGACAAGTTTGGCAAGACCTACAATGTGCATCTGGGGCCAATGGAAGTGGGTGACAAGCTTGTCAAAGGGCTTGTCCCACCCCAAATGTTCAGCTAAAGGCACATCATGAGCCAGACCCAGTAGGAAGGTTCTGAAGCACTGGGGTACCACCAGCACATGGTCTAACACAGGCTCAGCAACCTTAGGCTCACTATATAGGAGGCTGTCCTCCCAATAGATCAGATGGGTTCATGGCTCAGTGAAGACTGAATTTGGCAGTATTTCAGTTAGGACATGTAACACACACCAGTACATGTCCCACCTTTAACATACACTGTACCCTGCCTATGGGGCTCCCCAGGGCCTACCTCAGGGGTGCCTTACATGTATGAAAAAAGTCTTAGGCCTTGCAAGTGGGTACACTTTCCCAGTCAGATTAACAGTTTAAAAGTGCACACACAGACACTGCAGTGCCAGGTCTGAGCTATCTAATGTTAATGTCACTGCCAGTGCTGCAGGCCCACTAGTAGCATTTGATGTACAGACCCAGGGCACCTCTAGTGCTCTTTACTGGGGACTTACTAGTAAATCAAATATGGCAATCATAGATAACACTGACATTTTACATAGGAGCACTTTAGCACTAGTTAGCAGTGGTAAAGTGCACAGAGTATTAAAAACAGCAGACACAGAGTGCAGCACACATCAACAACCTATGAAGCAGAGGCAAAAGGTTCGGGGAGACCATGCCAAGGATGCCTAACAGTCATCCTTTTAATTTCTGGACATCAAGGGTCTCTGTGAGATGATTTCTACCTTGAACCCGACACCTCACCCAGATGTAGCTCCACATGCCTCGCCAATCAAGAACTGCATAAAGAACTATCTCACTGTACTTTTCAAAATTATGAATTCATTGCTGGCTCAAGGCGCCATTCCAGCAGCTCTTAAAGATGGATAAATCAGACCACTACTTTAGAAATTGAACCTCAACCTGAAAAAAAACCCTGAGAAAACTGAGTGATAAAAATCAGTGGCAACGGAGTGGCTATGTATCTCATCTCTCATGTAATGAACAACAACCTCTTTAACAAAGCACACCTAGGTTTCAAATTAAGCATAGTAAGGAGTCATTCACCCGACATATACTAGATGACATGCTCAAACTTTGAAGGAGAGACATTTTTCTTCTAATGATATTGGAGCTATCTGCAGTGTTTGACACCATCAATCATACATCCATGCTAAATATCTATCTGCAACAGGGGCATTGAAGGTTTGTTCTTAACTTTGTTTCAGTCATTCCGGACAAACAGAATGGACTTCATAATCTTCAGCTCCTTTAAGTAATTTCTGCAGGATCAGTGTGCCCTCAAGTTAAAATATGGTTAACCTCCCCCATGCACCCCTTTAGGCACACTCTTAAGAAAATTTGTCTGCTGAGTGAAATCTTCTTTCAAAATCACTTGGGCCCTCATTACAACCCTGGCGGTCGGTGGTAAAGCAGTGGTAATACCGCCAACAGGTCGGCAGAAAAAAAAGGGAGTCACGACCATGGCGGAAACTGCCAACATAGACAGCCACTTTAACACTACGACCGCCACGGCGGTACAAACAAACAGCACGGCGGTCACCGCCAACAGACAGGCGGAAGACAAAGTACCTCCCACCCTATCACAACCCGGCAATCCGCCACCTTTTCCGGGGTGGAACCAACGCAAACAAAAACACTGCAGAAACAGGACTTGGAAGGGAAAACACTCACCTCTCCACACCCCACGAGGGACCAGGACGCCATGGCACCAGAACTCCAGATACTCCCTGCGATGGTATTCCTGCTCCTCTATCAGCAGCACCAAAGACGCGACGACGACCACGGTGAGTACTGCACCTACAACACAGGGGAGGGAAAAGAGAGTGACACACACATGCAACACGTAACACCCCCACCCCCATCCTCACCAACAACACCATACTCACAAATACATGCAGAAGCATTACATATACTCCCCC
The DNA here is from genome assembly GCF_031143425.1 of Pleurodeles waltl. Classification (NCBI taxonomy): domain Eukaryota; kingdom Metazoa; phylum Chordata; class Amphibia; order Caudata; family Salamandridae; genus Pleurodeles; species Pleurodeles waltl. The sequence goes on from NC_090448.1 coordinate 494,736,299, forward strand.
TTCAATAACGCAAGGACAAAATGAATTGATGTGAACGAATGTAATCAATAAAAATCAGATAGTGAAATTTCAAAATTCAGTAAATACAAATATGTACACCAACTACACAAGTCCGGATATTACTCAAACATCGTCCGTGGATCAGAGTCCCAAAAGGCATGGACGAGGCCCACACATGACACCAGACTTCAAACGGAGAGAACACTGCAGCGACATCAGATCGAAATGAAACAGGCACCTCAGGTGGAGGGTGGGCACTTCAGCCTGATGAAAGCACGACGCCACTGCTGCACGAGGGGACTCCATGCCCATTGATGTATCCTGGGGAATGCAAAGCCACAGTCTCTCAAGTCTCTCCAGTGGGTGGTATGCCCACTGCTTTATCCTTGGGAGTGCAAAGCCACAGTCTCTCAAGTCTCTCCAGTGGGTGGCTTGCCCACTGCTTTATCCTGGGGAGTGCAAAGCCACAGTCTCTCAAGTCTCTCCAGTGGGTGGTTTGTCAACTGCTTTATCCTGGGGAGTGCAAAGCCACAGTCTCTCAAGTCTCTCCAGTGGGTGGTTTGCCCACTGCTTAATCCTGGGGAGTGCAAAGCCACAGTCTCTCAAGTGGATAACAGTCTCCACTGGTTCTGGAATGGGGCATTGTGCCCAGAGTGATTCATCCTGCCAAGGACTGAGGTAGTGGATGCCTTTCTCCACTGGTTCTGGAGGGGGCTTTGTGCCCAGAGTGCTTCATCCTGCCAAGGACTGAGGTAGTGGATGCCTTTCTCCACTGGTTCTGGAGGGGGCTTTTTGCCCAGAGTGCTTCATCCTGCCAAGGACTGAGGTAGTGGATGCCTTTCTCCACTGAAAGTTGTGCATCATGGAAGCTGGCCAGGCTCCTGGAACTGAGCACCAGCCTCGGGCGACTGACCACTGGGGATGGCAGCCGTGTCTGCGGTGGTGCCACAGGCTCAGGATGTTGCGGGGCCGCTGGCGGTGCTTGCGGCTGGGTCATTCGCGGCGGTGCTGGCGGCGGCCTCTGTGGCATCGGGCTGGCAGCGGGCTCTGTGACAGCGGTGCTCGCTGCAGGCTCTGTGGCATCGTGGCTGGCGGTGGGCTCTGTGGTGGTGGTGCTTGTGGCGGCCTCTGTGACATTGTGGCTGGCGGCAGCCTCTGTGGCGGTGGTGCTTCCTGCGGGCTCTGTGACTGCGGTGCTGGTGGCGGGCTCAGTGACTGTGGTGCTGGTGGCGGGCTCAATGACAGCGGTGCTGGTGGCGGGCTCAATGACAGCGGTGCTGGTGCAGCTGGCGGTGCAGGTGGCGGTCTTCTCCGCTGTACAGGTTGGGGTTGGCATGGACTGAAGTTGTGACACTGGTCCAATTGTCGGTGCCACCATGCCCTCTCCTGACCTGCCCTTTTTTTTCTGGCCCTTCCCCACCTTGGATGGTGGGGCTGCTGTCTTGCCACCATCCCCTTTCGTTTTCCCTGAGCCCTTGGTGGCAGGTGTTTTCTGCTTCTCCCTCCGGGATGTGGGCAACTTTTTAACTTTTGCAGGTGGTGGAATGTCCTTGCCCTCGCTCTGTGGTACACTGGTAGCCCTGTTGGTTGGCACACTCCAATAGCCCACATTTGCTGGCACCACTGTGCCTGGTGATGTGGTGGCTGAGGTGCTGGGTTAGGACCTGGAAAGCCTGGCCCTAGGGGAAGTACGGGGGGTGTAGGGAAGAGGTCAATATTAGCCAGGAAACGTGTTTTAGACACACTGGGATGGGTAGATGGAGTGGGTTTGGGAGTGGAGGAAGAGGTAGTGGTTGTAGGAGGTGTACGTTTGCTGAATTTGGGTGAAGGTGCATGGTCTGGAGGCTGTTGTGAGGTGGTTGGCTGTTGGGTGGGTGTCTGCCTGCATTTGTGTACTTTGGGAGGAGGCCTCACAGACACACTGGTAGAGGACACAGGGGATGTGTGAATGGTAATAGGGGTGGTGAGTGCAAGTGAGCGATGTGTGGTGATGGAGGTAGTGGCTGAAGATGTAGTGCATGCAGGTGTGAGTGCAGACGAGACAGGGAGGGAAGAGGAGGACGTGGAGGAGGGGGACACAGTGGAGACAGTGGATGTTGGTATGTCTGCATGGGTATGCTTGTGTGAGTGCCTGTGGGATGTGTGGTGCTTATGTTTGCCTGAGCCACCCTTGTGTGTTGAGGTGTGTGCATGCTGGTCTGATGGTGTGCTTTGGATAGGCTGAGGTACAGGGGATTGGGTCTGGGTGGAGGAGGTTGGAAGGGGGAGGCTGGACACAGGGACAATGGCTGCCATCAGTGCTGAGGCCAGAGCCTGAAATGCTCTCTGTTGGGCTGCCACACCAGAATGAATGCCCTCCAGGTATGCATTTGTTTGTTGCAAATGCCTCTCGACACCCTGGATGGCATTCAGAATGGTTGATTGCCCAACAGTGAGGGATCTCAGGAGGTCAATAGCCTTCTCACTGAGGGCAGCAGGACTGACTGGGGCAGGGGCTGAGGTGCTTGGGGCGAAGGAGATGCCCACCCTGCTGGGTGAGCGGGCACGGGACACACGCTGAGGGGCTGCTGGGAGGGCAGTGCTGGTAGGGGGGGGTGGCGGCTGTACCTGTTGATGCGGGGGCACAGAGGGGCCCGCCACCGCAAGGGAGCTCCCATCAGGGGAGTCACTGTCGCTGGTCTCTGCTCCTGTCCCTACCGTGGAGCTCCCCTCGCCCTCCGTCCCACTCCGTTGTCTCGCCCTCCAGGGCCAAGTGGGATGCAGCTCCCTCCTGCTCCGGTGCCACTGCTCCTCCGCCTGATGATGCTATTTCATACAAGAACAGGGAGATCACAAAAAGGGGGGGAACAGAAGAAAGACATGTTCAGTGCATGCAATACCACTATCGTTGGCGGACACTACAGACACAGCAGCCCTCTGCACTATGCCATGCACTTATAGTTCCTAGATTATTCACAGGGCCATGGGGTACAAGGCCTATGCCCAATTGCTGCAGTCATGGAAGTCACAGGAGCCTGACTAGGTGTAGATGGCTCTTACCACTGGTGGGGTTGGGGTGCCACATAGCCTGCCTCACAAAGCGACTTTGCCTACAAAGCTCGCCCTGGCCTAGGGGAACCCACTGCCCACCTCCCCCACTCAGACACCCCGTAATGCACGCAGAGTCAGATGGATGTGACGGTACTCACCCCCTTGTGGCTGCTGTGATGCCCTCAAGCGCCCATCCTACTCCGGATAGGCCACCGCCAGGATCCGGAACATCAGGGGGGTCATGGTGCGACGGGCACCCCTCCCACGTTGGGAGGCCATCCCCAGCTGGGCCTTCACTGTCTTCTTGCTCCAGCGGCGATTGTCCTCCCATCTTTTCCTGCAGTGGGTGCTCCGTTTGTGGTGGACCCCCAGGGTCCGGACGTCCTTGGCGATGGCACGCCAAACATCCTTCTTCTGGTGGGCGCTGAGCTAGAGGAATAGTACAGGGGAAAAGGAAAAACTTTAACCGTTCGGACCGTCACAGTCATTGGCCCACGTTCGCACCCTTGCCCTGACGCACATACACACACCGTCCGCTCTTGCAGGGCTCAGTCACCCCCTCCCGACGTATCTTCCATCCACAACACTCCAAACAGGCATTGCCCATGCAGCATGCTCACAGTGTACTCACCTGTTCGTAAGGAGGACCGTAGAGTAGCGTATACTGGGGAAGGACCCCGTCCACTAACTTCTCCAACTCCTCCGAATTGAATGCAGGGGCCCTTTCCCCAGACACATCAGCCATCGTCGCTTCCAGACTGAGGTCACAGCAGCACTTGCAGTGTACGTCCTCTCCTGTCGAAGGTCAGGTATCAAGTGAGTGAACAGACAGAAAATGTGCCACCTCCCCCACTCAGACACCCCGTAATGCACGCAGAGTCAGATGGATGTGACGGTACTCACCCCCTTGTGGCTGCTGTGATGCCCTCAAGCGCCCATCCAACTCCGGATAGGCCACCGCCAGGATCCGGAACATCAGGGGGGTCATGGTGCGACGGGCACCCCTCCCACGTTGGGAGGCCATCCCCAGCTGGGCCTTCACTGTCTTCTTGCTCCAGCGGCGAATGTCCTCCCATCTTTTCCTGCAGTGGGTGCTCCGTTTGTGGTGGACCCCCAGGGTCCGGACGTCCTTGGCGATGGCACGCCAAACATCCTTCTTCTGGTGGGCGCTGAGCTAGAGGAATAGTACAGGGGAAAAGGAAAAACTTTAACCGTTCGGACCGTCACAGTCATTGGCCCACGTTCGCACCCTTGCCCTGACGCACATACACACACCGTCCGCTCTTGCAGGGCTCAGTCACCCCCTCCCGACGTATCTTCCATCCACAACACTCCAAACAGGCATTGCCCATGCAGCATGCTCACAGTGTACTCACCTGTTCGTAAGGAGGACCGTAGAGTAGCGTATACTGGGGAAGGACCCCGTCCACTAACTTCTCCAACTCCTCCGAATTGAATGCAGGGGCCCTTTCCCCAGACACATGAGCCATCGTCGCTTCCAGACTGAGGTCACAGCAGCACTTGCAGTGTACGTCCTCTCCTGTCGAAGGTCAGGTATCAAGTGAGTGAACAGACAGAAAATGGCGGTCACGTCCGCGGCGGTGCGTACCGTTACCGGTGGCGTACATCGTCATTGGCTCCTCAGACCCATAGGGTCCAATGTTAACCAATGCAGGATTGCGCTGCGGTCTTTGACCGCCTACCGCAACAGTGTAGAACGCCAGCGCAGTTACATCATATACCCTTGTCCCACCTTACAGGTCAGGCAGCCGCCATTTCAGAGGGCCACATGGCATTAATAATAACTGCGTCACAGCTATCTAGGCCTTGCATACACACAGTAACAGGCACATTGTGGATTGACAAATGTGTGCTAATGACTTTTTGTAATACCTCAGTGTTGGCTGGCTCTCTGCTCGCTGTCCTCGTCCATAGGGCACGTCCGCTGGGGCAGGTGATGAGATGGCGGCATCCTCCGGTGTACAGACTGCTGGTGGACCTGTCGACAATGGAAGAGAGACACGTAATAGTCACCTACAGACTTGATCGTGCAACAATCCTGGAACTGTGTGCCAGTTGGAGCCAGACCTGATGTCAGCCATCCGCCATCCCACAGGAATCCCCCCTCAAGTGCAGGTGCTGTCAGTGCTCCATTTCCTTGCAAGTGGGTCATTTCAAACAACTGTGGCCATTGCATCAGGGATGTCCCAGCCTATGTTTTCCAACGTGTTGTCCAGAGTGTTGTCTGCCCTGCTGAAACACATTCGCAGCTACATCGTGTTCCCTCAGGTGGAAGATTTGCCTACAGTGAAAGGTGACTTCTATGCCCTGGGACATATCCCCAACATCATAGGTGCCATTGATGGGACACATGTGGCCTTGGTACCCCCGCAGGAGTGAACAGGTGTACAGAAACCGGAAGAGCTACCATTCTACAGTATGAATGTGCAGATGGTGTGTTTGGCCGACCAGTACATCTCCCATGTGAATGCCAAGTTTCCTGGATCAGTGCATGACGCTTACATTCTGAGGAATAGCAGCATCCCTTATGTGATGGGGCAACTCCAGAGGCACTGTGTGTGGCTAATATGCGAGGACAAGGACCCTATACCCTGTGAATAGATGTCTGGGGTCGTCCCTAATGGTTAGTGTGTGTCTAACATTTGTCCCTCGAAATTTGCAGGTGACTCTTGGTACCCCAACCTGTCATGGCTACTGACCCCAGTGAGAAATCCCAGGACAAGGGCAGAGGAATGCTACAATGAGGCACATGGGCGAACTAGGAGAGTGATTGAAAGGACCTTCGGCCTCCTGAAGGCCAGGTTCCATTGCCTCCATATGACAGGTGGTTCTCTCTACTACTCACCAAAAAAGGTTTGCCTTATCATCGTGGCCTGCTGTATGCTGCACAACCTGGCTTTGCGATGACAGGTGCCTTTTCTGCAGGAGGATGGTCCAGAAGGTGGTCTTGTGGCAGCTGTGGAGCCTGTGGACAGTGAAGAAGAGGAGGCAGAAGACAAGGATATCGACAACAGAAACAACGTTATCCAGAAATACTTCCAGTGAGACACAGGTAAGAAGATGTCCCTGCCTCACACATCTCATACTATTGTTTGAGCTAGCATAAGTCTGTCACTTTCACGCACTGTATGGACCCTGACAGGTCACTTTGCCTTTCCATATCACAGATGTGGGTCCCACTGTATGACCTCTGCTATATTACCTCATGGACTAGAGCTGTGTTACATCGGTATGTTGACAATACAATTGACATTGCTATATTCCGTAGTTATTGCAAATACACATTTGTGAAAGCACAGACTGACTCCAGATTGTTTTGTGATTCAAGGGTGTTTATTTCAGTGCTAATTAGTGGAGGGGGTTGTAAAATGGGCTGGGGTGATGGTGGAGGAATGTCCATGGCAGAGTCCAGTCTATTTGTTTCACAGTTGCATTGTTCAAAAGGGCCTAGGAAGTGGAGCTATGGCAGTTGATGGTTGGACAGAGTGACAAAGTGGGACAGAAGGATGACATTCAGGGGCATCTCATTTCCTGGTGGGGGCCTTGGCATTGTTCTTTGTCTTTGTCCTGGATCTCAGGGACCGTTTGCGGGGTGGTTCTCCATCCGCAGGGTGTGGGGTGCTGGTGTTGTGGTCCTGTGGCGGTGTCTCCTGTCCACTAGCGCCGGCGGAGGTGGTGGGCTGTTCATCATCCAGGCTAGTGTCAGGGGCCCCTTGTTGTGCCACAGTGTCCCTCCTGGTGTTGACAAGGTCCTTCAGCACCCCTACAATGGTGACCAGGGTGGTGCTGATGGACTTAAGTTCCTCCCTGATCCCCAGATACTGTTCCTCCTGTAGCCGCTGGGTCTCCTGAAAGTTGGCCAGTACCGTTGCCATCGTCTCCGGGGAATGAAGGTATGCTCCCATGATTTTGGAGAGGGCCTTGTGGAGAGTGGGTTTCCTGGGCCTGTCCTCCCCCTGTTGCACAGCAGTCCTTCCAGTTCCCCTGTTTTCCTGTGCCTCTGTCTCCTGAACCGTGTGCCCACTGCCACTGCCACCAGGTCCCTGATTTTCTTGGGGTGGTGGGTTAGCCTGGGTTCCCTGTAGTGGTGGACACACTTCTGATTGATGTGTCCTGGGGACAGAGGGATGGGCCCGCTGGGTGGGTGCTGTGCTGGTGTTTCCTGAGGGGGAGGCTCTGTGGTGGCATGTGCCAGTGTCAGGGGAACTGACTGTCCCGAGGTCCCAGATGGGCCGGGCTGGTCATATTGATCCAGTTGGACGGAGCTGCTGTCATCACTGTGGGCTTCTTCTGTGGGGGGAGTGGACAATGCCGGAACCTCCTGTCCGGTGACGTTGGGTAGGGGGCCTGCAGGGGTGTAAAGGCATGATTATTGCATTTGTGTGTGCCAGCGTGTTCAATGGGTGGGTGACCCTGTACTCCAGTGCTTGCAATCTTGTCTAGGACCTTGTGTGATAATTGGTTTGGGGTCTGGGTGGGTATCTGTAGTGCCCATGCTTTGGTGTTGCATGCAGGGCTTGGTGTTGGGATGGGTGGGTTGTGATGATGGGACTTTTGTGAGGTGTTGGAGTGATGGGGGTGAGGGTGGGGTATGTGGTAACATGCAGGTAGGGTGGGGGATGTAATAGTTAAGATCTGACTTACCAGAGTCCATTCCTCCTGCTACTCCTGCGAGGCCCTCAGAATGCAGTATAGCCAAGACTTGCTCCTCCTATGTTGTTAGTTGTGGGGGAGGAGGTGTCGGTCCGCCGCCAGTCCTCAGTACTGCAATCTGGTGTCTTGAGACCACGAAACGCACCTTCCCCCGTAGGTCGTTCCACCTCTTCCTGATGTCATCCTGTGTTCTTGGATGCTGTCCCACTGCGTTGACCCTGTCTACGATTCTGTGCCATAGCTCCATCTTCTTAGCAATGGAGGTGTGGTGCACCTGTGATCCGAACGAATAGCTGTGGCTCTACCCAGACGATTTCCTCCACCATGACCCTGAGCTCCTCCTCAGAGAACCTGGGGTGTCGTTGAGGTGCCATGATGTGGTGTGGGTGATGTGTGAGGTGGTGTGGGTTGTGATGTGTGAGGGGATGTGTTTGTGTGTGTTGTCTGAGGTGCGTGGATGTTGTGTGTGTGATGGTGTTGTGTGCCTGTGGATGCTCGTGTTGTTTCTGGTGGTGTCTCTTTCTGGGCTTCTTTCTCAATTTCGGTCATAAGGGTTTGTGGGTGATGTGGGTGTGTGTTTTATATTAGATTGGGTGTGTGGGAGTGGTGTGTGTATGTGTATCAGGTATGTGTATTTGGAATTGTCCAATGTGGTTGTGTTTTGTAAATGTGTGTGTATTTTGAGCGCGGAGGTGTGTACCACCAATGGTTTACCGCGGTAGATAGACCACCAGAGTCTAATTTATATCTGGAGAGTCACTTGTGCTAAAAGGAACTGCCCAGCCTAGTGTAATTGGCAAACTACACCACTAAGCTTCAGTCACATGCACCTCATCCTGTGTACTTCCACTTCTTCATTCTTCATTCTTGTGGACATTTAAAAGATCAAGACCTGCTCTGATCGCAGATTCTGTTGTCACAGGCCTATCTCCTTATTTTATTCACTTCACCCAGGGTGTTCTGTCCAGGTTTACTAGTTTACTTCCACGCCTGTATTGGTTGCTAGCTGGGGTCAAGTAGGATTTAGGACAAAAATACGTACCTCATATCTACCAGGTATAGCACAGCGTGTCTGCTTTCCCCAATCACTGCCCATGTCTATACTCACCCTCACACACAAACATCACAACACCCTCAACTGCAGTCCTGAAAACCAAATCCTGATTTAAAATTCACCAACATAAGACTGTGCCACTTCACCCACTTTACTATGCAACAGCATGTGAGCTAGTCGTACCTGAGACAATTTGCATCTCAGACAAGTTGATTATTTTTTCAATTACAGCTTTGAAATGCTCAGATGTGGCTTATATATATGATTCATTTGTCAGTTTTGTGTGTCTATAGTATCACATATACATTTTCTCATAAGTATACTCACCACCATACATTGTTTATTCACTAACACATGTAATAGTCTGTTTTCATGCTTATTACTTACAGTCTATCAGTAGACAACCATGCATCTCACAACTGAAACTAAACCTTCATACAAGATATGTCAAATTTCATAGTGACAGTTACGATCTCTTATGAAATAAACACATTCATAAAGAAGTTAAATGTCACAAGTGGCATACCTACCAGGACAGTGAAGAAAATGATCATATTCCAAGCCACCTCCTCCACTCTCTCAAGAAGAAATACCTTGAAACTCAAGTATTTGTCTCTGCCCTTTATCACATTCTAAACCCAACTGCCCTATGACTGGGGTGACCACCACATGATTTACTATAATACTGATGCTATCTACAATGCCAAACGGAAATCTCTAAGGAAGCAATCAGTAACATCTTCCTAAGCTTCTGTAGAACATAAAAAGCACTGATTTACTTGTTGATTCACAACGCACAATTTTACTCCATGTAGCTAACATACACACGTACCACAAGGAAGAAAAGAAAATTCTATAATAAAACCTACTGTATAGAATTTCTTCAAAAAAGCATTAACAACATAAAAACCTATCACCATTTGCTCTTAGAGATCAACAATGATTATAGTATGTTCTTCAAACTATAAGACAGTACAATAACTACCTCTTGTATCTAACCCCACTACAACATTCCAGTCTCACTAATATTCATACCTCACACCACACATTACACATTTGACAAGGACAACTTTATGAACACTGAATTAAGTACTCCACAATTGTTAAATCTTGCCACAGAGAAGTGTTGCCCAACTCAACATTGTCTTTGGCTCCATCTCATCAGGCACATTCCAATCTAAATAAAAATCAGCCAATTCTTCTGCCTATAAAAAAATACTTTATGTAGACTCTGATTAACTCACCCTATCTACCCTTTTCCCAGCCTAGTCATTGGGTATACCATCTCCATTTGGTTCTCCCTTTTCCTTCCCTATGGCTGTCAGATGTTCATTTAAATTTAGCTCTTCAGGTCTGCCCGCACTCTCAGATATCTTAGAGTTTCAGAGAATTGCATCCTTGCACCCACTTTATTTCCCCTCTTAATGTAATTCCAAAGGACACGTCTGAAGACCCAGGACCTCATGATCCATTGATACGTCATTGATGTCAAACGTTTCCCTAAGGTGTCATCAGCTCCCTAGATTCACCACCTCAAATCCTACCTTAGCTTTATCAATCCCAAATACTTGCCACGTAACTCAGGATTATCCCAACAGAAACAGAAACTGTACTCCTCCATGGTGAATTTACACTAACTCCAGCTCCAATTGAGTTAATATTGCTGAAGTTTTTTCAGTCAAATCTTGTTATTTTATGCACATATATCAATGATAACAATTGTTTCATCATGTTTGCACTTTGAGCAGTGCGGCATTGTGGATTCCACTTTTCAAGATAAAGTAAATGTTATCATAAACTGCATGACCCAGTCTTCTTCATATCTATTTAAATAATGAATGTAGTGAAGATAACCTGATTTAACACATCTTTTCGTATTATTTTTGTTTGTGCTAATTTCCATGGATTTCTTCACATGCATCAGCCATAATAATTTGCAGGAACCATTGCTTTGATTTACATACTTCAGTGATGTCTGCTCATGTGTGTCTGTGTTTGTGTGTGTGTGTGTTTGTGTGTGTGTCTGTATGTGGGCATGTATAGCCCATGCTGTAAGGACCGGTTCGGAGTGTGGAGTTAGAATAGTAAATACACACTTCATTACGGTCAATGGCAAGTCCTCATAAGTATAGGTATGTCATGTTGTGTGTGTGTGTGTATGAAGCAAGACAAAACCGATACACATGGCATTGTTTCAATTGTCATTTTGCAGACTGCTGTACCAGACCCTGATCTTTAAACATACCTGGAGACTCTTTGCCTCTGATGGATATCCTAGGAAAATACACCACCCATACAGTAGATAGGTCTGTCGTGAGCCCATCCAAAGGCTCAGCGTGATTCATAGCAATGTCCCTGGTGAAGTTTATGATGTTTTTGGCAATTCTGATATTTGGATGTTTTGATTCTAGGTCTGTGGCAGACAGAGGAAAATGGTAGAACTTCTGTCTTGCTAGGTCACTTGGTTCTTGGTCTCCGATTTAGTTTTCTCTTTTGTTCTTTCAATGACTTCCTGTTTGTAAACTTCTGGCTGAGGTGACCTTCTCTTACTCTACACCACCTTCCCCCCACAAACACGTTCTGTCTACCCAACCTTTATATTTATTTATCATGTTTATTATACAGCCCTATTTATACAGCTGTATATGTGGCATGCTATCCTGAAAGTATGCTATCGCTGCTACAGACAGCTGGCATGACTTATTGATGTCTATGTTTCTACTTGTATAGGTTGATCATGAACTGTAAAACGTTTCAAGGAAGAATTGTTTAAAAGAAACTAAATGACCATGAAGAGGGTGGCATGGCTAGCTGTCCAAGATGGTGGACGCATAGCGGTGTGGCTCCTGGGCCAGGACCCCTGTAATCTCCACTAGTATGACCGCACGGTGCCATCGACCACACAGAGGCTGTAAAACTCACCCACTACTGCTGGACCCCTGGTAGAGACCGCAATGCCGGCTGCTGCCATTTAGAACGGTTCCGGAGGGTGGCGCTGTCTGGAGCTGCATGACTGCTGGGCCACAGCAGAATGCCAATGCTGCTAGCACAGCATGGCCTAGGACTGCTAAGGCGGCAGGCTGGGCCCCAGCGGGCTTCAGCGATTGCAGGATGGCAAGCCTGGCTGTGTTGATGCCTGGCCCCGCTTTCCTGCCTGAGTGAGGTGTCGGGCTGGCTTGGACCCAGGTGTGACCGGTACCTGTGAGGTTAGTGGAAGCAGGGAGGCTCTTTTGCTGTGCAGGGGCCTGGGAGCCCGCTCCTAACCTCCCCCGTGTCACATCTAGAGGATGCCCTACTTCCTGTCCCCTGCTATGGGGAGAGTTAGGGTACCTCAGGCCTGGGTGCGGATGGCACCCATGGGATGGCAGGTGAGTGAAAGCAGGCGGGCACGTTTAGAACAAGTAAGCCAAGTGGCCTGCTTCTCACCAGCAATAACTGCAAAAGCTCTCCTCCTCTCTGTCTTTTGGCAGAGCGGTTGGTCTGGTAGACTCAGGCCCAGGCGCACTTAGCAACCACAAGGCTGTTGGCAAATGGGAATGGACATGCCCTTCAGGATCAGGTAGCGGGGTGGCCCGCTCCTCGCTTCCCAAGTGACACCTTCGAGCCGTCCTCCTCAAAGTGAATCTGGCACACCAATGAGGCCTTGCAGGGTGGGCCTTTATTAAAAGCGAGCTAGCATTGTGGACAAATGGGGCCTGACAGCCCACTTCATCCTGAAGTAACCCCTCTTCCAACTATATGCCAGCAGGGGCCAACCTTGAATACAAATACGATCTAAATCACTGTGGGCTTTGGGGGTCTGGGCAGTCACATAACCCCACCAACCTACAGTTGGGCTAATAGCGTGAGTTGCATAATGACACATGAAAGTGTCTCTCGCTCGCATGACACAGGCACTACTTCTCTCACTCTTGACTCTGTGTAGACCCCGCCCCAGATGGCTCAATTTTTGGCACATAAGACCTCTGAGCCAATGGATGGTAATACGAGCTGAGTGGGCACCACTTCCACTGCAGTGCCTCTGTACAGCATGTCTAGTACTTACGGTACTGCATGTTTGAGCCCCATATGCCGTAGATCCACTGGAGAATTGTGCTGCAGCACTGTGGGCAAAGCTAAGCAGACACAACTTCAATATCTTGTTGGGAATACATATAGTACAGAGCAGCACCATAGAAACACATTGTTTTGATCCCACCACGACAGGGGATTGACAGCACAAGCGGCAGCCATAATGGAGAGATCCAAAACTAAAAATGGTGGACTGGGCTCCAGTGCTTGCTCCTGCTTGTCTCTTTTGATGTGCTCTTTCTCCCACACACCAGAGATTTATATTCTTCCCACAAAACATGCACCCCACCAAGATAAACTAGATCTCATCCTTCAGGAGATCCAAGACTCACAGCTTGGCATAGAGCAACAAATAGGAGTCATCACCACTGATGTTAACTTGCTCAAAGAGGACCATCGTAAGCTGTCATAGAAAGTCAAAATGAACAAGATGACTAATGTCCCTGTTGCCTGACACAGCGGACCACACAGTGCAAATTACTAAATTGACGCAGCAGGTGGAGCTTCTCCAGGAGCAAGTGGAGGACAGGGAAGGCAGAGCCCACAGAAACAACATCTGCATTGTGGGAGTGGTAGAGGGGACAGAGGGACCTCATGCGACATAATACATAGAAAATTTGCTACAAACTGCAGTGGCCCCTGTTGGACTGTTAAACCTCTTTGTAGTAAGCAGGCCCACTGGGTTCCAATAAAAAAAATCTCAGGCCCACCGCCAAGAACCATAGTGGACAAAATATTAAACTTTAAAGACTGTGTTGTGCTACTACAAGCTGCTCGTGAGGCTGTGGAGCACCAAAGTTCCTCTTTCCAGGATGTAAAATGAAGCTTACAATTGGCTGACTTCTTATATGCTCTCTTTTTTCCAGCAAATCTCAAAATAATGGACAATGAACAAGTCTACTTTTTTGATTCTCCCGATGCAGCATGTGAATGACTGGAACATAATTTCCTGGCAACATGCGGTGCAGATTCAAAGAGACATGGACCTCCAAAACCACAGAGGAGGCCGTGTCATCAACAGCGAGGTGACATGGCCCACAAGGCCAAAAGTGGAACACCTTCCCTGCAGCAAGCCTTGGTGGACCATCTTGAAGCAATCAGCTCAGCATCCAGTCTTCGAACCAAAGTAGTGCTTGACAGCTCCAGCTCATCACACGATAGGGAGTCTGACTCTGATTCAAACGTCAGCATGGCTCTTTTCCCAACCATCACTCCATGGATGGGTAATGACTTATGACAGTATTGGAGTAACAGGTATGTTGACATAAGTAGTGGTTCTCACCAGATACAAATAACTGTTGTTGAAGTTATATATGGCTTGACTTATTTGAATAACTCCAACTGAGACGCTCTGCAGGGACTGTATCAATCTCTGGGTACATGTTGCCCCTCACAAGTAATCTATTATTTCTACATCCGCTGAGACAGTAGTGCACTAATTGACTGGGGGTCCCGGGCTCAGATAGCCCCTTCTTTTCCACACTAAAGTATTGAAATGTTCTTTGTACGGGCTACCCATGGACGCCCCCTGTGCAAAGGCAATAGTTCTTTGTTAACCATAATGTTAAAGTTTGTTATACAGTTTCATCAAATGACAATGCAGAGCTGGACCGAGTATTGGGAAGTTAAGTTTAATTGGTTACTGTAGTCACCCACACTGGGCTAGGTGCTAGGCAAGTCATAGCTCATTTCTTCTACTCCAAGTGCTATGGCAACAGTGTCAAACTCATATAACATTCTCACCTGGAATGTGTGGGATCTAGGTTTGATTCATAAACATCACAGACTACTGGCTTAATTGAACAGGAGGCGTGCACAGATTGTTTATCTGCAAGAAACACATCTCACGTCCATACAGAACCAGAGACTCTGCAAGAAATGGAGACGGCAACTCTTTTACACATTTCACTCAGCCTTTGCATGCTGTGCAGTGATCTGGCTTCAGGCAGGGGTCCCCTTTAAAGCCCAAGACACTCATAATGATACTCAGGAGCAATATGTCTTAGTGAAATGTACACTAGATGGAACACCAATAGTAATCGGCTGCATATATGCACCTAATGTAGATCAGGATAAATATCGGTCCCTCCTAACAACTATACTAGCAGACTGGACACAATGCCCCTGGGTCCTGGGAGGGGACTTAAACGCAGTATTAGATATCTACCTGCACCACTCACACCCTCTTCTGCCTGGTGCAGCTTCTATAAGGCATGTCATATCTTTCCAACAGTGGTCAGGCAGGTTAGTCCCTTGTGGATCCTTGGCGGAATCGCAATGTGGTCTTATGAGAATACGCATATTATTCATACCTACATACACTACACTTCCGCATGGACAAACCATAGCCCCTTGGAAATTACACTACTCTGGGGCCAGGTACCTGTGCCTATACCCACCTGGAAGATGCATCCATCACTCCTAGAGGATGCAGTCTTCCGAGATTCCCTTGCCAACACCATAGATAACTATCTACCAGGAACTCTTGGGTGGTCTCTACACCACTACTGAAGTGGGAGGCATTTAAGGTGGAGATAAGGGACAACTCTATTTATACACAAGTGGGAGCTCGCCAGGAAACCCTGAAAGCACTAGAGTGAGTTGACCAAATATGACCCAGTTGGAACAAGCAGAGGCGAGACGTGAAGTAGACTCGGCACAACTACAAACAGAAAGTACAGCACATGCAGAACACCAGGAACACCTCAGAATAATAGATTACAAAATATACCTGCAAACAACTCACACAGAAGCTAAGTCCAGAACCGTGTTGGCTCAGCTCATCGGACCCACCGAGTCCCCTACCCCTGTCCTATCAATTAACTCCCCAACACTGGGCTATGTGACAACACAGAAGTAAACACTGCCTTTTGAGAATTCTACACAGACCTCTACACCGCCCCTGCATCCCTGCCAGCGGACACTGTATCTTCCTACCTCGATGGGATACAACGTAATACATCATTGAATATACGCCACCTATTCCACATAATGGATGCAGCTAATGAGCGTTATCCGTATGCTGGATGCCTATCATTAGACATTCAGCATGTATTTGACATGCTGAACTGGGATCTTATGCTCATGGTGCTGGCCAGCTACGGCATACTGGTAACTTACATCAAGTAGGTGAAAGTTCTGTACTCAGAGCCAAGGGTGAGACCAAAACAGGATCACATATTTCAGAGCCCTAACATATCTCTTGAGGAACCCGACAGGACTGTCCCGTAACCCCTACTGTTTGGACTGGCTATTGAGTTCATTGCACAGTTGCTGCACCAGGAGGAGGTGGACCAGGGAATTCCTATCCTCTCCTATCATTACATGCTGTCTCTCTCTATGCAAATAACACAATTCTATACTTCAGAGACTCGCTTATGAATCTCACTGGCACAGCCAGAGCACTCTCTGAATGTGGTCGTCTATCAGGCCTGCAGATCAACGCTGCCAACTCCTGAAATAAATAGGCTTCACAACAGCTCAGATCCGCTGTGGTCATTTACATAGATACTATGTCTGGGAACAACAGCTCCCCAAACTACTCAGTTACTACTGTGAGTGGTGCTGACACACTGAGGGATGGCCCTACTCTATATCCATACACCTACCCCATATGCACCGAATGTACCACTGCGTGGGCTCCCAACTGCCCAGGGGACACCAACGGCATGGTTATTAAGTGTGTGGGAACAGGAGGAGATTTCCACACTGTTCTTGAATGGGATATTAATGACGCAGGCTGACTTTATACATACAAACGGATTGCCTGACACCCTATTTTTAATACACGCGAGCATCCTCCATTATATCAGGCAATACTGGCCACCAGATGGAAGGGAGCCCAATACATTTGAGTTCTTGCAGGCACTACATTTGATGAGACATGGCAGGGATTTGATACACTGGTTGTATTGTGGACTACAAGCACACTTGGGGAGCCCTCTGAAGACCTTACAAACTAAATGGGAGACAGATTTATCCCTCGACTTCACAGACAAGGATGGGGCTTCCTTTTGGAATCCCCCAAAAAGCGTCAAGCAACTCTAGATTCAAGTGTATCCAGTTCTCCATACTACGCAGAGCGTATCTTACCCAGCACAGAATCAACAAAATGTTTCCTAGTGCCGCAGCGGAATGTCTCCACTGCCACAAGACAGATTCGGATTTTCCTGCATATGCTATGAAGTTGTCCAGCACTGTCCACATTCTGGCCACAAGTCGCAGAGTCACTCCCTGACCTCACTGGGCATGCCTATTGGCAGACGCCAGACTACTGGATTCTGGGCCTATACCCCTGACACCAGAAAACCAAAGTAACAGCACGCTTCATAGACCTGGCCCTCCTACTGACCAAGCAACTGATAACGAGGTGCTGGAAGTCCCCGATATCAGCCCTGGTGGCACACTGGCATGAGGAGGTAGCTAAACTGGGGTTAGCAGAGAGTGCAGCTTTGCACAGGGAAGAACATGGGGACGTACGGTAAAAACCCATCTCCTTGGAGTGGGATATATTATTGGATCAGTTTAAAGGGCAAACAGATAAAAAAAAAACATCACGTTACCTTAATATGTGTGGTAAAAGGTGCTTTCACCCCACCCCGCTCCTTATGGGTACCACCTAACTGCAACACAAAGGCTCAGTTGTTTAGCAGTTTTAGTCTAGACCCACACCGTCTTCCACATCTGAAATGATATTATGTGTAATCTTTGTGAACTGAAGCCGTCATGTGTACGGTTTTGCAAAACTCCATTGGCTTAGCCTCACTTTAAATTAGTGACTCGGAATAGTTGTAGGGACTTTCGAAGGTGGAGGGAGGGAAGAGTGGGTATTGCTAGTTGATGCAATATGTCTCATATTATCGGTGACTCCTTGTATTTTCAAATGTGGATGCAGCTATATTTCCTGAATACACTGTAAAACAATGGTCTCCTACTGTGTCACAAAGTTGTATGATGACTGCTGTCTTCTGAAAGGCAAAAAAAGATGAAGTATTTATTGCAGTTTTTTTAAAATTTGAAGCATCAAGGGTAGGTTTTTAGGATTGGGACAATTCCCTTTGAAGTGCCACATTGAACCACTGCATTTCTCATACATAAATTCACGAAGTAAATTAAATTGTAAAAACAAATGTACACTTACTTTTATCAAATTATGTATTGTGCCCGATCTACAGGGGTTTCAAGTTGTTTTAGGTAGGAAACTTAGGGCCAGATGTAGCAAAGGGGTTTTTCCCATTCTGTGTCAATGGGAAAATGTGTTCGTACATATGGCCCTTAATTCGCCAGTGGAGGGTTTTAAACATAATGGAGTGTTCCCTAAGACTTCTGGGGAATCAGTGATGCCTGCATTAATTGTTCTATTGGACACATTTGTTTGGATGAGTCTGTTATTGTTTGCACCATACCCTCTCTTATTTTTTCAAAATCCTTTGGGAGGAATAAATGGCTAGAACACAATTTGCCAGATTTCAGAGGATAGCAGTCTGAAAAGAACCTAAGAGTATGTTACTTTCCCAATACTTCTGCTGGCTTTGATGATGGCTTTTTGATTTTATCCAGTGGGCATGGCTACTTATGTTTGGGTTACCTATTAGCTTGTTTCATCTTACTTTAACCAAGCAGCTTTATAAATCCAGTTTTGTGATCGTTGGAAGGAATAAGAATTGTAATAATCTTACTGCGAGCGCAGGTGTTTTAATAAAAGATTTTTAACGAGTGTTCATGTACTCTGAATAAAGGGTTTGTGTAGAAAATATAATAATGAGGAAAAATAATGCATGCATTTGAAAATGTGATTACGATGAGTGGCCGCCAATGTTCATGAAGTGTACATATTAATAGACTAATGCTGTGAAATGTTGAATATATGTTTGACTAATGTAGTAGTATGTCATATTAAAGGTTATGCATTATGTCCTAGCTTTATTAATTGTAGGCCTTAACTTAGTGAATGTCTTGGCCGATTAATGGCTGTCCTACAGAGTTGAACTGTGATTTTCCATTTTACATTATTTAAATGTGCTCACAACTGAAGGTTCTCATGAGAACTGACTGCTAGAAGATGCTGTTCTTGCTAATATAACATTTTGTGTGTAATGCGTGTGAGACTGACTTTCTCAGGAGGAGAACAATGGCGATACTGACTGGAGTAGAATATGCAACAATATTGTTACTTGACAAGCCGGATGATGAGGACAGTGGAGGACATCCCATCAATGACATGTGAACAGAGTAATCGTAAAATGTATAGATTTGGAGTTTTAGTTTTATTGGACAAAGTGTGAACATGCAATTAATTAACCAATGGGGATTTGAGACATAGCTTTACTAGTTTTGATTTAACGACACTGCACAGCGAGAAGACAGGTTAATTCTTGTCCATTTTGCATCCTGACAAGAGACATGCTTAACTTTAATGCTTAAAGACTTTGCGTTTTCTGAACTTTGGTGCTGACTCCTAATGCCTTGCTGATCGACTGATGTCCTGAGGACGAAGACTGACTCTGCTTGCTGATCCACACTGAGGATAGGTATAATGAATTAGACGTTGACTATTATGTATATTTCCTTTTCCTCTCTAGGTACCAACTGCACTGTTTTGATAGACCCATAGTTATATGTTTTTCCAAATTGGTATTACTAAATTGTTTTGCATGAAGCCCAACATGCTGATGTTAATCTGGTGTTAGTTAAGGATCCTCACTGATGAAATTATGCTAAGAGGGAATAATGCTTAGTTCATTCTCTGCTGAATTCGAATGTATGTAATCACTCTGACACAGTTGACTTTGCTAGTAATTTGCACTGTAACCTTAGAATGTGTTGTAGTTCAAGCTTTGATTATATTACGTTTCTTTCACCCCTTTGGATACCTAGTATTGTTTCTGTATGTGTTTCATTTGATATTGAGATTAATCTACATGACTTTAGCATTGTTAATATAGGGAAATAAATATTCTAACCTTTACTAAATGGTCTGGTTATTCATGAATGAAAGGTCATGGTGCGTGGCAAATACTGACTCTATTGATTATCACTGGTATTGATTATTGATTTGCCTGTACTGGAGCTATGGTAAGAACATCTTAATTGCAAGTCAAAAGGTTCATCGACCTATTTGCGTCCCCTTGTAAGTTTACTTATAAAGGTCAGATGCGCTAACATTACTCAATGATTAAGAAAGGAAACTGAAAGCTCCATGATTAGAGTAGTTACTATTGTCTTATTTTATGAGTATACAACATACATAAGACTCAAGTTGAGTTTTGGTTAAGAACGGGCAATATATTTTGTATTCGTATTTTGTCTACTGAAGACATTATTGAATATGCACACTTGGAATAAGTACACAGTAACTTCTGAATGATCATATCAGATAGAAGGGTTCATTACCACATCTGAAAGAGTCATTATTTATTTGCCAAATGTATCTTCTAGAGGTTTGCTTTTATTGTGGGTAGGTCCTTCATTAAACACATCAAGCGAATTCTGGTGATAACAGGTGCCATAATGTGTTACTCTCATAGCTCTGTGTTAGATGTTGGAATTGGTTTTGTGATGCTTCCTTCATGTGGGAATTGTAACAGATTTCATAAGTGTATTTTATAAAGATTTGTAATGTTCAGCGGTGACCGCCGCATAACTCAAGGGGAGGGGCGGGAGGGACGGAGACAAGGTATGAATAATAAAAAAAACACACTTACCTTGCCTATGCCCCTGCCACCTCGTGCTCCTCTTCTTCTGGTGTCCCAGCATTCACTGCTTGGACACCAGCATAGGCCACCCAGCAATCCTGCCACTGCTTTTATGTAAAACCTTGCATGGAAGCAATACCAGGATTGATCTGAGTGGCTGTGATTGCCGCTCAGACATAGCCCTGCGGTCTGTGCAGTTTCTCCAGCCTAGTTGTTAAACACAGCCGGGCTGGAGGAACCTAAGTGTGCATGTGTGTTTGGCCGGCCTCAGACGGCCGGCCAAGCACACATGCGCACTTAGGTGCACTCTCCCCCCCTCCTCCCGTGACCCAGCCCCGCCCCTCACTTCACTATTGACTGTGCCAGAAGCAGAAAAATAAAACAATACTAAACTTTTGTTTTATTTTTCTGCGTCTGGCACTGTCAGTGAGGGGATGCTCCTTCACCATTGGGAAGGAGCCGCCCCTGGTAAGGCTTTCAAATCTCATCAAGCATGTTTAGTGTGCATGTGCAAGCCTAATAGTGGGTAAGAAGATTTGCATAGTCTTTTTCTATGTTCATTGAGCTGCTTCACAAACGTGTTGCAAATGATGGTATTTTTGCTAGCATAAATGAAAGCTTGTGTTGCATTTTGCATATTTCATCAAGTAAAGTCATAAATGTACTTTATTAAGTCATGTGATGAAATGAAATTTACTAGCTATCCACTAAATGAATTTAATTGGTGATACTCCCTTGGATCATTAACTTCCATTGTATCAAATACTTTCTATGCAAGGTTGTGCTGCAAAATCCTAAATCCATCTATCTTATTAAAATCATGTAATTAATATAGAGTGCTCAGTGTGTGAACCTTATTTATAATCATTGGCATTTTGGCCCTAATTTACAGGGTTTTGGTGTACGGCAGCACAGCCATTCACCTTGCTACTCTGCCCTATGCCAAAGTGAAAGGGCAGGATAGCACCGTATTTATGCAATACAGTGAATTCCTGTTCTTTCCCTTTGCGCAGGCACCTTTGCACCCTATGCAAGGGTGCCTGTTTTGTCAGCAGGATTGGTTTTGTGCAAGAAGTGGCACCTAAAATGCCTCTTCCTGTCTGTGTTGTTGGCAGGATTGTTTCTGTGCTGGAAGGAGCACCTAAGATGCCCCTCCTTCCCTGGAGAGGCGCAACAAGGAGACATTTCTCCTTGCCGTGCCTCCTAAGGGAAGGCTTAGCATTTTGATACATTCCTAGGTTTACCAATGTTGGCAAATGTGGGAATGCACCAAAATACATAGGTGGGTACGTGGGAACACCCATGCTCCACCCATGGGACACCTTCCTGGGGGAATCTAACGCAAGGCAGTTATTTGTGCTACCTTGTGTTACTCCAGATTTATCAAGCCAATCAGCACCACACAAGATGGCCATGTGTGGCTTGATAAATCTCACTAAGGTTTTGCATCACCCTGGCACCCACTTGCATGGTGCAAGGGTGACACAAAACCCTTGATAACTATGTCCTTAAGTGCTTTACTCAGAATTAAAAGATTTTGAGCAGATGCTGTGACTTGAACCTAGTTGACCAGTTCCAAACGGCAGATGTGGCTGTTACACCACATCCCCTTACCTAACAAATGCAGTCTACTGCTTGTGTATTAGTCTTCAAACTGTTCATCAGGGCCACTGGGGACTGTTAGGTATGTCAAAGGTGGGATGAGACTCTAGGCAAGTGAAACAATCTGTCCCTGTGCAATGCAGGCACATGTCATGCTGAAAAACTGTGCTAGTGTTTAGTAAAAGAAAACAGACAGCTCTGCAACACTTTTATGGCTGTAAGGTATTCGTTTGGGCATCCCAAATAACCTCCAAGGAGCCTCATGCTTGGATCACATTATGGGAATATTAAGGTTGAAAGTGAATAACTTTTTGGTAATTAGTATTTCTGTGTGATTTTAAAAGAGATAATTAACAATATATGCAGTGTTCAAAAAGGGAAATATGTTCTTGCTTGCAAGTGGCCCCATTTCTGTTGCAACACCTTCAGTGAGTCTTCGTATTTCTTAGACTTTTCATCCTTGGTGTGGTCTCTCCTAACTTTTTGCCTCTGTTTCCCAGGTTGTTGATGTGAGCTGGACTCTGTTTTTGCTGTTTTTGTTACTCTGGGCACTTTACCACTGCTATCCAGCGCTAAAGTGCAAGTGATCCTATGTAAAAATGAATGTGTAATTGGATTTCCATGATTTTGCATATATTTGATTTACTGGTAAGTCCCTAGTATAGTGCGCTAGAGGTTCCCAGGGCCTGTAAATCAAATGCTACTAGTGGGCCTGCAGCACGGGTTGTGCAACCCACCTTAGTAGCCCTGTAAACATGGCTCAGACCTGCCACTGTAGTGTCTGTGTGTGCAGATTTTAACTGCCAATTCGACTTTGCAAGTGTACCCACTTGCCAGGCCTAAACCTTCCCTTTTCTTACATGTAAGACACCTCCAAGGTACGCCCTTGGTAGCACCATGGGCAGGGTGCAGTGTATGTTTAAGGTAGGACATATACTAATGTGTTTTTGATATGTCCTGACAGTGAAATACTGCCAAATTCGGTTTTCACTGCTGCAAGGCCTATCTCTCTCATAGGTTAACATTGGGGCTACCTTTAAAAATTATTAAAGCGTAGATTGCCTTTCGGAGCAGATAGACATGTGGAGTTTGGGGTCTCTGAGCTCACAATTTAAAAATACATCTTTTAGTAAAGTTGGTTATGAGATTGTGTGTTTGAAAATGCCACTCTTAGAAAGTGGGAATTTTCTTGCTTAAACCATTCTGTGACTCTGCCTGGTTGTGGATTTCCTGTCTGGGTCAGTTTGACAGTTGGGCTGTTTGCACCTCTCTCCAGACAGTGACACAAAGGATGCTGGGGTGTAGCCTGCATTTCCTGATGAGCCATCTGTGCTAGGAGTGAGGGGAGGAGTGGTCACTTACACCTGAAAGGCTGTGCCTGCCCTCACACAATGCAGTCCCCTACCCCCTGGTGAGTGTCAGGGGTCTGGCTTGGGCAAGGCAGGATTTCACAAATAAAAGAGACTTTCCTTTGAAGTAGGCCAACTTCAAAGGCCAAAATGGGTATAAGAAGAGCACCCCAAACCACAGACTTTAGTTCACTTCTAGACATCAAGAGGAACCTCTGCCTGGAGAAGAGCTGAAGAGCTGAGGAGAAGTGCTGCTCTGCCTGTTACTGTGCCTTGTTGAGCTGTCCTGCAGTTGCTGCTTCTGCCTGTGCAAGGGGACAAAGACTGGACTTTGCTGTGCATTCCTGCTTGTGAAGAAATCTCCGAGGGCTTGTCCTGAGCTTGCCTCCTGTTGTTGATGTCTCAGGGAAATCAAAGACCTCCTGCCAGCACCTGGACTCTCTGCTGAGACTTCTGCCCTGTAAACTGGTGCCCTATCCAGTTCCTGAGGCCTTGACAGGTGAGGCTGGCAGACCAAGACTGAAAATCCATGCACAGACCGCTGTGCAGGGAAAATATTGATGCACCTTCCGAAATGAGGCTGACAAACGACGCGCTGCCGGCTTCGCAGCAGAAATCGACGCTCCACCGGCATCGCGGCTGGAAGATCGATGCACGCAGCTGGAGAAACAACGTGGCACACCCACTGATGGAGGCTGATAACGTTGCAACCCACATTGAGTGGTTTTCCTGATACCGTGCCACAGGATTTTCGTTGCAAACCTTGCTGGGCGTGGAAAAATTATGCAATGCCTGCCCGCACCCGAGTGCTTGCCCGGATCGACACATAGCTCTCCTGCGGAGAGCAATAACGCTGCACGCCGACCCGACCGGAGAAGGAGAAACATCGCACAGTCTCGCTTGAGGGTGAGAAATCGACGCATCGCTAAGCTTTTTCGATACACACTCGCCCGTGCGTGTTATTTTGATGCTACCCAGGTACTTTTCAACACTAACAGTGTTTTTACTGTTAAGTATGGGATTTAAGACTCTTTTTGCATTTTGATTAATAACTTGACTTGTGTATGGTGGATTTTTGTCGTTTTGGTCTTGTTTTGTTTAGTAAAATTTTCCTATTTTTCTAAACCTGTGTTGTGTCATTTTGCAGTGTTTTTACTGAGTTACTGTGTGCGTTGGTACAAATACTTTACACTGAGACTCTGAAGTTAAGCCTGCATGCTTGTGCCAAGCTACCTAGGGGGTTAGCGAGGGTTAACTGATGGTAATTCTCCTTTACTCTGACTAGAGTGAGGGTCCTTTCTAGGACAGGGGTAACCTGACTGACAACCGAAGACCCCATTTCTAGTAGTATTTTTGCCAACAACATGTTTAGGGGCATATTTAAGAAAAGTGTTTTCCTTCGCCCCTTAGCGCCCCCCTACCTCCACCATTTAACATGCAGCGCACCATGGCACATGGTATGGGGCAACAGAGTCAGAATTTATGACGCTATTGATGTACTGTTGAGACGGGCCCACTCACCTGAAAAGCAGGATGTCTGCAGGGGCGATGGTATGCCCCCGACCTCCTGGAACACCACTCAGCACTTCCTGGTGGACACAGAAACCACGGCAGGTGTCCCAAAAGGAAAGGGGGAGTGGAAGAGAAAGAGAGAAAACACTGCCACGTCTTGCCGGTCCAGCCAGGCACCCTGTATCTTCGGGGAGTAGGTCATTGTTGACAGAGTGATAGTAGAGTTAGTGCACTCAACTTCCTTGAAACTGAATCTCTCTTTCTGATATGGGCACAGGAGCGGTAGAAGAAGACCAGGATGCTCCAGCACTCTACTTGGATAATAATAACTGTTGGCACAATTACTAACACTGCATTGCCAAAAACCCAAACTGAGTACCATAACAATAAGTACTGCAACACTAGGAATGCCTGGTGTCAGCTGGTACAGAATTGAAGAAAAGAATTGCCTCAAAAGTCCTGAATATGAGGATGACAGCAGGGGCTGGACTGCCAAGTCAGATGCTGAGATCAGGAAGCAAAACAAAGTCAAGCAGGGAGGCATGCTTCACTCTGCTATTTATAGCCAATCAGGAAAGCAGTTGAGATGAGTCACCACGCCCAATTAGAAGCACAAGTCTACAGCTGCTCACATTAGCAAACAAGCATTGGTAAAACAAGCATTGATAAAAAACAATTGTGGAGCACAGCACATCATATTTACTTCAAAACATGAAGATTTAACCAAGAACAGAGATATGATTTAACCCTAATCCCTGGGGATGCTGACAGATAACGCAGGAGGCACCTTGGGGATTCCTGACATGTACTGTTTGGTATTAGTGCCAACATTTTGACGCTAATGTGATGCAAGGAGGCACTAGGCCCTCTTAAATCTGGCCTTTAGTTTTTATATTTGTAATTCTGCTTTTAACATTGTAAGGCCTCATCTAGGAGGCCCTAGCGGCACACTGCGCCACTGGAGCACCATTTGTTTTTATGCTCTGGTGGCACAGTGTGCCAGCCCATATTTACAAGGCCATGCAAAGCCACCTTGTGTAGCTTTTCATGGCCTTCTAAATATGGACCCCTCCCACGCATAATACCGCGTGCAAGGGGTGTTACATGGGTGTCCCATGGGAACCTATGGATGTTGCTTGAGGTGTTCCCATGCAAAGCCCATGGAACCTGAAGGAATCTGAAGCATTCCCAGATTTACAAGTCTGGAACTGCGTCAGATTCCTACGCCACATCAGGGGTTGCATAAGAATAATGGAGCAGGGAGAAAACACCTCTTGTGGCTGTTTTTGTGCAGAAAGGTGTCCCTTCCTGCACTAAAACAATCATCGTCACAATGCAGGCACCTTTGCACCATGATGCAAGGCTATCTACATTGGCACTAGGCAGCAATTTGTATCCCAGCGCAGGGAGAGAGAACAGAAATGCGCTGAATCTTGTAAGATATGGTACATTTGTGACCTTTCCTGGTGGAATGAGGCCCTGTAAGTATGGCTGAGAACTGTACGTATAGGCTGGAAAATCTTAGCTTACAAAATATTTTTGGCGAAAAACACAGGACTGGCTGAATGTGTCACACATGATATGGTGCTAATTTCTAGGAGTGGGCGATAAATTCCACTTCACCGGCTAAGTTGAATTTTGGATAGTCCGTGTTACACTTGTAACACCGAGTTCCAGTCAAATTCTGCCAACGGCTGCGTGGCAGCGTTATTTCTCATGCATGGCTCACCAACAGTAAGTTGGTGACAGCGAGTGAGAATTTGCATTCCCTAGTGCAATTTTCAAGTGCTAGGGCAGCACCCAGTGAGATTTTATCACCGTGAATTGTCACTGGCAGTCATGGCCATTTGCTGTGAGAAAGCTACTGCTCAAGTAGGAAATCTACTCGAGTGGCAGCAAAATCAACTTGAGCAGCAGTGTGCTCTGGTGAGTCAAGTGGTGCCTTTTGCACTGATTTTCAGCCTGAAATGAGCTCCTGGTGCAAAAAATCAGCACAATGTGCTGATTGCTGCCCGTTTGCAGAGGTCCACGGAATCTCACAGAGTTTTCATGTAATGCCGTAGAACTCTGTGGAGTGAAATTCTGTGAGTTCCGCCCAACCCTACTAATTTCTAGTTGGATATGATAATATGAAAAAATGCAGAATATTAATGTATTTAAAAGAATTATTAGAAACCCTCTAAATTCCCTCACACATTAACCTGCTTTGCTTACGATTAATTTTTAACTGCGCACGTGATTTAAAAAAAAAAAAAGTAATAGATTAATGCCATTACAGAGATTGTTGCTTTTGGACAATTCTTTTATTATGCACCTCCTCCAACAACTGCACTCCAAATGTGTGGCTTGTTTGTTGTTTTCCACTACATACATTTTTTGTAATACAATGAAAAACAGCAGTGCATATCAGCTTTGCCTCTAGCTTTTGGCGGGGGTATCAAGCCCCAGAGAAATTCTTTAATTTGCTTGCAGGATTTAAAATTTTGCAGAATAATTGTAACATTAGCCCATTGTGGGTCCTCTCCCACATTGATGGTAACAGTGATCCTCATGTTGGTCTCTGAAAATCACAGTAATTTCTGTTAAAGCTACCAATCATTCATCACCCATTGTGCTACAAACATCAGATCACATGTTTTCATAACTCCCAGCATTTAAAAAATATTGTAGTAATGTACAAATATGTCTTTTGTAGAATTCTGGACTTTGAGCTGTCAAATTTTTAGGCTTGTAATTTTCATTCCAAATGTATAATGTTCCCCTTTCCTTAAAGCTTAGATGTATTAATTTAGTGTGTTTATTTATTTAAAGATTATATACCATGCTCCGATGAGTAAAAGATGCTATTGAGTAAGCACAGGGGACAAGTCAACACGCAGAATCGAAAGTTAGAAGTAAACGCTTTGAGAAGAGAAAAGGAGAAGAGGTGATTCAGGGTCCAAAGGGTTGGAGGAAGAGGTGGGTTTTTGGTTTCTTTTGTAAATAATGGTAACATCACACAGATGCAGTGAAATTAGTTTCAAATGGAGTAGCCTTGATGGTACAAAAGCCTTCCCTCATTCTGTTTTAGGCTTAATGGGAGTAATTAGAGAAGACTCTGGGGAGGTCTTCCTTAGGCATTTTGTCAGATTGTTTGAGATGAATAAGTTGAACAGTTAGTTTGAAACTAGGGCAGTACAAAGCACTGTGCCCAGCATTGTTATGTATTTATTGCTTGCAAAGCTCCTGATCTGCAGCAATTGAACCACCTAAGTGGGAAACAATTCTTCTCTCCTGGTGTCACATCATGTACAACAAATATGTCTTCTATCTGACTTGCTCATAAAAGAGAAACCATTTGATTAAGCCTTCTGAATAAGTTTTGATGCTATAGTTAGGATTTGCTTGTCACAACCACCCTCTACCATCCTACTGATTGCTTCCATCCTACTAAACGCCTGCAATATCACCAAATGGTATGTTTTCTAAGTCTTAACTTACCAGCAAATTAATTGTCTCACAAGTCAGTTACTCAGGCCTTTCCCACCTTGGACTCCCTCTGCATTGGTGCCGCCTTGAAAGTTTGAAAGCATTGTTGAATTTACAA
Organism: Pleurodeles waltl; assembly: GCF_031143425.1. Lineage (NCBI taxonomy): Eukaryota > Metazoa > Chordata > Amphibia > Caudata > Salamandridae > Pleurodeles > Pleurodeles waltl. The sequence goes on from NC_090448.1 coordinate 494,764,871, forward strand.
TAAATCATTCTGTATTCAAAAGCGTACTTTGAACAACAACTTGTATTTGTGTCTGTACTAGGCCTGAGTGAAGTTTGCGGAGTTCCGCATAGCAGAACTCCGTGAAGGGCTGAAAAACGTCTGCTGCACTGTGCGGAGTGCCACGAACGTAGGATTTTGGGTAAGTTGCATTGTTCACGCTGATTTTCAGTGCCAGGCGTTTCTAACAGGCAGTACAATCAGCGAGAATGGCATCACGCAGAGTGCGAGATGGTGCCAATTTTCTTCTGCCACTTGAGTAGATTTTCTACTCTAGAAGCCACTTCCTCATCTTCTTGCCATCTCTGTGCTGCCTTGTAGTGACCGACCCCAAGCATGCTACGAGGTAAGTGTGCTTACCAGTAATGCAGGAAGGAAGCGGCCTGAAATTAGTATATCACTGATTGCCCCTTCTTATCACTAACCCCCTACTCATACAGCTTAACCCACTAACCTTACACACATCACTCAAGGCTTACACCACTTACTCACACACAACTCACAGTTTACACAACTGATATTCCACATACACTCGCACAGCCTGACATTACACATACCACGTAGACAGTTAACACAAGGTCATCCTGTAAACCATACGGCCTACATCCCTGTATCATGCAGACTACTTACACAGACTGCACTACTCACACATCTTACAAAATTCACACTGCTCACTTCACTCAAACAGCTTACACCACTAACATCAAGCACCCCATTCAATCAGCGTACACTTCTAACCTAACTTACACAATACATATCACTCAAGCAACCTGCATCACTGACATCATGCATACCCTTACACAGCTTACACTACTGACCACAGGCACCACGTGCATAACTTAGAACACTGACATCAATCACACCACTCACACCACTCATACATGCATCATCTAGTGCATAAAGCACACCACTCTTTATTTTAGTCACACAGCTTACACAGTTTATATCACTCACATTAATCAAGTAGGTTACATCAATGACATCAAGCATATTGCTTTCACAACGTATGCACTAATATCACGCACACCATTCACACAGCATACACCTTTGACATCATGTACACCACTTACACCACTACTACCAAGTGCACCACTCACACAACATACACCAACCACAGAGCTACACATATCAATTATCTATGCATTGAGCCACCCATTCATCCATCCATTCACCTACTCCTCCACACAACTTCACACAAAAACTTGCCAATTATGAAAGACACACCTTCACTTATAAATTAGCTGTCAGTGCTTCTAGTAACTGTATCCCTTTTGACGTGTGCTACACAACTTTTCTTATTACAAATAGATATTAATGTTGGTAATAACCTTGAGGGAAATAAATTATTTATTGTAAATGCATCCATTAGACTGATACCTTTATGAGTTTGTTGCTATAAAATGAGGCTTCCTCAGATTTTATATCCGAGTTCAGCCCATTCGGTGAAATGAAATGCTTCTTCTGGCTCTGCAATGCATTTCGCTGTCACTGGTCTTTTGACAGCCTGCAGGAGCGTGTACTGTGTCATACATTCTTTAGTAAAGTCAAGCAACATTTTCCTGCAGCGATGCAAATTCGGGATTTTTCACACAGTTCCCAACTGCCTCCAGAGAATAACTGCCACCAAATCTGGCTAACAAAAGATGACAGCTATGTGATATTAATCTCGCACGAAATTCGAGAGGCTCTTGTCTGCCTTTTTGCATCAAATCCGTTGCAAGTCTTAAGGGGGCTTCTGTTGAAATTGTTTCAATCAATTCGCATATGCTCACGGTTAAAAGGAATGGCATTGACAAGCTAAGCCTAACTTGGCTTGTCACTCCAAAAAATTTGCAGTTTTACAGAAGAATGTACAGCTGTGCCTATATTTTAGCGAATACCACGAGCTTCCAGTAATCAAATAAGAGCGATTTAAGAAGCCCTAGTGCCACCTTAGGACCACCACAGCGTAATTTATTTGACACTAGGGCGGCGCTAAAATGACATTTTACATGCGCCATATTTACAAAGTGGTGCAATGCATTCATTGCGCTACTTTGTAAACCCTTATGCTTGTGCCAGACTTAATGTATGCAAGAGCGGTGGTCCCCCATTAGGGGTGCCGAAAAAAAGAGCGCAAGGAAATATAAGAGATTTCCTTGAGTCATTTTATTAAACACTTTTTACGCCTGCTCAGAGCAGGTGTTAAAAGGGGGCATGCCATTGAATACAAAGAGCCCCTATGTACTATACAGGAGTAGTGCCAAACTTTTGATGCTACTCCTGCAGAGTACATCAGTAGCGTCAGGAATTATGACCCTATTGCCCCCTACCCTGCGCCAAGGTGCGCCATATTTTAAATACGGCACACACATGGTGGTGGTAGGAGGATGCTAAATCAGCCCTAAGTGTTTCTCTGATTTCTCAATTATAACTGCCTCAGAGGATGATGTGCCACTTATTGCACTCATTATGTATGGATGAGATATGTATGAGATATGGTATGAAATGGGTAATGTGGGCAATTGCCCATGGCCCGCACCTACTAATGGGACTCCTGGGAGGTGATTTGCCTCTGTATCACCACCATTGCTATAGCTCAGCGTCTCCCGCTCTGTTGGCATATAACTATCACAAAATCTGTATCCCTCTGCAAATCTAAAAGATTTGAGGGCACCAGCCAAGCCATATTTTGGCTATTTGTGTGTTACCCCTTTTGTTGATAATTCAATACTGTTTGGTATTTTGCAAGCTTGTATTAGCAGAAAATGAACAATACAATTAAAGGTTGCCATGAACTGGACACCCCCAAAATACGTCTTGCTCAGGGGTGCAAAAATCCTTGAAATGGCGCTGACTGATACCTCAGATTTAAGAAATCGAAAAATGCGATATTTGGGGTCTATTGCTAGTTGAGCCCACAAAAATAGGTGTAAATTACAGATTTTGGTTGTTTCTGCACTAAAACTTGCATTTACCAGTATTTACAGTGCCCTTTTTCAGATACATTTCGGCATCTTTGACTTGCCCCAATATAACCAGGGAAAGTCTGAAACTGCACCACTTCTAGGTGTGACACACGCTTGTGTGTAGGGATTATTGATTAATGAGGATCTCATAATCGAGGCCTCAGTATTGAAAGTACTGTAGCATTTGCAGAGTTCTTCATACCACTGGTGTGGCCTGCCTCATAGCGCTGTCCTGGGAAGCCTTGCAGGAGCCTACACTGCTTGCTGAATGAGGTAGAGTGTAAGAGTTTATAGTGTGGCCAATCTCGGGAGGGTTGTGTGTTGGGTGCTCAGTCTGGGTGACTGCAAGCTTGTAGCTGCATATGGTGTTGCTTAGTAAAATGGCAGAAGGTAGTTGTAGTAACATAACAGGCATATTTTTAGAGTGCACATTTACACCAAAAGCGGTATGTTGGCGCTATCCAGTTCAACGGTATTGAAAGATAACATGTATATTGCTATCCAGCTCGATGGTACTCATTTGTGACGACGTCAGGCGCATAAAATGCTGAGTGGAACCACCATGATTTAAACAGGTGACTATGGTGGTCATTACAACTTTGGCGGTCAGTGTTAAAGCGGCGGTAAGACCGCCAACAGGCCGGTGGGAAAAAAATTGGAATTATGACCGTGGCGGGAACCGCCAACAAAGACAGCCACTTTTACACTCTGACCGCCATGGCGGTACAGACAAACAGCTTGACGGTCACCGCCAACAGACAGGCGGAAGACAAAGTAACGCCCACAGTATCACAACCTACCAATCCGCCACCTTTTCCGGGGTGGATTCACCGCGGATAAAAACACAGCGGAAACAGGACTTCGAAGGGAAAACGCTCACCTCAACACACCCCACGAGGAATCCGGATGCCATGGAACCAGAGCTGCACATCCTGCCAGCCCTCATCTTCTTGTTCCTCTACCAGGAGCACGAACGCCGGCAGCGAAGACCACGGTGAGTACTGCACCTACGACACAGGGGAGGGGGGAGGGAAAAAACAGGGACACACACATGCAACACCCCCACCCCAACCCTCACCCACTACAACACACACACTAATACATATTTATACATTATAGTTACACCCTCCAACCCCCCCCCCCGGAAGAATGCAAAGACAAAAGGAAATTAGTGTAACCATTGTAATATATTAAAATCAAGTATGCAAAAATATATATGTACACCATAAACAAAATATACACCAACCTTAGTAGTCCAGGTAGTGCTCCAATGAAGTCCGTGGAACACTGGGCCCACACGGTATGGACGAGGCCCACACAAGATCCCCGACCATGATGGAGAGAACACTGCAGGGGCATCAGAGAGCAAGAAAACAGGCACCTCAGAGGGAGAGAAAGGGGGGGCACCTCAGCCGGTTGAGTGCACAACACCAAATCCATGAGAGGGCCACATGCCCACTGTTCAATCCTGGGGAGTGCAAAGCCACAGTCTCTCAAGTCTCTACAGTGGGTGGGTTGCCCACTGCCATATACTGGGAAGTGCAAAGCCACAGTCTCTCAAGTCTCTACAGTGGGTGGGTTGCCCACTGCCATATCCTGGGGTGTGCAAAGCCACAGTCTCTCAAGTCTCTACAGTGGGTGGGTTGCCCACTGCCATATCCTGGGGAGTGCAAAGCCACAGTCTCTCAAGTCTCTACATTGGGTGGGTTGCCCACTGCCATATCCTGGGGAGTGCAAAGCCACAGTCTCTCAAGTCTCTACAGTGGGTGGGTTGCCCACTGCCATATCCTGGGGAGTGCAAAGCCACAGTCTCTCAAGTCTCTACAGTGGGTGGGTTGCCCACTGCCATATCCTGGGGAGTGCAAAGCCACAGTCTCTCCAGTCTCTACAGTGGGTGGGTTGCCCACTGCCATATCCTGGGGAGTGCAAAGCCACAGTCTCTCCAGTCTCTACAGTGGGTGGGTTGCCCACTGTTCAATCCTGGGGAGTGCAAAGCCACAGTCTCTCAAGTGGATGTATCTCTCCACTGGTTCTGGAGGGGGGCTTGTGCCCAGAGTGCTTCATCCTGCTAAGGACCGAGGTAGTGGATGCCTTTCTCCACTGGTTCTGGAGGGGGCATGGTGCCCAGAGTGCTTCATCCTGTTTGTGACAGACTCAGTAGCGTCAGTGCCCTTGGCGCTCATGGGCCAGCGGTGCTTGGAGCGGCAGTGCCCTGTTCAGCGGTGCTTGGAGCGGCGGTGCCCTGTTCAGCGGTGCTTGGAGCGGCGGTGCCCTGTTCAGCGGTGCTTGAGGCGGCGGGCTCCATTGCAGTGACTCAGCTGTTGGGGGTCCTCTCTGTCCCAGCGGGGCTTGTGCTGGCGGTCCTCTCTGTCCCAGCGGGGATGATAGCGGTGGCCTCCTGGCCAGCGGGGATGATGGTGGTGGCCTCCTGGGCAGCGGGGATGATGGATGTAGCCTCCTGGCCAGCGGGGATGATGGCAGTGGCCTCTTGGGCAGCGGGATGATGGCGGTCTCCTCTGCCTTGCTGCTCTTCCCAGACTTTCCTGGTTTCTTGTGGCCCTTCCCCACCTTGGAAGGTGTCGCAGCTGACTCCACACTCCCACCGGGACCCCTGGGAGCGGCTTTGGTGGCTGGAGTCTTCCCCCTCTCCCGCCGGGCACTGGCCAACTTTTGATGCTTGACAGGTGGGTACTGTCCGTGCTGTGAGGGAGGAGGGAGACGAGGAGGAGGGGGACACAGTGGAGGCAGTGGATGTTGGTGTGTCTGCATGTGTGTGATGCTTGCGTGAGTGCCTGTGGGATGTGTGGTGCTTATGTTTGCCATAGCTTCCCTTGTGTGTTGACGTGTGTGCATGCTGGTCTGAAGGTGTGCTTGGGATAGGCTGGGGTACAGGGGATTGGGTCTGGGTGGAGGAAGTTGGAGGGGGGAGGCTAGAGACAGGGACAATGGCTGCCATCAGTGGGGAGGCCGAGGGGCTGCTGGGAGGGCGGTGCTGGTAGGGGGGGTGGCGGCCGTACCTGTAGATGGGGGGGCACAGATGTTGCCGCCACCACAAGGGAGCTCCCATCAGAGGACGAGTCCGTGTCGCTGGTGTCAGCTCCTGTCCCCTCCGTGGAGCTCCCCTCTCCCTCCGTCCCACTGGTGAAGTCCGAGTCCGTGGTGTGGCCCTCCATGGCCATGTGGGATGCAGCCCCCTCGTGCTCCGGTGCCACTGCTCCTCCGCTTGATGATGCTAATGCACACAAGAACAGGGAGACCACAAAAAGGGGGGGACGACAGAAGAAAGACATGTTGAGTGCATGCATTACCGCTACCGTTGGGGGACACGACAGACACAGAAGCCCCCTGCACTACGCCGCGCTCTTGGGCTCCACTGTTCAATCCCTGGGAAATGACCTACTAGGCTATGCATGACATATGCACACATGGATGACACAGGGGCATGACTAGGTGTACTTGCCACTCTACAGAGGTGGGGTGGGGTGCCACATGGCCTGCCTTACGGAGGGACCTTGCCTATTAAACTTGTCCTGGCCCAGGGAAACCCACAGCCAACCTCCCCCACCCAGACCCCTCCACTGTGCGCAAAATCAGCTGGATGAGAGTGTACTCACCCCCTTGTGGCTGCTGTGATGCCCTCAAGCGCCCATCCAACTCCGGATACACCACCGCCAGGATCCTGAACATCAGGGGGGTCATGATGTGACGGGCACCCCTCCCACGTTGGGAGGCCATTCCCAGCTGAGCCTCCGCCGTCTTCTTGCTCCAGCGGTGAATGTCCTCCCATCTTTTCCGGCAGTGGGTGCTCCGTCTGTGGTAGACCCCCAGGGTCCAGACGTCCTTGGCGATGGCACGCCAAATATCTTTTTTCTGGTGGGCGCTGACCTACATGATTTGTACAGGGGGAAGAGAAACGTATTAACAACTGCACCGTCACAGTCATTGGCCCCCATCCCTACCCTTGCCATGTGGCACATGCACTCACCATTGTTTTCATGCACGCCGCAATCTCCCCCCCACTTCTTACATCCACCCCACTCCACACAGGCATAGCCCATACAGCATGCTCCCAGTGTACTTACCTGTTTGCCTGGAGGACCGTAGAGTAGTGTGTACTTGGGGAGGACCCCGTCCACGAGTTTCTCCAACTCTTCCGATGTGAAGGCAGGGACCTTTTCCCCAGACACTCAAGCCATTGTCTCTTCCAGACCGAGGTCACAGCAGCACTTGCAGTGTAGGTCCTCTCCTGTCGAAGATCAGGTATCGAGTGATTGAACAGATAGAAAATGGCGGTCACGTCCGCTGTGGTGCGTACCGTCACCGCCGGCGTACATCGTCTTTGACCGCCTACTGCGACGGTGTACAACGCCAGCGCAGTTACCTCACATCCCATTTTCCCACTTTAGAGGTCAGGCAGCCGCCATTTCAGGGGCCCACATGGCTTCATTTTTAACTGCATCACACATACCTAGGCCTAGACTCAACACACATACAGGCCACTTTTTGGATTATGATTCGTGTTCTGTGTAAGCTGTGGGTGCGTACCTCTGATTTGGTTGACTCTGTGCTTGCTGTTGTCCTTCATAGGCACCGTCCGCTGGGACATGTGAGAAGAAGGCGGCATCCTCGGTGTACCGACTGCTGGTGGACCTGTCGAGAATGGAGGAAAGACATGTGATCATCACATACAGGCTTGACCGTGCCACAATCCAGGAACTGTGTACCCAGCTAGAGCCAGACCTGATGTCAGCTATCCGCCATCCCACAGGAATCCCCCCACTAGTGCAGGTGCTGTCAGTGCTCCATTTCCTTGCAAGTGGGTAATTTCAAACAACTTAGGCCATTGCATCAGGGATGTCCCAGCCTATGTTTTCCAACGTGTTGTCCAGAGTGTTGTCTGCCCTGCTGAAACACATGCGGAGCTACATCGTTTTCCCTCAGGTTGAGGATTTGCCTACAGTGAAAGGTGATTTCTATGCCCTGGGACATATCCCCAACATCATAGGTGCCATTGATGGGACACATGTGGCTTTGGTCCCCCCCCTGCAGGAGTGAACAGGTGTACAGAAACCGGAAGAGTTATCATTCGATGAATGTACAGATGGTATGTTTGGCAGACCAGTACATCTCCCACGTTAATGCCAAGTTCCCTGGCTCAGTGCATGACGCCTACATCCTGAGGAATAGCAGCATCCCTTATGTGATGGGTCAACTCCAGAGGCACAGTGTGTGGCTATAAGGTGAGCACCTGGAAGCAAGACAGTGGGAATGGTTGTCTGGGTCTGGGGTTATCCCTACAGGTTAGTGTTTGTCTAACTGTTGTCCCTTGCCATTTGCAGGTGACTCTGGTTACCCCAACCTGTCATGGCTACTGACCCCAGTGAGGATTCCCAGGACAAGGGCAGAGGAACGCTACAATGAGGCCCATGGGCGAACACAGCGGATAATCGAGCGGACCTTCGGCCTCCTGAAGGCCAGGTTCAGGTGCCTCCATATGATAGGTGGATCCCTATTCTACTCACCAAAGAAGGTGTGCCAGATCATCGTGGCCTGCTGTATGCTTCACAACTTAGCTTTGCGACGACAGGTGCCTTTTCTGCAGGAGGATTGTCCAGGTGGTGGTGTTGTTGCAGCTGTGGAGCCTGTGGACAGTGAAGACGAGGAAGCAGAAGAAGAAGACATGGACACAGGGACTCAGTGATCCTACAATATTTCCAGTGAGACACAGGTAAGAATACAAAACCTGTCTACTACATGTACTTTAACACTACTACCTCTCTACTGTCTGTCATTTTCACCCAGTGTATGGTCACTGAGTTGTCACATTCCCTTGCGATTTCACAGATGTGGGTCCCACTGTGTGACATCTGCTTTGATTCCTCATGGACTAGAGCTGTGTGACATAGGTATGTTGACATTACAATTGAAAGAGCTTTTTGCCACAGTAACTGCTAATACACTATTCCGAAATCACAGACTGACTCCAGATTGTTTTGTGCTTCAAGGGTGTTTAATGTAGTGCTCAATATTGGAGTGGGTTGCAAAATGGTGAGGGGTGATGGTGGAGGAATGTCCATGGCAGAGTCCAGTCTATTAGTCTCACAGGTGCATTGCCCAAATGGGCATAGGAAGTGGAGCTGGGACAGTTTAAGGATGGACAGGGTGACAAAGTGGGACAGAAGGATGACATTCAGGGAGGTCTCATTTCTTGGCAGGGTCTTGGCATTGTTCTCTGTCTTTGTCCTGGATCTCAGTGACCGTTTGCGGAGTGGTTCTCCCTCTGCAGGGGGTGGGGTGCTGGTGTGGTGGTCCTGTGGCAGTGCCTCCTGTCCACTAGTGCCGGCGGAGGTGGTGGGCAGTTCATCGTCCAGGCTAGTGTCAGGGGCCCCTTGTTGTGCCACAGTGTCCCTCCTGGTGTTGAGTACTTCCTTCAGCACCCCTACGATGGTGCCCAGGGTGGAATTGATGGCTCTGAGTTCCTCCCTGAAGCCCAAATACTGTTCCTCCTGCAGGCGCTGGGTCTCCTGAAACTTGGCCAGTACCGTTGCCTTCGTCTCCTGGGATTCGTGGTAGGTTCCCATGATGTTGGAGAGGGCCTCGTGGAGAGTGGGTTCCCTTGGCCTGTCCTCCCCCTGTCGCACAGCAGCCCTCCCAGTTCCCCCGTGTTCCTGGGGCTCCGTCCCCTGTACCGTGTGCCCACTGCTACTGCCCCCAGGTCCCTGTTGTTGTTGGGGTGGTGGGTTAGCCTGGGTTCCCTGTAGTGGTGGACACACTGCTGATTGATGTGTCCTGGGGACAGAGGTATGGGCCCGCTGGGTGGGTGCTGTGCTGGTGTTTCCAGAAGGGGGAAGCTCTGTAGTGGCCTGTGACTGTGGGATGGGAACCGACTGTCCTGAGGTCCCCGATGGGCCGGGCTGATCATCTAGATCCAGTTGGACAGAGGTGCTGTCATCACTGTGGGCCTCTTCTGTTGGTGGTGTGGACATGTGTGGACCCTCCTGTCCGGTGACGTTGGGTAGGGGTCCTGCAGGGGTATAAAAGGATGTTTAATACATCTGTGTGTGCAATGGGTGGGTGACCGTGTACCCCAGTGCTTGCATTACTGTGTGGGACCTTGTGTGATGATGGTTTAGGGGGGTGTATGGATTTGTGCAGTGGGCATGCTTTGGTGATGGGTGTCCATGCTTTGGTGTTGCATGCAGGGCTTGGTGTTGGGATGTGTGGTTTGTGATGTTGGGACATTTGTGAGGAGTTGGAGTGATGGGGGTGAGGGTGAGGTGTAATAGTTAAGATTTGACTTACCAGAGTCCATTCCTCCAGCTAGTCCTGTGAGGCTCCCAGGATGCAGAATCGCCAAGACCTGCTCCTCCCATGTTGTTAGTTGTGGGGGAGGAGGTGGGGGTCCGCCGCCAGTCCGCTGAACCGCAAGGTGGTGTCTTGATACCACGGAACGCACCTTCCCCGTAGGTCGTTCCACCTCTTCCTGATGTCATCCTGATTTCTTGGGTGCTGTCCCACTGCGTTTACCCTGTCCACTATTCTTCGCCATAGCTCCATCTTCCTTGCAATGGAGGTCTGCTGCACCTGTGATCCGAATAGCTGTGGCTCTACCCGGACGATTTCCTCCACCATGACCCTGAGCTCATCCTCCGAGAACCTGGGGTGTCTTTGCCGTGCCCTGGGGTGGTGTGGGTGATGTGTGGGGTGGTGTGTGTGGTGATAAGTGTGCTGATATGTAGAGGGGTGTTGTGTGAGGTGCGTGGAAGTTATGTGGGTGATAGTGTTGTGTGCCTGTGGATGCTAGTATTGTTGATGGTGGTGTCTCTCTCTGTGCTTCTTTCTCTATTGTGGTCGTAGGGGTTTGTGGGTGATGTGGGTGTGTGTTTTATATTGTATTGGGTGTGTGGGAGTGGTGTGTGTATGTGTATCAGGTGTGTGTTTTTTTAATTGTCCAATGTTGTTGTGTTTTGTATGTGTGTGTGTATTTTGAGCGCTGCGTGGATTCGTGTGTCGTTATAGTGTGGGCGTATTTCTGTTGGCGTGACGGTGGAGGTTTTGTTTTTGCCAGTTTATCACTGACCTTTGGTGTGGCGGACTTGTGTGGGTGTCTGAATATTGGCAGATTCCGTGCTGTGGGTCATAATGGCTGTGGCGGATTTCCGCAGGCGCGGTGGTGTGTTGGCGGTCTTCTGCATGGCGGTAAGCGGCTTTTACAGCCAATGTAGTAATGACCGCCTATATGATCTAAGATGATGTGTGGAGCAGATGCACTTGTTCACAGGGCAACCAGACCCCACTACGGTATACAGTAGCAGCTCTATGATTCTGTTACTGAATATAGGAGCTCACGGAGCAACTCAGCTACACAGCATTAATCTTACGTTAGGCCGTTTCTGTGTTAAAGTACATCCTATAATTGCAGCGCTACTGCATTGACATTATGACTGGCTTATTTCCCCTCCCCCTTCCTTTCAGGAGTTACCAGTTAGCACCAGTGCCGATGCTTAAAACAGCTTAAACAGCAGTTTGATAGCATATAATTATACAGATCCATCTGCCATTTCTCCACACAACAATAATTCTGCACAAACACTGTTATTTGATCTTGCAAGTGCCTTCCCAGGCTCCGCTAGGCAACGGTTCTGCTTTATAAAAATACATGATTTGTATCCAGAGAATTTCAACTTGTAATTTACAATTAACTAAAACAGAAAGGTCAGGAGGCGGTAGGGCAATGATGAACACATTGTTAAATAGATAGATACGTATTGATAAAAACTGCCCTGCCCAACTAGTCCGCAGATTCCCGCCCTCTGTAAACAAATATTGTACTACTTTCTAGCTCAGTTTTTGCTCTCACTAATTTTATACTCCTTTGTCTGCCCAGGGCCCTTTTAACTTTATTACTAATTTCTCCCCCCGACTTTTCTCTCCCACAAAACTTGCAACTTCGCCTTATGTCGAGAACCAGAACTCGGCTATGACTTTACCTCCTTCACTTCGCCTACAAACGGGAATTGCCATGCTAGCCACCTCTTCCTACCAGAAGTAAATACGCACATAAATATAACCTACTCACTTCATCTAATATATTACAATTTCCAAGTCATTAAGGCCCGTATTTATACTTTTTGACGCTAAACTGCGCTAACGCAGTTTAGCGTAAAAAAATGTTGCGCCGGCTAACGCCATTCTGAAGCGCCATGCGGGCGCCGTATTTATTGAATGGCGTTAGCCGGCGCAAGCAGACCGGCGCTGCCTGGTGTGCGTGGAAAAAAAACACGTACACCAGGCAGCGCCGGAGTTGGGAAAAATGGCGCTAGGGCGTCTTAAAAATGGTGCAAGTCAGGTTGACGCAAAAAATCGCCTCCACCCGATTTGCGCCATTTTTAACGACGCCCAGACGCCATTTACATGACTCCTGTCTTAGTAAAGACAGGAGTCATGCCCCCTTGCCCAATGGCCATGCCCAGGGGACTTATGTCCCCTGGGCATTGTCATTGGGCATTGAGGCATGTAGGGGGGCACAAATCAGGCCCCCCTATGCCAAAAAAAAAAATAAAAAAAAAATTATACTTACCTGAACTTACCTGAATGTCCCTGGGGTGGGTCACTCCATCCTTGGGTGTCCTCCTGGGGTGGGCAAGGGTGGCAGAGGGGGTCCCTGGGGGCATGGGAGGGCAGCTGTGGGCTCATTTTGACCCCACAGGTCCCTCAACGCCTGCCCTGACCCAGGCGCCAAAATCCGGCGCAAATGCAGGGTTTTTTGCCCCGCCCACTCCCGGGCGTCATTTTTGCCCAGGAGTATAAATACGACGCATTTGCGGCGCAGTCATTTTTTTAGACGGGAATGCCTACCTTGCATCTCATTAACGCAAGGAAGGCGTTCACGCAAAAAAATGACGCTCTTTCCTCATACTTTGGCGCTAGACGCGTCTAACGGCAAAGTATAAATATGGCGTTAGTTTTGCGCTGAATTTGCGTCGAAAAAAACGACGCTAATTCGGCGCAAACGGAGTATAAATATGCCCCTTAGGGCCGTATTTATACTTTTTGACGCTAAACTGCGCTAACGCAGTTTAGAGTCAAAAAAGTTTGCGCCGGCTAACGGCATTCTGAAGCACCATGCGGGCGCCGTATTTATTGAATGGCGTTAGCCGGCGCAAGCAGACCGGCGCTGCCTGGTGTGCGTGGAAAAAAACCACGTACACCAGGCAGCGCCGGCGTTGGGAAAAATGGCGCAAGGGCGTCTTAAAAATGGTGCAAGTCAGGTTGACGCAAAAAATCGCCTCCACCCGATTTGCGCCATTTTTACCGACGCACAGAAGCCATTTACATGACTCCTGTCTTAGTAAAGACAGGAGTCATGCCCCCTTGCCCAATGGCCATGCCCAGGGGACTTATGTCCCCTGGGCATGGTCATTGGGCATTGAGGCATGTAGGGGGGCACAAATCAGGCCCCCCTATGCCAAAAAAATATATAAAAAAAAAAAAATTATACTTACCTGAACTTACCTGAATGTCCCTGGGGTGGGTCCCTCCATCCTTGGGTGTCCTCCTGGGGTGGGCAAGGGTGGCAGGGGGGGTCCCTGGGGGCATGGGAGGGCAGCTGTGGGCTCATTTTGAGCCCACAGGTCCCTTAACGCCTGCCCTGACCCAGGCGCTAAAATCCGGCGCAAATGCAGGGTTTTTTGCCCCGCCCACTCCCGGGCTTCATTTTTGCCCAGGAGTATAAATACGACGCATTTGCGGCGCAGTCATTTTTTTAGACGGGAACGCCTACCTTGCATCTCATTAACGCAAGGAAGGCGTTCACGCAAAAAAATGACGCTCTTTCCTCATACTTTGGCGCTAGACGCGTCTTACGCCAAAGTATAAATATGGCGTTAGTTTTGCGCTGAATTTGCGTCGAAAAAAACGACGCTAATTCGGCGCAAACGGAGTATAAATATGCCCCTTAGGCCCGTATTTATACTTTTTGATGCTAAACTGCGCTAACGCAGTTTAGCGTCAAAAAAGTTTGCGCCGGCTAACGCCATTCTGAAGCACCATGCGGGCGCCGTATTTATTGAATGGCGTTAGCCGGCGCAAGCAGACCGGCGCTGCCTGGTGTGCGTGGAAAAAAACCACGTACACCAGGCAGCGCCGGCGTTGGGAAAAATGGCGCAAGGGCGTCTTAAAAATGGTGCAAGTCAGGTTGACGCAAAAAATCGCCTCCACCCGATTTGCGCCATTTTTACCGACGCCCAGACGCCATTTACATGACTCCTGTCTTAGTAAAGACAGGAGTCATGCCCCCTTGCCCAATGGCCATGCCCAGGGGACTTATGTCCCCTGGGCATGGTCATTGGGCATTGAGGCATGTAGGGGGGCACAAATCAGGCCCCCCTATGCCAAAAAAATACATAAAAAAAAAAAAATTATACTTACCTGAACTTACCTGAATGTCCCTGGGGTGGGTCCCTCCATCCTTGGGTGTCCTCCTGGGGTGGGCAAGGGTGGCAGGGGGGGTCCCTGGGGGCATGGGAGGGCAGCTGTGGGCTCATTTTGAGCCCACAGGTCCCTTAACGCCTGCCCTGACCCAGGCGCTAAAATCCGGCGCAAATGCGGGGTTTTTTGCCCCGCCCACTCCCGGGCTTCATTTTTGCCCAGGAGTATAAATACGACGCATTTGCGGCGCAGTAATTTTTTTAGACGGGAACGCCTACCTTGCATCTCATTAACGCAAGGAAGGCGTTCACGCAAAAAAATGACGCTCTTTCCTCATACTTTGGCGCTAGACGCGTCTAACGCCAAAGTATAAATATGGCGTTAGTTTTGCGCTGAATTTGCGTCGAAAAAAACGACGCTAATTCGGCGCAAACGGAGTATAAATATGCCCCTTAGGCCCGTATTTATACTTTTTGACGCTAAACTGCGCTAACGCAGTTTAGCGTCAAAAAAGTTTGCGCCGGCTAACGCCATTCTGAAGCACCATGCGGGCGCCGTATTTATTGAATGGCGTTAGCCGGCGCAAGCAGACCGGCGCTGCCTGGTGTGCGTGGAAAAAAACCACGTACACCAGGCAGCGCCGGCGTTGGGAAAAATGGCGCAAGGGCGTCTTAAAAATGGTGCAAGTCAGGTTGACGCAAAAAATCGCCTCCACCCGATTTGCGCCATTTTTACCGACGCCCAGACGCCATTTACATGACTCCTGTCTTAGTAAAGACAGGAGTCATGCCCCCTTGCCCAATGGCCATGCCCAGGGGACTTATGTCCCCTGGGCATGGTCATTGGGCATTGAGGCATGTAGGGGGGCACAAATCAGGCCCCCCTATGCCAAAAATATATATAAAAAAAAAAAAATTATACTTACCTGAACTTACCTGAATGTCCCTGGGGTGGGTCCCTCCATCCTTGGGTGTCCTCCTGGGGTGGGCAAGGGTGGCAGGGGGGGTCCCTGGGGGCATGGGAGGGCAGCTGTGGGCTCATTTTGAGCCCACAGGTCCCTTAACGCCTGCCCTGACCCAGGCGCTAAAATCCGGCGCAAATGCGGGGTTTTTTGCCCGCCCACTCCCGGGCTTCATTTTTGCCCGGGAGTATAAATACGACGCATTTGCGGCGCAGTCATTTTTTTAGACGGGAACGCCTACCTTGCATCTCATTAACGCAAGGAAGGCGTTCACTCAAAAAAATGACTCTCTTTCCTCATACTTTGGCGCTAGATGCGTCTAACGCCAAAGTATAAATATGGCGTTGGTTTTGCGCCGAATTTGCGTCGAAAAAAATGACGCTAATTTGGCGCAAACGGAGTATAAATATGCCCCTTAATATCTGCATTCTATCACCTTCCTCCTTTCTCTGCAACTGCCAGATAACAGAGAGTAAAGTCCGTATGACCTCTAAATATCATTGCTAGTTTAAAGCTTGCACTTTTTTGGTAGTGACCTTCTGTAATCCCTCCTATCCAAATTTTTCCTTTGATGGCCCCTAGATCTAGGCGCAGGGGATATCTTTGCCATGTCCAGGATCCAGAATATTGAAGCATCATCATTGGCATTATGGCCATGGGGGATGTACTGACCATACTGGCGAGGACTGCCCGGGACCTGCCTGAGGGGATCAGAAACTTTACCTCTCATATGTGTAGGTGTGTCTGCCCCTTCCAAGGAAGGGCAGATTGTGCTTTCCACAGATACTGACAGTGCAGCTGCCAATTTTTTTATGCAGTGGTAACATCTTTTTTGGATTGTAATGCCTCTCCCAATGCTCGCCTACAATGCAGTTTCTCAGAGACTCTGTCATGTAGGTTAAAATCTCTGTATTATCAGAATAAAAGTGGCACCAAGATTCTTCTCCAGCTTGATGGTCTACAAAATGGTTGTATGGCAGAATATGAAGAACAAATATCGCCATAGAAAAATATTGTGACTAGAATATCTGCTGCCCCAATATTGTGATGATAAGTACATAAAGACAGAAGCACTAACTTACGATAACTATGTATATGTGGAGTTAAGTTACAATATAGATAAATATATCTTCATGGCACATAGACATGGAGCTAAGCATAATACATCTTTAATTTACCTATATGTATTTATTTTTGCCACATTGTTGTAGTCAATATTCTGTTCATGATATTTTTGCACAACGATTTTTAAAACTTCGTATTGGTGAAAAATGCTCCAAACCTAACAACAAGCTTTGTTGTACTTTCCCCAGTCTCCTTGCTTGGAAGGCACTACACTGATTCCCAGATGCCACACTTGTCACCTATATGAGTCTCTAGCAGTTGTCATTGCTCGATCCTAATGTTTCCATTCACTCCGGAGCTTTAACCCTACGCAGGTCCTAGTGCACACTGCGGAGGGAAAGAGCCTCCCTGTCAATCAATCTGCAACGAGGCTGATACATGCACTGCAAAGGATAAAAGCCTTTCATTTTATAATTAGTCACATCTTTCTCTTCAGAGTGAAATATCCTCACCAGCAGCATCTGTATCCAGTTGCTTACATAGGGCCATATGTACGAACACATTTCCCCATTGACGCAGAATGTGAAAAACCCTTTGGTACATCTGGCCCATAGTTCCTAACTCAATTTGTCACCTTGCAAGGTTGACTCTGAGTTTTCTGAGAGCTATAGTGTTAAAAAATGTATCACATATATTTGTTTTCCTTTATCAACGCTCTGAGTGGCATAGCAGGGGAAAAATCTGTTCATATGTCTGCAGTCACCTCCACAGATTAGCAAAATAATCCATGCTGCTGTGGATCCTTTGAACCCATGACGTGACTGAAACCATGTCCCTGATTGTTGGGGGGTGGGGGGGCGGGGTCTATTTTCAGAACCCAGAATATTCCCTGGTTGCAAAATTTCGAAATTTGTAGTTATTACTGCCCGTTCCACTACAGTTTTCCCCAAACAAATTAGGGCATGACAAATCTGTCAAAGTTAAAGTAAAAATATGATTTTGATAAGTGTGCAATTTGGTATAGAAAGCTCCAATGTTGCATGTACTTGCTTATTTTCATAAGGATAACTTGGACTTGGAGGTGTTTATTGCACTCCGTAAATACTGCACCCAGTGGTATTGTTCTTCAGGTATTGTCCTCATTTTAATGTGTTTTTAACTGCTTTTAAATCCTTATTTCTGCACATTGAAAAATGGAAAGTATACTTGTAAAACCTACAGTGGCAACTTTAAAAAAAAACTGTAAATACTTGCTCGATTTGTGCTGAGAAATCTGTACGTATTTTCTTGCTGCTGCACTCTCACTTTTCAGATTTCCCAGTCGCAGCGGCTTCAGTCATTGAGGGAGGGAATCTACACACACCTGTTATCACTTGAGACTACTGCGCCCACCATTTCCGAGCAGTTAGCAGTCCAGACTCTCACATTTAGCCTCCTAAGCCCTATACAATCAGAGTCCTAGGGGCGGATGCCCACCAGCCACGTGCAGGGGGCATGGCAAAGGTGCACCAAGGGCAAGCCCGTCTGTGCCCGGCAATGCCTGGTTGCGACCAGCCACCAGGAACCCTGCAGAGGAAAGAGGAATACCTGGATTTCAGTAGTCTAAAGAGACTCTCATGGATATCAAGGCAAAGGCCACATTACTAAAGATGGCTGTGCTAGTATGTCACAGACTCTTACTCCTGGAGCATGGTACTCCCACCCACTGCAAACTCTGTAGTTACAAATTTGCTTCTTGTCTCCCACAGTTGGCCCCGAGCCAGAAGAGAAACACTACAGCTAAGGATAACTTAACAGGCATTCCATGTTTCCCCCTAGGCGAACAACAACAAATTGATACTCATAATGCTCACCCCTCAATAAGAGGCATACACAGCAATGTACGCTCCCTTCTTAAAGATGACATTGAAATATGGGACCTCATTACAACCTATCAACCTGATGTGTTTCTTTCCCGAAACCCAGCTGAATCCCTCGGGGCCCCACCGTGTATCCCTATAGACATGCCTACAAACTATAATTTAACAAAAATTAGACAGAGAGATTAAAAAAGGAGGTGGAGTTGCTATTGCTTTCCGTGACCCGGTTAAAGTTACTTTTATGGACACCCTTCGCAAGGACTGGGTAGACCGCTTTATTTTTAACATGGAGGTTCTACCAGAAGAATCGTGGCAAGGTGCCCTAGTTAATCACCCCCCAGGACCCAAAAAATTGAACTCCTTGCCCCCCACATGCTTGCTGCTAATATATTCCTTGTAGTGGGGGAGTTTAACTTTCACACAGATTTGGTCTCAGATTCAGAGACAAAACAAGTATTCTCAGTTTTGGAGATGCTAGGGCTATTTCAGAAAATAATTGCCTCCCACATATTGCCGTGCACACGTTAGATCTTATTTTCACCAATGCCTCTGACCTACAAGTGATCCCCCACCTCCTCCTAATTTGGTCAGACCATTCTATGATTAGCTTTCAGATCCCTATCAAAGAAGAAAAATTTAGTCAGAAGAATGAATTCCTAAAACAGGCAAGGCCTTGGTGAGATATCTCTGAATCCTCCTTCTCTTCTACCTTTCCATCCAACATGTCATGAAGTCCTCAGATATTACCAGTGCGCTCACAAATTTCCAAAATACGTTTTCCTAGACCTTGGACCAAGTTGCACCCCTTAGACTCCCTCACTGCAACTTCTCCAAGCCTCACTCTTCATAGTTCTCAGAAGTACTTAAACAGGAGAAATCAGCCTGTAGGAAATTGGAGAGAAGGCAGTGCACCCCTAATATACCCTCCAATAAAGTCACTTACAACCAGACTTAAACAGCTATCATGGAAAGCTCAAAGCCACTCGTAAGTCCCACCGTATCAACAGAATTGATAGAGCTTGCAACTCAACCAAAGAAATATTTAAAGTCCTGAATGAGTGCATGATGCCCACTGCCTGTACATCTTGCACCCCGGCCTCCCAAGAATTGCGTGACATCCTTGCAAACCATTCTGAAGATAAAATTGTGACTTTCTATAGGAACCTCACTTGCCACCCTTCTCCCATTGATTCCCTATCCACTACTTACTTCCCTAAACCCCAAGCCCTCCACTGCCCTAGAGTATTTTGAACCCATCACCCCGGAACTAGCTTTAGAAATTATGAGCAAAATTAAGTCATGTTCCCCCTCTGACCTCTCCCCTCCACACATTATAGTGACACTTGCTAATACTCTGCTCCCAGACATCACAGCACTGTTTAACCTCTCTCTAAACACTGTGACTGTACTTCAGGCATGGAAATCAGGGCAAGTTATGCTCATTCTGAAAAAATCCAATGCGGAGCCACAGAAACATGTGAGCTATATGCCCATATCTCTTCTTTCCTATCTCAGAAAAATGTTAGGAAGCCTATTCAGTGAACAACTCTCCAGCTATCTGGAAACCAATAACATCTTGGACTCTTTGCAAGCAGGTTTCAGATCCTCACACAGTACAAAAACTGTGCTTATGTCTGTCCTGCCGCCATCAGACTCTCCCTTGATGAGGCTTTCCAGCAATGCTGGTGTTACGTGATGTGTCTGCTGCTTTCAACACCATCTCGTACTCCATCATGATTCAAAGACTTTCAGAGATAGGTGTCTGAGGCAAAGCCCTTGGTTGGTTTCATAATTTCCTTAGCAATTGTACTCAAACTATTAATTTAGATCCATCTAAATCTTGTGTCATGCCATTAGAAAAAGGAGTACCACAGTGCTCCAAATTGAGACCCACGCTCTTTAACTCATATGGCTCGAGTAGTAAAATCCTGCAGTCTGGGTGACACCTCATACGCAGATGACACGCAATTGATCATTTCCATGGGCCCAAACCCCGAATACACAAAACCCTAATTCGCAGAATGTATGAGGAAATCATTTCCGGAATGTCCCAGAACTGCTTACAGCTCAACAGTGAAAAAACAGATTGTGCTGTTTGGCAAGGCCCATGACTGCTGGTCGGAAAACAGGTGGCCATTCGAACTAGGCATCACTCCCTAAACCAAAAGGATTGTCAAGAATCTTGGGATCCCAACAGATGACAATCTCACAATGAGAGATCAGACAGGCTCCACATGCAGCACCTGCTTTGGTATGATGTGCATGCTAAGAAGAGCCTTTCAGTGGCTACCTCTCCACGCAAGAATAACCCTTATGCAGGCTGTTGTGGTCAGCCTCCTGGACTATGTAAATGCCCTTTTTGTGGCAGCTAATGAATCGCTACTATCAAAACTACAGGTGGTTCAGAACACTGCGGCTCACCTTGTCTGCAAACTTCCACCCCAAACTCCTCCGGACACTACTCTGAGATTACTGCACTGGCTTCCAGTCAAGAAATGTGCCATATTCAAACTCTTATGCCTGGTACGAAGATCCGTATCAGAAACAGTCCCTTTGTATCTCCAAAACAAACTTCTCCCCTATCTTCCTACCAGAAATCTGAGATACAAAGATCAGCTCTTGCTCCGGCCATGCCATATTCGCACAGCCACCCAAGGAAGCCGATCCTTTTCCTATCTTTGTCCTCATCATTGGACTAAACTGCCCCTATGCATCCGTGTGTGTCCTGATTTTGTTTGTTTCATAAAACTTCTCCAAACTTGATTTTTGTAACCACTACTTTCTTCCTTTCTGTACGGGATCTGCACTACAGCACCAGGATACCCTTTTAGGGGTGATTTGCTGCGCTATATTGAGTATCTGTAAAATAACACAACATAAGATTGTTATTCAACAGGTGCAGTAAACACCTCACTCTCATTCAACCCATTTATAACCTGGGCTGTTTGTGTTACTGTCTTCTTCCCCAGCCCCACCTTTATATCCAGCTGGAGATTAAACAAGGTATTATCTTTGCTGTCACTGTTATTCGGTGCATTGTATCAGGTCCTCGTACCTGGCCCACCTTTACTTTTGGTCGTTCCTCTCTCTATTTGACTTCCTTAAATTACTCCTCCTTTTGTGCTGATTCAATTATAGAAATGCATTAATGTTTCTCATTGTATGTACAACTTACTCAGGCATTCCCTGGTGTCCTCCACGATTTCACCTTTTTTGTCATTAAGCTGACAATTGCGTGAAATGTGTAAATGGACTTTGTGCATATGTCAAATATGTGACCAGTAGTGTGCAGCCAATTACTAACCACCTAAGGAACTTTACCTATTTGTGAAATTTGAATTCAATTGCAAGTTTGAGACGAAAGATATTTTCTGAATGTATATAAAGCAAGAGATTTCATATTTTAAAGCATTCATTGTGTGTACTAATAAAAAGATGATTTGGGTTAGGCTAAATATATTTAGCGAGGAGACAATTTATATATATTATTGGCCTTCCGGATGTCATTTCTACATCCCCGAAGAAGTGGTAGAACTCAGCGAAACAAGTGTAAATGGCTGTAAGCTGGCAATGCTAAACACATCTCACAGAGATCTCTTGCTTTACCTACATAGATATTGATGTTTGACTTCTCCTTTGTAACAAATGACCAGGAAATCAAAAATAAAAATGTTATTTTTTTGTTTAAATAAGATGCAATTATACATTCATGATTTAATATGGATAAGTGATTTTTTTGTTAACCTTTCTTTGTTAGTGTTTTTATGGTACAATGCAAAAGACATTTCAGAATAATTTTTGGATTGTCATATCCCGCCGTGTGGAATACATTTTGAACAGAACATGGCTTACAGTGGCGTCATATCCAAAAGTTGTGGGGGTACCCCTCCTAATCAATCCATATTGTATCATGTTGACATAAGTACCAAATAACTGATGCAGAAAAGAAAAGAAAAAACATAACAACAATACAGTGTACCCAAAATAAAGCAGCATAGCTAATGCGCCGAGGGGCATAGTCAGTGGAGTAGAACTGCATCCTCTCAGGAGTTCCCGGCGCCACCAAGCCCTTCTTTCCTGAGGAAGTGCCTCTCTGTATGTGGAAGAGATGCAATGCCCTGAGATGTGGGCTACAGGTTGTAAGTGGTAGGCCCTTGAAGAGGAACTGCACCAAGGTGTCTCATATACAGTCAAAGCTCCTTCTTGAGTCTGACAATTTGTCTCTTAGGCGTTCCGTGGAGAGGCTGTGCCATAGTCTAGTCTGCCACAGTGTTATAGGGGATGGGTCTGGTTTCTTCCAATATTACGCCAAAGCCCTATTGGAGGCTCCTAATGCTAGCCACATAACGGAGCAGGCTCTCATAGTTTGGTTTTTCAGGGCTGAGGCCCGTATACCAGGCAAAACATCTGCAGCGATGTTGGAATGGGGTAACCTAGAATTTCCTTTATTTGTGACAGGATTTCTTCTCAATAGGGACGAATAGTTGAGCAGTTCAACAAGATATGTCTGAAGTCTCCCAACATGCCACAGCCTCTCCAGCATCTATAGGACATGTAAGGATATTTTTTTTAAGTTTCTCTGAGTATTGGTACCAGTTTTAAAGCAGTTTATAATGAGCTTCTCTTGCCCCCATAGAGTAATTGTATTTGGTGATATCGCGGTAGAATAAGTTCCATTGTTTTTCCTCTATTGTTAAGCCCAGGACCTGCTCCCAGAAGGCAATATAATGAGGGGTATAAGTGTGATGGGCTGATGTCAGTAGCTTAGAAAGCGTATAAATGCTTCCCCTTGCTACCACCCCTTGATGTACAAATTGTTCAATCGGGAGAAGAACCCTGGTGGCTGCCGGATGCATGTGAGGCTGTGTAACCCAGTGTTTCAGTTGAGTGTAATGGAACTGTTCTGATGGGGGTATTTGAAAATCCCTGCAACAGTTCTCAAAAGTGAAGATGTTGTCACCATGATACAAGACTGAGATCCGCAGGCAACCTCCTTCCTTCCATCTATCAAACGGCCGTGTTGTCAATCCTTGGGGGAAAGCCACATTGTGGTAGATGGGGTGTACGGTGAGGGTAAGGTCATCACCTCATAGGCCCTTGTTACTGTGTCCCAGACTTTAAGTGTGGAGGCTGTAGTGGTACTTAGGTAAGCATTCCTTAGCCTGTGGAAACCTAAGCTGCTCCGCTCTCAATTTCCAAAATATGGCCCATATAGTCCGCCCCACCACTGCCAGGTCCGTGTGTAGCCACAGTTTTTCCAACTCATGGAGGGACCATTCGGCAATGATGCGGAGTTGAGCCGCTTTGTAATAAAGTAGAAGATCTGGGAGTGCCAAGCCGCCCTTCTCCTTTGACCTTGTGAGCAGTTTAGTAGAAAATCTGGCTGTGTTTCCCTGACATTTAAATTGGGTTATCATTGTATGGGTCTCCATAAAGTAGTCTTTGGGGACGTCGATGGGCAGGCTTTGGAACAAAGATAGAATTCAGGAGAGTACTGTCATTTGATGGTATTGATACGTCCCAGCCCCATAAGCCAAAGAGGTGACCATCTCTTAAAGTCCGTTCGTAGGCTTCTGAGAAGGGGTGGGAATTAGCTTTGAATAGAACGGTAACTTTGTGGGTTAAGTTTAATGCCTAAGTGTGTGATCTCCTTTTTAGCCCATAAGAATTGTGTTTCAGAAGCTATCTCACCCATCTCGGATGTTGGTACTGTTAGATTGAGCTTATATGATTTCCCCTTATTCACATTGAAACCCGCTAGGTGCTCGTAGAGAGCGAGTTCCACCTGGGTTGCCTGTAGAGTCGTTCGGGGGTCAGTGACAAAGAATAAAAAGTCGTCCGCAAACAATGAGAGTTTGTGCTGGTCGAGACCAAACTGGATACCCTGGAATCTCGGTTGTGCCTGCATTCTAGCCACTAGGGGTTGCACACTGAGTGTGAAAGGCAGTGGGGAGAGAGGGCAACCCTGCCTTGTTCGCCTTCTCAGGTCAAAGAAGGCAGATGCCACCCAGTTTGCCATGATTCAAGAGCGGGGGCAGGAAAAGTTGCTCATCACCATTGATATGAAATGGTCACTGAACCTGAATTGCCTTAAGGTAGCCACCACGAAACACCATTCTACCCGGTCATAGGCCTTTCGGCGTCCAGTGCTTTTTCTTAGTTGTCTTTTACGTCAGGTGGATTACTTGTTGCAAATTATCATGTGTTTGGCGACCTTTGATGAATCCTGATTGATCAGGGTGTGGCATCACATCTACAAGTCTTTTGGCCAGAATTTTATAATACAGCTTTGCGTCCAGATTTAGCAGTGTAATAGGTCTATAAGATGCACAAGATTGAGAGTCTTTTCCAAGTTTGGTGATCAGTGTAATTAGAGCTTCTCCCATGGTTGGGGACAATGCATGTTCCATTCTGACCTGATTGAACAGTTCATTGAGGCGCAGCGTTAACTCTGCACCAAAGGTTTTGTAGAACTGGGTGTTAAACCCATCTGGACCCGGCGTTTTGTGTAGAGGGAGGGAGTCAGTGGCTGCCTGTATTTCCTCCATAGTAAAGGGAGCTATTAAGGTGTCATTAGTTTCTTGGGAAACCTGCGGAAGGTTCGATTGTTGCAGGGATGTTCCTTGTGCTAGGATGTCGGGACGTTCCGACGTGTACAATCAGGTGTAAAAGTCTCAAAAGGCTTGTGCCTTTTTTTCTTCTGAGTAGTGTTCCCCTGCCTCATGCCGTAATTGGGCTATGTATTCCTTAGCCTGTTTGGTGCGTAACTGTCATGCTAACAACAGGCCTATTTTGTTCCCCTTTTCATAGATTTCCTAAGTTGTAGCATTGCGATTTCTGCTCTATTCGTATATATGGATTGCAGTTTACCTTTGATTGAGGTCACCTTCTTTTGCGAGAGCCAGGTAGGGGACTATTTGTGGGCCTGTTCTGCTACTGTTCATTTGTTTTCTAAGTCCCGAATTTCATTGGCCTTTAGTTGGTGTAGAGAAGTTGCTAAAGAAATGCATTTACCCCTTATGACTGCTTTGAATGCTTCCCAATTAGTGAGGTTGGAGGGGTCAGTGGGGTCATTATGCTGAAAAAGGTCCCTAATTGCCTTCCGAAGTTCATCTCGAAGCGTTGGGTCACACGTTAAAATGTTAGGGAAGTACCATCTACAAAACTTAGAGAGTGTGGTGGGACAGTCAAGTCCAATCCCCAGCAGGGCATGGTCAGATATGATAATTGGATGAATAATTGCTGACCTGAGTGTTTGTCGAAGGGATTGGCTCATGAACATATAGTTGATCCTTGAGTAGGATCTGTGTGAGTGGGAAAAGAAAGTATCATCTTTCACCATGGGGGTTAAGCATCAATAAGGCCCATCTTGTTTAGGGACGTCTTGACAGCCTTCACAAAGGTGCTCGTTTGCACTCTTTGGGGGTGGGTTGTGTCATGGGTGCGGCCCCATATCAAATTGAAGTCGCCCAGTAACAGAATATCCCCCTTTGCATATCCCTCCAGCTCAACTAAGAAAGCTAAGAGAAATTGAGATTGTCCACTGTTGGGTGTGTATAATGTGGTCACCGTACATGCCCTCCCTCCAATATTGCCCTTGGCAATTAAGTATCTGCCCTCCTTGTCCTGTTTCGTACCCTGCAACAGGAAGTGGATGGATTTGTGAAACATCAAGGCAACCCTGCAATGCTTTGTTGTCGCTGAGGCCATGTATACCTGCGAGCAGAGTATGTGGTGCAACTGATGCCCATTCCCTTCTTAAGATGAGTTTCCTACACAGCTATTATATCAAAATGATGATCATCAAAGTATTTCCCTAGCTGTGACCTCATGTTAGGGGAGTTCAGTCCCTTGACATTCCACAATAACAGTTCAAGCATCTTGCTATTCTAGTAGATGTTGCTATAATTGGCTTTGCCTTTTTCACTGGGTGATCAGTGGCCTCCTCTGACCTTTGCCTCCCTCTCCAATTCTCTGACATTGTCGCATATCCTCTTGGGCTATGCCTACCTGTGCTAGGTAAAGACACAAAATAATAAAAAGATACACATAAAAACATTATAACAACTTTTAACGTGTAAACATGTTGTTGCTGGATCTCAAACCATTTTGAGATCTTCATGTTGGGGAGTGAATACACATCCACTCTCATCCCTCACAGAGACTACGTGATGAAACCTTATGAGTGTCAAATGTGAACACTGCTTATGCCTCATTGCTCGTGGGATCTAACCATGTCCATTTTCTTTGGGTACTCATAGATCTCTGATTGCGCTCATTTGGTATTCTTCTCTAAGGCTTCCTCCCCTTCCTAGGGTCTGATGGTAGTTCTCATGTGGTCCATAACCGGGCTGATCAAGTGTCCAGCACTCTGTTCCTTTTCTCACATCTGCTGAAATGCGTTTTCCCCTTTTCAGTTGCTTCCAAGGCTCTGGGGAGGTGGATGTCTCCCCGCCTTCTCCCCCCCTTCTTTGTGTCTCTCCGGCCATCTTGTTTGTACTCCTCGCCTGCAAGTCCAGTGAGACTGCCGCCTCCTTGAAGTCCACAAAGTGATGCTGTTTGTTGTTGATATCAAAAGCTATGCCAAAGGGATAGGTCCATCTGTACCTGACATTTTTCTTTCGCAATGCGTCCGTGATTGGTTGGAATTGCAGTCTTCGGGTTAACGTTACTGGAAAAACATCTTGGTATAATGAGCATTCCGCCCCCTGGAAGGAGATGGTGTCTTGCTTTTTCACCTTCTGGAGGATTTGTTCCTTTACCTTGAATGAACTCAGTTTCACAAGGATGTCTATAGGCCTCTTCCCTTCACTTGTGGTGCTGATCCCTACACTGTGCACTCGTTCCAGTTGGACCTCCGGGTGGTCTTTGCCTAAGATAGTGGAGAAGAGACCAACTACAAAGGCCTCGAAAACTGGGCCTTCACTACCTTCCTCCAGCCCTCTCACTCGGATGTTGTCCATACGGGAGTGATTTTCCAAATCATCACATTTGAGAAGTGTTAGATTAAGTTGAGTCTTTAGCTGGTTGACCTCGCCTTCCAAAGGTTCGCACCCGCTGCCATGTTTGCTTCCTGCGTCCCATCAATGTGGGATCTAAAGTCAGCAAATTCCTCTGTTTTTGCCTTTGCCACAGCATCCCGCACTCCTCGCACTTTCCCAGGTGTAGATCTGCTGGCCAGGTCACATTTAGACATTGCGATCGGTGTTTCTGTGAAGGGTTTGAGCGGAGCCTCTGGCAATCATGCCCAGGTCAGCCATGTTGATTGGCCACGCCCCTAAGTATTTTTTTATGGAATAAATTAAATAAAGAGAGTGAAAGAAACATCTATGTTTAATTATTCAACATGTGTAGTAGTTGTTCCCCACAATATGTATTGAGATACTGTACCACTAGGCTTCTTCATGCTGTCTCTAACCTGAGCAGAAGTATTGTACACTGTCATACAGAGCAAAATAAGAGCCACCTGCAAGCTGACCAATCCTCACTCCATAAGGCACTGTACGAGAAAGGTACACAAGATGTCAAAAATTGGGCCATGGATCCATTGCTGCACGTATGCTGAAATATAGAGTTTCAGCTTCATGTCTGATGGCAGAAAATAGTATGCTAGGAGAATTTAAATAACTCTGCACAAATAGACATATAATACAACAATGGTGTTGATGAAGCAGTTTTAACTTAAGTAAGAATAAAAACACTTGATTGGGCATGTGTGATAAAACATGATTGGGGCATAGCTAACCTATGGCCTTTTATATTAAATTGCTGAGCTGTCTACATCAAATGTACAACTTTGTTTTTAAAGTCACCCCAATTTTCTATAAAGTGTGAATCAAGCTTGGGGACATCCTTCAAGATACTAGCGTAGGGCGAAGCATTGGGTAGTAGATTTAACGTGTTGAGGGGGTCACCAGGGTTCCTGAACTGGATTCATCCAGATGTCGTACAGTTGTCATGTCCCAAGATATTGATGGAATGATTGGTGGAATAATATGGTGCACTTCAGGAATGTCGCTAATTTGATGTACTCTATGTGCCCTGGTAGAATGTGGCACATAAGGCCTCATTACAAACATGGCGTTCTCATGATCTCATGACCTCCAGGTTTGCGGATGGCGGTCGGACTGCCACCAATGTGGTGGTTCGAGCGCCATATTACGACCATGGCGGTTGTGCCATGGTCGGACCGCCAGCACAGCCAGGATCAGAGATCCTTGGGGTCTGGCACTTGTGGTGCTCCTAACCCGCCAGGGCAGTGCTGCAAGCAGCACTGCCCTTGGGAATTACAACTATGTTCTCCGCCAGCGATTTCATGGTGGTAGAACACCCATGACAAGGCTGGTGGAGAACGGGAGCAGGGGGCTCTGGGGGGGGCCCTGCACTGCCCATGCACTTGGCATGGGCAGTGCAGGGGGACCCCCTGGCCAGCACTGTCGCAATGTTCACTGTCTGCTTTGCAGACAGTGAACATTGCGAGGGTGCTGGTGCACACTGTATCCTACAGCATTGGCGCCGGCTCGATTACGAGCCGGAAACAATGCTATAGGGTGTTTCCCATTAGGCCGGCAGGCGGAAACTGAGTTTTAGACCCCGGCAACCTAGCAGGGAACTCGTAATGGGCCTGGTGGGGAGGTAGCCACATTGGCGGCAACCTCCCAGTCGGAAGTTCGACGGATGGGTAAAACCATCCGCCCAACTCAAAATCAGGCCCATAGTCTGAGCCCTTTTGTGCTGACTGCTCTCTTTCAATAACAGTATTCTCTATGGTAACCTTAGGTTCAATTCACAATTTAAATCCAGTCTGAATAGTCCCAGAGACATGTTAAACAGCATTTCCAATGTTGTAACTCTTTCCTTAACTTCTCTTAATACAAGTAGAAGCTTCCTTTCTGTGTTATCCAATTTGGCATGGACTCTTTTTTATCATCAACTCCAAATTCTTTGATATAACCAACACCTGCTCCTTTTCAAGACCTTTTAGATTGCTACCCTTTCACTAGTACCTGGGGACCTAGTGGACTTCTTTAGAATGGAGGTGGTGTTCACTCTTTCTGCTTTTTTAGCTGGTGGTGATTCCGACCCAAGATTATGAGAGTTCAGTTATTTCTATGGCCATATTTGAGACACAGGGGGTCTGGTCAATCTTAATTGTATATATTTGTGCTTGGGCTGTGTCAGAAACGTTTAGAGTCTCTATGATGAATGGAGTTATTTTGCACGTTGTTTCTACAATTGCATTTATTCTTACTCACATTATATGTGGAAAACATAGTGCTTAAAAATAATCAGTAAAATACAATATGAATACTTGTGTTTACTGATTTTGTGTTCATGACAGGGCTCTGTAATTTTAATGCAGATAAGGTATCCTCTGATAGGTTGTGCCTGACTCCTAACACCTCTACTGGTACAATCCTAATTCTGACAGAAAGGATGAGAGACTTGCCAGCTTATTGATTTTCTCTGAAAAGGTCACAGGTTTCTTTTGAAGGTTAAGAAACTTACAAGGAAGACCCAAATAATTTGGGTTAAGGCAACAATAGGACTACCTTCTTCTAGGATAATACCTATTGTAAGTTAGATATTCAAAGTTGGAGCTGAATGTCACAAAATTATTTGGGAGGAGATGTGGTTGTATGGTACAAGGTGAAGGATTGTGTGAAGTGTAACTACTGCACTGGTGACTAGTCTCTGCTAAATATTTTCTACTAGAGCAACTCAATGTTTCTATTTATGTGCATAGAAGAGAAATACCAATGTTGATGGTGTACTGCTGACCAGGCCAAAATACAAACACTTATAAGAGTCAAAAATAATCTCTGGAATGAACTTCTTAGTCTAAAGAAGACATTTATTCATTCAGTCTGCAAGGCTCAGAAAGGAAGGTCAGTACAACTGAAAGTGCACCTTTAAAGTGTGCGCAACAATAAAGTGAGAACATGTACAAAGAATCTTCAATCTATAAACAGCAAATATATTCATGCAAAGATACAAATACCTATATTTATATATATATTTATATTCATACAAAATGCAAAGCACATAATTAGTAGAAATTCATCACCATGGGACACAGCTGCTTCTTCGTCTTTCTCTCAGTAGCTTCAAGCCGTAGACTCCGGGATCGGCTGCGAAAGAGAAAGAGAGATCTGCCCTCATGGAGTGTCAGGAATTCAATGTCAAAATCCTGACCAAAGTCTCTGAATCTCCCACTGTCAATCATGGGTCTCTTATATACCTTAAACAAGCCAGAGGGGAGAGTTCTAGAAAACCTCCCCCTGCTCCCTGTTATTCAAAGCTACTTCAGGTCAGCTT
This sequence comes from Pleurodeles waltl, assembly GCF_031143425.1. NCBI lineage: Eukaryota > Metazoa > Chordata > Amphibia > Caudata > Salamandridae > Pleurodeles > Pleurodeles waltl. The sequence continues at coordinate 494,795,470 of NC_090448.1, forward strand.
TGAAAGAAACACGTTTGAAATGGCCAGGTTCCCAAGGTGTCCCCCTCAAAACTAATCTGTTCCCTGCCGTACCATAAACATCATCCTAGTACATCCTTATCTTGGTGACTGACTGACTCCACCACGTTATGTCTTAGCCCTTGGTGAGAAAGAAACATGCAGACACATAGAATAAAAACATGAACAAGAAAACACGTTGCATAAAAAAATTTGTACAGCAAAATACTGCCACCTTTAACATGGAGATAAAACTAAGGCTAAGCTGAATACAAAATGGAGTATGGAACTTGTGACCGCTAATGTGATGGTGGACAGCTAAGCCATGTGCAAAGTGGTGTGACACGGAGTCAGTGGTAAAAACACAAATATCGCTGAAGATGGCCATATCAATGGTGCATATTTAAAGAATGAAAATAGATGTCATTTATTGGTGGTGCCACACTCATTTGAAGAACCGTGGTTAATTAAATGGTGATTTAAACTTGTAAAACATGTTGATTTCCTCCAGGGATTTTAGGCACCACTTTTTTGAGAAAACAATTTACTTTTATGATTATTTGTGGCTACATCCCTATAGGTATGTATATGTGTATGTGTGAGTGTTAGAGGACTGTAGCAGGTGCCTTGCATGATGAGCTCTAGGAAGCCATGTGTTTCGAGGCCTGGAAGGAGGCATGCCATGTATCTAATAAATGACATGAGGAAAGGTTAGAATACAATGAAGTCATTATTTTGTCCTGTTTAAGTACAACAGTGAGATCTTTGGTCTGACAGCATGGGCATAAACATGCTAGACTGGAGCATTGGAAGAGTTTAGATTTAGGTCCACCTTCATCAATATTTCATGCAATGGACTGCAGCAAGCCACCTTGCTGTGCTGCACTGTGATGCATAAAAGGTAGAAGGTAGGGATGTGCCATATTTAACATTATACAGCACATTCCTGCTGTCTGGTGCACAAACTGCTGCTTAGAGCCAATGGAGGCACCTTTGCACCATTGTGTAAAGGTGACTGCATTGTAGACAGGATTGCTCTTGTGCAAAAAGGGACACCTTATGGCACAAAAACAATTTTCAGAGACATTTTCCTCTTTCTATGAGTGCTGCACATTAAAGCACACATAAAAAGAGGAAACAACGAGGAGAAATAAAAATATTTCTCATCGCTGTGCCTCTGGTGGGGAGGCATACAATTCTGATGTACTTCCAGGTCTATCAGTAAATCTGGGAATGTGTCAGAATGCATGGGTGGATGAAAGGGAAAACCATGCTCCACGCTTGGGACACCTCCCAAGGGCAGAGTAATGCAAGGCAGTGACTCACTCTGCCTTGCATTAGTACACATTAAACAAGTCATGCAGGGCCTCACAGGGTGGCATTGCATGGCTTGGCACTAGCCTCATCTAGGTTTTGCATTACCCTTGCGTTACTTTGCATGGTGCACAGGTGAAGCGAAACCTTGATGAATATGGCCCTAAGAACAGAGTACCTAGACTTGAAACGCCTTCATGGGGCCTGTCAGCGGTGAAGCCCTGCAGGTCCCCTACCATGCCAAGCCAAGCTTGGATAGCAGTGACCTGATATTGTCCTGGAAAGGGCAATAATGCAGTTAGTTGAAGGACCCTTTATCAACCAAGGAGCTTAACGGTGAAGCACCAAACATCACTGATTTACTGGGGGGCAGTTTTTCTTGAGGGATCATGTGGCAGGCAGACCATTTTCACAAGATGGGAGGTGCAGGAAATGAGGAGGAGTTGCTCGATATGCAGTTCCTTGATATGCAGGAAGCAGAACAAGCATTGGCAAAGCCAATAGGTCTCACCTATTGAAGAGCCATTGGCTTTTTCTGTATGTTGTCGCCAAATTGTATAGCAGAGCAGCTGATGTGCAGCATGGCTGAAAGTGAGAAAATAATCCAGCCCGTGCTGACCACAAGAGCCAATGATCTGTTTTCTTAGTATGGGATTATTCTCTTTCTTCACAAAAACGTTTTCCCAGGCACAAATTACATTAGGACCTTGTAAAACGAACAAGAAATTAAAATACACATTTAGGCATTATTCTTTTTTTAAAGGGGGCGAGAAAGTGCTGGGCAAAACATAAATTAAGCAATAATAATAAAAATAGATGATAACTGTCATACATAAATGGGTGCAAGGCTAAAGTTTACTAAAAGCGGTCTGAAGCTGTCTAAAGGGAGAGGGATCATTCAATGCCTGAGATGTCTGAAAATCACAAATAAATAAAAGGCATTCAATGAAAAAAACTCACTTGTTTAATGATCTTACCTCTGAGCTGAAGTTTGCTGTGATGTCCCACATAAAGACAATGCCAAAAAGCCCATAAGGGGAAAGGGAGCACAGCACTGTTTGCATTTCTGTAGCATTTTGATACCTGTTGCCTTGACTTTTAGGAGATTTTTTTCTGGCAGGTAGGAAGTGGGCAACCAATGAAGAAGGAGGAGGGCAGTGGAGGTGGGGCAGACAGGACATGCAACAACACTGGAGGTGGCAGGGGTAGACTTCACAAGCAAGAATCCAGGAGGGTGTGGTAGCAGGGCTAGCAACAATGCGAGAGGGGGGAGTGAGGAAGGGATTGCAAGTAAAAAAGAAAAAGAGTACCTCCGAAAGTGGGAAGCAGTTTAAGGACCCTGGGCAACAGGAGCAGTACTTGGGCCATGCTCCAGTGTAGTAGCAAATACATGAAGAGGAGGTAAGGTTGGCACTTGCTCACCAAGGAGAAGCAAGTAAATGGGAGTAACTAAGAAGCCAACTAATGGTAAGCAATGGGTGGGCTCTAAGCCCCCTAATAGTAAACAAAATATCTCATAAGTGATAGTGCATGCGATGTCTCAGGCGAGACCTAAAGAAAAGGGTGTTGTCAGGAGGAAGGGGCAAAGGGTCAAAGAGGTGAAGGTGCCCACCAAACACACTGAAGGGCATAAACAACTGATTGTGCCTTAAACCATTTATGGGCTCTAGAGAGAAGGCATGAGAGTGTTTAACGATGATTTGGGATCTTGTCCTGTCTAAGGGGAAACAGCTTTTACCACACAGCCTTTACCATGCACGTAAGTATCACACAGTTAAGTAATTGTACCTTTACCGTGCAGTACTATTCCATGCAGGAAAGTATGTTTTCTAAATATTCTACTTTTAAAGTCATTTAAACAAAGTTATTCTAGGGATTAGGGATGGGTAGAGGTATTGGAGGTAAGGGTGATTTTAGGGTTTAGAAGTGAAAAGAGATAAAGGTATGCATGATTTTAAAGTTTGAGGTGGGTAGAGGTAAAAGGAGGTAAGGGTGATGTTTGGGTTTAGAAGTGGGTAGAGTGAAAGGGAGGAGAGGGTGATTTTAGGGTTTAGGGGTGCATAGAGAAAAAATGAGGTAAGGATGATTTAGGCATTAGGGATGGGCAGAGGTTAAGAGGATAAGTGTGATTTTATAGTATATGGATCAGTAGAGGTAAAGGGAGCTAAGGGTGATTTTAGGGTTTAGGGGTGGGTAGAAAAAAAAGGAGGTAAGGGTGATTTTATGGTTCAGGGGGTGAGTACAGGTAAAGAGAGGTAAGGTTGATTTTAGGGATTTTGGGGTGGGCAGATGTAAAGGGAGGAAAAGGTGATTTTAGGGTTTGGGGTAGAAGAAAAGAGAGGTAAAGGCGATTTAGAGATGAGGGAGGAGTAGCGGTGAGGGAAGGGTGATTTTAGGGTACAGAGGTGAGTAGAGGTAAAGGGATATAAGGGTGAATTTGGGGTTCAGGGGTGGGTAGAGAAAATTTAGGGTTATGGTGAGTAGAGGTAAAGGGGTAAGGGTGATTTTAGGGTTTAGGGATGGGAAGAGGTAAAGAGAGGTAAAAGTGATTTTAGAGTTTGATTGTTGGTAGAGGTAAAGGTGGTTATAGGGTTGGGATGGGTAGAGATAAAGGTAGGTAAGGGTAGATTTAGGGTTCAGGGGTTGAGAAAAGTAAAGGGAAGTAACGGTGAATTTATGATTCGGGGTGGGTAGATGTAAAGAGAGGTAAGGGTGATTTTAGAGTTTGGGGACGGAAGAGGTAAGGGGAGGAATGGTTAATTTTAGGGTTCAGGGGTGAGTAGAGGAAAAGGGAGGTAAGTGGCATTTTAGGGATTGGGGTGGGTAGAGGTAAAGGGAGGTAAGGGTGATTTTAGGGTTCAGGGATATGTATAGGAAAAGGGAGTTAAGGCTGATTTTCAGATTAGGGATGGGGAGGGTAAGGATGATTCTAAGGTTCAGGGGTGTGTTTTGGTAAAGAGAGGTAAAGATGATTTTAGGTTTTAGGTGTGGGTAGAGGTAAAGGGAGGAAAAGATGATTTTAGGGTTTGGGAAACAGGAAAAGGGAGGTAAGGCTGACTGAGGGACTGGGGATCGGTAGGGGTAAGGAGAGACAAATGTGATTTTAGGGTTCAGGGGTGGATAGAGGTAAAGGGAGATAAGGGTGATTTTATGGTTCGAGGTGGGTAGAGAAAAAGGATGGTAATGGTGATTTTAGGCTTCAGGGATAGGTATAGGTAAATCAAGGTAAGAGAGTTTTTAGGGTTTAGGGATGGAAAGAGGTGAAGCATGGTAAAAGTGATCTTAGAGTTTGGTGGTGGGTAGAGATAGAGGAGATAAAGGTGATTTTATGGTTTGGATTGGTAGAGGTAAAGGGAGATAAGGGTGAATTTAGGGTTTAGGGGTTGGTAAAAAATAAGGGGAGATAAGGGTTTATTTAGGATTCATGGTGGGTAGGGGTAAAAAGAGGTGAGGGTGATTTAAGGCCTCATAATGTTAGTGTATACTCATGGGGAAAGTCAGTGTAGTTTACTGTCTTGTCTGCAGTGACACTCCATTATACACCTCGGGGAGGATTGCTTTAGGGTGCAGTTTTGCCTCCCTTTGACAAATGGAGTACAGTGACTTAATTAGGTTTTAACCTGTGCAGGAAAATCAATTCTGAAAATTTCAAATGAAAGCTGTACAGCTTACGGGTCATCCATTATTGTCATATTTCTCTGGCTCAGCTTAGGATCAGACCCCAGGCCTTTTGTCACTCTGTTCTGCCAAGTTAATTACATTTCTCTCCAAAAGCAGGAACAAAAGCCATCCCACACAAAGGAATCAATTAACAGTGCTTCACTCAGCTCTTGAGGAGGAAAGCACTAGGGGTCAACGATCTGCATCAATTCAATCATCTATCACACTGTACCAGGGATGGGCCAGCCCAAGCCCACTGAAATTCCCTGGGATCCCTAACTCCAGGCCCCCGAGGCTGTCAAGAAGGGTATCAGGGGGCCATTGCACAAGCCCTGCATAGAGAGAGGTGGGCCCTAACCCTGGGCCTCAGTAGTGAGAAGGACATTGGGGAAGTGCTACCTTGCTCCATCCGGTGGGGACACCGAGCACCCCCTTCCAAAAACAAAAGAAAATGGCCACCATGGGGACCTTGACCCTGTAACTTCAACAAAGGCAGTAGCTCACCCCGATTTCACGGGAGAGACACTAATACAATATTTACTGCCCCGGAGGAGCGACCCATAATGCCCTCCGGGTCTTGAAGCTGGCTGACATCTTTTCTGCTGCTGTAGTGTCCTGAGGATGGTGGGGCCACTACCAAAAACATCAAACTGTGTGCAGGGCATCTGCAGAGGCATCACAGCTCCCCCACAATGACCAGAGGCTTTTTAAAAATACAAACCCTGTGTCAGGAGGTTATTTTAGCATTTATGTAGGCAGATTTATTTGAGCTTTGGGTCTGAGGCCTGTACCTTTTCATATAGTCACTTGTCATTGTATTCCTCTCAGTATTTTAGCAAGGCTTCATTTTAGTGATGATGTTTTATTATTTTTATCAGTTGTCATTCCACACAGAATTTGTTACTCATTTCTTTGCAGAACATTTTCTTCCTATGCTCACTCCAAGGATGCACTTGATAGTTTACTGGATATTGCTGGTCCAGAGAGTACAATGTCAACACCACACAGAAAAATATGTGTTGTCACATCAGGGCAGCTCTCAGAACAACAAGATGTTTTATTATAAAACAGCACACTGCCCTCGCCACCTTAGAGAGGACATTCCAGCCAGCCTGCCATCTCATGCTGCACGTCATCATCACAGTTTCTGATGAAACTTCGCGCTTCCTTTTCATTTACATGGGAAGATTCCCAGCAGACTAACAGACCTCTTCTTTACCTCTAACACAGGTATGGGGATTGAGCTTTCTGCCCAGGGCTAGATGGGCAGATTAGGGTTAAAACTGCTATTTGTATAGGTATGGGTATAAGATACACTGTTGTGACAATATGGTGGGGCTCTTCTTGTGTTTCACTCTCCTGGCCACTGCTGAAAAAGTGTTGTGGTTCATTATCCTCATAATCGCAATTCTTGCCTTTTTACATAGAACACAGTTGCTTCAATTAAACCTATGGACCCAAATCCCGCTTCTGTTTGTCTTTGCATGTATGAGACATGTATAACTGAGAGAAAGGGTTACAATCTGTTCTTACACCACTTCCCTGAGGAGTCTTAGAGTGTCATGAGATAGGGTGCCACTAATCACTTTTACCTTTGGTACTTATGAGGTGTTGCTTGCTAGCTGAAAGGGTTAGGCTGACAGCTGTAACACTGTGCAGTATCAGACTCAGTCCCCGATGCTCAGTGGTGCTGCCGCCCAAAATCCAGCAGTCTCATTACTACTATGGGAGTCCTATGACACCTGGGTTGGAAGGGTCACCACAGGGAAGACCAAACCCAGGACTTTCACATATTTCTAGCTCTCCCCAGGATGGAGCATGTGCTCTCCATCTGGAAGTACAATGCCCTCTAGGGGCTAAGATTATGGCCACAGGTTTTGTGGTCTAAAAGTGCATAGAAGGATGAGCATGTGGTGCAAATCCCTCCAGGGGCTAAGTTTATATTTTCATGTTGTGTGATCAAAATGTGATACCCTGCAGGGGCTCCTTTTATAATTGCAGTTTGTAATCATTAAAAGTATATAAAAAACACAGACCCATTGGACGTTCATTTGTAAATGCTTTATTGAAATAAAAAAATTGATAGTGAATATTGATCAAAGTGCATTTGCTTTATTAACAGCAATGGGAGCAATCATAGATGGTTATTTTAGATTTTTGCATTTACTCCTAAAATTATGGTTTGATATGTGGTTTGTCTATCATGACCTATTAAGGGGGTCAGAGGTGATTACTTCCTTAGCCTTATGTACATTTGTGAATTACTGTGTAGTATTGAGTAGTGTGTGTGTGTAATAAATGCACTTTACTTTTCTAAAGGAACAGACTGGACCGTCATATGCAGAGTTTTATTACTGGGTGTCAGTGAATGGTGGTTACTAGCCTACACCATCTCCCTTGCGTAGGCCTAGGGATGTTCTGCTCTGCTGATCTGAGAGAGCCAGGCACTACAATGGGGTGTTTGAGGGCAAATGTGGACCCATTTTTTTAATTTGTGCTTGTTGTTTCCAGTGCTGAGCACCAGCACTTATTTTTGAGGGCTGGGGCTTATTCTTCTGCCTCAAGCATTTGCTGTGAGCAAAAGACACATATGGGAAAGACGAAGGAAGACAAAAACGAAAAAGCTTTACAATGGGAGAAAGCAGAAAACTGCTAGAGTGAGCTGAAGGGGCAGGGAGTGGCTTTAAATGGATTGAAGAGTCCCATGATGGCTTCAGGATTACGCTGCCTCAGTATTCCTTGTTCCCCCATTTAATTGCAGCAGCGCATGTTTGAAAGAAGGGCTTTGGGCACAAGCACGTTTTTATTTACAAATTAAGCACTGTGCAGGACACACACCTAATGGCCTGATTCCTTGCAATATTATTTTAAATCATTTTTATTAGTAGTTTTTGCATAGTATCAATGACAACAATCACGCACTTTTCGCATGTTTTTCCTCCTTTATTTGAAAATGAATGTAGACAGAAGAATGTTTTAGTCGTTCAGCGCATGAGAGATAATTTTAGAGGAGCAGAAAGCAATTTTAAAACAGAGTTTAGTTCCAAACTTGCTAAAACTTGGACATTTCATTTCTTTTTTTGCATTACCAATTTTCTTTGTACCACCATTCTTTGCAGCGTGCTGCATGAAAGAGTAGTCGTTTCACAACAAATGTTATAGTATTTGTGCACTAAGAAAATGAATTCCTAAGTATGTATTATAAATTACTACTTTCAAAGTTAGTTAATTAAACTATCTTTCATATTAAAAATATTCTTTGACAAGTGGGGTTCAGTAATCATTCAGTAAAACACTTTGTTGAATGGTTGTGATACCGGAAAGTACATATGACATTGACAAGTAAAATCCAGATTTCGAGTTTACCAAAAATATGTATACTGCTCTAGATATATATTTAACAGTTTACATGCTATCACCTTCCCTTTGCTTGCAGTGAAACTTATTGGCAAAAGTGCAATCCATGTTGCCGACAAAAGAGTAATTATCCATGTAGCAGGGTCGATGCCATGCAAATCGCTTGACTTCTACCCAGTGAGATTGCACTGCGCAGGAAATGAAAAGATAAAGTAGGCCAGAAACCAGCAGAAAACACAGAGCCTTGGATATTTTCAGTAGTTTACTGGTGCGCATGAGGAGGGCTAAACACCGGAAAAGGCACGACATATGCATGCCTTTCACAAATGGAATCAATCGATTTTTTTAAAGGCAAGCTCACAAACTAATGAAAGTGACGGGCATGACATGGGCATGGTTAGAAGCCCACAGAGAGATTACAACATGGTCCAGAGCGCTTGTGCGCGCTCCACCCTAAAAAGTGGGAGCTGTGATGAATGCTCCGTTAGGAAGAATTTTCACTGACTGGAAACACTAAGGGCTCCAGTTACAAGCAGCTTGCAACTCTGGTGCATCACTTTTTGTAACTCACTGGCAGCGCAGGCTGAAGGACCATATCGCCAAGGTCACACAAAGACACTTTGCGTGACTTTTCATGTCCTTATAGATAAGGAGTAAGCAGAGCAGTGCAAGTCGCTTCGTTGCCATACTTTGCATCAGGGAGGTGTTCCATGGGCGTCACAGTGGGTTTTCCCATGCAACAACAATGGATTTTGATGTATTCCCAGATTTACAAGGTTTCATATACGAAGAATATCTCAAAAGCCCATGCCTCCCCAGGGGTGGTGTAAGGGTGGCACAACAGGGAGAAATGCCGAAATGCCACTTGTGATTGTTTATGTTTTCCTGCACAAAACAATCCTGCATGCAGCGCAGGCACCCTACGTTGGCGCTGGGGAGCCAAAAGGGCGCTTGCACAGGGGGAAAGGACAGGAATTCAGAGTAGTGTATAAATACAGCACATTCGTGCCCTTTTCCTGGGATGCAGAGCAGCACAACAAAGTGAACTGCCTTGGCCACAAAGGCCAAAAATATGGGCCTAAGGGGCTTATTTATGGGGAACTGGCGTAGTGTAGCACCGCAAGTCTTCTTGCTGCGCTGCCCTACACCAATGTGAAAGTTCAGGAATGCACTGTATTTATGGAACATGGTGCGTTCTTGTCCTTTACCTCTGTGCTGGCAAACAATTGATTGCCTAACGCCAACGCAGGCAACCATGAACCATGGTGCAAGGGTGTCTGCATTGCATGCAAGATTATTTTTGTGCAAGAAGGTACACCTTCTGGCACAAAAGCAATCCCAAGAGAAGGTTCCCTCTTTCTACGTGTGCTGCATTCTGCAGCACACAACGAAAGAGATAAACTTGAAGAAATACAAATATTTCTCCTCGTAAGGCTTTGGCACTTCCCCAGGTTTAAGTGATTAAGTAATTCTGGGGTAGAATCAAAACCCATGCTTGTTGCATGGGAAAACCCACTGCAATGCCCATGGAATCCCTTCCTGGTGCATAGGAGGGCAACACAGCAACTTGCACTGGTGTGTTTTACTCCATATCTATGAGGCAATTCAAACCGCAAAGTGGCTTTGCGTGGCCTCATAGATATGGTTGACAGGTTTGCGCCACCGGAGTGTCAGAAAAAGTGATGGTCCGGCAGTGCAAGCCTCTCATAAATAAGCCCCTAAATTTATAAGGGGCAGCCACAGAAAGATGAATATTGTTGGAGGCTTAGTTATTTTGAGGACTTTTAGATGCAGGAATGAAAACCGGTTTTACCCTGTAGAACACAAAAGCAAGAGAAGGATTTTAAAGTTGTTTGTTCTGCAGTATTTCTCCTATTCTAGGAGCTAAGTTAATCACAGAATAGGGTATGATTTTAAAAATAGAACACAGTAGCGAATTTTAGGAAAATATGTTACTAGCAAATAGAAAAGGGGGCTTACAAAAATTTGCCAAGCAGGGAAATTTTTATTTTTTGTCAAACCATTAACAAATTGTGAATTATCACAGAAGGACGGGAAAGCTGTCACAAGTGACATTGAGGTCGAACCAGGTGGCAAATGGGAGCAAACCTTAAGAGGACTCCTGAAATGTAACTTGGAAATACGTCCCCTTCACACACAGCACTTTGCGTGGGAGGGGCGTGCAATGGGTGTTGCTGTGGGCGTGCCACAGCAACACTCATTGCATTTTGGCACTGCCCCAGATTTACGAGTTTTCATAAACCTGAGGCAGCACCAAAATCTAACGCCACCCCAGGGGTGGCATTAGCTTGGCGCAACGAGAAGAAATGCTTTCATTTATCCTTGTTTTTTGCTTTTTCTATGTGTGCTGCATTCTCCAGCACACATAGAAAGAGAAAATCACCATTGAAGATTGTTTTTGTGCGAGAAGGTGTCCCTTTCTGCATAAAAACATTCTCCCCAGCAGTGCGTACTTGTCCTTTACCTCTGTGCTGGCACACGATTGGCTGCCTAACGCCAACGCAGGCAACCATGAACCATGGTGCAAGGGTGTCTGCATTGCATGCAAGATTATTTTTGTGCAAGAAGGTACACCTTCTGGCACGAAAGCAATTCCAAACGAAGGTTCCCTCTTTCTATGTGTGCTGCATTCTGCAGCACACAACGAAAGAGATAAAACTAGAAGAAATAAAAATATTTCTCCTCGTAAGGCTTTGGCACTTCCCCAGGTTTATGTGATTAAGTAATTCTGGGGTAGAATCAAAACCCATGCTTGTGGCATGGGAAAACCCACAGTAATGCCCATGGAATGCCTTCCTGGTGCAGAGGAGGACAACACAGCAACTTGCACTGGTGTGTCTTACTCCATATCTATGAGGCAATTCAAATCACAAAGTGGCTTTGCCTGGCCTCATAGATATGATTGACAGGTTTGCGCCACAGGAGTGTCAGAAAAAATTACGGTCCGGCGGTGCAAACCTCTCATAAATAAGCCCCTACATTTATAAGGCACGGCCACAGAGAGATGAATATTTTTGGAGGCTTAGTTATTTTGAGGACTTTTTAGATGCAGGAATTAAAACCGGTTTTATCCTGTAGAACACAAAAGCAAGAGAAGGATTTTAAAGTTGTTTGTTCTGCAGTATTTCTCCTATTCTAGGAGCTAAGTTAATCACAGAATAAGGTATGATTTTAAAAATAGAACACAGTTGCGAGTTTTAGGAAAATATGTTACTAGCAAATAGAAAATGGGGCTTACAAAAAGTTGCCAAGCAGGGAAATTTCTATTTTTTGTCAAACCAGTCACAAATTGTGAATTATCACAGAATGACGGGAAAGGTGTCACAAGTGACATTGAGGTCGAACCTGGTGGCAAACGGGAGCAAACCTTAAGAGGACTCCTGAAATGTAACTTTAACTTTCATAACTGTCAAGGTGCTGTATCTGCCAAGGTACTATGGGCCAGATTTAAAAGGCCCTATCGCCACTGGGGCATCACCTTTAGTTTAGTTTAATTAGTTTTAGCTCCAGAGGCACTATGTACTGCTCCGTAGTTACAAGGTGGTGTTAAGCCACTCTTTGTAAATACGGCCCCTTCACACACAGCACTTTGCGGTGGAGGGGCGTGCAATGGGTGTTGCTGTGGGCATGCCACAGCAACACTTATTGCATTTTGGCACTGCCTCAGATTTACGAGTTTTCATAAACCTGAGGCAGCACCAAAATCTAACGCCACCCCAGGGGTGGCATTAGCTTGGCGCAACGAGGAGAAATGCTTTCATTTATCCTTGTTTTTTGCTTTTTCTATGTGTGCTGCATTCTCCAGCACACATAGAAAGAGAAAATCGCCATTGAAGATTGTTTTTGTGCAAGAAGGTGTCCCTTTCTGCATAAAAACATTCTCCCCCGCAGTGCAGCCATCCCCGCATCACTGCACAAGGGTTGCTGCATTGGCGCTCAGCAGTAAAATTAGCGATTTTATTCGATTAAGTACTGCACATCCCTGCATTTTGAAAATGACAGAGCATGGCTCTGCCAAAATGGCGCATCGTAGTGCTCCGTCATTTTCTTTTAAATCTGGTCCTACATCTACAAAATCTAGGTACCTTGCAAAAGGAGAAGGAGGATACAAAACCAAGGGTGATGGGCTTTCACAGCAGAATAGGTGCAGGGTCTGGTCAAGTGGCAACCCCTGTAGCTAACCACCCACTGCACACATCGAAATGCTGTGCACAGCAGGAAATTGGCCACACTCAAGGAGTTGAGCACAGGGGCTGGTTGCGACACGCACCCCACAGGGGGCTTGACAGGACATTATCAACACACTCCAGGAATTCACCGAAAAAACAAAGGTGAAAGTGACATTATAATTAGGCATGGTAATGACATCAAACTTTAAGTTAAAAAATCCTTAGAAATTCGATGAGAGAAACCAGAGGTTAAAGTAGTGTCACAGTTAGGTATGGTAATAAGATCTTAGCTTACATTAGAAAGAAGTCTATAAATTCACTAAAAATTCAACGTTAAAATAACATCAAAGATTGGGATTGAAATGAAACCAAAAACTATTTTTAAAAACCAAATGGTCACTGAAACTCACCATTTATTGTTTACTGAGCTAACACTCGTGTGTGACCCCACAATGCATTGCTTATCACCTCACATATTGCTTCACTCATGACATGTTAAATGATATAATTGATTATATTAATGATAACATTTCAAATGGCATCATTGAAACATCACTGATGACATAATCAGGTCATAATTAAGTAATTTCTACAGCATCCTTCAGGGTTTGTGGAACTGAAGTAATTTAACATGCTACACCTGTGGCCATTTTATATTTGCCTCAATGGGATTGCCCTCTTAAAGACTTCACAAGCCCTGCAAACTTGTGCCCTAAGGTAACTAAAAATCAGGCCCTCGCCATGCACAGTCTTTTCATCAGAATTTTACTGCAAATATTACATTAATATTATCACTGATGTTATGAAAGATGGCGTGAGTGCTGTAATCTGAGCAGTGCATGGCAAATTATAGTTACCTTAGGGCATGAGTTATAGTTACTTGAGGTGATTCTAACCATAACTGGTGAATTTCTACTGCTTTGTCTGTTTAAAATGCGAGCCTCACTATAACGTCCCTGTAAACTTTGATTTTTCAAGCAAATGTCTGGTTCTTTTTAAATTCCATTTCCTAACTATAATGTCCTTGTAACCTTTGTTTTTTCAGTGAATTTCTATGGTTTTTGTAACAAATAGTAATAATTACTATACCATTAGGGCATGGGTTATAATTACTTGAGGTAACTATAACTATAACTGGTGAACTTCTATGGCTACGTACATTTAAAATGTGAGCCTGACTATAACGTCCCTGTAACCTTTGTTTTTTTCATTGCATTTCCATGGTCATTGTAAAGAACAGTAATTTTACTTACTATACGTTAATCCAACCACCACAGCGCACGGCCAACCCCCTATAAGCATCCAACCTTGCCCCATGCTCGGCCTTCACCTGTGCACAGGGGAGGTAACCCGCAAGACCTGGCCGGCAGCCAGACCCTGCGGTCAACCCCCCAAACCACCCAAACACAGGCTGAGCACAGCCCTTTGGCCGTGCCCATCGAGAATTGGCTGTGGCTTCTCTGGGTGTGAGAATAGGTGTGAGAGGGTGTCTCTGGGGTGAGAGTGACTGTCAGATTGTCTGTCTCGGTGTAAGACTTTGTACATCAGTGTTTTAGTGGGGGTGTCAGTGTGTGTGCAGGTCTGTGAGTGGGTGCATGAGGTTGTCAGTGGGTCTGTAAGTGGGTGTGTGAGTGTCTGAGTGGGTCTTTGAGTGGGTGTGTTAGTGTCTGAGTGCATCTGTGAGTGGGTGCATACATTTCTGAGTGGGTGCGTGAGTGGGAAAAATTGATTGAAAGAGAGACAGAAAGAGAGAAAGAAAGTGAGAAGGAAAGACTTAGGCTTTAATATCTCATTTTCCTTGAATGAGATATTTGTGTTAGATTTTTTATCTTTAAAAAAACTATAATAATTTTTTTTTTATTAAACGAAATGGAAATGAGTCCAGCTGGGCTCGAACACCCAAATCTCAGTGTGAAGGTATTTGTTTTTTTTATTTTTAATTTTTTTAGCCCTTTATGGGCTATCTAGGACAGCAAGGGAACCCTCAAGGGCTCCTCCATGATACCTATTTATTTATTTATTTTAAATTTAATAACAAACCCTTATGGGCTACCTGGCACTGCAGGGAAAGCATTAAGGCTTCCTCGCGGGCCAATGCTTCAGCAAGCACGGAGCTGATTTGACAGTAGCTCCGTGCTTGCTGAAGCATTTCAGCTCTGACAGAGATTAAAGCTATGGACTTTGATAGCGGGACCTGCTTTAAAGGTCCCACTGTCAAAACCTGAAGTGTTTGCTGTGGCTTGGATGCAGTTGTGCAGCCAAGTCACAGCAAACAGCTATGTCCTGGGGTTGGGCAACATAGCAGGAGCCGGCCCTGGGCTGTGGTGGGCTCTAGGGCCATCAGTGGCTCCAAGAGGGGGGCCAAGTGGCCCCCCTCCAACATGTACATAGCCCCGGGAGGTGGTGGTCTCCAGGGTGCGGTGTCCCAAAGGGTCCCCCATTTATTTATAATATTTGCCACAAGGGGTGGTGGTCCCTGGGGCAGCAGGGGGGCCATGTGGACCCGCAAATAAATTGCATTTTGCCCTGGGGGTGGTGGTCCCAACGGCAGCAGGGGGGCCTCGCGGCCCCTGCAATTAAATTGCATTTTGCCCTGGGGGGTGGTGGACCCTGGGGTTTGGGGGGCCCACAGCATTACCCTTATTAATACTGGAATGCCCCAAGGTGGTGGTTGTCCCCGGGGCAGCAGGAGGGGACCAAGCACTCCCACACATTAGATAGCCCTGGGGAGGTGGTGGTTCCCAGGGCAGTGGGGGGGCACTCAGCCTCCTCGCATTAAACTTGTAAGGCCTGGGGAGGTGGCAGCCCATGGGGCAGAGGGAAGGGGCCAGAAGGCCCCTCCATTTTTTTACACATAAGGCCTTGGAACTTGGCCCACCCGGGGGCATTATAATAGCAAAGCATGGAAGACCGCGCTTTTTTTATTTTTATTTTACAGTGGAGCCATGGATCTGCTATGACTCTGCCCGTAAAATAAAAAAAAAATGCTTTTTAGCCCTGGAGGGATCCCTTTGGGACCCCATCACCAGAGTTAAGGGGTCAGGATGTTCGTACCCTGGCCCCATTTCTTTCCTTTTTTCTTTTTGGGACACGGCTTCAGCCGAGTCCCACAATGGCTGACAAAACTTCAACAACTTCCTTTTTGAAGTGTTATCAGCCCATCAGGTCTCTGCACGACATCGGGAGGGGTCCCAAATCTTTCGCGTCTCTAGATATACACATTTAGATTTTCTTCAATTTCTCTAAAACTACTAAACGGAATTACACCGAAACAAAAGAAAGCACTCTTTCTGGACCAGGACCTAACTTCCTGCCAAATTAGGTGTAATTTAATCCAGTAGTTTTTGTGCTATTGCTGTTCAAAATCCCTATGGAAAAGTGAATGGGAAAAATCTGTTTTGGGACCACCCTGTTTTCTCTGACCCCATAACCACAAACCCCCCCCTCTCCCTCCCCCCGGCAGATCACTCCAAAACTTTCCAGGCACCAGCTGATGAAACTGGCAGATTTTTGGGGAGTGTTTCGTGAAGATTCGTCAAGAGGCACCAAAGATATAGGGAGGTAAAAAACACTTTTGATATAGAAACGAGGTCCCAACTATACCTACCTACTGGCAACTGCCACTAGGTATTCTTTATATAAATGTCATAGTTAGTGCTCCTAACCATAACAGCTGAATTTCTGTGTTTTATTCGTTCAAAACATTAACGTCACTGAGACTGTCACCTAACTATAACATTACTTTAATCTTTGTTTTTTTCAGTGACTTTCTACGTTTGTATGCATACACACACACACACACACACACACACATATATATATGCACATATATATGCATTGATATTTATATATATATATATACATACACACACTCACATATATATTTATATATACATACATATCTATATGTAATATATGTATATATATATGTGTGTATATATATATCTATACATATATAGATATATATATATAGATATATATATAATATATATATTCACACACATATAAGATCAATACTTACCAGCAGTCTTGTGTGGTAAAATACAACAATGTAATATATTGTAATGCATTGTAAAGATCAACTCTTTATGTTACATGTTTAGGAAAGGCATGCATTCATATAAAAACATCTCTTCCCTGCCACCGATGAGAAACTGTCACTTGCAGACAAATACATCAGTTTTGTACTGCGACAGACAACTCCTGACTGAATCTCCTTGGATGAACTAGCGTACGAGTTGCACAGATATTCTGTGTTAAACAAATCAAACTCATTATGGGGAAACAAAGGTGGAGACATGTCAACAGCAGTTGATATCCAGAGGAAATCAATGGTGAGGAAGTACTATTATTCAAAAATGTGCAAGAAATATTGTTAGAACAAGGCATCCGCCTGCGCAGAACAGTAAGATCACTACAAAGGCAAGTAGTGGACCTGGTTCACAAGAAGCATCGGGCTTACTGGCAACCAAGAAACTGCTCGGTTTCCAGAACTAGAGGCCTGGTGATTGATATGACTAAGAAGTGTCACATGTGTTAGAATGTAGGACAAGACACATGACTGGATCACCTTGTGATGTCCAACTTCCTGG
Organism: Pleurodeles waltl; assembly: GCF_031143425.1. NCBI lineage: Eukaryota > Metazoa > Chordata > Amphibia > Caudata > Salamandridae > Pleurodeles > Pleurodeles waltl. The sequence continues at coordinate 494,812,580 of NC_090448.1, forward strand.
ACTCAGTTTGATCAATACAGGCAGCAGATTTTTTGGACCACTTGGCTCATAGTAGTCATCAACAAATTCTATTTTCCCCTAGTGTACCAAGCCTAATCTGCATGAGCAGGAGCTGTACTCGTCGTCCTTGGTGAACTAATGGAAGCCTGTGCAATGCCAGTAGTACTGAAAATATATCGCCCCCAATCTCTAGGGTAAAATATTGGTGATTCATGGCATACCTGGGCATTACTTACCAAAAGATCACACCTTTTTTGGCCACAAGACAATGGTATGGCAGAAGGCTTTTCTATCCAGAGTCAAGAAGACAGTACAGCAAGCCAAAGGGACCCAAATCAATTGAAATGGACCTCAATAAAACCTCAGTGTCTTTTGCAACATACTGCACAGATCCACAGGTTAGTGCTTCTTAGAGCTGGTGTTCAGAGGAAAGAACCAGATCAGACAGCTGCAGATGGAGAACAGCTTCCTTAAGGGACAGAAAAACATTTCAGCAACTAACTGAGAAGCAAAGTCAAAAATGAAGAAGTATGCCAATCAGAAGCGTCATGCAACCATGACCAACCTAGTTTCCAAAGATTATTTGCACGCTAGCAAAAGTAAAAAACTGAAGGTCAAATCCTCCATTTCAAGAGACACCAATGAGGGTGACACAAAGGAAGGAAACCACAAGATCAGCTGCATCATATTGACGGTTCATTACTTAGAATGATTCATACTTCGAGAAATTCCCCACTGAGAGACATTCCACTGATGATGATATTGACAACATCTCTTATGGCAGCAAAACAATGGATGATGGCTTCAGCAGTCAACCTACCTGTGAAGAGAGCACAGACAGCCCTAGCGCGTGTGTCACTGTGGCCCTAAATCAACAACTAGTTCATAACATTAGAAGACCTCAATGGTTGATTGATGAGATACAACATATTTTCATCTCTTCTTTCTGATACCTGGATCCCTCTCTTTATGGTAGGAAATACAAATCTACAAATATCAGAATGCTAAACAATAACCATAATAGGATGTGCTTCTCATCCCGCCTTTAAGGAAAATTCGAAACAATGCTTTCTCCCTTTAATTTCCTATTACTTCATTTCTCTTTCCTTCTGGCTCCTGTTGTATCAGTCCCACAGCTTTCTTCATTGTAGTCCCTTCATTTTAGTTCTTCTTTCTCCCTTTCTCTTTCTTACCTCTCCAGATCTGTGTCCGATTAGTCCTCTTGATGATGTCCTACCCAGATATTAGGAGTGCACCCAACCCTATTTATTTTCTAAGCATTGTGAAACTGTAGTCTTATATTTGTAAATTGATGCAACACTGCAAACACATGCATGCAAAGGAAAAGTCAGTTGTAGAGTTTAGAATCAAAGCTGACTTGAGGCAACACTTCACCACAGATGACTTGAGACAACACTTCCCTTTCTTCACACCATATCACTTACAATTTATCTCTCCAAGCACCTCTGTGGCCTTTACTCTCTTCCACTTTACCCGCTTCTTCCTCCTTCAGTCCAGTTCAATTCAATCATAGTTTGTTCGATTGGCTTATGGGTTTACAAGTGCCACTTAATCCTTATGGATATTCATGTACTGCAGGTGTCGTACTCATGGGGGCTTGAGTCCCCTGGCATAATAAGAAACCCCTCTGAATTCACTATACAGTGGACAAAGGATCCTACTTCTGAAGCGATATTTACTTTTCTATTGCATTTAGACAACTGGGAACAATGCAGCAGCTGTGAGTCAAAAGGTGCAAGTCAGTCAGTCAGAGCATATTTGGTCTAAAGTGTAGCTGCTGGCCAAATGTTGGTTCCATACACACAGTGGTAGAACCTGGTAGAAGCTGTGTTGCCTGATCCTGCCCTGACAGGCCTGTCAGAGGCGTAGAAGGTCAACTGGCGTTGTGAGTGCCATATTCCTGAATTTAGGCTTCAGAGCCTCACATTGTTATATAGAATGAAAAAGCTGAGATTCATTTGGAGAAAAATGCACAAATAATTTGTAAACGTTCAAGACACAGGCAAGGAGTCACTCACAGTCTGGAGAGCTGCGGCCCTGTCCATAGATGCAGCAGTCTTTCTTCATAGACAGCATTGAAGTGCCAAGTAACCTATAGGGCAAAACATGCAAAAAATATGTACTAAAACACTCACATTTGGCCCTAAATCAACTTCTGTGCTTTATTCACCTTTTTGTTAATCTGGTAACTCACACCATACTTAAAATCGTGTGCAAACCTTATTTTTGCCTGATTTAGGTGACAGGTACCTAACAAATCGTGCTCAGCCCTGTATTTTATGCACAGTGCCCAAAAGGAATGCCAGGTTATAATACATGTTGCAAAGATCATTACTACGTCATTCCCCATCGCACATGTGACACTCATATCAATATTTTCCTGTATGATAAGGCTATTTGGTCTGGAAGTATTTTCCTCAGATTCTTCTCCGTGACACAGTATGAGCATGTGAAGCAAGAGAAAAAACTCATAAAGTACCTAGCATTCCAGGGAACTTTTATCCCCGATTTTAGTTCAGTAGGGACTTCATTAGGAGTTCCCAATGAATTGTTATATGTCCTTTAATTGAAGTTACTGGCCCAGTCAAAAATAGGAATCCTGCTGGAGCACTGCTAAACGTGCATTTCATCCAAACCTGCTAAGAGCAGGTGGCGATTCAAGGAGTCAGATGTACATAGCAGTTATCCGGTCTCAAACCGCCCAATTCGATTGGGCTCTTTGCCACCAGAAAAATGTTTTTCAAATGTACAAAATGCAAAATGTGATTCTGTAACTTGTTACTAAATCGCATTTTGCATTTGGGATTTGGAAGATGCGTATTTACGGCAGCCCTTCCAAATACTGAATTGGTACATATGTATTACTGCTTTGAGATCTAATTCCAGTCTCAAAACAGTGATAATTTATCACCAGTTTAAAACTGGTAGTAGCCTATTCAAAAAGGGAAAGGGGTCCCAGAGGTTCCTCTATGGGAATGTAACTAATAATATTATTTAGGAAAAGCAGGCAGTGGTCCTACTCTTAAAAAAAGAGAACTTCAAGGTTTAATTTATTTCTTTTTAAACATATAGGCCCATATTTAAACTTTTTTAATGCAAAACTGCGCCAACGCAGTTTTGAGTCAAAGATTTTACCGTCAGCTAATGCCATTTCTTTGCGCCGTGCGGGCGTCAAATTTATACTTTACTTCAACCAATGCCTCACGTCATAAAGAAAAATGACGTAACGCGGCGAAAATGACTGTGAGCCGGTTCACGACGTCGCAAACCGGATATGCACTGTTTTTTGACGCAATTGGGTCAAAAAGCGGCACAAACACAGCAAAATGTGCTAAGGAGAGCCAAAATGGATCGCAGGTGCTTGCACAGACCCCAGGAAGGTGCCAACAGACCAGGAACCAGCCAGGAGGACCCACACAAGACCCAGGACAGGGAGAAGAAGAAAAGAAAGTGTCACTTCAGTGCAGAGGAGCAGGAAATTCTGGTGTAAGAGGTGACAGAACGCCAGCACCAACTGTTTGTCACCTCAAAGTTGCCAATTAGTAGGAGAGAGGCAATATGGCAACAAATTGTTGACAAGATCAACAGTGTGGCAAAAGTACGGAGAACAGTCATCGAGTGCAAGAAACGCTGGCATGACTGCAAGCGCAGGACCAAGGAAAAGATGGCCAGGAACAGGAAGGCAGCACTGCACACTGGAGGTGGGAGTCCAGCACTGCAGGAGGCCTTGGACCACATGGAGGAGATGGTCGCAGCTGTCATCCCAGAGGAGATCGTCACAGGGATTCAAGGACAGGACAGCGCAGACTACCAGGAGACAACACACATGCAGGGTAAGTCGCATGGGGAATTAAAATGCACATATGTTAACTGTAAGCGGGGGTGGACATACCTACTACACAATGCATGTAAGTTATGATATTCGGGGAGTGGCATGGGTAAAGGGGCATGGCACGGGGGCATGGGCTGTACAGAGGAAACCTGGAGCACAGTACCACACTACACCTGTTAAATGGTAGCGGCAGTTTTAGTCGATAACCTTTCAAGTATTGCCCGGCGGTAATCGCCTCTCATACCATTAGATGATTAACCAACAAAAGAGGCAGGCGCCGGAGACTGGAAGGCAGGAAACAAAGTTTTATTCCGTCGGAGCAGAACACGTCAGATCGGACAGCAAGGTATCGTCTTGAGGTGCTCTGCTCGCATCTCTGAGACCTCGTCTCTTATACACACATTTTTGACTTTATTACCGGTTTATTGTACATGGCACATTCTTGAGATTGCTTTGATACATGAAAGAACATCCTCGGAATCCCCGGCTCGGATCCGCTCCCACACATAACTACAGTGGAAGTCCCCACCCCACCCACAGTAGGAGATGGCTATCACACAGCTGGACATTCTGCCAATTCCCAGGGGTGTGTGCGACTGGTCGGGTCTCAGGGGGTGGGGGCCTTGATCTACTGCAATCCTTTTGATGTGAGGTGTTTCCCTTACAGTAGGGGCAATAAACTGCAACCGCAGGGCTAGGTGATGGCCTGGGATTGGTTCGGACAATCGGGCGCAGAGGAAGGGGGTTATCAGAAGGATGTATGACCATGTATGGGATGAAAGGAGGTGTTGGTCAGGCGCGGGATGTGGTTCCATGGCAGGGTCGCGCAGAAGGAGAGGGTTTTATGGCCCATGTATGAGAGAGCGGGGGGGGCGGCCGGCGCGCGGGGGATGTTTGCGGCGCCTAGGGAGAGACAAGATGGCGCAGATAATGTTCAGATACGAACTAAATTTCCACAGTCCTCCCTTTTAACATATCTCGCCAGCTTGTTTAGCTCGGATCTATCCCCATAATACCACGTACTTCTACTTCGTACAGGGCTTTCATTCGTTCTGCTTCAAAGTTCAGAGTCTTAGGGCAGATGTAGTTCGTGAAAAGTGAACATAAAGGTGGCAAGCACTGAATCCCCAGACAGCACCCACACAGTATCACAATTGGTATCATGATAAATGTAAACAACCTCCACCCCCAACTTTTAATAGTGTCCCAAAACCAACTCCCAAGCGACCATCCTTCTTGCTCCTGATGAACCTCTGCGGAAAGTCTGTGGAGGTGTTTGATCGCCTTGTAGACTGAGGGTGAGTTATCCGGTACGTAGGTACAACAGCTGGACCCAATGATGCGGCATGCTCCTCCACGATCAGCAAGAACCACGTCTAGAACGAGGCGGTTCTGAAGAGCTACCAGGCGGACGGCCTGAAGCTCAGCGGTGTTGTTGGTGAGGATGCCGGCTGTAATGTTTATTGTGGTTTCGACTGCCTGGGTTAGGTGCCGGATGGCACGGCTGTTTGCCATTGGACCCCACAGTGGAACAAGTCCCTTTACTGCATCCATGAACTGTGCTCCAGTGGAGTCGGCTTGTACAGTGTCCTTTGCACGTTTCTGCCGGTGATGGTTTGCTGAAGCCACATATGTTGGAGGGAGGATAAAAGCGATGTAGCAGGTGCCTCCCCAACCTTTCGGAAACCAGGTGTAGGCCTTAGTACCACAGATTAAGTACATATTTGGGGAGGTAACAAAGGAGGGTGGGTCAACTGAGTCCAATGTTCGGGTGATGAGACAGGAACTGTGGCCTACCGGCTGTGTTCCTAGGCCTTCGAGGCACACCAGACCTGTGATGTTGACGACGGATAGAGCCACTGTTAGGGTGGCGGCCGTTCATTTCCGGAGGTAAGAGAAGGTGGGTCTGGCTGGGTTGTTGAACACCTGCATTTCAACTCGCTCCTTGGCAGGGATGTCCATATGAAAAGGGGTGTTTGATCTCAGAGGACAAAAGGGGGCAGAGGTTTTTCCAGTTTGGTTCAGCCAGAACCCATGATAGAAGTGAGACACAGTTTTGCCGGAAGTGGCATTGTCCTTGTAACTTTCTTGCAGGAGGATTAGCCAAGCGAGGCAGGAGCCATGGACAGAGAAGGGCGAGGGGATGAAAGGGATAGAATGTCCAGTGGCATGTGGTAGCAATCCACAGATCCAGCAGTTAGTGGCATTGGCGGCAAGATTGTGTTGGTGGAGCAGTTGCACAAAAGAGTTATTCCAGAACTCCTTACGTCTTTCTCGGAGTTGGGGTGAAAGTGAAATCAGATGGTGTTCTTTCATGGTGGTGGGTTGAGCAGTGGTCAGCAATGTCTTATGAGCGGGTGCGTTTTCTTCCATGATCCAGAAAGTGACCATGAGGAGGAGGCAAAGGAGAAGGGTAATGAAAAGTGCAATAGTCTTTGAGCTGTGCATTTTGTCAGTCTTTGGGTTTTTGTAGTGGATCTTCGGACGTCCGGTTGCTTCCATCATCTTCATGTTGGGCGCTTCCATCACCTTCAAGGGACTCGGTAGTGGGCAGAACCACAGACTTTGTTTAGTTTCTCTCCTGGAGGCCTTTGAGGTGACTAGGCTACCGCTCTGAGATTTCAACTTAGTTTGTGGTCTGCTTAGCCGAAGTTCCCTCCTTTCGTCGTAGGTTATACCCTTCTTTGGATGGCACAGTGGGATCGGGATATTCAGTCAATTCAAGTGTCTCTGTATTCGGGTAGCAGCTCAGGGATGGTCGGTCTTTGTCCAGAAGTTCCTCTTGGGCGGTGATGTTGTCGGTGGTCGTCAGGGTCGATGATACCTTCTTGCAGTGGTGTGCATGCAGCCAATTACGTTTCCCCTCCACTCGGAGAGCTGTTCGGGTGGTGATCAGGACTTGCAGGGGGCCCGTCCACCGGGGCTCCAGACTCTTGGTGCGCTGGAAGTTACGCACTAGGACAAAGTCACCGGGTTGGATGTCGTGTCCGGGGCCCCTGGAAGCATTGGGAATGGCTTGCAGCACCTGCTGATGGATAACAGACAACGTTTTAGTTAGATAGTCAGACATGAGGACGTCCGGGACGTCGTGAATGGATGCTGGTTTTGGTGCAGTCCAAAGGTTCATGGGTCGCCCGAAGACGACCTCGTAGGGGGTTAAGTGGTGTTTGGTAGGAGTGGAACGCATTGATAGCAATGCTAGTGGGAGGGCGTCTGGCCATTTCAGTCCTGTGGTGGCAACTATTTTGGCTAGTTTGAGTTTCAATGTGGCATTATGTCGTTCAACCAAGCCTGCAGATTGGGGGTGGAAGACCGAATGAAACTTCTGTTTTACACCCAACCCTTTTAAGATGAGTTGGATAACTTCGGCTACGAAGTGGGGGCCGTTGTCGCTCCACAAAATTCGACAAAGGCCGTAACTGGGGAAGAATTCTTTCAGTAGTACTTTTGCGGTAGTCATAGCAGTGTTGTCGCGGGTTGGGTAGGCTTCCACCCATTTGCTGAAGGCGCACACAACGACAAGCACGTACTTCAGGGTTTGGCACCTTTCTAACTGAATGTAGTCCATCTGTAGGACCTCAAAGGGGTGACTAGGAACCCCAAACCCTCCCCGGGGTACAGCAGTTCCTTTACCAGGGTTGTGTTGGAGGCATATCAGACATTGTTGGACTAGGCGTTTAGCTGAGTCTGGGATTTTGTCGTTGTGCCAGACTTTGGAGATGAGTTCAATTATGGGGGCAGACCCTATGTGTGCGGGGGAGTGTGTCATGGTCAGCATGGGAATCAGGTATGAGTCAGGTAGCAACCATTTGTTCGTGTCTCTAGTTCGCCAGCAGCCTTCATCATCTTTCAATCCCACCCGTGCCCATTCAGTCAATTCGTGTGGTGAGCTGGCCAATTGTATGTCTCTAATGGTTTCCCTAGCATCCTTCCATTTTTCAGTTTGTGACCTGGTCACGTACATGCGTGTTGTTGACCTATTCTTGGCTGTGGTTCGGGCAGTGATGTCAGCCAGCGCATTTCCCTGTCCTATAATGTCCATCACTTTTTTGTGAGCCTGGCATTTGATCACAGCTAGCCGTGTGGGGAGGAGGACTGCTTCGGTCAGAGCGGAGACTAGATCTCCATGTAGGATGGGTGTGCCATGGGAAGTCAGGAATCCCCTCTCCTTCCATAGGAGCCCAAAGTGGTGAACCACCCCGAAGGCGTACTGGCTGTCGGTGTAAACGTTTGCGGTTGTCCCCGCTGCTAGGATGCATGCTCGTGTGAGAGCAATCAGTTCAGCCGCCTGTGCGGATCGCTGTGTGATGCGGGCTGTCTCAACAACTGTTCGGGCCGTTTTGACTGCATAGGCGGCTGAGGTGGTGCCGTCGGGGAGCTTGATGCATGAGCCATCTACCCACAGCTCTCCGTCAGGATCTGGGAAGGCAGTATCTCGGAGGTCTGTTCGTCGGTGAGGGTCACACAGTCATGTATAGGGGAAGTGTTAGGGTCATTGTCAGGGAGAGGTAGCAGAGTGGCTGGGTTCAGAGTGGTGCATCGTTTCAACGTGATGTGGGGTGCAAGCAGAGTCAGTTCATAACCAGTCAGTCGTGTGCTAGTCAGGTGTTGAGTCTTAGTCTGGTTCAGGAGGGTGTCAACTGCATGGGGTACTAGCACGGTGAGGGGGTTTGAAAGCACGATCCCCTCACTTTGTCGGATAGAGACAGCAGCGGCGGCTACCGCTCGAAGGCAGGCAGGCAAAGCTCTGGCTACAGGGTCAAGATTGGCAGAGAAGTAGGCACAAGGGCATTGCTTGGGACCTATGGACTGGGTTAGAACAGACAACGCGCATCCCTCCCTTTCGTGGGTGAAGATGGAGAAAGGTTTAGTGTAGTCTGGGGTTCCTAGGACTGGTGCTGAGCAAAGGGCATCTCGTAATTCTTTGAAGGAGGATTGGCATTCGGGTGTCCAGGGGAGGGGGAAGGGGACATCTTTAGCCAACAGGGAAAGGAGAGGTTTTACAATAAGACTGAAGTTTGGCAACCACTGTCGACAGAAGGAGGTGAGGCCTACCAGAGATCGCACTTGCTTCTGAGTTTTGGAAACAGGGGTTTCTAGGATGGTCTGAATTCGGTCAGGTGTAAGCTTCCTCCCATCTTTGGATAGGAGGTGGCCTAGATATGTCACTTGGGGTTGGCAGAATTGCAACTTCTTCCTGGAGACCTTGTGACCGTTCTCCGCGAGGAAGTGGAGGAGGTGGATGGTGGCTGTGACTGCAAGCGGAGTGGTGTCAGCCGCCAAAAGAATATCATCGACGTACTGTATTAACACCACTCCGTCCGGTAGTTGAACTGCATCCAGTTGTCTCTTGAGGGCTTGGCTATATATGCTGGGACTCTCAGTGTAGCCTTGTGGTGCCCTACAAAATCTGTACGAACGGGCTTTTAAGGTGAAGCCGAAAAGGTAGCGGCTGTCTGGGTGGATGGGGATGGAAAAGAATGCGTTCTTGAGATCAATAACGGTAAAGGTAGTGGCAGTGGACGGAATCAGGGTGAGGATGGTGGTGATATCTGAGACTACGGGGTACTGAGGTATGACTACCTTGTTAACCTCTCGTAAGTCGACAATGAAGCGGTATGCTTTCTCATCTCCTTCGCCTTGCTTCTTAACAATGGGTAGGATAGGGCTGTTGCAAACATTACTAACTACTTCTTCTACCACTCCTGCATCGACTAGGGACTGGATGATTTCCACCAACGCCTTCTCGCCTTCGGGCGATATCCGATACTGTGGAAGCTTTGGGAGCACTGCGTCCGGTCGGACAGTTATGTGCACAGGGTCAATCACCATGCGTCCTACGTCTGAGTCGGTTTTAGCCCATAGATGTGTGGGTAACGTGTCAAGTAGGGACAGGTCAGCATCGGTTATGGAGAACATACGTCGTGCGAGACAAGGCCTGAACAGATCTGGGTTATCGTGCAGTATGACTCGAACTCCGTCTGGGGAACATCTGATGGTAGCCCGGAAATGTTTTAGTAAATCAAGACCCATAATGGCGTCGGGGGTGTTGGAGGAGAGCAGAAATGTTGTGTCAGTGGTGTTATTTTCCAAGTCAAAGGAGATTGGTGCGGACAAGGGATTAGTGGAGGGCGTTCCATCAAAGCCTATTGAGGTTACATGTGAGCCAGACAAGGGTGCCCTTGGGATCAGCCGTTTAGATAGCGCACTACGTGTCACCCCAGTATCTACCAAAAATGGAGATTTTGTGCCCAGGACCTTAGCAGTGACGTAAGGACCTTGCTGGTCAACACGGAGTTCGACTGGATCCCTCCCTTGCCCCTGGCGGTCCTATGCAAAGTCATGGGTGTTTTCGTAGTCGGACTGCTGGCACTGGTTCTGTCGGGGGCGGTCGAAGGTGTTTGGTGTGTCTGGCCTGTCATTGGTGGTGTCGTTCGTGTACCTTCGTCCCTGTCCTCTATTTCTGGGGCTGTTTGCTATGTCTCTTGTGTCCCTATTCTTGTTCATATCCAGAAGGACCGGGCACTGGGATTTCCAGTGTCCGAACCCTTTACAGAACGCACACTGATTCTCGTCTAAGTCCCTGCGTCCAGCGTAGGGTGTGGGTGCATGGTCTCTAGGGGGTAGTTTTCTAGGAGCAGTCAGTTGGTAGCTTCCCTTGGGAGGTTCACTTCCTATGGTCACCCCTTGCAACTGTGCGATCATTACCCTTTCCTTCAGCTCCTTTTTCTTTCTCTCGGACGCCCTGTCGTTCTCACTCTTTTGGTGTTCGTAGTACTGGGCCATCTGGAGGATAGCCGCGGGTTTGGAGGCTGCCCAACTACTCTCGCTGGTCTGTAACTTCTGGGAGACTTCCTGTGACAGACCCTTCACATAAGTCTGGACAAAGAGGTGATGTCCGGTTGCAGTGGTCATGTCCTGGCCACTATAATCGGAAAACACTGTCTCGAATCAAGAGAAATATTCGGATACATCCTCCTGGGGTTTCTGGCGGCAGGCCGTCACTATCGACCAGTCTACCTTCCTTTCTGGGATTAGGGTCTTTAATTTCTGAACAATCTTGTCTGGGAGTTCCAATATGGCCTTTAGAGGTTTCTGTCCAGGTTATCGCTGCTTGTCTATGGTATTGAGTTGTACCCAGGTATATCCGAACGGCTCAGCGTGGTCGACTTTCCGGATTTGCTTCCACACATCAGCCGGCAGACATAACCCGAAGAACAAATCGATATCCTCCAAGGTCATTATAGTTGAACCTAAGGCCGTACCTAGTTCTGTGTAAAAGGCAGTCAGGTTCTTTCTTAAGTCGGGTAGGGGTTTTCTAAAGGTCAGGATGTCTTGTCGGTCCCATGGCTGATAGACCCAGTTATATACAACCCTTCCCTTCGCATCTTGGTGGTTGATGTCATCGTGTGTTCCCTGACCTCGTGGGGGGACCCAGTAAGGAGCGGCTTCCTTGATAGGCATCATGGTATCAGCTTTTCCTGCCTGGGGTTCAGTCGCTATGGGGGTTTCTGTCTTGGTCGTCTGCCTGTGTTCTTTAAGATGTCGGAGGACTTCGAGTGTACGTGTGAAGAGGTCCGTCACATCGCCCTCTCCCTCTTCCCCAATATCAACCTTTCTATACAAGGTTGCTAAGCCTTCGTGACCTCTATCCTGGTACCTATCCTCATAGGCATTCAGAGTGTGATAACAAAGTCGTACGACAAAGTGTCGTCTGTGGTTGTCGGCATACGAGTTATACATATCTGTCACATATTCCTCACTTTCCTTCCGTTCTACTAGTGTTCTCACTACCTTATCGATTCCGGCTCGTTCACCCTTTGTTAGCCAATTCATTCTGGCGGAATCTTTCTTTATTGCTAACGTTGTGTTCAGTACAAGAGGCTCGGCCGGAGCGGAGGCCGTGAGGACTGAGGCCCTGGTACTGCTTTCGCTTGCGTTCGGGGGTTGTGGGTGCTGCACTATAGGTTGGGAGGGAGCGTATGGGGGGGGCATGTAGATGATCGGAGGACCTAATAGCAATTCATCGTTCGCCCGTTGTTTGGAAGGCAACTCAGGGTAGAGCGTAGAGGGGGTCCTAACAGGGCACTGGCCTGACGTTTCAGATTCTTGTTTTTGTTTAGCTTCCTTTCTCTCCTTTATTTCTTCCTCTAACTTTCTAGCGACAAGGTGAGCTGCCTTTCGTAGTTCTTTTTCTGCCTTCACTTCTTCTCTCTTTTTCCGTTGCGTTGTTTCTTTGCGCCACATGCCGATACTGTCGAGCATAGTGGGCGTCGTTTTATTGCTACGTAGAGCTATTTCTAGCGTTTCTATTTTATGGTCATCAAAGGATCCCATCAGTGGCCACTGACTTTCGGAGTCCTTCTTTGTATATTTATGCCATAGTTTGCTATAAGCTACAGCGACTAGTCCATATTTAGTAAACATGTCCTTATTAGGGGTGCCTTCCAGTGGAGCCGGATGGTTCATCTCTAATAGGCGGTCCGGGCAGAACCAACTACCAATCAGTGGGGAGAAGATAGGCATGACAGATTACAAAGGGGGACAAAAGTCCACACTACCTATCCTTCACTATCTGCAAAGACTAGACAGAATGTTTCTATTCTACGTTATTTGCAAACAGAGAATATCTCAAAAAGCACTATTCGTCAAAAACAATCAATGTTCGGACAATCAATCAGTGGTGAGAAAAATAGGCACGACAGGTTACAAAGGGGGACAAAAGTCCGCGTTACCTACCCTTCACTATCTGCAAAGGGAGAGAGAGTGTTTCTACTCTTCCCCGTTTGTAGGCAGCGAATATCTCAAAAAGAACAATCAAATAAGCAATACTAGTATTTTCAATCAATCAATCAATCGTTTCGCAATTTGTCGTGTTACACGACCTTACCCGGACCGCATGGACAGTTTCTCGTCTTCCGCCTCCAGCGCCCAATCGTCCTCTACTCTTCGTATTTGCCGCGGCACTCCTGATGGTTCCCAGTCAGGACCGTAGATCACTCAAGAGAGGTCTGCTCGGAACCAGTGAAGTTCAGATGATCGGCTGCCAGACGAGGGTCTATCGGGCAGGAGCTCTTCCCGATCGTTGCAGTCGTTCACTCTGTCATCGGGACCTCTCCCGTTGGATCCACGTGTCGCTGTTGGGCCCCACGTTGGGCGCCAATTGTTAAATGGTAGCTGCAGTTTCAGTCGATAACCTTTCAAGTATTGCCCGGCGGTAATCGCCTCTCATACCATTCGATGATTAACCAACAAAAGAGGCAGGCGCCGGAGACTGGAAGGCAGAAACAAAGTTTTATTCCGTCAGAGCAGAACACGTCAGATCGGACAGCAAGGTATCGTCTCGAGGTGCTCTGCTCGCATCTCTGAGACCTCGTCTCTTATACACACATTTTTGACTTTATTACCGGTTTATTGTACATGGCACATTCTTGAGATTGCTTTGATACATGAAAGAACATCCTCGGAATCCCCGGCTCGGATCCGCTCCCACACATAACTACAGTGGAAGTCCCCACCCCACCCACAGTAGGAGATGGCTATCACACAGCTGGACATTCCGCCAATTCCCAGGGGTGTGTGCGACTGGTCGGGTCTCAGGGGGTGGGGGCCTTGATCTACTGCAATCCTTTTGATGTGAGGTGTTTCCCTTACAGTAGGGGCAATAAACTGCAACCACAGGGCTAGGTGATGGCCTGGGATCGGTTCGGACAATCGGGCGCAGAGGAAGGGAGTTATCAGAAGGATGTATGACCATGTATGGGATGAAAGGAGGTGTTGGTCAGGCGCGGGATGTGGTTCCATGGCAGGGTCGCGCAGAAGGAGAGGGTTTTATGGCCCATGTATGAGAGAGCGGGGGGGGGGCGGCCGGCGCGCGGGGGATGTTTGCGGCGCCTGGGGAGACACAAGATGGCGCAGATAATGTTCAGATACGAACTAAATTTCCACACACCAACAACCTATGCATGGGGGTATGCTGCCATGCCAAGGATGTTGGAAAGGTAAAGCCAGGAGGGTAGGGTACAATGTAAAACTGGCAGCCCATCACACATCAGCCAGTTTTCTCACTACATGAACTAGGGCCCAATTAACAACCTCTGGCCATAGCTGCAAGTGGAATAGAAAATTGACAACAGTTGTCATTACCACCTCTGCTGTGTGTGCAGGTCAAGTAGCTAATGTCAGTAACATCCCCATGGATCAAACACACTCAATTTAGGGGGTTCAGGATGACAACGTTATCAATCCCCTGAAATCAATACAAAAGTCCCAATCCTGTCAAATGTGGTTGTCCATAGTTGCTACAAACATCAGCCATTGTCATAAACATTAGGAGGTGCACAGCACTAATGTCATACCCATGCTGCATATGTCAGGGTCCACCCTGTGCCTGGGTCACAATGCAACATCCCAAATGTCATACAGCTCAGACAACAGCATTGAGGGGGAGGACATATGTAACTGGTTACAGAAATACACCCGCACAGTGAAAGGAGGAAATGGAACACTGCTAGGACAATCAGTGCAATCCAATGTAGCACACATTCCCCAAAATCAGCAGTACACATTACCAATTCTGACATCCGTATCGTGCCATACCAATGCTATACATAGTATATGCTAGATCTCCACAACATATAGGTGGATGTGAAAGATCAGAGACTGGGGCAGTTCCAGAATGTTAAGTGTGGTGTTAGTGCCATCAGAACACCCACAGCCAGTGAAAGGCCTCACCATGAGAATGGAAGTAGATGGAGGGTTGAGTAGGACAAGAAGGTGGCAATTCACAATTTGGCCTGAACCAACACCTAGAGGATGTGATGCTGACAAGTCCACAAACTGACCACAATACATGTGACATGCAGGTGGGGCATAGGCCTGGGAGAATGCTAATATGAAAGACAGGAACAATGAACAGGAACCAAGATCACAATGTGAAAATAATCGGAAGTCAGGCATGTCACATTACAAATGCCACAACACAGACACACTAATTGTACCATATCTCATTGGAGAGGACGATGTCTCTTGCGGATATGCCTGTCCAGGACTACCCTGATGACATGAATGACGAGCTGATAAACAGAAGCCAGAAGACCCTCCAAGATGTCCTTGGAACCCTCCAGACCCCACTTTCAGTCAGAAGGAGGAGCACAGAACTAGCAGCCATCACAGAGGACCCACCCACCACCCCAACTGTACGACCTGCCAGCTCCAACACAGCTGAGGACTGGCACCAGCTTTGAGCGAACTGTAGTTGGAGTACAGCGGGAGTTGACCAAGGAAGTGAGGGTGGGGATGCAAACTATGGCAACTAGCCTAGAGGGGATGCGTTCGTGCATGATGTCAACTGAAGAACAGGCAGCAGCTCTGCAAGAGCGAATAACAGTCTTGCAGGAACTTGAAAAAAGGTTGAAGGAAATCAGCACAGTTAGAATAGAGTTGACCCAACACCTACAACAATCCTGTCAACGCATGCACAAATGCAATATTGAACCTCTCAGGGCCGACCTGTCACAGTGATGTGGCTGCTATTCTTAAGAACCAGCAGCTCCTGCTTGCTGCAGTACTGCCCTTAATAGCCCCACAGTTGGCAGCTACCGGGATGTCTGACTCCACGTCTTCAAACACTGAGGTGTGTGTTGCCCCTTCACAACCACCACCACCAAGGGCAGAGGAGACAACACAAACATCAGAAGATGAAGACGTGGAACCGATCACCTTCACCGGTAAGAGTACCCGGTAGCACTAGTCCCTGCCACATGGCCACCTATTACCAAGGTCCTTTGCTTTGTAACATGCCAGTCTTGCAACAACTGTACTCAAGCACTGTTCTTCAGCCCACTGTTTATCTTGTCACCCTGCCCTGTGATTGTCTCTCACAACCTCATTGGCAAATCCTGTCCCTCTGCACTGTCTGACACTTCACCCCAGCATTTCCAATGACATGTCCTTTTGCACTTGTGTACGATCACTTTTTTTTTTTAAGGACACGCAGCGGGTTACATGTTTGCAATAATAAAGAGGAAAAAAAAGCACAAAAAAAGAAGCATAAATACATCAATATTGTCGTACAGGTGAAGCAAACATTCTGAATAAGAGTCAATGATAATGGTTTCTACTCTTAGGAATCTCATAAATTTACTTATATAGTCGGCACATTCTCGGGGCCCAAGAGCCATACGGAGAGAGGTGCCCAAGCTCTAGTGAATCTTTTACAGGCCGCTGCTCCTTTTAGTTCATACAGGCTATTCTCCAGGTAATACATAGATAAGAGTTGTGAAAACCATTGATTGAACTGTGGGGGATCAACATCATGCCACAGGGATGCTATGCAGTTACGAAATACCGACATTGCTATGAACAGAAAGTATCTATCTTGACTATTGCAGACTGAATGATCAACTCCCAGTAAAACCATTTGAGGTGTCAGATAGATAGACTGTTTCAAGATTTTCTTCAATATATTGGATATCCCAGTAATCAAACTTCCCAGTTTTACACACTGAAAGAACATATGACAGAGATCTGCTTTCGGGCAACCGCATCGTGGACACATAATTCCCGCCGTTTTGCCCCAGCTCGCAATCTTAGCAGGTGTATAATATAAATTATACAATACCATAAAGTGTTGAGCTTGCGGGCCAGCAGACACTAAAACCGTCCGTGCCATTTCCATAGACTCACAAACCTCTGTCTCTTTAGCTCCAACCCGTGCTTCCCATTTTTTAACCAATGTCGCCAGGTCATCTTGTATAGAATTTAAAAGCAGTGGATACAGATTTTTAATACCGCAGCTAGTGGGGTGTCGTGAGACTTCCATTAGCTTAATCTTATCCGTGTGCCAACCTTGGATCATACTAGTTAGTAAAAAGGCTCTAATCTGTAAAAATTTAAAAAAGTCTATTTTTTCCAGCGCAAATTCCGCACTCAGTTCCTCAAAAGATTTGAGGTGGCTGCCAGAGTGAAACAAGTCCCCGACTTTGTGAATACCCCGATTACTCCACCTCAAGCAATAGTGGTCTTTAAATATTGCTGGAAGCGTGGGGGTAATCCACAAGGGAGTGTAGTGGCAGATTCGTCCTATACCTATCTTGCGCTTAACCTGGGTCCATGCCTTAAATGCAGCATAAATTACCTTAAATTTAACCTTTTTATAGTAGCTGGGTTCCAGAATCCGCAGGAAGATTGCGTCTGCTTCTTTGCCCAGAATCAGGGTATATATCGAAGGGAGAGCATCTTGCCCGGGTCTGTCCGTAACATAAAGTATCTGTGCATACTGAAGCACTGCTGCCAAATAATAAAGTTTAAAATTGGGAAGTGCCCAACCCCTTGCTCTCTTGGGAGAGTCATATAATGGAAAGCCCGGCGCGGCTTTGTATAGGACCAAATGAAGCTATTAACCAATCCCTCTATTAATTTAAACCAATCTTGCCCAATCTCTAGGGGGATTGTTCTAAAGAGGTAGAGTATTTTGGGTAGAAACACCCTTTTTATCACATTACAGCGTCCCATGAGTGACAAGTGCAGATTGTTAATGCGAGCGAGATCTTTCCTAGTCTTTGTTAAAATTGGGCCCATGTTTATTTTCACCACTTCGTCAAGGTTTGCTGTAAGTTTAACACCTAAATATTGTACCTGTGTCAGCACCCGCTCGTCCTTAAAATCTACTGATTCATTCACCAATATTTGGCATTTTCTCTTGTTCAGCAAATAACCAGATCTTTTCCCAAACTGCAGGGCTTCCTGCTCTATTTCCCATATAGCAGTCCTGGGGTCCGTGGTCACCACCGCGATATCGTCTGCATATGCTAAAATCTTAGTACACCGCCCTTTCAATGAGACTGGCATGATCCGACCATTCCGGATCATTTTCCTGATCAAGGGATCAATATATAGCGCAAAAAGCAGTGGTGAACACGGGCACCCTTGTCGCGTGCCTCTCTGAATATTGATTGAGGACGACTTTAGCCCGGCAACTTGTATCGTAGCCGTTGGGTTTTGGTAAAGCTGTTGAATTGCCTAGACAAACCCGGGACCGATGTTATTTTTACGCAGGACAGACCATAAAAAGGGCCAATGGACCCGATCGAAGGCTTTTTCCGCATCTAACAAGATTACTGCCATGGGAAGCCTGGCTATTGCACTAACATCAAGTAACGTAATAACTCGTCTTATATGATCTGCCGTGCTTTTCCCCGGGATGAAGCCATGCTGCCATGGAGATACTAAGCCTGAGATTAACAAACTCAAGCGACTAGCAAGTATTTTAGCGTATATTTTGGCATCGCTGTTAATTAAAAAAATTGGGCGATATGAACCAGGCTGAGTGGGTTCCTTGTCCTTTTTCAAAAAAACTACTATCTTAAACTCCCCCCAGGAGGCCGGTTGAGGAGCCCCTGCTTGTACTTCAATAAATAAGTTAAGTAGCTGTTTACATATCTCCACAAAAAAAACTTTATAGAATTCTAGTGGAATTAGATCCCCCCCTGCCGCCTTCCCACTAGCCAAGGCACGAGTTGCTACCTCCAATTCCTCCAGTGTCATAGGTGCTTCTAAAGCTGCCTTATCTTCCTCTCTTAACTGACCTGATATCTCATTGCCCGCGGCATCGATCCCTTCCTCTTCTTGGGGCTGTTCTTCCTGGGTATATAATTTTTGATAGAATTGTCTAAAGACTTCCATAATCTCAGGACCGTTGTGTACCATCCGCCCTTTTTCATTCACTAAGCTTTTAATACTCTCAAATACCTGCTTTTGTCTTATTCTTAAGGCCAGCTGTTGGCCCACTTTCCCGCTATACTCATAGCATTTCTGACGGTATACTAAAAATTTTGCAGCAGCCTTATCCATGAAAATCTTGGCGGCTTCTGCCTTAATGATATTCACATCGCACAGAATGTCTGAAATATCTACTCCACTGCGGATCACTTCCCCTAGTCGCTGCTCAGCTTTAACCAGCTTTGTCTGAACTAATTTTAGCTGATCCGTGCGTATTTTCTCCTTTCTTAACCCATAGCTCAGGGTTTCTCCTCTGACAGCAGCTTTAAAAGTATCCCAAACTATCTGACAAGAAGCAGAACCCTGATTTATCTTAAAAAATTCAGGGATCCATTCCTTCATTTTATGGATATACACTGGATCAGCTAATAGTGTCCTATCAAATGTCCAAGATCTCGGCTGCGGGCCCTTTCTCCCTGTCTTCAAAGCCAAAACCAATGGGTTGTGGTCTGATATAATTCTAGGAAGTCTATTGACCCCTATTTGGTTTTGTAGAGAGGCTGTCACAAAAAAGTAGTCTAACCTGACTAATTTCTTATGCGGAGCAGAGAAAAAGGTGGACCCTGAATCCTGCGGGCAACACAACTGCCAGACGTCGATCAAGCCATGATTAATGGCCAATGACTGAAGTGCCCTAAAAACTTTGTTTTTTCTACCCAGATAGAATGTTTGTTCCTAAATGGGTTCTTTACTATCTAAATGTATATTGAAATCTCCACACATTATGATAGGTGTTGCCCAATTCGTAAATTCTAAATTAAGCCAATCCAGTATCTCTGGATCATCTGTGTTAGATCCATAAATAGAACATAGAGTAAACCTTAGTCCCTTAGCCGAGCATTCCAACAGAGCAAGCCTGCCAAGATTATCAGCAAATTGTTTATGTATAACCAGAGTACTGATCCGAGTTAATATCGCTACCCCTCTAGTGGTTGTGTGTTGTCGTGTAAAAACCGCTAGCTTCCACCCATAAAACTCCATTAGCTGCTTTTGTGTACCTGGAATATGTGTTTCCTGCATACAAATAATATCGACATTCCATGACTTGAAAACCTCTCCTACAAACTGCCGCTTCTTGTTATTATTGAGCCCACAAACATTCACTGTGGCGATACGTATTTCACTTTGCTGTCCCATTTTTATGGATGCTGACCCTTCTAGTTCCCCTGTATGCCTTGTTTGACTTTGCTGCTTTCACACCCTGACACCTTTTCCACTGATAAGAGCCATCTCCGCACCCCCTGCTGCGTGTCCATTATCCCTTTTGTCCCTGTGACCCCCCCACCCTCCTCTAACCCACCCCCCAACCCTTACCCCTACAAATGGAATCGCCAGGCTTCTGAGCCTGTAAGATGGTAATTGCCAGTCCCGTTAGCCCACCCATATGTAAAACACCTTCACACACTTATGGCTTGCCAATCAATACACGCGGCCCCTCATCTTCACCCTCCCGATCAAAAACCCTTAACCGATAGATGTTCAAAAAGAATTATAAAAACACCCCAATCAGTATCACATACATTTACATATAAACAACTATTCACGGCAGTCCCTCCCCCCCCTCTCCCGTACCCCCTTCACTTGACCAGTTTTCAACTGCTGTACATATTCCCCCGCCTTAATTTCTGAAAGAAAAAATCTTGTAGTTGTTTTGTAGACAACTTTTAGACGCGCAGGGCTTAGCAAGTAGGCTTCCGCCCCCAACTCTTGAAATTGAGCAATCATCTGCCTAAGTCGCCACCGTCTTTCTACAGTGGCATGTGCGAA
Organism: Pleurodeles waltl; assembly: GCF_031143425.1. NCBI lineage: Eukaryota > Metazoa > Chordata > Amphibia > Caudata > Salamandridae > Pleurodeles > Pleurodeles waltl. The sequence goes on from NC_090448.1 coordinate 494,832,981, forward strand.
CTCTGGCCTACTAAAGAATGATACACCTTCCACCGTCACCTTTGAGTTGGGGCGGGCTTTTTCAAACACAGCCTGTCTCAGTAAAAAATTACCAAAATACACTATAATGGCCCGTGGGTAACTCTGGTCTCTATTAGTAGCAGTCAAAGCTTGTTTTTTCTTCATTAACGGAAAACGGTGTGCTCTCTGAATCTCCTTTTCCCAATCCCAACCATTCAAGTCTGGGAATGCTTGCTTAAAAAGTGAAGCTATATAAGCCCTAGTATCCTGCCCCTCAAGGTCCTCTGCTATACCCAAGATCCTCAAGTTATTCCGCCGCTGACGGTTTTCAGCATCCTCCAGTTTCCATTGAATATCCGAGATCTGCTGCCCCTGTGTCGTCGTCTGTGCTGTTGCTGCTTTAACTTCGATTTCCAGCTCCTCCGTTCGAGTCTCCATGGTGGCGATGCGTACACCAATATCCTGGCAGGATTTGACCACTTTTTTAATAGATAGTTGTAGCTGTCTGCTAGCTGCTTTCATTTACCTGCTCTCCCTCTGAGTCTGTTCATGATTCTGAACCATTGTCCTGTAGATAAGATCCAAAGAAGGAGGTTCTGCAAGGTCGCCCGTGGGGGGGGGCACCAGAGTACTACAGGCCGAATCCCTTTTCGAAAAGGCCTGTTGGGTGGCCGTATAATCCCACTGCATTTCACCATCCTCCTCTTGAGGCTTGATCGGGTCTCTCCTAAGCTTGGCCCGTGAGCTGCTCCTGGCTTCAGGTTGCTCAGCTGATTTTCTTCTGCATGTTAAGTAGTTCGATACCCAGATACTTGCAGCAGAGCTACTCTCGATATCTGAATCTGTTAAAGGAATTTCTTCGTCCAAATCTGAGTCTTTAGACTGATCAGAGAGAGAAAAAAAACTCTCTGCTGTATCAAATAGCCCCTGATCGGTGTTTGTTGGTTTCACCTCTTTTCCCCTCTGGGCAGGAGCTGGGGGGGTAGTCTCATATATCATTCAGGACTTGGCCATATTGTCAATTTGTTGCAAATTCAACTTGCAGCTTGATGGACTAGATTGTACTACACATTTCTCTGGAATGGATTCCTGAGACCTCTGATTTGACTCCTTAAGTTCATGCTCGGATAGCTTCGCACACCCCATTGGGGGGAGGGCCACCCCCTCCCCGCTATTTCCTGGGCTTGTACTGGCGGTCTCCTGACAGGGTGGCTCCCTCCCCCCTGCATCGAACATAGGAGTGAATGCTTCAGGAGATGTAAATGCAACAGGTACATGCTCATCATTGACTCCTAACACGTTTGGTTGCGCATCACAAGCTGCCTTTTCCGTGGACCTTTGCTTAGGCCGCATCACGCTAGAAAACATTGTTGGAACAGAGTACCTTGCGTCTTTTTCCATGTCGGTTGTTTTGTGCGGGCCCCCTTTCACTTGAAGATTGCTGTGCTCCTTTGATCCGGGGACCGGTAGCTTTTTATCCTTTCTGGTTCCTCCTGGGTCTTGGTTCTGCCGTGCCCGTAAGGAGCGAGGGGTCCTGTTTATCTTCGGCGCCATCCGAGCGTCCCACACGCCCCAAACACCAACTAATATTGCCAGGAAGCGGCGGGAATCGCGCTTAGCCGAGAGGGGTAAGAGCGCGGGTCTGGAGCGAGCGTCACGCTCGCATATTCTTGCGGGGCCCACCGGTGCCTGCCGTTGCGGCCCCGATCCTGGCAGGGACCACCAGAAAGCCGAAAAGCGCCCGCAGCGGTCCGTGCTGCCGGCGCACAGCGTCCGCGGCATCCGCGGCCGCGGGTGAGCGAGAGCCGCGTGTGGTCTGGGGATGGGCTAGAGCGGTAGTGGCGATCAGCCGGGAAATCCGGCCGCCATCTTGAATTCCCAGAAACGCAGGAGTAAAGTACTGCAAGTTTCCTTAGCTGTGTACGATCACAATGGAAGATGTCATACTAATGGACTCACAATCATGGACAATGTACATATAGCACTACAGCACTTTAAAAAAAACTAGAACTTACACAATAACTTTTTCTCTGTGTAATGTGACACATCAACCGTGATGGCCATCAGTGATGTTTACCTCAGGTCAGTGATTACTTATTGTCAATGCACCTGACCTGAACGAATGTTGGCTGATAACTATGCACAGTGGTCTGGACTGTACCATCATCTGCCCTTCCTGAGGGTTATTTCTGAGGAAAATAGAAACTATACACCATAATGCTGTGTTGGACAGAATAACGCTTCTTCAAGGGATGTCTAAGCCACAAAATAGTGGCTTCAATTTTTTCTTCAAGCCAAAACTTACGTATGTGACATTTGCACCAATTTTTACCTAACACACACCATACAGCATGAATGGATGTGTATGAGTTTCCACACAAATAAGTCACCGGGCTGAACATTGTAACAAATGATAGGTGTGAGTTATGTATACCACACTACATGAGAGCATACTACACCTCACCTCACAAGGATTCGCTTGGACATCAGGCTGCAGGCAGATTTAACACAGTGTCCTCAATATCAAATCTGGTAGCAAAGTATGCGTCATTTAAAACATACATCACAAATTAACTACACTTTGAGGTCCATAGTAACTGTGAGTGGTGGGTGCAATGGATGGCCGCATTTTAGCTAAGAAGTCTTGGTGTAGCTGCCAATGTAACAGCTCAGTTGAGATTTGGTTGCAGCATGGGACACAAAACCTAATACAAAAGAGACACTGTTCACTCATGCCAAGGCCCTGATCTACAAGCATTTGACACATACTGTAAAGGGTTACCTAAATATTTATTAAACAGTAAAATCAGAAGATAAAACCAGGGGAAACACCTTACCTAAACTATTCTAACTACACATTACCCACAACTGGCCCTAACTAACCTAAGCTAAACTTACTTATCACATTTAACAAAACGATCTAAACATCAACCCCCCACCCCCTGATAAGACGGGACACATGGAGGACAACATATACTAACCTAAACACATACTATCTTATAATAAACAAATATATATATATATATATATATATGTATATATATATATATGTGTGTTTTTTTTCCTTAAACACCAAAACCCCAACATCGTCCCCCAAACACACATAATAAAAAACAGATATAAAAAGGATCATACCCCCACCCCGACCCACAACTACTAACTAAACTAACCGCCTATGCTAACCCAACACTAAGCCCCCTAAATCCACTAATTAAAAGAACCAGGAAAGAGGAGGGTGGGGAGGGAATCATGGCTGAGTATAATGTCTACGAGTTGGCCCTCCGCAGGGTCTTTTTGATGGCATGCACCCTCCAATTTACTTGTGCCACCTCCTGCTGCAGCCTGGTCATTTTCCGCAACATACGGTCCAAGTTCTGTTGCATCTGTCGAAAAGCTGCTGGGTCTATGACTGCAGCAGGGGTGGTCTGGGTGCCAGTGGAGGAAGTATGGGCCCTTGTCGGTGCCATGTCTGTAGGAGGAGGTGCAGGTGGTGCTGTGATAGGTCCTGGAGCTGTGGATGTTGACAGTCCAGCAAAGGTGCCTGCTAATGTTGGTGCCACCTAGGTGGTAGTGGTAGTGCTGGTGGTGGTGGCTGTGGTGGGCATGGAAGGGCCCCCTTGGGCAATGCCCTCCACACTCCGGAGGCTCTTTCATGGCGATAGCGCCATGCCATGTTGTGGAACCCCGACTCCACATCCAGAATGTGGCGGTAACGCATCGCCCTGCGCTGAAACTCCAGAATCTGGATGGGATTCACATTGGCAGCTGTTAAAACAAATATAAAAACAAACATTAGTTACTTCATTGTGTGATATGGCTTCAGAAGTAAATCAGACAATACATCTAATGTACCAGAAACAGGCCATATCATCATACAGATCACTGATTGCAGTACATGCCAAGGCAGCCTACACATTTCCTATCATCAAACAGCACAGCAAAACTCTAAAAAATGGGTGACAACTTGAATGACTTTGGCATCATTATTCAGCCATTTGCCAGGTAAAAATAATGCGGAAAGTCCTCCACCACTGACAGGCCAACGCATTACTATGTTCTTGATGACAATCAAGGGCCACAAGATCTGAGATGTGGTAAATGGAATTGCCAAGATAGAATGCAGTTGCTAATCATGAGTGGGTATGCTAGGTTTGGACAAGTGACTTACAGATTTACATGTCTGTGTACTAAACTTGGATCATCAGTCCTAGGTACACTATTCACAACCCTACACCTGTGCCGGGGGGGGGGGGTGGACAAGCAACAAATACTTTCAAACAACAAGGACACCCAGGAAGCTCTGGACAGCTGTACATGGAGGAAGTCCAACTAGGATACACCCAAACCTTGGAAAATCCCATCCACACTTATGTTTGGAAATGCAGACCATTGTCAACATAATTTCCTACCAGTAACCCATGACTTAGAACAAGCAGATAGATGCAAGCACAAATCTGGCCATGAGCTGCATGCACACCTAGGCCATTGTACTCAGGTGCCTCATACTCATAGCACAACATGTGGAGCTACATGCTGCTAGGAAGTCAAACATACAGCCAAACATGTTCATTGGTGAACAGGGAAGCTGAATTCTGTGGGTAAGACTTTGGCATCCCTATTCTGGGAGAACCAGGGTCTGACTTACTAACTAAATCACTAATATTGTCCTCTGCTACATTTTCTGACTTTAAGTTTTATCCACATAACTCATCCCTATTCACATGGTAGTGCCTACAGGACTGACCTACAATCCCAAGTTATGACAATACACTAATGATTGGCCAATTCAAAGATGGGGAAAAAATGATACTCCACTCAAGGAACCTATCCGATCATTGACCTGCGCATCACACCTTGCTATGTGTCCAACACACAGGAGTCAATCACACATCATCAGCAAACACAACACAGAACAGAAATATCAACACTTACTGGAGATGTCTGGGTCCGCAAATCGAGCCACCTCTCTGATAGTGTAGGGTGCAAGTCCACCTGTAAGGCATGGAAGGGAGAAATGTGTTCAATGTCTGTGCACTGTACAACACTTCCAAATGCAAATACTATGTGTAATATTAACTCAGAAAGTCAAGCCTCTCAGACATGATGTTACTGTATCCTACATACCACTGCAAAGATGTCCAGACCCGGGGACCCCAGTGAGTGGTACACACATATCTTCACACATGCAGTGGTCCTAACTATCATGTGATGGCAAACATGCTCCTTCATTAGTTAGCAGACTAATTCATGGAGTGTATTCCTCTCATCATGTGTATCCATGAGAGACAAGCCAAGCCACTTTTCCGGAGGACTGCAATACCAGTCACCCAGCTATTGTGTCTAAGACCAATTTAAAAAATACAGGTACAATGTAGAGAGGGCCAAGGACAGTTGTTAGCCCTCAATTTCTATCATTTTATTCATTTGATATGCCACAGCTATGGTAAGTTGCACCAAACATAGAGATATGAACCCGTGTGCATACCTTTTGGCATCCATCCCTAATTTAAATGTGGCACTACAAACTCCAAATATCAGTCTAAGATGTTACCTTAGGTCAGCTATAACTTGTTACGTATGTGTCAGAATCCAGTTCAGACATGTCTCACAAAACATTGAGGAACACTATATTTCCTGTAAAAATCTGGATTTAAACCATGTGTTTCCTGATATACTCACAGACCATGCATGAAACATATGTTAGAGCCACATTAGCATCATCAATTGACGTGAAGGCAGCACTAATTTACAGGTTCCTGTTGTGTTTTGAAGGTTAGTCTAGTAGTTGCGTCAACAAAAGACGGTAATGTGTAGGAATTATTGTATATCTCACAGGCAACTCATATTTATGCATTTTTTGCGCCACATTTGTGCTGCTTTTTGACACAAAAGCAGCACTAACTTACAAAAGACGGCAAGTCCTCCACCACTGACAGGCCAACGAACTACTATGTTACGAATTACTATTTTGTAAGTTTGTGCTGCTCTTGCTTCAAAAAATTACACAAATGCGATGCTAATAAAGTCGAAATCTGGGCCTCCACATGTTCAAAAACATTGCCTGTAGCATATGAACAAATCAGCTACTGTCACTACAGAGCATTTATATGTGCACATTACTCTGATCTGTACTTACCAACAAATCCACCAATCACAATCCCCAGGTGGTCCAGCAGGTCTTGCTCCCGGGCAACCAGGTCAGCCCAATGGTGCTTCAGCTGGTGGTCATTGCGCAGTGTGTTGTAGATTCGCTGTAGATGGTACAACACCTTTGCCCGTCGGAGCCTCCTTGCCTCTGTGTGATAGCCCTGTATCACACAACCACCTGCTTCAATCATTAACAGCAGGAAGAGGCACACCAGCCAAATAAAGCCACCCAGCTCCTCCTCTCCCATCCTGCCAAGACGAGGCCTACCCAACATGCTTGCACCAAAAAAAGGGAATAAAGGGGTACAGAGGAAAATAGAGGGAAAGTAGGACAGGGAAATGCAAAATAACTAACAGAACACTGCCCAACTATCTCCAAACTAACACTACCCACAACAGACTCCCAACACTACAAAGGCAAATGTTGACACCAGAAATGACCACAAAAACACTAACACAGGATACCACAGACACTTATGAAACACAAAAAGACAATTTAAAGACCACACTGGAGACAAATTCACAAAATGCACAGAGAGACAAGTCAAAACACAGCCACACAGTCAGGAAATATCACAGACTGCAAAGTGAAATTGAAAGCACACCCACTGTACCAATTCTGTAAACAGGATATCCTATTGCATCACTTCCTGCCTTAAATGCAGTGCGTTTTTATTGTTATGCTTCAAAATATTATGACGCTTACAGTCTGTGCGTCATTTTTTTTATGCACATGCTTAGAAATAACCCTGCATCCATATTTTGAAATAGGTTTCATACTTAACCATTTTCAGGAGGTACAGTGTGGGAATTACCACTCAGGGCCAATGGATATTTCATGGCAATATGCGCCATATTTTGACGCATATGTGTCGTGTTTTGATGCATGTGCGTCTTTTTTGACGCGTATGCGTAAAACTTTCCGTCTTTAACTGGGTTTGGGTCGTTTCTCATTTGTAAAAGTACACGACAGTTGTGACAATACAGAGATAGGCTGATTGCATCCACATTGTGATTCCGGTGTATGGGCACATGTGACTGATTATATTACTGCGGACCATGATCCTCTACATTTTGTAATGGATTTGCACTCTTCACTAACACAATAGATGGCCAAAAGTGTGGTATACAATTAGGTATTATCCAGTTTGGGCATGTTTTGCGCCAAGAGAGGATAGCAAGGCGATGCAACTCAATACAGTAACTCAATGCCAATGGGTCAATGTGTGTGATTTGGCTCTTACTATTGTTGTTGTCCCACTGTATGAACATCACAAGACGTATTTTTGCAAATCTGCTTGTATGCATGTGGAGTCAATGTGTCCAACCCTCAGATGTTATTCAGTGTGGAAATGAGAGAGGACATGTGTTTGTCATACGTGTAGCAACAACTGCTGTGTGCACTTCCTAGGTTTTTTGGAACATAAGCACCACCAATGACAAAGCATGCACAGAATAGATAGCAGACGGTTGATCATGGCAATTTTCCAAAACTAAGCCATCACATGTCCTGGAATGTTGGATACTACTTCTTAGGCATTTTATTTGTTTACTCACCATGAGTCAGGCATGGGATAATGATATGTGGGTACCAGTCCCAAATACAATCCACAAATGTCATGTCATACCACAGTTGGAGTCACATAAATGGGCCATGTCTCTCCTGTGGCAGTGGAGGAACAGCAGACCAAGCAGCAGGTGTTCACATATTTCCAGTGGTAAAATGCACAAAGGTGTCCGGTTCAAGTGTGTGGGCCAATGTTTAGCCTCTATCATTATTGGGGTCCATGTTGTCACAGTTACGTGCAGGTCTAGTCATGAGTCTGTGGAGTCATTTCCTGCATCTACAAAGTATCCTTCACAGATCAATTGAAGGAAAGACGAAGAGGAATTGAGAACACACATGGGGATAGTCCAGCTGTGGCACTGCAGATGTGTTATGAGACTGACAACAGGGCAACCTTGGTGTGCTGACAAAGTTAATGTATCAGGATTCTTAAACCGGCAGGTGTCCTCACAACATTTGTACACAGGTTGGCCTTTAAAATTCCCACTGCATCCGGGAACATCAGTGCCTCTGTGCTGATTAATCTCACAGCTATTCACCATGCAAGCCCCATCAATATGTGGGGGGCAATGTGAATCAGCGTGTGGACTGCCAGGGTCCTACCATGTGTTGACATTTCATGCACATTATCTGACATTGTTTGATGTGCTGGAGGAACCATACCCAATCCATGCATACAGCCATGGTACACTGTCACTATTTGTCACTCATGCATACATGAAACCCAGACAAGGGATAGGCCATGATTCGCCTATTTGGAGAAAACTTCCCCCCCATGGTACGATAAGTAAACTGATTATGCTATACAATGTATTTGAGTATGCATTGTAGAACCACCTGACACAATACCCCAGGAGGAAAGTGAGGACTGAGAAAGCAACTATGATACAAATGTAGCCACAGGGAACCTTTATGGTAACACAAAGACAGGAACCAGTCAGGCTAACAGGATGCAGGGTCAATCAGGATCCAAAATTTTAACAAGACAAATACACAGTGAGCAGAATGAGACTGGTCAAAGGTGGAACAACACTGTGGAAAATGAAAACTGTGTTTCTCCTGTGTGTTGGAACGTTACACAATAACCCAAGGGCTGTGTTACACAGCTGATTTATAGAGCAATGCATAACAGTGTTATAGATAAAATGGCAGCTTCTATGCTGTTACAGGCAGGTGTAAGGGCAGAGCATGTTCAAATGGCCTGGTCTCCATGAAGGTGCTCACAAGTGTGTACAGCTTCAGTCTCTCACAAGCCCTGTAGGTGAGAATCAAGTTCAAAGGGCCAACAGTACCTTACACATGGGAAGCAATGTACAGGTGCTTACATGTCCTACAGACTACAAGGCAGTGCATTATTTAATCAGAAGTCCATGCAGACAGAAGTACAACGACTATGGCATACCATACTAAAGAGGGAAGCACACTGGATTCACATTGTGAGTCTGGGTGTGTGTGTAGAGGAGGGATTATCTGAGTACACATTTTCCCTTTCCAGGGACCTCTGAAGAAGGGTGGGGTGACTTAGGACATGGGCTGCCATGTGCAGGGGATGTCTTGTGAGCAATGTTAGTCATATTTGGGGCACTTGTGCTATCAATGTGCTGCTTATATGGAAATCTTGTCACACATAGTCTTTGCAAAGATAGGTGATGTAACACTTACTGCTGTCAAGGGTCTGGTCATACCTTCTTGTCACCAATGCAACAGCACATCCACTGCCTCATGTATGAGGCAGTTTTTCCCTTATTGACTGATGGTGTCTTAGTTGTGTGTCATATGCTGTGATGAACCATGTTGCCAGCATATTTGTGTGAAATAGCTGTCCTCTGCTATTGCCCTTCAAATGTGAAATGTACAGGATATATGTCATTTACAGTGTGTGTGAATTTACGCATCAATTTTTCTGTGGATTTTTCTGTGTCCTACTCTTTATTTCTGCAATGCTCCATGAGGCTACACTCTGATTCTGATAGTTAGTGATAATGTTATGCAAAAATGATTATCCAGACCATGATATAGTGATTAGAATAGGTGTTTATTGACATATGGTAAGACAGTGGTGTTGGATAAGTAGGGTTAAAAGAAATTTTGGACAATATGTTGTCTCTGATACAATCCAGCAGCTGTGTTTGGATGGTCCCCCTAATGTTGATGGACAGCATCCTCCTCTTCCTCCTCTTCAGGCATTTGTGGGTCGGGTTCATATAGGGGAATGTTCCTTCTTACACATATGTTGTGCAAGATGGCACAGGTCAAAATTATTTTGCACACCATTTCAGGTGAGTAGAGGAGGCTGCCTCCGGTGATGTTGAGGCACCTGAATCTTGAATTCAGGATGCCAAAGGTCCTCTCGACTATGGTGTGTGTCCTCCTATGTGCCTTATTATAGGCACGCTCTGCTGCAGTGCTTGAGTTTGCAAATGGGGTCATGATCCATGGCTGGATCCCATACCCCTGATCAGCTGAAAGAGAAAATGAATGAGAACATGTTGATGTAGCTTGCACCATAATTATCGCTTTGCATGGCAGTTGTTCTCTTGTGTTGTCTGTGACTCATCTGTGTTTGTGTTATTGTGTGGAATCCTAGGCTTCTAGGATGTACCATCAGCATTGGGTTGTTTCCTTACCTGGACGGGTGTTTGGCTGATTGACTGGATGGCAGCGGTATTTTTGTAGAGTTGCAGTACAGTGTGTACTCCCTTGCATTATGTTGTATGAAAGAGGTGTCCCTGTGTCTTTAATGGGGGTGAGATGATACTTCCATACACAGAATCAGTTCCACAGAGGTAGTAACACGGTTGCATCTATATACCCTGGATATCCCATCCAATTTCACATATGCAATACAATTATTTAAACATCAGTGAGACCCTTAGATTTGACTAGGTGACAATGTACAACACATCTCCGTACGTTGTCAGCACTGAGGTGTTGACAATTGACTATGCACTAATTTCACATCGGTGACAAGTTCACTGCAGACCTATTTCTCTGCCCTTGCCAAGACGACTCAGGTTGTAATGTGTACCTATACTACTGAACATGTTCTAGTTCAGATGGCTAACTTGATAGTGAGGTTGTCATTTTGACTGTCAGAAGGTCTGTATGCCTGTACATCTGTTGTGTGTGTGTGAATTTGTCGCCATGCGTATGTGTAGGAATGTGCACTTTCAATATTGTCCCATCAATATGTGTTCTTTGCACAGTCCACTTGCTTATTGGTAGTGGGCAATGTGAGAGCAGGAGTGATGTGAGATATTGGTACAGCCTCAATGATTGCATGTCACCTTCATTGTAGTCATCATCATGCTATGTGTGTCATGGTGTTTGACCTGCAGCGAAACACATTACACACCCCTTAAACAGTACGTATTGTTTGGAAAGTGGTTTGATTGAGTGTTATTGATGTGATATTGAAAGATTAATCTTCCAACTTGTACTGCCATTTGAGGCCATGTCATTGTCATTGTGTTGTTTTAAATTATCCCCTTGTGTCTGTGGAGTGGCATCTGTTGTTCTTTCGTACTGTCATTTGTCCATAGGTGTGTATCCCATTGGGTGAGGATATCAAACATGCCTAGCGGTGTCACAACCTCATTGTCTTCCTGGCCACGTGTCGATGTTGTGGTGTATGTGTTGTGTGTCCTAGAGGTTTGCTGTGCTGTGTGTTTATAACTGGGTTTCTGTACTTACCAACAAGAAGGCCATTTCCATATCGTCCATCCTGGAAGTGTTGATTGATGGTGCAGTAATGGAAAATGAATGAATCATGTACACTCCAAGGATACTTTGCCACAATGTTGGTGATCAATCCCCGGTGATCGACAATGGCCTGCACATTGATGGAGTGTGTGTGCTTCCTGTTGCGGTATAGATGTTCGGTTGCAGCAGGTGGCACAAGGCGTACATGTGTGCACTCAATGGCACCAAGCACATGTGGGAATCCATTAATTCGGTAAAACCCCTGTTTTGTCTCCTGCTGCTTCTGCTGTGTGTTGGGGAAGCTGATGTGGTGGGGTGTGGATTAAAAGGAGCCAAGTGCCAACATGTGGAGTACAGTTAGCAGCTTGGTTTCTGTTGGTGGCGGGGTGTCTGCAAGCTGGGTGCCAACTGTGGCTCAATGTTGCACAGCAGCTGCTGAATGGCTTGCCAGTTGAGCCTGTACCTCTGAATGATGTCTTGTTGGCGGAGTCCCGGAAGGATTGTCCTGGTGTGGAATGTCCTCTACTGCCTTCTGCTTTGCCTTTGGTGTCCGTGCTGGTGTTGTGGAAGTTGCTGTTGTTGGTCCTGTGCTCTGTGTCTGCGTGCATGCTGGATGAAAAGCACCTCCTTATCTTCCTTTTGGAGCTCTGCTGTTGCTTCTGTGTGTTTTTATTAAGTACAGGTGTGTTTGCCCCATTTTAAAGCCTGCCCTGACCCAGGCATTATTTTTTTACGCAAATCGGGCTGTGCGTCGTTTTCCGACTCTGCCTAACGGCCGTGCAGGATTTTTGCGGAATTGGATAAATAAGGTGAACGGGTGTTTAAGTCATTTTTTGGACAGGAACGTCTACCTTGCATGTCATTAACGCAAGGCAGTTTCCCGCATCCAGAAAATTACGAATGTTGGCGTTTGCGGGCTCGGGCGTCAAAGTTTAAATATGGTGCATGGTTTGGGCCAAATGTGCGTCAAATGTTTTGACCCACATTCGGCGCAAACAGAGTATAAATATGCCCCATACTGTTTTCCTTTAAGGAAAATGGGTTGCATTAAAAAAACGATGACCTTAATAAAAAGCAATTACAGAGATGGTGGTAGAGAGAGTTAGGTCAATTGGCAACCTACAAGGGATCCCTGATTTAAAACTCAATGGGGCACATTTACAACCCCCTAGTGCCACTGAAGTGTCACTTTTTGTGACGCTCCGGGGGGCTGGGTACTACGCCATAGTTAGAAGGCGGCGCTAAGTCACTTTTTGTGGCTTAATGCCCCTTTGTATATATGGGCCCCCTAAAGCAGTTTTCTGCAGCAGAGGGTCGTGCAATGAGTTTTGCTGTGGGCTTTCCACCACGACGGCCATTGCTTTTGACACTGCCCCAGATTTACGAGAAATTGTAAATCTAAGGCAACGCCAAAAACGAAAACCACCACAGAGGTGGAGTTAGCATGGCGAAACGAGGAGAACTACTTTTATTTCTCTTCACCTTTGCTTTTTATGTGTGCTTCATTCTGAAGCACACATAAAAAGAGCAAAAGGCCATGAATGATTGTTTATGTGCAGGAATGTGTCCCTTCCGGCACATAAACAATCATGAAATAATGACAATGTGTTACTTCTAAATGTGCTGCATTTTGCAGCACTCATAGAAGTGCCAAATCGCCATTGTAGATTGTTTATGTGCAAGAAGGGACACCTTCCTGCACATAAACATTATCCCCTTCAACACAGACACCTTTGCACTACAGTGCAAGAGTGCCTGTGTTTGTGTTAGGCAGATAAATTTAGCGCCAGTGCTAGGAGAAACACAGGGGTGCACGATATTTTTTGTAAATAGAGTGAATCCCTGCATTTCACAACTGACTCAGTGCAGCACTGCCAATTTTGGCGCAGCAAAGCACTGTGCCAGTTCCTTGTAAATCTGGCCCATTGAGTTTCATACATTAGGAATACTGATTTCCTAATTATGATTCAGGGGGATGTTTGCACATCTGGACCCAGGTGAAATTCCAAGTGCAAAATGAGGAATAACCAGAAGATTCAGACCAGAATTGCCAAATCCTTAGTTAGTACTTAATTTCTCAATGAGTATTGAGGATTCTACTTGCAATAGACCAGTTATTCAGTTGGGAGTTACCATGGCCCTTAGTACTGGTGACTCTGGTCTCATCACTGGGCCACTGGTTGTGAGGCTGTAAATGCATTCTATTGTCTTACTTTTCTATATTACATAACATGCAGTATTTCACATATTGTCTTAAGTAATAGCGCTGTTCAGGGGCGTAACTCCGGGGTGTTTGGGGTATTCAACCCCCCTAAAAATTGTATTCTTTAGTAAATAGTTTGGTGCAAGTGCTTTCAGTGGGTAATGTGAAGGTTGTTGGATTTCATCTGTGATTTTTACATGGCCACACTGACAAAAACCCACTTTCTTTCGCTCATCTATCTTTTGAAGGCCTTCAAAATGTTGATTAGTTTGAGAATTACTGCGTGTTAAGTACCCTTAATAATCCGCCCTCCTCTCTCTTTCCACTGCCCCTTAAGCCCCCTCATGTTCTCTGCTTTTCATATAATAGGTTTTAACAAGATGTCCCAGCGTGATCGTTGGCAAATCTGATGCGCACAACCCCTCAATTACACCCAACAAGCTACGCCTCCGGCCTTGGTCCCTACTTCAATCTCTGTAAAAAGAAAATAAAACCAGGTACTTTTCAGACACCAGACTTATTTTAACCCATGCTTCACTGTCTGTCACCCATGGCACTTGGAAATTATATCAGCACTCAGCCAAAATAACAAGTATGTTACATTCTGGCACCGTTAAATGATCTGAATGGTTTGCTAAGCAACAATTTTCTCAACGCTGATAGCCTAAATTATGCCAATTATTTATTGTAGATTAATTACCCAACAGACGGAATCTCCTTTTCACTGCATGCCCAGAGGAGAGGGAAAACAGACACCTCATTACAGTCCCCCTCAAGTATTTGTGCCTCTCGTAACACGGGAGAAGTGCACATCACTGTTCTGGCAAACACCACCATTCAGGCATGATCCAGAGAAACCTTCACGCACAACGTGGAAACCGGTTGTCATAAAGCAAACAGAAAAATGGTCGAGAGAGCCGTCCAAATATAGCATTAGAAAACAGGATACGGAAGTCTAAAACTGGCCAAGGGAACTACACACAGCTATAGTTTTCAACCCCCTGCCACTTCGCCTTGGCAGCAGCAAAGGATGTGATTGTTACTCTTTTTACTGTAGAATTGGCAAAACTGAGCGTTAACAGTAATAATTACAAGTCTGCCATCTGTGGCATTCATTTTTGTTTTGTAGAAAAAACAGTCAGGCAGAATCAGAACTTTAGATCACAACTCCCTTTCGCTTAAATGTGGATCCCTGAAACTCCCCATCTTCCTTTAACCCCCCCCCCCCCCCTTCCTCCCTCTTGCGGTGCCCTGCCCATTCAGCGTCGCGCAAGCCACGACTGCTGTTAACTAATTATACTCGAATCACAAAAAAAAATTCCTTGAGGAGACCTGGCAAACTCCAGATTTATTGTAGACTTTGTTCAATAAGTCACACCTAGGTATAGAAAAAAGTATTTGTGCAATCAAGCTCCCCTGTTGTTTGTATGATACCTGGCATTGGTTGTTCAGAACATAATCTTAGGAAATGTAAAATAAAAGAGCACGTACATTGCTGGGAAGCTCAGCTGGGGAGACGGTTTTCTTTCTTATATTTTCATGCACAAATACATCCAGTAGAATTTATTTGCAGTTTAGAGACAGTCAATGGCGTAGTAAGGGAGCAATGGACCCCAAAGCAAAAATGAAAATAGGTTCATTAGCTCCCTCTTAGGTGCTAGAAGACACCCGTAATTAGGTGCAAATGACCACTCAACTCCATGGTCCGGTGTCGCTGCACCAGCTGCACCATAGGCGACTACACCACTGGGCACAATAGACTTGCATGATTGACAAGGAACTATTCACCAGGCATTCATGATTTTTTTTATAGCAGAGCCTAATTGCATAGAAATGTTTCAATTTTGCACCATGTCTGATGTGTACATATGTATAAAATACCTTGTTTTACATGTAGCACGACCTGGTACAGTATTCAACTTTATAACAAGGTAAGGATTGTACGTCTATTAGCCATCTTAACAGTGATCTCTATGGATCTTCCAAAATTGAAGGTCTGAGGTAGCCCAGCTACGTTTGAACTAGTGATTTACAAGCAACACAAACATCGCAATAGTGAGCGCCTAAACCATCGAATTATGTCATGGATTTATGACAAAAGAAGGACAATATATGACACAAAATATGTGAGAGTGCCCGTCTCAATGGCAAAATGTTTGCTAATAACTTTTGGCAGCAGCTATCAGTTAACAAAACGTGAAAGTCACTAAGAGGTGCAAATATGGTGTATTGTTTCAGATCAATAGCAGCTAATGGATCAACTGTTCCCAAGGCTACCATGACAATTGGATGGTCATTTATTATTAATATTATTTTTAGCATTATAGTGGGTTACGCTAAGTGCAGGATGTGACATATGTCACCAAACCGTTAGTAATTGGTAACAAGCACTTAAAGCAATAGATCAGTGTCTGTCTCCCTTTCCCAAAAGGATTGGCAATGCTCATAAATGCTGTGAGCGCTGTATGCATGGACGTCACTTAGGGGTCGCCAAGGGTAGCATCTGCTAGAACTGGCATATCCCTTACTACCACTGGCAATGTTCTTGTGACCAGTGGCATAACTCAACTCAGGTGCTTCCCTGCAGAAAGTGAGGGGGGACCCCTGAGTCTCCCATATGTCACAGATATTCATTGACATTGGCATAACTGGGGTCCTCTGAAGGGTTTGTGGGGTGCCTGGACAGATGGGGGCCACATACACCACAGGGGCTGCAGTGACTTGTGTTGTGCCCCAGTTTGCAACTCCTGGTGTATTGATCACAGGGACAGCTTCAGGAGCAGAAACATAACACAGCTTTTTAAGGGACTTATTTACATTCTGCCTTTTCTAAGGTAGATCATGTGCACACAGAAGTAAGAATAGCAGGCAGTACGTTAATGATACCTAACAAAGGTGAGCAAACTGGCCCAGGTGAGGGGTTGGAGGAAGAAGGATTTAGTGGGGCAGAGAGAGCAAAGGAAGATGGACTGCTATGAGAGTCTCAATAGTTCTACTGTGAAATGTAATACAATAATCATCAGAAGCTGACAATGTGAGGAAGTTGAATTAACCCTTTCTTTATTTTGCAGTGTTTTTGTACTACAGAGGAGCCTTTCTGAAGTTTGACTTTGACTGGTATATAGAATATACTCAGATAGCTCAGTGGGATTATCATCTGTTTAGCAGATCTCATTACAGCATGTGGTCACAGATTAAGTCCCAGCATTTCTCTCGGGTATGCTGTATTTCTAAGAGAGATATATAATTGTTTCAAAGATTCAGTGACTTTGCTTCCTGTCACATGAGGTCATTTTTTTGTGATTTCATCAAAGGATCAAAAGAGCAAA
Organism: Pleurodeles waltl; assembly: GCF_031143425.1. Lineage (NCBI taxonomy): Eukaryota > Metazoa > Chordata > Amphibia > Caudata > Salamandridae > Pleurodeles > Pleurodeles waltl. The sequence goes on from NC_090448.1 coordinate 494,849,929, forward strand.
TGATATAACCTGCTAACCGTGGCATTTTGATGAATGAACATCATTGGTTGTCTTGTGGCGATTTGTTTAAAAACAAGAAGGAACAACTCACCTCATCTCAAGAGAAGAGCAGTCAGGGGAAAAATAGGTGGATCTAGGCCTTGCCATCAAAGAACCACCTCTCCAGCTTTTGACCCTCGTCAAGGAATTGACAGTTGTTCAACTACTCCTGAAAACATCGACAGGACCTTTGACAGTTGTTTCGTTTTCAGTCAAACTGTGATGTAACCCAAGGAAGTAGAGGACTCGGTGGTGCAGTCAGGATGGCGTATTGTGGATTTTGGTAGTTTTTAACGATTGATAATACAATTTTTCTGTCATTCAACAACTTTGACCTCTGTTTGCGCAGACATCGAAAATACAAGTAATGGGGAGTATATAGCACAAGATAAATATCAGGTGCAATAAATTAAACATCCCTGACATTTTCAACTGGTCAGTTTCAGCAGATGAATCCTATCAAAATCTTTTAGGAGAAAATGCCCAATAATTACTGCGACACGTGGAATGTGGTGAAGTAGGCACGGAGTTCAATATGTTATACCTCATTTTCGAGTTTGAACTCAAACTGCAGTATTTCATGAGTCCGTGACAATATCTCTAGAGCTGCTCAATACTCTGTGCCACCTTTACTGGAAGTCGCAGCTTGTCTGCTGGTTTGGCCTCAAAATAATTAATGAGTCTTTACATTCAGAGTGATGAGTTTTCAGTGATTCCCAGAAGTGATCGTTGTTTGCACTGACGAAGTACAAAGCAGATCCTAGATCTGCATTTTCTCCTGGGTCACTTTCCATCATCATTATAAAATATTGTGATCTGAAAGCACAACTAACCTTATTCTTCAAAGAGCCATTATATTGCATGCTTTGCATCATCAGTTAATAAAGTGTCTCATGACTAGTTCCAGCCTCAACATAATTTCCATAATTCCTCAAGCTTCATTTGCCAAAATGTGTCCCATTTATGTTTCACTGGTTTCAACCAAACACTTCACTCGTCTCCCCCTTAAATCTCCTTTTCTTCCCATGCACTCTTCCACAAACTCTATATGTGAAATAAACATTACCATGTTAACCTGTTCTTGACCTTTTCCTTTCTCACAATATTGATTTTCTCTTGAGCAAACACAGAATTGACTGACACAGACTCTCTGGGGAGATTTAGTAGGTATTTGCACTTGCAGTTACATCTTGTGCCACCAACTCTGGGAAGGTATTTACTTTCAAGGGCATAAAGTAGTTGTTTTTGCACTGGAATGTGCCCTTTTCTAGACGCAGGAAGGGCTTTGTGCTGCTTCGTGCCCCTTTGCATCAAGGAAGCATTGCATAGGTTCTTATTGGGAGTTACAAATGAAGCACACACATTTTTTTGGCATAAATTGTGATCTACCAAGATAGACCGGATTTTGAATAAAAACACTACCTCCTCGAGGTAGGCACAAAGTTGGAGAAATGTTTTTATTTCTCCAAAAGTTTACACATTGCATATGTGCTGTTCTGGACAACACACATCCAAGGTGAAAAAGTCTAAAACAAAAGTGTTTAAGCATAGGATTTTGCACTGGCAGGATATATTTCCAGTCCAATCCCTATGCTAGACATCATCCACACACACCTTTGCACAATGGTGAAAAGGTGTGTGTTTTTTGCTGGGTGGCCTGTTTGTGCACCTGCACACGGAAAAAGAGTAGTAGCAGGCTATTTTTCAGTAAACATTGTGGGGAGGTGGTGGGTCCTAGTGGTTGGAGCCGCCAACCTCGGAAACTACAGATGCATTTTCGAGTCCTTGCTTCAGTACTCGGCCAATCGATGTGTGATTCTGGACAAATCACCTGATTTCCTTATGCCTAAAACAGGTACTTGTGGAACCCACAGTTAGGGCCTGATTACGACCTTTGCGGTTGAGATACTCTGTCACAAACGTGATGGAAATCCCATTTGTCGTATTACAAGTTCCATTACATCATATGGAACTTGCAAAACGGTGGGCGGGATATCCATCACTTTGGTGACAGAGTATCCCATCCACCAAGGTCATAATCAGGCCATTAATGTATTTAATCTAAGATCATTTCCCCCCATGTTCTTTACAGAACTCTGTTACTTTTCTAGCTAGGTTGGAGCTATATTCATACATTCATATTGCTCTGTGCTACTTTCTTCCCCTTGTGCAACACAGCACATCAACTTTGGTTGTTGTGCTGTGTTGAAAATATTCATTAAATCAGCCCATCTATGTCTGTTGGTCTAAATAGCACTACTTTTTTTTCTCCAGCACTATCCAGTGCCCTTAAGATGCACAGGAATTATATGAATAATAAAATCACGTCGAATTAATGTTGCAGAAGAGTAGCCTTTGTCTTGTTATAGAATACAGCTGTAGAAGACAGAAAGGTCTCAGTGTGCAGTGTAAAGAATTCATTAACTGAACAAGGTGCATATAATTCTTACCATATAACTATTACAAGCGAAGATTCAAATGCATTTTAAAGGAGTCATGCAGCACAGAGAACATAACAGTTTTTTGCACAGTACTGTATTGCTAACAATCACTATCAGTAACCATTAGGTTGCAGAAAGGTTTTTATTATTTCTTATGACTACAGGAGAGACCTGAAGGTTGTGGCTGTGTGTTCAATTTGCGAGGACATCACTAGGTGGAGGTGGATCCGTAGATCCAGTGAATGGACTTTGTAGGCCTGAGTTAAGGGACAGCTATCAAAGAGCAGATTTGAGATCCAGTCTATATTGAATGTAGTGTGTTGCAGGAAAATTAATTTAGTTTCTTTCTGGGGTTAGTCTATTAAAGTTCATAGACATCAATTTGTAAAGATTGGAAAGGCATTTTTTACTACACAGATGTCAATTTATGAGGATTATTTTATATTAATATTGGTGGCCGGCAATCCCTGCCTCCTATCAAGACTCTTTGCGGCATATTTATGAAAAATTGACACACAACTGCGCTGGAGTAGTTGTGCGTCACTTTTATTAACACGTGCTAGCGTCATTCCTTAGCTCAATACTTAAGAAATGACGTAGGATGGCGTTAAAGAATGGATGGCGCCAAAAAAGGCACTATCAGCTGCATAATGCCGTAAGGCAAAATAATGTTAATGCTGCAAAAATGGTGTAACACTGTATTACGGCACGTAAACATGTCGCAAAATGGGCAGCGCAATTTTAACACCGCGTTAGCGTCAAAATAAAACATGAAAGCAACAGAAGATAGAATCAACAGGCCAGGAGAGACCCCCAAACACCCAAGTACCAGCAAGGAGGGTACAGAAAAATCACAGAAGAAGGAGAAGAGAAACCGCAAGTTTCGCTTTAATGAGGAGGAGCACGACATCCTGGTCAGAGAGGTGACGGAGCACCAACATCAGCTATTCGTCAAATCCAAATTGCCATTTGGGAGAAGAGACGCAATGTGGCAGCAAATAGTGGACCAAATAAACAGTGTTGCTAAGGTGAAGAGAACTGTCACTGAGGGCAAGAAGCGCTGGCACGATTGCAAGTACAGAACTAAGGAGAAACTTGCCAGGAACTGTAAGGCAGCACTGCAGACTGTAGGTGGAAGTCTTGCACCACAGGAGGACCTGGATGAGCTGGAGGAGATGGTTGCAGCAGTCATCCTGGAGCAGCTGGTCACTGGAATCGCAGAACGGGACAGCTCAGACTACTAGGAACCACCAAAAATGCAGGGTAAGTTGCATGGGGGGATATCTGGAACTCCACTAATGGTAGAAGGGTGAGGCACATAGGACACACTCAATACATGCTAAAGGGTTGCATCCGGACACATAGGCTCTGAGTAAAGATGTACCATCCTCACCCAAGCCGCATATGTACTGACGCTTTGGTTGTGCTAAGCACACCAACATATACACAACATCAACTTAGGCAAATCACTATGGGTATACTCCACCATGTAAATATGCACCACATTGCCTGGTAGGCATGTGCAAATATTGTGACTGTGCCATCACAACACTCTTTGCATATAGCCAAAGTCCCTATACCAACACAACGTAGACATCAGAGATTAAGACGGAAGTCAATACAACGCCGGGGGGCGGGGTCAGGGTTGTGTATCTCAATGTCGCATTGCCTTTACTCATGTGTGCTGCATCTTGCAGCACACATTGAAATGCCATCTCCTCCAAAATTGCTTGTACATTTGCAGGAAGGGACACCTCCCTCCACATGAACAAATCCTCACTTCAAGGCAGCCACCCTATCATCATGCTGCGACAATGCCTGTGTTGGTGCAGGGAGCACTAATCTGTGCAGGCGCAGGGGGAATATCAGGGCAGTACTGTATACAGGTAAATATGGCACATCACTGTGTACCAAAACTGCTGCAGTGTACTGCAACACATCTTGCTTCTGCCCTGAGCCATGCCAAATGAGAAAAAGTATTAAAAAAGGCAGGGATGCACCATATAGATTAGAATACACTGCTCCCCATGTATACCTCCCTGCACAAGGGATAATCAGATGTTGTGCACCAGTGTAGCCACCCTTGCACCACAGTGCAAGGATGTCTGCGTTGAGGGAGAGAATGTTTCTGTGCAGAAAGGAACACCATCCTGCACAACAAGAACCTGGAAGTGTGATTTGCTCTTACTCTGTGTGCTGCATAATGCAGCACACATAGTAAAAGCAATAAATGCAATAGAAATGTAAGCATTACTCTTAGATCTTGATATGCGAAACCCACCCCTGGGCTGGTGTCAGATGTTGGCCCAGTGTCCAGAATACAAATAGTCAAAAATCTGAGACAGTGTCAAAATGCAATGGGTGTTGCCATGGTACGCCCACTGTATTACCCATTGCATTTGGACGTTGCCTCATATTTACGAGTATCAGTGAACATGTGGCAGAGCACAAATCAAAGGCCATCCCAGGCATGTGTCAGCAAGGCCCAACAAGGAGTCATACATGTGTTTCCCCTTGTTTATATCTTTCTATGTGTGCTGCATTCTGCAGCACAGACAGAGGAGCCACATTGCCGTGAGTGACTGTGTATGTGCAGGAATGGACACATTCCCACACATAAACATTCAAACCTTTCAGCACAGACATCCTTGCACAATGGTGAAAGGATGCCTACGTTGGTGCTAGGCAGATCTATGTAGTGCCAGTGTAGGGGACAACACAGGGATGCGTCGTATGCAAATGAATATGGAGCATCCCTGCATTGTTCAATTGACGAAGTGGGGCGCTGTCACTCCTAGGGCAGCATTGCACTCTGTCATATTCCATTACTAGTAAGCTTGACCCATGTGTGACACATAATACTACATATAAGTACAACCACACATTTGGGTCGGTGACATGTCAGTGAGCCTCCAGTGGCCAATACAGGATTTCCAACGTCAACAGCCAATGCAATCCCATATTGATTTCACATTATCTCATTGCAGAGGATGATGGCTTACCTCCTGCCGACCTGCCTGTCCTGGATTTCCCTTATTTCCTTGATGATGGCCAAGCCTCAATGAACAGACCCTCCTGGGTGTCTTGGGAGCATTCCATACACCACCTCCAGTTGCAGGGAGGACACACAGCATTTCGGGATCTCCACATGAACCACCCAGCCACCAACACATGCCATCAGCCAGTACTCACAAAGCCCTGGACTCCAAGGACCCTGAGATCAGCTTTCAGAGAACAGTGGTTGGAGTCCAGCAAGAGCTGACAAAGCAGGTTCGGGTGGGGATGGAGATCATGGCAGGCAGCCTAGAGGGGGTGCGGATGTGCCTCAGTCCAAATAAGGACAACTTAGCTGCCATCAGAGGCACCCACCCCCGGCTACGTGGAATCCAACAGTCTCTGGCGAACATAGCTGCTGTCATGAAGGAGAGGCTACAACAAATTACCTCCCAAAAATGCCAGCTGCATGCAGAATACCCTGGACTCCATACAGCGGGAAGTGTTCTCCCTCGGGGAGAACATGACTGCCTACCATCGTGATGTTGTTGCGGCCTTGAAGAATCAGCAGTTTCTCCTTGCAGCAGTGATGCCTTATGTTTTGCCACAAATGGCAGCTGCCAGATCCTTTGACTCCACATCTCTATCCCCTGAAGTATGTGTGGCCCCTTCTACCTCTACAATAGCATCAGCCATGGCATAGGAGGAACCACATACATCAGAGGACGAAGATGTGGAAGGAATAACATTCACAAGGGAAAGCACCCAGTAGCACCAGTCTGTGCCACATGGACAGTTTCTCCTTAGTTCTGGGTTAGGATCATGCCAGTTTGTGACAATATGAAATGTGCTGGCATTGTCCCTACCATACCAAATGGCAATGTTATGCACTCCTCACTAATGCACCTTACTCTTAACCATGTCTCATGACATGTCCCTCAACCCTGGACTCCAATTGTTCTACATATGGCAAACGTTCACTCGTGGGATCTGTGAAATTGATATTGTATGAAATTACAATAACAATTGCACCTGTAAATAAAGCACCTTGTACACATGTAGTATTTCTACGTTTACTGTGATACATCTACTGAGCTAAAAGCTGGCATTATGACAATCCATGTCAATGTGTACAGAATATCAGAACATGAGTGCATAACTGTCAGACACTAATCCACACACTAGGATCCAAACAAGAGGAAGCTGAATGATGGTGTTGTGGGCAACAACCAATTACTGTGTTTACTAAATGCTTTGGAACCCATATCCTTTGAAGTAGACATATGGCATGTATGTTCGCTCATTACCCAATCAATTATAGTTTACCCAGATGGGAGAACCAGAACAACTGATTTGTGTGGAAGAAAAGTTAACATAATCAGTGATGGCCACTTGTCAGTGTTGCAGACTACGGTTGCAAAATTGGGCTGGGAGTTGTCAGATGTACCACACTTACTAACAATGAATTAGCAGGACCCCACCAATTACAGGTGATGTACCATGTTTACTTGTCCAAGATAAAGATTACATATACATTGTGAATGTCTGGAACACAGGATGGCAAATGTATGCACTAGTAGACAGTAACACATCAGAGTTGTCAACACATTCCAAAACTGAAGCCCCCTACCCTGTGCCGTGTAGTGCTACATGTGTTAAACAGCACACACATGGTGGCTGTATGGGTGACGTTAGGCCCACGGTTAGTTTGGCACTGCAGTGGGTGCTGCAACAGTATCCAAAAACATTGTACATCAATTGCATATGCATGTTAGATATCACCAAAGTACCAGGTACACACACAGCATTCACATCATATGCATATGTGATGTGACCTACATCACTCACAAATATCATGGTTGCAGGACCATGTTGTGCTTGAGATCTGGTTAGGGAAGAACGGTAGACTTTTCACACAGCCATCTAGAGGTTAGTTGTCTACTAAATGTGTACACTACTGATTGTCGTAGAGCACAATATGACTCCTTGCAGTACTATAGACTCATAATATCTGAAGGGTACTAAGGCACCTGTGGTGTATGTGTCTCCTAGAGAGCTCTGCAGATGTCACCCACATCAATAAATCAATCAATCAAGGTATTTATAAAGCGCGCTACTCACCCGTGAGGGTCTCAAGGCGCTGGGGGGGGGGTCACTGCTGCTTGAAGAGCCAGGTCTTGAGACGCCTCCCGAAGGCGAGGTGGTCCTGGGTGGTCCTGAGGTGGGCAGGGAGGGAATTCCACGTCTTGGCTGCCAGGTAGGAGAAGGATTTCCCTCCGGCGTTGGTTCGGCGGATGCGAGGGACGGCGGCAAGAGCGAGGCTGGTAGAGCGAAGTTGACGGGTAGGTGTGTAGAAGGTGAGGCGACGGTTGAGGTATTCGGGGCCCTTGTTGTGGAGGGCTTTGTGTGCGTGGGTGAGGAGCCTGAAGGTGATCCTTTTGTTGACGGGTAGCCAGTGCAGGTGTTTCAGGTGGGTGGAGATGTGGCTGTGGCGGGGTATGTCGAGGATGAGGCGTGCAGAGGCGTTTTGAATGCGCTGAAGACGTTTCTGAAGTTCTGCGGTGGTTCCTGCGTATAGGGTGTTTCCGTAGTCTAGGCGACTTGTGACGAGGGCGTGGGTCACAGTTTTTCTGGTGTCGGCGGGGATCCAGCGGAAGATCTTTCGGAGCATGCGGAGTGTGTGGAAGCAAGAAGACGAGACGGCGTTGACTTGCTTGGTCATGGTGAGAAGGGGGTCCAGGATGAATCTGAGGCTGCGTGCGTGGTCTGAAGGGGTCGGTGTGGTGCCCAGGGCCGTGGGCCACCAGGAGTCGTCCCAGGTGGACGGGGAGTTTCCGAGGATGAGGACTTCCGTCTTGTCTGAGTTCAGCTTCAGGCTGCTGAGCTTCATCCATTCTGCAACGTCTTTCATTCCATCATGCAGGTTGGCTTTGGCGGTGGCTGGGTTTTTGGTGAGGGAGAGTATCAGCTGGGTGTCGTCGGCGTAGGAGATGATGTTGATGTTGTGTTTGCGAGCGATGTCGGCGAGGGGGCTCATGTAGACATTGAAGAGAGTGGGGCTGAGCGAAGAGCCTTGTGGGATGCCGCAGATGATCTCAGTGGGTTCCGAGCGAAAAGGCGGGAGGTAGAAACTTTGGGATCGGTCCGAGAGAAAAGAGATGATCCAGTCCAGGGCCTGTCCTTGGATACCGGTGGAGCGGAGGTGGGTTATTAGGGTGCGGTGGCAGACGGTGTCGAAGGCAGCCGAGAGGTCGAGGAGGATGAGGGCAGTTGTTTCTCCATTGTCCAGTAGGGTTCGGATGTCGTCGGTGACTGCGATGAGGGCGGTTTCCGTGTTGTGGTCGGCCCGAAAGCCAGACTGGGAGGGATCGAGCAAGTTGTAGCCTTCGAGGAAGTTGGTCAGTTGCTTGTTGACGGCCTTCTCAATGACTTTGGCCAGGAAGGGGAAGAGCGAGATGGGGTGGAAGTTCTTCAGGTTGTTGGGGTCCGCCGTAGGTTTCTTCAGGAGAGCGTTGACTTCCGCATGTTTCCAGCTCTCGGGGAAGGTGGCAGATGCAAACGAGCTGTTGATGATGCTCTGGAGATAGGGGACGATGCTGGGTTCGGCTTTGTTGAAGATGTAATGTGGGCATGGGTCCAAGGGGGCACCGGATTGGATGGAGTTCATGGTACTTCTGGTATCTTCGGCGCTGATGGGTGTCCAGGGATTGAGGGTGATGGTTGGGGCTGTGAGTTCCGTGGTGGTCGGCGGGATCTGTGGTCCGAAGCTGTCGTGTAGGTCGGTGATCTTTCGATGGAAGAAGGTAGTGAGGGAGTTGCAGAGTTCTTGTGAGGGCGTGATGGAGTTGGAGCTGGCGTTGGGATTGGAGAGCTCTTTGACGATGTTGAAGAGCTCTTTGCTGTTGTGGGTGTTCTTGTCCAGTCTCTCTTTGAAGGCTGCTCTTTTGGTGGAGCGGATCAGCTAGTGGTGTTCGCAGGTGGCGATTTTGAGGGCTGACATATTTTCTGCGGTGTGTTCTTTGCGCCAGGGTTTTTCGAGGGTACGGCAGGTTTTCTTGGATTCTTTGAGGGCGTCTGAGAACCATGGAGGTTTCCTGATGTTGGTCTGTCTTGGGAGGCGTCTGAGGGGGGCGAGGTTGTCAGCACAGTTGGAGATCCACTGTGTGAGGTTGAGGGCTGCGTTGTTGGCGTCTGTTACTGACCATCTTGTCATTAAGTGTAAGCTATGTGTGGCACACTGTGCTGACAATGGTACTGTGACAAAGTGATTATATACAGGCATGCTCTGTACATAGACAGCTGCCCTGAGACCTATCATGGTGGGCACCAATAACAATTCTCATGACACACAATTTCATTGTAGCATACGTTGCTCCTTGAACTACATGCAAGCCATTCTCATTGCACACCATTCCAACATACATGATGTCACCATCCATTCTCCAATGATGTCAGATCATTGGTCAGGCAAAACCATCTTTCATAGCATGCCACACTTCAGACTGACTCACACCAAACCCTGGATTAGCACCCATGGCGCACAAGATGACACTCACTAGATGCATCAGGTTCTTCGAATCGCGCAATCTCTCCCACGGTGTAGGGTGCTGGTCCACCTGCTTGAAATAGATAGAAAACATTGGTTAGTGTAATTTGTACATTGTAGTAAATGGACAACAATGTAAACTGTTAACTTGTTAGGCTGAGTGAGCACATCATCCTAGTGGTAGAGCAGAGTAACTAACACACATCTGTGATCAGTTAATCACACATAGGCCCATATTTATACTTTTTGGCGCAAATCAGCGCTTGAGCAGGTTAGCATCAAAAAGTTTAGCGCCGGCTACCGCCATTCCAACGCGCCAGATTGGCGCCTTATTTATGGAATGACGTTGGCCGGCATTGCAGCCTAGTGAGCGTAAAAATTAAAATGACTCTAACTTGGCAGCAGAGACGAACGGAAGACTGGGGGTTGTGCGCCAAAGAATGGTGCAAGTCAGGTTAGAGTCAAAAATATTGTCTCTAACCTGATTTGCACCATTTTTTTATGCACAACCCCCATGGAAATGACCCGTGTCTTAGCAAAGTCAGGAGTCATGCCCCCCTGCCCAATGGCGAAAGCAGAGGGGACTTCTGTCCCCTGGGCATGGCCATTGGGCACAGTGGCATGTAGGGGGGCTCACGTTAGGCCCCCCTATGCCACTTAAAAAAATATATATATATACTTACCTGCACTTACCTGCACTCACCATGGATGGGTCCCCCCATCCATGGGTGTCCTTCAGGGGTGGGCGAGGGTGGCATGGGGTGTCTCTGGGTGCAGGGAAGGGCACCTGTGCACTGCTTCCATGGTCTCCCACCATGGAAATGAGCCCACAGGTCCTTTAATGCCTGCACTGATCCAAGCGTTAAAAAAAAGTTCAAATCAGGCTGGGCGCCATGTTTTAAGGCCCGCCTCCTCCTGTGCGTCATTTTGACGCTGGAGGATAAATAAGGCCCACTTGCCTGAGAGTCATTCTTTGCACAGGAATGCCTACCCTGCATGTCATTAGTGCAAGGTAGGTTTTCACGCACAATAAATGACTCAAACTCCATAACTATGGCGCTGGACGGGTCTAGCACCAAAGTATAAATATGGAGTTATGTATGTGCCGAATTTGAGTTAAAAAATTACGCAAATCTGGCGCAGAGTATAAATATGGGCCATAGTCTCAGTTAATGTAGACCTACAAACCATAACTGTCCCTGACACTCCTGTGGTGCTTCTCACTGCACCATTAATGCATGGTATTGTCATGTAGATGTCTGTTAGCTCTACACCTCCATGACCATATGGGACTGCTTGACACTATATTGCATCGGAGGGGTATGCAATGGCTGTTGCAATGGCTGTCCCACTGTGACACCCATAGCATTTGGGGCTGCCTCAGATGTTGTTGACATCTACCTCATTGTCACAGCAAACTGACAAACTAATGCCCAGGGGTTGTGTGGGTATTCCAAGGTTTTGAGGAATTACATGATACATTCTTGTCAGGGCCGCCCTTTCCTCTGGATCTGCACGTCGCTGAACAAGAGGCCCACCTCCAGGCAGCACCAACTAAGAATACGTGATGGTGCTGAGTTTTGGAAATGCCAGGCGAGGGGAAGGGAGATTAGGAAGGGAACCGGTAGGAGGGAGATCTGAAAAGCAAGGGTTAACGTAATACAAACTATATGAATGTAACAGTTATCACACAGTAGAGCAGATAATCTTGGCATCAGCAATGTTGCCGAGTGAAGAGAGCGAGCTTTCACAAAGTTTGCTTCCAACTTTCACAGCCCAATATGACAAGGAGCTCAAAAATCACAACCAAGACTCACTCAATATCATAGGAGTTAAACTATCACAATTCCACACTGAAGGAGAAACCTAGTAACAAGATCCTGCTATCTAAAAATGCTGCCAAAATAAAGTCCTACAAAATGAATCCAAAACTCATTCTGTCCCTTCTGACTGAGGGTTTTCACTAGAGAAACGCTAACTGAGACATCCTCCCCTCCCTGAGAAAAATATTGGAATGATCATCAAAGTCTTTAAAACAGGGAACAGCAGTAAACACAAATACAATGTTTCAAGTCTTTCTTTAGATGCCAGTAAAAGTGGGCGCAGATGTACAGGGCAAAACTTTTGTGACTCTGACCTTTCGCCTTCGCTTCCGGGAATAATTGCAACAGAAGTCTCTGTTGCTGTGAAGCGTCCGGTTCCAGGTTGCTGAGGGATACAATAGTATCCAGATACAAGCGAGCCACTCGGAGGAACAGACTCACCGTAACGAGTACGACCTACTCGTTTGAAGAGGCTGAGATCAAAGGGAGCACTGGGGAGATTAGCTCTTCCTCGCACGAAGCCTCCAGAATAGTGAGCAAGTCCAGTAGGGTGTGGCTGGTATTTATAGAGCAGCCACACCCCAAGATGGCCGCCACCAGTGCAAAGCTGGGAATGGTAGTCCAATCATAAACCTCAGTTTCCACAGAGTACATGGCAGTGGTAGTTGCAGCGTAACCACCAACGGCCAGTGCCTGCAGCCCAATGTGCTCTACCACACAGGGTGCAGAGAGCGAGCTTTTGCACAGGAATTGACTATTAGCAGAGGTGTAACATGAGAACTGAGGATGGCTGCAGTGGAGACACTGGTGGAGGCGGGCCTTGGACCGTGTGATACCGTGCCCCTGACAATTCTTCAGTGAAGTAAGTAATGTGTGTGTGCCATCACAAGGCACAACAATGCTATGGGAGTATACTAATGTGAAGATAGTTGGACCTATCTGCACATTGAGTGATTGAAATCATAGATGTCTTGCAAATAGTGTGTGGCCAGGCATTGCTGCCATGGTATACCATTATGTGTCCAGGGAGGGATAAGGACATGGGCATAGAAAATGCCTCAACACAGAAATTCTTGCTCTGTGGTGCAAGGGTGCATTTGTTGGTGCAGGTTACTGAGTGATGTGCCAGTGAAGGAGCAGATGCAGGGCAGCCCCATACAGTCAGTGAGAAGTGGCAGGCCTGTGGAACAGACTCTGCACATGTGTGTGGTAATAGACATAGCATAGGGTGTATGTGATACACAAGGAACTGGAACACAGAAGTGCTAGTAGTCTGGACCCAGTGCATGATCGAGCCAATGACACAAAGGGGCCAATAGAACAACAGGGGTGCAGCACCAATTGCATTATTACAGTCCCAGTGCACCCCTTGCCCCCACCATGTACGCGCCTAATGAGAATCAAGGCACAGCATGATGTAGGTAGGGTTCAAATTGATCTATTTCTGTGAAGGTAAATGATGTACTCAGTAGGAGGTGCAACAGACCCTCACAACTTCTGCTGAGTACATTGAGGGCCCATCTCATACATTTTCATCCCCACATATCACAGCTGCTCTCAGAAGCTGTTCAGAGTGCTGATATTATTGTACTAGGGTTTTCTCAACTTACTCAGTGGCTTATACATATGCCACCCATACAGGTTTGGGACCCCGTTCCATATATGATGCATGGCACAGGCCTCATTTGGTGCTGCTCATTACCAAGTTACTCTATGCATGCATCACAACACTTTGTAATGGTTGTGCAGTGAAAATGGTACATCTGGCTTCATCATTATACATCTGACTTGCAGGCCTAAGGTGGCTCTGGGACTGATCATACAGGTAGCATATGATATGTCCACATCCACAAGCATTACTTGCAGTACTCAACCTTATCTGCAACTGTCATGCACATGCAAAAGTAAGGACTTTGGATGGAAATGTGAGACTTACCACCTGCTCCACCAATCTCTATTCCCAGATGATCCAGCAGATCCTGTTCCCTTGTCACCAGATCTGTCCATCGATGTTTCAGTTGGTGGTCATTCCTTCCACTGCCGAAGATCCTTGTGAGGAGGTGGAGCACCTTGCCCCACGGCAGCCGCCGTGGGATAGCCAAGGAGGACACAGCCACCCTGTTGCAGCATCAAAGGGAGGTAGTGCTATACAAGCCAGGTGAACCCCCCCAGCTCATCGGCAGACATCCGTGGCATCCTCCCCTTCCCAGACATACTGCAAGTGCAGTTCAGCCTAAATAAAAAAATTATGTAATCCTAACCCCTAACCCAACTACCCCAACAACTATTCTACCCCAGACAAACACCCCACAATACAGAGACAAAAACAGTACATTGACACTACAAAAGACAAGTTTAAATACAACTAAGGACAACACCTACAAGACAGCACAAGAAACACTACAAACACTCCAAAATACACCAATCCATCTACAACACCAGCTCCACACACCCTCACTCAGTCACAGACAATAAAACTGTGAAGTGAAAGTGAAAGTAAACTCATTGTACCATGTTTGGAGGCAGGATATCCTGTTTCACCATTTCCTGGGCGTGTGCATCACGTTTCCAGTCATGCATTGTGTTTTTGATGCATGACGGTCATGCGTCGTTTTTCTCACCATTAGCGCAAAAATGCCTGCGGACGTGAGCTAGATGGTCTGGGGCTAGGCTTCTATTAGCTAAGGGGTGTTGTATGGTATATGCACATGCGTAAAATTTTTGATGCATGATGGTCATTCGTGAATTATACACCATGGTGCATTCAGAGGCGTGTGTACATGTAAATGCCATTCCGGATCCACGCGTCATTTTACAAAAGTTGCAATGTGTAGTTTATGCGTTTGCATTATAAATTTTAGAGACATGATGAAATTGTGTGGATTTTTTCATTGTAGGCCTTGAGTGCACACTGATTAACTTAACATTTTACATGGGCTGTGCATGCAACAATGTAGTATATGTGGTATGGCCACATGTGCATGAATGTCCAGTACTGACAGTGTGACAAAAGTATGTTGAACTTATAGGTTCGTTTATGAATCTGCTGAATGCGACTACTTATACCTTGTGCATATGTGCATGTATAGCTACACTGTGTCCACATACATGTTGGCACATGTGTGCTATGTGTGTACACATGTGTATCTATACTAATATGTGGGTGGAATACATTGTTATGTCTGAGATACAAATGTACACATACCTACAACACAATATATATGGTGCCCTATGTCCAACACATGATAAAGCATGTGACAACCATGACAGTTTTGACTCACAGTATTGAGTGAACTTGGAAGGCACTGACATCACGTAAACCCTACCATTTTGCGTGTGCATGTGTGTTCACTCTGTGGTGTAGTGTTGAATTTTACTTCATGTTGCTCTGCTACATGTGTGCAATTTTGTCCCCCTTGCATCTTAGTTGCAGGAGATGTTATGTACACAGGTGTTGGTGAAGATTGGTATATGCTATGTGTGTGGATTGACATGTGTTTTGTAATATCTGTAGCATATGACAACAGTGGTGAGTTCACGGGATGTGAAACCTCATAGTATTATCTTCCTGCATGGACACATGTTGGCATTTGACAAATGCATGCATTGTCACATCAGTGCCACCTATGTTTCCGTATGTTGGAACATATGTGAAGGTCATTTCTTACAGTCACTCATCGTGTGATACCTATGCCCTTACTATAGTGCTAGGCTGCCTTTGGTTCAGAATCCATACACATTACCATGCCTGAGCTATTACAGTGGTACGTGTGTGCATGCCATCAACTAGGCACTCACATTTATCCACATCATGTTTGTTATGACTGTCACAAACAATGGCATACCGCTGTGTAACAGTGTTGCAGTCTGGCATAGATGGCAGCCTACTCATCATCACAACTGTGTGAGTTAGTATGACAACACAAACCCATGGTTGCATGTGAAGGGGCAAGTTGATGGAGCTCCAGTTTACTCAGCCCCCTGTGCACATGCATCAGGCTCCTGACAATGTAATTTGTTAATGTAGCAAAAGCAGTGGTGTGTGGCATTATTGAACAAGGACCTAGCCTCTTCATGATTGCTACTCAGCGGAACTATGCAGACTCCCCAGCAGACAGACACATGCACAATTGTGGTCATACAGACCAGGATATCACATTTTCCTCTGTGGTACTAGATGTCAACTTTCCACTCTCATGTACAGTGCTCGGGTGCTTGCACATTTGAGACATGTGACATTATTTGATGTCCTTAGTTGTTTCCTTGGGCAGCTTGTTGGGATTGTTTATCTGTTGTGACTTCAATTTTGGAAATGTACCAGGTTACAGATGGTGTTGTCTGTCACAGCCTCCTGTCAAGGTGGCATGCGATTGGCAAATATAACAGTATGCTACTGCCCAAAATGACTAGGTTATGTACTGACCTGCCCACCCTCTCTGTACATATGTGAAATGCTGCAATATAGACATTGATGTGTTGTGCAGTCACTGTCGGTCTATGAGTGTCCCTTCTCATGTATTCCTGCACTACTGGTAAGGCATGTAATGTCACCTACATTGCTCCCATTCTTTAGGCTGCTAGCACTTTGTACACATCTTCTAGAGCAACACTGTCTGGTCATACATGGGCATGATGCTACATGTGACTAGTGTAATTGGAAGATGTACACATCTCCTTCTATTGGCTACTTGATAGTTACAGTTCCACTGATGGTATTTGTGAGATGTCATGACATCCACACACATAACATTACTCCTGCCATGGCACTTGTGTTGTTTCCATTTCACCTCCCGTGGTGCAAGTATCTATGGGTGCCTCTAAGCTGTCCATCCACAACCTCCTTTGAGCATGGGTCTGCATTTCTTCCAGAATGCCACAACCTAGGTAACTCTTACCATTACTGAATGATATTGAGGTGTGCAATCATATGAGTGCTGTACAGTTTATTTGACAATTGCTACATATATGGCTAGGTCTGCTCCCACTCAGATTGGTGTTGTGTCTCAGACATTTTTCAACAATGCTGAACATAGTAGCACATCCCACACCTGATTGCGGTGTTGGAGGGTACAGCATGTATGGGACAATTTGTTACTGTTTCTATCATGCACTTGTTCTGTCATGTGAGTAACAATGAGTGGTGTGTATCGCTTTTTGCTGTGTGATGTAGTTATACAAAGCATATGTCAAGACAGCAGATTTGTGTGAAAAGTGTGCACCTCATGTAGATAGTGATTATTAGTCATTCAGCTTACATTCGACCCAGATAAAAATTTGGTGGTGCATTGTCCCAATAAATCCATGGATCGTGACTATCGGTCATGTCTTTGGATAGTGATTCTGCACCCATAGGTAATGATTTAGTCAGGTAACCCATTGTGCAATCCACAGCCAACGTGTGTGTGCCATACATGAGTTACAGTCCACCATGTGCCAGTGTACTGCCCAATGGCAGTGCCAGGACACAATCCTATGGATACACTGTGCAGGCTCACCATCGGACAGTGGCTACAGTCACTGGACATTTACTGAAGGACCACAGTTAGCAATGGTGTTCCACCCTTGTCACACATTTACCATGCAGGCAAAGCTACTGTCACCATGAGTTGTGACAGTGTTCTGTTCCTAAATTACTTGATATCCATTTGTTGACAGCACTTACCTTATGTGTGCCCCCCTTGCAAACATCCTGTTATGCATGGTGTTGTTGTGGTGAATGGGCTTGATATTAGCACCTTGCCCACTTGACTGAACAATATATGTAGTGGTGTATGGGTCTAGACCTTCTGGGGTCACATGGCCGAAAAATTGCATGTCACTGATATGTGAGATGGTGGCAGTATACACTCTTACATCACAAATGATGTTGCTACCATTCTGGTCACCTTTGTATTACTTACCTGCTCACTGAGGTTTGAGTCACATTCCAATGGTGTATGTAGTGGAGAATTAGTAGGCCTAGGAAAATCAGGTGCAAAGTGAATTATGTATGCTATTTACAATGTGATGTTTATAGTATAGTGACTATGTGTAGAAGTTCTCAACAATGTGGAGTCTCCTACGAACTCCTGCAGCGGTGTTCTGTTGTTCCCCCTCCACATTGTCTGCTCCATCATCATCCTCCTCCTCGTTGGGGACATCACCTGTTCATTCCTGTTTATATTTGTTGTGACACAAATGTTATGCAGGATTGCACATGCCAGAATTATCTTGCAAACAAGTGGTTGAGCATACAAGAGGCTTCTTCCTGTCAGGGCCAGGCACCTGAACCTGGATTTTAGGAGTCCAAATGTCCTCTCCACCACATTGTTTTTTTGTTTGTTTTTTAAGTCCTCATACACTGTCACCAATAAGCTTGTATTGAAATGCCACCAACCACCTGAGCTTATGGAAACAACCCCTGAGGTCATAGGTCGTAGGGTGTAACTACCACCCAGCCTAGCCGGGCCAGGGCTTTACCAGTCCTCCCTGCTTCTCTTTTATCTACTTCACTGAAAAAAAGAACATATCGCCTCCATTCTTGCCAATTTGGACGGTTGGTGTGAGTCAAACTTCTACAAATTTCCCTTCTTGCAAGTAGCACCAAATAAAACACCAGACCTTTCTGATATAAATTAAGAGGGATAGAAACAGTATCCGGGGGAAATATCCCAAATATAATTAAACAGGAACTCACCTCCACTGAGGAACCCAGAGAGTCAGAGATAGTCTTACCCACCGCCGATCAGAATTTCTAAAGTTTCGAACAGGCAGCAAACATATGAACATCATCCGCTTCGGGACAGCCACATCGTTTACACTCAGGTGTTGAAGTGCTTCTTATCCTTGCCAATTTTGAGTGAGTCCAATATATTCTATGAAGGGTAAAAAGGTGATTCCTTCTTATGGTAGTTGGTTTAACCACTGAGTATAAAGTAGCAAAGAATACTTTCCATAACTGCACTAGCTCCTCCTCTGGAAAGTGTCCACTCCAATTGACTGTAGGTCCAGTTCCATTTGAGCTGATTCCGGGTTCAGGCCCTCCCTGACTCTTGAGCCACCCATATACCTGAAAGATCTTAAATCTGGATATAGTCCCTCCTGTCTTGTTATTCCAAAACTCCCACGACAGCCTTTGTCCCTCACCAACCAGCTGACCCCATCTAATAACACCACTTTGTTTCAATGGTAAGGCTAGGCTGTCCAATAAGCACTCCGAAGTTCCAGGCAAGTCCCAATTAGGAGCTAACTTACTGTAATAGCCGATACCTAGGAAGGATGTAATCTTGTGCCAACTAGAAGCTACTGCTTGTTAGTACTTCAACCTAACTTTTTTGAAAAATTTTGGGGCCCCAAATTTGTAGGAAAATCCATCCACATTGTAAGTTTTCCTGTGCCTTTAATTGTAGGCCCACTCTTCCCCCGTTGTGGGACTTGCAAATGGTGTCATCACCCATAGCTGTATGCCATACCCTTGATCAGCTGCAAAGGATTGAGAGAAGATGTGTTGGTAAGTGTTGATAGTGGTTTGGAACATACCATGGCAGTTGTACTTTTTAGTTGGAGAGGTGACACAACTTGCTTGTGGTATAGTGTATGTTCCTGTTCTTGTGAAATGGTTTATTTGGACTGTGTTGATGGACATGAAAATCTTGGTGAGTGGCTCAAGGGCCTGGGAATATTTATGTTGATACCAAAATGATGGTCATGATTTAGGTAAATGTATTGTGTAGTCCATATTTGAAGCAGTGTTCTTTTGTTAGATGGAGCCAACTACCTACAAGCACCACAATGGAGTCAGATGTTGAAACACCATAGTTTCCCTACAAAGCCAGACTGTGCTGTCCATGCTACCATGTGGCACTACGTATGCAGTGGGACACTTTGTGACCCTTTGTGGCAGATGATGGTTGTGCCAGCCATCAAGTGTACATGAGTGAGTATCACACATTAGTAGGATGTTGTAATTTGGTACAGTAGTATCTCCTAGCTTCCAATACAAGATTTCAACAACTGCATAGTGCAGGCTTTGTGAGGCGGCACAGCTATTTTTCACATGGGTCCCTTAGCACAGTGCATGTAAGGTCAGGTATATCCTCTATACTCCACGAGTCCTACTATGACATCCATGATTGTTAGTGTTTTTTCACAGACTCAGCTCCATGGTGGACCGTTTCTAGTATTGCAACAGACATGGTGTTGTTAGGGGACACTAGACGCACATGTGAGGTGGCACTGGAGTAGGTGCTGCCCCATTTCTCATGACTCAGCCCCATGGTTTTTAATTTGCAGGTAATTTTGTATTGGTATGTGTGTGACACAGTGCAGCAGACAGGTGTATGTGCACACTACAGGTACGCCAGGTATGAGTAGCAGATATATATATATTTGGTTATGGCACCACTTGGGTGGCTTTTGACTTAGGTTGGGTCAGAGGCTTGCACACCATGGTTTACGTGGGATTATGCCTATGTGTGTCTTCCACAAAATGACCATAGCCTATGCCATTGAAATTCCTGCGCGCTTCTTTGTTTGGTGTAGTGTGTGTGTGTGTGTGTGTGATCTCTATTTAGCTGTTAACCTATGGACACTTGTAATGGTTTGTGAGGCAGCTTCTGTATGCAAAGGGGACTTGGCTCCACCTGTCGACATGTAGTGTGCCAGTCAGGGTGTGGCTGTCTTATGTACATTTGGGTGTATGTGACGGTGACATGCAATGTATGCAGTGTAGTGTGGCGTGTTGCTGCCTGGACATCTCTGTGGCCCTACCCAAGTGTATTTAGTGTGGTGTTTGTCTTGTTTGTCCTAGATGGTTGGTGTGTAATGTGGTGTGATTTGTATGGTGGCTTACCTATGAGCAGCCCATGGCCATATTGGCCTTCCTGGAACTGCTGGTAGATGGTGCAATGGCGAACGATGTATGCATCATGGACGCTGCCGGGATATTTCACAAGGATGTTGGTGAAGAGTCCACGGTGGTCCACGATGGCCTGCACATTGATGGAATGCGTGTGCTTGTGGTTCCTATACAGTTGTTCTGTTGCACCAGTTGCACATAGGTACAGTCCATTGCACCCACCACATGCGGAAACCCAGCAATTTGACAAAAAACCTTGCTTGGTCTCCTACTGCAGATGCTGGGTGTTTGGGAAGCAGTGGGGTGTGAGGCATAGGATTGCGTCCAGGATCTTTGGTAGAAAGACCGAGAAGGATGACTGGGAGATATTAGCCACCTATTATCTGGAATGATCCAGATGCCATCAGATGGAGGACAGTGAAGAGATTTGTCATGGGTGGAACGTTATGGGAGTTTGCACCCTTTCAGTGATGTGTGGTGCAATATGGTGTAGCAGGTGTACAATGTACTCCCAGTTGTGTTTGTACATTCGAACCACATCCTGTTCCCTCATTCCAAGGATGGTTGCGCTTTGTCTGAATATCCTTTCCCTCCTTCTGCGCTGCCTTTGTGGCTGCTGTGGTGGTGTTTGAGGTTGCTGTGATAGTGGTGGAGAAATCTGCTGTCTTCTCAGATGTCTGCGGCATGTACCATGCGGGAGCAGTACCACTTACATGTTGTCCTGGACATTTCCAAACCTTTTGTGTGTTTTCCTTGAGTGGTGGTGTTTGAGCCACTTTTTAACGTCTGACCAGGTGTCAAAATTTGGTGCTAATGGAACTCAGCGTCATTTTTTGACTCCGCTTCCTTAGTTAGAGCTGTTTTTGCATCTGGAGGTACATATGGCAGTAGACGATTAGCGTTGTGTTTAGGACGGGAATGCTTACCTTGCATCTCATTGACGTAAGGTGGTTTCACACATCCTGATCATGGCACTAACTCCAATATTTTGATGCTAGACGGGTCTAGCGTCAAAATATAAATATGGAGTTAGGTTAGTGCCATTTTAGCACCAAAATAAATGGTGCTAAGGCGACGCTAACCATCAATAAATATGGGCCTTAGTGGCTCCATTTATAAATTAAACAGTGTATGTGTAACAACAGATCCTGAAGAACCCCAACATGATTTTGAGAAGGTCAAAGGAGATGTTATCCAAATTAACCAACTGCTTTCAAGGAAGGAGGTGAACCAGCTGAGATTCGAGCCTTAAAAGCATACAAAGATCTCAAAGACATTGATGAGCCAATGGTGCAATATTTGATGCGTAATCAGAATTAATCAGCAGCACAGTTTTAATGACTTTTCTTTGTGAAGGCTGTTTGTTACTTATTGGTATCTGGAAATTTGTTTTGGGATGACCAGGTATTCTTTAACAAGGTGGATATGACCCGTTTTGAAGGAAACTAAAAGAAGAATGTATTGGTTTGCACCAATATTTGCTAAATAGATGAAATTTATTTTTAATAGCCTAGTCTGGTATGGTGTTTTCATGATAGAATATACTTCTCCAATTTATGATCTGTTTTAACTTGGGTGAACAGGTCAAAGTGCTAGACGTTACAGTAAATGAGACAAATACGGAATACAACTATTGTGGCACAATTATATTTCGTCAAAAATATAGTTGCTGCAAAAATATCAAGGAATAGAATTTAGAAGCTAAGAATATATTTTGTTCTTATATAATATCACTTTTAAAATTAAAGCTGTACATGTCATTGCTTCTTTTAGCATAGTTGTATTAATTATCCTTTTATATTTAATTATTATATAGAGGGTGTTTTGTTTTAATTATTAATTAGTTATTTATGCTAACTAAATAGTTAATTGATGATTAATTATGTTAATTGATTAATTGATTGAAATGTGTGTTGTAATTTTTAATCTATATTTTATTTCTGTATAGTTAAATTAGTCATTTGTATTTTAGATGCAGGTTTTTGGGGTTGTAGAGCAAATGGGTGGGGAGTTATTTAAATGATATTTTTTTAACAAATTATTTTTTATGTAAATTGTTCCTTTGTTATTCATTATAGGCAATTTTTTATTGATTAGTAGTTTTGGAAACTATTTTTAATCAATTGTAAATTGAATAATGAGTAAATTAATGATAGCGTTTGCACAATATATGTAATGTTTATTATTGGCTTTAATGGTATTTATTTTATTTTATTAATATTATTATGATATATGATACATATTTTTTAATACTTTATTATAATCTGTTTGGGGAAGGTGTTTGTTCCGCATAGTAGGGAGTACAGTGTATTTATTTAAAATTATAAATTTGTTGTTCTTTTTAATATTTATTTTTGTTGCATTTAATGTCATTTATTTATGTACTAGATATTGTTTACTTTGAATATGTTTTAACTGTTTTATTTTGTTGGGAATTTAAAAGTTTGTTTAAAACATTTAGAATATGAAAAGCTATATGTAACACTTCTTACATTCAACCCTTTTCCATGTGTTTGTTTACATTGGAGTAGTAATAGTAAATGTAACACCACCAAAGTCCAGGGCTTTCCCGATTGTTGCGTAGATCGGAGTGAGAATAGTAAATGAAACCTCTCTAAAATACAGCACTTTCCATACAGTTGTTTAGATTGGAGTGTGAATAGTAGATCTACCTCTCCAAAGTGCAACACTGTCCCTGATTTTGCTTGTGTTAGAGATGACATATTAAATCTAACGCCTAAAGAAAGTTCAACAGATCCATGCTGTTGTTTAGGTTAGAGTGGGGATAGTAAACATAACCTCTCTAACGCCCAATACTTTACATACTGTTGCTTAGATTGGAGTGGGAATAGTACATTTAACCCCTCAAACTCCAACATGTTCACAGCCGTTTATTCTTTTGGACTGGGAATATTAAATAAAAACCTCCCAAAGTTAACACTTTCCCTGCTTTTGCTTACTTTGGTTTAGGAATAGTAATTATCACTACACTACTGCAAAGTCCAACACTTTTTGTCCTTTTACTTAAATTGAGGTTGGATTAATTATTCGGACTCCTTTGAAACCCAACACTTGTTCAGGAGTTGTTTTTTATTTTTGTTATTTTTTAATATTCTATATTTCTTTTAATGTTCATATTATGTTTTGAACAGTATGTATTTTTATTTACATTTTGAATACTGATTTTATTGTTTTAGTGATAGTGATATGTTATTTATAATATATGCTCTTTAATGTTAATTCTTAAATTTTTGATAATAATAATATATTTTTAAATTGTTTAAATTTGCTTTATTTTATATTTATATATATATATATATATATATATATATATATATATATATATATGACACTATTGATGAAAATATTTGTACATTCATTTTAATACTTTCAATTACATGTCTTTGATTTAGTACTGTGTAAATTAGTTAAATTTTAATTCTGAGCCCTTGTTAATATATTTAGTTTAATGTATTTCTTTAAAAAGTTTCATTATTGTTTTTATATTTTTCAAGAATATATATTAATACACATTACTTGTTAAAACAATGTATTTTTAACTATGCCATTATGTTCTAGTTTAATATTTCAATTAAATTACTTAGAACACTAGTTGTTTGTGGGGTTGAGGGCCATCAGGGGTTACTTGAAGATATTTCGATTTTAAAACCTTTAAAATTGCATATCTCTGTTCCTACTGATTGGACTTTTGCCATTTTGGTCTTATTTTATTTATTACAATTTACACTATTATTCTAAACTGGTGGGGATCCTCTTGTGCTGTGTTTTGACTGTGTTACTGTGTGAAGTGTTACACTAAGATTGCCTCTGAGTTAAGCCTGACTGTTCTGTGCTAACTACCCCACGATAGAGCACAGGTAAATTCAAGGGTTGCTTATGCCTCACCTTGAATACAGTTGTAGCTGTTGCTTGACCCGATTTTGTACAAATCATAAATGGCTAGAATTAAACTTTTCAATAATATGTATAGGCAGATTAAACATTTAGGTACCTTTGGCTTGAACATTTCTGTATGGAGTCAATGTGGTCAACAGTTAGGTTGTCCCTATTATTATCACACATGTCAAAGTAAATATTGAGTTTTGAGTTTCTGTGACATATTGAAGTGGTAAATACATTTTCTGTGCTTTTTGGAGGGTTATAAATAACAAGTATATTGATAGTTATATTGTGTAGGAGTCCCAAGACACTTTAAATGATTCAAATGAATGATAAGAAGGTGTTGTTTTTACAGGCATATGTACTATATTGTGTTAGCGCATGGCCTTGTCATGTGCATTGTTTCTTTTACCTCTAATTATGGCGTATCCAGGGGTACCAGAAAATCCATAATTGCTTAAGATTGGTTAACATTCTAGAATTCGATGATCATAGCAATGTTTTTACCTTTTGCATTTCTACACTACATTATTTCTCCAAACCTACTTTCTAATAATTTGTAACTGAACACATTACCTTGGGCCTCATTACGAGGGTGGCGGTCCATGGACTCAGGTCTGCCCATCTAAGTCGTATATGGGCCCGGAGTGCGGCGTTCCAACAGTCAACGCCAGTGTGGTAGTCCTTGGACCACTACACTGGCGTTGACTGTCAGAACGCTGCACTCCAGGCCCAACTACAACTTAGGCCAGCGGACCTGCCTAAAGACTGCCATCCTCGCTAGGATCACAGATCCCAACAGGGTGACGTCGGTCAAGCTTGTAATCAGCCATGGCGGTGCTGAACTCAGTGCTGCCTGGCTGATTACAACCCCACTTTCTGCCAGTCTTTTCATGGCAAGGACCCACCATGAAAAGGCTGGTGGAAAGCCAGTGCCAGGGGTTACTGGTGGGCCCCAGACCAGCACCGTTGGAAAGCGCACTCTGCTCTGCAGACAGTGCGCCGTCTGAGGGTGCTGGACAGCCCTCTCTGTCCTACGATATAGGACTCGATTCCCTTGAGGGAGCCGAG
This sequence comes from Pleurodeles waltl, assembly GCF_031143425.1. Taxonomy (NCBI): domain Eukaryota; kingdom Metazoa; phylum Chordata; class Amphibia; order Caudata; family Salamandridae; genus Pleurodeles; species Pleurodeles waltl. The sequence goes on from NC_090448.1 coordinate 494,875,579, forward strand.
TCCTATATCGTATCAAGGTTCCTGCCGGACTGACCGGCGGGAATGCATATTACAATGTTCCTGTTGGTCAGCCCAGCGTGAACATTGTGATATGTTTGGTGTGGATGTCACTACCATAGCAGTGGCATCTTCCCTGTGAGTTTGGCGGTCCCACCGTGGGACCACCAAACTCGTAAGAAGGCCACTTGTCTCCTTGCACTGCGTACCACCATTCTTGCTTCACACTACTTTGCCTGTCCTTACTGTGACTTTCCTGGTCGCTTCTTTTTTTCATTCATAAAGCATGTCAGAAATGTAATATAATACTAGTGCAATACAAAAATAGTACTATTTAAAGAGTAAACCCCTCATTCGCATTCATTTTTTCTGCATCCCTTCTAAATATCATTTTTTCCTAAATACAAAAAAGTAAATATTTGCCTAAAAAGGTAAAAATATGTTCTTACAGAACAGATTCACATCCAAAAAAATTAATTAAACCTGAACCAGTTGTTTTGAAACTTCTTAACAAAGAAATGTAATTGGTGAAAACAACTTTCCAGATACAAAATTCCTGTGTTCCATCTACCTAAAACTGCAATTCAGGGTAGTGGACCCAAAACCTCATGTGGATTAAAGAAGTAAATATAATTTTAATTTGCATTTAGTGCTTAAGTAACTGCCCGCAGAACCAAAACATATGAAAACAGTTTCTGGCTTAAGTGTCTGTGTGTCTAGGACATTGATTTGCAATGTTAAAATTGATTTTATTGAAAAGGGTTGGAGTTTAATATATCATCCACTTATTACAGAATAGCATCCTGTTCAGCTTACTACCTCGGATGCATGTGTTCTTAAGAGTGCATCTAAGAGAAAGGGGACCTCCCTCCTCTATGCAGATAATAAATAATTACTCTCTGCATTCCCCTAACCCCACCCAACTTACACTTCTACCTGGAGTAGGGATCGAGGCAAAGAGATCCCAGAACAAACCTGGGGAAAGATTTGGACAAGGGCATCAAAATCCTCATTTTATGTGCCACACAATGAAAACTCTTATAAACTTCTTACCAGATGGTACCTCTCCCCAACTTGAATACATTTCTGGTGGCTCTGACTTCTGTTGGACTGGCTGTGGACAAAGGGAGGGATATGATCCATATCTGGTGGTCCTGCCAACCTGTCCAACTATTCACCTCTATTAGGAAGATGTAGGATTAATGTACAGGGCAAGCAGTAGAGGAGAGAATGGGCAGCTCTGCCTTGTTCCCCTTGTCATCTTGATTCTGTCAGATTCCAAGTCCACCAACTGTTTTTAGCTGTTGCGTTTTCGTTCATGATTCTTCTAGCCTCCAGAAAACCAGGCCCGACTCCGACTCCCTGAGTAGCTCACATACACTGATGTAAACTGATCAAAAGCCTTTCCTGCATTGATCAGGATCCTTGCCAGCGGGGACTTTGTAGTTTCTGCTATCTCACAGCCACATCCTGGAATAAACCCATGCTGCCAAGGAAAAAACAATCTTGCAACAACCCTGCTCAATTTGGTTGCTAACACCTTTGAATACATTTCAACATCACCTTTGATTAGGGAAATTGGACAGTATAAACCAGGAATCAAGGGAGAGTTCCCCTTTTTAAAAAACACACCTATGTTAGAGCCTGTCCATAATTTTGGAGCAGGTCCCCTCTGTGCATCCAAAAAGTAGCTGAGCATGCCAGCTGGCAGGGCAGAGAAGAAAATACAAAATAATTCTAAAAGAATTTTATTTTGCCCAGCTGCCTTCCCAAGTGCCTGAGAGGTCACTGCTTCTCTTAGTTCATGTATCATAAATGGTGAATAAAGATCAGCCCTGTTCTCTACAAAGAGAGCCCCAACAGCTGCTTGATCCAGATACTTCTCCATAGTATTCATTGAGGATTCCAGCTCCTCCTGATAAGAATTGCTATTAAAATCAGTGAAAAGTTCTAATAATACAGCCTGGGCTATTACCTATGTGACCTTGTCAGTCTTTAATAGCATCAATTCCACACTGTATTTCTTTCTGCCTTGCTGTCAAGGTTAGCTTCTTCCCCAGCTATAGCACTGTATTCATGAGTCTCAGCCCTGTGCAATTGGTACTTTTTCAACAAGTAAGCTTTTGATCCCTGCTTTAATAGCAGCTATCCTTAGAAGAATCTCATCTTTTGTCCAGCCCTCTGCCTGCCCGGTCATATTTATTCTAACATTAATCGCTTCCAGACTGGCTAATTCCTTATGATGTGCTTTGACTCTGTTATTTCCAACTATCTGATTGTTGAGGCTAAAACTGAGTGCTTCACCCTGATCCTGGCCTTCAGGCCAACCTATACTACCCCTGAAGAGGCCACACCTCTTTTTTTGTTTAAGAAGTCAATCCGCCACTGCCTCATGTGCCTGATGTAGTCAGGATTTGACCATAATGCTCTATTGAATGACTTTGAGTTTGTTTGTCTGGCCCCTCCAACTTAAACTAATTCCAAGATCAAAGGATTATGATCAGAAAGTACTCTTAGTTAGTTCAAAATACCACCCCGACACAGAAAAGCAGATGATACCAAAAATTATCCAGATGTACATGTTTTTTTATGAGGAAAGGAATAATATGAAAACCCTAGATCCGAACTCTAACTACCCAAACGTCAATCGCCCCATGCAATTCAATAAGTTGTTTTAAATCACAATAAACCTTGGATTTCCTGCGGCTATAGCCTGATCTATAAGTGTTCACCATGGTGATATGGCATATCTCCACACAGTACTGTAAGTGTTGGCAAAGATACTAATTCTATAGCCAGATTATCTGTAACTGCTGCCTCATCATGGCTGGATCCATAAAACAAACAAATCATGACTCTAAATTCCCCTGCCTGGCATTCGGCTAGAATCCATCAACCCCATTTGGCTGAGGGTCTCCTTTTAAAACCACAGAATCTTGTTCTGGCTAGTAAAGCTAGCCCCCTCACAGCAATTCCCTGTGTAGTGTGGTCCAGCAGTATAAATCTCAGGTCCCTACAGATGTTTCTTTTCTGCTGAAATGTGTTTTTTCTAGAGGCAAATGATATCAGCCCTCACCCTAGCCAATGTGCTCCTTTCATTTAGACGTTGAACATTGACTAACCCAATATGAATCGCATCCATTAAGGCTCGAAAGAATGAGATAAACTTAAGACCCCAAAAGAAACAAACAAAGCAAAAACCTATTAAGAAAAATCCCATTCCCAGGCAAGTCTCTCTCCACTAGATAAAAAAAGACCCACACAATCCAGCACAATCTTGTTAAGTTAAGAGATAAAGGACCTGGACAACTTATCATCATGATACTGGGAGTATTGATCTGTCTTGGGAATGAACAACCACCAGGGTATTAAAAGCTGTATTGTGGTACACATTTTCACTGTCTCATGTGCATTATCATATGCTTTTATACAGAGGGGACAACAGAGGTGAATAATATGTCCCTGTACACATTAGAATGTGCACACCTGTGTACCATTGCTGGGGACTGCACATTAATGTATTGACTGGAGATCTTTGACCCTCTGCAGTTACCACATTGTTGGATCTAACAATCTGTCAGACACTAACCTTCTAAAGGGGTGAAATTGCGTTAGGTCTGTACTTGCCTCCTTGTGCTGTTATGCTGCCCTCAAACGACTATCCAACTCCTGGTAGGCCACAGCCAATATGAGAGACATGATTGGGGTCAAGGCTTGATGGCCACCCCATCCTCATTGGGAGGACATCCCCAGCTGGGCCTCTGTGGTGCTTCGGGCCCAGTGTCTCAGGCCCTCTTACCTCTTCCTACAGCAGGTGCTCCGCCGGTTGTGGACCCCCACGGTCTGCACCTTCTTGGCAGTGGCACGCCATGTCCCCTTCTTCTGATGGGTGTTGACCTGCATGGATGACCCAGACAAGAATAGAATGTCATGTGCACATGCACCATACCAAAGCAGGCAGGGGGAAAATCAAGTTAGCGCACATAGTGATCATGTATTACAGCCAGTAGGTGGTTCAGGGAACATACATCACACACTCTCTACTATGTCTAAGTACTCAATATTTGTCTGAACACATATGTGCATAACCATCTACCCACACATATCACCACAACCCTTCATTCTTCCACATTTCCTGGACATCATCACAAATTGGACCCATCATTCATTGCTTGTCATAACAAAGGAAAGATGGGGAAATATACATATGTGCACTTGCCTATTCCGCTGGAGCACCACAGAGCTGTTCATACAGGGGTAGGACCTCCTCCACAAGTTTGTCAAGCTCATCCTGGGAGAAGGCAGGGGCCCTATCACCTGCAAGACGTGACATGATTGCTCCCAGAGACAGTACACAGCAGCTCAGGTCATGGAGGTCTGGCTAGCAGCAGTGTCAGGATTCAAGTAAGAGATGAAGCAGGAGATGGCAGTCACGTCCGACACATAAGACACGTCACTGCCGGTGGACACCGCCATTGGCGCAAGTCCGCCAAAGGCAGCAATGTGTTCCAATGCCAATGTCCACTGCAGTTGTATCTGCCTACCACCAAGACGACTTCGGCCGGCGGAGTTAGGTCATTTCCTAACGTCCAGTACAGTAGGTCAGGCAGCTGCCATTTTAAGGTTCATAGGTAATAACCACATTTGCATCACAAGCTGTAAGACATATTTACAACCTTGTGTTCACTGCACAAATATGTTGTAAAATGCAGGATTTATGTACAGCTTGTAAACCTGATGAATTATGACTAATGTAAGCTTTGTGGCACAGTCAGCACACCAATCACAATCTGAAATGTGACATTTGTTTTGTATTGATGTGAAGCATTATAAGATTGTCATTATTACTGGCTCTTTTAGTGACATCCTTCTCCATTTATAAATCATGACTGAGGAAAAGGAATTTTATTGCAGTAGGAAGCCATTTTGTGCCTGGACATTTGCCGTATACAATGTTTCTACAATTTCATATGGTATGTCCAAGCATTATATGTGACATATGTTATGTTAACACTTACAAAGGACAGAATGAGTGAAACACATACATCTTGGTTTTATCACACATAGTTACCATGGCATTAGAAGAGAGAGAACCTCCATTGTACCATCCACTAGCAGACCTGCAGGCCAGAGAGAATCAACATATCATCCAAATATACCGTCAGGATAGGCAGACGATCATGGATCTCTGTCGTCAGTTGGAGTCAGATCTGATGCCTGCCATTCGTAATCCTTATAGCATACCGCCCTTTGTACAAGTCATATGAGTACTGCACTTCCTGGCCACAGGCTCCTTTAAAAAAACCTTGGCCCTAACTGCAGGGATGTCTTGGCCTATGTTCAGTCTGGTTTTGAAGGCTGTACTGTCTGCATTGTTGAAACACCTGGACAGATAGATCAGATTTCCACAACGTGTACATTTCACCCTTGTGAAGGCTGATTTTTATGCTTTGGCACACATCCCACATGTGGTGGGTGCCACTGATGGCACCCATATAGTTTGATTCCCCAAAAGGCAATGAGCAGGTGCATAGGGACAGGAAAAACTTTAATATACAAATAGTCTGTTTGTGCAAGGAACCTGGGGTCAGTCCATGATGCGGAACAGCAATATCCCACTGCTGATGACACAAAAGTACACAGAGAGGGCCTGGCTGGTTGGTAAGTCATATGCGTCATGTGCAATTTTTATCTGCTACCAAATGTGTGGATGGCCAAGATATAAGTTTGCCTCTTGTAACTATTCATCACTGGGGACTCTGGCTAGCCAAAATGCCCTTGGTTGTTGACACCTGTGAGGTACCCAGCCATGCCAGGGGAAGCCTGCTTCAATTAGGCCCACGGAAGGACAAGGCGTGTCATGGAGCAGACTTTTGGGCTCCTGAAGGCAAGATTCTGTAGCATTGAAAAGTCTGGTGGAGCCCTCCTCTACTCACCCACCAAAATATATCAAATTATTGTTGCTTTCTGCATGCTCCGCAACCTCGCCCTTAGAGGTCAAATCCCATTCATACCAGATGAGCGGGAGCCAGCAGTTCCAGCGGATGAGAATGTAAATATGCCAAGTGAGAATGACTATGAGGAGGACAAAGCTGGAGACATACGCGCAGATCTCATCAATCAGTACTTCACCTGAGTGTCGGTATGTCATGTCCTGTAATTTAACTAACTCAGTGGGGCATTGTGGGGTTAGGGATGCTTGATAAAGTTCTTAGTATGACCATCAGATAGGTCATAGATAGCTTCTAATCACATTGCTCAGATGTGCATGCAGAATACTGCAGTGGGTAGTGTGCACCTTTCTGATAGTCAATGCTCACAGTTGCCATTGTATTTAGGACATAGCTGTATGATGTTTTACAATTAATTCCTGCCTATACCTTATGTATTACATTTTTATTTTGCAGGTTACTTCAGAAGGTCATCCTCCAATATCTGACGGTGCCACAGGAAGGTGAGATATTCAGACTGACATGTAAAGTGAATATGGAGTGAACCAGGAACTGACAGGCATGAGATTTGTGGTGTGTGAATTCTATGCCCAGACTGTCAGGACAGTGGGATGGTAGTGTCCTGTTCCACACTAAATATCTGTTTGCCATAGTAAGTGGGCCCACTAGTGCCATATGTGTAGTCTTTTGTCTGACACATGTCTTACTGTACAATCCATAACCTCAACCTTCTTAACCCCTCAGGGGCCTAGCCCAGCTCGTCCTGCACCCGGCCCACGGGGGAGCGCTAGCGCTCCCCTCGTGGGCCTACCACCCACACCCTCAGTCAAGGATGGAAGGGGAATCACTTCCCCTTCCACCCCGACCCCCCCATTTTCCCCAGTGATGTCTGATGACGTCAGCACGCGATCACGTGCTGACCTCATCAGAGGTCACCTCCCAAGCATGCTTCCAGCCTGATGCGGAAGAGAAATGCTCAGCATTTCTCTTCCGCTCGGGAGGAGGGAGCAGGCAGAAGCATGAAAGGAAAGGAAAGGCCTTTCATACCCTTTCATATCTCTGCAACCATTTCTGCTGCCCGATCGCAATGCAATCGGACAGCAGAAATGCCCACTAGACACCAGGGATTTTTTTTTTTATACTTACGTATAAAGGGTGTGGCCCCTTGGGCCCTAGGGGGGCAAAATATTTTTAGGCCCAGCTTCCTGCATCCGGCCCATGGGGAAGAGCTAGCGCTCCCCCCGTGATCCTACCACCCACACCCCCAGTCAAGGATGGGAGGGGAATCACTTCCCCTTCCACCCTGATCCCTCTCTCCCCCATCTCCGCCCAATGATGTTTGATGGCGTCAGCACACGATCACGTGCTGACCTCATCAGAGGTCCCCTCCCATCACGCTGTGATATTTTTAGGCCTTTTCTCCCTCCCTCCTATCATAATTAGGTTGATCTGCCCTCAAGGGGGGCAGAAACCCCTAGACATCAGGGATATTGTTTTTTGTTTACTTTATGTTTTTATGTATGAGGAGCGACCACTTAGGCAAGGTTTACTCCCCGGGGGGGCAAATTGTATTTAGGCCATTTCTGCCCCTCTTGGGAGCAGATCGGCCTATTTTTAAAGGGCCAAGCTGCCTCCAATTGGGAGACAAACCACTTGACACCAGGGATTTTTTTTTTTTTATACTGACTCATGAGGGGAGCAAAATATTTTTAGGCCTTTTCTACCCCCCTGGGGGCAGAAACTCCCAGACACCAGGGATCTATTTTTTTTTTGTTTACTTTATGTTTTTATGTATGGGGAGCGACCCCCTAGGCAAAGGTCGCTGCCATGGGGGGCAAATTGTTTTTAGGCCATTCTGCACCCCTTGGGGGCAGATCGCTAATTTTTATTAGGCCAATCTGCCCCAAAGGGGGTAGAAACCACTAGACACCAGGGATTTTTTTATTTATTTATATCTATACATAAGGAGAGCGGCCCCTTGGGTGAGGGCCGCTCCCAGGGGGCAAAGTATTTTAAGGCCTTTTTCTGCCCCTGGGGGCAGATCAGGCTATTATAATTAAGCCGATCTGCCCCTAGGGGGGGCAGAAACCCCTAGACACCTGGGATTTTTTATTTTTTTGCATCAATTTCATCCAAAGGTCAATCCCCTGGGGGGCACATTTATTTTAGGTCATTTCTGCTCCCCTTGGGGGCAGATCAGCCTATTTCTATTAGTCCGATCATCCCCCCGGGGGCAGAAACCACTAGGCACCGTGGATTTTTTTTTGCGCCAATTTCACTCAATGGGAGCAACCCCTTAGGCAAGGGTTGCTTCCCTGGGGGGGGGGGGGGGGGGAATTTATTTTAGGCCATTTCTGCTCCCCTTGGGGGCAGATCAGACGATTTCTATTAGTCTGATCATCTCCCCGGGGGCAGAAACCACTTAGGCACCAGGGATTGGCGTGTGTGTGTTTTGTTTGGGGTGGCAGCCCCTTGGGCAAGGGTCGCTCCCTATGGGGCACATTAATGTTGGCCATATCTGCCCCCCATGGGGGTGGATCAGCCTATTTTTGAAAGGCCCATATGCCACCAAGGGGAACAGAAAGCCCACCGGAGACCAGGGAAGATTTATTTTTCACAATAAGATACCCCCACCCCAAATAAATGGGGCCAAAGTTGTTCTGCCAGTCTTTCTGCTCTCCCCCCCGCACACTAAAACATCTTATCCCACGGCAATCAAGAGGACTTCTGATTATTTTGGGTTTTGGTTTTACATTTGGGCCATGAGAGCTTGGCTAACTCTCAAAATCGTCCCATTTGGAATGGTGAGGGCTGCACTTTTTGGACTTTGGGACGCTGCCATATAGAAAACTCCACAAGACCTAGACACATCTGAAAACTAAATATCTGGGTGAGTCCAGGGTGGTGTGCTTCACATACACCCCGCAACAGTTTCTTACCCACAATGCCCTGCAAACCTTCAACTTGGCAGGAAATCACACATTTTTTCCACATTTTGTGATGAACCTTCTGGAATCTGCAGGAATCCACAAAATTCCTACCACCCAGCATTGTCTCATCTATAACAATAAAATATTTGCCCCACTTCTCGGCCTAAAAATGTTTTTTTTTAAACTGCCCTTTTGGACCTGCTTTGGTTCCCGCTCAATTTCAACATGTTTTTGGCTCTTCCCTGTCACAGGCACTTGGCCCACCTACACAAGTGAGGTACCATTTTTACCGGGAGACTGAGGGGAATGTTGGGTGGTAGGGAATTTATTCTGGTGCAGTGATCCCACACAGAAATGTGGGAAAAATGTGATTTTTCAGCTAAATTTGAGGTTTGCTGAGGATTCTGGGTGAGAAAACATTGGAGGATCCACGCACGTCACACCTCCCTGGATTTCCTCGGGTGTCTAGTTTTCAGAAATGTTTGGGTTTGGTAGGTTTCTTTATATAGCTGCTGAGCCCAGGACCAAAAATGCAGATTCTCCCCCCGCAAAAACAGGTAGTTTATTATTTGATAATTTTGATGTGTCCACATAGTGTTTTGGGGCATTTCTTTTCGCGGGCACTAGGCCTACCCACACAAGTGAGGTACCATTTTTATCGGGAGACTTGGGGGAACGCTAGGTAGAAAGATATTTGCAAAAAATAGCTCTGTTTTCTTGGGAAAATGTGATGTGTCCCCATTGTGTTTTGGGGCATTTCCTGTCATGGGTGCTAGGCCTACCCACACAAGTGAGCTACCTTTTGTATCAGGAGAGTTGGGGGAACACTGGGTGGAAGGACATTTGTGGCTTTTCTCAGATTCCAGAACCTTCTGTCACCAAAATGTGAGAAAAAAGTGTTTTTTAGCTACATTTTGAGGTTTGCAAATGATTCTGGGTAACAGAACCTGGTGAGAGACCCACAAGTCACCCCATCCTGGATTCCCCTAGGTGTCTAGTTTTCAAAAATGCACAGGTTTGGTAGGTTTCCCTAGGTGCCGGCTGAGCTAGTGGCCAAAGTCTATAGCTAGGCTCTTTTAAAAAAACACATCAGATTTCAATGTAAAAATGTGATGTGCCATGTTGCATTTCCTACTGCGAGCATTAGGACTACCCACACAAGTGAGGTGGCATTTTTATCGGGAGACTTGGGGGAACACAGAATAGCAAAACAAGTGTTATTGCCCCTTGTCTTTCTCTACATTTTTTCCTTCCAAATGTCAGACATTGTGTAAAAAGTCTATTTGAGAAATGCCCTATAAGTCACATGCTAGAATGGGCATCCCGGAATTAAGAGATGTGCAAATAACCACTGCTTCTTATCTTGGGCCCATTTTGGAAATACAAAGGTTTTCTTGATACCTATTTTTCAGTCTTTATATTTCGGCAAATGAAATGCTGTATTCCCGGTATAGAATGAAAACCCATTTCAAGGTGCAGCTCATTTATTGGCTCTGGGTCCCTAGGGTTCTTTATGAACCTACAAGCCCTATATATCCCCGCAACTGGAAGAGTCCAGGAGACACAACTGTATATTGCTTTAAAAAATCTGACATTGCAGGAAAAAGTTACAGAGTAAAACATGGAGAAAATGGCAGTTTTTTTCACCTCTATTTCAATATTTTTTATTTATTTAAGCTGTTATTTTCTGCAGGAGAACCTTGTAGGACCTACACAAATTTCCCCTTGCTGAATTCAGAATGTTGTCTACTTTTCAGAAATGTTTAACTCTCTGGGATCCAGCATTGGTTTTACACCCATTTCTGTCACTAACTGGAAGGAAGCTGAAAGCACAAAAAATAGTAAAAATGGGGTATGTCCCAGTAAAATGCCCAAATTGTGTTGAAAAGTGGGGTTTTCTGATTCAAGTCTGTCTGTTCCTGAAAGCTGGGAAGATGGTGATTTAGCACCACAAACCCTTTGTTGATGCCATTTTCAGGGAAAAAATCACAAGCCTATTTCTGCAGTTCTTTTTTCCCCACTTTTTTTTTTAAAACGAAATTTTCGCTCTATTTTGGCTAATTTCTCGGTCTCCTTCAGGGGAACGCACAAACTTGCAGTACCTCTTGAATCCCTAGGATGTTGGAAAAAAAGGACACAAATTTGGCGTGGGTAGCTTATGTGGACAAAATGGTATGAGGACCTAAGCGCGAACGGCCCCAAATGGCCCAAAAAAGGCCTGGCACATGAGGGGGAAAAGGCCTGGCAGCGAACGGGTAAATGGCTTGATTCTGGTAGTACAATATTTGTATGTAGCTGTCACTGTATTTCCTCATTTCAGGTCTCTGTGCATGTATATTAAGATTGACATAGGCGGGTAGCATGCATACTAATACCTGTCTATGGTAATTGTAAGGTTCCATGACTGGGTGTATTTGTACAGACCTCTGTCTGTATAATGGGGTATGGTAATTGGGGATGTATGGTATGGAAATTTGATAAGGCTTTAACTGGTGATACAGAGAACTAATCTGTTTGCCCATTCGGATAGTGAAAGACTAACATGTCTGTAACGTTTGTGGTCTGTAGGGTACTAGCTATTCACACCAATGCTGAGTCCTTAAAGTGAGCAGCTAACAGTTACATATAGCTGAAAATGACTCTCACACATGATCTGTGGTTTATTAGTGTTTAACAAAAAGTGCACATTCATATGTGTGAATTGGATCAAATCAAATGCTATCAAACAGTGAAGGGTTGAGTCATGGTGCATGAAATCATCAGGGCAGCTGCAACAATACTTAGGGTCTCAAGTCCAGTGTGTTTTTCTACCATGAGAAAATGGAGATTGGTTGTAGGACAGTCAACAGGGTCTATCAGTGACACACAAGTGGAAACATTTAGTAGAGGTTCACTTCCTGGCAGTGGTTGTAGCCTTGACACCTGCTTTTCCTTGTTGTGTAGGTGGATGTCCAAGTTTGTGGGGGGTTTGTATGCTACAGAGCAGGAGTGTCTGAGGCCTGTCCTTCCCCTGGCAGGGACCCCATTCCACTGGCTGCCATAGATATTGAAGGGGCAGATGTAACATTGCTAGTGGAAGGGGCCAGCTGTTGTGGACATAACCTACTGAGGGTGGTATTGATGTCTCTCAGCACCCCTGCAATGGCAGCCAAATGGACATTTTGGGCCTCCCGCTGCTGTATCACTTCCTGGTGGTTGTCCCTCTGCAGCTGCTTGATCTCTCCCATCATGGCAAGTATTTGGTCCATCACGACTTGGGATTGTTGGTAAGGTCCCAAGACTTGGGATGTGATGTCCTGGCCAGTTGTATCCCGTGCAACCTTTATCATCAGACCCACACCAACCCTCCAACACACTCTACCCCCATGTGCATGTGTCCCTGATACTGTTTGCCCACTTCCACTGGTGGCAGGTTCATCATTGTTTGGGTTTACGACTGGTGACTCAGGTACCTGTACTGGGGGGCACATGATGGTTGACACAGTCCTTGAAACACAGGATTGGGGGTGAATGGTTGCCTCAGATGTTGTAGCAACAGGTCTGGGAGGAGTCGGTGTAGGCAGGGTCAGGCTGACAGTTGTAGACTGACCAGGTGTCCCAGATGGGCCAGAGTCGTCCTCAATGTCCACACATCCAGGGGTGATTTCCTCACTGAGGGCTTCATCCAGAGAGAAAGTGGCTGTCTCTGGTGTCCTTTCCATTTTAATGGGTAGGTTACCTGTAGATGTGGAACACATATTTACTGATAGTTATGCAACAAGTGACATGCACACAGAGCCTTCACTTGATCCCCTGATATTACATTGACACCTGCTTCCAAATCTGGGTTACAGCTATATGGGACAAAGACATTTCCTGTATGATACACTTTGCTACTAGATGTTGGACTTTCTTGGTGGTTAAATGTATGTTCATAGACCCATATCTTGTCTGTTAAATGCCTTTACATGTTATAGTTATCTCCAAGTTAGGTGTATGGCATCATTATGTCAACTTACAGCTGCACAATGTACAATGGAAACAGAGCTGGCCAACAGTAACGGGAGTAAGCATTATCCCTGGGCTTAAAGTGAGTACATTACATTGTTTGAATGGATATTGAAACCATGTAACCAGCTTAGCAGGGAACACAGCTGGAGCTGTGTGTTGGATGGTATTGTATTGGCAGATGCCCATAGCATTGATGCATTGCCATAGACTGTACAATCGTTGAGCATTAACGGTGTTGTAGTGTTTGTTAAGTTTATCATGCAAGTCAATTTTTTTTTTAGTACACTGTTCTGGTTTTCTTAATGGTGGAACAGTGCCTGCTTAGAGTTGTAGTGCTATCAATCCTTGTACTGCCCATGCCATACACAGACACTGGGGCCTCAGGTGAGTTTAGTTGACATGTGGGACGGCTTAGTGGGCTATTTGGACAGTTGGACACAGGGGTGTTAAGTGCTTTGGCAGTTAAGGTGTCAAAAGGTGATCAGTGATCATGTAAGACACAAGTTTTAGGTGACATTACAGGTGTTATGACTTACCCGACTCCACTCCCCCAGGTATCCCTGTCAAGCCCTCAGGATACAAGATGTCCATGACCTTCTCCTCCCATGATATGAACAGTGGGGGAGGAGGTGGGGGACCACCACCAGTCTTGCTAACCGCCAGCTGGTGCATGTGGCCATGAAATACACCCTCCCCCTGAGGTCGTTTCACCTCTTCCTGAGGTCTTCCCTTGTGCGGGAATAGTTGCCTATTGAATTGACCCTGTCAACTATTCTTTGCCACATCTCCATTTTCCTGGTGAGAGATGTTTCCTGGACTTGTGCTCCAAATAGTTGTGGCTCTACTCTGATGATTTTGTCCACCATGACCCTCAATTCATCATCTGTGAAACAGCGATGTTTTTGTGGGGCATTGTAGTGGTGAACAAGACAGTAAGGATGTAAAAAAAATAGGGAAATCAAATTGGTGATGAAATGTGGGTACTGTGATGTGAGTGGATGACCGGTGGTGTCTAATGGGGGGGGAGGTATTTATTGTGTTGTGTGTGTTGTGCAGGTGAGTGACGTGTACAAAGTGAAAGGTGTTGGGGTGCCTAATCTACGGAATTTGATATTCTAGTGCAGCGTTTTTTGAGCTGTATATGGCATTCTGGTTGCAAAGAATCGTGGGGTATGAAGGGGTGGTTTTTATAGTCCAGTGTGTAGGTATGTCAGATGTGTGGATGTGTGTCAAGTGTGGGGTTTTCAAATGATCCAATGTGGTGTTTTACTGTAGTGACCGTCGATCACTGCAGTTCCCACCGCCATTAGTGTTCTGCCATGGACAAACCGCTATCATGATTTGTGGGTCATAATAGGTTCCTTGATTTTTTGGGAGGGTTGGCGGTGCTGGGGGTGGAACCGCCTCTTTTCTGCCCTCCAGAGGCCTGGCGGTGTCGGGATTCTGGCTGTCTTTTTGCAGCTTGGCTGTTTATCTTGTAATAGGGCTGTCTGTATGACTGCCAACATAGCAGTGTTTTGGTGGCCGCCATCGCAGTAGTCTTACCGTCAGACTGCCAAACTCGCAAGGAGGCCCTTTGTCTAGACTCTTTGCATCTATGTAGGTCTTTTGAGCATCTTGTCTTCTAGGAAGGAAAGAAGGAATTCTTCTCACAGAAGAAGCACAGGAGTGTGTATGAAGAAAGAAATCCCAGTTTGAAGGAAACAAATTGCCAAGCGGCTCCAGACAAGAACTCTCCTTCCATAGTAGAGGGAGAAAAGAGTGACCAATTCAATAAATTATTTTTTCTCTGAAAAATGGTATTATAAATATATTCACGTCAACATTGAAAGTATTTCCGTAGAAAAAGGTGTTCCACCACATATTTACATGGTACAGCAGTTGAAATAGTTTGGCTTACATATAAGAAGACTACTTTTACTGACAGGCTGTTGGAAATTGACCTCAAGCCACTCTGTATGGCCCGGTATCGCGTGAGAATATTAGCTAATTTTGTTCAAGATAAAGTGCAAATCAAGTGCAGGAACACACCCAATATCTGGAGCAAAATAATTTTTGATGGACTATTTTTAGACCCGGTTTTACCACCTGCATCTTAATCAATGGTCAAAATAAACACTGTTATTACCCAGTAAAGTCAGTTACCTAAAACGAGATCAATGAGCTAGTAGCTCAACATCAACTTTTCACGGGTTGCACTCTCAATTGTCTCTTACTTACAACCACCTATCGCAAGGGCATTGTAGGTGGCCCGGAGTCTCATGAGAGATGCACGTTTTCGAAATATGGCAATATAAATATGTATTTTGCCTGCTAACTCCTGGAGGTCCGTCTTGACCACAGTTTTGTAGCAACTTGCTAGAGTGAAAAGAAGAAAGTTATGCTCTAATTACGAAAAAAAGGATTTATCTCTTAATTACAATTTTAACGTTTTCGAAAACAGGGTCAAATGTTTGCTGAAAAATGTGCCAGACAGATGCAGGTTTCAATTAAAATGACCGATGATGAATTTTGCTTGGAAATAGCATACAACGGTATATTCGCTTTGTTTGCTTTTTGTTTCAAATTGTTAAATAATGCAGTGACAGTTAGTCAAACTTTATTCGGTTGCGAAGCAGCCATAAAAGTGCAAATAATATTAAAAATATGCAATACAATACAGTTTCGCATATGCCTTTTCAGTAAGCAAAACAAGTCTGCATAGGTAAATACATTCAATAATTATAAATATAAGCGTAAAAAAGATAAAATGTAACACATGTTTTATTATCAGATAGCTGCTGTAAAAATGGTAAGCCTGGATGCAGTGCCTCATTTTCCTAGACTTCATTGAAGAGGTTACAAACATGTTAGTAAACATTTGTATAAAAAATACAGAACAAGATAAAATGTAACATAGATTGCGCTGATACCATTACTTGGGCCTAAGTTCAAGGAGCTTTTTCTCCTGTGCTTTGGCTCATAATACAGTTTGAATGTTTTTCCTCCCTAATTTAACAATTAATGCTACACCCGAAAATGCTTCAAAAAGGCAATTCTCTTAATAAGAATGATTTGCAAAGTCTATCCATGGGATGGAGAGGCCTCTTTCACAGGCTAGGCAGTCTGCGATTATGTCTCTCATTAAAGAGGCCTCTTCTGTCTTCCAAACGGGTAGCCATAACAATCGCTCATATAACTTAGTCCCAGCTCCTTGTGGCAAATAAAATGAGAAGAAGGCAAAGGAATGGACAAAAATTTCCTGCAGAAGCTATTTTCCTCAACCTGGATATTGAGAGATCCCCGCTACACCAGATTTCCTCCTCATAAGATGCCATCAGCACACATTGAGGGATATATATCTATAGCAGTGGTGTGAGGGCTCTGCCTCTGGGTGGTGATGAGAGGCTAAAGAGTGAACTTATGGCCCTAGATAACTTCACCCTGCGCTGAAATATATTTGGTGCCCATGACCCAACTGCGCTAAAAGTGACTCCCAAATAGGGAAAAGGGCTTGTGCTTTATAAACGATTAGTGGCAACCATAAAACTTGAAAGCTGACTACATTTAGGGCCACAAACCTTTGTAAATGATTTAGAAAAAATAGTGAATTAATCACGAGTGGCCATGAACGGCAAAAATGAATGGACTAGCAAGCACAGAGCTTTGGGTGTGCAGGCTATTAGAACGGCCTTGTCTGCATTTGACAATAGAGGAAGTGGGGCGCCTTTTATCCTAGGGATATCCAGGGTGCAGGGAATCAAATGAGATATGTTTTTGTTGAATTACAAAATAAACAGCAAGGGGGTGAGCATGCACTCTTGCCACAACCTGCACCCAATAAGGATTTCCTTGGATACTTAACCATTTTGGCCAAATCAAGCCATGGCTTTTGTATTCTTGTGTAGTGATGCCAAAAGATGGTTGAAAGTCATGTCCAGTCCCAGTTCCAGTAAAAGCAGCCATAATTTAGTGCTGTTGATACAGTCGAAAGCCATGGACAAGTCCAAGTAGACAAGGTAAAGCCGGGCTTGCTTAACCACTGCATATTTGCCTACTTTCATGATTTTATTTTCCTCCGCCTACTCTACAAGCCTATTATATAAAAGCCTTTCAAAAATCTTTGCTGGTAAATCTATAAATGAGATTGGCTGACAACAGTTTGGCAGAGAACAATCTGCTTTTTTGAAAATCGGTACAATATCAAAAATAGCCCAGGAACCTGGTATAAATGCATGTTTTAAATTATTAAAAACATTAGTCAACAGGGGGCCCAGAGGATGACTTTGCACTTCATTAAATGAATAGGTAAGCCATTCGTACCTGGAGGTTTACCCCATGTCCTGTGCTGTATAGCTACTGTGACTTCCTGCAGGGTAACCTGTATATCAGTAGAGTAGAGGGCTGAGCCCTCTGTACAGCTCAGGGAACACTCTCCCCTGTGAAGTAGATTTGGGAGAAATGAGCCTCCCACGCCTCACTGCTTATGTGGCTACTAATCAAGGTCAACATCTGGTTACCAGATGTTATAGCTGAGACTGCATCCCAGAAGGACTTAATATTCTTGGCGACTGCTGCATGCATTAGAATGTCCCACTGCTGAGTGATAACTTAATTCCACCTCTTTGTTGTGTCCCTTTTATACTTTTTCTGAAGGACAGAGAGGATGGAGGGGTTCCTTGGGTGGGCAGTTAAGGCTCTACCGAGCGATCGGTTAGTGGCCGAGAACTTATGATCAAACCATCTCAGTGCCCTATGAGATGATTTCAGGGGTTTGGAGAGAGATTTTTTAATATGTGAGCAGAATCCCACAAATGAGCTGACTATCTCTCCATTCCCATCACTGCCTACCAAACACCCCAAAACTAACTACATGTTTTCCATGACTACTTTATCAAAGATTTCTGGTGAGTTAGAAAGTTTCCAGAACAGTCTAAGGTTATCCGTGGATAGCTTTAAGTACCAAATTCCAGCCCCAACATTTAATTCCACCCTTCATGACATGGTCAGGGCTACCTCAATTGGGTTGTGGTCACCAAAATTTGAACATACAAAAGTGCCATACATCAGCTGATTAATTAGGTTGCTGGAGTCTAAGAGGTAATCAATAAAAGACAAGCTATTCCCTCCCCTAAATGCTGGCAGTCCCATATTGCCCATGCCTTACACCTACAACACGTAATGATAATCCGATGCAGGGGAGAAAAATATCCCATTCTTTGCCTCTCTTATCGAAGCCTTCATCGAGGATGCCCTCATTCCTTGATCCTAGGTGTATAGTTTAGTATTGAAATCCCCGCTAGGCACAAAGACATTTGCTGCCCTTCTCCCGTTGCTCTCCCTACAATTAAATCAATATATTTAAATAGACCTGGGAACCTGCGATTTGGGACATTAACATAATCAATCCTATAAAAATTAACAAGGTACAAAACCAAATCCCACTTGTAAAGCACAACTTGGAAAGTATCTACCTGGGGTGTTTAAGGTCATGGCACGACCTCCAAGAGATAGATTTATCCAAATTGTCAAACCCCCCCTCTCCTTAAACCACCATCCAGCCCACCAACCCACGCCCCCCCGGAGCGAGATGGAATGGCCGGTACGCTAAAGCATAGATACCCATCAAACACAATTGAATTGGTGTCCCAAATTTCTTGTAACAGCAAGATGTCATAACTTCTTATAAGTAATTGTCTTTCAGGGAAATGTACTTTGGAACAAAGTCCTGCAATGTCTAAGCTCAAATTTTTAATTGTGGCAAGATGATGGCCCTCCCACGCCTACAAAATATCCTACAGAATACACCTTACTGGGTGCCGTCTGACCTGTTCAGGAAGGTCAACGGAGAGCTTCGCTGGCTCCTGTGGGATATCTCATATCTCTTTGCCCAAGCTCCAAAGCGGAGTATACGAAGGGGAGCTAGCAGTGTCAGATCCGTGACTCTATTATTGGGCAGCTCACTTAAGTATAATAAATTAATGGGATGACCTGGCATATTGGGTGGACAGAGAGGCTATGGGAGATAGGGGGTATCTGTCACTCCTCTATGGGACTGGGGGGAAGGGCCTGATGCCGCAACACACTCAGACAGTGGTTCGAGCCCTGAAGGAGGCTAGCACAGAACTGATTGGGAAATTATAGGGATTTAGACAATGGAAGATGATTGGAATTGAGTATTTGGAGGGTGTTTGGAGAGGGGGGACACTGGTGCCTTTCACAGAACTGGCGGAGGAGTGTGAATTGACTAACTTGGAGCAGTTTAGATATGTGCAATTGAGACATACCCTGAGATGTCACTTTCCTGAGCAGGGAGCAGCTCCCAGAGTCGGCACCACTGCAGGATAGACTCCTACTTGAGCCACTGCCAGCTAAGGCTGTCTCCTTAATATATGGGAAGTTACTCAATAACTCACTTGACCTACTACAGCACCTCCAATCAGCATGGGAAGGCAACATAGGACTGCTAGAAGATGATGAATGGACGGAGGCCATTCAGAGCCCCAGGGAGATTGCCATTAGGGCTCGATGAAGGTTAATACAACTTAGAATCCTACTCAGGGCATACTACTTCACGTCACTTTTGCTAAGGTTGGAGAGGAGCGCAACTGACCTCTGTGTCAGGGGCTGTGGTATGACGGGATCATTTTTTATATTATATGGGAGTGTCCGAAGCTACAGGAGTTCTGGAGTGAGATTACACAAATTATGTCCAAGGTGACAGGTTTCCAAATACCTTTGGAACCCAGATGGCTGCTACTGCATATCACAGGGGAGGAAATATGGTGCAAACACCTTGTGAATTTGGTTAAATGTGTCGGCGGGAGTGGCTAAGCGAAACATAGCATGATTGTGAGGGGCTGTCGGGACACCAGGAGTTCCCGAAAGGAAAAGAGATCTGGACTATTGCCAACAGTACATCAGAGTCGTGGCTGTCCGTGGAAGTATGAGAATGTATGGTCACGATGGTCGATCTTCAGGGACTCTGAAGATTAACAGAAGAAGAGGGATGGGAGGGCCCAAAGTGATTGAGAGAAGAGGAGACGGGGTGGAAATAGCAACCAAGATGTTTGTCTAAATGTCTTATGTAACTTTGAAATTTCACACTGTAATATGTGACATGAAAATGGGTACTAAGGCTTTAATTAACATATTCTGCAGTATCTGCTTAAGGAATTGCACGTTGAGCTCTTTTTCAATAAAAAGAGTTTAAAAAAAACAAATTTAATTGTGGGGCCATTTGTTTTCAAAGTATAGGGGTTTGGGCTTGTAGGTAGTTGGCTTCTTTGGCAAAAAACATTGAAAGATGGCCCAGGTGTCCCAAGTCAGTTGATATCTGTAAAACCTGATAGGGCTGCATTCCTATTACTACATGTCATACCCATATCTGGCTGTGGCTGACAACTAGGCAAAGGTGAGTGTGGTATCTGCTTAGGATATTTAACAAATACCCCAGGGACAGGGTAGCAATGTTTCTCGGTGCCCCGGTAATTTTACAGGGCTGCAGTAATTTCTTGATGCTGTCAGGCTGCCCTGAAGTTCACAACAATGCAGTCTCCCACTGTCTTTTCTTGGTGACGAACACACCCAGCCAACCCTAAGCAGAATTAAAATCCTATTGCCCTCTGTTGCTTCAACATTTTATAAGTGCTAAGCTGTTGGATAACCCTATTATGCAATTGCTCCCAATTCTCAATTTGATTATGCTTTAACGGAGGTACTCCTGCCAGTATCTGTACATATGGGCATGCTGCTGGAGGTAAGTTTAAAATCGATGTGCTAGGATTAAGAACCACAAGCCTTTTACCATTACTGATGTGAATCCCACTGACCTGCTCAGTCATAGAGTTTGACGAAGGGTCAATATGAGTGCCAATGCGAGTGAATCCAGTCTCCTCTTCCAAGGGAATGGAGGTTGTAGTGCTAACGTTAGAGATGGGAATCATAATCGGCACTGGAGGATTTATGCTCTGGGTTACAGTTGTTCTCACGGGACTGTTTGTCTCCTTCTTGTTCTGACACTCATGCAACAGAAATGCACGTTATTGTGACCTGTGGTGTTGTTTTGATTAATAGTCAGTGGGATTAGTTTGATTAGACTGGCTGTTTGGGCTTCCATCACAGTCAATTGCTCTTTGGGAGAACAAAGTTGCTCGGGCATGAGGGTAGAATATTTCTTACATTTCTCCTCAATGTTGGAGAAATGGATATTAGGTTTATCTAACTTCTTTTTAGGTTCCCTCTGGCTTGGTTGGAATTTAGGCCAAGGTGCACGGCTGTTGTTTTTTTTACGTTTTGCAGCCGGTTCAGGGAGTTAATTGTGCTCATTAGACTGTGACACTGGGCTCAGATTTGCATTGTCCAAATCAACTATTAGGTTGCACTCAGCGTTATCATTACTAGAGATGCATGTCCCTATGTCAACTCAAGAAATTTCTTCTTTCCTGAGGCAATTATTACATTAGTGCTACTTGCCACATCAACTGGCCCCCTCCATAACTCTCTGGATAATCTGCGCTCTGTTAGGGAAATTTCATTTGTGACAACCCCCATGGCTCGTTCAAGCATGGTGTCTATGCTGGTCATCCTGCAAGGAACAGTAATCAACCAATAGGTTCATGTTTGCTCATGATGGACATAAAGTTTGTGGCACTCATCCAAAACACTCAGGCCCATATTTATACTTTTTGACGCACAACTGCGCCAACGAAGTTGTGCGTCAAAAAGTTTACCGCCGGCTAACGCCATTCCAAAGCACCATGCGGGCGCCTTATTTATTGAATGACGTTAGCCGGCGCTGCGGACTGGTGTGCGTAAAAAAAAATGACTCACACCAGGCAGCGCCGGCGTAGGGGAAAATGGAGGTTGGGTGTCAAAAAATGGGGCAAGTCAGGTCTGAGGCAAAATTCAGGCCTCAACCCGATTTGCGCCATTTTCTTTTTACGCCCAACCTCCATTGACATGACTCCTGTCTTAGCAAAGACAGGAGTCATGCCCCCTTGCCCAATGGCCATGCCCAGGGGACTTATGTCCCCTTGGCATGGTCATTGGGCATAGTGGCATGTAGGGGGGCCCAAATCAGGCCCCCCTATGCCACAAAAAAAAAACGAAAAAAATACTTACCCCAACTTACCTCAACTTCCCTGGGATGGGTCTCTCCATCCTTGGGTGTCCTCCTGGGGTGGGCAAGGGTGGCAGGGGGTGTCCCTGGGGGCATGGGAGGGCACCTCTGGGCTCCTTCTGAGCCCACAGGTCCCTTAACGTCTGCCCTGACCCAGCCGTTAAAAAACGGCGCCCATCAGGCTGGCCGCCGTTTTTTAAGGCCTGCCCCCTCCTGTGCGTCAAAATGACGTCAGAGTATAAATATGGGGCACAGGCCTTAAAGTCATTTTTTGGAAGGGAACGCCTACCTTGCATATAATTAACGCAAGGCTGGTTCCCCCTTCCAAAAAATGACACACATGGTGGAACTTTGACGCCCGTGGGGTCAGACGTCAAAGTATAAATATGGGGCAGGGTTTGCGCCAATTGTGCGTCAAAAATTTTGACGCACATTCGGCGCAAACAGAGTATAAATATGCCCCTCAGAGCGCTGTAGCTAGCAAGAGGTCCAGGTCAGAGTGTGCCCAGCCCTGCGTCTGTCGTCTGTGGACAGGTGCAGACGGGCCTGCTCTTAGCCAAGTCTTGGCCCAGGCACTGGCCTGAGCGTTTCCCACCCTGCAGGGTAGTAGCGGGACTTTTGTAGCAGCCAACTGGGGCTATGACACTCCCCCGCCTCCTCCAAAACACAACAGCACTCTGGGACTTGTGGTCCTGAATGCCCCTGTCGAGGCAGAATGCAAGTTCTTGCATTTTTTCGTGAACACTCAGAGTTGCTTCTTACTTGGGTAAAAATTGCACTTTGCATTTTGTAAATAACTTTTAAACTTCACATATGAAAAAAGGCTGAATAAAAAGACACAGTAATACTCAGAGGCTATACTTTAGTCCCCCACCATGGTGCAGCACAAATCGCTTGCAAAGGATCAGTGAAGCCAAATCTGCAAGGATTTCCCCGCATTCAAATAAATTTCAATGGCAAACAGATTATTCTTATTGTTGGGCTCCTGTGTGTTGCATTGGCTTTCTACGGATCGTGCAAAGAAGGATAAATGCTTTCCCTTTGTGATAGCAAAAGAGCGCCAGGCTGTATCCTTATCATTATAAAATGAATAGGTTTAACAATGTTTTGTAATCAGGATATGCCATTCTGCAGTGTCTGTTTTCATAACGTTTAAATTTTCAGTTATAGTCAGTCAGCAATCCATTCTTTAAACAGAAAAAAAGTAATACAAGTGCAACAGTCAGTCTAGTTTAAGTATGGACCATACTCAAAAAAATGTATTGTTTGTGGACATGCATATTAAAATTATTACATGCACTGGACAGCTGTGGGCATTAAGGTTTCAGGTCTTGGCTTCTCATCACATGTTGGACTACTGCATGACTTTTACAGAATAAGGATGGTATAATAACACAATAGAAGTCTGCACTTCCTAGCTATGCCATGCTGGATTTTGCCTGGCCACCGTAGTATTAATGTATTAGTCCTTATGTAGTGTTGACGCTTGCCGGAGGCTGCTTCGTAGCGCCTGAAAGTGAGAGTGGGGAAGTAACAGGATGTAGGGCTTCAGAGCATATCAACCTTTGCGATGGCAGATTAAATCGGTAGCACATTGCTTTACGACAGAGTTCTTTGAATTAATTGAAAGGTCTAATAAAAGAGGTGCTTCTTTAGACCTTCACTAAATCTCCGGAAGTTCGATTTGATGTCTAGAGGTAGAATGACTGATTCAATGTTTCGTGAAACAGCGTTTTATGCGAAGCAAAATGCTCCCAGAATGTTTGTATCTTGCCAAGTGGATAAGGAGTCTCTTTTGAGTAGCCATGTGAGCTAGATTTAAGTATTGAGAGCACGGTTGCACTATTACCTCGCTGCACGCAGAGCAGACCGGCTGAGCGCCTGATTACACAAAAATGGGTGCTCGCTTTAGTGCAGGTGAGGACCATCAAAGTTCACCATTGCGGTGAAGAGAGGGCATTGATTAAAGGCAGTTTGAAACTGTAGCCCCATCTTTCACTGGAGGAGAACCAACCTCTGATTGAGGAGGAGGAAATGCATCCCCCTGCAGGCAACTGTAAAAGAGTGCCTGGACCTGGGTCTCCTGCAGATGTGCCCTCAGGGGACACCATGACTGTGGACCACCTCAATCTGGCCCACAGTCAGTAAATCTCCTTAAACTCCTTTGCCTCTGTGTTCACAGCTGTAGTATTGCACAAGGGAACCGTGTAGGGAACCGCCAAATGGCCGCTCCGCGGTCAGAAGACCGCGGATGCCATTCTGGCTTTCCCGCTGGGCCGACGGGCGACCGCCAAAAGAGCACCCGCCGGCCCAGTGGGAAAGGCCCTGCAACAAGGAAGCCGGCTCCTAATGGAGCCGGCGGAGTTGCAGGGGTGCGACGGGTGCAGTTGCACCCGTCGCGATTTTCACTGTCTGCTAAGCAGACAGTGAAAATCTTTATGGGTCCCTGTTAGGGGGCCCCTGCACTGCCCATGCCAGTGGCATGGGCAGTGCAGGGGCCCCCAGGGGACCCATGACACCCGTTCTCGCCATCCTGTTCCTGGCGGTAAAAACCGCCAGAAACAGGATGGCGAGAAGGGGGTCGGAATCTCCATGGCGGCGCTGCTTGCAGCGCCGCCATGGAGATTCAGCCCATGCAGGGGAAATCCGGCGGGAAACCGCTGGATCCCCTTTTCTGACCGCGGCGGTCAGAATGGGCTGGGAAGCACCGCCAGCCTGTTGGCGGTGCTTCCGTGGTCCCCGGCCCTGGCGGTCTTGGACCGCCAGGGTCGGAATGACCCCCTAAGTGTTTCCATATTTGTGTGTGGGTCATACCCCAATGCTAAAGAGGAAAAACCCCATTGTGTTACACTGGTGCAAGATGTGTGTTGGTGTACTCCGTATCATACAAGGGGATGAAAGGTGCCACACATGCATCTGCAACTACATCTAAAATTCCAAAGGGACATGGGCACTTTCTGCAGTATGGGCCTAACTCTCCTGTAGAGTGTATCAATTGTGTATCAATTGTGAAATGCAGAAGGACCATTGATTGGATCAGAACCAATGGAGAGACATCCCAGTGCAGAGATGTGGTAAGTGTCCATTAGGCCAAGAATGAATTCGGCAACATAGTGCTGCACTCTGCAAATTGAGCATTGTTTTGGGTTGGCACATAAGCACAGTGTATTAAATAATTGCAGTATTCTGTGGTGGAACTCACCATTGCTAGGACAAGGTCGACGCAGGAGTAACTGTGGGAGGATACCAGGATAGATGCCTTGGGAATGATTTATATTTTGGCTAAGGGGTTACTCCGTCACAACAGTGACAGATAACCCATCCACCAAAACCTAAATCCCATAGAAAACAATGGGATTTAGATTTCGTCAGACAGGGTATCTGTCACCGTTGTGACGGAGCAACCCCTCTGCCAAAATCTAAGTCAGGCCCATTGTTAGCTGAAGACGATTTTTGTTAATATGATTCACCAAAGAGATGAATAACACAAGCTCCTTATCTGATTCTGATACATCATATACTAGACAGATTGGTAATTCAAATGGCAATATCACTGTCTGAATGGGATCATTTTGGGGACAGAAAACCTGGAGATATATGGTTAAAAAATAGATCCAATATAATATATATTAAAGAACAATGAACTACATGAAATTTTCAGCAACTGTAGATTGTCGATGTACGTTTGTCTGATGTCAAGTTTGATCTTAAACACTTTTTCGGCTCTGAAATTTAGCAAAAAAAGATCAGTGACAATTTTAATCCAAGATTTCTCCCAGGATAAACTCTTTGATTAAGATTTACTAACAGTTTGCATTGTAGTTACCACTTTTGTGGTGCAGCCATGAAGCAAAATCATTTTCAGGATTTACAAAGCCACGCAAAGCCCAATTTGGTGGCTTAGCAGAGCTTTGTAAAAAACTTAATGCAAAACATTACATAGCTCTGCTTTGCATCATTTTGTGTTGGGAAGGCTTTACATGAATGGAGCATGGACATTGCATCCATGTATTCTGATCCAAACCAATACGTGTGTAAACCTGGGTTTCCCTGAAAAATGCCTACCTGAGGCTGCCATAACAAGAAGCAATATCTTTATTTCTCCTCGCTACTTTTTTGCATTTGTGCTGAATTCTGCAACACACACACAAAGAGAAATAAACCTCTAAGAACAGTGTTTATGTAGGAAGGTATCCCTTACTGCACAAGAACTGTTCTGAACATAGGCACCCTTGCGTCGTGCTGCAAGGGTGCCTGCATTGGCCCTAAGCTACCACAAGTGCTCCAGTATCGGAAAAAGCAGAAGTGAGCAAAATGTTGGTAAGTATGGTACATTACTCCTCTCTCCCTTTCACACAACACAGCACAGCAAGTTTCCTTGCTGCTTTGTGTTGCTTAAACGTTTGGTGAATCTGGGCCTTGATGAGGAAGTTGTGGTGAGAGGCCCATGCAGGGTGAGCAGGCAAAAGGAAGAGAATCAGAATTGCTGACACAAAGAAGGATATATTTCTAAGAAGCATTCAAACACAATCAAGTCTGCTGCAGCCATATTTGGATACTTGTCAGTGAAACCATAATAAGCAGATGACACCAAATGTGTTGGTTACGTTCATAAGAATATGGATGTCCTCTCTATATATGCAGTATGCATTGAAGAGACAGTGAGTTTGTCATGTCAGGCTAAAATGGCAATCATGATTTCTTGAAACCCCCACCTCACACTAGAAATCCAGTAGACTCCTGAAGGGAACGACTTCATCTGGCCATGGGAATCCAGTGGTAACCTGTAGAGTGTGCGGTGGCCCAATCTGTTCCAGTCATGATTCTGCCCTGCCCACATGGCTGAGGCCTCTGAGGTTGAGAGTTGAATGGGCTGAATCAATGAAAAGCAGCGGCAACAGAAGGTGTGGCAGGTGGCAAGGAATCCTGGACTTTTGCTATAAAGGTACCATACCAGCATAAAGAAGCAGGTCTGGCCACCCTGAGAGCACAGAACACTTCCTGCACATCACAGTGTAGTCAGGTAGAGCCCCTGCTGCCGAAGCCTCAGTGCAGATGAGATAAGTGGTGCACAAAAAACACCACACTGCCAAGTGAGCCTGCCTTCATTCCTTGAGAAGGGATAGAAGTGATGTTTGCATATGTGATGTTATGTTATGCAGATTTGTAAAGTGAACTATTACCCAGACGGGTTTTCTGATGCTGAGCAGGTGCGAGTCTAGGCACACCTAAGGCCTAGTGGGACTACTCAAAAGGCCAGATCGTCAGCTTTTTTGTGGAATTCAAGAAGTGAGGAGGAGGCTCTTATGTGTAGTGGCAGGCTGTTTAATGCTTTTGGAGCACTGTAAGAGAAGGCTCGACCTCCGGATCTGGTTTTCCATATACTTGGGATTTCTGCAAGTAGAAGTCTGGATGAGAGAAGGTGACTGGAAGGTTTGTGAATGTAGATGGAACTCTAGGGATATGTTGGGCCAGTGTTAGGTAGTGTTTTGACAGTGTGAGTAAAGAGTTTGATTGTGCTTGTTTGTGAGTGGGGAGCAAGTGGACAGCCTTCAGGTGTGTTGTAATGTGAATGTGATGTGGGAGGCTGAGAGAGGTTCTGGCTGCCAAGTTCTGAATGGTCTGCAGCCTTCTTGTGAGTTTTTTGTTGATCTCGGCATAGATGTTGTTACCATTGTCCATTTTGCTTGAGGCCAGCGTGTGCATGACGGGCTTCTAGGTGCTTATGGGAGCCATTTGAATACCTTTGTAGGCATCTTAAGGGTATTGAATCATGAAGCGGTAACAACATTAACTTGGGCACTCATGTTGAGTTTGCTGATGATTGTGATCCAGCTGTTCTTGCCATGGGTAGTGGGGGTGGGTGTCAGTCCTAGCTCTGTTGGTCACCAGGTGAAGTCCCACAATGATGTGCTCTTCTCAAAGATCACATTGTCTGTCTTGTCAGTGTTCAGCTTTAGACTGGGGTGATTTCCAGTCATGCAGACATTGAACCTGATCTGGGTACTGGGCATCTTGTCCATGAGGGATAGAATGAGTTGCATTTCATCAGCATAGGAGGGAACATTGACATTGTAAGAACAGATGATGCTTGCCAGAGGGCTCATGTATGGATTGAAAAAGGTAGGGCTCAAGGAGGATCCTTGCCAAACTCTGCAGATAAGGTCATGGGTGTCTGAGTTGTATGGTGCCAGGCTGACTGACTGGGTCCTTCCAGTCAAGAAGGGGCAGATCCATCGGAGTTCATGTCCTTGGATTCTGATGCTGTGTAGGAATTCAAAGAGAATGTGGTGGAAGAGTGTGTCAAATGCTGTGGAGAGGTCCAGGTGAATGAGTGCTACTGTTTCTCCTCTGATCATAGTCATGCGAATGTCAGTGGAGGAGCCCACCCTGGATTAGGACTGTCATGGAATGTTTTTGAGTAGCGAGTTACCTGGAAGTTTACTGAGAGTCCTTCTGGGCCATTGGCTTATGGTGGACCCTCTGGACTGCAAGTGCTGCGATGGCAGTATGCTGACCTCCTGGAAGCTGGCTATCATGCTTGATCTGCTGCCTAAGGTGAAACATTGGGGGTGTGGTGAAGCATGGCTTGAGCGTACACCAGCCCATGTTAAACACTGGACAGTGAGGGATCTCCTGACAACAAAAACGATAGTGGTTGCCTTTGGGGGTTGTCCGCCACTGTCCCGACATGGGGAGATAAGGTGCCTAACAATTCCTTAGAAGTAAGGAAGGTATTAACTGGGTCACATTTTCACATCTGCAAAACCATGCACTCATGTCCATGGTGGTGATTTGTGACCTGTAGGAGCCCAGAAAAAGCAGAGTGGTTGGGTCACTGAAACGGATGGGCTGTCTGATCTGAGATACACACCTAACCAAGGGGCAACAGTCTGGGTGTCCAGCGTGTATATTTCCCACCATACTCCTCCTGACAAGATGGTGAAAGACAAAGCAGTGCTTTTTGACATCTTGGGAAGGACAAATAAATTAATCAAGATGGTCAGGCACTCTCTTGTTGACTGGGAAGACACATCCATCCCTGGAGAAGCCTCCAAGAACAATGATCCTGCACGCCATTCACACCTCCCCAATATCCTCAGAGATGGAAATCAGAGCGGCAGACATTGATGTTAGGTTCCTCCTTCAGGACCTCTGCAATATAGTAGTTAAAGTGGTTGTGTAGCATGATTCCTTACATGATGAGTCCTAAGGGTTCTCAAGACAATACTTACAGGCCTCCAACAGGTATAACTTCACCACAGTAATGGAAAAAGAACTTGAACTCCATTGGTTACATACACCAAGGTCTATTTGCGCATCTGACCTTAAATGTAAACTTACAAGGGGACGCAAATAGGTCGATGAACCTTTTGATTCACAATTAAGATTTTCCCACCATAACTCCAGTACATGCAGATCAATAATCAATAATCAATCAATAACATTAATAATCAATGATAATCAATTACATTAATAATCAACGGAGTCAGTAATTGTCACACACCATGACTTCTCAGTCATGAGTAACCACACTATAATATTCTTGTGATCGAGTGTCAGTGCGACACTCGAGCATTGGAATGCATTGGTTGCTGGGTTACGCAAATGTTTGTTTATGCGTCCGGGAGTGGTTGTTATGGAGGTTTTTACTGAGTTTTACCTGAAATAAATACTTTTGGATATCAACTCATCATGTGGCTCATTACATACTTCTTGTTGGCGACAAGTGGTGACCCTCGGGAAACAAGCCCACAGCATACAGACAGTGGATGACGGTCGACGACCACGTGTGGTATTCGTCCGTTGGAATCAGGATTGGATTGTTGGAGCAGACACTGAAAGACGGTGACGACCAGGGGCACATATCTGTGGCAGTCAGGATCAGATCGAGGGAACAATGTTTTTTCCAATAAGCTGCTGTTCAGCAGTGAAACAAAGGAGCAGGAGGAGGCGTGTTCAATGGTGCATCGCAGGAAGTAGATGAGTGGAGCTTTTATGTTAGACAAACTCACTTGCCTTTACAAACAACTATTTATGGCGGCCATCTTAGATGGGTATTTAAAAGACTGTTAGTATTGGGGTTTTTTCTTCATTTTTCTGTTGAGCAAGGACAAGGAAGTGAGTAACTGTAGTTTGAGAGGTTATTACTCATAAGCAAACATACAGACTACAGTTTTGTTTATTTCTTAGACTAAAGTTTAGCATTTTGGGCATTATGCAAGCTGTAAATCCTCCACCTCCATTTTTAGAAAGCCCAAGGTGAACCATAAAATTGCATGGAGGCATTGGTTTGATGCATTTGAGACTTATTTAGGAGCAATTGGAGCGGCAAGATTTAGACCTGAATGTAAAAAGTGTATATTGTTACATTCCATTGGGTTTGAAGGTAGAGCCATTTTTAAACATCTACCAGATATACGTAATGACGAAGAGGAATTGGATGATTATGAATATGCTGTGGAGAAAATGCGTAATAGATTTGATGCTCCACCGAGCTTAGTTGTGTCTAAACACAAGTTTTTCAAGAGGATTCAGCAAAATGGTGAAGATGTGGACACTTACATTTCTGTGCTGAGGTTGTTGGCTGCTGATTGCCAATTTGGGGAGCTGGGTGATCAATTGATCAGGGATCAGTTCATATGTCAAGGTTTGGATAGATCCTTAAGCAAAAATTGTTATCTTTGGATAATCCGACACTATCTGAATCTGTCCTTGGACAGTCGGGAAAAAGTTGGTGTTGTCCAAACCAAAATGGACAAAGGAAAATTGGAAAAAACAATAAATTTTCAAGTATCTAACCAAGGACATAAGAACAGTAGAGACAGTAATTCAAATGTGTGTTTTAAACAAAGAAATGTTTGTTTCAGGTGTGGATATGACTTACATGTGAAAGGAGTCAGAGAGTGTCCGCCCTTAAATGTTCAATGCGGAAACTGTGGCAAAACTGGCCATGTTGCGAAAGTGTGTCAGAGTGAACGTTCCAAAAACAACTCAGTAACGTCAGTTGTTGAGGAGAATGAAGGGTTGGTTGAAAATTTGATTGAGGGAGTTCAAGATATGGTGTTGGTGGTTGATGACAGTGTGGTGAAGAGTGCTGACCCTGGGAGTTGCATTGACCCATATGTTCTCGTTAGAGTGGGGGATAAGCATTTATGTTTGTTAGTGGATTCGGGTGCGAGAATTACAATGATCATGCAGGAGTTGTTTCATCAGAATTGAAGAGACCATACATTGCTACCACCAGATAGAGCTCCAGTTTCCTATGAGGGAAGAAGAATAGACCATAAGGGGTATTTTGAAGATATCATGGAGTTCAAGGGGAGACAGTTTCAAGGAAAAATATACGTTGCAGCTAAAGGTTTAAATATTTTGGGTTGGTTCCATCAAGGTCTGTTTGGCCTGGGATTACGACCTGGTACTAAAGATCAAGTGACAGTGATTAGGGATGCTAATGCTATTGAAGAGATATTAAATGAATATCCTAAGATTTTTTCAGGAGAATTAGGAAAAATAAAAGGATTCAAACACAAGATTAAGGTTAAAGGTAACGCCATACCAGTCAAACATAAACTTAGGAGTGTACCATTTAGCATCAGAGAAGAATTGGAAAAAGAGCTTCTAGGGTTGCGTGACAAAGAGATTACTGAGCCTATTGAGTCTTCACTATGGACTTCTCCTTTAGTTGTAACAAAGAAGAAGAATGGTGAGTTGAGAGTGTGTGTGGATTTGAGAGCATTGAACAAAGAGATTTGGGTGGACACACATCCATTACCAAAAATAAGTGAATTGTTGTCTACTGCCAAAAATGCAAAGATATTTACTAAACTTGATCTACCTAGTGCATACCATCAGGTTGAGTTGGATCCAGAATCAAGACATCTGGCGGCATTTGTGTCACCTTTGGGACTTTCCAGTACTGTTGCATGCTGTTTGGTTTAGCTTCAGCGGCTTCAGTTTTTCAAAGGATAATGTGTTCGATATTGAAAGATGTACCAAATGTGTTAGTGTTTCAAGTCGATATGCTGGTATATGCAGGTGATCAGTCTGAACATAACCGAGTATTGAGACCGGTCTTGGATAAGTTTTCATCTTGTGGAATTGTTCTTAAAAGAGAGAAGTGTTTGTTCATGAAACCTTCTGTGGAATATCTAGGCCATGTAATTTCGAAGGATAGAATTTTACCAAAACCTGGATTGATAGAAGCCATCAAAATTGCTCTGCCTCCCAAGGATAAGATGGGTGTCAAATCATTTTTAGGAATGTGTGAATTGTATTCTTGGTTTGTACCAAATTTTGCCAGCAAAGTAAAACCGATTTCTAATCTTTTGAAGAGTGGTGTGTGTTTTGTTTGGGATGCTGAATGTGATAGAGCGTTTGAGGACATAAAAAAAATATTGGTTAGTGCTGAAGTACTTAAACCTTTTGATCAAGATGTCCAATGTTGTTTAACAGTTGATGAAAGCAATGTAGGGGTTGGGGCAGTGTTAATGCAGTTGAAGGATGATGTACAGAACACAATTGGATTCGAATCCAGAGCATTAAGAGAAGCAGAAACTAATTTCTCTGTCATTGAAAAGGAACTGTTAGCTTGTGTGTGGTCGTTGAGAAATTCAGAAATTATATTTGGGGCAGACATTTCACATTGAAGACTGATTATAAACCTTTGGTTGCGATCCTAAATGGCATGAATAATAAAACTGGTACACCCAGAATTGCAAGGTTTACGGCAAGACTGATGCAGTATGATTTTGAGGTCATACATATCCAAGGAGGGAAAAATGTAAGGGTAGACTATCTATCGCATTTCCCTGCTCATATTAAAAGTGTGGGTGATGATGATTTAGCAGATGAAAGTTGCTTAATTGCTGCTGTTGAAATTGGACAAGTGTGTGTGTGTTCAGAAAATGTATGGAAGGAGAAATTGTATGCAGATAGAATTTTGTGTGAGGTTATCAAGAATGTTAAAGGAGGGTGGCCTCATGAAAAAGGGTTGATGTATGATGTTCAACCATTTTCCAAAGTTGCTGATTAGTTGACCATTGAGGATAATGTTCTTTTGAGAAATGATAAATTAATAGTTTTTGGTGGCCAGGTATGGATAATGAGATTGACAGTATGGTGAAGAATTGCACTATATGTTACAATAGTGATAAAACATTTAGAACATGTACCCCTCCTATGATTCCCATTGAATGTCCATCTGGTCCGTGGAAGAAGTTGGGCATGGATTTGGTGGGGCCATTCCATTCTTTGAATTGTAGTATCAGATATGCGTATGTAATAGTTGATTATTACTCAAAATTGCCTTATGTGAAGTTTGTTCAGGATCCCAATGCAAGATCGTTGGTTAGGGTTTTAAGGGAGTTTTTCATGAATGAAGGCTTTCCTGAAGAAATAGTTACAGATAACAGTGTTCAATTTTTGTCTGAAGAATTCAAAGTGCTTCTGAATGACGGATCAATTAAACATTTGAAGTGCTCACTGTATCAACCACAAACCAATGGTTTGGTGGAACGTTTCAATTGTGTACTGGGTGACTGCATTAGGTGGTCCTTGAAAAACAAATGTATTGTGACTACATCAGTGCAGGCAATGCTGTGGTTATATAGAACAACACCACACTCCACCACCGGTGTGTCGCCTTTTGAAGCTTTAAGGGGGAGAAAGGCCTGTATGCAAGTTTGTCCGGGATGGATGTCTAGAATTTTCAAGAATATGTGATTGGAGAATTGTGAGAAAATTGTCGCACAGAATGTTAAAGAAAAACAGATTGTACAAAAAATGCATTTTGACAAATGGAAAGGTGTTAGGAAGATTGACTTATCAACGGGAGACTGGGTGTCTATAAAGCTACCTACTTTTGTCAAGAAAGGGAGTCTGAAATTCTCTGATCCAGTAAGAGTGAAGCTGGTGAAGGGAAATGCAATAAACGTTGAAGGGAACAAATGGTGGAATAAGTCAAAGGTTGTTAAGTTACCGAATGGGCCAAGAGAGTGCTGTGTTAACCATGAGTTAAGTACTAGATCAAGTACACAGGATTCAAGTGTTTTGCAGCAGCCCTTATTTCAAGTTCCATCAACAAGTAAAAGTTTAAGAATATGGAGAGTACCTTGAAAACTCAGGATGTAATGTCACCAGGTAGAAACAGAAGTGCTAATGTCACCATGTGTAAACAGAAGTGTAAAAAACTGTTTTAGATATTCAAAATGTGCTTCTCTTTCTTGAAGCCCATTTTGAATATCCAAGAAGTATGTTATGAGCCACACGATGAGTTGATATCCGAAAGTATTTATTTAAGGTAAAACACAATAACAGACACTCTCTAAAAACCTCCATAACCAACCACTCCCAGACACTCAAACCAACATTTGCGTACCATCATCGCATTTGCCATTCAAGTACCATCAACACGTAAAAGTTTAAGAATACGGAGAGTACCTTGGAAACTCAGGATGTAATGTCACCAGGAAGAAACAGAAGTGCTAATGTCACCATGTGGAAACACAAGTGTGAAAAACTGTTTTAGATATTCAAAAAGTGATTCTCTTTCTTGAAGCACATTTTGAATATTCCAAGAAGTATGTATTGAGCCATACGATGAGTTGATATCCAAAAGTATTTATTTCAGGTAAAACACGATAACAGACCTTCGGTAAAAACCTCCATAACCAACCGCTCCAGGACGCTTAAACCAACAGTCGCGTAACCTAGAAACCAACGCATTCCAATACTCGAGTGTCGCACTGACACTCGATCACAAGAATATTAAACACGCCTTTAGTAAAAGTTAGAAATATTTATTTCCCTATATTAACAATGCTAAAGTCACACAAGTTAATCTCAAAATCAAATGATAAACATACAGAAACAACACTGGCTGTCCAAACCTGCAAAAGAAATGCAATCTAATCATAGCTTGAACTACTACACATTCTAAGGTTACAGTGCAAATGAATAATAAGAACAATTGTGCAAATGATATCACACACATTTAGATTCAGCAAAGAAAAGCATCAAAAGTTATTCCCTATCGCAGACTCTCATTATTGAGAATCCTTAACGAACACCAGATTAGCATCAGCATGTTGGGCTTCATGCAAAACAATTTAGCAAACACAAATTTAGAAAAGATCTAACTTTGGCACTATCGAAACAGTGCGTTTGGTACCTAGAAAGAAAAAGCAAATAGGCATAACAAACACATGGGTGCAAAAATACCTATCCTCAATTGGATCAGCAAGCTAAGATAGTCTTCATCATCAGGATATCAGTTCAGTCAGCAAGGCATCAGGATTCAGCATCAAAGTTCAGAACAGGCAAAGTCTTTAAGTAGTAAAGTTAAGCACGTCTCTCATCAGGACGCACAGGAAATTATTGACCTTAGGGCCAGCAAGGAAAAAGGCAATAGGCTAAATGGCTATTTCTTCTCAGTGCAGTCCCATTAAGTTAATTTCCCTAAAACTATTTCCCAAGTCCCTATTGGTCAAGGGATCACATGTTCACACTTTGTCCAATAACACTACAACTTCAAATCTCTGAATTCTACCACTTCTCCGTTCACATGCCGCTGATTGGCTTCTCTTTCAATGTCCTCATCATCCGGCTCATCAGATAATATTTTTGCAGCTTATACTCCAGTCAGTGTCTCCATTGTTCTCCTCCTAAAAAAAGTCAGTCTTACACATATTACACTCATAATGTTACATTTAGCAAGAACAGCATCTTCTAGCAATCGGTGCTCATGAGAAAGACGTTTAGCTATGAGCACATTTAGACAGTACAATGGAAAATCACAGTTTAACTCTCTGAACAGCCATCTTATTAAACGTTAATAAATACAGCTTGACATGAGGCCATGCAACTAAGCCAAGACCTCCGCTATGTTAAGGCCTACAATTAATAAAGCTAATACATAATGCATAACCCTTAAAATGACATATTACTACATTAGTCAAACATATACTCAACATTTCATATTAATAAACCATTAATAAGTATACTTTGTGAACATTGTCAACCACTCATTGTGATCACATTTTCAAATGCGTGCATTATTTTTCTAGGTTGTTACATTTTCTACACAAATCCGTTACTCATAGTACAAGAACACTCATTATTAATTTTTATTAAAACACCTGCGCTAGCAGGTCTCACACACACCCATGCCTGCTGAGGATTGGGCAACATTGTTCTCTGCAAAGTGAGGAGTACTTGGCACTTGGGTGAAGGGTCCTACTTGTATTCCAAGATGTCCCACCAGTCATTCTTCAGGATAAATCCTTCTCAAGGGGTTATTGGCTCACACCCCTGTGAAGGTGTGCCAATTGAGGGAGTGTGTAATGTGGCACCTATGCGCTTGTTGGCTAGTAGACAAACAAGTTGTGAGCCCTCTGCATACAGAGATTAAAGTAGACTTCCATTTGTTGGTTCAAATCTAATCTGGAAATGCTATATGGGAGAATCAAAGTTCTTGATCACCTCTGCAATTGTTCTGTAATTTTATTTGTTGTGTTGTGGTTCAGTTGTGTTTTCTTCTATTTGGTAACGTTTCCAAGGGATCTCTCCTACTGCACATCTGATGGTCCTCAGGCACACGGTTTGGAGTCCCTTGAAATTGCAGGAATCCTCTATTAGTCTTCTCATACTATGTGAGTGGCCCGTTTGAATCCTTTAGGGAGGTCCGGGGTGATGCCAGCTTTGTGGTGGAGTCTGTTTCCACATTTTAAATTTGAGTGGTCTGTGGCAGAGAGGGCACCATTATGTTTATTTTTTAGTGAGTATGAATTTCTGAGAACATTATGAGCATGGATGTTGCCATTATAAATCGGAACATTGAAATGAGTGTGCACAGAAGATAGTTTGCAATTTCTTTCAGTGCAGTTGTTATTATGTTTATGCTTGGTTGACAACCACCATCTTAAGGTCATCAAACAGTGAGTGCCTTACAGAGAAACAACAAGGTCAGCCACAGCCCTTCTTTTTTCTTCCTTTCCAGTTTCTTTTGACTCCAGGACTTGTGTGAAAAGAATACACAAAGGTGGTCATTCCGACTCTGGCGGGCGGCGGTTGCCGCCCGCCAGGCGGGAACCGCCATTTGCCCGCTACACGGTCAGAAGACCGCTGCCGGCATTCTGACCTTCCCGCTGGGCCGGCGGGCGCTAACTATGTTAGCGCCCGCCGGCCCAGCGAGAAGGAGGGCTGCAACACAGAAGCCGGCTCCGAATGGAGCCGGCGGAGTTGCGGCCGTGCGACGGGTGCAGTTGCACCCGTCGCGCTGTTCACTGTCTGCTAGGCAGACAGTGAAAAGCCGGCTGGGGCCCTGTTAGGGGGCCCCTGCACTGCCCATGCCAGTGGCATGGGCAGTGCAGGGGCCCCCAGGAGCCCCAAGACACCCGTTCCCGCCAGCCTCTTCCTGGCGGTGAAAACCACCAGAAACAGGCTGGTGGGAAGGGGGTCAGAATCCCCTGCTTGCAGCGCTGCCATGGCGGATTAGCCCAGATGGGGCAAAATCGGCGGGAAACCGCCGGCCCCGGTTTTCTGACAGCGGCTTTACCGCCGCGGTCAGAATGGGCTAGGAAGCACCGCCAGCCTGTTGGCGGTGCTTCCGTCATTCGTGGCCCTGGCGGTCTTAGACCGCCAGGGTCAGAATGACCCCCAAAGTCCTGTGACAGGACAGGACCCTAGAGGTTGTAAATGACTAAATAAAAATATTCAAGAATATTTTGTGATTATAGGTTGTTATGAAGCCAGCTTTTGTGATGGAGACTGCTTACCCATTTTACATTACGTTGAGTGGTCTGTGGTAAACAGAGCGCCATTATTTTTTTATTTTTTGTGAGTGTGAATGTTTGAGGACATTATGAGTAGGACTCAGTGGAATTCACGGAGTTTCACTCCGAGGAATTCAGCAGAGTTACATAAAAACTCTGCGAGATTCCACAGAGTTCAGCGAGCGGGTGAAATTCGGGCACGTCGCTCTGCTTATGCTGATTTTTAGCACCAGGAGCTTGTTTCACACATTAAAATCAATGCAAACAGTACCACGTGGAGTGGCAGTGGGCACTGCTTCTTTCTGCCGTACGAGTAGATTTTCTACTTGTGCGACAGCTTTCTCAATGAGAAAGATCACGACCTACCGTGACTGCCTGCGTTGAGAAATCTTGCCGGGAGGCATTCTAGCTCCTGAAAATCACACTAGGGGACGCAAATTCTTACTTTCACTCGCCAAAGTAACATTGGTGAGCCACTTGTGAGAAAAAACTGTGCCAAGCGTTGGTGAAGTTTTGCCAGAACTCCATGCTCCAAGCAGAATGCAGAGTAGGTAAAACTTTGGGAACTCTGCCGGTGGAGCAGAATTTTTCACGCATCCCTAATTATGAGCATGGATTTTCTCATAATCAATGGAAGCATTGAAATGTGTGGGCACCGAAGGTAGTTTGCAATTTCTTCCAATCACATCCTATTGTGTGGTTGACTGCCAACATCTTAAGTGCATGAAACAGTGAGAGCCTTGTGGAGGATAACTACTTTCTGCAGACAAACAACAAGGTCAGCCACAGCCATCGTTCTTCTTCCTTTACGGTTTCTTTTGATTCCAGGACCTGTGTGAGACGAATACACAAAGTCTTGGGACAGGACAGGATCCGGGACGTTGTAAATGACTAAATACAAATATTCAAGAATAGTTTGTGATTATAGGTTGTTATGGAACCATTGTGTAGCCATAAAGCATAATCTCAATAATACACTTGTATTATTAATAATAAATAAGAAACAAGCATATGAGGTCAAAGTCGTCCCAACGTTGACATTTGGCTGAGTTATGGCTGTCTAGTTATTCACAATTTAAGTTGGAGGCACATGTCTTGTAATATTTACTTCCCATAAGTTTCACTACTCTTATTGAAATCGTCAGATTGTATTTTGGCATTTAACTGAGCACATGCAATGAGACACTAATCACATTACAAGAGTACCAATACACTGCTGCTTAATTGACAGAACTCCAAATGCTGCACAACGTGACAAAACCTGAAAAAAAGTTTAAGGTCAGTGCAAGGAATGCCTGCTGATAGATAGGAAGGAGTGAAGACAATAGTTGAAACAGGCTGTAAAATTTTAAATCTCTCCCCAGAATTAGGACAATAGTGAGGGCATTGCATTGCTTAGCATGGCAAAGGGAAGGAAGGTAGAATAGGATGTGCTTTGTTGTGGTAGGTTAGCTTATGTTGTCTTGTTATAAGGTATGTGATGTTGTAGTAGATCACGTTTAGTTAGCTTGAGTGGTAGGTCATGACGTGTTTATTAGATAAAGCTGTTTTATACTATGTTAAGTTCTAATATGTTTCATGACTTAGTGGCACATTGTGTAATGTCATGTCTGTAGTTCTTATTTCTTGTATTTAATGCTACATCGATCACATTGACTGCTTCAGAGTGCATGGCCACAAAGTGAGTCTAAGTGTTGTTTCAGAGGAAGACACAGGGATAAGGAAGAGAAACATATCTGAACTTAGCATTTCATAATTCTATCAAAATACCAGCTGATGTTTTGCAAGATCAACACTTATTAACATGGACATTACAAATGAAAGTAGGCATTATCAATGCAAATACTTCAGGACTATAATTGAAAGTGTCTGGATAAGTAACTCATCCATTCGTCCATGCACTCAGTCACTCATTATACATGCACTCAGGCACTCATCCTTGCAATCATCTTTCACCTATTCATCCACTCAATGTATCATGCTTGCATTCTCCCAGTCGTCCATCTACAATGCTACATACGCAAATTTACCAATCAATGAAAAGGTGAATTCAGTTACCAGTCACACCTATTAGCTCTGCTCCTAGTTCATGAAGGATGTGACAGTGCCTCCTTAGTGTGCTATTGCAAGTCCATCACGGATATGAAAGTCTGCAGTGTGTGACTGCTTGTGTGTGAGAGGTGTAACAGTGCTTCTAGTCTGTTTGCTGTCATCATCGAATACCATTTACACAAGTCTCAGAACCTTGCTCCAGACCCTTTAGTGCTTACAGGCACACACCCAGGGGCGTGTCATTCGCAATGGCGAAGGAGCATCACCCCCTTGGCTAAGCCAGCAGCTGAAAAATAAACAATCTATCATTATCGTTTTATTTTTCAGGTCCTGGCTCAGCGAGCAGCATGTGAAGGAAGGGTAGTGGCTGGGCCACGGGAGGGGGGACAGGGGAGGGGGAGTGGAGTCTGTGCACTTCTAAGTGCGCATGTGTGCTTGGCCAGCCATATCAGGTTGGCCAAACACACATTTGCACTTAGGTTTCTCCAACCTGGCTGTGCTACACAGCCAGGTTGGAGGAACTACATAGGCTCCAGTGCAGAACAAGTCGCTAAGGCCAATCATGGCACTGCTGTCATGAGAGCAGCACCAGGATTTCTGGGGATCCTTTGCTGATGGGCCTATGAATGCTGGGACACCAGAAGAAGAGCAGAGGAGTGAGGCGGCAGGCGGCGGCAACGGCGGCGGGAACAGGTAAGTCTTTTTTTTTATTCTTTTTTTTATTCCCCCGTCCCTCTCCTTGAGGATTGCAGCTGCTGCCACTGCACGCACCCTCTGCTTTAAGACTTTGCCTTCAGCTTCCCGTTACTGTTTC
Source organism: Pleurodeles waltl (assembly GCF_031143425.1). Taxonomy (NCBI): domain Eukaryota; kingdom Metazoa; phylum Chordata; class Amphibia; order Caudata; family Salamandridae; genus Pleurodeles; species Pleurodeles waltl. Next base: position 494,916,186 of record NC_090448.1, read on the forward strand.
CTCTGCAATACCTGGCATCATTCCCATTGCTCCAACTCCAAAGCCATTCTAGCTCCCCAGGTGCATGTGTACAGTGCCGGGTGCATCAAAGTGCCCTTCGGTCTCAAATAAAACCAGCTTGATGACAACTGATGTCTTACCACCAAGAAGAATTACTATAATATGCATCTGTCGAATAGCACATTCTCGCACATCCACTGAAAAGCGCCACCATTCTTGTGTCCTAAATAAACCAGCAACACAGTATAAACCCACCCACTGCTGTCATTGCCAATGTGGATGGAGTGGTGGTGGTGGCTCTGGAGGAAGTCGGGCAACAGTCAAGACAATACATAACATGATCACTGTTGTGTGAGAGCTTTACAATTTTTCAGCCTTTGTTTTTAATTACTGCAACACCTGCCATGCACCGACGCACTTCATGCCCCACTGTGCTATTAAATTGAGACACCGCACCAATCTTAGGAGTAGGTACTCCACAACACATCATGCAGTGTTTACTGGCCCATTACTGCTGTTGACACATGTAGCATGACGTTATTGCTAATTTCTCAACCATGACTGACAATGCAGTTGCTGGAGGTTACAGTGTCACGTCAGGTGCTGCGGGGGGAGAACAACGTTATCAGGCGTAGTTTCCTCTGTAACAATTGACAATAGTGACTCACTTTCTATGTAGTGCATGTGAAAATGTGGGAACTGGTTCAGGAGGGTAGAGATGGATATCCCAGGGCAATCAGGGGTTACTGGGCTCCAGTTGTGATAATTGAATTATTTTACCTCTGTTATCTTGTGACAAATTATGATTGGACCCAATCTCACCTCTAAGTGCACCCCTTTACTGCTTGAGCCTCAGGGCAGGAGGTAAGGATGGTAACGAGTTAGGTGTTTATTTGAAAACAAAACTCTGCAAAGCACAAATATCACTAGATAAATTTATAACCAGTCGATGCTTTAACCTTTTAAAATAAAAGTTCTTCAATTCATGCACAATTAAATATAAAATTAGAAATGTCAGAATGAAAACAAGACCCTCACAAACAAGAGATCTGTGCAAAAAGGACTCTCATGTTAAACACTGGTTTATGTTGTTTGGCAAGGAGTTCATAATGTAAAACCTGTCCCTATTTTATTTGTTAGAGGGTTCACAATATAACATCCTTCCTATTGTATTTGTCAGTTCACAATATAAAAAACTCTTCTGTTGTGTTTGTCAAAGAGTTCTCATTGTAATAACCCTTTCACCTACATCTGTCACAGGGATACAGCATGCAAGCCTCTTCCTACAGAATTTGACACACAGTCTGTTTTGAAAATATCTGTTATGAGCAATTGAACTCATTCATAGGCGAGCTAACATTAAAAAATGGATAAAGGGGTGAAGCCAATGCCTTTACCCATACAGACTGTGTTTTTTAAAGATTTTATTTTTAGCTCTGGCAACCACAACAAGCTGTCTCTAGCCACCCCTAAAAAGTTACTTAGGTTCAGAGCTTAAACAATGTAATGGTCATGATTACAGGTGAGGGGCAAAAGAACTAGAGAATCAGCTAAACAGAGTCTAAAGTGTGAAAACAAATGAACCAAGGCAATGAAAGCAACTGCAACATGGCATACCAGACAAATCAGAATTTGAAGAAAAATATGTAAGCGCGCGTGAAAGGGAGTTGAGTATGATAATGCTTTCAGCAGACATAGGCGAGAGATACCCTCTTGAACATTCGTTTTCACAAAACCGAGACCAAGCTAGGCCTCAGCGACAATGATGTAGTCAGGTAGTTTAGCAGTAAATGCCACCCGAAGGCACATCAGTTTTACGTAAATTAGTTAACAATGCGAGAAGGCCACACATGCAGCGCAAACGTTGCATCATTCAAATAAAAGGAGCAGTCTATCAACCGAAGTATTCATAGGGCCTAGACAATGGCTCGAGGGCAGAGTGCAGAATGTTCGGTTTGCAAGACAAACAAGGTATCTGTCCTTTTTAGACTTGAAAATTGCCAAGAAGGGAGGGAGGGCTAAGATTATGAGTGTTCTTCTCCCTGTTGCAGTTTTCAAAAACCTTTGAGCGCACAAGGTACCTTCAGCGCCAACATGCTGTTGCCAATTGTATAGTTATTGTTTCAGTTGTTAAATCACTAGCGTGAATAATTAAACAGATCATCTTTAGCTGGCAAACGCCCACAAACGTACTTCTACCAGGATGGATGGATGGATGATGCAAAACGTAAAAACTAAATGTAAAAAGAAAATACACACAAAGGTCCTGATTGCAAGTGGTTCAGTGTTTTGCAACCCCTGTATAAATCCTTTTTTGCATAGGTGGTCAGAATTCTGAGTTGAGTTGTACAACATTCGATAAATACTAGGGGGAACATTTACATTCTGTTTACGCTGAATTAGCTTTTTTTTTTACGCTAATTCAGCGCAAAGTTAACACCATTTTTATACTTTAACATTAGACCCGTCTAGCATCAAAATATTGGAGTTAACGTAATTTTTTGGAAGCATGAAACCTCCTTGTGTCAATGAGATGCAAGGTAGGCATTCCCGTCCCAAAAATTACTCTAACCCCCTAGCGCGATATTGATCCACCTGGGCAAAAAAAACGCACGGGTGGGAGGTGGACCTAAAAAATAACGCTAACTCCGATTTTCATCAAATTTTAATGCCTGGCTCAGGGCAGGCGTTAAAATGAGGCAAACTCATCACTAATTAAGGAGAACACACAAAAGCAACTTTACCAACCAACAGGAGAAGATGGAGGTGCTACTGATCCAGCTCGCGAGACGACGCAGAGGATCGCAACAACTACAGCAATCACTACCATCACAATGTGGCCCACAAAGACAACGTAGAAGGCAGGAGAAACTCTTCAGAACCAGGACAACCCTCCTTGGCCTCAGGGACTAGGACATCATAAGGACCTACAGACTGCACCGGCAAGACATACTACACCTGCTGCAGCACAGTGCGCTACTAATCCAAGGTAGCCTGCAGACCCCACACAACATGCCACCTGTGACAAGCAGCTAGCTGTCCTGCACATGCTGGCAAGTGGCTCATTCCAAACAACGGGTGCCCCGGATGCTGGTGTCTCACAGCCGTCATTCTTTGTGTTCCTGCCAAAGGTGTTAGGCGCTATAATCTCCCTGACACCCCACCACATCAGCTTCCCCAACACCCAGCAAAAGCAGCAGGAGACAAAACAGGGGTTCTACCAAATCCATGGCTTCCCGCATGTGCTCAGTGCAATTGACTGCACCCATGTCCGGCTCGTACCACCTGCAGCAACAGAGCACTTATACCGGAATCGCAAGCACACGCATTCCATTAATGTGCACGGCATAGTGGACCATCGGGAACTAATCATAAACATTTTGGCCAAGTATCCTGCGAGTGTCCATGACGCCTTCATATTCCGGTACAGCAGGATCAATGAACAATTCCAGGTTGGACAATATGGAAATGGCCTACTTGTGGATAAGTCAACTAATCTAGCCATATACACACAACACACCAACCCTGTAGGACACACAAGACATATACCACTACATTAACACATGGCCAGGGTAACACAGATGTGCAGGTAACAACACATATGCACCATGCTGTAGTACAGCACAATCAGTGCATACCACAAACACATACACCCACATGTACGTAACACACCCACAACTTGACAGGCACACCATGTGAAGGACAGGTGCAGATATGTACCCTTTGCCCACAGAAGAACCACACAGACCACTACAAGTGCCCACAGGTTGCCTACTACGTACACTTCACACACAGTACACAAAACAAAGAATAGCACAGCCATGTCAATGGCATACACCATGCTCATGTTACGTAAGTCACATATTGGCACAGATCCCTCATATCATGCGGTGCAAGTTACTGCCGGAACAAACATCTAATGCCAGCCAACTGCTGCCAATACCAGCTACATCTTATCAACACTTACCTGACTTACTTTTAGAGTGTATAGACATGTGCCTGACGCATTGGCTCACACACATAGGAATACAAAATCAATGCCCATCACATACCATGTGCCAGATTTGTGATAAGTAGGACCACACCTACTGTTGTGCCACCTCACATGTACCACTTAGTGACCCACGACACCATCATGTCAGTACCATAGCAATAAATGGCCCACAATAGGGCAGAGTCACTGTTATACAGAGTAGATCATGGATGCCATAGTGGGACCCTGCAGAGAATACAGGACATCACTGACCTCACATGCACTGTCCCAAGGGACACATTTGCTAAGTAGCTGAGCTCCATCCCATTGCCTGCACTGTGCATGTGTTGACAGTACAAATGCTGAATCATGTGTTGGAAGATAGGAGAGACACTGGTAGTTATGTTGGTCTCCTGAAACAATGGGTTACATACCCTTGGACATCTGATGGCTGCCACAAACAGGCTGCCATTCAGGATCACCCAGGACCTATGTAAAAAAAAACAGTGCCATTGTCATGGCCTGCACTGTCTGTACAACTTGAAGATGACCACTTTTTTGTGACTTGAAACCACATTGTAAATCGGCCACCCTCCCACGCAGTATGTAACTTGGAAGGGGCATGCAATGTGTGTTGCTGCAGGTCAGTGACGACAAGATACATAGCATGATGATGCTGACTCAGATGTAGGTGTGACCTAAAACTTGAGGCAGTGCCAACATCATACACCATCCCAGGGGTGCCGTTTGCAGGTTGCAATAAGGAAGTAGACTGTGCTTTGAACTGATATGAATGTGCCACCAATGCATGCTGCATACTGCTGCACACACAGAAAGAGCCAATTGTCCATCAAAACAGCAAATGTATCATGCACAGATACATCCACCTCCACAGGGCAGCTAGCCAAGTACCATGGTGCAAGGTTGGTAGTGTAGGTGCACTGCTGCATGTTAGCTACTGGCGCAGGGGACAACAAAGAGTTGCTTAGTAACATTTCACACATGGGGCATTCTTGCATAGTCAAAATGTTTCAGGACTGCGCTGCCAATGTTGGAGACGTGTTGTGCTTTGTCACTTACTCATGTTAATGAGGCTAAGTGTTGCACATCATCTGTAATGACACATGTCAAAATGGATGGGATGTCCAGGCTCTGTACTGCTGCCATGTTGCCACCACAGCTGACCCCATTGTGTTGTGAGGATGTGTCATGTCCCCTCTAGTGATAGCACACTGATACAAAGTTGCACTACACAACGCATGGCACATACATACTGACCATTAGTTAGGATTCCAAATCATATGTCTCAGGTTTTTGAGCCAAACTCAAGATTGTCATGTTCAACAACACAGAGCTGAGAAGACCTTACACACAGCCAGTAACTCACACCATACCACAAACACATATGAGTCACAACCAACTCAACATATCAACTTCCATGCTACATGACAAACATGTTGCAAGCCTTAACAACAACTTACTCCATTTATCTTTTGCAGTGGATCAGGGTTATGGCATACAGCCATGGATTATGACCCCATTTGCCAACCCAGGCACAGCAGCAGAGCGTTCATATAATAAGGGACATCGGATGACATGGAATATTGTGAAGAGGACATTTGGCATCCTGATGTCAAGAGTCAGGTGCCTGGACCCAACAGGAGGCAGCCTCCTATATGCCCCACACATTGTCTGCAAGATCATAATGACATGTGCTATCCTGCACAACTTATGTGTGCGAATGAACGTCCCCTTGTATGAGCAGGTTCATGACCTGCCTGAGGAGGAGGAGGATTGTGGTAAAGAAAATGAGGAGGAACAACACAACACAGCTGCTGGGATACGCTGCAGACAGCACATAATTGATAACTTCTTCACTTAAAAATCACTTAACTCACCGTGTACATTTTGTAAATAAACACTTCACTTACTCAAACAATCCTGCATTGGTCTCTTCAATCTCCACAACATGTACCTCAGGATTGTGAGTCTAACCTCAGGGAGCATGTTACAAATACTAATCTGAAAAGTACTGTTGCAACATCACATGTGATACGTAAGATTGTACTGCTACCATCACACACATCACAAATAGCCCCATCACTTGAATGTGACAACTGAAGGACACAATCTGTGGACCACAAATATGAATTACATCCACATTACCAACTTGTTCATCAATTACTTATCACACACAACTACACGTCCAAATAGGAGGTTAGTAGAGGCCCACACATGAGGTAGTGGATGTCAAAAATTAGAAAGGCAGTATTGTTGGAGCAGAACACTGTCACAACTCAGTGTGAGAGTTGCAATGGCTGCATGTAGCATGTGTGACAAGGGGGGGACATAATTTGTAATAATGGTGTTCATGATTAGCCCAGGTATGATAAACAATGGAAGAAGTTGGGTCTGTGCAGCCCATCCATAGTAATCAGTCCTGCCACTGCCCTGGGGCCCAATCCTGACACAGGGTACACATGACCTCACACTTTGCACGGACATATCTGTGGAATGCACATCAGTATGGATGAGAACATATGCAGCTAGGGCTGCAGGTCCACCACACAAAAATAACAACCATTGCTAAATGTTATGAGTTTAATCACAAATTTGCGGTCAAAACATAGGGGGTTATTCTAACTTTGGAGGAGGTGTTAATCCGTCCCAAAAGTGACGGAAAAGTGACGGATTTACCACCAGCCGTATTACGAGTCCATTATATCCTATGGAACTCGTAATACGGCTGGTGGTATATCCGTCACTTTACCGTCACTTTTGGGACGGATTAACACTCCTCCAAAGTTAGAATAACCCCCATAATCTGGGTGGAATGTAGGCAGAGTGTGTCATACACAGTATGTACCAAAGATGTACACATACCAGACATATGTGTAGGCCACACACAAGTCACCATAAACTCCAAATCTACATATGGAAACAGTTGTCGGGTGACATTTTCTAGGTAGCATTGTTCAGCCATCATCAACAATGCCTGAGCTGTGTATGTCGTCTTAAATATGAAGCTCTGTAAGACAACTTCACACATCACATAAGTAAACACAATTCACAATCACAAACCAGAACTATTGCATTGTACTGGCTACTATACATAGGTGGATACACTGTTGTCACACATGCATACATATGCACAATGTCCAACTATTTGCATGCTGTTGACTCTGTAACACACACATCGGTGTAACAGACCAATCATCACATTGTGCATGGACTACCACATGTGGCCATACACAATATGCAGCACTGCAGCACAGTCCATGTCATTTGTATGTTAACACAGGGTGCATTCATAGACAATGGAACAAAAACACAAAAACATGAATTGAGTCAAAATAATTGACGCAAATGCGTCTAAAACATCCACAAACGTAAAGCATATGACACATGGGCCCTTAGTGTGAATTCCACCTTGACACTCTTCTCAATGCTGATTTTCAGTGAATTCGAGGCATAAAGGTAATATGTCAATAAAAACAGCGCACGTATGTCATGCGCCTAAAATACCCACGCACATATCACATGCGTCATATAAATACACGCATAACAGAAAACGTGATGCACAGGGACAGGAAGTGCTGTACTTTCACTTTCTCTTTACAGTCTGTGCCTCTTTTGACTGTGTGGTTGTGTTCTGGAGTTGGTGGTGTGATGTTCCTGCATATAATATCTTGTGGTGTCCTTCATGTTGTGTTTTTCAAATTAATGTCTGTACTTTGTCCCACTGTTTGTAAATTTGTGTAGAATTGTACTTGTACTGTGGGATGTCTGTCCGGGATAGTTGTTAAGTTGGGATAGTTGGGAATAGTTATTGGGTTTAAGTTTCTTTCCTATTCATTTTATTTTTTTACTTAAATCCTTGTGGTCAACCCGTGCAGTGATAATATGTCTGGTAGGGGGAGGTTGACCAGGGTGGGAGAGGAGGAGTTAGGTGGCTTTGTGTGGCTGGTAGCCTATTACCTGCTGTTGATGTTGGAGATGGGGGCTGGGTAACACAAGGTTACCGGACCGAGGCAAGGCGGCTGCGGTGGGGCAAGGTGCTCCACCACCTGAAGAGGGTGTTTTGGAGCACCAGGAATGAGCACCAGCTGAAACTTCGCTGGGCAAATCTGGTGGCCAGGAAGCAGGATCTGCTTGATCATCTTGGTGTGGAGATCGGTGGCCCTGTTGGTGAGTCTCCCATTGGCGTACTATTTACTGTTCACCACTCTTGAATGACAGGAGCAGAAGTGTTGGAGTGCTGCATGCAATGCTTGTGGACAGGCTGCATGCAACAACAATGAAGTGTAACTGCGCCAGTCTAGACATGGAGTTCACATGTCCTAACATCATACCAATGCAGGTCAGATGTCTGGTGAGTCCTGCTCACCCATCACTAAGTCACACATTTCAGGGGCCATGGTGACACCTATGCCCCAAAACACCGCCAGTCTACCATATTTACCTGGATTGTGTCAACAAAGTAGGGCAATGCATGTATAGAGCTACATTGTCATCATTTCACACACATGATCCCTCACATTATATTGGCAAAGGGGCCTTACCCGCCTTGGTGGGCAATGTAAATGGGGCATTTGATACCATCCGACAACTTTGCCACATCAGTCATGGATAACTCAACGCATGATCATTGCAAGATAATAATTGAGCATCATTTCCATCACAAAGTGCCTCTGGGTGCCTTGCAGGACAAGCTTGACTACCTGAGTCAATTGTCTTGCAAGGCACCAGGGTAGTGTCATGTATTTGTTACACAACTCCCCCTCATACTATGGAGTTCCAACTACATTGGCAACAGATGGCTGTTGCAGGGTGGAGCACTACAATAGTCTCTGGCCCAGTGTAAGTGTGCAGATGTGTGGCTCTCACTCACCTGAGTGGCAGTGTCATCGTGAATTTGTAGTGGTGTGTCTGTTGCACTGTATTACATCAGGGTTACTAGCTCACTCCTCTAAAATAGTACACACTGTAATTTGTTGTCCAGTAGTAGTGACAGTGATATGTCACTAAACATGGTTTTCCATTCATATCTTACAGGTGGACCTGCCCCCTGCACCATCAACGAAGTGGCAAGATTTGAGGACCCAGATGTATTCAGTAAGTGTGATAATGTGTGTCCTGTGAAGTAATCCAGGGTTTGGTATGAGTGAGTCATGTGTGTTGCACACAATGCTAGATGTGATAAGCTGCCAAATGATCAGATATTAAAGTAGGCTGGACGGTGACATTGCATCCCACTTAAAGGTACAGAATGCACGAGCAGAGGGTCATATCTTGTGAGGCTCGTGGTGCTCAATGGGCAGCATTGTGTAAACAAGGTACTGACAAGCTACATGTAGGGCCATATGTGACTATGAAGAGCAAAACTGTGAGAAAATTGGCACTGGGGCACTCCGTCTTTCTCACAACACAGGGATGCACCATTTTGAACCCAATTTGGTGCATCCCTGTATTATAATGAATATGGAGGACTGGGTGGGCAATTGTCCCCCAGCATGGCGCTCCATATTTTGCACTCCATGTACGTAACACTTTTGTGGAATGTAATAGGCGTGCATGCAGGTCAAGGCCAGACGTGTGCTGTCATGGATATGGGTGTGTAAGGAATTGTATTGGAAGATCAGGTATTGATGGGTGTCTACACTTGGACACATGAATGTAGATGTGATGGACCTATGGATACCAGCTTCCTAGTTGGCAGCCCTCCTAACATAAGGTCCACTCCCTGACTCCTTGTATGAGTGGGCATGCCTTGGTGGATGACCAGGACAGTTGAGATGACTGATTGCATAGCCATCCCCCCTTAGGCACAGGCAGAGAGGAATACCACATTTGTAGGTAGATGTGATGCTCATGGTGTAGGTGACAGTCATATTGATCAGTCATGCATGTGTACCTATCAGCACTGACCCCTTATGGTTACCAACTGCATCACATCCTCCCGATCACATATTCAAGTTACTGGTGATGTATGGTTGAAAACTGACAGAGATGATGAGGAAATCTGGGCCTGATCTATGTGAAGTTTACGCTGCCTTTGCATCATTGCATTTAGCACAAAAGCAATGCACATCTCATTCTTGTTCTGGTTCCTAATCTTCTTGTGCGTCGCCTTGGTGTCAATGAAATGATGCTAAGGCAGCCTTTTTGTTGCATTTATCAGGGCCATTATCTTTTCTGGAATGTGAGCTGGAGTGCATGTGTAATTAGATGTAGAGTGTAAGCCAATAATCTGTACATACTCCACACAATGCTAACCTAACCTCTCCAAAGCTGCCTCTCCAAAGCTCTCCCACCCCCCTACATTCACACCACCTTCACACACACACACATACACACACACTTTCCCAGAAACATCTGTGCATGCATACATCCACTCACACACACACTCACACACTTTCAAACATACACGCAGAAACGCAGACACAAAACACTACACAAACGCTCTCACACCTTCATGGGGGGGGTAGGCACTGGGCCTGACCTTAGGTTGGCTTAAATATGGTAATAAAATATTACTTTACATTAAAAAGAAACTAGAAATTCACTGAACAAATAAAGGTAAAGTGATGGTATAGTTAAGAATAGTAAATATATCTTACTTTATGATAAAACAAACCTTAAAAATTCATGGACTAAAACAAATGTTAAAATAACATTATAGTTGATTGAAAATTTCAGTGACAACATACCACTTTAAACTAAAAAAAGCACTGAAATTTGCCAGTGAAAGTAATCTCAAGCAACTATAACTAATGCCCTAAAGCAGTGGTTCCCAACTGTATGACATCTACGGACCCCTTCTGAATCAATACTGGATGGCAGGGACTCCCAAGCAATTTAAATGATTTAAATTTCAAATGTTAAAACAGTAATTCACAAAAAAATACACAAGAACAAACCAGATACTCAAATTATTAAAGATATAATTATTTTATATTTAAAAATGTTAATGGGAAGGTTGGTGTTGCATCTGGCGACTAACTTTTCAATGTTTGGTTTAATTTATGAAAACTGAATTCTCAGGTCAGATTCAACATTTCCCAAGCAATTTCTGTTTTTATTTTTTAGCCATATAGGATCAGAGCTAGCGTTCTTTACATAAATATGTGGTGGGAAAAGGAAGTAAAACCATAAGGGCCTCTCATCTCTCCATAGCCTCTCTGTCAAATGTAATTCATTTGTTTTATATCACCTCTCATACCACTGTAGGGAGTTGGAGCAATTTATAGGGGACTACAAGGTGTAGGATTCACATGTCATCTATACTGGAAAGCATTTTCTAAGGGTGCTTGGTCTGGAGAAGCACAAACTCAGGATTCAGAACATAACACAGTGGTTACCGTTGACTTTAATAATAAGAGTGTACTTCTATGCATGTAAACCTTTTTTAGCAGCATAAAGATAATGAAAGACTGGGGAAAAAGCATAACTTTCTAATTTGTGCCATGCAGTTTGCATGCTGCTCTTTGATGGCGGTTCATAGCTCACTGTGCTAGATTACAATTTTTGCAACTTATGAACTACAAAGCAACAACAGAATCTCTGTGATAAACGCAATAAAATACTGTTCTTTGCATGATACAAGTTATTTGCAGCAGGCAAATTAACCATCTATGCTACCTTAGAGTAGTAAAACTGCCACTAGACAAAACACACATCTCTCTTCATTAGGTACATTAATTATGAGTTGTCTTGATGCTTTTATTTTTTCCTGAAAGCTTCTGAATGTGCATCGAACTTTGCCTAATATTTTCAAACTGCTGCACAAATGGAGTAATAAATATAAAAAACATGCAGCAAAAGGCCCCAGCTTGAGAAATGCCTACCTTCCGGCCCAGGCTTGCGGACCCCCTGTGTCAAAGACCCCTTGGGGTCCACGGACCACAGGTTGGGAACCGCTGCCCTAAAGTAACTATAACTTGTGCACTTGTGAAGTTATTAGTGAATGAATCTCTAATTGCCTGCACCATTATCGTTGCCCCATGAGGGATTGGCTCGAAATGTGACATAACCAAAAGTAACATAAAATTGCTTAACGTCTCCCAAATTTTGGATGAATAATCAGAGTGCCAAATTTATTAGCATATGAAGACTTTAGTAACCACCCCTTTAAATACCTCTGTTAGTGGGCATGCGTTATATGGGAAAGCCAACAGTGAGCTAAACATGGCAAGTCTCTGCCAAATTTCATGCAGATCCATCAGACAGTGTCAAAGTTATTAGTACATCAAAAATGTTTTGACACTCCACCATTGGATCTTCAAAAAACTTAGGATAAGTGTACTGGGTAACTACCTGCCACATTTGATCACATGCAGCAAACAGTGCTAAAGTTATCACCAACTTCAGGAAAGGTAATATATTTCACTGGGTATCACTGGCTCTGCTTCCCACACACAAGCCATACAAGGGCTTTAACTGCTGTTGGGTGGGCAGTCAGCTATTGCAGTGTCTCTGGAGGGCTGTTTCTACACAGCATGACCAGGTCTGTACTATCTGTCCGCTTGAGATACTGTTGAAATTGGAGTCCTCTGTGCTGCCCAAATAAGACTTTTACCCGGGGCCTCCCACTAGTACTAAACACCGCTTTATTGTGCCTGCTCCCTCTGAACCAGTGCTGGATTAAACCCTGTGGAGGTCCCTAGGCAGTCAAAATTTCAGGGGCCCCCTCGCAAATTATCTCCTGATATGTTTCTAATTTTACCTACCACCAATTTTAATAAACCAATTTTATTACACAAAACTAAACATTACACATACTTTTTACAACATGACAGCTGACAGAAGACGAGCGTTTAGAGACAAAGGCCCAGATTTCATCGAACCTAGCGCCACATTAGCATCAATTTTGTGATACAAATGTGGCGTTGGAAGGCCAAAAACGCTGCACCATATTTACAAAGTGGCGCAATGCATGCATTGCACCACTTTGTACCCCTTCTGCCACATTATGCCTGCACCAGCATAATGTATGCAAGGAGGGTGTTCCCTGTTAGTGGGGGCTTAAAAAGTGGTGCAAAGATTTCTTTGCATCATTCTATCCAAGATTTTTAATACCTGCTCAGAGCAGGTTTTAAAAAGAGGATTCCATTGGTTTTAATGGACTTCTGGGTGCTTGGCAGGTTTAGCCTCCAAATGTTTTACGCCAGTCCTGCAAAGTGCCGAACTAGCATAAAATATTATGACACTAGATTCTTAACTACCGCCATGGTGCGTCGTATTTTAAATGCACCATGCACATGTTGGTGTTAGGGGGCACTAAGGGGCGCAAGAAAAGTGGCACTACACTAGGTACAGCGCCACTTTTCGTAAATCTGCCCCAACCTGTTATGTGAATCTGATGTCTATGGTTTATGTACTCTAAGTTGTTAATGGGTACATTACATTACTACAGTATTTTCTTTACAGAAAGTTTAAAGTAAGTTTTTGTTTTTCTGAGTTGAGTCATTTATTTTTGTATTTTTTTAAAACAATTTAAGAAAGCTGTTTGTAATTTTCTTTCAAGATCAAACCAATATTATTTTGATCCATTGTCGCGGGCCCCTAAAAAGAGTGGGGCCCACAGGCAAGTGCCTACTTTGCCTATTTAGTAATCTGGCACTGTCATGAACCCTGCCATAAACTTCTGTTTAGGGTTGCCGTGGTGTAGTGGTGAGCGTGAAAATGTTAGTTAGTCATGTTCCAGAGAGGTCTCACCTAAATAAATATGGCTGAATACAGGTAAAACGATTAAAAAGAAATATGTAGAAATTAATGTGGAATTTTTTTTTAAATAATAATACCAAAAACCTGCAACACTACTTATAATATAGAGTTTATGCTTTTATATAGAACACGAGGAAATAGCATAACCTTTTATGCACCGAATTGTGAGATTTTTTAAAAGACTAACAAACGTTGAATTCTTGACTTTTATGTGACTTCAATAGATACTAAAACAATGACACTGTATTACTACATTGAATTGTGGAAGGCAGCTGCAGGATGGCCTCCTCTAAGGTTATTTAGCAAGCCTGCATTATAGTCACAGCAAGTGAAACTGGCATAAACTCTAATTCTCTGCGTCAGGAGATTTAACTCGACTATTTTAGGTTAATTTCAGACATTAAGGCCCATATTTATACTTTTTGACCCTAAACTGCGCTAACGCAGTTTAGCATCAAAAAATTTAGCGCCGTCTAACGCCATTCTGAAGCGCCATGCGGGCGCCGTATTTATGGAATGGCGTTAGCCGGCGCAAGCAGACCGGCGCTGCCTGGTTTGCGTGGAAAAAAACCACGTAGACCAGGCAGCGCCGGCGTTGGGAAAAAATGACGTTAGGGCGTCTTAAAATGGGGCAAGTCAGGTTGAGGCAAAAAAATCGCCTCAACCCGATTTGCGCCATTTTTTTACGACGCCCAGACGCCATTTCATGACTCCTGTCTTAGTAAAGACAGGAGTCATGCCCCCTTGCCCAATGGCCATGCCCAGGGGACTTGTGTCCCCTGGGCATGGTCATTGGGCATAGTGGCATGTAGGGGGGCACAAATAAGGCCCCCCTATGCCACCCAAAAAAAAGTAAAAAAATATAAAAAATAATACTTACCTGAACTTACCTGAATGTCCCTGGGGTGGGTCCCTCCATCCTTGGGTGTCCTCCTGGGGTGGGCAGGGGTGGCAGGGGGGGTCCCTGGGGGCAGGGGAGGGCACCTGTGGGCTCATTTTGAGCCCACAGGCCCCTTAACGCCTACCCTGACCCAGGCGTTAAATAGTGGCGCAAATGCGGGGTTTTTTGACCCGCCAACTCCCGGGCGTGATTTTTGCCCGGGAGTATAAATACGACGCATTTGCGTCGCCGTCATTTTTTTAGACGGGAACACCTTCCTTACATCTCATTAACGCAAGGAAGGCGTTCACGCAAAAAAATGACGCTATTTGCCAATACTTTGGCGCTAGACGCATCTAACGCCAAAGTATAAATATGGCGTTAGTTTTGCGCCGAATTTGCGTCGAAAAAAACGACGCAAATTCGGCGCAAACGGAGTATAAATATGCCCCTAAATGACATCCTCAACAGTGATCAGACCAACAGCTGCCGCACTCATAAATGCATGCGTTATAGAGATTTTAAGGGAAAAAGGCCCATCGCTTGTATGCATTCTGTAGCAAACTGAAAACGAGTCTGGGGGATAGTGGCTTTTATTTTCAATAAAAAATTCCTTTGAACTTGAAATGTCATTAAAATGTCAGATTATGATTTTTGTTCAAAGCTATGCGTGAACTGTTGCAGATGCAGTCCTGCATTGGAGTTCGCAAGAGCTGAATAAAGAAAAAATAGTTTTGAAAGCTTCCGCAATATGGACAGATGGAACGTTAATTCCATAATCAATTGCAAAAAATCGGATAAGGTTTGTTTTAGTTAAACCTGTCTTTGGGTTTTTCTTTTAGAAAAGTAATGCAGGCAACCCAAAATAAATCTAAAGGGTCAAAACTGAACCAGGAAGTGATCTGTGAATCAAAAACTTGCCAAAAAGTCATGATAAAAGAATTGTGCTTATCATTATGCATATCATTGTCCTTGATCCTGAGGAAGAATTGATATTGCTTTTATGTGAATTTGTTTCACGTTGACCATGTACGGCATGTAGGGGTGCTGTGTGTTCAGGCTTTGAATAAATTAATAATGTATAGTATTGTTTAATAGTTATTAAAATCCATAAACCTACACAGCAAAAATTCCCATTTTTTTCCGCTGACAGACTACCCGTCCGTATACAGTTGAGTTCCTCTTACATGGTGCTCTGATTCTGCGAAGTACCTCTGTATTCATATTCAGAGAAAAGGAACAGGTGATTTGTTTAAATTATGAGCCTGTGATGGAGAGACTCTCAGCCAGGTGGACAGATTGGTGAAGCTACCACTGTCAATGACGGGCCATATATCACTTATTAAAATGATGGTTCTGTCATATTTCTCGTATCTCTTTTTGAACATCCCGGTTCCGCTTACAAAATCCTTTTTTGTGACACCCCAAGGCTTGCTCATTCGGCTGGTCTGGTTTTGGGGTTCCCCACTTTTAGCTCTACTACCTTGTGGCACGATGTCAGTATGCACACCACTGGTATCACCCTGACGCTCGCCTTCCATATTCCATCCCAGAGCGGGATTTGTCAGCTCCTGTCCATTGGATGCCCTCTTGCCTTGGGGAGTCCCACTGCACTGCAGAGATATTCAAACTCTCTTTCCAACTAGCTGGGCATTGCATAAACATGCCCGCCAACTTCACTGTGACACGCTGTATTCCTCTGTACTAACATTGACTGATAATCCTTTCCTACCTATTACACAGGAGCCACTTGTTCAGTGAACATTACAAATGTTCAAACTCCAGACTTCTGGGAATGTCTTTCCGAATGATCACATATTTTCATGCACTACAGATACTCACTTTACTGATGCCACCCAATTACAACACTTAATACTCTGCCTCCTACAAAGTGCTTTGCTTGCACAATACCCTACTTACCCGTTGGCTCCAGCCAACTTTGCACCACTCACCTTTGTCGCTACAGCAAACTCAGGGGCCCGATTGGTCTCCAGACTCTATTGTGTATGTATTGTGTCCCTCCCAGTCTCAGATCCTCAACTGAGAGAGTCCTGAGAGAGTGACCTGGGACTTCCCCTTTCCCAAAAAGTTTGGGAGGCGTGTTGTGCACAGAGCCGGTTTGTCTCACTTAACCAACGCCACAAGTTAATCCATTTTAAATTCCTGAGAAGAGCTTATATCACCCCCCAGGGATACAGCCTGCATTGACCCCAGTCATTCTCCCACCTGCCTCAAATGCCATGCACCAACTGCAAACTTTCCACACATGACTTGGCTTGTCCAAATATTAGGCACTTCTGGTGTGAGGTGTATGATCGATTATCGATTATTGTGGGATGACCTCTCCATCCCGATCCGCTTATGGCTCTTCTTGGTAACAGTGGAGATATACTGTGGGCTATCAGGTGCTTTACAGCAATTTCGCTCCTATTGGCAAAACGGGAAATATCGCTTCTATGAGGCTCCAAATACGTGCCAAATGCCACTTCCTGGTTAACGAGCCTCACATATTGTGTGACTAATAGTGAACTCTATGCCTCGCTACAGCCTGCAACGTCCAGGCCTAAAGATATTTGGCAGTCGCTGGGGACTACTTGAATACACTCGTCACCTCCCCACAATCCTTTCAGTCCTCTATTGAAGCATGACCATGCTGAACCTATTTTTTTCCATGACACCATTTCTGTATATTTTCTGATTAGTCATTTCACTAGCTGTTAACCTGTTCATCCTGTGTTTGTCGTTAGCAGCAATGTTTGTAATCTGAAATTATGATTTGCTCTTCACACGTGGAACAGCTTTTTGCTTGAACTGCATTGCTTTGTGTTTGTTTTCTGTTATGTTTAAAAAATGATAAATAAAACTGTAAAAAAAGAACAGCACCAACCAAACCAAGGAACTCTTCACTATTATCAGAGAGTTTGCCTACCAATCAGCCATCAAAACTCACCCCTCATTAGAACTTTGCGATGCCCTCACCGACCACTTCTATAACAAGATAGAAACCATCCACAGTAACTTCAATCCCCAACCCACTGACCTTTCCAGCATCCTTTCAACCTCCACTGCCGACCACCCCCCTCACTGTATGGGGACAACTCAGCACACTGAACAGGATCACACTTATGAGCTCATCCACTCAGGAGCACCAGCCAATCCCTTCCCCTGCAGGATTTTCAACCTCGGAAGAAACAATGTCAGCCGCCAGCTCACCAACATCCTCAACACCTCATTAATCACTGCCACTGTTACAGAAGCCTGGAAACATGCACAGATCAGGCTGCTCCTCAAGAAGCCCTCTGCAGACCCCAGAGAGCTCCAGAATTACCGCTCTATCTCTCCGTTACCGTCTCCCCGCCAAAGTCCAGGAGAAGGCCATCAACATCCAATTCACTCAACACCTGGAGAGAAACAACCTACTACACCCCTCCCAATTAGGCTTCAGAGCCAATCACAGCACCAAGGCAGCTCTCATCACCGCAATAGAAGACATCCACTCCCTCCTCGACAGAGGAGAAGCAGCCATCCTGGTCCTGCTCGACCTCTCTGCCGCCTTCGACACCGTCTCTTACCACACACTGATCAACCGACTACACCAGATTGGGATCACAGACGATGTGCTCAGATGGATGGCATCCTTCCTCACGGAACGCACCCAGAGAGTCTGCCTCTCCCGTTCACCTCACAGGTCAAGCGCACCATCTCACCATCTGCGGTGTCCCACACATCTCCTCCCTAAGCCCAATACTCTTCAACGTCTACATGATATCACTTGCAGACATTGTGAGATCGCAAAACATCAACATCATCTCCTACACTGACGGCACACAGCTCTTCCTCTCGCTCTCAACAGACCACACCAAGACAAAGACCAACTTCTATAACTGTATGAAGAATAGTCCCTCCTCGATAAAAAACAACTGCCTGAAGCTCAACATGAACAAACCACAGGTTCTAATCTTTAGCAGACACTCAACCCTCTGGGACGGCCAGCAAAGAAGAGCTCAGACCTATCCCCACACTGAAAGATCATGCCAGCAACCTTTGCATCATTCTCAAAAGCGAACTGTCCATGAAACGCCAGGTCAACACAGTTTCCTCAGCCTGCTCATACCATTAAGCAGCTCCCCATCGGCACGAGAAAGACAGAGACGCAGGCCCTTATTACCAGCCAACAGGACTATGGCAATGCACTTTATGCAAGAACCACCACTAAAGTCATGCAAAGACTCCAGACAATCCAGAACGCAGCTGCCAGACTGATCCTCAACCTGCCCAGGAGAACCCACATCACCCAGCCCCTGAACAGCCTCCAGGGCTCCCGATCCAGAAAAGATGCTACATCAAGCTCCTGACCCAATGCTTTCAAAGCCCTCTATAACCAAAAACATACCTACCTGAGCCACCACCTTCACCTCCACTGATCGTCCAGGAACCTCCGCTCAGCACACATGGCCGTCGCACAAATACCACACATATGCCGCTGATGCACTGGAGGACGCTCCTTCTCCCACCTCGCAGCCAAAGCCTAGAATGCCCTCCACCTCTGCACCCTTGCTGACCAACTTCAGAAAAGGACTGAAAATCTGGCTTTTCAAATAAACACGTGTAAAAAGTGCCTCTACACCCACTCGGATGACAAGCCGCGCTATACAAACAACACCTGATTGATTGATTGATTGATATACGATGTAAAGTGCTTGTGTACCTAAAATAGAAAATGCCACAGGGCATGTAACGTGCTCTTGATTTGGTAGGCTAGGGGGCTAATGGGATATTTGTTACCCTAGCAGCGCAACATAATGTCAGCAATGCTCCATGTGAAGTCTCCAACTTGTGCCCAATTATGACTGGCTTCTATGACCCCAGTTTGAGACTTGGAGACCTTGCTGACAAGATCTTTGAAGGTATCCAACAACTGCAGAAGCCAGATGTTGAGCATCACAATCCTAGGGTCCAATGCTCTTCATTTATGAAGTTCCGGACTAAGGGGCTGATGTAAATTTAGGCAGATGGAGTAATTACTGTAACCATGACAAAGTGCTTTACATCCACTATGGCATGGGTAGTCTGTCCACCATATTTAAAAATGTCTGCTGTTCCTGCGGGTGTCTCTTGCATTTCCAGGAACTGCCGTCCTGGAAATGCATTGTAAGTTTGACGGCTACGTTAACATGATGGAGCTATTGACCAAACTTACAACGTAAAGAAAACAATGACCACCTTTTCCTGTGGGAGCATTCTCCCTTGGTATGGGGATCATTCAGATGTTTTCAATGCTCCTTACCAGCACGTTTTTTATGGTAGTGACGGGCAGTGAAAACTGGCTATGTGACCGCCAAATTTAAATAAGGTGTGCGGACACACGACCAAACCTTTGACAGCTTCTACTCCATCGGAGGTAAGTGTAAGCAGTGGAGATGGAGTAATCTCCACTATACACTGAAGGTCACTCTAACTCTTAATGAATTATGTGCAGTGACTGTGCTGCCAGAGGATTGCACCTTAAAGGTCTAGTGGAAAGGAGATCCTGCAGTCAATTGGTTTAATTTCTAGTATTGTATTTTATTTGTTCTGTATTTATGTGATGTGGTTACCTTTGCTATAGTTGAGAAGGAGAAGCGTGGCCAGGCCAGGTACGGGCTGGGGACGGGTAGGGTTAGGGAGGATGGGAGGGTGGATATACACAAGCAGATAGCACTGGCACGGGCACCAGGGAGGGAGGTACATTAATAATGAGGTGGGAGGGCGAGAACAGGGAGCACTGCGAGCACAAAAATCGGTGACTACTAGGGAGGAAACAGGGTTCAGATACCGGCAGAAAGATGAAGGAAAGAAAAAAAACAGTATTAAGAAGAAGACTCAAGAGAAAGGAAAAGAGAGAGAGAGAGAAGACATACGGGCTAAGGGAGAGAGAGAGAACGGCCAGAATCAAACGCAAACAGACAGATCTGAGTGAAGATAGCAGACAGGATATGAAAGGAAAGAGCAGAAACCAGGGATAAGGAAGAGAGCGAGACAGAGCAAGTAAGAGAAGAGAAGAAACGAAAGGAAGACAGGAAAAGAAAAGGAAAGAGCAGAAATAAAGGACCAGGAAAAGAGAGCGAGAGAGAGAAAAATGAGGAAAAAGAGAGATTTACTCAATCACTTACCGTGCCTATTCTTCTTCTGTCCCCACATGCTTCCCGAGAGGCCTATGGAGAAAACAGGAAGAAGAAGACGAGATTAGTCCACCAAGACTGGAGGAGACATCCGAAACCAACTACCACAGACTTACTCACCACAAAGTACTCTGTAAAACAAAATAAACACTACTTACCTATAGACTCAACTAGTCCTGTGTGCTTGATATCGGCCAACCTACGACAAAGTGGTGTCAGAAGTGGGATCACTGGAAAACTCCCATAATGGAGGAAAAACCCACCATGGCGGACGTTATTGCACAGTTAGCGGAGGGACAACGTCACCTCCAACGAATGTGGGAACAACAGATGAAGGAAGCAAGAGAAGAACGCGAGGCCCTACAGACAGCCCTTAAGAGCCAGGCCACATCATGGCAAATAACCAACTAATCCATGAAACCGCCCTAGGAAAACTTACGGACACCATAGCCCACACTAAGGTGCATCCCAATGTACCAAGCAGCGTCTTACAAAAATATCAGGACCAGGAAGATCCAGACTCTTTTTTTCTCAATTTTGAAAGAGTGGCAAGCATGGCTAATTGGCCAGAGGACAAGTGGGGGCAGTACATCGCCCCTTTACTGACAGGGCATCTTCAAGCAACATACCAAGCAATCAATCTTAGTGGTGCTCTCCCCTATAAAGAAATAAAGAAGACCGTCTTAGAAAGGGTAGGGCTTGACAGTGAGAGCTACCGGTCCAAATTTCGCCATACGAAGTGGCAACCACAGGAAAACCCTCGTACCCTCTACTACATGGTACAACATGCTGCCGGTCGATGGTTACATCCCACCGAAAAAAACAGAGAAGAGATGTTTGAAGTCATCGTCTTGGAACAATTTTTAGACGCCTTGCCAAACACAACCGTAACTGGGTTCGACAACATCCAGAGTTGACCAATGACACAGCCATTGACCTTGTTTGCGCTTTCCACAGGAGTCCAGACTTTAGAGCTACCTCTAGCAGAACCCCAATCCCTTCCCCTGTGCGCCCCACCATAGGAAAAGGAGCAGCCCCAAGACCACTGGGGACGCAAGATCCGGAGCAAATAAGGATACCCCATCCTCCACAAACAACATTTCCCTCTACGGATCCTCAGTGTTATCACTGCTCGGAGTGGGGTCACATAGCCCGATATTGCCCCCAGAAAAAGGACATGGAAGAACCGATGGAGATTGGTGTCGCAAAGGGAAGAGTTTCTGGGCCGGGGAAACCAAACCTACATACACCCTCCCTATCCTTCTCAATGGTATAGAAAGGGTGGCCCTGGTTGACTCAGGATGCAGCCAGAGTGTCATCCGTCAGGAATTGATTGAACCCGGACAAGGGTTACCCCAGGCACCAGTATTGATAACCTGTGTCCACGGGGATCAGAGGTATTATCCAGTGGCGGTCATCAACTTCCAGTGGAGAGAAGAAAAAGAAACCCTCAAGGTGGGTGTGTTACCTCACTTGGAGGAGGACATTATCATTGGAACTGACTATGCGGCCTTTTCCCTTTTGTTGACAAAAGCAGGACAAGAACACACTATGACGCCGGGGAGGAAGCCAGTCGGAATCCTAGAGACCATCAAAGCAAACAACAGAAAAGGATACAACGGCAGCAATATGTGAAGAAAACCTATGAACTCACCAGGATGGATCTAGGAGACGCAGGCAAGGTATATACGGTGGCAGGAGATTTCAGACAGAGTCAGCGGGACGACCCCTCCTTAAAGAGCGCATGGCAGCAGGCCTTGAATCACGAGGAACATGTGGTAAGGCCTAAATTCCTTGTCCAGAACCAACTCTTATACAGAATTCCCCATGCCAACGATGAAAGGCAAAAACAATTGATAGTCCCCAGTAGTCACAGACAACAAGTCCTGCATCTTGCTCATGGGGACAAGGGGGAAGGGCATCTAGGTAGGGAGAAGACCGAGGTGGCCGTACTCCGGCGGTTTTATTGGCCCGGGGTTTTCGGGGATATTCGTAGACATTGTTCGAATTGTCCGAAGTGTCAATTATATAATCCTGCTGCACACCCACCAGCTCCATTACAGCTGTTACCAATTATAGAGACCCCTTTCTCCCGCGTGGGCATGGATATTATCGGCCTTCTCAACCCATCCAGTAAGGGTCGACAGTATGTCCTGGTGTTGGTGGATTATGCCACCCGGTATCCAGAAGCTATTCCCCGCCCCAGCATGCATACAAAAGTAATCGCACAAGCCAAGATTGAGTTTTTTTCGAGGGTAGGTTTCCCTAAGGAGATCTTAACAGACCAAGGCACACCTTTTATGTCCAGACTCAAGGCTGAAGTGAGCAAGACCTTAGGAGTAAAGCAGATCAGAACATCAGTACATCATCCACAAACTGATGGTCTTGTGGAAAGACATAATCGAACTATTAAGTCCTTACTCAGAAAGAGTATCACTGAAGATGGTAGGGATTGGGAAAATAAATTACCCCTGGTATTGTATGCAATACGCACACACGTTCAGTCTTCCCTAGGACTTAGGGGGTCATTACGACCCTGGCGGACGGTGTAAAAGCTGCGGAAATACCGCAAACAGGCCGGCGGACAAAAAAAGGGAATTACGACCCTGGCGGTAACCGCCAACAAAGACAGCCACTTTAACAATTCGCACGTCACGGCGGTACAGACAAACAGCATGGCGGTCACCGCCAACAGACAGGCGGGAGACAAAGTACCGCCCACACTATTACAACACACCAATCCGCCACCTTTTCCGGGGCGGATTCACCGTGGATAAAAATACGGCGGAAACAGCCTTTGCTATGGGAAAACGCTCACCTCAACACACTCCACAAGGAATGACGACTCCATGGAGCCGGAACTCCAAATACTACCTGCCCTTGTCTTTCTGCTCCTCTACGAACAACAGCGACGTAGGCGCAGAACATACCGGTGAGTACTGCATCTACGACACGGGGGAGGGGGAAGGCAAAAGTTAGGGGGACACCCACCAAACACCCCCACCCTCGCATATTACAACATACACACCAATGCAGTCAAAAATATCACATTAACAACCCACAATCCCCCCTGAAGAATGCAAAGACAAAGCGAGATCCGTTCAAATATTGTAATGTGCCAATATACATGTCATATAAAAATATACTGAATCATATCTCGAAATCTGTCATATTTATATATACAATACAAGAAGTAGTGCAGATATGTACACAACAATGTCCGTGCACCAACAGTCCAAAAATGCATGGGCGAGGCCCACAATAGATACCTGACCAAAATCCGAGAGAACACTGCCGGGGCATCAGATAGAAACACTACAGGCACCTCAGGGGGAAGGGAAGGGGGGCACCTCAGCCACATGACTACAAAGCCAGATCCACGACGGGGCTCCATGCCCATTGATGTATCCTGGGGAGTGCAAAGCCACAGTCTCTCAAGTCTCTACAGTGGGTGGCTTGCCCACTGTGCCATCCTGGGGAGTGCAAAGCCACAGTCTCTCAAGTCTCTACAGTGGGTGGCTTGCCCACTGTGCCATCCTGGGGAGTGCAAAGCCACAGTCTCTCAAGTCTCTACAGTGGGTGGCTTGACCACTGTGCCATCCTGGGGAGTGCAAAGCCACAGTCTCTCAAGTCTTTACAGTGGGTGGCTTGCCCACTGTGCCATCCTGGGGAGTGCAAAGCCACAGTCTCTCAAGTCTCTACAGTGGGTGGCTTGCCCACTGTGCCATCCTGGGGAGTGCAAAGCCACAGTCTCTCAAGTCTTTACAGTGGGTGGGTTGCCCACTGGACCATCCTGGGGAGTGCAAAGCCACATTGACGCAAGTAGATGCAGTTCTCAACTGGTACTGGGTGGGACTGGTGCCCAGACTGGATGAGTCTCCCTGTGAAAGTTCCTGTCCTGTCACTGTCTCAGCTGCACATGGGAGAAGGATGCCTGATGTGGCGGCCTATTCATACCCACACGGTGTTTGCCCTGTTCAGCGGTCTTGGCCTTGTTCAGCGGTGCTTTGCCACGGCTGGCTATGGACTGTTCAGCGGTAGCCTGAGATGGCGGTTCAGATACTGACATTGGTGTGTGGCATGACGAACTCCACACTGGACATTGGTGTGTGGCATGACGAACTCCACACTGGACATTGGGGTGTGGCATGACGAACTCCACACTGGACATTGGGGTGTGGCATGACGTTCCATCATCGCCCAGCGGGGCTGTGGGATCCTGGTCCCTCCTGGGCACTGACTCCGGCGGTGGTCTCCTGACCAGTGACGATACTTGGGCCCTCCTGGGCACTGACTCTGGCGGTGGTCTCCTGACCAGTGACGATACTTGGGCCCTCCTGGGCAATGACTCTGGGGGTGGTCTCCAGACCAGTGACGATACTCGGGCCCTCCTGGGCAATGACTCTGGCGGTGGTCTCCTGACCAGTGACGATACTCGGGCCCTCCTGGGCAATGACTCTGGCGGTGGTCTCCTGACCAGTGACGATACTCAGGCCCTCCTGGGCAATGACTCTAGCGGTGGTCTCCTGACCAGTGACGATACCACTCTGGCGGTGGTCTCCTGACCAGTGACGATACTTGGGCCCTCCTGGGCAATGACTCTGGCGGTGGTCTCTGGACCAGTAACGACGGTGTTGGTGGTTGTGTCTGGAATGCCGGAAATGATGGTGCACTTCTCCGCCGTGACACTCATAACAGGCTGGGCAGACTTCCTCGGAACCTTCCCCACCTTCTTTGGAGTTACAGCTGACTCACCAATCGCCTTCGATCCCATTTCACTTGTTGTCCCACCAGGAGTCTTGACACAGTCCCGTCGTCCACTCTCCAATTTCGGTGCCTTTACAGGGGGTGGGCTGACAGTGCCTTGGCTCCGGGTCCTACTGCCTGCCCTGGTGGACGGTGCACTCCAAAACCCTGGAACACGCACCACTGGTACTGGAGGCTTTTTGGCTGAGGCGCTACGACGGGACTGATGAACTGGAGGGGGGGATGGGGGCAAACAGGTCAATTTGACAGAGGGACAGTTTCTGACGGACACTGGGATGGGTAGTTGGAGGGGGTCTGGGAGTGGAGGTAGAGGAGGTGGTTGTAGGAGGTGTCACTTTAGGTGTTTTGGGTGCAGGTGCAGGTACTGTAGGCTGTCGTGAGGTGGATGGATGTTGGGTGAGTGATTGCCAGCGTTTGTGTACTTTGGGAGGGGGCGTCACAGACACACTGGGAGAGGACACATGGGACGTGTAAATGGCAGTGGAGGTGGTGAGTGCAGGTGAGCGGCTTGTGGTGCTGGGTGTTCTGGTGCGAGTCGTAGTGCCTGTAGATGTGGTGCATGCAGGTGTGTGTGTAGACGAGACTGGGAGGGAGGAGGGAGAAGAGGAGGAGGGGGACACAGTGGAGACAGTGGATGTTGCTGTGTCTGTATGGGTGTGATGCTTGTGTGAGTGCCTGTGGTGTGTGTGGTGCCTATGTTTGCTTGAGCTACTTTTGGGTGTTGACGTGTGCCTGCTGGTCTGTAGGTGTGCTTGGGATGGGCTGGGGTACAGGGGATTGGGTCTGGGTGGAGGAGGTTGGAGGGGGAGGCTGGACACAGGGACAATGGCTGCCATCAGTGCTGAAGCCAGAGATTGCAGGGTTCGCTGAAGGACAGCCTGACCAGAATGAATGCCTTCCAGGAATGCATTACCGTGTTTCAACTCTCGTTCTACACCCTGGATGGCATTCACAATGGTAGACTGCCCAACAGTGAGTGACCTGAGGAGGTCAATGGCCTCCTCACTGAGGGCAGCAGGGGTGACTGGGGCAGGGCCTGAGGTGCCTGGGGCGAAGGTGATGCCCACCCTCCTGGGTGAGCAGGCACGGGACACACGCTGAGGGGCTGCTGGGAGGGCATGCTGGTAGGGGAGGTGGCGGCTGTACCTGTAGAAGTGGGGCACACAGATGGTCCACCACCACAGGGAAGCTCCCATCGGCGGACGAGTCTGTGTCGCTGGTTGGTGATCTGGTGGCCGACGTGAAGCTCCCCTCGCCCTCCGTCCCACTGGTGAATTCAGAGTCTGTGGTGTGGCCCTCCATGGCCATGTGGGATGCAGCTCCCTCGTGCTCCGGTGCCACTGTACCTCCGCCTGTTGATGCTGATGTACAAAAGGACAGGGAGAGCAGGAAAAGGGGGGAGACAGAAGAAAGAGAGTTTTAGTGCATGGCATACCGCTACCGTTGGCGGTTAAGACAGACGCAGCAGCCCCATGCATTACGCCGTGCTCCTGACCTCTGCACATGCTATTTCTGGGATGTGGCCTACATGGCAACGGTAGTAATCTGCCCACATGGATTGCAAAGGGGCAACTATACATCAACTTCCCTCTGTTTTGAGCTGGGGTAGAGTGCCACATGGCCTACATAACGGAGGGGCCTTGCCTACCTAACTCGTCCTGGCCTAGGGACACCCACAACCCACCACCCCCACCCAGACACCTCCACTGCATGCAACGTCCATATGATGAGGTAGTACTCACCCCCTTGTGTCTGCTGTGATGTCCTTAAGTGCCCATCCAACTCCGGGTAGGCCACCGCCAGGATCCGGAACATCAGGGGGGTCATGGTGCGACGGGCACCCCTTCCACGTTGGGAGGCCATCCCCAGCTGAGCCTCCGCCGTCTTCTTGCTGCAGCGGCGAATGTCCTCCCATCTCTTACGGCAGTGGATGCCCCGTCTCTGTTGGGCCCCCCGGGTCCGGACTTCCTTGGCGATGGCACGCCAAATGTCCCTCTTCTGGTGGGCGCTGACCTACATGACATGCACAAGGAAAGAGGACAGTCATTACCTACTGCACCGTCGTTGTGATTGGCCCCCTCCCAACTCTATCCCTGTGGCCCATTCATCCCCATGCATAACTGTTCTATGTACTCTGCCCCCTTCCCTCATCCACCCAGCCCTCTCCACCCAAGCCTAGCCCATACAACGTGCTCCCTGTGTACTAACCTGTTGGTCTGGAGGACCGTAGAGTAGCGTGTACTGGGGTAGGACCCCATCCACAAGTTTCTCCAACTCCTGTGCAGTGAAGGCAGGGGCCCTTTCCCCAGACGCAGCAGCCATCGTCGCTTCCAGACCGAGGTCACAGCAGAACTAGCAGTGTAGGTCCTCTCCTGTCGAAGGTCAGGTATCTAGTGGTTGAAGAGATAGAAAATGGTGGTGACATCCGCGGCGGTGACGTCCGCGGCGGGGCACATCATCACCGCCAGCGCACCTGTTCATTGGCTCCTGGGACCCATAGGGTCCAATGTTAACCAATGCAGCATTGCGCCGCGCTCTACGACCGCCTACCGCGACGGTGTCCAACGCCAGCGCAGTTACCCCACAATTCCATTGTCCCAGTTTAGAGGTCAGGCAGCCGCCATTTCAGGGGCCCACATGGCTTCAATTACTACTGCGTCACACATACCGAGGCCTACACTCAAAACCTTTCCCGGATGGGTTAATTGTCTGTTGTAGTCTTGTGTGTGACTGTGGGTACATACCTGGAGGAATGCTGACAGTTTCTTCGCTGTTGTCCTTCTTAGGCACCGTCAGTTGGGACATATTGGAAGATGGCGGAATCCGCCGGTGTACCGACCGCTGGTGGACCTGTTGACAATGGAAGAGCGACATGTCATCATGACCGACCGGTTTGACCATGCCACAATCCAGGAACTATGTACCCAGTTGGAGCTAGACCTGATGTCACCAATCCGCCATCCAACTGGAATCCCCCCTGACGTGCAGGTGCTGTCAGTGCTGCATTTCCTTGCAAGTGGGTCTTTTCAGACAACAGTGGCCATGGCATCAGGGATGTCCCAGCCTATGTTTTCCAACGTCTTATCCAGAGTGTTGTCTGCACTGCTGAAACACGTAAGGAGATACATCATTTTCCCTGAGGTGGAGGATTTTCCTACAGTGAAAGGTGATTTCTATGCCCGTGGACATATCCCTAACATCATAGGTGCCATTGATGGGACCCATGTAGCTCTGGTCCCCCCCGCAGGAATGAACAGGTGTACAGGAACAGGAAGAGTTATCATTCCATGAATGTCCAGATGGCCTGTTTGGCAGAGCAGTACATCTCGCAGGTAAATGCTATGTTCCCTGGCTCTGTGCCTGACGCCTACATCCTGCGGAATAGCAGCATCCCTGATATGATGGCTCAACTCCAGAGGCACCGTGTATGGCTATTGGGGGACTCTGGTTACCCCAACCTGTCCTGGCTATTGACCCCAGTGAGGAATCCCAGGACCAGGGCAGAGGAACGGTACAATGAGGCCCATGGGTGGACTAGGAGGGTGATCGAGCGGACCTTCGGCCTCCTGAAGGCGAGGTTCAGGTGCCTCCATATGACTGGTGGATCCTTATTCTACTCACCAAAGAAGGTGTGTGACATCATCATCGCCTGCTCCATGCTCCATAACTTGGCATTGCGACGCCAGGTGCCTTTTCTGCAGGAGGATGATCCAGATGACGGTGTTGTTGCAGCGGGAGAGCCTGTGGAGCCTGTGGACAGTGATGAGGAGGAAGCTGATGAGGATGAAAACGACAACAGGGAGTCAGTCATACAGCAATATTTTCAGTGAGACACAGGTGAGTACATTTTCATGTTTCACATATTATTAACTTTCACACGTCTACCTCTATCTTGTACCTACATTTCACTCCCTATTTGTTAACTGAGTTGTCCGCTTCCATTTCAGTTTCACTAATGTGGTAACCTACGTGTCAACAGCTTGCACCCTTGAAAGGCTTGTGATGTGTGACATTGGTATGTTGGCCTTCCAATGGGTAACCTTTTTTAACACTGTAATTGACAATACAAAGTTCACAATCATTGACTGACTCCAGTATTATTAGTGTTTCAAGGGTGTTTATTTAAGTGCATAACAATGAAGGGGGGTTGTGAAATGGGGATGGGTGATGGTGGAGGAATGTCCATGGCAGAGTCCAGTCTATTAGTCTCACAGGTACATTGCACATCTGGCCATTGGAAGTGGAGCTGGGGCAGTTCCGATTTGGACAGGGTAACAAAGTGGGACAGTGGGAGGACGATCAGGGTGGTCTTATTTCCTGGAGGGGGTCTTGCCATCTTGCTCTGTCCAGTTCCTGGATCTCAGGGCCCGCTTGCGTGGTGGTGGTCCTTCTGCAGGGGTGGGGTGCTGGTGTGTTGGTCCTGTGGCGGTGCCTCCTGTCCACTAGGAGCCGGCGGAAGTGGTGGGCATTTCATCGTCCTGGCTAGTGTCAGGGGCCCCTTGGAGTGCCACGGTGTCCATCAAGGTCTTTTGAATGTACAATGGTGCCCATGGCGGAGCCGATGGTCCTGAGCTCCTCCCTGAACCCCAAATACTGTTCCTCCTGCAGACGCAGGGTCTCCTGCAACTTGGCCAGTACCGTTGCCATCGTCTCCTGGGAGTGGTGGTATGCTCCCATGATGGAGGAGAGGGCCTCGTTGAGAGTAGGTTCCCTTGGCCTGTCCTCCCTCTGTCGCACAGCAGCCCTCCCAGTTCCCCTGTGTTCCTGTGCCTCCGTCCCCTGGACTGTGTGCCCACTACCACTGCCCCCAGGTCCCTGTTGTTGTTGGGGTGGTGGGTTCGCCTGGGTGCCCTGTAGTGGTGGACACACCGCTGATTGACCTGTCCTGGGTAGGGAGGTTTGGGCCTGCTGGGTGGGTGCTGTGCTGGTGTTCCCAGAGGGTGGCAGTTTGGTGTTGGGCTGTGGCTGGGCAAGGGGAACCGACTGTCCTGAGGCCCACGATGGTCCGGGCTGGTCATCAAGATCCAGTGGGGCAGAGCTGCTGTTGTTACTGTGGGCCTCTTCTGGGGGTGGAGTGGTGTTGTCTGGACCCTCTGGTGTGGTGACGTTCCTTCGGGTTCCTGCGGGGGTATGAGTACATGATTATTGCATGTGTGTGTTTCATGATGTGCAATGTTTGGGTGTGCGTGTACCTCAGTGCAGGCATTCCTGTGTGGGGGCTTGTGTGGTGATAGTTGGGGGGTGTTGTGGGTCTGTGCAGTGGGCATGCTTTAGTTATGGGTAGCCATGCTTAGTTAGGTCATGCAGGTTTTGGGGTTGGAATGGGTGGTTGGTGTCATGGGTAGATAGGTGAGGATTTGGAGTGATAGGGGAGGGTGTGAGGGTGGGGGTGTGTGATAGCATGCAGGTAGGGTGGGGGATATGATAGTTGAAATTTGACTTACCAGTGTCCGTTCCTCCAACGACTCCTGCGAGGCCCTCAGGATGCAAGATGGACAAGACTTGCTCCTCCCATGTTGTTAGTTGTGGGGGAGGAGGTGGGGGTCCGCCGCCAGTCCGCTGTACCGCGATGTGGTGCCTGGATACCGTGGAACGCACCTTCCCCCGTAGGTCGTTCCACCTCTTCCTGATGTCCTCCCTATTTCTTGGATGCTGTCCCACAGCGTTGACCCTGTCGACTATTCTTTGCCATAGCTCCATCTTCCTGGCTATTGATGTGTGCAGTACCTGTGATCCAAATAGCTGTGTCTCTACCCGTAGGATTTCCTCGACCATGACCCTGAGCTCCTCCTCGGAGAAGCGGGGGGGTCTTTGGCGTGCCATGGGGTGGTGTGTGTGATGTGTGGGGTGGTGTATGTATTGATGAGTGTGGTGAGTGTAGTGGTATGTGGTGTTTTGTACGTGGGTGTTGTGTGGGTGATGGTGTAGTGTGCCTCTGTGATGGGGTTCTCTATTCTGTGCTGTCTCTCTCTGGCCTTCTCTCTGTAATTGTGGTCATAGGGGTTTGTGGGTAATGTGGGTGGGTGTTTTATATTGTATTGGGTGTGTGGGAGTGGTGTGTGTATGTGTATCAGGTGTGTGTATTTCGAAATGTCCAATGTGGCGGTGTTTTGGAGCTGTGTGTCTATTTTGAGCGCGGTGGTGTGTACCGCCAATGGAATACCGCGGTTGAAAGACCGCCGCGTGGATTCGTGGGTCGTAATAGCATGGGCGTGTTTCTGTTGGCGTGGAGGTGGAGGATTTGTTTCCGCATGTTTATCGCTGACCTTTGGTGTGGCGGTGTTGTGTGGGTGTCTGAATTTCGGCGGATTCCGAGATGTGTGTCATAATAGCTGTGGCGGTCTACCGCGGCGGTGTATTGGCAGTCTTCTGCACGGTGGTAAGCGCCTTATACCGCCAAGGTCGTAATGACCCCCATAGTCCTTTCGAGTTGTTGTTTGGGCGACCACCCCGAACCCTTCTCGAAATGCTAGCTGAACAATGGGAAGAGTCGGATGATGAGATTAAAGACCTCCTAACATATACCAAGGAGTTGAGGGTGACCCTACATTCAGTATGGGAAAAGGCCCACAGTAACTTACGCTACTCCCAAGAAAAGCAGAAAAAGGGGTATGACACTAGGAGTGTGCTCCGTAGTTTAAAAGTAGGGGATAAGGCGTTAGTACTCCTTCCCAGTAGTAAGAACAAACTATTAGCTCGGTGGCAGGGACCATACGAGGTGCTTGAACAAATCAACCCCACTACCTGTAAACTGGCTCTTCCCCACGGCCACGGTAGGGAACAAATATATCACATAAACATGTTAAAACAATGGCAGGAACCTGTTAGTGTCCAACCAGTCCACTACATTACAAATAACAGTACAGAGGACATCCCATTCCCAACCCTTCCCTTACCACACTGTCCGGAGGTGTCTAGGCCTCAAACTAATACAACCTTCCCAGATACACATCTTGTACCCCATTACAAGTTATTGAAGCATATCAGGACGTTTTTTCCAAGCAGCCCGGACATACCCAGTTAGCTGAACACATGATTCGAACTAAAAATGAGTCTATCTCTCGACAAAGACCCTACCGTATCCCAGAAGCAAAATAATTCCTAATAGAACAAGAGGTCCAAACTATGCTGAAAGCGGGAATCATAGAACCCTCCAGCAGCCCCTGGTGTTCTCCGGTAGTATTGGTCCCAAAACCGGATGGGAGTACTCGGTTTTACGTGGATTATAGGCGGGTCAATGAACTGACTTATTTTGATGCCTACCCCATGCATTGATGAACTTCTGGAAAAATTGGGACAAGCCAGGTTCATGTCCGCCCCAGATCTCACAAAGGGGTATTGGCAGATCCCTTTGAGAGCAGCCGATAAGGAAAAGACCGCCTTTGGGGCCCCATCCGGTTTATACCAATTTACTCTTCTCCCATTTGGGTTGCATGGGGCCCCTGCCACGTTTCAAAGACTCATGGATAAGGTACTGCGTCCCCATCAGCCATATGCAGCTGCATGTCTAGATGATATAGTGATATACAGCAAGACATGGACAGATCATCTAGAACACTCGGGGGCAATCTTACAGGCACTAAGGGAAGCCCAGTTAACAGCTAACCCTGAGAAATGTAAGTTAGGATTTACAAATTACAGGTATCAAAACTATGTATTGGGGGAGGGAATGGTTCGTCCCCAGATAGAAAAAGTAGAGGCCATCCAACAGATACCCTTACCAAAGTCAAAAAAGGATGTACGTGCATTCCTCGGTCTTGTTGGGTACTACAAGCAGTTTATTCCGCAGTTTTCGACAGTGGCAGAGCCTCTCACCAACTTACTAAAAAATACTACTCCCAAAACCTTCTCCTCACTTCCCGAAGCTGCCCGCCACAGTTTTGACCGTCTGAAACACGCCCTGTCCACCAACCCTGTGTTATGCTGTCCGGATTTCCAAAAACCTTTTTTTCTACAAACGGACGCATCTGATGTAGGACTTAGGGCGGTGTTATCTCAAACTCAGACGGATGGGTCCATCCACCCTCTACTGTATATCAATAGGAAGCTGCTCCCGAGAGAGACACACTACCCCACCATTGAGAAAGAATGTTTGGCTATTAAATGGGCTATTGAGGCATTGCGCTATTATTTCAGTGGTCGCACCTTTACTCTTCTTACGGACCATGCACCTATCACCTGGCTTGCTCGCAACAAGGACTCGAACGTCCGTGTTCTAAGGTGGTCTCTCTCTTTGCAACCCTTCTCCTTCCAGATTCTGCACTCTCCGGGCCCGCCACATGTTGAATGCTGATTACTTGTCCTGCTACCCTACTCCGGAGTGTCATCGGCAGCCGCTCTCTAGGGGAGTGTCTGTGACGGGTCGGACCAATCCGACCCGCACACAATCGCGACTGGTGCTGCCACTGACTGGGATAACCTGGAAGTAAACCCGAGGTCAACGCTTCCTATTGGTTCAGGACTCTATCCGCGGGACCCGGGGAACTTAAAAGGCCAGGTCGCGGAGTTGGGAGGGAGCTCGGATGGTCAGAGAGAAAGCATTCAGGAGGCGTCAGAGGATCCAACCCGAAGGCTCGTCAGGACACAGGGGACGAGGAGACTCCTAGGACCGTCAGAAAACCCCGAGAACAGAACCCGACCGTAACAAAGAATCATCACGGTCCCAACCCGGGACGAAGACAGCCTGCCCCGGGAAGCAGACTCTTAGGACCCGCCATCCTTCAGGAGAAGCGTGGCCAGGCCAGGTATGGGGCTGGGGACGGGTAGGGTTAGGGAGGATGGGAGGGTAGATATACACAAGCAGATAGCACTGGCACGGGCATCGGGGAGGGAGGTACATTAATAACGAGGTGGGAGGGCGAGAACAGGGAGCACTGCAAGCACAAAAATGGGTGACTACTAGGGAGGAAACAGGGTTCAGATACCAGCAGAAAGATGAAGGAAAGAAAAAAAACAGTATTGAGAAGAAGACTCAAGAGAAAGGAAAAGAGAGAGAGAGAAGAGCATAACGGCTAAGGGAGAGAGAGAGAGAACGGCCAGAATCAAACGCAAACAGACAGATCTGAGTAAAGATAGCAGACAGGATTCGAAAGGAAAGAGCAGAAACCAGGGATAAGGAAGAGAGAGAGACAGAGCGAGTAAGAGAAGAGAAGAAACGAACGGAAGACAGGAAAAGAAAAGGAAAGAACAGAAATAAAGGACCAGGAAGAGAGAGAAAGAGAAAAGAGAGGAAAAAGAGTCATTTACTCAATCACTTACCGTGCCTATTCTTCTTCTGTCCCCACATGCTTCCCGAGAGGCCTGTGAAGAAAACAGAAAGAAGAAGACGAGATTAGTCCACCAAGACTGGAGGAGACATCCGAAACCAACTACCACAGACTTACTCACCACAAAGTACTCTGTAAAACAAAATAAACACTACTTACCTATTGACTCAACTAGTCCTGTGTGCTTGATATCGGCCAACCTACGACAGGGTGCTATCTCTAAGTCTATGATGGTTGTGATTACAGAGTCTGTGTGCTTTCATGGAAAGGAGAATCCCCTCACAGGTGATAGTGCGCTTTACAAATACACATAACATAACACAACATGACAAGGGAAGTGTTAGACATTTTGGTGTGGTGCCTGGACTGTGTGATGTTCCTTTGTGAAACAGGGTGTATAGTATTTGGTTGTGCTGGGAATATTGTCCATGCTCTATGTGAAAGATCTGGCTGAAACACAGAATGTATCATGGGGGTGTGTTCCATAAGTGAGAAGTTTACCAGTGAAGACAGTTGAGGGAACAAAAGAAGATATCTTGAGGAAGGAAGAAAAATAGTTCCGGTTGAGGTGTGTATATCAATGATCACTACTGAAGATATATATGTACCTTTAAAAGTTATTTAAGAAACAGAAGTCTACATGACTGTACTGACAATGATTTTAACAGCACACCATCCTTTAAGAACATTGTGGTATTTTGTTTCTGTCACTTGGTCCCAATCTTGAACTGATACTATTTCTTGTGAAGGCTTTGTGTGTGAGTTCATGTGTTTCCTTAGAATTTTATGAATGATTCTTGAAACCAGTAAAAGATACCAAGGGTCTCAGATTACAATGTCATGCCCTGATAGTCCCTGGCTCCTATGTCAGACCACTAAACTTCTATACTGGTCTATACACTAAAACATCTTTCAACTTTTGGACCTGCCTCCTTCCAGTGATCTTTAATTGTGTCCACTCTTCTTCCTCTCTTCAATAGTCAGAATAATCACCATACACATAAGAAAGAGAAGAAGAATATTGAAAACATAAAATGATACAATTTGGGATTGTATTCGGGTACAAAAGATGTGTAGCATGGTAATAGTCCATCAACACCAGTACCCACTACTTAGCCTCTGGTTTGTCTGAGACTATGAACTCCGGTGGACCGTTGAGCATACTTTATAAAAATAGGTTTTCAGTGTTAGTGTCAACTGAATGGCCATCTGTTCTGGGGAGTCTATGGTTTTCTGCTGGGTGCATAGGTTTTGCTCCTTATGAGGGATTATTGTCTAAATGGGGCCATCAGGTGTTTAGTTCTCGCTATAGGCATGTGCTTTTTCTGAAGGTCACTTCTTAAAAATGTCACTCAGGAGAAAAATACATAGGCTTTATCGGAGTCTAATGGTTCTTTTCCAAGGTGGGGCAATTATGTTGTTCCCTGTAACTTTGTAGAGGGTACATTTTAGTTAAAACAAAAATGGGTTAGAACTTCCAGTTCTCCACAAGAGCAATTTGGTGTGGAACATTCCTTCCTTCTGATCAGCAAGGAGTTTAGGGAAGGGTACCACTTCTGGAAAGTCTATATACATGAAGAGTAAGCTTAACCAGGTAAGGTTGGATTTTCAATAAGACGTCAAACAGTTGATGTAGCTCTACTAGGAGAAGAATCTTGAGCAGTTTGCGTCCTTCTTGTGTTCCCTGAGTGATTAATTGTTTTTGAAGGATCTGCATAATTCTCTGGATAGATAGATTGATGTTCCAGTGATAGAAATATTCCAAGATGGGTACTTATTTTTCCCAGCTTGGTGAGACAAGATTTTTGGATGAGTAAGAAGAGTTCTTTCCATACTTTGTTAACCATGTTTGATTCTTGGGATCTTAAGGCCTCATTACAAGTATGGTGGTCCCTGGACCGTCACACTCCCATTGCCGGTGACACCACCGCACTCCTGGCGGCCCAACTGGCTAATTACAACCCTGGTGGGCGGACCTGCCAGGGGACCACTGTCCCTACCGGGAACATGGTTCCCGATGGCTTGATGGCACTCAGAGTTTCACTCAGCCAGGGCGGCTCTGAACTCAGCACCACCTGGCTGATTATAACTCCCTTCACTGCCAGCCTTTCCATCACGGTTTCACCAACATGGAAAGGCTGGCGGATGGGTGTGCTGGGAGTCACAGGGGGGCCCATGCTTTGTCCATGCCTATGGCATGGGCAGTTTTAGGGCCCCCGCGCCCACCACCCTTTGGAATACACACTAACTGCTTTGTTCAAGATTGTTAGGGACCAAAATGTGCATTTTATGACTTCAGTGATATGGGAGACGTCCTTGCTGTGGCAATCATAAAGTGTCACCGCTGCCGCGAACAACAAGGTCATAATCAGGCAAGCAAGCAGTCTCTTGTGGTACTTTTGACTGACATCATTCAACAATCTGTTGTCGCAATGCCACAACATCTCTATGGTAGGTTACATAGGAAAGCCCAATGTTGGTGGGTGTGTTTTGCTTTTTACTTGCAGTAGCCAGCAAGCAATAGGAGGGAATCTTTGTTTGCCATCCCCAACTACACTGTTGCCATTTTGAGCTGTAAGGCAATAAGGAGTCACACCCAATTGCAGCCGCACAATTATGTGCTCGTTGAGTGGTTAAAGCACAATTTGCCATCTCTTGATCATACTTCTCCCCGAAACCCAGTGAGCTTTGAACAAAATGGATAAGATGTCTGACCTTAGTCCTCCAGAGCAGACCCTTCAGTCTTCAAGAGAAAAGCCTAAAAATATTCAAGACTATTGGCCTATGCAGTCCTCCTTCCCAAATGCATTTTCCGATTTCTTCTTTGTGTTGCAGGACCACTGGAGGAAATGGGTACAGGGGTCCTCAGCATTTTGTGAGTGGGGTAACTCAATAGAAAAGGGATTCTCCACCACTTAACTCTACATTGAAACTGTATATATTGCAAATCCACTACTCAGATCAAAACTTATAATTACTGGGCCCACTGGAATGGACGGACCACTTGTAATGAGTTCCTATAAACTGACAGCATATATAATTTTATGCTTTCAACTCTGCTTTTTAAAGATTAATTTTTGCTTTCTCTTTTAGATGTTCTCCCCTGCAGCACTTCCCCAAAACACTCTCCCACGTGGTGCCACTTATTCTCTGTGTTATCGGCAGTACAGAGTTGAAACTGTTGAAATGTTGGCCTTAGATCAGCAAACTGCTCATGAGCAATACAGTGCCAGTTACTTGCATCATTGTCGTACTTCCTTTGCTATAATGCTGGTCAGTTCCACCTTGATGTCTCCGTGCTTAAACAAAATATTGAATTAAAAGAATCAGGAGACAAAATATCATAAATTAATTATTGTGACACACCAATATTGTGATGCACAAATGTCATTGACAAGAATATTGTTTTTTAAAGTAGCTGATATCATTGTAAATACTACTGATGTTTTAATGTCATTTTCATTAATAGAGTGGTTACAAAATATTGTTTTTTTTAATTATGTTAACATGTTCTAGTTAATATATTAATTTTGTGAGTTACTATTGTTTATATATAGGTTAATATTTTTTTTAAACTAGAGTTTGTCATTTTTAGTAATTTAGAAATGCTTATTTAATTTTTAATAGTAATTTATAGTGTTGTAGTAGGTTGTTGGGTTTGTAGAGAGGAACAGGGGCAAGTTAATTAGGTAATAATGAATTATGAGTTATTTATTACATTTTATTTCATTATATGATTGATATTTATATTGTAGGTTATGAAATACAGATTTATTTTTATTATATGTTATTTACAGGCTGTTAGGTTTATATGAGTATGTGATGGGGAATTAAGTAATAATTATTTGAAATTAATTATTATAGCCAATGTATTATTTAATTGATTGCAAATTATGTGATTTATGGAATAATTCTTGATTTTCATTGCAGGTTGCTAGGGAAGTTAATTAAGTCTTAATTAATTAAAAAATAATTACTATTGCTAATTAAGGATTTAATTGATTGTAAATTATGTACTTTATGGAAAAATTCTTGATTTTCATTACAGGTTACTAGGTTTTTAGAAGTTTAGGGTGAGCAGTTGATTAGTTAAGAATTGATTAACAATGTATTACTAATTAATTATTTAATTGATTTTTAATTGGTTAAAATATGGAACACTGGATTTATTTTATGTAACTTTTAGTTGTGGGATGGTAGGTTTGTAGGGGTGTAGGGTGAGAAATTAATTAAGTAAAGTAGGAAAATAATTAACAACTATTTGCAAATTAATTATTTGATTGAATTTTAAATATGTAAATTATGGAATATTTATTTAGTTTATATTTTAATTGAGGGCTGCTAGGTTTGTAGGGCTCTACTGTGAGGTGAGAAGTTAATTAGGAAATAATGAACAATTAATTATTTAACTGATTTAAGATATGCAAATTATGGAAGGCTTATTTTTGTAGTTATATTTTAGGAGCAGCTGCTAGGGTGTAGGGATACAGGGCGGGAAGTTAATTAATTAATAATTCAATAATAATGAGTTATTCATTGAAAATTACTTATTTATTGAATAGTAATTATGTAAATTGACAGGTTTTTTTAAATTTGATACACACTCATATATATATTTTTATATTAGTTTAGAATTGTTTCTACATTCATGAGGTTACTTATATATATAATAATAATAATGTGTTTCAAGTGAAGTAATTATTTCCCCACTCTTGCTTAGACTGCAGTGTGAATAGTAAAACAAACTCTTCCCAGTTCAACACTTTACCTACTGTTGCACTGTTGAGGTGGGAATAATAAATATTGCCATCTGAAATCCAATGCTTCCCAACTGTTGCGCTGTCTGGAGTGAGATTAGGATATGTAATCCCACCGAAGTCCAACTCTTTCACAATTGTTGCACAGACTAGAGTGGGAATAATAAATGTTACCCCTCAGAAATGGAACACTTTCCCTACTGTAGCACTGTTTGGAGTGGGAATAGTAAATGCAGCCCATCCAGCATCCCACGCTGTCATTGCTGTTGCACAGACTGAAATAGTAATAGTATATTTTAGTCCTCTGAAGTTCAGTACTTTACCTACTGTTGTGCTATTTGAAGAAGGAATAGTAAATTTTACCCCTCTGAAGACCAATGCTGTCCCTCCTGTTGCACTGTTTGGAGTAGGAATAGTAAATTTGACCCCTCCAAAGTCCAATGCCTTCCTCACAGTTGCACTGACAGAAGTAGGAATTACTGTGTTAGCATCCACTGGAGTTTAACACTTCCCCTACTTTTGCAGTGCCTACAGTAGGAATAGTAAATCTAACCCCTTAAAAATCCAACACTTTCCCTACCGTTGGATAAATTAGAGTGGGAAGGGTATAATTAATATGGTTAGCCTCCAGTAGTTTTCATAATGTTGGTAAATTGTGCCTAGATTTTTTTGCACTAATTGTTTTTTGTTTTACATTTTATAGTATTTGTTTTTATTTGTAAAATGTATAGTTGTTTTGTAAATGCGTTTTGGGGGTTTTAAATATTTAATATTAGATTTACTGTCTATATTAATCAGTATATCTTTTTCTGATTGAATTGTTTAAATTTTTGTGGTTTTATTCTATCTATTCACTGAAAAAACAAAGATTACAAGGACATTATAGTTAGATTGACATTCCAAACATACAAAACCATAGATATTCAGCAGTTATAGCTACCTCACCTAATTATAATTCACGCCCCCGCAGTGCACTGCTTATGAACTCACATATTACATCACTCATCACATGATTTAATTCTCTTTCCTAGCTAGAACATCCCTGTAACCTATGTTTTATTTCAGTGAATTTCTATGGTTTTTAAACACAGTGGGCCATGTAGCCAACCCCACTATGATTTTAAAGTACACATTATGAAAGAAAAGCACAGTGTAGGATCTAAAAAATTAGTAAAGAAAAGTAGTGAATGCAAGGGGAAATGCATGGAGAAGCGAGTAGAAAATGAGAGGAAATCAAATGTAAAAGCAGTAAAAACGAAGAAAGGAGAGGGAATACAAAACATTGAGGAAAAAGCAAATAGAAAGTGCTGAAATTAATGTAAAAGTAATGAGTGGCTACACAAAATGTTGGGTGAAAAGAAATGTGAATGCACTGACATATAGGGAAAAGCAAGGAGAAAGGAGACAAGAAATACTGTTAAAAAACAATGAGAAATCAGTGTGCACAAAAATATAAAGTTAGAAAGTGCATTGTTTTATTATTATTATTTTTTTGGATCCACGGTTCTTCCACGGTACCGAAAACATTGGTAAAGACATACTCTATGGTTCCTTGTTGCAATCATGTAATTGGAATAGATCCGCAGTTCCGGAACTTAACAAAAATGATTGTCACTCTCTTGGAGTCTCTCTTTTTAATATTGGTATCAGGGTGAATATATTTTATATAATATGAATAATGCTGTACATTTATTTTTTGAACAATTTCCTTATTTTACACAGCCTGGATCCACGGATTTGCTTGATGACAGAAAGAAAATCTGCCTTTTGATTGGGTACCTTTTTACCGCACCCATTTTTTTATTAAAACCACATTCAATAGCAGATATTTCTCTGCCAGACCTTGATGGAGAAGCAGTGGATTGCAGTTGTTCTTCCTTTCAACCTGAGATGGCTGAAGGGAGTGTTGCATCTCAACCTAAAGAGCTTCAGGTGATCCAAGATGAGGAGGAGGAGGGATACCCATCTGGGGACAGAAAATAAATTGAACTATAGAAATACTTCACAATCCCTTCAAGGGGACAATATGTATCTGCAAGGTTCACCCAGTGTAACCTCTGTGGAAAACAGCTGTCACACAGTATTTCAAAAAAGTATAGCCTCGGAACATCCAGTATGTGGAAACACATGAAAACTACCTATGAGCGTTTGTACCACTGTATTCTGAGGGCAAAGCCAGAACATCACAGGTCGCTGCAGGAGTCTCAACCTCAGGAGGAACCCCATCTGCTCCTGAGGTGACCCTTTCTAGCACCTGTCCAGAGTTGGAAGCAATTGTGATACATTGTGCATTGTGTCACAAGCTAGTGGCGCTAAAAATGTCTAGTGTAACTGAATTTCTTAACGCAATAAAATACACTGTTGTTAGGTTTTTTTAACCACTTAGTTTTTGTTGCTCCTGTAGGGCTAAAGCACTGTTGAAAAAAAATATGGTTTTGTTTTTTGGAGCTTTTGTAACAGTGGTTACTTTTTGGATGGAAAATAATAAAAAAAGCAAAAAAATAAATATAAGAGTTGTTTTTATTTTTTATTTCAAAAGGTTCTTTTTAGTACCACCATTTGAGCAATCAAAGAGCTGATACTGTATCTGTTTTATGCATGAGTGTGAGCCTGAGTAGATAAGAGTATGTAATCATGGGTGCTTGTGTTTATTAGTGCATGCATTAGTTTGTGCCTGGGTGTGTGAGTGTATCTATCAGTCTATTCCTGGGTATGTTAGTGCATGCATCAGTCTGTGCCTGGGTGTGTTAGCGTATGCATGACTGTGTGTTCCTTGATTTGTTAGTGTATGATCAGTGTGTGCCTAGGTGTGTTAGTGTACGTATCGCTGTGTGTCTGGGTGTGTTAGTGCATGCATCACTTTGTACTTTGTTTTGTTAGTGTATGATCAGTATGTGCCTGGGTGTGTTCGTGTGTGCATGACTGTGTGTTCCTGGGTATGTTAGTGTATGAACAGTGTGTGCCTAGGTGTGTTAGTGTATGCATCACTGTGTGTCTGGGTGTGTTAGTGCATGCATTACTGTGTGCCTGGGTGTGTTAATGCATTCATCACTGTGTGGCTGGATGTGTCATTGTGGATATTATTGTGTGAGTGGGTCTGTTAGTGTATACATTACTGTGTACTTTGGTATGTAAGTGTATGATCAGTGTGTGCCTGGGTGTTTTAGTGTATGCATGAGTTTGTGCCTGGGTATGTAAGGGTATGATCAGTGTCTGTCTGGGTGTGTTAGCATATCCACGACTGTGTGTGCGTGGGTAGGTAAGTGTATGTATCAGTGTGTGATTGTGTGTGTTAGTGCATGGATCAGTGTGTACCTGAGAGTGTGAGTGGATGTATCAGTGTATCCCTGATTATATAAGTGCATGCATCAATGTGTGTCTGAATGTGTTAGTGTATGCATCACTTTGAGCCTGGGTGTATTAGTGCATGCATCAGTGTATGCCTGGGTGTGTTAGT
This sequence comes from Pleurodeles waltl, assembly GCF_031143425.1. Taxonomy (NCBI): domain Eukaryota; kingdom Metazoa; phylum Chordata; class Amphibia; order Caudata; family Salamandridae; genus Pleurodeles; species Pleurodeles waltl. The sequence continues at coordinate 494,959,173 of NC_090448.1, forward strand.
GTATACATCAGTGTAGGCCTGGGTGTTTGTGTATGCATCACTGTGTGACTCGGTATGTTAGTGCATATATCAGTATGTGTCTAAGTGTGTTTGTGTATACATCTGTTTGAGCTTGGGTGTGTCAGTGTATGTATCAGTGGGCCATTTAGTTTGGTAGTGTATGCATGAGTGTGCTATTGGGTATGTTAGTTTATGCATCAGTGTGTCTGTCTATGTATGAGTGTGTGCCTGGGTGTATCAGTTTGGGTATATTTATGGATGTAGTATGAATGGACAAAGGCATATTTAGTCTGATAAATGGGTCCATTAATCGCTGTAAAAAGACCAAAAACATAAACTTTTATATAATAAATTTGATCATTAAAATTTCACATTCTGCAATGAAAAAGGTGTTTTAATAATAAAACATAACAAATGTATATCACTGTGAAACAGTCACACATAAATTAAGTATTTAATTTTGCCTTTTTGTACTATTCTCAGCTCCCATACTTTTACCCATAGCTGAAGGTTTGTATAGGGACTCACCATTGAACAGTGGGGAAAATTATAATCATAAAGACTGCAGAAAGACCCCATAAGTGCATAGTATATTATTGTAGATTATACATCACAATCACTAGAAATAATTAACTAATTGTTTTACCCATGCTAAACTAATGTAATAAAAACATGGTTCAGTTAAGTATTTTGTATATTAAGATTGTTATAATATAATTAATATGTGTAAAAGATATGATTATACAGAAAGCCATATAGAAACATTAACCCGGGGAGGCCGTATGATGTAGTAGAAACTGGTGGTCTATTAACCAGGAGTAGAATATGCCAGTGTTCCAATTGTAATAGTTGTTACAGATTTATAGCTGTTGTTGCAAAATGTGCTTGATTGTGACAGTCTTGTTATGATTTTCTGTCTATCCATTTAACTTTTTAAGAACACGTTCAATATCCAGAAATATATTTAAATTTAATAACTTTACCAATATGTGTTTTTCCATAAAATACTTGTTTGTCTTGGTTTTTTGTTTCTGATGTTTGCTTCCAATTTAGTGGTATTTCTGTTGTTTTGTTTCATGAGTAACTCCATATGAGTATTTGGAATTCCTTATGTAGACACCACCCTTAGTAGCCCTTATGATGTCTCAAAGAACTGTTTTAGAAGTCCAATGAGTATACTATTTTATTTTTTCAGTACGAATTCTCCTTAGAATTTCAATTCAAGAAACAGAAGGTAGGAATTTGGTAATTTTTAAGGTAATCTTTGCATGAATGTAAGATTGCTGTTGTTATACTCTGTCCATCCAGTTGTATTTTGTAAGTAGTTTAGTGTCCAGATATAATAGTTCGTCCTTTTTGAAAAATAATAGCAATACAGGTATATGTTTTACCAGAAATAGAAATTGTCTGGCTTTAAATTTTTTAATTTGTGTTTCTAATTCACTTCCATTTGCTGTGCATCGCTGTAGCATCAGGATGATATATTTGCCAGTTCTTCCTATTTTCAAATTTGCTAAAAGATTTGAGTGACAATTTGTACAGGTATTGTTCTGTGATGCTTCTTTAAACAATTTCTCAAAATTTTACAGTTTTACAGTCTGGTAGAGTTAATTAGATAAATCTTTTTAAATTTATTTGTGTTTTTGATAAGAAAGAACCATTTTCACTCTCATGCCAGCATAAGTAACTAAGCCCAAAAAGGCTGTCAATAGGTTCCATTTCTTCTTCTAGCATACCAAGTACGATCACCAAGAATTCTTGTGCATCTTCTTGAGTGTTTAGTTTGAAGTGTACAGTTCCAATGCACAAGTCTACAAGATCTCTAATATGAGATGTAGAATATGTTTTAGTTCTGTCACTGCACAAGAGTTCTAACAAAGTGAAGAGTGCAGAGCACAACCTTTTGTCTTTTTTCTGTTAAATTGCATGAATCAGGTAGAGACAGCAGTGCATTGAGAACTACATTGGCATAGCAAGTGACTCCGGAGGGGTTTTGTTGGAAAGTGGATTACTGGTAAGGGCAGGTAAGTACTACACTTAGCAATAGACTACTAACCTCCACTTAGGTCCAGTTAAGTCTCAATAAATTTAACCCAGCTCAGACCTTGGTAGCTTGGCAATGAGTAAGAAGGCTTAACTTAGGATACAAGTGTGTAAAGCATTTAAAAATCACAACACAATAAAAATCCAAAACCAATTTATAAAAATAGATTATATTTTATCTTTAAAATAACACCAAAATGAATAAGATCGGATAAGGGGAACTGGAGAAATGATTTTTTAAAGAATTCGTGTTTTTTAGCGCATAGAAGTGAATAGCACCAATCTGGTCATCTGGTCACACCTCAAAATTTGAGGCAAACCGCGACGAATCCCTGCTCGGCTACAGCAAGCGGGAGGCCTCATTCAAAAGTTTACCTTCGGACTTAGTTGTTTTCTTGAAGATTTTCTTCAGCACGAAGAAGTCACCAGTCAGGTCTGATCTCCCTAGAGCCCTTCCTCAGACATGTGTCACAGGAGACCTCGGTGAAGATTTCTATGTTCGGACCTAGACGATTTTTTTAGAAGAAAATCCTTCGACGGGGCCAAACCTGAATCTTGATCTAACGTCCCTGGAGCCCTCTACGGATACACTGTGTGGAAGGTCGTACCTCAAACTTGGTCACTTTTTTGAGATTTTCTTCAGCGGGACGAACCTCCAAGTCAGACTGGGTCACGGCTGAAGCAAGCTGGCTAGACCCACCACAGCGGGTCGGTCCCTCTACTGAGCTTTTTCCAAAAAGCTCACCAATCTTCTCCAAACTTCTGGATCTTCTTCCAGAAGGTCTTTAAAGGTCCTTCAGGAGTCCACAGCTTACCCCAGGGTTCCAGAAGCTCTGAGTTGCTCCTTGAGGGTGTGGACTCCAACTCCCAGAATGGACCTGGCTCAAACTGCAAAATGGGTACTGGACAGTAGTCAGCTGGTCAGTTTGTTCAGGATTTGATGCAGAGGACTCCGGTGAGCTATTTGTCACCTGTAACAAACAGGGAGTCCCTCCTTGAGCCAGTTGAAGCCAGGCAAAGCCCTTCTTGTGGTGAAGCCCAAGTGCGCAGCTGGTGCAGTCCTTCTGAGTGCAGTTTCCAGGTGCAGGTCAGGGGTCCAGCAGGACAGTCCTTCTACTTCTGATGTTCTTCCTTGTGGGGATCTGAGGTGTGGGTGCAGCTCTGCCATATTTATTCTTGTTCTTGGGTGGAAAGCAGGGGGCCCTGGTTATCCAATCACAGGCAGGCTCCCCTTCCCCTTTGATGACCACTTCCTGAGAAGTATGGCAAAAATCTATCCCGGGGAGCAACATTCTTCAAAGATCCAACATGGCTTAAAATGATTTTTGGAAGTTAGTTCTGGCTGAGCCTACTGACTTGTGTGGCTAAAAATCCTAAACACACCACTCTCCTGCCCTCTCCTAATCTAATCAAGGGGGCACCTAATTATCTGGGGTTGCAGGATGTGAGGGAGCTCTTGAGCTGCTCCAAATGTCCTTCCCTGCCTTTGAAGACCAGTTTGGCCTCTCTCCCCCCATCCTGCTTCACCATCTGCTGAGGCAGATCACCTCCCCCAGGCACATCTTTTGTGTTCAGCCCAGGCTGCTTCACACCTCATCAAGGCAGCCTGGCCAGGCCGCCAGAGGCTGGCCAATCAGAGAAGGGCACTTCAGAGCTGAAGTTGGCAACTTTGAGGTAGAGTTTTAAAACTCTTTACCGGGACTAGTTATATTAAATCCCAAAATTGCAGGTTGTGGGAATTATCATAACAATTAATTTGATACCAAACTCAAGGTATCTGGCACTTAAGGGGACTTTGTTAATTAAAATAAAGTCTCCCCATTTTAGCCTACAGAGGCCATTCACTACAGTGAGGGAAAACTAATTTGGCTTATTTACCTTACCAGGGCTCAAACAACAATTTTTATAAGGTCCCTGCTTATATTTACATGACATCCAACCCTATGGGCACATAGGGCACACCAAAGAGGTGACATATGTAAACATAAGGTAGTTTAATACGTTGGAAGTACTTTTAATTTCAAAGTCGAATTTGCAGATAACTTTAGTTTAAAAGCAGCCAGCAAGGCAGGCCTGCCTTTACAATGACACTGTCCACCTCAGCAGTGCACCTATAGGTGTACTACCTATACCTTAAACTTACATGCCCTACCATATACTAGGGACTTAGAGGTATGTTGACATAGCCAATTATAATTAGCCTAATTTGCATACTCATTTTACACAGAGCATAGGCCCTGGGACTGGTTAGGAGTATCCAGGGCACCATCAGAGTCAGGAAAAGACCAGCAAAAAGTGAAACTGGGGGCAAAAAGTTAGGGGGTCTCCGCAATCAGCCCTGTTTTTTCACATGTTTGACAACTGGTAACCAACACTGTCACCAGCATTGTTTGTATTTTTTTCATCATAACTTCTTTGTTCTCTTTCTTGCACTGCTTTGTTGGGATATCACTGTGATCCTTTGAAACTTTATTCCTCGCCAAGCAAGCATAAACACTTCTCAAAAGGTTGTACTCTTTTATACACTTGAATTGGCACTTACTTTACTCTGTACAAACTCTATGAGATACAAACCTGACAAAGTTCTAACCCATGATAATGCTACATTAAAGACTGTACTACCAATGTTAATGAATGCTGCACTTACATTTAGATCTTGCGATTTATGGATTGTTACAGCAAAGGCTAGAGACACTGGAAACTGCTTCATCTGAACACATAAGTCTTTAACAAGCAAGAAACGTGCAACAGACCTTGCTTTTTGTTTTATTCACCTTCAAGTTGATAAATGTAATTGCTAAGTATTCAATCTCGCTCCTGTTCGGAAACAAAATGAAATCTATTACTTTACTCAGGGCACCATTAACTAGTTGTTTCTCAACATTTAAATTACGCCACAAAATTACCCTAGAGTTTTTACAAACACATAAACACTTTTCTAATCCCGCAGTTTTGGAAACAGATTTCTCCAATGAATTCAATTTTGATTGTAGGTTTTCAGTTAACAGTACTGTCGCCCACTGGTGCTCCATTTTTCAATTGGTCTTAGTTCCAAAATGTGTTCTTTCTCCAGTTGTAGTAATTGTTCAGTAAAACTGGAGCACTTTTGAAGAGTAGGCATTAAGCACAGGATGGATTTCCCTTCTTCAACATATTTGAACATTAGCTCTGCAACTGACTTCTTTGTAGGAAATAAGTTCTCTACATGTTGAGTTTCCAAGGAACGTCTTCCTTCTTTTCTGATATACTTCAGAACATTTCCATATTCGTTGTCAGAGTACTGGCGCAATATTCCTAAATAGTTCCTTGTATTGAATGTTTACCCAAATGTTTACATTTCCAATACTTCCCGAAGAATTGCATTTTTCTTCATGTAGAAGTGTTTTGAACACAGGCTGTCCTTTCACGGGGGTAAGTTGTAACAGATCTCCGAAAACAATTAGATGCTTTCCTCCAACAGTACCTCATACTCTGTCTTTTGGTGGAGGAATCCATGCTCTATTTTTTCTTTTACTTCCATATATATTTCTTTCTGCTCATGATTAAATGGAATAATGAACTAAATCAAACAGTTTCTTCTCTTGCTTGTTGCATTGTAGTTTCTACTTCGTTCATGGATCTTGACTTAGAGGTCCGGACATTTGGCTGCTTTGTGAACTGTCCTTTGCTGTCTCAGTAGCAATCATTTCCTCTTGCTGAATCTCAACATTTAACATTTTTAGGTAGTCAGGAAAGACTGAACACTCAATGCTGTCTTTTACAGCGTAGAAAGAATCTTTCTAGCACCCATGCTCTCCGAGTAACTCCATTTCAGAACACCTAGGCTCGAACAGTTGCAGAAGTTCTAAGTAGAAAAGCTGCTTTATTTCTCAGGAATTTGACAACCACATTTTCCATGGTTTATTGACTAACTACTTTTTGCATGTCGAATTAAACAACCATCACAACCAAATACGGCATATTTTCCCTCATCTACTTTTTCTTTCACATAGTTTCTGTACCTATAGTGTATCAGAATCTCATAAAGACACACATTTTCTAGGTATGTACTTCTTCATGGATAGCAAGTACCCAACCTATTTAGATAGAGATCAAACTCAGCTAGATACCTAATTTCTGAGAAAGTTTTCAAGACTCTATTTTGCGTGCTGAAAAGGCATAGACTGATCCAGACAATTCCCATAGACTTTGAGTACAAACTAGCTGTACTAAACCAGTCACAGCACTCATAGGAACTTATCACGCCATGTGAAAGCATTTTCAAGCTGAAGCTGCACAGCTTCTTGGGTAGAGGCTTTTTTTGCAGTAATCTCCTCCCACATTTCCTTCAACTCTGTCTTCTTTGATTCTGTAATGTATGAAGTGACATAGCACGCAATGGAGGTGTCTGCAACAAACTGAATATCCAAATTTGCAATCCACAATTTCAGAAGGAAAGGATTATAATCATTAATATATTTTGAGGCCCCTGCTCATCTCAGAGTATAGATATTTTGGGTGATTTTCATGTCAGTATATGTCTGAAATAGATAAAAATGTGTTCACTCTTCCTTTGAAAATGATAGGCCTTGGAAATCCAAAACAACACCTTGTATAAGTTTTTCCTTTACATCTGTTTTTTCAACAACAATACCTGACACATCTATCTGTTTGAAACCGTAGAACTTGCTGTCGCAGGCCTTTATCATCATTGTCTTTTGGGATGGTACATGTAGCATACTGTTCTATAAAAGACAGCACAGAGTCATCATTTGCAGGTATACATTTAGATGCATCTTTTATCTATAACAGCATGTGAATATGAGGAGCACCTCTTGCCTGGTAATCTTTATGCCAAAAGAAATCTGTAACTTCACCAAGAGGAGGGTGTGTTTTATTGCATGTGAAACCCAGCATGGCTTCATGGTTGTGATCAATATACCTATAAATATTAGCAGGATCCAAAGAGCAAAGTTTACCTGCTGTGTTCAAATTAATCTCCTTAATGTTAGAGTTTGCTTCTCTTTAAACCTCAAGTAAATCAACCCATGCATACTCTGCACAATTGCCACAAACTAAGTAGCTGCACCTATGTTTTGCAGCATACATTTTAGTTTTCCATCATGTTGATACCAATATTTGTTGGTACCATATTGACATGCCATCAAATTTATTAAATTGTATTCCAGGTTTTCATCCTTACCTTGTACTTTGACAATAACTGTACTGCGGAGTGATTTTGCAGATTAACTCCTATCTTTAGAATGTGGTTTACAGCATAAAATGGTCCTGACAAGTCACTCTCAAATAAAAGATAGAATATATAGGGAATACACTGGTGAAACCTATGATCCTCTAAATATAGTCTTGTCGACCGGTACTAAGCTGCTTGTATTTGTGCAGGCCAGTCATCGTATTGGTCACCTACTCCAGTGGAAAATAGATGGCAAAAACATTGAGCCTCTAGGCTTTTTTTCCCACACACTCATTAAAGCTCTTTTAGCTTGTTTCAACTAAAACAGATCAAAGGCATCTCCGATAGTTTCTTGGGAATGAAGTGGATGGATACTATTAAGCTCATTTACTTTTTCTGATTTCTGTTTACCCACTTTTTCAATATGTCCACTTGATTGTAATGTTTCATCATCAGTAAAATTTACATCTCTAATATCAGCATTTTTGCAAAAAATATATATTTTTTAAAGTATAATGTGGCTTTTTCAATTTACAGCCACCCACTGACTCTTGGCAGATTTTTTTATTTTTGGAGGGCACACCATTTACTAGAATGATGAGTGGTTCATTAATATCTCTCTGAACACCCACAGTCTCAACCTTTTGTTTAGGTCTTTCTGTAGCTCTGTGGTGGTAGTTTCCCTGTATTCGGTTCCATTGAAACTGTTGCTTGAAATGGATGTATAGTTTGTATGAGAACTGATTCACAAACATTTCCTTGTTGAAGTTCTTCTGGGATCTATACCAATTGTAATCTGTAATGCATTGCTGTAGCTGGCATTTTATTAACCTCTAACGTTTCATAGCAATACTTACATATTACTACCTCTGTTGCTAAATCAAAGCACTTATTTCAGTTTCTTTGCTCAGTTTTAGAAAATACAACCACTTTACAAGGTTGGCTATTGTAGTGGTGCAGTGACAACAAATGCAAACACAGTCTTGTTTATTTGAGGATACTGTGTTAAATGTTGCTTTCTCTTGTGCAAATTATTCAATCTCTTTGTTCTGTTGCTCTACACCTCCAGTCAACACCTCCTCATTTTCCCTACACTTCTCTTCTGGACCAAAGAAACAAAACTAAAACAATATCTTCACATACTTTCTCTGCCACAATACCATGCAATAGAGTTATATTCATCTCTCCTAAATATAAAGCTGGAGATTTCACATAGTAAAGTTTCCTAACTAAATTTCACATTTTTGAGTGATGCACGCCTAACATTAAAAAATGATTAAAAGTGCTTCTAAAGACTTTCTTTAAAAGCAAGACCAGTAAATGCCCTTGTAAATTAGTGTATTTCTTAACTTTGCATGGGTCTAATATTTTGAGCATTACAATTTTTATTTCACACTTCTACTTGGAAATTCTCTTAGGTAAGTTCTCTATTTATCAATTGATTCCTGAGGAACACTGCAAATACTTCCACTATTCCATTTGTACACAGGGACCTGGTTATGCCTTGTACCTCTTCAGCTATCACTTTCTCTACATTCCTAGGAACTGTCTCTTCTTTTTTTACAGGACTACCATCTTTTACTTTATAGCAATGACCAGTTGCGTCATTCTTTCTTTTCTTTTCTTGCAGGGAGCTCTCTTCATTAAACAATTGCTTGGGACTTGATGAGTGTTTCTATTCACCTTTTAAATTTTACAAAAATTACTTTTATTTAGAAACCTTTTTCCTAATGTTCTTTTCCTCATACACAATACTGTTTTGTATAGTGTCTTGATTCTGTTCAATACTGAAATAAGAAATGTCCTCTTCACAGCAAATGCTTTCGTGTATATAGTCTAAATATGTTGCTTTTGCTTAAGAACTGTACTTCTCCTCTTATACTTCTTCATCTTCTTTAGAACATTTTGTATTATTCTAGTTTGAAACTTTTTTACTCTTATCTCCTTAAACTCTGCATGTCTCCAAGTCAAAGTTGCTCTTTCCTTATTACATTTCCTACTTTAAAAGAATGTACTATTTCCTGTTTATCAGTTCATTTCAAACTCCTGTTTTTACTGGACAAGTTCCTTACATTTTGCATTTTTTTACATTGTTTTTCAGAAACTCCTTAGTACTCTTACCAGTTGTTCTTTTTTTCTTGTTCATATTATCCACCTGATCTGTCTTTTTACTGTCTGTTCAAGTTAGATTGTATTGTTTTCTCTGTTTCTTTCTTCTACATATCTTTTCAGGATTTCTGATTCTTCTTTTTTTAAATACAACTAGATATATGAAAATGAAATTAAGAATACATTTAGCTCTACAGAAAACAGTATTAAATTACATACTATAAATAATTAGTGGTATCAGTGTGTTTATTAGCGTGTACATGGGTGTGTCACTGACTGTAATAGTCTAGGTTGGGTGTGTCAGTCTATGTCTTCATTTGCAATTTATTTTGCAAATATCGGTATCACTGTTTGTATGGATGTGTCAAGGTGTAAATCAGTATTTTCGTCCCTCTCTAACTACTAGCATTGATGTGTTACTGCATGACTACATAGCTTGGTGTCTCAGTGTAGTTATTACTCTGTGTTTGCATGTGTTATTGGATGCATTAGTAAGTGGGGAAGTGCAAGTGAGTCTGCACTAGTGTATGTCTGGGTATGTCAGTGTATGCATCAGAGTCTGCCTGGATGTGTTACTGAATGCATTGTTGTGCTCTGGGTGTGTCATGTATCCATTAGTGTGTGCCTCACCGTGACAGTTTATGCATGCTTTTTTGTTTGGGTATTTCAGTGTATGTATTAGTGAGTAGATGTGTCTGTGAGTGTTTATATCAGTGTGTGTGAGAGTGTGTTAGTGTATGTATCAGTGTGTGCCTGCCTGGGTATGTTAAAGTAAGTATGATGAAATGTGACTGGCTATTTTAGAAACTGTATGAGTGTCTAAATGTTTACATAAGTGCTGTATATGTTACCTAATGGCTGTGCTGGTGAGAACAGAGGTATGTAACTGTACGCCCAACTGCCACTGATACTGTTAGATACATAGGGGGTCATTCTGACCCTGGCGGCCGGTGACCGCCAGGGTCACCGACCACAGGAGCACCGCCAACAGGCTGGCGGTGCTCCCGAGGGCATTCTGACCGCGGCGGTTCAGCCGCGGTCAGAAAGGGTAAACCGGCGGTCTCCCGCCGGTTTACCGCTGCCCCATTGAATCCTCTATGGCGGCGGAGCGCGCTCCGCCGCCATGGGGATTCAGACATCCCCTACCGCCATCCTGTTCATGGCGGACACCCCCTACCGCCATCCTGTTCATGGCGGGAAACCCGCCATGAACAGGATGGCGGTAGGGGGTGCCGCGGGGCCCCTGGGGGCCCCTGCTGTGCCCATGCCAATGGCATGGGCACTGCAGGGGCCCCCGTAAGAGGGCCCCGCAAAGTATTTCAGTGTCTGCTTTGCAGACACTGAAATACGCGACGGGTGCAACTGCACCCGTCGCACCCCTGCAACTACGCCGGCTCAATTCTGAGCCGGCGTCCTCGTTGCAGGGGCATTTCTGCTGGGCCGGCGGGCGCTTTTTCGGAGAGCGCCCGCCGGCCCAGCGGAATGTTTAAATGGCCGCCGCGGTCTTTTGACCGCGGTGCGGTCATTTCACGGCGGTACCTTGGCGGACAGCCTCCGCTGTCCGCCAAGGTTAAAATCACCCCCATAATTACTCTCTAGATATATGAACAAATGTGTGCGTGGCTCTTTCATCGTTTGGCTGGGTGTCTGAGTAGCTCTATCCTGTTGTAAATAAGTATATGTGGGTGACTGCATATATAACTGGACATAGTCTGTGTAAGTGCACATGTAATTCAGTGAAACTAAAAAATACCTGTGTAACCTTTTAAGGACAAAGCACCGTGCCCTATACCTACCTATACCCTAGCTGAGTGGTGAATTACGTATTGTAAAACAACAGTTTAAGGCTTGGCAAAGCGGTTTTGAATGCCAAGTCAAGCTGGCAGTAAAACTGCACACACTGGCTCTGCAGTAGTAGGCCCGAGCCATGTTTAAATGACTACTTGTCTGGATGGGCAACAATGTTGTGTCACTACTTGACTACCCACGTGATTCACTGTATCAGTCCCTCTATGCATACGCCACCATATATTGAAGTAAGTATACCGGTACTTGACTGGCTGTTTGAAGTAGCTTTATGGGTCTCTAAATGTGAATGCAAGTGGCTGTATGAGTCGCCTACTAGCTGTGTTAGTGAGTACAGGAGTATGTAACTGTGTGTGCAAATGATTGTGATAGTGCACAATATATAACTGCTATCTTGGTGTCTGAGTAAATGTGTAAGTGCCTCTTTCGCTGTCTGACTGGGTGTTTAAGAGAATGTATAAGTGTCTCTGTTGCTTGTTGACTGGGTATGTGAGAGGATCAATGCTTTTGTAAATAGGTATGTGAGTTGCAGTATTTGTGGGAGACTGGATGTATTACTGGGTGTAGGGGTCTGCAAGTGCATGTGTAATTTACTGAAACTCAAAATGCAATGTTTTACCTTTAAAGCACAAAGCACCCTGTTCTATGGTCTACCTACAGCCTAGATGAGGGAGGAGTAATGTGTAGGGAAGGGAGAGTTTAAGGCTTGGCAAGCAGGGTTTCTAAAGCCAAGTCCAGCTGCAGTACAACTCTATACACAGGCTATACAGTAGTGGGCCAGAGCCATGTTTAGAGGACTATTTGTCTGGATGGGTGACTAGGTTGTGTCAGTAATTCACTACATATCTGAGTGAGTGTATCTGACTCTAAGGGTGTGCCACCAGATGTTTAAATGAGTATGCCAGTATATTGCTGGCTCTTCTAGCAACTCTATGGGCCTCTAAATGTGTATGTAAGTGAATATGTGAATGCTTACTGGATCTGTTGGTGAGTGCAGCGGTATGAAACTATGTGCGCAACTGGCTCTGATAGTGCAGGATACATAACTGTGTTTCTGTGTGTTAGTGTGTACGTTAGTGTGTCTCTGACTTTGTTAGTATATGCATAAGTGTAAGCATGGGTGTATCAGTGAATAAATCAGTTTTTATATGTATGCATCAGTGTGTGCCGTTAATTTCTTTTTTCTGATCATTCTACTTTTCCTTATTTTCATTACATACCTTCTATTTATGTACCATTTTACTTTGTCTCAACATGCTATTCTGTTTTATCCACCTTATATACACTCATGCCTTTTGTAACACATTTTAAAATAACTTACATTTTAATTCACATCACTGTTAAGTGTGTTTGTTGGTCTGTATGTTTGTCTCTCAGTATTAGTTAGAATTTCTTCTCAATGAAAATGCACAAAAAACTGGCAGAAGAAAGGTACACCACTCTCATATATGGCAACCATTAATGGCAACCTTTTCAACTTTGCTTTTAAGGTTACTCAATCAGAAAAACAATCACAATCTCCCGTTTATATTTAACTTATGGTATACCACTTCTGACTGGTTACTGTAGTTAAACCTTTTTACCACAAAAGATAGCCCAATTTGATAGGGCTTTTGGCCGGATCTGCCGATCCACTGTGGCACCCAATTCTGCACCCCTGTAACTTTGCAGCGGATCAACACAGGAGTAAAAAGTAATTTTCTTTATCTGTTCTCAAACAATGTCAGTTACGCTTCATTATGTACAAATGTGTAAACTTGCATCCAAACACTGCTTACTCAGCATTTATTGTACTAGCACTGTAAATTCACATTTACTGTCTAGTCTTTTTAGCTCCCTCACTTCTATGGTCCTGTAAATCTGTACCAATGGTAACCAATTTTGAAACATTCTCTGCTACCAAAAGGTCACAAGTTTCTAACAGTTTCTGAGAACAGTATGCTTACTTATAAATGAAATGTAACAGGTGTGGTTGAATACTTGAAAACATAAACATATCCCAAACACCAATACATTTTCTTATTTCTCCAAAGCCAAACTATCATCTGCTTACTTGTTTCACAATATCACTACCTAGTTTTAAGCACCAACCTATTTAAAACAACCAATCAAATGTCTTCTTTCCAATTCTAACTAGTAACCCCCATTTTAACTGCATTTCATTTCAAAACTGCATCATTCAGCTGTAGCCTGAATGTCTTGTGTGGTACTCCAGCTTCCCTCCAAAATGCTCAGAGTGTGGATTGCGGTTCATACTTTTGTGTTGTGGGCCAGAAAAAGTGCTAGGAAGAGTTGCATTGACAGGGACCTGGAATTATCTAATGTGGATATTACTTGGGTTGGCCGGATAGGGTTAAAGTAGCATCATTTGTTCCCTTTGATTGAAAGTATTAAGGATTTCCAACATTGAGACCTCATTATAGTGCACTGCGGTGACAATGACATGGGCACAGTTACTGGGGTAGGATTGGAAATCCTAATGAAAGATTCCTTTGGAAAATTAATGGCACTCTTCCTACACACCCTTTGTTTTTTCTAACATTTGCTAAAGGTAGAAGTGGAAGTGGTCAAGTGAATTCTGTTCACAAATAGACAAATCCAGGAAACATGTTAATAAAACTGTTTCCGCATCCCTTAGACCGTAACATAGGCTCTATGTACCACAGTAATTTAGTGTTTGATATGGATGGTATATATAGAAATTATAGAGTTCATTGATCAGACAAAGGCACCAGAGTGGCCCTCCAGAACCTGAAAAACTGTATTCTGTTTCATGTGTAGTTATCACATATATATCAAAAACACAAAGGCTCTTATCAGAGCCAGTCCTTTTACCAAATACATTTTTTTTCAATTCCTATTTTTTTAAAATCTCATTCAGATCTGTGGAAGCACCTGTGGATTTGCTCCAGTGGCCGCGCTGAGCTCCACGGGTGGATCCGCAGATCACAGAAACCATAAAAAAAGGTTTTACTAATTTCCTACCAAAGATTCAATATTTTGCACATCTAAATCAACCCGATGGGGTCAGGGAACCTCTACCCTGACCCCCTCATAGGCATTGCACAAACATTTCAGCCCGGGAAAGGCTTTCCAATATAATAAAATAGTGGCCACAACTTTCCCTGTCAGGTTGTGGCCAGTCAAGACTGTGGTCCTCATTACGACCCTGGTGGTCAGTGCTAAAGTGGCAGTAATACTGCCAACAGTCTGGCGGAACTACCGCCAAATTATGACCATGGCGGAAAGATCTCCGATAGACAGCCAATGTACCACAGCGACCGACAGGGCGGAAACAACAGCCACCACGGCGGTAGTCACCAACAGCCAGGCGGAAGTCAATGTTCAGCCCACCATATTAAGACACAGTAAATTGCCACCTTTTCCAGGGTAGTATCAACGACCTCAAAAGCCTGGCGGAAACTGAGCTCAGAAGTAAAAGTACTCACCATTGGAGACACAAGGAAGAACCACGCAGCCATGGAACCAGAACTGCATGTTTTTCCGATGATGTTCGCCGGTCAAGACGATGATGGTGAGTACAGCCACCTAGCACACAAGGGAGGGGGGAGGAAAAAGAGAGTGACACACACACATGCACAACACACACCCCACACACACACACCTTACACACAACCATATGCAGTACAAAAAACAATCTGACTCCGTAACTCTGCTGAATAATGCAAGGACAAAATGATTTTGCCAAAGTGTTTGTAATAAGATCCACACGGTAGAAATAATAAGTTAGGCAAGATAATAGATATATGCATATTTACAGAAAAAGGGACACAGCCCAGTCCTCAATTTGAATGGGCCACAAGGCCAAAGGCCAAAGTCCTCGGCCACACTTGTCACCTGCTTCAACACGGAGAGAACACTGCAGGGGCATCAGTTGGTAAATAGCCAGGCACCTCAGGGGACGGGGACTGGGGGCACCTCAGCTGGGAGATGTAACAAGACCACTGGTTCTGGAGGGGGCAACATGCCCTGTGCTTGATCGTTGGGAATGATAGGCCAGAGTCTCTCATGTGAGTGTCTTACCCACTGGTTCTGGATGGGGCAACATGCCCTGTGCTTGATCCTGGGGATTGATGGCCCACAGTCTCTCATGTGGGTGTCTTACCCACTAGTTCTGGAGGGGGGCAGGCCTCACAGCAGCCCATGGAGGCAGGATTACATACCGTCCGCCGCCGGTGACAGCTGCACAGTGGTGGTGGTGCTGGTGGGGGAGGCTCCTGCCCATCCCCTGCACCCTCGGACTGATGCACAGTGGTGGTGCTGTTGGTGGGGGGGGAGGCTCCTGCCCATCCCCTGCATCCTCAGATGGATGCACAACCATGGTTGGTGGTGGGGGCTCCATCACAGTTCCTGGTGCAGGCTCCTTGCGTTTCCTGCCTGCTGGTGCAGGCTCCTTGGTCTTCCTGCCTGCAGGACGGGGGAGAGGTAGGGAAGAGGTCAATGGCGGATACGAACAGTTTATTAAGGACATTGGGATGCGGAAGAGGGAGAAGGAATGGGAGTGGAGGATGAGGGAGTGGTTGTTGGAAGTGTCTGTTTGCTCGATTTGGGTCCAGGTGCATGGGCTGTATGCTGTTGTGAGGTGGATGGCTGTTGGGTGTCTGAGTGCTTGCATATGTGTACTCTAGGAGGGGGGACAGACACAGTGAGAGAGGACACAGGGGACGTGTGCATGGCTGTTGTGGAGGTGCCTGCCAGTGAGGTGTGTGTTCTGCTTGGTGTAGTGATGATGTTGGTAGTGGATGATGATGTAGTGCATGCAGGTGCAGACATGGCTCGGAGGGAGGTGGTGGAGGGTGACGAGGGGCAGACAGTGGAAACAGTGGATGTTGTTGTGTCTGCAACTAGATGGTGTTTGTGTGAATGCCTGTGGGATGAAGTGTGATGCTTTTGTTTGCCTGTGACACTTTTGGGTGTTTTCTTTGGTGCATGCTCGTCTGTATGTGTGCCTGTGATAGGTTGGAGTTGACGGGAATGGGACTGGGACTGGGCAGTTTAAGTTGGAGGGGGGACGGTAGGAACAGGGACAATGGCTGCCCTCAGTGAGGAGGTCAGAGCCTGAATCGATCTCTTTTGGGCCACCAATCCAGTGTGAATGCCCTCCAGGAATGCATTTGATTGTTCCATCTAGGCTGCCAGACCCTGGATGGCATTCACAATGGTTGACTGCCCTACGGAGATGGATCTCAGGAGGTCAATATTCTCCTCAGTCAGGGCAGAAGGTCTAACTGGGGCAGGGCATGAGGTGCCTGGGGTGAGGGAGATGCCCACCCTCCTGGGTGAACGGGCACAGGCAACTCGATGAGGGGCTGCTGGGAGGGCGGTGCTCGTACGGGGTGGCAGCTGTACCTGTAGCTGGGGTGGTCACAGAAGTGTCTGCCACCACCAGGGAGCTTCCATCGGAGGAGGTATCTGTGTCTGAACTGTCCCCTTCAGTCTCCGGAGTGGTGCTCCCCTCGCCCTCTGTCTGACTGGTGACCTCACCGTTGGTGGACTCTGCCTCCTGGGTCCTGTGGGATGCAGCTCCCTCCGTCGCCGGTGCCCCCATTCCTCCACTAGATGATGCTAATGCACATAAGGACAGGATGACAAAACAAAAAAGGAGGGGAAGAGACAAAGGATACACTGGGTCAATGGCTGCACCAACACCACCATTGACGTACACAGCACCCTCACACACAGGGAAGAGGCCTACGCAATATGCATTGCACTACCAGAGAAATAGTTAGCCACCAAGGCATGAGGAGGGACACACACTGCCAAATGCAGCACGCCTGGGACCCACGCAGCCCTGACCAGTAGTGGATGCCTACGAGCTAGGTAGCAAGATATTTCCTTCTGAACCCTAGCCACCAGGGGACCTACGCTGCAATGTCAGGTCTGGCCTAGGGGAATCCACTGACACACATCCACCACCCGGATACCATCCTACCATGCGTAAGTTGTAATGATGGGCACTGTACTCACCCACTTGTGGCTGCTGTGATGCCCTCAAGCGCCCATCCAGCTCTGGATAGGCCACTGCCAGTATGCGGCCTTCAGGGGGTTCAGGGTTCGATGGGCACCCCTTCATCGTTGGGAGGCCATCCCCAGCTGGACCTCCACTGTCTTCCGTGCCCAGCCTCTCAGGTCCTCCCACCATTTGCGACAGTGGGTGCTCCGCCTACCATAGAACCCCAGGGTCTGCACGTCCTTGGTGATGGCACGCCATATACCCTTCTTTTGATGGGCACTGACCTGCAGAGGCAATACACACAGGAAAATAGAACTGGACAAACAGTTCTGCCTGTTACACATGTGACCCACCATATCCCTTTCCATCATCATTGCCAGACACATGGCCCACCACACAACCTGTACGCTGCCAAGAGTACATCCACCTACCCCCCTTACACAAGACCTTCACACACACAACTCAATGCATTCATGCCACATGCATTTTGCTCAAAGTGTACTCACCTGTTGGTCTGGAGGCCAATACAGCAGTCTGTACTGGGGTAGGGCCCCATCCACCAGTCTCTCCAACTCCTCCGAAGTGAAGGCTGGGGCCCTTTCCCCAGGCACACATGCCATGGTAGGTTCCAGACACAGGTCACAGCAGCACATTCAGTGCAGGTCCTCTGCATTGTAAGGTCAGGGAACGAGTGAGCAATCAGATAGAAAATGGCGTTCACGTCCATGGTGGTGCATACAGTCACTGCCGGCGTGGATCACCATTGACCACTGTAACCTATAGGGCCCAATGTTAGCCAAAGAGGAGTTGCACTGTGGTTCCCGACCGCCTCCTGCAACGGCGCACAATGTCAGCGGAATTACCTCACTTCCACCTGTCCCTCCACGGGGCAGGTGGATGCCATTTCAGGGGAGGGCAGGCCCTGGAATAATGCTACATCACAGGAGATATTAGCGCATACTGGACAAATCACAATGACCCATTACATGTTTACAGGATACAACCTACAGTTGTAGCTCCATTGTTCAGTTTGTGACCGGATCCTCACTCTTTTGTCCCTTAGATTCCTACTGCTGAGGATGAATAGGAGATGGAGACATACCCCTATCTACAGACCCCTGGTGGACTTGGCAACACTGGCGGACAGGCACATTCTCCTCACCTATAGACTTGACAGGGCCACAATCTCAGCTCTGCGCCCAATTGGAGCCTGACCTGATATCTGCTATCCGTCAGCCCACTGGGATCCCCCATCTTGTGCAAGTGCTATCTGTACCCCATTTCCTGGCAACTGGTTCTTTCCAAGGGACAGTGGGCATGGTAGCAGGAATGTCACAGCCAATGTTCTCAATAGTGCTGACAAGAATGTTGTCTGCCCTGATAAAATACTTGTGCAGCTACATTATTTTCCCCCAGTTGAAGATTTGACTACAGTGAAGGCCGAGTTTTATGCAATGGGACATATCCCCAACATAATTGGGGCGATTGATGGAACACATATTGCATTTGTCCCACCCTGGAAGAATGAACAGGTGTTCAGGAATCCTAACAGTTTCTACTCCATTAATGTTCAGATGTTGTTCCTGGCGGACCAGTACATCTCCCATGTCAAAGCTAAGTACACAGGGTCGATGCATGTTGCCTTTGTCCTAAGGAATAGCAGCATCCCCAATGTGATGGGCCAACTACAGAGCCACAGGGTGTGGCTAATAGGTGAGCTATATGTTGGTGTATGGGTATGGTGTGGGCCATATAGGATAGTGTGTGGCTAAATATTGTCCTGGCTGGAGATGATCGTGTGGCAGTACTAGACCCTGTGGACAGTGAGCATGAGGAGGCAAAGAATGAGGACAACAGAACATATGTGAGCCGACAACACTTCCAATGACACACAGGTAGGACAGTGTTACTTCACATTTCAATGAATTTTGTTTTAATTTGTGTGGCAATGGAATGCTGATATTTTCAACTTCTATGCCCCATAACTGTTCCCTCTGGCAATCCATTTTGCAGATTTTGGTGACCTGACATATTCTCCTGGTGTGATCACTACAGCCAGCTACAGGTCATTAATCTATGCTCATTCTCTGCACAGTTGATTTGCAATGTTTGTACCTGTTACAATGAATTCATATTTGATATACATGATATAATCCAAAATTGTTTTTTTTCCAAAGGGTGTTTATTGAAGTGCTTAGATAAGGAGAGGCAAGTGCAATGGGATGGGGTGATGATGGAGGAAAGTCTATTTGTAGCACAGGTGCATTGTCCAGGGGGACATAGGAAGGGGAGCAATGGCAGTTCGAGTTGGACAGGGTGGCAGAGTAGGACACAAAGGTGACAATCAGGAGAGTCTCATTTCCTGGCGGGGGTCTAGGCAAGTGTCTCTGGCTTCTGTCTGGATTGCAGGAAACATTTGCGGGGTGGTTCACCTTCTGCAGGGGGGGTGCTGGTGGCCTGTGAGTCCTGTGACGGGGCCTCCTGGCCACTAGCGGCAGCAGAGGTGGAAGGCTGTTCAGATGTCTGGCTAGTGGCAGGGGCCTGCTGTTGTGAGACTGCCTGCCTCGTAATGTTGGCCATGTCTGCCAGCACCTCTGCAATGGAGATCAGGGACTGCAAGTCCTCCCTGATCCCCTGGTACTGTCCACCTGTTCTCCTGCACATTGTCCAGGATCTGGCCCATCGTGTCCTGGGGATGTTAATAGGCTCCCAGGATCTCTGCGAGTGTGTCCTGGAGAGTCGGTTCCCTGGTCCTGTCCTCCCCCTGGCGCCCAGCAGTCCTCCCAGTGTCCCTGTTGGCCTGTGCCATTTGTTCCCTGAACCGTGTGTCCACTGCCACTGACCCCAGGTCCCAGATTGTTTTGTGGGCGAGGTGTGCCCTGGGGTCCCTGTAGAGGTGGACACACTGCTGATTGACGTGTCCTGGGGACAGAGGTATGGGTACGCTGGGTGGGTGCTGTGGTGGTGTTTCCTGATGGGGGAGGCTTTGTGGTGGTGTGTGACTGGGCCTGGGTAACCGGCTGTCCAGTGGTCCCTGATGGGCCAGGTAGGTCATCCAGATCCTGAAGACCAGAGTTGCTGTCATCACTGTCAGCCTCTTCAGTTCAGGTATTGGATAGTGCAGGCACCTCCTCTCCGCTGACATTGGCTGGGGTACATGTGGGGATGTAAATGATATGTTATGGTTTCTGTGTCTGACATATTGTACATCTGTGGCTTCCCCTCTTTGGGTGGATTTGCCCTGGTAGCTTTCATTTGTGTATGCTGGTGTATGGTGGGATAGTTAATTCTCTATAGTGTGAATGCTTTAGTGATGAGTGCCCATGCAGGGCTGTGAGTGGTGTCCATGCGTTGGTACAGCATGCAGGGCTTGGCATTGGGATGAATGAGATGTGATGGGGGGGTGTGGGAAGTGGTGGAGTGATGGGAGTGAAGGTGAGGGTATGTGATGGCATGCAGGTAGGGGCTGATAGTAGTAGAGAATTTACTTACCAGAGTCCAGTCCTCCTCTGACTCCGGACAGGCCCTCAGGATGCAGTATTGCCAAGACTTGCTCCTCCCATGCTGTGAGTTGTGGGGGAGGAGGTTGGGGTCCACCGCCAGTCCTCTGTACATCGAGCTGGTGTCTTGCTGCAAGGGAACGTACCTTCCCCCATAGGTCGTTCCACCTCTTCCTGATGTCATCCCTAGTTCTAGGGTGTTGTCCCACGGCATTGATCCTGTCCACGATTCTCCGCTATACCTCCATCTTTCTAGCTATAGATATCTGCTGCACCTGTGCTCCAAATAGCTGTGGCTCTACCCTGACAATTTTCTCCACCATGACCCTTAGCTCATCCTCTGTGAAACGGAGGTGTTTTTGTGGTGCCATAGGTTTTCTGTGAGGTGTGTTGGTGAGGGTGTGTTGGTTACTGTGTTGGGGTGTGTGATGTGGAGTGTGTGAGTGGTGTATAGGTGTGTGTGGTGTGTGGCTCTAGTTGTGTCAGTGGTCTTGGTTTCTCTCTTCTGGCAATGGTTTGTATTCGTAAAGGGTTCTGAGTGATGTGGGTGTGTGTTTTATAGTGGTGTGGGTGTGGTGTGTGTATGGGTGTCAGGTGTGTGTTGTTTGAATTGTCCAATGTAGTATTGTTTTGTATGTGGGTGTCCATTGTGAGTGCGGCGGTATGTACTGCCAATGGTTTACCGCTGTTAAATGTCCACTGTGCTGATTCTTGGGTCTTAATGTGGTGGGCGTAGTTCTGTTGGCGTAACGGTGTGTGTTTTGTGACCTTCACTTTATCACTGACCTTTGGTGTGGTGGATTTGTGTATGTGGCTGAATACTGACGGATTGGTGTGTGTGTGTGACATAATATGGTAAATGGATATCCGCGGATGCGGCGGCAGCAGGTTGGAGGCCGTCAGGGTGGTGGTAAGTGGGATTTACCGCTAATGTCATAATGAGGGCCAGTGTGAGTGTCTGTCTAGGTGTGACAGTGGGTGTGGGAGTGTCTGGGTGTGAGAGTGGATGTGAGAGTGTCTATCTGTTTGTAAGAGTGGGTTGGTGAATGTCTGTCTGGGTGTGAAAGTGTGTTTCTGGGTGTGAGAGTATCTGTCTGGGTGTGAGAGTGGTTGTG
This sequence comes from Pleurodeles waltl, assembly GCF_031143425.1. NCBI lineage: Eukaryota > Metazoa > Chordata > Amphibia > Caudata > Salamandridae > Pleurodeles > Pleurodeles waltl. Next base: position 494,980,893 of record NC_090448.1, read on the forward strand.
AGATTGTGTGTCTTGGGGTGAGAATGTGTGTCTGAGTGTAAGAGTGTCTGTCTCGGTGTGAGAGTGGGTGTGAGATTGTATGCCCATGTATGATAGTGTGTGTGAGGGTGTCTGTCTGGGTGTGAGAGTGTGTATCTGGGTCTGAGAGTATCTGACTGGGTGTGAGAGTGGGTATAAGAGTGTGAGCCTGTGGGTGTGAGAGTGTCTGTCTGGGTGCAAGAGTGAATGTGACAGTGTTTGTCTGGGTGTGAGAGCAGGTTTGAGAGTGTCTCTGTATTTGAGAGTGGGTGTGGGAGTGTGCCTGGGTGGAGAGTGTATGTCTGGGTGTGAGAGTGTGTGTCAGGGTGTTTGTGAGAGCGTGTGTGTCTGGGTGTGAGGGTGGGTGTGAGAGAGTCTGTCTGGGTGTGAGAGTCGGTGGAGGAGTGTGTGTCTGGGTGTGAGAGTGGGTGTGAGAGTGTCTGTCTGGGTGTGAGAGTGGGTTTGAGAGTGTCTGGGTGTGAGAGTGGATGTGAGAGTGTCTGTCTGGGTGTGAGAGTGGGTGTGAGAGTGTACATCTGGTTGTGAGGGTGGGTCTGAGATTGTCTGTGTGTGAGAGTGGGTGTGAGTCTGAGCCTGAGTGTGAGAGTGGTGTAACAGTGTGTGTCTGTGTGTGAGAGTTGGCTTGAGAATGTCTGGTTGTGAGAGTGGGTGTGAGAGTGCGTCTGGGTGTGAGTGTGTCTGGGTGTGAGAGTGGGTTTGAGAATGTTTGCCTGGATGTGAGAGTGGATGTGAGAGTGGGTGTCTGGGTGTGAGAGAGGATGTAAGAGTGTCTGTCTGGGTGTGAGAGTGTGCATCTGGGTGTGAAAGTGGGTCTAAGAGTATGTGTCTGTGTGTTAGACTGGGTGTGAGAGTGTTTGGGTGTGAGAGTGGGTGAGAGGGTGTCTGGGTGTGGAAAGTGGGAGTGAGAGTGTCTGTCTGGTTGCGACAGTGGATGATAGAGTGTGTCTGAGTTTGAGAGTGGATGTGAAAGTGTCTGTCTGGATGTGAGAGTGGGGGTGAGAGTGAGTGCCAGGGTGTGAGAGTGGGTGTGACGCTATCTATGTGGGTGTGAGAGTGTCTGGGTGTGGGACTGGGTGTGACAGTGTCTGTCTGGGTGTGAGAGTGGGCGTGAGGGTGTCTGCTCGGTGTGAGAGTCTGTACAAGAATGTCTGTATGGGTGTCTCAGTGGGTGTGTGAGTATATACATTTTTTCATGTTTTCCAAAATCCACAGATTCACCTGTGGATTTACACTGGGGCCCGCTTTAAGCCCCATTGATGGATCTACGGATCTTGGAAAGTGTAAAAACTGTTTTTCTGCATATTTCCTGAAAAGTTACTTTATCTTTCCCAGCCATATGAGAAAGAAGGTCTGACATTCTCAGTAAAACATGTACTTCCAACAGGAACAGACTGTCAGTTGATTTCCTTATGTTCTACTGCAGCCTCCCAGAGTTTTCTAAAGAACAACTAGTAACACTAACAATCTTACTTGTGTCATGAGGGTGATATACCTGGAGCCATCCTGATTGAATCAAACTGGTAAAGTTTAAAACATTTAGGCCCTCATTCTGACCCTGGCGGTCGGTGATAAAGCGGCGGCCAAGCCGCCAACAGGCCGGCGGTCTAAAATATGCAATTCTGACCCTGGCGGGAACCGCCAACACAGCCCGCCAACTTAACACTCCGACCGCCACAGCGGTACAAACAAACAGCGCGGCGGTTCCCGCCAACAGCCCGGCGGCAGACAAAGTACCGCCCACCCTATTACGACCCACCAATCTGCCACCTTTTCCGGGGCGGGGGCACCGCCGATAAGAACACGGCGGAAACAGACTACGAACGGGAAAACGCTCACCTCTACGCACTCCACGCGAGATTCCGGCAGTATGGAGCCAGAGTTGCAGGTCATCCCCGCACTCCTATTCCTGCTCATATATCAGGAGCACGCCCGGCGGCGCGGAAGACATCGGTGAGTACGGCACCTACGACACAGGGGAGGGAAAAGATTACCGGCACACACCCACCCACCCACACCCACTACAACACACACATCAATGCATTCCCACAGATCACTGTCACAACCCACAAACCACCCCCCTCCGAAATAATGCAAAGACCAAAAGAAGAGATCATAAACGGGCAGATATATTGAAATATGTACACCAGTAATCCCAATAAATAAATAAACTATGTACAAAATATATACAGCTACTAAATGTAGTCCAACCACTGTCCGTGGATCACAGGGGTCCTGTGCAAAGGGGCAAGGCCCAGTCCCACGACAAGAACTCCACGGAGAGAACACTGCAGGGGCATCAGAAAGAAAATAGGACAGGCACCTCAGGGGGAAGGGAAGGGGGGCACCTCAGCCACTTGAGTACACGACGCCAGATCCACGAGGGGACTCCATGACCACTGGGCCATCCTGGGGAGAGCAAAGCCACAGTCCAAACAGTCCATACAGTGGGTGGCCTGCCCACTGGGCCATCCTGGGGAGAGCAAAGCCACAGTCCATACAGTCCATACAGTGGGTGGCCTGCCCACTGGGCCATCCTGGGGAGAGCAAAGCCACAGTCCATACAGTCCATACAGTGGGTGGCCTGCCCACTGGGCCATCCTGGGGAGAGCAAAGCCACAGTCCATACAGTCCATACAGTGGGTGGCCTGCCCACTGGGCCATCCTGGGGAGAGCAAAGCCACAGTCCATACAGTCCATACAGTGGGTGGCCTGCCCACTGGGCCATCCTGGGGAGTGCAAAGCTACAGTCCAAACAGTCCATACAGTGGGTGGCCTGCCCACTGGGCCATCCTGGGGAGAGCAAAGCCACAGTCCATACAGTCCATACAGTGGGTGGCCTGCCCACTGGGCCATCCTGGGGAGAGCAAAGCCACAGTCCAAACAGTCCATAACAGACCCCACTGCCACTGGAGGAGGCAAGTTGGCCAGAGGACATCCTGCAGCCCTGCCCGAGATAGATCCTGCCCTGCCACGTCTGCCAAAGGGCCAGCGGTTCTTGCCCTGAAGGGCCCAGTTCAGCGGTTCTTGAGACGGCGGGGCCCAGTTCAGCGGTTCTTGCCCTGAAGGGCCCAGTTCAGCGGTTCTTGAGACGGCGGGGCCCAGCGGAGCGGTGCTTGAGACGGCGGGGCCCAGTTCAGCGGTCCTTGCCTTGAAGGGCCCAGTTCAGCGGTTCTTGCCCTGAAGGGCCCAGTTCAGCGGTTCTTGAGACGGCGGGGCCCAGTTCAGCGGTTCTTGCCCTGAAGGGCCCAGTTCAGCGGTTCTTGAGACGGCGGGGCCCAGTTCAGCGGTTCTTGAGACGGCGGCCGGTCTATGGCCAACTGCTAATTGCCTGGTGGTGCCCTCCTGGGCAGCGGGGATGGTGCTCCTTCACTGCCCACCTGGGCTGTGGGTGGTGGGGCCCTCCTGGCCAGCTGGGCTGGGTCCTCCCTGGGCAGCGGCTATGGGGGTGGTGGGCTCTCCCGGGGCAGCTGTGCCGGTTCCTCCCGGGGCAGCGGCTATGGGGGTTGTGGGCTCCTCCTGGGCAGCAGGCCTGCTGCCTGACCTCTCCGACTTGCTGCCCTTGCCCTCCTTAGTCGTGGGCCTGTGGCCCTTTCCTCCCTTTGGAGCTGTGGCTGGTGACTGTCTCTGGGTGGTGTCCGGGGGGGATGTAGAAGGCGGGCTCCTGCGGCGACCCTTCCGCCTTCTGCTCCTCTTCCCAGGGGGTGGGCTGGCTGTCCCCTTGCTGCTGGGCGAAGACCCAGACATGCGGGCTGGCGGGCTCCAATACCCCTGCACCCTTGTCAAGGGGGCTGCAGGGCTGGTGGTGGCTGAGGTGCTCTTCTTACCCCGACGAGAAGGAGGGGGGGCTCAGGGTCAGGAAAGAAGTTAGTAGTGGCGAGGAAGAGCTTCTTGGGACAATGGAGAGTGGTAGGTACAGTGGGAATGGGAGTGGAGGGAGAGGATGTGGTTGTAGGTGAGTCACGTTTGCTGTCTTTGGGTGCAGGTGCAAGAGGGATAGGCTGTCGTAAGGTGGATGGCTGTTGGGTGGGTGGGTGGCTGCGTTTGTGTGGTGTGGAAGAGGGGGTGACAGACACAGTGGGAGAGGACACAGGGGACGTGTAAATGGCAGTGGGGGTGGTGACTGCACGTGTGCGGACTGGAGTGGAGGGTGTGCTGGTGATAGAAACATTGGCTGATGGTGAGGTGAATGGAGGTGTGAGTGTAGACGTCACAGGGAGGGAGGAGGGAGACGAGGAGGTGGGGGTCACAGAGGTGGTAGTGACTGTTGGCATGTCTGCATCGGAATGTTGCGTGTGTGAATGTCTGCGTGATCTGTGGTGCTTATGTTTGGATGAGCTTCTCTTGGGTGTTGAGGTGTGTGCAGGCTGGTCTGATGGTGTGGGTGGGACAGGCAGAGGAACAGGAGACTGGGAGGAGGGAGTTAGTAGAGGCAGGCAGGAGACAGGGACAATGGCTGCCGTCAGTGCTGAGGCCAGAGCCTGGAACGATCGCTGATGGGCAGCCTGACCCGAATGAATGCCCTCCAGGTACGCATTGCTGCGATGAACCTCCCTCTCCACCCCCTGGATGGCATTCAAAAGGGTAGTCTGCCCAACAATGAGCGTTCGGAGGAGGTCAATGACCTCCTCACTGAGGGCAGCGGGGGTAACAGGGGCAGGGCCTGAGGTGCCTGGGGCGAAGGAGATGCCCGGCTTCCTGGCAGAGCGGGCACGGTGCGAACGCTGAGGGGCTGCTGGGAGGGCGGAGATGGTGCGCTGGGTGGCGGCTGTACCTGTAATGGCGGGGGGCACGGATGGTGCCACCCCCGCAAGGGAGCCCCCTTCCGAGGACGTGTCCGTGTCGCTGCAGGGTCCAGTCGTCCCCGTCGTGGAGCTCCCCTCGCCCTCCGTCTCACTGGTCCAGTCTGACTCTGTGGCATGGCCCTCCAGGGCCATGTGAGATGCAGCTCCCTCCTGCCCCGATGCCACTTCTCCTCCGCCTGATGATGCTGATGCACACAAGCACAGAAAGACAAACAAAAAGGGGGGGGGAGAGAGAAATAAAGGGATATTGAGTACATGGATCTCCGGTACAGTTAGCGGACATGACAGACACAGATGCCCACTGCACTAAGTTGCGCACTTGGGGTACGCTACGCATTCCGTGGAACATGCCCTACACGCCTAGAGTTGACAACTGCACCCATGGATGACACGGCCCAGGGATGGCTGTACTGACAAACTACTGAGGGTGGTGGCTGGGGACACAGGGGCTTACGGGGGTGCCCAGCCTACAGATATCGCCCTGGCCTAGGGGGACCCCCAGCCCTCCTCCCCCACCCAGACACCTCCACTGCGCGACAACAGAGTAGATAATGCTTGTACTCACCCCCTTGTGTCTGCTGTGCTGCCCTCACGTGCCCATCCAATTCAGGGTAGGCCACCGCCAGGATCCGGAACATCAGGGGGCTCAGTTGACGGCAGGCACCCCGCCTACGTTGGGAGGCCATCCCCAGCAGAGACTCGGCGGTCTTCTTAGTCCCGCGGCGGATGTCCTCCCACCTCTTGCGGCAGTGGGTGCCCCGTCGATGGTGGACCCCCAGGGCCCGGACTTCCTTGGCGATGGCACGCCAAATCCCGATCTTCTCATGGGCGCGGACCTATGTGACACGTACAGGGAGGGAGAAATACCACGTTCAAGTTTCTCAGCATTTTCCTTTCCAGTGGCCCAACGCCCCCATCCCCGCCAGGCCCCCCGCCAGGCCCCCCGCCATGCCCAACATGCCCCCCATCCCCGCCAGGCCCCCCGCCATGCCCCCCGCCATGCCCAACATGCCCCCCATCCCCGCCAGGCCCCCGCCAGGCCCCCCCGCCATGCCCAACATGCCCCCCATCCCCGCCAGGCCCCCCACCAGGCCCCCCGCCAGCCCCAACATGCCCCCCATCCCCGCCAGGCCCCCCGCCAGGCCCCCCGCCATGCCCAACATGCCCCCCATCCCCGCCAGGCCCCCCGCCATGCCCCCCGCCATGCCCAACATGCCCCCCATCCCCGCCAGGCCCCCCCGCCATGCCCAACATGCCCCCCATCCCCGCCAGGCCCCCCGCCATGCCCAACATGCCCCCCATCCCCGCCAGGCCCCCCGCCAGGCCCCCCGCCAGCCCCAACATGCCCCCCATCCCCGCCAGGCCCCCAAGCCAGCCAGTGGCCCCAAATCCATATTGAATTAAACTCACTTGTTGGTCTGGAGGACCGTAGAGTAGCGCATACTGGGGGAGGACCCCATCCACAAGTTTCTCCAACTCCTCTCCAGTGAAGGCAGGGGCCCTTTCCCCAGTCGCAGCAGCCATTGTCCCTTCCAGACCGAGGTCACAGCAACACTTGCAGTATAGGTCCTCTCCTGTGAAAGTTCAAGTCGCAAGTGGATAAGTAGATAGAAAATGGCGGTCACGTCCGCGGCGGTGCGTACCGCGGCGGTGCGTCCCGCCACCGCCGGCGCCCTTCGCCATTGGCTCCTGAAACCCATAGGCTTCAATGTTAACCAATGCGGCTTCGCGCCGCGGTCTTCGCCCGCCGCCCGCCGCGGTGTGCCACGCCAGCGCATTGACCTCACATCCCATTGTCACACTTCACAGGTCAGGCAGCCGCCATTTCCAGGGTCCACATGGCTCAATTTCAACTGCGTCACACAGGCCTAGGCCTTGCATAGCCACTCAGACACGCCATTCACTGCATAGAGAATCGTATACTGTGCTAGCTGTGAGTACGTACCTGTGGGTTGCTTGACTGTGTGCTCCATGTTGTCCTTCCTAGGCACCGTCCGCTGGGTTGGGCGAGGAGACGGATGAATCCTCCCGTGTACCGACCGCTGGTGGACCTGTCGACAATGGAAGAACGCCACATTATCCTGACCTACCGTCTTAACCGTGCCACTATCCATGAACTGTGTGCCCAGCTGGAGCCCGACCTGATGTCCCCCATCCGCCAACCCACAGGGATTCCCCCTCTGGTGCAGGTCATGTCAGTACTACATTTCTTGGCAAGTGGGTCATTTCAGACAACCGTGGGAATTGCTTCCGGGATGTCTCAGCCCATGTTTTCGAAGGTGTTATCCAGAGTGTTGTCTGCCCTGATGAAATCCGTGAGGAACTACATCATTTTCCCTGAGGTGGGCGAATTGGCTACAGTGAAGGGTGATTTCTACGCCCTTGGACATATTCCCAACGTAATTGGTGCCATTGATGGGACCCATGTGGCTTTGGTTCCCCCAAGAGACAGGGAGCAGGTGTACAGGAACAGAAAAAATTACCATTCAATGAACATCCAGGTGGTGTGTTTGGCTGACCAGTACATCTAGCATGTAAATGCCAAATTCCCAGGGTCAGTGCATGACGCCTACATCCTCAGGAATAGCAGCATCCCTTACGTGATGGAACAGCTACAGAGACACCGTGTATGGCTAGTGGGGGACTCTGGGTACCCCAACCTGTCGTGGCTACTGACCCCAGTAAGGAATCCCCGGACCAGGGCAGAGGAACGGTACAATGAGGCCCATGGGCGTACTAGGAGGGTGATCGAACGCACCTTTGGCCTCCTAAAGGCCAGGTTTCGCTGCCTGCATATGACAGGTGGATCCCTAATGTACTCACCTAAGAAGGTGTGTCACATCATCGTGGCCTGCTGCATGCTTCACAACCTGGCTTTGCGCCGCCAGGTGCCTTTCCTGCAGGAGGATGGTCGAGACGGTGGTGTTGTGGCAGCGGTGGAACCTGAGGAGAGTGACGAGGAGGAAGACGACGGGGCTGAAACAGACAACAGGGACAGAATCATTGAACAGTACTTCCAATAGGACACAGGTAACATTTCAAAGATAATTTAGTAAATGTTAACTACTCTCCAGCATCTCTGCTGCCTGTCTATTTGCCCCAGTGTATGATGACTGAGTTTTGGCTTTTCCCTCCCTATTTCAGATCTGGGGTCCCCACTACGAGTCCTGTGCTTCGTTTCCCCATGGACTACAGCTTTGTGGCAGCTGTTTGTTGACTTCACCATGTACAAGGACATATTTGCACTGTCATGTCAATTACAATCTATTGAAATCACAGCCAGACTCCTGATATTTTGGTGCAAAATAGGTGTTTATTTAAGTGCTCAAAATGGGATGGGTGGTTTCAAGTGGGTGGGGGCTATGGTGAAGGAATGTCCATGGCAGAGTCCAGAGTAACAGTCACACAGGTGCATTGTCCAGAGGCCTGTGGAGAGATGGAGCATGGGCAGTTCAAGGATGGACAGGGTGACAATGTGGGACAGTGGGATGACATCAGGTGGTATCCTTTGCTGGCGGGGGTCTTGACATCCTACTCTGTCTTCTTGCGAGATCTCAGGGCCCTCTTGCGGGGTGGTTCTTCTCCTGCAGGAGGTGGGGGTCTGGTGGGCTGCTGCTGTGCGGGGGCCTCCTGTCCACTAGGGCCGGCGGAGGTGGTTGGCTGTTCTTGGTCCAGGCTAGTGGCAGGGGCCCTTGGGTGTTGTTCAGTGTCCGCCCTGCTGTTTACGAGGTCCTGCAGCAGCCCTACCATGGTAACCAGGGTGGTGTTGATGGCTCTGATGTCCTCCCTGTACCCCCGATAGTGTTCCTCCTGCAGCACCTGGATCTCCTGGAACCGGGCCAGTACCGTCGCCATCGTCTCCTGGGAGCGGTTGTATGCTCCCATGATGGTGGTGAGGACCTCGTGGAGAGTGGGTTCCCTGGGCCTCTCCTCCCCCCCCTGTCGCACAGCTGCCCGCCGAGTTCCCCTGTTTCCCTGGGCCTCTGCCCCCTGGCCGGTGTGCCCACTACCACTGCCCCCAGGTCCCTGTTGTTGTTGGGGTGGTGGGTTATCCTGGGTGCCCTGTAGTGGTAGACACACCGCAGATTGACGCGCCCTGGAGACAGAGGCATGGGCCCGCTGGGTGGGAGCTGTGCTGGTGTTCCCAGAGGGGTTTGGGTCTGTAGTGGCCTGGGCCTGTGTGAGGGGAACCGACTGTCCAGAGGTCCCCGATGGTCCGGGCTGGTCATCGGTGTCCAGGTCGACAGAGCTGCTGTCATCGCTGACGGCCTCTTGGGTGGGGGGTGTGGAGAATTCTGGCCCCTCCGCCGCGGTGTGTTGACGGTCGGGTCCTGCAGGGGTATAGAGGTATGGTTATAGTTTCAATGTGTGGCATATGGGTGTATCTGTGGGTTCTCGTGTCCCCAAGTGCTGGCATTCGTGTGTGGGGGCTTTGGTGAGGGTGGCTTGTGGGGGGGATGTGTATATGCATTGGGCATGCTTTGGTGATGGGTGTCCATGCTTAGTGGACGCATGCAGGCCTAGGTTTTGGGATGTGTGGGTTGTGATGGTGAGACATTGGCGGGGAATAGGTGTGCTGGGGGTGGGGGTGAGGATGGTGGTGGGGGTGAGGATGGTGGTGGGGGTGAGGATGGTGGTGGGGGTGAGGGTGGGGGTGAGGATGGGGGTGGGGGTGAGGGTGGGGTTCGAGGATGGGCGTAAGGGTTGGGGTCTGATTTGGCATGCAGGTGGGGGGGAAGCAGTATTGAAGCTTCAACTTACCAGTATCCATTCCTCCGCCGACTCCTGCGAGGCCGTCAGGATGCAGGATGTTCAAGACTTCCTCCTCCCATGATGTGAATTGTGGGGGTTGAGGTGGGGGTCCTCCGCCAGTCTTCTGCACGGCGATGTTGTGCCTGGATACCATGGAACGCACCTTCCCCCGTAGGTCGTTCCATCGCTTCCTGATGTCTTCCCGATTTCTGGGGTGCTGTCCCACTGCGTTCACCCTGTCGACAATCCTCTGCCATAGCTCCGTCCTCCGGGCAATGCTGGTGTATTGTATCTGTGTGCCGAACAGCTGGGGCTCTACCCGAACGATTTCCTCCACCATGACCCTGAGTTCTTCGTCTGTGAAGCGGGGTTGTCTTTGGGGTGCCATGGGGTGGTGTGTATGATGTGTGGGGTGGAGTATGTGTATTTAAGTGAGTTGAGTGTGGTGGTGTGTGTTGTTTTGTGTGTGGGTGATGGTGTTGAGTGGCTGTGGCTGTTATTTTTTGGATGCTGGTGTCTCGCTCTTGCCTTCTTGACGAATTTTTTAGCGTAGGGGTTTGTGGGTGATGTGGGTGTGTGTTTTATATTGTATTGTGTGTGTGGGAGTGGTGTGTGTATGTGTATCAGGTGTGTGGGATTCAAATCGTCCAATGTGGCTGAGTTTTGTTTGTTTGTGTGTATTCTGACCGCGGCGGTGTGTCCCGCCAATGGAATACCGCGTTTGAATGACCGCCGCGTGGATTCGTGGGTCGTAATGGGATGGGCGTATTTCTGTTGGCGTGGCGGTGGAGGTTTGGTCACCTCCACCTTTCCGCCGACCGCTGGTCTGGCGGTCTGTTGTGGCGGTCGGATTTTCGGAGGTTTGCCTTCTGCGGGTCAGAATGACCGTGGCGGGTTTCCGCGACCTCGGCGGGATTATGGAGGATTTCTGACCGGCGGTAGGCGCCTTTTACCGCCGAGGTCAGAATGACCCCCTTAATTTAGAAAGGGACAAAATGTGGAGGTTCATTTTGTCTAAAAATTATGGTTACTGCTGGAAAATGAAAAATGAGGGCATGTTTTAAGTGAGTCCTCAGATATCTTTCTCTTCTATCATTTAAAGCATTCTGATATATGAAACTGAAATATGCACTTTCAACACCAGAAGCTGACAGCCAGATAACTCCCTTCTGACTAGCAGCTTACAGTGTTCTATTGAGCACCTGGAGGGCTAACATTCTGAATTTATGCAAAAAATGTGGCACATCTGAACACCACCTTGATGAAATAGAAGTGGAAAACTGAAAGCATTTGCTACTGAGGACACTGCAGTAAATAAGGAAATTAGGGAGCTTCATGACAAATAAGTCTTCCATGTGGCCACCAGAGAAAAAAGAGACCAAGGGCAACATGTACGTAGTTTTTTGCACCTTGCAAACAGTGAATTTGGCTGTTTGCGACGTGCAAAAAGCACTTCCCGATGCACAAACCCAGTTTTGCGATTCAGTAACATTGTTACCGAATCGCAAAATGGGTTTGCGACTCGCAATTAGGGAGGGGCGTTCCCTTCCTAATTGCGACTCGCAGTGCGATGTAGGATTGCTTTGTGACCGCGAACACGGTAGCAAAGCAATCGCAGTTACCACCAGTGTCACACTGGTGGTAACACATTCGCAAACAGGAAGGGGTCCGAGGAACGAGGACGCCATGGATCCGGAACTCCAAATTCTACCTGCAATAGTCTTCCTGCTCCTCTACCAGGAGCACGAACGCCGGCGGTGAAGACCACGGTGAGTACTGCACCTACGACACAGGGGAGGGAAAAAACAGGGACATACACACGCAACACCCCCACCCTCACCCACTACAACACTCACACTAATGCAAATCAATACATCACAGTTACACCCCTCAAGCCCCCCAGAAGAATGCAAAGACAATAGAAAATGAGTGTAACCTTTGTAATATATTAAAAGCAAGTAGGCAGAAATATATATATACACCATGTACAAAATATATACCAAGCATAGTAGTCCAGGTAGTGCTCTAAGAAAGTCAGTGGAACACTGGGACCACACGGTATGGGCGAGGCCCACACAAGATCCCTGACCATGACGCAGAGAACACTGCAGGGGTATCAGAGAGCAACTAAACAGGCACCTCAGGGGGAGGGAAAGGGGGGGCACCTCAGCCGCTTGAGGGCACAACGCCAAATCCACGAGGGGGCCACATGCCCACTGTTCCATCCTCGGGAGTGCAAAGCCACAGTCTCTCAAGTCTCTACAGTGGGTGGTTTGCCCACTGCCATATCCTGGAGAGTGCAAAGCCACAGTCTCACAAGTCTCTACAGTGGGTGGTTTGCCCACTGTTCCAACCTGGGGAGTGCAAAGGCACAGTCTCTCAAGTCTCTACAGTGGATGGTTTGCCCACTGCCATATCCTGGGGAGTGCAAAGCCACAGTCTCTCAAGTCTCTACAGTGGGTGGTTTGCCCACTGCCATATCCTGGGGAGTGCAAAGCCACAGTCTCTCAAGTCTCTACAGTGGGTGGTTTGCCCACTGTTCCATCCTGGGGAGTGTAAAGCCACAGTCTCTCAAGTCTCTACAGTGGGTGGTTTGCCCACTGCCATATCCTGGGGAGTGCAAAGCCACAGTCTCACAAGTCTCTACAGTGGGTGGTTTGCCCACTGCCATATCCTTGGGAGTGCAAAGCCACAGTCTCTCAAGTGGATAACAGTCTCCACTGGTTCTGGAGGGGCATGGTGCCCAGAGTGCTTCACCCTGCTAAGGACAGAGGTAGTGGATGACAGTCTCCACTGGTTCTGGAGGGGGCATGGTGCCCAGAGTGCTTCATCCTGCTAAGAGCAGAGGTAGTGGATGACAGTCTCCACTGATTCTGGAGGGGGCTTTGTGCCCAGAGTGCTTCATCCTGCTAAGAGCAGAGGTAGTGGATGACAGTCTCCACTGGTTCTGGAGGGGGCTTTGTGCCCAGAGTGCATCATTCACCCTGTGACGGACTCAGTTGCGTCTGTGCCCTTGCCGCTCATGGGCCAGCGGTGCTTGAGACAGCGGTGCCCTGTTCAGTGGTGCTTGAGATGGCAGTGCCCTGTGCAGCGGTGCTTGAGATGGCGGTGCCCTGTGCAGCGGTGCCCTGTGCAGCGGTGCCCTGTTCAGCGGTGCGTGAGATGGCGGTGCCCTGTGCAGCGGTGCCTGAGATGGCGTGCCCTGTTCAGCTGTGCTTGAGGCGGCAGTCTCCATTGCAGGGACTCAGCTGCTGGCGGTCCTTCGTGGCCCAACAGGGCTTTTGCTGACGGTCCTTCATGGCCCAGCGGGGCTTTTGCTGGTGGTCCTTCATGGCCCAGCGGGGCTTGTGCTGGCGGTCCTTCATAGCCCAGCGGGGCTTGTGCTAGTGGTGGCCTCCTGGGCAGGTGGGCTGGTGCTGGCCGGCCCCTCCTGGGCAGGTGGACTTTTGCTGGCGGTCCTGTCCTGGGCAGCTGGGCTTGTGCTTACGGTCCTGTCCTGGGCAGCTGGGCTTGGTGCTGGCGGTCCTGTCCTGGGCACCTGGGCTTGTGCTGGCGGTCCTGTCCTGGGCAGCTGGGCTTGTGTTGGCGGTCCTGTCCGGGGAAGCTGGGCTTGTGCTGGCGGTCCTGTCCTCGGCAGCTGGGCTTGTGCTGGTGGTCCTGTCCTGGGCAGCTGGGCTTGTGCTGGCGGTCCTGTCCTCAGCAGCTGGGCTTGTGCTGGCGGGCCTGTTCTGGGCAGCTGGGCTTGTGCTGGTGGTCCTGGGCAGCTGGGCTTGTGCTGGCGGTCCTGTCCTGGGCAGCTGGGCTTGTGCTGGCGGACCTGTCCTCGGCAGCTGGGCTAGTGCTGGCGGCCTGTCCTGGGCAGCTGGGCTTGTGCTGGCGGTCCTGTCCTCAGCAGCTGGGCTTGTGCTGGCGGTCCTGTCCTGGGCAGCTGGGCTTGTGCTGGCGGTCCTGTCCCCGGCAGCTGGGCTTGTGCTGGTGGTCCTGTCCTGGGCAGCTGGGCTTGTGCTGCAGGTGGCTCTTGGGCAGCGGGGATGATGGCGGTCTTCTCCGCCGGGCTGCTCTTCCCAGACTTGCCGGGTTTCTTGTGGCCCTTCCCCACCTTGGAAGGTGTCACAGCTGACTCCACACTCCCACCGGGACCCCTGGGAGCGGCTTTGGTGGCTGGAGTCTTCCCCCTCTCCCACCGGGCACTGGCCAACTTCTGATGCTTCACAGGTGGGGGACTGGCTGTGCTGTGGCTCCATGCCACACTGGCTGCCCTGGTGGCCGGTGCACTCCAGATTCCGGTGACTACAGGCACCACTGGTCCCGGAGATGTTGTGGCTGAGTTGCTAGTTCGGGACCTAGGAGACGGACGGGGTGGGGGAGGTGTGGGAAAGAGGTCAAGGTTGGTGACTTTGGGTGAAGGTGCATGCACTGGAGGCTGTGGTGAGGTGGATGGCTTTTGGGTGGGTGTGTGCCTTCGTTTGTGTAACTTGGGAGGGGGCGTCACAGACACACTGGGAGAGGACACAGGGGGCATGTGAATGGTAGTGGGGGTGGTGACTGCACATGAGCGGGGTGTGGTGGTGGATGTGCTGGAGAGGGACGCAGTGGCTGTAGAGGTAGTGCATGCAGGTGTGAGTGTAGACGAGACTGGGAGGGAGGAGGGAGTCGAGGAGGAGGGGGACACAGTGGAGGCAGTGGATGTTGGTGTGTCTGCATGTGTGTGATGCTTGCGTGAGTGCCTGTGGGATGTGTGGTGCTTATGTTTGCCTGAGCTTCCCTTGTGTGTTGACGTGTGTGCATGCTGGTCTGTAGGTGTGCTTGGGATAGAATGAGGTACAGGGGATTGGGTCAGGGTGGAGGAAGTTGGAGGGGGAGGCTAGACACAGGGACAATGGCTGCCATCAGTGCTGAGGCCAGAGTCTGAAAAGCTCGGTGAAGGGCCGCCTGACCAGAATGAATGCCCTCCAGGAATGCATTTGTTTGTTGCAACTGCCTTTCTACACCCTGGATGGCATTCAAAATGGTAGACTGCCCAACAGTGAGGGACCTGAGGAGGTCAATGGCCTCCTCACTGAGGGCAGCAGGGGTGACTGGGGCAGGGCATGAGGTGCCTGGGGTGAAGGTGATGCCCACCCTCCCGGGTGAGCGGGCACGGGGCGAAGGCTGAGGGGCTGCTGGGAGGGAGGTGCTGGAAGGGGGGGTGGCGGCTGTACCTGTAGATGGTGGTGGCACAGATGTTGCCGCCACCACAAGGGAGCTCCCATCCGAGGACGAGTCCGTGTCACTGGTGTCAGCTCCTGTCCCCGCCGTGCAGCTCCCCTCGCCCTCCGTCCCACTGGTAAAGTCCGATTCCATAGTGTGGCCCTCCATGGCCATGTGGGATGCAGCCCCCTGCTGCTCCGGTGCCGCTGCTCCTCCGCCTGATGATGCTAATGCACACAAGAACAGGGAGACCACAAAAAGAGGGGGGACAATTGAAGAAAGACATGTTGAGTGCATGCATTACCGCTACCGTTGGCGGGCACGACAGACACAGAAGCCCCCTGCACTACGCAGCGCTCTTGGGCTTCACTGTTCAATTCCTGGGAAATGGCCTACAAGGCTATGGACGACATCTGCACACATAGATGACACAGGGGTATGACTAGGTGTAGTTGTCACTCTACAGAGGTGGGGTGCCACATGGCCTGCCTTACGGAGGGGCCTTGCCTACGGAACTCGCCCAGGCCTAGGGAAACCCACAGCCCACCTCCCCCACCCAGACACCTCCACTGCGTGCAAAGTCAGCAGAATGAGAGTGGACTCACCCCCTTGAGGCTGCTGTGATGCCCTCAAGCGCCCATCCAACTCCGGGTAGGCCACAGCCAGGATCCTGAACATCAGGGGGGTCATGGTACGACGGGCACCCCTCCCACGTTGGGAGGGCATCCCCAGCTGAGCGTCCGCCATCTTCTTGCTCCAGCGGCGAATGTCCTCCCATCTTTTCCGGCAGTGGGTGCTCCGTCTGTGGTACACCCCCAGATTCCAGACGTCCTTGGCGATGGCACACCAAATATCTTTTTTCTGGTGGGCGCTGACCTACATGAAATGTACAGGGGAAAAAGAGAAGTTATTACCAACTGCACCGTCAAACTGATTGGCCCCCATCCCTACCCTTGCCATGTGGCACATCCATTCACCGTCTTTCATGCACGCAGCACTTTCCCCCCTTCCTTCTTACATCCAGTCCTCTCCACACAGGCATAGCCCATACAACATGCTCCCTGTGTACTTACCTGTTTGTCTGGAGGACCGTAGAGTAGCGTGTACTGGGGGAGGACCCCATCCACGAGTTTCTCCAACTCCTCCGATGTGAAGGCAGGGGCCCTTTCCCCAGACACTCGAGCCATTGTCTCTTCCAGACCGAGGACACAGCAGCACTTGCAGTGTAGGTCTTCTCCTGTCGAAGATCAGGTATCGAGTGATTGAACAGATAGAAAATGGCGGTCACGTCCGAGGCGGTGCGTACCGTCACCGCCGGCGTACATCGTCATTGGCTCCTGGGACCCATAGGGTCCAAAGTTAACTAATGCAGCATTGCGCTGCGGTCTTCGACCGCCTACCGCGACGGTGTACAACGCCAGCGCAGTTACCTCACATCCCATTGTCCCACTTTAGAGGTCAGGCAGCTGCCATTTCAGGGGCCCACATGGCTTCATTTTCAACTGCGTCACACATACCTAGGCCTAGACTAAACACACATACAGACCACCTTTTGTGTGTGAATGGTGTTCTGTGTAAACTGTGGGTACGTACCTCTGAGTTGTTTGACTCTGTGCTCGCTGTTGTCCTTCACAGGCACCGTCCGCTGGGACATGTGAGGAGATGGCGGCATCCTCTGGTGTACCGACCGTTGGTGGACCTGTCGACAATGGAGGAGCGACATGTTATTATCACATACAGGCTTGACCGTACCACAGTCCAGGAACTGTGTACCCAGTTGGAGCCAGACCTGATGTCAGCAATCCGCCATCCCACAGGAATCCCCCCTCAAGTGCAGGTGCTGTCAGTGCTCCATTTCCTTGCAAGTGGGTCTTTTCAAACAACAGTGGCCATAGCATCAGGGATGTCCAAGCCTATGTTTTCCAACGTATTATCCAGAGTGTTGTCTGCCCTTCTGAAACACATGCGGAGCTACATCGTTTTTCCTCAGGTGGAGGATTTGCCTACAGTGAAAGGTGATTTCTATGCCCTGGGTACATCCCCAACATCATAGGTGCCATTGATGGGACCCATGTGGCTTTGGTCCCCCCCCCACAGGAATGAACAGGTGTACAGAAACCAGAAGAGTTATCATTCGATGAATGCACAGATGGTATGTTTGGCAGACCAGTACATCTCCTATGTGAATGCCATGTTCCCTGGCTCAGTACATGACGCCTACATCCTGCGGAATAGCAGCATCCCTTATGTGATGGATCAACTCCAGAGGCACCGTGTGAGGCTATTAGGTGAGCACCTGGAAGCAAGACAGTGGGAATGGTTGTCTGGGTCTGGGGATATCCCTCCAGGTTAGTGCGTGTCTAACAGTTGTCCCTCGCCATTTGCAGGTGACTCTGGTTACCCCAACTTGTCATGGCTACTGACCCCAGTGAGGAATCCCAGGACAAATGGCAGAGGAATGCTACAATGAGGCCCATGGGCGAACTAGGAGGGTGATCGAGCGGATCTTCGGCCTCCTGAAGGCCAGGTTCCGGTGCCTCCATATGACAGGTGGATCCCTATTCTGCTCACCAAAGAAGGTGTGCCAGATCATCGTGGCTTGCTGTATGCTTCACAACTTGGCTTTGCGACGACAGGTGCCTTTTCTGCAGGAGGATGGTCCAGATGGCGGGGTTGTGGCAGCTGTGGAGCCTGTGGACAGTGAAGACGAGGAAGCAGAGGAAGAAGACATGAACAACAGGGACTCAGTGATCCAGCAATATTTCCAGTGAGAAACAGGTAAGAGTACAGACCTGCCTACTACATGTACTTAAACACTACTGCCTCTCTACTGTCTGTCGTTTTCACCCAGTGTATGGTCACTGAGTTGTCACTTTCCCTTACGATTTCACAGATGTGGGTCCAACTGTGTGACATCTGCTTAGATTCCTCATGGACTAGAGCTGTGTGACATAGGTATGTTGACATTACAATTGAAAGAGCATTTTGTCACTGTAATTGCTAATACACTATTTCGAAATCACAGACAGACTGCAGATTGTTTTGTGCTTTAAGTGTGTTTATTTAAGTGCTCAATATTGGAGGGGGTAGTAAAATGGTGAGGGGTGATGGCGGAGGAATGTCCATGGCAGAGTCCAGTCTATTAGTCTCACAGGTGCATTGCCCATATGGGCATAGGAAGTGGAGCTGGGGCAGTTTAAGTATGGACAGGGTGACAAAGTGGAACAGTAGGATGACAATCAGGGTGGTCTAATTTCTTGGCGGGGGTCTTGGCATCGTGCTCTGTCTTGTTCCTGGATCTCAGGGACCATTTGCGGGGTGGTTCTCCCTCTGCAGGGGGTGGGGTGCTGGTGTGGTGGTCCTGTGGCGGGGCGTCCTGTCCACTAGCACCGGCAGAGGTGGTGGGCAGTTCATCGTCCATGCTAGTGTCACGGGCCCCTTGTAGTGCCACAGTGTCCCTCCTGGTGTTCACAAGTTTCTTCAGCACCCCTACGATGGTGCCCAGGGTGGAGCTGATGGTTCTGAGTTCCTCCCTGAAGCCCATATACTGTTCCTCCTGCAGGTGCTGGGTCTCCTGAAACTTGTCCAGTACCGTTGCCATTGTCTCCTGGAAGTGGTGGTAGGCTCCCATGATGGAGGAGAGGGCCTCGTGGAGAGTGGGTTCCCTTGGCCTGTCCGCCCCCTGTCGCACAGCTGCCCTCCCAGTTCCCCTGTGTTCCTGGGCCTCCGTCCCATGGAGCGTGTGCCCACTGCCCCCAGGCCCCTGTTGTTGTTGGGGTGGTGGGTTAGCCTGGGTTCCCTGTAGTGGTGGACGCACAGCTGATTGACATGTCCTGGGGACGGAGGTATGGGCCCGCTGGGTGGGTGCTGTGCTGGTGTTTCCAGAGGGGGGAAGGTCTGTGGTGGCCTGTGACTGGGTGAGGGGAGCCGACTGTCCCGAGGTCCCCGAAGGGCCGGGCTAGTCATCTAGATCCAGTTGGACAGAGCTGCTGTCATCACTGTGGGCCTCTTCTGTTGGTGGTGTGGACATGTGTGGATCCTCCTGTCCGGTGATGTTGGGTAGGGGTCCTGCAGGGGTATAAAAGGATGGTTATTACATCTGTGTGTGTCATGGTGTGCAATGGGTGGGTGACCGTGTACCCCAGTGCTTGCATTCCTGTTTGGGACCTTTTGTGATGATGGTTTAGGGGGTTGTATGTGCAGTGGGCATGCTTTAGTGATATGTGGCCGTGCTTTGTTGTTGCATGCAGGGCTTGGTGTTGGGATGGGTGGTTTGTGATGTTGGGACATATGTGAGGAGTTGGAGTGCTGGGGGTGAGGGTGAGGGTGGGGGTATGTGATGGCATGCAGGTAGGGTGTGGGATGTAATAGTTAAGATTTGTCTTACCAGAGTCCATTCCTCCACCTACTCCTGCGAGGCCCTCAGGATGCAGAATCGCCAAGACCTGCTTACTTTGTCCTCTCCCCTTCCTTAAGACATAGCCTTCCTTGCCGTCTGCCATGCTCTTCATCATAAACATCTTACTCTTCCTCTTGCTCGCTGTTCACAATGTGCACTGTCTCTTCCTCTAAAACCCCAAATCCTTTGACACTGTGCCCCATCTTTCTTCCTCACCCAATATTTCAATGTGGTCAACCTTTCTTTTCCCTGCCTTTCACGCCCTCCATCAAAATATATGGTCCCTACTTCCGTGCACATCATAATGTCACATCACTGAGCCTTGTCTTAGCTGTGACCCTCTCCCACATCATTGCCACTCCCACATCTCTTTCCTGCAACCCCCTGCTCATGACACTGCACTCCAATATCAGGGGAACTGGGAGCAGCACCTTTTGAGGTTTCAAAGCAGTTGATAAATCTGAGTTTATCCAACACTGTCAAAATTATCTACAACTGGACTACTAAAGGTTTAACAGAATTACTAACTCATTCTTAAATCAGATATCTCCACCATGTGATCCTTCCTTTTGATTTGTTAATTAGAGTCAAGGTTTAGCAGCCTTGCACAAACTATAGGCATGTAAACAGGTCTATAGAGCCCAAGAAGCCCCACTGGGGCTTATTGTGGAACTCAGCAGAAAGAGAAAAGGATGGAAACAGCCCTTCTTAAGTGTCATTTGTAGGTATCCAGGAAAGGCAGGTTTCAGACTCAGCATAGTCAACTGAGGTCTCAAGAGGAACTGCTCTGCTTGGGTGAGGGAGGTTGGTCGCTGCAGTAATGGATCTCCATAGGTAGAGGTCCTTCAGTACTCTCACTACTCCTGAAAAAGCTTGCAGGCAGGCCAATTGATACTGTTGTGTAGGTGATTTGCCCAACTGGACAGATGTAGAAATGTTAAGAATAGCAATTTTCAAATAACAATATTTTTTGAGTCACCGTTTGGTAATCACTATTCTTAATGTATTACATTTTTATTTTTAAATTAGTGATTGCTAGTGGGTCGCAAATCGACTTACCTCATGAATATCAATGAGGTAGGCCACAGTTTGCGACCTGTTAGGAATGACAGCTATCACAGGGATGGTGGACTGCTGGATCAGGAGACGACAATGTCTGTGAGTCCTTTTAAATAAATCAATGTTTTTTAATGTGACATTTTTATTTAGAAAAACAGGGTGTTTGAGAAAAAAAGAAAGTTATAACTTTAATTTTTTTAACAGTAGGCAGTGGCCCATTTTACCACTGTCTACTCTTTAAAATTGCTTTTGTCAACACTCACAAAGGGGGAGAGGTCACTGTTTGTGAACGGGTTACCACCTTCTTTAAAGTGTTAGTAAAATATTAATGTTTTGCGACTGCATTTCGGTCTGTAATCACAGTTTGCTATTTGTACATACAAAAAAAGAAAAATGCTTAGTGCATCTTGCCCCTTGTTCTCTAATAATGCTGAACACCCTCTGGTTCAAGCCTGACTAACAGGCATAAACTTAGATGTCTTCAACCACAACTTGACACCAACTGTGAAATGACGTGGGTTCATCCTCAACACAGACCTCTCTTACAAGAAACACATCCTAAGAAAATCAATACAATTTTGTCCAAAGCTTTCCTCCTGAATAAGTGTAATCTTCCCTATGTGAAGCCAACTTTAAACCTACATTGCAAATACAAGTTCACTTGTATACAGGCAAAGTTCTCCTCAACTCTATATTGGTACCACTGAGAGGCATCCTACATGCAGAAGATCGTTCCATCAAGGGACCTGAAAAAATGTGACCAAATCACAGAATCTGAAGGATTTCTCTCAAAGGCCAACTGTATCATCTATAGCACCTTCAATAACAACACCCCAGCAGACGTGGCCAAGAAACTAGCTTGGATAGTCAACACCACACCAGGCACCAGGGTGGCACCAAGCAGGATACAAATAAATGCATGACAGAAAAGACTGCAATGCAAGCCTTTGCATGTATGCACCTATGATCTGGCCTAACAGCCCTGTTAATATCAGACATGCTCTCATCTGCCTGCACTTCAGAAAGTGTAAACTCATCACTTCACAAAACACTAGTGCCTCACTCATTAGAAGGCCTCCTATATGATTACCCACACATACATACATACATACATACATATATACATAGGCTGAATGGGGTTCATGATAGTGGTCAGTTGAGGGAAAGGAGTTTTCATATCCCACTCCCATGTGTCAGTATTATTACAGCACACTCAATACTCAAATGTTTGAATGGTTTTCAAATGTGTTAGTCTGCTTCCTGCACTATACATCTGCTGCCACCCATGCCCATTCACATAACTATCCATCACCCCGGAGACCACTAGCCTTGTTTCACCCAAAGAAAAAGTGTTTTATTTCTAAACATCTAATGTGAATAATAACTATGTAGCCTGGTTCACTGAAAGAATCAACAAAGATCCTCAACTTTCAATGAAACTGATATCAGCAAGGCAGAAAGAAACATTGGGGAGCATTAAAAAGGGGGAACCAAAGCTGGGTCCTATTCCACAGCCTAGAAACACCAAAAAGGCAGCCATCTGCAAAGAATCTATGGGTTCAGAATGAGTTTCAAAGAATCGGAAGGGAACATGGTGCCCTTTGAGTTATGGTAGCTGACTCTTTTTAAGTTGCCAGCTAGAAAATGCAGATTCTTTTTAGGGAAAGTTAAATGTTTAAGTGAGGAAGTAGCACCTATTTGTTGTAGTGTGGAAGAAACAAAGTCAATAAAGATACATGCTAAAGAAATCACAGGCAAGCAGAGATGAGGCAATTTCCAGCAAGGACTTTTGGGCACTAACCATCCACAATACTAAGCTGCCTGCTGTATTTAGATGTGATCAAGAGTGTCACTATTGGTTTTAGATCTCAAAATAGAAAATACAGCCATGACCAGCACACAAGGGACCCAGAGTGGACCAGTCGGATGGTTGGTTGGGAATTCCTCATGCTTTAGCTTAATGTGTGAGTACAGCACCCTGCATAAAAATAAAAAAACAAAGAAAGACAGTTGAGACATTTGACTGGTCCCGTTTAGTGGATGAATTTGAAACAAAAGAGCAGAAGGGTGGAAAGGGATGAAGACTGAACCTTTCAAAGCAAACCAGTTGCTTCAAGCGCTTCCATTAATTGAGGACAGATAGCAAATTAGGTTAAAATCCATTTAAACAAGCTATCACAGAACTGATTTTTGAAAGAAAGCAAAGTGAGAGGATTCAACTAAGAAACTAACAAGGTGCCATGGGAAGCAACTTCCAATTAAGACCTCACAGGCCCTGTCCAGTCTGTTAGAGAAGTAGCACAAATTAAAATTGAAGGAGGAGAAGTTGTACATAAAGAGGCAGAACTACAAATAAATGAACTGGGAAAATAACACCAGTATTGCTCAGTGAACTATGGACTGGCTGGATTCTGTCATGGTCCAAACTATGAACAAATAAAAGTATCAATGAGGAATAGGAAGGTTACAATTCTGGGACAGAAAAAACGTTCTTCAAAAGGAATTGGAGGAGTCTGTGTTCAAGTTAAAGATAGGGAAATGCTTTGCTTCCCACCAAGCAAAGAAGGTCACAAAACAATGTATTACACGATGAGCTAAGGAAGGTGAGGGAGGCGCCATTATGCCCAAGCAAGAGAGAAAACAAGAGAGGAAGGTGCTAGCAGGTGCTTTGCTGGACTGACCACTTATTTCATTAGGTATTTCCTGGGAAAGGAGCCTAGAGGGAGCTGGAGCCATTGACAGCCAATTGCCGTTTTTTGAAAGAAAGCAAAGTGAGAGGATTCAACTCCAAAGCCAATGTCTGTGTCATTCTTTACACTCCCCAGGGTTTACAGAAACAGGAAAAGGGGAGCCATAATGCCAAAAGAGAAAGAGAGAGGCAGAGCGATAGGTAGGCAGAGAGATAGGTAAAGACAAACAGAATGACAGAGGAAAAGAGAAAGAATAAGAATGAATGGAAAGAGAGGGGGTGGGGCTGTTTTACATCAGAAGCACTGCAGTTGTATTGCTTTAATCAAGGTTAAGGTAGAATGACCTTTGAGAACAATTCCAGGTTGCCTGATTCTAACCAGGTCATCAACTTCAAAATTACACAATTTAGTATGGTGAATCAAATTATAACTTTTCATACTTACTTTCTGAAAATGCTAGACTACTTTCTTAACCGCAGTCATATCAATCAGTTTTGAAGGGGAACACATTTGAGAGACATACTCAGGAACCAGATAAGTGCCAGGTTACTTCAACTTCAAAAGTCTGAACAGACTAAAGCCACTGGAAAATGAGGCATGATATGATAGGTGCAAAACCTGTCCCTCGGAGTGCATTCAGCATCCAGACACGCAGTGATGACCAACTAAACAGTACCCTCAAATATGGTGCAGATATGCTCACCTAATCCAGTATTCTCTGCTATATACAAAGCTATGTTCTATAGCTGTGTTATACAGGTACTCCTGCATTTCTACCAAAATGAGCAGGACACCACTGTATAACACTAACACTTTGAGATAATCTTCAATCCTCCAGAAACGTAATAACATTTTTTGTGGATGGCTGTCTAACTAAAGCATAGTGAACTCGTTTAGAATGGTAATTAACAACAATAATGTGTTCACAACCATGAGACGAACTGTGCATGGGACCCACAAAGTCAATAGCCACTTTCACCTAGGCCTTCTGAGAAAAATCAATGGAAAACAACAGCCTTTTCCTGTTAACCAAATACTTTGCATCACATTGACAACTATCACATGCTCCAATAAGTAATTCCAGGATTGTATCCAATCCAAGCCTCCAACACTATATTTTAAGTCTTTTTTGTAGAAGTCATGCCCTGATGGCCGCAAACTGGTGGACACAACAACACAATCAGTCTTCCTTACAAATTTGCTGTCTAAACTCAAAATGTGTTGCACTTTCCTATAAGTTCACAACTCAACAGTAAGACTTCATTCTCTTGGCATCCTTGGATGATACGTTCTATTTACCTCCCAAAGTGTATAATCATCCAACATGCAACTTACACATTTCTGCACATTTCAGCCCATCCAATAGCCCCACCTCTCACTCCAAATTGTCAACATTGTCCTCTTTGATGGACTCCTTCATAGATAGGCAACCAGGATAGGTTAATCAGCTCACTAATTCTTTTTCCGTGGATTATGTTGTAACTTGTATCTAGAAATTACATTTGTGCACCTTTTACAACAACCTGAATAACATCTGGGATGTGTTACCCATTCTTATTTCTCCCAACAGAAATACCAAGGGCTTATGATAAGTACAGCGCAAAAACTTCTAACCCCAGTCATGTGTTAAAATAATATGCCATCCAGAGGTAAGTGAGAGTGTCTCTTTCAGTAATGCTAGATTGAGACTCCAATTTCCTTGGGCACCTCTATGCACAGTCCACTGCTCTTGCATGCGAATTGTTCATTTTTCCTGAAACTGCAATATTGACATAAGAACTAGCATCCATTGTGATACCACAGAAATCCCCATCAAAGAATGGTTGCAATGCTGATACCTCAACAATCAATTTCTTTGTGTTTGCAAAAGACACATTCTCTTCAGCAGTCTAAACAAAACATTTCCTTTTCATTAACAATTTCTTGAGTGGTACTGTTGGGATTGTAAATCCATTAACAAATCATGCACAATGTTCACACATCCCAAGGAGCGACCAGACTTGATCTTAGTCTGTGGGCTGAGGTGCTTTCAATATAGTTCTAACTAGATCACTCGTAGGGTTGATGCTTTAATATATAAGAAAATTACACGAACATGCAACTTTCTCAGAAAATAATTATTCCCTGTTCCTGAGGAATGTCTAACAATTGACTGGAAATTAAGTTATGTTCTTCCACCATTCCAGCTTGTATTAAATGTCATTTTGGAATGTGTGAACATTTTTAATGCCACGGAATCGATTCAACATTAATTTCCACATCATTAATGCCACCGAGGCAAGTCCAAATTGCATTTGCAGAAATCTTTATGCTCCAAATGCTGTGACAAATGTGGTCAGAGCATGCAATTCTTCTGCCATCTCAAACTGCTGGTATGCAGATCTCAAGCCAACAGAAAAGAATGAGCTCCACCCACCTGCACACAAAATCGCTAAAGTTCTCAGCAGTGTGCGACCAGACTGGTCTTTATGTAAATACCTGAGATCCTCAGCGAGGTGAATCTCACCATTTGTTTCACTACCACGATCAGAGCAACCAATTCAGCAGGATCCACTGATTCCACCAATCTGCCTTATATCAACTGATTAAGTTGGAACAACAATTCTTCCCAGATGCCAATGGGTACATTACATACTTAATGGGGGACAAGTATGGCATTTTCTTTTAAAATAATCCCATGCTCACATCTTAAATTCTCCCTGAACATCTCTTTGTGTACACTAATGATTTGCTGTAAACCTTTTTTTCATAAAGTCAACTAAAGAGATAGGACATTCAGTGCCAGGATGTAATATCATGCCCAACGAGTCTTGGTCCAAACATCCCAACACACTGTAACCCATCTTTGTTAGCCTACATTTTGATAAAACATTCAAGTCTAAATACATCAAACATTCCCCAAAACACCCAACTCTTTGTCGTGCAATTGTTTAAAAATTATCATTATCAGGGAGCCTGAACACACAATCGCCTTCAGTTGGACAAGCCCAATTACAATCTCACAAATATGGTCACTTTTCTCACGATTGTCCACCACACACTCTTCAATGAGAGATAAGGCAAATTTACCTTTTTCATTACCCTCATCCAGTACTTGCTTATGATCTGTATTCACAGGTACAGATTTTTGATGGCCACTACAAACTTTGGCAAAATGTCTGAAAATACCCCCTTTGTTACACTTTTATACATTTCAGAAAAATTGACACTACAAAACCTAGAACTACACCCGAAAGACACCCCATACCTGACACTTCTCTCACTATTCCTGCTGAAACACTTAGATCAGTGGTTCCCAAACTTTTGACTTCTGTGGACCCCCACTTTATCATTACTGGATCCCGCTGACCCCCACTGAATCATTATTGGACTCCAGGGACCCCCCACTGAGACATTACTGAAAGCTAGTGACCTAATATGTTAATATTATTCAATTTAATTTTCAGAGCAGTCGTGGACCCCCTGAGGAGGCTTTGCGGACCCTCAGGTGTCCCCGGACCACAAGTTGGGAACCACTCACTGAGACATTGTGTACTGGAATCCAGGCTTGTGGCATTGGCAGCATTAGACAACATCAAATCACATCTGTTCAGTTCTCTTGAAGCCTATATATTATATTTAGATTTTAACTATGATTATAAATATGGTCCTAATACTTCACAATGGGCACTTGGCTGCCCACTTTCCTGTCAAAGTGGATGTGTACTTGAGCCTCATCACCATATATCCGGAAAAGAATCATGGCATGCCTAGCTCTATAATCTGAATAGTCACTGAATTAAAACATTAAGCAACAGCCAGAAGAATAAAGATCCCTCTATTACAGCACACAGCACCTTTGCCTCAATGAATGAACCAACCAAAACTGTATTTCTTCACTGTGGAGGTATTAGTGAATCAATTTATGGGCAAGTCCCAAAATTCATACCTACTCTTGTGCAGTAAAACCAGATAGGGAGCACCCTTCTCACACTCCAGCATACAGTCAGCCCCAGTGCATCATGGTAAATGCAGTAGAAATTCGTTTTTTATCCATAAAGTAAACTAAAGTTTTTCACCTTAATAGGTGCAGCAGGTGCTGTAAATCTCTGGCCACTTGTTTCTGGGTAAGCCCTTCATCAGCAGAGAGCAGCTTTGTCTGTGGGGTTGCTGGAAATGCTGCCAAAAGTCCTCTCAGGTTTGTGTACCACTCACTGGCACGCAGGTGCTTCAACCAGAGCTCGTCAGCTCGTTGGCTCAATGGAGCCTTGTTAAACAGAAAAAACAGAAAGGGAGCACCCTGCTCACACTCCAGCATACAGTCAGCCCCAGTGCATCATGGTAAATGCAGTAGAAATTCGTTTTTTATCCATAAAGTAAACTAAAGTTTTTCAAGTGCTGTAAATTTCTGGACACGTGTTTCTGGGTAAGTCCTTCATCAGCAGAGAGCAGCTTTGTTTGTGGGGTTGCTGGAAATGCTACCAAAAGTCCTCTCATGTTTGTGTACCACTCACTGGCACGTGTTCAGAGATTTACAGCACTTGCTGCACCTACTTAGCTTACTTTATGGATAAAAAACGAACTTGTAAGAAACAAACTTATACTGCATTTCCAATGATGCACTGGGGCTGGCTGCATGCTTGAGTGTGAGACAGGGTGCTCCCTTTCTGGTTTTTCTACTCTTATGCAGTGTTGTAAAGTGATGAGAGTTAAGTGCCCGAAAATGATGGGAGTTAATGGCAACATTAGGAGCCTTCTGAATGACAGAGCCCATCTCAGTAGTCCATACATAGTGCAAATGAGAATTAACCCTTTGGTTTTGTAAGTTCCTAGTGGCGTAGGATGCATGTTGTTGAAGTGTGACTTTTAAAATTAATATTAACCTGAAAAGCTTGCAATATATTCTGTAATGATGCTGCATAGAAATGTGTTAAATGTAGAAAATAATGCACACGCTTGAAATGTGCCCACGGGGAGTGGCCACCAAGTGTATACAAAGACTAATGAAACTAATTAATGTTGAATTCATAATGTATTCATGTATGGTTTTGTATTAGCGTATTTTAACTAGAGACATGTATTAGGGTTTGTCAACTTAAATTACTAGGCCATAGTTAGCGAGGGTCTGGGCCTAGGTGCCTGGCCTCATATTAAACTGTGTTTTCTAACGTGCAATGTGCTGCTTTTCGGAAGGACATGTAGCTGTACTTTTCCAGGAGCTAGAGATATGTGTGTACCCGTAGTAAATTCTTTCTCATGGGACCCGAATTGCTCAAGGAGACGTTCTTGCCGAATGCAACAGTGTAATTCGTAACAGGTACAAGGTTGTCTAGACTAGGAGAAGACAATGGTTCTACTGACTGGAGCGTAAAGTGTAGCTTTTCTTACATGACATTCCTGCTCATGGAGACGTCAACAACGTGGGCCAATCCGATGCATGAGAACTGTGTTTCATGTAAAAATCTAGTAAGGCGCGTGGAGAATTATTGGACAGAGATAATGATGCACCAAAATTGATCCAATAGGGAATTAAGGGCTAGTTCGACAGTTTTGATATAACAGCGTGACCCAAGGAGAAATCAGCCAATCTTCACTGCCCCTTGCCACCCTAAAGAGAAATTATTATACTTTGAGACCTTACTGTTCTGATATCTTAATCATCCTATATTGAATCCTTACCTGATACTTACTTCTCCTCCTTATGAGGGAAGTGCCTTATTCTTAGCTATGCCATACTGAGACTTTGCCCTGTCCTATCTTTGCCGATGCTGAATCAACTGATGTCCCGAGGTCAAGACTGATGCTGATTGCTGAATCGTTGGAGGGGTAACTATCTGATGATAATTGTGATTGTCTCTTTGCCTTTTCTTTCTAGGTACCAACTGCTCTTTTGATAGAGGCCATAGTTAGCTGTTTTCCAAATTTGTGTTTGCTAAATTGTTTTGCATGAAGTCCAACATGCCGATGCTAATTCGAGGTTAGCTCGGGTGTCACTAAAATCTGATGCAAATAGGCAACTGACAAGAGTTTTGCTTTGTTGAATAATGTACTAATGATACTCTGCAAAAATTGATTCATAATAACGTCGTGCTTCATTCTAAATGTTCATGACCTATGCTTTGATAAAGTTTTGCTCTGATTGCCAAGTCATATTGGTCTTGACGTGCTTGTTGATATTGAAACTAATAAAAATGATATTACATTGTAACTAATAGGGAATAAATATCCTAACAGTTACTAGATTTGTGTGGTTATTCATGGCTGAAAGGTCATGGTGCGTTATTGATCTATATTAAATGTTATTGACTAGCTTGATTGATTAGTTGTTGTGAACATTGATGGAGTTATTGACCTATTGATTATGATGCCAAAAAGATATCTCGTTCTGGGAAGTCTCCAAACGTGGTCAAAAGGTTCATCGGCCTGGGCGTGTCTCCTTGTAAGTTTACTTATCAAGGTTCTGACGTGCTATCAATGTCACAGGCCCTAATGTAAGTAAGGAAAATAAGCCCTTGGCGACCCATTGAATAGCACAAGCCAGCTGTAATTATTGAAATTGGAGTTCAGTCTACCCCTTTAACAGCTGGGCACCAGTGCCACTCCTTTTTTGCTCATATTTTTGTGTTTACCTTTTTTCTCAAAATTTTGTGATTTGCACTAATTTTATTGTATTTGAGTCATACATATCTAGTTCTCCACAATTCCCTGCCATGACAAACATTTGGGTGGTGTTTGCTTTTTGCTATGATACTTTGCTGATGTTTATTTTGCCCATCGTTCACTTTACAATAGCTGAATTTTCCTGCTAGAGTCTCTATCAACATATGTCTAGTTTGATGTAATGTGCGTTCACTAGTTAAGTATTT
This sequence comes from Pleurodeles waltl, assembly GCF_031143425.1. Classification (NCBI taxonomy): domain Eukaryota; kingdom Metazoa; phylum Chordata; class Amphibia; order Caudata; family Salamandridae; genus Pleurodeles; species Pleurodeles waltl. The sequence continues at coordinate 495,010,669 of NC_090448.1, forward strand.
ATGTAATATATGTTTTCACTAGCTCCCTGGTGGCCTCTCATCAAAGACTGGAACCATCCTAGAAAGGGCAGTATTGTCACATAAGGAATGAAAGTACTCCCTGATTTACCTTCCTTGAATCTATTAGAGAACCATGTTTATACATTTTTCATTCAACATAGCCCAGCATCTATATTTGCTGTGCTGCGGAGCGCTGCGTTGTGCCAGGGGTAAAACACAGTGGAGCACCGTATCTACAAAAATTGGCCTGCTCCAGGTGTGGTATCCTGTGCTGGTTCTTAAACAAGGCTGCATTGTGTGATACACAGCCTCGCAGGAAAGTGAAGACAGTAGTGTGCTGTAGGGTAGGATTTGTTCTGGAGGCTAGCCCTTCCACTGCAACTTTCTACGCATAGACAAGCGTGGACATTACCAGCATACTGGATATGAGCTGTGCATTCCAGCAGACATTCAATATAACAGCTTTATTGAGAAATGAAAACATTTTCTCCTATTTTTGCCTGTTTCAAGAAGAAGTCAGCTTTTGATGAAAAGACCGGATTTGGCTTTGCATCAACACCTCTGAGTGTTTATGGCGATCCACCTGTCGGAACGGTAATCGTCAAGTGACATCTCCTTGTTACAATGTGGAACAGAGGCACTCATTTATGGGGATTTGTCGCAGGGCAGCACAGCAAGTCACATTGCTGCACTGCCCTGCATCAAAGTGAAAGCGCAGGAAGCACCATATCTACGGCATTTCTGTCCTTTCCCCCTGCGCTGGTGCCTTTTTGGCAGCATGGGCCAACCCAGACACCTTGGTGCAAGGGTGTCCGTGCTGGAGGCAGGATTGTTTTTATGGAGGAAGGAACACCTTCCTGCCCAAAAACTGTCCTGAGAAGCGTTTTCCTATTTGCAGGACACCTACAGGAAAAATTAGGAGAAATAAAGATATTTCTCCTCGTAGCGCCTTTACCTGGGGAGGCATAAGGTTTTGTCATATACCCAGGTTCATAGGCACTAGTAAATCTGAAGATGCATAAGAATCCTCAATGTTGTGTGGGAAAATCCACTGCAACGCCCATGGAATGCCTCCCTGCTGCAGAGTAAGGCAAGGCAGAAATTTGTGCTGTCTTGCCTCACTCCCTATTGATGTGACCATTCAAAGCCATGCAAAATGGCTTTGCGTGGCCTCAAAGATATGGTTGAGAGGTTTGTGCTGCCACTGCATTACTAAAAGTGATGCAAGAGCAGCACAAGATTCTCATAAATATGTCGCAAAGTGTTTTTGCACGGTGAAAAGTGCATCTTTCCAGCGCATCACAGCTTTGTTTCTAGATAAACTCAGGATCTCCAACGCCTTCTTCTGCTGTTAGATGTGGGAATAGACAGAATATAATGTCCCCAGCAATAAGCTTACCTTACACACTTCCACTTTGCTAAATATTTAATTTAAAGAAAACATACTACAGGCCCATTCGCTGATTTCTGACTTTTTAGACACCTACAAAGTAGTGAAATAAAAAAAAAACCTATAAAATGTGATATTTCTAACAACATCCTATATTCTTGAGTGAGTGTGTTATCTGACTGTGGCCTCGCAGGGACCTCCCGGTCTGAGAGAAGTATCTCCCTGTAGGATGAAATCTATATGTGCTCTGAATTAAAAGTCAGGTGTGTGCTACAATCTTGACGTGCTCACCATTGCGTGACTTTTCAACCCATATGTCTTTTTTCTCTTTTTTGCCTGTACTAAATCTCTCTATTGCCTGAAGCCTCTCTCCTTTTTAAGGCATAACCAAACTTTAGTACCATCACTGTAGCGTTTGCTGCTTTCTCTACACTAAGCAATCTTTTTTTAATGACTTTTTCAGTAAACCCAACAGAACCAAATGATTTCTCCTTTCATACACATCTGTTTTTAAGCTAAAACATGATAAATGTCAGACTTTCATCGTGGAATGTGTGTTCAGATAACAGACAGTCCTCCACTGTAGGTTTTAGTACTTGAAAGATGAACTGCGCTTGCCTATGTCTGTGAAGGTCCCTGGCTTTTCAATAACTATTAGTTATACTATTTTAACTGACGTTTCTATATCTGTCTTTCTTCATTTGAGATGCAACCACTACCTACAGTTCCTATCAAGGGTATGAAGGATATAGTTGAAAATGGAGTCTTCAGTATAATTTACATAAGGTACGCATTACAGGACATCCCAGGTCATGCCATCCCTTAAGATTTTTGTGTGTGTTGATCATAACATTCAAAGGAGAAACTTATAGGCCAATGACCCCCACAACATCATGGCCTTGCCTTTCACACTATCAAATTCACACACAGACCCGTGCACAAAAACATACATTTACCCAAATGAAAAAAATCGATATGACATCAAAATACCAAACCAACAACACTCAACAGCTCTGCCTAAATAAAAAAGTAATAGAATGCATAACGAGGTTATCAAACAGGTAGGTTAGTAGAACTGGAGCGATCAAAACGTCGTACTACCTCCGAGCAGCGCATTCCTAACTTCCACATTCAGGTGAATGGTGTTCTTACACCTGTCTCTTCTCAGGAGCCCTCTTAAGTTGAAAGCAAGAAACCAGTGCAACTTTTTAATGTATTCTCCTTTGCTGGAAATGCCTCCCTTTGCAGGGTTACCACCAAACGTTTTGATTTTTCCTTCCACTTTTTCTGAATTTGTTTTTGTTGGCTTTTGGATTCTGGGCACTCTACCACTGCTAAACAGGCTAAAGTGTGTATGCCTTCTCCTTAAAAGTGGTCGAATTGGCATGTAGGTAACTGGCATATTTAATTTACTCATATGTCCCTAGTAAAGTGCACTTCAAGTGCCCAGGGCCTGCAAATTAACTGCTACTAGTGGGTTTACAGCATTGATTATGCCACACATTTAAGTAGCCATTGAAACATGTCTCAGGCCTGGCACTGCAGAGTCTGTGCGGGAAGTTTTACACTGCAATTTTGAGCTGGCAAAATAAACTTCTTGCCAAGCCTAAACATTCAATTTTAAAACATATAAATCACCTCTACGGTAGCCTGTAGACAGCCCCAAGGGCAAGGTGCAATGTATTTAAAATGTTGGACATGTACTTTTTAGTTTCACATGTCCTGGTAGTGAAAACTCTTGATTTTGTTTTTCATTACTGCAAGGCCTATCTCTCCCATAGGTTAACATTGGTGTTACCTTACTGCATTTTATAAATTTAATTCATAATCTGGAAGAGATGTTTTCAAGTTTGGTGTCTCTGGAATCACAATTAAAAATCACAACTTGCGGTGAAGTCAGGTTTTAAATTGTGATTCTGAAAATATGAGTTCTAGAAAGTTGGCATTTTTCTTACTTTGTCATTTGGTGCCTGGTGCCTATCTCTGATCACTTGTCTGGGGTGGATGACAGCTGGGCTTGTGTGTTCCCTCTTGACAGCCACACACAATGGGAGTTTAGGTGTGACTTGATGGGCTCTGATGAGCCATCCTGACAGGATGGGATAGAGGAGCTGGCCACGGTCTCACACCTGAATGGGCTGTGTCATGTCCCCACACAAAGGGCTGCATACCCCCATTTGGGAGTCTGGAGGCAGGGCAGGAAGGGAAGACCTATGTGCACTTCAAAGACTCCTTTGAAATCTCCCCCACTTCAAAGGCACCAGTGGGTATAAGAACTAGACTTCAGATCCTACCACTTCAGTACACTTCTGGACCTGTGGATACCCTGCCAGGAAGAAGGACTGTTGCACTGCTACAAGGACTGCCACTCTGCTGGACTGCTGCTCTGGAAAAACTGCTGCCTGGCTGTGCTGACCTGTTGCCTGCTACTCTCCTTACCTGGCTGAGAAGAGCTGGACCTACATCTCTCCAACCCAGAACTATGACTGGTCCCCTGATTTGAAGTCAGACTTCTATCTAACCCAACACTGCAACTGGACTCTGCCAGCTGTGAGCCAGACCCCCAGTGCTGGGCCCATGGCAGTAGATCTTCAGGTGCTGCTCCAGCAGAACCACAGCATCTCCACCATTGCGTGAACAAAACCGGCACATCTCTGCCATTGCGTGGATAAAACTGGTGCATCACTTTCGGAACCAGCACTATGGCGCTTAGTTTGGTGCAAAGTCCCTGCATCCCCTTTGTTGACAGCCTCGACAATGATGCCAAACTCTGCATCACAGCCACTGTGCTAATTGGAATCATCACAGTGCCTGAATGCCGACGTGGCTGGTACCTGCATCTGAACTACTTAGCATCTTAGGTCTGACACATTGCCACCGATGCAAGGGGGACTTCAATGCATCTCCTCGACTGCCTGGGGAAAAATCAATGCATCTCCTTAACAGTGTGGTTCAGAACTAGTGCAACGTTCCCACACTAGGATTTTAAGGTACTTTGGTCGAGCCTAACAAGGTCCCTGTAGCCAGCCCTCACGTCATTGCGGTCGGCCTGAGCTTTTGACTTTGTCCCGGTCCAGCGCGCCCATATATCGACAGGTTGGTGCTTTTTGCTTCTAAGCTCTATCTTGCTGTTTATTCTTTAAAAATTCCTAACTCAAGTTCTACTTAAAGAGTTTTTGTCCTTTTTGGTCTTGCTGTATTTATTAAATTTAGTTATATTCTTCTAACCAGGTGTGGTATCTTTTGATGTGGTGTTTTCACTGTTTTAGTGTTTAAGGTGTTGCACAAATACTGCACACATTGCCTCTCAAATTAAGCATGACTGCTGTGTGCCAAGCTACCAGCGGGTGAGCACAGGTCAATTTGGGATGTGTTGTGAAGTGCCCTGATTATGGCTGTTGTTCCGGATTGATCAGTGTGCGTACCTCTGTCAACCAGAAACCCAATTTCTAGCCTTCTTACCAATCAGCGCACCATTTTGCTTTTCCTTTCATTCCGGTCTTCCCTTCCTCTCATACCTTTACACCTTCATCTGTTCTACTTCTGCCTCTTTACCAGATTCACAAAACTAGCTGACATTTTTTTCACAAAATTAGGAAATTTGGAAACGCTACCTACAAGTCTCACAGGCTTCAGCTTGACCATGATCTAATCTCAGGGTCTCAACAATGTATCTGACTTAGCATACTGGTGATAGTGCCTCTTCTCTACACCATTGGCACGTTACCATGCAAAATGTTATGAATGGTCCTTAATCATCAGGAAAACAACCTAACCCTCACATCTGTCAGGAGATTACCCATTAAATCAAACTTTCACAGGAGCAGATGCCTTTTATCCAACTCCCTCCGACAGACGTGTACTCAGACTTTACTGATTATCTGAACCCTGCATCTGCTAGGGGTCAAGGGGAATAGGAATAGAAAAAGAGAGATCGCCTCCAGATCCATTTCCTGCCTGTTTTTCCCACTTGAAGATAAGATATTCAGTGTGTGCTTCTGTAACCTACACCTTACTTCTTATTGGGATTTCTTTAAAGGAAGGACCAGCAATCAGGTGATAAGAGCATAGATAAGTACATTCATACAGCACATTCAACTGTTCAGCCATGCACGTTCACCCAATTCTATCATTCTCCTAACCTGGATCTTTTGAGAGACTAGCCTCCCTCTAAGAGAACAATGTCAACTCAATATCTTCTTTTCTCCAGGAGTCAGAAGTATCCAAGGTTCTCTGGAGAACAGTTCAAAGGTTCACATATTTACAATCTACTAATGTCTTTTACAGGAAACGAAAACTTCTTCTCAAGGTTCAGTTTTCTCAATCACAGTCTCTAGGAATTAGTCTGAGCACTGAGGTTTGTCTCTAACACTGGCAAGTCTTCAAGGCGAAGAGTTTTTGAATATATATGTACATATATATATATTGGCAAGTCTGGAAATCATACAAAAGGATTCCTTACTGTAGTTGCTTGAAGTTCTGTTAAGCCAAAATGAATTCTCCTCAGAAAGCCGATGGCCAGTTGTTGGAAGAAAGAAGAAATTCAGCTTCCCAGAAGGGAAAAAGTAACTGGTGTGCACACCGTAACAAGTAAAAGAATTAATTTCTCAAAACTGGAAGAATTCTCTATGAATTGAAGTGCCTCAGGAACACTGCTCATTCTCCTCAGGATGACAGTTGAAGTGCATAGCTCCCAGAGAGAAACAGCTGGAGGAAAGCTTCAGAACAAGACTAAGGTAGAAACACCAGAGCGCTGACCACACAAAGATTTGCGGCCCCCATCTTGAGTGGCAGTTATACCTGAAGAAGCTAGTTCTAAGAACAGCCTCCGCAAGAGCCACTGGGAGTGAGGACGCCACTGCAACCAACATGGGTAAAAGGAAAAGGGGAATAATTTGTGCTGAAGGAAGAACTTAACAACACTGGCAATAGTTTTCCTGAGAACCTCACTCACAGTTACCATCTGAAATGAGCAGACAATGGTGGCTATGTCCCTCGTGGTGCAATGTGCCAAGCTGCTTCTCTAATGGCATTGCTTACACTGTTCCTTCCACCATTTATATGACTTGATCAATCACCCCCTTCTGACCTTTCAAATGAAAATTGTAAAAGGAAGGCAGGCTTCTTAAAAACTGTATGTTATGACAAGTTAAGTGGATGAGGATGTATTTGGCAATACCAAAAAACATCCATCCCTGGAGCACACATCTTGCTAAAGGTCTAAAATCTAAACACTCACTGTGAAAATTTCAATTACAAAAGGAGCCTCAATCCATTCAAAGCAATAGCCGACCATGGGTACTGCAAATTTGTCCTTCTCACCCAAACAATTAAACCCATTAAATCCCAAACTACTTTGTGTAACACTTTGCCCAGTGCCTCTATTGATTCTTCCTTTCTTCTGTTCACTTGTAAGCTTTACTCATTCTCCACTACACCATCAGCTGGTACTGTAAATATGTAAAAAGCCACCAAAATGCTCATGCTGTCTGCGTTTTGGCAAACGTTTACATAAATGGAATTTATGTGTTAACTGTCAATCTGTCCTCAAACTGCAGGTGTGAGGATATATATATCATCTTGTACAATTTTTTTTTATTTTATTAACCACTCATATTGTGATAAAATATGGTTTCAACTTGCTATCCATTCACAATCATTCATCTCTTGTTTATTGACTGCATCACCTCTATTAAAGTTTTCTTATATCCAGTTGTTGAATAGCTATTTTAGCCATGTTTTAGACACGTCATTTTAGCTTACTAGACCTGCCGCTCTGCACTTTAATCCAGTTACATTTTATTCAGCATTGCTTTATTTTTCTAGCAATAGCCACATTTGTGGTGCTGTTTTATTTCTTTATCTCATTGTACTTTCGCCTAGGAAAGCATCACGTTCTTAATAGGACATTTATTTCACTTTGTGCTTTCTCCAAGGCTACACTCAGATAGGGTTTCCGACAAACGTGGTATGCTGTGTCTTCAACATTCACAGAAAAATACACACTCTTACGTGGGGACTATTTCTTAGGATGTCAGCTGTTTTATTATAAAACACCCCTTTGTCTTAGATACGTTAGAGGGAGATTCCGCCAGATGACCACAACTGTATGCTGATTGCTTCGCTGCAGCTCCTTGCTTAGACGACCGGACCCCTTATCCACATGGGGATGGTATATCTCCAGACTACAGGCTTCTACCTCCCGGTATGAGACATGATGTATCCCCAGGTGGGAAACCTGAAGGACAGATTGGACTTATTAAACTGTGCTCAAATATGGTACAGGTAGGAGGAAAAATATATCACTCCTAGAGACAGTATGGTAGGACTGTTCATGTGTTTTATTCTGATGGTCAACTGATTGTTTTCATTGTGTTTTATCATCCTAGTTATTGCAATACATGCCTTTTTATCTAAGATGCAGTTATTTCAATAAATCCTTCTTGAACTATATTCTGCTTCTGTTGTCTTTGCCTGTATGAGACCCTTTGGTAACTGAGAGAAAGGGATGGGATCTGATCGACCAGGATTCCCCTGAGGAGTCTTCTTGTCATGTGCCTAGTTGCCACAATCATCTCGGGCAGAGATGAGATACTGTTAGTTAGCCAGAGAACCAGGATTAGGTCGACAGGCGTCATGTGGGGTGGAATCATACTTAGTACCCACAATCGATATGATCCTGTCTCCCAAATCCAGCAGCCTCATTAGCATAATAAGAACCTACATGACTTGGCTCCACCAACTTTTGGCCAGGCACTAATATTCGGATACTCCTGAGTATCTCTGCCTCATTTAAGGTTAAAAGACACCTTGATACTATATACGGAGACATCCACGGTATTAAGGATTTCCTCCTCAGCTAAATAGATAGTACCTATCTTGAGCTGTAGGTTGTTCAAGATTGAACCTTAAAAGGAACAATCCCCACTAGGTGTCCTCATCTCTGAACAGACATCTTCCATTAAAATGGCGAACCCACAAGGGGTACAATTTGCAGTAAATATGTGACCACCCCGTACTGCATATTTATTGGTTAATGGCCTTACGGCCCAGGAAGGTCCAGTACATTTGTTGTTGAGGCTTATCCAACCTATAGAACAGAAATGTTTTGCTCTTTGGTCACTTTTCCAGCAGTAGATGGGAACATAAATACATTTCACCACTATACAGCTGCAAACATACCTTCACAATACAGAGCTTATGCATGATTATGAATACCTTTGTCTTATCAAGACCATAACAATTGGCATGGTGTCACCCTACCACATGCAATATTACATGTTAGGTTAGGTTCTCTGAGCAACGATGGCCCTACCTGGCCTTTGTTGGCCACATATACATCACACCCTGATGCAGCAACCTTAGTGGTAGCTTAGGTTCACCGCCTATATATAGAGCTCACAGCAATATACAGACTATTAGTACAGTTTGTTATGCAAACATTAAATACAAACCCAGCATATGTTGTCCCAGTGCAACAACATGCAGTTACACCAGGTATTAACCCTGCGACTGTACATTCGGTCATGAGTAAAGTACCCAGCAAGCGGGAAGAAATTCCGTTTTGGTTAGCTCAAAAAATAAATGTACTGCTAGCAGTTTTTCCTCATACAGGACCTCAGGATAAACATCAAATTCTCACTATTTGCTTGCCATTCGGGATGGTTCCCACAACTGAAAACTGCAATACATGGGGCATGGTACTTGCCACGCTCTATACTACTGCACACGGTACACCAACACTTGCCAATATTCCGAGGTGTTAAAACAAATTCATGATGAATATAGGGCTGCCCCGATCCTGTATTTGGGGATGCAATTCATGGGCAATTTTGCCACAGTATCTTCAATCATATTAAGTATTCTTAAAGGGGAAGCAGCTGCACTAGCAGTTTGCATGTGGCTCCATGATGTTCCTCCACAGGATCAAGAACATGAGCTACCACAGATTATCAAAGAGACCTATTTTAGTATTGGTCGAGATAGTCTGGGGGCCAGACCGATTAAACCACAATTTCAAGGCAGAGTTAATAAAAATACTACTAAGCAAGCACCTGAAGGTTCCAAAAAACGCTGGGATAAAAAGCAACAAACACCTAAAAAAGAAAGGGGAGAATCTCCGCAAGCGGAAACCCCACAAAATAGGTATAACCTTAGAAATAGGGATAATATCAATATCAATATACTGATGCACGCCAATCTCATTCTTTTCAGGACACACCAGAAAAACGCAATGAGAGAGGTGGGCGGTCAGAGCAGTGAACTGAGTACGTGAAGCAGAGAAAGCACTCACAATGCTCCTCTGAAGTTTCAGTTAAAAAAGAGGAGAAACTTCCCCCCAAAAAAAACAATTCAAAAAGAAAAAGGTGGCAGCAGTTACAGTTTGGCATGCCACTCAAGAAGAGGGCTTTACTGAAGAAGAGGAAGTGGGCACTGGCACTGCTTGGCAAGGCAGCAGAAGTCACAATAGTTCGCCAGGATCTTCTAAAGCATCTGGAGGTGAAAGCAACTGATGACTTCTTACAAGTTGAGACTGTAGGCATGAGTGTCTCAACACCCGATAGGGTGTACAGAGTTGCTATTCAGTTAGAAAGAGACATTGAACGTAGGATAGACACCATCTTTTGGGATCACTTTGTTTCTATTTATAAAATTTTCTGTCTGAAAAAGATTGGCCGCCAGAATTTAGACGTAATCTCCCTTAGGGAGAGGAGATGATTGAAAAATCCTTCTCACCCCTTGTTCCCAGAATGCTTGTTGAAATGCATGTCATTGATTGGGCAGTGGCACAGGCACCTGCGTTATACTGCAATCATGTAGGATGGGACAAAGATTCCCCCTACCATGTAATACTAATAAAATCCCAACCCCAACCACAACCTCGATACCCAATAAAATATAATCCTCAATCAATTGGAGTACTAGGGTGTCATTGAACCCTTGGACTCATCTATGAATAATCCATTATTTCCAGTCACTAAACCTGACCATTCATATTGAATAGTCTTCGACTACAGACATTTAAATAGTCACACCAAAACATTGCTATACAAAATTCACACAGCACGGCGCTTACGAACAATATAGTGCACAAAAAATACAAGACGACCCTGAATATATCCAACGGGTTTTTCTGTCATAACATGCCGCCTGAAAGTAGTGACCTAACAAGCTTTAGCGCACTTGGCTCTCAGATAAAATTCTGCCAACTCCCACAGGGGTACAAAAACAGGCCAGGGCTGTTCTCAGCTTGTGTAACATCCATAATACATGGCAAAGACCCTGAGGCGTTGTCATATCCTGCTGAATATTCCTACCGGATAGCAGGCTTGTTTGATGCACAAGTAACAATACCAGGTGTGGGAGTTCCAGTAATTCCCAACAAAGACATGAGACCTGAATTAATAAAAGCAGCGCATGAGGGAGTTGCTTCTGCCCATGCTGGTGTGGTGTCCACAATTTCAATATTACACTCACGATATTGGTGGCCAGGTCTATACAAACAGACCAAGCAGCATGTCCTTTCTTGTGACATCTGCCAGCAAATAAAAGGGTCCACCATGAAACACCCACTGCAAACCCACCTCCTAATTTCCAACAAACCATTACAATCTGTGTACCTGGATCATTGTGGTCCCCTGACACCAGAGAGTGCAAACAAATACCTCCTAGTCTCTGTTGACAGATGCTCAAGATTTCTATGGGTTTGGCCACAACGCTTGGCTGACGCTCGAATTGTCATCAAAGATTTGCGAGTCTTTATAGGCACATATGCTGTTGTGACTTTTCACTCGGACCAGGGCTCTGCTTTTGCCTCGGTGGCTTACAGGGACACCATGGTTTCAATAGGGGTCTAACTGCATTACTCATCTCCATTTCATCTTGAGGGAAAGCATTGTGGAGCGACGAAACTGAGATTTAAAGCAATCCTTACCAGCTAGAGATTAAGCACGGGTCGTAGCTGGCTTACACACCTATATGGAGTCCAGAGAGCACTTAACAATCTGCCCATAAGGTCCCTGGGGGGGTGTACATCATATGAATGTCTTTTTGGAACTCAAATGTAAGTTCCATATCTTGATGGTCCTGGCATGCAGGTGTCAGATAGACACTTTGACATAAATGAATGTGTCACTTCTTACAGGACTTACCACAGTTCAGTGATGACAATGCATCTGCCAATGCTGCCTCCTCTGGAATTAGGGATGTGCCAGTAACATCTACCAGCTGGATTCCTAAACTCTGGGACCTAGTGTGTGAAAAGAGTGCTGTGAAAAAGGAGTTTGGTCCTTCTTATCGTGCACCGGTTGCAGTCCTGGGGATACACGGTACCAGAATTATGATTCTACCACCACTGCCAGGCTCTAAAGAAAATCGCGTTGTCATCATCAACAGTGTCAAACTACACCATGTGGCCGATCCTGCACAGCAGACCTAGACGACTCCTGGGTAGTGCCCGAATCCCTCCCACTACAGACCAGGATGTTCCCCTACAAGTCTTCAAAAGCAACGTTGATACCTCTCTGAGCTTGGGGAGGGTAGAAAATGAGCTTCCATTGGTTACACTTACAACTACTTCTACAATTAATTATGATAAAAATTAGCAATTTCTAACAAATTCTACACAAACGGATGTCATAATTTACTATGAACCACCAAAGGAGTCATCAGCAAGTTCTCCTCTTCAAAACACAGCTCCACTTCTTGCACGAACAGATTCTGGTTACTTTGTCGATGTAAATGACAGCTTTAGTGACTCATTTGCCTTGCTGCAACAAAACTGTCAGGAGCACGTAAGCTGATACGTTGGCTTGAAATTAACTATTTCATTTTTCCGTGGATTTATCTATGGCTCTTATTGACTGTACTTGCCTTCCTCCTTTGGATTGGGTTTGTTATTGTTTTCTTTCTCCTTATGCATGGACATTTTCTTCCTGAAGACTCTTCTGTTGAACAGGTGGATGAGGTGCTAGAACCTAATTTTTCATCACACATAATTTGCAGAGACTTGTCCCTGGTGAACATTACAGCCATACCAATTCCCGATCGGATTGTTTAGGATAAAGTATTATTCAATATATATGGGCCTACTGAGGTCATTAAAATATCATATGTATTCAAACTCTCTATGACAGATATAATCAAACCCGGATTAGTTTCTGATGATTGGGATGTGAAAACTGTTGATGCTATGATGTCTGATCTAAAGTATTATACAGTGTTTGAAAATGAAGATGTATACCAGTTTAAAGGAAATTATGGAGATATGTTCTGTCATAATTTTTAAGGACCTTATTTCATTCACAGAGCAAGTACCCCAAAGACTATTTTTAAATATGCACAACAGGAACACTGCCCGACTCCACCAGTAGGCAGTTCTAAATGTATACTGAAAGATTTACATATTTTTCTGGGCATAATGTTATGAATGCTGAGTCATATTATTTTAAACTACCAGAAATGGAAAGTCAACATGTTTTATTGATAGATACAAAATTGATTTACTCTGATTCTTTTGTTTCCCGATTGTTTATAGAGGGCTATGAGTACTGGTTGAAGTCAATTGACTTGAAGAATGTGTGGGGAATAAAAAGTTGGCAAATAAGATGAAGAAAAGCTTTATTTAGAGCGTGTATGATTCCTGTTCAAATGATATTTCTAAATGAAACAGTACAACAAACAAGCTGTTTAGGCTTAGCAAACATTAATGAATTGAATGTGCCAGGTATTCCAACCCATGCAAACTTTTACAAATGGAAAAAGTATATAAATGCCTCAGAAGATCAGCTTAATGAATGGGTTCAGAATGGTACATTTAACACATAATTTTTGCGTCCTAGTGGGTGGTTATTGAGGCCTGTAGACACCAATGGGTGCCATACGCATTTTGTTAACTCTTCGGAGACTTTTAGAACGAATAGGCCGGACCCTCGCTATGTGTCCTCAGAACACTTAGGTATAGTGACAACATATAGTGTAGGGAAACTATGCCAGGAATGGTTGAAGGGTCGAAGGGTTTCTCGCTGGATGCTGTCAAAGAACATCTAGGTCTCCTGTCCAGTAGCACAGATTTACAAGATTTCCTGTTAAGCCCCAGAAGACAACGCAGAAAATGCTTCTTATATGCTGCATATAATGAAATATGGAAGTTTTCCCAACAAGAAGCAGCTGCCTGGTTAAGGCAAATAGGTGATATTGAAAAGTTAGAAAAAATGTTTAAGTGTGGCTGAAATACCATCTGCTGAATGGCTAATACAAGGGGTTATAAATCTGCCCATTTCAAAACATCAATTTACATCCTGTTTGAAACACTTTCCAGTGGGTAGATAGGAAAGGCTGGGAGTTAGTTACATACACAAGGTGTGGGAGCTTCCTTTCTTGTATAAATGTTTCAATTGCATGAAAGAGGTCTTTCTTGGTGGTAGTAAATGCGAAACTTCTGCGAACCATTCAATGGTTTGTAAACAGCTGTCCTTGCACAGGGCATATAATGCCTCATTGGCAACTTTGGCTTGTTCTCTGAAGGGAGTCTGTGTTCCTTTACAGTGAGAGCTGTTGTGGAATGCGAGTCGGAATTGGTTAAATCATTTCAGTCTCTCAAATTGTTACGTGTTGTGGGAATGTCCTTTTTCCACCTACGCAGTTTCAAGGCAGTAGCAGAAGTTTGGCCTCGTATTGCTACTTCTAATGTGAAGTTTGACAAGCTGAGCAGACTAAGGGGGTCATTACAACATTGGCGGTAAAAGCCGCTTACCGCCGTGCAGAAGACCGCCAATACACTGCGGCGACCGCGGAAATCCACCACAGCTATTATGACCCACATCTCGGAATCCGCCGAAATTCAGACACCCACACAAGTCCGCCACACCAAAGGTCAGTGATAAACTGGCGAAAACAAAACCTCCACTGTCACGCCAACAGAAACACGCCCATGATATCACGACCCACGAATCCACGCAGCGGTCTTTCAACCGCGGTATTCCGTTGGCGGTACACACCGCTGTGCTCAAAATACACACACATCTCCAAAACACAGCCACATTGGACAATTCAAATACACACACCTGATACACATACAAACACCACTCCCACACACCCAACACAATATAAAACACACACCCACATCACCCACAAACCCCTACGACAACAAATTATTGACGAAGGCCAGAGAGACTGCACAGCATAGACAACCCCACCACACAGAGGCACAAAACACCATCACCCACACAACATCCACGCACAAAACACCACACACCACTACACATCACCACACTCATCACCACATACACCACCCCACACATCACCTACACCACCCCATGACACGGCAAAGACACCCCAGGTTCTCCGAGGAGGAGCTCAGAGTCATGATGGAGGAAATCGTACGGGTAGAGCCACAGCTATTTGGATCACAAGTGCAGCACACCTCCATAGCTAGGAAGATGGAGCTATGGCGAAGAATAGTCGACAGGGTCAACATAGTGGGACAGCACCCAAGAAATCGGGAGGACATCAGGAAGAGGTGGAACGACCTACGGGGGAAGGTGCGTTCCGTGGTCTCAAGACACAACATCGCAGTACAGCGGACTGGCGGCGGACCCCCACCTCCTCCCCCACAACTAACAACATGGGAGGAGCAGGTCTTGACCATTATGCATCCTGAGGGCCTCGGAGGAGTCGTGGAGGAATGGACTCTGGTAAGTCAAATCTTAACTATCATATCCCCCACCCTACCTGCATGCTATCACAGACCCCCACCCTCACCCCCTCCCCTGTCACTCCAGCTCCTCACTAATGTACTAATAACACAAACCACACAT
The DNA here is from genome assembly GCF_031143425.1 of Pleurodeles waltl. Classification (NCBI taxonomy): domain Eukaryota; kingdom Metazoa; phylum Chordata; class Amphibia; order Caudata; family Salamandridae; genus Pleurodeles; species Pleurodeles waltl. The sequence goes on from NC_090448.1 coordinate 495,025,876, forward strand.
CCCAACCCCAAGCCCTGCATGACACAACAAAGCATGGACACCCCTCACTAAAGCATGCCCACTGCACATACCCATAACACCCCCCCAACCATCATCACACAAGCCCCCACACAGAAATGGTAGCACTGGGGTGCACGCTCACCCACCCATTGCACACCATGACACACACAGATGCAATAATCATGCTTTTACACCCCTGCAGGACCACTACCCAACGTCACCAGACAGGAGGGTCCGGACATCTCTACCCCACCCACAGAAGAGGCCCACAGTGATGACAGCAGCTCTGGCCAACTGGATCCAGATGACCAGCCCGGACCATCGTGTGCCTTGGGACAGTGGGTTCCCCTCGCACAGGCACAGCCCAACACACACCTTCCACCCTCTGGAAACACCAGCACAGCACCCACCCAGCAGGCCCATACCTCCGTACCCAGGACACGTCAATCAGCTGTGTGTCCACCACTACAGGGGACCCAGGATAACCTACCACCCCAACAACAACAGGGACCTGGGGGCAGTGGTAGTGGGCACACGGTCCAGGGGACGGAGGCCCAGGAACACAGGGGAACCGGGAGGGCTGCCGTGCGACAGGGGGTGGACAGGCCAAGGGAACCCACTCTCCACGAGGCCCTCTCCTCCATCATGGGAGCCTACCACCACTCCCAGGAGACGATGGCTACGGTCCTGGCCAAGTTTCAGGAGACCCAGCGCCTGCAGGAGGAACAGTATTTGGGGTTCAGGGAGGAATTCAAAACCATCAGCTCCGCCCTGGGCACCATCGTAGGGGTGCTGAAGGACATACTGAACACCACGAGGGACACCGTGGCACTCCAAAGGGCCACTGACACTAGCGTGGACGATGAACTGCCCACCACCTCCGCCGGCGCTAGTGAACAGGACACCCCGCCACAGGACCACCACACCAGCACCCCACCCCCTGCAGATGGAGAACCACCCCGCAAGTGGTCCCTGAGATCCAGGAACAGGACAGAGCACGATGGCAAGACCCCTGCCAAGAAATGAGACCACCCTGATTGTCATCCCACTGTCCTACTTTGTAACCCTGTCCATATTGGAACTGCCCCAGCTCCACTTCCTATGCCCATATGGGCAGTGCACCTGTGAGACAAATAGACTGGACTCTGCCATGGACATTCCTCCACCATCCCCCTCACCATTTTACACCCCCTCCAATATTTAGCACTTCAATAAACACCCTTGAAGCACAAAACAATCTGGAGTCAGTCTGTGATTTTGAAAATGTGTATTAGCTATGGCAGCGACAAAATCCGTTACCAAATGTATTGTCAACATACCTATGTCACACATCACAAGTCCATGAAGAATGCAAGCAGATGACACACGTTGGTAACCACACCTGTGAAAGTACTTGTAGTAGGCAAGAAAGTGTTCTCACCTGTGTGTCACTGGAAATATTGCTGGATGACTGAGTCCCTGTTGTGAATGTCTTCTTCCTCTGCTTCCTCCTCATCACTGTCCACAGGCTCCACAGCTGCCACAAAACCGTCATCTGGACCATCCTCCTGCAGAAAAGGCACCTGGCGTCGCAAAGCAAGATTGTGAAGCATACAGCAGGCGATGATGATCTGGCACACCTTCCTTGGTGAGTAGAATAGGGAACCACCTGTCATATGGAGGCACCTGAACCTGGCCTTCAGGAGGCCGAAGGTGCGTTCGATCACCCTCCTAGTCCGCCCACGGGCCTCATTGTAGCGTTCCTCTGCCCTGGTCCTGGGATTCCTCACTGGGGTCAGTAGCCATGACAGGTTGGGGTAACCAGAATCCCCTAATAGCCACACACGGTGCCTCTGGAGTTGACCCATCACATAAGGGATGCTGCTATTCCGCAGGATGTAGGCGTCATGCACTGAGCCAGGGAACATAGCATTTACCTGGGAGATGTACTGGTTTGCCAAACATACAATCTGTATGAAATGATAACTCTTCCGGTTCCTGTACACCTGTTCACTCCTGTGGGGGGGGACCAAAGCCACATGGGTCCCATCAATGGCACCTATGATGGTAGGGATATGTCCAAGGGCATAGAAGTCACCTTTAACAGTAGCCAAATCCTCCACCTGAGGGAAAACGATGTAGCTCCGCATGTGTTTCAGCAGGGCAGACAACACTCTGGACAACACGTTGGAAAACATAGGCTGGGACATCCCTGATGCTATGGCCACTTTTGTTTGAAAAGACCCACTTGCTAGGAAATGGAGCACTGATAGCACCTGCACTTGAGGGGGGATCCCTGTGGGATTTCGGATAGCTGACATCAGGACAGGCTCCAACTGGGTACACAGTTCCTGGATTGTGGCACGGTCAAACCTGTAGGTGATGATTAAATGTCACTCCTCCATTGACAACAGGTCCACCAGCGGTCGGTACACCGGAGGATTCCGCCATCTCCTCACATGTCCCAGCTGACGGTGCCTAGGAAGGACAACAGCGACCACAGAGTCAAGCAACTCAGAGGTATGTACCCACAGCTACACAGAACACGAAACATAATCCAAAAAGTTGTCTGTATGTGTGTTGAGTCCAGGCCTAGGTATGTGTGACGCAGTTGAAAATGAAGCCATGTGGGCCCCTGAAATGGCGGCTGCCTGACCTCTAAACTGGGACAATGGGATGTGAGGTAACCGCGCTGGCGTTGTACCCCGTCGCGGTAGGCGGTCGAAGACCGCTGCGCAATGCTGCATTGGTTAACATTGGACCCTATGGGTCCCAGGAGCCAATGACGAAGTGCGCCGGCGGTGATGATACGCACCGCCGCGGACGTCACCGCCGCTGACGTCACCGCCATTTTCTATCTGTTGAATCACTCGATACCTGATCTTCGACAGGAGAGGACCTATACTGCAAGTGCTGCTGTGACCTCGGTCTGGAAGAGACAATGGCTGGTGCGTCTGGGGAAGGGGGCCCCTGCCTTCACTGCACAGGAGTTGGAGAAGCTTGTGGACGGGGTCCTCCCCCAGTACACGCTACTCTACGGTCCTCCAGACCAACAGGTGAGTACACAGGGAGCAAGTTTTATGGGCTATGCCTGGGTGGAGAGGGCTGGTTGTAAGAAGGAAGGGGGCAGAGTTCTGCGAGCATGAAGGACTGTGAATGCATGTGCCACATGGCAAGGGTAGGGATGTGGGCCACTCACTTCGACGGTGCAGTTGGTAATGACTTCTCTTCTTCCCCTGTAAATGTCATGTAGGTCAGCGCCCACCAGAAGAAGGATATTTGGCGTACCATCGCCAAGGACGTCTGGACCCTGGGGGTCCACCAGAGACGGAGCACCCACTGCCGTAAAAGATGGGAGGACATTCTACAGGTACAGCCGCCACCCCCCCTACCAGCACCGCCCTCCCAGCAGCCCCTCAGCCTTCGCCCCGTGCCCGCTCACCCAGGAGGGTGGGCATCACCTTCGCCCCAGGCACCTCAGCCCCTGCCCCTGTCACCTCTGCTGCCCTCAGTGAGGAGGCCATTGACCTCCTCAGGTCACTCACTGTTGGGCAGTCTACCATTGTGAATGCCATCCAGGGTGTAGAAAGGGAGTTGCAACACAGTAATACATTCCTGGAGGGCATTCATTCTGGTCAGGATGCCCTTCATCGAACCCTGCAATCTCTGGCCTCAGCACTGATAGCAGCCACTGTCCCTGTGTCCAAAATCCTCCACCGAGACCCAATCCCCTGTACCCCAGCCTATCCCAAGCACAACATCAGACCAGCCTGCACACACGTCAACACACAAGGGAAGCTCAGGCAAACATAAGCACCACACATCCCACAGGCACTCACACAAGCATCACACACATACAGACACAGCAACATCCACTGCCTCCACTGTGTCCCCCTCCTCCTCGTCTCCCTCCTCCCTCCCAGTCTCGTCTACACTCTCACCTGCATGCACTACCACTACAGCCACTAGGTCCTGCACCAGCACACCCACCACCACACCCCGCTCACCTGCACTACCATTTACACGTCCCCTGTGTCCTCTCCCAATGTGTCTGTGACGCCCCCTCCCAAAGTACACAAACGCGGGCACACACACACCCAACATCCATCCACCTCACGACAGCCTCCAGCGCATGCACCTGCACCCAAATCAACAAAAGTTACACCTCCTACAACCACCTCCTCTTCCTCCACTCCCAGACCCCCTCCAGCTACCCGTCCCAGTATTCGTCAGAAACTTTTCCTGAGCAACTTTGACCTCTTTCCCACCACCCCCCCTCCAATTCATAGGTCCCATACTAGCACCTCAGCCAAAACATCTCCGGTACCAGTGGTGCCTGTTAGAGGTATGTGGAGTGCACCGGGCACCAGGGCAGCCAGTGTGACACAGAGCCACAGCACAGCCAGTACCCCCCCTGTGAAGCACCAGAAGTTGGACAGTGCCTGACGGGATAGGGGGAAGACTACAGCCGGCAAAGCCGCTCACAAGGGTCCCAGGGGGACTGTCCACTCAGCTGTGACTCCTCCCAAGGTGGGGAAGGGGCAGAAGAAAGCGCCAAAGTCTGGGAAGAGCAGCACAGTGGAGAAGCCCGCCATCATCCCCGTTGCCCAGGAGGCCACCGCCAGCCCCATCATCACTGGCCAGGAGGCCACCGCCAAAGTCAGTGCCCAGGAGGGCAGTCCCATCATCACTGGCCAGGAGGCCACCGCCAGAGTCAGTGCCCAGGAGGGCCCCGGCAGCCACAGCCCCGCAGGGCAATGAGCGACCGCCATGGCAAACACCGCGGCACAGGTCAGAGACAGCAAAGTCAAGCACCGCTAAACAGGGCAAGCACCGCCAACTCAAGCACCGCTAGCCCATGTGCGGCAGGGGCAGTGACGGAACTGGGACCGTCACAGGGAGAGTGATGCACTCTGGGCACCAGTCCCCCTCCAGAACCAGTGGAGAACAGCATCAACTCTGTCTGTCCTTAACAGGATGAAGCACTCTGGGCACCAGTCCCCCTCCGGAACCAGTGGAGAACAGTATGCACTCCGTCTGTCCTTAACAGGATGAAGCACTCTGGGCACCAGTCCCCCTCCAGAACCAGTGGAGCCTGTTATCGACTTGAGAGACTGTGGTTTGCACTCCCCAGACTGAACAGTGGGCAACCCTACCACTGTAGAGACTTGAGAGACTGTGGCTTTGCACTCCCCAGGATGGTACAGTGGGCAACCCACCCACTGTAGAGACTTGAGAGTCTGTGGTTTGCACTCCCCAGGATTGAATAGTGGGCAAGCCACCCACTGTAGAGACTTGAGAGACTGTGGCTTTGCACTCCCCAGGATTGAACAGTGGGCAACCCACCCACTGTAGAGACTTGAGAGACTGTGGCTTTGCACTCCCCAGGATTGAACAGTGGGCAACCCACCCACTGTAGAGACTTGAGAGACTGTGGCTTTGCACTCCCCAGGATACATCAATGGGCATGGAGCCCCCTCGTGGATCTGGCGTGGTGCTGTCATCTGGCTGAGGTGCCCCCCCTGCCCTTCCCCCTGAGGTGCCTGTTGTATTTCTATCTGATGCCCCAGCAGTGTTCTCTCCGTTTTGCTCAGGTATCGTGTGTGGGCCTCGCCCATGCATTTTGGGCCCAGTGGTCCACGGGTACCTGCACTACTAATCGTGATGTATATTTTGTTGATTGTGTATATATATCTGTATATATTTGGTTACTGTATTTTGATATATTACAATGGTTGCACTCATTTCCTTTTGTCTTTGCATTCTTCCGGGGGGTTTGGGGGTTGTTACTGTAATGTTTGGATATACATTGGTGTGTGTGTTGTAGTGGGTGAGGGTTGGGGTGGGGGTGGGGGTGTTGCGTGTGTGTGTCCCTGACTTTTGCCCCCCCCTCCCCCATGTCATAGGTGCAGGACTCACCGTTGTCTTCGGCGCCGGCGTTGCTGATGATCGTACAGGAGCAGGAAGACTATCGCAGGGAGTATTTGGAGTTACAGCTCCATGGTGTCGCCGTTCCTCGTGGAGTGTGTAGAGGTGAGCGTTTTCCCATTGAAATGGCTGTTTCCGCCGTGTTTTTATCCACGGTGAATCCGCCCTGGAAAAGGTGGCGGATTGGTAGGTTGTGATATTGTGGACGGTACTTTGTCTCCCGCCTGTCTGTTGGCGGTGACCACCACGCTGTTTGTCTGTACTGCCGTGGCGGTCGGAGTGTTAAAGTGGCTGTCTTTGTTGGCGGTTTCCGCCACGGTCATAATTCCCTTTTTATTTTCGCCGGTCTGTTTGCGGTCTTACCACCGCTTTAACACCGTCCGCCAGGGTTGTAATGAACCCATAAATGCTTTATTGTTTCAAAAACATGTGGTGCTTACATCTGCACGTGAGACCTATGCACTTCAGGTTGCGAGGTCATTGGCGGAGAATCAGTCTCTTTTAATTACAAACTTTCTGAGACACTTTGGGGAACTCATGGGATGAATATTTAATGATTCCAGTACTGCTGGAATCACCCACTTTTTTAAGGCTAGTTTTGTTCACACCTTTTCCCCTATACTACGTTTAATACCATCAGCCATACATTCAATATTTTCTATTGATTTCGGGGGATTTCCGATTACTTTGGTTATAATAGGTGGCATTTTGTTGTTGCTACGTTTTCTGTGCAATTGCTGTCCCGTTACAGCAAGAAGGAGTACTGAAAGCGCTACCGCCATCACAACTGTGTCGTGAACACATGATGCAGTATTTCGAACCACCACTCCTGGAACAACTGGAGTGTGACTGGTCTTCGTCGTTCCGACCGGTTTTGGATTGTGAGCAGCCTGTTTTTTGATGCCTCTGGTGCCTATCTAAATGTACACTGACAGTTTGTTTTTCTATGCAGTGCTTACTTTCATTGGAGGCTGATCAGTTTATGTTCTCAATGAGGGCTCATTATCAGACATGTGCGTTGAGGGTGCGTTTGCTTTGGGAAGCCATTTATAAGGTGCCTTTTGTGGATTCCACACCTCCTAACTTTATGGAGGGCATGACCTGGAAGCTCAGGCTTTTGAACACAAGTGCTCTGTGGTTTTCCTTGGATATGACCTGGATATTTTATCACCTGCCAAAGTAGAACATCTCCTGGCTTCAATTGTCCCGGATGTAATTGGCGATTTCCAAAGTGATTCTGACTATTGAATTTAGATTTTTTTAAACCACATGTTCAAATTGTCCTTTTCTTGCCCTGGTGTCTGTCTTTTAACTTGTCATTATTGACATATATGTTTTTTTTTAGTGGTTGGTGAACAGGTGTTTTATTTGGTGTCCTGTATGACATTGTGCACTTTACAGTGATGGGAGTGGGCTACTGGTGGATGTCCATATTGGCTACATGGTCTCAGCGTTTGTTGGCAGTGGTGGTATGTCCATCTGTTTTTTACAGTTTTTGGGGTTGTTATTGCATGTTGTGGACGGTGGTTCAGTGGCACACTTGGATGACAGTTCTTGTCAGAGTCACTTTTTAGAGGGGGCCTTGGTCTTGGCAGGTGTTCCAGTGCCATATCTGGGCCGGAGGGACCGTTTGGGTGCCTGGTGTTGGCATGTACGGGTTGAGGTGCAAGTCTCCTGTGTGTCCTGGGATGGTACACAAGTCCAGTTGCTGCTGCTGCTGTTATTGGCCGGTCTGTATCTTGGCCTGTAGAAGGGGCTTCCTGGTCTGTGAGGGTCTTGGGCTGGGTTGGGACAAGGTGCAGCAGTGCACCTGCTATGGTGGCCATGGTGGCACTGTGCAGTTTCCACTTCTCCGTGGTCTCCTGGTGTTGAGCTCTCTGCAGCCTTTGACTCTGCTCCAGGGTGGCAACGATCTGGGCCAATCTGTCCTGGATATGATGGTATGCTCCCAGGACCTCTGAAATCACCTCCTGGGCTGCAGCATCCATCCTGTGGCCTCCCCCTGGGCCACTGATGCCCTCCCACTGGGCCTAGACCCCTTTGCCTGTGTCCCCTGCACAGGTCTGGCGGTACCACTTGCACTGGGGCCATCGTCTTCCTGCCTGTTGATAGGTGGTGACTGTGGCCTCTGTCCTTGTGTTCCACCAGTCTGTGGCCTGGATACACAGGTTTGGGGCCAGTTGCCCTGGCCTGATGTTGGTGGCTGGGTGGTAGGGGTGTGAGTGGTGTCCTGGATGGGGCTGCTGGATGGTGACAGTCCAGCTCTGTGTGAGGGTCCAGGGTATTCCTTACTGTCCAGGGTTCCCTCTCCAGTGTCCTGGGTGGTGCCTCTGTCTCCATGTGGGGCACTGTCACTCCTTGTCCTGTCCGTCAGGGTGGCATGGCTGGTGGTGCCTGTTGGGGGGAATGGACATGTCTGTTATAGTTGCATAATCGGATGGAGGGCACAGGGCTGGGCTGTTTTGTGCTGGTTTTCCACTTTTGGGCCATGCAGGGTGCCTTTGTGAGGTTGCCACTGCATTTTGCTTAGGATGTGGAGGTGCACTGTGGGTGGTGTAGTGCCTTTGTGATTCCTTGCAGGGGTGGGTGGCTGTGCACAGGGGGACGTATATGGGCCTGTTGGTGGAATTGTGGGCATGTAGGGTGACTGGATATAGTGATTGTGGCCTGGGTGGGGTAGTGGTCCTGGTGGATGTTGGAGGGGTAGGTGGTGCATGCATTACAGGTGTGGTGGATAAGGGGTAATTGTTGACGAGTTACCCAAGGCCATTCCTCCAGTGAGTCCAGTGAAGCCCTCGGGGTGCAGGATGGCCAGTACCTTTTCCTCCCAGCCAGTGTAGTCAGGTGGTGTTGGTGGAGGTCCTCCCCCAGTCTTCTGGGCTGCAATCTTGTGCCGGGATGCAAATGGGCCTCCCTTTCCCCGCAGGTCATTCCATCTGTTGCGAATGTCGCCCCTCATGCGTGGATGGTGTCCCACTGCATTGACCTTGTTGACAATGGTCTGCCATAACTGCATTTTCCTGGCGATGGTTGTGTGCTGGACCTGTGCCCCGAATAATTGTGGCTTGACCTTCAGTTTCTCGTCCACCAGGGTCCTTAGCTCCCTTTCTGTGAAGCGTGGGTGTTTGGGGGTGCCATGATGTGTGTTGTGAGTGGTGTGTTGTGTGGATCTAGGTGAGGGTGCTGTTGTGTGGTTGGGTGTGTGATTCGTGTATTGTGGCGTTCAGTGTCTGCTTGTGGAGTTCTCAATCTCAGTTGTCCTAATGGCATTGCAAAGGATTGTGGGGTGCGTCTGTGAGTGTTTTATGGTGTTGTGGATGTGTGTCAGGTGTGTGGGTTTCAAACTTGCCAATCTGTGCATTTCTTACTGTTGGGTCCCATTGCTGGCCGTGGCGGTCTGTACCGCCAATGGTCGTTCGACTTCCACTGACCTCTGCAGTGATTTGTGCATCATTATTTGGAGGACGGGGAGTTTGTGTGCTCGGCGGTGGTGGGGTGGCATGTCCTGCATTTCTGCCGTCAAGGTCCTGGCGGGGACTGGTGGCTGGGAAATTTTTGACGGATTCAGATTTTTGCATCTTTACATGGCAGGTTTCTGTTCACCGCCAATGGTGAACACGCATAACAATCCTTCACATACAGTGTCTCAACATACTCACTCAGCAAGCGACTGAAGATATTAGAAGAACGATCTCCCTGCGCATAAGTACCTTCATGCAAATACTTCTCATCTAACCTAAACTTCTCTGTTGCTGTTAGTGCAGTAGTTGTCTCAAAAGCAGAAGTATGGTTGGCTTCACTCTTCTCAAGAACAGTCAAACCCACAATCAATATCACACACAATATCACACACACACAATTACCAACCCAGTACTCAGGTACAGCACCTATCCTTCCTACCCTGCTGGCTAATGTTATTTATGATCTGTAAAGAATCAGAAAGCAGAGGAGAACATTTTGAAAAATTGCAGCAAAATTTAAATTAAAAATCTTCTTTCAACAGTTATTTACAGCTCTCAGTCTTTCTTCCAGGATCCCTTCGTCAAAAATCGGTAAGCAGCTTGTCAAGCTCAGGTTTCAAAGTCAAATCAGGTTATCAAAGTCTTTTCGATTATTTTCAACAGTCTTTTTGTCAAACGTTTTCTCAGATTGTTTCAACAGTTCAGTTCCAGTGCAAAATATTGACCTGGAAAATCTCGATCAAAACAAAAAGACATAAATTATTTCTGCCATTCACTTGTAGTTGCATACGCCCATTCAGGACCCGTGTATCTTCGACATGCTATTTTTTTAATTTTCAACTTTCGATCACCATTCAATTCTCATTCTCTTAGATCTTTTCTCCTTGTGGTATCTAATTCTTCTTGCTTGTGACTCTGGCCACTTATCTCCTTTCAGTGGATTCTTCGTCAATGTTCTTTTCAGTGTTGAACTTGAAACATCTCCTTGCTCTATAGTGTTTTTCCTTGACGGACCTGCAACTGGTTCAGGAGGAGTCAGATCACAGTGACTTCGATCTGCCTCAACTCCTTCCTCCTTGGGGTCTGGCAATTGGTCTGTTTGTCTCTCAAAATTGTAAGCTTCTGGGAAAGCCCTCCTCTGACTAGGATCTCCTGCCTCCTCAATTGAGATAGTCTCTCCGTCACCTTCCAGGAGGTCCTCTCCTTCGTCTCTCACAGGAGTGACTGAACCGTCCTCATCGGGCTCGGATACAGTCTCAGTTCCTCTTTGTTCTCCTTCCGGCCCTGAGACTTGTTGTGCTGTTGTTGGTGCTTTCAACTACTCTACTTCTTCATCAGTCAGGCATACCACTTTCTTCATGTGACTGGCATGGATCCAGGTTGGAACTCCAGCACACTTTACAGCTCTGGAAGTTGTCAGAACTAAGTCAATATAAACCAGGGCACACCAGAGTAGTTCCAGAAGTTGCTCCAAAGTATAGAAATGAGTATGACGTCCAAAAGACACTATGGTGGTCATTCTGACCTTGGCGGGCGGCGGAGGCCGCCCGCCAAAGTCCCGCCGTCAAGTTACCGTTCCGCGGTCGAAAGACCGCGGCGGTAATTCTGACTTTCCCGCTGGGCTGGCTGGCGGTCGCCTTCAGACCGCCAGCCAGCCCAGCGGGAAAGAGGCTTCCACGATGAAGCCGGCTCGGAATCGAGCCGGCGGAGTGGAAGCTGTGCGACGGGTGCAGTTGCACCCGTCGCGTATTTCACTGTCTGCGCAGCAGACAGTGAAATACATGTAGGGGCCCTCTTACGGGGGCCCCTGCAATGCCCATGCCAGTGGCATGGGCACTGCAGGGGCCCCCAGGGGCCCCGCGACCCCCCCTACCGCCATCCGGATCTCGGCGGTCCGACCGCCGGGATCTGGATGGCGGTAGGGGGGGTCGGAATCCCCGCGGCGGTGCAGCAAGCTGCGCCGCCGCGGAGGATTCAATGGGGCCGCGGTACACTGGCGGGACCCCGCCAGTGGTGCCGGTCCGACCGCGGCTTTACCGCCGCGGTCGGAATCCCCATTGGAGCACCGCCGGCCTGTCGGCGGTGCTCCCGCGGTCCTCCGCCCTGGCGGTCAAAGACCGCCAGGGTCAGAATGAGGGCCATTGTCATAGTTGATTGACGTTTATTCCTTGTTAAACAATGGTACATCCGAATACAGCCGACATGTTTCGTCACATTGACTTTCTGAAGGCCAAAGGTAAACAGTAGTGTTTGTAAATTGCAGACGAGTTTTGAAAGCTAGGATGATCGGGTGAGTCCGTGATAAAATTATAAGAAGGTTATCAAGGGTCTGTGGCATGTAATTGCTGATTTTTCAGAAAACTAAGTCCCAGTAGTCCTTCATGTAGTAACAAGATGGAACAAGGCCATGATAAGCCTTATCATCAGAGTTCCATGTTGTGTATCTGACGCGAGTAGTATAGGTTAACACTAGTAGTTATCAGAACTACCTGTGAAGGTCCTTTCCAACAAGCCTCCAAACACATTTTCTGCACGTGTTTCCGGACCACGACCCAGTCACCGGCCCTCAGATTGTGCCCTGGGTCAAGGATCAGTGGCAGTGTGGTGGCTTCCACCTGCTGAGAGAAAGAACAAACCACATTAGCCAGATCTTTGCAGTAGCCCAACACCACATCATCTGTAATGTTGACAAGTGCATTTACAGGCACCGCTGGCAACTTCATGGCTTGGCCCATAAGGATCTCATGCAACGCAAATCCTGTTTTCCTGTCAGGTGTATTTCTTATTGTCATCAGAACTAAAGGCAGTGCGTCAGGCCATTTCATATTCATGGACGCACACGTCTTTGCAACTCTTCACTTCAAAGTACTATTTTTTTGCTCCACTAGATCTGATGCTTCAGGGCAGTAACTATAATGCAACTTCTGCTCAATGTTCAGTGCTGCACACAGTAACTTAATTACTTCATTGTTGAAGTGACTTCCCCTATCTGATTCAAAAGAGATCAGAAACCCGAAATGTGGTATCAGTTTCCTAAGCAGTAGTTTCGCTACTGTCAGACTGTTATTTCTTAGTGTAGGGTATGCTTCAATTCAGTGACTAAAGATGCACACACTCACCAACACATATCTCAAACCTGCACACACTGGCATCTCAATAAAATTCATCTGCATTCTGCTGAATGGACCTCCTGCTCTTCCAATGTGGTTCAAATTAACTACTGTCCCTTTCCCCGTGTCCATTTGCTGGCAAATTACGCAACAATGGCAAACTGCTTCAGCAACCTGTCTGAACCTTGGGTTGAGCCAATCGTGCTTGAACAACCGAATCATGGCATCCCTCCCAACATGTGCTTGCCCATGATAATACCTAGCCATTTGAGACAACAGGCTATTAAGCAAAACTAATTGACCCTCTTCTGAAACCCACAATTCATCTTGTCGCTGCACACATTTCATTTTGCTCCATGAACGTTAACATTATCCTGCAACATTTTCAATTCCTTCAACGTATCAATTACTTTCAATGCAAAACTTGGACATGTTTCATCTTCTTCAGGTAACAGTTCCCACGTATCTTTGAACGATATACAGATCAATGCGCAAAACCTTGCAACTTGATCCGCATATCCATTTCCCAATGACACGAAGTCTTGTGACTTTAGATGTGCACTGCATTTCACCACTTCAATCTTTTCAGGCATTTGAATAGCATGCAACAGATCTTTAATCCTTTCACCATTTCTCACAGGTGAGCCAGAAGAGGTCATGAAAGCTCTCTGTGACCACAGCTGGCCAAAATCATGGACTATTCCAAATCCATACTGGCTATTCGGACAGATGGTAACTTTCAGCCGAGCATAAACATGGCACACTCTAGTAAGGGCTACCAGTTCCACTATTTGGGCAGAATACACTCCTCAAAGCCAAGAAGCTTCCAATATTCTAGTAATTGTGTACGCGGCATATCCTGCTCTCAGTGTCCCTGTATTGTCTCTTAGACAAGAGCCATCAACAAAGATAATTTGGTCATTCTCTTCCAATCGGGTATGTCTAATGTCAGGTCTCGGTTTTGTGCACAAGTCAGTTACTTCAAGACAATCATGCTCAATGTCTTCCTGTTAGAAATGGGGTTTTTGGTTGGCAGTCAGGTTACCCCCTGTCCAAGCAAAAGCCCTCACTCTAGTCAGGGTAAGTCACACACAATCCAAGATTATCCTGTGCCCACCCTCTGGTAGCTTGGCACGAGCAGTCAGGCTTAACTTAGAAGGCAATGTGTAAAGTATTTGTGCAATAAATCATACAATACCACCATATAGCACCACAAAAATACACCACACAGTGTTTAGAAAAATATATAATATTTATCTGGATAATTGTAGGTCAAAAAGAATAAAGTTTGCAATGGGAAATTGTAGGGATATCACTGAAAAGTGATATACAGTGTCTTAAGTCTTTAGAATATAAACAAAGTCTCTTTCAAGCACAAGTACCTGGTTTGGAGTGGAAAAATCTCCTCAGAGGGCCACAAAGTAAGAGGTGCGTGGAAAAAGGGTGTGTGCGTTGATTTCTCCCCAGCACACACGGACTTGCGTCGTTATTTTCCACGCGGGGAAGTTGTGCGTCGTTTTCCGGCGCGCGGACAGTCTCTTTCTGTGGGTCGCGGTGATTACTAGATGTCCCGGGTCTGTGCGTGGATTTTCCTGCTTGTTTTCCGGCTGCACGTCGTTCTGCGGGGCTGCGCGTCGAAATTACGATCTCACGGCAGGCGTCGCGTCGATTTCTCCTCTAGAGGTCGGGCGGCGTTGTCCTTGCGAAGCCGTGCGTCAGATTTCCGGTCGTCCCAAGAGCGTCGCGTCGATCAGCGTCGGTGTGCGGCGTTTTTCTCACCGCGGTACAAGCTGTGCGTCGAACTTTTTGGCGCATGGAGCGTCCAAGTGAAAAAGAGAAGTCTTTATGGTCCTGAGACTTCAGGGAACAGGAGGCAAGCTCTATCCAAGCCCTTGGAGAGCACTTTCACAGCCAGACAAGAGTTCAGCAAGGCAGCAGGCCAACAGCAAGGCAGCAGTCCTTTGTAGAAAGCAGACAGGTGAGTCCTTTGAGCAGCCAGGCAGTTCTTCTTGGCAGGATGTAGTTTCTGGTTCAGGTTTCTTCTCCAGCAAGTGCCTGATGAGGTAGGGCAGAGGCCCTGTTTTATACCCAAATGTGCCTTTGAAGTGGGGGAGACTTCAAAGAGTGGCTAAGAAGTGCACCAGGTCCCCTTTCAGTTCAATCCTGTCTGCCAGGGTCCCAGTAGGGGGTGTGGCAGTCCTTTGTGTGAGAGCAGGCCCTCCACCCTCCCAGCCCAGGAAGACCCATTCAACATGCAGATGTATGCAAGTGAGGCTGAGTACCCTGTGTTTGGGGTGTGTCTGAGTGAATGCACAAGGAGCTGTCAACCAAGCCCAGCCAGACGTGGAGTATAAGGCACAGAAAGATTTAAGCGCAAAGAAATGCTCACTTTCTAAAAGTGGCATTTCTAGAATAGTAATATTAAATCCAACTTCACCAGTCAGCAGGATTTTATATTACCATTCTGGCCATACTAAATATGACCTTCCTACTCCTTTCAGATCAGCAGCTACCACTTCAATACTGTATGAGGGCAGCCCCAATGTTAACCTATGAAGGGAGCAGGCCTCACAGTAGTGCAAAAACGAATTTAGGAGTTTTACACTACCAGGACATGTAAACTACACAGGTACATGTCCTGCCTTTCACCCACACAGCACCCTGCTCTAGGGGTTACCTAGGGCACACATTAGAGGTGACTTATATGTGGAGAAAGGGGAGTTTTAGGCTTGGCAAGTACTTCTAAATGCCAAGTCGAGGTGACAGTGAAACTGTACACACAGGCCTTGCAATGGCAGGCCTAAGACAAGGAAAAAGGGGCTACTTAAGTGGGTGGCACAACTAGTGCTGCAGGCCCACTAGTAGCATTTAATCTACCGGCCCTATGCACATAGAGTGCACATTACTAGGGACTTATAAGTAAATTAATAGTCCAATCAGGTATGATTCAAGGTTACCATGTTTTAATGGAGAGAGCATATGCACCTTAGCACTGGTTAGCAGTGGTAAAGTGCGCAGAGTCTAAAAGCCAGCAAAAACAGTGTCCAAAAAGTGGAGGGAGGCAGGCAAAAAGTTAGGGGTGACTACCCTAAGGCTGTCAGGTTTAACACATTTTCATTAGGAAGTAGGGTTGCCAGTTCAGCACTGTACATCTTTTCAGTGACACATTTGGTGACCCTAGAATATTCGTTTCGTATCTGGTCAGTCTTGCACCTGTTAAATATTGGGTTTTCATCTTTGTACGTAGGATCTCAATAGAGTGAGGGACCATAATAGTCAAGGGATGTCCCATCACAATGCCTTCACACTGTAGAAGGCTCTGTCCAACTGCTGCAACTGTATGCAGACAACCTGGTACGGCTGCTGCAACTGGGTCCAAAGTAACTGAAAAATATGCTACTGGGCAGTTTACACCTCCATGGACCTGCGTCAAGACAGACAAAGAACATGCATCATGCTCATGACAAAACAATGTGAAAGGTTTCGTATAGTCAGGCATACCAAAGCCGGAGCCTTGTACAGACTCTCTCTCAATTCAATAAACACTTTTGGAAAGGCAATTCCAACGACTCCAAATTCTTTTTCAATATCTGATTGAATATGGAAGGTGACTCTGAAAACCTTCGAGGAATTCTGCACTAACAAAAAACTTGGTCCAAAAATTTGAAACAAAAGAGAATATGTCTGTCCTCATGAAGTGGCACAAAAAAGAAGGCTTGCGACAAATCAATGACAGTGAACCATTCAGCATCACATGGAATCTGAAACATTATCACAGCTGGATTTGGTACCACAGGACAACATTTGACCACAATGTCAGTCACTTTTCACAAATCCTGGAAATGCGAACTTTCCCACAGGGCTTTTTCAAACCCGTTATCAGTGAATTACATGGGCTGCTCAACACTTCCTTCAGCCCCCCTTGTTTTATAAAGTCTGCAATTATTTGGGCGACCTTCATAAGGACATCCTGTGGCATGTGGTACTGTGGAATTTGGGGAAAAATAGCATTTGGCTTCACAGTAACTTTCACTGGCTCAACTCCCTTTATCAGACCTATTTCTTTTCCTTTCAGATCCCACACTTTCGCGTTAACCGTTCACTGTAAATCAGGATGAAGCTCCTTCACTGTGAACACTGGGAAAATTCTCACACACGGTATTCCTCAAGTATTGTCTCACATTCTGTTTCTGGGTTTTAGTCATCTTCATCATCGCTATTCGTTTGAATCTCAATTCCTTCATTTGAACAAGTAATCTAGCATTTTGTTTTACCCAGCAAGTCTCTTCCCAGTAGGGATACTGGTCTTGAATCACAGACTACAAATTTGTGCAGTCCCTGCTGTAGTTGGGTTAGTCAAATACTGATTCGCTATCCCTACAATCTGAACTGTTTTACCTGAAAGGGGCAAATTCGGAACTTCATCTGATCTTAGAGTAAAACATGTAGCTCCTGTGTCAACCAAGTATGAAACTCTGTGACCCATGACTTTTCCCTTCACGTAGGGACTTCACTGATCTACTTCTAAGTAGGTTGCAAGCACACATGTCTCCTTATATGATCTTTCACTCCCCCAATCATCGTTTATTCCATTCACACTGTGTAACGGGAATTGGTGTATTTTGCTATTACTTTGGTTAAGCATCTGACCTTTTGAGAAAGCATCATCTGTTGCTATTCCATTGGGGCTTGAGGTATTTGAATTTGCTGTCTAGGTACCATGGGAACCTGCTGTTGCATTGGCTGTGACTGTGTCATTTGTACATGTGGCATTTGCACCTGCTGCATTGGTTGACAATTCTGCATTTGATTCACATTATGTTGAAAATTTGGATTAGGGCCTCTCGTTCTGGGTCCTCTCCTATTCTGGTACGAATTTATGTCATTACTTTGCTGAACAGCCCCTTCCTCTACCAGCATTGGACACTCTCATTTCCAATGACCGTTGGCACTGCAAACGTGACAAAGCAACAATTTCTTCATTCCCTGCACATCATTCTCAACCAATACAGTACCCAAATATGGACCGCGATTCACATTACCTCTGTGACCTCGACCTCTCATCTGGGGCTGGAATACCATGTTTCCCTGCTGCTGCTGTGGTAGCTGTTGTAGGAAATTTCCCTGCATGCTTTCTCTGCTTCAATTCAATGTCATTGCTACAATACTTTGCATACTGCAACACCTCATCAATCAGCTTCGCTTGCCAACAGATCAACTGACTCTTAATCATCGGGCTAATTTGAGGTCTCAGTCCTTTCACAAATCTAAACGCAAAATTAATCATGTCTTTTACCTCAATTGTCTCTGTACCACTGTAATGCTTGAACGCCTGTAACAATCTCTCATAATACGCATGTATTGACTCCTTTGCTGCCTGGGCTATCCTGTCAATTCTCTGCCAATCAATGTTCTTTAGCGAAATTCTTGCTTTCAAAAATTCAATCAACTTATAGTAATATTTCATTACCTCGGGAGACAGTGCAATTCAAATTTTATCTCTCTCTGGTTCTCTTGTTGGCCAATCTATACTCCTTTTACACTCTATTCACAGATCAGCCAGGACCACTATCTGTAATAAGGTGTTCAAATCCTCCCACAGGCACTTTGCAAGTTTTACAAACCTATCTGTCTGCTGGTACGACTCTACTGGCTTCTCCCTCAATTTTGGATAATCATTTGTGAATGATAGAATGTCATTTCTGCTCAAAGGGACATGAACAAAATTCCTTCCTGGAATCTCTCTCATTGGTAAAATTTTCACTGGATCTTGGTCTTGCTGCACATTTGCAGTCAGCTCCACAGAATCCCTTTTTCTTTTATCTCTTTACCCATCTACCTTCCCACTTGTCTAATGCTCCCCAAGTCTGGGCACTTTGAAGTTATTCCCTAAGGTGTGCCTTTATTCCATCAGATCTCATGTGATCAAAATCTTTATTCTCAAAATCTAATCTGTAACTCCTTTTCAAATGCTTTTTTTTATCTATTTCTATGCCGTACTTCTCTGCCAGGTCTGCTAGAGTCTGATGCACATTGCTCACTTTCCTTATAATCTTCGAACATAGATATTCCAACTCTGCTTCTGTGTAGGATTCTAACCTGTTCACACCCATACTCCCCTCAATGAGCTCACCCGCTTCCATGCTTAGCCTAGCGTAATTCAAATACTCCTCTCCCTTTGGAGCACTCTGCGGGGTATTCAGCTTGTCTAACCATTCAGTCAACTGCTGAGCTGTTAAATCTTGCAACGAAATGTTGCTGGCCTGTAACGTGGCACCTGCTGTGCAACTGCATTTGGGGTCTGCAGTGTCAATAATCTCAAGCTCTGAATAACGTTAGACCCTACCATAGTATCTGGAAATACTCCAAATGGACTAAGATCCAGCAGTGATCTTGATCTGCCAAAAGTCTGGCCCACAAGAGAGACTACTTGAGTGTTCTCGTTAAGTCCTCCCCCATCGCATTCTGTATCATTACACCCTGTCCACATACACTAGGTTTCTTCTGTGCAAATAAGGGTATGGCCAGACCAACAGTAATAGGTAAAGATATAGCATCTGGGGTTGGTCTGTTACCTAAGTTCTATGGCAGAGTATCTCTCATGTTCTGATTCCTCATTGAAGACATATCTGACTGTATTCCTGTTACTGGAGTGAATCTCGGCATGGCTTGTGGCTGAACTTGGGGCAGAAAAAGTGGAGTTGGTTCTGTCTGAACCAACATCAGTCTCGGGAAAGTCTGTCCTGTTGGCATTATTAGGTTTGGGGCTGTTTCCATAATAGGTGCATCAAGGTAAATTCCCTGGACCTGTGGCGGTTGCACTTGATTTTGTTCCACTGGAGTAGTAGGCACAAAAAGTCTATTCTGCATCAGACTCTGTGTCAGGCCAGTATCAACCTGCACCGGATTCACTGTCCCATTAACCTGTGTCGGAGCTGAAGGATCAGCACTCGTGCTTGGACCACTCTCATGTGCTGAATTTGGTGGTGGGCGATTTCTCAATAACTATGTAAGAAACTCATCATCGTCTGACTCTTCCTCCGCTGTCGAGGATTTTCTAGCCTCCCTATTCTGTGAAGGGCTTCTATTAGTCTTTCTAGTAGCTTTCCTTCTGTCTTTCTCATTGTCCTCTGTAATCGCTGGAACCAGCTTAATTTCATGCACAGTCTTGTTTCTCCAAATTCTCTGAACACAGTCCCACCTAGCCTCCGCTAATGTCTTTTCTGCTTTTCTCATTCTCCTCTCGAATTTTTGTTGCTGTTGCTGTCTGGCGACTAGCCCAAATTGCTAATGCCTCGAACTGTGCTGGGTTATAGCACCATCATTAAATGCTCTAAAACCCTCAAATTGAATGTTCCATTTGAAGGAAATGCTAAGCTTCCATCTTTCTCTGTCACTTTGCACCATTGCTTTAGCCAAAGACAAGGCACAACACCCTTCTCTTCCATTACAATGTAAGCTGGTGTACCTTCTGGTGATGTAGCCTCGTCTATACTCATTGCAATGTACGTATCTCCCTTTAAAGCACTCTTTAAAGCTTTGAAAAATGTCATCTTTTTTACCTTTTTATTATTCAAAATCAGATCAGGAAGTGACTTTTAATCCTGGAGTTCTGTTCACCCACCTTGTCAAGCAATTGTGCCTCACTGACAGCTGCTAATCCGTGCACGACCCTTCTCACTAACCAACCTATCCCAGCGCAGCTCCAATGACGTCACACTCACACGTATTGTGGCTGACAAAGTCTTGCAGCTTGTCCTCCCAAACTTCGTTTCACACAAAACTGATGCAAGAATTGCGAGCACTAACCCAAAATCAAAAACCATAATCTGCTGGTTTACTACAGGAAAGGTAACACAATCGCTTTAGAAACTTCACAGATTTTTCACCAACAGCTCTTCCCACACTTAAAGATACTCCTTCTTTCTCAGCTTCCCTGATTCGCAAGAAAAATTTGCCCCACAACTTTTACTCTCAACTGATCAGTGGGTCTGTCCTGGTGCACATAGGACTCGCCAGACCTCAGTCGAAATTCTCTTTCACTCACTTTTGACTCACTCTCTGACATGTTGACCACGCCTGATCTACCTACTAAACCAGACAAATTGCAACATAAAACCAAGTGTCTCATACACTTTTCAATATACTCCGGAGTCTTAGACCATGCAGGGTCCGTAGATCAACAACCACGTGGACAATTTTTGAGCACAAAGCGCCACACACATGTGAATTTCCATGACTTCCCTACTCTCACACTGCGGAGTTTGCACACTCCTTCTATAACTTCATGTGGAGTATGCAAACTCCCTAATCACTCACAAATTTCATAATTCACCTGCGATTTGCACAAGCTGTGCAAGTGCAAAACCCTACTTCATTCACACTATCACTGGAACGCCAAGAACATCCTCACACTATCATTGGCAAGATCTGAGATTCTGGGAAAGTATTTTCTAGATTTAGGGGAACATCTTCTCTCCAATTAGCATCATTGAAAAATTAAATCCAATTCTCAGTAATAATGAACTCTCAAGGGACACGATCATCAAGCTACAACCATCTCTGGGAACACCTATTATTTCTTGTTTAAATCTCTGAAACCAAATATTCTGCTACCTCTCTCTGGGCACCTATGACGAGCTCTTAAGGAGACAAACCATCAAGCTGTTACTATCCCTGTGAATACCTGTTATTCTATACCGGACGTCTCTGATTGGCTCTTAAGGAAACAAACCATCCGTCTCTGCTACCATCTCTGTTAGCGCATCTGACCTTAATAAGTAAACTTACAAGGGGACACAAATAGGTTGATGAGCCTTTTGACTCACAATTAAGATGTTCCCACCATATCTCCAGTATATGCAGATCAATAAACAATAACCAATCAGTAACATTAATACTCAATGATAATCAATAACATTAGTAATCAATTGGAGTCAGTAATTGTCACACACCATGACTGAAAGGTCATGAATAACTACGCCTTTTAGTAAAGGTTAGAATATTTATTTCCATATATAACAATGCTAATGTAATTTAAAATAATCTCAGTTCAAATGTTAACATACAAAACATCACTGGCTGTCCAAAGCAACAAAAGAAGCGTAATCTAATCAAAACTTAAATCACTTCACATTCTAAAGTTTCAGTGCGATTTAATAACAAGAACAATTGTGCAAACGGATATCACATACATTTATTTCAGCAAAGAAAAACATTGACTGTTACTCCCATTAGCACATTCTCATTAGTGAGGATCCTTATCTAACATCAGATTAGCATTAGCATGTTGGGCTTCATGCAAAACAATTTAGTCAACACAAATTTGGAAAACATCTAACTATGGCTCTATCAAAATAGTGCGGTTGGTAGCTAGAAAGAAAAAGCAACCAGTCTTAAGAAACACATCATTAGTAATATACCTCTCCTCAAATGGATTGGCAAGCTAAGATAGTCTTCATCATCAGAACATCAGCTCGGTCAGCAAAGCATCAGGATTCAGCATCAAAGATCAGAAAACGCAAAGTCTTTAAGCATTAAAGTTAAGCACATCTCTTGTCAAGACGCTCAAGAAAGTAATGACCTTTCGGCCAGAAAGAAAATGGGCAAATGCGCTTTCTTCCATCAGTGCAGTCTGGCTAAGTTAGATTTCCTAAAACTACTTCCCAAGTCCCTATTGGTCAAGGGATGGCATGTTCACACTTTGTCCAACAAAACTAAAACATCAAATCTATACTTTCTACTAGTACCCGATTCACATGTTGCTGATTAGCTTCTCTCGTAATGTCCTCACTATCCGGCTCATCACGTAACAATAGTGTTGCAGCTTATACTCCAGTCAGTGTCTCTATTGTTATCCTCCTGAGAAAGTCAGTCTTACACACATTACACTTACAATGTTACATTTAGCAAGAACAGCATCTTCTAGCAATCGGTTCTCAAGAGAAACACTTTTAGCTATGAGCACATTTGATCAGCACAGTGGAAAATTACAATTTAATTCTCAAAGCAAACATTTTGTTAATCGGTTTAGAAACACAGCTTGACATGAGACCATGTAACTAGGCCAAGTCCTCCACTAATTTAAGGCCTACAATTGATAAGGCTAATACACAATGCATAACCCTTAATATAATGTACTACTACATCTACATTAATCAAACAAAAACTCCATATTTCATGTTAATAAGCCATTAATAAGTATACTTTGTGAACATTGGCAGCCACTCACAGACACATTTTCAAATGTGTGCATTATTTTTCTATAGGTTAATACATTTTCTACGCAAATCCATTGCTAAAAATACATGTATATTCATTAATATTTTATTAAAACACCTGCTCTATCAATTTAGGGTGTTACTTAATGTGCTTCCAGTTTCTTGATTGTCTCTCAATAAATACATCATGTACCATATCACCCTGGTCATTTACTGCTGCTGGTATAAAGATACTTGCTTACTTTCAGATCATTGCATTGATCAGTAATGCTCTTCCTCCCTGCACAAAAGTCCACCACAAGCATCCGTGTGATTGTCATGTATGCCCATCTACTCTTTCAAATGATATGGGGAGTTCTCCAGCTTGTGGCAGGAAAAGAGTAGGTAGTAGAGTATGGCGTCCGTAACAAAAGTAAAACACCAGAAAATGGGCATACTGGGATGCAAGGATCATCAATACAGTGTGAGCTGACTCATTAAACAAGCACTTGCAATGCAATAGGTCTTGCATCTGCTCGAGTTAGAGCTATTAGCATTGTAAATTCATAACTGGACTTCCTTGCAACATAAATAGAAAATTAAAAGTAAAACCGTTGGCATAAGCAAGCAGATTCAAAGCTCCACGGCGGCCGTGTGCATGAGCGTGAAGGAGAGACACAAAAGGAAAAATAAGTTAGCTCACAGTCAAACATATCAGCAAACGTGCAATTATCCATGTAACAGGGTTGATGTTCAAGGTGGTAACAAAACTGCCCCCAGGAGGGACAAACTGAAAACATTTACCTATGATAACAAAGGATTTTTTAAAGGCAAGCCCATTAATGAGTCAAAGTGATGGGCCTGCGGTGGGGTGGTTAAAAGCCCACAGATAGATTACAACAGGCCAGAGCTCTGGCGCGTTCAATCTAAAAAGAAAATGATCTCAAAACCAAACTTGCACAGACCAAAAGAGCCACATGCACAATACTAGGTAACACTGGGAAGCTAGGTTTGTCTGCACTTTCCCACGTTTCATGCAGCATGTGTTTTGGGGGAATTGAAATGCCCACGATACAAAAAAAACAGAATATGTCATTTTGTCACTGATCACTTGTGAAATTTACACCATCTTCCTATCTTTTTGCTTTTCTTTGACACACTTAGGCTCATATTTCCTTGTTACTTCATGTACATACATGAGTATCAATACTTCACATATTTAACAAAATAATACGTGCCTCTCTGCCATTAGAAAGTTTCAAAGATTGGTTCTCGGTGACTGTCAAGTAATAACTGTTAAGCTATTGAAACAATAAAATGGCCACGAAATTGTGAGTCGAACTTCCCATTTAATGGTCACCAGAAGCTGAGCTATGCCTCATCACAACAGATTAAAAAATAAAAGATGTGTTGCGGATACGATGTCAGACGGTCCACTGACAAATCTGAAGCAAAGCAAACACCATTATTCACAACCAGTGGTTCCCACACGTGTACATCTGCAGCGCTTGGCGCTGCCTGCCTAGAGTCTATAGGGAGAAATGTGTGCTAGAGCCTGGAGGACAGATTCTCCAGGAGTTGGTGGACACTCATGATCCCCTGCTGCTTACTGACTATAAACCAAAACCTTTGCGGACAACCATACTGGGCTGGTGCTACCTACACAATACCATCAGTTTCTTATGCTGGAAATCAATATGCAGGGCTGTCACAAGCACACAGAGCCAATCAGATGAAACACTATGACAGATGGTTTAAATAATACGTACTATTAGCCCGAACCACAAGTTGCAAGTAGGCGATATGGATGGTTGCATCAAAGATAGGGTGCACAGGGCGGTGTTGTACCCACGTATGGCTCCAAAGATTGGATCCCAGTCTCCAGTGGATGAAATGGGCTAGTCAGGTGGCCATTCATTAGCTAAATAAAGTGAAGGAACTCAAGACCTTCACTATAGAAGAGTATACATCATCAATGTAGGACCCTAGATCCTGTCAGTTTTTCAATGTATTTTTTTTTAATTACATTCAAAAGAGATTGCTCTGACCCACTGGATTCGTATGGCACGAAGACACCTAGACCTCTGCTTCACACAAAATATAACTGGTGGATTTGCCTATATCTTAGGGAAACTGGCAAAAATAAATGTTCCTTTTCTGGGGTTTCGTCGCCCAATCCCTATAAAGTAGTATTCCTTCCCTCAGGGATATTTGGTCACAGTGAAGTTGTTTGTACCTAAAGCTAAAATGTTCAGAAGTTGATTTTGAATTCTCTTCAGTCTTGCACAATCAGCTTTTGATCATCAAACTCTAATGGAATTGTTCAAAGTATTTTATGAGTTTTGGTATTTTGTAAATCATTTTTCTGAAACATTATAAAAAATGTAGACTAAATAAGTGTGTGGGTCTCTGATTCATGACTTCGTTATTCTAGGCTTGCATTGGCCCCAGCACCGCACACCTGTAACTACACGCATGCAGGACCGAGAAAGCGTGTCTTTGATTGCCTCGGTTCTAAGAATCCTTTTATTGATTGTACACACGTGGCATGTCATACATCTGCTGCTAATTTTAGTCTTTCTTTCATTGCTGGGCCAAACTTGCGGAGACATTTTATGAATAGTTTATTTTCCGAAATCTTTATTTCATCCAAGGTGTATTATTATGTGTATCACACAGTGTTTATCGTGCTCTAAGACACAAGTGGGGACGCCCTTTACATTGCTAGCTCACAATCCCATCGAAGTGTACCTCTGAACTCTTCCTCCCAGCATACACAACAAAATGTTCATAGCTATGAAAAACACCTCCTGTGCCCTGTACAGTCTCATTCATCAAAGACACATAATATGTCCCAGTTAAACTTTTCATGCCAAGACTTTAAAGGTGTGGCATTTCCGAGATGGCAAAACAAATAGTTATTAGGAGCATGGCAGCTTCAGTTGGTAAGGATGAGTGACTGTGTTTCCTCTCAACAGAGTGACATGCTCCTTCATCTCTCCCCTAATCGGTTCCACCAATGGATTGTAGTTGTTTCAGACTTCTGCACTATCTGACATTCTGGTCCTTCTGCAAGCCCTTTCATATCAAAGAAATTTCAATGGAGACCTCAAATGAGCTAGAGTAAAACGTGTCCGCCAGGGCCTGATCATAAGTGTGGAAAGAAAGCCAGCTTTAGGTTCCAGCAGTCTGTTCCCAATTAATCAGATGTCCTCTTGATAGTTGTATATGTTCATTCAAGTCTCACTGCATTGTTTGGACCAATGGGTTGATGTTGTTTGCAACATCAGCATTCCACCCTTCTGCAAGGCAACAGAGAAGTTACATAGCAAGTGTCTGCAAGAACTTGTCAACAGGAGTGACAGAGTAACAGCTTCGGGTTCCAACAGACTGTTCCCAGGTTCCCTGTTCAGAGTAAAGACAACAGTCTGATAAGTGAGGTTCGAATGGTTGATGTCTTCAAACCCTAATATATCTCTCAAGACCTGGTACTGAGGGAAAGTAGGTCCATGCAGAGCCTAAGCAAGGGAGGTCAGAC
Organism: Pleurodeles waltl; assembly: GCF_031143425.1. NCBI lineage: Eukaryota > Metazoa > Chordata > Amphibia > Caudata > Salamandridae > Pleurodeles > Pleurodeles waltl. Next base: position 495,052,091 of record NC_090448.1, read on the forward strand.
ACCTGTGGAATTCGGCACTGTTTGGCCATTAGAACAGTGCTTGCATGGACATACAAGATAGAATTAGGAGCTTCATCGGTGCAGGGGTTGGCAAAGAGACCAGGTCTCAATCGTTCGACAGCCACAGGCAGGATCAAGAAGCTCACCCATGCACAAAGTGTGCCCCTTTCCAGCGCAGGTCTAGCTGAAGATGACGGGCCTATTCACAAACTGCATTTTGTAGTACCTTTAGTAGTTATGCAAAAAAAGTACTACAAAATGCTACTAACAAACCTACGAGTGTAAATCTTCTCAGCTAGCTTTTCAATGGTGAGGCCCTCCCAAATGTAATTTACTATTTACAACCAAATGGGAGGGGTTTAGGGAGGACTTAGGGGGTCTAACAGTGGGTTAAGGAAGGGCTTAGGGAGGGACATGCACTCACCCACAAAAGAGTGAGCACGTTGCTGTTAATAAACAGCACTTCTAGAGTTACTATAGGAAAAGAGGCCCCAAAACAGTAGAAAATGTAACCCAGGTTAGACCTTGAATAAGTACAGGACCACACACTCTGTGCGCTCTGTGAGCTGGCAGCAGAGAGGCTCTCTGAAGACTACATCTCTGGTGAGAAGTATCTTTGAATGCATCTGTTTCTTTCAACAGGTTTACATCCACAATTTGCATGCAATAATCCTCAACCTGTTATAACCCTTTAAATCCTGCATGAAAAATAGGCCTACCATCACTTATGTTTTTTAAAATGTCCCTCTGCTTCTTTCTACCTTACAGCTTTTGGTAACCATAACAGTATTTATTAATTCCAGCTAGGAATAGGTGTCTCACCTGGACCCCCTCCAATGATCACATCTATGTTGACAATTGCCACTAAGAAACTGGGGTGAATGCATGGAATGCGCATGCAAAACTAACCCCAATAACCAGTTGACTGACCACTAGTTTGGCTTCCGAGTAGCATGCTACTCACCGCAAAGAGATTTAATGCTTTGTCAGGGGTAGTAAGCGCTGTACAAATACGATTTATAACAACTTATTGTGGCTAACAACTGGTACTGCAAAACCCTCCAATAGAAAATAATGAAGGTAGAGACTTCAAAAAACCTAATATAAAATCAAATGTTTTATTAAATTGTTTAAAATTTGATTCATCTTTATTTTCGTTTCCTTCACTGGTGAGCCTTACTTCACATACTTCGACTTGAAAAAAACAGCAGACATAAGAAAATACTGTTACAGGGATGGGAATTTAGATACACAAAACAACCAATGTTTAGGAAAAAGCGATACTTATTAAACTACGCAAAGGCAATAAAATTACCAAATAGCAAAATATCATAATGCATACTAAACACCAGTCATGGGATCATTCCCTAAAATAATTTACTGCGATTAGCACTATTGTTGACTGCCATGGAACAGTACTCTCTACTGAAGACTGACTCAACTGCCCGATTGTCACTTATGATTAAATAAAATTACAATACGAAATGGCACAGACACTATACAACTACATATAACTTACTAAGCAGAACTTTCCGCACCACCACTAATTCTTTTTAAACTTTAGCAACTGGATGCTGCTGCTAAAATAAAATAAATCTCTCTAAATGTGCTTTTCCTTCTGAAAGTAAAGTTGGCACTACGTCAAAATGTAAAATAAAACTAAAAATAAACAAAAAGACTGGTACGCATAGAAAAGCATTTAATAAAAAAACGTAAGTACCTCTAATGACGGCTATTCAACTTAGTGCCGACGAAAAAGAGGTTTCTCATGTTTTAGTTTCTAAATTATTAGCTTTTATGCCACTGTCCTGATAGAATTGGGGAATTATAAGTGTTCTCCACAATATGCATTCTGTTGATTTGAAAGCCGAAAGGTTATAAATTGGATATAAATTATCATAAAAAGTGTGGACTGAGAATGCTTCTGACACCATTTATCGATTTTCCTTCTAAAACTCTGCTAGATCTAAGCAGGGAAATCACTTTGACCATGGGCTCCAATTGGGGGAGCAGCTACTATTCCTGATCCTTTTGCACTCTCATGTCCTGGCACTGTCCTTGCTAACCTGCCAAGGAGGGAAGAGGGCTAAAAGCCGCAGCAGGATCAAAAAGGAAACTGGACTCTTGAAACCTGGACTTTCTGGAATTTCCACTACACGCCCTTCTTAGGCCCATCAGTTACCAAATAGAAAGCTAATGAGCAGAGGTTGGGACAAAGGGTCAAGCCAACAGTGTATTTTTTCAGTTTTATATAGTGCAAACTCAACTGAAGGTATTGGAGGGCTTTACATGAGCACCAGTTGCATTACATAAGTCAAATGTATGTTTTCATGCACGGAGATTGAGTGATTTGCCAAGAATCACAGGCTATTGAGCCAATTCCGAGAGTCAAACCTGGTTCCCCAGTTCCAAAGTCAGCAGCTCTGGTCGTAATGCCACACGCATGTATGATGTCACATTAACTGCCCAATAAAATGAATACATAGAATGAATGATTAGAGTCTGCTGAAAGAACTTTAAAAAGATTTGAGCAGCAGTCAAACCTCCAGGTATAATGTTGGTTAATCTGGCTGTAAAAGTTCATTTTAATCTACCTGGAACCTTCACCGCAGACTTTACTCAATTTTGTTCCAAATATATATTCAATTTCACACCTTTATTCGGCTAAAAGCCATAAAAGGAAAGTACAATCAAGCAATACAAAAAGCACAATATTCCAGCACAATTATTATTCACTTAAATACTAAAATCAAACTATCTAGGTAATGGCCAATATTAGTCCTAAAAACAATAAATAATAATCAATTACATTATTACATTTTTTTATTTTTTTATTTTTTTTAAAACCTTAAATTTGCCTCCCGTACCATCAGGCACTTGTTTACTTAACTATGGGAGGACTATTTAATCAATTAAGTGAAGAATGAATAACTGGATCTAAAAGAGAATATAATAAGAAAATGGTTCCTAAGAGCTAATTTCATAAATGTCAAATGGCAATTCTAAAAATCGTAAAATCCTTCTGATAACTACAGTCCTTGTGCTAAGAAGCAAAATGATTCTAAAGTTCGTGTTCTTACCAAGCATTATCAATATCCCCTTGGCTAAATGTATCCTTGGCAAAATGTATAACCAGAATCCATTGGGTTACAGGAAACGGCTCCCATTTATCATATTGGGCACCGTAAATTAACTGTGGGGGTTGTGTCTGAGTTAAAACACCTAGAGCCTCAGGCCCGCCTTGTCTCTAATAAATGAAATTGCTAATAGAAACCGGCTTAAACCAAAGACAACAAATGGTATAGTACTAGATCTCAAGAATCTTGCTGCTTCATTATAGTTTCTGACTCCTACGTTCCTGCAAATAGGTCGAATCCATTTCCTCCTTGGTTTATCATAAGCTTTGCAGGTTAAAAGAACATGATCCGTCGTTTCAGAAGTCTCCATATTACACAGCCCACAGATCGCCTCGTGTGTTCTCTCACTCAAGGGGCCCCATTTAGAAGTAAAAGCCCTAACCTGAAGAGTCCTGTATCGATACTTCATAAATAAAACTTTTGCTCGCCTGGGTTGGATAGTGTCTATCCATTCCTCTGCTCTCGGTAAAGATTTGATATCCAGGAAACTTGAGGTTAGTCTACCTAGGTCATTGCTGTAGAAAGGGCTGTTTAGAGTGAAGTCCCAAAATACTTGTTTTAGTCGAATCTTAGATTGTGTTGTGAGTGTATGCGGTTCTTCCCAATAAGATTTCAGCCCTAGATTGTAAAAGCAATGCCTTATATAGTGGAGCCACGGAAGGGAGATGGTCTTATCCAGGTCCATGATCTCAATTAGTGCTTGCCTATATTGGATCAGTTCAGGGGGTGTCCAAAGTCTACACCAGTAGAGCAAAGGCCTCAGGGCTGCCAGTTTGCCTATTTGTTTCATATTAATATCATAGGTTAGAGGGATCAATGGAGTAGATGGAGGGAGACCCAATACCCCCCTCATGAAATTATTTTCCTGGGTTACCAGTGGAGTTAGATTTGTAAATCCCCAGAGTTCGGCACCATATAAGGAAGCAGCCTGTGCTTTGTACCTATAAATCTCAAATACTGGTGAAACAATACTAGATCTTGAACATTTATAATTTTTACTAATCGCCATGGAACTATGGACTAAGGAGGGAGCAGCTTTATTAACGTGCGGTGCCCATGACAACTTGGCATCAAGCAATATCCCTAGATAATTGAATTTTTTTACTCGTTCCAATTCCTGCCCTCTAATCCGAATGTTTCTCTTAAGTGCTTTATGGGGATTAACAGTCAAATATTTGGTCTTGATTGTGTTTATTTCTAGTCCCTTCAAACTGCAGTACTCACAAAATGTATCTAATAGGGTTTGCAAGCCCATGGGAGTTTGAGATAATAAGATAGTATCATCTGCAAAAAGGGGGGCAGGAACTGGGTCACCGTTCAATCTTGGCGAGTCATGATTACTTTTTTTTAAGTGTTTGACCAAATCATTAATATATAATGAGAAGAGGGTTGGGGCAAGCACACAACCCTGTCTCACCCTCCTCTTAATAGGTATTGGGTCTGTCAACTCTCCCTTTGGACCCCACCGAACCTTTGCAAATGTATTTTTATGTAACCTCTCTAGCTGGCACAGGAGGTTCCCCGGCATGCCCTGTTTCCCTAGTGCTACCCATAAGGAGTCTCTTGTCACCAAATCAAAGGCTGCACGCAAATCCACAAAAGCGATATAGAGGTGACCCTTCCTTAGTCTAGTGTATTTCCACATTATTGCCAGTAGCCTAAAGGCCTGATCGACTGTACTCGTCTGCTGTCTAAAGCCTGCTTGATATATAGTCAATATGCTGTTTTCTTCTATCCAGCTACTAATTCTATTCAGCAACTGTCTAGCAAAAAAATTTTGCATTACATCTATGAGGCTGATTGGTCTATAGTTCCCAGGATCTTCCCTAGATCCTTTTTTGTAGACTGGGATTATTTCTGCCCTTTTCCATGTCTCAGGCACTAGACCTCCCCTTGCTATAGCGTTACTTAAAAGATTTATATAAGGTGCCCAAATTTCTATATTATGTTTAAACATATCACCCGGGATCTTATCCAAACCGGGGGCTTTTCCTGGCTTGATTGCTTTGATGGCATTCACCATCTCCTCCAGGCTAAATTGTATCTCGGGTAGAATGCCCCAAGTAACTAGGATTTTATGCTTGGGGGGATAGAAGTCAAGGTTGGGGGGATCAGAGTAAAGGTATGTGAAATGGTTAACCCATGTTTTGGGGTCTATACGATGATCTGTATTAAATATCCCCACTTTGCTACCATGAGTAACTATTTTCCAAAAAGTCCTATCGTCATTGCTTTTTGCTGCTTCCAGCAGATCTTGCCATTTTTGATCCTCCCAGTTACTTTGGGCTGTTGCCAGTATTTTTTTATAACTGGCCCTTGCCTGTTGTACAGCTAGTTGTTTTTTTTGCTTTAAGGCCTCTATCAGTACTTTTTTCCCCTCCCTGCATTTGATAGTATACCATGGACTAGTTTGGGTGGTTTGCACCTTCTCCTTTTTTATGCTTATGCTGTAACTGTTTAGTCAGGAAGGGTCTTAGTGCTGTACTAATTGACTGATGGATGGCCGTAATAGGGATATCAATACGTTTTTTTTAGCATAAGGCTCCAAGAGATCAGAGAATGTATTACAGATATTAGTCATAGTATCCAAGTTGTCTAGTATTGCTGGCCATTTTACAACCCTTCTATTATTGCTGAGGGTGGGTTGTAACTCCACCTTATCATGTTCTATATATTCTGGGCCCTAAGTTCAATTATTAGCGGGAAGTGATCGCTTTCCCTTCTTTTGTCTATTTTAAAAGTCACTAATCTTCCCCAAGTACTTATACTATGCAAAATGTAATCTATTTTCGAGGTTGAGTTGCCTCTCTGGAAGGTGTCCAAATTAAGGCCTCCTTCACCCACTCTACCATTACACGCCCTCAGTCCGTGCTTTAATGTAAGGCCCATGAGTTGCAGGGCGGCCACTGTGCCCGGGACAGTTTTTTCTATTGTTAGATAAGGAATTGCTCTCATTCGATCTTCTTCTTCTGCTAGATGTCCTAATCCAATTATAGGTTCATAGTTACAATTAAGGTCACCCCCTATCATAATTGTCTCTTCTACTGGGATCTTTTTAAGCAGGTCTTCTAATAAAGTTATTTCAGGAGACTCCAAATTTGTCCATCTAGGCCTTATATATACATTGAACAAGTGGGATATTACCTTATTTTTGTTTCCCAATAACAACCACAAAATATCCTCTGACTCTGTGACTTGCCTACGTATCTCGATATTTAATGAAATTTTCACCCATGCAACCAACCCCCCGGACGCCTCCCTCTGGCAGCTGAAGTTGCACTAATAAAAAAGGTTTTATATCCTAATTTATACGGCGGGTCCGTAAGCCAAGTCTCTTGGAAGAGACAAACATGATATTGATCAATGTAGTCCTGCCATTCAGGATCTATAAGTTTATTTTTTAAGCCTGCTACTTTCCAGGAGATCGTAGTGACTGTTCCCCTTCCATTTGAGGTTGTAACATTAGAAATAGGACTCGGATATGCTGTTGATTCTTTCCTACGGGGCGAAGACTCCACTGCACTCCCTACCCCTGTAACATGAAGATCATTCCCTTCTTGGGTCTCAACTACTGTTGGGTCCCCATTTAGCCCCAATTGTGCCTGATCTAGCTGAGTTAGTCAATCTACTCTTTCAAGATTGGAGTCTCCATTTCTCTTTTGCAATCCCCCATTGGTATTATACTTGGCCCTCTGGACTAAAGGTTTGATAATGAATGGGTCCGGGCTAAACCTCATAGCATTAATTTTGGGGGCGGAGGTTCTCTGTTCCATATCTATCAGGCCTTCAATTAGTCTTTCATCCTTGAGTATTAGTGCAATAAAGTCCTGTTGCCCCGTCTCTCCTGGCATTCTTTCTGCCCCCCCTAATATCTGAACGAATTATAGATAGGCAGTGTCTTTTGGTCCTAATCCAGTGTATAAGCTTATTCTTTAAGGAATCCTCGTCTTCTCTGCTATTTTGGGACAGTTTTGGAACATTTAACAGGTAAACAACATTGGTCCTAGTAGGACACCTATCCTTCTCGAAATGCCGACTCCATGTAGTGCAACGGATACGATCATTGTATACTTGGGGATGGGGTTTTAGAGTAGGTTCCATATTTCCTTTTTGTAGCCCTGTTACCAAGCAGGGTTCTCTTCGAAGATTCCCTATTTCTTGGCGTGGAACACCAGCATTACTTCTAGGATGGTTACATAATCCGATATTTTCCTCATTCACCCCTCTCATACATCCCTGTGGTTGGTGTAAAATCCTAGCTATAGATGGGATAGGGTTGGGGTCAATATTCAAACTATGAGGACATGTAGGTCTACCTTCTGGATGAGATGGTGTAAGGGGGTTCTCCTTTTCGCTCTGAGCTCTGTGGGTTCCCCTACCCCTCTCCTTTTCCACAATACTTGATAAGGTTCTTACTTCAAGTTTCAATTCCCTAACTTCCTGGATTAATCCAAAAAGTAGATCATAAAGATCTGCTAGAGTTCTTGTTTTATGTTTTAAATGATTCACTGGTTTTTGATTAGGTAGAGATGTCCTCTCTCTAGCTGACTGTACAATAGGGATGGTTGGGTATGGCTCATCCCCAGATTCCCCCTCTTGTAAATTCTGTATTTTATTACTATCGAGTTCTGCCAAGACTGCGTATTTATTAGAGCACAAAACTTCACACTCCTGCGTATGGCCCTTCTTCCTAATACTGTCTATGGTGCGTGGGTGTATGGTTCGAGTTGTAACATCTTTATAGCTGCCTGTCCTAATATCGGTCGATACCTCCCCCTCTTGCTGGCTAGCAATCTCTATCAGTTTGTCTTCCTTTAATTCGACTTTCTTTGTGTAATAGGAGGTAATCTTTTTATCAGGACCTTCCCGGGAGGTAGCCCTATTACATAGTAGTGACTCTACCTCCTCAATAATATCATCAATTTCATCTATAGTACAGTTATCACCCGCATTCCTAAGTTATTTTACAGATTTCTCCTTCCCCCTTGGGGGTTCTGATGCCTTTCGTTTTCCCATATCTTAGGCCACCTGTATAATACTTCGGCTCTAATTGAAACAATTCCACAATAAGTATCTATAAAAAAGAGAGTTTAAAAGAAGGACTAGTGGGAGTAAGCCTAAATAATGAGTATTAGCTTCTCATATGACAGATATTACAACTTTCTATCATAAATACAAGCAGACCTCTTGCTGGAAATGAGGAGGCAGAGGCCCGGCCCAGCCCCTCTCCAGAATCTAGCAGATAATGATGAGAACGCTACACCAAATAAAGGGGGACTTCCGTCCTAGGGCCCTCTATAGAAAGACCTGTTTTAGGAGTAGTTGCCGACACAGTACCTTCAGGCAGCCATGTACGTGTGAGCTGCCTAATCCAGACGTCTTTAAGTGGATGTCAGGGGGGTGGCCCTGCCCTGCCTCTTCCTGACAATGACGGGCAAGGACGGGCCCGCCCTTGGGCCGGGCTTCGCCTGGGCGCCGCCCGCGCGCGTCCCGCGCAGTGGGAAGCGCTGTTCTAAATTTAAAGGGCTCCTGCCCTGGACACTCCTCCCGCCACTGGCGGCACTGACGCGCGCACTCCTCCCGGCACTGGCAGCACTGACGCGCTTCCTGTGGCAGCGGGAGCGCTGTTCTAAATTTAAAGGGCTCCTGCCCTGGACACTCCTCCCGGCACTGGCGGCACTGACGCACTTCCCAAATATATATATAAAAAATGGATACAAAGGCTTTTGTCAATAACCAAACTGATCCAGTACAGCATTTGAATTGACCAGCATTTTTTAATCTACAGTATGAGAATGCCAGCATAAACTAACTTTTCCTAGAGTTCACCTATGGAATGTTAAGCCCCCCTAATAGAAGCTCAAAGTAATCGATGAGCAATCATGTAAGATTCACTGAGGGGAAAAGATACGAGTTATAATAACCTATCGCCATGGTAGTCTGTCATGTGATGTCTCACTTGTGATGTCATCTAGCAAAGGCTATAATGGGTATTAATGGCTTACAATTCACTAAGCGTGTGACTGTAAAGCTTTATGTTTTATCTTCAGCGCTTCTACCTGTTTGAGTTCTATATGACCATCATCTCTGGTAACAAAACAGGTTGTAAGACATCCTCAAGCACCCTTGAAATATGTAGCCTTCATCTTGTTGAAGCTCAACATAGCTGTGCGATGAAAGAAGAAATCATCAGCATGAGTGATTTAATAGTGAAATCAAATTCCTTTGGCATCTGGCTGACTAAAAACCTTGAACAATTGTATTGAATTGTCCTTGCAAAATGCAGACTTGTTGGTGAATTTTACTGACTTGTTAATTTTATTGAAATTGATCACCCTGCTGGCTTTGCACTCTACAACACAGAAGCATGCATCCCTTTCTCCTTCACTCGTTTGATAGAGGTGTGGTGGGATGCTTTGAGGTCTGCTTTATATGTCAGTCCAGCAGTGTAGTGCCACACCACTAAGAATTCTGTGGCTCATTAGAGGTGTCTCCAACCCCCTTGTAGCAGTGTTTTATATGTGTTGTGTAAAATCTGTCACCACTGTAATTTGCTTTGCCTACTCACTGCAAGTAAGCTGTTGTCCTATCACTGCTGGTATTATCCCCACTGGCGCTAGCTAGGTCTCATACATTGTTGGAGTCAACTAAGAAAGGCTTGGGGAAGAAATGATGTCCACTGGCAAAGTTTTATATTTATTGTTTGATTTGAGGGAGAAATTACAAGTGCTTTTGGGAAGAACTAAGATCTGCAAGCAACAATTACGCAGTGACGAGTAGGTGCAAGATAACATGGTGCAGTACTAACTGTGGTTGAAATTCCCAAAGCAGGGGCACTCCTACTCAACTTAGTTTTATTGTCACTATAGTAGATTTTCTACTCGAATTGCCATTTTCCCCACTCAAACGGCCGTGACCTCCCACAGTGGGAAAATCTTGCCGGGTGCCATCTTTGCGCTTGACAAACAGGCTAGGGGGCTTCAATTCATGCTCCCATTCCCCGACCTACCACTGGCAAGCTGTGCTAGAGAAAAAAAACTCCACCACTTGGCGATCAACAGAGTTGGGCCACAACTCGAGTGGCCAAAACTCTGCGAACTCCACAGGCGGAGTGGATTTTATCACCCACCCATATCAGTGGCTAGGACTTGGTGGAATGTGTCAGGGAGGACCTGCTCTGAACACCAGCTAACACTTCACAGTAGTCCTGCTGACTCTTGTATCTCTCAGAGCCTCCACCTGTTGCCCATTGATGGTGACACACTACCTGTAATTGGAAGTATTGGCAGGGTCATAGGCTTTTGGCACCTTCTCCTTATCCCCCAGGGAAAATTGGGTCACCTTTGTCTACTCCAAAAAGCTAACTGAATCAACCTCCTCCCCGAGTGGCACACTTACCAACCTCTATTGTGAGAAGTGTATCCTTCCCCATGGTAGCAATGTGTTTCCACATACCAACGCCCCCAAATGCTCTTCTGGCAGCTTGTGAACCCTTAGGGCCACCTCATGGAAGAATATAATTTGTCAGTATTGGCCACATAACTGGGCACCAATTCCTTGAGAATGCAAACTCTTGGCCTCCTTCAAACACAGTGGTATGCTGTCACCATCACTTCTAGAATCTGCCAGGCTTTGATGTCCAGCTCTTCTAGGCTCCATTCATGAGCCAACAATATTTTCTTTTCCTCTAATGCTCTTACATCCATTTTCTCCTTTGCTTCCATCTTCAGCTTGGCCATTTGCAGCTTGAATTTCCTCTCCTCCTTCCTTTCTGCCAGTTCCTCTGGGAACAAGTTTCCGGTAGAGACACTGCTCCCTGTCCTGGCAGGGTGTTCCATTTCAGGGGTCAAACAATCTCTTCCACCACAGGTGGTTCATCAGAAGGGTCCTCCTCAGGCCCCTCCATCTCATCATCCTCTCCTGTAGCTTCAACCACTGTGAGGTAAGCTTCTGCCTAGGCCCTCAGTGCCCTTTGTAATTCTACCTTCCTGGGGGTGCTCTTGGCAGGAAGCCTCCTTTCCTTGCAGAACACCTTGAGCTGGGCCGTAGTGCAGACATCCACTGTTGGCCAGCTCAACTCCATTCTTGCAGGTGTAGTTTCAGACACAACAGTGGGAGAGATAATTTGGGAAACCACAATGGCCAATCAGGGACAATTTAAACTTAAATTGGTCTTAGATATGGGTTGGCATTGTACAACAAATCACTGTATGGCACTGCGCAAACACTGGTCCTAGTTCTCACTGCTGATCACAAATGTAAGAAATTGGGTTGCTGGTTAAATGGGGTGTGAGCCCTGGTCAAGCAACAATGACAATTCTTGTCAGGGTAAGGCAAAAGAAAAGCCCAAATTAGCCTTTGTTCTCCCTCTGGTAGCTTGGCACAGAGCAGTCAGGCTTAACTTAGACGGAATGTGTAAAGTATATGTGTGACACTTCAAATGGTAAAACAGTGAAAATACCACACAAAAAGATCCCACACCAAGCTAGAAAAATAGATTTCACTTTAATAAAACTAGACAAAAATGACAAAATCCAATTAGTAGAACCGAAGATATTAAATTTCAAAGTTTGTAAGTAAAATAGTGCCAAAAAGCATGAAGTGCAAACAGAGTATATTTGCTTGCCCTGGATCAAGACAAAGTCACAAGTTCAAGCCTACTTTGATGGAGTGCTGGCCAGCTACAGGGACCCTGCTAGGCCCGGTGAACAAAAGTACTATAAATCTTGGTTGAGAAGCATCGTCTGGATCCGCGTCAAAGATGTGTCACACAGCTGAAGCAATAGGTCAGATCTGAGATGCGGTAAGGCTGTGGTCCTGTTTCATTGATGTTGAGAGTCCTGTTGATGGGGCTTGTGATGCAAAGTTTGGAGTCAGGGACGCAATGTGCAGTTGAGGTGATGTGTTGATTTCCATAGAGCTGTGAAGCTGCAATGTGAAGTTCTGCACCGTTGCTGAGGTTGCTGTCAACAAGTGATGCAAGGCTCTGCTCCAGGGAGGCATCCCGCAGCAGCCATTCCGAAGGCAGTGCATACACCCCAAGATGCAGGCTGCAGTGGTCAATCGAGTCTGTGATGGTTCCAATCCACGCAGCAGCTTCTATGCATCAGTTCTGCCTGGGGGTTGTGCCACACAGCAGGGAGGATTTGTTGGTTCAGTTGGGTCCACAGAAGGCAGAGCACCTTGGGTCTACTACCAAGGTTCAAGGACAAGGGTGGCACCATTTGGCAGGGCAGATTTACAGATGGCAGAGTCTAGGTGCAGAAGCAGGGTTGTTGGAAGTCTGTTATGCCCCTGATACTTCAGATCAGGACTCCAGACAAGTCATTCTGGGTTCAAGAAGATGCAGGCCCAGTCCTCCTAACCCAGAAAATGAGATCAGCAGCACCATATCAGCACAGCTAAAGCAGGAGTCCAGCACAGTGGCAGTCTTTCAGCTGCACAGCAGACCTTCTTTCTGGCAGAGTATCCACAGGTCCAGGAGTGTACTGAAGTGGTGGAGTCTGACATTTAATATTTATACTCAGTGGTGTCTTTGATGTAGACTTCTAAAAACATGCCTTTGAAGTGCACAGATATCCTGCCATCTCTGCCCTGGATCCAGACTAACTGCAGGGACCCATTATGAGCCTACATACAGAACTAGGACCTCCTAGTTCAATGTTCATTGTCAATGCCTCAAAGTCAAAATGAAGCTATGACCTTACAATGCTGAAACAAGGCTTCTCACTTGGCAACATTATTTGTACAAAACTCTGTAATCGTGTGGTTTGTAAACATATTTAGCTATGCTCAGTGCTTTCCCCAAGATGGATGATGCAGTTTAACCATGCACACACTAAAGAGTACAAAGGTAAAATCTCCTGAGCAACTGTAAATTATGCCAGGCAGCACATAGTCACAGCAATGCTTAAAAAGAAACAAAGGTCCTCACCACTGCTTGGTAAAATTCAATGCTTAAAGATCCTTCTGCTGTCTTTTAAGTAAGCACAAATATCCACAAGTGTGGCCCAAGAATGTAAAAAGAAATCTGCTCCATTGGGTCCAGAATAAGGTAACTATAGCTCATGCCCCCTCCATGCAAAGTGTTCTCTTAATAATTTTATTACAAATGTTGCAGTGACATTATCAATGATGCCATAGACGATTTTGTAACTGATGTAATATGTGAGGTAATTAGCAGTGCATGGCGAGTGCACACGTTATAGTTGTGTTAGGGCATGAGTTATAGTTCCTTGAAATAATTATAACTATAACTGCTGAATATCCATGGTTTTGTGTGAGTAAAACCTAAACCTAACTATAACGTCCCTGTAACCTTTTTTTGAGAATTTCTAAGGTTTTTTCAATTCTATTTCTTAAGTATAACATCCCTGTCATCTTTATTTTTTCAGCTAATTTTTAGGGTTTTTTAGCGTAAAGTGATGTTTAAATACCAGGTGTTAATCCAAGCACCGCCGTGCTCGACCTTTGGCTGTGTGCTGCGGGTATGGGTGTGTGACTGGGTGTGTGAAGTTGTTTGGGTGTGTAAGTGGGTGTGGGAGTGTATGAGTGGGTGTGTAAGTGGGTGTGTAAGTGTAGGAGTGGGTGTGTGTGTGTGTCAGTAACTGTGAAAGTCTGTGAGTGGATGTGTGAGTGGCTGTGTGGGTGTGTGGGTGTGTGAGTGTGTGGGTCAGTGACTAGGTGTGGTAGTGGTTTTGTGGGTCTGGTTTTAGCTGTGTGAGTGTGCAAATGGGTATATGAGTGAGGATGTGGTTGGGTATATATTCTTTTTAATTGCGGTCTAGATCTGTTGCTGATTCACACAGGGGGCCATGCTGATCCCTGTGGAGGATCCACGGATCCCTGCGCACCCGGTGCAATTTATCACCCATAACGGGGTCCCTCAGAGACAGCCCCATCAGTCCCATGGGGTCATGATACCTCTATCCTGACACCTTATAAACTATTTCATCTTTAGTCCCCCATCTCCGGACTGAGTGCTGATAGAGAAAATGGCGGCTGCAACTTTCCTGTCCCATTGCGGTCATCCAATCACAGCAGTGCTGTTGGTATTGGATCCTCGTCTGCAGATATACATAAAACTTGTTTTTTCAATAATGCCAAAACTACTGAGCAGATTTGCGCCAGATTACAAACAGAGACCTTTCTGCACCAAGATCTAGCTTTCTGCCAAATTTGGTGTAATTTCATCCAGCGATTCGGTCTGTAATCATGACTAAACTCCGTATGGGAAATAGCATGCGGAAAACATGCTGTAGACCCCCCTTTTCCTCAACCCCGGCTTGATGAATCACCATGATACTTTCCAGACAGCAGCTGAAGTGAGTGCAAACTAGTTTTGACAATTTAATGAAGATTCCTCAAAATGCACCAAAGTTATCAGCAAAACAAAAAATACTTTTCCCAGGGAAACTAGTTCCTAACTATAACTAACTACTGGTGACTGCCTGTAGGTGATATCTATCTATCTATCTATCTATCTATCTATCTATCTATCTATCTATCTATCTATCTATCTATCAGTCTGTCTGTCTGTCTGTCTGTCTGTCTGTCTGTTTGCTTTTTACATTTCCTTTTGTAAGGGTTTTCTCGTCCTAAAGCAAGATGACAGATTAAAGGGCATGGCTCAGTTAGTAAACTCATATTAGAGTTGCAGTCAAACCAATTGTCTTAAAGCCACAAGAGCTGAGGAGAGTCCCTTCCACATTGTCCCATGTACGCCCACTGCAAGGAAGATGATAAAGGTGTAAGTGTATGCCATAAGGACACAAAAGTTCACCAAAACACATATGCCATCCTCTCCTACATAGCACCCTACAGAGGAGAATGTCATTTCATAAATGACTGAACGCTTTTCATCTTCCTAGGATTGAGGGGAATTTGAGTGCCATGGCTCTCTAATTTGACACTTGAGGCCTAGAAGGACAAATTAAAACCTAGAATCAATAGGTATGGCTCTGAATACAGTCTGGCCTACCTTGGCCTGTGTGGGCTTAGTGCTGTGCTGACGTGCTATGGCTTTTCATGAGGACCCAGGCAAAGCAGTAATTGAAAGATGTACTTGCAAACACAACGGCAGACATTTACCATGATAAGGCATTCTGGTGCTGCTTACAGTGATTCCCATTAAACAAGACCCTCTGGACATGTCCAGGGACAGGAAGCAGATGCACGGTATTGCCATGAACATTTGGAACCAGACTCAATAAACAATATAAGCTCCAGACCTCATGCATTTGTTTTCCATGTTATAAGGGTTCCCTTCTCTAGTAGTGAAGGGCATTGTCATAGGGTAAAGCATGATGTTGCTGCTTCATAACCCAGCATATTCTACCATACTTTAAAATACTCTAATAGATGATATGACCCACTGGGCTGCACAGCACAAAATCTGCATTCCCTGTTGAGGGGCACATAAACGAGTCATCAGGAGGAATTGGCATCTCCCTGCTAGGGATAAGGACCCATCAGAAATGTAAAATATACATACACTCTCTTACATCTGTTGGGACCTAGGGTCGAATTATCACAACTCGTAGCCCGAGTTGGTCAAGGAAGAGGTCTGGAGCCAGTCAAAAGTCTTCTGTACTGCCAAACAGCAGACATGTGAAGAGGGAGAAGGAGGAAACCCCCTTCAGACGTGTGTCTGTCAGTCTTGCCTGCACGCCATGTACCACAGCCAATAAAAGGCAAGGGAAGGGACTGTAGTGGCATCTCCCAGTCACTTCAGTAACCAACAGACGGCTCCAGGCCTTCATTTGATGCAGCGCATGTGAGGCACACTGTAAGACTGCACTGCATGTTGGGATTGCCAGCGCTTCACAACAGCTGACAGCACACTGGCGATTACCCCAATTCTGGACCCACGCCCACCAACGGTCTCTCAGCATGCTCAACTCTGCTTTTCCACCATGCAGCGGCTCTCAGACCAGTGGTGCTCATGTATTGCAGGGATAAGGGGGCACGTGTGAAAGGTGCGGCAGTTCCAAAACCACCCTGCACATGCCCTGTGATTGTCAAGAGAGCATCTTCTCCTCCTCACCAGGCCACCAAATCTGCTGTCCAACTTTGTCCTAGTCCAGGCCTGTGAAATAGCACAGTAAGTGAAAAAGGAGAGTTGGAGCACACCACGCAGACCTGTTCAAGAGTCCCGGCAGCATATTTTCACACCCAGCAGTTGGCAAACAAAACATCTAAACCAAATGGGCAAACTGACAAGAATAAGCTTCGGATGAAAGAAGTGACTTAGCAGTACCCTTGCCCAACATACAATCCGTCGCCTAGGTGGCTGACCCATAGGGGGACAGGGCTCGAGCCAGGAAGAGTGTACTAACAAAGATATCCCAAAGGGTTAGACTCGCAGCCACAAACTCCTTCGACCTCTCCAGAATGGCCACTTGCTGCCAATCGAACCTTTCCTCTTCAAGGGCACATCATCCTCCTAAGCACTCAAATGGAGAGACTGGAAAGAGTGCCTAGAACTCTACTTTGAGGCCACTAAGTGTGTAGAGGATCATCACCGCTGTCTGCTGCTCCACTTGGGTGGCAAAGACATCCACCATGTTTGTCGTGGCCCTGAATGTGCATTTTGAGCCAGTGGCCAACAGAAATTACAAATGCTTCATCTTTGGGTAAGCTCGCCAAGAACAGGAAGAATCTTTGGATGGATTCTGTGGCTGACTCAAAGAGCTCGAGAGCACTTGTGGTTTTCAACAATGAGCAGGAGTAGATATGAGGCCAGAATATTCAAGGTTTGCATCCTCCAAACTAAGAGAATCCATCCTACAAGAATCAGGGAAGTCACCTCGAGATATACTCACCATTGCTGACCCAAAGAGCTGTTGAAAGCCCATGCATCGCAGATGGAGCCTGCACTACACACTGGAGCATCCATAGACCTCAGGTCTGCAGACACATATCAAACCATGCCGGAATCTCCTGTGCTGGCCAAGGCCAAGGTAAGAGTCTTTGCATATAGACAAATAAAACCACCACCCATATTGGGGTGCTTCTGCTTTTCAGTTTCTCACGAGAACAAGAACATCAACACTACCATATATTTAGCTGAAAGAGGTCTAAGAATGCTTGTCAGCTGTACCCCTGCTGAGATCCTAGGCTTAGTTGCATTCACATTTTGAGTGCAACACAAAGAACTCTCACACATCCTGGACGAATTAGAAAGTGTGTTCAATGGAATTGGCTGCCTCAAGGACAAAATCATGAAGTTGCACATTGACAATTCGATATAGCCAGAGGTCATATGACATCGTCACATTGCATTCCACCTGTGACCCAAGGTGGAAGAGGAACTCAACAAGCTAGAACGGGCCGGCAACATTGAAAAGGTCACAGGTCCCAAGCCATCTGTGTCAACCACTGTAGTGGCGAATAAGCAAAAATAACTAGAAGTCTGCATCTGAGTAGACATGCGGCTCCTAAACGTTGCAATCAAACGTGAGAGCCATGTGACCTCCATCATTGATGACATCCTAAGAGAGCTCAGTGGTTCTCCAAGGAAGATCTAAGATCAGGGCACCACCAGCTGCCTCTACACCCAGACATGAGGTACATTACTACCTTCTTTACCCACGTAGGACTCAGTCACAACTGCTGCCTCACTTCAGGATCTCAAGCGCCGCTTAAGTATTCCAGAGCACCATATATGAGCAGCTTGTGGGACTGCCAGGTGTCATCAACGTCAGTGATGACATTTTGACATTTGCCAAATCAGTGAGGGAGCACCACGAAAGCCTTTGCAGGGTACTAAGAAGGATTCAAGAGTTAGGTCTCACGCTTCACAGAGAGAAGTGTGAATTCATGAAGCAACAGATCAGCTTCTTTGGATACGTTATCAGCAAGTGGAGAGATCCCTGACCCTGAGAAAGTGAAAGATGTCTGGAATGCATCCGCCCCGACCAATATATCCAAAGTGAGGCATTTCTTAGGCATAGTAAATTACTGTGGCCAAATCATACCTGACCAATCAAACCTCATGCAGGCACCCAGACACCTTACAAAAGCAGAGACCTTGTGGGCGTGGGGTACAGTGCAAAAACAGGCATGCCAAGCGCCAAAGAATGACTCTATCCTACTTTGATCATTACAAAAAGAACATCATTGCTTTTGAAGCTAGCCTGAAAGGGCTAGGAGTCATCCTCACACAGCAACAAAGCCATGATGAATGGGCCACAGTGGCATACTCCAGTCAGTCACTCACTGCCATGGAGCAATGGTAGTTACAAATTGACAGGGAGGTCATTGCAATTCACTGGGTCTGCTGACATTTCCACTTATACATCTATGGTCATACCTTCGTAGTAGATCACAAACCACTCATACCCCTGATTCAAGGCTCCACTTTCAAAACTTCTCCTTGTTTTGAAAAGTTGATGCTTCTGCTGCAGGAGTATGACTGCAATGTGGAGTACAGGCCAGACAATCCAACTGATTACCTGTACCACCACCCGTGTGAAGCCACCCAGCAAGAGATGCAAGATGCAGAAGAAATGGAAGAATATGTCAAGTATGTTGTAGAGAGATCCTGGTCCCTGCTGCCGTCTCTTGACACCATCCACTGCACCACAAAGCACGATGAATGCCTGCAACTAGACATAGCCATGACAAAATCCAGGAGATGGGGCTCCCTCATTGACCATGGATCTCACTGAACACCAGAAGCTAAGAAGACCTTAGAATTGCTACACCAAATATGCCAAGAACTAGCGACTTAAGAGACTGGATGCTTACTATGAGGAACCAACTTAGTGATACTCACTGCCCTCACAGTAGAGCAAAGTATGGTGAAAACCAAGAATTGCCACCAAACAAAAGTTTGGTTTCCACTAATGGACTAAATGGTTGAGGCCACTGTGCTGTCCTGCCAATAGTGGCAAGTTACAGGCCCACCAGAAACGCCTCCACCATCATGAAGCAGGACCCCAGCAGCCATGTGTATGTGCCAGGCTAGGCATTGGGTGCCTGCCAGAGAATGATATCTTCCTGTCTTGACTGATGATTACACCAAATACTCAGAGATCAAGTTTGTAACTTCTCAAGCGCCTGCTGAAGTTATCCTCAAACCCTAAAAAATGACTGCAACACATGGGCTCATATGAGAACTTCAAACTGAAAATGTGACAACCTTTTCAAAGCCAAACGTTTGCAGCATACCTAAAGTCCTGGGGCATACTGCACAGAAAGCTGACTCCCCAGAGCCCCCAAGCCAATGGGGAAGTCCAATGTTCCATGTAGACACTTAACAAGGTGATATGCATCGCATATGCTGACCATCAGCCCTTGGTGTGGGACATTTATTAATTCCTGCAAGAATATTTCCAGACCCACACTCAACAACCGGACAAGCTTAAGCATGCCAGCAGGGGGCACATTCTAGCTGACACCATTCCACACTAACCTTTGTGGGTGCCACTCCCCAATGACGATGCTCAAACACTACAACAAAGAAAGGACACCAAACACAGAGAAAGTGTTTTCCGGCGAGTGCGTACATCAGGCATCCCCCCAGCGATGTAGAGTTCATACAAGATAGATACCCAGGCAGCAAGATCAGGCTCCCCATAAAACGGAACCCATGGGTTGTCACACGACCCCAGAGCACAATAATCACTGCCCGGTGCAATGATGAGGAAATTCCCAGCAACCTATCTTTCTTCAGACTTGCCAGGTAGGACCACGAGAGGAATAATGACCAACACTTGCAGGGTCAGATATCGCAAGACTGCGAAGTCAAACCCTCCTTAAGTTCAGCCCAAGCAGAGAAAATGTTGGCCTGACTACTGTTAGCCTGGACTCTGGGACTGTGCCGATCACAATCTCCAGAATAACTGACTTTCCGGCTGTCACTCATGAACCAAGTGCCAGCCAACCAAGCAGCGGTGACAGGAGTAACCTCACAAAGTATAACCTGAGGCACATTCCAGCACCATCTGTCTGGGTCAAGGACTGTGTGATCTGACTGACCAGTATGCATTGACCTGTTTTTTGTTTTTTTCTCTAAATTTATGCCTCTGTATTTTTAAGCCCTTGTGGTAAATACCTAATGCTGTAATGGTTTTACATTTTTAGCTGAAGGTGAGGAGGGATGTATTGTCGAACACCACACATGTGAAGAGGTAAATCAGGGAAACCCTCTACAGACATGTGTCTGTTGGTCTCCCCTGTGCGCTGTGTGCCATAGTCAATCAAAGGGTAGGGGCGGGAATGATGCAGCAGTTCCCAGACCAGGCCACCACAGTATCCAACAGACAGCTCCCGGTTTTAACTTAATACTGCGCATGTGCCACACACTGCACGGCTGCGCCGTATGTTGCAACCGCTGCCGCACCACAACAGCAGACCAGTAATCCTATGGGGAAAACTCTATACTACAATGGAACTAGTTTAATTAAGGCATTATATTGTAAGTTGTTCCAAAGGCAATAATTTGAGAGAAAGTAATGAATGAGTAGAACAAAAACTGCTGCTCTCAACAAAGTGCAGAAGAAAATGCAAAAGGAATACAAAATGTAATAATTGAATTAATCATATTTAGGTCTACTCACATAACAAGCCTAACAGATCTTAAGGTGCTACAAGTGATGACGCACTACAAAAGTGCTCAAGTGATATGATGTGATTAAATATATGCAGTGCACAGCACATGTAAAAGAATGGGCAACCAACAGTACATAAATTGTGTGTTAAGAGTATGAAGTTACGTGATCACACAATACTAATACTCCTTTCAATAAATGAACATGCGGTTGATGTATAATCAGTGTTTCAACCCTTTGTGTGAAAATTTAGAGAGGGTCTTCTTCAGGGCAAATGTAGCTACCTGGCCTACCGAAAGGCATTATTCCTCAGCAAATAGGATATGAGAAAATAAGAGAATTATCTGAAGTAATCATTAATGATACCATCTCTAATGCAACAAACCGATCCAGAATAAAACAAGGATCTGGGCGCAAATCTGTGTGTGTCACTAACAGTGTGTAAGACAAAGCTGCATGTGTCGCATTGATCACTTTTACTTTGTGCTGTCACTTGTTGCATTTTATGATTTGTTAGGATTGTCATATGAGGAGACTTGAATATGATTAATCCAATCAATAATTATTGTATTCCCTTTGCGTTTTCTTTTGTTACTTTGTTGTGAGCAGTAATTTTTGTTCTGCCTATTATTTACTTTCTCTGAAATGATTGCCTTTGGAACAGCTCACAATATAATGAAACAACTGCATATCTTCAACAATGAAAAGACACTTTAAGATAAAGATCATAGGCTCAAAAGGGTAGGCAAACATCACCAACGACCTCTGCCTGAAGCTCAAGTGGGAGTCAGATTTGGGTATTGCTTATTTTTTGACATTCAGTAAAGCTTGATTTATGGCGGGACCGAAATGCTGAAAGTGGCTCAGACCTCTCTTGTTTCTGAGATAAATTAAGCATGTGCACTTTCTCCTGTTTATGCACTTTATTTTGCCAAAACATTTCGCAGGAAAAGATGGGCGTCGTTCCATCAATACTAAAATCATTTTTGTAAAATGTACCCAAGGTATTTAAAAAACGTTTATAGTTTGCTTTGCAAACCTGAACTTGGCTTGGAAACAGCACTACCGCAATGACAGCTTTATTTGATAAACATGTCATTGTCAGTTACTCTACGACTCTGGCACACAACGGTCGTCACTTTTAGCCCCAACAGGCATACAGCCCTGGTCTTAAAGCCTCTTCCGGATTTATTTTGGCAGCATATGTTAGCTCTGATCTTAATCCTATGAAATACATTTGAGAACATCTGGTCGAGCTTGGTGGTATCTATTATTCTTTAGAAAACTTGTTGCTTCTGTTATGTATAAAACCAGGCCGAGAGAGACCCCCCAGGCCCGCTTTTCTCTGGAGTTTGTAACAAGTGGCTCATTCAGCTTCCTCTCGACGCACAAAGACCAGTGGATTATCTGAAGGAGACGGCGCTTGCATAAAACACTACACAGCCTAACAGTAGATTTTCACTGCTTGCTGCTTGGGGAGAAAATCCATAAAATATATCATTACAACATGCAGCTGGGACCGGGCACTTATGAAAGAAATTTGAGCTCCTTGCACTCTCCTTCTGAGACTTTGGTGTTTCCATCGGTCTTCGGCAGCTGTTTTTTTCTGAATTCGCTGTGAAATTGGCCCCTGAATGGGAGGAGTGTCTTGCGTGACAGTTCCAGCACAAAAATAGTGTTGAATAGAAGGGAAACGGCCGGATAACTTCCCGGTGCAATTTAATGCGGGGCAGAGGTCAGCTCCGAACTAAAGCTAGAATTGCACATAACGCGGCCAGCGTGGGCGTGATTGAGTGGGCAAAATGCGGTCAGACATTGGCGGTAGAAAGAGAAAGCAGCCCGACTGACAACCAAGCAACCTGCGTCAATAGGCGCGTGTGTGTTTTTTCTCTGTAACCTTCAAAGGACTGTACAGTGAGGCGTTGCTTTGTTCCTGCTGACAGGGCGCTCCTTTTGTGAAAGACATCACACAAACGAGGCCCTTTATCTCGGGAAAGAAAGGGTGTTTGGCGTTCACGCACCTTGACGTAATCGAAGTTGTTTGTTTCAGTGGCTACTGTGAAGAGACAGCCGCCCTATTTCGGATGACGCGACAGTTCAGGACTGGGATGATGTAATGGCCGAGGTGATTTCAGCTCCGGGAGGGAGTTAGATGGCCCTGTATAAATATAGTGACAGACAACAGCAATGCACCGATACCGTGCTATTTAGTCATACGGGAGGAACTGTAGTAAAACCATACAACTCCGAGAGTGTTTTAGAGGTCACATGCAGCTAGACTGTCTCTTACTGGCATTGACTAAGTACTGATTCCCCACTAGATCGGAAGAGTGCATTTCCAGACAACCACTGACTAGTACGATAAAAATGTCTGACTCATTTTCTTATTTTGTTAATCACAGACGTTTTCTTGATTTGATTTGCACGTTTGTTTCTCTCTTCGCTGCCCTCGGCACATCTTTTTTTCATCCGCCTCCTCACTTCCCAGCTACAGAGGACTTTCTTAAAGCCCTCACAGTCTGTTATCAGAATTCAGGGCTTAGTAATGTTACCTCTTTTCAACCCACGAGGTCCCTGGCCGAAATGCAGACTGCTTGTCTGGTGCAGAGCCAAGACATTTTTTTATATAGTAGGAGATTTCGAATTTCATTTTGCAGGATATTGGGCGTGTGGAGACAATTTGCAAAACTGCAGGCACTTTGGGGCATATTTATACTTGTTTTGCGCCAAATTTGCGTCATTTTGTTTATGCAAATTCGGTGCAAACTTCATATTTATACTTTGGCGCTAGGCCCGTCCATTGGATGTGGAAACCTACTTTGCGTCAATGAGATGCAAAGTAGGCATTCCAGTGCAAAAAATGACTCTATGGCCTTAGCGCCATATTTTTCCCCTGTGCTAAAATCCCGCACAGGAGGGAGACACCTGGGTCAGGGCAGGCATTTGGGGACCTGTGGGCCTATTTCCATAGTGGAACACCATGGAATAAGCCCAGAGGTGTCCTCTCTAGGCCCCTGGGACTCCCCCACCCACACCAGAGGGAGAGAGGAGGATGGGGGACCTCATCCCAGGTAAGTATAGGTAAGTACAGGTAAGTCTTTTTTTATTTTTAAAGTGCCATTGGGGGCCCTGAAATGGGGACCCCCTATAAGGCACTGGGTGCAATGGCCATGCCCAGGGGACCCTGGTCCCCTGTGCTGGCCATTGGGATGGTGGGCATGACTCCTGTCTTTTATAAGATAGGAGTCATGTGGAATGGATAGTTTTGCGTCAGAAAATGACTCTAGGCAGGTTAGAGTCATTTTCTTCTCTCTAACCTGCCTAATGTCCTTTTTTGGTGCAAAACCCCCTTCTTCCATATTGCCAGCCCCACCCGACTAACGTCATTTTTTTTTTACGCTAGCCTACCCTTTGCACCGGCTTGCACCATTCCATGGTGCACAGAATGGTGTAACCCGGTGCTAAACTTTTTGGTGCAAAACTGGGTTAGAGTAGTTTTGCACCAAAAAGTATAAATTAGGGCCTTTGCATCTACACTTTGCTCCAGAAGAGTCACTTTGGACCGTATCCTGATGGGCTGCGCTGGCTCTGCTCAGAGCTGAGCACTTGTTTTTATGCCCCTCCAGCGTAATGTGTCAAGTGAATTTATTTAACTCAGTGTTTCTCCACTCTCCACCAGAGGAGATACTTTGGGCCTGATCATAATGGGCTGCACTGGCTCTCTGCTGAGCTGAGCACTTGTTTTTATGCTCTCGGAGTGTTTAAAGTGAATTCATGTAACCCAATATTTCTCTGAGTTACTGCCTTATTTTGGACAGCGCAAAAGAGAAACAGAAAGAGGCAAATTCTTCTCACTTTTCCTGAACTGTGCTGTCTTAAAATTAAGCCGAAGCTCAGAGAAATGTCTGCTTAAATTAATTCAATTTATGCACTGCGTGTGCATAAAAAAACTGGCACTAGGTTCATGCTGAGCGCACGCAACCCATCAGCATAGGACCTTTTGTCTGCATGGAGAGAAGGTGTTTGTTGAGTAACATGTGGACTGTTGGGACCGGGGTCTATTTTTAGGGCTTCATTCCAGGACCTCATCCTTTGAATTAGGATGTTTTGATTTGACATATATTGAGCATATGCAGTGTGATTACTGTTCTCATTGTATTTAAGTTCCATAACATTTACCACCAGCAAGCCTCCTCATTCACTTAAAAACTCATTTATAGTTGGGTATTGAAATGAGACAAGAACTAATCCCAAAACCACTGAAATATGCCAGTTATAGTTTAGTCAACTAACTATAAATTGAGTCCCCATCTGTCACCAACTATGACCTCACATATTACCTTGCAGACCACAGTAACCATTAGGAAATCTATTCTTTAAATCTAATGAGAGATGTCATGAACTATGTCATGTAACATGTCATGATTTATGTAATGTGCTGGTCTAGTAGGCTAGCTAGAAACTGTGAAACAAGGTAACAAAGGCGATGATTTGGGGTTTGGCAGACAGGTTACTGTGACTCAAATGTGGCAGAGTATCTTATCCGTCAAATTGATGGCCGGCCCACTCTAGAGCAGGTCATACCATCATCTTTCTACCGGTAGTGCCACCGTTGGCTCTGCCAGGAAAAAACGTATATATCCACTGCTCAATAGACTTGGGACCGTCAGTGTAAGTACATCAGACCATCTGCCCTTTTAAAAGTGGACAGTCTGATGAGCGGTTTTCTCTATAAGACCACTAGTAAAAACCTAGAAGTCGCAAAGGGAAAAAAGAAAAAGACCCCACCACCCTGGGTGAAAACTCCCAGGATGCCAAGGTCATTAGCTTATTTTGTTTTACAGAAACATACTCTCACTTTGGGAGTTTTTTTATTTTAAAGGGAGTGGTGTAATTTAGACTCCATCCTTTACACATCATCACTGCGCAAAATACAAATTTACAATTGATATTATATTTACTGCGTGCATTAATAAAATGTACATTTTAAGTAGATGCATTAATGAAATGTAACCACTGAAAGACTGAAGCTGTATAAACATGCATACTAATGCTTACATAAAATGCATACAAGTATTCATTATATGTGTTTTACATGTATTCTTTAAGTTGCATTTATTGAAAAAAAATTTATTCCTCTCCTTAATGATTTATGTTTGTTCTGAAAGATAACGCATGCATCTAGAATCATGTACTTGAAATGTGCATTAAAATGTTTAGTTAGAGTCACACTAACTTTATCTGACTAAAGGCCTTAATTATGAAAAGTGTTTTGCTTGGATAGTGTGTTCTCTTTCTTTGCAGGTGCGTTTCAAGGCTTTGTTAGCTAGAGAAAAGGAGAATTGTCTTATGAAAAAGTTGCTGATAGTAAGCTCTGAGAGAAGAAATCTTTGCAAGAGACGTGAAGATCTAATGAGCAGCTGAAGTCACCTATTCATCGTGTACCAGGAACGGGGAAGTTCAAGGTTACAGTAACTGTCCGAGTTCTGCGGGATACCAATTCAGGTGGTGCTGCGAATGCAAACAACGGATCTGAAGCTGATTGGTTTCTTGGAGCGGAGGAGAAGCAAACATTCATGGTGAAGTTCTTTGTTTTAGTTGATGCTTATGCTATTAGACGGTACAGAAGATTTCCCTTAGGCTTCGAGGAGTACAGACCTCTCTGCTTTTCGTATTTTTCAAAATGTAAAGCTTCATGCTAAACACATCCATTTCCTGAAGGACTTCTATTGAAGCCTTCATTATGCTGTCACCTTCTTGCATTTCTGAATTTCCTTAAGATTTCATCCCAACCATCCTCATTCCTGATTTTTAACTTTGATTAGATGATTTCAGAATCATTTTATGTTTAGAAGAGAGAGCAGGTGCTCCTTCATGGAACACCTATTTCTAAATATCAGTTCCTGGATTGCTGTGGTTGTTAATGCCTTGCATTTTAATTTGATGAGACTGAACGGTTGTGATATTTCAGCTTGCCAGCCATAATCCTGTAGCTTTTTAACATTTTCATTACTTGCATATATCTTGGATTGATTTTTGTTTGGAAATGAATTGCTTCACTTCAATTATCAATTCTTGGTCTTCATAGTGTGGCCAAATGGACTTCACAGAAATCTAAATTGCTTAACATTGTTAATTCCTTTGCTGCCTTTAAAAAAAAAGATCAGCCTGATGAGAGATTTTAAAGCATGCTCCTGCACACTCTCAAAAACAAAAAAGTTTGCAGAGCGGCTGCACGAAACTTGGCAGCTGCTCACCAAACAATTCAGTGCTGTCAGAGGAGGTGCCCCAAACTTTGGCAAACCAGCCTTGAAACTGAAACAGGGTTTGCCTCTTTTATCAGCAATAATATTCCTACTTTCATTATTTTTTTTCAAACAGTGCGCAATAGTGTCCTCAGATAGCACAAAACATTTAACTGCATCCTTGTTAAGGATACTAATGCTAACATGAACCAGCTCTCCAAATACATCCCACACTCCAGCAAGATTCTCAAGGGAGGGTGTAGGATGACTGACAGCCAGTTTTGAGACAAGCTAAGAGCACTGAGACTACCCCAGCTGTTCTCAAGGTATATTTCCTTGTATTATTGCATGAAGGCACACCAAAATCCTCACTCTATTTGACATATCCTCTGCTGCCATTACCCTTGTTCACAAGATTCTCCTTGAGCAGATGATAAACAGACTGGCAAATCAGGAAAAACTATCGCACAGGATCAACATGTTAGGAACAAATTGCACAGCGTATAGGGGATTCGGGGGCTTCTGGATTTTGTTGCTTCCTTCCAACAACCACATTGTTAATCTTGTACAAAAACATTGTCGACCTCTGGTGTATGCGGATTGCATTCAGATCTACCTCTGGCTGGTAAATGACAACAGAATTGTGGAAACACCCAAGTGTCTATGCTTCTGTGTGGAGAAGGTTTCCTTCTGCCTTTCAAGGTCCAAAGATGACATCGCCATGGTGTTGGCACAAGAAGGTTAGTTATTGGATATTACTAGCCTCAAGTCCTGAGACTAGACACTTCACCATGCCATAAAAACATAAATATGAGAATCACGCTTCACTCAGTTCTCTATTTCACTCTTCAAATGAATGCTATTCTCTAGGTGTGTGCAAAATTCATGTAATTTGTTGTCTCGTAATCACACCGAATTTTGGCAAAATCATGTGACATTATGTATTATTGTGTGAAATACAAATCTATTACTTTGCACTGTATTTTAGTACCAAATGCATCCTCCCTGTAATGTTTTACATGAGTATTCATTTCATGATAAAAAAGAGCAAAAAATAAAAGCATAGCAAACAACACCCCAGCTTCTCATGTTTTGTTTTTCCTGTGAGTTTGCAGTCATTTTTTCACAAGTAGCACATTTGCTGTAAATTTTTACAGTGAATGGTGCGTAATTGCACAAAGATATGGATATGGGTAATTTCAGGAATCCAGTGTTACAAGAGTAATGCAGAATTCAGAAAAATATGTGAATAATGCTGCCATAGGTTGAATTACGCTCAGGCCTATTATTATCAATGAAACTGGTGATTGGAATTATTAGGTAAAGTTGTAAGTGACAGAAGTCTTTTGGATGGGGTCCACCCAGTGAGTGGCATGTCAAGGGACGACATAGTTGACGAGTCTGAGTTTGGAAATTGGTGCATGCAAGTGAGACAGTTTTTGGAATAAGGTCTCCGAAGTAAGCGGATGTGTCCATTCGGTGGCTGATGACACCTGAGAGACCGGGAGCCTTGTTTAAATTCAGGATATATGAGGCAGCAACATTGACAACCTATATATTTTGATCTGTGATGTCTTCTAATGGTTTATTAAGTTCCTAGCCTTAACAGCCACCTATTTGCTGCCAGGCAAAGGGAAAGGTGCGGTAAGTACAGAAAGAAACCAGGGCTTTTTTTTGCTCTGTTTACTTTTATTTCCTGCCACTGTTTCTTGCCCCTGAGACAAATGAGAGGAAGGGCAGCAGTTAGGAGCTGCTTTACCTGGCCACCCTAATTGACGTCAATGCCAATCATATTTCAGAAACTCCCCAGTCTTCGACCAGACAAATGACAGTTTTAATCAGGGAGTGGAAATTGTGACTGCAGATGGAGAGATGAACAGGAGTTGTCCAGCTTCAAGGGAGTTACCTTTCTATGTGTGGAAGCAGCGTTGAAACCATCTCAGGACAGTGTGGGTGTTTAGACGATTACATGCTGATCCAATTAAAACAAAAGCAATGTACAAAAATTGTGTTAATATTCTGGGTCTTTCATTGAACACAGATTCCAGTTCTCAAAATCAACAGTCGGAGAGACAGATGTGGGAGTTGAGCATCTGTACTTTTGTGCATGCACATATTCAAAGACTGTCAGCAACATCTGCCAGTTTTCGCTTTAGCATAGTCATGAACTCCCAAATTATTGAAGTACTAAACCTCCAGTTCCATGAATTATTGAATCACATTGGTCGGAGCCGATGACGTTCTGGGTAGAAAAAAGAGGTACCTATAAATGCCCACGTAATTAGGAGCATATTTATTCATTTGTAATTCTTTTGTTTAGAAGCAGAAGAAACACTTCATTTGAAGCATCTTACATTGCACTTGGGCGGTACATAGATTGGGTGGGTTGGGATGGTTAACATGTTTCAGTAGAAAACAGTTATTTTTATGGATCAGTTGACCAAGTTGTATAATTGTGATGTTACTGGCAAATATGTCACCACGGCTCTTAGGTATACCTTAATTAATGGAATATCCACGTATGACATGTACATTCAACAGATTGGTGGAGTTATGGGTTATTCGAGTCACCAAAGGTAACCGTTTGGTGCGATTTTTAGGGCCAGATGTAGCAAAAATAAAAATTGCGACTCGCATTTTGCGAGTTGATGCGACTCGCAAAATGCGAGTCGCAAATTGGAATGTCAGAAAAAAAAGCGATCCGATTTTGCGACTCGCAGCCGGACTCGCAACGCTGTGTGCGAGTCCGCAGTTTGCGAGGTCGCTGTTTGCGAGTGTGCAAAAAACGAACTCGCAATTAGCGAGTGGGTGTCGCAAATTGCGATTACCTTCAAAATTGCTTGCAGGTGCAGCAGAACACTCCAGAAAGCATACCAGAACACTCTGGAAACACTTCCTGGCACATGATGATGACATCACAGCCAGGAAGTTAACAAATACACCTGGGAGGAGGCAGGAGATCATAGATAACAGCCAGGACAGATTAATGTGGCACATGGCGTTAATGTGCCACATGACTGGTTGGCATTTTCCTGCCCATGGACAATTTCAACTTGTATATAGTTTCTCCATGACATTAATAAAACAGTTATTTTTGTTCCACTTAACAAATGGTTAATAGGTGAGTATGGTGGGAGTTGACACGTACCGTCCAAAATATTGCGTTGCAATGTGGTCCCGTCTCAGTCTGCCTTGATTAGCTAGACTCCTATCCCCATGATGGCGATGTGGTTGTTCTTGCTCTTCATCATCAGGATCTGGGTCTGCAGGGGTGAGAGGTAGCCCACGTGGGTGGCTATGTTGTGGAGGATGGCGCATGCGACCACAATTTTGAAAGCGGTAATGGGGGTGTATTGGAGGGCGCCTCCACTGCGGTGGAGGCATCTGAATCTTGCCTTCAGCAGTCCGAAGGTGCGCTCGATCAGGTTCCTGGTCCTCTTATGCGCACTGTTGTATTGCCTCTCTGATTCAGTTCTGGGTGTTAAAAACGGAGTCATGATCCAAGGCCTGAGAGCATATGCACTGTCACCTGTTGGGCACAAAAGTACACGGTTAGGAAGTCCAGATTGTCGTGCACAGTGACCTGTGTGTATGTCTGCAAGGGTCTGTGGCTCTACCTAGGAGGTAACCGTCTCCAAATTCCCCACGTTCCAGGCGTTGATGTATCCCACTATGCCTAAAAATGTATGAGTCATGGGTACTGCCAGGAAACTTAGCTACGATGTCCGTGATGACATAATGGGCATCACAAACAACCTGTATGTTGAGTGAGTGGGTACACTTCCTGTTGCGGAAAATGTGTTCCAGATTAGCAGGGGGGCATATTTGAATGTGTGTCCCATCTACACACCCTATGACATGAGGAAAGTGGGCAATGCGGTAAAAGTCCAGCTTGGTGCTGTTAATTTCTGCCTCATTCCTTGGTAAGTATATGAAGTGAGACATGTGCGTGACTAAGGCATCTAGGAATGCCCTGAGGAACCTTGACACTGCACTTTGGGATACCCCACCTGCCACGGCAATGACCCCCTGATAGCTCCCTGAGGCCAAGAGGTGCAGCTGTGGTTTCAGTAAATCTATTAATTCTAGAATGGCTGCGCTGCTAAGGCGGTATTTGTCATAGATCTCCTCTTCAGTTTGCTGAAAAAGAGTCTGCCTGGTTCTATATATCTTCTCCTGTCTGTGGCCCCTCCTCCTCCTCTGCTGGGCTGCGTAGACTCTCCTCCTCACTGCTATCAGGTATATCTCCGCCATCTTGAGTAACCCAGATGCCTTCTGGGTCCCCTTTTATACTTTGGTAATGGTTACCACCTGCTCTGAGTTAGTGGTAAATGGGACATGCAAACTGGGCTTTTTGCGACTAGTCGCAATTTGCGAGTTGCAATTGCATATGGGTTGCGACTCGCAAATTGCGACTTGCAATTTGCGGGTCGCAAAATGGGGTTGCACCGGATGCGACTCGCAAACGGGTCCCATTGCTTTTTGCGAGTCGGAAATGGGCTTTTTGCATCCCATTTCCGATTTTGCACTGTCGCAAATTGCGATTCGGCCCGTTTGCGAGTCGCAATCGTTTGCTACATCTGGCCCTTAGTTCTTTAATAGCGAGGAGAGCACCGTTGTCTGTAGGTATGAAGTTCCAGTGCAAGGGCTTAGAAAGTGGAAAGACCAGAACTCCAAGGTGGCAAAAGATGGTTCAGTGGTGATTAAAAGTTTTGGTTTGTGGATCATAGCTTTCAAGTGGCTGTGTACTGAGTTCCCATGGAGTTAATTCGAAGTCAGGCCATTTACTGCGTTGAAAGCAATTGTCAGTAGGGTGTAAAGAGATATGGCATGTGTAGATAAATTATAAGGTTCTCGGATGGGAAGCATGTGACATTTCTTTGTAGTCGAGTTTACTAAAACAGCGTTAATTCATGTTTTAGCTATGTTAAAATGTGTGTGCGGGTAACTTGTGTATACTTAATAGTTGAAAACATCCAGCAGTATTTGTGCTGGTAATAAGGATCTACATTTTCTTATATGGGCCGTAAAGAAACTCAAGATTTATTGCTGAAGGAGAATATTTCAGAAAGTCAGAAATAATCTCAATGGAGTGAATAAGAGAGATTTGTGCTTTTGACGGGAAAAAGTAAAGTACCTCAGATTTAGAGAAATACGTTTGGGCTATGTGATTGAAGGTGAGATGAAAATGTGGAGGTAGAAATGATTTGGATCTCATCAGTGTAAAGGTGATAAGAGGGCACAAAACACATGAACCTCATAATAAAGTGTTTCTTTTTTAGACAAGGAACAACGAACAAAAGGAGCACGCATTGTGAAAGCTAATAAGTCTGGTGTGGCTGCCAACGTTTTGGCTTTGCAAGTGCTTGCTTTGTCTTGCCATGTTTAAGAAGTTGGAGTATGTTTGACGGGAGTAACTACCCACCTCAAGGAATAATCACAATCCTTGCCAGGGTGGCCCCTTGTACTCACTAAATTAACCTGATCTCAACCCCTTGGTAGCTATGGTACAAAGAAGGCAAGCTTAACTTAGGGCACTATGTAAGTATTCATACAGTGTAAAACAATTGTAAAGTCGAAATAATAAACAATAAAAACCCTAAACCGAATTGGAAACAAATAAAGTAAAATCTAATCAGCAAAATGACACAGAATGATAAAAATCCAACAAGTGGAACTAGAGATATGACTTTTTAAATTTTAATTGGGAATAGCGCCAAGAAGCACAAATTGACACAGATAGCAATGATCGCAGTAGACTGGGACCTAGTCATAATTTGAGGCTGGCCACAATGTTGAGAGGGTTGGATACACCAACCAGGATCACCCGGTCAAAGATTTTACCTTGTGCTGCAGTCCTTTTAAGGAACAATTCACCACAGCACTATACTTCTAAAGCCCCCCAGGACTTCAAGGCAAGCACTTAGAGACACATTCCTGGTCTAGTTCAGGTCCAGTTGCCACTATTCAGGCAGGTAATTGGAGGCAAGGCCTCTTGCAGCTTGATGTATCCTTGTAGCTTGAACAGGAGGCCAGCCATGTGATCCTTGGAGTCCACTTCTTTGTCTTGGGTGCAAGGGGGGTGCATCCAGTCCTTCAGAGCTCCCATCAGTTCACTGACAGAAGATCTAGTCCCTCTTTTTTCTTCCTCAATTCCAGAAAATGTTCTGCAGTGGTAAGCTGGAAATGCCACATTTATGCCTGGCACAAGTTAGTGTGTGGGAATGGCTTCTGGGCACACACTAACCAATGGGGTGAAAGTTTCTAAGGACACCGTACCCCCTTTCGGTGTTTCCAAAATGACAAAAGTCTTCAGCCACACTGAATTTGTGATCTGAGGGCTGGGTGTGTGCTTGTGGGGAGTGTACTATGGTCATCAAAATGTACTGCCACATCTAATACCAAAATCCAGTTTGAAGCAGACACTGTACCCCCAATAACCCCAAAGCTTGAAGTTTTGTAGAACAAAACCAGGGGTTTCCAGCAAAAGTGACCCCCCCACAGTTATATGTAAAATTCAGAGGCAGTCATCTGATAGGACAACACAGGGTACTTTATGAACCAGAGAGTGCCTTGTCATCCTGTTCTGTGCTTTTCAAATGTGCCCCAATGTGTTTATATGTAAATCCAGCAGACATGTCAAGCTGGGTTTGACTCTCAAGCTGGATTTAACACTATAATGTCAAAAAGGATGCAATGCTTAAGGCTCTCATCTTTCTGCTGAGTTTATCTTTACCCACTGAGGTTGACCTGTCAATCACAGCGAAAGTGGCCTATTGTGGCGCTCCTGGGAGGCATTTCACACCTATTCACCTATTCCTGATGATCCCTGACTGCAAGAAGTTGGAAAGCAAATGCAAACTATGCTCCAGGAATTTCAGGCAGGGAGAAGGTAACTTTATAAAAGTTACTTTTCCTTAATATTTACTAAAAAGCTGACTTCACGATTGAATTCGATTTTTCACAATTATTTGTTTATTTTTCTAGTTAGTCCCATTCCTGAGATAGAGTATTACGGTTTTAATTTGTACTCTGTTTTTCTACATAGAAAAATAGAAAAATATGTTTTAGATGGTAGTCACTGTAATGACATTTTAACATTACATTTCTTCATGTCCTACATTTAAAAAAATGAACCCTGCTTTGTGGGCCAAAAGGACTAACCAGAGGTGGCTTATTGCTATTTAAAGTACATTATTTACTTGTCAACAAGGTTTAGTTTGTGAGGTTGAATTGCATTTTTTATACTGCTACAATCAGGCTACACAAGGCAGGTCTGACATCATTTTTGAACTTACTGTAGTGGATGTCACAATTAGTGCTGCAATCCACCAGTTGCATTTAACTTCTATGCTCTGGGTACACTTTGTACTAAATGCTACAGACTTATAGGCAAGTTATATATGGCAATTAGGAATATGCCAATTCAACCATGTTTAAGGCAAGATCACAGGCACTTTAAAATGGTCCCCACTAGGTAGTTATAGTTGGGACCTAATTTCTATATAAAGAGAAATTTGCCAGTCAAGTCAGCTGCTGTCTGGAAAGATTTGGGGTGATCCGTCCAGGGCGGGCAGAGAAAAAGGGGAGGGTCCAAAAACACGTTTTCCCCATTCATTTTTCTGCAGGGAATTTGAACAGCAATAGCGTCAAAACTACTGGACAGTATTAAACCAAATTTGGCAGAACTGTAGGTCTTGGTCCAGAAAGAGTGCTTTTTTTGATTTGCTGTAATTCCATTCAGTAGTTTTTGAGAAATTAAGGGGAAAACAAATGTGTATATCTAGGGATGCAACCCCTCCCAATCTCGTGCTGTGAGCTGATTGGCTGACAACACTTCAACAAGGAAGTGTTGTCAGCCATCTTGGGACTCGACAGCTGAGTCCCAGAAAAAAAGAAAAAAAGAAAAGGGGCCAGGGTACAGACACTTTGACCCCTTAGCTCTGGTGGACTTCCCTCCCCCCCCGATTTGTTGCAGATCTAGAAAAAATGTTTAAAAAAATGAAACGCAGACTCACAGGCTTCATTTCTTTGTTTTTTGGAGTGCAGGGGGGCTGTCTGGCCCTCCAAGTCCCTGGGTTCACAACCTCCCCTGGGCCAAATCAAACTGGCATAGTGGAGGCCCAGCTGGACTCCCCTAGAGCCCCTGGGACCACCACCTCTGCAGGGCGTATAATGTACTATGAGCGGGGGTGCGCAGCCGCCCATTGCCCCCGGGACCAGATCCCCTGGGGCAAAAATGGATTATAATGTGGAGGAGACCCGATGGCCTACCCTAAAGCCCAGGGGATCACCACCTCCCTGGGGCTCTTGTGCTCTTGTGTGCGGCAGCCCTGGGGATCACCACCTCCCAGAGGCACATACTAAATAATGTAGCCCTGTGGCTATGATTGTTGGACGGGGGGCCCCCTCATGGAGCCACTGATGGCCTTGGGGACCACCACAACCCAGTGTGGCTGCTGCAATGTCCCGGGGTGCCCACCTCCGGGACTTGGCTGTTTGCTGTGACTTGGCTCCAGCTTTGTAGCTGCAGCCAAGCCACAGCAAACATTTCAGTTTTTGACAGAAGGACCTGTCAAACAGGTCTCGTTGTAAAAAACTGAAGCTTTCCTCTATTTCCCCTGCACATGTGCAGGGAACAGAGATAAAATGCTTCAGCAAGCAGGAAGTTGCTGTTACAAGCAGCTCCGTGCTCGCTGAAGCAATGGCACCACAAGGGAAGCCTTAAGGTGCCAGATTGCCTGTAAAGGGCATTTACAATCTTAAAAAAATAAATATAAATAAATAAATATGTAGGGACCATGGGGAAGCCCTTGGGGGGTTCCTTGTTGTCCCAGATAGCTCATGTAGGGGTGAAAAACAATGAGAAAAAGCAATATCTCTTTGTGAAGGTCACAGCCCTTCACACTGAGCACTCAGGGTTCAAGTCCAACCGGGCTCGCTTCCCTCTTTTATTTATTGTTTTTAAACTACAAATTATTTTGATTTTTAAAAATGTCAGATACATTTTTAATTTTAAATTGTACAGAAATATCTTATTCTAATTATACCATACATCAAGGCCTAACAAATTCTCTATCTCTCCCCCTCACTTTCTTTCTCTCTCTCTTTCACTCATGCACCCACTACAGATCCAGTCAGAGCCCCCTGCACCCACTCACAGCCCCAGTCAGACACTCATGCATCCACTCACAGACCCACTTAGTTACGCACCCACTCACAGACCCTCTCAGACTCTCACATACCCACTCACAGACCCACTGACAGCCTCCCTGTGACAGCCTCATGCACCCACTCACAGACCCACACACACGCTGATGCATGCACTATAACATGGATGTACGAAGTCTCACACCCAGACAGATACTCTCACAGTCACTCTCCCACCCAGAGACACCCTCTCACACCTATTCTGACACCCAGAGAGGCTGTGTCCAACTTCCGTCGTGGACCGCCAAAGGGCCGTGCACAGCTTGGAGTTGGGTGGTTGGCCACAGGGTCTGGCTGCAGGCCAGGTCTTGCGGGCAACCTCCACTGCACACGGGCAAAGGCCATGCATGGTGCAAGGTTAGGTGCTTATAGGCACACGGCCAAAGGTGGTTGGATTAACATATTTTAATGAAAATGAATATACATTAAAAAAAATAGAAATTCACTGGAAAAAAAAACAAAGGTTACAGGGACTTAGATATATATATAGATATATATATAATTTTAATACAGTCAAGAGCTGTTGGCTAATGCCAGACCCAAAAATGATGGTTCCAATGGGGGTCCCGCAACTAAGTGGTTTGACACTTTGAAACTATTTTTGCTAGGTATGCAACATTGTCACAATTCAGTGTAATGTATTCATAATTATTATGAAACACAACATTGTTTTTGATCCACTTTTTATTCAGTTCTAAATATAGTCTACGTGGGCACATCTGACGAAGGTGTGCATCTGTCAAAAACAGTGTAACGGTCTGATTTATACCAGCCTGGAATTGCATACCATTGTGTTATTAATGGTGCAGCAGGTTCATTAGTTCATTAGGCTGGGGCTCAGTTGTGTGATGGCCCATTGCACCTCTATTATGCCTGCATTTTACTGCTCTAAATGGGGGGGTGGGTCCATTATCCCTGTTTGCATTAGGCCAATGGTTCTCTTGCTCTACTGCTGTGGTAAATTAACGAAATATAACATATTCAAGAAGAATACGTAACTGTGGTCACAATCCTAGTAACACAGATGTGTACTTCATACCATAATAGTTAACTAACCTAGTGCTAGGCGCTTGCTAAGCATGGTCAAGTACTAAAAAAAATGTTAATATATTATATGTGGTTAAAATTGGGAATGTGGCAAAAAAATCTAACAGTTGAATCATTCTCACATTTATCCATCCACTCAACCACAAAGGAATGCTCACTTATCAATGAAGAAGCACTATCAAAAAGAGTTACCTCTCACCTTTGTCAATGACTGTTTTATAAAAATGCTATGGCATCATATAAACAGAAACGGGATCCTTAATCAAGTTCAGCAAATATGTTATTTTTCTTGTACACAGAAAGTAGGGGTCCCCTTTACTTTAAAAAACTAATGTGAATTCTAAAACTAACAGCATAAATTTGAAGAGGAGTTTCTGTTCCAGTTTGGGTCGACAGCAATATGCCATTCATTCTCTGCTAAGCAAAGCTATACCTCAACCCCCTTGATACCTGTGATATCTAAGGGCCCGATTCAGAAAGAGCCTCCGCAGTCGTGGCAGACCTACACAGTTATGGCAGAATCTCTGCACTGCATTTCATATGGAGGAGGTTCCACCATGAGTGCAGAGACTCCGATATGACTGGGGAGACTCAATCCTGATGGGGGTGGCTCTTTGTAATGAATGTGTCAATAAGTAGGTTTGTGCTGTGAGTTGTTCGAGGACCTTAGCAAGGTGCTTAGGGGCAGATGGACAAAGGATGGGTTGCAAACTTATTACCTTGTGATTTTGTGGTTGTAAAGCATATAACATTGTCAATTGCATTCCTTGGTTTTGCAAAAGCACTCATTGGGTGAAATGGGACATGTACGGACCACTGACACTCTAATTTTGTGTGAAAAAGGCTGCTTTATTGAAACAGGTGTGCATCACATAAAACAACTAGGGCTTAAAGTCTTATAAAACTAAAACCTCACTATACATACCAAGTCCTCAATAGTCTCCCCCACAGCCCTAAAGACCCACCCTCCCCTTAAACTTTCAACCTTCTGTATACATCATTAGCTACTGCACTCCAAAGCTTGTAACTCTTGAACGTCCCCCCTGTTTACCCTTGAACATGTGAACATGACTAAACATAGACTTTCCTGTGAGGCAACTTTAAGTTCTGCACTCCGTCTGGTGTGAACTTGCTCAGCCCCTACCTTCCAGCCAGTTTCACCTATGTCAACCACAATACCCTTCTGTAAAGCCCTGCAAACCTGTGGGCCACCTGCCAACAGAAAAAGGCAGTAGCTGCTTTTTTCTTACCCCCCCCCCAAAGTCTGGCGCTATGACACGTTTCTATACCCAGAACATCCGAATCAAAAACTCCCTGATCTCCAAAAGATACAACTTCGTACCAAATCTAGGCAGATGTACACTATCTCTTTGAAAGAAATCCACTGCCTCATAACACAAGTGTGGATGTGCCACTCAACCTAACCATGAGTCCCTACAGAAATCCCTCATCTCCCAGTTGATCTTACATCTAGCCTTGTTTCCTGCTGACAGCTTATTTGCTCCTTTCCAAACCCTGACCAAGCAGCCCGATCAATGCACTTGGGTCTCCCTCAAATCGTGCTTCAAGGCACGCAGAAGAGACAAACCTTTCTCCAGCACGAAATCGTTCTCACCCAGCTGTAATAATAAAATGCCTGCCACAAACCCTTTAATAATGGCAACAGTACCCTCCATTTCCCACCACTTTTGCCATGCCGGAACACAGAAACATTATTCCCATCAGAACCCAAATTAGAGTCACTGCTAGTCTCCACCTCTTTGGTCGCCCAGTTTATAAACAAATGTCCGATGATCCAGATCGTCATGCCAGTGGACAGTGGGCCCAGCACTGAACCAGAAAAAGAAAATGCAGTTACAACTTTGGCACAACTTAATTCTCCTACATTCCCCATCCCCCTGACCAGACGTATCACTGAAAACAGAAAAACAACTACAGAATATCATTATTCTCTCCCTGGACCAACCTCTCTCCCTTGCCTCTGTAGCAGCTCCAATTCTAATTGAATGCATGCCATATGTATTTGCCAGTACACCCAAGCTCGTCAGAGCTTTCCACAAAATGCCCAGCAGTTGAAAAGAGGTAACCCCATCACCACTGCCATGTATAAAACACCAGGCCACTGGACTGGGGCAGGATGCAGCGCAGGCATCTTCCCCATACTAAGGGGCAAATCTCATCCTATCCATGTGCCTGGAGCACCACCATCACACCCTGAGACCTCTGTAATGTTTTAGAACTGCAAAGATAAACTCTTACCCCTTTGGACTGCAGTCTGATGTCCTTCCACAACAAACCCTGTCCTCACCGAGTCCCCAAGAGTCCCAACACCCTAAAGGCCCTGAAAAACATCCACAACATCAATGCAGAAAACACTGTGATTTCAAAGAGTGATGAACAAATCCCTGGTAAACAGCTCATTAACTGCCTATACAGATCCAAAGTCAAAGGTCTCCTTAATGACCCTAATCTACCGTGTTCTCTGGCCCATCCTTCCATTATCCTCTTTCCCAGTTCTCCTGCCGTGGGCGTGTAGCCTCAGAACAGCTTTCCCATAATTGCAATGCCTTCCAATTTGCAGCCCCTTGTCGATTAGTCCCATGGTGAACTGCACCACATCCTCCACCCGCTCCCATTCCCTTGATCTCCTAGGCACCCCCGATTGCAGAAACATTGCCCATGTCTCGGCATACACCCTCCGAGTTGATACCACCAAGGATACTGTCACCAACTGGAGCATCCTTTGTCTACTATTGTTCATTAAAGTCTTGTCTCCTTCCGCCTCCATGGCAAGTCCATGGAACCTCTCCCACTATGAATGAGACAAAACATCTGCAATGTCATTGTCATTGTCCACTCCTAGCATGTGTTTTGGCCTAAACAAAATGTCATGCTGCAGACATGCCAGGATGAATGCTCCCAGCAAATTTAACACCTGTGGGTCCCTTGCTGACTGCCTGTTCAAGACTTGCACCACATCCATGCTCTTCATCCTAAACAGAACTCATTTGTGTTGCAGCAGGTGTTCTCAAAAATGAACAGCCACAACCAAGGGTAAATCCTCCAAAAAGGCAATGCTCCGTTCCCCCACCTTTCCATGCTGGTGGCCATTCCGCAGCACACCATCAATCCTGGCAGTAAATCACAAAACCAACACCACATGAAGATTTGGATAACATCTGCACATCCCATTCCATGTCTAATGGAAAGTGTATGAAAATTCCATTAAATTAAGA
This sequence comes from Pleurodeles waltl, assembly GCF_031143425.1. NCBI lineage: Eukaryota > Metazoa > Chordata > Amphibia > Caudata > Salamandridae > Pleurodeles > Pleurodeles waltl. Next base: position 495,092,521 of record NC_090448.1, read on the forward strand.
GTCTAAAAATAGGCACCACATACTCAAGTCCTCTTTCACTCCTGCAGATAACCATATGTGATGGTGCGGCAAAGAGAGTATGGTGAGAGCCAAACCCCGAAGTTAAGATGACCTCCTTATCTTAATCAAGCTCCTCCATATCCAAACAGTCCTTCTCCATCAACAACCTTTTATGGCCAGCCACTCTGTGTGGCACCTCAACACCCACCAAGGGGTTTTTGCCCACTCTGGCTTAAGAGGTAGTACTCACCACATGGGGTGTTCCGAAAACCCTCCTTGAGAAGTTGTACCAAACTCACACCTTTGAAGACCACACAGGCCCGTACTGCCTACTGGTTGATGATGCTGATGATGCCCTGTCATCCTGATATGTTCCATCCAACGAGGCCTCTCCAAATCTTCAAAGGGTGCCAACCTATGGGTCCTACGATGCTGTCCAGCCAGCCATACTGCGCCATGACTTCTCTTTCACTCTCCCAAGTCCGCACAATCACTGGAGCTGAAGTCCAGTGTGCAGCGCCCATACCCCTTAAAGCCAGGTCTTGCCACTCAACCCTCCCCGTAATACTTCTTAGTACCTTCTGCTTGCTCCTTTTGCTGCCTAATACTGCCCCTTTTTGTGGGAGTATACCTTCCATGGCATAACTCTTTCCTCCCATTCAGGGCCTACCCTACTTCATCCTTGCTTCACACTAAATTTGCCACCCCTATGGCCGAAGGGATACTTGCCTTCACCACCTCTGTACCAGCCATGCCATTTTGGGGCATAATCAATTCCTCCCCAGTTGCCCTGCCCCCTTTGACAGCTCCCCCTCTACCACACCTCCCTTCCCGTCTAAAAATGCAGCAGCCCTCCATTGTGCTTGTAAGGCCTCACTCAAAGATATCTCCTGCCTACCCTCCCTGCTAAACAAAAGGTCTTATTGCCAACTCGTTGTCCCTCCCCCCAAGCTCTGACCCTGCCTGCTGTCATCATCCTCTCCACTTCATAATGGCCCTGCGCTGTGCCTCAATGGGCCGCCTCACACCTCCTGCCGGTACTTGTGGGCTTCATCTGCATCCTCTGCAACCGTGCCCAGCTGCACAGATAAAGGTGCGCTAGGGAGGGAGAGGCCTCACTGGTCCTGCTGAAGCAGGTCGTCCCAACGTTCTCCTTCATATCCAAAACCCAGGGGTACTACCTCCAGGTCAATACCATCCTGCATTCTTCCCTTGCCGATCATCCCCCACAGCCCCTCCCTCGCCCCGCTCTTCCCTTTAGGAATCTTCTGGGCTGCTCCGAATGTACGCAGGCGGTCATAAATCACCTACGGTGGATCCTGCCTGAGCTCCTTTTCTCCCGCGAGGCGGAGAGCAGGCGAGAATCGCTGCCGCCACTCCACTGGAGGCACGCCACACCACACCGGGCGAGATAATGTGCAGCCTCCAACCACCAGGTCTATGCGCCCAGCCTCCTCCAAGAGACGGAGGGGCATATTTATACTCTGTTTGCACCGAATTAGTGTCATTTTTTTTTACTCTAATTCGGTGCAAAACTAACTCCATATTTATACTTTGGTGCTAGACCCCTCTAGCACCAAATTTATGGAGTTAAAGTCATTTTTTGAAAGTGGAGACCTACTTTGCCTTAATGAGATGCAAGGTAGGCGTTCCCGTGCAAAAAATGACTCTATGGCCTTAACGCCATATTTAGGGGCATATTTATACTCTGCGGCATATTTATACTCTGTTTGCGCCGAATTAGTGTCATTTTTTTTTACTCTAATTCGGTGCAAAACTAACTCCATATTTATACTTTGGTGCTAGACCCATCTAGCACCAAGGCCCTGATTTAAACTTTTTTTGCACCGCATTAACGTCATTTTATGACACAAAAGTGGCGCAAACTTACAAAATATTGGCCCTTATTTATACTTTTTGCTGCAAAACTGCACTAACTCAGTTTTGCACCAAAAAGTTCAGCACCGGCTTGCCCATTTCTGTGCACCAGCCGGGCACCATATTTATGGAATGGTGCAAGCCGGTGCAAAGGGTAGGCTAGAGTTTTAAAAAATGACTTTAGTCGGGTGGGGCTGGCAGTATGGAAGAAGAGGGTTTAGCACCAAACAATGGCTTTAGGCAGGTTAGAGAAAAAAAAATGACTCTAACCAGATTAGCGTCATTTTATGGTGCTAAACCTACCATGCCGCATGACTCCTGCCTTAGAAAAGGCAGGAGTCATGCCCACCACCGCAGTGGCCAGCACAGAGGACAGGGTTCCCCTGGGCATGGCCATTGCACCTGGTGCCATGTATGGGGGCCCATTTCAGGGCCCCCTATGGCACTTTCAAAAATAAAATGCACTTACCTGTACTTACCTGGGATGGGGTCCCCCATCCTCGCAGTCCCTCTAGTGTGGGTGGGGGTGCCCTTAGGGCCTAGGGAGGGCACCTCTGGGCTTATTCCATGGTGTTCAACCATGGAAATAGGGCCACAGGTCCCCTAACACCTGCCCTGACCCAGGTCTTAAAAAATGGGGCAAAGCAAGCTTTGCCCCATTTTTTGACCCCTCCTCCCTCCCTTGCACCATTTTTACATGGGAGTATAAATATGGTGTTAAGGCCATAGAGTCATTTTTTTGCATGGGAATGCCTACCTTACATCTCATTAAGGCAAGGTAGGTTTCCACTTCCAAAAAATGACTTTAACTCCATAAATTTGGTGCTAGACGGGTCTAGCACCAAAGTATAAATATGGAGTTAGTTTTGCACTGAATTAGAGTTTTAAAAAAATGACGCTAATTCAGTGCAAACAGAGTATAAATATGCCCCCTAGCGTCAAAAAATGATGTTAATCTGGTCAGAATCATTTATTTTGACTCAAAACTGCCTAACGTCATTTTTTTTTAAGCTAGCCTACCCTTTGCACCGGCTTGCACCATTCCATAAATATGGTGCCCAGCTGGTGCTAAAAAATGGTGCAAGCTGGTGCAAAACTTTTTGGGGCAAAACTGCCTTAGTGCAGTTTTGCACCAAAAAGTATAAATAAGGCCCGGAGTGCCTTCTGGACCTTTCGCTCTCGGGACAACATGCTGGAAACCATGAAAGTGATAATGTACTGCAATAACTTGCTAAATGCATGCTATGTAAAACGGAGATATTTAACTCACTACACTCAACCTGAATAACTGTGCTACTGCACAAGAAAAACTGCAGCTACTGCACTCTCATGAAGGGCTGCCGCCAGGTACACCTACCACAAAATGGTGGGTGGCAGCCCCGAAATGGCTGAATATATGGAATTGGGCAACGTCCTTTAAGAGATGTAGCCCAAGAATAGGCTAGTCGCCTAGACTGCTCCACCCATTAGCCCAAATTCCCCTGGGGGACAGACATCCCTGTCCTCAGCTTTCCCTCCTCCCCCACGCTCCCATTATACCAGTCCCTCAATTCAGTGCACAGTACCTTGTGCTCATCGTGGCTGGAAAGTAGACCTGTTTATGCGCAACATTAGAAGTGGGGGCCTCGAATCCTAGCAGAACCTGTTTCTAAAATTAGACCTTAGCAAACACTTTTACAGGTAAGTGATATCTTGCTTTTGATAGATACCCACACCATAAATAGCTTCTTATACAGCCGTTCCCATAAAAATAAAAGCAGCAGGCCCGGTCAAGCATTGAAATACATAAAATGGAAACATTCTTTACACTGTTATTTCACTGGCCATAAAGTAAGATATAGGAGCTAAGGCAGAATAGCACGGATACACTGCAGCTTGTCCTTGAGATTTCAATTACCCAAAAGGTGGTGCAATATAAGTTCCCCCACCAAAATACCGCTCCGCGGTCGAAAGACCGCTGAGGGTATTTTGGGATTTGCCCTGGGCTGGCGGGCGGCCGCCAAAAGGCCGCCCGCCAGCCCAGGGCAAATCAACCTTCCTACTAAGATGCCGGCTCAGAATTGAGCCGGCGGAGTGGGAAGGTGCGACGGGTGCAGTTGCACCCGTCGCGTATTTCAGTGTCTGCTACGCAGACACTGAAATACTTTGTGGGGCCCTCTTACGGGGGCCCCTGCCGTGCCCATGCCAATGGCATGGGCACGGCAGGGGCCCTCAGGGGCCCCGCGGCACCCCCTACCGCCATCCTGTTCCTGGCGGGCGAACCGCCAGGAACAGGATGGCGGTAGGGGGTGTCAGAATCCCCCATGGCGCGCAGCAAGCTGCGCCGCCATGGGGGATTCTAAGGGCAGCGGTAAACCGGCGGGAGACCGCCGGTTTACCCTTTCTGACCGCGGGCAAACCGCCGCGGTCAGAATGCCCTGCGGGGCACCGCCGCTCTGTCGGCGGTGCTCCCGCCGACCCTGGCCCCGGCGGTCGGAGACTGCCGGGGTTAGAATGAGGGCCTGAATCTTTACGACAGCAGGGTTTGCAATTTATCAAATAAACAATATCACTTGCGCCCTGAAAATGGGGCATAACGTAAATTATTCTCAAGACTCATTATTTATCGTGCATTTTTCCCCGATAAATTTTGGCAGGTTTCATCTACTGAAATCTGCGTGTGCGCTCTGTGTACCTCACAACTTGTAATTCTGATATGTGCCAAAATAGGAGTCATGGAGCACGTCATCGTTGGACAACCGTAATCTTTGTGTTGAACTTCAAAATCCCTTCATTTTTCACTGAAACGATTTCCACATTGCATTATCATTTTGGCCTCGAAGATCTTGCTTAAACATGGTAGCGGGCTCACCCACAATGAGCGTAAGACAACTCACTGCAGAAAATACACACTTCCGGAAAGCCTTGAATCATGAGGAAGTGCCATAGACAAGTGACCTCAAGATCCATTGTTCAATTTAATTTCTTGGCATAGACAGAGGGATAATCTATCTTGTTCACCAACACTCCCCCATGGTTTTAGTAACTTCTATGAATATAGATGATGGCTTCGGTGACTCATTCAGAAAAATAGCATTTTGTTTTCAAAAGCAAAATGCTGATGTTGAAAGGAAAACATTCTAATAATTAAGAAAAGTCTGGGAAGGTCTGAGCACAGAGGGATGAAACATTGCCCTTTTTTTCACAACATCTTGCATTTTTTGTCCTATTAGCAAACTTTTCTCTTATAAGCAGAGGGCGAATTGCAAACTTTTTCCGACAAAAATCCTGGCCAATTGGACAGAGAGTTAGAAGTAGTAGGTGGGAGGAAGTGAAAGGAGATAAGTGACGAAATAGAGGTCAGATAGTGGACAAAATGAAAACACTGTGCCAAAGTATGAGTAAGAGTAGAATGGCAGAGAATAGTCTGAGAGAGGCAGGGGTTTACCTGTCCTGAGAAGTAGAAAACCTTGCTTTATCTGCACGTTTTCTACGAAAAGGGTAATTTCTACCATACCTGACCTGTTGGATGAAGGAAAGAAGCTTGTACAGTTCATACTCAAGTTCTCCCTATTCTGGGAGGAAGGAGCATTGTTGCTACCTGTTAACTGTGTGCGACTGAATCCACCGTGGTCCTGTGCTGCCACCAGTCCTGGACATATTCTTTGCGTTAGGGAAGGCAGCACTGTTGCTGCCCATGCAGTACTTATCAGACCCCACAGGATATCACAATTTTGCAATTTGCGAAAAAATTGCAAAATTGTCACTTTTACACAAAATCCTACGATTTTTACAAAAGTGTCTCCAAAATTCGAGAAACAAACTGACCCTGGTTTTACTCAGCACTGCTGCTGAGTCAGTAAAAGGAGGATGAGCAACAGGCTAGCAGATAGCAAATGTGTTAACCTCTTCTCCTGCCTGCATTTGAAATGCACAGAGCTCCCTCCAGTGCAATTAGCCTGTGGCCCATTGCCTGCTCTGCAGGAGTTTATACCTCACTCATTTTCACCCATAACTTCCACCATGTCACACCTTTTGTTTAACTTTGCTTTTGCTTATATAGCAAACTTGGCCCAGGTGGAAATAGGCCACACCTTCTCTTCTGTTACCCCAATTCCCCTTCGGCACTGTGATGCCTCTCTTGCACCTCTCCTCCCATGACTCATCTGACCCTCCCACTGCCACTCCCCAGACTCCTGTGCCCCCATCCCACCTCGTCTGCTTCCAACTTCCAAGGAACAGTGGTTGCCTGATACCAGAAGGAGCAGGTTTTATATTGCAAACTGCACTCTGTGGCATCAGATATCCTTCAAATTGAGGCACTGTGCTGCTGGAGAATCTGCCAAGTTACAGACTGTGACAAAGCGCTGTCCCCAGCAGTGACAGAGAACAGGCCATGTGGTATTTTTGCAGGAGGAACATTTTCTGCAAACGGCAAAAATACATAACATTTTGAAGATTTTGGCTGGAATTCTTTCTTTCATTTGCCTGCAAAATTTGCCACCTGAAGGTGCAAAATCCTTTTGTGGGGGTGGAGTGGATAGGGGGTCTGACTTACATTGTGTGTCAGTGTGCTTTTTTAAAACCTTTCCACCATAAAAACCCAAAACAATTGACATTGTCACTGCTTGTTGAAAGGCATGATGCAAATAAAACCGTGAACATTTACTCAGTACATAACCTAGAAAGAGAGACATAAGGGTAGTAAGGGTGAAAGGCGCCTCACCTCTAGGCAGTAAACCAATAATTTTTACCAAGTAGAGAGGTACAATGCAAAATCTGGTGCAAACTGGCCCAGTGACTTACTACCCAGTAGGCACCAAAACGGGTACTAGGAGTACCCTACGACAAACAAGGACAAGATGGCCACAGCACACAGAATGGAAGACAAGCACCTGTACTCATAGACCTACTAAAAATCTCAACCCTAATGAACTCCAAGCGTTGCACAAACTCTCCACATGTCCAAACATTGTCATTAGGGAGGCCGACAAAGGGGGCAACGTTGTTATAATGAACAAGACTGACTACATTACAGAAATTGACAGACAACTCAATGACATCCAGGCTTACTCGGTTTGGACGTTTTGGAAAAATCACTGTCTCCTAACCGATCTAGAATACAGATTTTTGTACATTGAGTCACCCAGGGCTCCCTGCATTTATATTCTACCCAAAGTCCACAAACCAGGAGGTTTTCCTCCTGGTAGACCCATTATCTCAGGTATTGGTTCTCCTACTGAACATATTTCTGAGTACATTGACTCCTTTCTCCAACCCTTGGTACTTAACCTTCCATCTTATATACAGGACACCCGGGATCTGTTATGTCAACTTGAAGACATCGAGTGGACGGAAGGTTGTGTGTTTGTCTGTCTCGACGTTAGCTCCTTATACACGTTGGACATTACATTCTGTGTTCTGTGGCCATCTTGTCCAACATTTACTCAGTATGTAATCAATGTTTTTCTTTAGGTTTTGCCAATAAAATTAGGTCAATTAATTAAATTAACCAATCTTGTTTTTGTTAAATGCCCAGTGGCTATATGTTAAGTTGGATAAATTCAGCTGATTCAGGCATTTTACCACCATGATTATATGTGTTAGGGTTTCTGAGCCATTATTGACAGTATCAAAAACTGGACTACAAGCCTCAGAATGTAACATGAGAAAAACTGAAGAGCTAGGACTGGATGACGGTAGCACAGGTCCTTGAACCACTTGGCAGCCTTGTTAAAAGCAAAATAACATTTAGGTTTGGATGTTCGCCCTTTGTCTCTGAGACGAGCAAGGGTTAAATCCTAGCCATTATATAAAGATGTTTGCTACACTGACCAATACAGCCACAAAACCGGCCCACATGCTGCCAAAACAAACCAGCCCATACACTGACCTGCTAGATGGTCCCACCTATTTACTCCTTACTTTGCCTGTTATACCTAGTGGCGTGAAGGGCAGCAACAAAGGATCTCTACCTCTGTCTTTCTAGAGCAAGTTTCTGTACAGTGCCCTAGCTGTGGTTAAGGGTCTTCATTTCTGTTTCCACACAATTAATCTGCCTACTTTGCTTCCAGGTGCTTCTCTTCCGTTTCCCATCTCGGGTCCTGTGGAGAGCTGTTCTTCTAATGGAGTCTTGTTTGCTGTTATTGGTGTGTCCTAAACCTCTCCATCTTTTTCTCATAATGATATTGTCCATGTTCTCATGCTTAAATTTGGTAGGATGTTCCTGGCTGAAGGTAGTTCATGGCCAAAAAATGTGAAAGAGACTTCTCAGGTTACTGGTGTAGAATGCTGACAATTTGGTGATGTCTCTTTTCATCACCTGTCAGCATTTTGGTCAATACAAGAGTGTGAACAGAATGCAGCTCTGGTAAAACCTCAGCTTAGTGTTGGTGGTGTAATGAGATGATCTCCACACATTGCTCACCTTTTTGCCCCAGTCCATCATGCCTGATGGCACTGTGTTGGTAGGTGAATTCTTCAGTCATGGCTACGTCCTCTCCATCCACCTTGATTGGTGAAGGGTTTGGAATGTTGAGTGGCATGACTTCTGATTTCATTGTGTTCATCTTCATACCCACTTGCTGTGCATAGATGTTGAGGTGAGACATTTTACCTGCATATGCTTGTGTGTGTGTGAGAGCAAGGCTAAGTCACCCACTTAGTCAAGGTCCACCAGTGCAGACAATAAGGTCCGTCTGATGCCACTGGCTTGACCTTCACTTATGTGTCGCATCACCCAGATGGGCCATCTGGCACTGCTATATTGCTCTGTAGACTAATATGACCCAGAAATGAAAGAGTCTCACTGTGAACCAAGGAAATATGTGTTAACGCTTCCATCTAGGACCTATAGTAGAATGCAAAATAATTCTGGCCATTTGTATTCATTTCTACTAAGGACAGTACATTAACTAAGGATTGTGATGGGTGATTAATCCATGAATCTGTACACTGTCTGGCTTCCACCACAGGCATAGAAACAATTTGCCACTCACTCAAAATCCCTGTAAAAACAGATTTTGAGATTGAGATGCTAACAATAATGAGAATGAACAATTTTTGAAGGCTATGAACCAACCTTGTACTGGTGAGCACTACTATGGGAATCACGTAAAAATGTTCCTCTGAATGCACACTCATTCATCCCCACAGATCACATCTTTGAGTCATAACTAGTCTGACCTAAACCTTTATCTGGAACCATCATATCTGCATATATCTAATCTCACAGGAGTAGGTTTAGCAGGTAATCCTGATTATCAGCCACTTTCAAATTTAACCGAAGGTGCACCTGAGCAGATAAATATGTTTTGATTTACTCAACTACTACTAGTGCCAGCACTTTTTACCAAAACATACTAGAGTTGAGAATTTCTTGGCTTCTTGGATTGTATTCTTTTTTGTTCTTTATTACATAATGAAACTCGCTGCAAATATCTACTTCACAGTGGTGTGGCAATAATCACTACTCCAAAGTTTGGCAAGTGGGTGAGCTACCTCCCACCACAACGGTTCTGGAAGGGGTGTGAAAAAACATAGGGCCTCATTTAGAAGCCCTTTATGCTACTACTGCGTCATTTTGACGCAGCGGTGGCACTAGCAGTGCACTACACTGCTCCATATTTACAAACTGATGCATTGAGCCCAATGCGTCAGTTTGTAAAGCCCTGCATCACATTATACCTGCACCAGGTATAATGTATGCAGGGTAGGCGTTCCAATAGGAAAAGTCACACAGAACTGACGCAGTGAAATTATAACATTTCACTGCTGTATTCTGTGACTTCACTGTGTCAAAATTTACTGCCTCCCTATGGGAGAGTCCTTACATTGCTGGAATTGTGTAAATTTAACATTAGTCCAGCAATGAGTGAGTTTAGTGCCAACAGATGTGTCAGAATTTCTGACGCATTTGTGAAAACGTGCGCTATGGAGCTCTGTATTGTAAATACAGTGCATCCATGGCGTCGTTAGGGATGTGCGGGAAGAGCAAGAAGTCTGATGCATCAATGGTGACCATTGATGCATCAGATTCTTGTAAATTAAGCCCATAGTTTCACCTGTGAAGTTCTGCGTAGGCGCGACACTTTGGAACTTGTTGGGAAGATTTTTCTCTTTACAAACGTCTCCTGTAGAAAAGAAATCCCACAAAAATACGTTTTTGTTGGACGTTTTTCCCTTTGGTACCTATTGAGGATTCAGGGAAATTATATATGTTGCAGATTTGTTTACCTCAAAACATATTTTATGCTGACTTTTTTAGTCAGTATGTTTTCTAAAACTTCTTAAATGATTTGACACAGGCAACTTTGAAAAATTTAAACAACCCTAGTCCCAGAGTGGGCTGAAAAACATGAGTCCAAGTGGTGTATTTCTCAGTGAAATCACCAAGTGAATTGGCTAGAAATAAATAAGGTTTACAAGCAGATTAAATGATATTAAAAATGTGTGCCAAGCAAGCAGGACCCTCTATGAAAGCTGTTGTGAAAAGTAATCATTTTCACAGAAAAGGTAATTAATCTGAGTGCGTAAATGACACCACCCCTACTAATTTTTTGTCAAAATAAATGATACATCTTCCCTCCCTACCACCTTCTAGTAAATGTCCCATCCTGTCCGTTAAAGTGAGAATCTCCTTCAAGAGGCAGAATGAAAAATAAACATTGTATAAGTATATGACACCACTTCACGAGCGACAAATAATTAAAAGATGTTAACCGAGCACCAAGGCAAAGCCAGGTGGGCATATGCCAAATGATGATTCGCTCACACGTTTACTTAGTACCATGATTACAAGCTGAACAGTTGTGATTCTAGGTTCAGTGATGAGCTTAGGAAGCTATTGGTGTACGGTATGTTATTCACTGAGGCCTACACTTCAATTGTGTTGGTAAAAGAATATAGAGATACCGCGATCTAAATGTGCAATAAATGATTAACCTGGAATTATCGGGTCTATTTTCACATGTTTTCTAAATTCTGGGTCCATTTCAGAAGGACATTGTGTGCGGACACACGTTTAGCTTTACTATACATGTTCCCCAAACCTAGTAAAACTAGGCATCAAGTAGGACCATGTACTCCACTCTACCCACTCAGAATGAACGCCTAAGTTAATCATTTTCACCAGAGTGTGTTTGCTTCCAATTCACAAACTGTCCTTAATTTGCAGGCAACTTCATTAAGCTCTCACAGAACCTCAATGTGCACTGCGTTCGACTGGTTGACACAATATGTTGTATTCTGTACCCACCTTCTTTGTTCAGTCCAGGGGCAGCCTGCTAGATTCTAAAGTAATTGGGTTAGCCTCCAACTAGTACTCTGACATGAAGTGGTCTTTGTCTAAGTGCTATAAAAATAAATGTATCAAACCATAACATGCTTTCAGGCAGTCTGCTCTCACACAATGTTTTGTTTGTTCTATTTTGGAGTGTGGCTTTCAACAAGCCACAGCGAATCTGTTTTACAACCCTCCCTGGAGAAGGCAAGAAGCAATAGCACAGTCTTACCTACACGCTCACACAATTTATAATGCATGTAGTATGCTGAGGACTTTCTAATAGGCACATCTATTTTACGGAGTGGTGGTGCCCGGTGTGCTGACTTTAATGTATGTTTATTGATAATGCTGCATTAGCCCCTTGTATCTGCTTATCTGCTTCTGCTGAAATAGATCTCTATGATATCTTAAAAGCGAAGTGTATGTTTTGTTTTGGAACAGTGTGAAACTTAATACAAATTCTATTGGATGAAACATGGAAAGAATAGGCACAAATTGTTCACATTTTTCTTCTGTATTCAAAGACAGGGGTGGCTTCTTCACATCGCCCCCCTATCTAATCCAGCAGCTGAAAAATGAAACTATATTTTACTATCATTTTATTTTTCAGCTGGTGGCTCAGCCAGCAGCTAGTGCAGGGAGTGCAGGGCTGGGCCATGGGAGGGGGAAGGAGGAGGCGGAGTAGAGTGCACTTAAGTGCACATCTGTGTTTGAGCGGTCATCTTAGGCCGGCCAAACACACATGCGCATTTATGTTTCACCCAACCCAGCTCTGTTACACAGCTGACTTAGAGAAACTGAACAGGCTCCAGTGCACTGTCTGAGTGGCATACCAAGCCACTCAGACCAATCCTGATACTGCTCTCATTCTAGGATTAGCATGAGAGCAGCTCTGGGATTGCATGGGGGAGCCTGTGATGGTGTCCCAGGGACAGCTGGTTCACCATCTGAAGAGCAGAGGACTGAGGCAGCAGGCGGCAGGCGACAGCGGTGGGAACAGGTAAGTTTATTTTTTAAATTATTTTTTTATTCCCCTGGCATCCCCGTCCCCCCATCTGCCCCTCCACTTGAGATTTGCAGCAGCCTCCGCTGTCAGCATCATGCCATTTAGTTTTATCAAAAGCGATATCCCCTTTTCTTCACCCTGCATTGCTCCCTTCCATTCTTCCATGGTGCCACTGAGCAGTACAGTGACCAATTCTCAAATTCAGAAAATCTTTAAAGACTAATTTTTTCAACATTGCAGTTGGATAATCATATCAGCATGATTTCACTCTCTCTAGTTACAGCCCGAATTTCTCCTTTGTAGGGTACTTAAGACCAGATGCACCAAAAGGCTTGGTTCCTTGCTGGAGACATATTTGATAGGGGGTTATATCCAGACACAGCCTATCCTTCACTAGTGAATTATTGCCTATGTATTATAGTACAACTGTCCTTCACTTCTTCATGTATTCATAGACCAAGAGCATTCTGAGTAATGCTCGCGCAGGTGTTCCAATAAAAATTATTAATGAGTGTTCATGTATTCTGAATAAAGGGTTTGTGTAGAAAATAATAACATAGAAATATAATGCACGCATTTGAAAATGTGATTATGATGAGTGGCCGCCAATGTTCACAAAGTATACTTATTAATAGTCTAAAAATGTGAAATGTTGAATATATGTTTTACTAGTGTAGTAATGTGTCATATTTAGGGTTATGCATTTTGTATTAGTTTATTAATTGTAGACCTTAACTTAGCGAAGGTCTTGGCCTACTTGCCAGGCCTCATGTCAAAGCTGTATTTCTTAATGTTTAATAAATGGCTGTCCTAGAGAGGTAAACTGTGATTTTCCATTTGCATTGTTTAAATGTGCTCAATACTGGATGTTTCTCATGAGAACCGACTGCTAAAAGATGCTGTCCTTGCTAATGTAACATTTTGTGTGTAATATGTCTGAGACTGGTTTTCTCAGGAAGATAACAATGGAGATTCTGACTGGAGTAGAAGTTGCAACAATATTGTTACCTGACAAGCCCGATGATGAGGACATTGCAGGACAACCAGTCAATGACATGTGAATAGAGTAATAGTAGAATTCATAAATTTGGAGTTTTAGTTTTCTTGGACAATGTGTGAACATGCGATTAATTGACCAATAGGGATTTGGGAAATAGTTTTAGTAGTTTTGATTTAACGGGACTGCACGGGGAAAGGATAGCTCATTCTTGCCCATCTTGACAATAGACGTGCTTAACTTTAATGCTTTCAGACTTTATGTTTTCTGAACTTTGATGCTGAATCCTGATGCCTTGCTGATCGACTGATGTCCTGACAACGAAGACTGACTCTGCTTGCTGATCCACACTGAGGATGGGTATTATGAATTAGAATATTGATTATTATGCATATTTGCTTTTCCTTTCTAGGTACCAACTGAACTGTTTTTATATGGCCATAGTCAGATGTTTTTCCAAATTGGTGTTACTAAATTGTTTTGTATGAAGCCCAACATGCTGATGCTAATCTGATGTTAGTTAAGGATCCTCACAAATGAAATTGTGCCAATAGGGAATAATGCTTGATGAATTTCTCTGCTGAATTCATATGTATGTAATCACTTTGTCACAGATAACTTTGTTATTTGCACCATAACCTTAGAATGTGTCGTAGTTCAAGTTTTGATTAGATTACATTTCTTCCACCGCTTCGGACAGCCAGTATTGTTTCTGTATGTGTTTCATTTGATTTTGAGATCAATCTACATGACCTTAGCATTGTTAATATAGGGAAATAAATATTCTAACTTTATACTAAAAGATGTGGTTATTCATGCCTGAAAGGTCATGGTGTGTGGCAATTTACTGACTCTATTGATTATTACTCACATTGATTGTTGTTGATTATTGATATTGTGTATTGGTTATTGATTATTGATTTGTATGTACTGGAGCTACGGTAAGAACATCTTAATTGAAAGTCAAAAGGTTTATCGTCCTATTCGCGTCTACTTGTAAGTTTACTTATTAAGATCAGATGCGCTAACATAGATGGTAGCAGAGGATGGTTTGTCTCCCTAACCCCTTCGCTGCCAGGCTTTTTCCCCCTCTGGTGCCAGGCCTTTTTTTGGCTACTTGTGGCTGTTTGCACTTAGGCCCTCATAACATTTTGTCCTCATAAGCTACCCGTGCCAAATTTGCCTCCTTTTTTTTACAACATCCTAGGGATTCCAGAGGTACCAGAGTTTGTGGGTTCTCCTAAAGGAGACAAAGAAATTAGCCAAAATACAGCAGAAATAAATGGGAAAAAAGGGCTGAAAAAGAAATCTTGTGTTTTTTTCCCTGAAACTGGCATCAACAAAGGATTTGCGGTGCTAAAATCACCATCTTCCCAGCTCTCAGGAACAGGCAGACCTGAATCAGAAAACCCAATTTTTCAACACAATTTTGGCATTTTACTGGAAAATACCCAATTGTTACTATTTTTTGTGCTTTCAGCCTCTTTCCAGTTAGTGACAGAAATGGGTGTGAAATGAATGCTGGATCCCAGAAAGCTAAACATTTCTAAAAAGTAGACAACATTCTCAATTCAGCAAGGGGTAATTTGTGTAGATCCTACAAAGTTTTCCTACAGAAGATAACAGCTGAAATAAAAAAATATTGAAATTGTGGTGAAAAAAACTGCAATTTTTCTCCACTTATTACTCTGTAACTTTTTCCTGTGATGTCAGATTTTTTAAAGCAATATACTGTTATGTCTGCTGGACTCTTCTGGTTGCGGGTATATATAGGGATTGTAGGTTCATCAAGAACCCAAAGCAAATAAATGAGCTGCACCTTGCAATGGGTTTTCATTCTATACCGGGTACACAGCAATTCATTTGGTGAAATATAAAGAGTGAAAAATAGGTATCAAGAAAATCTTTGTATTTCCAAAATGAGCACAAGATAAGGTGTTGAGAAGCAGTGGTTATTTGCACATCTCTGAATTCCGGGGTGCCCATACTAGCATGTGAATCACAGGGCATTTCTAAAAAATGTAGAGAAAGACAAGGGGCAATAACACTTGTTTTGCTATTCTGTGTTCCCACAAGACTTTTGATAAAAATGGTACTTCACTTGCGTGGGCAGGCCTAATGCTCACGACAGGAAACGCAACATGGACACATCACATTTTCACATTGAAATCTGACGTGTTTTTTGCAAAGTACCTAGCTGCAGATTTTGGCCTGTAGCTTAGCCGGCACCTAGGGAAACCTACCAAACCTATGCATTTTCTAAAACTAGACACCTAGGGAAATCCAGGATGGGGTGACTTGAGGGGCTCTCACCAGGTTCTGTTACCCAGACTCCTTTGCAAACCTCACAATTTGGCCAAAAAAAACACTTTTTCCCCACATTTTGGTGACAGAAAGTTCTGGAATCTCAGAGGAGCCACAAATTTCCTTCCACCCAGCGTTCCCACAAGTCTACCGATAAAAATGGTACCTCACTTGTGTGGGTAGGCCTAGCACTGGCGACAGGAAATGCCCCAAAACACAACATGGACACATCACATTTTCCCAAAGAAAACAGAGCTATTTTTTGCAAAGGGCCTAACTGTGGATTTTGGCCTCTAGTTCAGACGGCACCAAAGGAAACCTACCAAACCTGTGCATTTTTGGGAACTAGACACCTAGGGAAATTCAAGATGGGGTGAGTTGTGGGGCTCACATCAGTTTCTGTTACCCATAATCCTTTGCAAACATCAAGATTTGCCAAAAAAACACTTTTTCCTCACATTTTGGTGACAGAAAGTCCTGGAATCTCAGAGGAGCCACACATTTCCTTCCACCCAGCTTTCCCCCAAGTATCCAGATAAAATGGTACCTCACTTGTGTGGGTAGGCCTAGTTCTCGCGACAGGAAATGCCCCAAAACACAACGTGGATACATCACATTTTCCCAAAGAAAACAGAGCTGTTTTTTGCAAAGTGCCTAGCTGTGGATTTTAGCCTCTAGCTCAGCCGGGACCTAAGGAAACCTTCCAAACCTGTGCATTTTCTCAAACTAGACACCTAGGGAAATTCAAGATGGAGTGACTTGTGGGGATCTCACCAGGTTCTGTTACCCAGAATCCTTTGAAAACCTCAAAATTTGGCCAAAAATACACTTTTTCCTCTCATTTCGGTGACAGAAAGTTCTGGAATCTCAGAGGAGCCACAAATTTCCTTCCACCAGCGTTCCCCCAAGTCTCCCAATAAAAATGGTACCTCACTTGTGTGGGTAGGCCTAGTGCCTGTGAAAGAAAATGCCCCAAAACACTATCCGCACACATCAAAATGATCAAACACAAAACTACCTGTTTTTGCGGGAGAGCACCTGCGTTTTTGGTTTTGGGCTCAGTAGCCATACAGGGAAACCTACCAAACCCAGACATTTCTGAAAACTAGACACCCGAGGGAGTCCAGGGAGGTGTGACTTATGTGGATCCCACAGTGTTTTCTTACCCAGAATCCTCAGCAAACCTCAAGTTTAGATGAAAAATCAAATTTTTCTCACATTTCTGTGTGGGATCACCTCACGTGGACAAATTTCCTACCACCCAACATTCACCTCAGTCTCATGGTAAAAATGATACCTCACTTGTGTAGGTGGGCCAAGTGCCTGTGACAGGAAAGAGCCAAAAACATGTCGAAATTGAGGGGTAACCAAAGCGGGTCCAAAGGGCAGTTTGAAGAAAAACATTTTTAGGCTGACAAGTGGGGCAGAATTGTTGTCGGTATAGATGAGACAATGCTGGGTGGTAGGAATTTTGTGGATTCCTGCAGATTCCGGAAGTTTCCATCACAAAAATGTCGAAAAAATATGTGATTTCCAGGAAGTTGGAGGTTTGCAGGGCATTGTGGGTACTAAAATGGTGCGGGGTACACCACCCTGGACTCACCCAGATGTTTAGTTTTCAGATGTGTCTAGGTCTTGTGGATTTTTCTACATGGCAGCTTCTCAAAGTCCAAAAAGTGCAGCCCTCCCCATTCCAAGTGGGACGATTTTGAGAGTTAGCCAAGCTCTCATGGCCCAAATGTAAAACCAAAACCCAAAATAATCAAATGTCCTCTTGCTTGCCATGTGATAGGATGTTTTAGTGTGCGGGGGAGAGCTGAAAGACTGTTACCCCCTTCAGTTGGGATGGGGGCATAACCATGCCCATACTGGTTGGTAGCCACCCCCACACCATTTTAAAAAAAAATTCCCTGGCATCTAGTAGGCTTTCTGCCCCCCGGGGTGAAGATCGGGGGTAATTGCCCCATCTGCCCACTGGTGAGCAGAACAGCCTTGGCCCCATTTATTTGGGGTGAGGGTATGGCCATACCCCCAACCTCTTAATTTGAAAATAAAATCTTCCCTGGTCTCGGGTCGGCTTTCAACCCCCCTTGGGGGCAGATGGGCCTTCCAAAAATAGGCCAATCTGCCCCCAAGGGGGCAAATATGGCCACCAGTAATGTGCCTCCATGGTGAGTGACCCTTGCCTAAGGGGCTGCCACCCAAACAAAACACACACATACACACACACCAATCCCTGGTGCCTAAGTGGTTTCTGCCCTCCCCGGGGGCAGATCTGCCTAATAGAAATAGGCCGATCTGCCCCCAAGGGGAGCAGAAATGGTCTAAAATAAAAGTACCCCCCCAGGGGAGCGACCATTGCCTAAGGGGTCGCTCCCCTTGCATGAAATTGGCACCCAAAAAAATCCCTGGTGCCTAGTTGTTTCTGCCCCCCTTTGGAGCAGATCGGCCTAATAGAAATAGGCCGATCTGCCCCCAAGAGGGACAGAAATGACCTAAAATAAATTTGACCCCCAGGGGAACGACCCTTGCCTAAGGGGTTGCTCCCCTTGCGTGAAATTGATGCAAAAAAAAAAATCCCTGGTGTCTAGTGGTTTCTGCCCCCCATGGGGGCAGATTGACCTAATAAAAATAGGCCGATCTGCCCCCAAGGGGGGCTGAAATGGCCTAAATACAATTTGCCCTCCAAGGGAGCAACGCTTGCCTAAGGGGTCGTTCCCCATATATAAAAAGATACAGTAAACAAAATAATATATCCCTGGTGTCTAAGGGTTTCTGCCCCCTCTTGGGGCAGATCGGCCTAATTATGATAGGCCGATCTGCCCACGGGGGGCCAGAAAATGGCTAAAAATATTTTGCCTCCCTGAGGAGCGGCCTTTGCCCAAGGGTCGCCTCCCTCATTCAATAATATATAAAAAAAAATCCCTGGTGTCTAGTGGTTTCTGCCCCCCTTTGGGGCAGATTGCCCAAGGGGGGCAGAAATGGCCTGAATGTAATTTTGCCCCCCCCCCCAGGAGGCGACCCTTGCCTAAGAGCTCGCTCCCAACACATACAAAAAAAATAAACAAAAACAAATTATCCCTGGGGTTTTTCTGTCCCCTGGGGGAAGATTGGCCTAATTATAATAGGCTGATCTGCCCCCAGGGGGGCAGAAATGGCCTAAAAATAAATTTGCCACCCCTGGGGAGCGGCCCTTGCCCAAGGGGCCGCTCCTCTCATCCACTTATCTGAAAAAACAGGCCTCTGATGAGGTCAGCGCGTGATCGTGCGCTGACATCAACATATGCCGGGGGCAGTGGGGGCGGGGGTGGAAGGAGAAGCGATTCCCTTTCCATCCCTGTACTGGGGGCGCCGAGGCGAGGCTCAGCCAGTCCAAGGACGTAACAGTTACGTCCTTAGCGCCTCAGCGCCGCAGTCAAGGACGTAGCCATTACGTCCTTGGCTGCCAACTGGTTAAGAGCTTATCATAGACGTCCGGTACAGAGTAACAGGTGTTAACGGTGATGGTAAGAGAGGTAATGCTTAGTCTCATTAAGAACGTATCATAGACGTCCGATGCCGAGTAACAGGTGTTAACGGTGTTGTAAAGAGAGGTGAAGGTTTGTCTCCTTAAGAGCCCATGATAGATGTCCAGAGATAGTAACAGAGGTGAACGTTCATTATTATTGAGATTTGGATTTTATAATTCAACGATGCTAACTGGAGAGAAAATGTTTCCTTACGTCCAGAATGAATTTCCCAGAATCCTGGATCCTGCTGATGGTTGTTTGAGGATGTTCTCGGTGTTCTAGTGACAGTGTGAATGAAGTAGGTTGCGCTTGCACAGCTTATGCAAATTGCAGGTGAATTATGTGGTTTGTGAGGGTTTAGGGAGTACAAATGAAGTTGTAGAAGGAGTGTGCATACTCCGCAGTGTGAGAGTAGGGAAGTCGTCGAACTTCATATGTGTGTGGCGCTTTGTGCTCAAAAAATGTCCACATGGTTGTTGATGTACGAACCTTGCGTGGTCTAAGACTCCAAAGTATATTGAAAAGTATATGAGACACTTGGGTTTTATGTTGTAATCTGTCTAGGTTGATCGGGTGTGGTCGACAAGTCAGAGTGTGAGTCCAAGTGAGTGAAAGAAAATTTGGCTATTCCTATATGCACCAGGACAGCCCCATTGATCAGTTGAGAGTAAAAACTGCGGGTCGAATTTTGCTTGTGAATCTGGAAGACCGAGAAAGAAAGAGTAGCTGTAAGTGAGGGAAGAGCTGTCAGTGAAAAATACGTAAGGTTTCTGAAGCGATTGTGTTACATATCCTGTGGTAAACCAGCAGATTTGGTTTTTAGTTTTTGATTAGTGCTCGCAATTTTTGCGTTAGTTTGTGTGAATCGGAGATTGACTTTGTCAGCCACAGTACGTGAGTGTGACATCATTGAAGCCGCGCTAGGATAGGTCGGTTAGTGAGAAGGGTCGCGCACGGATTGGCAGCTGTCCGTGAGAGGCAATTGGTTGAGAAAGTAGGTGAAAGGAATCTTGGGATCAAAAGTCACTTCCTGATTTGATTTTGATAACAAAAAAGGGTTGAAAAGATGAAATTTTTCAAAGCTTTAAAGAGTGCTTTAAGAGAAGATACGTATATTACAGCGACTATAGGTGAGGTTACACTGCCAGAAAATACACCAGCTTACATTGTAATGGAAGAGCAGGGTATTGTGCCATGTCTTTGGCTAAAGCAATGGTGCAAATTGACAGAGAAGGATGGAAACTTAGCATTTCCTACAAATGGGACGTTCAATTTGAGGGTTTTGAAGCATTTAAGGATGGTGCTATATGAATCGAAGCCTTTTCCGAGACCAGCACAGTTTGAGGTGTTAGCGATTTGGGAGTTAGTAGCCAGCCAGCAACAGCAGCAAAAATTCGAGAGGAGAATGAGGAAGGCAGAAAAGACTTTAGCAGATGCTAGGTGGGACAGTGATCAGTGAGTTTGGAGACTTTGCACGGAATTAAGTTGTTTCCAGCAATTTCGCAGGACAATAAGAAGGAAGGAAGGAAAGCTACGAGGAAGACTAACAGAAGTCCTTCCGAAAGTAGGGAGGCTAGAAAGTCTTCAACAGAGGAGAAGCAATCAGATGATGATGAGTTTATTACACAGTTATTGAGAAATCGTCCACCACCTTATACAGCACATGAGAATGGTCCAAGTACCAGTGCTGATCCGACAGCTCCTACACAGGTTAATGGGACAATGAGTCCGATGCAGGTTAATGTTAGCCTGACACAGAATGTGGTGCAGAGGGGTCTTAATGTGCCCACTATTTCCGAAGTGCAAAATCAGATGCAATCGCTAGAATTTATCCAGATGTGCCAATTATGGAAATTACTTTGAATTAATGGTGCCTACGGAACAGGTTTTCCCGAGACCGATATTGGTACAGACTGAAATACCTCCACTTTTACTGCCCCAAGTGCAGCCGCAGATAATGCCAAGATTCACTCCAGTAACAGGGACACAGTCAGATATGACTCTGAATATTGGAGTTACTCACCCACAGAGTGTAAGTGCCGGACCAGCCCCAGATGCTATATCGCTACCTATTACTGTTGGTCCAGCCGTACCCTTACTTGCACAGAAGAAATCTACTGTAGGTGAACGGGGAGCAGTGTTCCAGAGTACGATGAGGGGAGGACATATTGAAAATGCTCAGATAGTCTCCCCTGTAGGACAAACTTTGGATGGGTCAAGATCATTGTTAGACCTTAGTCCATTTGTAGCACTTCCAGATACCTTGGCAGGGTCAAAAGTTAGCCAGAGATTGAAATTGTTGACACTGCAGACCCCAAATGCAGTTGCACAGCAGGTGCCACTAGTCCAAGCAAGTAACATTTCGCTGCAAGGAATGGCAGCTCAGCATTTGACTGAATAGTTAGACAAGCTGATTATCCCACAGAGTGTTCATAAGGGAGAGGAGTGTTTGAATTATGCTAGGCTAGGCATGGAAGCGGGTGAACTTATTGAGGGAACTATGGGGGTGAATAGGTTAGAATCCTACACAGAGGCAGAATTGAGATATTTGTGCCCAAAGATTACAAGGGAAGTGAGCAATGTGCATCAGAAACTAGCAGACCTGGCAGAGAAGTATAGCATAGAAATAGAGAAAACAAAGCATTTGGAAAGGAGTTACAGATTACATTTTGAGGCTAAAGATTTTAAAAACATGACATCTGCCGAAATGAAGGCACACCTTCAGGAATTGCTTCAAAGTTACCAGACTTGGGGAGCATTGGACAAATGGGAAGCCTGATGGGTAAAGAAAAGAGACAGGAGAAAGGGGGATTCTGTGGAGCTGACTGCAAATGTGCAGCAGGATAAAGATCCAGTGAAAATTTTACCAATGAGAAAGATTCCAGGAGGGAATTTTGTTCATGTCCTTTGGAGCAGAAGTGACATTTTGTTGTTTACAAATGATTATCCAAAATTGAGAGAGAAGTCAGTAGAGTGGCATCATGAGACAGACAGGTTTGTGAAACTTGCAAAGTGTCTGTGGCAGGACTTCAACACATTACTAGAGATAGTGGTTCCAGCTGATCTGTGGATCGCATGTGAAAGGAGTGTAGATTTGCCACAAGTGGACCAGAGAGAAACAAAAATATAGGTACACCATCTCCTGAGGTAATGAAATATTATTATAAGGTGATCGAATTTTTGAAAACGAGAATTTTGCCTAAGAATATTGATTGGCAGAGGATTGACAGGACAGCTCAGGAGGCAAAGGAGTCGAGACGTGTGTATAACGAGAGAATGTTGCAGGCGTTTAAGCATTACAGTGGTACAGAAACAATTGAGGCGGAAGATATGTTCCATTTTGTGTTCAGATTTGTGGAAGGGTTGAGACCTGAAACTAGCGAGATGATAAAGAATCATTGGATTTGCTGGCAAGCAAAGCTGATTGATGAGGTGTTGCAGTATGAAAAATACTGTAGTGATGAGATTGAATTGAAGCAGAAAAACTTGAAAGAGAAAGCAATGGTGATGCAGATTGAAGCAGCTCAAACAGGAATGCAAGGGAATTTTCCGCAACAGTTACCACAGCAGCAGCAGGGAAGCATGAAGTTTCAGCCCCAGATGAGAGGAAGAGGTCATGGAGGGAATATGAATCGTGGTCCAGACTTAGGTACTGTAGGGGTTCAGAATGATGTGCAGGAAATGAAGAAGTTATTGCCATGTCACGTTTGCGGAGCCATTGGACATTGGAAGCAGGAGTGTCCAATGATGGTGCAGGAAGGTGTCGTTCAGCAGAATAATGACATCAATTCATTCCAGAACATGAGAGGGCCGAGAGCGAGAGGTCCTAATCCAAATTTCCAGAACAATGTGAATCAAGTGCAGAATTTTCAACCCATGCAGCAGGTGCAAATGCCAAGTGTACAAATGACACAGTTGCAGCCAATGCAACAACAGGTTCCCATGGTACCTAGACAGCAAATTCAAATACCTCAAGCCCCAATGGAACAGCAACAGATGATGCTTTCGCAGCAGGTCACAGGTCAGAGGCTTAACCAAAGTAATAACACAGTGCACCAATTCCCTTTACACAGTGAGAATGGAATAAATGATGATTGGATGAGCGACAGTTCAGATGAGGAGCCATGTGTGCTTGCAACCACCTTAGAAGTAGATCAAAGTGGTCCTATATGTGAAGGGAAAGGTTATGGGTCACAGACTTTCATTCTTGGTTGACACTGGAGCCATACGCTCTACAGTGAGAAGTGCAGAAGTTCCTAATTTGCCCCTTTCAGGTAGAACAGTTCAGATTGTAGGAGTAGCAAACCAATATTTAACCAACCCGATTACAGAACCGATTCAAGTTAAAATTGACAACTTTCAGGGATTGCACAAATTTGCAGTCTGCGACTCAAGTCTGGTATCCCTACTGGGGAGAGACTTGCTGTGTAAAACAAGATTCAGACGAATAGTGAGGATGAAGGTGACCAAGCCCCAGAGTTAAAAGGTGAAACTACAAATGAGGAGTTCCCTCTGATTTAATTTTTCCGATGTTCACAGTGAAAGAGCTTCATCCTGATTTGCAGAGAACGGTTAAGGAGAAAGTGTGGGATTTGACAGGAGAAGAAGTAGGTCTGATAAAGGGAGTTGAGCCAGTTAAAGTTACTGTGAAGCCGAATGAAATTTTTCCTCAAAGTCCGCAGTACCACATGCCACAAGATGTCCTTATGAAGGTTGCCAGATAATTGCAGTCTTTGTAAAGCAAGAGGTTTTGAAGGAAGTATTGAGCAGTCCATGTAATTCACCGATAATGTGTTTGCAAAAGCCCTGTGGGAAAGTTCGTATTGTTCAGGATTCGAGAAAAATAAATGAGATTGTGGTCAAATGTTGTCCCATGGTGCCAAATCCAGCTGTGATAATGTTTCAGATTCCATGTGATGCTGAGTGGTTCACTGTCATTGATTTGTCGCAGGCCTTCTTTTCTGTGCCTCTTCATGAGGATAGCCAATTTCTCTTTTGTTTCAAATTTCTGGATGGAGTTTACTGCTGGTGCAGAATTCCTCAATGGTTTTCAGAGTCCCCTTCCATATTTAATCAGATCTCGAAGAAGAATTTGGAGTCGTTGGAATTGTCTTTCCAATCGACCTTGGTGCAGTACATTGATGACTTGCTGATTGCATCCAAAACAAGGGACGAGTGCAAGTATGATACGATTGCCTTATTGAACCATTTGGGAAAGAATGGTCACAAAGGGGCATATTTATACTCCGTTTGCGCCGGAATTGCGTCGTTTTTTTTTACGCAATTCCGACGCAAAACTAACTCCATATTTATACTTTGGCGTTAGACGCGTCTAGCGCCAAAGTCCATGGAGTTTGCGTCGACACCTACTTTGCGTTAATGAGATGCAAGGTAGGCGTTCACGTCTAAAAAATTGACTCCGAGGCATGTGCGTCGTATTTATACTCCCGGGCAAAATTCACGCCCGGGAGTGGGCGGGTCAAAAAAAATGACGTACGGCCGCTTTTGCGCCGTTTTTTAGCGCCTGCAAAAGGCAGGCGTTAAGGGACCTGTGGTCTCTGAAGGAGCCCAGAGGTGCCCTCCCATGCCCACAGGGACACCCCCTGTCACCCTTGCCCACCCCAGGAGGACACCCAAGGGTGGAGGGACCCATCCCAGGGACATTAAGGTAAGTTCAGGTAAGTAATGTTTTTTTTTTTTTTTTGTGGCATAGGGGGGCCTTATTTGTGCCCCCCTACATGCCACTATGCCCAATGACCATGCCCAGGGGACATAAGTCCCCTGGGCATGGCCATTGGGCAAGGGGGCATGACTCCTGTCTTTGCTAAGACAGGAGTCATTTCAATGGGGGTTGGGAGTGAAAAAAAATGACGCAAATCGGGTTGAGGCGAAAAATTTGTCTCAGGCTGACTTGCCCCATTTTTTGACGCCCAAACTCCATTTTCCCCTACGCCGGCGCTGCCTGGTGTACGTCGTTTTTTTCCACGCACACCAGGCAGCGCCGGCGGCTAACGCCGGCTAACATCATTGATTAAATACGGCGCCCGCATGGTGCTTCAGAATGGCGTTAGCCGGCGCTAATTTTTTTGACGCAAAACTGCGTTAGCGCAGTTTTGCGCCAAAAAGTATAAATATGGGCCAAAGTGTCTCCACTTAAATTGCAATACTGTCAAAAAGTAGTGAAATACATGGGTCACCAGACTGAGAAGGGTTCAAGAAAGATATCCAGAGAAAGGATTACAGCCATATTGCAGATAAATCCCCTGACCACACAGAGAGATGTCAGAATGTTTTTAGGGATGGTAGGCTATTGTCACCAATGGATTCTAAATGTTTAAGTCATTTCGAGACCAATGCAGAAGCTGACTCATAAGGAAGTCATTGATCCTATAGTATTAGACCAGGCTGGAATGAAAGTGTTCACTGAATTGAGAGAGAGTCTGTGCAAGGCTCCAGCTTTGGATATGCCAGATTACACAAAACCTTTCACATTGTTTTGTCATGAGCGTGATGCATGTTCTTTGTCTGTCTTGACACAGGTCCATGGAGGTGTAAACCGCCCAGTAGCATATTATTCAGCTACCTTGGACCCTGTTGCAGCAGCCTTAACAGGTTGTCTGCGTGCAGTTGCAACAGTTGGTCAAAGCCTTACACAGTGTGAAGGCATTGTGATGGCACATCCCCTGACTGTAATGGTCCCTCACTCTATTGAGATTCTACTTAAAAAGGACGAAAACTCAATATTTGACTGGTGCAAGGTTGACCAGATATGAAACGAGTATTCTAGGTTCACCAAAGTGTCCTTAAAAAGATGTACAGTGCTGAACCCGGCAACCTTACTTCCTAAGGAAAATGTCAAAATTGAACAAGTTGAAGATGTTGAGCATGATTGTCTTGAAGTAACTGATTTGTGCACAAAACCGAGACCTGACATTAGAAATACCCGGTTAGAAGAAAATTACCAAATTATCTTTGTTGATGGTTCTTGTCTGAGAGACAATGAAGGGACACTAAGAGCAGGATATGCTGTGTGCACATTTACTGGTATTTTAGAAGCTTCTTGGCATTGAGGAGTGTATTCTGCCCAAGTAGCAGTAGCCCTTACTAGAGCGTGCTGTGTTTCTGCTCAGCTGAAAGGTACAATCTATATGGATAGCCAGTATGGATTTGGAATGGTCCATGATTTTGGCAAGTTGTGGTCGAAGAGAGGTTTTATGACCTCTTCTGGTTCACCGGTGAAAAATGATGCAAGGATTAAAGAACTGTTACATTCTATTCAAATGCCTGAAAAGATTGTCGTGGTGAAATGCACTGCACACCTGAAGTTGCAGGGCTTTGTATTATTGGGAAATGGATATGCAGATCAAGTCGCAAGGTTTTACGCATTGAACTGTATATCATTTAAAGACAAGAGGGAACTGTTATCTGAAGAAGACGAAACCTGTCCAAGCTATGCGTTGAAAGTAATTGATACCTTGGAGGAACTAAAAATGTTGCAAAATAATGCTGGCAGAGAGGAAAAACATTCCTGGAGCAAAACAAAATGTGTGCAAAGACAAGATGAATTGTGGGTTTCAGAAGAGGGTCAGTTGGTTTTGCCAAATAGTCTCTTGTCTCAAATGCCAAGGTACTATCATGGTCAAGCACATTATGGGAGGGATGCAATGATTCGATTGTTCAGACATGATTGGTTTAACCTAAAGTTCAGACAGGGTGCTGAAGCAGTTTGCCATTGTTGTGTAATTTGCCAACAACTGAACGCGGGAAAAGGGACAGTGGTTAATTTGAGCCACATTGGAAGAGCGGGAGATCCATTCAGCAGAATGCAGAATGCAGATGGATTTTATTGAGATGCCTCTGTGTGGAGGTTTGAGATATGTGTTGGTGATTGTTTGCATTTTCAGTCACTGGATTGAAGCTTTCCCTACACGAAGAAATGATAATCTCACAGTGGCAAAACTACTGTTTAGGGAACTGATACCACGTTTCTGGTTTCCGATCTCTTTAGAATCAGATAGGGGAAGTCATTTCAACAATGAAGCAATTAAATTACTGTGTGTAGCATTGAACATTGTGCAGAAGTTGCATTGTAGTTACTGCCCTGAAGCAACAGGACTAGAGGAACAGATGAATGGTACCTTGAAGTTAAGAGTTGCAAAGATGTGGGCGTCCACGAATTTGAAATGGCCTGATGCATTACCTTTAGTGTTGATGTCAATGAGAAACACACCCAACAGGAAGAAAGGATTGTCACTGCATTAGATCCTTATGGGCTGAGCCATGAGGTTACCAGCGGTGCCTGCAAATGCACTTGTAAACATTACAGATGATATGCTGTTGGACTACTGCAAAGGTCTGGCTGCTGTGGTTTGCTCTTTCTCTCAGTAGGTGGAAGCCACCACACTGCCACCGATCCATGACCCAGGCACAATCTGAGAGCTGGACACTGGGTGTGGTCCGGAAACACATGAGGAAAACATGTTTGGAGCACCGTTGGAAAGGTCCTTATCAGGTAGTACTAACAATTACCACAGCTGTGAACTGCGCTGGAATTCCGAAATGGATTCATGCGAGTCACACAAAGAAAGTGGCATGTCCACTGGATCATGAGGAAGAAGAGTTGTTGAGAGTACCAACAATAGCGAGACAAGTCTCAGGGTTGGAAAGAGAACAAAGGGGAACTGAGACCGGATTTGAGCCCTTTGAGGACGGTTCAGTCACTCCTGTGAGAGACGAAGGATAAGACCACCAGGAGGGTGACGGAGAGCCTATCTCAATTGAGGCAGCAGGAGACCCTAGTCAGAGGAGGGCTTTTCCAGAAGCAGATGATCTTGAGAGACAAACAGAGCAATTGCCAGACCCAGAGGGGATAGGAGTTGAGGTGGATCAAAGTCACTGTGATCTGACTCTTTCTGAACAGATTGCAGGTCCATCAAGAGAAAACACCACAGAACAAGGAGAAGGTTCAAGTTCGTCTCTGAAGAGAACACTGACAAAAGGTCCACTGAAAGGAGATAAGTGGCTGGAGTCACAAGTACAAAAAGAAAAGGAAGTGGTTGTTGAGGCAACAATCAGGGAAGAACTGGATACAACAAGGAGAGAAGATCTGAGTGAAGGAGAATTGAATGGTGGTCAAAAGTTGAAAAGAAAGAGAATAGCAAGTCGGAGATACGCAGGTCCTGAATGGGTGTATGCAACTACAAGTGAATGGCAGCAAGGGTTTTGATAGAGACATTCCAGATCACTGTTTTGGCACTTGAAGGAAGCTGATGAACTGAATTTTTTAAACAAACTGAGAGAAAATGTTTGAGAAAAGTAGCTGTTGAAAGTAACCGGAAGAGACGTTGATATTCTGATTTGACTTTTCAAACCTGATTTGACAAGCTGCTTACCGATTTTGACAAGGATCCTGAAAGTGAGACTGAGAGCTGTAAATAACTGCTGAAAGAAGAGTTGTTTGTGCTTGATTTTTGCTGCAGTTTGTCTACATTTTCTTCTGCTTTCTGATTCTTTACAGATCATGAGTAACATTAGCCAGCAGGGTAGGAATACTAGGCGCTGTAAGTATATGAGTATTGGCTTGGCGATTGTGCGGGTCATTCCGACCCTGGCGGTCGGTGGCCGCCAGGGCCACCGACCACGGGAGCACCGCCAACAGGCTGGCGGTGCTCCTACGAGCATTCTGACCGCGGCGGTTTAGCCGCGGTCAGACGCGGAAAGCCAGCGGTCTCCCGCTGACTTTCCGCCGCTCGTAGGAATCCTCCATGGCTGCGGAGCGCGCTCCGCAGCCATGGAGGATTCCGACTCCCCCTCCCGCCATCCAGTTCCTGGCGGTTCTCCCGCCGGGAACCGGATGGCGGGAGGGGGAGTCGCGGGGCCCCTGGGGGCCCCTGCCGTGCCCATGCCTATGGCATGGGCACGGCAGGGGCCCCCGTAAGAGGGCCCCTAAAAGTATTTCAGTGTCTGCAAAGCAGACACTGAAATACGCGACGGGTGCAACTGCACCCGTCGCACCTTCCCACTCCGCCGGCTCTATTACGAGCCGGCGTCATCGTGGGAAGGGAGTTTTCCCCTGGGCTGGCGGGCGGTCTTGCGAAGACCGCCCGCCAGCCCAGGGGAAAACTCGGAATACCCTCCGCGGTCTTTCGACCGCGGAGCGGTATTTCGGAGGGGGGAAGTCTGGCGGGCGGCCTCCGCCACCCGTCAGACTCAGAATGAGGGCCTATGTGTGGTATACTGTTTGTGGTGTTGATTGTGGGCATGTCTGTTCTTGATAAGCGTGAAGCCAACCATACTTCTGCTTTTGAGACAATTACTGCACTAACGGCAAAAGAGAGGTTTAGGTTAGACGAGAAATATTTGCATGGGGACACTAATGTGCAAGGAGAACTTTCTTCTAATGTTTTCTGTTGCTTATTGAGTGAGTATGTTGAGACGATGGATGCGAGGATTTGTGATGTGTGTATGTAGTTTCCTTCATCAGTTGAGGAAGGAGTTACATATCATAGCTTGCCACTAACTTATGAAATAAGTTGTAGTCTGCTACTGACAAGATCTTATAACCAGGAGCACATTCAGTACTTTTATTCAAATTATGACATGGTATTTTCATTTGTCCCTATAATGAGGTATTGGAGCATAGTAGCTAGGGATAATGACATGGTGATAGTTAGAGAGTTCTTTGAACTTACATTGACATTTGGCACAGCTTATGTGCACAGGAATATTCTGAAATGCTTGCTTACACCTTTAGAGAAAAGCTTCTTAGATCACACAGATGACAGGAGAAAGGCATTGAAGGAGAGGTTAGAAAAAGGCTTAGAGAAAAGGACTTACAGGAATGATTATGCTTATAGTGTAATTAAAACACAAGGGAAATTAGCTTAAGATGTGCAGCACGTAGGGAAACTTTGTATATACAGGCCTAAATCATGTACTGACACTTTATTTGTGAGAATGAGTGAACGTAAGCATGCGTTTTTGTTTCAAACTAAATGGACATTTATGTTGAATGGACAGGACCAAGCAATTCCTGGAATTTATTATATCTGTGGTCTTAATGCTTATTACTGTCTTCCAAGAGGATGGTATGGGACATGTTATTTGGGGATAGTTTTCCCAAAGATTTCTCCAATGGATGATTTGAAGATGTTTCCAAAAGTGACTGAATTACATCATATGAGACAGAGGTGGGAACCCTTTTCTGGCACAGTGGGAGATATATTTGGAGCAGTGATTCCTCCGGTGGGAGTCATTCCGAATTTGATAAAGATTCAAAAGTTATCTACTTTTGTGGTTAACATGCTGACACATTTTTCAGGAGCCATACTCCTGTTAGATACTGAGTTAGCTGCTGATAGAGTTATGATTCTTCAGAATCGTCTTGCTTTAGACCTTCTTTTAGTGAAGGATAGTAGAGTCTGTAGAATTATTAATTCTAGGCATTGTTGTTCATATATTCCTGATAATAGTAGAGAAATTAGAGGCTTAATTACTAATCGACAAATGAATGTGCTGATTTGAAAGAATTGAAAGAACCAGGTGTTTGGGAAAAGATTGGGAAAGGTTTTGCTTCAGTGGGAAATTGGCTCAGCAACATTTGGAATGGGACTCTATTGAAAATCTCGGAGGGAATAATAATTATTGTGGTTTGCCTATTTGGAATATAGGACTGTGTAAATTATGCAAAAGGGTTAAATTCAAAAGGGCAAAGAATAATCATAGGAGGAAAGAAATGAAAAGGCAAGAATGTTATAGGGAAAACTCAAAAAGGGAACAAAAGTATGAAGGGATTGAATTGACAGAATTTTAGCTGATGGAAAAATCTCTGGGTGGTAGTTTGTGTGATCACACATTTTGTCATCAGAGGAGGGATTGCTAGCGCAGGTTTTACATTTTTTTTAATCATTGAGTGTTCATGTATTCTGAATAAAGGGTTTGTGTAGAAAATAATAAAGTAGAAAAATAATGCATTCATTTGAAAATGTGATTACGATGGGTGGCTGCCAATGTTCACAAAGTGTACTTATTAATAATCTAATACCGTGAAATGTTCAATATATGTTTGACTAATGTAGTAATATGTCATATTAAGAATTATGCACTTTGTATTTGTTTTATTAATTGTAGGCCTTAACTTAGCGAAGGTCTTGACTTACTTGCCAGGCCTCATGTCAAAGCTGTATTTCTTAACATTTAACAAATGGCTGTCCTAGGGAGTTAAAGTGTGATTTTCCATTTGCATTGTTTAAATGTGCTCTATACTGGAAGGTTCTCATGAGAACCGACTGCTAGAAGATGCTGTTCTTGCTAATGTAAGATTTTGTGTGTAATGCGTGTGAGACTGGCGTTTTCCAGAAGAAAACAATGGAGATTCTGACTGGAGTAGAAGTTGAAACAATATTGTTACCTGACAAGCCAGATGATGAGGACATTGCAGGACAACCAATCAACGACATGTGAACGGAGTGATAGTAGAATTCATAGATTTAGAGTTTTAGTTTTATTGGACAAAGTGTGAACATGGGATTAATTGACCAATAGGGATTTGGTAAATAGTTTTAGTAGTTTTGATTAAACGGGACTGCAAGGGGAAGGGATAGCTCATTCTTTCCCATTTTGCATCTTGACAAGAGACGGGCTTAACACTAATGCTTAAAGACTTTGGCGGTCATTACAACATTGGTGGTAAAAGCCGCTTACCGCCGTGCAGAAGACGGCCAACACACCACCTCGGCCGCGGAATTCCGCCACAGCTATTATGACCCACAGCTCCGAATCCGCCAATATTCAGACACCCACACAAGTCCACCACACCAAAGGTCAGTGATAAACTGGCGAAAACAAAACCTCCACCGTCACGCCAACAGAAATACACCCACACTATCACGACCCACAAATCCACGCGGCGGTCTTTCAACCGCGGTATTCCATTGGCGGTACACACCGCCGTGCTCAAAATACACACACACTTACAAAACACAGCCACATTAGACAATTCGAAATACACACACCTGATACACATACACACACCACTCCCACACCCCCAACACAATATAAAACACACACCCACATCACCCACAAACCCCTATGACCACAATTGAGAAAGAAGCACAGAGAGAGATACCACCATCAACAATACTGGCATCCACAGGCACACAACACCATCACCCACATAACTGCCACGCACCTCACACAACACCCCATTACATATCAGCACACTTAGCACCACACACACCACCCCACACATCACCCACACCACCCCATGGCACGGCAAAGACACCCCAGGTTCTCGGAGGAGGAGCTCAGGGTCATGGTGGAGGAAATCGTCCTGTTAGAGCCACAGCTATTCGTATCACAGGTGCAGCATACCTCTATAGCTAGGAAGATGGAGCTATGGCGCAGAATAGTGGACAGGGTAAACGCAGTGGGACAGCACCCAAGAAATCAGCATGACATCAGGAAGAGGTGGAACGACCTACGGGGGAAGGTGCGTTCCGTGGTCTCAAGACACCACCTTGCGGTTCAGCGGACTGGCGGCGGACCCCCACCTCCTCCCCCACAACCAACAACATGGGAGGAGCAGGTCTTGACGAATCTGCATCCTGAGGGCTTCGCAGGAGTAGCTGGAGGAATGGACTCTGGTAAGTCAAATCTTAACTATTACATCCCCCACCCTACCTGCATGCCATCACATACCCCTACCCTCACCCTCACCCCATCACTCTAACTCCTCACAAATGTCCCAACATCACAAACCACACATCCTAACACCAAGCCCTGCATGCAACAACAAAGCATGGACACCCATCACTAAACATGTCCACTGCACATACCTATACACCCCCCTACACCATCATCACACAAGATCCCACACAGGAATGCAAGCACTGGGGTACACGGACACCCACCCATTCCACACCATGGCACACACAGATGTAATAAACATCCTTTTATACCCCTGCATGGCCCCTACCCAATGTCACCGGACAGGAGGGTCCACACATGTCCACACCACCAACAGAAGAGGCCAACAGTGATGACAGCACCTCTGTCCAACTGGATCTAGATGACCAGCCCGGCCAATCGGGGACCTCGGGACAGTCGGTTCCCATCACACAGTCACAGGCCACTACAGAGCTTCCCCCCTCTGGAAACACCAGCACTACCCCCAGCCAGCGGGCCCATACCTCCGTCCCCAGGACACTTCAATCAGCAGTGTGTCCACCACTACAGGGAACCCAGGATAACCCACCACCCCAACAACAACAGGGACCTGGGGGCAGTGGCAGTGGGCACACGGTCCAGGGGACGGAGGCCCAGTAACACAGGGGAACTGGGAGGGCTGCTGTGCAACAGGGGAGGACAGGCCAAGGGAACCCACTCTCCACGAGGCCCTCTCCAACATCATGGGAGCCCACCACCACTCCCAGGAGACGATGGCAACAGTACTGGCCAAGTTTCAGGAGACCCAGCGCCTGCAGGAGGAATAGTATTTTGGCTTCAAGGAGGAACTCAGAGCCATCATTTCCACCCTGGGCACCATCGTAGGGGTGCTGAAGGAAGTACTCAACACCAGGAGGGACACTGTGGCACTACAAGGGGCCCCTGACACTAGCCTGGACGGTGAACTGCCCACCACCTCAGCCGGCGCTAGTGGACAGGAGGCACCGCCACAAGACCACCACACCAGCACCCCACCCCCTGCAGCGGGAGAACCACCTCGCAAACAGTCCCTGAGATCCAGGACAAAGACAGAGAACGATGCCAAGACCCCCGCCAAGAAATGAGACCACCCTGAATGTCATCCTTCTGTCCCACTTTGTCACCATGTCCATCCTCAAACTGCCCCAGCTCCACTTCCTATGCCCATTTGGGCAATGCACCTGTGAGACTAATAGACTGGACTCTGCCATGGACATTCCTCCACCATCACCCCTCACCATTTTGCTACCCCCTACAATATTGAGCACTAAAATAAACACCCTTAAAGCACAAAACAATCGGGAGTCAGTCTGTGATTTCGGAATAGTGTATTAGCAATTACAGTGTCAAAAAGCTATTTCATTTGTAATGTCAACATACCTATGTTACACAGCTGTAGTCCATGAGGAATCAAATCAGATGTCACACTGTGGGACCCACATCTGTAAAATCGTAAGGGAAAGTGACAACTCAGTGACCATACACTGGGTGAAAAGGACAGACAGTAGAGAGGTAGTAGTGTTAAAGTACATGTAGTAGGCAGGTTTGTATTCTTACCTGTGTTTCACTGGAAATATTGCTGGATCACTGAGTCCCTGTTGTCCATGTCTTCTTCTTCTGCTTCCTCGTCTTCACTGTCCACAGGCTCCACATCTGCAACAACACTGCCATCTGGACCATCCTCCTGCAGAAAAGGCACCAGTCGTCGCAAAGCTAAGTTGTGAAGCATACAGAAGGCCACGATGATCTGGCACACCTTCTTTGGTGAGTAGAATAGGGATCCACCTGTCATATGGAGGCACCTGATCCTGGCCTTCAGGAGGCCGAAGGTCCACTCGATTATCCACTGTGTTCGCCCATGGGCCTCATTGTAGCATTCCTCTGCCCTTGTCCTGGGATTCCTCACTGTGGTCAGTAGCCATGACAGGTTGGGGTAACCAGAGTCACCTGCAAATGGCGAGGGACAACTGTTAGACACACACTAACCTGTAGGGATATCCCCAGACCCAGAAAACCATTCCCACTGTCTTGCTTCTAGGTGCTCACCTAATAGCCACACACGGTGCCTCTGGCGTTCACCCATCACTTAAGGGATGCTGGTATTCCGCAGGATGTAGGCGTCATGCACTGAGCCAGGGAACTTGCATTAAAATGGGAGATGTACTGGTCTGCCAAACATACCATCTGTACATTCATGGAATGGTAACTCTTCCGGTTTCTGTACACCTGTTCACTCCTGCGTGGGGTACCAAAGCCACATATGTCCCATCAATGGCACCTATGATGTTGGGGATTTGTCCCAGGACATAGAAATCACCTTTTACTGTAGGCAAATCCTCCACCTGAGGTAAAACGATGTAGCTCCGCATGTGTTTCAGCACGGCAGACAACACTCTGGACAACACGTTGGAAAACATAGGCTGGGACATCCCTGATGCTATGGCCACTGTTGTTTGAAATGACCCACTTGCAAGGAAATGGAGCACTGACAGCACCTGCACTTGAGGGGTGATTCCTGTGGGATGGCGGATAGCTGACATCAGGTCTGGCTCCAGCTGGGTACACAGTTCCTGGATTGTGGCACGGTCAAGCCTGTAGGTGATAATCACATGTCTTTCCTCCATTGTCGACAGGTCCACCAACGGTCGGTACACCAGAGGATGCTGCCATCTCCTCACATGTCCCAGCGGACGGTGCCTATGAAGGACAACAGCGAGCACAGAGTCAACCAACTCAGAAGTACGTACCCACAGCTTACACAGAACACGAATCATAATGCAAAAAGTGGCCTGTATGTGTGTTGAGTCTAGGCCTCGGTATGTGTGACGCAGTTAAAAATGAAGCCATGTGGGCTCCTGAAATGGCGGCTGCCTGACCTGTAAAGTGGGACAATGGGATGTGAGGTAACTGCGCTGGCGTTGTACACCGTCGCGGTAGGCGGTAGGATGGGGGCCAATGACTGTGACGGTGCAGTTGGTAATAAGTTTCTCTTCCCCCTGTACAACTCATGTAGGTCAGCGCCCACCAGAAAAAAGATATTTGGCGTGCCATCGCCAGGGACCCTGGGGGTCTACCACAAACGGAGCACCCACTGCCGGATAAGATGGGACGACATTCGGCGCTGGAGCAAGAAGACGGTGGAGGCTCAGCTGGGGATGGCCTCCCAACGTGGGAGGGGTGTCCATAGCACCATGACCCCACTGATGTTCAGGATCCTTGCGGTGCGTACCCGGAGTTGGATGGGCGCTTGAGGGAATCACAGCAGCCACAAGTGGGTGAGTACACTCTCATCCTGCTGATTGTGCACACAGTGGAGGTGTCTGGGTGGGGGAGGTGGGCTGTGGGTTTCCCTAGGCCAGGGCAAGTTTCGTAGGCAAGTTCCCTCCATAAGTCAGGCCATGTGGCACCCCACCCCACCTCTGTAGAGTGTCAAGTACACCTAGTCATGCCCCTGTGTCATCCATGTGTGCAGATGTCGTCCATAGCCTAGTAGGCCATTTCCCAGGGATTGAACAGTGGAGCCCAGGAGCGGGCGTAGTTCAGGGGGCTTCTGTGTCTGTCGTGTCCGCCAACGGTAGTGGTAATGTATGCACTCAACATGTGTTTCTTCTGTCGTCCACCCCCTTTTTGTGGTCTCCTGTCCTTGTGTGCATTAGCATCATCAGGCGGAGGAGCAGTGGCACCGGAGCACAAGGGGGCTGCATCCCACATGGCCATGGAGGGCCACACCACGGACTCGGACTTCCCCAGTGGGACGGAGGACGAGGGGAGCTCCACGGCGGGGACAGGAGCTGAGACCAGTGACACAGACTCGTCCTCTGATGGGAGCTCCCTTGTGGTGGCGGCAACATCTGTGCCCCCCCATCTACAGGTACAGTCGCCACCCCCCCTACCAGCACCGCCCTCCCAGCAGCCCCTCAGCCTTTGCCCCGTGCCGGCTCACCCGGGAGGGTGGTCATCACCTTCGCCCCAGGCACCTCAGCCCCTGCCCCAGTCACTCCTGCTGCCCTCAGTGAGGAGGCCATTGACCTCCTCAGGTCCCTCACTGTTGGGCAGTCTACCATTTTGAATGCCATCCAGGGTGTAGAAAGGCAGTTGCAACAAACCAATGCATTCCTGGAGGGCATTCATTCTGGTCAGGCAGCCCTTCAGCGAGCTTTTCAGACCCTGGCTTCAGCACTGATGGCAGCCATTGTCCCTGTGTCTAGCCTCCCCCCCCCAACTTCCTCCACCCAGACCCAATCCCCTGTACCCAAGCCTATCACAAGCACACCTACAGACCAGCATGCACACACCTCAACACACAAAGGGAAGCTCAGGCAAACATAAGCACCACACATCCCACAGGCACTCACCAAGCATCACACACATGCAGACACACCAACATACACTGCCTCCACTGTGTACCCCTCCTCCTCGTCTCCCTCCTCCCTCCCAGTCTCGTCTCCACTCACACCTGCATGCACTACATATACAGCCACTACTGCCATCACTAGCACACCCACCACCACACCCCGCTCACGTGCAGTCACCACCCCCACTACCATTCACACGTTCCCTGTGTCCTCTCCCAGTGTGTCTGTGACGCCACCTCCCAAGGTACACAAACGCAGGCACACACCCACCCAACAGCCATCCACCTCACGACAGCCTCCAACCCATGCACCTTCACCCAAAGTCAGCAAACGAACACTTCCTACAAGCACGACCTTTTCCTCCACTCCCAAACCCCCTCCAGCTACCCGTTCCAGTGTCTCCCAAAAACTTTTCCTGTCCAACCTTGACCTCTTTCCCACAACTCCCCCACCCCGTCCGTCTCCTAGGTCCCGAACTAGCACCTCAGCCACAACATCTCCAGGACCAGTGGTACCTGTTGTCACCGGAATCTGGAGTGCACCGGCCACCATGGCATCCAGTGTGGCACAGAGCCACAGCACGGACAGCCCCCCACCTGTCAAGCATCAAAAGTTGGCCAGTGCCCGGCGGGAGAGGGGGAAGACTCCAGCCACCAAAGCCGCTCCCAGGGGTCCCGTTGGGAGTATGGAGTCAGCTGTGACACCTTCCAAGGTGGGGAAGGGCCATAAGAAACCAGGAAAGTCTGGGAAGAGCAGCACGGCGGAGGAGACCGCCATCATCCCTGCTGCCCAGGAAGCCACCTCCATCATCCCCGCTGCCCAGGTGGCCACAGCCATCATCCCCACTGCCCAGGAGGCCACAGCCATCATCCTCGCTGGCCAGGAGGCCACCGCCATCATCCCCGCTGGGACAGAGAGGACCGCCAGCACAAGCCCCGCTGGGCTAGAGAGGACCGCCAGCACAAGCCCCGCTGGGCTAGAGACGACCGCCAGCACAAGCCCCGCTGGGACAGAGAGGACTGCCAGCACAAGCACTGCTTGGACAGAGAGGACCGCCAGCACAAGCCCCGCTGGGACAGAGAGGACCGCCAGCACAAGCACTGCTTGGACAGAGAGGACCGCCAGCACAAGCCCCGCTGGGACAGAGAGGACCGCCAGCACAAGCCCCGCTGGGACAGAGAGGGCCGCCAACACAAGCCCCGCTGGGACAGAGAGGACCGCCAGCAGCTGAGTCACTGCAAAGGAGCCCGCTGCCTCAAACACCACTGAACAGGGCACCGCCGCCTCAAGCACCGCTGAACAGGGCACTGCCGCCTCAAGCACCGCTGAACAGGGCACCGCCACTCCAAGCACCGCTGAACAGGGCACCGCCACCTCAAGCACCGCTGAACAGTGCACCGCCGCCTCAAGCACCGCTGAACAGGGCACCGCCGCCTCAAGCACTGCTGAACAGGGCACCGCCGCTCCATGCACTGCTGAACAGGGCACCGCCGCCTCAAGCACCGCTGGCCCATGAGCGCCGAGGGAACTGACGCTACTGAGTCCATCACGAGCAGGATGAAGCACTCTGGGCACCATGCCCCCTCCAGAACCAGTGGAGAGATACATCCACTACCTCTGTCCTTAGCAGGATGAAGCACTCTGGGCACCATGCCCCCTCCAGAACCAGTGGAGAGATACATCCACTACCTCTGTCCTTAGCAGGATGAGCACTCTGGGCACAGAGCCCCCTCCAGAACCAGTGGAGACTGTCATCCACTTGAGAGACTGTGGCTTTGCACTCCCCAGGATGGAACAGTGGGCAACCCACCCACTGTAGAGACTTGAGAGACTGTGGCTTTGCAATCCCCAGGATGAAACAGTGGGCAACCCACCCACTGTTGAGACTTGAGAGACTGTGGCTTTGCACTCCCCAGGAATGAACAGTGGGCAACCCACCCACTGTAGAGACTTGAGAGACTGTGGCTTTGAACTCCCCAGGATTGAACAGTGGTCATGTGGCCCTCTCGTGGATTTGGTGTCGTGCACTCAACCGGCTGAGGTGCCCCCCTTTCCCTCCCCCTGAGGTGCCTGTTTTCTTGCTCTCTGATGCCCCTGCAGTGTTCTCTCCATCATGGTCGGGGATCTTGTGTGGGCCTCGCCTATACCGTGTGGGCCCAGTGTTCCACGGACTTCATTGGAGCACTACCTGGACTACTAAGCTTGGTGTATATTTTGTTTATGGTGTATATATATATTTTTGCATACTTGATTTTAATATATTACAATGGTGACACTTTTCTTTTGTCTTTGCATTCTTCCGGGGGGTTGGGGGGTGTAACTATCATGTATCAATATGTATTAGTGTGTGTGTTGTAGTGGGTGAGGGTGGGGGTGGGGGTGTTGCGTGTGTGTGTCCCTGTTTTTTCCCTCCCCTGTGTCGTAGGTGCTATACTCACCGCGGTCTTCTCCACCGGCATTCGTGCTCCTGGTAGAGGAGCAGGAAGACTATCGCAGGGAGAATTTGGAGTTCCGGCTCCATGGTGTCCTGGTTCCTCGTTGGGTGTGTAGAGGTGAGCGTTTTCCCTTTGAAATCCTGTTTCCGCTGTGTTTTTATCCACGGTGAATCTGCCCTGGAAAAGGTGCCGGATTGGTATGTTGTGATACTGTGGGCGTTACTTTGTCTTCCGCCTGTCTGTTGGCGGTGACCGCCAAGCTGTTTGTCTGTACTGCCATGGCGATCGGAGTGTTAAAGTGCCTGTCTTTGTTGGCGGTTTCCGCCACGGTCGTAATCGCAATTTTTTTACCGCCGGCCTGTTGGCGGTCTAACCGCCGCTTTAACACCGACCGCCAGGGTTGTAATGACCACCTTTGTATTTTCTGAACTTTGATGCTGAATCCTGATGCCTAGCTGCTCGACTGATGTCCTGAGGATGAAGACTGACTCTGCTTGCTGATCCACACTGAGGACAGGTATTATGAATTAGAATATTGATTATTATGCATATTTGCTTTTCCTTTCTAGGTACCAGCTTCATGGTTTTGATATGGCCATAGATAGATGTTTTTCCCAATTGGTGTTACTAAATTGTTTTGCATGAAGCCCAGCATGTTGATGCTAATCTGATGTGAGTTAAGGATCCTCACGAAATGAAATTGCACTAATAGGGAATAATGCTTGATGAATTTCTCTGCTGAATTCAAATGTATGTAATGACTTTGTCACAGCTGACTTTGTTATTTGCACCATAACCTTAGAATGTGTCGTAGTTCAAGCTTTGATTAGATTACGTTTCTTCTGCCGCTTTGGACAGCCAGTATTGTTTCTGTATCTGTTTCATTTGATTTTGAGATTCATCTACATGACCTTAGCATTGTTAATACAGGGATATAAATATTCTAACTTTTACTAAAAGGTGTGGGTATTCATGGCTGAAATTGCTGAAAGGTCATGGTGTGTGGCAATTTACTGACTCTATTGATTATTACTGTTATTGATTGTTGTTGATTATTGATATTGTGTATTGGTTATTGATTATTGATTTGCATGTACTGAAGCTATGGTAAGAACATCTTAATTGCGAAAGGTAAAAAGGTTCACCGACCTATTTGCATCCCCTTGTAAGTTTACTTATTAAGGTCAGACACGATAACAATAGTGCTTGGCAGCACTTTACCTGTTTAACAATTTTCTGGTATCCGGTCCCAAAGTTGTAAACGTAATGACAGCACCTTCCATTACCGACATTAACCTACATTAGTGAGCAGAGATGGACCTGCTGCTGGTGCTAGGAATCTAGGGAAAATCCATGAAGCGGGAGTGATAAACATGGGACTTCAGCCCACACTCTGACACAGAATCCTCTCAGTTGAGGGATGACAACTCTACCTTGGAGTTCTGGAGGCTAGTCAAACTGAATCAGTGGAAGACAGGCAATAACAAGTATATTTGACTAGCTT
Organism: Pleurodeles waltl; assembly: GCF_031143425.1. Classification (NCBI taxonomy): domain Eukaryota; kingdom Metazoa; phylum Chordata; class Amphibia; order Caudata; family Salamandridae; genus Pleurodeles; species Pleurodeles waltl. The sequence continues at coordinate 495,133,475 of NC_090448.1, forward strand.
GGCTAGCGCCAAACATTGAATCTCATGTTTACCCTCTTAAAACAAATAAATATTTGAAGAATGGTACACTAATTGTAATACACTGATTGTTGGTCATGTGGCTCTGTGCTTTGATGTGACAACGTTATAGCGCTGTCACATCAAAGCAATCATTAACATAAATATTTACATGTTTACAAAAAAAAATATATATATATATATATATATATATATTGGACCAGCTGGCCACCAAATGTTGGGGCAGATTTACTATTAATTCACATAACGGAACTCAGCAAGGTAACTTGCTGTGTTACGTGGCATGAAAGGGAGAGAGCAGAAATGTGGCTATCTACCAAGATATGGCACACTTCTGCTCTCTACCAGGGTTGAAACATGGAGCCACCTAGTGCTTAGGGTGTCTGCTTTAAAGGCAAGATTGTTTTTGTGCAGAGAAGGATACCTTCTTGCACAAAAACAATCCTAAGCGGCAATTTCTTCTTTCTATGCGTGGTGCAGAATGCTTCACGCATAGAAAGTGGAAGTAACAAGGAGAAATAAAGACATTTTTCTCCATCAAGCCTCTCTGAGGTAGGTGCACCATGTTGGCGCAATTTGAGGTTTACTGCCTTTAGAAAATCTGGGATTGTGTCAAATTTCATAGGTGGATCCACTGGACCACCCGTACTTCACCCATGGAATTACTACCACAACGAAATGTAGCGCAATGCCTTGAGTATTGGGCCATTCTAGAATCTAGCCAAGAGCTCTGGGATGCAAACATACCAAACAGAATGACAACAGAAACACAAACAAATAAAACACACCAACAATCGGGTCAAGACAAATGGCGAACTAACTGGGGAACCAAAGAAGCTGAAAGGGAAGCAAACAACAATCACCAGGAACAGATATGAGTGCAAATTTATATGAGAGTGGAAAGCAAATGCACCTAAGCAATACTTTGCCAGGCAAAGATGATGATGTGTGGCCTTAGATAAGGCTTTGTCACCATTCATTTGGAAATTAATCCATACTCAGGATCTGAGTGAATAAGTATCCTAGATACAGCAATCTATTGTTCGCATTCTAGTTACTTTCCTGTGTCCTAATATTCATTGTTTCCAGTTCCTGGGTATTCTAGGCTTAGAGGTCTTTATGTACTTCACCAAAGGCCTCAGAGTTACCCCTGCCCACCTTACCCCTATGGAATCTGCTTCCCTCAGAAGGAAAGCTGGGTTAAGGTTTTAGTGTATAGCGGATGACATATATAAAACACTCTCACCAGTCTGGAAGCATGGAGAAAAGCAACAGATTTCCAAGACCTCTCAGACACATCTTTTCCTTTCCATGCCAATAGATATTATTATACTTGAGCACAGTGAATACAAGAGAACATGATCTCTTTGACTTTATACTCTGGTGACATATCAGTTAAGATTGGTGGAGGTGGGGTGGTGTGGCCAGGTGCCGGCTACGATGGCCAATATGTAGCAGAGCTCCGCGCCACTGCAAACGAAATCCCCCACATATCCTGTTCTTGATCCGCATCATCTGAGCGGAATGTATGCCTGAGGGTACTGGAGGAGAAGGTGTGGTGAGTCCAGGAACTGGGCGGCGCTGTGAGCATTGGGTCTGATCGTGTGCCTTCAAGGGCCTGTGAATGCTGCGATTGAAAAATCTGCGAGGGCCTGGAGACTGAGAGCTGAATACGGCCAGAGTGGGCCGGAGGCTGACCGGCGGAGGTGATTATGGAAGGGGTGCCTGGCCAGGGCCCCTGGAAGTTAGTCCCAACGGCACCAGAGGTGGAGATGCGGTGAGTCCGGGAGTCGGGTGGCACAGTGAGCGCGGCGGTCGGTCGGGCATCTGCGAGGGCTGGAGGAAGCGATGGCCCGAGTGGGCCCAGTGCTGGCCAGTTGCAGTGCCAGAAGACGGGGCACACGGCCGGTGCCCGTGGAGGTGGGTCCGATTGGCCGTGGGGACCGAGGGGAGCCCGCGGTGGTGAACTGCTGCCCTGCCCCCTCGGTTTGAGGACTGTGACGTGGCTGCGGGGGACCTGCGGGGGACCTATGATCAGCCCTGGCCAGACCAAAAAGTGGTAGGAGGAACAGGCTGGATGGCTGGTGGGAGAGTGGTCTCCTGAGATAGGAGTTTGGAGGTCGGTGAGGAGGGACGGAGTGTGGTGACCTGGATCGGGTGTCGATCTGTCCCCCCCCCCACATTCAGCACATTGTTTGGTGGGGGTGGTGCGACGCACTGCCCCACGCCTGGACTACAAAGAGCAGGGGACCCGTGGCCTGGCAGGGCCAAAGCGGCCTGCTGAGGGGGACGCATTTAGTATGGTGAGGACTAAAGGCCGGCTACTGCAGCAGACCAACAAGATGGACAATTACGCTGTGTCAAGATGGCCGGGATATCCTGGGGTTGTGGGAGGTGACGGGGAAGGTGCGGATGGGGGATGGAACAGGACCCCCATGCGATCCCTTGCTGAGTGAGATTATGGCAGCGATTCATGACCTGAAAGGATCCCTGTAGCCACGGCTGGATGCTGTGGCGGTGGATGTGGGCCTTCTTTGGTCCGACCTTCAAAAAGTCTCCGACAAGGTCTCGACAGTGGAAACAGACATTGCCCATCTGCAGTCTACGTCCAAGGCACTGGAGGAGCAAGTGCGGTTCCTCACGACGGAACATGGACGCATGGCGGCGCGCCTAGAGGACCAGGAGGGAAGGGTGCATTGGAACAATATCAGGGTTGTGGGAGTACCAGAAGGAGCCGAGGGCCCAAGTGTCGAACTCTTGTGGAAACCTTGATTACTGACGACTTGTGCCCTATGAGACTATCATTGTTCTTCACGGTGAAGAGGGCGCACAGGGCTCCAGACCTGCTTCCGTGCCCGGGGCCCCCCCAAGGACCATCATTGCATGCATCTTTAATTTCAGAGTTCGGGATGCTATCTTCCAGACCGCCCGCTCCAAGGGGAACCTACAAAATGAGAATGCCACTGTTCGTTTCTTCCCTGACTCATACTCCAGGTCCAAAACAGCGCCAGAGTTTTTTGGAAGTCAAGAGAGCACTGCGGGACCATGCACTAAAGTGCATGATGCTCTTCCCGGTGTGGCTGAGGGTCATTGTGGACGGTAAGACCTGGCACTTTGCGGCCCTGGAGGAGGCCTGGGAGTGACTCGAGGTTTTGAGAGCTGCAGGCCGTCCGGATCTTCGGAAGGAGAGGGGGGCCCACAAGCAGGAAGAAGACAGCCTCAAAGACGGGGCAACAGGAGGGCCCGATGGACATGCCGGCACCATAGTGCTGGAGGTGTAGGCGACTCAGCTGATGCCTCTTTGGTCTCGGCAGGAGATACAACAGATGATGCATAATACAGGACAACGGGGGATTGTTCTGAATTGACTATAGACATACCACACGGTAGAGGCCATGCTTGGTGGTGATGGTCCACCCACACAAGAGTATTTCATGTTTTGGGCGACAAATGCTCAGCAGTTTGGGGGGGTGGGCAGTTCAGAGCCTGCTATGCGGGGTTGCAGGGTAGGGGGAGTTTTCGTAGGGGGATGTTATTTTGCAGTTTATGGTTGTACCCAATTTATGACCCATTGCATAGCATTGCAACATCAAGAGACGTTGATTGAGGTAGGAAGGACATACGTGGATCTGCAGAATTGGAAAACACTAAGGGCCATATTTATACTTTTTGACACAAAACTTCGCAGACGCAGTTTTGCATCAAAAATGTTACCACCTGCTAACGCCATTTCTTTGAGCCGTTCGGGAATCAAATTTATACTTTGACGCACGCCGGCGCAAACCACAGGTGTGTCATTTTTTATGACCAATGCGTCACGTCGTAAAGAAAAACGACGTTAACGCGGCAAAAATGACTGTGAGCTGGTTTACAACGTCGCAAACCAGAAATGCGCTGTTTTTTTACGCAATTGCGTCAAAAAGCGGCACAAACACAGCAAAATGTGCTAAGGATACCCAAAATGGATCTCAGATGCTTGTACAGACCCCAGGAAGATGACAACAGACCAGGAACCAGCCAGGAGAACCCACACAAGACCCAGGACAAGGAGAAGAAGAAAAGAAAGGGTTGCTTCAGTGCAGAGGAGCAGAAAATTCTGGTGAAAGAGGTGACGGAACACCAGCACCAACTGTTTGTCACCTCAAAGTTGCCAATCAGTAGGAGAGAGGCAATATGGCAACAAATTGTTGACAAGATCAACAGTGTGGCAGAAGTACAGAGAACAGTCATCGAGTGCAAGAAACATTGGCATGACTGCAAGCGCAGGACCAAGGAAAAGATGGCCAGGAACAGGAAGGCAGCACTGCAGACTGGAGGTGAGAGTCCAGCACCGCAGGAGGCCCTGGACCACATGGAGGAGATGGTGGCAGCAGTCATCCCTGAGGAGATCGTCACAGGGACTCAAGGACAGGACAGCGCAGACTACCAGGAGACAACACAGATGCAGGGTAAGTTGCATGGGGAACTAAAATGCCTAATTGTTAACTGCAACCGGGGGGGACATACCTACTACACAATGCATGTAAGTCATGATATTCAGGGAGTGTCATGAGTAAAGGGGCACGGCACGGGGGCATGGCCCATTCAGAGGAAACCTGGGGCACAGTACTACACTACACCAACAACCTTTGCATGGGGGTATGCTGCCATGCCAAGGATGTTGGAAAGGGAAAGCCAGGTCAGGAGGGTAGGGTACAACATAAAACTGGCATGCTGTCACACGTCAGCCAGTATTCTCCCTACATGAACTAGGGCCCAATTAACAATCTCAGGCCATATCTGCAAGAGGAATTTAACATTGACAATAGTTGCCACTACTACCTCTGCTGTGTGTGCAGGTCAAGTAGCTAATGGCAGTAACGTCCCCATGGATCAAACACACCCAAATTAGAGGGTTCAGGATGACAATGTTATCAATTCCCTGAAATTAATACAAATGTTCCAATCCCGTCAAATGTGATTGTCCATAGTTGCTACAAACATCAGCCATTGGCATAAACATTATGAGGTACACAGCACTAATGTCATACCCATGCTGCATATGTCAGGGTCCACTCTATGCCTGGGTCACAATAGCTCCAATGACACCATGCAACATCCCAAATGTCACACTGCTCAGACAACAGCATTAAGGGGGAGGACATATGTGACTGGCTACAGAAATAGACCCGCACAGTCAGAGGAGGAAATGGAACACTGCTAGGACCATCAGTGCACTCCAATGTAGCACACATTTCCCAACGTCAGCAGTACACACTACCAATGCTGACACCCGTTTTGTGCCATGCCAATGCAATATATAGTATATGCTAGGTCTCAGCAACATTTAGGTGGATGTGAAATATCAGAGACTGGGTCAGTTCCAGCATGTTAAGTGTGGTGCAAGTGCCATCAGAACACCCACAGCCAGTGAAAGGCCTCACCATGAGAATGGAAGTAGATGGAGGGTTGAGTAGGACAAAAAGGTGGAACTTCACAAATAGGCCAGAACCAACACCTAGAGGTTGTGATGCTGACAAGTCCCCAAACTGACCACAATACATGTGACATGCAGGTGGGGCATAGGCCTGGGAGAATGCTAATATGAAAGACAGGAACAATGAACAGGAACCAAGATCACAATGTGAAACTAATAGGAAGGCAGGCATGTCACATTACAAATCCCACAACACAGACACAGTAATTGTACCATATTTCATTGCAGAGGACAATGGCTCTCCGGCGGATATGCCTGTCCAGGACTACCCTGATGACATGGATGGCGAGCTGACAAACATCAGCCAGCAGACCCTCCAAGATGTCCTTGGAACCCTCCAGACCCCACCTGCAGTCACAAGGAGGAGCACAGAACTAGCAGCCATCACAGAGGACCCACCCACCACCCCAATTGTACGACCTGCCAGCTCCATCACAGCTGAGGACTCTGATGACACTGGCACCAGCTTTGAGAGAACTGTAGTTGGAGTACAGCCGGAGCTGGCCAAGGAGGTGAGGGTGGGGATGGAAAATATGGCAGCCAGCCTAGAGGGGGTGCGTTTGTGCATGATGTGAACTAGTGAACAGGCCGAAGCCATGCAAGGGAGAACATCAATGTTGCTGTAAGAGAGTTGACACAACACCTAAAACAACAATCCTGTCAACGCGTGCACGAATGCAATATTGAACCCCTCAGGGCCGACCTGGCTGCCTACCACAGTGATGAGGCTCCTATACTTAAGAACCATCAGCTCCTCCTTGCTGCAGTACTGTCCTTCATAACCCCACAGTTAGCAGCTACCAGGATGTCTGACTCCACGTCTTCAAACACTGAGATGTGTGTTGCCCCTTCACAACCACCACCACCATGGGCAGAGGAGACAACACACACAGCAGAAGATGAAGACGTGGAACAGATCACCTTCACCCATAAGAGTACCCGGTAGCACTAGTCCCTGCCACACGGCCACCTATTGCCAAGGTCTTGTGCTTTGTAACATGCCAGTCTTGCAACAACTGTACTCAAGCACTGTTCTTCAGCCCATTGTTTATCTTGTCACCCTGCCCTGTGATTGTCTCTCACTAACTCATTGGCAAATCCTGTCCCTCTGCATTGTCTGACACTTCACCCCAGCATGTCCAATGACATGTCCTTTTGCACTTGTGTAGGATCACAATGGAAGAAGTCACACTAATGGACTCACAATCATGGACAATGTACATATTGCATTACAGCACTTTCAAAGAGATAGCACTTACATAACAACCTTTTTCTCTGTGTAATGTGACACATCAACCGTGAGGGAGATCAGTGATGTTTACCTCAGGTCAATGATTATAGATTGTCAATACTCCTAACCTGACAGAATGTTGGCTGATAACTATGCACAGTGGTCTGGATTGTACCATCATCTGCCCTTACTGAGGGTTAATTCTGAGGAAAATAGAAACTATACACCATAATGCTGTGTTGGACAGAATAATGCTTCCTCAAGGGACGTCTAAGCCAAATTATTGCCTTCAACTTTTTCTTCAAGTCAAAACTTACGTATGTTACATTTGATCCAAATTTTACCTAACACACACCATACTGCATGAATGGATGTGTATGAGTTTATGTACAAATATGTAACTGGGTTGAACATTGTAGCAAATGATAGGTGTGAGTTATGTATACCATACTACATGAGAGCATACTACCACTCACCTTATAAGGATTCGCTTGGACATCAGGCTGCAGGCAGACTTAACACAGTGTCCTCAATACCAATTCTGGTAGCAAAGTATGTGACAATGAAAACAAACATGAAAAATTAACAACATTTTGGGATCCATAGTAACCTTGAGTGGTGGGTGCAATGGATGGCAGAATCTTAGCAAAGTAGCTTTGGTGTAGCTGCCAATGTAACAGCTCAGTTGGGATTTGGTTGCAGGATGGGACACAAAAGCTAATACTAAAGAGACACTGTTCACTCATGCCAAGGCCCTGATCCCCATGCATGTGACACATACTGTAAAGGGTTACCTAAATATTTATTAAACAGTAAAAACAGAAGCTAAAAGCAGGGGAAACACCTTACCTAACCTAACCTATCCTAACTACACATTACCCACAACTGGCCCTAACTAACCTAAGCTAAACTTACTTATCACATTTAACGAAAAGATTTAAACATCACCCCCCCACCCTCCTTATAAGACGGGACACATGGAGGACAACATATACTAACCTAAACACATAGGCGGTCATTCTGACCCTGGCGGTCAGTGTTAAAGCGGCGGCCAACCCACCAACAGGCTGGCGGTCCAAAAAATGGAATTCTGACCCTGGCGGGAACCGCCAACACAGGCCGCCGCTTTAACACTCCGACCGCCACGGCGACACAAACAAACAGCGCGGCGGTCACCGCCAACAGACAGGCGGCAGACAATGTACCGCCCACACTATCACAACTCACCAATCCGCCACCTTTTCCGGGGCGGGAGCCCCGCCGATAAAAACACGTCGGAAACAGACTACGAACGGGAAAACGCTCACCTATACACACTCCACGAGGACGGAGAACAGCATGGAATCCGAATTAAACATCCTACCAGCTACTGTCTACCTGCTCATCTACCACGAGTACGAACGCCGGCGCAGACGACAACGGTGAGTACTGCACCTACGACACAGGGGAGGGGGGAGGAGGAAAGCTTACGTGCACACACATATGTGACCCCCCCCCCCCCCAACTATCTACACACCAATGCAGAGCACCAAGTCACAGTGACACCACCCAAACCCCCAGGAATAATCCAAACACATAATTAAAGTGAGAATCAAAATTTATGTATAAAAGAGGGTCATTGAAGTCATGGTAAAATAGCAATATGAATTCAAAAAAATCAAGTAAGAACCTTGCGAAACCGATAAACATAGGCAATAAGTCCTGCACAGTCACTTAAATCTCCACTGTCCGTGGGCCAAAGTGTATCAACACATGGGCAAAGCCCACACAGGAGACCTGAGTCCGTTGGAGAGAACACTGCTGGGGCATCAGATGAAAAAACTACAGGCACCTCAGGGGGAAGGGAAGGGGGGCACCTCAGCCACATGAGTCCACGACGCCAGATCCACGAAGGGTCCACCATGCCCACTGTGCCATCCTGGGGAGTGCAAAGCCACAGTCTCACAAGTCTCTACAGTGGGTGGTCTGCCCACTCTGCCATCCTGGGGAGTGCAAAGCCACAGTCTCACAAGTCTCTACAGTGGGTGGTCTGCCCACTCTGCCATCCTGGGGAGTGCAGAGACACAGGCCATCAGGTGGATGACAGACTTCACAGGTAATGGAGGAGGCAGGGTGCCCCGAGTGCAGCGTGAACACTAGCTCGACACAGAACCGGCACTGTCAATGGGCCAGCGGTGCTTGACAGGAAGGGCCCAGCGGAGCGGTGCTTGAGACGGCGAGGCCCAGCGGAACGGTGCTTGAGACGGCGGGGCCCAGCGGAGCGGTGCTTCAGACGGCGAGGCCCAGCGGAGCGGTGCTTGAGACTGCGAGGCCCAGCGGAGCGGTGCTTGAGACTGCGAGGCCCACCGGAGTGGTGCTTGAGACTGCGAGACCAAGCGGAGCGGTGCTTGAGACGGTGGGGCCCAGTGGAGCGGTGCTTGAGACGGCGAGGCCCAGCGGAGCGGTGCTTGAGACTGCGAGGCCCAGCGGAGCGGTGCTTGAGACGGCGAGGCCCAGCGGAGCGGTGCTTGACAGGAAGGGCCCAGCGGAGCGGTGCTTGAGACGGCCGGGCCCAGCGGTGCGGTGCTTGACAGGAAGGGTCCAGCGGAGTGGTGCTTGACAGGAAGGGCCCAGCGGAGCGGTGCTTGAGACGGCGAGGCCCAGCGGAGCGGTGCTTGACAGGAAGGGCCCAGCGGAGCGGTGCTTGAGACGGCGGGGCCCAGCGGAGCAGTGCTTGAGACGGCGAGGCCCAGCGGAGCGGTGCTTGAGATGGCGAGGCCCAGCGGAGCGGTGCTTGACAGGAAGGGCCCAGCGGAGCGGTGCTTGAATCGGCGAGGCCCAGCGGAGCGTTGCTTGAGACGGCGAGGCCCAGCCGAGCAGTGCTTGAGACGGCGAGGCCCAGCGGAGCGGTGCTTGAGACGGCGGGGCCCAGCAGAGCGGTGCTTGACAGGAAGGGCCCAGCGGAGCGGTGCTTGACAGGAAGGGCCCAGCGGAGCGGTGCATGAGACGGTGGGGCCCAGCAGAGCGGTGCCTTTCTGCCCGACGGGGCCCTCTTCAGCGGTGCCTTGCTGCCCGGCGGGGCCCTCTTCAGAGGTGCCTTGCTGCCCGGCGGGGCCCTCTTCAGCGGTGCCTTGCTGCACGGCGGGGCCCTCTTCAGCGGTGCCTTTCTGCCCGGCGGGGCCCTCTTCAGCGGTGCCTTGCTGCCCGGCGGGGCCCTCTTCAGCGGTGCCTTGCTGCACGGCGGGGCCCTCTTCAGCGGTGCCTTTCTGCCCGGCGGGGCCCTCTTCAGCGGTGCCTTGCTGCCCGGCGGGGCCCTCTTCAGCGGTGCCTTTCTGCCCGGCGGGGCCCTCTTCAGCGGTGCCTTGCTGCCCGGCGGGGCCCTCTTCAGCGGTGCCTTGCTGCCCGGCGGGTCCCTCTTCAGCGGTGCCTTTCTGCCCGGCGGGGCCCTCTTCAGCGGTGCCTTGCTGCCCGGCGGGGCCCTCTTCAGCGGTGCCTTGCTGCCCGGCGGGGCCCTCTTCAGCGGTGCCTTGCTGCCCGGCGGGGCCATCTTCAGCGGTCCTTGTCCAGTCAATCAAGGGAGCCAGACCTGGCCAGGACTCCTTGCTTAGTCGCCCTCCGACCGTGCAGTTGCTGGACCCTTCTGTGACGGAGTCCTGGGCCCGTGGGTGTCCTCCCTCACACCCGGGATGGGGCTTGTGGGTCCCTCCTGGTCCGCGCCGCTGCTGGCTGTCTTCTCCGCCCTGCTGCCCTTGCCCTCCTTCGATGAGGCTCTCTGGCCCTTGCCTCCCCTGGATGTTGTGGCAGGTGACGGCCCAGGACTTTGCTCCTTGGGGGCAGCCGTGTCAGTCTTCTCGCGGCGGCCCTTGATTTTACGGGTCCTCTTTCCAGGGGGGGGGGCTGGCTGTCCCCTTGCTGCTGGCCGATGTATCAGTGCTGGGAAAGGGTGGACTCCAAAACCCGTGCACAATGCTGACACTTGAAGTAGGGCTGGTGGTGGCTGAGGTGCTCTTGGGACTCTTAGCAGATGGAGGGGGTGGGTCAGGTGGGGCAAAGAGGTTAAGTTTGGAGAGGTAAAGTTTTTTAGGACCAATGTAAAGGGTAGGTGTAGTGGGTATGGGAGTGGAGGAAGAGGATGTGGTTGTAGGAGAGTCAGGTGTGCTGTCTTTGGGTGCAGGTGCTTGTAACGGAGGCTGGCGTGAGGTGGATGGCTGTTGGGTGGGTGGCTGCCTGCGTTTGTGTGTCTTGGAAGAGGGGGTGACAGACACAGTGGGAGAGGACACAGGGGACGTGTAAATGGCAGTGGGGGTGGTGACTGCACGTGTGCGGACTGTACTGGAGGGTGTGCTGGTGATGGAAGTACTGGCTGATGGTGGTGTGCATGCAGGTGTGAGTGGAGACGTCACAGGGAGGGAGGAGGGAGACGAGGAGGAGGGGGACACAGGGGTGGTAGTGACTGTTGGCATGTCTGCATCTGGGTGTTGCTTGGGTGAATGCTTGTGTGATCTGTGGTGCTTATGTCTGGATGAGCTGCCCTTGGGTGTTGAGGTGTGTGCAGGCTGGTCTGATGGTGTGGATGGGATAGGCTGAGGAACAGGAGACAGAGACAGGGTGGAGGCAGTCAGAAGAGGGAGGCTGGAAACAGGGACAATGGCTGCCGTCAGTGCTGAGGCCAGAGCATTGAACGATCGTTGATGGGCAGCCTGACCCGAATGAATGCCCTCCAGGTATGCATTGCTCCGATGCACCTCCCTCTCTACCCCCTGGATGGCATTCAAAAGGGTAGACTGCCCAACAATGATGGTCTGTAGGAGGTCAATGACCTCCTCATTGAGGGCAGCAGGGGTAACAGGGGCAGGGCCTGAGGTGCCTGGGGCGAAGGAGATGCCCGCCTTCTTGGGCGAGCGGGCACAGAGCGAAGGCTGAGGGGCTGCTGGGAGGGCGGAGCTGGTGCGCTGGGTGGTGGCTGTACCTGTAGAGGCGGGGGGCCCGGATGTTGCCGCCACTGCTAGGGAGCTCCCTTCCGAGGACGTGTCGGTGTCGCTGGTGTCACCACGGGTCCCCGTTGTGGTGCTCCCCTCGCCCTCCGTATCACTGGTGACCTCGGTGTCTGTACCATGGCCCACCGGGGCCTTGTGACTTGCAGCTCCCTCGTGCTCCGATGCCAATTCTCCTCCGCCTGATGATGCTAATGCACACATGCACAAGAAGATAAAGAAAAAGGGTGGGGGGAGAAATAAAAACAGGTTGAGTGCATGCATTGCCAACACCATTGGCGGAGAGGACAGACACAGGAGCCTCATGCACTACGCCGCGCAATCGGGGTACACTACTCAGTACTTGTGACTAGGCCAACAGGTCTATGGACAACAAATGCGCACATGGGTGATGCTGGACCATGGATTGCTGTACTTGGCACCCTACAGAGGTGGGGGGCGGGGGCACAGGGCCATGCCTACAGGAGGGGACTACACTACAGAAAGTGCCCTGGCCTAATGTCACCCACAGCCCTCCTCCCCCACCCAGACGCCTCCACTGCGTGTAAAGATAGCAGAATGTGCTGGTACTCACCCCCTTGTGTCTGCTGTGATGTCCTCACGCGCCCATCCAAATCGGGGTAGGCCACCGCCAGGATCCGGGACATCAGGGGGGTCAAGGTACGACTGGCACCCCTCCTACGTTGGGAGGCCATCCCCAGCAGTGACTCGGCGGTCTTCCTGGTCCCACGGCGGATGTCCTCCCACCTCTTTCGGCAGTGGGTGCCCCGTCTGTTGTGGACCCCCAGGTCCCGGACTTCCTTGGCGATGGCACGCCAAATGTCTACTTTCTGATGGGCGCTGACCTATTTGACATGTACAGGGTGGGAAAGAAAAGTTCAACATTTTCTGCATGTTAGATATGATTGCCCCCCCTCCCCAACCCTGCCATGTGGCACATGCTCTCATCTGTCGTGCCTTGCACTCCTCATTCGCTCTCCACCCCACCATCTTACATCCACCATACACAACCCAGGCATAGCCCATTTAACGTGCACCCAGTGGACTTACCTGTTGGTCTGGAGGACCGTAGAGTAGCGCATACTGGGGCAGGACCCCATCCACAAGTTTCTCCAACTCTTCTGAAGTGAAGGCAGGGGCCCTTTCCCCAGTCGCAGCAGCCATTGTCTCTTCCAGACCGAGGTCACAGCAGCACTTGCAGTATAGGTCCTCTCCTGTGGATGATCAGGTCTCGAGTGATTAATCAGATAAAAAATGGCGGTCACGCCCGTGGCGGTGCGTACCGCGGCGGTGCGTACCGCGACCGCCGGCGCACATCGTCATTGGCTCCTGAGACCCATAGGGTTCAATGTTAACCAATGCTGCTTTGCGCCGCGGTCTTCGACCGCCTACCGCCACGGTGTGCCACGCCAACGCAGTGACCTCACATCCCACTGTCACACTTCACAGGTCAGGCAACCGCCATTTCAAGGGCCCCCATATCTTAATTTCTACTGCGTCACACAGGCCTAGGCCTTGCATTGCCACTCATACAAGCCTTTCAATGCATAGCGATTCGTGTACTGTGCAAGCTGTGTGAATGAACCTGTGGGCTGCTTGACTCTGTGCTCCATGTTGTCCTTCCTAGGCACCGTCCGCTGGGACTTGCGAGGAGAAGGATGAATCCTCCCGTGTACCGACCGCTGGTGGACCTGTCGACAATGGAAGAACAACATATTATACTTCGATACCGACTTGACCGAGCCACTATACATGAACTGTGTGCCCAGCTGGAGCCAGACCTGATGTCCCCCATCCGCCAACCCACAGGGATTCCCCCTCGGGTGCAGGTTCTGTCAGTACTCCATTTTTTGGCAAGTGGGTCTTTTCAGACAACAGTGGCCATGTCATCAGGGATGTCTCAGCCTATGTTTTCTAAGGTTTTGTCCAGAGTGTTTTCTGCCCTGATGAAATAAATGCGGAGATACATTGTTTTCCCTGAGGAGGGTGATTTGGCCACTGTGAAGGGTGATTTCTATGCCCTTGGACATATCCCCAACATCATTGGTGCCATTGATGGGACCCATGTGGCTTTAGTGCCCCCAAAAGACGATGAGCAGGTGTACAGAAATAGAAAAAACTACCATTCGATGAATGTCCAGGTGGTCTGTTTGGCTGACCAGTACATCTCCCATCTAAATGCAAAGTTCACGGGGTCAGTGCATGACGCGTATGTCATGCGAAATAGCAGCATCCCTTATGTGATGGAACAGCTACAGAGACACCGTGTGTGGCTAATAGGTGACTCTGGTTACCCCAACCTGCCTTGGCTATTGACCCCAGTGAGGAATCCCCGGACCAGGGCAGAGGAACGGTACAATGAGGCACATGGCCGAACTAGGAGGATTATAGAACGGACCTTCGGGTCCTGAAGGCCAGGTTTAGGTGCCTCCATATGACTGGTGGATCCCTAATGTACTCACCAAAGAAGGTGTGCCAGATCATCGTGGCCTGCTGTATGCTTCACAACCTGGCTTTGCGACGCCAGGTGCCTTTCCTGCAGGAGGATGGTCCAGATGGTGGTGTTGTAGCAGCTGTGGAGCCTGTGGAGAGTGAAGAGGAGGAAGTCGACGGGGACGACACGGACAACAGGGACACAGTTATACAACAGTATTTTCAGTAGCACACAGGTAAGAATCACCCACGCCATTTTACATTTACTTCTGGCCTCCTGCATCTCTACTTTCTGTGTTTCCCCCCAGTTCCTTTTCACTGATTTTTGACTTTCCCTTCCCTTTTCGGAGCTGTATGAGCCACAGCGTGACCTCTGCTTTGTTTGCCCATGGACTAATGCTTATTGACACTGGTATGTTGTCATCTCAATGTAAATGAACATTATTGCACCGTTATGTGTAATACATTTGTAAAGAATACAAGCAGACTCCTGACATTTGAAGTGCAATTGGTGATTTATTTAAAGTGCTGCGTATAGGTCCATGATAGTAAAACGGTGATGGGTGGGGGTGGAGTAATGTCCATGGCAGAGTCCAGTTCTCAGTAGCACAGGTGCATTGCCCATATGCCTGTGGAAGGATGGAGCAGGGGCAGTTCAAGGTTGGACAGGGTGACAATGTGGGACAGTGGGATGACATCAGGGGGTATCTTATGCTGGCGGGGGTCTTGGCATCCTACTCTGTCTTCTTGTGTGATCTCAGGTTCCGCTTGCGGGGTGGTTGATCTTCAGCAGGAGGTGGGGTTCTGGTGGCCTGTCGTGGTGTGGGGGCCTCCTGTCCACTAGCGCCGGCGGAGGTGGTAGGCTGTTCGTCGTCCGGGCTGGTGACAGGGGCCCTTTGGGGTGCCACATGGTCCCGCAATGTGGTGACTATCTGGTTGAGGGCCAGGACGATGGTCCCCATTGCGGTACCGATAGTCCTGAGTTCGTCTCTCAACCCCATGTACCGTTCCTCCTGCTGTGCCTGGATCTCCTGGAACCTGGCCAGTACCGTCGCCATCGTCTCCTGGGAGTGGTGGTATGCTCCCATGATGGTGGTGAGGGCCTCTTGGAGAGTGGGTTCCCTGGGCCGGTCAACCCCCTCTCGCACAGCAGCCCTCCCAGTTGCCCTGTTTCCCCGGGCCTCTGTCCCCTGGACGGTGTGCCCACTACCACTGCTCCCAGGTCCCTGTTGTTGTTGGGGTGGTGGGTCAGCCTGGGTGCCCTGTAGTGGCGGACACACCGCTGATTGACGCGTCCGCGAGACAGAGGCATGGGCCAGAGGAGGTTGGGTCTGCTGTGGCCAGTGTCTGTGTGTGGGGAACCGACTGTCCAGAGGTCCCCGATGGTCCAGGCTGGTCATCAGGTTCTAGGTCGACAGAGCTGCTGTCATCCCTGGGGGCCTGTTCTGGGGCGGGATGGACAAATCTGGACCCTCCTGGCCGGTGTGTTGCCGTTCGGGCCCTGCAGGGGTAAAAGAGTATGGTTATTGCTTCTGTGTGTGCCATGGCGTGCGATTTGTGGGTGCCCTTGTCCCCCAGTGCTGGCATTCCCTTGTGGGAGGAGTTGTGAGGGTGGTTTGTGAGGGGGGATGGGTATGTGCAGTGGTCATGCTTAGGTGATGGGTGTCCATGGTTTGTGGTGGCATTCAGGGATTGGGATTGTGTTGGGTGGGTTGTGCTGGTGAGACATTGGCAGGGAGGATGTGTGCTCGGGGGTTGGGGGTGAGGGCGGGGGTGTGGGTTGGCATGCTGGTGGGTGGGGGGGTGGTGAAGTAGTTGAGATTAGACTTACCAGAGTCCATTTCTCTGCCTACTCCAGCGAGGCCCTTAGGATGCAGGATGTTCAAGACCTCTTGCTCCCATGCTGTGAATTCGGGTGGAGTGGGTGGGGGTCCGCCGCCAGTCTTCTGCACAGCGATGTTGTGTCTTGACACCATCGACCGCACCTTCCCCCGTAGGTCGTTCCAGCGCTTTCGGATGTCTTCCCGGTTTCTGAGATGCTGTCCCACAGCGTTGACCCTGTCGACGATCCTTTGCCATAGCTCCGCCTTCCTAGCTATTGTGGTGTGCTGCACCTGTGTGCCGAATAGCTGGGGCTCTACCCTTATTATTTCCTCCACCATGACCCTGAGTTCTTGGTCCGAGAACCTGGGGTGTCTTTGGGGTGCCATGGGGTGGTGTGGGGTGGTGTTTGTGGTGATGAGTGTGCTGTGTGTGGTGGTGTGTGGTGTTTTGTGCGTGGATGTAGTGTGGGTGATGATGTTGGGTTCCTGTGTGTGTTGGGTTTGTTGATAGCTGTGCTCTCTCTCTCTCTCTCTCTCGCCTTCTCTCCGAAATTCTAGTAGTGGGGGTTTGTGGGTGATGTGGGTGTGTGTTTTATAGTTGATTGGATGTGTGGGAGTGGTGTATGTATGTGTATCAGGTGTGTGTATTTGGAATTGTCCAATGTGGCTGTGTTTTGTAAAGGTGTGTGTATTTTGACCGCGCCGGTGTGTACCGCCAATGGAATACCGCGGTTGAAAGACCGCCGCGTGGATTCGTGGGTCGTAATGGCATGGGCGTGTTTGTGTTGGCGTGACGGTGGAGGTTTGGCCATCTCCAGTTTATCGCTGACCGCTGCTGATGCGGCCTTCCGTGGATGTCGGGTTTTTGGCGGTTTGGCAGTTGTGGGTCAGAATGCCCGTGGCGGTTTACCGCGGCCACGGCGGTAGAATGGCGGACTTCTGACCGGCGGTAAGAGCCTTTTACCGCCGAGGTCAGAATGACCCCCATATTATCTTATACTAAACATATATATATTTTTTTGTATTTTTTATATTTTATATATTATTTTTTTTTATACCCCAAAACCCCAACATCATATCCCAACACACATAATAAAAAACAGATATTAAAAGTATCATACCCCGACCTCTCGCCACTACTACTAACTAAACTAACAGCCTATTCTAACCTAACACTAAGCGCCCTAAACCCACTAATGAAAAGAACCAGGAAAGAGGAGGGAAGGAGGGAAGGGAATCATGGCTGAAGGTATATTGTTTACAAGTTCGCCCTCCGCAGGGTCTTTTTTATGGTATGCACCCTCCTATTCACTTGTGCCACCTCCTGCTACAGCCTGGTCATTTTCCTCAACATACTGTCCAAGTTCCGTTGCATCCGCTGAAAATCTGCTGGGTCAATGAATGCAGCAGGGGTGGTCTGGGTGCCATTTGAAGAAGTATGTCCCCTTTTCGGTGCCATGCCTGTAGGAGGAGGTGCAGGTGGTGCTGTGACAGGTACTGGAGCAGTGGAGGTTGACGGTCCTGCAAAGGTACCTGCTAAGGTTGGTGCCACCTGGGTGGTAGTGGTGGTGCTGGTGGTGGTGGCTGTGGTGGACACGGAAGGGCCCCCTTGGGCAAATGCCCTCCACACTCCGGAGGCTCTTTCATGGCGATAACGCTTTGCTATGTTGTGGAACCCAGACTCCACATCCAGAATGTGGCGGTAACGCATCGCCCTGCGCTGAAACTCCCGAATCTGGATGGGATTCATATTGGCAGCTGTTAAAACAAATATAAAACCAAACATTAGGTGCTTCTTTGGGTGATATTGCTCCAGAGGTAAATCAAACAATACATCTAATGTACCAGAAACAGCCCATATCATCATACAGATCACTGATTGTCCCTGAGGAAGTACATGCCAATGCAGCCTACACATGTCCTATCAAACAGCACAGCAATACTCTAAAAGATGGGTAACAACTTGAATGACCTAAGCATTATTGGACAGCCATTTGTCACGTAAAAAAATGCTGCAAGTCTTCCACATGTGACAGGCCAACTAATGACTATCTTCTGGATGACAATCAAGGGCCACAAGATCTGTGAGTTGCAAATGGAATTGCCAGGATAGAATGCAGTTGCTAATTATGAGTGGGTATCCTAGGTTTGGACAAGTGACTTACAGATTTACATGTCTGTGTATTAAACTTGGATCATCAGTCCTAGGTACACTTTTCACAACCCTACGCCTGTGCCTGAGTGGGGGTGGACAAGCAACAAATACTTTCCAACATCATGGACACCCAGGAAGCTTTGGACAGCTGTATATGGGTTTGGGCCGTCCACCACAGGTAAGGAGGATGTCCAACTAGTATACACCCAAACCTTGGGCAATCCCATCCAGACTTATGTTTGGAAATGCAGACAATTGTCAACATCATTTCCTATCAGTAACACATGACTTACAACAAGCAGATAGATGCAAGCACACATCTGGCCATGAGCTGCATGCACACCTAGACCATTGTACTCAAATGCCTCATACACGTAGCACAACATGTGCAGCTACATGCTGCTAGGAGGTCAAACATACAGTCAAACATGTTCATTAGTGAATAGGGAAGCTGAAGTCTGTGGGTAAGACTTTGGCATCCCTATTCTGTGAGAAACAGCGTCTGACTTGCTGACCAAATCACAAATATGGTCCTCTGCTACATTTTCTGAATTTAGGTTTTATCCACAAAAGTCATCCCTATTCACATGGCCGTGCCTACAGGACTGCCCTACAATCCCAAATTATGACTATATGCTAATGATTGCCCAACTCAAAGATGGGGAAAAAATGATACTCCACGCAAGGAACATATCCGATCATTGACCAGCGCATCACACCTTGCTATGTGTCCAACACACAGGAGTAAATCACACAACAGCAGCAAACACAACACAGAACAGAAATATCCACACTTACTGGAGATGTCTGGGTCCGCAATTTGAGCCACCTGTCCGATAGTGTAGGGGGCAGGTCCACCTGTAAAGCATGGAAGAGAGAAATATGCTCAATGTCTGTGCACTGTACAACACTTCAAAATACAAATACTATGTGTAAGATTAAATCAGAAAGTCAAACTTCTCAGACATGATGATACTGCATCCGACATGCCACTGCAAACATGTACAGACCCGGCACTCCAGTGAGTGATACACACATATCTGCACACATGCAGTGGCCCTGACTATCATGTGGTGGAAAACATGCTCCATCATTTGTTTGCAGACTCATTCATGTAGTGTATTCCTCTCATCATGTGGATCCATGAGAGACATGCAAAGCCACTTTCCTGGAGGACTGCAGTACCAGTCACCCAGCTATTGTGACTAAGACCAATGTAAAACACACGGGTACAATGTACAGAGGGCCAGGGACAGCTATGGTAAGTTGCATCAAACATTGAGATATGAACCCGTGTGCATTACTTTTGGCATCCATCCCTAATTTAATTGTGACACAACAAAGTCCAAATATTAGTCTAAGATGTTACCTGAGGTCAGCTATAACTTGTTACGTATGTGTCAGAATCCAGTTCAGAAATATATCTGAAAAAATTGAGGGACACATTATTTCTTGAAAATATCTGGATTAAAAACATGTCTTTCCTGGTACACTCACAGACCATGCATAAAACATATGTAAGAGCCACATTTGCAACATCTATTGATGTGAAGGCAGCACTAATTTACAGGCTCCTGTTGTGTTTTGTAAGTTAGTGCAGTTGTTGAGTTAACAAATGATGGTAATGTGTAGGAATTATTGTATAACCCACGGCAACTGTATGTTTAACTTGCATTCCACATGTCCAAAAACATTGCCTGCAGCATATGAACAAATCTGCTAATGTCACTACAGAGCATTTAAATGTGCACATTACTCTGAATTGTACTCACCAACAGGGCCACCAATCACAATCCCCAGGTGGTCCAGCAGGTCTTGCACCCTGGCAACCAGGACAGCCAAACGGTGTTTCAGCTGGTGGTTATTGCACGGTGTGTTGTAGATTTGTTTGTGATGGTACAGGACCTTTGCCCACCGGAGCCTCCTTGTCTCTGTGTGATACCCCTATATCACACGCCCACCTGCTTCTATCTACCTATTAAGGGTAGGAAGTGGCACACCAGCCAAATAAATCCCCCCAGCTCCTCCTCTCCCATCATGCCAAGACAAGGCCTACCCAACATGCTTGCAAAAAAAAAAGGGACTAAAGGGGTACAGAGGAGAATGAAGGGAAAGTAGGAGAGGGAAATGAATTTTTTTTAACAGAAAACAGCCCAACTATCCCCAAACTAACACTACCCACAACAGACTCCCAACAGTACAAAGACAAATTACAAAAAATACACTTACTCAGGATACCACAGACACTTAGGAAATACAAAAAGACAATTTAAAGACCACACAGGAGACAAAATCACAAAATGCACAGAGAGACAAGTCATAACGCAGCCACACAGTCAGGAAATATCACAGACTGCAAGGTGAAAGTGAAAGTACACCCACTGTACCAATTCTGTAAACAGGATATCCTAGTACATCACTTCCTGCCTCAAATGCGGGGCATTTTTATTCTTATGCGTCAAAATATTATAACGCTTACAGTCTGTGCGTCATTTTTTTTACGCACATGCTTTTAAATAACTCCGCATCCATATTTTCAAATATGTTTCATACTTAACCAATTTCATGGGGTACAGTGGGGAAAAGTCCTTTATGCCGAAGTTTTGATAACGAAGTCGTGGTTAACGAAAACGGAACAACGCTTTCTTTAACCATGACTCCTTTATTTTGTGCCTTAACTACGCATGTTCTGAACAGCGAACATGCGTGGTTAAGGTACAAAGAAGGGAGTCAGCTAAGGAGGACGACGCAGGTGATGACGGGACGACTAAGGTAAGTGGGGGGTTTTAGGTTTTGGGGAGGGGGTGGTGGTTCAGGGGGTTTTAGGTTTTGGGGTGGGGTTGGGGGGTGGGGCGTTTTAGGTTTTGGGGAGGGGGAGGGGGTGGGGGGTCAGGGGGTTTTAGGTTTTGGGGTGGGGTTGGGGGGGTGGGGCATTTTAGGTTTTGGGGAGGGGGTGGGGGTTCAGGGGGTTTTAGGTTTTGGGGTGGGGTTGGGGGGTGGGGCGTTTTAGGTTTTGGGAAGGGGTGGGGGATCAGGGGGTTTTAGGTTTTGGGGAGGGGTTGGGGTGGGGTGGTGCGTTTTAGGCTTTGGGGAGGGGGTGGGGGTGAGGGGGTTTTAGGTTTTGGGGTGGGGTTGGGGGAGTGGGGCGTTTTTGGTTTTGGGGAGGGGGTGGGGGTCAGGGGGTTTTAGGTTTTGGGGTGGGGTTGGGGGGTGGGGCATTTTTGGTTTGGGGAGGGGGGCGGGGGGTCAGGGGGTTTTAGGTTTTGGGTTGGGGTTGGGGGGTTCGGCGTTTTTGGTTTTGGGGAGTGGTGGGGGTCAGGGGGATTTAGGTTTTGGGGCGGGGTTGGGGGGTGGGGCGTTTTTGGGTTTGGGGAGGGGGTGGGGGTTCAGGGGGTTTTAGGTTTTGGGGTGCGGTTGGGGCGTTTTTGGTTTTGTGGAGGGGGTGGGGGTCAGGGGTTTTTAGGTTTTGGGGCGGGGTTGGGGGTGTGGGGCGTTTTTGGTTTTGGGGAGGGGGTGGGGGGTCAGGGGGTTTTAGGTTTTGGGGCGGGGTTGGGGGGGTGGGGCGTTTTAGGTTTTGGGGAGGGGGTCAGGGGGTTTTAGGTTTTGGGGTGGGGTTGGGGGGTGTGGCGTTTTAGGTTTTGGGAGGGGGTGGGGGTTCAGGGGGTTTTAGGTTTTATGGTAGGGTTGGGTGGGTGGGGCGTTTTAGGTTTTGGGGAGGGGTGGGGGTCAGGGGGTTTTAGGTTTTGGGGTGGGGTTGGGCGTTTTAGGTTTTGGGGAGGGTGTGGGGGGTCAGGGGGTTTTAGGTTTTGGGGCGGGTTTGGGTTGGGGGTGGGGCGTTTTTGGTTTTGGGGAGGGGGTGGGGGGTCAGGGGGTTTTAGGTTTTAGGGCGGGGTTGGGGCGTTTTTGGTTTTGGGGAGGGGGTGGGGGGTCAGGGGATTTTAGGTTTTGGGGCGGGGTTGGGGGTGGGGCATTTTTGGTTTTGGGGAGGGGGTGGGGGTTCAGTGGGTTTTAGGTTTTGGGGCGGGGTTGGGGGGTGGGGCGTTTTTGGTTTTGGGGAGGGAGGGTGGTTGCGTTTTTGGTTTTGGGGAGGGGGTGGGGGTTCAGGGGGTTTTAGGTTTTGGGGTGGGGTTGGGGGGTGGGGCGTTTTAGGTTTTGGGAAGGGGTGGGGGATCAGGGGGTTTTAGGTTTTGGGGAGGGGTTGGGGTGGGGTGGTGCGTTTTAGGCTTTGGGGAGGGGGTGGGGGTGAGGGGGTTTTAGGTTTTGGGGTGGGGTTGGGGGAGTGGGGCGTTTTTGGTTTTGGGGAGGGGGTGGGTGTCAGGGGGTTTTAGGTTTTGGGGTGGGGTTGGGGGGTGGGGCATTTTTGGTTTGGGGAGGGGGCGGGGGGTCAGGGGGTTTTAGGTTTTGGGTTGGGGTTGGGGGGTTCGGCGTTTTTGGTTTTGGGGAGTGGTGGGGGTCAGGGGGATTTAGGTTTTGGGGCGGGGTTGGGGGGTGGGGCGTTTTTGGGTTTGGGGAGGGGGTGGGGGTTCAGGGGGTTTTAGGTTTTGGGGTGCGGTTGGGGCGTTTTTGGTTTTGTGGAGGGGGTGGGGGTCAGGG
The DNA here is from genome assembly GCF_031143425.1 of Pleurodeles waltl. Classification (NCBI taxonomy): domain Eukaryota; kingdom Metazoa; phylum Chordata; class Amphibia; order Caudata; family Salamandridae; genus Pleurodeles; species Pleurodeles waltl. Next base: position 495,156,177 of record NC_090448.1, read on the forward strand.
GTTTTTAGGTTTTGGGGCGGGGTTGGGGGTGTGGGGCGTTTTGGGTTTTGGGGAGGGGGTGGGGGGTCAGGGGGTTTTAGGTTTTGGGGCGGGGTTGGGGGGGTGGGGCGTTTTAGGTTTTGGGGAGGGGGTCAGGGGGTTTTAGGTTTTGGGGTGGGGTTGGGGGGTGTGGCGTTTTAGGTTTTGGGAGGGGGTGGGGGTTCAGGGGGTTTTAGGTTTTATGGTAGGGTTGGGTGGGTGGGGCGTTTTAGGTTTTGGGGAGGGGTGGGGGTCAGGGGGTTTTAGGTTTTGGGGTGGGGTTGGGCGTTTTAGGTTTTGGGGAGGGTGTGGGGGGTCAGGGGGTTTTAGGTTTTGGGGCGGGTTTGGGTTGGGGGTGGGGCGTTTTTGGTTTTGGGGAGGGGGTGGGGGGTCAGGGGGTTTTAGGTTTTAGGGCGGGGTTGGGGCGTTTTTGGTTTTGGGGAGGGGGTGGGGGGTCAGGGGATTTTAGGTTTTGGGGCGGGGTTGGGGGTGGGGCATTTTTGGTTTTGGGGAGGGGGTGGGGGTTCAGTGGGTTTTAGGTTTTGGGGCGGGGTTGGGGGGTGGGGCGTTTTTGGTTTTGGGGAGGGAGGGTGGTTGCGTTTTTGGTTTTGGGGAGGGGGTGGAGGGCCAGGGGGTTTTAGGTTTTGGGGTGGGGTTGGGGGGTGGGGCGTTTTTGGTTTTGGGGAGGGGGTGGGGGTTAGGGGGTTTTAGGTTTTGTGGTGGGGTTGGGGGGTGGGGTGTTTTTTTGGTTTTGGGGAGGGGGTGGGGGTCAGGGGGTTTTAGGTTTTGGGGTGGGGTTGGGGGGGTGGGGCGTTTTTGGTTTTGGGGAGGGGGTGGGGGTCAGGGGGTTTTAGGTTTTGGGGTGGGGCATTTTTGGTTTTGGTGAGGGGGTGGGGGTCAGGTGGTTTTAGGTTTTGGGGTGGGGTTGGGGGGGTGGGGCGTTTTTGGTATTGGGGAGGGGGTGGGGGTCAGGGGGTTTTAGGTTTTGGGGCGGGGTTGGGGGGGTGGGGGTTTTTTGGTTTTGGGGTGGGGTTGGGATGAGGGACGCAGGATCTATAGTGCCTATTACTAATGCTTTTATCAGGAATGCCTTTACAATGAAATATCGTTGTTAAGGCATTCGTGGTAAAGGCATTAGTAGTAACAACGAGGTTGGTGTCCCGACCTCGTTGTTAAGGCACTAGTTGTTTCGGAAGTCGGTGTTCCGTCGTACAATCGGTACAGTGTGGGAATTTCCGCTCAGGGCCAATGGATGTATCATGGCAAGCGTCATTTTTCGACGCATATGCATCATTTTTGACGCATGTGCATCTTTTTTGACGTGTATGCATCAAAATTTCTGTCTTTGACTGGGTTTGGGTCATTTCTCATTTGTAATAGTACATGACAGATGTGACAACACAGAGATAGGCTGACTGCACCTACATTGTGCATTCTGGTGTATGGCACATGTGACTGATTATACTACTGCGGACCATGATCCTCTACATGTTGTACCGGATTTGCACTCTTCACTGACACAATAGATGGCCAAACGTGTGGTATACAATCAGGTATTACGCAGTTTGGGCATGTTTTGCGCCAAGAGAGGATAGCAAGGCGACGCAACTCAATACAGTAACTCAATGCCAATGGGTCAATGTGTGTGATTTGGCTCTTACTATTGTTGTTGTCCCACTGCATGAACATCACAAGACGCATTTTTGCAAATCTGCTTGTATGCATGTGAAGTCAATGTGTCCAACCATCAGATGTTATTCAGTGTGGAAATGAGAAAGAAAATGTGTTTGTCATACACGTAGCAACAAATGCTGTGTGAACTTCCTAGGTTTTTTTGGGACATAAGCATTACCAATGACAACCATGCACAGGATAGATAGAAGACGGTTGATCATGGCAATGTTCCAAGACTAAGCTATCACATGTCCTGGAATCTTGGATACTACTTCCTAGGCACTTGTTTGTATACTCCCCATGAGTCAGGCATTGGATAATGCTATGTGGGTATGGTGTTTGTGATACTGTTGTCACAGTTACGTGCAGGTCTAGTCATGAGTCTGTGGAGCCATTTCCTGCATTCATTCACAGCTGAATTGAAGGAAAGCCAAAGAGGAATTTAGAACACACATGGAGATAATCCAGCTATGGCACTTCAGACGTGTTATGAGACTGACAACAGGACAACCTTGGTATGCTGACAAAGTTAATGGATCAGGAATTTTAAACCGGCCTGTTTACTCACAACATTTGTACACAGGGTGGCCTCTAAAATTCCCACTGCAGCCGGGAACATCAGTGCCTCTGTGCTGATTAATCTCACAGCTATTCACCACGCAACCCCCATCAATATGTTGGGGGCAATGTGAATCAGCGTGTGGACTGTCAGGGTCCTAACATGTGTTGACATTTCATGCACATTATCTGATGTTGTTTGTTGTGCTGGAGGCACCATACCCAATCCATTCAGACAGCCATGGTACACTGTCACTATTTGTCACTCATGCATACATGAAACCAAGACAAGGGATGGGACATGATTAGGCTATTTAAAGACAAGTTCCACCCCATGATACGATAAATAAACTGATTATGCTATGCAATGTATTTGAGTATTCATTGTAGACCTACCTGACACAATACCCCAGGAGGAAAGTGAGGGCTTGGAAAGCAACTATGAGACAAATGTAGCCACAGGGAACCTTTATGGTAACACAAAGACAGGAACCAGTCAGGCTAACAGGATGCAGGGTCAATCAGGAACACAAATTTAACAAGGCAAATACACAGTGAGCAGACTGAGACTGGTCAAAGCTGGAATAACACTGTGGAAAATGAAAACTGTGTTTGTCCTGTTTGTTAGAAAGTAACACAATAACCCATGGCCCTGTGTTCCACAAGTGATTTATACGGCAATGCATAACAGTGTTATACATAAAATGGCAGCTTCTATGCTGTTCCAGGCAGCTGCAAGGGCAGTGCGTGTTCAAATGGCTGGTCTGCATGGAGGTGCTCACAGGTGTGTGCAGCTTCAGTCTCTCACAAGTCCTGTAGGTGAGTATCAAGTTCAAAGGGCCAACAGTACCTTTCACATGGGAAGCAATGTACAGGTGACTACAGATCCTACAGACTACAAGGCAGTGCATTTTTAACCAGAAGTCCATGCAGACAGAAGAACAATGACTATGGCATACCATACTAAAGAGGGAAGCACAATGGATTCAGAATGTGAGTCTGGGTGTGTGTAAATGAGGGATTATCTGGGTACACATATTCCATTTCCAGGGAACTCTGAAGAAGGGTGGGGAGAGACAGGGAACATGGCAGTGGCAGGACTTAAGACCTGGGCTGGCATGTGCAGGGGATGTCTTGTGAGCAATGCTAGTCATACCTGGGGCACTCGTGCTATCCATTTGCTGCTTATATGGAATTCTTGTCACACATACTCCTTGCAAAGATAGCTGATGTAACACTTACTGATGTCAAGGGTCTGGTCATACCTTCTTGTCACCAATGCTATAGCACATCCACTGCCTCATGTATAAGGCATTTTGTTACCTTATTGACTGATGGTGACTTAGTTGTGTGCCACATGCTGAAATGAACCATGTTGCCAACATGTATGTGTCAAATAGCTGTGCTCCTCCGATATTGCCCTTCAAATTTGAAATGGACAGGATATATGTCATTTACAGTGTGTGTGAAGTTGGGTGTACATTCATACCCATCAAATATGATGTGGATTTTTCTGTATCCTATTCTGTATTTCTGCAATGCTCCATGAGGCTACTCTCTGATTTTGGTTGTTAGGGATAATGTTATGCAAAAATTATTACCCAGACCATGATATAGTGAATAGTATAGGTGTTTATTGACATATGGTAAGAGAGTGGTGATGGATAAGTAGAGTTAAAAGAAATGTTGGACAATATGTTGTCTCCGACGCAATCCTGCAGCTGTGTTTGGATGATCCCCCTAATGTTGATGGACAGCTTCCTCCTCTTCAGGCAATTGTGGGTTGGGTTCATATAGGGGAATGTTCCTTCTTACACATATGTTGTGCAGGATGGAACAGGTCAAAATGATTTTGCACACCATTTCAGGTGAGTATAGGAGGCTGCCTCCAGGTGATGTCGAGGCACCTGAATCTTGTCTTCAGGATGCCAAAGGTCCGCTCGACTATGGTGTGTGCCCTCCAATGTGCCTCATTATAGGCCTGGCTGGATCCCATACCCCTGATCAGCTGAAAGAGAAATGAGTGAGAACATGTTGATGTTGCTTACACCATGATTATCACTTTGCATGGCAGTGGTTCTCTTGTGTTGTCTGTGACTCATCTGTGTTTGTGTTATTGTGTGGAATCCTAGGCTTCCAAGATGTGCCAACAGCATTGGGTTGTTTCCTTTTCTGAACGGGTGTTTGGCTGATTGACCAGATGTCAGCAGTATGTTTGTAGAGTTGCAGTACATTGTGTACTCCCTTGCATTATGTCATGTGAAAGGGGTGTCCATGTGTCTTAACTGGGGGTGACATGATACTTCCATACACAGAATCAATTCCACAGGGTGGTAACACGGTTGCATCTATATACCCTGGACATCCCAACCAATTTCACATATGCAATAGAATTAGTTAAACATCAGTGAGACCCTTTGATTTGGCTAGATGACAATGTACAACACATCTCCATACGTTGTCAGCACTGACGTCTTGACAATTGACAATGCACAAATTTCACATGTGTGACAAATTCTCTGCAGACCTATTTCTCTGCCCTTGCCAAGTCGACTCCTCTTATAACGTGTACCTATACTACTGAACATGTTCTGTTCAGCTGGCTAACTTGGTTGTGAGGTTGTCATTTGGAGTGTCAGCAGGTCTGTATGCCTGTACATCTGTTGTGTTTGTGTGAAATTGTCTCAAGTCGTATGTGTAGGAATGTGCACTTTCAATATTGTCACATCAATATGTGTTCTTCGCACAGTCCACTTGCTTATTGGTAGTGGGCAATGTGAGAGCAGGAGTGATGTGAGATATTGGTACAGCCTCAATGATTCCATGTCACCTTCATTGTAGTCATCATCATGCTATGTGTGTCATGGTGGTTGACCTGCAGCAAAACACATTACACACCCCTTACACAGTACGTATTGGTTGGAAGGGTGTTTGATTGAGTGTTATTGATGTGATTTTGAAAGATTAATCTTCCAAGTTGTACTGACAGTTGAGGCCATGTCATTGTCATTGTGTTGTTTTAAATTGTTCCCTTGTGTCTGTGGAGTGGCATCTGTTGTTATTTGGTTCTGTCATTTGTCCATAGGTGTGTATCCGAATGGTTCAGGATATCACACATGCCTAGCAGTGTCACAACCTCATTGTCTTCCTGGCCACGTGACAATGTAGTGGTGTATGTGTTGTGTGTCCTACAGGGTTGCTGTGCTGTGTGTATATAAGTAGGTTTCTGTACTTACCAACAAGTAGGCCATTTCCATATCGTCCATCCTGGAAGTGTTGATTGTTGGTGCAGTGACGGAAGATGAATGAATCATGTACATTTCCAGGATACTTTGCCACGATGTAGGTGATCAATACCTGGTGATTGACAATGGCCTGCACATTGATGGAGTGTGTGTGCTTCCTGTTGTGGTATAGATGTTCAGTTGCAGCAGGTGGCACAAGGCGTACATGTGTGCAGTCAATGGCACCAAGCACGTGTGGGAAGCTGTTAATTTGATAGAAGCCCCGTCTGGTCTCCTGCTGCTTCTGCTGTGTGTTGGGGAAGCTGATGTGGCGGGGTGTGAGGGAGATGATGGCATCCAGTACCTTAGCTGGGAAGGCAGAGAATGAGGGATGTGGGATCCCGGCAACCAGGGCACCAGTGGTATGAAAGGAGCCACTTGCCAACATGTGGAGTACAGCTAGCAGCGTGGTTTCTGGTGGAATGGTGTGGGGTGTCTGCAAGCTGGGTGCCAACTGTGACTCAATGTTGCGCAGCAGCTGCTGAATGGCTTGCCAGTTGAGCCTGTATCTCTGAATGATGTATTGTTGGTGGAGTCCCAGAAGGGTTGTCCTGGTGCGGAATATTCTCTCCTGCCTTCTGCGTTGCCTTTGGGGTCCCTGCTGGTGTTGTAGAAGCTGCTGTTGTTGGTCCTGTGCTCTGTGTCTGTGTGCATGCTGGATGAAAAGCACCTCCATGTCTTCCTTTTGGAGCTCTGCTGTTGCTTATGTGTGTTTTCCTTAAGTACTGGTGTGTTTGCCCCATTTAACGCCTGCCCTGACCCAGGTGTTTTTTTATGCAAATCAGGCTGTGCGTCATTTTCCGCCTCCGCCTCCCGGCCGTGCAGGATTTTTGCGCGGTTGGATAAATATGGTGCACGGGTGTTTAAGTCATTTTTTGGACGGGAACGCCTACCTTGCATGTCATTAACTCAAGGCGGTTTCTCGCATCCAGAAAATGACGCACACAGCGGAACTTTGGAGTTCGCGGGCTCGGCGTCAAAGTTTAAATGTGGGGCAAGGTTTGCGCCGAATGTGCGTCAAAGTTTTTGACGCACATTTGGCGCAAACAGAGTATAAATATGCCCCTAAATGGCAGGCTTGAGAGCATGTTCCCTTAGGGTCATGACATGAAATGTTTATGGGCCTGGGAGTCACATTAAAAGGGCCATAGTCCTCCAGTTCTTGCACAGACATAGCCCCGACCTTGTCTTATTACAGGAAACATACTACAGGGCGCTAGACAGGTTTGGTTACCAACTGATTGCTCATGCAGGATACACATCGGGATCCCAGGGTGTGGGTATTCTTCTTAAAAAATTAATACCATTTATCCTGACACGCACCTGGTGGGATCCGCTGGGACGATATGTTGCACTCCCGGGGGTTTGGGAGGGGCACACTCTTAACATTTGCTCTGTCTACGCCCGCCACGACTTCAGGGGCCCACCTTGGCGGACCTAGGTGCGCTGTTACTTGACTTCCCAGTGGGTCTTCTGGTTCTGGGAGGGGATATGAACCTGGTGATTGATCCAGGGCTGGATAGAGTCACACGGGCACGGACGCCGGACGCTTCCACAATGCTAAGAAGCTTTCTGGACTCCCTTGGTCTGGTGGATGTGTGGAGGGAGGATAATCCAGGACAGAGGCAATTCATTTTCTCCTCGGCCCCCCATGGTGGATCTGTGAGACTGGATTATCTGTTCACCGCCAGGGCCCATGTGGGTAGGTTCCAGAAGGCTATGCATTATCCGAGAGGGATATCTGACCACTCCCTTATGGGGGTCACAGTGTTGGGCTCCTCACAGGCGTACTTGCAGCCGCCCCAGCTGGATCCCTGGTATCTACAAGACAAAGCCTTTGCCAACAGGGTACGGGAGGGGGGGGGGCCCGTATTTTGAGGAGAATCTGGGTGCGGTAGACTCTGCAGCCACACTATGGGAAGCTTTTAAAACAGTCCTCAGGGGTCAGGTGCAGGCCATGATTGGGGATAAGAGGAAAGAACAACACTTGCAAGTAACGGAATTGGAGCATGATCTCGTAGTTCTAGAAGCCCACCCTCAGATAGAGGAAGGGGTGGGAGTGGGGCTCTCACACCAGTTGCGACTAAAAAGATATGACTTGCATGCTTTGGGCAAGAAACAGGCCAGGGCCTATGCCCTGGCATCTCAACGCCATTTATATGATGTTGGGGATTAAGCCACCAGACTGTTGGCATGGTTAGATAAGCGTGACCATGAGCGCTCCTGGGTCAGGGCTATACAGACCGAGGAAGGAGCCGCATGTGAATCCAGCAAGTCCATAGTAGAGACATTTGTTGCCTGTTATGAGGAGGTTTAGGCCTCGGTGTCTCAGATGACAGAGGAGGACTGCTTGGACCTCCTGTGGGATATCCAGTTGCCAGTGCTCTTGGAGTCAGAAAGATGGGACCTTGAAGCTGAACTTATGGAGGAGGAGGTCGCGGATGTGTTGAGAGGGCTCCAGTCTCGCAAGGCGGCAGGGCCCAATGGACTGCCGGCAGAATTGTTTAAGTGTCTGGGTGGTACAGTGACAAAGCATATGTTGGGCATGTTCAAGGAGGTGCGTGACGTGGGACGGCTGCCGCTGGGTCAGCGGACCGCGACGGATGTGGTGATTCCAAAGAAGGGTAAACCCCCAAAGGGCTGCGCCTCCTATAGGCCCATCTCCCTATTAAATACGGAGGTTAAGGTCCTGGCAAAGGTCTTGGCAACTAGGCTGAGTATAATTATTACTAAACTGGTGCATCCAGATGAATTGAGTTTCATGCCCTCCAGGTCCACGCTTTTGAACCTGCGGAGACTGTACGGCATTTTACATATGACGGAGGATCAGAGCAGGGGACAAGCGGTGCTTCTGTCCCTAGATGCCCAGATGTCCTTTGATAGTTTGAAATGGCCCTATATTTTCACTGTGCTCCAAAGATTTGGAGTTGGCCTGCGATTTTTGTCGTGGAGATTACTATAACGGGACCCAGTGGCCCGGGTGAGGGCAAATGCTGCGCTCTCGCTGCCCTTTTCCCTTCACAGGGGCACCCGGCAGGGGTGTCTGCTATCTCCCATCCTATTTGCTCTGGCAATCGAGACGCTGGCAGCATGGATCCGGCAGGATCTGCGGATCTGGGGCATAGACTCAGGAGCAACATGGGAGGAACACATTTCTCTATACGCAGATGGCGTCCTGCTATATGTCACACGGCCTGGGCGGTCAATTGACAGAATAAGGCACATTTTTTGTACCTTTGGAGACCATTCCAGGTACTGGATTAATTGAGAGAAGTCGCTGGTGTTTCCGTTGGCCAGGGCCCCAAGGCTGTGGTGTGCTGATCTATCCAGGGGTTTCAAGTACCTGGGGATATATGTTACCAGGAATAAGGAGGGGTTTTTGAAGGAAAAACACTGCCCCTTTCCCTGATGGGCCAAGCTGCACTCTTCAAAATTATGACACTGCCCGCCTCCTGTATGTTTTTCAGAATACTCCCTATGAGATGTGTTCAGGAGTCTAGACAGTGAGATCAGGCTTTTATTATGGGATGGTGGCTGCTCCCGTGTGGCATTGGCAAAACTGAGGCTCGGAGAGTGTGAGGGCGGGTTGTCTATTCCGGATCCCCTTTGATATTACTGGGCAACCCAACTGGTTAACATTAATGATTGGGCATTCACGGACCTGGAGGATCCGGCCTTCCGGGTGGACAGGTGGGTGCTGGGGGGGCCTCCCCTCTATACTCTAGAGAGTTTGCGATGGTGGTGAAGGCCTGGCATGACGCCACACATTATCTAGGCTGGGGCTCCACCCTGACAGCACGGCCCCCCCTCTGGTGCAGTGATTTGTTGAAGGATTTGAAGACCCTAGGTAGATTCCATAAATGGTCACCTGGTGGGGATCGATCACCTGGAAGATGTATGGAGGGGTCAGGCACTTGTGACGTTTGAGGACCTGCAGCAGGAATACGAAATGGCGGGAGCGGAACAGTTCAGGTACCTGCAGCTGTGACATGCTCTGAGTCAATATGTTCCAAAACATGAGCAGCTGCCGGAGGCGGCGCCTCTGGAAGATCGACTCCTGATGGAGCCCCTGGAGTCAAAGGCCCTATCCCTGCTCCACAAGAAACTACTGAATAACTCGCCAGATCCGATGAAGGGGCAAAATGGGAGACGGATTTGGGTACACTCTCTGACGAGGACTGGGGGTCCGCGAGGCAGGGTGCCAGGGTGGTGGCAATCAAGACACGATTCAGACTGGTACAGCTTTGGATTCTTCACAGGGCATACTATTCTAGGGTAGTGATGCATAAGATGACACATAAGAGTGTGCAGCGCTTGCGGTGCTGCGGGATGGGGGGCACCTTCTTACGTATTCTATGGGCTTGCCCCAGGGTGCAGACTTATTGGCAGTGGATGGCCAGAGAGGCAACACGAGTCCTTGGCAAGACGGTCCCGCTGGATCCAGGACTACTGCTCTTTAAATATAGTGGGAGAAGAACACTGGACGAGGCAGCAAGCAACATGGTTGGCAATAGCGCCTATAGTTGCCAAGCGTAATATAACGCAGTTGTGGGGCAAGGAGTCCCCACCTAGTCTTCAGGACTGGAGGTCAGACCTCGACTGGTGCCGCAGTGCGGAAAAAGTAGTTTATGAAACCAGGGGGTGTCCGGGGAAATGGTGCAAAATCTGGGATGGGTGGGTGGTCGCTCAGATGATGTGTATTAAATGGGGGATGTCTGTTTATGATGTAAATTTGATAAGGCATTGCTTGGTACCCCCACTCCGAGTTGTTATCAAAAGAGGGGTTATCGATGGTGGCATGTCACAAGATGCAATGACTGTTTTGTCATTTAAATAAAAGATTGGCGGAGATACACTTTCTGCATCAGAAATGTCTATTTTGATACTAGAACCATGAAATATGCGGTGAATATGTTAGTATCAGGGTAGTGCGAAACATATAGCCCAGCTTCCCAACTGCCCTAAAAGTGTCACTGAACAAACAAAATGGGATGTAAATTTAGAGTGTGAATGGGAAATGGTTAAATACTTGGTAGACAACCAAATCCTATGCTCTCTCTCTATACCTTTCTTTTATATTTGTCAGCAAACTCTTTAAAATCCACCTTTGCTTGCAAAAGATGTTGATGCTCAGCCCAGATGCTTGTGCTTGCAGTCAGTGTAGGAGAGCAGAACATAAGGAACCATCGAAGTAGTCATTTCTTTCATAACATCAGAGGATGTTGTATATATGAACATAAGAAGGATGACCTTCCCAATGATAAATTTAGTGAGTTACTATGTGCAAAGACAATCCATCAGTACCAGGCATTCTGGTGATGTGTAAGAGAGCATTGTGAGTATTGCTCCAAAGATTGGTTTGGTCATTTAGTTTGTCCACCAATCTGTGGGTTATAACTTGTGTATCTGATGTGTCTGGTACCCACTTTTTCATTAGTTCTTTCCATAAAAACACTGTAAATTGGGTCACTCTATCCGTGAAGATGTTTTCTGGATGATCATGAAGATGCAAATATGAATGATTGTAATGCTTGCTAATTCAAAATCTATAGGGTGCTTTCTTCAAAGGAATTAATTGTCCCATCTTTGTGAAATAATCAATAACAATTAGCAAGGGTATATAGTCATTAGGCAGTGGTAAATCAACTATAAAATCCATCAAAATCATTCTCAGTGGTTGATGTGAAGCTGAAAGTGTTTGCAGTACCCCTACTAACAGCATAGTAGACTTCGACTTGTGCACGCATCACACTTTTTGCCACATCCTCCTGACTGGTGTTTTTAGACAGGGCTGTCAAAAATCTCTCTTGATAAATTGAATCATCTTTTTGTTGTGGATGAAAGTCCACTTTAAGAAGCATGACAGCATTGTAACTTTTTGGACAGTATTTGTTGATAAGGTAGGAACAAGGCTTCACTTTGATACAGAAGCACATTCTATATCAATCTTTTGTGATGGTCTTGTAGTATCCAATGCTGTGGTGGAATTTTGAGACAAACTCTATGAAGCCATTAGACTATAATGTGGGCATTGCTAAAAATACCTGGTGTCAGTTAACACACAATCTTTCATATCTTCTGACTGGTTGGATACGGCATCAGCTTTTCAATGTCTGTTTCCTGGTCTGTAATCTATGTTATAATAGAATTGAGAGAAGAATAGGATCCAATGAGAATATCTTGCATTGGTACATCTCAAAACCTACAAAAGTAATGTTTAGCACTTCAAATAAGCATCTTCTTAGCATTGCATAAAGAGAGTGCTTCCATAAGCTTGTGGGGACTTCTCAAAACTGCTGAACTGTACTGGAGTAGATAAAGTCATCATCCATATCTACACCCATAAATAGATCTAGAAGAACTCTGAAAACATTGCTTACTCTGTGTTGAAAAGCAACGAGTGAGTTTCAAAGAGAAATGGTAATCAGGAGGTACTCTAATTGTCCGGAACAATTGTTGAAGACTGTTTTCCACTCACCCCAATTACAGATTCACACAAGGGTGTAAGCTCCACTTAGACCAAGCTTCGTGAAGATTATTGAATATTTGACTTGTTAGTGCACCTGGTCCTTAGTAAGTAAAACTTACAAGGGGACGCATATAGGCCGATGAACCCTTTAATTTGCATGGAGTATCCTAGCTATGTAATAACCAATGTTCATCAATAGTCAATTTACAAATCAATAACCACTTAGAGAAGCATTAATCGTAGTCAATAATGTCAATATTTCATGAATAACCACAACTCAATAGACGTTTTGACAATTTTTATTCCCCTATTAGTTACAATACTAATCCATATGGTTAATTCAAACTTTATTCAATCACCTCAGAATTAGTTCATTAGCGACCACCAATAACATAATCTAATCAGAACTTGAGAAAACATACGCTTTAATGCTTCATCATAAGCCAACAAAGATGAATATATCAACATTAATAGCAGAGTTCAGCAACCAATTCGTCAATCATTTGTCACTGTCAGCGTCACCCAAAAGAACCTTACCTAACCCAGATTAGCATAAGCATGGGACTTCATGCAAAAACAATTTAGCAACATGAATTTGGAACAACATCTAGCTAGGAGAAAAATCTATTTAAACAGCACAGTTGGTACCTAGAAAGAAAAGGCACAAAAGTTAAACAATCACATTGTCATTGCTACCTATCCACGGAATGGATCAGCAACAAAGTCAGTCTCCATCTTCAGGTCATCAATCGATCAGCAACGCATCAGCCTCTCAAGAGCTTGAACCCAATGACAAAGTCTTGAATCTCTTCGAATATCCACGCCTAACCTCCGACATCTAACATCTGCATCAGTTCTCCCTATATATCTGAAGTTTTTCCCCTTTGTCACAACATTATATCAAAGTTGCCCAGTTCATCCCCTAATTCCTAATTGGTTAATTAGTCACCCGGCATGACTCTATCCAATAATTTTTATTTTACAAATCTATGAATTCTAATATTTCGTCGCTCTCAGGTGATCGATTGGTTCACAGTACGATGTCCTCATCATCCGGCTCATCAGGTATCGAAAATGTTGCATCTTCTTCTCCAGTCATTGTCTCTATTGTTCGAGTCCTGGGAAAGTACATCTCATCTGCTCTACACAGTAGCCACTCTTCGTGAGCACATTTTCAAACATACACATTAATTTTTCTATGTTTACTTTTTCTATCATTTTCTTATTAATCAATACGCATAAACATACATTAATAATTTCTAATTAACATATCTGCTTCAACAGTCCCTCCTATGATGACAAAATATGTTATTACACTATCCTTGCCATTATTTCACAATTGTATCTCTTCTGTATTTTGTCTCCTTCTCAAATCTTCTCTATAGATTCTTTCCCTGTTTCATTCTTCCCTCCCCTGATTATTTTTAGATCTTCTTAATTTAATCTTTTGACACAATTTACATGAACCCCATAATCCTAATATGCAAACAATCACAATTAATATTCCCTGTATGATTTTTAATAATACCCCATCCCAAATATTACAAAGCCAATTTCCCACTGAAGCAAATTCTTTTCCAACCCTTTCCCAAACACCTGGTTCAATTCTTTCAAATCCTTACTTGAGTTAGTCAGGTTAGTAAGTAAGTCTCTTATCTCCTCACTGTTATTAGGGATATAAGAACAACAATGCCTAGAGTTAGTCATTTAACAGACTCCGCCGTCCTTTGCTAAAATGATATCTAAAGCAAGGCGATTCTGAAGCATCATAGTTCTATCCGTGGCTAATTCAGTGTCTATCAGGAGTATTGCTCCTGTAAAATTTGTCAGCATGTTATCCACAATAGTAGACAACTTTCGTATCTTGATTGAATTCAGGATGACTCCCACTGAAGAAATCACCGCACCAAAGATATCTCCTACAACTGCAGAAGAGGTTTCCCTCCTCTGTCGCTTATGATATAATTCAGTCAATTTCGGAAACTTCTTTAAGTCATAAATCTTTGGGAAAACTATTCCCAAATAACATGTCCCGTACCATCGTCTTGGAAGATGGTAATAAGCATTAAGTCCACAAATATCATAGATCCCAGGAATCGCAGGGTCCTGACCATGCAACTTAAAGGTCCACTTACTCTGAAACAAAAATGCATGCCTACATCCACTTGTTCCCACAAACAAAGTATCAGTGCATGATTTTGACTTATTTATACAAAGCTTCCCTACGTGTAATGCATCTAATGCTAGTTTCCCTTGCGTTTTGATTGCAGTGTAAGCATAATCATTCTTATAAGTCCTTTTCTTTAAACCTTTTTCTAATTTTCTTTTCATGCTTTTCTTCTGTCATCAGTATGCCCTATGAAGCTCTTTTCTAAAGGTTTAAGCAAGCATGTGAGATTATTTCTGTGCACGTAGCCAGTTCCAAATGTTAGTGTAGGTGCAAAGAATTCTTCAACTAATACTATATCATGCTCTTTACCTACTCTACTCAAATATCTAATAATCAGAACAAACTAAAACATAACATCATAGTTACAATAACAATATTGTATATACTCTTGATTATAGAACCTTGTTAATAGCAAACTACAACCTATTCCATAAGTTAATGGTAAGCTATGGTACGTAACCCCTTCCTCTACTGACGAAGGAATTTGCGTACACACAAGACAATCCCTTGCATCCATCGTCTCAACATATTCACTCAACAAGCGATAGAAAGCATTAGAAGAAAGCTCTCCTTGAGCATTAGTATAATCATGCAAATACTTCTCATCTAACTTAAACCTTTCCAAAGCTGTTAGTAGTCTTAGGAGCAAAAGCATGAGTGGCTCATTTCACATCAAGAACAGACATTCCCACAATCACCGCTATAAACAAAATTCCACACATAATCGCAATCCAACACTCATATCTACAGCACCCAGAATTTCTACCTTGATTATTTAACTCCGCCATGATCTGTAAAGAATCAGAAAGCAGAAGTAACTCTTTTATAAACTGCAGTAAAAATAAAAAATAAAAAATATTTTCTCACAGTTTAGTCTTACACTCAGGAACCCTTTTCCTTTGTCAAAATTGATTAGCAGCTTGTCATATCCGGTTTTCAATGTCACATCAGGTTATCAGGTTATGTCTCTTTCAGTTTATTTTTCAACAGTCTCTTTAAGGTTTCTCCAGATTATTTCATCAATTCAGCTTCCTGATCACCTTCAGGTTACATCAAAGTACTGACTCAGAACTTCTCCATCAAAACAAAAGGACATAAACTCGTGTTGCTATTCATTTGTAGTTGCATATGCCCATTCAGGACCTGCGTAACGTCGACTTGCTATTCTCTTTCTTTTCAACTTTCGATCACCACTTAGTTCTCCTTCACTCAGTCCTTCTTTTCTCGTAGTATCTGCTTCTTCCTCTATTGTTTCATTTATGACCAATTCCTTTCTCTTCCCTATCTGTGACTTAGGCCAATTATCTCTTTTTCTTGATCCTTCTGTCAATATTCTTCTCAGGATTGAACTCTTCTCTTTCTCTTCCTCTATGGTGTTTTCTCTTGATGGACCTGCAATGGGCTCAGAAGGAGTTGGATCACTTTCACTGTGATCCGTCTCAACTCTTTCCCCCTCTTGGTCTGGCACTTGCTCTGTTTGCTTCTCAGCACCGTCTGCTTCTGGGAGAACCTCTGCTGATCTAGGCTCTCCTGCTGTATCCGTTGAGATTGATTCTTCCGCACCGTCCTGTAATTCTTCACTCTCGACTCTTACACAGGTAATGGAATCATCTTCCACAAGCTCTGGTTCAATTTCAGGCTCCCTTGGCTTTTTTTTTGGTTCAGGTGCGGCAACCTGTTTCGCTGTTGTTGGACTCAACAACACTTCTTCATAATCCTGCGGACATACTACTCTCTTCATATGGCTCGTGTGTATCCAGTTCAGGAGTCCTGCAGACTTCACAGCTGTCGTAGTTGTCAGAACCACCTGCTAAGGACCTCTCCAGCGTGGCTCTAAACACGTCTTGCGAACATGTTTTCGGACAATGACCCAGTCTCCAGCTCTCAGATTGTGCCCTGGATGGTGGATGGGTGACAGGCTGGTGGTCTGCACCTGCTGGAAGAAAGAGCAAACCACATCTGCTAGACCCTTACAGTAGTCCAACACCATATCATCTGTAATATTCACAAGTGCATTGGCTGGTACTCCTGGTAATCTCACTGCTCTACCCATGAGGATCTCCTGGGGTGACAGCCCTGTCTTCCTGTTAGGTGTGTTTCTCATCGACATCAACACCAAAGACAATGCATCTGGCCATTTCAGATTCGTAGCTACACACATCTTTGTAATTCTTGATTTCAAGGTGCCATTCATCTGTTCCACTAGTACTGATGCATCAGGGCATAGCTACAATGCAACTTTTGCTCGATGTTTAGTGCGGCACATAAGAGTTTAATCACCTCGTTGTTGAAGTGAGTTTCTCTATCTGATTCTAAAGAGATCGGAAACCCGAAATGTGGTATGAACTCCCTAAGTAACAACTTTGCTACTGTGAGACTGTCATTCCTTCTTGTAGGGTATGCTTCAATCCAGTGACTAAAAACACACACAATCACCTACACGTACTTCACACCTCCACATGCAGGCATCTCAATGAAATCCAATTGCATTCTGCTGAATGGACCTCCTGCTCTTCCAATTTGGCTCAAATTAACCACTGTCCCTTTTCCCACATTTAGCTGCTGTCAAATTATACAGCAATGACATACTGCCTCTGCTGCCTGCCTAAACTTGGGATTAAACCAGTCGCTCTTGAACAAATGAACCATGGCATCCCTCCCAATGAGTACCTGGCCATGATAATATCTTGCCATTTGTGACAATTAACTATTGGGCAGGACCATCTGACCCTCCTCAGAAACCCAAATCTCATCAGGACGTTGGGCACATTTTAATTTGGACCAGAGCCGTTTCTCTTCTTTGTCAACATTACTCTGTAGTGTTTATAATTCTTCCAAAGTATTGATCACTTTCAATGCAAAACTTGTACATGGGTTATCTTCTTCTGACATAAATTCCCACTTGTCTTTGAATGATATACAGTTCAATGTGCAAAACCTTGCAACTTGATCCGCATATCCATTTCCCAGTAAGATGTAGTCCTGTGTCTTTTGATGTGCACTGCATTTTACCACAGCAATTTCTTCAGGTAACTGTACTACATACAGCAATTCTTTTATTCTGTCGCCATTTCTTACTGGTGAACCAGTAGAGATCAGGAAACCTCTTTGCGACAACAATTGACCAAAATCATGAACAATTCCAAATCCATATTGGCTATCTGTGTAGATAGTAACTCTCAATCTAGCAGATACATGGCAAGCTCTAGTAAGAGCTACCAATTCTGCTACTTGTGCAGAATATACACCTCAAAGCCAAGAAGCTTCTAATGTCCCTATAATTGTGCATACAGCATATCCTGCTCTCAGTGTTCCTGTACCATCTCTGAGACATGAGCCATCAACAAAGACAATTTGATCATTTTCTTCCAATTGTGTATCTTTGATATCTGGTCTTGGTTTTGTGCACAGCTCAGTTACCTCGAGACAATCATGCTCAATGTCTTCCTCCATTTTCAATTTCAACAGTATCTCTTGGAAGTAATGTTGCTGGGTTCAGCACTGTACATCTTTTCAATGTTACATTTGGAACACCTAGAATGCTCTTCTCATACCTTGTCAGTCTGGCACCAGTCAAATACTGTGTTTTCGTCCTTGTCAGTAAGATCTCAACAGAGTGAGGAACCATTACCTTTAAAGGGTATCCCATCACCACTCCCTCACATTGAGAAAGGCCTTGACCAACTGCGGCAACGGCACGCAAACAACCTGGTAAGACTGCTGCAACTGGGTCCAAGGTAGCTGAAAAATAGGCTACTGTGCGATAAGCACCTCCATGGACCTGTGTCAAGACAGACAAAGGCAAGCATCACATTCATGACAAAACAATATGAATGGCTTTGTGAAATCAGGCATTCCCAATGCTGGAGCCCCTCACAAACTCTCTCTCAACTCAGTGAATGCTTTCATCTGATCCTGGTCTCGTGTAATGGGATATAATGTGTCAACTGCTGGAATGGTTTGGCAATCTCAGCAAAATTCAGAATCCAGTGACGACAATAACCTACCATTCCCAGAAACATTCTGATATCTCTCTGTGAAGTCGGTGGACTTCTCTGCAGTATCATTGTAATTCTCTCTCTGGAAATTCTCCTTGACCCCTTCTCAATTTGGAGTCTCAGGTATTTTACTGATTTATGACAGTACTGCAATTTCAAAGGTGACACTTTATGTCAGAATTTTCCGAAAGATTTAACAGGGCAATCGAGTAGTACTTACACTCGTCCCTTGTCTTGAATGCAATCAGTAAGTCATCAAGGTATGCACTAGAGTTGATTGGTATGGTAGTTCCAATGACTCCAAATTATTTTTCAAAATCTGATTGAACAGAGATGGTGACTCCGTGTACCTTTGAGGAAGCCTGCACCAGCTGTAGACTGTCTAGTAATTTGAAATTAAAAAGAAACTGACTATCCTCATGAAGAGGCACAGAAAAGAAAGCTTGTGACAAATCACCCACTGTGAACCACTCTGCATTGCATGGAATCTGAAACAATATTACTGCTGGGTTCAGCACTACAGGACAACACGACCACCATGTCATTCACTTTTCACAAATCTTGCACAATGCACACTTTTCCACATGGCTTCTTTAAGCCCATTATCTGTGAATTACGTGGACTGCTCAAGATGTCTTAAAAACTCCTTGTTTCAGAAAATCTCCAATTATCTGTGCCACTTTCATCAGAACATCTTGTGCCATGTTATGCTGTGGAAGATGCGGAAACACTACATTTGGCTTCAAAGTGACCTTAATCGGCTCCACTCCCTTGATCAAACCCACTTCTTTACCTGTCAGGTCCCACACATTTTCCTGTACTGTCCACTGCAAGTCTGCATGCAATTCTTTCACAGTAAACATCGGGAAAAACGCAATCAACGGGTATTATTCATTAATGTTTTCATTCTTAGTTTCAGGAGTTTGTTCTTCCTCATCATCACTATTTGTTTGAACCCCTATTCCAACAGTGGAACAATTAAACAAACATCTGGTCTTGCACAATAAATCCCTTCCCAGTAGGGATACTGGACTCCGGTCACAAACTACAAACTTATGCAGTCCCTGGAAGTTACCAATCTCAACCTGTACTGGATCTGTGATCTATTTATCAACTGTCTGTTTGCTACCCCCACAACCGGAACTGTTCTGCCTGAAAGAGGTAAGTTCGGAACTTCTGCACTCCTCACTGTAGAGCGTGTAGCTCCTGTGTCCACTAGGAATGAGACCCTGTGACCCATCACCTTTCCTTTCAAAAAAGGTCCTCGTTGATCTACTTCTAATGAAGCTGCAAGCATACATGACTCTTCATCCGAACTAATACTCATCCATTCATCGTTTATTTCATTCTCACTATGTAATGCGAATTGGTGCACTGTGTCACAACTTCTGTTTTGTCTCTGACCTGTGACCTGCGGAGTAAGCATCATCTGTTGCTGTTCCATCGGGGCTTGAGGTATCTGCATTTGCTGTCCAGGTACCATAGGAGCCTGCTGCTGCATTGGATGGAACTGTGTCAATTGTGCACCAGGCATTTGTACCTGCTGCATGGGTTGAAACTTCGGCACTTGATTCATGTTATTCTGTAAATTTGGATTAAGTCCTCTCATTCTAGGGACTTTCACAATTTGAAATGTATTGACATCACCACTTTGCTGAACAACACTATCCTGCACCATCAATGGACCCTCCCGCTTTCAGTGTCCCACGTTTCCGCAAAGATGACACGGTAACATATTTTTCATTCCTTGCACATCATTCTGAACCACTACAGTACTCAAAACCGGACCACAATTCATATTGGCTCCACAACCCCTACCTCTCACCTGAGGTTGGAACATAACAGTTCCCTGCTGCTGTGGTATCTGCTGCACTAAAGCTCCTTGCACTCCTGTTTGATCTGCCTTAATTTGCATAACCATCGCGTTCTCCTTCAACTTTTTCTGCTTCAACTCAGTCTCATCACTACAGTGTTTCGCATACTGCAACACCTCATCAATCGGTTTCGCTTGCCAACAAATCAAATGACTCTTAATCATCTGACCTACTTCAGGTCTCAATCCTTCCACAAACCTGAACACAAAGTGTAACATGTCTTTCGGCTCAATTGCTCCTTTACCAGTGTACTCCTTGAACACTTTCAGCAATCTCTCATAATAGGTATGTATCGATTCCTTTACTTCCTGCATTGTCCTGTCAATTTTCTGCCAATCAATATTTTTAGGGAAAATTCTCATCTTCAGGAACTCAATCACCTTATACTAATGTTTCATCACTTCAGGTGATGGTGCACCTATAACTCTATCTCTTTCTGGTTTACTCGTTGGCCAATCCACTGCTCTCTTGCACTCAACCCACAAGTAAGATGGAACCACTATCTCCAACAGAGTATTCAAGTCTTCCCACAGACATTTCGAAAGCTTCACAAATCTATCTGTCTGCCAGTATCACTCAACCGGTTTCTCTCTCACTTTTGGATAATCATTTGTGAATGAACTCCTGTGCCAGGGAACATGAACGAATTGCCCTCCTGGAATTTCCCTCATTGGTAAAATTTTTACTGGATCCTTTTCTTTCTGAACACCTTCAGACCCTTCTTGTGAATCTCGTTTCAGTTAATCCTTCTTCTTTGTCCATCTGCCTTCCCACTTTTCTAATGCTCCCCAAATCTGAGCACTCTGCAATAACTCTTTGAGATGCGCTTTCATCCCTGCTGATCATATATGTTCAAAATCTTTCACCTCAAAGTCTAGCCTGTAACTCCTTTTCAAATGCTTTATTTTCTCAATTTCTATGTCATGTTTATCTGCCAGATCTGCCACTTTCTAGTGTATCTTGCCCACTTCTCTTGTAATTCTCGGATACAAATATCTCAGCTCTTTTTCTTTATAGGATTCTAACCTATTCACTCCCATTGATCCCTCGACTAGTTCTGTTATCTCTGTAGCCAGTCTTACACGATTAATCTGCTCTTCACCCTTGGATGCATTTCGAGGGGTATTCAGACTGTCTAACCACTCATTTAACTGTTGTGCTGTTAATCCCTGTAATGAAATGTTACTTGCATTCGACAATGGCGCCTGTTGTACCACTGCACCTGGAGTTTGTGGTGTCAAAAGCTTCAAGCTCTGACTTGCACTCGGGCATTTACCACATCTGGAAGCGCAACAAGTGGACTAAGGTCCATTAAAGGCCTAGATCCATCAAAGGTCTCTCACCCCACTCCTCACGAGGCTCTGTGACATTTCACCCTGTTCTCCTGCAATCGGCTTCTTTTGCACAAACAATGGTACCACTGGACCAACAGTAATTGGCAACAATATTGCATCTGGTGCTGCTCTGACACCCGCATTTTGTGGAAGGGCTACTCCCATACTTTGATTCATCACTGGTGTCACATCTGACTGTGTCCCTGTCATTGGTGTGAACTTCGGCAAACCCTGTGGCTGTGCCTTAGGCAACAAAATTGGAGTCGGCTCAGTCTGAACTAGCATCAGCCTCGGAACCACTTGCTCCGTAGGAACCACTAAGTTCGAGGTTGCCTCAAAAATTGGTACTTCTGGATAAATTCTCTGTAGCGGTGGTGGGTGCATTTGCGCTTGGTCCACTGAAGTAGTCACTGCATTAGGAGTACTCTGCACTACCCCTTGTACCTGTCCATTATATGTCTGCACTGGTCCCACTGTCCCCGACACTTGGATTGGGGCAGATGGAGCAGAACTAGTACTTGGACCACCCTCCTGAACCACATATGGTGGAGGTCAGTCCCTCAACACCTGAGTAATAAGATCCTCAACATCTAAATCTTCTTCTTCCACATAAGTCTTTTTCTTCTTCTTACCCCCTGATGAACTCTTATCACTCTTGCTAGTATCCTCTTTCTCTTCTGACTCATCTTCTTCTGTAATAGCAGGAAACAACTTAACACCCTGCAATGTCACCATTCTCCACTTTTTCTGTTCCTAATCCCATCTCGCCTCTGTTAAGGACTTCTCTACTTTCCTTATTCTCCTCTGGAATTTCATTTCTTGCTGCTGTCTTGCTATGAGCTCCCAAACCGCTAATGCTTCAAACTGTGCCGGTCTCGGAAGTGGCTTAGTCTCATATAGTGTCTGTAGGAAGTTGGCTCTGTATGTGCTATTTCAAAGTAAGGAATAGCATGCACAGAGTCCAAGGGTTCCCCTTAGAGGTAAAATAGTGGTAAAAAGAGATAATACTAATGCTCTATTTTGTGGTAGTGTGGTCGAGCAGTAGGCTTATCCAAGGAGTAGTGTTAAGCATTTGTTGTACATACACATAGACAATAAATGAGGTACACACACTCAGAGACAAATCCAGCCAATAGGTTTTGTTATAGAAAAATATCTATTCTTAGTTTATTTTAAGAACCACAGGTTCAAATTTAACATGTAATATCTTGTTTGAAAGGTATTGCAGGTAAGTACATTAGGAACTTGGAATCATTTCAATTGCATGTATACTTTTCAAGTTATTCACAAATAGCTGTTTTAAAAGTGGACACAGTGCAATTTTCACAGTTCCTGGGGGAGGTAAGTTTTTGTTAGTTTTACCAGGTAAGTAAGACACTTACAGGGTTCAGTTCTTGGTCCAAGGTTGCCCACCGTTGGGGGTTCAGAGCAACCCCAAAGTCACCACACCAGCAGCTCAGGGCCGGTCAGGTGCAGAGTCCAAAGTGGTGCCCAAAACGCATAGGCTAGAATGGAGAGAAGGGGGTGCCCCGGTTCCGGTCTGCTTGCAGGTAAGTACCCGCGTCTTCGGAGGGCAGACCAGGGGGGTTTTGTAGGGCACCGGGGGGGACACAAGCCCACACAGAAATTTCACCCTCAGCAGCGCTGGGGCGGCCGGGTGCAGTGTAGAAACAAGCGTCGGGTTCGCAATGTTAGTCAATGGGAGATCAAGGGATCTCTTCAGCGCTGCAGGCAGGCAAGGGGGGGCTTCCTCGGGGAAACCTCCACTTAGGCAAGGGAGAGGGACTCCTGGGGGTCACTTCTGCAGTGAAAGTCAGGTCCTTCAGGTCCTGGGGGCTGCGGGTGCAGGGTCTTTTCCAGGCGTCGGGACTTAGGTTTCAGAGAGTCGCGGTCAGGGGAAGCCTCGGGATTCCCTCTGCAGGCGGCGCTGTGGGGGCTCAGGGGGGACAGGTTTTGGTACTCACAGTCGTAGAGTAGTCCGGGGGTCCTCCCTGAGGTGTTGGTTCTCCACCAGCCGAGTCGGGGTCGCCGGGTGCAGTGTTGCAAGTCTCACGCTTCTTGCGGGGAGTTGCAGGGTTCTTTAAAGCTGCTTCTTGAAACAAAGTTGCAGTCTTTTTGGAGCAGGTCCGCTGTCCTCGGGAGTTTCTTGTCGTCGTCGAAGCAGGGCAGTCCTCAGAGGATTCAGAGGTCGCTGGTCCCTTTGGAAGGCGTCGCTGGAGCAGAGTTCTTTGGAAGGCAGGAGACAGGCCGGTGAGTTTCTGGAGCCAAGGCAGTTGTTGTCTTCTGGTCTTCCTCTGCAGGGGTTTTCAGCTGGGCAGTCCTTCTTCTTGTTGTTGCAGGAATCTAATTTTCTAGGGTTCAGGGTATCCCTTAAATACTAAATTTAAGGGCGTGTTTAGGTCTGGGGGGTTAGTAGCCAATGGCTACTAGCCCTGAGGGTGGGTACACCCTCTTTGTGCCTCCTCCCAAGGGGAGGGGGTCACAATCCTAACCCTATTGGGGGAATCCTCCATCTGCAAGATGGAGGATTTCTAAAAGTTAGAGTCACCTCAGCTCAGGACACCTTAGGGGCTGTCCTGACTGGCCAGTGACTCCTCCTTGTTATTCTCATTATTTTCTCCGGCCTTGCCGCCAAAAGTGGGGGCCGGGCCGGAGGGGGCGGGCAACTCCACTAGCTGGAGTGTCCTGCGGTGCTGTGTCAAAAGGGGTGAGCCTTTGAGGCTCACCGCCAGGTGTTACAGCTCCTGCCTGGGGGAGGTGTTAGCATCTCCACCCAGTGCAGGCTTTGTTACTGGCCTCAGAGTGACAAAGGCACTCTCCCCATGGGGCCAGCAACATGTCTCTAGTGTGGCAGGCTGCTGGAACTAGTCAGCCTACACAGATAGTCGGTTAAGTTTCAGGGGGCACCTCTAAGGTGCCCTCTGGGGTGTATTTTGCAATAAAATGTACACTGGCATCAGTGTGCATTTATTGTGCTGAGAAGTTTGATACCAAACTTCCCAGTTTTCAGTGTAGCCATTATGGTGCTGTGGAGTTCGTGTTTGACAAACTCCCAGACCATATACTCTTATGGCTACCCTGCACTTACAAGGTCTAAGGTTTTGTTTAGACACTGTAGGGGTACCATGCTCATGCACTGGTACCCTCACCTATGGTATAGTGCACCCTGCCTTAGGGCTGTAAGGCCTGCTAGAGGGGTGACTGACCTATACTTGCATAGGCAGTGAGAGGCTGGCATGGCACCCTGAGGGGAGTGCCATGTCGACTTACTCGTTTTGTCCTCACTAGCACACACAAGCTGGCAAGCAGTGTGTCTGTGCTGAGTGAGAGGTCTCTAGGGTGCCATAAGACATGCTGCAGCCCTTAGAGACCTTCCTTGGCATCAGGGCCCTTGGTACTAGAAGTACCAGTTACAAGGGACTTATCTGGATGCCAGGGTCTGCCAATTGTGGATACAAAAGTACAGGTTAGGGAAAGAACACTGGTGCTGGGGCCTGGTTAGCAGGCCTCAGCACACTTTCAATTGTAAACATAGCATCAGCAAAGGCAAAAAGTCAGGGGGCAACCATGCCAAGGAGGCATCTTTGGTGTGAGGTTTGGGGACTAAGACCACTGGGCTAGCCCAGGGGCTGTCAGAGCGCTCAATTACTCCCAATTCCAGCATCTTGTGGACTTCCACCTTAATGCTTTCCTTAACATGGTCAGACTGTCTAAAGATTTTGTTTTTGACAGGCATGCTGTCTCCTGTGTCCACATCATGGGTACACAGGTGTGTCTGACCAGGGGTTAGGGAGAAGAGTTCAGGAAACTGTTGTAGGACTCTCCTACAATCAGCTTGCTGTTGGCCAGAGAGGGTGTCTGAGTAGATCACTCCATCTACTGAGCCATCTTTTGGGTCTGATGACAGAAGATCAGGGAGAGGTTCACTCTCTGCCTCCTGATCCTCATCTGTTACCATCAACAGATTTACATCAGCCCTGTCATGGAAGAGCTTAAGGCGGTTCACATGGATCACCCTCTTGGGGCTCCTGCTTGTGCCCAGGTCCACCAGGTAGGTGACCTGACTCTTCCTTTCTAGCACTGGGTAAGGGCCACTCCATTTGTCCTGGAGTGCCCTGGGAGCCACAGGCTCCAGAACCCAGACTTTCTGCCCTGGTTGGAACTCAACCATTGCAGCCTTTTGGTCATACCAAAACTTCTGGAGCTGTTGGCTGGCCTCAAGGTTTTTGGTTGCCTTTTCCATGTACTCTGCCATTCTAGAGCGAAGGCCAAGTACATAGTCCACTATGTCTTGTTTAGGCTCATGAAGAGGTCTCTCCCAGCCTTCTTTAACAAGAGCAAGTGGTCCCCTTACAGGGTGACCAAACAGAAGTTCAAAGGGTGAGAATCCTACTCCCTTCTGTGGCACCTCTCTGTAAGCAAAAAGCAGACATGGCAAGAGGACATCCCATCTCCTTTGGAGTTTTTCTGGGAGCCCCATGATCATGCCTTTTAATGTCTTGTTGAATCTCTCAACTAAGCCATTAGTTTGTGGATGGTATGGGGTAGTGAATTTGTAAGTCACTCCACACTCATTCCACATGTGTTTTAGGTATGCTGACATGAAGTTGGTACCTCTGTCAGACACCACCTCCTTAGGGAAACCCACTCTGGTAAAGATACCAATGAGGGCCTTGGCTACTGCAGGGGCAGTAGTTGACCTAAGGGGAATAGCTTCAGGATACCTAGTAGCATGATCCACTACTACTAGGATGTACATATTTCCTGAGGCTGTGGGAGGTTCCAGTGGACCAACTATGTCCACACCCACTCTTTCAAAGGGGACCCCCACCACTGGAAGTGGAATGAGGGGGGCCTTTGGGTGCCCACCTGTCTTACCACTGGATTGACAGGTGGGGCAGGAGAGGCAAAACTCCTTAACCTTCTGGGACATATTGGGCCAGTAGAAGTGGTTGACTAACCTCTCCCACGTCTTGGTTTGTCCCAAATGCCCAGCAAGGGGAATATCATGGACTAAGGTCAGAATAAACTCTCTGAACGACTGAGGCACTACCACTCTCCTAGTGGCACCAGGTTTGGGGTCTCTGGCCTCAGTGTACAGGAGTCCATCTTCCCAATAGACCCTATGTGTTCCATTTTTCTTGCCCTTGGACTCTTCAGCAGCTTGCTGCCTAAGGCCTTCAAGAGAGGGACAGGTTTCTTGTCCCTTACACAGCTCCTCCCTTGAGGGTCCCCCTGGGCCTAAGAGCTCAACCTGATAAGGTTCAAGCTCCAAAGGCTCAGTTCCCTCAGAGGGCAGAACTTCTTCCTGAGAAGAGAGGTTCTCTTTTTCTGACTGTGTTGCAGTTGGTTTCCCAACTGACTTTCCTTTTCTCTTGGTAGGCTGGGCCATTTTTCCAGACTCCAGCTCTACTTTTTCACCCTGTGCCTTGCATTGTGCTCTTGTTTTTACACACACCAGTTCAGGGATACCCAGCATGGCTGCATGGGTTTTTAGTTCTACCTCAGCCCATGCTGAGGACTCCAGGTCATTTCCAAGCAGACAGTCTACTGGGATGTTTGAGGAGACCACCACCTGTTTCAGGCCATTGACCCCTCCCCATTCTAAAGTTACCATTGCCATGGGATGTGCTTTAGTCTGATTGTCAGCATTGGTGACTGTATAAGTTTTTCCAGTCAGGTATTGGCCAGGGGAAACCAGTTTCTCTGTCACCATGGTGACACTGGCACCTGTATCCCTCAGGCCCTCTACACTTGTCCCATTAATAAAGAGCTGCTGCCTGTATTTTTGCATGTTAGGGGGCCAGGCAGCTAGTGTGGCTAAATCCACCCCACCCTCAGAGACTAGAGTAGCTTCAGTGTGGACCCTGATTTGCTCTGGGCACACTGTTGATCCCACTTGGAGACTAGCCATTCCAGTGTTACCTGGATTGGAGTTTGGAGTGGAACTTTTCTTGGGACAGGTCTTGTCTCCAGTTTGGTGTCCAGACTGACTACAGTTTCGACACCAGGCCTTTTTGGGATCAAAGTTTTTACCCTTGTACCCAGGATTGTTTTGTGAAGAGGCTCTGGGCCCACCCTCTTGTGCAGGTTTTTGGGGGCCTGTAGAAGACTCTTGACTATTTTTATTTTTGGCTGTCTCACCACCCTTCCCCCAGGGAGGTTTTGTGACCCCTTTCTTTTGGTCACCCCCTGTGGAAGTTTTGGACACCCTTGCCTTGACCCAATGGTCCGCCTTCTTTCCCAATTCTTGGGGAGAAATTGGTCCTAGGTCTACCAGATGCTGATGCAGTTTATCATTGAAACAATTACTTAACAGGTGTTCTTTCACAAATAAATTGTACAGCCCATCATAATTACTTACACCACTGCCTTGAATCCAACCATCTAGTGTTTTGACTGAGTAGTCTACAAAGTCAACCCAGGTCTGGCTCGAGGATTTTTGAGCCCCCCTGAATCTAATCCTATACTCCTCAGTG
The DNA here is from genome assembly GCF_031143425.1 of Pleurodeles waltl. Classification (NCBI taxonomy): domain Eukaryota; kingdom Metazoa; phylum Chordata; class Amphibia; order Caudata; family Salamandridae; genus Pleurodeles; species Pleurodeles waltl. The sequence goes on from NC_090448.1 coordinate 495,184,035, forward strand.
GAGAATCCAAAGCCCTCAATCAGGGTACCCTTCATGAGGTCATAAGATTCTGCATCTTTTCCAGAGAGTGTGAGGAGTCTATCCCTACACTTTCCTGTGAACATTTCCCAAAGGAGCGCACCCCAGTGAGATTTGTTCACTTTTCTGGTTACACAAGCCCTCTCAAAAGCTGTGAACCATTTGGTGATGTCATCACCATCTTCATATTTAGTTACAATCCCTTTAGGGATTTTCAACATGTCAGGAGAATCTCTGACCCTATTTATGTTGCTGCCACCATTGATGGGTCCTAGGCCCATCTCTTGTCTTTCCCTCTCTATGGCTAGGATCTGTCTTTCCAAAGCCAATCTTTTGGCCATCCTGGCTAACTGGATGTCCTCTTCACTGGAGTTATCCTCAGTGATTTCAGAGGTGCTGGTCCCTCCTGTGAGGGAGCCAGCATCTCTGACTAGTATTTTTGGAGTCAGGGCTTGAGAGGCCCTGTCCTCCCTAGATAGGACTGGTAGGGGGGAATCTTCCTCCAATTCACTATCATCTTCCTCTGAGTTGCCACCCTCAGAGGGATTGGCCTTTTCAAACTCTGCCAAGAGCTCCTGGAGCTGTATTTTGGTAGGTTTGGGGCCCATTGTTATTTTCTTTAGTTTACAGAGTGACCTTAGCTCTCTCATCTGTAGATGGAGGTAAGGTGTGGTGTCGAGTTCCACCACAGCCACATCTGTGCTAGACATTTTGCTTCTAAAAGTTGGAATACTTTTTAAGAATCTAAAACTGGTTCTAGAATCTAATTCAAACTTTTACAAACTTTTAAACTCTAAAAGAAATGCTAAACAGGATCTAACACAAGGCCCTAGCAGGTCTTTTAAGAATTTAGAAAACTTTTCAAATTACAAAAATCAATTTCTAATGACAATTTTGGAATTTGTCGTGTGATCAGGTATTGGCTGAGTAGTCCAGCAAATGCAAAGTCTTGTATCCCACCGCTGCCACCAATGTAGGAAGTTGGCTCTGTATGTGCTATTTCAAAGTAAGGAATAGCATGCACAGAGTCCAAGGGTTCCCCTTAGAGGTAAAATAGTGGTAAAAAGAGATAATACTAATGCTCTATTTTGTGGTAGTGTGGTCGAGCAGTAGGCTTATCCAAGGAGTAGTGTTAAGCATTTGTTGTACATACACATAGACAATAAATGAGGTACACACACTCAGAGACAAATCCAGCCAATAGGTTTTGTTATAGAAAAATATCTTTTCTTAGTTTATTTTAAGAACCACAGGTTCAAATTTAACATGTAATATCTTGTTTGAAGGGTATTGCAGGTAAGTACATTAGGAACTTGGAATCATTTCAATTGCATGTATACTTTTCAAGTTATTCACAAATAGCTGTTTTAAAAGTGGACACAGTGCAATTTTCACAGTTCCTGGGGGAGGTAAGTTTTTGTTAGTTTTACCAGGTAAGTAAGACACTTACAGGGTTCAGTTCTTGGTCCAAGGTAGCCCACCGTTGGGGGTTCAGAGCAACCCCAAAGTCACCACACCAGCAGCTCAGGGCCGGTCAGGTGCAGAGTCCAAAGTGGTGCCCAAAACGCATAGGCTAGAATTGAGAGAAGGGGGTGCCCCGGTTCCGGTCTGCTTGCAGGTAAGTACCCGCGTCTTCGGAGGGCAGACCAGGGGGGTTTTGTAGGGCACCGGGGGGGACACAAGCCCACACAGAAATTTCACCCTCAGCAGCGCTGGGGCGGCCGGGTGCAGTGTAGAAACAAGCGTCGGGTTCGCAATGTTAGTCAATGGGAGATCAAGGGATCTCTTCAGCGCTGCAGGCAGGCAAGGGGGGGCTTCCTCGGGGAAACCTCCACTTAGGCAAGGGAGAGGGACTCCTGGGGGTCACTTCTGCAGTGAAAGTCCGGTCCTTCAGGTCCTGGGGGCTGCGGGTGCAGGGTCTTTTCCAGGCGTCGGGACTTAGGTTTCAGAGAGTCGCGGTCAGGGGAAGCCTCGGGATTCCCTCTGCAGGCGGCGCTGTGGGGGCTCAGGGGGGACAGGTTTTGGTACTCACAGTCGTAGAGTAGTCCGGGGGTCCTCCCTGAGGTGTTGGTTCTCCACCAGCCGAGTCGGGGTCGCCGGGTGCAGTGTTGCAAGTCTCACGCTTCTTGCGGGGAGTTGCAGGGTTCTTTAAAGCTGCTTCTTGAAACAAAGTTGCAGTCTTTTTGGAGCAGGTCCGCTGTCCTCGGGAGTTTCTTGTCGTCGTCGAAGCAGGGCAGTCCTCAGAGGATTCAGAGGTCGCTGGTCCCTTTGGAAGGCGTCGCTGGAGCAGAGTTCTTTGGAAGGCAGGAGACAGGCCGGTGAGTTTCTGGAGCCAAGGCAGTTGTTGTCTTCTGGTCTTCCTCTGCAGGGGTTTTCAGCTGGGCAGTCCTTCTTCTTGTTGTTGCAGGAATCTAATTTTCTAGGGTTCAGGGTATCCCTTAAATACTAAATTTAAGGGCGTGTTTAGGTCTGGGGGGTTAGTAGCCAATGGCTACTAGCCCTGAGGGTGGGTACACCCTCTTTGTGCCTCCTCCCAAGGGGAGGGGGTCACAATCCTAACCCTATTGGGGGAATCCTCCATCTGCAAGATGGAGGATTTCTAAAAGTTAGAGTCACCTCAGCTCAGGACACCTTAGGGGCTGTCCTGACTGGCCAGTGACTCCTCCTTGTTATTCTCATTATTTTCTCCGGCCTTGCCGCCAAAAGTTGGGGCCGGGCCGGAGGGGGCGGGCAACTCCACTAGCTGGAGTGTCCTGCGGTGCTGTGACAAAAGGGGTGAGCCTTTGAGGCTCACCGCCAGGTGTTACAGCTCCTGCCTAGGGGAGGTGTTAGCATCTCCACCCAGTGCAGGCTTTGTTACTGGCCTCAGAGTGACAAAGGCACTCTCCCCATGGGGCCAGCAACATGTCTCTAGTGTGGCAGGCTGCTGGAACTAGTCAGCCTACACAGATAGTCGGTTAAGTTTCAGGGGGCACCTCTAAGGTGCCCTCTGGGGTGTATTTTGCAATAAAATGTACACTGGCATCAGTGTGCATTTATTGTGCTGAGAAGTTTGATACCAAACTTCCCAGTTTTCAGTGTAGCCATTATGGTGCTGTGGAGTTCGTGTTTGACAAACTCCCAGACCATATACTCTTATGGCTACCCTGCACTTACAAGGTCTAAGGTTTTGTTTAGACACTGTAGGGGTACCATGCTCATGCACTGGTACCCTCACCTATGGTATAGTGCACCCTGCCTTAGGGCTGTAAGGCCTGCTAGAGGGGTGACTGACCTATACTTGCATAGGCAGTGAGAGGCTGGCATGGCACCCTGAGGGGAGTGCCATGTCGACTTACTCGTTTTGTCCTCACTAGCACACACAAGCTGGCAAGCAGTGTGTCTGTGCTGAGTGAGAGGTCTCTAGGGTGGCATAAGACATGCTGCAGCCCTTAGAGACCTTCCTTGGCATCAGGGCCCTTGGTACTAGAAGTACCAGTTACAAGGGACTTATCTGGATGCCAGGGTCTGCCAATTGTGGATACAAAAGTACAGGTTAGGGAAAGAACACTGGTGCTGGGGCCTGGTTAGCAGGCCTCAGCACACTTTCAATTGTAAACATAGCATCAGCAAAGGCAAAAAGTCAGGGGGCAACCATGCCAAGGAGGCATTTCCTTACAGTGTCATTCGCAACTGATCCAAAATTCTCAAATTAAACGTTCCATGCTCTGGAAACACTAAGGGCCATATTTATACTTTTTGACGCAAAACTGCGCCGGCGTTAAAAATATTACCGCCGGCTAACGCTATTTTGGTGCGCCGTGCGGGCGTCATATTTATACTTTGACGCACGGCGGCGCAAACCACAGGTGGGAGTCATTATTTTTGACGCACACCGCAGCGTCAAGTCATAAAGCAAAACAACGTTAACGCAGCTGAAATGACTGAGGGTCGATTTACGACCCCGCAAACCGGATATGCGCCGTTTTTTTATGCAATAGCATAAAAAAAAACGCGAACACTGCCATTTCAACAGAGGAGAGCCAAAATGGATCCCAGATGCCACTACAGACCCCAGGAAGATGACAGCAGACCAGGAACCAGCCAGGAGGACCCACACAAGAACCAGGACACTTTTAAGAAGAAAAGAAAGTGTCGCTTTAGTGCAGAGGAACAGGAAATTCTGGTTAAAGAGGTGATGGAACACCAGCACCGACTGTTTGTCACCTCAAAGTTGCCAATCAGAGAGGCTATATGGCAAAAAAATTTCGACAAGATTAACAGTGTGGCAGAACTACGCAGAACAGCCATTGAGCGCAAGAAACGCTGGCATGACTGCAAGCGCAGGACCAAGGAAAAGATGGCCAGGAACAGGAAGGCAGCACTGCAGACTGGAGGGGGGAGACCGGCACACCAGGAGGCCCTGGACCACATGGAGGAGATGGTTGCAGCCATCATCCCTGAGGAGATCGTCACAGGGATTCAAGGACAGGACAGCGCAGACTACCAGGAGACAACACACATGCAGGGTAAGTCGCATAGGGAATTAAAATGCAATAATGTCATCTACAACAAGGGGGAGAGGGGATACCAACCACAAAATGCATGGAAGTCATCTTATACATGGAGTGGCATGGGTAAAGGGGCACGGCAGGGGGGCATGGCCCATTCTGAGAAGACCTGGGGCACACCATTACACAACACCAACAGAACCATTGGGGCATGCTGTCATGCCAACGATGGAGCAAAGGGAAAGCCACGCCAGGAGGGAAGGCCACAACGTCAAACTGACATCCCGGCACACGTCAGCCACCATACCCCTACATTAACTAGGGCCCTCTTAACAACCTCTAGCCATACCGACAAATGGAATGTAACTGCGACAACAGTTGCCACTACCACCTCCGCTCTGTATGCAGCTCAAGTAGCCAATGGCAGTAACCTCCCCATGGATCATACACACCTAAATTTGGGGGTGAGGATGACAACTACAACAATCCCCAGAAACAAGACAAAGGCCCCAGTACTCTCAAATGTCAATGCCTACAGTTGTCGCAAACAACAGCCAATGTAAACAACAATAGGAGCTACACAGCACTAAGGGCACACCCATGCTGCATAAAGTCAGGGTCCATCCTGTGCCTGGGTAACAATGCAACATCCCAAATGTCATCCTGCACAGACAACAGCATTGAGGTGGGGACACATGTAACTGGTCACTGACACACACCTGCACAGTCAGAGGAGGAAATAGGACACTGATAGGATTATCAGGGCAATCTAATGTAACACACATTCCCCAACATCAGCAGTACACATTACCAATGTCAACATCCATATCAGATCATAACATTGCCATGCATAGGATATGCCACATGTCAAATACATTTAAGTGGATGTGAATGATCAAAGATTGGGGCAGGTCCAGATTGTTAAGTGTTCAGCCAGGGCCATCAGAACACCCACAGCCAGTGAAAGGTCTCACCATGAGAATGGATGCAGACAGAGGCTTGAGTAGGACAAGAAGGTGGCAATTCTCTATTTGGCCTAAACCAACACCTAGAGGCTATGATGCTGACAAGTCTACAGTAATAACCCAATAACAAACATGTGGCATGCAGGTGGGCCATAGGCTTGGAAGAATGCCCATCTGAAGGACTGGAGCAAGTAACACAAAACAAGATCACAAAGTGAATTCATCAAAAGGCAGGCATGTCACATCAAAATTGCCACAATACAGACACACTAATTGTACCCTGTTTCATTGCAGAGGAAGATGGATCTCCTGCGGATATGCCTGTACCATATTTCCCTGATGACATGGATGACGAGCCGATAAACATTCCCCAGGAGACTATCCAAAAGGTCCTTGAAACCCTCCAGACCCCACCTTCAGTCACAAGGAGGAGCACAGAACAAGCAGCCATCGTAGAGGATCCACCCACCACCCCAATTGTAAGACCTGCCAGCTCCACTACAGCTGAGGACTCAGACGACACTGGCACCAGCTTTGAGAGAACTGTAGTTGGAGTACAGCGGGAGCTGGCCAAGGAGGTGCGGGTGGGGATGCAAACTATGGCAGCCAGCCTTGAGGGGATGCGTTCATGCATGATGTCATCTGCAGATCAGGCAGCAGCTATGCAAGCCCTAACATCTAACTTGCAGGAACTGCAGAAAACCCTGAAGGAAATCAGCACAGCTGTAATACAGTTGACCCAACACCTACAACAGCAATCCTGTCAACGCGTGCACGAATGCAGCATTGAACCCCTGAGGGACGACCTGGCTGCCTACCATCGTGATGTGGCTGCTATTCTCAAGAACCAGCAGATACTCCTTGCTGCAGTACTGCCCTTAAGACCTTCACAGGGAGCAGTAACCGGGATGTCTGACTCCACTTCTTCTAACACTGAGGTGTGTGTTGCCCCTTCACAACCAACAACAAGGACAGAGGAGGCAACACACACATATCAGAAGAAGAAGACATGGAACAGATCACATTCACAAGGGAAATGACCCAGAAGCACTAGTCCCTGCCACATGGCCAACATTTACCAAGGTCCTGCGCTTTGTAACTTGCCAGTCTTGCAACAACTGTACTCAAGCACTGTTCTGCAAACCACTGTATATCTTGTCACCCAGCCCAGTGATTGTCTCTCTCCTACTCATTGGCAAATTATGTCCCTCTGCACTGTCTGAAACAGCAACCCCAGCATGTCAAAAGCATTTTGGTAACCCCTTGTGTTGGATCACAATGTAAGATGTCACTATAATGGACTCACAATCATGGACAATGTACAGATAGCACTACAGCACTTTTCAATAAATAGCACTTACACAACAAATCTGTCCCTGGGTAATGTGACATATCAACTGTGCAGTAGATAACTGAAATGTGCCTACTGTTAAATTACGTAGCTTGTCAATACAACTGTCCTGATAATATGTAGTCAGAGAAATCTGCACAGTGCCCATGATTGCATCATACTCTGCCCATCCTGAGGGACAAATCGGATGAAGTGAGAAATCATACACCATCATGCTGTGTTGGACAGAAGAATGCTTCCTCAGGGGATAACTAATTCATCAAATAGTGGCCGCAAAATGTTGTCAACATGCAAATATAACACAAATAACATGGCACACTAATCTAAGCAAACACTACAAAAACTGCATAAATGAAGGTGTCTGAGTTTACATACAAATAGGTAATCATGTTGAACGGTGTCACAATTGATGTACAAGAGTCATGAAGACAAGAATACAAGAGTGCCAATGAGAACTCATCTTATAAGGGTGTCCATGATCATCACACTGAGTCAGACCTAAAACTGTTTCCCCAATACCAAGTCTGGAAGTACTCTTTGTGACTTTCAAAACACACTTATCAACAGAAACACATTGTCATCCATATTAACTGTGATTGGTGGTTGCAACGAAGGGTCGACACTTTGCAAGGTAGCTCTGGGCTACCTGCCAATTGTACAGCTCAGTTGGGATTTGTTTGTAGCACAAGACACAAATGTAATAGTACAAAATTTGTGTACACTGAATCCAAACCCACAATCAAGTACCATTCAACACATACTATTAATGGTTAACCAAATATTTATTAGATGCTAATCACAATAGAGGAAACTGAGGGAAAAATCTTACCTACCCGAATCTACCCTGACTACTCATTACCCGCAACTGTTCCGAACTAACCTAAGCTACACTTACTTATCACATGCAACAAAACATTCTAAACATCTACCCCCCACCCCCCTTATGAGACTGGACACATGGAGGACAACACATACTAACCTAAACACATACTATACTATCCTAAACAAATATATATATATATATATTTTTATTTTTATTTAAACATACAAGAACCCCAACATAGCCCCCCCACCCATCCACCCACACACTTAATAAGTAAAAAATAGAAAGAATCTGGACCCCCCCCACCCACTAACACTAACTAAACTAACAGCCTATACTAACCTAACACTAAGCCCCCTAAGCCCACTAACTATAAGAACAAGGAAAGAGGAGGGAGGGGAGGAAATCATTTCCATCAAAAAATGTCTAGAGGTTGGCCCTTCGGAGGGTCCTCTCAATAGACTTAACACGCCAGTTAATGTGGCGCACATCCCGGCTCAGGTGGCTCAACTTGCTCAGCACACGGTCCATCTTACGTTCCATGTTGTGGAAGGCTGCAGGGTCAACAGATGGAGCTGTGGCAGTCTGGGTACCGGTGGAGGAGGTCTGTGTGTGTGTGGTGCCAGGCCTAGTGGGCTGTCCTCCACCGGTGGCAATGCTGGGGCCTGGAAATCCAGCAGATGTGAACCAACAGTCCCAGCTGTGGGTGAGCCCACCTGGCTTGGATTGGTGGTTGTGCTAGTGGTGGCTGTGGTGGGCAAAGTAGGGCCACCCTGTGGGAAGGCTCTCCATGCCCCAGAGGCCCGTTCATGGCGATATCGCCGGGCCTTCCTCCTGAACCCCGACTCCACCAGCAGGATGTGCTGGTATCTCATGGCCCGGCACTGGAATTCACGGGCCTGGTCTGGAGTCAGGTTTGCAGCTGTGAAGACAAATGCAGATATTCTACATTAGTAACTGCAGTGTGTGAAATGGCACAAGAAGTTAATCAGACAATACATCTACTGTACTTGTCACAGCTCATATCACAATACAGATCATTGAATGTCCCTGAGGAAGTACATGGCAGGCCAGCCTACAAAGGTCACATCACACATAGCACATCCATAACCTACAAGATGGGTAACAACTGGCTTTGACTTGCAATCTGAGTTCTGGCAGTTATCAGCTAAGAATCATGCTGCATATCCTCCGCCAAGACCTGGGCTACAAATGTCAGTGTACGGAAAGCAAAACTAAAGCCACATGGTCTGCAAGTTGTAACTGGACTTGCCAGTATAGTACCAAGTGCCAATCCTGAGTGTGTATACTAGGTTGCAACCAAACCGTCACTTATTCACATGTATGTGTAACATACTGGTAGCATCAGTACTAGGTACCCCATTCACAAACCCATGCCCGTGTTTGAGGGTGGGGGGTGGATAAACAACTATCAATTTCCAACAACATGTACACCGAGGAGTGTATAGAAAACTCCACACGTGTTTGGCTCTACACACACACCACAGGTAAGGTCTATCAACAATTAGGAGTCAGCAAACCCTAGAGCAATCATAGGGCCACACATGTCAGGAAATGCAGAACTTGGTACACAACATATACTTCCAGTAAGGCCTGACTTACATAAGACACAGAGTTGCAAGAACACCCATGATCATGAATTGCATGCACACCTAGGCCATTGCACTCAAGTTCCACATACTTGTAGCACTACATGTGGAAGTACATGCTGCTAGGAGGTTCTATCTACTGTTTCATAATTACGTAGGTAAATAGGGAAGCAGATGTCTATTGGAAAGCAATTTGCTGTACCAGTCTTGGAGAATGTGGGTCTGACAGGCTGACTAAATCAGAGCTGACTTCCCGTGCGACTCTTGTTGATACAAGTGTCATCCACACGACTAACCCCTGTACTCACAGTGGGGCCTACAGGAATGGCCTACAATCCCTACATAATACCATTGGATACGCATTGGCCAACTCAAAACATGTGAGAAACTGAATTCCCACTCATGGAACAAGAGAAAAGCTTGCCCAACGCATCACACCTTGCTATGCGTTCAACACACACAAGTCCATAACCAGCAAACACAACACATAAGAGACATATCAACACTTACTAGAGTGGTCGGGGTCCTCAAATGTCGCCACCTCTCCCACAGTGTAGGGTGCCGGTCCACCTGTAAGGTATGGAAGGAAGAAATGTGCTCAAAATCTGTGCACAGCGCAACCATTTCATAAACATATACAATGTGTGGGCTGAATAAGGAAATGGCAGCCATTCAGACATGATGGTACTGCATCTGATATATCTGATATATACCAGCTTGTACATAGCATGGGTCTCCTGTGACAGTTACACACATATCTGCACACATACATAGGCCCTAACTATCATGTGGCTGCAAACATGCCCCGTAATTGGTGAGCAGAAAAAAATATGGAGTGTAATCGTCTCATCATCTGCATCCAAATCCTGGTTACTTGAGGACTGCATTACCAGTCAAACATGCCTTGTGGCCATGACACATTAATGACACATAGGTACAATGTACAGAGGGAGGGGCAGCGACTTTTGTAAGCCCCCCTGTTGTTACATTTGATTCAATTGATGTGGCCCAGATATGGTGATTTGTATCAACCATGGAGATCTGAAGCCATGTGCATACATTTGGACTGCCATCCATATTTGGAATGTGGCCCAACTAACTCCAACAAACATTCTAAGATGTTAGCTGAGGGCACTTTACACCTTTTCACGATGTTATCAAATCCAGATCTGACATGTGTCCAAAAAGATCAAGGAACACAATAATCCCAAACATTCATAGTACTTCCGTGAACGCTTTCCTTCCACACTCACATGAGACATATGTCTGAGCCACTTTGCTGTTATCAATTGACGTGAAGGCAGCACTCATTTTCAGCATCATGTAGTGATTTTAAAGTCAGTCTAGCTATTGCCTCAACACAGTTAGCCAATATGTTGGTACATCTTTACTTCTCTGTCAATAGTACCCTATATAGACATGATTGGCTCCTATTTTGTTTGGTTTTCTGACAAAAAGGCTGCACCAATTTACTTCATGGAAAAGTATCCTGTAAGTTTGATGAGCACGTGCTACCTGACAGCTAGCAATTGTGATCCTTGCCATAGTGGATCAATTATCCCTTTATGTTTCCCCAGCATTACACACAGTCAGCAAGTTAGCTGGCAGACATTGTACAAATCCTCTTATGTCACTACAGAGCATTTAATCGTGCACATTTTCATGATTAGTACTTACCAACAGGGCCACCAATCATGATTCCCAGGTGGTCCAAGAGATCCTGTTCCCTGGTGATGAGGTCAGCCCACCGGTGCTTCAGCTGGTGGTCACTCCTCTGGCTGGCATACACACGCTGCAGGTGATGCGGCACCTTTCCCCACCGGATTCTGTGCGCCTCTGTTGGATACCCCTGTATCACCCTGCCTGGATCATGAGTGGCAAGAAATGGCACACAAGCCAGATGAACCCCCCCAACTCCTCTTCACCCATCCTGCCAAGACGTGGCCTACCAGACATACTTGAAAAGTGAGAGGGAATAGGGGTAAAAGAAATAGAAAGGGGAAAAGGGGGAAAGTAGGGGTACAAATACAGATGAAAAGTAAACTTAACCACTAAAAGAGCCCAACTATCCCCAAACTAACACTACCCACAACAGACTCCCACAAACAACAAAAACACAAGATAAATGGACAGATGTAGGCAAAACACAGTAGTACAGTATACAGCAACAATATTTATTTCACAAATGGACTTTACAGATAGCACACAGGACAAAAAAGCACAAAATCTCAGGACACCACTCTCTACACAGCCACACAGTCTAGAAGGGTCATAGACTGCAAAGTGAAAGTGAAAGTACACCCACTGTACATGATCTGTAAACAGGATATCCTATTACATCACTTCCTGTATGAAAAGTCTCGCCTTTTTCACATTATGCGTCATTTTTTGTCTACCGAAACTGTATTTGCATCATCTTTTTTGACGCACAGGAGTGAAAATTAGCCTGCATCCACATAATAGTACATGGCCTGTACAAATATCTGGATGCAGGCTAATTTTCTCTCCTGTGCGTCAAAAAAATGACGTAAATACAGTTTTGGTAGACAAAAAATGACGCATAACGCTAGGAACGTCAAAATTTCAGTGCATTAACTGGTTTTAGGCAATTTTTGTCTTGTTTTTTTGTTATGTTACATTTGGGACACATCAGAGATAGGCTGATTGAAGACACTATGGTGTTGATGGTGTATGTTCACATGTGTGACATCATACTGCAGCGGACCATGATCCGCTACTCCCTTCACAGTATTTTTACGGTTGGCTGACGCAATAGTTGGTCTTAAGTGTGGCCTACATATATGTGTTGCACAAATTGTGCATGTTTGGCATAAGGAGAGGATAGCAATGTGACGCATATATGTACAATACCTAAATGCCTTTGGCTCAAAGTGTGTTCTTTGGCAACTAATGTATTTGTTGACCAAGTGTGTGTGTATCACATGAAGCATATTTGTACATATGCTTGTATGAATGTGACGTCCATGTGTCCAATCCTTAGATGCAATTCATTGTGGAAATGAGAGAGGGCATCTGTTAGTCATACATATAGCAACATCCGTAAAGTGGACTTCCAAGATTTAGGGTCACGTAGACACCACATGTGACATAGCATGCACCAGATAGATGGCAGACGCTTGTTTATGTCAATGGTCCACATTTTCTACATCCTATGTCCTAGGGTATTGGTAACAGCTTCCTAGGCACTAGTTGGTGAATCCCACAGTGAGTCATACACATGCATTGAGGAAGTGGGTACCATGTTGGTTGTTTGCACAGACAGACAAGGGTGAATCTCAAATGTATGATGACACCACAGTTGAGGCCATAGAAGTGAGCCCCAACTATCAAGTGGCTGTGGTGGACCAGCATACAAGACAGCACGTGTCCACATATTTCCAGTGATCAATTGCACATAGGTGTCTTGTTCATGTGTGTGGTCCAATTATGATCCTGTATATTTTTTGGGGTGTAATTTGTCACAGTTCGGTCCAGGACTCATCATGAGTCAATGGCAGCTATTCCTATATCTACTGAGTATCCTTGGTTGATCAATGTGAGTAAAGTGGATGTGGACATGTGAACCTACATGGGGATGGTCCCACCCTGCCACTAAAGACGTGTAATGAGACAGTCAACAGGGCAACCTTGGTGTGCTGAGTGAGATAATGTCTCAGGTGTCATGTTCCGGCAGGTGTCATTACAACATTTGTACACAGGTTAGCCTCTGCAATTCCCACTGCATCTGGGAACATCATAGCCCCTGTGCTGATTATTCTTGCAGCTATTCACCACACACGGCCCATCACTATGTTGTGAGCACTGTGATTCTGTGTGTGAACTGTCATGGTCCTGACATGTGTGGATTTTTCATGGACATTATCAGAGGTTGCTGGTTGTGCTGAAAGCCCCGTACCCAATCCCTGCCTACGGCCCTGGGACACTGTCACACTTTGTCATTCATGCATAAATGCCACCCAGACAAGGGATTGGCCATGAATTATGCTTTTCCCAGAGGATTTAACTCAAATGGTACAGTTAAAAGGCAGATTATGCTACCCAATGTATTTGTGTATGCATTGAAGAAGCCCATGCCCAATACCCCCTGATGAATGAGAGGTTTGCTAACGCAGGTGTGGTACATATGTAGGCACAGGGATACTTTAGTGTGACGCACAGACAGATGCCAGTCAGGCTGACAGAATGCAGGGTGATTCAGGAGCCAGCAATTTGACAAGTTACATAATCAGTGGTCTGACTCAGACTGTTTGGAGGACACACTAGAGAGTTGACATGTCAAACTGTGTATATCCTGTGTTTTTGAAGGTGACAAACGAACCCAAGGGCTGTGTTACACAGCTTATTTAGTATCAATGCTTAACGCTGTAATTGACTAAATGGCAACTCATGCTGTTCCAGGCATCAGCAGGGGCAGAACTTTTGGAAATGGGTGGTGTGCATGGAGGTGATCACAGGTGTGGGCTGCATCTGTTTCTCGCCAGTCCTGTAGGTGAGACTTGCATTCTAAGGGCCAACAGACATTTTCATACGGGAAGCAATCTACAGGTGCTAACAGGGCTTTGAAACTAGAAGACAGTGTATAAATTAACCTGACGTCCATGCAGTCAGATGTTCTATTACAATGGCATACCATAGGAAAGGGTGTAGCACACTGGATTGCTAATGTTAGTCTGTGTGTGTAGAGGAGGGAATATCAGGGTACACATCTTAGTATTCCAGGGACCTCTTCCGACAGGTGGGTTGTGACCAGGTGCATGGGTGTGTCAGGAGTTAGGAAATGGGCTGACATGTACATGGAATGTCATGTGTGCAATGCTGCTCATATGTGTGGCACTTGCGATGTCTATGTTCTGCTTCTATGGAACTCTGTTCACAGATAGTCCTTGCAAATACTGGATGCAGTTGGACTTACTGCTATCAAGGGTCTGATCAGACATTCCTGTTACTGATGCAAAAGCACATTGACTGCCTCATGTATAAGGCTTGTTTTCCCCTTATTGAGTGATGGTGTCTTAGTTGGGTGCCATATGCTGCGTTGGACCCTGATTTCAACATGCATGTGTGAAATAGTTGTGGTCCTCTACTATTGGCCTTCAAAGGAGAAATGTACATGATATATGTCATTAACAGTGTGTGTGTATGTGACCGTTGTATGTTAGGCATCCACCAGTGATGTCGAGGCACCGGAACCTTGACTTGAGGATGCCAAAGGTCCTCTCGACAATGCTGTGTCCTCCTATATGCGTCATTGTAGGCACGCTCTGCAGCAGTACTCGGGTTGCCAAATGGTGTCATAATCCATGGCTGGATGCCATACCCCTGATCAGCTGCAATAGAAAATGATTGGGTTAATATTGATGTAGCTGGCCCTATTGAAATGACCTTTCATGGCAGTAGTTGTCTTGTGTTGTCTGTGACTCTTTTGTGTTATAATGTAGCATCCTAGGCTTGTAGGATGTACCCTCTGCATTGTGTTGTTTCCTTGGCTGAATGAGTGTTGGGCTGCTAACCGGTTGTCAGCAGCATGTTTAGGGATTTGCAGTACAGTGTGCCTTCCCTAGCATTGTGACTTGTGATACAGGTGTCCGTGTGTCTTCACTGGGGGGGAGATGATAGTTCCATACACAGGTTAAAATTGACAGTGTTGTTAACACATTCATATCAATGTGCCTTGGACATCCCATACCTTTAGACTTATGCAATGGATTAATGTAAAGGTCATTGGGACACTTACATTTTGCAAGGTGACATTTGTGCAACCCACTCCACACGTTGTGATCTTTGACGTCTTGACATTAGGCTGTACAGTAATTTCCGATGTGTGACAGGTTCAATGGTGATCTAAGAAACATGGCTAGCGATGTCACGATCTCAGTGTGTTCCTGTTCACATGTTGCTGTTGTGGTGTATGTGTTGTGTGTCCTAGAGGGTTGCTGTGCAGTCTGTATATAAGTAGGTTTTTGTACTTACCAACAAGTAGACCATTGCCATACGTCCATCCTGGAAGTGTTCATTCATGGTGCAGTGACGGAAGATGAATGAGTCATGTACACTCCCAGGATATTTAGCCACGATGTTGGTGATCAATCCCTGGTGATCGACTATGGCCTGCACGTTGATGGAATGTGTGTGCTTACTGTTGCGGTAGAGGTGTTCAGTTGCAGCAGGTGGCACAAGGCGTACATGTGTGCAGTCGATTGCACCAACGACGTGTGGGAAGCCACTGATGAGGTAGAACCCCTGTTTTGTTTCCTGCTGCTTCTGCAGTGTGTTAGGGAAGCAGATGTGGCAGTTCAATGATGGCATCCAGTACTTTGGGCAAAAAGGCAGAGAATGATGGTTGCGGTATTCCGGCAACCAGGGCACCAGTTGTTTGAAAAGAGCCACTTGCCAGCATATAAAGTAGGCAAGCAGCTTGGTTTCTGTTGGGATGGTGCAGGGTGTCAGCAAAGTTGGGGCCAACTGCGGATCAATGTTGCGCAGCAGCTGCTGAATGGCCTACCAGTTCAACCGGTACCTATGGATGATGTTGTGTTCCCTGAGGCCCGGAAGGGTGGTTCTGGGGCGGAATATCCTCTCCCGCCTTCTGCGCTGCCTTTGGGGTCCCTGCTGCTGTTGTTGCTGCTGGGCTCTGAGTCTGCGTGCACGCTGGATTAGAATCACCTCCATGGCTCCCTGTTGCTGCTCTGCTGCTCTGCTGTTTGTTCTGTGTGTTCTGATTAAATACAGGTGTGTTTGCCCCATTTTAACGCCTGCCCTGACCCAGGCGTAAATTTTGACGCAAATCGGGCTGTACGTAATTTTCCGGCTCTGCCTCCCGGCCGTGCGTCTTTTTTGCCCGAAAGCATAAATACGACGCACGGCCGTTTAAGTAATTTTTTGGACAGGAACGCCTACCTTGCATATGATTAACGCAAGGCGGGTTGCCGCATCCAAAAAATTACGCACATGGCGGAATTTTGTCGTCCGCCAGCTCGGGCGTCACAGTTTAAATACGGGGCAATGTTTGCGTTGAATGTGCGTCAACATTTTTGACGCACATTCTGCGCATACGGAGTATAAATATGCGCCTTAAGCTCCCTGTTTCTCCCTCAATTTGCACCCCTGCTTTAACCAAAGACATGGCACAACACCTCGCTCCTCCATCACAATAAATGCCGGACAATTTTCCATTGGGGTAGGCTCCCCCACTGTCGCCTTAATGTATGTATCGCCCTTCATGGCACTCCTAAACGCTTTGAAAAACTTCATCTTTTCTATCTTTTGTGTATTTGATTCAATAAGGAAATGACTTTTACTACCAAGATTCCTTTCACCCACTTTATCAACCAATTGTCTCTTACGGACAGCTGCCAATCTGCTCGCGACTCTTGTTACTATCCAACCTATCCCAACGCGGCTCACTCTGTCGTAACACTCACTACACTGCAGCTGACAAAGTCCTGCGGCTTGTCCTCCTGATCTTCAATTCATGTGAAAATAATGCGAGCATTAACTAAAAAGCAATAACCAAAACAAATCAGCTGGTTTACTACAGGAAGGTACACAATCGCTTCAGAGACCTTACGGATTTTCACTGATGGCCTTTCGCTCATGCAGCTATTCCTCTTTTCTCAGTCTCCCACATTCGCAAGCAAAATTCGACCCGCGAATTTCACTCTCAACTGATCAATGGGTCTGTCCTGGTGCACATAGGACTCACCAGATCTCAGTCGAAAATTTCCCTTACTCACTTAACTCACACACCGACTTGTTGACTACACCCGATCAATCTACTAAACCAGACAGATTACAACATATAACCCTGTGCCTCCTACACTTGTCAATATACTCCGGAGTCTTAGACCACGCAGGGTCCGTACATCACCAACAACCACGTGGACAATTTTTTAGCACAAAGCGTTACACACATATGAAGTTCGAGGACTTCCCTACTCTCATACTGCGGAGTACGCACACTCCTACTAAACCTCAACTGGAGTACGTAAACTCCCTACTTTTCTCACATACATCACAATTCACCTGTGATCTGCATAAGCCTTTGCAAGCGCAACCTACCACTTTCACACTATCAGTAGAATGGCGAGAACATACCCAACTCTACTAGCGGGATCCAGGATCTGGGAAAGTCATTTCTAGGCTTAAGGGGACATCATGCTTGCTATGATTGGCATTACAAAAAATAACATCCAGATCACAATAATAATGAAAAACTAACCTCTAACTCAAACTACCCTAATAACCATTAATCACCACATAACTAGTTCTCCAAGGAACCTAACCATCAAGCTGCTACCAAAAACTGCTAGTGTGCCTGGTCCTTAGTAAGTAAGCTTACAAGGGGACGTGTATAGGTCGATGAACCTTTTGATTTGCATGAAGTATCCTAGCTATGTAATAACCAATGTTCATCAATAATCAATTTACAAATCAATAACCACTAAGAGAACCATTAATCATAGTCAATAATGTTATTAGTTACAGTACTAATCCATAAGGTTAATTGAAACTTTATTCAATCACCTCAGAATTAGTTCAATAGCGACCACCAATAACATAATCTAAACAGAACTTGAGAAAACATACACTCTAATGCTTCAGCATAAGCCAACAAAGATGAATATATCAACATTAATAGCAGAGTTCAGCAACCAATTTGTCAATTATTTGTCACTGTCAGCGTCACCCAAAAGAACCTTACCAAACCCAGATTAGCATGAGAATGTGGGACTTCAAGCAAAAACAATTTAGCAACATTAATTTAGAAAAACATCTAGCTAGGAGAAAAAAACTATATGAACAGTGCAGTTGGTCCCTAAAAAGAAAAGACACAACAGTCACATTGTCATAGCTACCTATCCACAGAATGGATCAGTAACAAAGTCAGCCTTCATCTTCAGGTCATCAACCGATCAGCAATGCATCAGCCTCTCCAGAGCTTGAGCCCAAAGACAAAGGTGGTCATTACAACCCTGGCTGTCGGTGCTAAAGTGGCGGTAAAAAAAATGAAATTACGACTGTGGTGGAAACCGCCAACAAAGACAGCCACTTTAACACTCCGACCGCCACAGCGGTACAAATAAACAGCGCAGCGTTCACTGCCAACAGACAGGCGGAGGACAATGTACCGCCCACAGTATCACGACCTACCAATCCGCCACCTTTTCCGGGGCGGATTCACCGCGAACAAAAACATGGCGGAAACTGGACTTCGAAGGGAAAACGCTCACCTCTACACACCTCACGAGGAAACAGGACGCCATGGAACCAGAGCTTCACATTTTTCCAGCCTTTATCTTCTTGCTCCTCTACCAGGAGCACGAACGCCGGCGGCGAAGACCACGGTGAGTACTGCACCTACGACACAGGGGAGGGAAAAATCAGGTACACACGCAACACGCAACACCCCCACCCCCACCCTCACCCACGACAACACACACACTAATACATATTGATACATTACAGTCACACCCCCTAAACCCCCCAGAAGAATGCAAAGACAAAGGGAAATGAGTGTAACCATTGTAATCTATTAAAATCCAATACGCAAAAATAAATGTAGACTATTAACAAATACATACACCAAGAATAGAAGTCCAGGTATTGCTCCATTTAAGTCCGTGGAACACTGGGCCCACACTGCATGGTCGAGGCCCACACAAGGTACCCGAACATGACGGAGAGAACACTGCAGGGGCATCAGATAGAAATAAAACAGGCACCTCAGGAAGAAGGGAAAGGGGGGGCACCTCACCCGGTTGAGTGCACAACGCCAAATCCACAAGGGTGCCACATGCCTACTGTTCAAACCTGGGGAGTGCAAAGCCACAGCCTCACAAGTCTCTACAGTGGGTGGTGGTTGCCCACTGTTCAATCCTGGGGAGTGCAAAGCCACAGTCTCTCAAGTCTCTACAGTGGGTGGGTTGCCCACTGCTATATCCTGGGGAGTGCAAAGCCACAGTCTCTCAAGTCTCTACAGTGGGTGGTTTGCCCACTGTTCAATCTTGGGGAGTGCAAAGCCACAGTCTCACAAGTCTCTACAGTGGGTGGTTTGCCCACTGTTCAGTCCTGGGGAGTGCAAAGCCACAGTCTCTCAAGTCTCTACAGTGGGTGGTTTGCCCACTGTTCAATCCTGGGGAGTGCAAAGCCACAGTCTCACAAGTCTCTCCAGTGGGTGGTTTGCCCACTGTTCAATCCTGGGGAGTGCAAAGCCACAGTCTCTCAAGTGGATAACAGTCTCCACTGGTTCTGGAGGGGGCTCTGTGCCCAGAGTGCTTCATCCTGCCAAGGACTGAGGTAGTGGATGTAAATCTCCACTGGTTCTGGAGGGGGCTTGGTGCCCAGAGTGCTTCATCCTGCAAGGACTGAGGTAGTGGATGTAAATCTCCACTGGTTCTGGAGGGGGCTTTGTGCCCAGAGTGCTTCATCCTGCTAAGGACTGAGGTAGTGGATGTAAATCTCTACTGGTTCTGGAGGGGGCTTTGTGCCCAGAGTGCTTCATCCTGCCAAGGACTGAGGTAGTGGATGTAAATCTCCACTGGTTCTGGAGGGGGCTTTGTGCCCAGAGTGCTTCATCCTGCTCGTGGCGGACTCAGTAGCATCAGTGCTCTTGGCGCTCATGGGCCAGCGGTGCTTGTTGCGGCGGTGTCCTGTTCAGCGGTGCTTGTGGCGGCGATGTCCTTGGCAGCGGTGCTTGTGGCGGCGGTGTCCTGTTCAGCGGTGCTTGTGGCGGCGGTGTCCTGTTCAGCGGTGCGTGTGGCGGCCGTCTCCTTGGCAGCAGTGCTTGTGGCGGCGGTGTCCTGTTCATCGGTGCTTGTTGCGGCGGTGTCCTTGGCAGCAACATAGCTGCTGGCGGTCCTGTCTGGGCCTGCAGGGCTGCTGCTGGTGGTCCTGTCTGGGCCAGCGGGGCTGGTGCTGGTGGTCCTGTTTGGGCCTGCGGGGTTGCTGCTGGCAGTCCTGTCTGGGCCAGCGGGGCAGTCGCAGTTGACTCCACACTCCCACCTGTACCCCTGGGAGCGGCTTTGGTGGCTGGTGTCTTCCCACTCTCCCGCCGGTCACTGGCCAACTTTTGATGGTGGGGGTTTGGGAGTGAAGTAAGAGGTTGTGGTTGTAGGAGGTGTACGTTTGGTGACTTTGGGTGATGGTGCATGCGCTGGAGGCTGTCGTGAGGTGGATGGCTGTTGGGTGGGTGTATGCCTGCGTTTGTGTACCTTGGGAGGTGGTGCCACAGACACACTGGGAGAGGACATAGAGGATGTGTGAATGGTAGTGGGGGTGGTGACTGCAAATGAGCTGGTGTGGTGGTGGGTGTGCTGGTGATGGAAGTAGCATCTGTAGATGTAGTGCATGCAGGTGTGAGTAGAGACGAGACTGGGAGGGAGGAGGGGGTCAAGAAGGAGGAGGGGGGCACAGTGGAGGCAGTGGATGTTGCTATGTCTGCATGTGTGTGATGTTTGCGTGAGTGCCTGTGGGATGTGTGGTGCTTATGTTTGCCTGAGCTTCCTTTGTGTGTTGAGGTGTGTGCATACTGGTCTGATGGTGTGCTTGGGGTAGGCTGAGGTACAGGGGTGTGGGTCTGGGTGGAGGAAGTTGGAGGGGGAGGCTAGAGACAGGGACAACGGCTGCCATCAGTGCTGAGGCCAGAGTCTGAAAAGCTCGCTGAAGGGCTGCCTGACCAGAATGAATGCCCTTCAGGAATGAATTGGTTTGTTGCAACTGCCTCTCTACACCCTGGATGGCATTCAAAATGGTAGACTGCCCAACAGTGAGGGACCTGAGGAGGTCAATGGCCTCCTCACTGAGGGCAGCAGGGGTGACTGGTGCAGGGCCTGAGGTGCCTGGGCCGAAGGAGATGCCCACCCTCCTGGGTGAGCGAGCCCAGCGCAAAGGCTAAGGGGCTGCTGGGAGGGCGGTGCTGGTAGGGGGGGTGGCGGCTGTACCTGTAGATGGGGGGGCACAGATGGGTCCGCCACCACAAGGGAGCTCCCGTCAGAGGACGAGTCCGTATCACTGGTGTCTGCTCCTGTCCCCGCCGTGGAGCTCCCTTCGCCCTCCGTCCCACTGGTGAAATCAGACTCCGTAGTGTCGCCCTCCAGGGCCATGTGGGATGCAGCTCCCTCCTGCTCCGATGCCACTGCTCCTCTGCCTGATGATGCTATTGCACACAAGAACAGGGAGACCACAAAAAGGGGGGGGACGACAGAAGAAAGACATGTTGAGTGCATGCATTACCACTACCGTTGACGGACACGACAGACACAGAAGCCCCCTGCACTATGCCGCGCACTTGGGGTCCACTATTCAATCCCTGGGACATGGCCTACAAGGCTATGGCCGACATCTGCACACATGGATGTCACAGGAGCCTGACTAGGTGTAGTTGGCACTGTACACAGGTGGGGTGGGGTGCCACAGGGTCTTCCTGAAAAAGAGGACCTAACTAGCACACTCGCCCTGGCCTAGGGAAACCCACAGCCCACCTCCCAAACTCAGACACCTCCACTGCGCGCTGAATCAGCAGAATCGGAGTGGACTCACCCCCTTGTTGCTGCTGTGATGCCCTCAAGCGCCCATCCAACTCCGGGTACGCCACCGCCAGGATCCTGAACATCAGGGACTTCATGGTGCGACGGGCACCCTTCCACGTTGGGAGGCCATCCCCAGCTGGGCCTCCACCGTCTTCTTGCTCCAGCGGCGAATGTCCTCCCATCTCTTACGGCAGTGGGTGCTCCGTCTGTGATAGACCCCCGGGGTCCGGACGTCCTTGGCGATGGCATGCCAAATATCCTTCTTCTGGTGGGCGCTGACCTACAGGAATTGTACAGGGGAAAAAGAGAAGTTATTACCAACTGCACCGTCAGTCATTGGCCCGCATCCCTACCCTTGCCATGTGGCACATGCACCCACCGTCGTTTCATGCACGCCTCATTCTCCCCCCCCTATCTTTCATCCACCCCACTCCAAACAGGCATAGCCCATACAGCATGCTCCCAGTGTACTTACCTGTTTGTCTGGACGACCGTAGAGTAGCGTGTACTGGGGAGGACCCCAACCACAAGTTTCTCCAACTCCTCCGTGCTGAAGGCAGGGGCCCTTTCCCCAGACGCACAAGCCATTGTCTCTTCCAGACTGAGGTCACAGCAGCACTTACAGTGTAGGTCCTCTCCTGTCGAAGATCAGGTATTGAGTGATTGAACAGAGAGAAAATGGCGGTCACGTCCGCGGCGGTGCGTACCGTCACCACCGGCGTACATCGTCATTGGCTCCTGGGACCCATAGGGTCCAATGTAAACCAATGCAGAATTGTGCCACGGTCTTCGACCGCCTACCGCGACGGTGTACAACGCCAGGGGCCCACATGGCTTTATTTTTAACTGCGTCACACATACCTAGGCCTTGCCTCAACACTCATACATGCAAATTTCGGATTATGAATCGTGTTCTGTGTAAGCTGTGTGTACGTATCTCTAAGTTGGTTGACTCTGTGCTCGCTTTTGTCCTTCATAGGCACCGTCCGCTGGGACATGTGAGGAGATGGCGGCATCCTCTGGTGTACAGACCGCTGGTGGACCTGTCGACAATGGAGGAAAGACATGTAATCATCACGTACAGGCTTGATCGTGCCACAATCCTGGAACTGTGTGTCCAGTTGGAGCCAGACCTGATGTCAGCTATCCGCCATTCCACAGGAATCCCCCCACAAGTGCAGGTACTGTCAGTACTCCATTTCCTTGCAAGTGGGTCATTTCAAACAACAGTGGCCCTAGCATCAGGGATGTCCCAGCCTATGTTTTCCAACGTGTTGTCCAGAGTGTTGTCTGCCCTGCTGAAACACATGCGGAGCTACATCGTTTTCCCTCAGGTGGAGGATTTGCCTACAGTGAAAGGTGACTTCTATGCCCTGGGACATATCCCCAACATCATGCCATTGATGGGACACATGTGGCCTGGCTCAGTGCATGACGTTTACATCATGCAGAATAGCAGCATCCCTTATGTGATGTGGCAACTCCAGAGGCACCGTGTGTGGCTATTAGGTGAGCACCTGGAAGCATGTCAGTGGGAATATTTGTCTGGGTCTGGGGATATCCCTACAGGTTAGCGTGTGTCTAACAGTTGTCCCTAGCCTTTTTCAGGTGACTCTGGTTACCCCAACCTGTCATGGCTACTGACCCCAGTGAGGAATCCCAGGACAAGGGCAGAGGAACGCTACAATGAGGCCCATGGGTGAACTAGGAGGATTATAGAGAGTACCTTCGGCCTCCTGAAGGCCAGGTTCAGGTACCTCCATATGACAGGTGGTTCCCTATTCTACTCACCAAAGAAGGTATGCCAGATCATCATGGCCTGCTGTATGCTTCACAACTTAGCTTTGCGACGACAGGTGCCTTTTCTGCAGGAATATTGCACAGATGGAGGTGTTGTGGCAGCTGTGGAGCCTGTGGACAGTGAAAACGAGGAAGCAGAAGAAGAGGACATCGACAACAGGAACTCGGTTATCCTGGAATACTTCCAGTGAGACACAGGTAAGAAGACAAACCTGCCTACTACATGTAATTTAACACAACTACCTCTCTACTATCTGTCCTTTTCACCCAGTGTATGGTCACTGAGTTTTCACTTTCCCTTACGATTTCACAGATGTGGGTCCCACTGTGTGACATCTGCTTTGTTTCCTCATGGACTAGAGTTGTGTGACATAGGTATGTTGACATTACAATTGAAAGAGCATTTTTTCACTGTAATTGCTAATACACTATTGTTTTGTGCTTTAAGGGTGTTTATTTAAGTGCTCAATATTGGAGGGTGCTGTAAAATAGGGAGGGGTGATGGTGGAGGAATGTCCATGGCAGAGTCCAGTCTATTAGTCTCACAGGTGCATTGTCCAAAGGGCATAGGAAGTGGAGCTGGGGCAGCTTGAGGATGGACAGGGTGACAAGGTGGGACAAAAGGATGACATTCAGGGCGGCCTCATTTCTTGTCGGGGGTCTTGGCATCGTTCTCTGTCTTTGTACTGGATCACAGGGACCATTTGCGGGGTGGTCCTCCATCTGCAGGGGGTGGGGTGCTGGTGTGGTGGTGCCTCCTGTCCACTAGCGCCGGCGGAGGTGGTGGGCAGATCATCGTCCAGGCTAGTGGAAGGGGCCCCATGTTGTGCCACAGTGTCCCTCCTGGTGTTGAGGACTTCCTTCAGCACCCCTACGATGGTGCCAAGTTTGGAATTGATGGATCTGAGTTCCTCCCTGAAGCCCAAATACTTTTCCTCCTGCAGCCGCTGGGTCTCCTGAAACTTGTCCAGTACCGTTGCCATCGTCTCCTGGGAATGATGGTATGCTCCCATGATGTTGGAGAGGGCCTCGTGGAGAGTGGGTTCCCTGGGCCTGTCCTCCCCCTGTCGCACAGCAGCCCTCCTAGTTCCCCTGTGTTCCTGGGCCTCTGTCCCCTGAACGGTGTGCCTACTGCCACTGCCCCCAGGTCCCTGTTGTTGTTGGGGTGGTGGGTTAGCCTGGGTTCCCTGTAGTGGTGGACACACTGCTGATTGACGTGTCCTGGGGACAGAGGTATGGGCCCACTGAGTGGGTGCTGTGCTGGTGTTTCCAGAGGGGGGAAGCTCTGTGGTGGCCTATGACTGTGTGAGGGGAACCGACTGCCCTGAGGTCCCAGATGGGCCGGGCTGGTCGTCTAGATCCAGTTGGACAGAGCTGCTGTCATCACTGTGGGCCTGTTCTGTTGGTGGTGTGGACATGTGTGGACCCACCTGTGCGGTGACGTTGGGTAGGGGTCCTGCAGGGGTGTAAAAGCATGATTATTGCATCTGTGTGTACCATGGTGTGTAATGGGTGGGTGACCGTGTACCCCAGTGCTTGCATTCCTGTGTGGAACCTTGTGCGATTATGGTTTAGGGGGGTGTATGGGTATGTGCTGTGGCCATGCATTGGTGATGGGTGTCCATGCTTTGGTGTTGCATGCAGGGCTTGGTGTTGGGATGTGTGGTTTGTGATAGTGGGACATGTGTGACGAGTTGGAGTGATGGGGGTGAGGGTGAGGGTGGGGGTATGTGATAGCACGCAGGTAGGGTGGGGGATAAGGTAGTTAAGGTTTGACTTACCAGAGTCCATTCCTCCAGCTACTCCTTCGAGGCCCTCAGGATGCAGAATCGCCAAGACTTGCTCCTCCCATGTTGTTAGTTGTGTGGGAGGAGTTGGGGGTCCGCCGCCAGTCCTCTGTACCGCAAGGTGGTGTCTGGATACCACAGAACGCACCTTCCCCCGTAGGTCATTCCACCTCTTCCTGATGTCATCCCTATTTCTTGGGCACTGTCCCACTGCGTTGACCCTGTCCACTATTCTGCGCCATAGCTCCATCTTCCTAGCTATGGAGGTGTGCTGCACCTGTGATCCGAATAGCTGTGGCTCTACACGGATGATTTCCTCCACCATGACCCTGAGCTCCTCCTCAGAGAACCTGGGGTGTCTTTGCCGTGCCATGGGGTGGGGTGGGTGATGTGTGGGGAAAGTGTGTTGTGATATGTGGGGTGATATTTAGTGGTGTGTTGTGTGGGGTGCATGGATGTTATGTGGGTGATGGTGTTGTGTGCCTGTGGATGCTTGGTTGTAGATTGTAGTGTCTCTCTCTGGCCTTCTTTCGGGATTTTGGTCGTAGGGGTTTGTGGGTGATGTTTTATATTGTATTGGGTGTGTTGGAGTGGTGTGTGTATGTGTATCAGGTGTGTGTATTTTGAATTGTCCAATGTGGATGTGTTTTGTAAATGTGTGTGTATTTTGAGCCAATGGAATACCGCGGTTGAAAGACCGCCGCGTGGATTTGTGGGTCGTGATAGCGTGGGCGTATTCCTGTGGGCGTGACGGTGGAGGTTTTGTTTTCGCCAGTTTATCATTGACCTTTGGTGTGGCGGACTTGTGTGGGTGTCTGAATTTTGGCGGATTCCGAGCTGTGGGTCATAATGGCCATGGCGGAATTCCGCGGCCACAGCGGTGTGTTGGTGGTCTTCTGCACGGCGGTAAGCGGCTTTTACCGCCAATGTTGTAATGACCCCCAAAGTCTTGAATCTCTTTGAATATTCACGCCTAACCTCTGACATCTAACATCCTTATCAGTTCTCCCTCTCCATCTGAGGTGTTCCCCCTTTGTCACAACATTATATCAAAGTTGTCCAGTCCATTCCCTAATTCTTAATTGGTCAATTAGTCACCCGACATGACTCTATCCAATAATTTTTATTTTACAAATCTATGAATTCTAATATTTCATCGCTCTCATGTTGTCGATTGGTTCACGGTACGATGTCCTCATCATCCAGCTCATCAGGTATCGAAAATGTTGCATCTTCTTTTCCAGTTAGTGTCTCTATTGTTCGAGTCCTGGGAAAGTACATCACATCTGCTCTACACATTATATGTTGCAAGTTTGATTCCCTCATCTCCTGTCCTTCGATACATTGCAGAAAATTCTAGCTAAGCAGACTTTATTAACAGCAATTAGTTCTGGGTCAGGTCGGCACATTGGCTTCTCTACATTGCATGATTATTCTGCTACTGCGTGAGGCCTGGCAAAACTAGGCCACAACTTCGGCTAAGTTAGCTCTACAATATAATGCAAAACATACATTATACATCTTAATATGTCATATTACTACATTATTATTACACATTTTCAACATTTCACATATTTTTAATCATTTTAGTACAACTCATGTATTTTAGTAGCCTCTCTTCGTGGGCACATTTTCAAACGTACACATTAATTTTTCTATGTTTACTTTTTCTATTGTTTTCTTGTTAATCAAAATGCATAAACATTCATTAATAATTTCTAATTAACATATCTACTTTAACAGACTTCATCGAGCATCCTTGAAATCAGGGGAATTGGATATCTATTGTGACCTATGATGCCTTTTAGTTCCCTACAGTTTATTCATGGTCTGCATTCACCATTGGCTACAAAAAAGACTGGAACTCCTGCTGGTCAGGTTGAGTACAAAGTAAACCCCTTTCCATGGTTGTCCCTGACATATTGTAGCAGACTTTCATCTACTTTAACTGTCAGACAGCACAGACAGTAGATTCTACCAATGTGGTGTAGATTCTCCAGGAATCTGATAATCCTGGCAGTCATATTCTTCAGGACTTGGAAGGGAATCAGTATGTTTTGTACTGGACACATCTGCAAATTCTTATTAGGGAACAGGAATAGCACTGATTTTATTTCCGATTTCTCCCGTTGACACCAGAGGAGGTTGTTTAAATTCAAAACAGGATGGAAACTGGGGCTTCTCTTGAATTGCATGTGGGAAAAGGTACTGTGAAAATCCATTTTGACATGAGGTTTAAGATATCTCAGCCTGGTATTAATACCTAGAATGAACCAAGAGGAGGGTACGTCAATAAGATCAAACATATCCTCTCCATATGCTCTATTGCGCAGACATTAAGGAGACAAAGAGCCTTATTATGAGTTTAACGGTCTTGTGACCACCAAACTGACGGTGGTGGTTGGACCACTGCACTCCTGGAGGTCCAATTGCCAGATTACAACCCGGACCGCCAGGGCACTGCTGCCATCACCAGGATCCCGGATCCCGATGGGATTGCGGGGGTCAGAGTTGTGGTCAGCCACTGCAGCGCTGAGTTTAGCGCTTCAGTGCTGATCATGAGTCCCCTTTCTTCCAGCCTTTTCTTGGTGGGGTCCCCGCTATGAAAAGGCTGGGGGAAAGGCTGTGCTGGGGGCCACATGTTGTGGGCAGTGCAGCCCTCCCACCCAGCACCCTCTGTTTGATGGCATTGGGCACAGCTCCCTGAGAAACCAAGGCCAATGCCATTGCCTTGTTTCCACGGGGCTGACTGGCGGAAACCTCCTAGTATGGAGGATTTTGCCAATCAGCTCAGTGGAAACATTCCAATAGAGCCAGGAGGGAGACCTCCAGGATCACAGCGGTCTCTTCTCCATGGGTCTGGAGGGCCAATGGTTGGCCCACCAAACTCGGAATGAGGCCCAAAGTTTCTTCACACACTACTCCTGAGGTTAAGGTGGTTCTACCTATTCTATTAATTTCTTCCTCCATAGGTGTCTCTAGTAGAGAATTAAGCCTTTGCCTGGAACCTGTTATCCATAAATCATACAGAGGCTTCAGAGTCAACTAAAACATGCACAGTGATGGGCCATCTGGATGTGGTATTAGTACTTGCAGAAAATAATGAAATATGTGGTTAACAGAAACTTATGTGATCAGTGAGCTCATCTTGATCAATTTTTCAGAAATGAGCCGAGTGCTTTCAAGGAAGCTGCAGACAAGCTCTGACTAACTGCCCTGTCTTCCCACAGTAAAGGTAGTCCTACCTCTTTTCGACCTTCCTTTACTTCTGGTGAAAGAGTCTTGTCCACTTCTCCGATCTGCCTCAGTTCTCCTGGTCAAACCAGTTTTCATAATCCAATTTCTACAATTGAAACACTTCACTCAGCATGACATAATCTTTACTGAACATCTATGACACCTATCTACAGCATTAAATAAATGAATGCTGTAGATGTGGTAGCTTCAGCTGGCAATTGTTGATGTTGACTGATATCTCAAATGAGGTGTTAATTACAATTTTTTAGTGTTAACAGGTGTGCATAAGCAGATGGGGTGGTATCATTCTTGATGACAGTGGACATCAACTGGGTAAGAAATTTAGCCCAATGATTCAGCCAAGGGCTCTGATTCAAAATGAAAGGTTTGGTCCACAGCAGTTTTTTGACATTACAAAGTTATTTTGAACCGTTAGAAAATTGTTGTGGTTTTGTCAACAAGTGTAACTGGAATTGGGCCATAGAACTTTTGAATTTATTCAGATCCCAACCAAACTTCTCAAGAGTTGAAAAAAAAAAACTGACTCAAAATGCTAGAGATGTGAGTCTGCAGAGGACGTGTTTTTTCCTATGTCCTAGTACTACCAGTGCATTGAGGCATATTGGCAAGAACCTATTAAAGAGCTGAAATAGATTAAAGCAACAACTCTGGATGTGTCCCCACTAATGGCTCGACTAAGGTATGTAAAGGATTACACCAAGTCCTACAGGAGACTAGCTGCTAAAGCATTATTACTAGGTAAACGGAAGATGGCGATGCATTAGAAAAGTACCCCCCTCCAAGGGATGCTTTTTGGCTCCGTGATCTCACTTCATTTTTAATGTTACCAGAGAATTCACGTCCCAGGGATGTTTGGGCATCTTTTCGCATCTACCTGCTGGGGAGGAAGGATCATATCTAAAGGTTAAAATTATGCACTGCACTTGCACTACTCTCCTTTATGGTATGATTGATCTTACACACAACATTTTGATCTCTTCACGTCTCCACTGAATTGTTAATGAGACCCTGTTATAGCCTTGCTTTTATTCTAAAGTATAAACTGCAAGTGTACTTACATTATACTGTACTGACCACGTTTCTGTATCGCCTGTAATTTATTAAACTGCAGATAAAAGGCTTTTTTTTAAAAAAAAAAGAAAGAGGCTCCAAAACCAAACTATCACTGGGGTTATGTTCTTGGAAAGGTTGAATTCTTGCACAAAAATTATTCTTCGAGGCTTATTCCTCTTTTTATTTGTGGAGAGGAAGTAGCAAGGGAAAAATTAAGATATTGCTCCTCATTATGCAAGATTCAAGTAGGCGCACCATTTTGACGCCAAGTCATGTTCACAAGTCTTTCTAAATATGTGCTTGCGTCAAAATACATGGGTGGATGCATGGGAACACCTATGCTCCACTCATATATCACCTACCTGAAACAAGGTAATGCAAGACAGTGCTATGCACTGCTTTGCATTACTTTTTTTCTACTAAGTTACACAAAGGAGAGAGGATGTGGCATAATGGCCAGAGATGCTGACTTTGGAGCTGGGTTTGAGTCTTGGTGTTGCCCAGCATCCTGTAATTCTAGGCAAACAACCAAGGGCCAGTTGTATGTAGGTTTGAGTTTGCAATTTCCTAACTGTGAACCTTAGTGATTTACTATTAGGAAATTGCACACTGGAACGTATAACAGTGTGTTTAACAATGTTTGTGATTCCCATTGGGGTCACAAATGACCTACCTCATCTATATTCATGAGGTAGGTAGCAATTTGCAACCCCATTGGGAATGGCTGCACTTACGGGGATGGTGGCCTGCTGGGGACAGCAGACCGCCATGTCTCTGATTGCTTTCTAAAGGAAAAAGGGTTGCATTTCAAACAAAAAAATGAAATGTTTTCTTTTCATTTTTTCGGACAGGCAGTGGTCCATGGGACCACTACCTGCTTTGAAAAATATTTTTGCTTCTATTCACAAAGGGTAAGAGGTTATTGACTCGCAGAATAAGATTGTTACATGGGGAAAAGCCTTTTCCTGGTTGTAAACTTCCCGATGGTCTGTTTGCAACTGGGAAAAGGCTTTCATACATTTGGCCCCTAGGACCATGTGTACAAAATTCCTGTTTTGCAATTTCCAAATTGTGAATCCCTAGAAATTGCTATTTGGAAATCGCAAAAAGGTATGTACATGCCCGCCAATTCCACAAACAGTGATTTCTATGGATTCACATTCGCAATTAGGAAATCACGACTTTGGAAATCACAAAATTGTGATTCCTTAATAGAAAATCTAACCTAATCCAATATGAAACTAAGCTTTGTGGATGCCGAATTGTTAGAGTCGCATTTTTGGCGTGGTCTCCCCTGTCTTTTTTGCCTCTGTTTCCTGTGTTTTGACTATGTGCTAGACTTTTTGCTGGTTTTGCTACTCTGGGCACTTTACCACTGCTGACCAGTGCTAAAGTGCAAGTGCTCTCTGTGTAAATTGTATGCGCAATTGGCTTTTCCATGATTGGCGTATTAGATTACTAGTAAGTCCCTAGTAACATGCACTAGAGGCCTGTAAATCAAATGCTACTAGTGGGACTGCATCACTGGTTGTGCCACCCACATGAGTAGCCCTGTAAACATGGCTCAGACCTGCCACTGCAGTGTCTGTGTGTGCAGTTTTAAACTGCCAACTCGACCTGGCAAGTGTACACACTTGCCAGGCCCAAACCTACCCTTTTTATACATGTAAGGGACCCCTAAGGTAAGCCCTAAGTATCCCCAGGGGCAGGGTATGTTAAAGGTAGGAAATGTACTGAAGTGTTTTACATGTCCTGACAGTGAAATAATGCCAAATTAGGTTTTCACTGTTGCAAGACCTATCGCTCTCATAGGTTAACATGGGGACTGCCTTTAAATATATTTTAAGTACAATTTCTCTTTGGGAGCAGATAGAGACCAGGAGATTGGGGTCTCTGAATTCACAATTTAAAAATACATCTTTTGGTAAACTTGGTTTTTAGATTGTCAGTTTGAAAATGCCACTTTTAGAAAAGGGGCATTTTCTTGCTTAAACCATTCTGTGACTCTTCCTGCTTGTGTATTCCCCGTCTGGGTCAGACTGACAGTTGGGCTGTTTGTGAATCTCCACTAGACAATAACAGAAAGGGAGCTGGGGTGTAGCCTGCATATCCTGATGGGCCATCTGGAATAGAGTGGAGGGAGGAATGGTCATTTACACCTGAATGGGCTGTGCCTCCCCTCACACAATGCAGTCTCCAACCCCCAGGTGTGAGTCTGGAGACAGGCCTGGGCAAAGCAGAATCTTGTGAACAACAGAGACTTTCCTTTGAAGTTTGCCTACTTCAAAGGCAGAAAGGGGTATAAGTAGTGAACCCAAAACCACAGATTTTCAGATTACTTCTGGAACCAAGAGGAACCTCTGCCAAGGAGAAGAGCTGAAAAGCCGGAGGAAGAGTACTTCTCTTTTGCCTGTGACTGTGCTTTGCTGGGTTAGTCTGCAGTTGCTGCTGCTGCCTAATAGAGGACAAAGACTGGACTTTGTGGTATATTCCTGCTTGCAAATTGTCTACAAGTGCATGGGCTGAGCTTTTCTCCTATTGTGAAGTCTCAGGGCCATCAAAGACTTCCTCCGCCAGCATCTGGACTCTCTGCAGAGACTCCTGCCCTGCCACGTGGTGCCCTATCTAATCCCTGGCCCTTGATAGGTGAAGCTGGTAGAACAAGGACCGAAATCCATGCATAGGAAGTCGTGTGTGGTAAATGTTGACGCCCCACCTGCAACGCTAATGTAAAAACGACACGGTACCCACTTTGCAGCTGAAACTGATGCACCACCTGCATCGCGGATGGAAAATTGACTCATCACCTGCTTCACGGCTGGAGAAACGATGCAACACCCACTTGCAGCTGCTGAAAATGATGCAAACCCCACGCAGTGCAATTTTCCATCACCGTGCAGTCGGATTTCACACACATCAGCATTGGGCAGGAGAGAAAAATGACACATGGCTAACTGTTCTGATCCACGCTTGACCGTGCATCTTTATTTTTGACGCAAACCATGGTACTTTGTGTAACAATAATGTTTCCATTGTTTTCTGTGTAATAAGATTCTATTAATTGTTTTGGTCTTGTTTGATTTAGATAAATATTGCCTATTTTTGTAAACCGGTGTGGTGTCTGGTTTGTAGTGTTTTCACTGTATTAATGTGTGCGTTGGTACAAATACTTTACACATTGCCTCTGAGATAAACCTGACTGCTTGTGCCAAGCTACCAAGGGGGTGAGCAGGGGTTATCTGAGATGTGTATCTCCCCTACCCTGACTAGAGTGAGGGTCCCTGCTTGGACAGAGTACAAACTGATTGCCAACCAGAGACCCCATTGCTAACAAGAATGATAATGTCAGACCAGTACATTTACAAATATAGTGTGTGGCCACAACCCAGAGGCCTAAGCTGGAAGTAAGGAATGCTCCAGCATCACCACTGCCACTGAATAACACAATCCCTGGAGAAGACCATGGCTACAGAAGATGGGAAGAAGGACTCAGGGAGCAGGATGGGGAAGCTCAAATTTACTGAGAAGGAGCTCCTGAGAGAGGAATATGTGGCCCATATAGACCAACCGTTTAGAAAGGCATTCTGTTCTGTGCCGGAGAGCCAAAATACACATATAAGGACCAGAATCCTGGAGAAGGTAAACTCCCTAGGAGTCACCCAGGAGGGTATTTCTTTGATTAGAAAAAGGTGGTGTGACCTGAGGTCTGGTACAAAGGAGAAGATGGCCAGCAGGATGGCAGAGGGACATGGAACAGGAGGTGTACTCTCAAAACACCACCCTCCAACTCCCATGAAGACACTCATACAGGGGACTCTGGAACCAGACACTGTAGTGGGAGTCGCAGACATCAACACATGAAAACCGGCAGGCATCATCTAGGGTAAGTCATCTTCCCTTAACATACCAAACAAACCATAATGTTATTAAATACATATAACATACATCACAGCATGTATAATTCCATTGAGATGCTTTCCCTTGCAATGCATCATGGCAGTTGTAGTTCACATCACAGGCTTGCTGATCTGTGTACTAATGACTACAGCAAACATATCTGTAAAACCTAAACATGTCACAAACACATGAAGCAGAGTCACAACAAAAATGTGGGCAAACGTTATCTGTTTATTTATGCTACCTGTTTATATGTATTGACACAGTGACACAGATCACAGCCTGGACGTGTCAGGGACCATTGCAGCTGAAGCACATACTGACACTGATGAGGTCATTGTGGAAAGAACACCACCATCCCCTCAGCCCATCACCTCAACTCCAACTGGCAGGAAAGCAGCCATCTCAGCGCTACCAGAGTTTGTGGACAGTGATGAGGGTCAGTCACAGAGCAGGGACCCCACAACTGCAGAGGCCCGGACAGGCAAACAGCACAGAGGGCAAAGATCAGCAGACTGTACCGAGAATGTGTCAGACCACATGAGGGAAAGTCCTCCAGTGTATGGTGGGTTGGATAGGTCCATCATCTCCATTGAGCACCTGCAGACAAAACAAATACGGACTGTCAGTATGCAGCTGCAACAAATGTCTAATTCACTGCAGACTATGGAGAAAGGACAGGACTGGTGACTAGCAAAAATGGATAGGGAGCACCGTCTGCAGAGACAGAGACATGGGCATATGCCTGGCCAAGTTTGATTGTTCACCCAGACCATCAACCGCTTGGCAGTAGCAACAACAACTCTAGCAAGGTGGACTGTGAACATTCAGACTGACATGGGACACTGCTGTCAGGCTGTTACATGTTGGCTAGTGCAAGTGTCCACAGACTTTGAGAATATCCAGACCCACAACTTTTGTGGCCCCAACATCCTGCCCTCACCTTAGAGTGAAAAGGGCTCTAGCCTCAGTGGCACATCCATTCAAGAGGCATGCAGTTACAGGCATTCAAGCCGACATACTTCTGGAAGTGACATCTCACAAGTCTCACAGCCTGGTGCTGCTGACAAGGCACCCAACCCCAAAGGCAGAAAGAGGTGAACCACTGTACACTCTGAGGAATGAGTCCCCTTTGTTTTGTTTTGCCTTATATAGTTTATTGCATGTTTGTCACATATTACATCCACAAGGATACAGTTGATCCTTGATTGAAACAAAGTTGACGCTACCTGAAGAAAAGGCTGTCTCTCAGGTAGGCACCAAGTATTACCATCAGTTGTACTGTCTCATTATTGGATGTTTTATTTATTTTTAAACTCAGAAATAGTTGTTGGTGATCTCTGTACATTGTACATGTCTCTCTGCTGCACGGGTGCTCACCTGTTGCACCTGTAGTGGTGGTAAGTAATCATCAGAGTCGGAATCAGGCTCCATGGGGATGTCATGCAGACCCTTCTTCATGGCAAAATTGTGCAGTATGGCACATGTAGCAATTGTCTTGCAGCATATATCCAGTCTGTACAGTGCCCTACCCATCTTGCGCAGGCAGCAAAAGCAGGACTTCAGGATCCCAAAAGTCCTCTCTATTATTGAATGCATTGTCCTATGATCCCTGTTGTACTGCTTCTCACTTCTTGTCCTCGGAGTCAGGTATGGTGTGAGTAGCCAGGGACATACTACATATGCACTGTCACCTTAAGAGCATGAGAAGGAAAACCATTAAGTCACATTACACAAACCGTCCTGGCCACTGTATTAATTGAGTCTGCGATTCTCATACCTAGTAGGAAAACATTGCCAAATTCACCCTGTGCCAGTTGATTTTGTATTGTGGCGGAACATGAACAAGTC
The DNA here is from genome assembly GCF_031143425.1 of Pleurodeles waltl. Taxonomy (NCBI): domain Eukaryota; kingdom Metazoa; phylum Chordata; class Amphibia; order Caudata; family Salamandridae; genus Pleurodeles; species Pleurodeles waltl. Next base: position 495,219,486 of record NC_090448.1, read on the forward strand.
ATTGGTGCTGCCTACGAATCTGGCCACAACGTCTGTTATGATACAGGGCGGATCACATACAAACTGCACATTGAATGAGTGAGAGCTTTTCTTGAAGAATCCAAGTAAACATGCCGAAGACTCGAGAAAAAGTGGCACCAAGAACAGACACTGGACAACCACACAGCCTTCAAGAACGCCAGCCGCACACACCACCAACTCATCCGAACCACCAAAAGAACCGCCTTCAAAGAACGTATCGACAACAACACACAGAGTTATAAGGAGCTCTTCAACATCGTGAAGGAACTCTCCAACCCCGGCTCCAACGTCAATGACATCCCACCATCACAAGACCTGTGTGACTCCCTAGCCACCTTCTACCGCAAGATCGCAGACATCCCTGACAGCTTCAATACCCAGACCTCCCGTCAACCACCGACAACACAGACTCATTGTCCCCCAGCCACACCAGCCTCCTGGTATGTTGGACCCACGTCAGCGATGATGACACCATCAAAATCATGAACACCATCCATTCCGGCTCACTATATGACCCCTGCCCTCACCATATCTTCAACAAAGTGAGCGCCATCATCACACCCCAACTCCAGAGGATCATCAACAGTTCCTTCGAGACCGCCACCTTCCCAGAGAGCTGGAAACATGCCTAGATTGACGCCCTCCTCAAGAACCCCAAGGTGGACCCAATGGACCTTAAGAACTTCAAGCCCATCTCCCTGCTCCCCTTCCCGGCAAAAGTAATCGGGAAAATTGTCAACAAACAACTGACCCGCTTCCTCAAGGAGAAAAGCACTCTGGACACGTCTCAATCTGGATTCAGCAGCAACAACAGCACCGAAACCACCCTCATAACCGCCACTGATTATATCAGGACCATACGTGACAATAGCTAAACTGTGGCCCTCATCCTTCTGGACCGCTCGGCCGTCTTCGACACCGTCTGCCACCACACCCTATGCACACGCCTCAACGATGCAGTGATCCGCGGCACAGCCCTGGACTGGATGACCTCCTTCCTCACCGGCAGAACCCAGAGAGTCCACCTCCCTCCATTCCACTCTAAAGCCACCAAGATCATCTGCGGCGTACCCCCAGGGATCATCCCTCAGCCCCACCCCCTTTAACGTTTACATGGCTCCGCTCGCAAACATCGTCCAATCTCACAACCTTAACATCGTCTCATACTGATAACACCCTGCTGATCCTCTCCCTCACCAAGGACCCTGCCATCGCCAAAACCAACCTCCACGAAGGAATGAAGGTCTTCGCCAAATGGATGAAGAACATCTGCCTGAAACTGAATTCTGACAAAACTGAGGTCCTCATCCTCGCTCCACCCTCTCCGCCTGGGATGATTCCTGGTGGCCTGCCACACTGGGAACCGCACCGACACCCACCAAGCATGCACGCAACTTGGGATTCATCCTGGACTCATCGCTATCAATGACCCAGCAAGTCAAAGCTGTCTCTTATTCCTGCTTCAACACCCTCCACATGCTTAGGAAGATCGACAAATGGATCCCCACCGGAGCCCGAAGGACGGTCACCCAAGCCGTCATAAGCAGCAGACTGGACTACGGCAATGCCCTCTCTGCAGGAATCACGGACAAGCTCCAAAAAAGGCTGCAATGCATATAGAACGCCTCCGCATGCCTCATCCTGGACATGCCACAGCCACATCACAGCCCACCCAAGAGACCTGCACTGGCTCCCAGTCAACAAGAGAAACACGTTCAAACTTCTCACCCACGCTCACAAAGCACTCCACAGCACCGGACCAGAATACCTCAAGAGACGGCTCTACTTCTACACCCCAACACCAACAGCTTCGCTCCGCTGACCTTGCCCTTGCCACCCGCCCATACATCCACAGAATGACCGCAGGTGGCAGATCGTTCTCCCACCTCACCACCAAGACGTGGAACACTCTTCTTACCCACCTGCGACAGACACAGGACCTACTAACCTTCAGGGGACACCACAAGACATGGCTGTTCAAGCAGTAGCAGCACCCCCTCCCCCTCAGCACCTTGAGACCCTCACAGGTGAGTAGTGCACTTTACAAATGCTTTGATTGATTGTTCCTGTATATACGTATTCAGGTGCTGAGGTGCAACATATGGGAATATATGTGCTATCAACACAGCCAATGACTGGGGAACTGTGCTACCCTGTAGAACGACAATTTGGTTTGTTGCAATAATTGTGGAGGGGGGATTGGGGAATGAGATATATATTGGTTATCTCCTAGAACCTGCAAAAGAACATGGAAAAGGCACTCCCCCTCCCCCCACTATGACCTCCTGGTAACTGCCAGAAGCAAAGAGGTGTAGGCAACACAATACCTGCACATGTGGTGGGATTACATTGCTTCTGAGTGTTGTAACTCAGCAATTAAATCAAGTATTATCTGACTACTCAATCTGTACCACTCAATAATCTCCTCCTCTGTTCAAACAGGGTGACCCTCGCCCTAAATATCCCCTATTGTCCTCTCCTTCTCTGCCTCACAGCCAAAATCCTCCTCCTCCTCACCAGAATGTACAAAGCCAACATTGTGAAAGAGCCTGATGATTTCTGGGTGCCTTTTTATCGTTTGCACCTGGTTACTACCTGATCCGATTCAATTGTAGTTGCATTTCCAAAATGACTATTTTGTGACTAGTCACAAATAGGAAATCTTTTGCGATTCGCATTTTGAAAATCCCTGTCTGCAATTTCTTATTTAGCGATTTCCAAAATGCGACTTGCAGAGGGTAGAAATTGCATTTTGCATCACCCCAGATGCCTTTCGAATCATTTTGTATTTCACAATGGCCAAAAATTGCAAATTGCACCATTAAGAAATGCAAAATGCCTTCTAGCATATGGGAACTAATCTCCCTGTGCCTACCAACAAATGAATGTGTCCTTGGGTAATGTAACTGGTGCTCATGTAAATTGCTCTATTACCTTTGGTTCAAGTTTGCTCCATATAAAAATTGCACACAAAAAAGACATGCAAGTTGTGCTTTGCATGGCTTTGTAAATCCCAAAATAGATTTTGAGGTGGGCTGTGCCAAAACAGTGACACAACCAAGACGCAAATGCCACGTTTGCCATTAGTGGTACTAATAATTAGGAATTGGAGCCCCTGCAGTGAAGCAACATTAGACTAGCAGGGATGAAGCCCTAAAGCCTTTAATGGCCGAGTGTCAGCCAGTCTGACTGAATGGTCATTCCACTCTTGAATAGATTATTACATATTCACTTTCAGGAAAACAACATACTTTCTCAGTCATCTCTTTTGAAATTAATAGGAAAGCATTACTGCGTCTGCTCTAGGGTCTTTCTACCCTGCAAATAGTCATTGAAAGCCTTATTCGATGTATACCCTGAGCCAACAGACGTTTTATAAAGTGGAGTTAAAACACTGACATCCTTCAATTAACAAATATATTACGCAGTGTTATATTCAGTTAAATGAGCTGCAATCACCCTTTCTCCACCTGTACTTAAAGGTAAGCTGAGGCAAATGATGCCACACAAACTACATGCACTGTATCTAAAGATGGTGCTTCACAAAAGTCTATCCAATGTAGATTATTTTGAATTTAGAGCATAGGCCCTTGAATAATCAAAGCTGGCCCTCTATAGTTGCAGTTAGCACTGCACAAAGGTGAACTGTTAAAACTCTAATGTTCGAACTGGTTAACTCATGCTTGACCTTCACTTTCACTGCTGGTATGATAGGAACACATGGTACATTTGTCTTTCTTCCAGACCAATACATTTTGTTCTTCTTGGGGACATGTGCCATCTGCTTTTTAATTTTATCATTATCTGATGCTAGAACTCAATGAACTTTGTAGTTGTTAATTAAAATTCCATTTTAAATTAAATTGTGTTCATCGTATTCTATGCTACGAATGTTTCTTATTAATATATCATTAATATGGCAGCAATATGAGTATGACAGAAAGTTATTAATTGCAATTTATTTCTTTACACTGATTAATCAATCTCCCATTGCCTGTGGAAACGGTGAAGAGCTCGTCGCAAAGCTATAATTAGACATAAACGAGTAAACTGAGACTCATTGTAACTCTGGAATTACTCATTTTTTAATCTAGATTGCTTTCTCCGAGTTCTGGGGCAAAGAGTACAGGAAACAAGACATTTAGGCCCTCCTTACAGCAGTCATGCGACTCTTTCAAGAATGGTATAATCAAACGAGTAAGAGTTTGCCTCTCTCGTCACTAATCTTCCGAAGATTATTCCGAAGGTTCTTCTGAAAAATGAGGTACTACCATGCGGTAATACCGCATCTGTTGAAATACCAAAACACCTAAAACGAGGACCATAATGATAATGCAATGGGAAAAAAAGTAAATAGAATTCGAAGTATCTCCAAACAGCTTTGAATTGTATATAAAATACCCATGGAAACAGGTCCTGCTCTGTAGATCAAATAGTACCAGAAAGCAAGTCAAGGCTCTGAGCACCTACTCATGTTAGGAAAATATTTGAACACAGGCAATGGTCATTCTGATTTTCGAGCATGATTTCAAATACACTGCGTAAAAATGCACAGGTTTTAATGGTAATTCGTAAAATATGCAAATAATGCTGGAAAGCATATTATTTTTGTTTCAAAAATAAAAAATGGCGTCTGCTTACAGTGGTTGATCGACAAAGGATCACCGGCCCTCACTACAGGATACTCCTGAAGCAGTAATGGGATACCTGGGTATTCTGAGTTTTGCCCTAAAAAAAAATGAATTAGTAGGGGGTTGTTGTTTCACACCAATTCATGTATGTTTTCCTGATTGCCAACTCATAGTCCCCTACAGATTTCACTAGCTGTTTATTAGTGTAATGCAAGAAGTAGTTGCGTCTTTCCAGTAAAATGTGCAACCTTGATTTGGCCAGAAACTGTTCTTAGCAGCCAAATTGGAAATGTCTATCAATTTGTAATCAGGCCATAGGTTTGATGGCAGGATACTGGGCCCAAGCCACCATGTCTCTTTTTTGTGTCCATCAAAGTTGTTTCAGCCATGCATAAAAACAAATAAATCTGTTAAGATATAAAGATAACAAGTTAGAAATGTGGTTTAGGGTGCCTCCTGGTTTTTGCCCTTGTTCACGATTCTTAGTGAATCAGGTGCCTGAGCCACAGTTGTCAGCATATTGAGTCGCCATAGTTGTTTCAGGAGATCCCATTTAAGTTAATGAAATTAATACTTTTTTGGTAGATGTGGAATGAGAGAGCATAACTTGGCTGTGCCATTGTGTTCTTCCAAAATGTGAATATGAGGTGATTAGTATAGTGGATTTAAATGTGCAGAGAGAAGCTGTACTGATCTAGATGATACCACGCAGGTTGAGGTTTCATTTAAATTGTATGGAGACTTCTTGTATGTTTCAAAAACTATTCACTTCCTTAGCGGAGCAGACAAAAAGTTGCCATATTGTATATTTGTACATGTGTGATATTACGGAGAGAATGTAACAGATTGTAAAGGACGAGGAACTGCTGCAAGGAGTGAGCTCTACAGCATAGTATGCCATGCTCGTATAGTTCAGTTGATGCAGTGCTGCGCTGTTATTGGCTGACAATTTCATAAGGAGTTTCATAAGGAGTTGCGCTGCCACTGGTGGCTGCTTCGGAGTAAGGGATTGTGCATAAGGCATGTTTTTGAACTGAAATGCAATTTCTGAAATGTTTTGACATTGATGAAGAAAATGAAATGTTTTAAAATTGTGTGAGATTTTGTTAGAGGTAATGTTCATATTTCTAGCAGGGAGGTTGAGGAGGCGCCTCCCAAAGATACCCAAGGTCACTATATGGCAATAAATGCTGGGATACATCCATGGGTTTGGCTTTGTCAATGGCACAAGATCACAGAAAAGGACGGTGCATTGAGATTCCCTGATATGGCACATTTAATTTGAGAATTATCAACAATTTGAGGAGGGTGCTATATGAACTTAAGCCACCTTCTAGACCCACACAATATAAACGCTTGGGAGCATGCTGCATAGGTCAGAGAGAAAGAGAAATACCAGGGTAGAGCAGTGAGAGCAATTCACACCTATGCGGATGCTAGGTGGGATGCTGAATAGAAAAGACGGAGGATAGGTATGATCGAGGGAGTTAGGCTGCATCCAAACATAACTATTGAAAATGCAGAAGGAGAGGGTGATTAGGGAAAGACTAGGAAAATGAAGGAAAATAAGTCAAGGGGACTGGGTGATGTGAAGAAAGCTAGTGATAGCAAGTCTGGAGATAGTTTCCTGGATGGACCATTGTCCCAAAGCCCACTTCCATATAATGAAGCCAGAGGTGAAGGTGGAAGCAATGGTGCTAATGGTGGTGGACCGATTATTTTTGCTACAGCTCCAACTTTGATGACTCCTAGTCCTTTGGGAGCCATCTCAGCTAATGTACCTCATGGATTAAGCATTGAAGGTTTGAGAGAGTGTGTACCAATTGATCATACAAAAAGCACTGTAGATGCTCAGACCGGTCAAGTTACTATTGACCCGGTAGTTTCTATGTATAAATCAGACAGGTTTGGGAACAACACTTACAATTTGGTTGTGCCTAGTCCTGGTGGAGGACAAAGAGGAGTTCCAAATAGTCCAGATGCTAGAGAATTTGACCCTTTTGATCCTGACACATACTAGCCCCCCATGTGGAGCCAGTGCAGATACAACATTGAATATGTCAGGATGTACCTCCATAGGTGCTTACCAGAAAATATCTACCCATTAACCCCCATATGGGAACCACCATTGAATCTTGTAAATGGTGATTAAGGAAATTACATTAGACCCAACATTCCTGGAGTGGCTCCAACACTCAGTGCTAAGGAGATAGATGAGTGGGTGAAAGCTTTTAACAAGAATACTCCATCTAGAGAAACTGTGAGTATCGTGCTGAGTTAGGGAACAATTCAGTTGTCACCAAAAGAAATAATGTTAGATGTGACAAAGCTCGCCATAGACTTGGATGCAATAATTCTTGGAAATATGGCTTTGGCTTGATTAGACATGTATCAGGAGGATGAACTCACATTCATGTGTAGCAATGTTATTAGGCTAGGATGACAGGTCTATGATAAGTTGGAAGAACTGGCACACAATTATGAAGTGGTTTTCAATAAAACCAGAGCTTTGCTAAGGAGCTATCGATTATGCTTCAGTGAAAAAGACATTAGTGATATGAGAATGCCAGGGAGGAAAACCCAAATGAAGGAATTAATGCATAACATTAGGAAATCAAACTAGTTAGATGAGTGGTAGAATAGATGGGCAAAATGGAAGGAGGTAAAGAAGCCTTCAGGAGAACCACCTTTGGGATTAGGAGAGGGGGAAGTTACAACCTTTCCCTTATGTGACGTGCCTGATGAAGGGAATGTGCATATTCAGGAGAACCACCTTTGGGATTAGGAGAGGGGGAAGTTACAACCTTTCCCTTATGTGAAGTGCCTGGTGGAGGGTATGTGCATATACCGTGGAGCAGAAGTGATCTTGTATTATTTTAGCAACACAAAAGGATGATGGACGGAGTGCTGACAATGCAAACACTCACCCCCAGTCACAGATCCCCCCAGTCCATTACTTGTTGTTTTTGCTTTGTCATCCTAAGTGGGAAGGGTATGCCCAGACGTGGGTCCCGTGCTTCCCATGCCACTGGATTCAAGCTAGCCTGGCTGATGAGGGGTGAAACCCTGAAACCGGTCCCAGGATGCTTGTTTCCAGTCCAGGGAAGACCTGGCCTAGCAGTTCGGGCTGGATTGTTCCCATGGGGAACAGGGTCAAGACTGATTTGCATATGGCTGGGTCCAAACTGGAATGGCATAGGCAGCAAAAAAACGATGGATCTAGGCCCAGATCACTGTACTGGGGGTGAATGTTTGACAGTGTTCAACATTCCGTCCATCACTTGTTGTTTTTATCTTGTATTATTTACCAATGATTTCCCCAAATTGGGAAAGAAACCAGTGGAACGGTATAGGCAGGCTGAAAAATTTGTGAAAATTTTACAAATCCTCTGGGTTGATTTGAATTTGTTGTTTGACCTTGTTGTAACCAGTGATTTGTGGACAGTGTAAGATAGCTGGCCTGAGACCGAACCAAGTAGAAATCCAAACCCTAAAGGTCCTTCTCCTTTGGTAATGAAGAAGTATCAGCAGGTCATTATGTTTTTGAAAGAGAAAGTGCCTTCCCAAGATGTGGATTGGTCAAGATTGACAGAATGATCCAAGACTCACAGGAGTCAATTCATACCTCTTACAAATTTTTATTAGGCCTGGGTGTAGAACTCCGCTCCACTGGGTGGAGTTTGCGAATTGGGGCACTTTGCCCTACGCAGAGTAGTGCAGAGTAGCCAAATTCCGCACGGAGAGGAGTTTGGTTTGTGCTTCTGAGATTGGATCATGGCTCTCTGTCACCAGCCCACGATACTCCAGAGCCCTAGTGAGTGCATGCAAGACGTTGCATTCTCTTGCATTGCCTCTCAAGAGCACTAACTCATTTGTGGAGTAGATCAAAAATGAAGAATCACTCTCTTTTTCTCCTGGATATACTTTTGGATGTAAGGACTTTGTTTTTGTTGAATCACACAAGGAGGTTAAAAAAGTAATGTATAAGGGTGTCGTTTGTTTACTTGGGCATGCACCAGTATGTCTTTGTACTTTAACTAGATTTGTAAATATTATAGTGGTGGGTGGCCTGAAAATTTAGCAAAGGCCTAGTTATTATTCAGTTTGCATTTAATTGATTTTTCACCTTTTCTAAATGAAAATTGTTGCACAGCTGAGTACCTTTTCTACATGATTGCAACATTTGCAATATTATTTTAGTACATGGCCTGGATTTTCAAAGGGCCATCTAGCCAGTAGGAACCAGCACTAGTAGTCATCAGTGTATGAAAGAAATGTTCCAGTGGTATATGCCCTAAAACAGAGATGGCATTGGATTAATAAAAAATCATGGCTATTGTTTGCACTTATTTTGTTTTGCAACAAGTGTATATGTTGTGGGGTAGTATTTGATGGTATAGGAGGAAGTGTGTTGAAATAAATGTTTATTGCTCAATTTTCTAATGTTTTGCAATGCTGAATTAATGTTGGTCACTTTTCTTCAGTGTTACCACCCCAATGTCTCCTTGTGGCCACTGTGCATGTGTATTTGTCATTGTCTGCCATTTCTGCCATTGTCTGCCATTTCCATAGTGTGGCCAGGGGCTATTTTCTGTCCATACGCTTGCATGTGTTCTTTGTTCCCCATGCCTCCTCGTTTGCAATTGCTTGACCAAATGGCTGGTGGCAATTTTTATTTAAAGAGCCTCTGTCCCTTTGCCATAGGTTTGCATGTGTTCTTTGTTCTCCATGCCTCCTTGTTCACAGTTGTTGTTTGACCATGTGGCTGGCAGTTTTGTCCATCCAGCCAGTGTCCTTTTGCCATAGGCTTGCATGTGTTCTTCTTTGTTCTCCTTACTCCTTGTAGTTATTATTTAACCATCCGTCTGGCAGCCATTTTGTGCATGCAGCCATTGTCCCTTTGCCATAGGCTTGCATGTGTTTTTTTGCCATGCCTCCTTGGTCCTTGATGGTGTTATTTCACCATGCGGCTGGCTGGCAGCCATTTAGTCCATCCAGCCAGTGTCCCTTGCCATAGGCTTGCATGTGTCCTTTGTTTGCATGCTTGTTGCTCCTCGTTGTTTGATCATGTTGCTGGCTGGCAGCCATTTTGTGCATGCAGCCAGTGTCCCATGCCATAGGCTTGCATGTGTCCTTTGTTTGCCATGCCTTCTTGCTCCTTGTTGTTGCTGTTCGACCATGTGGCTGGCTGGTGGCCATTTTGTGCAAGCAGCCAGTGTCCCTTGCCATTGGTTTGCAGGTGTCCATTGTTTACCATGCCTACTTACTCCTTGTTGTTGTTGTTTGCCCCTGTGGCTGGCTGGCAGCCATTTTGTCCATCCATCCAGTGTCCCTTGCCTTAGGGTTGCATGTGTTCTTTGTTTGTCATGCCTCCTTTCTCCTCAATGTTGCTGTTTTATCATGTGGCTAACTGGCTGCCATTTTTTCAATCCAACCAGTGGCCATTGCCAAAGGCTTGCAGGCGCCCTTTGTTCACCATGCCTCCTTGCTCCTTATTGTTGTTGTCTGACCATGTGGCTGTCTGGCAGTCATTTTGTGCATGCAGCCAGTGTCCCTTGCCATAGACTTGCATGTGTCCTTTGTTTGCCATGCCTCCTTGCTCCTTGATGTTGTTGTTTGAACATGTGGCTGGCTGGCAGCCATTGTGTGTATCCAGCCAGTGTCTATTTGACATAGGCTTATATGTGAACATCGTTAATTATTGATCATTTGTTTTTTAAGTTTAAATGTTTTTTTTTTCTCTTTTAATTTTTAATTTGAATTTTTATTTCATTTGTTGTTTCATTTTTTATTTATTTTTATTTTAATTATTATATTTTATGCCTTTTTATATATATTTTTTTATTTTTTTATTTAAGTTTTTAATGTTGTTTATTTAAATTTTTATGTTTTAGTTGTTTTTTAATTAATATTCCATTACCCATGCCCTCTCTCTAACTACTCTAACTACTCCAAGTGTCTCCTTTAAAGAAGATGGAAATAAAGCAAAGAGCTACAGCTGCCTGTTGTGCTGTCTGATTTGAATGTATTTTTATGGTGTGATTTGTGGGTATTCGCAATGTTTGATTAAATTGGTATTTATTACATAAGTAACCAACCACACCAAGATTGCATTTGTCTGTACTATTTTAACCTGCAACAATGCCACATTTCACTAACTACATGTTTTTCTTGCTTAGTTGTGTTTAGATGCACAAGAGAAGAAACCCCACATCACCTGCAGTATTGCCAAAAAGTAGGCCTTACTTTTACTTTGGTCCACCAAACTCTTTCACTTGTGCATCCTAATGCCACTGCCAACCTAGAACTTAAGATGGTCCCAAAGGAAGTTGCTCCCAAGCAAGTGGCCAGTGAGAAGAAGCAGCAGATTTCCGCCAGTGGCGTGGCAACCACAACCTTTTTTGGAAGACATGTGCCTGACACACCGGCCTCCGGGGAGGAACCTAGGAGTAGCACTCTCTGCATCAACAGCACCACCCTAACCTAAGCCCAAGACCATGTCTGTCTGTGAGGTAGCCACTGCAATCATGGCAATGTTGAATTGGATTAGTTCCTTTCTCAAAGTAGTACCCAATAATTTCAGGAAGCAAAGCAATGTGGACAGCAGCCGCAGCCGGATCTTCTTGAAGTTGGAGCACAAAAGGAGGTTGATCTCCCTGCCAAGCAAGAACCTCTTCTTCTAGAATCAACTGCTCCCTGATCTCCAGCACAAAAAAGGAAAGGGACTACTCCACCATCTTCTCGAAGCATTTCTGATGATGATGATAGGGACTTGGAGTGGACCCTGGCAGAGTCCAGGAAACGCCAGGAGAGGTAAAAGAAAAGAAAAGTTCCAGAAAGCCTTCGAATCATGGAAGGGGATGATGATGACGATGAGGCAGTAATTGTGGAAGCCTACACAGAGGAGTCTGACATTACTATGCAACCTGCTCGGAGGGATGTGGCATAGGCAGGACCACCAGCTCTCATATTTATAAGGCCCCAGCAGAGACCTGCACCAACCCATACCTCAGTAGAAGTATGCACTCAATTACTTCCAGTTGTTCTTCAGGCATTGGCAGTGACCCAATAAGAAAGTAGTCCTCCACAGTCTTTTTTACGATTAGCAAACAAAAGGAGAGATTTGCCATATGCTTTATTTTCCACACAAGTGTTACTTCGAGGTAAGCCTGGTTCACATTTTAGTAGTGGAGGCCAGATGATCCATATGTAAAAACATCCTGCAATCCGGTGGGAGGAGCACCTTAAAAAATGGATCAACGTGGTTGCAGTGGTGAAGGTGAGGACAGCCAGGAAACATCAGCTACAATTGGTCAAATCACAGTGGAAGGTGAGGAAGAAGGGGTGATATCCTCAAACAAATCAGCTCTGTCCCCTGAAGTGCACCAGAATCATCCACCTCAGTGACCTCACAATGGCACAGGAAGACTAAGAGTTAGATGGAGACAGCACAGCATATGGTGACCACACCACGACATGCATTGAGTCAACCACCACTTACTTCTCAAAAGTCACCTGCGTCAGTGGCCCCACAAAAGAAGAAAATCCAGGCTACAATCATGGGCATGTTTAGGCAGGAGGGGCCATACATCTGCAACCACCCATTGGCACGATTGTACAAAGGGAAGCTGGCAGAAATGTTTGAGCTGGACCTCCTCCCTTTTTCTTTTGTGGGAGGAGTGGGATTGTTAGAGTTTGTGGTAGCGTTCTGCCCGAGATGGAAGGTTCCAAGCCAGACCTGTTTTTCCAGAGTTCCTGTTCCAGCACTGCATCATAATGTGCTGTAATTGGTTGGTCAAGCTTTGTAGCAAAGTGTTGTCCACAATATCCACATGTGGACCAGTTGCAAGGGGACATGTGCACCACTGCACAGCATCTCCTTTGTGCGTAAAGTAAAAACTATCTACAGGTTTTGGCCCTGAAGAAATTTGTCAGAGCATTCGGCGGCATGCAACAGTAGCCATGTTCACCATGGAGAAATCACACAGCTGCAAACATCTTGGATGAATTTAATAGCAAGGTTTCTTAATGGCTGTGACCCAGAGGTCTTTGAATTGGATTTGTTGCCACAGACAATGGCAGTAACATAGTCAAGGCCATGGCAGGTGGTGGCTATTTCAGGGTCCTCTGTTTGGCGCACTGCATCAACTTGGTTGTGCAAGACTTTCTTTAAAAAGAAGACATAGTCAGCAACATACTGACCACTTGCAGACACACCTGCACTCATTTCAGCCATTGTTTTAAAACCGAGAAACAGTTGAGGATTATTCAGTGTGGTAACAGGGTACCAGTTATAGCCCTGATAGAGGAGGTGCCAACACATTAGAACTCAAACTTGTATATGTTGCAACATCTGTTTGAGCAGTGCAGACAGATCAATGACTACGTCATTCAAAGAAGAGCTGATGCAATTGGGAAAGCTATGACCATGGATGTCGACAAATGGGGCCCAGTCAGTACCTCACACAGATGCTGCTCCCCCTTGAGGAGGTTAGCAAGGAGGATAGTACAATTGGCCAAGCTATCCAGTTATTGCATTTGTTACAGGAGCAGCTAAATAAGGTGTCTGAAAGGTTCGCATTCAGGCTTGCGCACGAAAACCCAGAAGCACATGCCTTGGTTGAGAGCCTAAGCTATCACTGGACGTGTATTGCAAGGCTGCAAAATTACATTAGCTCCTCCAATGAGTACATTTGTGCCACCCTACTTTATCCATGCTGAAAAAAAGTTCTTTCCACTTTCATTCCTTTTTCTGAAGGGGATGTTTCACAATACAAGAGGTGGATTGTTGAGAAAGCAGGAGAACTGGAAGAAGAACGGCTGGAACTTAGAGTCCAACTCCACAGCTCTGGGGTACTACCTTCAACTTCCAGAGAGGGCAATCTTGTCTCACATCCTCCAATCCCACCACAAGAAAAACGGTGACAACAGCAACAGAAGAATTGAACCCAACCTCTGCACTGGCTTGGTTTCAAGTGGCAGGTCTTAATTCCAGTGCAGAGGTGAAGGAAAAAGCCATTGAGAAAATGGTAGCACCAATGACTTATCAGAGGATGTTCCAGGAGTAGCTGGATGACCTGAAAGAGGTGTCTGGGGATCAAAACCCATTGGTATATCAGTGTGGGAAGATGTGCCAATGGCCAGAGCTCAGCAATCTGGCAATACAATTTCTGGCTCTCACTGTAGCCAGTGTGTCTGCTGAATGTGTATTTAGTGCAAATGATGCAGTTGTTACAGTGAGAAGGGCCAGTCTCTCACCTCAAAACATGGAGAGATTAACGATGATCAAGAAGAACCAGCATTTTATACCTCCTAATTACACCGTTCCTGAAATTCCACAGGAGGAGGAAGAGGATGATTGGTCAGAATCAAGCATGTTACCTGACTAACTTCTGGGAGAACCACCAGAGTTTGAGGACAAACTCCACCTCCTGGACTTAGTATGCCAGTGCCACCATAGAACGTTTTAGTTATTTCTTGTTGAACTTTTTTTCTTTATTTCTTTGCAAAAGAAAGGAATGCTCTTGGAACATTATGTTTGTTTGGGATTTATGCTGCCTCACCATTTTGTAGTCACATATAAGCCCAGATTGGAACTGGACCTGTGTGCGGTAAAGGAGCCCCCACATACCCTTCAGGATGTTGGAGACAGTGCCTGCCTCCCTCACATGCCATTGCCTATCCTATTTTTCTATATGACCTAGCAGGGCTGCCCTTGAAGGTCATTGATTAAAAGACGGCCAATGCCAATGCCAAATTCCACAGTGTTGACACCATCAAAGAGGAGATATTTTGTTCAAATAATGTGCTTTGATTGGAGGAGGAAACTAATAAGTAACTATTTCACCAATGATTGGTGATATATTGAGTGATTGTGAATTTGTGAGTAATGATTAATGTATGTAGTGGATGGTAGTGAGGGAAGAAGTTCAACAAATATGTAAACTTGTTTCCGATGATTTGCAATGTTTGGGGACTTATGGGTGATCATATTTTCTAGAAAGTGATTTGCCTTTCAAACTTAGTGAAATGAACCTGCAGTGTCCACTCCTCTTTTCTGAAACCAGCCACTTTATTTACCAAACAGAAATTTACACAAAATACTCCAGTTCTGTTTCTCTAGTTGTTTTTCACAAGTATACTTTGCTCCGTTTGGGAGTGGGACAGACTTACTCAGAATCTAGAGGAGGTGGATGGAAGGACTCTAGGTTGGGCTACCTCAACAGCTAGAAGGAGAAAGTTATCACCTTAAAGTAGAACCCATGATGATGGCGAAGCCTCTGGGGCCTAGTACTCACTCAGCTCTTTGAACTGGAGAGACGTGCATTGATTTGGGATTGCTGCTGAGCATGTGTTGTCTGCATTGCTGGCTCAAATGTGAAACTCCTTTTATGTTCTTGCTCTGCCTCTGATTCTT
Organism: Pleurodeles waltl; assembly: GCF_031143425.1. NCBI lineage: Eukaryota > Metazoa > Chordata > Amphibia > Caudata > Salamandridae > Pleurodeles > Pleurodeles waltl. The sequence goes on from NC_090448.1 coordinate 495,234,555, forward strand.
CTTGGTACACTCCTCACTCCTCACGAAGCTTACCTTACTTTCTTTTATCCTTCTCATTTACTCTATAATACAGCTACTGTTTTTTCAAAATGCAGGCCTTCTTCTAGTCCTCTCCTCCATGAACAAAACTTGGGGAAAGATCAAGACTCCAGCTTACTTACCAAACAGGTTCAGACAGACACCCCAGAGTGACAGACATACTAAGAAGATTGGAGATGCATCGCCCAATTTGACAATACAGTATAATTTTCCTTGCAACAATCATAATTTTTAGAAATGGGTAGGTTAAATTCAATCTTCCATATTTCAAAACTAAAAGACATAATACTTAGGATATACTATCTGGGGTCTCTCTGGGGTAGAAGTTTGCCATGCATTTAGCTGAACTGTGTCATACTTATCCCTTTGTTTCCTTCCACAACAGATGGATGATGGTGTCCTACTCAGCGCCTCAATGAATATTGTTCTGGGTTCTTTTGTGTAGTTTTTGTCTTTGACATACCTTTCCCAAAATCCCCTTTCCCATCCATTTATCGAGCCCCTAACCCTCTTCCCCTGCGCTGTGTGATTTATTGAGTTGTGACCTAATTTTGCCCCATAATTGAATCACACACTTGCTGGGGCAGATGTGATCAAAGCAACACCAACTCACTTCATGGCCTTCTAACCTTCTATTACCTGAGCAATATACTACACTGGCCCCTTCAACACCATCATTCATGTCTCATGTGCGTGTTATTTAAACGCTTAACGTGGTCCAACCACTCTTGAGTCTGAGCCCACTTCTCCTGGCTCCATGATTTCATATCCTATGTTTAGTTTTATAGCTCGCCACCAGTGCTCAGAAGAAATTGGTAGTTTATTATCATATGGTCTTCTTTGTTGTGTGTCTAATGCTGTAATTGCGGTAGCCTGTTCTCAGTCTTCCTAAAGTTATGATATATGACCCACTAACTTGCTGTTTTCTTTCATTCTGGTTGACAGTGATAGAATGCCCTTTAATTCATCCTGCAGTTGGAGTTTGCATAGGTGGGAGTGGCATCTTCTGTCTTCCCTGTTAGCACGCTAGCCTGCTACTACTACTACCCCTAGAATCCCCTGAATATGGCACCTTAGAAAAAAACCTGCAGTAGGAGGACTCCCTCACCCCATCTATTCAGGTAAGAGAAGAACTATGGATTGAAGTGAACTTGTTTAGTTAGTAATTAACTCCTACTGAAAAAGATGTTGTCTGTGTACACTATATTTTTGTAGGCCAAATAAGGCAAGGGCAATCACCCCTCAGTGGTCAACAAATATTTGCAGAGGGCAATAGAGCATGGATATGAGTAAATGACATACTCATTTTTAGCAGATTAAAAAACACAGGCTATACTAAAAGTCAGCAATGAAAACTGAAAGTCTAAAATACCAAAATAAAGATTTGAGGTGAAAATGAAGTAAGAAAAATAGAAATCCCTCCCTCTCAGCCACAACAATCTTACCCCTCTCCCCTAACAAATACATCTGTACCACAAAAGTCCAAAAAAAAGTCCAAAGTCCATCCCAAATCCTTCCCCAACCTTTCCACCCACAAGTCCCTCCCACCAAAAAAAAAAGGGCTTAAAAGAGGGCCCTGTCAATATGGGTCCGAAGCTGGTCCAGGCTCTGCTCAATGCTGGCAAGCAGGCTCTCCATGCGGTCCATCGTCTGTAGGATGTGGTTGAACAATGCCCTGTTGGAGCAGGACGGTACAGCAGCAGGTACAGTCAGGGACTCTGACTGCTGGTGCTAGTGATGTACTGGCCGGGAGGCTGGGGGCTGTCAAGCTGCTCTGCTGATTCCTGGATCTGAGGCAGCTGTTTCAGCCTCTTCCACCTCCAGGATCACAAAGCCACCAATATTCTGCCTGAATGTTCCCCAGCCTCTGCTGCTGCAGATGGGCCACTATCTCCTGCCAGGGTGATGGTGGTTGTTGAGCAGGAGTAGCTATATTGAGAGAAAGAAGAATAAAAAAGACAAATTGTAAACAATGCTGTGAACAAACATTTTTTCAAATGATAGGGAGCGGGTGGCACAGCACTACATTGCTGGTCCCGTAGGGAAGTTGGAATTTGATGTGAGATTCTGATTAAGAGAGTCACAGGACCAATTTTCTTTGTTTACCTACACATGCCTCACATAAAGCACTGACTGTCTGGTAGAAAAGGTTGAAGGCAGAGTAAGACCAGATAAAAAAAAAGTGTTTTCATTTTTTTCCCTTTTAAAGTCTTTTCTAGTAACTAAATAGACACAGACAGACACATTTAGTGGAAAAATAAAAATGAATTACCTGTCATTTATGATGAGTAAGGCATTATGCATTATGGAGTTCAAGCTGTTGTGCCAAATAATTGGAGGCATGCTAGCTAGTGCTTCGAGTACTATGTTACTGTCTGCAGCTCAGGCAGCTGACGCTGACAATTATCTGTCTTTAATGCCAATGGCCGTGCTCTTCCCCAAATATATTTCACTTAATTTCCACCCTAACTCGAAATAGGAAGATGAATAAATAAGATATGTCACACATGTCATGTATATAATGTGGATATCTTTATCCTGTCATCCGTAAGTAGACAGTGGGGAAAATGATGCACTGCAAGGAAAGGAATGGGCTATATAGATTGCATTTGGCATGTTTGTAACAGGGTATCCTATAGCTTGAAATCAAATCGGGCACTTACTAGTCCCACTTTACTCATTGGCCTCACCCACCATCACAAATTCTTTCCAACAAATTAATTTGCTGGGCAGTAAGGAAAAGAAAGAAACTTGACTTACTTCAGAATAAGGAAGATGGATCAGGCAGGGAGAGCTTTTGCTATAAATGAATAGAGGGGCATCACTTATTGTCAATTAATCATGTGCCTAAGCTTTGACTTATTCAGTCACTGTATAGCAAAAGTCTAAAGGAAAAAATCTGAACAGGAGTAAAATAAATTTGTCATGGGTGGCGAAATGCCATGGGCAGAATGGGGGCTGTTGACTGATGATGGGATATAAACATGCAAGGTATTAGAGCCCAGATTAAAATACTGTCTACTTTTAAGCATATCTTTGATAATGGTAAGTGATAAAGACATACATTGTAAACAAAGTAAGTGAGAACTAAGCATACCCATCTACACAAGAGCTCCCTTCTTTATTCATCCAAACAATTATTCAATCATCCTTTCATTCTTTCTACAATATTCACCCATAGCCACCATGATTTAAGCTCTACTTTCTCTCATCTAGTCTTTCACAAAAATTCACAATCCTTTATCAATCAATTCAGTACCCACTATCCACCCTTTCTTTCAATCATCTTTTCACTCATCCATCCATTTGCCCAGTACTCACCCACACATCCTATTTCATCCACCAATGCATCCTTTCCTTTCACTCTTTTCACCCATCCTTTCTTTTAACTTTCTGTTCTTTCATGTTTCCATCAAGCCATCATTTTTAGGATCCATTATGTGTGCCTTTTCTGAGTTGCAGATAAAAGAGGTCATAAGTAAACCACCCACTGTTGTAGCTGAAATGTGGGCAGGCTCACTAATCCGATCACGACAATGCCTTGTAGCTAGTGAGTATTAGCAATTGTCAATAAGCAAGCAATGTGACTTACCATCGTCATCACTGCTGGCGCGTCTCCCCCAGCTCCATCTGCTCCTGCAGCAGTGGAACTTGAGTCAGCTCCTCCGGTCACACTGGTTGGTATGGAAAAAAAAACAGAATAGAGTTTTTAGATGCAAGGTACACCTCCCCTTCTTAATTTTTTTAATCAAACAAATGCAACTGCAATAAAATTGTTACAGTTTGGTTAGCACTGCAGTATCTTCTATCAAAAATATTACTTTGTTGGAATGTTAAAAAAGCCAGGTAGTCAAGCCAACCAAAACTTTGCGTAATAGAGGGGCAGAGCTATTGCCTTTCATTGGTGATGGCTCGGAATCATTGAAGAGCAATGGAGGGGTGGAATACAAAATGGTCCATGAAAGACAGAAAAAAACATAATGCAGGGATAACAGAAAATAAATAAAACTTAGGTGAGTTGAAAAAAAGACAGTCTTAAAAAAGTAAACAAAGCATCAGCTACTGGGTAGTGCACCCTAGTCCAATGCAGCGGACACTCCTGTAGGGAGTAATCGCTCCCAGGTCTGCCACCTGCTGCCAGCATGGAGGCTAGGTTGCACAACACACAAATAACCAGTGATGCCACATCCTCCTCGCCACCCACAAGGTAGGCAGCCACTGTTCTCCTGCTCTGCCATGGTGCTGGGTGGGGTAAGGTTAAGAAGAGAAGAAAAGAAATAGAAGGAGAAGGAAGTAAGGAACGAAGGAAGGAGGGTTGGAAGGAAGGAAGAAATAAGGGAAAAAGAAACAAAAATACAAACAGTCACAAAAAACACAAACAAAAACTGTTAAAAGCGTAAAAATAATCGGACACAAAAAGACACTAAATTAATAAATAAAAAATAGGGGTAGATTAAGTATGAGGATGGAGGATTGCAAAGAATTATGTGGGATGAAAAAAACAGACCAGCACCATACACCGAGTGAAAAACAAGATGGCTGCATCCATGCGCTCTGCATGGTGCTGTTCTCATGAAATTTTGAATGCAAGTATGTACTTCATGTTGCGTTTGACGTCAAACACAACAAAAATTGGCGCAACGGAGAACTCTGCCTGCTATTGGAACTCTGCGTAGTGCAGCAGAGTTTTTTCTGGGGAGTTCCATGTAGCGTGACTCTGCACACTTTGCCCAGGCCTTTTGTTTATAACAAGCATTTAAACAGTGCAATGGTTTGGAGACATTAGAGGCCAAGGATATGGAGAATTTTGTTCCATGTTTGTGACAGGGTTAAGTTCCAGGGATCAGCATGATGATCTGACAACATTTGATTTGTTGGAAAAATAAGTAATTTGATAAAATTTTGAAGTATGCCAAAGAATGCCAAGTAAGGCCACGCCGAGATTGAGATGAAACAGAAAAAAGTGAAGGAAAAGCTTATGGTTGCTCAAATGAAGGCTGTTTAAAGAACTAGCCAAATGTCCCCAGTTGTAAGTAACGTGGAGACAATGCAGGGTGTATATCATCAAGCACCAAACCCAAAGCAGGATAGGGATTGAGGGGTTCCTATTGACCCAGGTAAAGGAATGGATGTAAGTAGCCTAAAAAGGTCAACTCCTTGTCACGTTTGTAACAAACTGGGACATTGGAAGTGAGAATGTCATTTCAATCTAGATAATCACATCCAAAATGCAGATTGTGTGCATTTTCAAGGTAATAATCCTAATAAAATTTAGGGGGTACGTTTACCCAGGAGTCAAAATGTTAATGTGCCTCAGGTTCCAATAATGCAAGCCTCCACAACCTCCGATGCCACAGCAAAATGCTGCTGTGCCTCATCAGAATTTTAAATAAGGGTGTGAGAATGAATGCCAATATGTCACAGGATAATAATCATTCACAACAATTTTGTTTATTTGAATCGGATGAGAGGAATGTTTTTGACCAGTCAGCCTGACTGTGCCTGGTAGGGGAGGACTGCGCACTCAGCACAGCTTAAAAGGTGGACAAGAGTGGACCATTCATAGATAGGGAAGTGGATGATCATCCCGTGTCATTCTTGATTGAAACTGGTGCTACCTGTTCTACTCTGAGAACAGTAGAAATCCCAAACCTACCCCTCTTGGGAAAAACAGTCCAAGTTGTTGGTGTGGAGAATAAACAGATGGTAACTGAGACAGGGAAGCAATGATGATTGTGAAGGGTAACATGACTCTCTCTATGTCACTGAATTGTGCATCAAGCCGAGACCAGACAAAAATGAACTATTGTCTGAATGTGATTTTGTGCTCCATGTAGACGGTTCATGCTTATGAGACAGTAGTGAAAGCTTAATACCAGCTTACGCTGTCTGATCACTTTCAGGACTTGTGGAAGCTTCTTGGCTGCAGTGAATATTCTTCGCACAAGTGACTGAGATGCTCTCTCCTACCAGAGCATGCTGTGTTTCAGATAAATTGAAAGTGACAATCTTTATCAATAGTCAATACGGCTTTGCTGTCATTCATGACTTCGGACAACTATGGTCCCAGAGGGGGTTTATGATATCTATGAACGTCTAAATTGGAATGGTGAACAAGTGAGAAACATCCTTAACCCATTACAATTACCTGAGCAGGTTGCAGTGGTCAAGTGCCCTGCACACAGTTTTGGAGATGATCATGTGCATTTGGGCAATAGATACGCTGATGAGGTTGCGAAGTATTGCGCCCATAATGTGTGTACATTTAATAGTGAACTTACAAATGACAGTCTGATAAGACTAACTTTAACCTCATGTTGACAACAGCTGATACCTGGGAAGAAGTATCTGAGGAGGAACAGCAGAGTTGGGTTTCAGCAGGTTCTGTCAAAAGAGATGATGGCATCTGGGTTTCGATGGATGGATGACCAGCGTTGCCGTATAGTCTGTTACCTCCAATGGTTAGACATTTCCATGGTCCAGCTCACATTGGCAGGGACGCTATGACAAGGTTGTTCAAACTAAATTGGTTTAATCCAAAATGTAGGTTGATAGCCAAGGCATTTTGTCATAGGTGCATTGTGTCAACAGAACAATGTAGGGAAAAGAACTACAATTACTCTGAGTCACATAGGATGGTCAGGTGGGCCTATTAACAGGTTGTCATTGGATTTTATAGAGATGCCTGTATGCAATGGGTTGAGATATATTTTGATTGTGGTGTGTATCTTTTCCAGTTGGGTAGAGACACATTCAAAAAGGTGAATTGATAGTCTCATAGTGGCTAATTGATATTAAGGGAACCTATCCTCCAATTTGGTTTTCTGACCTCTTTGGAATCAGATAGAGGAACTCATTTCAACAATGAGGCCCTGAGATTGTTGTGTACAGCATTTCACATGGCACAGAGGTTATATTTCAGCTATAGACCTGAGGCTTCAGGTCTTATGGAGCAAGTGAATGACACGCTGAAATCCAGGTTGGCCAAAGTGTGTGATTCAACATCTTTGAAATGGCATGTTGCTCTGCCTCTTGTGTTGATAAGTCATTGCAGTGTATGTGATCGAGAGACTGGACTGTCCCCCCACAAGCTCATTATGGGTAGGGTAATGAGACTGTCAGTGATTCCTGTGAATGCAATTGTGAACATTACTGAGGATATGGTCCTGGGCTATTGCAAGGGGCTAGCTGATGTAGTGCATTCTGAGTATCAGGTTGGTGCAGCCACAGCCCCTTCACATCAAGAACAGTGCAATGATCTCCGTCCCGGCGACTGGGTCTTGGTTAAGAGACATATCAGGAAGACTTGCCTGGAACCCTGATGGCATGGGCCGTACCAAGTGATCCTGGTCACTACAACTGCTATGAAGTGTGGAGGTCTCCCTAACTGGATTCAGATTTCCCATACTTGCAGAGCCGAATGTCCCCATGATTCAACAGCATCTGTTCCAGAAGAACCTGTGGTGAGAGAGAAATGACAGGAGCAAGTTAGTCAAGCTCCAGGGACCAGCAAAAGCCAGAAAGAACACCTGCCCCATCTGAAAGGGGTTGTGAACAATCTACAACCAGCGCTCAGAGTGACCGAGCCCTGTCTGGTGGTGAATGAGTTGAACTCAGAATCTGACCCTGATGAAAGACCCAGTGCTGGAAGACAGCGAGTGGAAGGTGGAGACCCATGGCCCAGAAGGCAAGATAAAACAAGAGTGAGTTTGCTTAAGAACATGTGCCTCGGACAATCGCTGAAGAGGCTGAGAACTCTAATCTAAGTGAAAGCGAGGATAAAGGTGCTGTTCTGACAAGGTCAAAGAGAACAAGAGTGCCTAGTCATAGGTATTCTTCATCTGAGTGGACCTACTTGTGTAATGAAACAGATAGTGAGTTGTGGGAATATTGTAGTCAATATACAAGTTTAGCTGAACTTCTTTGAACTGAATATTGTGGGTGAGCTATGAATTGAATTTTATTTCCATTTCTGAACTTGGTCTGTGTGAACATTAGAGACATTTATATTGATTGGGACAGAGAACTGAGAAAATACCATACCTGAGTAGAATTAAAAAAAGGTTTGTCATTTAGAAGAACACTGAGTAGGGCTAGGGATGTCTCACAAATACAGTTAATGAACTTTTGAACTCTGTGGCTGTTCATATTACAGCCACAGGTTGGTGTGTTTTCCTCTACACCTTCTGTAGAGAAGTAGAGAAAGAGTTACACCCTAGTGTTTCCCCACAGACTTTAAATCCTAAACACACAGACATTTACGAGTTACATGAGGAACAAATCACACTTAGATGAGTCCGGAGGAGATTATTCTGCAAATGTATATTTTTAAGTTCCTGTATGAATATATCAACATGATGGATGACAGAGACTGCTACGTTTGCACACAGTTACCTGCTTCTGTGTCGGAAGGTATTACATATCATCATATTCCGTTGATTTATGGTATTTCTTGTAGTCTCTTACTGAACATATTTTACAATGAGGGAACATTTCAATACTATTTTTCAAATTATGATTAAGTACTGCCAGAAGTTCCATTTAAATAAAATCCTTATTTTAAAGGTGCAGAAATAGCAGGGAAATATTTTGTTTCCTAGAAAACTTTACACACTGCATATGCACACAAACAAAACCTGAACTGTTCTGTGACTGAGATAGAAAATAAGTTTTTGAACTTAGTCAAAGACCGAAGGAGGGAATTGGAATCCAGACCCAAGACAGATAAAGATCTCAGAGCACAAAACAGATGGAATAAGGAAGAATTCGAACATCACGTTGAAGGGAACTTACCAGCATTAAATTTAGGCTTATTGATGTTAGCACCAAGGGGTGGTGCTCTAGTAGATGAAAGATGGCATTGAGTTGATAGTGGCTTTTGCGCAAAGTATACTATTGGTAAGTGAATCAAATTCTCCTACAGAAAACAGTTGTGGGCGTTTTGGTGCATTAACTATTTCCAGGCCTATGTATGAGAGACTTACCTAAGATGGTATTACATTTATAAACATGTCTAGTTGTGTTCCCAATATATTAGACGGATTGACAAATGCCAAGGATAGTCAAATGTCAGTGTCACTTGTATTTGGGAAATAGTATTCTATAGATATGCAGAGCATCACTGCCACATTCTTCTCTAGGTTGCAACTACCAACAGAAAAACAGGAGATGGAAAAGGACCAGGAGGAATGAGATAACAGTGTAGCTAGATGCATTTTATCTGTTATGCAGAGTGCCCTAAATTAACTAAAAAAAGGAAAGACACATTGGTAAGCAAGTCAACTCTCTAAAATAGGATTGTTGTTATTACAGATTGGCCACTTGAGAATGTTGAAAGAATAACTGAAGCCCTATTCAATGTTAATGGAAGATTTGACCTATAATAGTAGTTTGGTTTGCAGGCTTGGCGTATTGGAGGCCTCAGCTGGGTTGAGGAGAAAGCTTTTAGAATAGGCACCTCCAAGCTACTTTGGAATGAGATACATCAAACACACAAATCATGATGGAAGAAAGGCTTGCAATACATTTAACCACTGTCAATTGTTTGTGTAGCATTCCAACCCTTCGTTCTTTTGCCCACCACGCAACCTCAGTTTGGACCCAGCCATATGCAAATCACTTTTAATCCTGCTTCAGCCAAAAAAACAAGCAACACTGTTTTGCCCTGATTGGTGCTCAACTGTGGGGTGTAGTTGTATAACAGTAGCACAGTGAATATGGAACCCATACCTGGGCACACCCTTGCTCTTAGGGCATTGCATCAAATTAATCACTGAAATAATATTGATCCATAAAATATCAAAACACAACAATATCAAAAATTAAATATCAATAACAAAAATATCACCTCTGTATACTTAAATATAAAAAGCACAAAGAGTGAGAACACAAATATTGTTGTTAAAAATATTGATTTTTACATATCTCAAAACCAAAAATATTTGAAACAAAAATATCATTACCTTTAAATAAACATATAGGTGGTCATTATGAACATGGCGGTCTGGACCGCAACGCTTACTTGGAGGTCATTACCACCAACGGCATGGTGATCCAGTCTGCCATATTCTCGCAGCCAGTTCACTACCTCCCACTGCCAGGCCAGATTCGACCGCTGGGTCGACTGTAGGCACATTCGACCCGGCGGTGGAGGCCAGACCGGTGGTGGGATTTTGATCCCGTTTCCACCAGGGATTTCCTAGTGGGATACTCCGCCAGGTAATCTTTGGCAGAAAGCATACGGGTGACAGGAATAACCATTCCTGTCACCTGTATGTGATACGCCAGGCACCCTCTTGCCACTACACCCCGCTAATCCCCTAGATCCGCCCCCACCCTGAAAACCGACCCCTCAACCCTCCACCCCCAAAACCCCATGTAGCCCCTCCCGGTTGACTCTCACCACCCCTCACCCCTACATACAGGTCCCACCCAAACCCCCACATCCACATGCACCCATTCACCTACATGCACACATGCATGCATGCACTCAGGTTCACATCCCCCCAACACATACACTCACGCACACTGCCATGCACTCGCACACTTACACACGCCCCACTCCCCCTTCCCTCTCGGACAGCACTTACCTCTTCCGTTGTGCTGCTCCGGGAGGGAACGGGCACACAGGATGCTGCTCCGCCGCCATCGCCACCTCCCCATGCACCACCACGCTTATGAATGCATCATTATAGGCGTGGTGGGGTATGGACTGATGTAGTGGTGAGGGTGGAGCAGCATCCACCCCCGCCACCGACCGCCAGCATGGCACATGGCGGCCCTCACCACCATCAATGGCGGTGAGGCTCCATGCACTTGGCGGGATGCCGGCCGCTGCCACTGGCTGTTTTCCATTGACCACCGGCACGATTGACGCGGGGCATCCCGCCAAAAGCGTAATGGCCACCATAATATGTCAAAAACATCAATTCACACAATATCAACTACAATAAAGGCAGAATACTGGAAAGTTGGGATTTTGAGCCTGAGGTGAATGATGAAAAAATATACTGACTACAATATTTTCACCAGCATAATTAAATAATTACTAATAAAAAGATTTACAAAAATTCACACAGGTGGTGTCTTTTTATACTTCTTTTTGGATAGAAGTAATAAAACTCTCCTGGAGTGCAAATGAATCAATTGTTTTGCAATTGTTGGTGTTGGATAGATATATATGTGTATATATATATATATGTATGTATATATATATATATATGTGTATATGTATATATATATATAAATATATATATATGTATATATATATATATATATACATATATATATATATATATATATTATATATAAAAACAACTACATAACCAACACTTATATTTGAACTAAAACATAACTGTTATTAAACTTAAAAATATAAAATAGTAAACAAATATTAACGCACTCTCTAACATATATCTTTTTATGCAGACTTTAAAAAAAAAAGAAATTTGCAACTTGAAAATGGATAAACTGCCAGAAAATAACAACTATCACAAGCCAAGTAAAAGATATAAGAAAGTAAGTATATATAAATAAATAACAAATTATTAACTCACCCCAACAGCAAGCAAAAATAAACCTTACAACCTCAGCGTCTACCATCTTAAATGATGTTTTATATGCAACAGAAAAGAAAGTACCTGCTCCACATTAGAACACCTCCAACAGAAAAGCTGTGAAACTGTGTGAAACATCTCAGCAGAACATAGATGTACATACAAAATAGAAGTATCTGTGTTTCTTATCGTGCTAATAGTAAATGTGCAAAAGATAAAATATAATATATATTGATACTATTACACTACTTTCAGATACAATGACAGAGAGTGGGCCAGTGGTGGAGAACAGGGAAAACTCTTGCAGGAAGCATTTCTTGGGGGCACAAGGAAGGCCATGGGAAGTAAGTTTGGGAGTGGAGGGAGAGGGAATGGTTGAGAGGTGTATACGTGGGGGTCCCTTGGGTGCAGGTGCGTGGGTGGATGGCATGTGTGTGCTGGGTGGGTGAGTGTGGGCGTTTATGTGTATTGGGACATAGGGGGGAGAAGATACAGGGAGTTGGCGGGGGATGTGTGAGTGAAGGTGTGGTGTCTGCAGGTAGGGTGGATGTGCTGCATGTGGTAGTGTAGAATGTTGCGGTGCATGCACATTTGGTGTTTGGGGTGCATGTATGGGGGTGTGATATTGTGGTGATGGTGGCAGAGAGAGGGTTCATGTGGCAGGATCAGGGACTGATGAGGTGGTGACTGCAGGTGTGAGTGGTGTTGTTATTGTGAGGGGGAGGTAGTGGGGGAATCGGTGGAGGGAATGGATGTTGGCATTTCTGTATCTGAATGTGGTTCATGTGCATGGCAGTGGTGGCATTTGTGGTGCTTATGTCTGTCCTTGCATACCAGGCAGCTGCCATCGTGGGAGGAATCTGAGGATGGTGTGGTCGATCCCGTCTCCCCTTTGGCACTCCTGTTCCCCTCCATCCCACTGGTCCCTTCACCTCCTCTGGAATCAGCCTCCTGAGTCCCGTGGGCTGCAGCTTCCCCACTAATTTGTGCCCCTTCTCCTTCACCAGATGATGCTGATGCACACAAAGACAGAGGAGGAGAGGGAAGGAGGGTGGAAGATAGAGAGACAGGGTGCAATTGGTCAATGCCAGCACTACAGTCACTGAGTAACTGAAACATCCCCTGATGCCAAGCCATGGCACACCATGCCCTCACCCACACATGCTACGACATTGGAACACCATGGGGGAATCCACAGCAATGCACATGTGTACCTCTGATGGTGGCACAGATGGAATCGACTACGTGATGAGAGGCATCTCTGTCACACCTTCCCACTTCCCATGCCCTTTGAGACACACAATTCGTGGACTATCAAACCAACTGAATCCTGCATGGGTAGTTGGCATGCCCACTAGGCCATTGTCAAATTGCACAGTGACATCTTGGCCCACCTTACCTCACTACACAGACAGTACCTGACAGCAGATTGAGGACTCTACATTCACCCCTGGCACAGTGGTTGGCAATACCTGATTACAATGGCCTGACACCCCAGATGCAATGAACCTGTTGCCATGAGCTGCCTAGCTCACCTTTGCAGTATGTGACAACACATATACCACATTGGAGGTAACTGCCCCTCAATTCACTGACTGCATGACATGGCCCCACATCTATGAGGTCAATCCTTCCTGGTGGTCAAATACCCATAATGGACATGAATCTACCTAGGACCCACTCTACAGCTTTCCAATAGTGCACACCCAGAGCCACCATGGCAACAGATATTGTAAGTGAGAGTGTGTACTCAGCCCCTTGTAGCTGCTGTGCTGCCCTCAAGTGCCTAACAACCTCAGGGTTTGCCACCACCAAAATGCTGGCCATTAGGGGGGTCAGGGTCTCTGACGGGCACCCCTCCCTCATTGGGTGAACATCCCCAGCTAGGCCTCCGCATACTTCCAGGCCCAGTGTCTCAGGTCTTCCCACCTCTTTCTGCAGTGGGTGCTCTGCCAGGCATGTGCCCCCCGGGTCCGCACTTGCTTGACGATGGCACTGCATATCCCCTTCTTCTGATGTACCGTGACCTGCATGGGTGACACAGACAGAAGGACAACTCCATGTAGCTTTGAATCACAGGGACAGCAGTGGACAGCACACATGTCTCTACCACACTCACATGTCATCAATCCACATATCTTCAGGCTCCTCACCCATGTCCATTCTCCAGTCACACTGCCTCGTCCGAAGGTCCCCTTCCCCATACGCACCACTTTCAGACAGGACAGAGACATTGTCCTCACCTGCTGCATACAACTGTCCATATAAGGGTCGGACCCCATCCACAAGCTTCTCCAATCTTTCCTGGGTGAAGGCTGGAGCCTTATCTCCTGCAGGATGTGGCATCTTGGCTACCAGAGTCAAAACACAGCAGCACACACAGTGGAGGTCTTCTGTGCACAAGTGTCCGGAGTCAAGTGAGCATAAGCACATTAAATGGCAGTCACGGCCGTCGCGGACATCACTGTCACCGCCGGAGGTGATCACCATTGGCTCCTGTGTCCCATAGGCAACCATGTTAACCAATGAGAAGTTGCACAGCAGTTGTGACCACCTACGGCCATGACGTGTTACGCCGGCAAGATGGGCTCCCTTCCATCTGTCCTGTGCATGCAGGACAGGCGGCTGCCATTTTACATGTGCAATGTGTATTGAGGGTGAATTGAAGGTGCGTCATGGGTGACATTCAGCTCAACTACGTCCATACAGTCAATGCTGCACATCATGATTCCTGCTCCATCTCATTCCCAGGTACGGTGGAAAGTGAGGATGAGGAATGCTCTGGTATACAGACCCCTAGTCGACCCTGCCACCCTGGAAGAGCAACATGTCATTCAGACCTATCGTCTGAACCGTCAGACCATCATGGAGCTGGTGACCCAGTTGGAGCCAGATCTGTTACCTGCCATTCGACATCCCAGTGCCATTTCACCCACAGTACAGGTGTTGTCAGTCCTCCACTTCCTTGCCTCAGGGTCGTAGCAGATTACAGTGGGCCTGGCAACAGGGATGACACAGCCCGTGTTCAGCAATGTCCTGAAGGAGGTATTTTGTGCCCTGCTAAAACATCTGCTCAGCTACCTCATGTTCCCCCAATGTGCTGATTTGGGCACTGTCAAAGCTGTTTTCTATGATTTGGCACATGTGCCTTGTGTTATAGGATCCATTGATGGCACCCACATAGCCCTGGTGCCACTGTCACTCTCACATATATTGGCAGGACAATGGGTTGACTGTTGCAAATTTCATGGTAGTATCTTTCGTATGCATGACAATTAAAGAGTTAGTCAGTAACTGTGCTCAATTAGGCCAGCTGTGGGTAGTCGAAGTCCAGTATGGTGGGCATGGGACAACAGAGAGATGACAGTGGACAGTCAACAAGGTGTCTCAGTGAGACACAAGGGAGAATGTTTAGGAGAGGGTCACTTCTTGGCTGTGGTCTTGGTATCAATTCTAGCTGGATGTCTGGTTGTACGTCCTCGCTTGCATGGGGACTCCTCAGCTACAGGTGGAGGGGTGCTGGTGTCCTGCGGGCCCTTTAGCAGGGCCTCCATTCCACTAGCTGCCGCTGACATGGAGGGCTCAGAGGGGATGTGGATATTAGTTGGGGTATGCTGGTGGGAGGTAGACTTGCAGGACGCTGGTGAGTTCCTTCAACACCCCTGCTATGGAGGCCATGTTGGCATAGTGGGTCTGCCACTGCTTCCTGGCCTCCTGATGGTTTTCACTCTGCAGCCTCAGGCTCTCCTGCACAGTGGTGAGGATCTGGGCCATGGTGTCTTTGGTTTGGTGGTATGCACCCAGGACTTGGGTGAGGGCCTCCTGGGAAGTCGGATTTTGTAGCTGCCCGTACCTTGGATGACAGATCCCCTCCCACTACCCCTGGCCCCCTGTGCCTGTTCCCCTGGCACAGCGTGCACACTCCCAGTAGCACCAGGCCCATAATTGTCTGTGGTGTGTGCCCTGGACACTGGCCCCTAGACTGTGGAGCATGCTTCTGATTGAGAGGTCCCTGGGGCACAGGTTTGGGGAGGTGGGGCTGGCTGAGGTGTTGCTGCCACATGTGAGGGGGAGTCTGGTGTGTCCGGGGGTCTGCTGGGAGTGGACTGACCAGTCGCCCCAGATGGCCCAGGCAAGTTGCCCCCATCCAGACATCCACTGGGGCCTTCATCCTGTGTGGGCTGTCTGGCCCTGGCATCCTATGCAGGATGGGAGTGTCAGGATTACCTGTCGATGGAAAGGGGGAGAGTTTGTATGTGGATGTTTAGTTGTCATTTTCATGGTATGGTGCATGTAGTGACTAAACTTGCTTCCCAGTGATGCCAATGACATCTGCAGCACAGCAGAGATTGATCTGAGTATGAGGATTGTGGCATGTTTCCATGTGCCATGGTGGTTTGTGGATGGTGGTTGTCATTGCTGTCATTGCCATGTGTTGAGACGCTGTCCTAGCAACCCGTAGGTGTGGGCTGTGGTACGGTTATCCATGCAGGTATTCCACTGTGAAGTGGGAGTGTGATTTTATGGCTGTGTGGGTAGTGTTGCATTGTGGGAGTTGTGGTTCTTCACATTGTGATGATCATCCATGCATTGGGGGGTGGTGATTGTGAGAGAGGGGTGGTGTGGCATGCAGGGGATGAGTAGATAGTGCATGGGAGGTATTGTTGGCTTACTAGAGTCGAGACCTCCGATGCTACCATTAAAGCCTTCCAGATAGATGATGTCCAAGACCTTCTCCTCCCACAATGTTAACTCAAGTGGAGGAGGTGGGAGCCCACTGCCAGTCTTGTTCAGGGCGATCTGGTGCCTGGACACCATGGAATGGACCTTCCCCCTGAGGTTGTTCCACCTTTTCCAGATATCCTCCGTTGTGCATGAATAGGTGCTGACTGAGTTGACCCTGTCAACGATTATCTGCCATGACTCTGTTTTCTTGGCTTACGATGATTGCTGGGCCTGTGCTCCCATCATTTGTGGCTCTACTCTGACGATCGCATCCACCATGACCCGCAACTCATTGTCTGTGAACCGTGGGTGCTTCTGGAGTGACATGTTGGGGGTTGTGTGCTGTGCAGGTAGGGTGCACTGCAGGGTGGTGGTGTAGGGGTGTTTGGACGTAGGTTGTGGTGGTGGTGTGTGCAAAGTGTGCAATGTGAAGGTGTGCTTCATGGCTCATGTCTCTGTGGCTGGTCATGGGAGTCGCAATGGATTGTGGGTTTGTGGACGAGGTGTTTTATAGTGCAGTGATCAGGTGTGTGTGATGTGTGGATGTGTTTCAGGTGTGGGGTATTCAAACTATCTAATGTGGTACTGGCTACTGTTGGTGGTGCCAATGGTTTACCATCCTGCATGTGCTGCTGTGCTGAAAAATGACTCATAATAGGGCGGTCAGAATGGTGTTGGCATGGCCGGCGGTTGGACAGTCACTCTTTTACAATTGGTTGGCTTGCTGGTGTTGGTTTTGTGGCTGGATTTGGGTGGCTTGTTCTTTTGTGACTCGTAATACAGCGGTCGCTGTTCCGCCACCACTGCCAGTATGTTGGCAGCATTTCGAATGGTGGTCTTGCCTGAAGACCACCAAACTCGTAATGATGGCCTTAGTTTCCTAATGAACTATTTTAAAAACACTTGGGTTATCAGACTCCATTGCTCCGGTCACAGATGCCAACCCAAATTATAAATACTATGGTGGATTTTCTATGACAGCAACTTGGCACAAGAAGCCAAAACAAACAACGCAATGGAAGGATCATCCTGCTCGTCATTGAATCCTAATACTACGTCTTCCTGGGAGACCTCTACTTCCACCTGGATGACCCCACCGATACCACTCCACCAACTTACTGGAAAGACTGACAACATTGGCCTCAAGCAGCTAGTCACTGGCCCCTCGCACAAAGTAGGACACACTCTGGACCCCATCTTTAGGTGCATCTGGACCCTATCTTCACATCCATCTTCACGTCCAGCAACCTAATCAGCAACAGCCACACCACAGAACTCACCTGGTCGGACCACTACATTGTACACTTCAGCCTTACCGGACCAGCCCCCACACCACCCACATATGCCATAGCACCCCTTTCTGTTGCTAGACTAAGGTCACTCAACACCCTCAGCACCTTACCATCCATCGTAACCACCAACCTTGGATCAGGCAGTACAGAACTTTAACAACTGGATCATCAGAGCAGCTTACCTGGTAATAAAAAAGTTAACTTAAAACAACATAAAATCACATTTCCCATTTAAAGTAATGAAATAAATAACACTTACTATGCTGTAGCTGGAGATTTGTCTCTGTCTTCACGTAACAGAAATAGTAATCCACTAAAAGTGAGATAACTAAATCCAAAACTTATCCCCCCAAAACACAAAAATATAACAAATCCAATTGAAATCCCTCAATGTAATTCAAAGTATCTAGGTTCCATAAAAAAACTGAAAAGGTGTTTGTAAAAACGAACTGCTACAGGAAACCAGGAACAAGGAAATCAAAGTAAAAACCACTGGTTTATTATAAACCAAATCTGATTTCCTTTAAAAAAAAAACATAAACTCCAAATGCCCATAGAACACGCTTTTGGACAAAAATCTGTAAACTATAAAAACCCATCCCAAAAACACATTTACATTCCCAAAAATACATATGCATAACAGTTAGTCATCAAAATATAAATATTGTCTCACAATTTAACATAGCACAGTGATACATTACTAAAACAGTGTACAAAAATACAAAATGACAAACTAGTGAAAAATATTAACAGTAATATGCAAACAACACTATAGCTAACTTTTAGACCTCACTCCCAAATCCCCCGTACTCTGAAAACCCTTAAACAAATCCTTAAAAAAGGATTTATGTGTTCTGATGAACAGCAGCCTTTTACTGTGCCTAAGTTCTTGGAAAATAGACTACAACTAACACAAATAAATTACAAACTAGAGGGTAGCCGTAAAAAAAATGATCGCTAAATGAAAAAAAAAATACATTAAAGGGTTGACATTTACTCTTTCCACTTCAGTCTAAACCAATTTTGGGAAGATGTTGGACACTAAATGGGAGACATTTACTATTCCCACTTCATTCTAAACCAATTTGGGGAAGGTGTTGGACACTAAAGGGGTAACCTTTACTATTCTCGCTCCAATCTAAACTAATCTGCGGAAGGTGTTGATCACTAAAGGGGTGATATTTACTATTCCCACGCCAATCTAAACCAATTTGGGTATGAGATTGAGCACCAAAGCAGTGACATTTACTATTCCCACTCCAATAGAACGATGCAGTTGGAAGGTGCTGGACACTAAAGGGGTTGCATTTACTTTTCCTACTAAGGGCCAAATTTATGAAAAATTATGCATCGCTGTAGCAACACAGCGATGCATCAGTAAAGGTTGTGCGGCATTACGACAGTTTGAAGCGACATGGATATGCCATATTTACGGTATAAATAGATGGGGCAGCAAGCAGTAAGGGCAACAACACCAGCCAAGATGTCCAGACAGAAGCCCAGGGGAAGAAGAGGAAGAACAATTTCAGTGAGGAGGAGAACCAAATAGCAGAGGTGACAAAAAATGAAACACCTTTTCTATGTCACCTCCAAATTGCCACTAGGGAAGAAGGAAGCCATTTGACAGTTCGTAGTGAATAAGATTAACAATGTTAGCCGAACAAAATGGACTGTGTCCGAGCTGAAAAAAAAGTGGCATGATCAAGAAAAAACTGGCTAAGAAACTGAGGCAGCCATGCAGTCCACAGGAGGACCAGAGGAATAGGAGGAGCAGGTAGCTTCACTTATCTCAACAGAGCTGGTGGCAGGAGTCGCTGGACAGGACAGTGCTGCAGTTGAGGACCAGGATGGCCTACAGGGTAAGTTTTATCAATGAATAATGTGGTTAAACATGTCATGTTGTGCAGTACAGCAACACACTTTACTGTGCTGCACTGCACAGTGTGCAAGGGAAAGGACAGAAATGTCTAACATGTCAACCCGTACATCACATAAGTGTCAAATATTTTGTCAAGTGACAATTTGTCTTTTCCAGCTAAGCCACGTTTATCATGTCAATGTGTGATGTGCTGCTCCAGACCAGGTTGTCCTTTGAATACTGCAACTTGCAGTCTAGTGTTTAACATGAGCGCCCACGACTACAAGTCCCCCAATACAAAACAAAAAACCTGGAATACTGTGACAATTCAGGCAAATGTGTTTTTCTTGGGGCTACCCAGCTAAAAGTGGGGTGTGAACTAATGGATTTGGCGGAGGATAAACCTTTCACCTGAGAGGGGATCCAGGACATCTGTATGAGGAGTATCTCTCAATAGATTCATGTGAAGAGCCATGTGTATAGTCACTAGCATGAAACCAGAATGCAGGCAGCTGTCCTGACACGCTGGGTCAGATCTCACAGGTTTTGTCTGCCATGTTAGAGACAACACTACCTCCTTTCTTGTACAAATGAATAATGAGGGTGGGGGTGACTGCAAGTGATGCACTCCAGAAGTCCATGAGTATTTGTTGGAAGCATAGATTTTGTGAGAACTTGGTATATCCCTGGTAGTGAAGTGCCATGTAGTTGTGGCTGAGCACATTGAACAGACAGTGGGTATGAATGGGGAGACTTTGGATCTCCAGGAGGAGAGGGGTGATGTTTGTGCAGCAATGTAGCCTGAGTGACAGTCATGCACTGCTTCTTTTAGTTAGTGTTACACTTGTGTAGTAACTGTGAAGGGATGGTGTAGAAGAGGGCATTAGTGCACTACACGTGACGTGATGTGGACCTGGCAGAAGTCCGACCATCCTACATATGTCAAAGCTGGAGGATATTAAACAGGGAGTTGTTAAAAGATAGGATGAGTAACTTGTCCAGGATGCTGGGCAGGTTTTTTAGATGGTTGGAATGTGATGAGTCTTGGCCTATCTGTGTTGGCAACCAGGGTAGGCAAATGTTACAGCTTATCATCACTACTCTCTAGTGAGGTTTGGCATGAGCCATAGTTCTGACATTCAGGTAAGTATGTGGGGCAATTGCGTATTGTAACTAATGCAGGTTGTGTTGGTGTCTCCAGAGAGTCAATGTATGATCTGGGTGTCATCAGTGTCTGAGAGTAAGTGCTGGCCTTGGGCCCAAATGATGTATGCCAGAGGAGTCATGTCCAGGTACAAGTGATCAAGGCTGAGTGGACAGATTTGTGATGCTCTGCAGATGGCAAACTTGAATAATTATAAAATGTGAAGCTTTAATAGCTTCAAGCACACATCATAAAGAAAGCTAAAAAATAATCATTTTCATACGCAACGTTATTCATTTCATCCCACCAGTTTAGATAGTCTTCATGTGATTTCAACAACTCAGTCAGTTTTTCATAAATAATTTCTCCTCATTCTTGAATCATCCAAAACATTACAATGCACAAAATTATACCAACATGTGCTTCCTCAATGCTGCATAAGTGGCAGCTGACTTCTTCAGGGCTTCCACTCGTCATTATTAGTGTTTCCAATTACAGTGGAGAATAATACTTGTAACGTAAACAATCTCAACCAGCAAAGGCTATGTATGGGCCACGTCTATTCAACCCATCCCAAAAGGTCACAAACAATGGGGAGAGTCCTCCCGTATCACCGGATGTCTTGCTGTTCTAGCACATAATTACAAAATGTGGTGAACTTTATTTTTTGTATTTTTACAAGTGTGATGGTGCAAATCCCCTTCCGAGATAGTTCACTGTGCCTATTAATCTGGACTCTGGAGATGGCTGTGTTAGTTTGGAAATCACAGTAGAACACACAAATAAGCACAAATAAGTAAACCATGGAAATTACATGCCCTTACACAGTCCTGCACAATAGCAAGACTGCTTGCGATGTAGAGTTGTGTAGGTGTGTAAAGTATGAGCCCTGGCTACATGAATGCCCAAATTACATGCAATCTAGCACTGTGAGGCAGAATGGCGTTCTGTAGGGTGTGAAAGGCAGAGTGATGGAATAATAGTTTACCTAACTAACATTGCCTTGTCAGGAGCTGTGGGCTAAGTAATGGCTACAGGGAATACAGGCACCCTGTTGACAGGATGCAATGTTCTCAGTGCTCGTGTTAATAAGTGAACCTTACATCAATATGACATTAAATAAATCTAGCAACATGCTGAATGGCGTCATTACATGCACTCACCCATTCAGCCAGGACAGGCCAGCAAGCAATGTGTGCAATGACACACAAATGGTCTCCTTGTCACACAGTGATTGTGTGAACAATGAAAAGATGTTTCCATTTTGAAAGTAAAAATAGTCAAACTTTGCTTCAATCACGCTTAGTAGCACATGTGTAACATAAAGTGAATGTTAATAAAGTTTGTTTGTCATCATAAGTACTATTAGCAATATCTATTGTAGATCATCAGAAACCTATCCATTTTTCATTGCTGATGGAAAGACAACACTTACTGTCAGCAACCTGTCCTGGATGACCAACCTGTTGATGATGAGGCCCCGATCCCCATGGACGATGATACCTATCAGCAACTCCTTGATTCCATAGAATCTGGAATCTGGACTTCGGGATCCTGACCAACAAACTGGCCCATCAGGGACCACTGGACAGTTGGTCACCCGAGCCCACTCACAGTCCACCACAGAGTCTCCCGCATCAGTATCCAACACCACAGCACACACCAAGTGTACCCACACCTCTGTCCCCAGGGCACGTCAATCAGCAGTGTGCGCACCTGTACAGGGACCCCAGGTGACACCTCATACCTAAGACAATCAGGGACCTGGGGTCAGTTGCAGTTGGCACAACATTCAGGGGACAGAGGTGCAGGCCAACTGGGACACTGGGAGGACCGCTGTGTGCCGGGGAAGGACAGGCCCAAGGAACCAACTCTCCAGGAGGCACTCAACGAGATCCTGGGAGCCTACCAATATTGCCAGGACACGATGGGCCAGATCCTTGACAACGTGCAGGAGAACAGGCGGCTGCAGGAGGGACAGTATCAGGGGATCAGAGAGGACTTGCAGGCCATTAACACCACCTGGATCTCCATAGCAGGGGTGCTGGTAAACATCGCCAACATCATGAGGGAGGCAACAGCACAGCAGCGGTTTTACCACTAGCCAGTCCATTGACCAGCAGCATGTGGGCAGGAGGTCCCGCCACAGGACCCACAGGCCACCAGCAACCCCTTCCCCTGCAGAAGGTGAACCTCCCCACAAACGTTCCCTGTGACCCAGACAGAAGCCAGAGACACTTGTCAAGACCACCGCTAGGAAATGAGACTCTCCTGATTGTCCCCCTTGTGTCCTACACAGTCATCTTGTCCACTTTGAACTGCCTTTGCTCCCCTTCCATTGGCCCCTGGGACACTGGACCTGTGCTACAAACAGCTTGGAACAATACCCTGGACTTTCCTCCATCATCACTCCATTCCATTGCACTTTTCCCTTAATTTCATAGCACTACAATAAAAACCTTTGAATACAACTTGGCTACTAGTATTTTATGTTTTGAAAATGTGCATTTATGGAAACAGTCACATGTAGTGCAAATGATCAGAACACTGTGAGAGCATAGAAATAAGGACCTATAGCTGTCTGTACTTATCACATCAGTACACAGTTGTTGTATCACCAACATCTGTAAAATGACAAGCCATAGGTGACAGTAAGTTGAGATGCAAAGGAAGTTAATGCCATCATGCTACAGCCATACAGAATACATCGATAGTCAGAGGAATGGTCAGTTGTACTGTCTCACCAGTGTGTCATTGGAAGTATTGACAGATAACTGATGTTCTGTTGTCCTCATCCTCAGCCTCTTCATCCTCACTGTCCTCAGGGTCCACTGCTGCCACAGGGGCATCTCCAGTCTCCTCCTCCTGCGGACAGGGTACATATGCTGTCTGAGGGCCAGGTTGTGCAACATGTAGCATGCCACTACTATCTGGCAGACCTTCTTGGGTGAGTAGCACAGGGATCCACCTGTCAGATGGAGGCACCTGAACCTGGCCTTCTCAATAATCCTTCTGGTTCACCCATGTGCCTCATTATAACGTTCCTCAGCCCCTGTCCTGGCATTCCTCACAGGGGTCAGCAGCCACAATAGGTTTGGGTAGCCAGAGTCACCTGCAAGTATTGAGGGACAACATTTATCCTCACTCAATGCTATAGGGGTGACACCTGAAGGCATACACTAACATACAGTGGGTGGGGACCCTGGCTCATCTATTAGCCACACCCTGTGCCTCTGTAGTTGGGCCATCACATTTGGGATGCTGCTATTCCTCAGAACAAAGGCATCATGCACCGACCAAGGATACTTAGCGTTGAAATCGGAGATGTACTGGTCCGCCAGGCACACCATTTGCACATTCAGTGAGTGGAAACTCTTCCGATTCCTGAGCACCTGTTCATTCTGGCAGGGGGACGACAAACGCAATATGTGTTTCGTCAATCGCCCCAATAATATTGGGTATATGTCCATTTGCATATGAATTAGGCCTTCACTGTGGCCAAATCTTCCACCTGGGGAAAAGCTATGTAGCTGCACGTGTTTCACCAGGGTGGACAAAACTCTTGCCAACATGATTGAGAACATTGGCTGTGAAATTCCTGCTGCCAAGCCCACTGTCACTGGGAAAAAACCAGTTGCCAGGAAATGAGCACTGATGGCACTTGCACAAGAGGAGGGGGGTCCCAGAAGGAGGACAGATAGCAGATAGCAGGTCTGGCACCAATTGGGCACACAGCTCAGTTATTGAGGCCCAGCTGGGGATTGCCTCCCAACGAGGAAGGGGTGCCCGTCGGAACCAGACCCCCCTGATGGCCCGCATACTGGTGGTGGCCTACCCAGAGCTGGATGGGAGCTCGAGGGAATCACATCAGCCTCAAGGGGTTGAGTACAGTGGGCATTATTACAATAATTGACAGGTGGTATGGGATCCGGGTGGTGGATGCGAGTTAAGGGTGCCCCTAAGGCCAGGCCAGACATTGCAGCGTGATTCAGCTCAAGGGTAATGTGTGTATGGCAAATGCAGGTAACCTAGCTTGTTAGCATTCCATGTCAGTCAGGGCTTTGTGAGTACCAGGAGGGGTGCAGTTGGCAGTGTGTGGCCATCATCTTGCCATGGCATTTCCTCAAATCACTGGCAGTGCAATGCATAGTGCTCAAGCTGATCCCTGTGTGTGATGGTGCTATGTATGCTAAATGTGGTGTTGGTGCAGTAAGTGTTTTCCTTTTCTCTCTCCCCCCTATTTCCTTCTGTCATCCTGTCAATGTGTGAATTAGCATCTTCTGGCGGAGGAGCAGGGGCACTGGCGACAGAGGGAGCTGCATCCTACAGGAGGCAGAGTCCACCAACGCCGAGGGAACCAGTGGGACGGAGGGCGAGTGGAGCACCATGGCAGAGACTGGAGGTGACAACACAGACTCAGATACCTCCTCCGTTGGAAGCTTCCTGGTGGTGGTGGACACCTCTGTGACCACCCCAGCTGCAGGTACCACCACCACCCCGGTACCAGCACTGCCCTCCCAGTAGCCCCTCAGCGAGTTGCTCATGCCCACTCACCCAGGAGGGTGGGCATCTCCTTTGCCCCAGGCACCTCAGGCCCTGCCCCATTGAGCACTGCTGCCTTGAGTGATGAGGCTATTGACCTCCTGAGATCCATCTCTGTAGGGCAGTCAACCATTGTGAATGCCATCCAGGGGCTGGCATCCCAGATGCAGCAATGCAATGCATTCCTGGAGGGCATCCACGGTCCAACAGAGATCGATTCAGGCTCTGGCATCCTCTCTGATGGCAGCCATTGTCCCTCTTCCTACCGTCCCCCTTCCAACTACCAATTCCCAACCCATCCCGTGCACACATACAGACAAGCATGCACACAAGATGACACCCAAAAGTGGCACAGTCAAACACAGGCCCCAAATTTCATCCCACAAGCACTCACGCAAACACCAGAAAATTGCAGGCACAACCACATCCACTGCCACCACTGTCTCCCCCTCCTCCCCCTCCTGCACCTCCCTCACAATCTCATCCACACTCACACCTGCATGCACTGAACCAACATCCACGGGGAGGAGGGACCGGGGGAGGGAAAGGGAAAAGGTCAAGTTGGGCAGGGAAAAGCTTCTTAGGGATGGTGGTGCGGGTTGTTGGAGGAGGGATGGGAGTGGAGGTTGAGGGAGTGGTTGTAGGAGGTATATGTCTGCTACATTTGGGTACAGGTGCATGGGCGGTGTGCTGATGGGAGGTGGATGACTGTTGGGTGTGTGAGTGCTTGCGTTTGTGTCCTTTAGGAGGGGGAAACAGACAGGGTGGGGAAGGACACAGGGGATGCATGCATGGATGTTGTGGAGGTGTCTGCTAGTGAGGTGTGTGTGCTACTTGGTGTGGTGATGCTGGTGGTGGAGACACTTCCACCTGCCACCACAGGTCAGGCCTCACCTCCTGCAGAGGCTGCCCAGGAGGCACTTCCACATGCCACCACAGTTCAGCCCTCACTTCCTGCAGAGGCTGCCCAGGAGGCACCTCCACCTGCCACCACAGTTCAGCTCTCACCTCCTGTAGAGGCTGCCCAGGAAGCACCTTCACCTGTCACCACAGTTCAGCCATCACCTTCTGAAGAGGCTGCCCAGGAGGTACCTCCACCTGCCACCACAGTTCAGCCCTCACCTCCAGCAGAGGCTGCCCAGGAGGGACCTTCACCTGCTGACACTGTGCAGCCCTCACCTCCAGATGACACAGTGCAGCCATCACCACCAGCGGAAGCCATGTGGGCCCCCTCCAGAACCAGTGGGAAAGTCACCCACTCCAGAGACTGTGGCCTTTCACTCCCCAGAACAGAGTAATGAGCATGGAGCCCCCTCCAGAACCAGTGGGAAAGTCACCCACCTGAGAGACTGTGGCCGTGCAATCCCCAGCACAGAGAAATGGTCATGGAGCCCCCTCCAGAACCAGTGGGAAAGGCACCCACTCCAGAGACTGTGGCCTTGCACTTACCAGAATAGAGTAATGGGCATGGAACCTCCTCCAGAACCAGTCGGAAAGTCACCCACTCCAGAGACTGTGACCTTCCACTTCCCAGAACAGAGCAATGGGCATGGAGCCCCCTCCAGAACAAGTGGGAAAGTCACCCACCTGAGAGACTGTGGCCTTGTACTCACCAGCACAGAGAAATGGGCATGGAGCCCCCTCCAGAACCAGTGGGCTTATTCCCGACTTTGGCTGAGGTGCCCCTCAAGCCACTCCATCCCCCTGACGTGCCTGCCCACTTGCAAACTGATGCCCCTGCAGAGTTCTATCCGGATGAAGTCAGGATTCCAGTTGGGCCTTGGACTGTGCCCTGTGGCCATGCGGGCCCTTTGTACATTGGACTGGGCATTGGCCCTTTATGTACATTTGTACATATCTGTTTCTTGTACAGTTGGTTTGTTTGGTAGCTGTTTATTTCAATACATTCTCATTACTGCATTCTTGTTGTCCTTGCATTATTCTGCTGTATATCGTGTGCCATTGTTTTTCGTCTGCAGCTGGTTGTGTGTATGGTATGTGTGTGTCGGGTGTGTGTCGTGTGTGTGTCACTTTCATATTCCTCCCTCCCTCCCTTGTGTGCTAGGTGGCTGCACTCACCGCCGTTGTCATCGTCAGCGTTGGTGTTCCAGGTGGAGCATGCCGTAGATGAGCATCGGGAAGACTTGCAGTTCCGGTTCCATGGCGGCATTGTTCTTCCCTGTGTCTCCGATGGTGAGTCTTTGCTCTTCTGTGCAGTGTTTCCGCCAGGCTTTTGATGGCGTTGGTACCGCCCCAGAAATCATGGCGGATTGAAGGGTCAAAGTATGGTGGCAGTACTTATTATTCCGCCTCGCTGTTGATGGCTACCGCAGCGGTGTGTGGTGTTAATTAACACCTTGGCAGTTGGTGTGGTACATTGGCTGTATATGGGAGTTTTCTCCACCATGATATTTTCATCACTTTATCACTCACCGCCAGGGTCATAATGAGGGCCAAAGTTCTTAAATTTAAATGCAGTTCATTCTATACAAACTATTTAACCCAACTACACCTACCTAGTCTACAATGAGTTTAAAAGAGCCTTACACTAACTTACTTAATCTTACACCACCTACGCATATCCTAACTAATCTTACATCTAGCCTACATTATCTTAACATATCTAACTATATCCTACCTACTAAATACAAATCACAATTTAAACCCCCCCCAAATACACATAGATCAGAACAATAAATGCAACATCCACATCCTAAACATACACTACCTAAACATGTATTCCTAAACAAATATGTTTGTATTTTTTATATGTGTTTTTAAAAACAGACTATACATTAACCCCTACCCACTTAATAAAAGTAATACAAAAAAAAACTTAAATATATTAAACTGAATGATATATGTAAAACCCTATACCACACTAAACCTATGCTAAATCCCAACTAACACTATGCCTACATTTATAAGTGTAAAAAAAAGGTTTGACAACAGGGAAAGGGGATTGGGCAAGGCTAGTTATTACATTTGTGTACAATGTCCCCCAGAGTTCAGATCGTGGGAGGAGAAGGTCTTGGGCTTGACGGAATGCCTGGAGGACTGGACTCTGGTAAGTCACCAACACTCCCCTGGCACCAACCACTCCTGTACAGCATGCATCCCCACCACCCTATCACCTGTCAATGCACCCCAGCATGCACCTCTCCTCCCTTGACCCAATGCCCTCCCTTGCATGTCACACCACCCCACTTACACCATCACCACACAGCCCATCCCAGTGCACAGATATCTCCCACTGTGGCAAGTACTACAACTCCAACAATACATCACTCACTACCCCTGTATATCTGCCATTTCCACTCCACATTTGAACACCTGCACGTCAAACCATGCCACCTTCTAGACCAACTGGATACTGCAACTGCTCACTAGTACATGGCAATGACAGCAATGCTATCCACTACCTTCTATGCCACAAGGAACCAACTATACTATCCATCAGCCATAAACATTGTCAGTAGTGCAGCATCTGTCATTGTCATCACTGGAAAGCAAGTCAAGGCACTCTTTGCATAATACTATGATAACAACAAGTTCACCTCCACAGTGTTACACACCCACTCTCCATCCACAGGTACCCCTACCACTGCCACCCTGCAGAGGATGCTAAAGAAAGACAGCTGTCCCCTGGGAGAAAGCCCAAGTGAGGACTACAACTCTGGATGTCTAGAAAGTGATGACTTACCTAGCGCTACTGGAACAACTGGTCAGTCCCCCACCACCAGCCTCACCCTGCCCACACAAGAGGCCCCCACCCCTGTGGCAACAACGGCACAGGCAACCCCTCTTCCCCAAACCTGTGTCTCAAGGACTGTTCAATCTATAGTGTGCCCCACAATACAGGGACCTGAGTCGACCCCTCACATCCAAGACAATGAAGGTACTGGTGTAAGTGGGAGAGAGCACACTGTGCCAGGGGCACAGGGGGTAAGAGGCAGTGGGAGGGCACCTATGGGCCAAGGGATGAGGCACCAAAGTGAAACAATTGGCCAGGAGGCCATTTCCAAAGTCCTGGGAGCATACCAGAAACCCCAGGACAGGATGGGCCAGATCCTCTCAACCTTGCAGGATAACCAGAGGCTTCAGAGAGAATACCAACAGGAGGCCATGCAGCAGTGGCAGGCACACAATGCTACCATGGCTTCCATTGCAGGGGTGCTCACTGAACTTACCAGCATCCTGTGTGCGTCCTCCACCCATCAGCAGGCCCCTTCCACTAGCCAATTATCACCTGGCCATCCACATCTGCCTCAGTTAGTGAAATGGAGGACCTGCCAGAGGACCCACGGGCCACTAGCACCCCTGCCCCTGCAGCTGAGGAACCCCCATGCAAATGAGGTTGTCCATCCAGACATCCTGCAGGACCTAAGGCTAAGACCAAACACACTGCCAGAAAGTGAACTCTCTTCTGAACATTCCCCCTTGTGTGCCACTGACACACCCTGTTGACTGTCCATTGACAATTTTCCATTTTCCCATGGCCCTTGGATACTGGACCTGTACTACCCACAATTTAGCCAACTACTCTGATGATTCAATACCCCATGACCCCACTCAACTTCTATTGCACTAAAGATTCACAAATAAATAACATTGAGAACTGCTTACGTGTCTTCATTTGTACAAGTAATGTTGCGTAAAGAGTCTTTTCAGTTCAAACATAAATGACATAAATGACAACAGGTCTGTCAGATGGACTGATGGGTCAGCAATTTCCAGCAAGTGTGTCAGTGCAAATGACATGTACTGTAATCCTGTGCCAAGGGTGGCACCAGTCATGTCAGGAAGAAGACCAGAACCACACATTTGACCTGCAATTTGAGCAAGACAGGGAAGACCTTCACTAAAGTTATCAATGTTGTTCACCCAATCACATACAGTATATTAATGTTTCTACAGGTGCCATTTTGCAGGTGGAAAGTAACCACATATCAGCATGATAGGTCGACATTTCCAATACATGCATTCACAACATACTATCCATCACAGCTGACATCATCCACAGAAAAGGCATGTTGCACTGTCTAAAACAGTTAGGTACCAAATATGTCTAATGGGTATAGTGAGGATGGCTAGCAAAACTGTCATATTAATGAGGTTGGCAAGACCTTAGTAATTTACATTTCAGTCCTGGGCCCATACAACATGGCTAAACCCTTGTAAATGTGATGCTAGCCAACAACATGTACCACATAGCTCTGCCATTTCAACAGTCACATCTCCCCTGATGGACAGTATGTTTCCCACAAAACCCACACAGAGGAATGGCTGCACTGCACATATCGCCACTGATGTCACACACCAGGAGGTGCAATGTCACAAGGCAGACAGGGGTACAGTTTACTTACAATACAGTTGACACATACGTGAGATTCATTGGAAGACTTGCTGAATCAACTCTGTCCTAGAGTCAGCCACGTACTCCTCCTCCTCATCACTTCCAATGCCACCAGCATCAGCCACTGGTCCAGCTGCCTCCTCCTCCTCCCCATCCATCAATAGTATGTGTTACCTCAGCGCAAGATCGTGTAGCATGCTACATGCAACAGCAATCTGGCAGACTGTCTGTGGTCTGTAGAGGAGGGCACCTCCTGAGACGTTTAAATACCAAAATCTGGCTTTCAGTAGCCCAAAGGTCCTCATCGGCCATGAGCCTAATTGTAATGGATCTCCCCATCAGTTGTAGAATACTTCACCGGTATCAGCAGCCAGGGAAGGTTGGGATTGCCGGGGTCACCTGTGTGCACAAAGGTTCGACTGATTACAAAACTGTGAGAGACACAGAGCTGACTGCGAAGGGAGGTTACATTTCATTTGAACACATACTATAGTGTACCTACCAATGAGCCAGGCCCTCTCCCTCTGTAGTTGAGACATCATGTGTGGGACATTTCTGCTCCTCAAGATGTAAGAATCACACACAGATCCTGTTTATTTGGTAGTCACTTGTGAAATATACTGGTCGGCAAGACGCATCACCTGCACACTTAATGAGTAGAAGTTTTTCCTGTTCCTGTATACCTGTTCATTGGCCCTGGGAGAAAACAAAGTGATGTGGGTGCCAGCAATGGCCCCTATCACATGTGGAATGTGAGCCTTGTCATAAAGGTCAGATTTTACAGTGGGCAGATCAGCACGTTATGGGAACCTGATGTAGCTGTTCATGTGTTTGAGTAAGGCACACAGTACATCCTGCAACACTACACTGAATATCGGTTGTGACATTCCTGCAGCCAAGCCCACTGCAACTTGAAATGATTCTGAGTTGAGGAAATGCAGCACTGATAAGACCTGTACTGTGGGAGGGATGGCATAGGGGTTGCAGATGGCAGGCAACAGATCTGGCTCCAACAGGGTACACAGTTCCCTGGATGGTCTGACGGTTCAGACTATAGTTTGTGATTGTGTGGCACTCCTCCATTGTAGCAAGCTCAGCTAGGGCCCGGTACACCGGTGGACATCTCATTTGCAACATTGCACAGTACCAAGGAATGGGAGAGAGGAAAGGCACAATTTAATATCGACAGTTCACATGCTAACTGGCTCAATACTTGATGCACAGTACAGGAAAGTGGATAGAATGCTAATATATACATTTACCAAATGAGGAATGAGACTGAACGCTAATGCCATCCCAGAAGTCAGTGCAAGGGCCCGGCAAACTGGTTGTGACACATGACATATGTGTAACTTCCACATAACAACAGCCTTGTCTCCCAGGTTATCACCTTCATTTCAACTTCACACATACAGATATGATAAACGTAGCTATGAGGCAGCATTGGACTGCACATGACCTGTCATAGTCATAAGTACATCTACCTACACTGTCCATATATGTCACATGTGTGCACCCATGTTTGATGTGCAAACATTCTTAATCAACATACTTATCATTATTAATCATCCATGACACACTTAAAATTCACATTCAATGCACTAACCACATGTAAAATGCAGCCACATGTCCTGCATGCACAGGACAGAAGGAAGTAAGCTCATTCCGCCGGCGTTATACATCATGGCAGGAGGCGGTAGCAACCGCCATGCAACTCAGCATTGGATAACATTGTTGGGGCTAATGATGATCACAGCCGGCGGTGACGGTCTTTTATGCGGTGGCTGTGACCACCATTTTCTGCTGCCTATCTCAATTGACTCCTGACACTCATGCAAGCAAGACCTCCTCTGCATGAGCTGCTGTGTTCTGTTTCTGAGGGCCATAATGCCACGTCCTGCAGGAGATAGGGCCCCTGTCTTCACACCTGAAGAACTGGACAAGCTGGTGGGTGAGGTCCTACCCCTGTATGGACGGTTGTATAGGGCACCAGAGCAGCAAGTAAATTCAATGTAACTGTCCTGTCAAATTGTTTCATGTCTAAGGCTGGAAGGCAATGTGATGGCGCACATGAATTGGATGCATGCTTGTAGCACAGTAGTGAGTGTGTTTGTGCCATTGAAAAACATATGATTCTGCATAAGAAATGTTTGTTGTTTGAAGGTCAATGCTGTTGCTCTGATGCCACTATACATGACTCTCTCCTTCTGTCTGTGTGTCCCCTGCAGGTCAGCGCCCATCAAAAGAAAGGGATCTGGTGCGCCATTGCCAACCAAGTGCAGACCCTGGGGGTCCATAGACTGCAGAGTCCAGGCTGGGGATGGCCTCCCAACAAGGGAGGGTTGCCCATCAGACCCTGAACCCCCAAACTGCCTGCATTTTGGCGATGGGCATTTGAGGGCATCACTACAGCCACAGGGGGTGAGTACAGACATAAACCTCTTTATTCTTTGGCCTTGTATGGGTTATGTATGAATAGCAGTTGGTAGATGAGGTGTATCCCATTGGTAGCTGCACATCGACTATAGGTGTTAGTAGCCCTGTCTCTTTTTTTGTACCAATAACATGATGACAGTGACATTTGATGTTACTATCTCCATGTTTGATTGACACTCGACACTCTTCATATGTGTATGTAGTGAAGTTCCCTCCATCAGTGTCAGTGAAACTGAAATGTTAAGGCCACTTCTGTCAGTATTGGTCAGCCACTCTGACGGTGCTGCTATGTGTGTTTCCAAACAGGTGCCATATACACATGATGTAGATGGCTACAGGTATTCTAAGCACAGGATGTGCACAGTGAAAAGAAATATGTAGTTATCCAAAATCAACATGCTATAGTCATCTGGGTTGGTAGTGAAGTACGTGTCAGGGTCAACTGGAATGGGATTGGGGCAGGTTATGGTCAACTATACATTAGGACATCCTTCATCTAGTCATTTTGGGACACATTTCCCATTATAGTGGGTCAAATCAACATAGATTCAGTTTGCCATGTTAGTCCCATAGGGATAGTTGTATTTGTACTTGCATGCCTTGAAATTAGAGTGGAAATAAGGTTTGTTTTTCCCTTTGTAAGTGATGGGTTGTTACTTACCCATTCTACTATTTCTGTCTCTCCCACCCTCCTTCACTCTCCTCCTCTGTCTTTGTTTGCATTAGCATGATGAGATGAAGGAGAAGGGGTGACCGCGCTGGAAATCCTGGCAGTGTGCAACCTTGTAATTCAGTCACCGGAAACATGCTCACCGCCGGCCTGAAGGTGCCTACTGCCGTCCTCGGCGGTCCGTCCGCACTGGCAGTACTGGCAGTTTATTAGCTGTGTATTGGGTGTGTTCCGATGAGAACACTGCCATGGTCATAATATGACTTTCCTCTCCGCCGGGTCCGGGGACCGTCAAACTCTTAATGAGGGCTTGAGTCATTTGTAGATGTTGTCTACATTAGCTGATAGGCTGCCACATGAGAGCAACTACATGTTCCCATGATTGTTGGCTAGTGTCCAGCTGCTGTTGAGCTCCCACCTGTTGTGCAGGCCACTAGATCAGCCTGTGTGTGCCCACCTTCCTGCTTGCCAGGTACCTGCCGACTTCACCCTCATTACAGTAATTAGCAATCAATTATGATGTGTAGATATGAAATATGGCACTTGGTCATGTTCTGGATATTTGGCTGTTGGTATTGCATTATGCAAGTGGGAATGTAGTTTGTTCATGGCCATATATGAAATGCGTTAAGTTAAGCAAGTCCACATACTGTGCTTTCTGCATTGCAACCTCATGTGGAGTAACATAAGGCAACCGACATTGCTGTCTTGATGTACTCAGTGCCAGATAGCATATACATAGATGGAAGGAGCATGGCTACCTCCTGCGAGACATAACTGTATTGCATCACAACATTTGAGCCTAAGGCTAATTCCAGGGAATCTGACAAATAGCTTCAGGTATACAGTTGTAGTAATACCATGGTGAACTAAAACTTTACAATTGTCAGTACATATATTCTCCCAAGGCTGTTTTCCATATTACACATTTTTTGTTTTCCAAATCATCTCTGAAGTGTGTGTATGTATGCTGGTGTACCCATTTGTACAAGAACAATGTGGAGAATGTTGCAGGTAACGGTGTACCATGAGGTAAGGGTGATGCTGACTGCGTTGTTGCTAGCCAGGACAAGTTACCCCACCAGTATATCAGTAGTGTAATGGGCTGTACGCTGCTGATACAGGACAGCCCTGCATTTGATTTTTTACACAGTGCATCAACATCACTGCATACCTTTCATAGGATGAATATCTCTGAGAAACTGGAAATATAAAGCAATGATTTAGCCATTTCAATTTAAATGCATGTGCAGACCAGTCACCTTTGCCTACTGTGTCCCATATTATTCTGGTTGCACTAAGCTTGGAAAACTGACATCTTCATATTAACTTGAAAGCCATATATCCATAACCCAGCCTTCTGGACATCTACCCTCACAATGCAAATCAGTAGGTCAGTGTAGTAATGTTTTATCCAACATGGTCAATAACAGTTGCAGCCCTATATCCTTACAGCCTCCAATACTTCTGTGTTAACACGAAACATGTTGACCCTTTGCCTTACGGTTTAGGCTAATTCCT
Organism: Pleurodeles waltl; assembly: GCF_031143425.1. NCBI lineage: Eukaryota > Metazoa > Chordata > Amphibia > Caudata > Salamandridae > Pleurodeles > Pleurodeles waltl. The sequence goes on from NC_090448.1 coordinate 495,269,693, forward strand.
CAACCCTTACTTTCAGGTATAGTGTGAGAGTGGTTTGAGCATCATCTCATCCCTCACGCTCCCCTTTGTTTTTATTACTTTGGCCATCACCTTTTTTGTTCATTAAAATTTGATGTTCTACCTGGGTTTTGAGACAATTTTAACCTTTTCTGTTTGCCATTTCTTCTCTCACTTGACCTTCTTTTACGGCACAGTGTAACTGAGAAAAGATCTCCGGCAAAGAGCCCCCGTTCAGGGGTGCCCATCAGACATGGAAGCGCCGGTCTGACGAGGAGCATGACATCCGATGGATGTGTGAGGGCACTAGCTTCTAACCTAAGGGTTGCCCTGTGTCTTGCTTTCTATTTCCCCCTTCTAGGAACAGTGTATTCTTGATTTTTGTTAGATGGTACATACATACACACAAACCTACGGGTTCACCAGATTTCCAAACCATTGTCGTCCACCAGATCACCCTCTTGGGACACCACATCAGCCCAGCAGTGTTTTAGTTGATGGATGATGCGCCCTGCTCCATACACTGTAGATATGTGCCAACTCACGCTCTCCCACTGCTCCTTCAGCTTCTTGGCAGGGTAGCCCTGGCTGACCCTCCTCCCTGACACCAGCATGTTTGGCAGGTAATGGCTGTGGAGCCATAGCATTTGCCCAGCTACTCCTGTGAAAAATGCATGGCCATACCCTTTCCTGACATGGCCAATTAACTTAACAACCTAACACCCAAAAAAAAACCTTAACATACATACTACACCTAAAATAATAAACCCTGAAATTTACAGACACCCAGAAATATAATGACAAAACAAATACAATTAAGAACAACCAGGGCACAAAAGACACACAAATTGCACCATATAGGTGCAGACCACACTCCAACAATGCCAATAATAGGAAAAAAACACCAACCACTCTCCAAAAACTCCACTTATACCTACAGACTAGAGGAGAGCAAGAGAAAGTTCAAATAACTTCACAATTCCTAGTATGCAGACTGCCACACCGATTGTGACATTTTCTGAGTGTATCCCACCCGTTTTGCACAGTTATGTCACTTTTTTTGATGCATCGCTACTAAATTATCCAATGCATGATGAAGGCTCAATACATTAGAGCACTTCTGCAGTCACTTTAACGCACTGGCGTCATCATGGGGGTTACAACTATCACAACTAGTGCACTGCATCATGCAAAGGGTTTGATGCTTGTGTTCTGACTTATGCAACTGGCCTGATGTGTGAGGGCCACTGTAGAAGATTGTGATGTGCAGGAAAATGCAACTTAGGCATACGTAGGGCCTCATTATCAAGCCCTTTGCGGCAACTGTGCGCAATCTTTTTGACACCGCGGTGACACTAGCAGTGCACTACATTGCTCAATATTTACAAACTGACACATTGAGTCCAATTTGTTACTTTGTAAAGCCCTGCATCACATTTTTCCATCGCCAGGTAAAATGTATGCAGGGTAGGCATTCCCACAGAAAAAGCCACAAAGAAATGATGCAGTGAAATTTACAACTTTTCACTATGTCATCCTACGACTTCACTGTGTCAAAATTTTACTGCCTGCTCAGAGCAGCTGTAAAATTGATGCAGACATTTTCATATGGGATTCTCCTGACATTGTTGGAGTTGCATTTGTTTAACGACACAGCTCCAGCAATGCATCAAGTTAGCACCAACACAATCGTCCAAAATTCTGGCACATCTGTAAAGACGTGCACAAGGGATCTCTATGTTACAAATACCGCACATCTATGGCGTCATTAGGGGATGTGCGGCAGACACAAAATATCTGGCTCATTGATAATGATGCATCACATTCTTGTAAATGAGGCCTTTACATTGGTCCAGGATTTTTACCAGACAAGTAATCAATTTGTTGATGTGCAACTTTTCATTGGTTGTGGTGTGCATATGTGTGACATTTCACCTTTTTAGGTGTGACATATTAAATGACAATTTATTGTGAAGGAAACCAGGTAGATATTGTGATATATTTTGCAACCATTTTAAGTTTATCAGCAATTTGGGTTTTGTAGTAGGTTTGGGTGTACATAGGTAGCTGCAGTGATGCGGAAATTAGGTCATATCCAGAAGTTATAACGCCTATGAGCAACGCTTTTGTATTCTCCCCAATATCTTTCTTCAGTCAAACTGTCAGAATTCATGCTATGTGTTTTGGATGCAACACATAAAGGAACACAGAGACAGGGTGGATCACTCATTCTACTGTGTATGGCCACCCAGCTTATGGATTTACTGCATTACTCATAAAGGACATGGTGTAATTTTAATATGGCACATGTGCTTGTCAGGCAGCCATGTATTTGCACACAAAGCTAGTCAAGATCCATCAAGTAATTTGGTGGTATAGACACATCTGCACTCGGGCTATATGTCTGCACCAATATATGTGTGGTTTGTACTATGCGACATAATAAATGCACTTTGCAAATCTGTTTGTCTTTTGTTTGAGGCTAACCATGCCAGCTTGAGTAGACAAGGCAAGTGGCATTAATCATGGCACAATATATTGCAAAATTCTGCATTGGCTTACTCTGCATCAGAGAGAGGTTACTCCATTGCAAGTGGGTAGCCATTCACATCTGATGGTAAGATATGAGTTTACAAACATACAACACCAGGGAAACCTGCAAATGCATCTGTAAGTAGTACCTTCCCTGGAGTAACATTACATGGAGTTAGACCTTAACATCTCTTTGTTGCTTCGTTTTGTATCCTGTGTACAACAGCACACATAGATGGAGGAATATGGCTCACAGAATATACTGATTAGCAGTAATATGCACCTTCATTCTCACAAACATTCCTGCATGCAGTAGTTGCATCCTTGCCTCATGGTGCTAGTGTGCCTGTGTTGGGCCTAGATAGGCAAAACAGCATGGGCACAGGAGAAAAGGCAAGATATTTAAAAGTTTAGTTACAAATAGAACATTTACTGGAATTTGCTTTCACACATATTTGTGGCATAGGGACACTATCTGTGCTGCACTGTGTGTGCATGCTCATTATATGCCCCACTGTTTACAGTCACAAAATATTATGGAAACTATACTGTGATCCACATACTTAAGATGGAAACAAACGTCATGACGTGCAGCACACACAGTCATCATACACTGTTTGGAACTACATTCCCTTTGGACTATGTTAGAGGTCTGAAGCTGAACACACTGTAGCAGCACATACACACTCTCAGCATGTGCACACTGTTTCACATTGCAACCTTTCTGTTGTATATGTTTCGCACAGGTACATGGTGTTATAATGCATGCATATTTCTCAAATCATGTTGGTGGTCAGGGGTGAGCGTGACACAAAGTGACAGACCTTTAGAATGTGTGAGTAAGTCATTAGGCATCACGGTAGTGAAACAAGGTAAAAAAAAGTCAATTTAACTAGTGATGTTCACTTAATATAATGCTGCCAAACACACATGAGCTCTGTCTTACTCCTGTCAAAGTTAGTACCAGTACATCTTCTCTGAGGGTAGGCTTTTGTGTGGGCCTCCTAGTCCAAGGATACTGCATTCCCAGACACAAGCATATTTAATGGCACACACTCAAATTACATTTCACCTTTGGGATGACAACAGATTTGTGATTCCCCTCATCTATGCATTTGTACACTCAGGTCAGAGGTAAATGACTCTTGCCATGTAAAGGTAAGTTTACATCCAAATTCTTCCATCAGACCATGTCCACGATGGCCTGGATGTTGATAGAGTACATATGATTCCATTCCGGAACAGGTATGCTCTTTCTGCTGGGGAACCAAATGCACATGAATGCCATCCATAGCAATACATGTGAAAACCCGGCAATGGCATAGAAGCCTTGCTTGGTTTCCAACTGTTGTTGTTGGGTCTTGGAGAAGAGGAAGTTCTGTGGTGTAAGGGAAATGATGGCATCCAGGACAGTGGACAAGAAGGCAGAAAAAGATGCCTGGAATATTCCTGTCAGTCCTGTTGTTGTGCCCCAGAGGCCAGCATGTGTAGCACAACCATCAGTTTCACCTGGGGAGGAAGTTTGATGGGCTTGGCAGGTGGTGGCAGCAGACTTGGCCCAATCTTCTTAAGGAGTTCTGAGCCTATAGAATGTTATAATTTCATCGTCCCTGAGGTTGATGAGGGAGATGCGCTGCTGGAACACGCTCTCCTTCCTCCTCTTTCGCTGCCTACGTGGTGTTGGTGTTAGTGATCTCCATGCAACACCGAGCTACAGGGTCACTACCTCCATGACAAAGTGGGGTTTGCTGAGGTGTTTTTGGATGTTCAGTTCTATATAGTACAGCCACTGTGCTGTTTCCTACATCTGGGTTATGGATGCACAGAAATGTTGGCACATTTCAGGCTTTACAAGTCACATTCATATCATGCATCACACATTGCCATAAATATCAATGTGTTTGTTTGCCGTGATATTCTGCGGGATAACACCTACCTTGCATATTTTAATTTCTGCTTGGCACAGCTGGTTTAGGCACAGCTTTTATCTAATGCAAATCTAAACAAAATGATGCATTTGGGCAAGTATTTTGATTTAGAGTAGTGCTTGCACCACAGACGCGTCAAACCTTTTGGCACAAAGGCAACACAAGCCTTTCATAAATATGCCCCCAACTGGGTGACATTTATTATTCCCACTCCAATCTAAATCAATTTGGGGAAGATGTTGTACACTAAAGGGGTGGCATTTACTATTTCCACTCATAGCTAAACCAATTTGTGGAAGGTGTTGGAAACTAAAAGGGTGACATTTACTATTGCTCCTTCATTCTAGCCATATTGGGGGAAGGTGTTGGACACTAAAGTGATAAAATTTGAATATCAACTTCAAAATAAAACAATACTCCATATTTGCACAGGTTTTGTAATCCCATTACTGAAAAACACACTAATCTAAACTACAAACCTTTATATACATCGTTTTATTGTACATTATAAGATTAATATTTGAATTACCATTAAAAATTAAAACAATGTATAAAAAATTACTACCAATAGTAAACTTAAAAAAATAAAATAAAAATGAATTCATACTACCAAAAAAACCTGTCAGAAAATATTCATATACAGTGTATATTTTACAAAAGTAAAAATAAAATAAAAAACTAAATTACATTTTTATTTATACAAATTCAAACAACTGTAAATATATTTAAGAAGTAAAATGTTAACACAAATTTCTAATTTTCCTTTATTATTTTTTATGTTTTTAATAATTATATGTATTTTGTCTTATTAGAAAGATTCAATACCATTAATATATATCTTAATTAAGATAAAATTAAAATATATTAAGCATATTATTATATATAAAAATAATCTCCCCACCCTAATTCCCTAAAAACCAATATCCTGCTACAAAAAAAGTCACCAATTTATTATACACATTAATACAGCTAAAATACACATTTCAACAACCTCATAAGTAAAACAAATATTAAATACACAATAAAAACTGATAACACATACAAACACACTAAACTACATTACATAATAATTAACACTGATAAGCAATATTACATACAATTATATTTTCTACATCGATAGGGTGGTGAAAGAAAATAAAAACATCTAGCTGTCACTGATGGTTTTTCTTGGAGTACATTGGAGTACATTGCTTGATGATATTTTGTCAGCATACCAGACAGCTTTCCATGCCTTTGTTGAAGCTTTGCTGGTCACGCTGTTTTGTGGTCCAGTAAGTGGACCCACATATAACCATTCTTGGAAGGGAAGAGTAAGATAGTTGCAGAATGGATATTGGGAAAGATGTTGGAAAATGAGACGTTTGATATTTGCTGTTGATGACGAGATGAAATGGGTACCTAAGAAAGAAAAATTGAAGGATTTCACAGTTCTAAAATTTGTGAAGGTGTGACAAGACATGGTGTTGCTAAGTAATCACAAGGTGTGAAACAAATGTAGGACTTTAATGGTGACTGAAAATGTTGCCATATTTTATAGCCACCGGACTTGTTCTTTCCAACTTCTGTATGTGTCCTGTGTTCAGATAACTTCTATGCTGACATCCGATGTGGGTTCTGATGATGGAAATAGAGACCTGTGGAAGATGGTACACAGAGCCCTCATGTCATAAGGGGATATGGTGGGAAATAGGTACTCTCCTGGAAATGAGAATGTGGCTTCAAATTGTATTAACAAGCCCCACTTGAATTGGTCCTTAAACAAAGTTACTGATGCTTTCCCCATGATACCTGAACTGCCATCGAATTGACAAGCACGGAATAGCTACCAAATTAACAACAATTCAACAAGTGGGATCATTGCCACAAATAGGCACCGAAATAACCAAACAGAGCTATCTCTGAAATGATAAACAAATCAGTATTAAACCCCACTGGTTCCTCCTCAAGGCAGGTCTATGACATCTCACTTACCTGCCTCTAGGATGATAAGAAAAGTCGTACAGAAAGTGGTTCTCTTGTAGCCTGGGTTGGGAAAAGTAGTGGAGTGATTTTATTTCTGGAGGTAATCCTCAGGGGTAGATCACCATAATGACAGTGTTGTCTTAAGAATTATGGAGGCCCTGGGCACGACTTACCTTGGAGGTGTCTTTTTAGAACAACTTTTAATTTTATTAACTTTTCCCACTATTCAAGTCCCCCTTGATGTCAGACAATACTGAGTATGGGCCTGATTACGAGTATGGCAGTCCATAGGACTGCAGTACCCGCTGTGACGGTCTGACCATCACATCCCTGGTGGTCTAACCACCAGATTATGATCCTGGTGATCGGACAGCGAGGAGCCCACCATCACTGCCAGGATCAGAGATCCCGATGGGTTGGCAGTGGTGAAAGTCATGGTCAGCCACGGCAGTGTCAAGTGCGGCACCACTGTGGTGATGACAACTTGCCTTTCTGCCAGCCTTTTCATGGCAGGGTCCCCACCATGAAAAGGCTGGCGGAAAGGCAGAGTTGGTGCCACAGGAGGTCCCTGCACTTCCCATGTTCATGTCGCAAGCAGTGCAGGGGTCCCCATGGCAGCATCCTCAGATTCTGCACTATCTGCCATGGCTGACAGTGCACATTCCGAGGGCGCTGTGTACGCCACCATTGACTTCAGCTCTCTCTGAGATCTGAGGCCAATGCCGTTGCATTGTTTCCACTGGTCAGACTGGCGGAAACATGTCATATGACATTGGTGAGGCTGACGGCTTGACGGCCTCCTACCCACCTCGGTATTGGAGTTCGGATTGTCAGACAACGGAACTCATAATTAGGCCCTATGTCTTAAAAATCAAAAAAAGTATCACACAAAAACAGTTGAAATCAGTTTTATCCAATGGCCCAAATATCCTGAAGGTGACACTGGGTAGAGTTAGAGAGGGGGAGAGAGAGAGAGAGAGAGAGAGAGAGAGAGGGATAGAGAGAGAGAGAGAGAGAGAGAGAATTGGAGGTAAAGGCAGTCAGAGAAAGGGAGACAGATTGTGAAAGAGAAGTAGAAGAGATTGAGGTTAAATAAAATGTTCACATTCCCAGGGGAGTCCTTGGAAGGTGGGTGCCATGGGAAATTGCCCATTTTGCCCATGCCTTAAAATGTCTCTGTATCATGATGTAAGGGCTGAGAAGAGAATGACAAAGTTGTGAAGAGAACATCTGTCCACTATCAACTTGATCACAATGCCCATTACATGTCACACTAGCCTTATGGCCACTATTTGCCACCCACAGCTGGTTCTACGACTTTTGGGGCCCTGGTCAGAAAGAAAAGGTGTGAGGCCCCTCTAATCTGAATACACTGTGAAATCAGAGAAAGTAACATCACAGGAAGTGACATCAATTGCCTATTGTTAAAGCGCATTCACAAGAAGCAACTTTGTTGATGTGGGTATCAGTAACACAATAAAAACTTAAACATCAAAATTAATAAAATAAGTACATACGTTTTAAATTTCTATCAGGTGGAAATACATTATATTAGTTACTCTGGATGGGAAGATTTGCGCAAGGAATCTCCAAAACGTATATCTTTAGTCATATGTTAGCAATTTGTTTACAGATTGCATTAGGTATGACTATATGCATGAAATATTTATATAGTGCATCCCTAGTCAAAAAGCTGTGAAATGCTGTACAGGGTCAAAGTAGATCATTTGTCTACTCTAACTGCATCATAATGTAGTTTTTTAAAGAGTTGGGCATTCATTGTTTCTAATTTGGAGCTAGGTTTGGGCTGTCCGGGTGGATATTGGAACATGCTTCTAAAGCCTTGGTGCATAAATGGGAAAAGCCTTTTGCTTTTTTTAGTTTCTTTTTAGCACTTCTTCTTCTGTCTGAAGATGCCCTTGCTGTGGGTGTGCTGGAAGCCACTGGTAATGGCAAGATTGTCATTCAAGTAGGCAGGGGAGTCAATTATGTGTATGTGGTACTTCTACAGTTCAAACTTAGCAAAAAGGCAGCGGAGCACTGTACAGGGCAAAGTATGAGCATAAAGTCAAGGAGTGACAGGAAAGATGGCTGGTTTGTGGAATGTTATTGCATTGTGATGGCACTTTAGATGATGTAGCTGGGTTTCAATATAGTGTGGGTTGGCGAGGAGAACCTGCATAGTTCTAACAAGATGAGCTGATGTGATTACATTTCTTTATTCCCTAGTGAGGTGTGCTGCAGAATGCATAATGCCCTTAAGGAGGACTAGTGTGGTAGATGGTTTCCCAGATACCCACAACAACACAAGATATGTTCAAGAAAGATATGAGAGCAATACAACTGTTAAAAATAGCTCGACGTCTATTAAAGGCATCACCCAAGACACTGTAAAACACCAGTAACTACCAAAATACAGTCATATGTAGGCTAAAAGGATTTAATGTCATATGCCATGAGACACAGCTACAACACCCCTATCAATGCCATCTGATGCCTTTAAATGTATAGATACTAATTATTAATACACTTGCATGGTTCCAGAGTGCATCTCCTATTGTTAATTAGGATGATGTAGATTTAACAGTTTTGAGATACATCGCCTTTAACTTGCATATGATGATTTCTCCCTATTTCACAGAAAACCTTGGAAGCACATGTTCAACTATAAATAAATAATGCTGCAAGTCTGACAGAGCTGGCCTATGGTTTGAAGGCCCAAGGGAGAGAGGCCACACATCTTGGGTTGCATTTGGCAAGTATTTTACCTCCATGGTAGTATTTTCATGTCTAAACCAGAGCAAAAGAATAAAAAAGCTCAACACAACTTCTTGCGATACAATTTAAAACTAAAAAGTCCTTGCCTTATCAACAAAGTAAAATCTCTCAAATTGAAAGTGCATAAAACATAAAGACAAAAGGTGTACAGCAGAGGTCTGCAAATTGGGGTAGGCCCTCCCTGATGGACCTCCGTTGATCTCATGAGGCACTAGCTTCTGGCCAGGAAAAGCATTTATTACAAGGTAGCAGAGACCAACATCATGCTTAATAAAACAGTGCAGTGCTTTTCGAGAATGAAAATAGTGTCAGTGAGTCATTCTTTAATGGCCCATCCATTTATTTAGCCATTTCACAGGTGGACTGGGGTGTGGGGGCATTAACACTAATATGCAGATAGGAAAGAAACTAGAAAAAAATATTATCTGAACTTCAGAAGTAATCAATGGTAAACCTAAAGCCCACTTCTCTGTCATCACAGTGCTTGACCAGGACTGTGAAGTCCAAGGGAGAAAGAACCCCAAGTCTCTAACCCATGGGCCAAAGCCACAAGGATTGGGCATGGCTCTTCCTCAAGTCTTGCAGTACTTGTCAAAGTCTGTCGAAGGTAAACCAAGAAACCACTTCTCTGGCATCTCAGTGCTTTACTAGGACTGTGAAGTCAAAGGGAGAAAGGCCCCCCAAGCCTATCACCCACGGTCCAGGACCACAAGGACTAAGCATGGGCCTTACTTGAGTCTTGCAGCACTTGACAAGTTCTGTGAGGCTCAAGAGATCGATGGGCTTTCCCACCATGATGAGAGCTACAAGGCACAGGTATGGGCCCTTCCTCCTCTGGACCTCACAGCAGCCGACCATACCTGGGAGTCCATGATGACAAGAATCAATCCACAACTTCTTAAAGTCAAGAACAAGCTCCACCCTCACCCACCTATCCCAAGGCTACACATTAGGACACTTAGGGCCAGATTTACAAGGCTCTGGCACCTCCTTGCGGCACATTAGCACCATTTTTTACACTAATGTAGCTCAAGGAGGCAATTTTCACAGCACCATATTTACAAAGTGGTACAATGCATGCATTGTGTCACTTTGCAACTCCTTGTGCCACATTATCCCTATGTCAGGCATAATGTATGCAAGGGGGTGCATTCTGGCATTAGGAGACCCACAAAAATGGTGCAGTAAAATCTGCAAAATTTGGATTCATTTTTAATGCTTGCTCAGAGCAGGCTTTAAAATGACTCACCCATTGAAATCATTGGGCCTCCTTGCACTTTACTACACTAGCATCGCTAGTGTAGCAAAGTGCCACAAAAGTGTCAAAAATTAGTACACACCCTGCTCCTGGAGCTCTCATTGATGGTGTAGTGGTGAGAGGATTAAGGGAGGGAGAACCACTACCCACTGGCCTTGCAGCACTGGACCATGGCAATGAAGCCCAGGGGTAAAGGGGCGCTCTCCGGAGCCTTGCAATGCTACACCATGGCTACGAGGCATAGGGTAGAGGACTTCTCTCCCCTAGTCCTTGCAACCATGATTTACTTCTGGGAGGCCCAAGAGAAGGGACTGAGAGTATGGGAGCCATTTTCCTTAGGCCCTGCAACAATGGTGTAGCCCTGGATCACCCCACTATGATTCAAAGATGGGAGGAGCAGGGGAGGGTGGTCCCAAGTGTTCGGACTCACAGGTATGGTCTACTGCTGCAGGGCCCATGGGATGTGGCCTATCTGCCCTGGGCCTCACATTCATGGTCTGGTGTTGCAAGGCCCAATATAGGAGAGTCCCCTTCCCTGGGCCTTGCAGTCATGGTCCCGAGCCATTGCTGGGAGGGCTAAGTAGGATGGCCAATTTCCCATTATCACTTCACATGACAATTTGTGCCTAGGCGGCACCTGAACATTTGAAGAAAGATTGTGTGTGCAGAGACATCAGATGATGTTTGTTGGAGAGCAGAGGAACTATGAGTCACAGAGGATTTTTGGGGTTTAGTTCTACATCCTCCCTCTGGAGCAAGTCATGTCAAAAGACATCTGAACTGGACACTACGTTTATTGAGTGTAAATAAACTTCATACTATATTTGAATTCTAATCTCTTTATCTCCTCCTGGAGTAAGCCTTGACTACTCGCTATTGCAAATTTTGAGTAATAAGTTTAGAAAATGAACTCTGGTATTCAAATAGAATGAAAAAGACTTAGGGGGTCATTTAAACCCTGGTGGTACAGGACCGCCAGGGCTGAAATGACGGAAGCACCGCCACCGCTTCCAGGGTCATTACGACCACGGCAGAAGCGCTGCGGTCGCACTGCCGGGGCCGGCGGTTTCCCGCCACAATGGCCACGGCGGTAGTAATGCACCAGGGCAGCACTGCTAGCAGCACTGCCCAGGGGATTACGAGTCCCCCAACCGCCAGCCTTTTCCTGGCGGTTCAAACCGCCAGGAAAAGGCTGGCAGTACGGGGAGTCGCGGGCCACTGGCATGGGCAGTGCAGGGGCCCCCTGACAGGGCCCCAAGCGGCTTTTCACTGTCTGCTATGCAAACAGTAAAAAGCGCGATGGGTGCAACTGCACCCATCGCACGGCCGCAACACCGCCGGCTCTATTTGGAGCCGGCTCACATGTTGCGGCCCAGCGGGGTTGTCATAATGGGCACAACTTGGCGGGCCGTGGTTGCCGTCCGTCAATGTTGTAATGAGGGCCTTAAGCTTTGGAACACCAGTGGTAAATATCAGTATCTAAGGCACAGTGCCAAGGAAGTACCCACTGCCACAGAACGTGGTTCAGTGGGCGCGTTTTAACTATAGAACTAAAATATTTTAACTACGGAACTAAAGTATTTGACAACTAATCTCAGCTTTGTAGTGGAAATAAACTCTGTGTTCTAAAGCTGAGCAGGGCCCCTGTCAGAGTGTTGATTCCCTGGAAGGGGTAGCTCTGTCGCCTTGTCAGACTCGCTCAGACCCCAGCTGTGGTCTAACAGACAAGTTGGAAATATCGAAGTTGGAAACCCAGTTTTTAATCCCAGTCTCCCATTTGCCCAAATTGTATGTGTTCTTGCACAAGAACTTTTCTTTTTATTATTGCTTTGCTGCTCCCTTTTTGGCAAGATTGGGAATATTTCACTTCAATGTAAAAACTGTTATGTAATTTGAAAAATTGACTCAATATTACCTTGAAGGAAAGAGAGGTGCCCAGTCAAATGGTAAAGTCACCTAAAACCAGTAGAGTGGTAAATATATAGCCTTTGCACCAAGTAGCACTGCACTGCACTCTGGTTCTAATTATATTACCAACTATTTGATCCTGGGCAAATACTACTCTCCCTTTGCCTTGACAATTGATCTGACAATGTGGTACCACTTTGAAACAGGTTTATTGTGAGAAAATGATAGTATGGGCATACTCTCAGGACAGATCCTGAGCATGGGGAGAGGAGAGAGTGTGGTGCTATGGCCAGAACTGGCAACTTGGAACTAAGGAACGAGGTTCAATGTTGAAATCGTGACAACATCCTGTGATCCTGTGCAAACAACATGATATCCTTATGCCTAACAAAGCAAAATGCAGGGCCACTGGGATTATGTGATTCTGTGTTTTTTGCATGAATATGGATTTGACACATTTGCTGCACAATTTGCAGATTATAATTAAAAAGTGTTTGCTTCTAGCTCAAACAGATCAAATGTTACTAAAAATGTGGCAAAGCGGTTTGCTATGCAGCGGCAGGCACTTTGAAAAACTTTAACTTTCCACCTATCAGTTGCATATTGCTGTATTTGGGTGTTAAACTAGTACTAATTCGAAGATCCTCCTTTGCCTCATTATTCCAGTGAGCCTAGGCTGTGTTCTTGTATAATGCAACCAGTGCTCATGTAAAGCACTCCGAAGGTGCTCATGTAAAGTACTCCAATACCTTCGGGTCAAGTTTGTGCAACATAAGACTGAAAACAAAATTAAAAATGGGTTTCAGTAGCTTATCCAAGGCTCATGAACGTCAATTCACCAAAATGCTAAGGGTAGTGGAAGTGACATCACACTCCCTTTGACCTTCAATTTCACACGCATTCTTACACACACACATATTTACACTTACACACATATTCTCTCTCAAATAAACACACTCTCACCTGCAAGCACTCACACAACATCCTTTAAAAGCACTTTTTTTTACTTACCTCCGCTGCCAGAGAAGGCTATATTCCAGCTAATTGTACTCCATCTTTTATGAAACATTATTCACTATCAGTGCATTAAAGACATCAAGAGAAAACATAGTGGAGCCCCAAGGCCATAAGGACAACCTGACACTCTTTTTGCCACCTCTAAGGCCAGGGGTCGCAAAGACAGTGCTTGGGGTCGCAAAGGACAAGTCAGGGGTCACAGCTGCGAACCCTAAATGAAGTCCATGCCAAGGCTGTGTGTATTTTAATAGCCGAAGGTGCTCCTCGGCGTACATGGTACAAGACTCCTCCTGTGCTGTAAAGCCTCCCTCCTTGCCACTGAAAAGCATTTCCTTCACAAATGGCTACAATCCTGACAATTGCATGTCTTTTGCTGGGGACACCAAAATGTGGGACAAGCAAGTAATGTGGGGCCTTTGAATGGGCAGCAGAAAGTATTTTAAAAAATGAAGCCAAACCTGTTAAATGGGTAGGGGGCTTGCATCTATGGTGTCTCAGCATCCAGACAACATCCTGTGTGGTGTGGTGTGGGGCTGCAAAGTCCATGGGAGAAGGTGCCCCTCCCTTGGTGCTCAAGCTGTGGTCTAGTGCTGTGAGGCCCAGGGGAGGTGAGCCCCTTCTCCTGATCCTCGCAGGGCTTTGCATTGCTGCACTAGTTGTGCGAGGCCCTGTTCTGGTGGAAACTCTGATGCGAGGCCCCAAGTGGGTGAGCTGAGCGCTGGGCCCTAGGAAGCTGCCCATGCCTAGCGCTGGCCCGGCTACCAGCAGCTAATAAGGGCATTTCTTAATTTGGTCAGGACTACCATTGCTGACCAATAAGAGAATGGATCCCCACTAATGTGTTATATTGTTCAGCCATTCAACTCCCCCCACCATGGAGAAAGTTTCACATTGTTAACGGCTGCTTCTTGAATCTGGTATCTAAAGGTAATAATTGTAGTTTACTGATCTGTTCCGTTGTTTCCATTTTTGTATTTCAGTTTATGTTTAATAACAGTATAAGTTCACTTAGTACTTGTTCTACTGGCACTTGTAATTCCAATGCCTGGTTATTGACAAGCAGCAACTGAATGTAACTGTCCAGCTGGAATTTCCACAAGAGCAAAGTGACTTTTTAATTCTTGAAAGGAGCATACATAAAACAAAAGGGAAGCATATGCAGTTCCCTTGTCTTCCTATAACTGGGCCTTGTGAGCCGCATGTCAGACTTTTCTGGCATTATTTTTTGTTTTTTGTGTGTCCTCATTTACTTTATGTACTTCAGTCTGAACTCGCGACCATTATTCTGTTCCCTCGAACTTAGGCGGGTCCAGATGTTCATGATGGGAAGTCTGGGAGATAAGGGACACGCCAACAGAAGTGGCTGCCCACCGTCTTGTCTCCATCTCATATGGCTTTAATCATCGGACAGCTGTTAGCGCATGGACAGAGAAATTATAACAGCAAAGCGCCCCACTCCACCCACCTTGTCCAAGACCTCCACAACTTTGCGATACCCTTTGCACAAGTCTGTCTCAAGTCCAAATTATATGTGCTAGCCACAGCCGCCAGCAGTTCAGGCCTGGATGGGGCTTTTGAGGATGTCCATTGCTTACAGATCTCCCTTCTACCCAACAATATCAAGAAGAACAACAAACTCCTTTTACACTCATACAGATTTTCTGTCTTAGGGGACCAGCCAAATAAAATTAATTCTGGAGTCAACACTAACTGCACTTGTGATACCGCACTTAGCACCCCGAAAGCCTCTGCCCAAAAACTCTGGATATGGGGACAGAGTACAAACATGTGGAGGTCATCAGCCATGGAGCTATCACACTTCATGCAAGCCTACTCCCTTTGGACCAGAATTTAGCTATTTTCTTATAGGTGCAATATGCCCTGTGAAGAACAAACAGAAAATTCATTCTTAAATGTGGAGGGTTTTACCACTTGATAAAGAAGGCGCCATGAGAATACCCATAAGCGAGTTGCGTCTTCACTCTGGACAAGTTCACTCCATAAAGAGACAGGGGGATCCTGATCTTGATCCAAGCTATTTAAAAGTAAGCTGTAATAAGCCGCCACTTCCTTCCTATAAGGTGGGCCTTTAATCAACAATTCCTCCGGCTCATTAGTGTCAGCTCCCACTTCTTGTAGAGACTGAGCCCAACGATGAAATTTGAATAGAGACCCCGCGTTGTTGCCATTAAATCATCCCAGGAATTTAATTTCCTATCCTGAAGTACCTGACCCCATTCTACAATGCCTGCATCCTTTAAAGGTCGAGACAGGGAGTGGTTAAGGCACTCCGGTGTGCCCTAGGGGCATAAGTGATATGTTTGTAATTTTCCTCATCTGAGCCCATAGCTGAGCAGCAGCTCGCAGAACTTTCACTGTAACTCTTTTGAAGAATTTGGGATGACGCAAATCTATACATAAATGTGAACCCATTCCCCACCCTTCGCCTCTTAACATGACCACCTTTAACTGATTACCCGCCCTTCCTGATAGCAAATCTTTAGCTTTCTTTAACTGGAAGGCCCAGGTGCACAGCTGGATATCAGGCAAAGTTATCCCTCCTTTGTCATACTTCCTTCTAAGCTTCTTCCTTGCAATTCTTATTCCTTTGGAGACCCAGATAAAACTGTCCAATTTAGCTTGGAGTTTTTGTATCCCGGCCTTCTTAAAATATAAAGGTATCATATTGTAAAGTAAGGTAAGCTTTGGAAAGATGGTCATTTTTATTAAATTTACCCTTCCATTTAAGGTTAACAGAAGGTGCAACCAACTTAGCAACAGTTTATTTACCTCTCATGTTACATATCTCAAATTTACATGGGGAATATCCTCCAATTCATTACAAATCTTAATACCTAGGTATTTTATCTCTTTTTTTTAAAATCTACGCTCTTCATCCACATTCCATGTCATAATTTCTGTTTTGGCCATATTAACTGCGTACCCCGTCACCTTGCCAAATTCTAATGTTAAATGCTCTAGCCTATCTATGGTGGGCAGCAGGCTTCCAGTGTAAATCATAATATCATCTGCATATAGTGATATTTTCTTTTCCCAGTCAAGACAAATAAATGGTTTAATTAGGTGGTCCCTCTTAATCATCAAAACTAATGACTCAATATAGAGGTCAAATAGTAATGGGAAAAGCGGACAACCATGCCTGGTTCCCCTTGTAAAAGCAAATGCATGTGGTTAAATTGCCATTTAATACTAATCTGGCTGAGGGGGTTTTACAAATATTTCTCAAAACCCTACAAAAGCTCGCCCCAAAATTAAGATGTTCTAAAAGAGTGTTAAGGTATCCCCAGTTCACTCTGTCAAAAGTCTTATTGGCATCTAGTATTATGACAGCCAAGGGAAGTTTGTTTTTGCTAGATCTATTGCTCCAATCAGCTCGTGGGCTAACTCATGCATATATCTACCCTTTAGGAATCCCTTCTTGTCCCCCTGGATCAATTTACCCATCACCGAACCCAACATATTAGCCAAAATGTTGGTGAACTGTTTATAATCATTATTCAGTAATGAAATTAGCCTGTAAGATTCATATGACAAAGGATCCTTCCCTGGTATTAATATAAGTGTGATCACTGCTTTGTCCCATGATTTTGGAAGGGGAGTTTCTCCTTTAAGAAAAATGTTGAAAAGCTTAGTTAGAACCGGGTTAATTTACTCTTGCATCTCTGAATATAATTCAATTGGTAGTCCCTGGGTCCTGCCACCTTCCTCTTTTTGCTCTTACATATAACCTGGATGATCTCCTCCGATATTATCACCTCCTCCAAAAATACCTTATCTTCCTCAGCAAGTTTCCCCATCTGTGAAGCCTCAAGCCATTCTAGTCTAGATACTGATGTTTTTGGTAGATCTTCAGAGTATAAGAACTCAAAAAAACTCACAAAAGTCATCTGCACCTCTGTGACTCCTTCACCACATTCCCAGTAACGGTGCATCTTATCTCTCCTACTTCGTTTCTTATCAGATCTGACTTTGTTTTCCAGGCCAACAATTTCGCTGCGTTTTCGCCATTTTCAAAGTGTGCTAATTTGCTTCCTTCCCATCTGGCTTTCACTCTAGCTTCTATAACAGCTGCTAATGAAGCCCTTTTCGATAGCAGATCATTCCATATATTTTCACCCTCCTTTCCTTCTATCTGTAATTCTAAAAGTTCTGGGCGGGCAATAGCGTACTCAAGATCCTGTGTTATCTTCCTATATTTCGTATATTTCCAAGCAGAGATGCTAATCCGGGCTCCCTTAATAAAAGCCTTATAAGAGTCCCAAACTACATGAGTAGCTGCTGAGTTCATATTAAGCAGAAAAAACTCCCTTGTCTCAAATTTCAAAGCCTCCACCACCTTCGGATCGTTTAGAAGTGACCAATCTAAAGTCCATCTGCTCAATTGAGGCTCTGCTTCACAGTTCAACGTTAGAGCCACTGCTACATGATCAGACAAATGCACTGTTGTGTGCTGAATATCCAAGGTGGCCCTTTTAAGTGACCCATCTATTTAAAAATAATCTATCCTAGAATAATGTTTATATTTCCAATTATGATATGTATAGCCCAGGCCCTCCCATGAGTTTCTCTCCATATGTGGGGAGGGGTTTCCCGCTGGGCTGGCGGGCGGCCTTCTGCGGTCGCCCGCCAGCCCAGCGGGAAAGCCAGAATGGCCTCCGCGGTCTTTCGACTGCGGAGCGGCCATATGGCGGCTCCCTCCACGCGGGCGGCGACCGCCGCCCGCGGGGATCAGAATGACCCCCTGAATCTGTTTCTAAATTACAATTTGTCACCATCTACCGGGTTACTGATCAATTCCATGTACTCTTCATCCATGTGTGAGCTCTCATAAGACGACATACATGGTATCACAAGCACTTTTCTCTCACACTGCCTGCCTTTTGCTGTGTTGTCTATTAGATGGGATGTCCTTATAGAATGAACATACTAAGATGATCTTTAGATGGATTTATATATGAATGAATATATATTTATATGAATAAAGTGTTTCTCTATTTTTCACCTATGTTGTTTGACGATGTATAAATAATTTTCTGGTTTCCCATTTTTGGGCATTGTTGTATGTAATGATTTCCTCCGTAAGGGCAGCAGGGCTGACTGGGGCAGGGGATGAGGTGCCTGGGGCGAAGGAGACCCCCACCCTCCTGGGTGACCGGGAACGGGCAACTGGGTGGGGGACAACTGGGAGGGCGTTGATGGTATGGAGGGTGGCGAAAGATGGCAAAGAATGGGTGAGCCCACTGGTGTCCGCTACCACCAGGGAGCTGCCATCGGAGGAGGTATCAGAGTCACTACCTCCAGTGGTAGTTGCCTCCCCGGTGGTACTCCCCTCACCCTCCAACACACTGGTCTCCTTGGCGTTGCTCGACTCTGCCTACATGGAACCATGGGCTGCTGCCTCCCCACTTGCCGGTGCCTCAGCTCCCTCGCCAGATGATGCTAATGTACACAGGGACACAAGAGCACATGGGTGGGGAAACAAAACAAGACAGAATTATGTCAATTCCTGGAAATATGTACATTTTGGTTCACACACACTCCCATCCAGGTCACACACGTACACTCAGCACAGACAACACATGTAATGACTGTGCCCCTGACTAGTTGGCATGACCCCAGAATACACTACATAACCCTTATGAAACACGAACCTGATACACATATGGGGTACACCCATGGTAGACCATGCCCAGCCACTGCACTTACAAGTCCATAAGGCCACAATAAATACCAGATGACAGAAAGAGGACCCCTCATAGGCCTATAGAGACTGCTCAAACTAGCACTTACACCATCCCAAGGACTCGGAGTGGGCAGGACTGCAGGAACACAATTCTCCAAGTGCTTGGCACACATACTACAGCACCAACATACATCAAAGCGGTATCACAACAGTGTTGGTACTCACCCCCTTGTGGCTGCTGTGATGCCTTCAAGCGGCCATCCAGATAGGCCACCGCCAGAATGCAGGCCATTAGGGGGGTCAGGGCCCGACGGGCACCCCTTCTTCGTTGGGAGGCCTTCCCCAGCTGGGTCTCTCTGGTCTTTCTGGCCCAGCGCCTCAGGTCCTCCCACCGCTTCCTGCAGTGAGTGCTGTGCTGGTTGTAGACCCCCAGGGTCCGCACCTCCTTGGCAATGGCTTGCCACAGGCCTTTCTTTTGATGGGCGCTGACCTGCATGGGACACAGAGCAAAGAAACAGACATCACTATGTGTGCATCAAATACAAATGACATGTTGTTCCATATGGAACGGCCATTGTTGACAGGTATGTTTTCAATTCACAGGCAGTAGGTGGCAGACAATCTACAGCTGGGCAGTCACACATCGGACACACATGCATACAGGTATCTGCCACAATCACACACATCTAAGCATGACAGATGGCAACTCACCTGCTCCTCTGGTCGCCCATAAAACTTCGCATACAGGGGTAAGACCCACGTCCACGAGCTTCTCCAGCTCCTCAGCGGTGAAGGCCAGAGCCCGTTCCTCTGTAGCCCACACCATCTCAGGGACCAGAGTCAGGACACAGCAGCACACGCAGTGGAGTACTACCCTTCACAGAAATCAGGAGTCAAGTGTCAAGGGTCTGACAAAATGGCATAGGTACAGCGGCAGTGCTCCATCACTGCCAGGAGCGATCATGATTGGCCCAAGTTCCCCATTGACAACCATGGAATCCAATAATCAGGTGCACAGCGGTGAACACCACCTTCCGCCATGACGACTAACACCTGCGGAATGAAGTCACTTCCACTCTGTCATACCTGGCTGGCAGGAGGCTGCCTTTTTGATACCACCACGTCACCATAGCCTGGCCAGGGCACTCATCCAGGGCCCCAATCACTCTCACCATCATCGCTTGCTGACATGATTCTACAATCCTCACATGTACCCATCTTTGTAAGTGTGTCCACACTGTGATGCTATAATGACAGAGTTAATTCAGCACACATTTGCCTGACGGTCGTACCTCATTCTTTCCATTTGTGTGTGTTAACTACGTGTCGCACTTGTTAAAATACAGTGACATCATGGGATGCAAGTGTAAGTTGACACTCAGAATGGGTTTTTTACATCCCCCTTAGATACAGACCCATGTGGCGAGGGAGGGTCCCATCTGTATACAGACCCCTGGTAGATCGTGAAACTATGGAGGAACGTCACATCATTATCACCTATAGACTCAATAAAGCTACAATCCATGACCTCTGTGCATTAATGGATCATGTTCTGAAACCAGAAAATCGAAATCAGCATGCCATCACTACAACTGTGCAAATGCTATCTGTGCTCCATTTTTTGGCTACAGGTTCATTTAAGGTGACAGTGGGCATGGCTTCAGGGATGTCACAGCCAATGTTCAGCCTCATCCTGTCAAAATTCCTGGATGCCTACGTTCAACACTTGCAAACATATGTCCAGTTTTCCCAATGGGCTGAACTTCCCACCATCAAATGTGGATTTTATGCCTTCGCTAATATCCCCCAGGTGATAGGCGCCATTGATGCAAACCCACATAGCTCTCATACCCCCAAGAGTGAATGAACAGGTGTATAGGAATCGTAAGAACTATCACTCCATGAATGCACAATTGGTGTGTACTGCTGATCAGTACAAAGCACATGTCAATGCCAGGTTCCCAGGCTCAGTCCATGATTCATTTGTCCTGAGAAACAGCAGTGTGCCATACATGATGGAACAACTACAAGGGTACAGAGGATGGCTCATAGGTGAGTGAGTATGACACTAGATCAGTACATAGCTGACAGCCAGGCTGTATGCAAGTTAAGGCAGTTTATTCAAGTCCTCTTTTGCCCACTTCTGCAGGTGATTCTGGCTATACCAACCTGCAATGGCTCCTGACACCTGTGAGGAACCCCAGGACAGAGGCAGAGAGGAATTACAATGAGGATGATGGGCATACTAGGAGGGTGATTGAGTGGACCATAGGTCTCCTGAAGGCTAGATTTTGTTGCCTCCATCTCTCTGGGTGATCCCTGTGCTATGTCCCTGACAAGGTGTGTCAGATAGTGGTGGCCTGCTGCACAACTTGGCTGTGAGGAAAGATATCCGCCTTCTGGAATAGGAGGGTGCTGTCCAACCAGCCCTGCAACCTCAGAGAGGGTATGAGAGTGATGGTGAGGAAGAAAAGGGGGAAGATCTCAACACCAGGACCCAGCTAATCCGCCTATACTTCCAGTGACCCTAAGGTACTGTTCAATGATGCTGAGTTATTCACTGCATAGTTTTAGTCTGACTCATGTGATAAGTAATGTGGTGTCTCTTGTCAGTGACAATGTTAACTGATGACTGAAGTAGCATGTGCCAGGAAGCCCAATATTGGGTACAGTGTGACATACTTCATACACTACAGTCTGTTGGATCCCCTCCTACAATAAAGGTCTGATTATGATTTTAAGTGTCTCATGCATACACACTCAGAATGCATATATCATATTGACGAGGGACATATGATTTGAGTGCATAGGTGTATTTATTGAATGTCAAAATATACATAAGTGTTGGAACAGTGAAAGGGAGTGGGCACAGGGTGCAAATACATACTCAGGTACATATGCTCAGCTGATGGTGGCACTGGATTTTAGTCCATGGGGCCATTGGAAGATGGCGTGATGGCAGTGGCATGTCTACAAGGTAGATCAGTGGTACACAAGGGAGACAGTTCAGGGCAGTCACTTCCTGGCGCTGGGTTTGGTCTTGGCTGGTGTTTCAGTGGCATATCTGGGTCTGAGGGCACGTTTGCGAAGGTGAAGCTGGGCTGGAGGGGTAGAGGTGCTGGTTTCCTATGCGTCCTCTGGCAGTGCCACCAGTGCAGTAGCTGCTGCAGATGTAGATGGCAGGGCAGTGTTCTGGCTAGTGGTCCGGGCTTGCAGGTGGGTGGAGGTCTCAGACTGGCTGTGGTACTGGTGCTGCAACACCCATGCAATGGAGGCCATGGTGGCATTGAGCTGTTTCCATTGCTCCATGGCCTCCTACCTGCAACCTCTGATTCTGCTCCAAGGTGGCCAGGATCTGGTCCATCCTGTCCTGTGTATGGTAGTATGCTCCTAGGACCTCAGATGTCACCTCCTGGGCTGCTGCATCTATCCTTTGACCACCCCCCTGGGCCACTTATGCCTTCCCACTGGCCCTAGCCCCCTGTGCCAGAGTCCCCTGCAGAGGTCTGGCAGTCCCACTTGCAGTTGGCCCTTCGTCAACCTGCCTGTTGGTGGGTGGAGACTTTGGCCTCTGTACATGTGAGCCGCCAGTCCGTGGACGGGAGACACTGGTGTGGGGTCGTTTAGCCAGAGCTGTTAATGGTGGCTGGGTGCGTAGGGGTGTCAGTGGTATCCAGGGTGGGGCTGCTGGAGGGTGAGAGTCCATGACTGTGTGGTGGGCCAGGGAGTTCCTCTATTTCAAGGCATCCATCTGCACTCTCCTGAGTGGGGCCTCTGTCTTCATGTGGGGCACTCCTTGACGTCTCCGTCCTGTTGGCATGGGTGGTGGTGCCTGTGTGTGGGGGAATAGACAGGGGGTATCAGGTACTTTTTTGGCTATTGCAGCACTGCTTTGCACTATTTGATGGTTATATTCCACTGTTGTGGCATGCAAGATCCCTTTGTGTACATTTAGTTGCATTGTATGTGGGGATGGAGGTGCATTGTGGGTGTTGTAGTGCCACTGGGAATCTATGCAGGGGTAGGTGACTGTGCCCAAGGGGCTGGATGGTGGTCTGTTTTAGGGATTGTGGGCATGCAGTGAAGTTGGATGTGGATGTTGTGGACTGGGTAGGGGATGGAGTCCTGGTGGTAGCGAGAGGGATGGGGTGATACATGCATTACAGGTGTGGTGGCTGTTAAGGTGACTTACCCGAGTCCAGTCCTCCAGTGAGTCCGGTGAGGCTCTCCAGGTGCAGGATAGCCAGGACCTTCTCCTCCCAGTCAGTGTATTCGGGGGGAGTAGGTGGGGGACCACCACCAGTCTTCTGTACAGCGATGTTGTGCCTGGATGCCATTGACCAAACCTTCCTGCGCATGACGTTCCATCTCTTCTGAATGTCGTCCCTTGTGTGTGGATGGTTTCCCACTGCGTTGACTTTGTTGAAAGTCATCTGCCTTAGCTCCATCTTCCTGGCCACGGGTGTCTGCTGCATCTGTGTCCCGAATAGTTGTGGCTCGACCCTGAGTATTTCGTCCACCATGGTCCTTAGCTCCCTGTCTGTGAAGCGGGGTGCTCAGGGGGTGTCATGGTGTGTGTTGTGGGCGGTGTGTTGTGTGTGTATTGGTGAGGGTGCTGTTGTGTGGTTCTGTGTATGGCTTGTGATAGTGTTTCGGTTATGTATGTGTTTTGGTGGTGTATTTGTGTGTATTTGTGTGTGTGACTTGTGTGATGTTGGGTTCAGTGTATGCGTGTTGTCAATATCTGTCATGCTATTGGCGATGCAAAGATTGTGGGGTGTGTATGTGTGTGTTTTATTGTGTTGTGGATGTGTGTCAGGTGCGTGGTTTTCAAACTTGCCAATGTGTGCATTTTTTGTTGGTGGGTCCCGTTGCTGGCCGTGGAAGTGCGTGCCGCCAATGGTCGTTCGGCATTCACTATCCGCCACGCTGATTTGTACATCATTATTTGGTGGGCAGAGGATTTGTCTGCATGGCGGTGGCGGGTGGGGTGTACTGCCTTTCCGTCGTCGTAGGTCCTGGCAGTGGGTGGAGGTTGTAGAATTTTTGGAGGTTTGACTTTTTGGCATCATTATTCGGTGGCGGTCAGTCTCCCGGCACTGGCGGTCTTCTGGTCACAGCGGTTGGCGGTGATTACCGCCAAGCTGGCGGTCGGTAATAAAGCAGCAGTAATACCACCAACAGACCGGCGGTAAGAAAAATGGAATTAAGACCACGGCCCAAACCGCCAACACAGACAGCCACTTTAATACTCCACCTGCCGCGGCGGTAACCGCCAACAGCCAGGCGGAAGACAATGTACCGTCCACTCTATTATGACACACCAATACCAACGCCATCAAAAGCACGGTGGAAACAGTACACAGAAGGGAAACGACTCTCCTCTCGACACACAAGGAAGAACCGCAATGCCATGGAGCCCGAACTGCACATATTTCCAAAGCTGGTCAACCTCCTCTTACACCAGGAACAAGAACGGCGGTGAAGATGACCACGGTGAGTACTGCACCTAGCACACAAGGGAAGGGGGAGAAAAAAGAGAGTGACACACACACACAAAACGCAACACCCCCACTCCCAACACCACACACACAAACAGATGCAACAACATCACATATACACCCTGTAACCCTCAGGAATAACACAAGGACAAAAGGAATTGATTAAAGTGAGTGTAATATTACAAATTTAGATAAATACGTGCTTAAAGCAATAAACAGTATGTACAATATATACAGATGGAGGGACAATGCTCACTCCAAAATGTCCGTTTCCCACAGGGCCAAAACACATAGGCCAAGGCCACACTTGACTCCTGCCTCAATACGGAGAGAACACTGCAGGGGCATCAGGTTGAAAACACACAGGCACCTCAGGGGGATGGGGAATTGGGGGGCACCTCAGCCGGAAGATGGTACAACGCCACTGCTCATGGAGGGGGCTACATGCCCTCTGCGATGTCCTGGGGAGTGCAAAGCCACAGTCTGTCAATTGGGTGGTTTGCCCACTGCTTGGTCCTGGGGAGTGCAAAGCCACAGTCTATCAAGTGGGTGGTTTGCCCACTGCTTGGTCCTGGGGAGTGTAATGCCACAGTCTCTTAAGTGAATGGCTTCTCCGCTGGTTCTGGAGGGGGCTTTGTGCCCAGTGTGCTTCATCCTGCCAAGGAGGGGGTGAGTGGATGCCTTTTTCCACTGGTTCTGGAGGGGGCCTTGTGCCCTGTGATGCTGATCCTGGATGGTGCAAGGTCACAGTCTCTCACCTGGGTGGCACAGCTACAGGTGTTGCAGGAGCCAGGATGCACTACAGCCCATGTAGGCACGGCTACACACTGCTCGTTGGTGGTGACAGCTGCTTAGTGGATGGCAGTTGCTCTGCAGGTGGCAGTGCTGTCAATGGTGGGGGTAGGCTCCAGCCCTTCCCCTGGAGCCTCGGACATCTGCCCACTGGGGCTGCTGCTGCTGGCGGTGCAGGTTGTGGTGCTGCCGGTGGTTCAGGTGGCGGTGCTGTCAGTGGTGGGGGGAGGCTCCAGCCCTTCCCCTGCAGCCTCAGACAGCTGAAGTGCCATGGCTGGTGTGGTTTGCCCAGATGCTTCTCCAGCCCCTGGCATCAGATCCATCCTGACTGCAGCGTCAGTTCCTTTTACATTGGCCTTGGCAACTGTTGTCCCCTTCCTGCCCTTGGCAGATGGTGGTGTCTCCTGGCTTTTGCCAGCTGGTGTTCCCTTCCTGCCTTTGCTGGCTGGTGTTCCCTCCTTCCCCTTGCTGGCTGGTGGTGCCTCCTTCGTCTTGCTGGCTGGTGGTATCTCCTTCGTCTTGCTGGCTGGTGTCCCCTTCTTTCCCTTGCTAGCTTGCGGCTCCTTTTTGCCCTTGGCAGGTGGTGCAGGCACATTGGCTGTGCTGACGGGTGCCTCCTTGGAGCCCCTCACACCTGCAGTAGCTGCAGGAACTAGAGTGGCCGTGGACTGGGTGGCTGAGGTGCTAGCCTGGGTTCTGCCCACCGTGGCCCGAGGTGAAGGACAGGGGGAGGGGCAGGGAAAAGGTCAAGGTTGGAGAGGAAAACCTTTTTACGGACACTGGGGCTGGAAGAGGGTGAAGGTTTAGGAGTGGAGGAAGAGGGAGTGGTGGTAGGAGGTGTCAGTCTGGTGTGTTGGGGTGCAGGTGCATGGGCTTGATGCTGTTGTGAGGTGGATGGCTGTTGGGTGTCTGAGTGCTTGCGTTTATGTACTTTGGGAGGAGGGGGCACAGACAAGGTGGGAGAGGACACAGGGGACGTGTGCATGGATTTGGGGGTGGTGACTGCCAGTGAGGGGCATGTTGTGATAGGTGTGCTGGTGATGGAGGAAGTGGATAAGGATGTAGTGCATGCAGGTGTGAGTGTAGATGCAACTGGGAGGGAGGTGGACGAAGAGGAGGAGGGGGACACAGTGGAGGCAGTGGATGTTGGTGTGTCTGCATCTGGATGGTGCTAGTGTGAGTGCCTGTGGGATGAAGTGTGGTGCTTGTGTTTGCCTGATCCACTTCTGTGTGTTGATTTGGGTGTATGCTGGTCTGAAGGTGTGCTTGGGATAGGCTGGGGTTGAGGGGAATGGGACTGGGTAGAGGAAGTTGGAGGGGGGAGGCTAGAAACAGGGGCAATGGCTGCCATCAGTGAGTTGGCTAGAGCCTGGAATGCTCTCTGTTGGGCCACCACGCCAAGAGTGAATGCCCTCCAGGTATGCATTTGTTTGTTGAAAATGCCCTGCTAGACCCTGGATGGCATTCAGTATGGTTGACTGCTCAACAAAGAGGGATCTCAGGAGGTCAATAGCCTCCTCACTGAGGGCAGCAGGGCTGACTGGGGCAGGGCCTGAGGTGCCTGGGGTGAAGGAGATGCCCACCCTCCTGGGTGAGCGGGCACAGGAAACTCACTGAGGGGCTGCTGGGAGGGCAATGCTGGTACGGGGTGGTGGCTGTACCTGTAGTTGGGGTGGGCCCAGAGGTGTCTGCCACAGCCTGGGAGCTTTCATCAGAGCAGATGTCACTGTCAGAACTGTCCCCTCCTTTCTCCATCGTGGTTATCCCCTCGACCTCCGTCCCACTGGTGCCCTCACCATCAGTGGATTCGGCCTCTGGGCCCATGTGGGATGCAGCTCCCTCCGTCGCAGGTGTCTCTGCTCCTCCGCCAGATGATGCTAATGCACACAAGGACAGGGAGACAAAACAAGAGGGGGGAAGAGACAGAGGTTACACTTTGTCAATGCCAGCAACAACACTACAGTTGGCGTACACAACTCACAGGGAACAGCCCTATGCACTAGGCCATGCACTACCAGTTACAATGCTAGTCACCAGGCCATGGGGTACAATGCCTAACGCCATTAGCTGCACACATGAAACCCACAGGACCCTGCCCAGTAGTAGATGCCCACTAGCATTATTGGGGTTGGAGTGCATCGGAGCTTGCCCATCATGGAACCTACCCTACCATGTTTGCCCTGGCCTAAGGGCACCCACAGAACCACATTCCCCACCCAGGTAACACCTTAACGCGCGCAAAGTCATGATTCTGAATCTGTACTCACCCCCTTGTGGCTGCTGTGATGCCTTCAAGCACCCATCCAACTCCTGATAGGCCACCACCAGGATGCGGAACATCAGGGGGGTCAGGGTACCACGGGCACCCCTTCCTCGTTGGGAGGCCAGCCCCAGCTGGGCCTCCGTCATCTTCCTTGCCCAGCAGCACTGGTCCTTCCTCCGTTTGCGACAGTGGGTGCTCCGCCTGTCAAAGACCCCCAGGGTCTGCACCTCCTTGGCGATGGCACGCCAAATGCCCTTTTTCCGATGGGCGCTGACCTGCAGAAAAAAATACAGCAGAAAAGGTATTATTCATACTGTCCGGACTGTTAAACTCATGACCCACCATATCCCCTCCCATCCCCTTACGCACAGGCATTTCCTACCGAACATGCAGCACTCTGCCCAGGATCCCTCAGGCCCCCCCACACGAGGCTTACACACACAGCACTCCATACATTCATGCCCCACGCATCGTGCTCACAGTGTACTCACATGTTTGTCTGGAGGACCATAAAGGAGAGGGTACTGGGGTAGGACCCCATCCACTAGTCTCTCCAACTCCTCCGAAGTGAAGGCAGGGGCCCTTTCCCTAAAAACTCGAGCCATGGTCGCTTCCAGACATAGGTCACAGTAGCACTTGCAGTGTAGGTACTCTCCTGTTGAACGTCAGGTAGCAAGTGAGTGAACAGTTGGAAAATGGTGGTCATGGGTATGTTTCCCTCTATGGTTGTTATTACCAAAGCAGCTTTGAGTTCTGTGAGTTGTGATTTGGTTGGCTAAGTGATTGTCACTAGTGTGCATGCTGTGGTGATGGGTGTCCATGCAGGTCTGTGATAGGGGTCCATGCATTGGTGTTGCATGCAGGGCTTGGTATTGGGATGGGTCGGTTGTGATGGTGGGGTATATGTGAGGTGGTGAAGTGATGAGGGTGAGGATAGGGGAAGGAGTTTGTGATCGCATGCAAATGGGGGGGTGAAAGTAGTAAAGATTTGACTTACCAGAGTCCAGTCCTCCTGCTACTCCTGCAAGGCCCTCAGGATGCATGATCGGCAAGACTTGCTCCTGCCATGCTGTTAGTTGTGGGGGAGGAGGTGGGGGTCCACCGCCAGTCCTCTGTACAGCTATCTGGTGTCTTGCAACCATGGAACGCACCTTCCCCCGTAGGTCGTTCCACCTCTTCCTGACGCACGAGTCTCCCCCATAGCTCCATCTTCCTAGCAATGGACGTCTGCTGCACCTATGATCCGAATAGCTGTGGCTCTACCTGGATGATTTCCTCCACCATGACCCTTAGCTTCTCCTCTGAGAACCTGGGGTGTCTTTGTGGTGCCATGAGTGTAGTGTGTGTGGTGTGTGTTAGGGTGTGTGGGGTGATGTGTTAGGGTGCAGTGGGTGCTCCTGGCGTGTCTCTCTCTCAGTTGTCAATTATTTTTTCGTAAAGGGTTGTGGGCAGTGTGTGTGTGTTTTATAGTGGGGTGGGTGTGGTGTGTGTATGTTTGTCAGGTATGTGTAGTTTGAATTGTCCAATGTGGTGTTGTATTGTTAGGTTGTGTGTATTTTGAGCGCAGCGGTCTGTACCGCCAATGGTTTGCTGTGGTTGAATGTCCGCCGTGGTGATTCGTGGGTCATAATGCTGTGGGCGTATTTCTGTTGGCCTAACGTTGTGGGTTTTGGTACAGTCATTTTATCACTGACCTTTGGTCTGGCGGACTTGTGTGTGTGTCTGTATAGTGGCGGATTTCTATGTGTGGGTCATAATACGCATAGCGGTATACCGCAGCGGTCGCGGTATGTTGGCGGCAGTCAGCATGGCAGTAAGCACCACTTACCGCCAATGTTATAATGAGGGCCTAAGTCTCTAGTCCTTGTGTAATAGCAGTTTGGGTGCTGAGGTTGGAGAGAGGATCTGCAGTACGAACAAGCAAGGAGTGCTAGAAGTAAACTTCAGAAAAGGGACTGGAGAGAAGTCTACAGCCTTAAAGATGTTGATATTCAGACTTGCTACTACTATAAATCGGTTAGTACGCACTAACCCAATGGAAAAGTACTCCACCTTGTCTAATACTTTACCTGGAATCCAAAGACGACAGAAGGCATGGTGCAAGAAGTTCAAGAGGAGGCGGAATCGTGGCTCATGAAGGAAGACACTAGATGTGTCAAAGGAGCCAGGATCACGGATCATCAGGAAGGCTTGCAAGATGACCACTGGAAGTTCTGGGCGACTCAGAAGGTGAGTGCAGGGATAATGCTTGTGCAGGACTGGAAAGAGGCCAAGAGACAATAACGGTTCAGAGGGGGTAGTTATGCTGGAAGAAAGAGTGTTCCAGAAGGCACGTGTCCCACGTGGAAGTGTGGAATATTCCAAATAACCTGGGGAAAATCATGTGTTACATACAACAGACTTAAGGCCTTGGAAGTGGCAGATGCAAACGGTAATTGGAAACAATTAACAAGTACAACTGAACCCCATGTGCATGATGGTACAGGTCAATGGTTCACAATGTGAGCCTAATTTATCTTAAAAAGACGTGATAATCTGCAGATTCAAACAGACTAAACTTGCTTAGGAAGAGAACAGGAATGTCATTGATTCGGGCTTTCTGGGAGGGGATTCATGAAGTGCTCAAGACAGGACCATGCCACTAGTGAAGGATGACTTGGAGTGCTTTGGGCATGGGGGTGCCACAAGGAAGGGTGACATGAGCCCGACGAGTAAAATCCACAGCACGTGGGGCACAAGATGGGTTAATGACAACAAAGAGTTTGCAGTGCAAGGCAATGTAAGGCAACACAAGCCCTTGGGTGGGGTTTACTAAGTCATGCAAAGCTACCAAGGGCTGGCTTTGGTGTGGTGTGAGCAGTGCACCTGCCACCAAACTGTGGGGGAGGGCACAGTTTGCTAGAAAGAGCTCACCATTGAGACATTTAAAAACTTTAGTCTGGTGAAAGGGTGATGCTGGTTCTATCAAAAAAATCCTCTGAGACTGTCCTGTCTATCCTTCTAAAACATTAACATGGTATCTTGTAGGTTGTGTGTATTTTGAGCGCAGCGGTCTGTACCGCCAATGGTTTACTGTGGTTGAATGTCCGCAGTGGTGATTCGTGGGTCATAATGCTGTGGGCGTATTTCTGTTGGCCTAACGTTGTGGGTTTTGGTACCATCATTTTATCCCTGACCTTTGGTCTGGCGGACTTGTGTGTGTGTCTGTATAGTGGCGGATTTCTATGTGTGGGTCATAATACGCATAGCGGTATACCGCAGCGGTCGCGGTATGTTGGCGGCAGTCAGCATGGCAGTAAGCACCACTTACCGCCAATGTTATAATGAGGGCCTAAGTCTCTAGTCCTTGTGTAATAGCAGTTTGGGTGCCGAGGTTGGAGAGAGGATCTGCAGTACGAACAAGCAAGGAGTGCTAGAAGTAAACTTCAGAAAAGGGACTGGAGAGAAGTCTACAGCCTTAAAGATGTTGATATTCAGACTTGCTACTACTATAAATCGGTTAGTACGCACTAACCCAATGGAAAAGTACTCCACCTTGTCTAATACATTAACTGGAATCCAAAGACGACAGAAGGCATGGTGCAAGAAGTTCAAGAGGAGGCGGAATCGTGGCTCATGAAGGAAGACACCAGATGTGTCAAAGGAGCCAGGATCACGGATCATCAGGAAGGCTTGCAAGATGACCACTGGAAGTTCTGGGCGACTCAGAAGGTGAGTGCAGGGATAATGCTTGTGCAGGACTGGAACGAGGCCAAGAGCCAATAACGGTTCAGAGGGGGTAGTTATGCTGGAAGAAAGAGTGTTGCAGAAGGCACGTGTCCCACGTGGAAGTGTGGAATATTCCAAATAACCTGGGGAAAATCATGTGTTACATACAACAGACTTAAGGCCTTGGAAGTGGCAGATACAAACGGTAATTGGAAACAATTAACAAGTACAACTGAACCCCATGTGCATGATGGTTCAGTTCAGTGGTTCACAATGTGAGCCGAATTTATCTTAAAAAGACGTGATAATCTGCAGATGCAAACAGACTAAACTTGCTTAGGAAGAGAACAGGAATGTCATTGATTCAGGCTTTCTGGGAGGGGATTCATGAAGTGCTCAAGACAGGACCGTGCCACTAGTGAAGGATGACTTGGAGTGCTTTGGGCATGGGGGTGCCACAAGGAAGGGTGACATGAGCCCGACGAGTAAAATCCACAGCACGTGGGGCACAAGATGGGGTAATGACAACAAAGAGTTTGCAGTGCAGGGCAATGTAAGGCAACACAAGCCCTTGGGTGGGGTTTACTAAGTCATGCAAAGCTACCAAGGGCTGGCTTTGGTGTGGTGTGAGCAGTGCACCTGCCACCAAACTGTGGGGGAGGTCACAATTTGCGAGAAAGAGCTCACCATTGAGACATTTAAAAACTTTAGTCTGGTGAAAGGGTGATTGCTGGTTCTATCAAAAAAATCCTCTGAGTCTGTCCTGTCTATCCTTCTAAAACATTAACAGGTATCTAATTAGGATTAATTACAAAATCACATTTCCACAATGGAACCGTTATTTACCACCGGGACCTCAGCATAAATCTTAACAAAATTATTTAGTCAATAGACTTCTGTGTAGTAATTCTCACTTCGTAAACAAAGTCCCTAGACAATTATACCAAATATAAAAAAAAAATCAAAGACAAAAATCACCATTACATCTAAACACATTTTTACAATCTCAGCAATAGTGTATATCCGATCTTCAATCTTCAAATGTGGTCGCACCTTTCACTTCTTGTACAATCCACATAAGACGTAACCATCACATTAAATGGGCATTGATGCCCCTGTCAATTATTTATGTAGCTGTATACTTATTTTGCCTTTGAAATTTATACAAATGGCTACATCAAAGGGCACTGCTGTGAATGTGTTTTGCCACTCTATTTTCATGTGTCTTCTGGACATGGGAAGGCACAATGCTGAGCTCTAAGCATCTGCATGTTCAGCTGGAGTGGTAATGGTCCATTTGCAGAATTAGTTGATGCTGCACGTCCCAGTCATGGTCAGATGTAGATCTCAGTTAGTGTCTTCTGTCTGGCAGCAGATCGCAAGCGCAGATTATTGTGCCTTCTCCGCTGCTCCCCTTGCTGGCGCGTCTGATCTTAATAAGTAAACTTACAAGGGGAGGCGAATAGGCTGATAAACTTTTTGACTGCGCTTAAGATTTTCTCACCATATATCCAGTACATGCAGATTAATAATCAATGATACTCATTAACATTTGTAATCAATAGGAGACATTAATTGTCACACACCATGACCTCGCAGTCATGAAGAACCACACCTTTATGTAAAAGTTAGACTATTTATTTCCCAATATTAACAATCCTAATGTCACGTAAGATAATCTCAGAATCAAACAATAAACATACAGAAACAACACTGGCTAACCGAAACGCAAAAGAAAAGCAATCTAGTCAAAGCTTAAATAACAGTAATTACTGCGCTAAAGATATTACATACATTGAGATTCAGAAAAGAAAGACATCAACTGTTATTTCATGTAGCAAACCGCATCAGTGAGCTCCCTAGCTAGCATCAGATTAGCATAGCATGTTTAGGCTTCATGCAAAACAATTTAGTCAACACAAATTTGGAAAACATCTAACTATGGCTCTATCAAAATAGCATGGTTGGTACCTAGAAAGAAAATCAAATTGACATAGCAAACAATCTAATAGTCAAAATACCTATCCCCAGTTTGGATCAGCAAGCTGTGACCGTCTTCATTCTCAGTTCATCAGCCTAGTCAGCAAGGTATCGTGATTCAGCATCAAAGTTCAGAAAAGGTGAAGACTCTAAGCAGTAAAGTTAAACACGTCTCTTCTCAAGACGCTCAAGAAAATAATGACCTTTCGGCGAGATATGAAATGGGCAAATGTGTGGTCTTCTCTCAGTGCAGGCCGGCTAAGTTAGATTTCCTAAAACTATTTCCCAAGTCCCTGTTGGTCAAGGGATCGCAAGTTCACACTTTGTCCAATAAAATTAAAATTTCAAATCTACATTTCTACTAGTGCACGGTTCACATGTCGATGATTGGCTCCTTCTGTACTGTTCTCATTCATCCGACTCGTCAGGCAACAATATTGTTGCAGATTATTCACCAGTCAGTCTCTTCATTGTGCTCTCTTGGGAAAGTCAGTCTTACACACATTACATTTACAATGTTGCATTAGCAAGAATAGCATCTTCTAGCAAGCAGTTCTCATGAGAAAGACTTTTAGCTACGAGCACATTAGGTCAGCACAGTGGAAAATCACAATTTAATTCTCTAAGCAGACATTTTTTATTAAACGCCTAAGAACTGCAGCTTGGGATGAGGTTGTGCAACCAGGCCAAGATCTCCGCTAATTAATAATTAATTAAGCTAATACATAATACATAATCCCACTTTCAAATGCGTGCATTATTTCCCTATAGATTATTTCAATTTCTACGCAAATTCAACACTCAGGATACATGAATATTCATTAATTATTTCATTAAAAACTCAGCATTAGCAATCCCTCCTTTGATGACTAAATATGTCATCACACTAAAGCTCCATTACAAATTTGCTTTTGCTAAAATTCTGTCACTTCATCCCCTTCAAATCTCTGTTCCCTTTTTTAATTTTCCCTAGCCTTTTCTTTTCTTCCCTCCTCTGATTACTCCTTTTGTTCTTTACTGTAATTCTTTTACACAATTTAGTTATTCCCCATGCTCCAGTTATGCAAACCACAATAATCAATATCCCCTGTATTGTCTTCAATAAGATCCCTTTCCCAATGTTGCTGAGCCAATTTCCCACTAAAGCAAATCCCTTGCCAACTTTCTCCCAAACACCTGGTTCTTTCATTTCTTTCAAATCAACACTCCCATTAGTCAGATTAGTAAGTAAGATTCAAATTGTTTACTATTGTCAGGAATGAACGAACAGTAATGCCTTGAATTAAGCATTTTGCAAACCCCGCCATCCTTTGCTAAAAGAATGTCTAACACAAGGCGGCTCTGGTGAGTCATAGCTCTTTCAGCAGCTAATTCAGTATCTATCAGGATCATGGCTCCTGAAAAATTTGTCAGCATATTATCCACAATAGTAGACAACTTTCAAATCTTTTTCGAATTCAGAACAACTCCCACTGAAGGAATTATTGCTCCAAATATATCTCGCTCTATGCTAGAACGAGACTGCCTCCTCAGTCTAATATGATGTAATACCGTCACTTTCAGAAGTTTCCTTAAGTCGTCAAGTTGAAAAATCTTTGGGAAAACTATCCCCAAATATCATGTCCAATACCGTCCTCTTGGAAGTCTGTAATAAGCATTAGGACCACAGATGTAATATATCCCAGGAATCGCTGGATCCTGTCCATTCAACATAAATGTCCATTTACTCTAAAACAAAAACACATCAACATTCACTCATTCCCACAAATAAAGTGTCAGTGCAAGATTTAGATCTGTATACACAAAGCTTCCCTACGTGTTGCGCATCTAACTCTAATTTCCCTTGTGTTTTTATTGCACTATAAGCATATTCATTTGTGTAAGTCCTTTTCTCTAAGCCCTTTTCTGGGCATTACTACCTACATGC
Source organism: Pleurodeles waltl (assembly GCF_031143425.1). NCBI lineage: Eukaryota > Metazoa > Chordata > Amphibia > Caudata > Salamandridae > Pleurodeles > Pleurodeles waltl. The sequence continues at coordinate 495,304,948 of NC_090448.1, forward strand.
AGACACTTCTCATCTAACCTAAATTTCCCTATAGCAGTTAATGCAGTAGTTGTCTCTAAAGCTGAAGTACGGTTGGCTTCCCTTTTGTCAAGAACAGTCATACCCACAATCAGTATCACAAACAATATTCCACACGCAATTGCTAAACCAATGCTCACGTATTTACAGCACCTGTTCTTCCTACTCTGCTGACTAATGTTACTCATGATCTGTAAAGAATCAGAAGGCAGAAGGGAAAATTTAGAAAAATTGCAGCAAAAATTAAAAACAAAAATCGTCAATCTTCTTTAAGCAGTTATTTACAGCTCTCAGTCTCACTTCCAGGATCCCGTGTCAAAAATCGGTTGAGCAGTTTGTCAAAATCAGGTTAGCAGCTTGTCAAATCAAGGTTTCAATAGTCAAATCAGGTTTCCAAAGTCTTTTCCTGTTACTTTCAACAGTTTTCTTTTCCTTTGCATTTTTCACAGTTTTTGTTCCAGCAGTTCAATTCATCAGTATCCTTCAAGTGCCAAAATATTAACCTGGAATGTCTCGATCAAAACAAAAAGACAAAAATTATTTCTGCCATTCACTTGTAGTGGCATACACCCCTTCAGGACCTGCGTACCTTCAACTTGCTATTCTCTTTCTTTTCAACTTTCGGTCGCCATTCAATTCTCCTTCACTGAGATCTTCTCTCCTTGTTGTATATACTTCTTCCTCAATTGTTGTTTCAACAACTGCTTCCCTTCTCTTTGCTTGTGACTCCGGCCACTTATCTCCATTCAGTGGACCATTGGTCAATGCTCTTTTCAGTGCTCAACTTGTAACTTCTCCTTGCTCTGTGGTGTTTTCTCTTGACGGACCTGCAACTGGTGCAGGAGGAGTCAGATTAAAATGGCTTTGATCGGCCTCAACTCCTTCGTCCTCGGGGTCTGGCAACAGCTCTGTTTGTCTCTCAAGATCGTCTGATTCTGGGAAAGCCCTCCTCTGACTAGGCTCTCCTGCTGCCTCAATTGAGATTGTCTCACTGTCACCCTCCTGGAGGTCTTCTTCTTCGTCCCTCACAGGAGTGACTGAACCATCCTCAATTGGCTCAGATCCGGCCTCAGTACCATTTTATCCTCCTTCCAGCTCTGAGGCTTGTCTGGTCATTGTTGGTACTCTCAACAACTCTCCTTCATTGTCCAAAGGACATGCCACTTTCTTCATGTGGCTGGCGTGCATTCAGTTCGGAACTCCAGCGCACTTCACAGCTGTGGTAGTCGTCAGAACTACCTGGAACAGACTATTCCAGCAAGACTCCAAACACGTTTTTCTCATGTTTATCCAGACCACAACCCAGTCACCGGATCTCAGGTTGTGCCCTGGGTCATGGATCGGTGGCAGTGTAGTGGCCTCCACCTGCTGAGAAAAAGAGCGAACCACATCAGCCAGACCTTTGCAGTAGTCCAACACCATGGGGGTCATTCCGACCGCCGGGGACCGTGGAAGCACCGGCAACAGGCTGGCGGTGCTTCTTGGCCAATTCTGACCGCGGCGGTAAAGCCGCGGTCAGAAAAGGGGAACGGGCGTCCGTTTTCCCCTGGCCAAAGGAATCCTCCATGCAAGCAGCGCCGCCATGGGGATTCCGACCCCCTTCCCGCCAGCCTGTTCCTGGCGGTTTACACCGCCAGGAAGAGGCTGGCGGGAACCGGTGTCGTGGGGCCCCTGGGGACCCATGCACTGCCCATGCCACTGGCATGGGCAGTGCAGGGGCCCCCTAACAGGGCCCCATAAAGATTTTCAGTGTCTGCTTGGCAGACACTGAAAATCGCGACGGGTGCCACTGCACCCGTCGCACTGCAGCAAATCCGCCGGCTCCATTCGGAGCCGGCTTCATCTTTGCTGGGGCTTTCCTGCTGGGCCGGCGGGCGATCTTTTGCAGATCGCCCGCCGGCCCAGCGGGAAAGTCGGAATGTCCCCCGCGGTCATCAGGCCATTTCAGATTTGTGTCCCATTTTCCCATTGACACAAAGTCTTGCGATTTCAGTTGTGCGCTGCATTTTACCATGGCAATCTTTTCAAACTTCTGGATAGTGTGGAGCAATTCTTTAATTCTCTAGCCATTTCTCACTGGTGAACCAGAAGAGGTCATGAAACCCCTCTGTGACCACAACTGGCCAAAGTCATGGACTATTCCAAATCCATACTGGCTATCCTTATAGATGGTAACTTTAAGCTGAACAGAAACATGGCACGCTCTATTGGTGAATTACATGGGCTGCTCAACACTTCTTTTAAAACTCCTTGGTTTACAAATTCTCCAATTATCTGGGCAACCTCTATAAGAATACCTTGTGGCATGTGATACTGGGTAATCTGAGATAAAATCACATTTGGCTTTATGGAAACCTTGACTGGCTCAACTCCCTTTATCAGACTTATCTCTTCCCCTGTCAGGTCCGACACTTTCTCTTTAACCATTCCCTCTAAATCAGAGTGAAGCTCCTTCCTTGTGATCAGTGGAAAGAAATCAATCAGCGAGTATTCCTCATTTGTGGTTTCAAACTCTGTCTCTGGAGTTGGGTCATTTTCCTCATCACTATTGGTCTGTATCTCGATTACATCATTTGAGCAAGTAATTGAGCACCTGGTTTTACACAGCAAGTCTCTTCCCAGTAGGGATGCTGGACTTGAATCACAGACCACAAATGTATGCAATCCCTGAAATGTTTGCCTGTACTGGATTCGTAATTGGGTTGGTCAAATACTGATTCGCTACTCCTACAATCTAGACAGTCTTTCCTGAAAGGGGCAAATTACGGACTTCAGCACTTCTTGCTGTAGGGTGTGTAGCTCCTCTGTCAACAAAGAAGGAAACTCTGTGACCCATGACTTTTCCCATCACATAGGGGACTTTCTGATCAACTTCTAAGGAAGCTGCAAGCACACATTCCTCCTCATCCGAACTCTTGTTCACCCAAATATTGTTTATTCCATTCTCACTACGTAATGGGAATTGGTGTACTGTGTTATTCCTTTGGTTGGACCTCTAGCCTGTGACCTGTTGAGGAAGCCTCACCTGCTACTGTTCCATTGGGGCTTGAGGTATTTGGATTTGCTTTCTAGGCACCATGGGGACCTGCTGTTGCTACGGCTGCAAATGTGCCATTTGTACACGTGGCATTTGCACCTGCTGCATGGGTTGAAAATTCTGCATTTGATTCACATTATTTAGAAAATTCGGATTAGGACCTCTCATTCTCGGTCCTCTCATGTTTTGGAATGAGTTGATGTCATTAGTTTGCTGACAAGCACACTTCCTGCACCATCATCGGACAGGTGTGACAAGGCAATAATTTCTTCATTCCCTGCACATCACTGTGAACCACTACAGTACCCATGTCTGGACCACAGCTTACATTACCTCTGTGACCTCTACCTCTCATCTGGTTTTGGAATACCATGTTTCCCTGCTGCAGCTGTGATAGCTGTTGTGGAACATCTCCCTGAATCCCTGTCTGTGCAGACTTAATCTGCATTACCATTGCCTTCTCTTTTAGCTTTCTCTGCTTTAATTCAATCTCATCACTGCAGTACTTTGCATACTGCAACACCTCATCAATCGGCTTTGCTTGCCAGCAAATCAAATGCTTCTTAATCATCTGGCTAACTTCAGTTCTCAATCCTTCCACAAATCTGAACACAAAATGAATCATGTCTTTTGGCTCAATTGTTTCTGTCCCACTGTAATGCTTGAATGCCTGCAATAATCTCTCATAGTAAGCATGTATGCCAGTCAATGTTTTTGGGCGAAATTCTCTTTTTCAATAATTCAATTACCTTGTAATAATATTTAATTACCTCAGGAGATGGCACACCTGTAACCTGATCTCTCCCTGGCTCTTTTGTCGACCAATCTATACTCCTCTTACACTCTATCCACAGATCAGCTGAACCTACTATCTCTAATAAAGTGTTCAAGTCCTCCCACAGGCACTTTGCAAGTTTCACAACCCTGTCTGGTTGATGGTACCCTTCTACTGGTTTCTCTCTCAATCTGGATAATCATTTGTAAATGACAGAATGATACGTCTGCTCCAAGGGACGTGAACAAACTTTCCTCCTGAATCTCCCTCATTGGTAAAATTTTCACTGAATCCTTGTCCTGCTGCACATTTGCAGTCAGCTCCGCAGAATCCCTTTTTCTCTTATCTCTTTTCTTTACCCATCTGCCTTCCCATTTATCTAATGCTCCCCAGGTCTTGGCACTTTGAAGTAACTCCCTAAGGTGTGCTTTCATTCTAGCAGATCTCATGTGTTCAAACTCTTTAGCTTCAAAATCTAACCTGTAACTCCTTTTCAAATGCTTCGATTTCTCTGTTTCTATGCCATACTTCTCTGCCAGGTCTGCTAGCTTTTTATACACATTGCTCACTTCCTTTGTAAGTTCCAGGCACAGATATCTCAATTCTGCTTCTGTGCAGGACTCTAACCTGTTCACACCCATAGTTCCGTCAATGAGCTCACCCGCTTCCATGATTAGTGTAGAGTAGTTCAAGTACTCCTCTCCCTTAGGGCCACTCTGCGGGTTATTCAGCTTATCCAACCATTCAGTCAATTGCTGGGCAGTCAAACCTTGCAACGCCTGCCGTACAACTGTATTCGGGGTCTGCTGTGTCAGTAATTTCAAACTCTGACTAATGTTCGGCCTTATCACAGTATCCAGAGGAACTCTTAATGGACTTAGGTCTAGCAAAGATCTTTATTCGTCAAAGGTCTGTCCCACAGGAGAGGGTACTCCCCTCATTACATTCTGACTTAGGATTCCCTGTCAGCCTGCACCGGGTTTCTCTTGTGCAAACAAAGGAACAATCAGACCAATAGTAACAGATACAACATCTGGGCTTGCTCTAGCACCTAGGTTTTGTGGTTGTGTAGCTCCCATATTTTGGCTCATCAGTACAGACATATCTGACTGGGTCCTTGTTATCATAGTGTATTTCGGCATTACCTGTGGCTGCACTTGCGGCAGTAAAAGTGTTGTTGGCTCTGTCTGAACCAATGTCGGTCTTGGGAAAACCTGTTGTGTGGGCACTATTAGGATTGTGGCAGTTTACACAATGGGCACATCAGGGTATATTCTCTAGACATTTGGCTGTGGTACCGGAGTTTGTACTACTGGAGTAGTAGGTGCGTTAAGAGTGCTCTGCATCAGCCTCTGTGCTGGGCTAGGATTAACCTGCACTGGACTCGTTGTCCTATTAACCTGTGTCGGAGCTTAAGGATCAGCACTGGTGCTCGTACCACTCTCATGTGCTGCATATGGTGGTGGACGATTTCTCAATAACTGTAAAAGAAACTTGTCATTTAACTCTTCCTCAAATTTCAAAGATTTTCTAGCCTCCCTACTCTGGGAAGGGCTTCTGTTAGTCTTTCTAGTAGCTTTCCTTCCTTCCGTCTCACCGTCTTGTGTGATTGCTGGGAAAAACTTAATCCCTGGCAAAAGTCTCAGTTCTCCAAAATTTCTAAGCAGGATCCCATCTAGCCTCCACTAGTGTGTTTTCTGCCTTACTCATTCTCAAATTTCGGTTGCAGTTGCTGTCTGGCTACTAACTGCCGGATCACTAATGCCTTGAACTGTGCTAGTCTCGGAGGGGGTTTCAGATCATACAGCACCCTCCTTAGATTCTCTAAACTCCTCAAATTGAATGTTCCATTAGCAGGAAATGCTAAGCTCCCATCCTTCTCTGTCAGTTTGCATCATTGCTTTAGCCAAAGACATGGCACAACGCCCTTTTCTTCGATTACAGTATAAGCTGGTGTACCTTCTGGAAGTGCAATATCACCTATTCTTGTTGTAATGTATGTATCTCCCCTTAAAGCACTCTTTAAAGCTTTGAACATTTTAATTTTTTGTGACTTTTAATTTGTTATAAATCAAATCAGGAAGTGACTTTTAATCCCAGAATTCTCTTCACTCACCTTCTCAACCATTTGTGCTTCACGGACGGGTGCCAATCCATGTGCGACACTTCTCACTAACCAACCTATCCCAGCGCGGCTCCAATTATGTCACACTCACACGTACTGCGGGTGACAAAGTCTTGCGGCTTGTTCTCCCAAACTCAGATTCACATGAAACTAATGCAAAATATTGCGAGCACTAAACAAAATCAAAACCCAATTTGTCAGTGTACTACAGGTATAAAACATTAGTTTCAGAAACTTCATGGATTTTTCACTGACGGCTCTCGCTCTAGCAGCTACTCTTTCTTTCTCAGTCTCCCTGATTCGCAAGCAAAATTCAACTCACAAATTTCACTCTTAACTGTTCAGTGGGTCTGTCCCATTGCACATAGGACTCGCCAGATCTCAGTCGAAAAATTATTTCACTCACTTTGACTCATACTATAACTTGTCGACCACACCACATCAACCTATTAAACTAGAGAAATTACAACAAAACAAGTGTCTCATACACTTTTTCAATATACTCCGGAGTCTTAGACCACACAGGGTCCGTACATCAACAAACACGTGGACAATTTTTGATCACAAAGCACCACACATATGTGAAGTTCGACAACTTCCCTACTCTCACACTGCGGAGTACGAACACTCCTTCTACAACTTCATTTAGAGTACGCAAACTCCCTAAACCCTCACAAACATCACAATTCATCTGCAATTTGCATAAACTGTGCAAGCGCCAAACCTACTTTATTCACACTATCACAAAAAAGCAGAGAACATCCTCAAACAACCATTGGCAAGCTCCAAAATTCTGGGAAAGTAATTTCAGGTACTTAGGGGAACATTTTCTTTCCATTTTGTATCATTGAAAAAGTAAATCCAATTCTCAGTGATGATGAGCTCTCAAAAGATGACCATCAAGCTACTACCATCTCTGGGGGCACCTATTATTTCTCACTTACAATCTCTGGGACAAATACTCTACTACCTCTCTTTCTGGACCGTATGATGGGCTCTTAAGGAGCCAAACCTCTACTGGGCATCTACGATGGGCTCTTAAGGAGACAAACCATCAAGCTCTGCTACCATCTCTGTTGACACGTCTAATTTTAATAAGTAAACTTACAAGGGGACATGAATAGCCTGATGAACCCTTTAAATGTGCTTAAGATGTTCCCACCATATATCCTGTACATGCAGATCAATATTCAGTGATACAATCAATAACATTAGTAATCAATAGGAGTGAGTAATTGCCACACACCATGACCTTGCAGTCATGAATAACCACACCTTTATGTAAAAGTTAGAATATTTATTTACCTATATTAACATTGTTAATGTCCCCTAAAATAATCTCAAAATCAAATGACAAACATACAGAAACAACAGTGGCTGACCGAAACGGCAAAAGAAACGCAATCTAATCAAAGCTTGAGCTACTACACATTCTAAAGTTACAGGGCAGATTCATAACAGGAATAACTGCGCCAACGATATTACATACATTTAGAGTCAGCTGTTATTTCATGTAGCGAACCTCATCAGTGAGCTCCCTAACTAGCATCAGATTAGCATAGCATGTTTGGGCTTCATGCAAAACAATTTAGTCAACATAAATTTGGAAAACATCTAACTATGGCTCTATCAAAATAGCTCGGTTGGTACCTAGAAAGAAAATCAAATCGACATAGCAAGCAATCTCACAGTCAATATACCTATCCTCAGTTTGGATCAGCAAGCTGTGATCATCTTCGTCCTGAGGACATCAGCCTGGTCAACAAGGCATCAGGATTCAGCATCGAAGTTCAGAAAAGGTAAAGACTCTAAGCAGTAAAGTTAAACATGTCTCTTCTCAAGGCGCTCAAGAAAATAATGGCCTTTCGGCGAAATATGAAATGGGCAAATGCGTTGTCTTCTATCAGTGCAGTCCGGATATGTTAGATTTCCTAAAACTACTTCCCAAGTCCCTATTGGTCAAGGGATCGCATGTTCACACTTTGTCCAATAAAACAAAAACTTCAAATCTACATTTCTACTAGTACACAGTTCACATGTCAATGATTGGTTCCTTCCATACTGTTCTCATTCATCCGGCTCATAAGGTAACAATGTTGTTGCAGCTTACACTCCAGTCTGTGTCTTCATTGTGATCTCCTGGGAAAGTCAGTCTTACGCATATTACATTATAATGTTGCATTAGCAAGAACAGCATCTTCTAGCAAGCAGTTCTCATGAGAAAGACTTTTAGCCACAAGCACTTTGTCAGCACAGTGGGAAATCACAATTTAATTCTCTAAGCAGACATTTTTTATTAAACGCCTAAGAAATGCAGCTTGAGATGAGGCCGTGCAACTAGGCCAAAACTTCCACTAAGTTAAGGCCTACAATTAATAAAGCTAATACATAATACACAAACCTTAATATGATGTATTACTTCATTATTCAAACCTAAGCTCAACATTTCATATTAATAAGCCATTAATAAGTACACTTTGTGAACAATCGTGGCCACTCGCCTGGTCACACTTTGAAATGTGTGCATTATTTTCCTCTAGATTATTACAATTTCTGTGCAAATCCAACACTCACAATACATGAATAATCATTAATAATTTTATTAAAAGCTCAGCGTTATCACCCTTAATGGCTGATGTGTAAGATGAGTGTTTGTTAACTCCTGAGCTCGGCCCCTGATGGGATCAACTCAGGACTAGGCTAGTGAAGTGCTCTGGCCTTTCCCTGCCTGCTTCCTCACCTGCCCCTCCTCTGGGATTTTTAATTCACATGAAAAACACCAAGCAGGCATTTAAGCTACTTGAACCTGGGCACCACGGCTGTGACAAACATAACTTTCAGGTGTGGTTCTTTAGAATAAATGTTCTCCTATGCAAATTTTTTAAAGACATACTGACACTTGCCAATGGTGCAACCTTAAGAAAACGCTGCCAATGCACTGACCCAATAACATTCTGTCAGTTATTTCTATTATGGTAAACTATCCTGACCAGGAACTATTTAAAAGCACTTCTATTGCAAACCTGATAAAAACGAAGAAGTCATTGTATTCTGTCCAGGACTTACATGGAATGCATGTGCTAGAAAACAAAGCAGCAACTCATCTTCTCAAAAAACACACTCGGTCGATCATACTCTCAAAAATCACAATGCAACAGCTCTGAAACATGAATGCAAAAGCACACAAAAATATGCTGTTAACACAAGTTCTCATAATGATGTCAATAATACCCTTATGTAAATATATACATACCAGTGGGCTTTAGTCCAAAACACCCAAGTGGGAGGAAGTGGGGCTCTTTGTGTGTCACAGTAAAGTAGGTGTATGTCTCAATGCATAGGACACATTTTTATATACCAAACCAGTGCACATTTTTACAGTTTTCAAAAGTTGACACTAATCTCATCTGTTAGTGGCATGCTGACTAGAACTAGACACTAAGCTCACCACCGTTTGGTAGGTTTTCAGAGGGCATCTCTAAGGTACCTCTGGGTGCCTGTATGAATACAACCATCACTGGAATCAGTGAGGGTTTATTAATAGGAGATGTTTGATACCAAACGTCCTGGTTTCAGTGAAGCCATCATGTAACTGTGGAACTGGTATTGACCAGTGTTGAGCATATGTATTTAATATGCTTTCCCCGCACACTTCTTATGTATAAAAATCAACAGACATAGCAGAGGCATATCTGCTCTTACAGATATGCCCACACAGGTAATATAACGCACCTTGCCCTATTGCTTTAAGGCCTGCTGTAGGGGTGTCTTACAAATATTACATGCAGTGTTTTAGGGGACATGGCACACGTGCTGTGTGGAACGTCGTGTTTTCACTTTTGGGAGCACCGTGTCACACAACCTGCAATGGCAGTCTTATGAGGTTGGTGCAAGGTCCTTTACGGTGGCACAAGTTATGTTGCAGCTCGTAGGGACCCTCTTTAGTACCTAGGCTCTAGGTACTAGAGGTACCATTTACTAGGGACTTACAGAGGCGCTAAAAGTCCTGGTCACTTGGGGATCAATTGAACATGTGTCTTATTTTGGGGAAGGAACACTGGCACTAAGGACTTGATTAGCTGTGCACTTCGGTCAAAATTGCATAAACAAACTGTCAGAAAGTGTGTGTGGGGGGACTGCAACCAGAACTCAGCTTCATACACACCTTGTCCATGGCAGTGGGAAGTTTTGTTTGTGGAGGTCATGTACATATGATTGTGTGTAGACTCTCTCCGGAGCTAGAGGTGTAAAAAAGCAATATGCACAGCTGAGAATGAACCGTAGCCACCAGTGACTGTGGGCAGTTTGCTAACGTATGTCCTACATGTTTGATCAGGGTATGTTTCACAGCATTTTGTAGTAATGTGTGCACAGATGATTGTCGATGGCTATAGATGTTGCAGAGTGTGCTAGAAGGCTGTATTATTGAATTTGTGCATATAGCTGTGATTGAGAACAGGAAGTTTGTATTGCTGTTTGTCTGACTCAGTAATTTGCATACTATAAATCTAAGCACAGTCTCAATTGTTTTACAGCTATTCCAGTCCTGTGCAACGCGTCATAATGCAAGCAAGTACCATGACTGAATTGTAAAAGAGCACCTTTATTGAGGTGTGATGGGCTCCCTGGGCTCCAGTGCAACTCCACCTGCTGTACTAGTAGTCACCACAGTGTTTCTGCACATATGCACCAAGGATGTGGAATTCCTATTGCCTGACACCCGGGACATCTTGTTTGGGGTCAAGGGCAACAAGGTTTTATGTTTACTTCGTCCTTGGGACAAGTAGGCCGAACCCTCTGCAGCACAAACCCTTTGGCTGCTTGTTTACAGAGAGTGGAACGCTCTGCAGTTGAGGTAATGTGTTTCCAAAAGATAATGCTGTTCGAACTTGTATTTATGGTTGATTATTTGAAATCCTTCATTATTAGGGTTAGTGCTGTAAATAAATGTTTTAAGGTCACACTTCATTACTGACGTTGGTTCCAGTACAAAAAAAACAAAAAACGTGTATACACATGTTTGAAAAGTTTAGGCTATGAGGCTAAGTATAATGCTCCCAGAATGCTCTCTGATTAGATGCAAATGAAGTGACATTTAGTGAAATGTGTTGGTGCATGCTAGTATTTCCCAAAAATATTTCTAATGGAAAATCAGTGTAACCATTTTCAACACGATTATGGGAAGCATGAAAATAAACAAACACTGACAAAGCCAACTCATCTGACATATTTTTATAAGCCTTTTAGTTTCATCAATGCGTGTCTTATTTTGACATGGCTTTTGTAACACTTTATTGTTGTGGGAGCTATCAGGCCCTCAACATTGTAACAAACACTGGCAAAAAAAAAAAAAAAAAACGTTTTTGAACTCTAAAAGCACACGTTGCCACCAGTGGCATAACAAAGGCCCCGCAGCCGCCCTCCTGGGGGCCCCTTCAGCACAGCACCTGGCCTGAGTGAGTCTGGAGAGGGGGCTTCTCCATGTTCTTTGCAAAGGGGCACCCTTCAGTTTCGTTACGTCACTGATTGCCACTGTAGTTCCTGACACTGAACAAAACTACTTTGTGTGCCAGTATGCTTTTTGTGGAAGAGCAGAATGCGATCGCTCACAGTAAAGCCAGCCGAAAAAGAGAGAAATAGAAGTTTAATAAAAACAAAATGTTTTGTTAACACCAGACCTAATTAGGGAGCAAGACCCACATGTAGGTAGCTTTTTGCATGTCGCAAACAGCGACTTTCGCTGTTTGCGGCGTGCAAAAAGCACATTGCGATGCACAAACCCATTTTTGCGATTCAGTAACCTGGTTACCGAATCGCAAAACGGGTTTGCGACTCGCAATTAGGAAGGGGTTGTTCCCTTCCTAATTGCGACTCGCAGTGCAATGTAGGATTGTTTTGTGACCGCGAACGCGGGCGCAAACCAATCGCAGTTTGCACCCATTTCAAATGGGTGCTAACACTTTCGCTGCGGAACACTGCCTGTTCTGAAAAAATGAAACGAAAACTTTTCATTTTTCGCTTTTGTAATGCATCTCGTTTTCCTTTAAGGAAAACGGACTGCATTACAAAAAAAACTAAAAAAATGCTTTATTAAAAAGCAGTCACAGATATGGTGGTCTGCTGTCTCCAGCAGGCCACCATCCCTGTGAGGGCCGCCATTCGCAAGGGGGTCGCAAATTGCGACCCACCTCATGATTATTCATGAGATGGGCATTTGCGAAGCCCTTGCGAATCACAGATGGTGTCAGGGACACTATCCTACATTCGGATTTGCGACTCGCAAATTGCGAGTCTCTCTGACTCGCAATTTGCGGGTCGCAAATCCGCACCTACTGACATGTGGCCCCAAATTCTTAAAGAAAGTCACAAAAGTGCACCCTTGGTATATGTCGTACCCCTATAAAATATTTGTGAACTGTATTTTAGCATGGGTAAATACGATGTGTAGATTTGCTCATGTGAAAATCTATTGAGCATTTGCAAGTTCATTTTCCCTCCAGCCACTTTCTTCCCAACCCTGGAAGAAGTTCTGCTTCTGCCATTGTCAAGAGTAAATGTCCAACCTTTCTTATTTTTGGGAAAATATTAGAGAGAAGCTGGTGAAAATCTTTAAAACATGCAGGTTAGTAGGTTTGCAGACTCAAAGGCATTCCAGCCCTGGAACTATTGCTTACTGCTTCCACCAGCCCCAGTATGCAGATCTGCAGAAAGGTGGAAAAATAAGGAAATTGCTACAGTAGGGATTGAAACTGCAAGTATCCAAGCACTACTAAGCTAGTAGCCCTGGCATAATCAGAGAGGCTATTATCAGAGCTCTCACATAACGAGATTGCTGCCATAATTTGTCGCCACACCACATGCACCAAAGGGACAAGTAGATCTTTTTACAGGACAAGTAGATTTGAGAAGCAACCTGTCCCCTGGACAAGTAGATATTTTAATAAATTCCACACCCCTGTGCACCTTCAAGCACATACATCATGTTTAAGGGTGACTAATTTGGTCTTAGTGTGGTTATATCAGCTGCCTTTTGTAGCTGTCATTTTCATCAGTTAAGTGGCACATGTATATGGCTCAATATTAGTGTGGCCACATACAACCTGTCATGTGTGGGCCATATGTCTCTAGCTAGGCATTGGCCAGATGGCATAAATTACACATCTTTCATATAAAAGTATGATAATGAATACATGTATTTTGCTTATTATGATATGAATACGTCTTTGCTTAGCATGCTGTTTGCCTTTAAACTAAACAAAATTCGCTTCATATTGGCATCGTCGTGTGAGTGTCATGCCTAAGACACACCATCTTTATGCATTCAATATGTGAGAATTTGAGAGGCCAGGTACTGTAGCAGGACAGTAATGACGTTCATTAGCAGAAGTGTGTTTAGAGCATTGTGCTGACATTACCGGAGTGACGTTCATTAGCAGAAGTGTGTTTAGAGCATTGTGCTGAGATTACCGGAGGTGATTTAGGATAGGGTGAGGTGCATCAGGACAGAAGGTCATGGGTCTAGAACTGCAATGAAAGGCAGAGTTCTTTAAGGGTTGAACTATGTTGGCAGTCAAGAGTTCAGAAGTCGATACTGTCATAGTAGGTCTGTATTAAGTGAGATTGTGTGTTCTAGAGGCAGAGCTATATTCACAATCTCAGCGCCTTCATAGCAGTTTTGTGCTTCATGTCACGACTGAGATGGGCTGCATACTTTCAAACTTGTTGGGTTCAGTTGCTGGCCATTTCGCTATGGAATGGTGTCTCTTGATGGTGATGCACTAGCAACTCACTCACCTCTACAGTCTATAGTCATTCTGGTTGGCTCTACTTGATATTGCCTAGCTTAATTTCTCTACCTGAATTTGTTTTTCGTACCACAGTGATACTGAAATAGTTAATGAATGGCCTTTTATTAAATTTAAGTGAAAATGTACTGTAAAATGCACTCCATTTTTTCAAACAATTATCAGGTGGATAATCTAACTTAAACCTCCACTCAGGGAAATTGACTTACTCAGTGCAAATATGTTACAACAGTAAATAAAATGTTGGGCCATTTGCACTTTACAGTTATGCACTGTGCATATATATTAACCCAAGCCTCATTAAATGTAGGGTGTCCACTTGTCCATGGTAAGTTAAATTACATTTTACGATACATTAATCACTGTTTACTACCATTCTCTAAAGAAACATTTTGGTAAAACAAAGCCTAGTAACCCACGCCATGCAAGCAGGTTCTAGGTACTAGGGTCCATATTTATGATTTTTGACACAAAACTACGCTAACGTAGTTTTGCGTCAAAAGGTTAAGCGCCAGCTTTCATCATTCTAGTGCGCCAACCTGGCTCCATATTTAAGGTATGAGGCAAGCTGGTGCTAAGCTTGGGCTAGAGGTCAAGAAAAAAGACGCTAGCCGGGTGAGGGTGGCGGTATGGGAAAAGGAAGTTGTGCATCAGAAAATAACGCTAGGCTGGTTAGAGGCAAAAATTATGCAGCTAAACAGTCTAGCAGCATTTCCTGATGCACAATCACCCAAAAATGACTCCTGTCTCAGTAAAAACAGGAGTCATGCCCACCACCCCAATGGCCATGCCCCGGGGGACAAGTGTGCCCTGGGCATGGTCATTAGAGCTAGTGCCATGCAGGGGGCCCCATGTAGGGGGCCCCAAATAGCACAGAAAAAACATTATTTGATACTTACCTATACTTACCAAGGATGGGGTCCCCCATTCTGTGGTGTCCCTCTGGTGTGGGTTGGGATGTTGCTGGGGCTTGGGGTGGGCATCTGTGGGCCCATTCCATGGTTTTTGGGCATGGAAACGGGTCCACAGGCCCCCTAATGCCTGGTCTGACCCAAATGTTAAATAATGGTGTTAAGCTAACCATTATTTAACTCCGCTACTCCGTGTGCATCTTTTTAGCGCTGGAGTATATATATATGGTAGTACGGGGATAGTGTCACTTTGAGGATGGGGACACCTACCTCGCATCTCATTTACACAAGGTGGGTTCACTCATCCTAGAAATGGCGTTAACTCCTATATTTTGACGCTAGACAAGTCTAGTGTCAAAGTATAGATATGGAGTTAAGTTTACACCGTGTTAGTGACTATAATTTTGACGCTAACACAGCGCTAACAAAGTATAAATATGCACTAGATGCTCACATTGTGTCTCTTTAAAACATTTATATACCTCTGCAGTGCTGTCTGAAAGTGGTTGGATAGAGACTCCATACACTGGAGAAGTCTGTAGGCACCATATAAGCGTCTGCAAGCAGGCAGTCGAAAACCTGTCAGTCTGACACAAAGATTATATCGGATATCTTTTGTCGGAGCATGCCTCAGCACTATAGCTTTCCTCACATCTATCTGTACACGGCAGAGCAGGCCACTGAGCTCAGAGGGGCAGCCATCACTTACTTGGGATTATAAGGTCTCAAGGACACATGCAACATGCCGTGGTTGCAAAGCTTTCACAGAGGGTGCTTTGATCTCCTTGCACAAGATTGTCTTCCTTACCTCTCTGGTGGGGACACCTTACCGAAAAGAAAGATCAACCAGCTAAAAACTTTCAAGACTCTGGAACTGAAAAATTTCATAAAAAGATGCAATACATCTATTTGAAATTCTAAAAATCTTTCTGTGTTTATTATTTGAAGAAAGTAGCATGTTTTATGTAAGCGAGGCATTTAAATATATCGTCCATTTTTACGCATCTTGTTTTTAGACCTGCCACCTTCACCAAAAACCTCACAGTGTGAGGAGGGGGTGGGGGCATTGGAGGGGGCGTGGGCTCATGTTGAGAAGCACCTGAGAAGCACTTTTGCCCCCATCCCGACCTCAAACACCTTCATAAAAAAAATCATGCTTGCTGAGGCTGCTGCCCATGTCCTGGGGTGTTTTCACACTCAATAATGGACAATGACAGTTAAAAGCCTCTGAAAACCACTGTTTACAGTAGTTTTTTAGCTTGTTTTCCCTGCACCCGTGCAATATTGTCTCATGACCTGGAGACCCTGTGAGGAGAGCCAATAGCGTGTGTCACAGGGTGGCACCGTGTGAGTTGGCAGGTCTGTGTTTTTTCCAGACTTAAAAAAAACTTGTGGGATGGGGACGCCAAAAAGATACTGTTGCACTGGGCACCACAAATGCTAAAGCAGCCCTCAAGCTACCTTACTTGCCTCTTCCTGTTTTAGTAAATTCAAGGTAACCCTTCGAAGTGTATTTTGCTGCTTTGCATTACTTTCACCAGGGAGGTGTTCTATGGATGGAGTGTGGGAGTTTCCCTGTTTCCACCCTTGGACTTTGGCACCTTTCCAGGCTTACATTGAGTTGTAAACCTGGGAATGCATTAGTCCAATGCATGACGCCATCCAGACCCAGTCATAACAAGGAGAAATAGCTTTATCTATCCTTTTTACTTTCTTTTTAGATTTTGTCTGCTCAGCGCTAGCCTTGTGCTTGTAAAATCTATTGTATTTAATATAAATCTTAAAAATGGGCTTATATCCCACCCTCGCTTTACATTGGTTTGTGTGCTTGCCACTTTTCCCCCTCCATTTCTGTTGGCTGTAGCATACTATTTCCTGTTGTTCCTCTGTGTGTTTCTCCTATCAGTTGCCCATTGGCAAAGTACTGAGTTCATCCGCTTTGGAGGTGGGGCTTATTCTTATGAGAAAGGCGTGTCAGCACCCCTGCCTGTGCCGTTAGCACAGGGCAAGCGCATCATCTGGGATTTGAATTCACATTAAAGAGAAGCACATGGTAAGCGCTTTATCCCTTCACTTCCTTGTCCCATCTAGGGTGTGCTAGGAGCTGTTGTTGGACTGGGGTGCCCGCCCTGGTCTGTGCTGCTCCCAGGTGTCTGAAACATGTCTTGGAGTGCAACCCCTTCAGTGAGAGTGCTGCGACCTGCACCACCTGCATTCCCTGATTGCCAGATCCCCACATTTCGCATGTTCCAGCTTGGATCAAGGCCACAGGCCCTGTGGGTCTCAAAGAATCGGCAGCGCAAAGAGAAGGTTGGGGAGTGGCCCCTCATTGCTGTGGTGACCCGAGGCTTTCCCAGGACATCAGACCCAGTCACCGCAACAACCAGGAACCAGCACCAGGCCGGTGCAGCCCCCTATTCCCTTGAACAGGATTAACATGGTATGCCAGCATTCCCAGCTTGCCTGTGTCCAGGAGATGCACTGTGGGAGTTGCATTACCTGGTGATAGTCGCCACACCATGTATTCCTGGGTAACTACCCTTGACTCTTTCAACATGCAGAGGGACCCCGTAAGGTCTCCTTGTGGACTCCCCAGTTCTGCCTCCACCACCCTCCTTGGCACATACCTAGGGGAGGGCGTTTGGTCTCTGAGGCACCTAGCCGGTAATGCCGCATTACAGGGACACCTCAAAGGAGGCCCCCGCTTCACTGGGTTAGGAACATACTTTTGCCATATTGTAAGTAATAGGAGCTCAGGGGATCTGATGTTCTTGCTAACGATGACCACAAATCAGTAAGGCTCACAGAGTTATCAGAACCAATTAGAAGTTGCGCAAAATGCTTTAGTGGCCTTGTTCAAATGCACTTCTGTCAGCGAAACTATACGGCCTGACAAACACATATCCATATGAAAGCACTCACAGCTCTTTTGCACATGTACACAACCCCACCTTGCACAGGGTGACATCTGTCACCTTGTACACTCACTCAATTCTCATTCTGCACTGAACACACATCAATCATTATGCGTTGAGGCACTTTCATCCTCCACTCAGATACTTATCAACCTTCATTCATGCAACACTCACCCTGCACAGAGAGCACATGCACCATTCTCCCTCCACTCATTCACTGCTCCCACACCACTTATTATTAATCCTATAGGCGAAACCTAATGCATTTACCAATGTTTGTTTTATGTGTGATGCATTCCACACCCTACATAGAAAAAGGAAAGTGGCTTTATGGATTGTTTTTCTGCAGGAAGGTGTTCCAGCACATAAACAATTCTGCTCATGACACAGGCACCCTTTCATGATTGTGCAAGTGTGTCTGTGTTGGTGCTAGTCAGCACACAATGCGCCAGCGCAAAGAGACAGGAGAAATGTGTCACATCTTTGTCAATATAGCTCATTTCTTTCTCCCTTTCATGCAGTGCAGCAAGTTGCCTTGCTGCACTGCGTTGTATGGAATGTGAGTAAGTCTGCCCCTAAGTGCAGCGGAGCCCCTTCTAGAAGATAAAGGTCACGCTTTATTTTCCCTTAAATTAAAAAGACTAACCTAACCCTTAGTTTTCCACAGGTAAATATCAGCAGGTCAAACCTGCTGACATTTGCAGAGGGAAAAGGCACAGAAAATACCAGGGCGTGGTTTTTGGTTTGGTAAACACCAAAATCATCACGTTATGTCCCGTTTTCATTTATGAACTTTGTGCTGGGTAAATTTATCAAATCGAGCAGGGCTAGTCGCCACTAAAGATGACTGTGTGATAGTTGAGCTCCACACCTCTGCTTCTAAACCAGGAAATCCCAGCAATACCCATCTTCCTGCCAAATGCAACTGTAGCAGGTTTCAATGCTGCGATGCCCAAGCAGTGAGAAGCTGCTGATTTTGAGGCCTGAAACCTCTCTGGGGATTAGAATGCCTGGTTGAGAAGTACACCAGAGCCTTGCTCCTCTGTTCCCCTCCAGCAAAGGCGTGACACAGCTGGAGTTTCCATGCTATTCCTGCTCTCCAAGGGGTGCTGGATGGTTATTGTGGGCCTGGGCAAACCTGTTGGCGTGGCACATGAGCGCACCTGACTCCCACCGCATTAACTTTTGATATTTCCTTGCTGTTGGAGGATGGGCCTGATAAAATGTATGTTGTTGTGTGGCTGTGAACAATTGGTGCCTTGCGGGGATTTTAAATCAAAGGTGAGATCTGTCTCACTTCACTGTGGGCCATGGACTGCAGAGAAAGTAAGTTGAACATAAGCTGAGTACTGCAGACAACTGAAGATGTGAGACTGGTGTTACGCTCCAGTGGGAAGTTGCTGCTGTGTTGGACCCTCTGTATGAAGACTTGATTATTAGTCTGCTAGTGCCACTGAGACAACAGAGTTCACAACTACCTTGCTGGACTGAGTTCTCCTGTCGGCATGATGGAACTATGGGGGTGATTCCAACCCTGGCGGTCATGGACCGCCAGTGCCGGGGTTGGAGGATGCACCGCCAACAGGCTGGCGGTGCATCAAGGGCAATTCTGACCGCGGCGGTAAAGCAGCGGTCAAAAAAGGGAAACCGGTGGTTTCCCGCCGGTTTTCCCCTGCCCCTGTGAATCCTCCACGGCGGCGCTGCAAGCAGCGCCGCCATGGGGATTCCGACCCCCTTCCCGCCAGGCTGGAGGGAACGGGTGACGTGGGCCCCTGGGGGCCCCTGCAGTGCCCATGCCAATGGCATGGGCACTGCAGGGGCCCCCTAACAGGGCCCCACATTGATTTTCAGTGTCTGCCTAGCAGACACTGAAAATCGCGACGGGTGCAACTGCACCCGTCGCACACCAGCAACTCCGCCGGCTCCATTCGGAGCCGGCTTCCTTGTTGCTGGTGCTTTCCCGCTGGGCGGGCGGGCAGCCTTTTGGCAGTCGCTCGCCAGTCCAGCGGGAAAGTCAGAATGACCGCCGCGGTCTTTTGACCGCGGTACGGTCTTCTGGCGGTTCCCGCTTGGCGGGCGGCGACCGCCGCCCTCCAAAGTAGGAATCAGGGCCTATGTCCTATACCAGTGGCATTTACCTACCGTACCTGTGAGGTTAGCAAAATGAGGAAGACGGATGCCAAACAATCAATACATTCCTTTGAGCAGAGACGATCAGTGGCCTCACGCTTCAGACCTACCTCATCTGTCAGAGAATTAACGCTACATAATGCTGGAAATGATGTGGACACAGACACCAGATCCATACTTATAGACATGAAATCCAGTCTAAAAACTATAGATATGATAAAGTGAAGATCTCACATCCAGAATGGATCTAATGACGGAACATTATTATGAAAGTATTATTGTTAGGTAGAAACAGTAGAAATAAAATATATTATGAGTATTATAATGAATATGAATTAAACATACATATTGAATTACATGAATGTCATTAATATGAATTACGTGTTTAGAAAAATAAATATATGTTTAAAAGTGCTTTGACATAACATAAACAATGCTTGAAAATAGGTATTTTGCTTTGCATATATGATATGAATTTTAAGGTGCAAAAAGGATTTATTGATATATTAAATGTATTAATGTGTATTTAGACTTCCTTAACTTGTCTAGGCCTTGAATTTTCTATTGCTGCTTGCAAAATGAAAGTTAATTTTGCAAGCAGCAACAGAAAATGATTTGTTTATTCTGTTCCATCTGACCTGAATTCTTTCCCTCAGGTGGCTAATTTAATGTTGAATGTACTATTTTATTGCAGGAGAAGAGCATATTTCACATTTAGTTAATGTAATAATATTTGTTCTAACTGCTGAACCGCACAGGAAACTCATGAAGCTTGTGTGAAAGAATATTTGTTTATTTTTTTCTGGATCATGTGAAAGGAACTGTTAGTTGCAAATTAAAAGGAAATGTAATATTTTGGCAGAATTGCATGTAGTCATAGTAGAAACAATGGACTATTGATGAGAAGATTTCTGAAAGTTGCAAACTTGGTAGTGCCATCTTTTACCATCGGATGCTGAAATCAACGCCTAGAATATGCCCACCTGAAGAACCAATGAATGAATTGTGCATATTTTAATTAGTGAAGAACTCTTGAATGAAAGTCAGTTCCCTTCTGAACCTTCTTGAAACCCGTCTGCCTTGAAATCTCTTTAGAGTCAGTTCTGTTTGCTTAGTTTGCTCTCACATCCCTTCTCTGAGTTCCTTGATGAGTTTCTTCATCATATTCCTAATTGCCCTATTCTGTAATGTGGTTCAGTACTAATAAGCCCAACTAATTATGAACTTCTGATCTGTCCTGTGTGCAGCTCATGTTCTGTACCATCCAGATGCTGCTATCAACAGACGCTGGAAGAAGGTGATCATTCCTGAATCATCGTGTATGCAGTCCCATGAGTAGAGGTATAACTAAATGTTGTGTCTTGTTTCCTTTTTAGCTTAGTCACTTACACCAGCATATTTTTATAGTGATATATCTTAGTTAAATGTTTTCCAAATTATTTTTGTGTTTCTTTAATTTTTGCTTTTGCCCGCATGTGCTAGCCCATTCCAACACATGCAAGTCTCAATTTTGGTTAGTGTTAGGAATGGCACAACTCAGAAATCTGATATCTGAAATTGATTGTTAAACTGTATTTTGATGATTTACTGATGTCACCATCATCTGCTTTGAAATCAGGTAATAATGTTCATATTGTACTGCTGCTAATCTATATCATTCTTTTGGAGTGTTTAACAGTATTAGGGGGTTATTCTAACTTTGGAGGAGATGTTAATCCGTCCCAAAAGTGACGGAAAAGTGACGGATTTACCACCAGCCGTATTACGAGTCCATTATATCCTATGGAAGTCGTAATACGGCTGGTGGTATATCCGTCACTTTACAGTCACTTTTGGGATGGATTAACACTCCTCCAAAGTTAGAATAACCCCCTTAGTGTTTAGTAGGTTGAATCTATTCAGACATTTTGGTCAGCCTGTGGCTTTTTATGTATGTTTATAACTTAGTTTTTCTCACCATTTACGTGACATTGATTTTGTTTTTTTTAATAAAGCTTTGAAACTTTACTCGGCTTGCAGTTTGATTTTGTGTTTACATTTTTCATGGTGTTTAATATTGTTTATGGTTTTCTGTCATTAATTGGGACTTGTATGATTCTGATTACTACCTCTGTCACCAAGTCCAAAGATCCAGTTGACCTCTTAGGGGGAAGTGGTGTTGGGTGTCTTACTAACCCCCCCCCCAGGTAGATAATGGGAAATTTCTGGAGCCCCAGCGCTCCAGCACTTGAAATCACGCTAACAATATTTTCTTTAATGGATTAGTGGAATCTACGAAAATGGGAAAACCGAGAATCCCTTCTTACTAATCTGTTGAGAGGTCTTCTTTTTCAGACTGCTTCACTGTTGATAGAGTACATAAGTCAATGGAGCCTCAGCCCCCTCCTGGCGCTTCCACTCACCTGGTGATCAGAGAAAAGGGTCTACTTCAATTTCAGGAATCAAATATAGCGATGTTTCCGGACATTAAACTAGCAGTGCAGGAGGCCAGGAGGTCTTATAAGGTTTGGAAAAAGTTGCTAAGATCTCACAATTTAAAATATACTATGCTTTTCCTGGCTTACTTCAGTGTACAACACATTGTTAAGTCTCAGATCTTCACAAACCCATTGGATGCCCTGAAATATGCTAAAGCAGTTTTTAGAAAATCCCAGTGGGGCTTTAGCTGGCCTCATCTGAAACTGAACCAGATAATTAAGGCCCTCATTATGACATTGGCCCTAAAGGCCACTTACCACCACACGGACGGCCGCCAACATACCGCCGCGATGGCGGATATCTGTTTTCCATATTATGACACAAATGCACCAATCAGAGAGAATACTGCCACACATACAAATCCACCAGCCCAAAGGTCAGTGCTAAAGTGGCGGTACCAACACCCATACCTATTATGCCAACAAAACAATGTCCACCGCATTATGACCCCCGAATCACCACGCCAGATACTCAATGGTGGTAAATCATTGACGGTACATACCGCCGTGCTCAGAATGGACACCCACAAACAAAACAAAACTACTTTGGTCAATACCAAAAACACAACCTGACATTCATACATACACCACACCCACACCACTATAAAACACACACCCACATTTCCCACAACCCTTTGCCAACACCAACAGACTGCAAGACTTAGCCACCGACATCACAGAGAAAACTACACACACACCACTTACACCCATACATCCCTCACGCACCCCATATCACACACCCCACCACATTACTCAACACACTCTCACCAACACACACCACACAACATCCATGTCCCCACAAAGGCACCCCCGTTTTACAGATGAGGAGTTAAGGGCCATGGTGGAGGAAGTTGTCAGGGTAGAGCCACAGCTGTTTGGAGCACAGGTACGGCAGATTTCTATTGCCCGGAAGATGGAGCTATGGTGGGGAATCATGGACAGGGTGAACGCCGTGGGACAGCACCCAAAAACAAGGGTCAACATCAGGAAGAGATGGAACGACCTATGGGGGAAGGTATGTTCCATAGCAGCAAGGCACCAGCTCACCATGCAGAGGACTGACAGTGGACCCCCACCTCCTCCCCCACAGCTCACAGCATGGGAGGAGCAAGTACTGGCATTCCTGCATCCTGAGGGGCTCGCTGGAGTAGCCATAGGACTGGACACTGGTAAGTCAACATTTACTACCTATCACCCCCCCCATACCTGCATGCCATCTCACAACCCGACTCCCATCACTCCACTCCATCCTCCGCACTGCATCAACACATATGACTAACCGCAATGCCAACCCCTGAATGCTATACCAATGCATGGACAGCCCTACCAGCCCTGCATGGACACCCATCACCAAAGCATGCACAGCAGAGGGAAACTAACAATCTCACAACACATCACCATACACAAACAAAAGGTGGCAGGACAACAGCAACTATAGAGTGGAAGCCAGGGATGTACAATATGTCAAACACATGAAGCATAATACATCACTTACATCCCCACAGGTATCCCAGCCAATGTCAGTGGAGAGGAGGTGCCACGACTATCCGGTCCCCCAACAGAAGATGCCCCCAGTGATCACAGTAACTCTGGACTTTTGGATATGGATGACCTATCTGGCCCATCAGTGACCACTGGACAGCCAGTCACCCAAGCCCACTCACAAACCACCACAGAGCCTCCTCCATCAGGATCCAACACCACAGCACCCACCCAGCGTACCCACATCTCTCTCCCCAGGACACGTCAATCAACAGTGTGCCCACCTGTACAGGGACCCCAGGCCACACCTCACCCCGAAGACAATCACTGACCTGGTGTCAGTGGCAGTGGGCACACAGTTCAGGGGACAGAGGCACAGGGACTCTGGGAGGACTGCTGTGCGCCAGGGGGAGGACAGGAGCAGGGAACCGACTCTCCAGGAGGCACTCTCCAAGATCCTGGTAGCCTACCAACATTCCCAGGACAAGATGGACCAGATCCTAGACCACATGTGGAGAATAGGCTACAGGAGGGACAGTATCAGGGGATCAGGGAGGACTTGCAGGCCATCAACACCACCCCTGATCTCCATAGCAGAGATGCTGGCAGACATCGCCAACATCATGAGGAAGGCATCAGCACACAGCGGGCCCCTACCACTAGCCAGTCCATCGACCAGCCCTCCACTTCCGCTGCTGCTAGCGGGCAGGAGGCTCCACCACAGGACCCACAGGCCACCAGCATCCCTCCCCCTACAGAAGGTGAACCACCCCACAAATGTTCCCTGTGACCCAGACAGAAGTCAAGGACACTTGCCAAGACCACTGCCAGTAAATGAGACTCTCCTGATTGTCCCCCTTGTGTCCCACCCTGTCACCTTGTCCAATTTGAACTGCCACTGCTCCCCTTCCTATGGCCCCTTGGACACTGGGCCTGTGCTACAAATAGACTGGAACAATACTCTGGACTTTCCTCCATCATCACCCCATTCCATTGCACTTTCCCCTTAATTTCTTAGCACTACAATAAACACCCTTGGACACATCTCGACTACTTGTATGTCATGTGTTGAAAATGTGTATTCATGGAAACAGTTTCATCCATGGCAAATTGTACTGTACATTGTGAGAGCATAGGAATAATGACCTGTAGCTGGCTGTAGTCAGCACATCAGTATACAGTTGTTATATCAACAACATCTGCAAAATGACAAACCATAGGTGACAGAAAGTAGAGGTAAAAGGAAAAGAATGCCATCATGCCACAGCCACACAGAATACATAGAAATGTTAATCTGCACTGTCCCATCTATGTGTCATTGGAAGTACTGACGGATAACTGATGTTTTGTTGTCCTCATCCTCATCCTCAGCCTCTTCATCCTCACTGTCAGCAGGGTCTACTGCTGCAACATGGGCATCTCCAGTCTCCTCCTGCAGAAAAGGTATATGGCGTCTGAGGGCCAGGTTGTGCAACATGCAGCATGCCACTACTATCTGGCAGACCTTCTCGGGTGAGTAGCACAGGGATCCTCCTGTTAGATAGAGGCACCTGAACCTGGCCTTCAGGAGCCCGAAGGTCCTCTCGATGATCCATCTGATTCGCCCATGGGCCTCATTATAACGTTCTTCAGCCCTTGTCCTGACATTCCTCAAAGTGGTCAGCATCCACCATAGGTTTGGGTAGCCAGAGTCACCTGCAGGTATTGAGGAACAACATTAAGCCACACACAATCCTATGGGATTGACACCCGAGGCATGCACTAACATACAGTGGGTGGGGACCAAGGCTCATCTATTAGCCACACCCTGTGCCTCTGTAGTTGGGCCATCATATTTGGGATGCTGCTATTCCTCAGAACAAGGGCATCATGCACCGACCCAGGATACTTAGCAGATGTACTGGTCCACTAGGTACACCATCTGCACATTCATTGAGTGGAAACTCTTGCGATTCCTGAACACCTGTTCATTCTGGCGGGGGTGGGACAAACGCAATATGTGTCCTGTCAATTGCCCCAATAATATTGGGGATATGTCCCATTGCATAAAATTCGGCCTTCACAGTAGCCAAATCTTCCAACTGGGGGAAAGCTATGTAGCTGCACACGTGTTTTACTAGGGCAGACAAAACTCTAGTCAGCACGATTGAAAACATTGGCTGTGACATTTGTTCTGCCAAGTCCTCTGTCACTTGGAAAGGACCAGTTGCCAGGAAATGGAGCACTGATAGAACTTGCACAAGAGGGGGGATCCCAGTGGGATGACGGATAGCTGATATCAAGTCAGGCTCCAACTTGGCACACAGCTCTGTGATTGTGGGCCTGTCCAGTCTATAGGTGAGTATTATATGCCTCTTCTCCAGTGTAGCCAAGTCCACCAGAGGTCTGTACACAGGGGTATGTCTCCACCTAGTATTCATCCACAGCGGTAGGTATCTAAGGGACACAAGAGTGGGTAGGGTGTCACAATTGGAACAACAAAACCACAACTGCAGTCCACATGGTGCACTTATGTATTGGGACAGTGTAAATGGCGAAGTATGTCCCAATCTAATCTGTGACACAGTAATTGTCGATAGGCCTGTTCCTCCACTGAAATGGCGACCTCCTGTCCTGTATGGAGGGACAGGTTGAAGTGAGGTAATTCCACTGATGTTGGGCGTCGTGGGGGAAGGCGGTCTTGCACCGCCGTGCAATTCCTCATTGGATTATATGGGGCTTTATGGAGTACAATGTCAAATGGGGATCTACACCGGCAGTGATGGTGTACACCGCTGCAGACGTGACCGCCATCTTCTATGTGATTCCTCACTTGTTTCCTGACCTTCAACAGGAAAACACATACACTGCATGTGCTGCTGTGATGTGCGTCTGGACTCTACCATGGACCGTGTGACTGGGGAAAGGGCCTCGGCCTTCACTTCGGAGGAGTTGGAGCAACTGCTGAATGTGGTCCCACCCCAGTACGGACTGCTGTATAGGCCTCCAGACCAACAGGTGAGTACATTTTGGGCACGATGCATGTGGAAGGATGCATGGAGGTGTGTGTGCAAGATTCATGTCAGGGGGCGAGGAGGGTGGGGGGAATGTCTAGTGGTGGTGTACATGTTGCGCGCTGGGCTATGTGTGTGCCAATGGTGATGGAAACAGGTATGGTGGGCCATTTCTGTGATAGGCTGGACTGTTTGTCTAATGGTGTTCTACTGTCTGTATTGCTTCTGCAGGTCAGCACCCATCAAAAATAGGGAATATGGCATGTCATCGCCAAGGACGTGCGGACCCTGGGGGTCTATGGCAGGTGAAGCACTCACTGTTGGAAACGGTGGGAGGACCTGAGGCGCTGGGAACGGAAGACCGCGAAGGCCCAGCTGGGGATGGCCTCCCAACGGGGAAGGTGTGCCTGTCGGACCGTGCCCTCCCTGATGGCCCACATATAGGTGGTAGCCTATCATGAGCTGGTTGGGCACTTGAGGGAATCACAGCAGCCACAAGGGGGTGAGCACAGTGGGTATCAATACATATTTTGGCTGCTGGTGTGGTATCTGGGTGGTGGATGTGTGTTAGTGGGTGCCCCTAAGGCTGGGCCAGACATTGCAGCGTGGGTCAACTGAAGGGTAATGGGTGTAGGGCAAATACAGGTAACCTAGCTTGTTATCAGTCCATTTCAGCCAGGGCATCAAGGGTCCCAGGAGTGCTGCAGTTGGCGGTTTGTGGTCCTCATCTTACCTTAGTGACTAGACATATCACTGGTAGTGCAATGCATAGTGCTTAAGCCTGTTTCCTGTGTGTGACGGTGATGTTCATGCCAATAGTGGTGTTGGTGCAGTCACTGACCCAGTGTATCCTTTGTCTTTCACCCCTTTCTTGTTTTGTCATCCTGTCCTTGTGCGCATTAGCATCATCTGGTGGAGGAGCAGGGGCACCGGCGACAGGGGGAGTTGCATCCCACAGGACCCAGGATGCAGAGTCCACCGATGCCGAGGGAACCAGTAAAACGGAGGACGAGGGGAGCACCACTGCGGGGACTGGAGGAGACAACACAGACTAAGATAGCTCCTCCAATGGAAGCTCCATGGTGGTGGCGGACACCTATGTGACCAACCCAGCTGCAGGTACAGCCGCTACCCCCGTACCAGCATCACCCTCCAAGAAGCCCCTCAGCGAGTTGCCCGTGCCCGCTCACCCAGGAGGGGGGCATCTCCTTCGCACCAGGCACCTCAAGTCCTGCCCTGTCGCGCCGCGTGGTGCGGCGCGAGCCGAATGTTCGGCACAAGCCGGGCGTTCGGCTGGGGCCGCACAGCGCGTTTCTAAAACGCGGCGCGCCCCCAGCCTTTCATGCACTTTTCGAGGCCCCAGGCATTGCATGGGGCCTCGCTCTAGCGTTTTCCACCGCCTTGCTGGGGTCTCCTGACCCCCCTTACCTGTTCTTCTTTCTTCCTTCTTGTCCTCTTTCTTTTCTTCTTTCTGGGGTCTTTTTGTTGTACTTTTTTTATGTCTTCTTCCCTTCCCAGGTTACCTTTCTCTTCCCAGCATTCATTGTTCCCTATTCTCTATGGTTTCTATTCTGTTTTGTTCTATGTACCTCTCCCTGTCTAATATGGTGTCCTTTTACTTCCTGTGGGTCACTTCCTGTCTTTTGGTATATAAGGGCTGTGTTTTCTTCATTTCCTTGCGCTGCAACACTTTCTGCTCAGTTAGTGTCTTCGCTCCTGATTTCCTCCCCTTTTGGTTCTGGATTTCAGCATTCTGTGTTTCCTGACCTTTGCTCCTTTTGGATTCCTGTTTGTTTGTTCTTGTTTTTTCCAGGAATCTTCCTGTTTGGAGGTTTTTCCCCTTTTCCTAAGGGTTTTTTTCCCTCTGGCGCTATTTTCTGAAGGGCACGGTCTGTTCTTGGCGTCTCCATTGCCTACAGCACCGTGGCTACCAGAAAGAGTCGCCCCTTTTTGGGCCAAAGTCGAACATTGAAGATCCACGCCACCAGATCTGCAAATTCCAGGCGCAAGCAGCACGTGAGTCGTGACAGATTGCAGCGCCCAACCATTCCGACGTCCTCAAACACCATGGATGACTCAGTGGCGGCTGCTGCAGATCCGGAACAATCTCTTTTGACCACGATTCAGCAACAAGCTCAGGAATTGCAACAACTACGCAATGAAAATGCTGCGTTACGACAGGCTTTGGCTCTCCGCACCAGTGATGTTCCAACTATCTCCGCTTCCACCCCTTGTTTCTCTGGTGAACCAACCAAGCTTCGTGAGTTCCTGGATGCATTAACAGTGTACTTCGCCTTCCGACCTACCCAATTCTCCCACGACAGGACCAAGGTGGGTTATCTTATCAGTGCCTTATCCGGTCCAGCCTTGGCCTGGGCAACCCCGATGGTGTCCTCCAACGACCCGGTATTGTCGGACTATTCCACCTTTGTGAGTCGCTTCAAACAGATGTTTAGCCGTCCTGGATTGGAAGCCTCTGCTGAAGAGGCCCTATGTGACATCCAACAAGGCTCGCAAGACGTCCTGCAATATATAACCCGTTTTCGTCAGCTGGCGGCAGAGACCACTTGGGTGGAACGTACTCTGGTAACTTTATTTCGTAGAGGACTCAAAGAAGAAATAAAGGATGAACTAGTACATTCTACCAGAGCAGAAGAGCTTCGTGGCCTGATGGATCAAGCACTGTCCATCGAATATCGTCTTCAGGAACGGAGATCGGAAAAGAAAAGGAGTAGAGGGTTTTCCCAGCCAAGTAGCTCACGAGCTTGCCTACAGCGTTCCGAGGAACCTCGCACTCCTGCTAGAGACATCGAAGGGGAACCCATGCAGGTGGATACTACCCGAGGTCCGCTCTCTGCTAGTGAACGAGAAGACAGACGCAAGAGAGGGTTGTGCCTGTACTGTGGTTCTGCTGGTCACATGCTTCGTACCTGTCCTGTACGTCCGCCCAGGCCTTCGGGAAACGCCACCTCCCGTCCTCTGTAAGAAGGGAGGGGACGGGATCTACAGCTATACCTTCCATCACCGCCTTGTTCATTTTTCCTGTCCTGTTACAACTTCCTGACGGTCGTCAAGAAAAGACTATGGCATTACTAGATTGTGGTGCTAGTGGTATATACATGGACAAGACGTGGGCTGCTGCTCACCAAGTTCCTACACAAGCAAAAGAAGTACCCGAACAGGTACACACCGTGGATGGATCCTTGATATCCTCGGGTCCTGTAGACACCACTACCCTGATGTTAAGTCTACAGGTGGGAAACCATCAAGAACACATTTCCTTCGATCTTATCACGTCCCCCAACCATACCATCATTCTTGGAATTCCGTGGTTCATCAGACATAACCCGTATATAAATTGGGTAACCCGGACAGTTTCTTTGTCTTCGCAATTTTGTCATGAGAACTGTTTCACTTCCGACAAGTATTGGTCTCCGAAAAGATCTTTAGATACTGAAGGTGCCACTGGTATGTCCATTAATACGGTCCAAGGGGTCCCAGACCACTATTTGGAGTTTCAGGATGTTTTCCAAAAACCGTCGAAACCTGTGCTACCTCCACATCGAGAATATGATTGTGCTATTCCATTGGAACCCGGCACAATTGTTCCTTTTGGGAGGATGTACTCTCTCACGGAACCCGAAAGAGAAGTTCTAAAAGAGTATCTGGACGAAAATATACAGAGTGGTCTAATTGTTCCATCGTCGTCTCCGGCTGGGGCTCCTCTCTTTTTTGTGCCCAAGAAGACAAAGGATCTTCGTCCTTGCCTGGATTTTCGAGGTCTGAATAAAATAACAATTAAAGATCGTTATCCTTTGCCTCTCATCAGGGACATACTAGAAGCTATCAGAGGGGCTCAACGTTTTACTAAATTAGATTTACGAGGAGCTTACCACCTTTTACGCATAAAAGAAGGCGACGAATGGAAGACAGCTTTCAGGACTCCATTTGGCCATTTTGAATATAGGGTTATGCCGTTTGGCCTCACTAACGCCCCGCAATCTTCCAGAGATTTATGGACTCAGTGTTTTCAGACCTTCTGAATCAGACAGTCGTGATCTACCTAGATGATATTCTTATTTATTCTAGAAATCCTGAACTCCATTCTTCCCATGTGAAACAAGTTCTTCAAAGACTTCGTGCTCATCAACTATTTTGCAAACCAGAAAAATGTGAGTTCGACATGACGGAAGTCAAATATCTGGGCTATCATTTAAGTCCCACTGGCATAGCTATGGATCAAGAAAAGGTACAAGCTATCCTAGAGTGGCCTTCTCCTTCTTCCATAAAAGAAACACAATGTTTCCTAGGGTTAGCAAACTTCTATCGACAATTCATTCTAGACTTTGCCAGACTGACTAGCCACATAACTCACACCTTAAAAAAGGAAAATTTAAAGAAAGGGTTTGTCTGGACTGAGGCTGCTGAAGCAGCCTTTCAAGAATTAAAGAGAGTCTTCACCCAAGCCCCCATCTTGAGACATCCAGATACCACCAAACAATTTATAGTCGTTACTGATGCTTCTGAGAGAGCCATCGGAGCTGTCTTACTCCAACGACAAGAAGATGATGGTCTTGAACATCCTGTTTTCTACTTGTCTCATATCCTTTCCACAGCTGAACAACACTATTCTGTACTGGAAAGGGAATTATTGGCTCTGAAAACAGCCTGCCTTGAGTGGAGACAGTTTCTGATGGGTTCCAAGGAACCATTTGAGGTGAGGACAGACCACCGTAACCTACAATGTTTACGAAATTTTGTATGCCAGAATAGTCGTCAGGCCCGCTGGGCCTTTTTCTTCAGTCAGTACGATTTTTTTATCACATATATTCCTGGATCTCAAAACATTCTGGCTGATGCTCTGTCTCGCCGATATCCAGAGTGTACTCCTTCCTCATCTCAGTATCTTCTGGAACCCCGTAAGATCATTGGAGTGGCTCAGTCTTTCCTGGAAGAAGTACAACTGGAATACGCCAACCTATCGGACCACGACATTGAAGATCTAAGACCATTAATACATAAGAAACAAGGATATTTTTATTATCAAAACCTGATATTCCTCCCCACTAACAAGGTGCAAGAAAAGGCATTACAAATGTGCCATGATTCACCTGTAGCTGGTCATAGAGGCATCAAGGCCACACAAGAACTTCTTTCACGATTTTTCTGGTGGCCTACCTGGAAGCTGGATGTGGAAAGATACGTTCAGGCCTGTCCCATATGTGCCCAAATCAAGATACCCCATACCCGACCGGCAGGATTACTACAGCCTTTGCCTGTTCCACCGGCCCCATGGCATACCATCTCTACTGATTTTATGTGTTCACTCCCACCATCAGCAGGAAACCGGGTCATCATGGTCACGGTGGATTCTTTCACGAAGATGGCTCATTTCACTGCCCTGAAAAGGCTACCCACTTCTCAAGAACTAAGTCAAATATTCATTGATCATATCTTCCGTCTCCATGGACTTCCCCATACCATAATATCTGATAGAGGACCTCAGTACTTTTCCCGATTTTGGAGGCATTTTTGTAAAACACTAAATATTAATAGAGCCCTGTCTTCAGGATTCCATCCTCAGACCAACGGCCAGACCGAGCGTCTGAACCAAGGACTAGAGCAATATCTTCGATGCTTTTGCAATTCTACCCAAAGTAACTGGAACACTTACCTCTCTATAGCAGAATTTTCCTACAATAACTCAGTCCATAGTGCCTCCAAGGTCACTCCCTTTTTCTGTTCATATGGTTTTCATCCTACCTCTTTTCCTACTTCTCCACAATCCAACTCTCCTCTACCCACTATTACCTATTTCTCCAAACGCCTTCTCCAAATCCATAGACTAATTCGATCTAATTTGTTACATACTAAGAGATATATGAAGAAGGCTGCTGACAAGAGACGTGCTACCAATCCAGACTATCATCCGCAAGATAAAGTCTGGCTCTCCTCCAAATTCTTACCCTCACGTCTTTCTCAAAATAAGTTCACACCTCGTTACTATGGGCCTTTCCGTATTCTTCAGTTGGTCAATCCTGTCACTGTCCGTCTTCACTTACCTCATACATGGAAGATTCATCCGGTCTTTCATGTTTCTCAGCTTAAACCTTATGTGCCTGACCCTTACTCACGTCAGTTTCCTTGTCCACCTCCTGTACTCGTGGATGATGTTCCTGAATATGAAGTACAGGAAATTTGTGACTCTCGTCTTTTTCACAAACGCCTTCAGTATCTGATTCATTGGAAGGGTTATCCTCTCAGTGAATGCTCTTGGGAAGATGCATCTTCTGTTCACGCTCCTCGCCTGATTCAACGCTTTCACCGTTTATTTCCTCTCAAACCTGGCCCTTCGGGAGGGGGACCTACTGTCGCGCCGCGTGGTGCGGCGCGAGCCGAATGTTCGGCACAAGCCGGGCGTTCGGCTGGGGCCGCACAGCGCGTTTCTAAAACGCGGCGCGCCCCCAGCCTTTCATGCACTTTTCGAGGCCCCAGGCATTGCATGGGGCCTCGCTCTAGCGTTTTCCACCGCCTTGCTGGGGTCTCCTGACCCCCCTTACCTGTTCTTCTTTCTTCCTTCTTGTCCTCTTTCTTTTCTTCTTTCTGGGGTCTTTTTGTTGTACTTTTTTTATGTCTTCTTCCCTTCCCAGGTTACCTTTCTCTTCCCAGCATTCATTGTTCCCTATTCTCTATGGTTTCTATTCTGTTTTGTTCTATGTACCTCTCCCTGTCTAATATGGTGTCCTTTTACTTCCTGTGGGTCACTTCCTGTCTTTTGGTATATAAGGGCTGTGTTTTCTTCATTTCCTTGCGCTGCAACACTTTCTGCTCAGTTAGTGTCTTCGCTCCTGATTTCCTCCCCTTTTGGTTCTGGATTTCAGCATTCTGTGTTTCCTGACCTTTGCTCCTTTTGGATTCCTGTTTGTTTGTTCTTGTTTTTTCCAGGAATCTTCCTGTTTGGAGGTTTTTCCCCTTTTCCTAAGGGGTTTTTTCCCTCTGGCGCTATTTTCTGAAGGGCACGGTCTGTTCTTGGCGTCTCCATTGCCTACAGCACCGTGGCTACCAGAAAGAGTCGCCCCTTTTTGGGCCAAAGTCGAACATTGAAGATCCACGCCACCAGATCTGCAAATTCCAGGCGCAAGCAGCACGTGAGTCGTGACATGCCCCAGTGAGCCCTGCTGCTCTGAGTGAGGAGGCTATTGACCTCCTGAGATCCATCTCTGTTGGGCAATCATCCATTGTGAATGCCATCCAGGGGCTGGCATCCCAGATGCAGCAATGCAATGTATTCCTGTAGGGCATTCACGGTAGATTGGTGGCCCAACAGAGATTGATTCAGTCTCTGGCCTCCTCTCCGATGGCAGCCATTGTCCCTCTTTCTACCGTCCCCCATCCAAACTACCACTTCCCAGTCCCATTCTCCTCAACCCCAACCCATTCCAGGTACACCTACAGAAGAGCACACACAAGACAACACCCAAGAGTGTCACAGGCAAACACAAGCACCACACTTCATCCTACAAGCACTCACGCAAACACCATACAGTAGCAGACACAACAACATCCACTGCCTCCACTGTCTCCCCTCCTCCTCCTCCACCTCCTTCCCAGTCACGTCCACACTCACACCTGCATGCACTACATCAACATCTACCACCAGCATTACCACACCAAGCAGTATACACACATCACTAGCAGACACCTCCACAACGTCCATCCACTTGCCCCTGTGTCCTCTCCCACCGTGTCTGTCCCCCCTCCTAAAGAACACAAACACAAGCACTCAGACACCCAACAGCCATCCACCTCACACATGCACACTGCCCATGCACCTGCACCCAAGTCCAGTAGACAAACACCTCCAACAACCACTCCCTCAACCTCCACTCCCATTCCTCCTCCCGCCCCACTGTCCCTAAGAAGCTTTTCCTTGCACAACTTGACCTCTTCCCTCTACCTTCCCCCCGCCCTGCCCATAGAACCAGTGTGCCAACCAGCCAGCCCAGCACCTCAGCCAAACATTCCACGGGGACAGTGGAGGCACCTCCTAGTAGTTGAGGCAGGACTGTGATGGATTCCACTCCAACAGCCAGAAAGGGGAAGGAGCCCGCAACACCTAAAGCCAGGAAGGGGAAGGAGCCCACAACATCTACAGCCAGGAAGGGGAAGGAGCCCACAACACCTACAGCCAGGAAGGGGAAGGAGCCCACAACACCTACAGACAGGAAGGGGAAGGAGCCAACAACACCTACAGACAGGAAGAGGAAGGTGCCCACACCTCCTGCCATGGAGAGAATGAAGCCCTCAACTCCATCAGATGCTGGTAGAGTGAAACTATCACCGCCACTTCCTGTGGTCATGGAGCCCTCACCACCTGCGGGGGCAGGCCAGGAGGAACCATCAACTGTTGCCACAGAGCAGCCCTCACCACTAGCTGAGGCAGTGCAGCTATCACCACCAGCAGAGGCAGGCCAGGAGGCACCGTCACCTGTTGCTACAGAGCAGCCCTCACCACCAGGTGAGGCAGTGCGGCTATCACCGCAAGCGGAGGACATACTGGCCACACTCCAGGGAATGTTGCTCATGGGGTCCCCTCCAGTGGGCATGTTCCCCAGCTCAGAGACTGTGGTCTTGCACTCCCCAGCAAAGACAAATGGCCATGGAGCCCCCTCCCGAACCAGTGGGCATGTTCCCCGGCTCAATAACTGTGGCCTTGCACTCCACAGCACATAGAAATGGGCATGCATGGAGCCCCCTCCTGAACCAGTGGGCATGTTCCCCAGCTCAGAGACTGTGGCCTTGCACTCCTCAGCACAGTAAAATGGGCATAGAGCCCCATCCTGAACCAGTGGGCATGTTCCCCAGCTCAGAGACTGTGGCTTAGCACTCCCCAGCACAGAGAAATGGGCATGAAGCCCCCTCCAGAATCAGTGGGCATGTTCCACAGCTCAGTAACTGTGGCCTTGCACTCCACAGCACAGAGAAATGGGCATGCATGGAGCCCCTTCC
The DNA here is from genome assembly GCF_031143425.1 of Pleurodeles waltl. Classification (NCBI taxonomy): domain Eukaryota; kingdom Metazoa; phylum Chordata; class Amphibia; order Caudata; family Salamandridae; genus Pleurodeles; species Pleurodeles waltl. The sequence goes on from NC_090448.1 coordinate 495,340,625, forward strand.
AGAACAGAACCAGTGGGCATGTTCCCCAGCTCAGAGACTGTGGCCTTGCACTCCCCAGCACAGAGAAATGGGCATGGAGCCCCCTTCAGAACCAGTGGGAAAGTTCACGTATTCGGCTGAGGTCCCCCCTCCATCCCCATGAGGTGCCTGCCCACTTGCAAAATTATACCCCTGCAGTGTTCTCTCCGGATGATGTCAGGATTTAAGTTAGGCCTTGGACTGTGCCCTTTGGCCTCGTATGCCCTTATCATTTTTTTTTTTTTTTGATTTCAAAAGTTTTACTGAGAGTATATATGGCGGTACATACAGTGTATACATAAACTGTTTAGCTTTCAGAACATTGTTTTCGTTCTTTTACCACAATTATTTCCATTGTGTACACATATACATGTATTGTCCAGTGATCAAAAATACCTGGTTGCATAGTAAAGTTTTGTACCCTTATTGTGAAGAAGAGAGGGAGAGACAGGTGGGGGGGAGGGGAGAGGGGAGAGGGGCAGGGATAAGATAGTGTGGAGAGGATATTGATCTTGGGGTAGAGGGGAAATGAGAATGTCATTTGAAGTGAGGGATAAGGGGGGGGAGAGAAATAAAGAGAGGGAAGGTAATCAGAGGGGGGTGTAAGGTGGAGGGACTAGGGGTAGGCAGGGGATCTTTGTATCCTGAAGCTAACTTTATCAGACCCGAAAATAAATCGTTCTGTAGTGCTCCATCTCTTGTAATTACTATCTGGGGAGTTGGTAATATATATGTATGTTAGATAAGGTGGGGTCGGTTAAAGGATGACTACGCCCTTTTTGGGTTAATTTCTCCGTCATTGTTTATGTTAGGAAGTGACGTGTATTTATCATGTTGATTAATTCAGGTTCCCGAGCTTATGTCAGAATAAGAGGCCTACATATTGGTGTAGAGAAAGAAAGAAAGGGAGGAGGGGGGGAAGGGAGAGTGGTTAGAGAGAAAGAGATGGGATAGCAGGAGATTAGATATATTTCCAGGGTCTAGGATTCTCAGGGTGTAATTGGAAGTTGATGTTCCCTAATCATTGGTAGTTGGCCATTGTTCCTCCGTTGGACATCCACCAGCCGCTTCATGGTCTCGTCAGAAATGGGCGCCAGACCTCCGCAAATAGCTCTGCTTGGTCCTGTAGGTTATAAATTACCCGTTCATGGGTGGCCGTTTGATACATGGCCGTCATCCATTCTATCGGTGTGGGGGCAGTACTCGATCTCCAGTGCCGGAGTATGCATATTTTGGCCGTGGCGAGAGCCGTATGGAGTAGTCGTTTGTGCGCACGTGATAGGGAGGGGTACGGGTGAGTATCTTGTAGAATGATAAGTGCTGGCGGGGTCGGTTTTGGTATCTGTATGAAGTCCGATCGGGCGAGGCGTACAGCGTCCCATAAGGGCTGCACTGTTGGACAATGGCATAGGATATGGAGTTGGTCGCAATAGGACTCTGTACATCTCCAACAGTTAGCGTGCGGTATCAACCCTGCCCTGAGGAGTTTAACGGGGGTCTAGTACCACTCCTGAAGGATTTTGAACAGGCAAAATTTCAGGCGTGCTTCACGTATGCCCCTGTCAAGGGCTTCTAGTATGTCTGGCCATTCTTCGTCCGTATAGGTTATCTCTAGTTTGTCCTGCCATTTTAAACGTAGTCATTCAAGAAGAGGCTGCGAGTAGAGGTGGTTTGTTAATTCAGCATAGAGGCCAGCCATGACGCCTTTTTGCCGGCCCCATTTCTGGAGATATGTGACGATGGGTGAGGTTTTGAGCGTCCACGGGGGGGGGGGGTTCCTAGTATTCTACGCATACAGTGTTTAAGCTGTAGATATCGCCACTCCTGACTACTGTGGATACCGAACTCTTCCTGGAGGGAGGCGAAGGTGCGGAAGCTATCTCCATCTATTATATGAGATATATTGTGGACACCTGCTTCAGACCATTGGGGCCATCTGAGAATTTTTCCTCCTATTTTAATGTTTTTATTCCCTACTATGGGAGCCTGAGTGTGCAAGGAGGGATGTACTCCTAGTAGTCGATGGGCTCTGCACCACGCTGTGTTTGTAGCCTTGAGGATGGGGTTGGCTGGGGGGACATGGTCAGAGTATATTTCTCCCATCTCCGTGTTCTGTCCATATAGGAATTTCTCTGTGGTCACCCATTGCGGTGGGTCGCGTATATCTGGAAGTGTGTATATTAGCTGTGAGAGTTGCAGGGCCAGTGAGTATTGTTCTACCGAGGGCAGTCCTAATCCTCCGTAGGGCCGTCGTGCCAGTATTGTTGCAGTTTTCAGTCTTGGGCGTGTGGAGTCCCAGACAAAGGCCCTTATGGATGCGTAAATTAGACCGAGTGAGGAAAGAGGTATTTGTAGAGGGAGCATGCCTAGCACATATGTGAAACGTGGTAGAGTCACCATTCTGACTGCCTGTGTCCTACCCCACATGGATAGGCCTAGTAGAGACCATTTGGCAAAGTATTGTTTCATTTTAGATATAAGAGGGTCTATGTTGTCCCTGACCATATGTTTCAGACCTCGGTTAATGAACGTTCCTAAATATTTAAGGTGGGTCGGGGTCCATTTGAATTGAAGGCCATGTATCGCTGCCTTTGTCGTTATATGGGATATTGGTAGTGCTTCGCTTTTATCCCAGTTTACCCGATATCCAGATAGAGATGCGAAGTCTTCTATAGTGGAAAGTAGTGCTGGGAGGGAGGTTTCTAGATCGGACATTGTTAGCAGAATGTCGTCTGCGTGGAGATAGGTTTTGGATATGCCCCAGGGCATGTGGATTCCTTTTATCTGGTGAGAATGGTAGCAGCTAGGGGTTCCATGGACAATAGGAAGAGAAGTGGTGACAGCGGGCATCCTTGGCGTGTGCTCCTTCCAATGGGGAGTGGGTCTGACAAGATGCCCCCACAATTAACCTGTGCTGTGGAGTGGTCATATAATAAACGTACTTTAGAGATAAATTGTTCCCCCAGGCCAAAATGCTTCATGGTTGTGAATAGGTAGGGCCATTCGATGCGGTCAAATGCTTTCTCTGCATCTAGGGACAGGGCTAGGGCTTCGTCAGGTAATTGTAGGGATTCTAACAGTGTAAGGCAGAGAGTTCGCATATGATTTCTGGAGGTACGGCCCGGCACGAACCCTACTTGGGTATTGTGAATCAATGGTGGTATAACCTTACGGAGCTGCGCTGCTAGGACGCTGGCTAGGAGTTTGACATCCCCATTCAAGAGGAAAATAGGACGGTATCTGCCGCAAAGTAGAGGGTCCCTCCCTGGCTTAGGCAGGACGCCAATCGTGGCTTTATTGGATAGAGCACCCAGGGAGCCTTCCTTACTTGCTTCCGTCAGTGCTTCATGTACTGCGGTGGTTGCCTCCTCCCCGGCCCACTTATAGAATTCCACAGGGAATCCGTCTTCTCCTGGAGATTTATGGTAGGGCAGGCTTGCTATAACTTGGGTTATCTCTTCTTTGCTTATATCGCCATCTAAGAGGGTCCTGCCTGCCTCAGACAGGCGAGGTAGATTGGCCGCGGTGAGGAATGTCTCTGTTTGTGTTTGATCTGTCGTTGTTTCAGGAGTGTACAGATGTTGATAGTACTTGGAGAACTCGTTTACAATGTCTTGTGGACGAGTTAGCACTGCTCCTGATGAAGATGTTGTGGCCGCAATGGCGGAGGCTGCCTCTCTTTGTCGGAGCTGTGCCGCTAGGAGGCGTCCTGCTTTTTCTCCTTGTTCGTAATGGCGGTCTCGCAATTTATGTAGTGCGTATTCCGCCTGAGATGTGTAGAGTTCGTTATGTGCCATGCGGGCCTGTTCTAAAGTATGTTGCAACCTTGGGGATGGTTGGGCGGTATATTGTTTAGTGAGGTCCTGGATCGTGGTCTCTAAGGTGATTTGGCGGGCTATTCTATCTTTATTGGCCAGCGCTGTGTCTCGCATCATGTTCCCCCTCAGGGTCGCTTTTGCCGCCGCCCATAGGATCCTTTTTGAGGACACAGTGCCTGTATTGTCGGCCATGTATGTAGATATATGAGCTTTGAGTTGTTCCTTCCCTTGGGGAGAGCGGTATCTGTGTACCGCCAGTCGCCATGGTTTTCGACCAGAGAAGGATAGTCCTATCTGGATTAGTATTGGGGAATGATCTGAGAGCCCGCTATCTAGGATGCAGGTGTCTTGCATATGAGGGATTACAGTGTGTGATACTAGGAAATAATCCAGGCGCGATTGGGTGCCATGGACGGTGGATAGGAAAGTATATTCCTTCTCTTTCGGGTGTTGTATTCTCCAGCAGTCCACTAGACCAACATCGGTGGTCAGGTCCATCAGGAGTGCTCTGTCGTGTTTGTTACATGTATCAACGGGGCCTGTCCTATCCATTATGGCATCTATGACGAGATTCCAGTCTCCCCCAATTATGTATCGAGTAGTTCCAATTTCTGTCAGGAGGACATTTAGCTGTAGGAGGAATGGGCGTTTTGGACCGGTTGGTGCGTAGATGGATCCCACTCACAAGAAGGTGTCCCCTAGTTTTAGTTTAGCAAATATGTACCTTCCTTCCATATCATTCCAAGTTTTTATGATAGTGACCGGAAGTGATTTTCGCACTAGTATCGGCACTCCACATTTGCGGGGCCCGCCACTTCCGGGTTCCTGGCCCGCTGGACGGCAGCTGAAAGCAAACCTCCCTACCTAATCCCATTTGAGTTTACTGGATTCCAGAGTGTCAAGGTGAGTCTCTTGGATCAGAGCTATATCTGTTTTTTTGGATTGGAGATAGGACAGTATCTTTTTCCGTTTAACATAGCTTGTCATACCGTGTACATTCCAGGAGAGTATCCATAGTGGTCGCGTCGCTTGGGAGTGTTTTTTCGACATCTTGGATAGTTGTGAGTAATCACCCTCGTTCCGGGGTTGATGTAGGTGGAAAGGGAGGAAGGCTGGGGGATATTGACTTAGTTGTTAGAGTGGGAGTTGTGTTTTAATATAGTACAGTGTTTTATACGGAGGGTAGCAGCTGGTGGGGGGCCAAGGATGTCCTCTGGAAAAGAAAGAGGAAAGAGGAGATGGGGTGAAGGAAGAGGGACAATATAAGTAGTGTGAGAGCTAGGGGGAGGGAGGATGCGGGGGGAAAAAGACAAGGGGAAGTGAGAGGATGAAGAGAGAAGAAAAGAAAAAAGGAGGGGGGAGGGAATGGATGTGTGCGCTGAAGTTGAAGTTGAGTATATGACAAAAGACGTGCGATTGGGGGGTGGAGAGAGTGGGTGGGGTCAGGGATTAGGGAGGTTAGGAGCCCAACCTCCTTTGTTCGTTAGGTCTGTAAACGGCAGGTCTGATTTCTCTCGGAGCTCACGTGCCGTCGGGCGATCTCGGTCTGGGGGGGGCGAGGGGGGAGGTAGCAGACAGCCAATTATCAATATGTCGATGATAAGGAGGGGTGGGGAGTACACAGCTGTGTTTATGTTATGTATATGTCTCGAGAAATGGATCTATTCGTCGATGTTTAATGGCTAGTGTAGTGTTTATATGACTAACGTGTATGTCAGTAGAGATAATGATCGGGTGATGGCTATGATACCTTGGCGGCATTGGGAATGGGAAGGAGGGAGAAGGTGTGGAGTGTTGATGGGGAACGGTGTTTAGGATGTTGTCCCATATACTTGGTATTGTGTGGTATCGTAGGGTGTTTGTGGACTCTTAAGATAAGGACATAAATTGAAGTAAAGACGTGGCTAGTAGGAGGGCATAATTTGGTTGGCGAGGGGGGGGCAGAGCGAAGGAGGGGGGAGAGTTCAGACAGAGTATTACAGTTCTCGTGTAGGGGAGGGTATATGAAGATACCAATATACAATATAATAATAATACGTCCTGCACATTTCTTTTCAACTATAACACTGCTTCATCACGCTTCATAACGTTTCAGTGGTATTGTGAGTTGATCAACATAATATATCCTAGTATCTTTTCGCATTATCATGTTATCATGTTGAGAGCCATTATGTAAGGCGTCTCACTATATATCATAGGATAAGTGATGAATGTTGCCAAGCCCCGGATTACACGAGGATAGTGCGTATCTCGTCCTGTTACAAGCTTCTTGTCATGTATTATTACATCATAATACTGACTGATCTGCTAGGGTCTTACTTGACATATGTTACCATCACGGTCGTTCTGTTTTAGATGGTAATTTAGGCTAATGACGATGATTAGGCTGGGGAGTAGTACGCTCGTTCGGGGAGGGGGGATAGCTAATAATTTACATTATGCTATTATAATATGATGTAGTGTGACAGTGTAAGGTATCATATTGTTTCGCTTTGTTATGCGGCGCTGTGTTGTATTGTGTCCTTGTGTTCTGTGTTTTGTTTTCCGTTTTCTTATAGTAAAATGGAGTAAAGTCAAGTAAAGTCAAGTAATGGGGGTGTTGATATGTCTCAGGTTATATCGTGTTGGGTATCCCTGTGTTGAGATTAATTTATCTTTACGTGGTCTAGTCCCATCCCTGGGGATGATAATGGGGGCTAGATGGTTCTGATGTCAGGTGTATATTAGGGAGGTTTCGCATGCTATGTTTTTTATCGCTGTAAGATATTTTGTGGTGTGTGAGATGTAGGGTAGGTTTCGTAATATTTGATTATTGTTTGTTATTTGTTATCTATTTAATGCCCCTGTTGCCTTATTATAGGGTTGTAGGGTCGGGACTAGGTCCTTATTCAACGTGCAGGGGGACAATAGGTTCTGGCCTCTATGCTAGTAATTATCACCTGTCGTATACTGAGGACAAATTACCATTTACTGTAAGTTTCCTCTTAGAGGGCCTCGGCTCTAGTCGTGAAGAACATGGACTTTTCAAGCATCTAGTATTAACATTGATACTATCAGACTTGGACGGTTACGATAAAAATACATATATGATCTGGAAAGGTACTCATCCGTCCTCTGGGTTTACAGCTGTTGTTTCCGGCTTTCTAGCGATAGTCCCCCATGTCGTCTTGTCGCGTTGTCCTCTCAAGGAGATCCAGTTGTTGGCTTTAAAGGGGAGCCTGATTTGTCTTTCTCCGACAATTGAGTGTGGGTTACAACTGCGTGTAGGATCTGACCCCTATCGTCATATGATCTGGTTAGTCTCTCCATGTCTCTGCCTCTGTGGCTGGCTCCGTCGTCGTATGGAATCGTCTTCATCTTTTCCATTCCTGAGTGGGGGATTTCGGTCCTATCACTGCCTCCTGCAATGTCCTGCTCGCAGACCGTGCTGAGGTAGTCCATAGCCTGGGATTGAAAAGAGTCAAGGAAGAGTCTCAGGGCCTTATTTATACTTTTTGGTGCAAAACTGCACTAAGGCAGTTTTGCCCCAAAAAGTTTTGCACCGGCTTACACCATTTTTTAGCACCAGCTGGGCACCATATTTATGGAATGGTGCAAGCCGGTGCAAAGGGTAGGCTAGCTTAAAAAAAAATGACGTTAGGCAGTTTTGAGTCAAAATAAATGATTCTGCCCAGATTAGCATCATGTTTTGACGCTAAGGGGCATATTTATATTCTGTTTGCACTGAATTAGCGTCATTTTTTTTTACTCTAATTCAGTGCAAAACTAACTCCATATTTATACTTTGGTGCTAGACCCGTCTAGCACCATATTTATGGAGTTAAAGTCATTTTTTGGAAGTGGAAACCTACATTGCCTTAATGAGAGGCAAGGTAGGCGTTCCCGTGCAAAAAAATGACTCTATGGCCTTAACACCATATTTATACTCCCATGTAAAAATGGTGCAAGGGAGGGAGGAGGGGTCAAAACATGGGGCAAAGCTTGCTTTGCCCCATTTTTTAAGACCTGGGTCAGGGCAGGCTTTAGGGGACCTGTGGCCCTATTTCCATGGTGGAACACCATGGAATAAGCCCAGTGGTGCCCTCCCTATGCCCTAGGGGCACTCCCACCCACACTAGAGGGACTGCAAGGATGGGGGACCCCATCCCAGGTAAGTACAGGTAAGTGCATTTTATTTTTGAAAGTGCCATTGGGGGCCCTGAAATGGGCCCCCATACATGGCACAGGGTGCAATGGCCATGCCCAGGGGACCCCTGTCCTCTGTGCTGGCCACTGGGGTGGTGGGCATGACTCCTGCCTTTTCTAAGGCAGGAGTCATGTGGCATGGTAGGTTTAGCACCATAAAATGATGCTAATCTGGTTAGAGTCATTTTTTTTTACTCTAACCTGCCTAAAGCCATTTTTTGGTGCTAAACCCTCTTCTTCTATACTGCCAGCTCTACCCGACTAAAGTCATTTTTTAAAACTCTAGCCTACCCTTTGCACCGGATTGCACCATTCCATAAATATGGTGCACGGCTGGTGCACAGAAATGGTGCAAGCCGGTGCTAAACTTTTTGGTGCAAAACTGAGTTAGTGCAGTTTTGCAGCAAAAAGTATAAATAAGGGCCAACATTTTGTAAGTTTGCGCCAGTTTTGTGTCATAAAATGACGTTAATGCGGTGCAAAAAAAGTTTAAATCAGGGCCTTGGTGCTAGATGGGTCTAGCACCAAAGTATAAATATGGAGTTAGTTTTGCACCGAATTAGAGTAAAAAAGAAATGACACTAATTCGGTGCAAACAGAGTATAAATATGCCGCAGAGTATAAATATGCCCCTAAATATGGCGTTAAGGCCATAGAGTCATTTTTTGCACGGGAACGCCTACCTTGCATCTCATTAAGGCAAAGTAGGTCTCGAATTTCAAAAAATGACTTTAACTCCATAAATTTGGTGCTAGAGGGGTCTAGCTCCAAAGTATAAATATGGAGTTAGTTTTGCACCGAATTAGAGTAAAAAAAAATGACACTAATTTGGTGCAAACAGAGTATAAATATGCCCCTCAGTTCGTCGGGGTTATAGAAGTCCTTGGATATTCCATTCTTGGTAATCCACATTCTTGCAGGTTCAAAGAGGCCATATTTCATCTCTAGTTTACGGAGCTGAGGTCGTAGGGCTAGGAAAGCCTTTCTACGTTCGTTAGTCTCCTTGGAATAATCGGCTGTTATTCGGATGTCGTGCTGATCTATTCGGAAAGGGCCATGGTTGCGTGACTCTTGGAGTATTTGGTGGGTTTGATTATGCCGCAGCAAACATGCAATAATTGGAAGGGGCCTTGAAGAGTCGTCAGAGCGTCTTGGGCTTATCCTGTGTGCCCGTTGGAATTCTAGCGACGGGTCAGAGTCCAACAAAGTCATTTTTGGGAGGTTGGAGGTCAGAAAGGCCTGCATAGCCGAGCCTTCTTCCTTTTCCGGGATCCCAAGTACGCGGATATTGTCTCTCCGGCTCCTATCCTCCATGTCTGTTAATTTGCTCCTGAGGTGGAGGAGATCTTGTTCTCGTTCCTGAGACATGTTGATCTGTGTCTCTAGTGATCCCATGCGGTGCTCTTGCCCTGACACTCTAGATTGAAAGCCTGCAATGTCAGATCGCATGGATTTAGTTTCTAGTGTCAATGAAGTTATAGAGGCGTCCATCCCCTCTATGGGACGACTAACAGCGGTGATCTCCTGTAGTATCTTGTCCATAGTCGTGGATTGGTCTTTATCAGACATTGTGGTAGGTTTGTTTAAAGGTGACGTTATTTGGGGATTTATCTTTGTGGGGGTTAGGCGTTTATGTTGTAGTGCTTCTGAGAACAACAGTTGCCATGCAGGCTTGCTGGTGGGTTTATGGTTCGGTTTGTTGCCGAGCACCGCCTCAGCTGTTTGCAGAGTATGGCCTTGTGAGGCCCTGATCTCTCTCCGCAAGTTCCGGTAGCTGCCGAGGTTGGTTCTTCGGTGGTTGATGTTGTTTGCATTGAGTAGTAGTAGAGGGGGGGTGAGGGGAGGGGCTGATTTGCTTTCCTCCGGGTCTTGTGCCGTCCGTCTGATTAGGCTGGTCTGGGTAGGGGTTCTCCTACCCTCACCAGAATCCTCCAGTAGATGTGGGGGGTGGTGAGGGCTTTGGTGTCTTATGCTGGTGCCAGGATGGTTCTATCCCCTCTACTGTGTCTCTATTCCCTTAGTTCCCTCTGATTTCCCTTATCTTCGTGATTCCTCCGGTCGCTCCCCCTCCGCGCCTCTCCGTCTCGTCATGTCCGTTCTCCTCGTGTCTCTCTCCTCTCCCTCCATTCCTCCCGTCGTGTCCCTCTCCTCCTGTCCCCTCCACCCCCCTCAGTATTAGTCGAGGGGTGAGGGTTTATTAAGATGTCTCGGTTGGAGGGTTTTATAATCCCTCTATGATAGAAAAGAGGCCGTACCTCTGCCTCCAGCGTTGCCATTCCGTTTTGAAGAGGTTCGATCCTACCTCTCTGGCCAGGTTGTCGAAGGGGTCGCACCTCTTCGCTGTCTCCCTTTGAGGGTCCGAAGGTCCGTGGGTGTTAGTTGGTGGTGTTGGGAGGTGGGAGCAGATCGTCACGGCTCCCGCAGTCCCTGTGGCCTGCTCAGTTGGTTCCTTGCCACTGCGGTCGCGCCGATCTCGGTCTTCCGAGGACGCGACTCCGCCCCTCTTGCAGGGCCTTATCGGCCTGGGGCGAGTCGCGGGTTTTCTGCCTTACGCCCCACTGCTACGGGGTCCCCGGACATGGTTCTGCATCGCTGCTGTTATGGAGGTGGAGGGGCTCCGGACCCGGTGTGTTGTCCGGCTGTCTTCTCGCCCCTGTCACCCCTCCAGGATCGTCGCGGCTTGGAGCACTCGCTCTAAGCGGCCATCTTGTTTCGTGGCCCGACCACGCCCCCCTCGTATGCCCTTATGACTTTGGACTGGGCATTGGCCCTTTGTGAACATTTGTATATATTTGGTTCATGTGGTGGGTTTTGCTATGCTAATACATTTTCTGTACATCCGTACTCTGGTTCTTGTGTTATTCTGCTGTGTGTTGTGTGCCATTGGTTTACGTCTGTAGCTGGTTGTGTGTATGGTGTGTGTGTGTCAGGTATGTGTTGTGCATGTGTGTGTGTCACTCTAGTTCTCCTCTCTCCCTCCCTTGTGTGCTAGGCGGCTGTACACACCGTCGCTGTCTTCGTCGGCATTGGTGTTCCAGGTGGAGCATAACATAGAAGATCATCGGGAAGACTTGCAGTTTGGGTTCCATGGCGGCGTTGTTCTTCCCTGTGTCTCTGATGGTTAGTCCTTTCACTTCTCAGCTCTGTTTCTGCCAGGCTTTTGATGGCGTTGGTACCGCCCCGGAAAAGGTGGCAGATTTGTGTGCCTTAATATGCTACTTTGTCTTTCGCCTGGCTGTTGGCGGCTACCGCCGTGGTGAGTGTTGTTTCCGCCCTGGTGGTTGGTGTGGTACATTGACTGTCAATGGGAGTTATCACCGCCATGGTCATAATTTGGCAGTACTTACCGCCAGCCTGTTGGCGGTATTAGCGCCACTTTATCACTCACCGCCAGGGTCGTAATGGGTCGTAATGAGAGCCTAAGTCCTGAGTGTGTACAAAAGTATTATCAACCAGATACTCATTCTTATGTTTCACTTTAAATTCTCCTCATCCTTCATGTTTGTTGAAAAGGAATACAACTGTTGAATTGTTGTAAGTCAGTTCCATTTTGTACAGTTGGTTGAGATGTGTGCTATGGGTTGTTTAATTCCCTTGTGAAAGGGGACGTAAAGGAAATCCACCTCTGAGTCACCTCCCTGAATCCTAGATGGGATTGTTACTGTTTTCATATATAGTTCATGAAATGGAGTCCCGAATTGGGGGTGGTAGTCTGTCCCTCTTTGTAAACGCACAAGTACATGTATGGTTTTATCAGTGTAGGTTGGACATATACACTGACAATTTGGGTTTGCATTGTGGGTGGGACAGTGTTGGAATAGAGTTGCCTTGCAGAGAATATTTCTTTAACAATTTTGTACAACTTGCCAAAGTCAACTCAGGTATACATCCAGGGAGATCACTGGTTTTATCTGTATACACAATGGAATGTAGATTACGAGACAACTCAATATGCTTTCCTGGAATACTGGAGGTCAGGCAAACCCAAAGAAAAAAGAGGCTTTGACTTGCCTGTCTTAAAAAACATGACATAGAAATGGCTATGTTTCAAGAAACTTTTTTTGATGACCATATATCTAATTGTTTGCCTTATATTGTGTCCCCAATAGATACTGCTCCTCGTACAACTCTTACTCATGCGGAGTAGTGATCCTAACGAAAACAATCAATTTGTTTTAAGCTCTCATATGCCTATTGAGATCCACAAAGTAGACAGTTTTTTCTTATGGGAGCTTTGCACAGCATTCTTGTTACAATGAACAAATCTATGCACCACATATTGACTCTCTACACTTTTCCTACCACTTTCTTGCCTTGTGTAGTAAACATCAAGCCCAGAATAGTTTCCGGGATGGCAACTTTAATTTCACCAGTCAACTCCCATTAGATAATGGCAACCAATAGCTCTCAGACCATGTGGCATTCTATTAAAAGTGAATAAAATATACTTTATACATAAGATCTAAAGGATTATCTACCATGCGAAATGGGGTAAATGTATAATTTTTCTATTCCTCAGAACATGATACACATTTGCATACTGATTAGTGGTTGGCCTCCCCCAAAACACTGACTTTGATAACTAGTATTGAATACCTACCTTGCACTTAATGTGGCCACTCCCCTGTCAGCATCAAGCTGACATTATAAGAACTCTCTAAACAACAGCACATCTAGAGGTTCTTCTCTAAGACCCTCAAAAAAGTTGTACTCAAATTGAAACTCCAGTTGGCAATCGTTGAATTTTATGATATTAATATGGGTTTTGTTGACAAATTTGACACAGTGCGGAAGTGATTCAAGGTTTAACTCAGAGGATACACAGTTGGATATCAATCTGGTGTACAACGCTTGTTACGCACACAATTGGACAAATTGGAGCAAACTCTATTTCTGCTTGCTGAAGACTGTGCACACTCACAGTCTAGCCCCCTCCAAAGAATAAGTGAGACTCTTGTTGAATTCAGAGTTATGGCAGACAGGGAAAGCACCAATTTTTGGAAAGAAACATTGCCATTGATACTGGGGAAGATCCAGACTCATATAATTATATATTCCCTGAAATCAGCTGAGGGAGAGGAAGTGATTAGGTAATGTTGAGATCCTTAAAGAATTCTGAAAACAATATGAAGTCATGTATACCTCGCATGAGAATGGCGTACCATTGGCTTGGCTGGAACTCCTGCACTTACTTATTGTGACCTATAGAGCTTAATCAAATTATGATTGCAATTGAATGATGACAATTAAAGTGCTGTGTTCTAACAGACTAGCTGCTAGGAGTTTAAGGGCCAGATGTAGGTAGGTTTCCTTTTGCGAGTTGCAAATTGCGAGTCCCAGCGACTCGCAATTTGCAACTCACAAAAGGAAATACATAAAGGTGTCTCAGACACCTTCTGCGACTCGCTATGGGGTCGCAAAGACCCATCTCATAAATATTTATGAGGTGGGTCGCAGTTTGCGACCCCATAGCTAGTCTATGCACTCACGGGGATGGTGGCCTGCTGGAGACAGCAGACCACCATGTCCGTGACTGCTTTTCAATAAAGCAGTTTTTTTTTTTCTCTTTGCAGCCCGTTTTCCTTAAAGGAAAACGAGCTGCAAATAGAAAAAATACCGAAACCTTTTTGTTTCGTTTTTTTTCAGAGTAGGCAGTGGTCCTATGGAAAAATAATTTTGTTTGCATTCATAAAGGGAAAGGGGTCCCATGGGGACCCCTTCCCATTTGCGAATGAGTTACCATCCACTTCAAGTGGATGGTAACTGCGAGTTGATTTGCGACCGCTTTTGCGGTCACAAATCAACTCTACATCGCGATGCGGTCGCAAATAGGAAGGGAACACCCCTTCCTATTTGTGAGTCGGAATCACATTTTGCGAGTCGGTACCGACTCGCAAAATGTGATTCTGCATCGCGTAAGGGCTTTTGCACATCGTAAACGGCGTTTTTCGCCGTTTCGAGGCGCAAAAGCCTTCCTACATCTGGCCCTAAATCCCTGCTCGTCTTCCGGCCTATTGATTTATACCAAAAAGCACTAGAGGGCAGATGGTTACCACCTGTCACTACAAAGGCTTGATTACTGCAATCCCTAAACCAGGTAAAGATGGCAGAGACTCTAAATCATACCACCCTCTTTCACTTATGATCCTTGATAAACAAATCTTACACAATGTGATAGCTAATAGACTTCTACCCCTCATGCCCAGCCTTGATTTGCCAGAGCAGTCAGGGTTCATATCTAAATGATCCATCTCCAATAATTTGTGCATCCTGTTTGCTATAATGCACCAGATCAGTCCAGAGGTTGAGGCTCTCTCTGTACTATTAGATGCAGAGAGAGGGTTTGACTTGCTTGAATAGTCCTTACTCTATGTGGTGCCGCAGAGAATGGGAATCACCACCAACATCCCAGATTTGATCAAACTATTGTATTCAGAAACCAGCTGCCAGGGTTCGCATTAACAGATGCATTCACTTGCGTTCAGGGTGTACAGGGGCACTCACCAAGATTGTCTTCTGCTGCTCCTACCATTTGTGATTGCAATTGAGCTGCTGGCTGCTTGGTGAAGAGAATGGCATATTCAGAGGGTGCCTTCCACCAAAAAGAGTACTTCTGTCCCTGTATGCAGATGATATTAACTCTGCTGAAAAACTGAAGGAAATTATCCATGAGGTAGTACGATTTGCATACTTTTCAGATGTCCATATGAATTGAAGCAAATCTGAAATGTTCACCTAAACAAAAGCCACAGCTATATCTCATTTAACCTTTCCTCTGAAATGGAGAAAGAGATCAGTAAGATACCTGGTGTTAGAAATGGGGTTTTTGGTTGGCAGTCAGATTACCCCCTGTCCAAGCAAGGACCCACACTCTAGTCAGGGCAAAGGAGAAATACACCTGGTTAACCCCCACCCAAACTTTTGGTAGCTTGGCACGAGTAGGCAGGCTTAACTCAGGAGCAAATTGCAAAGTATTTGTACCAACACACACAGTACTACAGTGAAAACACTACAAAATGGACACCACACCAGTTTAGAAAAAGGTAATATTTATCTAAATCAAACAAGACCAAAACAACAGAAATACACCATAAACAAGGTAAAATATGAATTTTTAAAAGAACAGAAAACATTAGAAATTATGGGGGTCATTACAACCCTGGCGGATGGTGTTAAAGCGGCGGTAAGACCGCAAACAGGTCGGCGGGAAAAAAAAGGGAATTATGACCGTGGCGGAAACCGCCAACAAAGACAGCCACTTTAACACTCCGACCGCCACGGCGGTACAGACAAACAGCGCGGCGGTCACCGCCAACAGACAGGCGGGAGACAAAGTACTGCCCACAGTATCACAACCTACCAATCCACCACCTTTTCCGGGGCGGATTCACCGTGGATAAAAACACACCGGAAACAGCCATTTCAATGGGAAAACGCTCACCGCTACACACTCCACGAGGAACGAGGACGCCATGGAGCCGGAACTCCAAATACTCCCTGCGATAGTTTCCTGCTCCTGTACGATCATCATCAACGCCGCCGCCGAAGACAACGGTGAGTACTGCACCTACGACATAGGGGAGGGGGGAGGCAAAAGTCAGGGACACACACACGCAACACCCCCACCCCCACCCCGACCCTCACCCACTACAACACACTACAACACACACACCAATGCATATCCAAAAATTACAGTAACAACCCCCAAACCCCCCCAGAAGAATGCAAAGACAAAAGGAAATGAGTGCAACCATAGTAATATATAAAAATACAGTAACCAAATATATTCAACAAAATATACATCACGATTAGTAGTGCAGGTAATGCACCATTCAATGTCCATGGACCACTGGGCCCAAAATGCATGGGCGAGTCCCACACACGATACCTGAGCAAAACGGAGAGAACACTGCTGGGGCATCAGATAGAAATACAACAGGCACCTCAGGGGGAAGGGAAGGGGTGGCACCTCAGCCGGATGACAGCACCACGCCAAATCCACGAGGGGGCTCCATGCCCATTGATGTATCCTGGATAGTGCAAAGCCACAGTCTCACAAGTCTCTACAGTGGGTGGCTTGCCCACTGTTCAATCCTGGGGAGTGCAAAGCCACAGTCTCTCAAGTCTCTACAGTGTGTAGCTTGCCCACTGTACCATCCTGGGGAGTGCACAGCCACAGTCTCTCAAGTCTCTACAGTGGGTGGGTTACCCACTGTTCAATCCTGGGGAGTGCAAAGCCAAAGTCTCTCAAGTCGATAACAGTCTCCACTGGTTCTGGAGGGGGACTGGTGCCCAGAGTGCATCACTCTCCCCGTGACGGTCCCAGTTCCGTCACTGCCCCTGCCGCACATGGGCTAGCGGTGCTTGAGTTGGCGGTGCTTGCCCTGTTCAGCGGTGCTTGCCATGGCAGTCTTTGCCCTGTTCAACGGTGCATGCCATGGCAGTCTTTGCCCTATTCAGCGGTGCTTGCCATGGTGGTCTTTCCCCTGTTCAGCAGTGCTTGCTCTGTTCAGCGGTGCTTGACTTTGCTGTCTCTGACCTGTTCAGCGGTGCATGCCATGGCGGTCTTTGCCCTGTTCAGCAGTGCTTGCCCTGTTCAGCGGTGCTTGACTTTGCTGTCTCTGACCTGTGCAGCGGTGTTTGCCATGGTGGTCCCTCATTGCCCAGTAGGGCTGTGGCTGCCGGGGCCATCCTGGGCACTGACTCTGGTGGTGGCCTCCTGGCCAGTGACGATGGGACTGCCCTCCTGGGCACTGACTCTGGCGGTGGCCTCCTGGCCACTGGCGATGGGACTGCCCTCCTGGGCACTGACTCTGGCGGTGGCCTCCTGGTCAGTGACGATGGGGCTGGCGGTGGCATCCTGGGCAGCGGGGATGATGGCGGGCTTCTCCGCCGTGCTGCTCTTCCCAGACTTTGGCGCTTGCTTCTGCCCCTTCCCCACCTTGGGAGGAGTCACAGTTGAGTGGATAGTCCCCCCGGGACCCTTGTGAGCGGCTTTGCCGGCTGGAGTCTTCCCCCTATCCCGTCGGGCACTGTCCAACTTCTGGTGCTTCACGGGGGGGACTGGCTGTGCTGTGGCTCCGTGTCACACTGGCTGCCCTGGTGCCCGGTGCACTCCACATACCTCTAACAGGCACCACTGGTACCGGAGATTTTTTGGCTGAGTTGCTAGTACGGGACCTATGAATTGGAAGGGGGGGGTGGTGGGAAAGAGGTCAAGGTGCTCAGGAAAAGTTTCTGACGAACTGGAGGGGGTCTGGGAGTGGAGGAAGAGGAGGTGGTTGTAGGAGGTGTAACTTTTGTTGATTAGTGTGCAGGTGCATGCGCTGTAGGCTGTCGTGAGGTGGATGGATGTTGGGTGGGTGTGTGCCCGCGTTTGTGTACTTTGGGAGGGGGCGTCACAGACACACTGGAAGAGGATACAGGGGACGTGTAAATTGTAGTGGGGGTGGTGAGTGCAGGTGAGCGGGGTGTGGTGGTGGGTGTGCCGGTGCAGGACCTGGTGGCTGTAGTGGTAGTGCATGCAGGTGAGAGTGTAGACGACACTGGGAGGGAGGAGGGAGACGACGAGGAGGGGGACACAGTGGAGGCAGTGGATGTTGCTGTGTCTGTATGTGTGTGATGCTTGCAAGAGTGCCTGTGGGATGTGTGGTGCTTATGTTTGCCTGAGCTTCCATTGTGTGTTTACATCTGTGCAGGCTGGTCTGAAGGTGTGCTTGGGATAGGCTGGGGTACAGGGGATTGGGTCTGAGTGGAGGAAGTTGGAGGGGGGAGGCTATAGACAGGGACAATGGCTGCCATCAGTGCTGAGGCCAGAGATTGCAGGGTTCAATGAAGGGCAGCCTGACCAGAATGAATGCCCTCCAGGAATGCATTACTGTGTTGCAACTCCCTTTCTACACCCTGGATGGCATTCACAATGGTAGACTGCCCAACAGCGAGTGACCTGAGGAGGTCAATGGCCTCCTCACTGAGGGCAGCAGAGGTGACAGGGGCAGGGGCTGAAGTGCCTGGGGCGAAGGTGATGCCCACACTCCTGGGTGAGCGGGCACGGGCGAAGGCTGAGGGGCTGCTGGGAGGGCGGTGCTGGAAGGAGGGGTGGCGGCTGTACCTGTAGAAGTGGGGGTCACAGATTTTGCCGCCACCACAAGGGAGCTTTCATCGGAGGACGAGTCCGTGTCGCTGGTTGCTGATCCTGTTCTCGCCGTGAAGCTCACCTCGCCCTTCGTCCCACTGGTGTATTCAGAGTCCGTGGTGTGGCTCTCCATGGCCATGTGGGATGCAGCCTCCTCGTGCTCAGTTGCCACTGTACCTCCGCCTGATGATGCTGATGCACAAAAGAACAGGGAGAGCACAAAAAGGGGGGGGGGACTACAGAAGAAAGACAGGTTGAGTGCATGGCTTACCGCTACCGTTGGCGGACAATACAGACACAGCAGCCCCCTGCACTACGCCGCGCTGTTGGGCTCTACTGATGCAGTTCCTGGGATATGGCCTACATGGCTATGGTGGACATCAGCACACATAGATGACACAGGGGCATGAATACCTGTACTTGTCACTCTACAGAGGTGAGGTGGAGTGCCACATGGCCTGAATTACGGAGGGGCCTAGCCTACGGACCTCGCCCTGGCCTAGGGGAACCCACAGCCCTCCTCCCCCATCCAGACACCTTCACTGCACGCAAAGTCCACAGAATGATGTTGTACTCACCCCCTTGTGTCTGCTGTGATGCCCTCAAGCGCCCATCCAACTCCAGGTAGGCCACCACCAGGATCCGGAACATCAGGGGGGTCATGGTGCGACGGGCACCCCTCCCATGTTGGGAGGCCCTCCCCAGCTGAGCCTCCGCCGTCTTCTTGCTCCAGCGGTGAATGTCCTCCCACCTTTTACCGCAGTGGGTGCTCCGTCTCTGGTGGACTCCCAGGGTCCGGACGTCCTTGGCGATGGCACGCAAAATATCCTTCTTCTGGTGGGCGCTGACCTACATGACATGTACAGGGGGAGAAGAGAAGTCATTACCAACTGCACCGTCGAAGTGAGTGGCCCACATCCCTACCCTTGCCATGTGGCACATGCATTCACAGTCCTTCATGCTCGCAGAACTCTGCCCCCTTCCTTCTTACAACCAGCCCTCTCCACCCAGGCATAGCCCATACAACTTGTTCCCTGTGTACTCACCTGTTGGTCTGGAGGACTGTAGAGTAGCATGTACTGGGGGAGGACCCCGTCCACAAGCTTCTCCAACTCCTGTGCAGTGAAGGCAGGGGCCCTTTCCCCAGACGCACGAGCCATTGTCTCTTCCAGACCGAGGTCACAGCAGCACTTGCAGTATAGGTCCTCTCCTGTCGAAGATCAGGTATCGAGTGATTCAACAGATAGAAAATGGCGGTGACGTCCGCGGCGGTGCGTATCATCACCGCCGGCGCACTTCGTCATTGGCTCCTGGGACCCATAGGGTCCAATGTTAACCAATGCAGCATTGCGCCGCGGGCTTCGACCGCTTACCGTGACAGTGTACAACGCCAGCGCAGTCACCTCACATCCCATTGTCCCAGTTTAGAGGTCAGGCAGCCGCCATTTCAGGGGCCCAAATGGCTTCATTTTCAACTGCATCACACATACCTAGGCCTGGACTCAACACACATACAGACAACTTTTTGGATTATGTTTCGTGTTCTGTGTAGCTGTGGGTACATACCTCTTAGTTGCTTGACTCTGTGGTCGCTGTTGTCCTTCCTAGGCACCGTCAGCTGGGACATGTGAGGAGATGGCGGAATCCTCCGGTGTACCGACCGCTGGTGGACCTGTTGACAATGGAGGAGCGACATTTAATCATCACCTACAGGTTTGACCGTGCCACAATCCAGGAACTGTGTACCCAGTTGGAGCCTGACCTGATGTCAGCTATCCGCCATCCCACAGGGATCCCCCCTCAAGTGCAGGTGCTATCAGTGCTCCATTTCCTAGCAAGTGGGTAATTTGAAACAACAGTGGCCATGGCATCAGGGATGTCCCAGCCTATGTTTTCCAATGTGTTGTCCAGAGTGTTGTCTGCCCTGCTGAAACACATGAGGAGCTACATCGTTTTCCCTGAGGTGGACGATTTGGCTACTGTTAAAGGTGACTTCTGTGCCATTGGACATATCCCTAACATCATAGGTGCCATTGATGGGACGCATGTGGCTTTGGATCCCCCAACACAGGAGTGAACAGGTGTACAGGAACCAGAGAGTTATCATTCCATGAATGTACAGATGGTATGTTTGGCAGACCAGTACATCTTCCAGGTAAATGCTATGTTCCCTGGCTCAGTGCATGACGCCTACATCCTGCGGAATAGCAGCATCCCTTATGTGATGGGTCAACTCCAGAGGCACCGTGTGTGGCTATTAGGGGATTCTGGTTACCCCAACCTGTCATGGCTACTGACCCCAGTGAGGAATCCCAGGACCAGGGCAGAGGAAAGCTACAATGAGGCCCATGGGCGGACTAGGAGGGTTATCAAACGCACCTTTGGCCTCCTGAAGGCCAGGTTCAGCTGCCTCCATATGACAGGTGGTTTCCCATTCTACTCACCAAGGAAGGTGTGCCAGATCATCATCGCCTGCTGTATGCTTCACAATCTTGCTTTGCGATGCCAGGTGCCTTTTCTGCAGGAGGATGGTCCAGATGACGGTGTTGTGGAAGCTGTGGAGCCTGTGGACAGTGATGAGGAGGAAGCAGAGGAAGAAGACATTGACAACAGGGACTCAGTCATCCAGTAATATTTCCATTGACACACAGGTGAGAACACTTTCTTGCCTACTACAAGTACTTTCACACTTCTACCTCTATCCTGTCAATTTCAGGCAGTATTTGGTAACTGAGTTGTACATTTCCATTACGGTTTCACAGGTGTGGTTACCAACGTGTGTCATCTGCTTGCATTCTTCATGGACTTGTGAAGTGTGACATAGGTATGTTGACATTACATTTGAGAACGGATTTTGTCACTGTCATAGCTAATACACATTTTCAAAAATCACAGACTGACTCCAGATTGTTTTGTGCTTCAAGGGTGTTTATTGAAGTGCTAAATATTGGAGGGGGTGGCAAAATGGTGAGGGGTGATGGTGGAGGAATGTCCATGGCAGAGTCCATTCTATTAGTCTCACAGGTTCACTGCCCATGTGGGCATAGGAAGTGGAGCTGGGGCAGTTCCAATATGGACAGGGTTACAAAGTGGGACAGTGGGATGACAATCAGGGTGGTCTCATTTCTTGGCGGGGGTCTTGCCATCGTGCTCTGTTCTGTTCCTGGATCTCAGGGACCGCTTGCGGGGTGGTTCTCCGTCTGCAGGGGGTGGGGTGCTGGTGTGGTGGTCCTGTGGCGGGGCGTCCTGTCCACTAGCGCCGGCAGAGGTGGAGGGCAGTTCATCATCCATGCTAGTGTCAGGGGCCCCTTGGAGTGCCACGGTGTCCCTCATGGTGTTCTGTATGTCCTTCAGCACCCCTACGATGGTGCCCAGGGTGGAGCTGATGGTTCTTAGTTCCTCCCTGAACCCCAAATACTGTTCCTCCTGCAGCCGCTGGGTCTCCTGAAACTTGGCCAGGACTGTAGCCATCGTCTCCTGGGAGTGGTGGTATGCTCCCATGATGGAGGATAGGGCCTCGTGGAGAGTGGGTTCCCTTGGGCTGTCCGCCCCCTGTCGCACAGCAGCCCTCCCAGTTTCCCTGTGTTCCTGTGCCTCCGTCCCCTGGACCGTGTGCCCACTACCACTGCCCCCAGGTCCCTGTTGTTGTTGGGGTGGTGGGCTATCCTGGGTTCCCTGTAGTGTTGGACACACAGCTGATTGACGTGTCCTGGGTACGGAGGTATGGGCCTGCTGGGTGGGTGCTGTGCTGGTGTTTCCAGAGGGTGGAAGGTCTGTTTTGGGCTGTGCCTGTGCGAGGGGAACCGACTGTCCTGAGGCCCACGATGGTCCGGCCTGGTCATCTGGATCCAGTTGGCCAGAGCTGCTGTCATCACTGTGGGCCTCTTCTGTGGGTGGGGTAGAGATGTCTGGACCCTCCTGTCTGGTGACGTTGGGTAGTGATCCTGCAGGGGTGTAAAAACATGATTATTGCATCTGTGTGTGTCATGGTGTGCAATGGGTGGGTGAGCGTGTACCCCAGTTCTAGCATTCCTGTGTGGGGCTTGTGTGATGATGTTTGGGGGGTGTTATGGGTATGTGCAGTGGGCATGCTTTAGGGAGGGGTGTCCATGCTTTGTTGTGTCACGCAGGGCTTGGTGTTGGGATGTGTGGTTTGTGTTATTAGTACATTAGTGAGGAGTTGGAGTGATGGGGGAGGGAGTGAGGGTGGGGGTCTGTGATAGCATGCAGGTAGGGTGGGGGATATGATAGTTAAGATTTGACTTACCAGAGTCCATTCCTCCACCGACTCCCCCGAGGCCCTCAGGATGCATAATGGTCAAGACCTGCTCCTCCCATGTTGTTAGTTGTGGGGGAGGAGGTGGGGGTCCGCCGCTAGGCTGCTGTACCGCGATGTTGTGTCTTGATACCAAGGAACGCACCTTCCCCCGTAGGTCGTTCCACCTCTTCCTGATGTCCTCCCGATTTCTTGGGTGCTGTCCCACTGCGTTGACCCTGTCCACTATTCTTCGCCATAGCTCCATCTTCCTTGCAATTGAGGTGTGCTGCACCTGTGATCCAAATAGCTGTGGCTCTACCCGTACGATTTCCTCCACCATGACCCTGAGCTCCTCCTCGGAGAACCTGGGGTGTCTTTGCCGTGCCATGGGGTGGTGTAGGCGATGTGTGGGGTGGTGTATGTGGTGATGAGTGTGGTGATGTGTAGTGGTGTGTGGTGTTTTGTGTGGGTGATGGTGTTGTGTGCCTCTGTGTGGTGGGGTTATCTATGCTGTGCAGTCTCTCTGGCCTTCGTCAATAATTTTTGGTCGTAGGGGTTTGTGGGTGATGTGGGTGTGTGTTTTATATTGTGTTGGGTGTGTGGGAATGGTGTTTGTATGTGTATCAGGTGTGTGTATTTTGAATTGTCCAATGTGGCGGTGTTTTGGAGATTTGTGTGTATTTTGAGCGCAGCGGTGTGTACGCCAATGGAATACCGTGGTTGAAAGACCGGCGCGTGGATTCGTGGGTCGTGATAGCATGGGTGTGTTTCTGGTGGCGTAACGGTGGAGGTTTTGTTTTCGCAAGTTTATCACTGACCTTTGGTGTGGCGGACTTGTGTGGGTGTCTGAATTTCGGCGGATTCCAAGATGTGGGTCATAATAGCTGTGGCAGATTTCCGCGGCCGCGGCGGTGTATTGGGGGTCTTCTGCACGGCGGCAAGCGGCTTTTACCGCCAATGTTGTAATGACCCCCTATGACTTTCCACAATGTACCTGGTTAACGTTAAAAATAAAGTGCATGGGCAAGCATGTGTCGAAAAAGGAGGTGATGCATTGATTCCTTCCTCGCAAGGTAGGTCGTGCGTCATTTCTTCTCCGATCGGGTCCGCGATGCATCGTTTCTTCTCCCTCGCAAGAGAGCATTGCGTTGATTTCCGGACAGGGCACCTCGGATCTACGCAGAGTCAGGTTGACTTTGACGCCCAAGGACAATGCGTGGAAATTCCTGTTGCACGGTGTTAGAAACCACACTGCGTGGGGTTTATGTCATTATCAGCAACTGTAAGCCAGTGTTGGGCATCGTTTCTCCACCCGTGATGTGTCGATCTCCCAGCCGTGATCCAGGTGGAGCGGCGGTTTCAGCTGCGAAACTGGCGGTGCGTCATTTAACAGCCGCTATGCAGAGGGCGCATTGAAAATTTCCCTGCACAGCATTCTGTGCATGGATTTTCAGCTCTTGTCTGCCAATTTCACCTTCCAAGGGCCCAGGTACAGAATACAGCACCTTTTGGCCGGACAGGAGTCTCAGCAGAGAGTCCAGGTGCTGGCAGAGGAAGTCTTTGATGGCCCTGAAAGTTCAAAACAGGAGGCAAGCTCAGTTCAAGCCCTTGGAGACTCTTCACAAGCAGGAATATACCACAAAGTAAAGTCTTTGTCCCCTCTCACAGGCAGAAGCAGCAACTGCATGATAGCCCAACAAAGCACAGGCAGGGGCAGTACTCCTCCTCAGCTCTTCAGCTCTTCTCCTTGGCAGAGGTTCCTCCTGGTTCCAGAAGTGATCTGATTTTCAGGGTTTTTGGGTCCAATACTTATACCCCTTTCTGCCTTTGAAGAGGGCCTGCTTCAAAAGAAAGTCTCTGTTGTTCACAAGATCCTGCCTTGCCCAGGCCCCAGATTCACACCAGGGGGTTGGAGACCGCATTGTGAGAGGGCAGAAGCAGCCCATTCAGGTGTAAGTGACCACTCCTCACTCCACTCTAGCACAGATGGCTCATCAGGATATGCAGGCTACACCATGTCTCACTGTCTAGAGGGGATTCACAAACAGCCCAACTGTCAAAATGACCCAGACAGGCAATCCACAAACAGGTACAGTCACAGAATGGTTTAAGCAAGAAAATGCCCACTTTCTAAAAGTGGCATTTTCAAACTAACAATCTAAAAACCTACTTCACAAAGAGGGGAAGGACTGGAAAGGAGTCCCAGAGACACCATACATGCCAGTGGGAGATTCTAAAGACTGGAGACACCGCACAACTCCTGCCATGCCCTAGGAGGGACGTGGCTTAGCGAGGGACCTACCTTGTGTCGCAACACTTATAGAACAAGGCAATAAAAACAGAAATACGCTCCATAATCCAAGTCCTGTGTGCTACCTGTATTATCCCTAGTACCACCTCCCTTATCCTACCCTTTTACAAGTGGCTAGCCAGATAGGAGATGATAGGCATGGAGAACCCCGTCAGAATGGAAAGAGTAATTCGACAACTAGCTGAAGGCCAAAGACACTTACAGCTTGTAATGGAAGAACACACCTGTACCACCCAGAAGGGACTTGAACACGTATAGGAAGCCCTAAAAATACAGTCCACTGTAACAGCAACACACGGGAATGCAATTCAGAGGCTGAGAGAGACCATTGCCAGTGCTAGGATCAATCCCAATGTCCCAAGTTTGTTCCTACAAAAATATCAGAAGGGAGAAGACCTGAATGCATTTTTTGTCAACTTCAAAAGAGTGGCATCTTCAGCTGCCTGGCCCAAAGACAGGTGGGGTCAGTATATAGCCCCTATTTTAACAGGGGAACTCCAAACCGCATATCAGGATGCTAACCTTGGAGGCGAAATGCCTTATATGGACATCAAAAAAGGACAAACTAGAACAAATGGAATATGATAAAGAACATTATAGAGTTCAGTTCCATGATGAAAGGTGGATCCCCTCAGAAAATCCCTGGGCCTTATATTATCGAGTACAGGATTTAGCCTTCAAATGGTTACGTCCCTGTGAAGTTACTAAGGAGGAATTATTCAATAAAGTGGTTTGGGAGCAGTTTTTAGAGGCCCTTCCTCTTCTCAACCCCTAGTATTGGATAAGACAGAATACAGACATAACCACTCAGAAGGCACCAGACTTAGCCTGGGTCTATCAAGGTTCCCTTGAACAAAGGCAGGGGCCCCCACAATAACAGTTGTGGTGTAAAAACAGGAAAAACCCCATTGCTAGCACTCCCTGCCAATAAGGGGAACAAAGAAGGACCCAGATGGGAACAATCTAACCGGAGAGAACTATGCCATCAACCCCAATGTTTTCAGTGTGGTGACTGGGGTCACATTGCCCAGCACTTTCCCCCAAAACAACCAACCCAAGAACCAATTGAAGTGGGGATGTCCAAAGGTCGTGTGTTATTAAGCCACGATCGACATCCTTGGTTTCTATTAGACCTCTTGATAAACAATAAACCAGCAAGGGCCCGGATAGGCTCTGGCCATCGCTATCGCTATTCAGTGATAAATGCATCTAGGGTACAGCCTCACCAGTGGAAAGACAACGAACAAGCTGCTATTACGTGTGTTCACGGTGAAACAAGAAAATATCCTGTCGCTGTCGTGGAAGTAGAATGGAAAGCGCAGAAAGAGTTACTGAAAGTAGGAGTCTTTCCTCAATTGGTTGAAGACTTGGTCCTCAGTCCCCACCTAATGAGACTACAGAGAAGGCCCCTTTCTAATTGGTGGAAACAGAAACAAGGGAAATCTCCTCCTTAGATAAGGAACACTGGGAAACCCCAGGTAGAATTCTCCCTGCCAATATGCTATATTTTCCCTGTCACAACAATTGCCTGAAGAGAACCCCAGAAGTTTTCATCTCGTACAGAGGGAGGAACCCCAAGTTAAAGCATGCATGAACTCAAGTGGTTCTAGACCCATTCCCACAGCTGGAAATATATTTTTATAAACATAGGGGTCTGTTATATAGGATTGTGAACAATTTTGAGGGGTCCAAAAGACAGCTTATAGTCCCACATCCCTTTAGGTCACAGTTTCTTCACCTAGCTCATAACAAAACAGGGAGGGGACATTATGGTAGAGAGTAGATTTAGAAGTACTTGTTGGACTAATTTTATTGGCCCGGGGTTTATTCTGACATAGTGGTCATGCACCCGATGTCAAATGACCAACCCGATAATGTCCCCAGGGCTCCTTTATAACCCCGTCCCATTATAGAAATACCTTTTACGAGAATAGGAAAGGATCTAGTAGGCCCCTTAGGAACATCCAGTAAGGTCTACCAGTATATCCTAGTTCTAGTGGACTATGGTACTCCATATCCTGAGGCAGTCCCTCTGAGAAGTATGACCACCAAAACAGTAGCACAAGCCATGATTGAATTCTTTGCGAGAGTAGGATTCCCTAGAGAACTACTAAGGGAACCCCTTTATGTTGAAACGTATGACCGAGATCTGTCACTTATTAGATATGAAACATCTGAGGACCTTGGTATACCATCCCCAAACAGATGGTCTAGTGGAAAGGTACAATCATACCATCAAATCACTCCTTAAGAAAATGATTACAGACACTGGGAGAGACTGGGATAAGAAGTTACCTTTAGTACTATATTGTATTCGGACACATGAACAATCATCCATTGGGTATAGCCCGTTTGAACTAGTATTCAGTAGACAACCCAGAAGTCTTGTAGACATGGCAGCTGCACAATGGGAGGACGATCCAGATGAGGGCAAGGAGTTAGTAGAGTATGTCAGAGAACTTAAAAATTACCTAGCGGTTCTATAAGACAAGGTTCAGAAACACTTTCAGACTAGACAGAATCCACAAAAACGTTTGTCTGATCGCACTAGTTGAGTAAGAGAACTGGCTAGAGATAGCCAAGTACTGGTCCTGCTCCCGACTATTGAAAATAAATTACTAGCAAAATGGCAGGGACCCTATAAGGTCCTAGAACACCTCAGTCCTGTTACCGACAGGGTAGCAATGCAAAATACTAGATGAGACGGTCAAATATTCCATATTAACCTCCTTAAAGAATGGATAACAGAAGAAGAAACAATAGTCCCCGCGGAGAGTGTTGTGTCTCTCATCAATGTCACACAACCCTTAACTATTCAGTTTCCACCAGCTACTCCAAGTGATAGGGATGCCCTACCCCGATAAGAAATCACTTATCACATAACCAAAGGGAACACATACTAGCTCTCGTAAAGAGCCATCAAGACGTTTTCTCGACTGTCCCGGGAAAAACTTCCCAAATCCAGTATGAGATAAGGACAGACCCTGAAAAAGTAGTGAGGCTACAACCATACCAAATCCCCAAAGCAAGAAGATCAGCTGTAGAAGAAGAGGTGCCAAAAATGCTCAAAGGCAACATTATAGAACCGTTCGAAAGCCATTGATGTTTGCCCATTGTCGTAGCACCAAAACCGTATCGTAGTATCCGTTTTTGTATTGACTTTCTACAATTGAAAGCCGTCTCCAAGTTCGATTTCTTTCCCATGCCCCGCGTTGATGAATTAATAGGACTACTGGAACAGCAGAGTACATGTACCTCTCTGCTTTGGATCTTACTAATGGATATTGGCAGGTTCCCCTAACCACCACAGACTGAAAAAACAGCCTTTCCCACACCATCAGGATTATATCAATTTCAAGTAATGCCATTTGAGTTACATAGAGCCCGGCTACTTTCCAAAGATTAATGGGTCTTCTTTTGCAAAAACATCAACAGTATGCAGCTGCGTACCTAGATGACATATTGATACATAGTCCCTCTTGGGATTCCAACCTAGATCATTTTATAACCGTATTCTGTACCCTGAAACAGGCAGAATTAACAGCCAATCCAGAAAAATGTTGTCTGGCTAGAGACTTAATCCAATACTTGGAGTACACCATTACTAAAGCTACCGTTAAACTTCAGATAGAGATAGTACACACTATCAAAGCCATTAATCTCCTTAGTACAAAAAAAGTAAGATCATTCTTAGGATTTGTTGGGTATAACCGATGTTTTATTCTTCAGTTTGCTGAAAAGGCTGCTCCTCTAACAGACCTATGGAAGAAGAATAACCCCAACAAAATAAGGGACCTGAGCGAATCTGCAAAAACAAGTTTTGAGTATCTAAAGACCTGCCTCTGCCAAGACCCTGTCCTCCGATGTCCCAACCTTTTGTGCTCCAAACAGACGCCTCAAATCAAGGGCTTGGGACTGTCTTATCTCAGCCAGACAAGTCCAGCCTCCTACATCCTGTGGTATACATAAGTCGAAAATTGTCATCCCGGGAAGCGAAGAATCCCACCATTGGAAAGGAGTGCCTTTGTATCAAATGGGTCATCAAAGCCTTACAATGTTAGCTTTTAGGCAGAACCTTTGCTCTCCTCACAGACCACGCATCCTTAACATGGTTGGTAAAACATAAAGATACCAATGCCCGTATTCTGCTGTGGTTCTTAGCGTTACAACCTTTTTCGTTTCAGACACGTCATATAAATGGATCACAACAGACTATAGCTGTCTTTTTCTCCAGGTGTCCTAATCCTTTCGTCCAGACTTGATGGGGGAGTCCTGTGGACAGGAAGACCCAGATACGTAGAGCACTCCTCCTTTGGGAGTCCTCGAGGTTACAAAGGAGTGCCTAACAGAGCAGGCTTTTACCCAGAAGTACTCCACGACTGCCAGCTGATGCAGAGAGATTAAAGACACTAGAGGAGGACGCTAAAGTCGGCACAGAGAGATGGAGAAGGAAAAAAGCGTGGAACTCGAGCAGCAAGAGAGGGATAAGGAAAAAGAAGACAGCGTGTTACCAAAGAGGAGACAGAAGGAGAGAAGAAGGAAAGAGGAAAAAGAAAACGAACAGAGAAAAGAGGGGAAGGACTGGAAAAGTGTCCCAGAGACCCCGGACCTGCCAGGAGGAGACCCTAATGACTGGAGACACTGTGACGACTCCCTCCATGTCCTAGAAGGGAAGTGGCTTAGCCAGGTATGGGCTCGGGTTGGCATTGGCTACATAATAACACGGTAAGAGGCCTCGGTCAGGGTTGGTGGGGCTGAGGGTAAAGGGGTGCACTGTAAAAGTTTCCATCAGCATAAGACATACAGGAAATAAGAGATTGCTGTTGTGTTTTCACTTATTTTTTCTGCTCACAGACACTGGCCCAACCACCCCTCTCCTTTAGTTCTAGGAACCAAAATAATATAAGAACATCTTACCTGACTACGCCTCTGTTGTTGTCTCTTCTCTTCCTCGAGGGTCCTCCACCAACTGATCCACCACGCCCTAAACCGAGGAGGGAAAAGAACAGGAGACATAAGGCAAAGGCTATAACTAGGAGAGGACCTACCCTGTGTCGCAACACATATAGAACAAGACAATAAAAATGGAAATACGCTCCTTAATCCGAGTCCTGTGTGCTACATGTATTATCCCTAGTACCACCCCCTTTATCCTACCCTTTACCAAAGATGTATTTTTAAATTGTGAGTTCAGAGGCCCCAAACTCCATATTTCTATCTGCTCTCAAAGGGAATCTGCTCTCAAAGGGAATCTTCACTTTAAAGTTATTTAAAGGCAGCCCCCATGTTAACCTACTAGAATGATATGCCTTGCAACAGTGAAGACTACATTTTGCAGTATTTCACTGTTAGGACATGTAACACACATGAATACATGTCCCACCTTTAACATACACTGCACCCTACCCTCGGGGCTACCCAGGGCCTACCTTAGAGGTACCTTACATGGATTAAAAGGGAAGGTTTAGGCCTGGCAAGTGGGTACACTTGCCAAGTCGAATTAGCAGTTTAAAACTGCATACAGCGACACTGCAGTGGCAGGTCTGAACCATGTTTACAGGGCTGCTAATGTGAGTGACTCAACCAGTCCTGCAGGCCCACTAGTAGCATTTAATTTACAGGCCCTGGGCACCTCTAATGCACTTTACTAGGAACTTACTAGTAAATAAAATATGCCAATCATGAAAAAGCCCATTTACACGTACATTTTACAAAGAAGCACTTGCACTTTAGCAGTGCTTAAGTGCCCAGAGTATCCAAAACAGAGTCCAGCACACATCAACACCCTGGGAAGCAGAGGCAAAAAGTTAGCGGAGACCACGACAAGGATGCCAAGTCTAACACCTTGGTATGCAAATATATCATGATAGACTGTGCGGGAGCGTAGATTTTATACTCAAAATTAACATGAAATGTTTATGAACTAATGCATAATAATGCCGCATAGAAAATGTATTAATGTGTTTTTGCTAAACGTGCACTTGAAATGTGCCCACGAGGAGTGGCCACCAATGTATACAATGATTAATGAAATTGATTAATAATGAAATAATGATATGCTAATGTATGATTTTACACTAATATTAAGAGTTATATGTTAAGGTTTGCTAATAAAATCAGTAGGCCTTAGTTAGCATGAGTCGAGGCCTAGCTGCCCGGTTTCATATTAAATGTGTTTTTCTAACGTGCAGTGTGCTGACTTGCTGAAGGACATGTACTCGTACTTTTCCAAAGCTAGAAGCTGAGTGTAACTGTAGTAGATCCATTCCCATTAAATTCGACTTGCTCAGAGAAACATTTTTGCCGAATGCAACAGTGTAGACTAGTTACAGGTACAAGGTCATCTAAACCGGTACAGACAATAGATCTACTGACTGAGGATGCAAGAGGACCACGAGAGTATGAAATCATACCGGACATTCTACCCGCTGGAAACATCAATCACAAGAACCAACAAACTATGTGAGAACTGTTATGGGGTGACAATTTTGATGAAATCAATAGAAACCCATTGGATGGAGATAGTGGGGTGCCAACTCTACCCAATCAGAAATTTGGGGACTGTACAACAGAAAAGGGATAAAAACCTTCGACACTAGGAGACAGAGAGAGATGCTATTGCGAACTTTTGTTATGACCCAGACACTTTGTCACTCTGCCTAGAGACTTTGCTGTTTGGTTCTTCAAACCATCCTCGCCCTTATCTTGCCCGTTCTATACTTCTCCTCCTTATGAGGCAAGTGTCCCTTCTTACCCATCTTGCTGAATTCCCTGGCTGATGGCGAATCAACTGATGTCCTGAGGATGAAGATTGACCCCATATGCTGACCCATTACGGAGGGTAACTATATGATGATGAAATTGTAATTGTCTGTTTGCCTTTCTTTTCTAGGTACCAACTGCTTCTTTTGACAGAGACCATGGTTAGATGTTTTCCAAATTAGTGTTACAAATTATTTTGCATGAAACCCAACATGCCAATGCCAATTCGAGGTTAGTTAAGGGGTTCACTAACGGACGCAAATAGACAAATGACTGAATCAATGCTTTGTTGAATAATGCTCTAATGATTCTCTGCTAAGATTAATCCATGTTGACGTAGTGCTATGTTCTAATGTTCATGATCTTTGCTTAGATGAAATCCTATTCAAGTTGCCATATTATGACTATTTTGATGTGTTTCATGGTTTTGATTCTAATAAACTTACTAGTAGAATTATAACCAATAGGGAATAAACATCATAAAATCGTACTAAACTGGTGTAGTTATTCATGACTGAAAGGTCATGGTGGTTTCCGAGTTTTATTGATAATGTTATTGATTTCTTGATTGACATGTTGACTAGTTATCTCCTCCTAAGGTGTCTCCAATCAGGGTCAAAAGATTCATTGGCCTAAAACGAGTCCCAGAGTAAATAAATGAACTAGATTGGGACGTGTTAACAACTGTAATACGGGATAACTCTGGTGTCATCAAGGATAAATTAGTTGGCAGATTATAGATGAATCAAACTCCTGCTTTCAATGGCTGAAGGGATACCTTTATTAAAAATGATAAAACTCCCCCAGATTCCTGTATTTATTTATCAATATTCATATCCTTTTCAATCGGACCTTCTTTCGTACACTACGCTGACAACTGATGAGGCTGGTGTTGGGCGATTCGAAGCCCAGGTTTAAATGTGAAAGTCTTTATTTTACCATATGACAAGAGAGAGTTTCACGGTTCACGATCTTGAAACATACTACAATGCAGCACAATCGCACTATGCTGATTACTGATGTGATAAAGAACGTATCGCTCCATATTTGCCAATAGAAGCGGACCAGGTAGACAAGGGCACCCTTACCATGGTCATACCAACTAAACTAACCACACCGTCTGAATTTATACAAACTGTTGGATGCACATTATGGACCATGCCTGATAGGGCAGAACAGCCACAGCTATACATTCTTTTGCTTCAGATTTCTAATAATCTGCCAATCCCTCCCTCTTTGGATACTGTTGTAGTTAAAAGCCTAGAGAAAGCCGATCTCGGACTTGTAGGTCAACTCCTCCCAGTGGAAGTTTTCTGAGACTGGAAGAATTTAGGCAAACAAGAGATACCATGGCACGTTATGTTTTTGCCTATTTTCTTTTGCAACACACTGTCTCCACAAACTAGCCTTCGTTTCCAGAGAACAGAAGGAATTCCTCCCACTCACACCCTTTCCTAGCTTGTGAGGTTGGGTATCATGTCTATACAGCCCGGAATGTTGATGATCATATTGGAAGGAAGATATTGGGAAGACGCTTGATGACAATTGATGGAGCTACTGCTGCTCTCAGACGAATGCAGTCTCTATTAATTATAGAGACAAACTCCTCCATTTAAAATTAATAGCTTCTATTGTGCTCCATGCACATTGCACTAAGATGACATCACTAGGATTCCGAAATATAATAGATGTAGTGCGGATCCAGGGATAGCATAGCAATGACCCCCATCAAATCCTTTTTGGGTAGATATAACACGAAAGCTAGTGGAAATTACTAAATTGCAATTTGACTGCACCCCCAAGCTGCTATTCTGAGCTATATTGTGGGGTATATTTATGAGGGGGTTTGCATCGTGTTTGCTCCACGCAATGTGGTAAATGCACTGCGCAAACCCCTAATGCAATTTATTAAACCACGCAAGGCCACTTTGTGTGGTCCTGAGTGGTTTCACAAATCTAGAGTAAAGCAATGCAGCGCAAATCGCTGAGTTGCCTTACTCTGCCCTGGGAAGGGGTTCCATGGGCACTGCGTGGGCGTTCCCATGCAACACCCATGGATTTTGATGCATTCCCAGGTTTACCTGAACTTGTAAACCTGGGTACCAAATGCCTTTCCAGGGGAGGAACGTATCTTAATTCTCCTTTCCACTTCCTCTTTATATGTGTGCTGCATTCTGCAGCATTCATAAATAGAGGATTGTGCCTCAGGGGGTTGTTTTTGTGCAGGATGTTGCCTCTTCCTGCACAAAACCAAATCCTGCATGCAACGGAGGCACGCTTGCACAATGGTGCAAGTGTG
Source organism: Pleurodeles waltl (assembly GCF_031143425.1). Taxonomy (NCBI): domain Eukaryota; kingdom Metazoa; phylum Chordata; class Amphibia; order Caudata; family Salamandridae; genus Pleurodeles; species Pleurodeles waltl. The sequence continues at coordinate 495,374,411 of NC_090448.1, forward strand.
CCTGCGTTGGTGCTAGACAGCAGCAAAGAGAGCCAGCACAGGGGAAAAGGCACGAATGTGCCTTATTGACTTACATATCATGCAGTGCGGGCTGCACTGCGTGCCTTTTGTATAAATATGCCCCTTAATCCCTTTAGTAAACCTGTTAGATGGATACGTGTTGTTTTGATTTTATTAGCCAAGCAAACCTTGATGCGTGCATGGATGAAATGCCTGAAATGTCGGCCTGGCTGTTAAGCCGCTGCATATAGTGAAGGGCAGAGGAGATATATGCTGAACTGCAGCCGTCTACATCACACTCACAATATATATGGGGCCCTCTCAGAAACTACTTAGCTAATCACAACATTAGGGACCCTATACGTAGCGGTATTCCATCCAGGAAGTTTGCCATGATTTCTGTGTATGCCGCTAATCATATTGTGTTCTGTTGCCAGCCATTGTATACTATTGACTTCACGAAACACAGAGAACTTACAAAAATATATATGTAATGGACTTTAATCCTAAACTGAGACCTCCTCTTCTGAGGGCTTCTCCCTTTTACCTGTTTCACAACTTTATGTAATAGTTGTATCACCATGCACCATGCTACATTGGCATATTACTCTCTGCGGATTGTTATATCTTGTTTGTCTGTTTCCTTATTTATACTTCTTGACTTACAAACCAATAAGAATAATATAAAACTATATTGCATCTGATAAATAATGATACACACGGTATCATTATTTATCTGATGTCATATATACTGATCCAGTATAACAGAATTATTAATCGGACAAATACATTTGTGAGCTAATGAAGACCTCATAAGCAATACAAAGACTCTAGCATTATGAAAATGGTGTCATACCTGCTGATATGTGCACCTCAATCATACATCCTAAAACACCTAAAAATTCTCATGGAAGACCAGCATGCTGAAATTGAAGAGGTTAAGCAGAATACAGAGATGCATAGCAACTATGTACATAGGGGCATATTTATACTCCGTCTGCACCGAATGTGTGTCAAAAAGTTTGACACACATTCAGCGCAAACCTTGCCTCGAATTTAAACTTTGACGCCCGAGCCTGCGGATGACAAAATTCTGCCGTGAGCGTCATTTTTTGGATGCGGCAACACGCCTTGCATTAATGATATGCACGGTAGGCATTCCCGTCCAAAAAATTACTTAAACGGCTGTGCGTGGTATTTATGCTTTTGGGCAAAAATGACGCACGGCCGGGAGGCGGATCCAGAAAATGACACACAGCCCGATTTGTGTCAAAAATTAACGCCTGGGTCAGGGCAGGCGTTAAAATGGGCCAAACACACCTGTATTTGATCAGAACACACTGAAGCAACAGCAGAGCAGCAAAAGTGAGACATGGAGGTGATTCTTATCCAGCGCGCACGCAGACGCAGAGCCCAGCAGCAACACCAGCAGCTACCACAACACCAGCAGGGACCCCAAAGGCAGCGCAGAAGGCAGGAGAGGATATTGCACCCCAGAACAACCCTTCATGGCCTCAGGGAACATGACATCATCCAGAGGTACAGGTTGAACTGGCAGGCCATTCAGCAGCTGCTGTGCAACATTGAGCCGCCGTTGGCACCCACTTTGCTGACACCCCGCACCATCCCAACAGAAACCAAGCTGCTTGCCGTACTTCACATGCTGGCAAGTGGCTCTTTTCAAACAACTGGTGCCCTGGTTGCCGGAATATCACAGCCATCATTCTCTGCCTTTTTGCCCAAAGTACTGTATGCCATCATTGGACTCACACCCGCCACATCTGCTTCCCTAACACACTGCAGAAGCAGCAGGAAACAAAACAGGGGTTCTACCTCATTAGTGGCTTCCCACACGTCCTTGGTGCAATCGACTGCACACATATATGCCTTGCGTCACCTGCTGCAACTGAACACCTCTACCGCAACAGGAAGCACACACATTCCATCAATGTGCAGGCCATTGTCGATCACCAAGGATTGATCACCAACATCGTGGCCAAATATCCTGGGAGTGTCCATGACTCATTCATCTTCCGTCACAGCACCATCAATCAGCACTTCCAGGATGGACGGTATGGCAATGGACTACTTGTTGGTAAGTACAAAAACCTACTTATATACACACTGCACAGCAACCCTCTAGGACACACAACACATACACCACAACAGCAACATGTTGGCAGGAACACCCTGAGGTCTTGACACTGCTAGCCATGTTTCTTAGGTCACCATTGAACCTGTCACACATCTGAAATTACTGTACAGCCTAACGTTAAGACATCAATGATCACAACGTTTGGAGTGGGTTGCCTAAATGTCACCTTGCAAATTGCAAGCGTCTCAATTATGTTTACATTAATCCATTGCTTAAGTCTAAAGGTATAGGATGTCCAGGGTACATTGATACGAACGTGTTAACAACACTGTCAATTTTAACCTGTGTATGGAACTATCATCTCACCCCCAGTGAAGACACAGGGATACTTGTATCACAAGTCACAATGCTACAGAGGGCACACTGTACTGCAAATCCCAAAACATACTGCTGACAATTGGTTAGCAGCCAAACACTCGTTCAGCCAAGGAAACAACACAATGTAGATGGTACATCCTACAAGCCTAGGATGCGACATAATAACTCAAAAGAGTCACAGACAACACAAGACAACTACTGCCATGCAAGGTGATTTCAATGGGGCTAGCTACATCAACATGATCCCATTAATTTTCTCTTGCAGCTAATCAGGGGTATGGCATCCAGCCACGGATAATGACACCTATTGGCAACCCTAGTACTGCAGCAGAGCGTGCCTACAATGACACACACTGGAGGACACGCACCATAGTCGAGAGGACCTTCGGCATCCTCAAGTCGAGGTTCCGGTGCCTCAACATCACTGGTGGTAGCCTCCTATATTCTCCTGAAATGGTCTGTAAGATAATTTTAACATGTGCTATTCTGCACAACATTTGCTTAAAAAGGAACATTCCCCTCCTGGAACCAGAGCCACACATGCCTGAAGAGTAAGAAGAGGATGATGGTGGCCTGCAACATGAGGGGGAACAACAAAACACAGCCGCTGGTTTACGTAGGCGGCAACATATTGTGAACAATTTCTTTTAAATATAATCACCATCACCACTTTATGGACTAATTTAAATAAACACCTATAATAATCACCATATGATGGTTTGGCTATTCATTTTTGCACACCTATATCTCTAACTATCAGATTAAGGGGGTCATTACGACCCTGGTGCTCTATGGTAAAGCAGCGGTACACAGCAAACAGGCCGGCAGAAAAAAAAATGGAATTATGACCCGCCACTTCACCATTCCGGCCGCCATGGCGGTGTAGACCGCTGGGCTGGAGATTGCGGTCTCCAGCCCGGCGGTAGTCACTAGACCGCCGACGGTATCAGGACCCTGCATACCGCCATGGATCTCGGGTGGTTGGGAACCGCCATAAGATCCATGGCGGTAGGCACTATCAGTGCCAGGGAATTCCTTCCCTGGCACTGATAGGGGTCTCCCCCACCCCCGCTACCCCCCCGAATCCTCCCCCCACACCCCTCTGCCACTCCCCAAAGGTGGCACAACCTCCCTCCCCACCCCGACCCTGAACATGCACATATACACACCCCTACACGCACACACCCCGAACATGCACGTATACACACCCCTACACGCACACATACACCCGACAACACATACCCACACACAGACATCCGACCTGCACACATTTCCCATACACGCAACACCCCAGCACGCATACACTCACTCACTCACCCCCTCTACACTCACACACGCACACCCCCATGCATGCACACAACACACAACACCCCTCCACCCCCTTCCCTAACGGACGATCAACTTACCTTGTCCGTTGATCCTCTAGGAGGGGACGGGATCCATGGGGGCAGCTCCGCCATCAGAACACCGTCACACCGATTCATGGGATGTGATTCAGTGGGTGGTGTTCTGTTGACATGGTGGTGGAGGTTGAGCAATCTCCACTTTCCCACCGTACGCCAGTATGGCTGCTGGCGGCTTTCCGTACGAAAAAGGACGGCGGGCTGCCAGCGGTCATAATATGCTGCGCGGAAGACCGCCACCACTGGCGGTCTTCAGCACAGCGGTACCTCAGCGGTCTTGCGAAAAGACCGCTGAGGTCGTAATGACCCCCTAAGTGTGTTGCCTCATGGAGCATTGCTGATATACCGATTAGGACACTGAAAATCCCAGAGCAAATCTGATGCATACGATACAACGGTCACATACACACACACACTGTAAATGACATATATCCTCTACATTTCACCTTTGAAGGGCACTAGCAGAGGACCACACCTATTTCACACATACATGTTGGAAACATGGTTCATCGCAGCATATGGCTCACAACTAAGACACCATCACTCAATAAGGGGAAAACAAGCCTCATACATGAGGCAGTTGATAGCTTTTGCATCAGTAACAGGAATGTATGACCAGACCCTTGACAGCAGTAAGTCGCACTGCATCCAGTCTTTGCAAGGACTATCGGTGACCAGAGTTCCATATAAGCAGAACATAGACAACACAAGTGCCACACATATGAGCAGCATTGCGCACATGACATTCCATGTACATGTCAGCCCATTTCTTAACTCATGACACTCCCATGGACCTGGTCACAACCCACCTGTCTGAAGAGGTCCCTGGAATAGTAAGATGTGCACCCCAATATTCCCTCCTCTACACACACACCTTGTCAATAGCAATCCAATGTGCTACACCCTTTCCTATGGTATACCATTGTCATAGACTGCATGGACGTCAGATCAATTAATACACTGGCTTCTAGTTTCCAAGCCCTGTTAGCACCTGTAGATTGCTTCCCATGTGAAAATGTCTGTTGGCCATTAGAATGCAAATCTCACCTACAGGACTTGTGAGAAACTGGTGCAGCCCACACCTGTGATCACCTCCATGCACACCACCCATTTCAACAAGCACTGCCCCTGCTGGTGCCTGGAACAACATAGGAGTTGCCATTTTGTCAAATACACTGTTAAGCATTGCTACTAATTAAGCCGTGTAACACAGCCCTTGGGTTCATTTGTCACCTTCAAAAACACAGGACATACACAGTTTTACATGTCAACTGTCTAGTTCGTCCTCCAAACAGTCTTAGTCAAACCACTGATTCTGTGACTTGTGAAATTGCTGGATTCTGATTCACCCTGTTCCTGTCAGCCTGACTGGCATCTGTCTGTGCATCACCCTAAAGTTTCCCTGTGGCTACATATGTACCACACTTGCGTTAGCAAACCTCTCATTCCTCAGAGGGTATTTGGGCATGTGCTTCATCAATGCATACCCAAATACATTGTGTAGCATCATCTGCCTTTTAACTGTACCATATGAGTTAAATCCTCTGTGAATACCAAAATTCATGGCCCATTCCTTGTCTGGGTCTCATTTATGCATGAACGACAAAGTGTGACAGTGTCCCAGGGCATTATGCAGGGATTGGGTACGGGGCCTTCAGCAGAACCAGCAACCTCTGATACTGTCCATGAAAATCCACACATGTCAGGGCCGTGACAGTTCACACACAGAATTACATTGCTCACAACTTTTAGATGGGCCGTGTGTGGTGAATAGCTGCAAGAATAATCAGCACAGAGGCTATGATGTTCCCAGATGCAGTAGAAATTGCGGAGACTAACCTGTGTACAAATGTTGTAATGACACCTGCCGGAACATGACACCTGAGACATTATCTCACTCAGAACACCAAGGTTGCCCTGTTGACAGTCTCATTAAATGTCTTCAGTGACAGGGTGGGACAATCTCCATGTAGGTTCTCATGTCCTCATCCACTTTGCTCACATTGATCAACAAAGGATACTCAGTAGATACAGGAATAGCTGCCACTGACTCATGATGAGACCTGGACCTAACTGTGACAAATTACACCCCCAAAAAATATACAAGATCAACATTGTACCACACACATGAACAAGACACCTCTGTGCAGTTGATCACTGGAAAGATGTGGACACGTGCTGCCTCGTCTGCTGGTCCACCACAGCCACTGGAGAGTTGTGGCTCAGTTATATGACCTCAACTGTGGCGTCATCATACATTTGTGGTTCATCTTTGGCTGTCTGGGCCAACTACATGGTACCCACATCCTCAATGCATGTGTCTGACTCACTGTGGGATTCACCAACAAGTGCCTAGGAAGCTGTTACCAAAAATCTAGGACATAGGATGGTGAAATTGTGGACCATTGACATGAACAAGTGTCTGCCATCTATCTGGTGCATGCTTTGTCATCTGTGGTGTCTACGTTACCCAAAATCTTGGAAGTGCACACAACGGATGTTGCTATATGTATGACTAACACATGTCCTCTCTCATTTCCACAATGACTTGCATCTAAGGTTTAGACACATTGACTTCAAATTCATACAAGCATATGTTCAATAATGCATCATGTGATGCACACACACACTTGGTCAACAACTACATTAGTTGCCACTGCACACACATTGAGCCATAAGCATTGCGGTATTGTACATATGTGCGTAACATTGCTATCCTCTCCTGATGCCAAACATGCCCAAATTGTGCGATACATATATGTAGGCCACACATATGGCCATCTAGGGCGTCAACCAACCGTCAAAATCATGTTAAGTAAGTAGCCGGTGTAGGAAGTTGGCTCTGTATGTGCTATTTCAAAGTAAGGAATAGCATGCACAGAGTCCAAGGGTTCCCCTTAGAGGTAAAATAGTGGTAAAAATAGATAATACTAATGCTCTATTTTGTGGTAGTGTGGTCGAGCAGTAGGCTTATCCAAGGAGTAGTGTTAAGCATTTGTTGTACATACACAAGACAATAAATGAGGTACACACACTCAGAGACAAATCCAGCCAATAGGTTTTTATATAGAAAAATATCTTTTCTTAGTTTATTTTAAGAACCACAGGTTCAAATTCTACATGTAATATCTCATTCGAAAGGTATTGCAGGTAAGTACTTTAGGAACTTCAAATCATCAAAATTGCATGTATACTTTTCAAGTTATTGACAAATAGCTGTTTTTTTTAAAAGTGGACACTTAGTGCAATTTTCACAGTTCCTAGGGGAGGTAAGTATTTGTTAGATTAACCAGGTAAGTAAGACACTTACAGGGCTCAGTTCTTGGTCCAAGGTAGCCCACCGTTGGGGGTTCAGAGCAACCCCAAAGTCACCACACCAGCAGCTCAGGGCCGGTCAGGTGCAGAGTTCAAAGTGGTGCCCAAAACACATAGGCTAGAATGGAGAGAAGGGGGTGCCCCGGTTCCGGTCTGTTTGCAGGTAAGTACCCGCGTCTTCGGAGGGCAGACCAGGGGGGTTTTGTAGGGCACCGGGGGGGACACAAGTCCACACAGAAATTTCACCCTCAGCGGCGCGGGGGCGGCCGGGTGCAGTGTAGAAACAAGCGTCGGGTTCGCAATGTTAGTCTATGAGAGATCTCGGGATCTCTTCAGCGCTGCAGGCAGGCAAGGGGGGGATTCCTCGGGGAAACCTCCTCTTGGGCAAGGGAGAGGGACTCCTGGGGGTCACTTCTCCAGTGAAAGTCCGGTCCTTCAGGTCCTGGGGGCTGCGGGTGCAGGGTCTCTCCCAGGTGTCGGGACTTTAGGTTCAAAGAGTCGCGGTCAGGGGAAGCCTCGGGATTCCCTCTGCAGGCGGCGCTGTGGGGGCTCAGGGGGGACAGGTTTTGGTACTCACAGTATCAGAGTAGTCCTGGGGTCCCTCCTGAGGTGTTGGATCGCCACCAGCCGAGTCGGGGTCGCCGGGTGCAGTGTTGCAAGTCTCACGCTTCTTGCGGGGAGCTTGCAGGGATCTTTAAAGCTGCTGGAAACAAAGTTGCAGCTTTTCTTGGAGCAGGTCCGCTGTCCTCGGGAGTTTCTTGTCTTTTCGAAGCAGGGGCAGTCCTCAGAGGATGTCGAGGTCGCTGGTCCTTTCGGAAGGCGTCGCTGGAGCAGGATCTTTGGAAGGCAGGAGACAGGCCGGTGAGTTTCTGGAGCCAAGGCAGTTGTCGTCTTCTGGTCTTCCTCTGCAGGGGTTTTTCAGCTAGGCAGTCCTTCTTCTTGTAGTTGCAGGAATCTAATTTTCTAGGGTTCAGGGTAGCCCTTAAATACTAAATTTAAGGGCGTGTTTAGGTCTGGGGGGTTAGTAGCCAATGGCTACTAGCCCTGAGGGTGGGTACACCCTCTTTGTGCCTCCTCCCAAGGGGAGGGGGTCACAATCCTAACCCTATTGGGGGAATCCTCCATCTGCAAGATGGAGGATTTCTAAAAGTTAGAGTCACCTCAGCTCAGGACACCTTAGGGTCTGTCCTGACTGGCCAGTGACTCCTCCTTGTTTTTCTCATTATTTTCTCCGGCCTTGCCGCCAAAAGTGGGGCCTGGCCGGAGGGGGCGGGCAACTCCACTAGCTGGAGTGTCCTGCTGGGTTGGCACAAAGGAGGTGAGCCTTTGAGGCTCACCGCCAGGTGTGACAACTCCTGCCTGGGGGAGGTGTTAGCATCTCCACCCAGTGCAGGCTTTGTTACTGGCCTCAGAGTGACAAAGGCACTCTCCCCATGGGGCCAGCAACATGTCTCGGTTTGTGGCAGGCTGCTAAAACTAGTCAGCCTACACAGATAGTCGGTTAAGTTTCAGGGGGCACCTCTAAGGTGCCCTCTGTGGTGTATTTTACAATAAAATGTACACTGGCATCAGTGTGCATTTATTGTGCTGAGAAGTTTGATACCAAACTTCCCAGTTTTCAGTGTAGCCATTATGGTGCTGTGGAGTTCGTGTTTGACAGACTCCCAGACCATATACTCTTATGGCTACCCTGCACTTACAATGTCTAAGGTTTTGTTTAGACACTGTAGGGGTACCATGCTCATGCACTGGTACCCTCACCTATGGTATAGTGCACCCTGCCTTAGGGCTGTAAGGCCTGCTAGAGGGGTGGCTTACCTATACTGCATAGGCAGTGAGAGGCTGGCATGGCACCCTGAGGGGAGTGCCATGTCGACTTACTCGTTTTGTCCTCACTAGCACACACAAGCTGGCAAGCAGTGTGTCTGTGCTGAGTGAGAGGTCTCCAGGGGGGCATAAGACATGCTGCAGCCCTTAGAGACCTTCCTTGGCATCAGGGCCCTTGGTACTAGAAGTACCAGTTACAAGGGACTTATCTGGATGCCAGGGTCTGCCAATTGTGGATACAAAAGTACAGGTTAGGGAAAGAACACTGGTGCTGGGGCCTGGTTAGCAGGCCTCAGCACACTTTCAATTGTAAACATAGCATCAGCAAAGGCAAAAAGTCAGGGGGCAACCATGCCAAGGAGGCATTTCCTTACACAACCCCCCCCCAAACGAAAGAGGATGAGACTAACCTTTCCCAAGAGAGTCTTCATTTTCTAAGTGGAAGAACCTGGAAAGGCCATCTGCATTGGCATGGGCAGTCCCAGGTCTGTGTTCCACTATAAAGTCCATTCCCTGTAGGGAGATGGACCACCTCAACAGTTTAGGATTTTCACCTTTCATTTGCATCAGCCATTTGAGAGGTCTGTGGTCAGTTTGAACTAGGAAGTGAGTCCCAAAGAGGTATGGTCTCAGCTTCTTCAGGGACCAAACCACAGCAAAGGCCTCCCTCTCAATGGCACTCCAACGCTGCTCCCTGGGGAGTAACCTCCGGCTAATGAAAGCAACAGGCTGGTCAAGGCCATCATCATTTGTTTGGGACAAAACTGCCCCTATCCCATGTTCAGAGGCATCAGTCTGCACAATGAACTGCTTAGAATAATCTGGAGCTTTGAGAACTGGTGCTGAGCACATTGCTTGTTTCAGGGTGTCAAAGGCCTGTTGGCAGTCCACAGTCCAGTTCACTTTCTTGGGCATTTTCTTGGAGGTGAGCTCAGTGAGGGCTGTCACAATGGATCCATATCCCTTCACAAACCTCCTGTAGTACCCAGTCAAGCCAAGGAATGCCCTGACTTGAGTCTGGGTTTTTGGAGCTACCCAGTCCAGAATAGTCTGGATCTTGGGTTGGAGTGGCTGAACTTGGCCTCCACCTACAAGGTGTCCCAAGTAAACCACAGTTCCCTGCCCTATCTGGCATTTGGATGCTTTGATAGAGAGGCCTGCAGATTGCAGAGCCTTCAAAACCTTCCTCAGGTGGACCAGGTGATCCTGCCAGGTGGAGCTAAAGACAGCAATATCATCAAGATAAGCTGTGCTAAAGGACTCCAAGCCAGCAAGGACTTGATTCACCAACCTTTGGAAGGTGGCAGGGGCATTCTTTAAACCAAAGGGCATAACAGTAAACTGATAATGCCCATCAGGTGTGGAGAATGCTGTCTTTTCTTTTGCTCCAGGTGCCATTTTTATTTGCCAGTACCCTGCTGTCAAGTCAAAGGTACTTAGAAATTTGGCAGCACCTAATTTATCAATGAGCTCATCAGCTCTTGGAATTGGATGGGCATCTGTCTTGGTGACAGAATTGAGCCCTCTGTAGTCCACACAAAACCTCATCTCTTTCTTTCCATCTGTGGTGTGAGGTTTGGGGACTAAGACCACTGGGCTAGCCCAGGGGCTGTCAGAGCGCTCAATTACTCCCAATTCCAGCATCTTGTGGACTTCCACCTTGATGCTTTCCTTAACATGGTCAGACTGTCTGAAGATTTTGTTCTTGACAGGCATGCTGTCTCCTGTGTCCACATCATGGGTACACAGGTGTGTCTGACCAGGGGTTAGGGAGAAAAGCTCAGGAAACTGTTGTAGGACTCTCCTACAATCAGCCTGCTGTTGGCCAGAGAGGGTGTCTGAGTAGATCACTCCATCTACTGTGCCATCTTTTGGGTCTGATGACAGAAGATCAGGGAGAGGTTCACTCTCTGCCTCCTGATCCTCATCTGTTACCATTAACAGATTCACATCAGCCCTGTCATGGAAGAGCTTAAGGCGGTTCACATGGATCACCCTCTTGGGGCTCCTGCTTGTGCCCAGGTCCACCAGGTAGGTGACCTGACTCTTCCTCTCTAGCACTGGGTAAGGGCCACTCCATTTGTCCTGGAGTGCCCTGGGAGCCACAGGCTCCAGAACCCAGACTTTCTGCCCTGGTTGGAACTCAACCAGTGCAGCCTTTTGGTCATACCAAAACTTCTGGAGTTGTTGGCTGGCCTCAAGGTTTTTGGTTGCCTTTTCCATGTACTCTGCCATTCTAGAGCGAAGGCCAAGTACATAGTCCACTATGTCCTGTTTAGGCTCATGGAGAGGTCTCTCCCAGCCTTCTTTAACAAGGGCAAGTGGTCCCCTTACAGGATGACCAAACAGAAGTTCAAAGGGTGAGAACCCTACTCCCTTCTGTGGTACCTCCCTGTAAGCGAAAAGCAGACATGGCAGGAGGACATCCCATCTCCTTTTGAGTTTTTCTGGGAGCCCCATGATCATGCCCTTTAATGTCTTGTTGAATCTCTCAACTAAGCCATTAGTTTGTGGATGGTAAGGTGTAGTGAATTTATAAGTCACTCCACACTCATTCCACATGTGCTTTAGGTATGCTGACATGAAGTTGGTACCTCTGTCAGACACCACCTCCTTAGGGAAACCCACTCTGGTAAAGATACCAATGAGGGCCTTGGCTACTGCAGGGGCAGTAGTCGACCTAAGGGGAATAGCTTCAGGATACCTGGTAGCATGATCCACTACTACCAGGATGTACATATTTCCTGAGGCTGTGGGAGGTTCTAGTGGACCAACTATGTCCACACCCACTCTTTCAAAGGGCACCCCCACCACAGGAAGTGGAATGAGGGGGGCCTTTGGATGCCCACCTGTCTTACCACTGGCTTGACAGGTGGGGCAGGAGAGGCAAAACTCCTTAACCATGTTGGACATGTTGGGCCAGTAGAAGTGGTTGACTAACCTCTCCCACGTCTTGGTTTGTCCCAAATGTCCAGCAAGGGGAATGTCATGGGCCAATGTTAGGATGAACTCTCTGAACAGCTGAGGCACTACCACTCTCCTAGTGGCACCAGGTTTGGGGTCTCTGGCCTCAGTGTACAGGAGCCCATCTTCCCAATAGACCCTATGTGTTCCATTTTTCTTGCCTTTGGACTCTTCAGCAGCTTGCTGCCTAAGGCCTTCAAGAGAGGGACAGGTTTCTTGTCCCTTACACAGCTCCTCCCTTGAGGGTCCCCCTGGGCCCAAGAGCTCAACCTGATAAGGTTCAAGCTCCAAAGGCTCAGTTCCCTCAGAGGGCAGAACTTCTTCCTGAGAAGAGAGGTTCCCTTTCTTTTGCTGTGTTGCAGTTGGTTTCCCAACTGACTTTCCTTTTCTCTTGGTAGGCTGGGCCATTCTTCCAGACTCCAGCTCTACTTGTTCACCCTGTGCCTTGCATTGTGCTCTGGTTTTCACACACACCAGTTCAGGGATACCCAGCATTGCTGCATGGGTTTTTAGTTCTACCTCAGCCCATGCTGAGGACTCCAGGTCATTTCCAAGCAGACAGTCCACTGGGATATTTGAGGAGACCACCACCTGTTTCAGGCCATTGACCCCTCCCCATTCTAAAGTAACCATTGCCATGGGATGTACTTTTCTCTGATTGTCAGCGTTGGTGACTGTGTAAGTTTTTCCAGTCAGGTATTGGCCAGGGGAAACCAGTTTCTCTGTCACCATGGTGACACTGGCACCTGTATCCCTCAGGCCCTCTATTCTAGTCCCATTAATTAAGAGTTGCTGTCTGTATTTTTGCATGTTAGGCGGCCAGACAGCTAGTGTGGCTAAATCCACCCCACCCTCAGAAACTAGAGTAGCTTCAGTGTGGACCCTGATTTGCTCTGGGCACACTGTTGATCCCACTTGGAGACTAGCCATACCAGTGTTACCTGGATGGGAGTTTGGAGTGGAACCTTTCTTGGGACAGGCCTTGTCTCCAGTTTGGTGTCCATGCTGTTTACAGCTATGACACCAGGCCTTTTTGGGATCAAAGTTTTTACCCTTGTACCCATTGTTTTGTGAAGAGGCTCTGGGCCCACCCTCCTGTGCAGGTTTTTGGGGGCCTGTAGAAGACTCTTTACTATTTTTAGTTTTGGTTGTCTCATCACCCTTCTGCTGGGGAGTCTTTGTGACCCCTTTCTTTTGGTCACCCCCTGTGGAAGTCTTGGACACCCTTGTCTTGACCCAATGGTCCGCCTTCTTTCCCAATTCTTGGGGAGAAATTGGTCCTAGGTCTACCAGATGCTGATGCAGTTTATCATTGAAACAATTACTTAACAGGTGTTCTTTCACAAATAAATTGTACAGCCCATCATAATTACTTACACCACTGCCTTGAATCCAACCATCTAGTGTTTTCACTGAGTAGTCAACAAAGTCAACCCAGGTCTGGCTCGAGGATTTTTGAGCCCCCCTGAACCTAATCCTGTACTCCTCAGTGGAGAATCCAAAGCCCTCAATCAGGGTACCCTTCATGAGGTCATAAGATTCTGCATCTTGTCCAGAGAGTGTGAGGAGTCTATCCCTACACTTTCCTGTGAACATTTCCCAAAGGAGAGCACCCCAGTGAGATCTGTTCACTTTTCTGGTTACACAAGCCCTCTCAAAAGCTGTGAACCATTTGGTGATGTCATCACCATCTTCATATTTAGTTACAATCCCTTTAGGGATTTTCAACATGTCAGGAGAATCTCTGACCCTATTTATGTTGCTGCCACCATTGATGGGTCCTAGGCCCATCTCTTGTCTTTCCCTCTCTATGGCTAGGATCTGTCTTTCCAAAGCCAATCTTTTGGCCATCCTGGCTAACTGGATGTCCTCTTCACTGGGGCTATCCTCAGTGATTTCAGAGGTGTTGGTCTCTCCTGTGAGGGAACCAGCATCTCTGACTATTATTTTTGGAGTCAGGGTTTGAGGGACCCTGTTCTCCCTAGATAGGACTGGTAGGGGGGAATTGTCCTCCAAGTCACTATCCTCTTCCTCTGAGTTGCCACCCTCAGAGGGGTTGGCCTTTTCAAACTCTGCCAAAAGCTCCTGGAGCTGTATTTTGGTAGGTTTGGGGCCCATTGTTATTTTCTTTATTTTACAGAGTGACCTTAGCTCCCTCATCTTAAGATGGAGGTAAGGTGTGGTGTCGAGTTCCACCACAGTCACATCTGTGCTAGACATTTTGTTTCTAAAAGTTGGAATACTTTTTAAGAATCTACAACTGTTTCTAGAATCTAATTTCAAACTTTTAACAAACTTTTAAACTCTAAAAGACAATGCTAAACAGGGACTTAACACACAAGGCCCTAGCAGGACTTTTAAGAATTTAGAAAACTTTTCAAATTGCAAAAATCAATTTCTAATGACAATTTTGGAATTTGTCGTGTGATCAGGTATTGGCTGAGTAGTCCAGCAAATGCAAAGTCTTGTATCCCACCGCTGATCCACCAATGTAGGAAGTTGGCTCTGTATGTGCTATTTCAAAGTAAGGAATAGCATGCACAGAGTCCAAGGGTTCCCCTTAGAGGTAAAATAGTGGTAAAAATAGATAATACTAATGCTCTATTTTGTGGTAGTGTGGTCGAGCAGTAGGCTTATCCAAGGAGTAGTGTTAAGCATTTGTTGTACATACACAAGACAATAAATGAGGTACACACACTCAGAGACAAATCCAGCCAATAGGTTTTTATATAGAAAAATATCTTTTCTTAGTTTATTTTAAGAACCACAGGTTCAAATTCTACATGTAATATCTCATTCGAAAGGTATTGCAGGTAAGTACTTTAGGAACTTCAAATCATCAAAATTGCATGTATACTTTTCAAGTTATTGACAAATAGCTGTTTTTTTTAAAAGTGGACACTTAGTGCAATTTTCACAGTTCCTAGGGGAGGTAAGTATTTGTTAGATTAACCAGGTAAGTAAGACACTTACAGGGCTCAGTTCTTGGTCCAAGGTAGCCCACCGTTGGGGGTTCAGAGCAACCCCAAAGTCACCACACCAGCAGCTCAGGGCCGGTCAGGTGCAGAGTTCAAAGTGGTGCCCAAAACACATAGGCTAGAATGGAGAGAAGGGGGTGCCCCGGTTCCGGTCTGTTTGCAGGTAAGTACCCGCGTCTTCGGAGGGCAGACCAGGGGGGTTTTGTAGGGCACCGGGGGGGACACAAGTCCACACAGAAATTTCACCCTCAGCGGCGCGGGGGCGGCCGGGTGCAGTGTAGAAACAAGCGTCGGGTTCGCAATGTTAGTCTATGAGAGATCTCGGGATCTCTTCAGCGCTGCAGGCAGGCAAGGGGGGGATTCCTCGGGGAAACCTCCTCTTGGGCAAGGGAGAGGGACTCCTGGGGGTCACTTCTCCAGTGAAAGTCCGGTCCTTCAGGTCCTGGGGGCTGCGGGTGCAGGGTCTCTCCCAGGTGTCGGGACTTTAGGTTCAAAGAGTCGCGGTCAGGGGAAGCCTCGGGATTCCCTCTGCAGGCGGCGCTGTGGGGGCTCAGGGGGGACAGGTTTTGGTACTCACAGTATCAGAGTAGTCCTGGGGTCCCTCCTGAGGTGTTGGATCGCCACCAGCCGAGTCGGGGTCGCCGGGTGCAGTGTTGCAAGTCTCACGCTTCTTGCGGGGAGCTTGCAGGGATCTTTAAAGCTGCTGGAAACAAAGTTGCAGCTTTTCTTGGAGCAGGTCCGCTGTCCTCGGGAGTTTCTTGTCTTTTCGAAGCAGGGGCAGTCCTCAGAGGATGTCGAGGTCGCTGGTCCCTTCGGAAGGCGTCGCTGGAGCAGGATCTTTGGAAGGCAGGAGACAGGCCGGTGAGTTTCTGGAGCCAAGGCAGTTGTCGTCTTCTGGTCTTCCTCTGCAGGGGTTTTTCAGCTAGGCAGTCCTTCTTCTTGTAGTTGCAGGAATCTAATTTTCTAGGGTTCAGGGTAGCCCTTAAATACTAAATTTAAGGGCGTGTTTAGGTCTGGGGGGTTAGTAGCCAATGGCTACTAGCCCTGAGGGTGGGTACACCCTCTTTGTGCCTCCTCCCAAGGGGAGGGGGTCACAATCCTAACCCTATTGGGGGAATCCTCCATCTGCAAGATGGAGGATTTCTAAAAGTTAGAGTCACCTCAGCTCAGGACACCTTAGGGTCTGTCCTGACTGGCCAGTGACTCCTCCTTGTTTTTCTCATTATTTTCTCCGGCCTTGCCGCCAAAAGTGGGGCCTGGCCGGAGGGGGCGGGCAACTCCACTAGCTGGAGTGTCCTGCTGGGTTGGCACAAAGGAGGTGAGCCTTTGAGGCTCACCGCCAGGTGTGACAACTCCTGCCTGGGGGAGGTGTTAGCATCTCCACCCAGTGCAGGCTTTGTTACTGGCCTCAGAGTGACAAAGGCACTCTCCCCATGGGGCCAGCAACATGTCTCGGTTTGTGGCAGGCTGCTAAAACTAGTCAGCCTACACAGATAGTCGGTTAAGTTTCAGGGGGCACCTCTAAGGTGCCCTCTGTGGTGTATTTTACAATAAAATGTACACTGGCATCAGTGTGCATTTATTGTGCTGAGAAGTTTGATACCAAACTTCCCAGTTTTCAGTGTAGCCATTATGGTGCTGTGGAGTTCGTGTTTGACAGACTCCCAGACCATATACTCTTATGGCTACCCTGCACTTACAATGTCTAAGGTTTTGTTTAGACACTGTAGGGGTACCATGCTCATGCACTGGTACCCTCACCTATGGTATAGTGCACCCTGCCTTAGGGCTGTAAGGCCTGCTAGAGGGGTGGCTTACCTATACTGCATAGGCAGTGAGAGGCTGGCATGGCACCCTGAGGGGAGTGCCATGTCGACTTACTCGTTTTGTCCTCACTAGCACACACAAGCTGGCAAGCAGTGTGTCTGTGCTGAGTGAGAGGTCTCCAGGGGGGCATAAGACATGCTGCAGCCCTTAGAGACCTTCCTTGGCATCAGGGCCCTTGGTACTAGAAGTACCAGTTACAAGGGACTTATCTGGATGCCAGGGTCTGCCAATTGTGGATACAAAAGTACAGGTTAGGGAAAGAACACTGGTGCTGGGGCCTGGTTAGCAGGCCTCAGCACACTTTCAATTGTAAACATAGCATCAGCAAAGGCAAAAAGTCAGGGGGCAACCATGCCAAGGAGGCATTTCCTTACAGCCGGTCATGGTCCGCTGCAGTATGATGTCTCACATGTGAACATACACCATCAACACCATAGTGGTTGCCATCAGCCTACCTCTGATGTGTCCCAAATGTAACATAACATAAAAACAGAAAAAATGCCCAAAACCGGTTTATGCACTGATATTTTGACGTTGCTAGCGTTATGCGTAATTTTTTCCCCACCAATACAGATCGTGCGTCATATTTTTTAACGCACAGGAGTGAAAATTAGGCTGCATACAAATAATTGTACAGACTATTTACTATTATTTGGATGCGGGCTAATTTTCACTCATGTGCGTCTAAAAATATGACGTACAAACTGTATGCGTGAAAAAATATTACACATGATGTGAAAAACGGTGGCCATTTAATGCAGGAAGTGATGTAATAGGATATCCTGTTTACAGATTATGGGCCTCATTCTGACCTTGGCGGGCGGCGGAGGCCGCCCGCCAAAGTCCCGCCGTCAAGTTACCGTTCCGCGGTCGAAAGACCGCGGCGGTAATTCTGACTTTCCCGCTGGGCTGGCGGGCGGTCGCCTTCAGACCGCCAGCCAGCCCAGCGGGAAAGAGGCTTCCACGATGAAGCCGGCTCGGAATCGAGCCGGCGGAGTGGAAGCTGTGCGACGGGTGCAGTTGCACCCGTCGCGTATTTCACTGTCTGCGCAGCAGACAGTGAAATACATGTAGGGGCCCTCTTACGGGGGCCCCTGCAATGCCCATGCCAGTGGCATGGGCACTGCAGGGGCCCCCAGGGGCCCCGCGACCCCCCCTACCGCCATCCGGATCTCGGCGGTCCGACCGCCGGGATCTGGATGGCGGTAGGGGGGGTCGGAATCCCCGCGGCGGTGCAGCAAGCTGCGCCGCCGCGGAGGATTCAATGGGGCCGCTGTACACTGGCGGGACCCCGCCAGTGGTGCCGGTCCGACCGCGGCTTTACCGCCGCGGTCGGAATCCCCATTGGAGCACCGCCGGCCTGTCGGCGGTGCTCCCGCGGTCCTCCGCCCTGGCGGTCAAAGACCGCCAGGGTCAGAATGACCCCCTATGTACTTTCACTTTCACTTTGCAGTCTGTGAATCTTCTAGACTCTGTTGCTGTTTTCTGAGTGGTGTCCAGTGATTTTGTGCTTTTGTGTCCTGTGTGCTATCTAAATTGTCATTTTGTGAAATAAATATTGTTGTTGTATAGTGTCCTACTGTATTCTGTTTACATTTGTCCAGTATTCTAGTGTTTTTGTTGTTTGTGGGCGTCTGTTGTGGGTAGTGCTAGTTTACGGGATAGCTCTTTTAGTGGTTAAGATTACTTTTCATCTGTTTTTGTACCCCTACCTTCCCCCTTTTCCCCTTTCTACTTCTTTTCCCCCTATTCCCCTTTTCATTTGCAAGATGTCTGGTAGGCCACGTCTTGGCAGGATGAGTGAAGAGGAGTTGGGGGGCTTTATATGGCTTGTGTGCCATTTCCTACCACTGATGATCGAGGCAGGGGGCAGGGTGATACAGGGGTATCACAATGAGGCGCGCAGGATCCGGTGGGGAAAGGTGCTGCATCACCTGCAGTGCGTGTATGCCAGCCAGAGGAGTGACCACCAGATGAAGCACCGGTGGGCTGACCTCATCACCAGGGAGAAGGATCTCTTGGACCAACTGGGAATCGTGATTGGTGGCCCTGTTGGTGAGTACTAATCATGTAAATGTGCACAATTAAATGCTCTGTAGTGACATCAGATGATTTGTACAATATCTGGCAGCTAACTTGCTGACTGTGTGTAATGCTGTGGAAACATACAGGGTACTTGATGCAGTATGTGAAGGATCACAATTGCTAGCTGTCAGGAAGCACGTGCCAAACAAAATAGGAGCCAATTATGTCTATATAGGCCACATTTGCCAGAGAAGTAAAGATGTACTAAAATATTGACTAACTTTGTTGACGCAATAGCTAGACTGACTTTAGAAACACTACATGATGCAGAAAATGAGTGCTGGCTTCACGTCAATTGATGATAGCAAAGTGGCCCAGACATATGTCTCATGTGAGTCTGGTGAGTGTGGAAGGAAAGCGTTCACGGAAGTTCTATGAATGTTAGGGATTATTGTGGTCCTTCATCTTTTTGGATACATGTCAGATCTGGATTTGAAAACATTGTGAAAAGGTGTAAGGTGCCCTCAGCAAACACCTTAGACTGGTATTTGGAGTTAGTTGTGCCACATTCCAGTTAGGGATGGCAGTCCAAACGTATGCACATGGCTTCACATCTCCATGGTTGGTGCAAATCACCATTGCAGGGCCACATCAAATGAAGAAACTGTAACAACAGGAGGGCTTACAAAAGTCCCTGCCCCTCTGTACATTGTACCTATGTGTAAGAAATGTGCCATGGCCACATAGGCTTTTTGACTGGTAATGCAGTCCTCAAGCAACCAGGCTTTGAATGTCTCTCTTGGATGCACATGATGAGACGATTACACTCCATTATAATTTCTGATCACTAATGACGGGGCATGTTTGCCACCACATGATAGTTAGGGCCAATGCATGTGTTCAGATAGGTGTGTAACTGTCACAGGAGACCCATGCTATGTAAATGTTGGCCGTGATATATCAGATGCAGTATCATCATGTCTGAATGGCTGTCATTTCGATATTCAGCTTACACATTGTATATGTCTTTGAAATTGTTGGTCAGTGCACAGATTTTGACCACATTTCTTCCTTCCATGCCTTACAGGTGGACCGGCACCCTACACTGTGGGACAGGTGGCTACATTTGAAGACCCCGACCACTCCAGTAAGTGTTGATATGTCTGTAATGTGTTGTGTTTGCTGGTGATGTGTGATAGACTCGTGTGTGTTGAACACATAGCAAGGTGTGATGCGCTGGCAAATCATTTGTCTTGTTCCATGAGTGGGATTTCAGTCTCTCAAACGTTTTGAGTTGGCCAGTGCTTATCCTATTGTATTATCTAGGGGTTGTAGGTCATTCCTGTAGACCCCACAATGAGTACTGGGGTGAGTCACGTGGATGACACTTGTATCAACCAGAGTCGCACTGGAAGTCAGCTCAGATTTAGTCAGCCTGTCAGACCCACATTCTCCCAGATTGGTACTGCAAATCACTTTCCAACAGACTTCTGCTTCCCTATTCACTAAAGTACTTTTTAAACTGTAGGTAGAACTTCCTACCAGCATGTACTTCCACATGTAGTGCTACAGGTATGTGGAACTTGAGTGCAATGGCCTAGGTGTGCATGCTAATCATGATCATGGGTGTTCTTGCAACTCTGTGTCTGGTGTAAGTCATTCCTTACTGGTAGTATATGTTGTGTACCAAGCTCTGCATGTCCTGACATGTGGGGCGCTATGATTGGTCACAGGTTTGCAGACTCCTAATTGTTGATGGACCTTACCTGAGGTGTGTGTGTAGAGCCAAACACGTGTGGAGTTTTCTATACACTCCTCGGTGTCCATGTTGTTTGGAATTGTTAGTTGTTTCTCTCCCCCCCACAAACACAGGCATGGGTTTGTGAATAGGGTACCTAGGACTGATGCTACCAGTATGTTACACATACATGTGAATAAGTGACTGTTTGGTCGGAACCTAGTATACACACTCAGGTATGGCACATGGGTACTATACTGGCAAGTCCAGTTACAACTTGCAGACCATGTGGCTTTAGTTTTGCATTCTGTACACTGACATTTGTAGCCCACGTATTGGCGGAGGATATGCAGCATGATTGTTAGCTGATAACTGGCAGAACTCCGATGGCAAGTCAATGCCAGTTGTTACCCATCTCGTAGGTTTTGGATGTGCTATGTGTGATGTGACCTTTGTAGGCTGGCCTGCCATGTACTTCCTCAGGGACATTCAATGATCTGAATGGTGATATAAGCTGTTACTAGTACAGTAGATGTATTGTCTGATTTACTTCTTGTGCCATTTCACACAATGCAGTTCCTAATGTAAATTATTTTCATTTGGCTTCACAGCTGCAAACATGACTCCCATCCAGGTCCGTGAGTTCCAGTGGCGGGCCATGAGATATCAGCATATCCTGCTGGTAGAGTCGGGGTTCAGGAGGATGGCCCATCGATACCGCCATGAACGGGCCTCCGGGGCATGGAGGGCTTTCCCACAGGGTGGCCCTACTTTGCCTACCACAGCCACCACCAGCACAACCACCAGTTCTACCCAGGTGGCCCCACCCACAGCTGGGACTGTTGTCCCTAGGTCTGCTGTAGTTCCAGGCCCCAGTATTGCAACAGCTTCAGGACAGCCCACTGGCCTTGGCTCCACGCGCCCACAAACCTCCTCCGCCGGTACCCAGACTGCCCCAGCTCCAACAATTGAACCCTGCAGCATTCCACCAAATGGAACGTAAGATGGACCATGTCCTGAGGAAGATAAGTAATCTGAGCCCTGATGTTCACCATATTAACAGGCGTGTGAAGTCGATAAAGCGGACCCTCCTGAGGGCCAACCTCTAGACTTTGGTGACAATGGACATGATTCCCTCCCCTCCCTCCTCTTTCCTTGTTCTCATACTTAGTGGTCTTAGGGGGCTTAGTGTTAGGTTAGCATAGTCTGTTAGTTTAGTTAGTGTTAGTGGGTGGGGGGTCCTGATTCTTTCTATTTTTACTTATTAAGTGCGTGGGTGGATGGGTGGGTGGCTGGCTATGTTGGGTTTCTAGTGTGTTTAATAAAACAAAAAACAAAAAATTAAATATATATATATATATATATATATATATATATATATATATATATATATATATATATATATTTGTTTAGGATAGTATAGTTTGTGTTTAGGTTAGTATGTGTTGTCCTCCATGCGTCCCGTCTCATAAGGGGGGTGGGAGGTTGATGTTTAGAACGTTTCGTTACATGTGATAATTAAGTTTAGCTTAGGTTAGTTAGGGACAGTTGTGGGTAATGAGTAGTCAGGGTAGATTAGGGTAGGTAAGACATTTCCCTCAGTTTCCTCTTCTGTGATTACCATTTAATAAATATATAGTTAACCCTTTACAGTATGTGTTAAATGCTACTTGATCATGGCCTTGGCATTAGTGTACATGAATTTTGTTCTATTACATTTGTGTCCTATGCTACGAACAAATCCCAGCTGAGCTGTAAGATTGGCAGCTACCCCAGAGCTACCTTGCAAAGATTCCACCATTTGTTGCAAACACCAATCACAGTTAATATGGATCCCAACGTGTTTTTGTCAATAAGTAGGTTTTCTACGTCACTAACAGTGCTTGCAGACTTGGTATTGGGGGAACAGTTTTAGGTCAGAGTGCAGTGTGATGTTCAAGGACACCCTTATAAGATGAGTTGTCGTAACCACTCTTGTAGTCTTGTCTTCATGACTCACATAGATCATTTCTGACACTGTTCAGCATGATTACCTATTTGGATGTTAACTTAGACAGCTTCATTCATGCAGTTTTTTGTATTGTTAGGTTAGATTTGTGTGCACTGTGATATGTGTTAGTATTGCATGGTGACAACATTTGGTGCCACTATTTAATGACATAGATATCCCTTGAGGAAGCATTATTCTGTCCAACACAGCATGATGGTGTATGGTTTCTCACTTCATCAGATGTTACCCTCAGGAAGGGCGATCCTGGCCACTGTGCAGACTTATCTGACTACATAATATCAGGACAGTTGTATTGACAAGCTACGGAATTTGACAGTAGACACATTTCAGATATATACTTCACGGTTGATGTGTCACATTACCCAGAGACAGATTTGTTGTGTAAGTGCTATTTATTGAAAAGTGCTGTAGTTCTATATGTACATTGTGATCCTACACAAGGGGTTAAGGAAATTCTTTTGATATGCTGGGGTGTTGTTTCAGACAGTGCAGAGGGACAGGATTTGTCAATGAGTAAGAGAGAGACAATCACTGGGCAGGCTGACAAGATATACAGTGGTTAGCAGAACAGTCATTGAGTACAGTTGTTGTAAGACTGGCATGTTACAAAACGCAGGACCTTGGTAATAGTTGGCCATGTGGCAGGGACTAGTGCTTCCGGGTACTTTTCCGTGTGAATGTGATCTGTTCCATGTCTTCTTCTGATGTGTGTGTTGCCTCCCCTGTCCTTGAAGGTGGTGGTTGTGAAGGGGCAACACACACCTCAGTGTTAGAAGACGTTGATTCAGACATCTCGGTCGCTGCTACCAGTGAAGGTCTTAAGGGCAGTACTGCAGCAAGGAGGATCTGCTGATTCTTAAGAATAGCAGCCACATCATGATGGTAGGCAGCCAGGTCGGCCCTGAGTAGTTCAATGTTGCATTTGTGCACGCGTTGACAGGATTGCTGTTGTAGGTGTTGGGTCAACTGTATTACAGCTGTGCTGATTTCCTTCAGGCTTTTTTGCTGTTCCTGCAAGATAGATGTTAGCCCTTGCAGAGCTGCTGCCTGATCAGCAGATGACATCATGCACGAACGCACCCCCTTAAGGCTGGCTGCCATAGTTTTCATCCCTACCCGCACCTCATTGGCCAGCTCCCGCTGTACCCCAACTACAGTTCTCTCAAACCTGGTGCCGTCTGAGTCCTCAGCTGTATTGGAGCTGGCAGATCTTACAATTGGGCTGGTGGGTGGGTCCTCTGTGATGGCTGCTTGTTCAGTGCTCCTCCTTGTGACTGAAGGTGGGGTCTGAAGGGTTCCAAGGACCTCTTGGATGGTCTCCTGGGGAATGTTTGTCAGCTCATCATCCATGTCATCAGGGTATTCTGGGACAGGCATATTCGCAGGAGATCCATCTTCCTCTGCAATTAAATGGGGTACAATTAGTGGGTCTATGTTGTGGCATTAGTGATGTGACATGCCTGACTTGTGATGAATTCACATTGTGATCTTGTTTCGTGTTCATTGCTCCAGTGTTTCAGATGGGCATTCTCACAGGCCTATGGCCCACCTGCATGTCACATGTATAGTATTAAGTTATTGGACTTCTCAGCATCATCTCCTCTAGTATTGTTTTAAGCCAAATAGTGAATTGCCACCTTCTTGTCCTACTCAAGCCTCCGTCTACATCTATTCTCATGGTGAGGCCTTTCACTGGCTGTGGGTGCTCTGATGGCACTGGCAGCACACTTAACAATCCGGACCTGCTCCAGTCTCTGATCTTTAACATCCACTTAAATGTAGTTGACATGTAGCGTATCCTATGCATAGCATTGTTATGGCAAGATATGGATGTTGGCATTGGTAATGTGTACAGCTGATGTTGGGAATGTGTGGTACATTGGATTGCCCTGATAATCGTATCAGTGTCCTTTTTCCTCCTCTGACTGTGCAGGTGTATTTCAGTGACCAGTTACATGTGTCCTCCCCCTCAATGCTGTTGTCTGAGCAGTATGACATTTGGGATGTTACATTGTGACCCAGGCACAGGATGGACCTGACATATGCAGCATGGGTATGTCCTTATTGCTGTGTAGCTCCTATTATTGATGACATTGGCTGATGTTTGCGACAACTATGGGCATTGACATTTGACAGTACTGGGGCCTTTGTCTTGTTTCAGGGGATTACTGGAGTTGTCAACCTCAACCCTCTTATTTAGGTGTGTATGATCCATGGGGAAGTTACTGCCATTGGCTACTTGAGCTGCACACAGAGCAGAGGTGGTAGTGGCAACTGTTGTCGCAGTTACATTCCAGTTGTCGGTATGGCTAGAGGTTGTTAATAGGGCCCTAGTTAATGTAGGGGGTATGGTGGCTGACGTGTGACGGGATGTCAGTTTGACTTAGTGCCCTTCCCTCCTGGCATGGCTTTACCTTTGCTCCATCGTTCGCATGGCAGCATGCCCCCATGGGACTGTTGTTGGTGTGGTGTAATGGTGTGCCCCAGCTTCTGTCTGTGCAGGCCATGCCCCCATGCCATACCCCTTTACCCATGCCACTCCATGTATATGATGACTTCCATGCATTTTGTGGTCAGTATCCCCCCCCCTGCTTGCAGTTAACATTAGTGCATTTTATTTCCCCATGCAACTTACCCTGCATGTGCGTTGTCTCGTGGTAGTCTGCGCTGTCCTGTCCTTGAATCCCTGTGACGATCTCCTCAGGGATGACGGCTGCGACCATCTCCTCCATATGGTCCAGAGCCTCCTGGTGTGCTGGACTCCCACCTCCAGTCTGCAGTGCTGCCTTCCTTTTCCTGGCCATCTTTTCCTTGGTCCTGCGCTTGCAGTCGTGCCAGCGTTTCTTGCATTGGATGACTGTTCTGCGTACTTCTGCCACACTGTTGATCTTGTCGACAATCTGTTGCCATATAGCCTCTCTCCTACTAATTGGCAATTTTGAGGTGACAAACAGTTGGTGCTGGTGTTCCGTCACCTCTTTAACTAGAATTTCCTGTTCCTCTGCACTAAGGCAACACTTTATTTTCTTCTTAAAAGTGTCCTGGTTCTTGTGTGGGTCCTCCTGGCTGGTTCCTGGTCTGTTGTCATCTTCCTGGGGTCTGTAGAGGCATCTGGGATCCATTTTGGCTCTCCTCTGCTGAAATGGCTGTGTTTGCGGGGATTTTTTACGCTATTGCGTCAAAAAACGCTGCATATCTGGTTTGCAGGGTCGTAAATCGACCCACAGTAATTTCCACCACGTTAATGTCGTTTTGCTTTGCGACTTGACGCTGCAGTGTGCGTCAAAAATAATGACTCACACCTGTGGTTTGCGCCACCGTGTGTCAAAGTATAAATTTGACACCCGCACCGTGCACCAAAATGGCGTTAACCGGCGGTATTATTTTTTACGCAAAACTGCGCCGGTGCAGCTTTGTGTCAAAAAGTATAAATACGGCCCTTAGACTCTTTTGTAAACTCTTTTCCTCTACTAACTCCTGCCACTTCTGACATTTCTCCAGCATTTCCAAATACATTAAAGCTCGCCAAATACCAGGTTTTGCAGACATTTCACTGCAGAGCAAATACCAACAACACACTCTTGATGTCACTGTTGGTCCCGCGGTAAGTGCTATTTTTAGGTCTCGGCTAGACAGAGCATGAGCTGTCTCCAGGAGACATGCTGTGTTTAATCTGTTGGCTTCAACCCCCTACAGGCGTCTCATTTGCTCACTGCATCATCTGTTACCTATTCTTTGTCACCATTTGACATGGCATGCATGGTCATGCCTCTTGTTTTGTTTAGCCGCCCCTCAGCGCAAGGACTAACTTCTTGCTAACCTCCACTGCTCCATTATTAGGACCATTTTAGGACCTACTTTTTTTTCAGCACTCTACCCAGTGCTTGTGCCTTTACTAGCTCCTTCTCGTCCCATCCGCCCTCAATCCTGGCCCCAAAACCCTCATTGCCCTCCGCTCTGTTGCACCAGGCATGCCGTGTGTGCATTAGTTAATGCAGCACGTCGGGTTTGCTTATATACGCCCATAACGTCGCAGCCTAGAACCCTGGGATACATTCATGTTGCCCAGCCAGTGTACAAAATGGACTTTTAAAATAGGTTTTGAATTCCTTTTTTTGCGTTTTCTTCCTCTGCTGCCATGATAACCGTGCTGGATTTATTTTTAACATTTGAAACAGACAATGGGACAGAAATGTTTCCCCAAAAGTATTAAAAGTATTACCTTTCTCCTCACTCGCATGTGCTGCACAGCACTGTACAAAGAGCACATTACCAGATGTTTGGTAGACTTCAAAGCTGCCAAGTGTCTTTGCTTAGTTACCCACGCCATAAGGTTTACTGCTTTCAGACTTCATAATGCTGTGCAGAAATCTACACATCAGTCCAAGACAGGATACCACAGCCATCTTCCAACACACCTGAATAATTGTTTAAAAGCATTGCCGAATATCAGTGCACCAGGGTGTATACATTAAAAAGCATAACACTCTAGTTCATCAATGTTTTGTTCTCGAGCTACAAGGGAAATCTCTAAAGAAGTAGAACTCAGCATACCTCTTCCCCCCGAAAACAGCATTGACCAGGCCTCCTAGAAGCTACAGTGGGACTTGGGTCAAAAAAATCAATCAAAAACTTCAATCGATAAATATTGTTCCTTCCCCGTCGTTGTTGCTCCTGCCCTCCACCCCGTTGCTATGACACTGTCAAAGCTGTCTGTATCATAGTGCTTATGGTTTTTCCTTTCGCACTGAGAGACACCATCAATTAAGGCGTGCAGTACTCCATGTCTCCCCTGTGTCTGTCGCTCCTCCTCCCAAGAACGTGTAAGCGTTTGGGATTCTCCTTATGGGTGCACCTTTGATAAACTGCAATCTGGAAATGATGCCTTCATGTGACATCATTTACGAGTAAGCATTTTTTCTTCCCTTTCTCTAGCTGAAATTTCTGATGCATCTAACACAGCACACATGTATATTTTTATAGAACCTCTGGTGATACTTCTGTCGTTAGGCGATGTATAGGGCTGGTCTTTCTGTTGCCGAGTTAAATAGGGCTTCATTAAGAAACATCATAATGTTGGATGTCTGATCACAGCAGATGTCAGCTGCGAGCGTTCCCTCTCTCCCATCCTGCATATTGACTTTTATAAGTGCCAATTGTGAATTCGAGGGATTAGCAGTATTAAGTATAACACTCTGACTATACATCCATTCAGACTTTATCTAACCACAAGTCAGTTTTTCTGATCTAAGATTAGTGCAAGCTACTGAGTTAACTACCCTGACCCTCCCACTCCTCCCCCAGCAACCACCCCCCTGTCCCCAACTTCCCAACCCCAGCACCCACCCCCCCACGCCTCCCCTGCCAACGCCCTATGGCCTAAATGACAAAAGTAAAGGTAGATTGGCATGGTGTGGTTCGAAACCATGGCATCAAAAAGACTGGAGCGTAAATCCATTCTTTTACTCCCATCCGGTTCCCTGGGGAGGAAGAGTGCGTGTACTCTTTATACACTAGGGGGCATATTCATACTCTGTTTGCGCCGAATGTGCGTCAAGAATTTTGACGCACATTCGGCGCAAACCGGGCACCATATTTAAACTTTGACGCCCGAGCCCGCGGACATCAAAATTCCTCTGTGTGCGTAATTTTTTGGATGCGGGAAACTGCCTTGCGTTAATGAAATGCAAGGTAGGCGTTCCCGCCCAAAAAATGACTTTAAGGCCTGTGCGCCTTATTTATACTTCTGCGTCATTTTGACGCACAGGAGGGGGCGGGCCTTAAAAAACGGCACTCAGTCTGATGTGCGCCATTTTTTAACACCTGGGTGAGGGCAGGCGTTAAGGGACCTGTGGGCTCACTTCCATGGTCTTCGACCATGGAAGGAGTCCAGAGGAGCCCATCCCTGCCCCAAGGAACACACCCTGCCACCCTCGCCCACCTAGGGAGGACACCCATGGATGGGGGGACCCATCCCAAGTAAGTACAGGTAAGTTGAGGTAAGTATTTTTTTTTTTTTTTTTTAAAGTGGCATGGGGGGCCTAATTTGGGCACCCCTACATGCCACTGTGCCCAATGACCATGCCCAGGGGACAGAAGTCCTCTAAGCATGGCCATTGGGCAAGGGGGCATGGCTCCTGTCTTTGCTAAGACAGGAGTCATTTCAATAGGGGTTGTGCGTCAAACATTTTACAAGTCCGGTTTGAGGCATGATTTTTGCCGAAAATCTGACTTGCACCATTTTTTGACACACAACCCCCATTTTCCCCTACGCCGGCGCTGCCTGGTTTGAGTCATTTTTTTTTACTCTGACCAATCCGCAGTGCCGGCTAACGTCATTCCTTAAATAATGCATGTGTGGGTGATACAGTTCGTATAAAAAGCACAAGTGTGCCGTTCTTTCTCAAATTTGACATCACCGTACTGAAAGAAGAGACGAACAGCAGCCATTGTCCGGTGCTACAGTGTGATAGCGCGTCCAGTCCTTATAAATTACTTATGCTTGGACACGTCAGAGGTCGGTGAACCTTTTGACCGGGTTGAGCTCTCCTCATCCAAAGAATTTTCAGATCCCTCAAATCAATAATCAATAATCATTTATAATCAATAACCAATACACGATTAGTAATCAGTCAACAAATTAGTTAAACAGAAAATCAGTAATTGAACACACCATGACCCTTCAGTCATGAATAACCACACCTCTTTATTAAAAGGTTAATGAGTTTATTTCCTTATATTAACAAAGCTAACACAATATAAGTAAGTCTCAAAATCAAATGATATACATATACGAACATTGCTAGCTGTCCATAATGATGGAAGAAACGCAATCTAAGCAAAACTTGGATTATAATGCATTCGGCTATAGCAATGCAAATCACTAATAAAAATAACTGAATTTGACTAATTGCATACATTGGTCAGCATAACAAGATTTCAATTCAGCACAGTGCACCAACTGCATACCTCAACTAACTTCTAATTAGCATTGGCATGTGGGGCTTCATGCAAAAGAATTTAATCAACATAAATTTAGAAAACTTCTAGCTTATGCTCTGTCAAAATAAGCAGTTGGTACCTAAGAAGGAAAATACAACAAATAATACATTTATCCTTTCATAATTACCAAATACAATCAGCATTCAAGGTAAGTCGTCGTCCTTCAGGTACCGGTTTGATCAGCATGGGGCAGATTTCAAAGGGGCAAAGTTTAAGTCAAGTTTTCCTTGCAGCAGCAAGGAAAAGGGGGCAAAAGTTATTGCATGGGCAAGGCAAGGTAAAGTTAAAGTGAAAGTCTCTAGGGTGAGAATTCTTTAAAGTCTCTCTCTTTGGAATAGAGAAAAAGCACCAGAGTGTCATCAAAATGGCTTCTCAGATCAGGCTTCAAAATGGCATCAAAGAAAATGGCTGGCTTCTCTTCGTCCGGTGGGATTAAGTAAGAATAATTCCAAATTATTCAGGTTCTTCCGTTGGAGGGTTCATGGGGTGATTTCTTCTTGACCAATGAATAGTGTCTTTTCTCTTAATACTCATCTACGCATAAGGTGTCCTTGGAGTTTTGGAACACAAGTAGCAACAAAGTTTCCAATTAATTCTGCATCAGTGTCTTTATTGTCTGCACCTGCAGAAACTGACCTTGCTTCAAAGGGGATGAAAGTTGCCTAGCATGCAACTTTAAGATAAGTGTAGTAGTCATTCTACTGGAAAAATACAGCTTTTAAAGGTCATAACACATCTTTGTTAACACAAGTGAAAACTACGCAGTTAAAATTGAGACCAGGCGACTAGGCCAAAGCCTCTGCTAAATTTAAGCTAAGCATATAACAGTTTAAAGAGAAAATCATAGAATATAGCTTCAATTATGATAGATTAATATATTTGTCGGGGTTCATGATTAATTAAACTCGTTTATACTAATGGCGAACTACTCCGTGGGCACATTTTTCTATATACATTATTTACTTTGCTAAAATCACATTGTCTTATACGATTTTGTTACATGATATATAAATGTTTGTTAGTCTTTCTTTTTCTCTGCTTCATCAATCCCTCTTCTGATGACTAATTATGTCATCACATTAAATTTTCCACCACAAATTGTATTTCATTAAAATTCTGTTTTAATAATTTTGCATTTCAAACAATTCCCTTTTCCTTTTTACTCCCTTTGATTTTTCCGTGTATAATTTTACCATTTCCTTTTGTTCTTTCTTTTCGATTCTTCTCTTGTTTCTTGATTTCAGTATTTTAATATCCCCAAAATACCTATTAAGCAAATTACTATTATTAATATCCCTTTTACTATTTTCAGTAATATTCCGTTCCAAATGTTGCTGAGTCAATTTCCCACAGAAGCAAATCCTTTTCCAACTTTTTCCCATACTCCTGGTTCTTTCAATTCTTTCAAATCTGTACTATCGTTAGTTAAATTTGTAAGCATATTTCTCATTTGTTTACTGTTGTCTGGTATATATGAACAACAGTGACGTGCACTAAGCATTTTGCAAACGCCGCCATTCTTTGCTAAAAGAATGTCTAAAGCAAGCCGGTTTTGAAGAGTCATAGCTCTTTCTGCAGCAAGTTCAGTATCCATCAGGATCATTGCTCCTGAGAAATTTGTCAGCATGTTATCCACAATAGTAGACAACTTTCGTATTTTGATTGAATTCAATATAAGTCCTACTGAAGGAATTATTGCTCCAAATATGTCTCCTACCACACCAGAAGCTGTCTCAATTTTCTGAATACGATGTAATTCAGATAGCTTTGGAAATTTCTTTAAGTCATCCAATTGATAAATCTTTAGAAATACTATTCCCAAATAACATCTCCCACACCATCCTTTTGGAAGACGATAATAGGCATTAAGTCCACAAATATAGTATACCCCTGGAGTAGCAGGATCTAGTCCATTTAACACGAACGTCCATTTACTCTGAAATAAAAACACGTGTTTACATTCACTCGTTCCTACAAAGATTGTGTCATAGTATGATTTAGGTCTATATATACAAAGTTTCCCTATATGTATTGCATCTAAAGCTAGTTTCACTTGTGTCTTTATTGTGGCAAAAGTATAGTTATCTACAGATGTCCTTTTATGTAATTCTTTTTCTAATTTTTCCTTTATTATTTTCCTTCTATCTTCAGTGTGATCTAAAAAGCTTTTCTCCACGGGTGAAAGTAAGCATGTAAGGTTTTCTTTATGAGCGTGAACTGTGGAAAAAGGTGACAATGGTTCAAAGAAACCTCTTACTAATTTTATATAATAATCTCTTGCTACTTTACTCAAATACTCAATTATGGGGGCATTAGAAAATACAACATCATGATTTGAATAGAAGTATTGAATATACTCCTGGCCATAAAATCTGGTTAGTAACAAACTACATGTTCTTCCATACGTAAGGGGCATGCTATGATATGTCACCCCTTCTATTACTGAAGTAGGGATTTGTGTACATATATAACAATCTTTCGCGTCCATTGTCTCAACATACTCATTCAGCTAGCGATAGAGAACATTAGAGGAGAGTTCTTTCTTGTCATGTAAATATTTTTCGTCTTGTTCGAGTTTCTTCAAAGGAGTTAATTCAGTAGTAGTTTTAAAAGTAGAAGCATCATTCGCGTCTCTTTCATTCCCTCCATGCATTCCAAAAATTATTGCCATAATTATTAGTACACATGCAATTATTAGACCTATACACATGTATTTACAATATTTCATTTTATGTCCTTGTGTAGTATTGTCTGTCATGATCTAAAGAGAATCAGAAAGTTGAAGATACTTTATTAAATCAAATTTGCAGATGTATACATGTAGGATCAACGAGGTCAAAGATCACACGGTTTTCTTTAGCAGCT
Organism: Pleurodeles waltl; assembly: GCF_031143425.1. Lineage (NCBI taxonomy): Eukaryota > Metazoa > Chordata > Amphibia > Caudata > Salamandridae > Pleurodeles > Pleurodeles waltl. The sequence continues at coordinate 495,406,839 of NC_090448.1, forward strand.
TAGTCTCTTATCGGTTTAGCAGCTTTGTCTCAAAATCGGTTTTTAAAAGTCAATCAAGTTATCAATGTCTTAATCGGTAAAGTTCATGAAATTCACTTTTCAAGTACCAAAGTGTCGTTCTGCATCTTCGTTTTCAAGACTAAGAGATAGAAATTCGTCTGACCAATCGTTAGTGGCTGTGTATGCCCATTCTGGACCAGAGTACCTTCTGCTCGCTATTCTTTTCCTTTTCAATTTTGCATCCCCTTTCGATTCCCTTTCGCTTATGTCTTGTTCTTTGGCTGTGTCTTTTTCTTCATTCGATGTGGTTAATGTAGACACTTCCTTTCTTTTCTCTTTCAATTTTGGCCATTTGTTTTCGTTTAATGTTTCTTTAGTCTTTGATTTCACTGGTGATGTACTTTGTCTCCATTTCACGTTGTTTTCACCTGATGATCCTGCAACCGGTTCTGGAAGAATTGGAACAATTTCACTTTGCTCTGTCTTGTCTCCTTCACCTGGGAGGTCAGTCAGGTTTTCTCCTTCTTTATCTGTTTTGTCTTCTTCCTGGGAAAGCCCTCCTCTTATTAGGCTCTCCTGCTTCTTCACCTGAGATAGGATCTTTGTCACCTCCTGAGGCTTATTCTTTGTTGTCCTCAAAAGGATCGACTGCGTCTTCCTCAGAGAATATTTCTTCTGTCCCAATTTCTTCTTGTTCGCTTTCAGGCTCTTTTCGTTCTGTCTCAGTGCCTGGTACTTTCATGTTAGCTGTTGGTAATTTCAGTGCTTCAATTTCCTCTTCTGTGGGACACGTCACCCTTTTCGTGTGACTGGAGTGAATCTAGTTGGAAACTCCCGCACACTTCACAGCGGTGGTAGTTGTCAGAATCACTTGAAAAGATCCTTTCCAACGGGGTTCCAAACACGACTTTCTCACGTGCTACTTTACCACAACCCAGTCACCTGCTTTCAGAGCGTGTCCTGGACCTTGGATTGGTGGTAAGGTGGTTGCCTCCACCTGGTGAGAAAAAGAGCGGACCACATCAGCCAGACCTTTGCAGTAGTCCAATACCATATAATCTGTAATATTTACAAGAGCATTCACAGGAACTGCTGAAAGTCTCATGGCTCTGCCTATGAGAATTTCATGCAGTGATAGTCCAGTTTTTCTATCAGGTGTGTTTCTCATTGACATTAACACCAAAGGCAACGCGTCAGGCCATTTCAAGTTTGTGGATGCGCATATTTTCGCCATTCTTGATTTTAGCGTGCCATTTATTTGCTCCACTAGTCCTGATGCTTCAGGGCGATAGCTACAATGCAATTGTTGTTCAATGTTCAATGCTGCACATAGTAATTTGATTACTTTGTCATTGAAGTGACTTCCCCCATCTGATTCGAAAGAGATCGGAAATCCGAAATGTGGTATTAGTTCTCTCAAGAGTAGTTTTGCAACTGTGAGACTGTCATTTCTATGTGTAGGGTATGCTTCAATCCAGTGACTAAAAATACACACAATCACCAACACATATTTCAAGCCTGCATGCATAGGCATCTCAATGAAATCCATTTGCATCCTGCTGAACGGCCCACCTGCTCTTCCAATGTGGCTCAAATTTACTAAAGTTCCCTTCCCTGCGTTCATTTGTTGGCAAACTGCTTCAGCAACTTGGCGAAATTTGGGATTAAACCAATCAATTTTGAATAATCTAATCATGGCATCTCTTCCAATGTGTGCTTGTCCATGGTACAGCCTAGCTATTTGGGTCAAAAGACTGTCTGGCAAAACCAATCTCCCTTCACTTGAAACCCATAAATCATCTGTTTTTTTTACGCATTGGAATTTACTCCATGAGAGTTTTTCATCCTTACTAACATTATTTTGTAGGAGTTTCAATTCTTCTATTGTGTCTACAACTTTTAGAGCAAAAGCTTCAATTGGTTCAAGTTCTGGCTCACTTATCAAATTCCATTAGTCTCTGAGCAATATACAGTTCAATGTGCAAAACCTTGCGACTTGATCTGCATACCGATTTCCCAAAGAAACGAAGTCTTGTGATTTCGAGTGTGCACTGCATTTTACCTCTGCTAGTTCTCCTGGTAATTGGATAGCATGTAACAATTCTCTTATTCTTTCACCATTTTTCACTGGTGATCCTGAAGAGGTCATAAAGCCTCTTTGTGACCACAATTGTCCAAAATCATGCACTATTCCAAATCCGTACTGACTGTCAGTGTAAATGGTGACTTTCATTAATGCCGAAAGTTGGCAAGCTCTAGTAAGGGCTACTAGTTCTGCTACTTGCGCAGAGTAAATTCCTTGAAGCCAAGATGCTTCTATAACACCAGTTATTGTACACACAGCATATCCTGCTTTCAATATTCCTATTGCATCTCTGAAACATGAACCATCAACAAAAATAATTTGATTGTTTTCTTCCAATCGAGTATCTTTGATATCAGGTCTTGGTTTGGTGCAAAATTTAGTCACTTGAAGACAGTCAAGCTCGATATCATCAGCGTTTTCAACCTTCAACATTTTCACTGGGAAACAAAGTTGCTGGATTTAACTTAGTGCATCTTTTTAACTGCACATTAGGTGATCCCCAAATTATTGTCTCGTACCTTGTAAGCCCAGCACCAGTCATGTGCTGTGTTCGGGAACGTGTCAAAAATATTTAGACTGAGTGAGGGACCATAACTGTTAAAGGATGTCCCATCACTATTCCTTCACTTTGATTCAGGCTCATACCAACTGCTGCTACAGCACGCAAGCATCCTGGTAAGGCTGCTGCGACTGGATCCAAAGTAGCTGAAAAATATGCTACTGGTCTGTTTACACCACCATGGGCTTGAGTCAAGACAGACAAGGAACATGCATCATGTTCATGGCAAAACAATGTGAAAGGCTTTGTGTAATCAGGCAAACCTAAAGCCGGAGCTCTGCACATGCATTCCTTTAATTCAATAAAGGCATCCATTTCATCTCTTTTCAACATTATTTCATCTTGCGCATCTTTCTGGGTCAATTTCAGTAAAGGTTTGGCTAGAGTTGAGAAATTGGGAATCCATTGGCGACATAGCCCACCATTCCCAAAAACGTTCTCACCTCTTTTCTTGTTTTGGGTGGACTCATTTGAAGTACACTCGTTATTCTTTCTTTCATGATTTTTCTCAACCCTTTTTCTATTTGGTGACCCAAATATTTCACTTTCTTTTGGCAGTATTGCAATTTCGAAGGAGACACTTTGTGTCCATTCCTTCCCAAATGGTTCAGTAAGGCAATAGTGTCAACTGTACAGTCATTTTCTATCTTGGATGCAATCAGTAAATCGTCAATATACTGTACTAAGGTTGATTCAAAAGGTAATTCCAATGATTCCAGATTTTTCTTTAAAACCTGATTGAATATTGATGGTGACTCCGAAAACCCTTGAGGAATTCGACACTAACTGTAGACTCTGTCCAGGAATTTGAAACAAAAGAGAAATTGGCTGTCCTCATGAAGAGGCACAGAAAAGAATGCTTGTGACAAATCGATGACTGAGAACCACTCTGCATCACAGGGAATTTGAAACATTATTACATCTGGATTTGGTACTACGGGACAACATTTGACTATTATGTCATTTATTTTTCTCAAATCTTGAACAATTCGGACCTTTCCACTTGGTTTTATTAGTCCCATGATTTGTGAATTACATGGACTACTTAGTAATTCTTTCAGTACTCCCTGTTTCACAAATTCGTCAATGAGCTGGGCAACTTTCATGAGAGTATCTTGTGGCATATGGTATTGTGGTGTCTGAGGAAAATGTATATTAGGTTTTACAGTCACTTTCACTGGATCTACTCTTTTGATCAATCCTACTTCTTTCCCTGTCATATCCCACACTTCCTTTTCAACAGTTTCTTGTAAATCAGCTGGAATATCTGCTTCAGTGAGCATAGGATAAAGAGTAAACAGGGGATACTCTTCATCAACAGTTTCCATTTCTTCTTCTTCTAAACTGTCCTCTTCTTCCTCATCACTGTTTGTCTGAATTTTAATTCCATTATGTGAGCACATAATCGAGCATCCTAATTTGCATAATAAATCTCTTCCTAATAGGGATATTGGACTTGAGTCACACACCACAAATTTATGTAACCCTTGAAAGTTACCAATTTTGACTTGCACTGGATCTGTAATTGGGTTTGTTAGATACCGATTTGCCACTCCTACTACCTGAACTGTTCTCCCTGAAAGTGGCAAATTTGGCACTTCATTACTTCTAACTGTAGAGCGTGTAGCTCCTGTGTCAACCAAAAATGAAACGCTGTGACCCATAACTCTTCCTTCCACATATGGTCCCTTTTGATCAACTTCCAAAGATGCTGCAAACATACAATTTCCCTCCTCATCTGAACTTTTACTCTCCCATTCATTGTTTATTCCATTCTCACTGTGTAACGGGAATTGGTGTACTGTGTTACTTTGATTCATTCCTTGACCTGTGACCTGTTGAGGAAGCATTACTTTTTGCTGATTCATTGGTGCTAAGGGTACTTGCATTTGCTGATTAGGTACCATAGGAAACTGCTGCTGCATTGGCTGTAACTGTACCATTTGTACACGGGGCATTTGCACCTGCTGTTGTTGTACAGGCAGTAGACCCTTCATCTGATTTTCATTATTTTGGAAATTTGGGTTTGGACCTCTCAATTTTGGTCCTCTCATATTCTGCAATGTATTGACATCATTGTTTTGCTGACCTACACCTTCCTGCACCAACATTGGGCACTCCCGTTTCCAATGTCCGACGATTCCGCACGTGTGACATGGCATCAGTTTCTTCATTGCCTGTATACCATTAGGAACCACAACAGTATTTAAATCAGGACCATTATTCACAAAACCTCTTCGGCCTCTGCCTCTCATCTGTGGCTGAAACATAGCATTTCCCTGCTGTTGCTGCTGCGGCAACTGTTGTTGGAAACCTTGCAAACCTGTCTGAGCTGCTCTGATCTGCATCACCATCACTTTCTCTTTCAACCTTTTCTGCTTTGTCTCAATCTCATCACTGCAGTATTTTGCATAGTTCAACACTTCATCGATCGATTTTGACTGCCAACAAATCAAATGCATTTTAATCATCTGGCTAATTTCGGGTCTCAATCCTTCCACAAATCTGAATACAAAATGGAGCATGTCCTTTGCCTCAATCGTTTCCGTGTCACTGTAATTCTTATATGCTTTCAACAATCTCTCATAGTATGCATGTGTCGACTCTTTAACTTCCTGTGCTATTCTGTCAATTTTCTGCCAATCTACATTTTTCGACACAACTTTTGTTTTCAAATACTCTATCACCTTATGGTATAAACTCATTACCCTAGGCGATGGTGCACCTGTGTCCTTATCTCTTTCCGGTTCACTTGTTGGCCAATCTACAGCCCTTTTACAATCTTCCCACAAATCTGCTGGAACTACAATTTCGAATAAAGTATTCAGGTCTTCTCAAAGACATTTTGAGAGATTCACGAATCTATCTGTTTGTTGATACCATTCGATCGGTTTCTCTCTTAACTTGGGGTAATCATCCGTAAAAGATTGAATGTCACACCTGTGCCATGGTACATGGATAAGTTTTCCTCCTGCTGTTTCTCTCATTGGTAACATGGTTATAAGATCATCATTCTGTTGTATTTTATTATTCTGCTCTGGGGTAATTTCTTTCTTCTTATCCTTTTTCTTAACCCACCTACTTTCCCACTTACCTAAACATCTCCAAACCTGTGCGCTTTGCAGTATTTCTTTAAGGTGTGCTTTCAATCCTGCAGACCTCATGTGTTCAAAATCTTTTGTCTCAAAGTCTAACCTGTAACTTCTGCTCAAGTGCTTTGTTTTATTTATGTCTATTTTGTGTCTGTCTGCAATTTCTTGTAACCTCTTATGAATGCTGCTTACTTCTCTGGTAATTCTAGGGCAAATGTATCTCAGTTCTTCTTCTGTGCATGATTCTAACCTGTTCAGACCCATCGTTCCATTTACGAGTTCACCTGCTTCCATGCCCAATCTTATTTGATTCAAATATTCTTCTCCTTTCCCCTTGGGTATAATCTGTGGGGAATTCAGACTGTTCAACCATTGTGTTAACTGTTGTGCGTTTAGTCCCATTAATGTAGCATCTACGTCTACTGCTACTGATGGTTTCTGTAATATTTCTGTTTTTGAGGTTTGAGGTATAATTAGTGGTGGATTTGACCTTACCACAGTTGACGGAACACAAATTGGAATTGGACTAAATTCCAGCAAAGACCCAGATCTATTTGACAGTCTTCCTACAGGAGTCATTTCTTGAGTATTTTCTATTTATCTCCTTCCTGTTTCATTCTGCATCATTACACCTTGATCGCATACACTTGGCTTTGCTTGTATACATAATAATGGTACTGGCGGACCTACAGTGATAGGCAAAGATATTGTGTCCGGATTCTGTCTGTTACCCAAATTCTGTGGCATGTTAATTCCCACCTTATGGTTCATCATTGCTGACATGTCTAACTGTGTTTCTGCTGTTTGAATGTACTTTGGCATTTCTTGCATCTGCTTTTGAGGCATCAAAATTTGTGTTGGTTCGGTTTGAATCAATGTCGGTCTTTGGTAATTCTGTCCTCTCTGCACCATTAAATTAGAATTTATTTCCAAATTATGCTCATCATAATAGCGTCTTTCGACCTGTGGCTGATAATCATTAACAGGTTCCAGTTTAGTCATGTCAGGATATATTCTCTGAACTTGTGGTATTTCTGGTGTAAAAGGCATATTAGGACTACTTTGCCTCTGCAATTTTCTCAAATTCGGTGTTACAGTACCTTGTATTGGTTCTGGAGGGGCAGTACTAGTGCTTGGGCCATTTTCGTTTTCCACATATGATGGACGGTCATTTAACAATTGCAGAATGAATTCCTCATCGTCTGATTTATCTGACCTTTTCAAGGTTCTCTTGTTTGTTTTATGGATAGCTTTCTTTCCTTCCATCTCTGCTTTGTTAGTCATTGCTGGGAACAATTTGACTCCCTGCAATATATCTGATCTCCAAACATTTTGAGCACTATCCCATCTAGCATCCGCCAGTGTCTTTTCTACTTTTCTCACTCTTGTCTCAAATTTCTTTTGTAGTTGCATTCTAGCCATTTGTTCCCAAATTGCTTATGCTTTAAACTGTGCTGGTCTTGGAGTTATTTTAATGTCATATAGCGCAAATCTTAAATTCTCCAAAACTCTTAGATTAAACGTCCCATGGATAGGAAACGCTACACTTCCATGCTTTTCTGTTAATTTACACCATTGCTTTAAACAAAGACATGGTGCAATACCCTTTTCTTCAATTACGATGTAAGCTGGTGTACTCTCAGGCAGTGTTTCTTCTCCTACATTTGCTTTAATATATACATCTCCCCTCAAGGCACTCTTTAATGCTTTGAAAAATTTCATCTTTCCGTCCTTTCTTTTCTCAAAATGTAATCAATAAGTGACTTTAATTCCCAGAATACTCTTGGCTTGCCTTTCCCCACCAATTGCGCTTCACGGACTGCGTCCAATCCGTACGCCACCCTTCTCACCAACCAACCTATCCCAGCGCGCTCCTAGTGACGTCACACTCACACACTGCGGCTGACAAAGTCTCACGGCTTGTCCTCCTTCATTCAACTTCACTCAAAACTAATTTCTGCAATATATCGCGAGCACTAACCAAAAAGAAGAAAACAAATCTGTCGGTTTACTACAGGAAAGGTAATACAATCGCTTCAGAAACCTTAGGGATTTTTCACTAGCCTCGGCAGTTATTCCATCTTTCTCAGTTTCCCACTTTCACAAGTAAAATTTGACCTGCAAACTTTACTCTCAACTGATCATTGAACTGCTCTAGTGTTACTTAGAATTTGTCAAATCTCAAAGTCGAAAATTTTATTTTATTCCTCAACATTCGTACTGACTTGTTGACCACGCCTGATCAACCTATTAAACCGAACAAATTACAACATCAATCAAGTGTCTCATACACTTTTCAACATACTCCGGAGTCTCTTGACCTCGCAGGGCCCGTCTCAACATCAACAACCACGTGGACAATTTTTCCTGCACAAAGCGCTACACACATATGAAGTTCAACGACTTTCCTACTTTCACACTTTGGAGTACCACTCCTCTAAAATTTGAATTGGAGTTCGTAACCCCCTAAAAATCCTCACAAACTTCACAATTCATCTGCGGCATAAGCTATGCAAGCGCAAAAACCCTAACTTCACTCATACCGTCGCTAGAAACGCTAAAAATATTCTCACACCTCCATTTCCTCCATTCGCAAACTCCGAGATTCTGGGAAAGTCATTGGGGATTTAGGGCATCATCATCTCTCCAACTTGTTTTATTAAAGAAAATTCTAACTTGAATCCGTCTATTTTTCGGATGGGGTCCCAAAGGGCCAAACCATCAAGCTCTGCTACCATCTACTGATAGCGCGTCCAGTCCTTATAAATTACTTATGCTTGGACACGCCGGAGGTCGGTGAACCCTTTGACCGGGTTGAGCTCTCCTCATCCAAAGAATTTTCAGATCCCTCAAATCAATAATCAATAATCATTTATAATCAATTACTAATACTCGATTAGTAATCAGTTAATAAATTAGTTAAACAGAAAATCAGTAATTGAACACACCATGACCCTTCAGTCATGAATAACCACACCTGTTTATTAAAAGGTTAATGAGTTTATTTCCCTATATTATCAAAGCTAACACAATATAAGTAAGTCTCAAAATCAAATGATATACATATACGAACATTACTAGCTGTCCATAATGATGGAAGAAACGCAATCTAAGCAAAACTTGGATTATAATGCATTCGGCTATAGCAATGCAAATCACTAATATAAATAACTGAATTTGACTAATTGCATACATTGGTCAGCATAACAAGATTTCAATTCAGCATGGTGCATCAACTGAATACCTCAACTAACTTCTAATTAGCATTGGCATGTGGGGCTTCATGCAAAAGAATTTAATCAACATAAATTTAGAAAACGTCTAGCTTAGGCTCTGTCAAAATAAGCAGTTGGTACCTAAGAAGAAAAATACAACAAATAATACTTTTATCCTTTCATAATTACCAAATACAATCAGCATTCAAGGTAAGTCTTCGTCATCCAGGTACCGGTTCGATCAGCATAGGGCAGATTTCAAAGGGGCAAAGCTTAAGTCAAGTTTTCCTTGCAGCAGCAAGGAAAAGGGGGCAAAAGTTATTGCATGGGCAAGGCAAGGTAAAGTTAAAGTGAAAGTCTCTAGGGTGAGAATTCTTTAAAGTCTCTCTCTTTGGAATAGAGAAAAAGCACCAGAGTGTCATCAAAATGGCTTCTCAGATCAGGCTTCAAAATGGCATCAAAGAAAATGGCTGGCATCTCTTCGTCCGGTGGGATTAAGTAAGAATAGTTCCAAATTCTTCAGGTTCTTCCGTTGGAGGGTTCATGGGGTGATTTCTTCTTGACCAATGAATAGTGTCTTTTCTCTTAATACTCATCTACGCATAAGGTGTCCTTGGAGTTTTGGAACACAAGTAGCAACAAAGTTTCCAATTAATTCTGCATCAGTGTCTTTATTGTCTGCACCTGCAGAAACTGACCTTGCTTCAAAGGGGATGAAAGTTGCCTAGCATGCAACTTTAAGATAAGTGTATTAGTCATTCTACTGGAAAAATACAGCTTTTAAAGGTCATAACACATCTTTGTTAACACAAGTGAAAACTACGCAATTAAAATTGAGACCAGGCGACTAGGCCAAAGCCTCTGCTAAATTTAAGCTAAGCATATAACAGTTTAACGAGAAAATCATAGAATATAGTTTCAATTATGATAGATTAATATATTTGTCGGGTTTCATGATTAATTAAGCTCGTTTATACTAATGGCGAACTACTCCGGGGGCACATTTTTCTATATACATTATTTTCTTTGCCAAAATCACATTGTCTTATACAATTTTGTGACGTGATATATAAATGTTTGTTAGTCTTTCTTTTTCTCTGCTTCAAGTGTTCATGTGAATTACCAAGAGCAGCAATGATACTGATGCAAAGAAACAACCATCTTCTTACCATGAAAGCATATGTACACACATAAATAACCGGACACAACGTCAGACGCCAGATGCTTCTTCTACACTCCAGACACTGGGGTCTCCCTCGGTATGCCGAGAAATCTTGCTGTTGAAGTCCGGCCCTTCCGTGTGGTTCACACAGAACTACACCCTGCTGTGCTTACAGCTGCACTGCCCCAACTATAAAACCCAACTATAATATATTTTTACACCACCTAGCATCCTATTTTAGGTCCAGGCAGGTTTTGTATAGAACAAAGTCACTCCGGTACCAAACCAAAAATGTACTGGTAAGTTTAAATTGTGTGCTCTTGGCTCAAATATATTAACATGGACAAAGCCAATAGCTCTCGCATCGCTGAGGCCAATTGGCTTTGCTTGTTTTTTTGTAGGGAAGGTGACATCCCACCACCAAACCTCCCAGCCCTTTGATCCCCTCCCCACCCTATCACTGAACACTTTACCACCTCCAACTTCAGCGCTCTTTAATTAAATGCTGCAGTGCAGGTGGCGGAGTGCTCTTCGGCAAAGGAAACGCAGCACGGAGTCTGCATACCAATAACATCAGTAGAGGCTGAAATAACTATCACTGTTGGAATAAGCTTTCCAAATAAATAATGAGTAACCATTACATTCAAAGATGCATGGCAGTTGATCAAACTGCAATTTGGTTATGTATCTCAATTTGCCACTGATGCATGGTAGGGCCACATCTAAGATATTGTGCCCAGTTTATCAATTCTACCACAGTCTGGAGTCGTCATACATGCCTGAAGGGATTCTGAAATAGAGACTTTGGTCAGTATGCAGAAATATCTAAGAACATGGATATAATCCAGAGAGTTTTGTTTCTGTTCTGGGACTCATTTTTCGAATAATCTAATTATTGACATCTGCAGGACACTCATTTGTGAGTTCTTGAGTTGCCCAAAAGAACCACTTCTGTTTAGTGTTTCTGTTCAGATGTGGGGGGGGTGTATTTATAGAGACCCCATCAGATTTCATGATACCTCAGTGTTTTTGTATGATTTGCCACATTTGATTTCATCTAGGCACCTTAACGTAAGATGCTAGAGATTGCTCTTTTTTAGTGAAAATCAATGTCATTGGTAAAAAATTAAGGGATAACCAGGAAGTTGAGCTAGCTTCAGAAAATGCCCCGTAGCCTGCCAAAATGAGGCACACCACTTTAATTTTTAAAATGGATACTATGTGACTTTTGAAGAAAAGTCCTAAAATTGAAATAATACACATTTTCGTAATCATTAGGCCTGGACATAATTTTAATTATAGTGGAGTAATTTCGCTAACTCTGCATTTCTCTTTGAGTTACCATTCATAACACAATGATGCCTGTTTGCATAATTAAGAGTAATCTGGGGGGGAACAATCCTACTGCAAGAGTACATTTAGAGACCGCGATGGGTTGTTCGCTCTCGCTATTTGGGTTCTGTTATTTTCTTAATGCAAAATACATCCTCGCATCCATTTTGGACACAAGGGTGCATTTTGTGCTAATAAAATAGTCATAGATGCAAGAGAAAGTTCGGGGAAATTCTACCCCAACATCTCATTTAGTGGCGTTCCTTGGTGCAAAATGCTTTTTTGTGCCTCTTTTGATCAGGAAGGGGGCCTTTTGTAAGTGCTAATTACTGGAGGGCAAGTTGGAAAATCCTCTTCAAGAGTACATTTAGGGAGCATGAACTGATGGTTGCTTGTACTTGCTATTCATATTCTGTTGCACTTAGCACTATTTCTTAGTGCAAAACGCATTCTCATGTCCATTTTGGAAGCAAGGGGGCATTTTTGCATTGAGAAACATAGGTAAACGCAAATCTGCCCTTCTCATGTAATTATGAGGAATTTCACAGACTTTTTTGGTAATTCTGCCTGATTATGTTACACTGAATTATGCAAGCTATGCCCACTGTGGTGACTCCTAGTTTGTTTTAATAGGGATACAGGAGTTAGCTTAGCCATTGTCTTGCAGACTCGTGCCCCCGTCACCCAGTGACTTTTACCCTACTTAGCCTGCTCTGTTTTAGCGCATTTATTTAATTAATTCTTTTAATATGGCTGCCTTGTTTTGACTTAGGCCCATGTTTTGATTTTCCTTATCACTGCTAAGGCGTCAAGATCAGGCGACTAATACAAACAAACTGAAGGTGTTCGCGTTAGGTAATTTCCCTCTTCACGCTTTCGAGGGAATTGTTTAAACTAGTTACCGTCCCAAGCAAGCCTTGTTATCTATTGTTTGGGAACAAACCTACATCAGGGGTCCAAGCAGATCTGTATATATACCCCTCACTTTATCAGATAGTCAGAGGGATTCCAACCAGATGCCATTGCTGCTATCGATGCAACACATCGCCTTGACACTGACTCAGTCTTCATGTTCCTGCGGAGTCTGAGTTAGAGACCTCATTCCAAGGTAACGAGGGTTGGGGGCTCTTCTCATGGACATGGCATTGACAGATTGAGGTTTAACATACCTAGCTCTCTTCTAGGTTAGGGGTAAGGCCTCCATGCTAGGGTAATAGGACATATTGCACACCTCATGTCATTTCGTGCTATTGCAAGATGGTGGGGTCTTTGCATTAATGACTCTCGTCTTTACCATACTGTTTCTTGCACTGTTCATTATCCTAACCATTGCAGCCCATGCAACTTATTGCAGATTGCAGTTTTACTAAAATAAACCTTATTGAAACTTTACTGCATCTTCTTTATTGCCTGTGTGTGATGGAGAAATATTGTTAATGTGAGAAAGGGGTAATCTCCGTTTAACCACAATGCTCCCTGAGATGTCACACTTCTGAGTCCATGCGTAAAGGCTGCCACAAATCACTTTTGACTGTTTTGGGTTTTTGGTGAGGTGCTGCTAGTGAGCCGGGAGGGATTGGCATAGTCACCTACAAACATAAGTACTGTCATCCTTAAACCAGCAGTCTTGCCCAAGAGCAAGAGTCCAACTACGACACCACCTCAAGTCATAATGCTTTAACTATGTTTCAGATTTTGATGAATCTGCCTACAGTGGAAACATGCTTTCATGTTGCTTACACTCTGCAACCATTTCTGTATTGTTTGTCTTAAATTCTACAACAGGCCAGGACTGCCATCATTCTCTCACAAGAACAGACATGAGCCTTTATTGTGCCCTAGGTTCAATTGCCATTGACCGGACGGCTGCAAACTGCTGTTCTCTGACATTGGACGCAACATCAGGTGGAGGCTTACAATGTGTACCATTGAAGTAGATGAGAACCCTCTGTGCTCTTGCTAGGAAGAGAGAATTTAATATGTAACGTTTTGAAATATACAGAAAATACAGGAAATTTCTCCTTCCAGATAGCCAGGAAAAAACGGAGTGCTTCATTTGAACTGGTGGTTGCTGGTAGGGCCCAAAAGCACAGATTTTTTGGGGACAGGGACTTATTTTTCATTCGTGAGGCTTTGATCCTGAACAAGAGAGAGAAAGACAGCAAAGAAGGAAATAAGGAGGAAGAGCATGCCGGGAAAACAGTGAGAAAGGGAGGAAGCAGAGATGAAAAATAATCTGAAATATAATCTGCAGGAGTGATATAAAGGGACAGAGAGAGTAGGGTGGTGAATAAAGTTGGCCATGAGTTGGTATGAAATCTAGACAGCCTTGGTTTTTAGCAAACTTAACTTTGAGCTGTACCAGTCACTGGGTTCTGAGATACATTTTGGGCACAGACACTTATTATTTTACAAATTAAGCACTGAGCATTCCTCAGTTAGTTTGTGGAAGGCAGACACATATGATATTGCTCAATTTCCTCTGCCACACCAACCTTAAGACAATACTTCTTTAGACTGGAGAGGGGCTTACAAAACACACCAACCAGTGAGCTTGAGTTCCCGGTAAAACTGTCTTTTTGAGTCACACTAGAGGGAAGATTCTTAGGCCCATATTTATACTTTTTTTACACCGCAGTTGTGCCACTTTTCGATGCAAAAATGGTGCAAACTTACAAAATACAATTGTGTTTTGCAAGTTTGCGCCGCTTTTGCATCAAAAAATTACGCAAATGCGCGCTAAAAAAGGATAAATATGGGCCTTAGTGTTACACACTGTTCTGCCTGCTAAGATATATCTGGCATAAAAGGACTGGAGGAGATATTCCTTTGCAGGTAGACATCTTCCTCATTTAGTTAGCTTGAGAGTTTCTGCAGCCATGTAAAAAATCCTGGAAACTCTTTCCGCATGTAACACTGGAGAAGCTGTGAAGAAGCTAGTGTCTGGTAATGTACTTGGGTTGTATCCTGGCCCTCCAGTCTTGCATGTGTGATGTAAGACAACTTGCTTCCATGGCTGTTGTAGGAACTGGCCTTTTTTGCAGGGTCATCCCCAAATTGTTTGCCTTCTATCTGACGATATTTTTGTTTGTGCAAGGACTCCCTAACTTTAAAGGGTTCACAGGGGGGCTGTTTGGAAACCTGTTCAAAATATCTGTACGCTTTTTCTTTTGGGGGCTGTTCAGCACCGGTGCCTGTGTTTCTAGAGGCTCCCGGTCGCTTTTTTTCCTTTTATTTTGGCAGCCATTACGGTGCCATTTCGCGGCAGCCATCTTTGTTGCCGGACTAGTTGTTGGTCCTGGAGCCAGGTCGGGCCTGGCCAAAGGCACGCCAAAGGCAAGCCTGTCTGCGTCCGTCCGCGCCCTGACGTGCAGGGATGCTGCTCATTTTTCTACGAATAGATTTTTGTATTCCTCTCCTCAATTGCATGCTCTTAGAGGCACCCATATATGCTCTACCTCTGCAGGTACTTCTCAGTCTTTTGCTTGTTCTTCATGTCCCAGCTGCTCATGGTCACCCTTTGTCGCCCCACCTCCTAATACCCCTTCTCTTCGATTGGGCAAACTGCTGTTGCTCAACTGCTGCTCCCTATTGGCACGTCCTCTCTACACATTTACACGCTTTTGGAAGATTTAGTACCGGATGCCTTGTTCCTGACGGAAACTTGGCTAAATGAAGAATCTTCAGTTGATATTTGTAAAACCTTACCCTCAAATTATTCTATAGCTCATATAGATAGACTCCGGATGAGAGGCGGCGGTATAGCCATTATCTATAAAAACTCTATTAAGTGTTTGACATTGCCACTTGAGGTCCCAGAATGCGAAAGTATGTCCTTTTCTCTGTACCTGTCTTCCACATTTACTTTTTCGGGAATTCTTCTCTATCACCTTCCTGACCCCTGTGCAGGTTTTTTGGAAGTTATACCCGATGTAGTGGCCAGTCTTATCGGTAAGACTCCTAATTTAACTGTCCTTGGGGATTTTAATATTCATCTTGACAACTTAGATTGTCCTTCGGCGAAATCTCTGTTAGCCTCTTTTACCACAATGGACATGGCCAATCTGTCACTGGCCCCACTCATCTGAAGGGTCATACCTTAGACCTTATTTTTAGCAATATCTCTGATCTCACCATTCCATCCTCTTTGCCTTTACTCTGGATGGATCATTTTCTACTGTCATTTACCTTTCCTTATGATGCTTTCAGAGATCCCCAACCTAGGCTCACCACTGTGGGGCGTACCTGGTCGAAGTTGGTATCAAGTATTTGGCATACTGCTCTCCGTGCCTCTTCTACAATCAGTGACTATTCCTCCACTAATGCCGTGGATCTATTTGACAGCTGGATCTCTACCTCTTTGAATTCAGTTTTGCCCATTAAACTGAGAATAAAAAAACCTTCTCATAAGTCTAATCCTTGGTTCTCGTCCTCTCTACTAGAACTCAGAAAGAGCTGCTAAAAATTGGAGAGAACTTGGAGGAAAAATTACAGCTCCTCTGCCAAAGGGCATATATCCTTCAAGGATGCCTATTATAGTAATAGAACAGAGAATTCTTCTACCTCTCAGAAATACATTTTCCACATTTTTAAAGAGCTTACTATAACTCCTATGCCTGCCTCTCCGGTACAAGCTTCCAATACATATAGTAATGTACTAGCAGCTCATTTTCAGGATAAGATTACTAAAATATATTCTGGTTTTCTCTCATCCTCCTCTCAGGAGAAGTCAGACGAGCAGGATACGAATCCTCCTTTTGCTGGGACCCAGCTATCTAATTTTCTACCCCTCACAGACGCATTCACTCTTAAATTTCTCTCTAAAATTAAATCGGGCACCCCCTGGGACCCCACCCCCCTTCCATTCTTTTGAAGGCTGCAGACATTATTGTCTCACCTCTGACAGAAATACTTAATAGCTCCCTGTCTTCTGGCATTCTTCCTAAGTCCCTCAAACATGCTATTATAAAGCCTCTTCTGAAAAAGCCAAAGCTTGATCCTTCTGCTTTGGACAACTACAGACCTATTGCTCTTCTTCCTATTTTAGCTAAGATTCTGGAGAAACATGTAAACTTGCAACTGACCAGTTATCTTGAGAGTCATGAGCTCCTACATCCTACTCAAATGGGTTTTAGAGCTCAACATAACACGGAGTCGGTGCTTCTTACGGTGACTGAATCAGCTCGTCAACTTTTAGATCAAGGAGGTAATGTTTCTATTATCCTTCTTGATCTTAGTGCAGCCTTCGATACCGTTGATCACATCCTCCTTTGTGATAGACTCTTTGTAGGAAGTTGGCTCTGTATGTGCTATTTCAAAGTAAGGAATAGCATGCACAGAGTCCAAGGGTTCCCCTTAGAGGTAAAATAGTGGTAAAAAGAGATAATACTAATGCTCTATTTTGTGGTAGTGTGGTCGAGCAGTAGGCTTATCCAAGGAGTAGTGTTAAGCATTTGTTGTACATACACATAGACAATAAATGAGGTACACACACTCAGAGACAAATCCAGCCAATAGGTTTTGTTATAGAAAAATATATTTTCTTAGTTTATTTTAAGAACCACAGGTTCAAATTTAACATGTAATATCTTGTTTGAAAGGTATTGCAGGTAAGTACATTAGGAACTTTGAATCATTTCAATTGCATGTATACTTTTCAAGTTATTCACAAATAGCTATTTTAAAAGTGGACACAGTGCAATTTTCACAGTTCCTGGGGGAGGTAAGTTTTTGTTAGTTTTACCAGGTAAGTAAGACACTTACAGGGTTCAGTTCTTGGTCCAAGGTAGCCCACCGTTGGGGGTTCAGAGCAACCCCAAAGTTACCACACCAGCAGCTCAGGGCCGGTCAGGTGCAGAGTTCAAAGTGGTGCCCAAAACGCATAGGCTTCAATAGAGAGAAGGGGGTGCCCCGGTTCCAGTCTGCCAGCAGGTAAGTACCCGCGTCTTCGGAGGGCAGACCAGGGGGGTTTTGTAGGGCACCGGGGGGGGACACAAGCCCACACAGAAATTTCACCCTCAGCGGCGCGGGGGCGGCCGGGTGCAGTGTTAGAACAAGCGTCGGGTTCGCAATGGAAGTCAATGAGAGATCAAGGGATCTCTTCAGCGCTGCAGGCAGGTAAGGGGGGGCTTCCTCGGGGAAACCTCCACTTGGGCAAGGGAGAGGGACTCCTGGGGGTCACTTCTGCAGTGAAAGTCCGGTCCTTCAGGTCCTGGGGGCTGCGGGTGCAGGGTCTTTTCCAGGCGTCGGGACTTAGGTTTCAGAGAGTCGCGGTCAGGGGAAGCCTCGGGATTCCCTCTGCAGGCGGCGCTGTGGGGGCTCAGGGGGGACAGGTTTTGGTACTCACAGTCGTAGAGTAGTCCGGGGGTCCTCCCTGAGGTGTTGGTCCTCCACCAGCCGAGTCGGGGTCGCCGGGTGCAGTGTTGCAAGTCTCACGCTTCTTGCAGGGAGATTGCAGGGTTCTTTAAAGCTGCTTCTTTGGATAAAGTTGCAGTCTTTTTGGAGCAGGTCCGCTGTCCTCGGGAGTTTCTTGTCGTCGTCGAAGCAGGGCAGTCCTCAGAGGATTCAGAGGTCGCTGGTCCCTTTGGAAGGCGTCGCTGGAGCAGAGTTCTTTGGAAGGCAGGAGACAGGCCGGTGAGTTTCTGGAGCCAAGGCAGTTGTTGTCTTCTGGTCTTCCTCTGCAGGGGTTTTCAGCTAGGCAGTCCTTCTTCTTGTTGTTGCAGGAATCTAAATCTTTAGGTTCAGGGAAGCCCTTAAATACTAAATTTAAGGGCGTGTTTAGGTCTGGGGGGTTAGTAGCCAATGGCTACTAGCCCTGAGGGTGGGTACACCCTCTTTGTGCCTCCTCCCAAGGGGAGGGGGTCACATTCCTATCCCTATTGGGGGAATCCTCCTTCTACAAGATGGAGGATTTCTAAAAGTCAGAGTCACCTCAGCTCAGGACACCTTAGGAGCTGTCCTGACTGGCCAGTGACTCCTCCTTGTTTTTCTCATTATCTCTCCTGGACTTGCCTCCAAAAGTGGGGGCTGGGTCCAGGAGGCGGGCATCTCCACTAGCTGGAGTGCCCTGGGGCATTGTAACACGAAGCTTGAGCCTTTGAAGCTCACTGCTAGGTGTTACAGTTCCTGCAGGGGGGAGGTGTGAAGCACCTCCACCCAGAGCAGGCTTTGTTTCTGTCCTCAGAGAGCACAAAGGCTCTCACCGCATGAGGTCAGACACTCGTCTCTCAGCAGCAGGCTGGCACAGACCAGTCAGTCCTGCACTGAACAATTGGGTAAAATACAGGGGGTATCTCTAAGATGCCCTCTGTGTGCATTTTTTAATAAATCCAACACTGGCATCAGTGTGGGTTTATTATTCTGAGAAGTTTGATACTAAACTTCCCAGTATTCAGTGTAGCCATTATGGAGCTGTGGAGTTCGTTTTTGACAGACTCCCAGCCCATATACTCTTATGGCTACCCTGCACTTACAATGTCTAAGGTTTTGCTTAGACACTGTAGGGGCATAGTGCTCATGCACATATGCCCTCACCTGTGGTATAGTGCACCCTGCCTTAGGGCTGTAAGGCCTACTAGAGGGGTGACTTACCTATGCCACAGGCAGTGGGAGGTTGGCATGGCACCCTGAGGGGAGTGCCATGTCGACTTAGTCATTTTCTCCCCATCAGCACACACAAGCTGGCAAGCAGTGTGTCTGTGCTGAGTGAGGGGTCCCTAGGGTGGCATAAGACATGCTGCAGCCCTTAGAGATCTTCCCTGGCATCAGGGCCCTTGGTACCAGGGGTACCAGTTACAAGGGACTTACCTAGGTGCCAGGGTTGTGCCAATTGTGGAAACAATGGTACATTTTAGGTGAAAGAACACTGGTGCTGGGGCCTGGTTAGCAGGGTCCCAGCACACTTCTCAGTCAAGTCAGCATCAGTATCAGGCAAAAAGTGGGGGGTAACTGCAACAGGGAGCAATTTCTTTACACAAGCCCCCCCCAGCCCACAGGCCAGGAGACTCAGCCAAAGCTGGGAGAGTCTTCCTAGTCTGTCAGGCGAGGAAGAGTAGAGGAAATAGGCTGGTTTGTTGCAGGGCCTACTCTGCCTTACATCCTCCTGTTCAGGTCATTCCCTCTGGGGAACTGACCCACTTCCACAGTGATAGGACCTAGTCTGAACTGCCTCTTGTCTGTGCTTTTTATGTCTTCACCCATTCTCTCTATTTTGGGGTTAGAGGTATCCACCTCTGCTAATCTTATCTTAGCCAGGGTCACCCCTAGCTTACCCAAAGAGGTTACCCAGAGCTGGAGTAACCCCACCATGACCAACAGGGTCAGGGGGCCTAACTTGCTATTTGGCATGGGGTCAGACCACCATGCCAAGGATAGTGCAGCCATAAAGGCTAACACCCAGCAGAGGCCACTGACAGCTATCAGTGCCCAGAACCACACCTTTAGCTCTTCACCTACAAGGGAAGGGGCTAAGTTACAGGCTTCTTTGGGTTCAGGGTGCCTGTCTGCTGTATTAGAGTGGGGGTTACCACATCTTGTAGTAAACACCCTTCTTCCACTCTTTCTTCTGTTAGCTGAGGAGCCACCCACTCAGGTTTAACAGTTGCCTGACTAGCCAGGACTTCTTGTGGGTCAGATTGGACTTTAACAGGGCCATTTTTGGAGTTCTCCCCTACTGGAGCAGAATCTCCCTGGCTTGCTGGAACCTTGGCTAAAGGTTGTCCACCCTTCCTACTCTGTTTTCTTTTCTTTTTCTTCTGGGGCTTACTTGCATTTACTGCAGGGGTAGCACCTCCAGAATCCTTGGGAGAGGACTGGCCCTGGACCAGTTCTTCTCTTAGGCTCTGACTAACCTCTGGGTAGTCATTTCCAAGGAGACAATCAAGGGGGAGGTCTGTACTGACTACCACCCTTCTCCAGCTAAAAGTTCCACCCACTTCTATGGGCACAAAAGCCACAGGCCTATTAGAGACCCTGTCTGGGCTAACTCTTACTCTGGCCATCTCACCTGGGATGTATTGGTTTGAGAACACCAGCCTGTCATGCACAATAGTGTGGCTGGCACAAGTGTCTCTCAGGGCAGTGGCTGGGATTCCATTCACCAGTAGGTGGTGGAAGTGTCTACTTCCCTGTGGAATCTCCAACTCACCTGTTGGACCCTTTTTCCAGTTGAAGGCTATGAAGACCTCCTCATCTGAGGAGTCATCCCCAATGGCTACACTGGTCACCCCTGGGATTTTGCTAGGGGGTTTGTTTTTGGGACAAGAAGTGTCCTTGGTGTGGTGCCCTGTCTGTTTACAGTTATGGCACCATGCCTTAGTGGCATCCCAGCTCTTACCCTGGTACCCACCTTTGTTTTGGGTTGTGTCTCGGGGCCCACCCACCTGGTCTGGTTTTTGGGGGCCTACAGAGGACTCTTTTTCTTTGTTTCTAGTGTCACCCACTTTCTCCAGGGGAGGCTTTGTAACTCCTTTCTTTTGGTCACCCCCAGTGGAAGTTTTGTTTACCCTAGTCTTGACCCAGTGGTCTGCCTTCTTTCCCAATTCTTGGGGAGAAATTGTACCTAGGTCTACCAGATACTGATGCAACTTTTCATTGAAGCAGTTACTTAAAATGTATTCTTTCATAAACAAATTATAAAGCCCAACATAGTCATGCACTTCATTTCCAGTTACCCAACCATCCAGTGTTTTCACTGAGTAGTCAACATAATCAACCCAGGTCTAGCTCGAGGATTTTTGAGCCCCCCTGAATCTAATTCTATACTCCTCAGTGGAGAATCCAAAGCCCTCAATCAGGGTACCCTTCATGAGGTCATAAGATTCTGCATCTTTTTTAGAGAGTGTGAGGAGTCTATCCCTACACTTTCCTGTGAACATTTCCCAAAGGAGAGCACCCCAGTGAGATTTGTTCATTTTTCTGGTTTCGCAAGCCCTCTCAAAAGCTGTGAACCATTTGGTGATGTCATCACCATCTTCATATTTAGTTACAATCCCTTTGGGGATTTTCAACATGTCAGGAGAATCTCTGACCCTAGTTATGTTGCTGCCACCATTGATGGGTCCTAGGCCCATCTCTTGTCTTTCCCTTTCTATGGCTAGGATCTGTCTTTCCAAAGCCAATCTTTTGGCCATCCTGGCTAACTGGATGTCCTCTTCACTGGAGTTATCCTCAGTGATTTCAGAGTTGTTGGTCCCTCCTGTGAGGGAACCAGCATCTCTGACTATTATTTGTGGAGTCAGGGCTTGAGAAGCCCTGTTCTCCCTAGATAGGACTGGTGGGGGGGAATCACCCTCCAAGTCACTATCATCATCCTCTGTGTTGCCATCCTCAGAGGGGTTGGCTCTTTCAAACTCTGCCAACAGCTCCTGGAGCTGTAGTTTGGAAGGTCTGGAGCCCATTGCTATTTTCTTTAGTTTACAGAGTGACCTTAGCTCTCTCATCTGTAGATGGAGGTAAGGTGTGGTGTCGAGTTCCACCACATTCACATCTGTATTAGACATTATGCTTCTAAAAGTTGGAATACTTTTTAAGAAACTAAAACTAGTTCTAGAATCTAATTCAAACTTTTACCAAACTTTTAAACTCTAAAAGAAAATGCTAACAGGGACTAACACAAGGCCCTAGCAGGACTTTTAAGAATTTAGAAAAATTTCAAATTGCAAAAACAATTTCTAATGACAATTTTTGGAATTTGTCGTGTGATCAGGTATTGGCTGAGTAGTCCAGCAAATGCAAAGTCTTGTACCCCACCGCTGATCCACCAATGTAGGAAGTTGGCTCTGTATGTGCTATTTCAAAGTAAGGAATAGCATGCACAGAGTCCAAGGGTTCCCCTTAGAGGTAAAATAGTGGTTAAAAAGAGATAATACTAATGCTCTATTTTGTGGTAGTGTGGTCGAGCAGTAGGCTTATCCAAGGAGTAGTGTTAAGCATTTGTTGTACATACACATAGACAATAAATGAGGTACACACACTCAGAGACAAATCCAGCCAATAGGTTTTGTTATAGAAAAATATCTTTTCTTAGTTTATTTTAAGAACCACAGGTTCAAATTTAACATGTAATATCTTGTTTGAAAGGTATTGCAGGTAAGTACATTAGGAACTTTGAATCATTTCAATTGCATGTATACTTTTCAAGTTATTCACAAATAGCTATTTTAAAAGTGGACACAGTGCAATTTTCACAGTTCCTGGGGGAGGTAAGTTTTTGTTAGTTTTACCAGGTAAGTAAGACACTTACAGGGTTCAGTTCTTGGTCCAAGGTAGCCCACCGTTGGGGGTTCAGAGCAACCCCAAAGTTACCACACCAGCAGCTCAGGGCCGGTCAGGTGCAGAGTTCAAAGTGGTGCCCAAAACGCATAGGCTTCAATGGAGAGAAGGGGGTGCCCCGGTTCCAGTCTGCCAGCAGGTAAGTACCCGCGTCTTCGGAGGGCAGACCAGGGGGGTTTTGTAGGGCACCGGGGGGGGACACAAGCCCACACAGAAATTTCACCCTCAGCGGCGCGGGGGCGGCCGGGTGCAGTGTTAGAACAAGCGTCGGGTTCGCAATGGAAGTCAATGAGAGATCAAGGGATCTCTTCAGCGCTGCAGGCAGGTAAGGGGGGGCTTCCTCGGGGAAACCTCCACTTGGGCAAGGGAGAGGGACTCCTGGGGGTCACTTCTGCAGTGAAAGTCCGGTCCTTCAGGTCCTGGGGGCTGCGGGTGCAGGGTCTTTTCCAGGCGTCGGGACTTAGGTTTCAGAGAGTCGCGGTCAGGGGAAGCCTCGGGATTCCCTCTGCAGGCGGCGCTGTGAGGGCTCAGGGGGGACAGGTTTTGGTACTCACAGTCGTAGAGTAGTCCGGGGGTCCTCCCTGAGGTGTTGGTCCTCCACCAGCCGAGTCGGGGTCGCCGGGTGCAGTGTTGCAAGTCTCACGCTTCTTGCGGGGAGATTGCAGGGTTCTTTAAAGCTGCTTCTTTGGATAAAGTTGCAGTCTTTTTGGAGCAGGTCCGCTGTCCTCGGGGGTTTCTTGTTGTCGTCGAAGCAGGGCAGTCCTCAGAGGATTCAGAGGTTGCTGGTCCCTTTGGAAGGCGTCGCTGGAGCAGAGTTCTTTGGAAGGCAGGAGACAGGCCGGTGAGTTTCTGGAGCCAAGGCAGTTGTTGTCTTCTGGTCTTCCTCTGCAGGGGTTTTCAGCTAGGCAGTCCTTCTTCTTGTTGTTGCAGGAATCTAAATATTTAGGTTCAGGGAAGCCCTTAAATACTAAATTTAAGGGCGTGTTTAGGTCTGGGGGGTTAGTAGCCAATGGCTACTAGCCCTGAGGGTGGGTACACCCTCTTTGTGCCTCCTCCCAAGGGGAGGGGGTCACATTCCTATCCCTATTGGGGGAATCCTCCTTCTACAAGATGGAGGATTTCTAAAAGTCAGAGTCACCTCAGCTCAAGACACCTTAGGGGCTGTCCTGACTGGCCAGTGACTCCTCCTTGTTTTTCTCATTATCTCTCCTGGACTTGCCGCCAAAAGTGGGGGCTGGGTCCAGGAGGCGGGCATCTCCACTAGCTGGAGTGCCCTGGGGCATTGTAACACGAAGCTTGAGCCTTTGAAGCTCACTGCTAGGTGTTACAGTTCCTGCAGGGGGGAGGTGTGAAGCACCTCCACCCAGAGCAGGCTTTGTTTCTGTCCTCAGAGAGCACAAAGGCTCTCACCGCATGAGGTCAGACACTCGTCTCTCAGCAGCAGGCTGGCACAGACCAGTCAGTCCTGCACTGAACAATTGGGTAAAATACAGGGGGTATCTCTAAGATGCCCTCTGTGTGCATTTTTTAATAAATCCAACACTGGCATCAGTGTGGGTTTATTATTCTGAGAAGTTTGATACTAAACTTCCCCGTATTCAGTGTAGCCATTATGGAGCTGTGGAGTTCGTTTTTGACAGACTCCCAGCCCATATACTCTTATGGCTACCCTGCACTTACAATGTCTAAGGTTTTGCTTAGACACTGTAGGGGCATAGTGCTCATATGCCCTCACCTGTGGTATAGTGCACCCTGCCTTAGGGCTGTAAGGCCTACTAGAGGGGTGACTTACCTATGCCACAGGCAGTGGGATGTTGGCATGGCACCCTGAGGGGAGTGCCATGTCGACTTAGTCATTTTCTCCCCATCAGCACACACAAGCTGGCAAGCAGTGTGTCTGTGCTGAGTGAGGGGTCCCTAGGGTGGCATAAGACATGCTGCAGCCCTTAGAGACCTTCCCTGGCATCAGGGCCCTTGGTACCAGGGGTACCAGTTACAAGGGACTTACCTAGGTGCCAGGGTTGTGCCAATTGTGGAAACAATGGTACATTTTAGGTGAAAGAACACTGGTGCTGGGGCCTGGTTAGCAGGGTCCCAGCACACTTCTCAGTCAAGTCAGCATCAGTATCAGGCAAAAAGTGGGAGGTAACTGCAACAGGGAGCCATTTCTTTACACTCTTCAAGACAGGGCTAGGAGGCATGGCCCTTTCTTGGCTTTCCTCTTTCCTTACAGGAAGATCCTTCCACGTTTTGGATCGTTCTTTTTTGTCTGATGTTGTGCCTCCGACTTGCGGAGTTCCTCAGGGCTCTTCCCTGAGCCCAACTCTTTTCAATATTTATTGATCATCTTTGGCCAAAGTAGTCACTCCCTATAATCTTTCAATGGTCACCTATGCCGATGACACCCAATTAGTGGTATCCCTTTCTAGTATTGGGGATTCCTCTTCCGCTAATTTGGCTTGTTGTATGAAGGATATCAGTGATTGGATGACCCAATCTAAACTTAAATTTAATGATGGCAAATCGGAAGTACTGATTGTAGGCAACGGTACCCCTGCCTCCCCTTTGGCACTGCATTCAGAGGCTTTTAATAGCTTGCCTCCCCCAAAGGCACAGGTAAATAGCCTAGGTTTCCTGCTTGACCTTCGTTTGACGATGGAGCTGCAAGTAAAAAGAATCTCCTCGGTCTGTTTTGGTTTTATCAGAGCTCTTAGGAAGATTCTTAATCTTCTGCCTTTCACTGCCAGATGAATTCTTGTCCAAGTTTTGGTTCTCTCTCGCCTGGACTATGGGAACTCTTTATATCTCAGTTCCCCAGAGTATGTAATAAAGAGGCTGCAAATTGTGCAGAACGCAGCAGCTAGACTTCTTACTAACTCCCCCAGGCATCTCTCTGCTAAACTGGCGCTGGGAACACTTCACTGGCCCCCGATCAAACAGCGTATTCATTTCAAATCTATGTGTTTCATTCATAGAGCCCTACATAGTAGGGGCCCTCTTTTTTTTTTAAATGCGGATCTCCTTTTATGTTCCCTCTAGACACCTGAGATCACTATCTTCTCCACAGATTTATATATCTCGTGTCAAGAGATCATAGGGAGGTAACTCTTTTACCATCAGGGCTGCCTGTTTTTGGAATGCTCTGCCCTCTGAACTTCGCCACGAACCTTCGGAACTTCTTTTTAGGATGAAGCTAAAAACTATCCTTTTTTTAAGTTAATCTGTTCCCTTTGGTCTTTCCGAGAATCGTTGTGTACTTTTAGCGCTGGGATGCCCTAGGGTAGCTATGCGCTCTACAAACTCATAAAACTAAACTAAACTTCTTCCTCCTATTTTTTCCAACCTATTTTTCTTCGCTTTAGGACTCTGGGAACTTTACCACTGCTAACTAGTGCTAAAGTGCAAATGCTCCCTGTGTAATATGTATTGATGATAGGTTTTTCCATGATTGGCTTATTGATTTACTAATAAGTCCCTAGTAAAGTGCACTATGTGTGACCAAGGCCAGTAAAACAAATGCTACTAGTAGGACTGCAGCACTGATTGTGCCACCCACATGAGTAGCTCTGTAAACCTGTCTCAGACTTGCCACTGCAGTGTCTGTATGTGCAGTTTTTAAACTGCCATTTCGACCTGACAAGTACACCCTCTTGCCAAGCCCAATCCTGCCCTTTTACTACATGTATGTCACCCCTAAAGTACGTCCAAGGCAGCCCCTGGGCAGGGTGCAGTGTATTTAAAAGGTAGGCTATGTGCTGGTGTGTTCTTCATGTCCAGATAGTGAAACACTTCTAAATTTGTTTTTCACTATTGCAAGGACTATCTCTCCCATAGGGTAGCATGTGGATTGCCTTGAAATATCTTCTAGGTGTAATTTCCCATTGAGAGCAGATAGAGATGTAGAGTTTGGGGTCTCCAAACTCACAATTTAAAAATACATATTCGGTGAAGTTGGTTTTTGAAGTGTTAGTTTGAAAATGCCCCTTTTAGAAAGTGGGCATTTTCTTGCTTAACCAATCTGTGCCTATGCTTTCTGCTGAATACACGTTTGGGTCAGGATGCCAGTTGGGCTCTTTGTGCATTACCTCTAGACAGTCACACAAAGGAAGTTGAGGTGTGCCCTGCATATACTGATGGCCCATCACCAGGCTGATGAGTCTTCCTGAGCAAGAGTGGTGGGGGGAGCTGACACCTGCACCTGAATAGAGAGGTGCCTGTCCTCACACAAAGCAGTCTCCAATCTCTTGGAGTGAGTCTGGAGCCAGGACAGGATAAGGCAGGGTCTTGTGCATTACAAAGACTTCTCTTTGAAGTTTGTCTACTTCACACACAGATATAGGTATAAGTACTGGACCTCTGACACCACATAGGACACTTCTGGACTGAGCACATTCTGCCAGGAAGAAGAGCTGGATACTGAAGGAGGAATTTCCACTCTTCCTGTGGTTTGTTGTGCTGGCCTGCTGCTTGCTGCTTCTGTCCTGGGAGTGAAAGGACTGGGCTTGGCTTTCTACATCCTGGTTTCCAACGTTCATCCAGATGCTTGAACTGAGCTTGCCTCCTGTTAAGAATTCTCAGGGCCATCAAAGACATCACCTGCCAGCGCTTGGGCTCTCTTGCTGAGAGTCCTGACTTGTGAAATGGTGACAAATCCAGTTCCTGGGCCCTTGGAAGTGAGCTCTGGTGCAATCAAAAAGAAACTAAGCACATTGACTCCAGAGCAACTTCAGAACTGGTGCTGTTGTCTGACTCCGCACTGATGCCTGAGGCGCCTCCAAAGTTCTGCCACAGCATGAGACCCAAGCGCAGTGTCACTGAAACCCGCGACACCTGACTCCACCTCAGCAACTGTGACCCCATGGTGTGATCAAGACATCGCAAAGTCGACGCCTTGTATCTTTACCTGCTGGATTCATCGACCCTGTCTTCTTGTAAGTAACCAACACCTCGCCACAACTCTGCACCACCTCCCCTGCAACCATAGGGAACCAACGCCTCACCTACCTTGCCTAGCAATAAGGAAGCAAAGCCCCATCTCCCCAGTAGCAGTAAGATACCGACACTGCACCGGCTCCATCGATGCCTCACTACCCGACTCCGTGCAACGTCTTTGTTTCCTCATCGTTTTCCAAAGTTCTGTATCCAGGGCCATGCAACTCCATGACCAGCCTGCACTCACTTGTGAGTGGCATCTTAATGTAGGAAGCAACTCAGTCAACACGCTGTGATAGCTCCAGTTGGAGCTATTGTGTTTCTAGGTGCTATACTAAGATTTAATCTTTGAAAAATTTTATCTTTATTTGTGTATGTTGATTTTTTTGTAATTTTGGTCTTGTATTCCTCAGATAAATATTCACTATTTTTCTAAATTGGTGAGGGGTACTTTTGTGGTGTTTTCAATGTGTTACTGTGTGTAAGTACACATCCTTTACGCATTGCCTCTGAGATAAGCCTGACTACTCATGCCAAGCTACTAAGGGGGTGATCAGAGGTTATCTTAGCTATGTGGCTCCCTTACCCTGACTAGAATGAGGGTCCCTGCTTGGACAGGGTGCAATCCACTGCCAACTAGAGACCCCATTTCTAACAGCTGTTATATCCTAGTTATGTAGTATTTCTCAGCATGGTCAAGCTTGCATTGGAATCCTAAGAGCATAAGATTCCAATGCAGGAATGTTATGATGGCATAATTTAGAATGCTATTGTTTGAGTTATGACAGTTTCCTGGTGCTGGCAGCGGAGGATCTTATGTATTTACTGCCGCTTCTGTGCAGCTCTGTACTTTACATAAATTACTCTACAATTGTAGTCAGTCTCAGAGGCACTTACCACAACATTATTGGTGCGATTGGGCTGCAGAGCAGGACCTTTTCTTGCATGCTGTTGGCCACCTCAAGGTCATTATTGACATATTTTTACCAGATCTAAACAGCTTCACCAGCATCACCTGAATTAATCCAGGGTTGACATTTCAACTGCATATGGAGTTCCTCAATCGTCTCCCAAGTTGTGTCGTCCTACCCGGCTTTTGAATTATCTCTCTGAGATGTGTCACATTGCACAGATTGCTTCGTGGTTTTCTCAACTGTTTCCTTGAGCCGCCATCTTAGAGGTAATCACGCTTGTTAGCGGCAGCCACATATTTCATGTGATTATGTCAATCTTCACATAGCATCACGCAAGCGACCATGTAAGGATGCTAATCACTGATCTATACACCGTTTAGTTTCCGTGTTTTTGTCTACGCCACGCACATCATTCGGCAATGCAGGCAGTCCCCTTTGAGAGGTCCTCCTGATTTCTCAGGAGCATGCACTAAACAGAGGTGACACACATGTCTGCAGGCCTGAATTCTCTGGTGTGTTCATCATCAGTGATGCGCACACCTACCACTTCCTCAGTCATCAGTTTGTTAAATTCTTGACAGCATGCACTAGACAGCAGTGATATGCACACCTGCCACTTCTGGTGATGGTGAGTGATCTATCTAGTGCATTCATCATCAATGATGTGCACACCATGCAAAAGTAAAACAATAAATTATTTATGAGCTCACATGGGGATGACATTCGCCTCTGCTAACTTGTGCATTTTACAACACAACAGTGACAGGCACATCTGTAATTGTTTGATAGGTGTTTTACGCAGTGTTCACCATCGGTAATGTGCGCACTATGAGATTATATAACTGTAAACAAGATGTGCACAAAATGTGCACATAACCAGCATTCATGATATAAATATTATTTTGCCAAGATTAACCTCAGTATTAGTACTGCTACATAATATTCCAAGTTATGCATGCTTATATGTCATGTCAATTAATAATCGGAGCTTGGCATCCATAGTTGGTATAGCTTCTACCTGTTACTTATTAGTGAGTTGGTGTTGGAGAACATTGTGACATACTGTCTTCCACCACCCTGCTGATTTAAGTTAAGCAGTCATGCCTCCACCAGCGTTTTGGATACACCTTGTGAACCACCCGTGATTTGGGGGGGTGGTTTGATGCTTTTCAAACATATTTGAGGGCAATAGAACCCTCCAGATTTAGAGCGGAAAGAATGACATGTCTACTTCTTCAATCTCTAGGATGTGATGGTAGAACGATCTTTAAATACCTGCCAGAATTAATGCTGAAGGAGGGTGAAGAACTTGATGAAACTCAAAGTGAGGTATGACAAACAACCGAGCCTGATTGTGCTACATCATAAATTTTTCAAACGGAAACAGAGTACAGATGAAGTTGTTGATGCTTATGTCTCATCTGTGCAGATTGCTCTCTGAATGTCAGTTTGACAGTTTCACAGACCAGCTTATCAGGAATCAATTTGTAAGCCATTGCAAAGACAAGCAAATTTACCAAAAACTATTAGCTATGGTTAATACTTCACTTAATGAGTCCTTATGAGTAGCAAAAAGTATAAAAATATCACAAATCTTGGTTAGTCTTGGTGAGACAGTTGGATGAGAAACCTGTTGTGGTGGTGAATGCTGAACGTTCTGGCAAATCACATCAAGTGGCCAATAGTAGTACGAGAATGAGGAGTTTTAAAGGTGTGAAGCGGGAAATTCTTCTACTGCTATCTTAAAAATGTGCTTCCTTCATGGCAGTACTCTGCATGGGAAAGGAAGTAGGTATCCTTTAGCTGTGACATGCAACTATTGCAAACAAACTTGCCATTTTTCGAAGGATCGCCAGAAAAGGAAGAATTCTAAAAAGACAGCAGCATATGTTGCAGAACTGGATACTGACTCTGATTCTGAAATAGAAGGTCTACAAGATTTGTTTTTTGTGGTAGGTGAAGAGGAGTCTAATCCTAAGGATACAAATAAAAGGGAGAGTCCCAGGGTGGGTGATCCCTCCTTGTGTGTTGATCCCATTGCCAAACTTCTGGTGGGACATAAATCACTGAAACTATTAATAGATTCTGGCGCTAAAATCACCATGAAAACGCATTGTTTGTGCACTAAACATCGGGGAAACAGAGACCTGAGGCAACCAGACCACTCCCCAGTCTGATACAAAGGTCGCAAGATTGAACTTTTAGGATTTATTGAGGATGTCCTAGAGTTCAAAAAGAGAAGAATCAAAGGAAAAATACATGTAGCAATTAAAAGTCTCAACATTCTGGGGTGGTATAATCAATGCCTGTTTGGCATGATTGTAAAGCCTGGTACAAGAGACCAAGTTATTGTGGTTGAGTGTGATTGTGTAGCTCTTGAATGAAGTGAGACATTTCCTGAAGATTGCAAAGACAATCTTGGAAATATTTGAGGTTTCCAGCACAGAAAAATTATCAGAGAAGGGCTATGCCAAAGAAACACAAGTTAGGAGGGGTGCTATTCAGTGTCAGAGATGATCTTGAGCACGAACCTAGATGTTCATGTGAGAGAGCGATTACTGACCAATCTGAATCATCTTTGTGGCTTTCGTCTCTTGTAGTGGCATGCAAGAGGTGTGGGCAATTGCGTGTGTGTGTGTGTATCTAAGATCACTTAATAATGAGATATGGGTGGATTCCCATCCCATCCCTTGCCAAAGATCAATGATCTATTTGTGCATACCACTGGAGCCAATGTGTTTTTTTTTTACTTGATTTAGCGTCCACCTATTATCAGGTGGAACTGCATCCTAACTATAGCCATTTGACGGCTTTTACATCACACACTGAAACATTTCAATCTTGGCGTATGCCTTTTGGTCTTGCATCTGAGGCGTCTATTTCAGAGGGATATGTACAACCGATTAAAAAAGGTTGATGGGGTCCTGGTACTCCAAGATGATGTTTCGGTCTTTGTGAAAGATGTTGTGGCCCACAATACCATTCTCCAGAAGGTCTTAGAAACCTTAAGTTAAATGATGTGGTTCTAAAAAAAAGAAAAAGGCAAATGTCTGAGCAATGAAGTGGAATATCCAGGACACATTGTCTCAAAGGATAGTATTAGATCCATACCTGGTTTGGTTGATTCCATTGTGTGAGCCCCTCCTGTGTCTGACATGGTGGGGGTAAAAGCGTTCCTGGGATTGTGTGAGTTTTAGTCTTGCTTTATCCTCAGATATGCTACTTTGGTAGGACCCATTAGTAACTTGTTTAAGAAAGGTTCCAAATTTGTTCAGTGCAAAGATTGTGAGCCAGCATTTGTCCAAATTCTAAATTTGTTGAGTCAAAGTAAGGCTCTCAGACCTTTCGCTCCAACATTACCTTGTTCCTTCACAGTTGATGTGAGTTAGGTAGAATTAGGGGCTGTACTCACACAGAAAAAAAGATTGTGATCACTTTGAAGATTGTTTAGTGACTTCAATCAAAATACCTGAATTGAAAAAAGTTTGTTCTGAAGGTGAGTGGATCAAAGCTGTAAGTCAGGACCAAGTACTACAGCACTTCATTGAGTTAGATAAGGCAGGGTGGCTAGAGAAAATATATTGTCTCCCTTGTTGCAGCAGTACTGTAAAGTGGGGGATAAAATTTCTATTGCAGATGGGCTGCTTTTGAGATCAGATAAGTTGATTCCTCTGCATTCAGCAGTATTATTAATAAGGCCCATGAGGGACATTTGGGATCAGAGCTTACTAAACGTCATGACTGTGAATCCTTTTGGTGGTCAAGAATTGACATAAAAGTGGATGAGGTAGTGGAAAATTGTTTAGTGTGCAAAGTGGCTGACAAACACTTGAAGGTTTACTGCCCCTTCTCATACCTATTGAGTGCCCATTGGGTCCATGGATTAAGGTTGGAATTGATGTCATGGTTCCATATGACTTATTGTCAGGTGGTGCTAAATTTCTCACTGCACTGATTGATTATTGTTCAAAATGACCTGAACTCAATTGGTTAGGGAGTCCAATCCTTGCTCAGTAGTTGATTTTTAAGAAAGATTTTCTTGAGGGAGGGTTTCCCTGAATGTCGCCTATCTGACAACGTACCCAATTTATTAGTAGGGAACCTTGACTGTTTCCTTGACTCTTGTGGTGTCAAACACCTGAGAAGTTTTTTGTATCACCCACAAACAAATTGGCGAGTGGAGAGGATGAATTGTGTGGTGGATGAGTGCATAAGGTGGGAAAAATGTGTAACTTACAATATTGTGAAAACAGTACGTAGTATGTTATAGTTTTACGTAGCAACGCCACACTCAACTACCAAAGTGTCTCCTTTTGAAATGTTGAGGGGCAGAAAAGCCAACATGAATTTTCACCCACCTTGGATGGCTAAATGGTTTAAAAGTGATGTGGGATAATTGATGACACTAATAAAAAGGAATGTCAGTCATGCGCCAGAGAAACATAAATAAAAGTGTTACATGGTCAACATTAAGATCAGTGATTTTGTTCACATCAAGCCGCTGTTCATACTAAGAAGGGAAAAAGGAAATTCAGTATCCTGTGAGAGTGGAAAACTTGTGTGGTAATGTCATTATGGTAAATGGGTGGACACTGGTGGAATCTTGCAAAAGTTGTTAAGATGGGCAATGGGTGTGAGACTGGGAGCCAGAATAAAGGTGGAAAAGAACACTGTGAAGTACATTCCTACACTAGACCCCATGATTTTGTTCAAGATGGTCAACACCCAAAGAGGAATCAAGGTATGAATGGGAACTTTCAAAGTATGATGTTACGTAGAAGTACCAGGGAGATTGTCAAGCCTAGCAGGTTTCATAACTGAATGTATTTTGTACTGCGAACATCATGAGGCCTTATAGGTTTTATACCTCAATGTATTTCTTTCACTAAATGTATCTCTTTTCGCTTTGTCTCTGGTTTTGCTCCTTTTTTGGTTTATGTTTGTAGTATCTTTTTATATGTTGTTCTCTGGGTTTCTGTGGAGTATTTCCCTTTTTCTCAGTATTGTTTATTTTATCAGTTTTGGTTATTGTTCGAAGAAGGAAAGATGTGCTATATCTTAGTTAACTTATGTAGTATTCCTCATCATGGTTGAGCATACACTGGAATCCTAAGAGCATAGGATTCCGATTCAGGAACTTATGATGTCGAAATTTAGAATGCTATTTTTTGAGTTGTGACAGTTTATTGGTGCTAAAAGTAGAGGAACTCCTGTGTACTCAACTCTGCCACTGTGCAGATCTGTACTTTACATAAATTACTCTACAATTGTAATCAGTCTCGGAAGCACATCCTACAATGGCTTTGTTTAAAAATATATGCATTTCAAAACCCATTTTCAAGGAACATTACACAAGACCACTTCCTTGAGTCCAGGGACCTTGTGACTGTTCAGACTTGCTGTGCTCTGGCAACTGCACAGAGATTACTTATCATCACAGAAAGAAACAGCCAGACAGACGGAAGTGTTGATGAGGTGCCTTCTCTTCATCCTTTGGCCTAAGACAGCACCTGTTCTTGCTCATAGAATTATTTTCACTTCAAAATATTATGAACTTGACACCAAGCCCTGCACATGACCAGCAGCTGCTTGAATGGGGTGAACTCTATAAACGATACTAAGTGCAAAAATGTATTTTTTCAATGGTCCACCCCCATACTTTGTATCACAGCTATTGAAAATGATTCTTCTATATTACACGCTGGCACTGCTGATGCTGAGACGCAGCTGCTGAGCGACATGAGTGAAGTGAGGGAGGAAGCAAAGAGGAAGCCGCGGGGTGCTGTGCAGTCCTCAGGTGCGGTCCTGAAGTACAAAGGTGTGGATCTGAGAACCGGGGCCAGGGCTAGAGTAGTGTGGTAGCTACCTGCAATCCTGGTGAGTGGGATCCACTCGGCATTAGAAAGAGCTGTGGCTTTGGCAGGCTATGGTGGACTACGGTGAGGGCAGGTTGGTGCATCGTGGCTGTGCAGTGTGCTGTAAATCCCACTCGCACCCTGCCTAAAATCCCTTTAAATCTATGCTTACTGCCCCCCAGCTCATGGGCATATCGCAACCCACTGTAGTGACCAGCAGCACCACATCCCATCACAGCGCAGGTGGTTTCCCGGCCGGCTGCTTGTCATTGTTGTTACACTCTGCACCATCTTTCTTCTGCAGCAGCCAAGTCCACCTCAGCCTTTCATAATGTAGGTTTCTTTGCCGCTGTGCTGATGCGTTGCTTCACTACTGTGCCTGCTTTCTTGCTCCTCTGGTCTCCTGTTTGCCCAAGCACCCACAGGACAAAACAGGACAAACATAAAAAGGGTCCACATGTTATAAAATAAGACAAAACAGGACAAAGCAAGACAAAACACAAGAAGGAGCCCACACATTGACATAGCTAACAAACGTGCACTCGATGAGGGCCTCCAGGGGCCCTTATACCTAAAGGTGACCAAAGAGTGCTGCAGGGGGCCAGGGAGCTAGGTGGGTGCCTGAAAATCACAGTAGGGATACAGACTTAGTACCTATATACAGCAGAGCCCCAGGTTTGTGGAAGATGCCCTACAAGGTTAGGGTGTGGCTTGCACCCTGAGAGCACTCCTGCCCTGCGCCTGGTGCCCCCATCTTTGAATTCTGGAGAACTCAGCATGTGTGTGAGCTGCACAACCATTAATAGACACACCACCATTCATACCAACTAAAACAAATAAGCTGTCTTGCATCTAAGATTCCTCCGAAGGACATCACGCACAGGATCACAGGACAAAAGACAGAAGTGCCATCTAATACTGGTGTGTGTTCATGCACCTCCCCTGCTCATGCTAAATAAGACTACATACCAAAGGGGAGGCGTGGTGTCGCACCATGATCAGAAAAGGAGCATCTATCTTTAACTGACTCTGCTCATGCACACCAGGGGGCATCCTCTGGGCACTTCAGCTGCAAGGACTCCATAATCAAGCATCTAAGCTTCCACACTTGTGCCTATGTTTGGTGATCACCCTCACAATGCTGTGAGGCCTCTGTGTGCTCGTGCCCCCCTCCTGGTCAACTCTTTGGAACTCCACATACAGAGAGGGAAGTGGCTGTGCAGTCCTGAAGCCTTCAAGTCATCAAGACCTATAGTACAAAGAAGAACCAGTGGTTAATATTGTCCCATCCCAGGAATCCAGAAGTTTAGATCAACCCTCCTATCGAGGAAGCAATGCAGAGTTTCAAGATAACCATCAAAGCACTGCAGTACTTAATAGGATTCTTCTTTAGTCCAGAAATAATAATCACTGGGAAAGAGGCAATAGGTACAACTGACTCCCAGAGGACCATGTGGGTGACACTGGCCACACTATGATAAGTTGGGGGTGGGGTGGAGAAATCTGAATGGGAACTTACAGCAATCCGTCCCTCAGTTCAAGCGAGAGAGCTTTCCACAAAAAGAAACATGAAGACAACTTAGAGGCACTGGAGACTCTAGAGACACAGTACATTCAAACATCATCACTAAACACACATCCAGTTTGGCTTGTGTAAAGTACAAGAAAGGCTGAAACAAAAAGTGCACTAGTGGTGCCAGGGGCCGAAGAATGTCTTGATATGCAATCACTGCATTACTCAACCATGATTACTTGTGCCCCAAGCGTTAGCAACACAGAGGTGACTTCAACCCTGAGGTGGGAACAGGCCAGTCTAGAGGCAGGTCTAGATATGCCCTGGGACCATTACTCCCAGCAGACACCTCACTGAAAAGCTTTGCCATCGATACGAGCCGAAACAGGGAGCAGGGCGAAAGGTGCTCACTGGCAAGTTGGAGCTCAAGCTTCTCCAATTCATGCTTCATTGATCAACAAAATGAAGGTTCTAAAATTGGAAGAAGAATGCCTTCCCCCCATCCTCCGCTTCTAGCACTTTAATAAACAGCAGCAAGGCACTGAACTCAATGTCTAGTGTAGCACTTCTTCACGATGATAAACTTGATGTTCAAATAAATATACTACAATTTGTGGTGTCTTTAATTATGAGCATTGTTAGAAATGGGGTCTTTGGTAGCCAGTCAGGTTACCCCCTGTTCAAGCAAGGACCCTCACTCTAGTTAGGATAAAAGAGAATCACCCTCAGCTAACCCGTGCTTACCCCCTTGGTAGCTTAGCAGAGCAGTAGGCTTAACTTCAGAGTGCTAGGTGTAAAGTATTTGTACCAACACACACAGTAACTTAATGAAAACACTACAAAAGTACACAACACCAGTTTAGAAAAATAGGAAATATTTATCTAAACAAAACAAGACCAAAACAACACAAATCCACAATACGCAAGTCAAGTTATCAATAAAAATGCAAAAAGAGTCTTTAAGTAGTTTTAAACACACACTAGCGCTGTTAGAGTGAAAATGTACCTGATGTTCGTCAAAAATAACCCCGCATGGGTGGGTGTGCGTCAAAAATAACTACGCACGGCGGTACGTGAGTCAGAAATCCAGCTGCACGAAGATTCAAAATCTCCGCAGCGCAGGTTGTGATCTCCCAGCCTACCATCAGCAAAGCTGCGCATCGTTTCTCCTGTTCCGTGCTTCGATTCTTCGGTCGCGTTTCCTGCGAGCGTCGTTTTCTCAGCTGCGGAGCCGGCGGCACATCGTTTTTTCAGCCGCAGATCGGAGTTGCGTCAATCTTTTCCCCGCTCAGCACTCTGTGCGTGGATTTTCTTGTCTTTAGGCTGCCAGCTTCTCCTTTCAGGCTCCCAGGAACTGGATGGGCA
Organism: Pleurodeles waltl; assembly: GCF_031143425.1. Lineage (NCBI taxonomy): Eukaryota > Metazoa > Chordata > Amphibia > Caudata > Salamandridae > Pleurodeles > Pleurodeles waltl. Next base: position 495,444,135 of record NC_090448.1, read on the forward strand.
CCACAGGGCAGAGTAGGAGTCTCTCCAGGTGCTGTCCCTGAGACTTCAAACAACAGGAGGCAAGCTCTAGATCAAGCCCTTGGAGATTTCTTCTCAAGATGGAAGGCACACAAAGTCCAGTCTTTGCCCTCTTACTCTGGCAGAAGCAGCAACTGCAGGATAGCTCCACAAAGCACAGTCACAGGCAGGGCAGCTCTTCTTTCTCAGCTATTCAGCTCTTCTCCAGGCAGAGGTTCCTCTTGGTTCTAGAAGTGTTTCTCCAGTCTGTGGTTTTGGGTGCCCTTCTTATACCCAATTTTGCCTCGAAGTAGGCCTACTTCAAAGTAAAGTCTCTTTGGAATGTGAAATCCTGCCTTGCCCAGGCCAGGCCCCAAACAATCACCAGGGGGTTGGAGACAGCATTGTGTGAGGACAGGCACAGCCCTTTCAGGTGTAAGTGACCACTCCTCCCCTCCCTCCTAGCACAGATGGCTCATCAGGATATGCAGGCTACACCCCAGCTCCCTTTGTGTCACTATCGAGTGTGAGGTGCAACCAGCCCAACTGTCAATCTGACCCAGACAGGGAATCCACAAACAGGCACAGTCACAGAAATGGTATAAGCAAGAAAATGATCACTTTCTAAAAGTGGCATTTTCAAACACACAATCTTAAAATCAACTTTACTAAAAGATATATTTTTAAATTGTGAGCCCAGAGACCCCAAACTCCACATGTCCATCCGCTCCCAAAGGGAATCTACACTTTAATCAGCTCCAAAGGTAGCCCCGATGTTAACCTATGAGAGGGACAGGCCTTGCAACAGTGAAAAACTAATTTAGCAATATTTCACTGTCAGGACATATAAAACACATTACTATATGCCCTACCTTAACCATACACTGCACCCTGCCCTTGGGGCTACCTAGGGTCTACCTTAGGGGTGCCTTACATGTAAGAAAAGGGAAGGTTTAGGCCTGGCAAGTGGGTACACTTGCCAAGTCGAATTTACAGTTAAAACTGCACACACAGACACTGCAGAGGCAGGTCTGAGACATGATTACAAAGCTACTTATGTGGGTGGCACAACCAGTGCTGCAAGCCCACTAGTTGCATTTGATTTACAGGCCCTGGCACCTCTAGTTCACCCTACTAGGGACTTACTAGTAAATCAAATATTCCAATCATGGATAAACCAATTACATACAATTGACACAGAGAGCATATGCACTTTAGCACTGGTCAGCAGTGGTAAAGTTCTCAGAGTTCAAAAGCCAACAGCAACAGGTCAGAAAATATAGGAGGCATGAGGCTAAAAGATTGGGGATGACCCTGAATAAGCAAAAAATAGTCCAACAAGCATCAACAGTAAGCTGGACTGCATGAATAGTTTAATAACTAGAGTGTACAGTACAACTGACTCAAAGGCAGGACTCATGCCACTGTGGCCCAAAAATAAAGAAACTAGAATCGCTGCCTGAAATTATGAGTTCCCTGATCAAGGACTTGAAGACGGAAACGAGGTGCCCAACAGTCAAATATGACTCCTTTACACAACAAAGCTTTAATGCCTCTGACACTGAAAACACACAGGCTTCACCAAGACCAATTCAGGAGCCCGAAAGACTGAAAATTACGGGGCCAACCAATGCCAATTAACTCCCGATCAAAAGAACCAACTGTTAAATCCGGCAGATGCTGGTGTGGCCCAGTGGGAGCAGCTCCAGGAGCATAAACAAGGACGGAAGCACTCTACCATGGATCCTAAAGCCCTGAACAGTGGCACCAACATAAAACAATAAAAAACATTTTTAAAAGTGAAAAAACTAGAGATGCTAATCTTTTGCACAGGCTCCAGACTGAAAGTAAGGTCTCGAAGGGGAAAACAGACAGTCACGTAGCAAGCCTCAACAGCTCCGCCAATTCTGACTACAAAAATAATGACAAGGAGGCAGACACCTCCACAACGTATGACCCCAATTTGTAACAAAAATAAAAAACAGGAATACCTCACAAATATGAAGCCTACCCCAAACCACACATAAGGCCGCATAAATGTCATTACTGAGTCGCAACACAGCAGCAGCATCTGAAAAGCTCTCAACATGGTGTAAACAGCAGCCACCCAAGCAGACATGAGTGATGCAAAAGCAACAGATCAACATCACATGGAGCACAGGAGGTTAGGGGAACACTCCGGAACCACATCACGGCTTTGGAGCAACCCTATGATACCGGCGCCACAAGGTGGCCCCATCAACCCATTACTGCACAACATAGGTAGGCATAGTCCCGCAGATCGGGATTGCAGTGAGAGAGACATGAGCCTGCCCCACAAATTAGCTGATTGGCTGGGTATGGTACAGTGCAACAACCAGGCAACAGTAAACCCATGAGACCTCAAAATCATATTAATCCCTGAGTATACCTCACCAGGGAAGTGGGACATTCCCAACAGAGGAAATATCATGAAGCTTTGTGCCCATATACCAGAATTGGAAAATATCACCCATGCTGACATTTATGGAGTGGCCTTTCTGTCCCCAGATATCAGGGAGAAAAACAAGCACACTGAAATAACCTTTACCAACCCTGCGCCAGTAAGTGCCCTAAGAAGGAACAAAAAGCAACTAGAGAACTGGGGAATACAAGTCAGAGAAGTGGCACAATTAAAATACGTTGTCTTCCTAACAGAGAAGCATGATGGCCCAAATGAAGCTCTGCACCATAGGAAGGGAAACAATAACAAGACAAGGATTGGTACCAGTTACCACCAAAGAGAGAATCAGACCTCCGCTAAGCACAGAAAGGAATCTATTATTAACAGCAAACAAAGAAGGGGTGCCTGTCATTGCATTATGCAAACACAGAGATCTCTGGATTGGGCGTGGCTCCCAAACATTCTCAGCACCCAACCCTAGCAATCAGCAATCAGCCTCCAGCAAACCACAACCAAGCAATAAATCCTAGCTTGGAAATCAGTTCATGGAATGTACTAGTCCTAACTGACTGTGAAACCAAGAGGGCAGCCATCAGCGAAATAAAGAAATGCAATCTTATCGTCTTGCAGGTAACCTGGACTCTTCATTTGTCCCCATGGCCAGACTTCACAGCCTATGAATCACCAGCAGTAGCCTCACAGATAGGGGTTCATGCCACCGGAGGGGTGTCAGTTTATGTGAAGAACGATTTGGTGGCAACCACCATGACGCTTTGCAAAGGAAGCGGAGGCTACATTTTCATTAAACACAACCATTATCTCAGGATGCAGCTACCATCACCCAGCAAAAGCAAGAAGAGAGGTTACAATAGAATCACTAGTTCCTATTCTGAAAGATCTGTCAGCCACATACCCAGATGACATGTGGGTCGTAATGGGCGATTTCAAAGCGAAATGTATGCCTTTTTAGAGTCAAACATCCCATTTGTGGCACTGGATGATCAAATAATAGCCATATCCCGATTAATAGGCAGGTCCAAAAAACTGATAAACAGGGAGTCATTTTGGCCTACTTTTTAAACCAGATAGGATTGCTCTTACTAAATAGGAGATTTAGCACAGATTCAACCGTGACCTACACGCGCATCTCTTGCTTCAGAATGACTACCCTGGATTACATCTGGGTGTCATTAGCTCATTTTCAAAAGATCACCAAGTTCATCAAGACCCCTTACTTCTCCAGCGACCATGCAATCCCTACCTGTGAAGCACGGGCCCAATGGACCACTCACCCCAAACAAAGTCCCCTGGTACCCAGGAGCAGCCTGAGCCCATCAAGATAATAAAGTGGTCTACGGTGAAGCAAGAGAAGCAAGGGCAAATTGTGGATCTTTTCTTGGGCATGACCTGGCAAGCAAGCAGTGAAATTACCACTGCAAATATCTGGGAGTCCCTGGCTGACCACCTGAGAAAAAACCTAAACTGCTTGATTGAGACAGACAATGGGAAGTCATCTGTAAATTCCAGCTCAGCAGCCAACAGGCAATATCCGATAACAGCCTTAAAACACAGACTAAATAAAGCCCTGGGGTAACTTAGCAAGGACTATGTGGCAAATAAATGGCTGCAGACCCGGGTCACCACCATCCACCTGGAATATAGAAAAGCCCTCTATGCCCAAAGGAGGGAAGAGGAAGATCAGAGATGGGTAAACTCATAGGAGGTAATAAAATTCAGGGCCCTGAGGAAATTGTGGCCATGGGTCAACAAATGCCTCAGACTAAACCACAAGGCAACCGTTACCAACATCGCCCTGGGGTGAGGTAAACCTCTATCAAGGCTCTTTAGCTGGACTTCACAGTGGTGCATAGTCTGCCCAGACTGCCAGAAAAACAACCCGCCCGCCTCACGATGCAACCTGACCCAGACTGTGAAGACATTCCACTAACACAAGTCTTTGAGGACATGTCAATAGTAACCACGGCTCAAGTTGGTTAGCCATCAAGTCAAGCAGGTGGTGCGTCTGGCCCAAGCAGCATCCCTGCTGCAGTGTGCAAGTGGGCCCTATCTCAATGGGCCACAGTGATGGTGCCTCTATTCCAGGAATGCCGATTAAGGGAACGTATTCTTGAATCATGGAGGGGTTCACTTCTGGTCCTGATCCACAAAAAAGCTTGCGACAGTGCCTGGGGAAATACCGATTGATTGCACTACTGGAAGTCGAAGGGAAGTGCTATGCCAGCATATTAAACAAAGACCTTTAAGCATGGGCAGAAGAACAGAAGCTGATCCCCCATCTCAAACTGGCTTCCAAAAAGGTGGGCACATTGAAGACAACCTCATTTGCATCTCCGATCTGACTAAAGCCATAATAGCATCCAAGGGAAGGGCCCTCTACGCTGGGTTCTTTGACTTCCAGACTGCGTTTGACAAAGTGTCACGGCCAAAACTTTGGGCAAAACCTAGCATCCCTTGGACATACTAAATGGAATCATCACCCTCTATTCGGACACCTGGGTAAAGATAAGAGTCAGCACTGGATGGGCCACCACTGGTAAAACCCAGACAAAGGTTTGAAGCAAGGTTGTATACTGGCACCATTCCTATTTAATCTGTATCTGGCTGACAACCCTGAACACCAGGCGTCGGTGAGGGCATATCCCCCTAAATGTCTGCTCTCAAAATCCAATCCCTCCAGTATGTGGATGATAGAGTGCTTTTAGATGAAACACTCAGTGACCTCCATAGGCAATTTATGGCACTAACTGCCTATTGTAAGGCCAACTGCCTGAAAGTGAACACAATGAAAACAAAGATGATGATAATCTCCCGGAAGCTGTTAAAAAAGTGGTCAAGGTGCATCGAGGGAAAGGCCATGAGGTGGTGACCGTTTAGCAGCACACATTACTGCTCAACAGGGGGCAGTCAAATCTCTAGAGGGTCCATTTGTAAGTAAAAAAATCAATGAGTACTCCGGATCTATCTCTGCTCCTGGAGGTAAAAGGATGTAAATTCCACGCCACAGTGGCCTATGGGGCACTGACCTTCAGAAACAGAATGGCCAACTGGCTGGATAGAGCACAGTCATCTTGCTTTCAAAGAGTATTTTTGCTTCCAAACTGTACTTCGCATGCTCAAATCCGGCTAGAGTTTGGCCTTCCTTCGCAGCAGTGGCTACTAAAAGTCAAGTTCCTGGTCTCTAGCCTGAAAACAAAGCAAGCACAGGAGCAAACACTCACAAACCCCATCTGGAAATTAGTAAACAACTCGGCAACAAACTAGCATACGTTTTTCACCCATGCTTTAGAGGCTTTAGAAGCATGCACAATCACGATCAGCCATTGAAGAGATAATTGTCATGCTCACACCCCCTCTTCTCCCACTCGGACCGGAACAGTTTCAGTTGGGTTTAAAGGAGAAATTCTGGAGGGTGAGTGGAATCAGTTCGCATACTATTGATCCATGCCCGAGATGCTTGATCTGAATATATCATCTGTTTTACCCCTGCTCCTATTTAATGAATAATGTGTGTTGTTTTATTTTTTATCTTTCTCTTTTGCAATGAATTTTATTATCATTCAAAGGTCCTTTTAGCTTGTAGTGATTTTAAATAATTATGCAATAAATAAATACATTATATAAATACATTAAATGTAAAAAATAATATTCTGTAAAAGAAAAAAAAAAAACATCACCTAGTCATTTTTTTAAACATTCTTCTACCCTTTTATACTTTAACATACCCTTAAATTAAACTTTTTAACTAGGATTGCATAATTAACTGTCAACGTTTAACACATTTTTTGAGCCAGGTATGAAGGTTTGTTTCTCCTTCTTGCTTCATTGACAATATAGTGCCTTTGGGCAATGCATTGTTTTTATTTTATATAACTTGTTCTTCCTTGTCTTGTGTTGTGGTCTTTATTTTCTACATCACAAACACCTCTTAAAGTGTTATGCTTTTAGCTTAGCCAAGCTAGCAAGCGCAGAGACAGTGGATCACTAGAGGATGTTTGGATCACCTTTCTCCATGACCTATTGCGTTTTTGTGTTTTCGAACCCTAGATAGAGAACACTAGGGTTTGATCTTCCCTTTCCACTTCAGTCAAGCCAGTGACTTCCTCACACAATCCTAGCCAAAATAAGACCCTAGTCTACAGTAAAATTGTATCCTCTGAGAAGGTGTTTGACGTGCCCATGTACCTGTGTAGCAAAGGCTGGTGATTCTATGCATAGTTGCTTCTGGATCTGTTAAGCCACACCAAACACTAACAATGTCAATAGGTCTCACCTATGCAAAAGCTATTGGCTTTGCCAATGTGTTTTAGGCATGTTGTACACCAGTGTGGGCTGCTCAGCATGGCTAAAACTTAGTGGCATAGAGGAGAGTCACATGGAGTGTCTAGGAGTGGAATGTCAAAGAGTGAAGCAGAGTGTTGTAGAGTGGAGTGGCAGAGATTATTGTGTATTGGAGTGACATAGTGTGGAGTCGCATAGAGTTGCATACACTGGAGTGCCATAGAGTAGAGTAGACTGGTGTAGAGTGGTGTTTTGGTGTAGAGCGTTGCAGAGTATAGTGGAATAGAGTGCAATGGCATTGAGTGCAGTGGAATTGAATTCAGCGGCATAAAATGCAATATCATAGAATGCAGCGGCTTGGATTGTTGAGTGCAGTGGTGCAGAGTGGTGCAGACTAATGTGGTGCAGAGTAGAGTGGCGCAGAGTAGAGTGGCGTGGAGTAGAGTGGTGCAGAGTAGAGTGGCATAGAGTGCAGTGGCATACAGTGGCACAGAGTGGTGCAGTGTGGAGTTGCATAGAGTTGAGTGATGCAGAGGGCAGTGGTGCAGAGTTGAGTGGCATAGAGTGCAGAGTAGAGTTGAGTGGTACAGGGTGCAGTGGCGTAGTGAGGTGCAGAGTATAGTAGCATAGAGTGGTGCAGAGTAGAGTATAGTGCCATAGAGTGCAGTGGTGCAGAGTGGAGTAGTGTAGAGTGGAGTAGCATAGAGTGGAGTAGTGCAAAGTAGCAGAAAGTGCAGTGTTGCAGAGTAGAGTGTCAGAATGCAGTGCTACAGAGTGGAGTACAGTGGCGTAAAGAGCAGTGGCATAGAGTACAGTGGCGTAAAGAGCAGTGGCACAGAGTACAGTGATGCAGAGTACAGTGCAGTGACGTAGAGTACGGTGGTTAAGACTAGAGTGACATAGAGGGCATTGGCATAGAGTGGAGTAGAGTGGCGCAGATTGCAGTGGCTTGGAGTAGATTGTTTCATGGGTAGAGTGAAGTGGCATTGAGTGGAGTGGTGCAGGGTATAATGCAGTTGCATAGAGTGGCATAGAGTGCAATGGTGTAAAGTGGTATAGAATACAATGGCATAGGGTGCAGTAGTTCAAAGTAGATTAGAGTGGCTTACAGTGGATTGACGTAGAGTGCAGGGGCATAGAGTTGAGTGTTACAGAGTAAAGTGTATTGGTGTCACAGTGTATTGACATAGAGTGCAGTGGCGTAGAGTGCACTGTTGCAGAGTGGCTTAGCTCACAGTGGCATAGAGTGGGGTTGAGCAGTGTAGGTTGGTGTGGCCTAGAATGGAGTAGTGTAGAGTGCAGTGGCAAAAAGTGCAGTGGTGTGGAGTAGCGTGGCGAAGAGTGCATTGCCATAGAATAGCATTGCACAGGGTAGAGTGGAGAGGCTTAGCGTGAAGTTGCATAGAGTGGAGTGGTGCAGAGTGCAGTGCCATGGAATGGTGTAAAATGAAGTGGTGCAGAGTAGAGTGCAGTTGTGTTGAGTGGTGCAGAGTAGAGTGGAGTGGCTCAGAGCAGAGTATGCATGATGTGGTAGCACACTGCCATTACAGACAACATATTTTCAATTACAGTGACCATTACATTTGCACAGAGATACAGTTTTACTAATAGAACTAGAGTGCACAAATGAAAATGTGTGGAAACTGCATCACCTGATCAAATGATTTGTTTTGATCATATTAAAGTGCACTTCAAAAATAACAAAAAATGTTGTCCATTTGTGTTCCTAATTCTGATATTCTGAAATACATACACATTACATTTAAATGTTGTTGTGTGCAAGAAATAAACTCTTTCCTACCCCTAGTATGCATCAAGATTGTCCACATAAATCCTCAAACAGAAAAAACTGTATTAGGTTTTTCAATAAAAATCATAAAAGTATACAAATCATATAAATCATTACACTTTAAAGTCAGAGAAAGCAAAGAAAAAAATGTCTTCAAGACAGCACCTGACATTTGATCTCAGTCTTTGAATGCACAGCAAATGTGACAAGATCAGAAAAAAATGTAAACGGCTTGTTTACAGAAAGGAAGTTTGTGGAATAATACAGTAAACGGTTTAGGCCATGGGAGGAACAAACTGAACCTGGAGAGCCTAAAGCAAATAGAGCCAGAAAATTGAAAGCCAGACAATGTGAGTTAGAAACCACAAAGCCAATGGTAATCAACTGGTGGAATGCTTTCCTAGCTCAACTTTCTGCAAGTCCCCAAGATATCTTTAGCAAATGCTATGCTGTCTGGCAGGCTGCAACCTAAACATGAGTGGAGATTCCAGACAAATGTTTTGTGAAGTGGCAAGTAATTTTGTCAAAGAAGAGATTGATGCGCAATTTAAATTGATTTCTCAAAAATTTTAATTTTTCAGAACTAATTTGTTGAAGCACTTGAAATTGCCATGGCATGGCCAATGCAAACAGTCTGGAAGACGTTCACTTTTCTTAAAGAATCTTTCTCAAATTGTGGCTGTCAGGGTTTGCTGCAACCTCACCCTCTTGAACAACCATGAGTGGTAAAGATAGCAGTTTTTTGCTTTACCAGGGATGTACACTGACTGCAGATCCAATACCAGCATCGGTGCGTTACTGGGGCAGTGGACTAAATAAATGTCTTGGACTCCTGTGTCACATACGCACTGACCTGTGTGTCACAAAAGATAGGTCAATTGTGTTTTCTTCAAACGCCATATGGGTTCTTTCATATGTATGTATGGATGCTGTCGTAATGCAAAATTATTCCACCATCCCCCTGCAGAATGTGAAGGTGGTCCCATGAAATTCCCTCTGGCTGTGGTGTACCTACCAATGAGAGCTCAGTATGATTATCTCACAGCAGTGCTTAATTTGTAAATACAAAGGTGCCGGTGCCCAAAGCCCTCATCTTAAACACGCGGCTGCTGCAATTAAATGTGCGAACATGGAATACTGAGGCAGCGTAATCCTGAAGCCATCTCGGACCTCGTCAAATCCATTTAAAGCCACTCCCTGCCCCTTCAGCTCACCCCTGCAGCTTTCTACTTTTATCATTGTGACGCTTTTTCGTTTTCCTCTTCCTCCGTCTTTCCCAAATGTGTCTTTTGCTGGCAGCAAATGCTTTAGGCAGAAGAATAAGCGCCGGCTCTCAAAAATAAGTGCCGGTGCTCAGCACTGGAAACAACAAGCAAAAATTAAGCACTGTCTCACAGACATACAAAGGGCTTGGACTCAGAGGAACCCGGCTGAAGGGTAGACTCCTACTGGATTTGCAAGCAAGACGACACCGCATTGCACCTGAATATGGGAAAAATGCTTCAGCATTTAAGCATTAGACTCTGCCCATCTTAATATACATAGAGGTAAGTTAAATTAGTATATGTACATAACGCGTGGCTTCGTAAATCACCGTGGAATCCACGTGTTATGTGCATATAGTAAATTAATACACCGTCATTGGTGAAGAGGCGTGCTCCCAGATATATATTGCATTAAAAAGAAGACATATCCATTTTAGCTTGCTGTTCGTTCCTACCCTCACTCACAGACAATCACTGCCGTGTTGTTTCTCAGGGCAGAGCTGCCATTCTCTCCCAATCCTCGAACAAAGGGCAAACTACCAGAGAGAACTACTGAGACACAGCAGCGCTCACCTATTATTCTGAGCTGCACCACATAATTGCAGTGAAGAAAAAAAGGAATTTGACAGTCCAAATGGGACACTACTTAAGAGAAAAATGGGGGCTGAACAAAGCCAAGAAACATGCAATTTTGTCTTCTGACTAGTTTTGGCAGAAGTGCCTCATCGTTCAAGGCAATTATCTGCTCTTTAACCTGCTCCCGACACGAAGGGCTTCCAAGACAAGACCTGCAGCATGCGGGAAACCATCTTAAAGCTTGCGGGTTTTTACGGGCGGTTCATTTGCAGTTTGTAAATTTATTCCCTGCAAAACAATTTACCATTCTTCGATTAACCATTGACAAAAGAAAAAAAGAGGGACGGGTGAAGAGTTCTTATGAGGAACATTTCTTACTTACTATCCTAAAGATAATATTTTAAAAAAAAAAATATAAACACAAGTTAAGCTTTAAAATTATCTTTTTATCCTCTCATCATTTGATGCTATCCTGTAATTGATCCGCCTAAAGTGTGTTCACTGACACCCAAGCTGACTCCTTTTGTGTGCTTCCCTGGGAAACTGCAAAAAGCCTTAAGTGCTACAGCTTGTTTTTTGAATGCCTTGTGGGGGCTAGAGTGTATCAGAAAGGTTGCCGTGAGCTCTCCCTGTGGAATTTTGCAGTCAGGCCTAGTTAGGAGTGATGGGCAGACGAGAGCCGGAAACACACAGTGTATATATCATCTTTCTCCTGCTGAAGAGGCATTATCAATGGGACTTTCAAAAATGTCTTACTGTGTCAAATTCCACTGTTAAATTTTTTCGGCTGATATGAATATCTTTATGAAGATAGTTTTACATTTGATTTCCAAAGTAAAACCTACTACATTCTGAAAGCTATGCAGCTAGTATAAATCTGTGAATGTAGTACCCCTTGCCTTGGAATTTGAATTGGAACTATCTGTGACTCTAAACTAGGGGTCTCCAAACTTTCCTATGGTGAGAGCTACTTCTGATACTTGAAAACTGTTGTGAGGTACTGCTTAATCATAGGGATATGATAAATGTATACAGAGATTAAATAAACTAAACATTGACAGTATAAAACATCAATGGAACAGGTCCTTTTTCGCAAAAGCTTTTGTCCCTTTGTTCTTAAGACGGTGAAATGGAGTAAAAGAGAGAGATGAAGAGAGAGAAATAGTTACAGAGAATGTGAGAGAAAAAAGCAAGAGATAAAGAAGGGAAAATTGGAAAGAAGTAGAGACAGAGTGAAAGAAAAAGAACACAAGAAAGAGAAAGAACGAGGAAAAACTAAACAGATAGGAGCAAAAGAAAGGAGATGAAGGAAGAAAGAGAATTTAGGAATAAAACGAGAGAAAACAGTGAAAGGAATGCATGGAACAGGAGGAAGAAAGAAAGAGTGACAAAGCAATTAGCAACAAAAGAGCACGACAGAGAAAGCAAGAGAAAGAAAAAAGAATGAGAAATGATGCAAGGTAGGGAAAGAAAAAAATGAGAGGAAAAAAAGAGGCAGAAAGAGAAGACAAAGGAACTAAGAAAGAAACAAAGGAGAAACATAAAGAAAAGAACAATGGTGGAGGAAGAAAAAGAAAAAGAAAGGAAAAACACAATAAGTAAATTCAACAAGAAAAAAACAGAAAGAATTGAGAGGCAGAAAGCTGAAGACAAGAAGAATATACGGCTAAAAGAAAGGAGGGGAAGAAGGAAAGAAGAAAACAGGGAGAACTAGAGGAAGAAAGATTGACAAAACAAAGGTAGTAGAGAAAGAGAGAAATCAAGAAAGAAGGGAGGAGTACAAAATAAATGGAGAAATTAAAGGGGGGAATAAGAAAGAATGAAAGAAGAAATGAGCAGATTATTGAGACAAAGGTGAAAATGGTGAAGAAGAAAGAATTAGAGGGAATTAGAGGGAAGAGAAAGAAGAAGAGTCAAAAGAGCAGACATTAGGAGAATGGAAGAGATGAAGAATTTCAAAAGAAAGAAACAATAGGAAAGTGGAGGGAAAGTAGATACGTTGAGGTAGAAATTAAAAACAAAAGAAAAAAGTTGAGAAAAATTACAAGAGTAAAATAAAGACATGCAAAAAAAATGAAAAGAGTGGATAGGAAAGGAATGAAAGAAAAAGTAGTAGGAAAAGGAAGAAGTAGTGTAAAAAGATAGGAAGAACAAAGGTATTAAAAAATTGATAAAGAAGAGAAAGATGTGAAAGAACAGAAAAAGGAAAGAGAAAGAAGGAGAGGCAAGTAAGAAAGTAGCAATAAACAAAATAAAGATGTTTTCAGAAGAGACTAGGCTGGGTCAACCTCCACTATCTATTTTCAAGCCCTCACAGAAACCTGTTCAGTGTTTTAAACATCTACCTTATCAAGTGGGTAGCTGTGTATTCTCAAACCTCCTGACAGGCATTTATCATCTGCAATGCTTATTCCTAATTGGCACATTTAACTTGCCTGTCAAGTACTAGCATACAGTGTTGAACGTGCACCCAGGTACTATAAGTTGAATGCCACTTTTTAATTGCAGAACCTATTGTGCCATCCAATAAGGTGGCAGTACAAACAGGGATTCAGGCTCACCCTATATAGCCTTACTGCTGCAGTGTGAAGCTTGCTGTGAGACCTGTTAAAATGACCCTTTCTAACAGTTAAAGCCTCTCATTTAAATATTAGTAAGACAACCCTATGTAAGCTAAGTATGGCACATGCTATTTAGAGGTAGAACAGTTAGAACATTATTATTACCATGTCCCTGTATTGACAAGGCCCAAAAAGCTATGTTTTCAATGTGGCAGGCCTAGTTGACCTATGTAGAAAAACAGAGTGCAGATTAAAATACTAATGCTGCTAAATCCGGAAAGGGACCAGCTAAAAAAATAATCAAACCTCTATTTTATTAATTATTAAACAATCCAATTAAATGATGAAGTCACATTTGTAATAAATATTAAGGAAAAGTAACTTTTAGAATGTGACCTTTTCTCTGCCTGAAATTTGCATTAGCTCTCCAGCTTCTCATAGTCTGTGCTCCGCCTTAAATAGGTGTGAACGAGGTGTGAAATGCCTCACAGAAGCAAATTATAAGATGACCTGAATGGGTAGAGATGACTCCTCTGAACTCCAGAGAATATTCAGAGTGGGGACGGTGGGCATCCTGTGACAATAAATTGTCAAATCATGCTTGACAGGGCTTTTGAGACACATTTAACACTTGGAGCACACTTGAAAGGGAGAGAACAGGATTCTTAGACAATGCATGTGTATCACCTGTCCAGTTGCATCTTAACATTGTTTATCGTCTCCACTTCAATGTTAGTTTGGTATTGTATACTGCTGTTTCTAGCCACGGACCACTTGTTTTTAAGAGTCCTACTATCTGGTTGGAGACTACCCGCACTCTACTATAAGATTGGATACCTGCTTTGATTACTACATCTTGATCAATTTTATTATACAATTTGTTTTGTGCACACTAATGACTTTGCACTGCTCTCACTTTAGCAATAATTTGACAGGAATGTCAAATATATAACTTCTACTCCCAACACTTCAAATTGGCAAATAAAATAAACTATTAATTGTTGCCATGGATCACCTGAAGGAACTGGTGTTTGCAATGGCATTTTGTGTATTCACCAGATGTCTGTTTAACAACATTGTCAGAACTAGGTTGTCACTAATCTCCATTCCAATTCATCCAAAGTCATGGAGATGTTCTACAAACTGTTTGTGCCATTTGTATGTCTAGGTAACCAATATGAGAAATATGTGAAAATTGTTTTAATGTAATATCTCTTTCATTGATCCAAGTATACAATAGTAAATTTCCTCAACGTTTAATACAGATGCAATTTCTTGGGTAAGAGTCCTTGCTTTGGCCTCTTAAAGGGTATCATAATGGAACACAGTTTTAGTGATTTATCTCTTTTTTCACACTTCACGTGACATCCTAGAATATGTACTGGCACCGCATCTAGAAATGTCACCACATACACCTACCAACACATCTTCCTCATTCTGCATTACTAACATGGAAAAAAGTCTGCCCTCACATGATTTCATCTTAAAATTGCATCTCTTACATTTCTCAAATGGGTTTTGAATCTGTGCTGCCATGCTTCTAGATTTGCCACCCTTTGTTCCTGTAACAGTAGCTTGAGGTATCCTCAAAGTGTATGTTTTGAAATATTGGGTGCATGTTAGTGCTTCCCTTTCATTTGTTAAATATGTTGGACTTGCTATCTTTAAAGTGCAATAGGCAAACACAATAGTTCTTTCATTTGTTCCCTTTCTTTGTTAAAACTGCTTCTAGAGATTACACACTCGTAGCAGCAGTAACAGTGCAAGTGATGCCACATTCAGCCCACCAGAACATTTGTAATGTAACCAAATTGACAAAGATTTTGTTGTGACCTATTGGATTCCAAGAGTAAACCTGGAGGGTAACCTGTACCCCTGGCTGCCCCTAATTGACATCCATGGATGTTCACCCAGAAAGGTAAAAAATCATATGTTTATTCAAATATTGTTAGTAACCAGCTGTTACTCCAAAATACCCTTTTCTTGTGCCAATACATTCTATATGAAGAGTCCCCCCTCTCACCCAGGCACCACAAGACCTCGCCTGAGCAAATCAAAAACATTAATCATACTTCTCCTCTGTTCTCCAATTGCTCCTCCTTTCTAACACACAATAAGTGGGAAAAGCGCCAATCACAGTCATCTCAAAGCTCTGTTTCATTTATCCTTAGAGAACTGAGATTGTGAATGCCATCAGGAAGGACACTTGTAAGAATTGGTACAAGAGAAGTCTATTCAGAGTAATGAGGATTACATTTAAAACCAATTCATTACCTCCTTGATCCCTTTCTCATGTTACCACATTCTGGCGGTCATTCTGACCTTGGCGGACGGCGGAGGCCGTCCGCCAAGGTACCGCCGTCAGAACACCGCACCGCGGTCAAAAGACCGCGGCGGTGATTCTGAGATTTGCCCTGGGCTGGCGGGCGGCCGCCAAAAGACCGCCCGCCAGCCCAGGGCAAATCAACCTTCCCACTAGGATGCCGGCTCAGAATTGAGCCGGCGGAGTGGGAAGGTGCGACGGGTGCAGTTGCACCCGTCGCGTATTTCAGTGTCTGCTAGGCAGACACTGAAATACTTTGTGGGGCCCTCTTACGGGGGCCCCGCGGCACCCCCTACCGCCATCCTGTTCCTGGCGGGAGAACCGCCATGAACAGGATGGCGGTAGGGGGTGTCAGAATCCCCATGGCGGCGGAGCGCGCTCCGCCGCCATGGTGGATTCTGACGGGCAGCGGAAAGTCGGCGGTACACCGCCGGCTTTCCGCTTCTGGCCGCGGCTGTACCGCCGCGGTCAGAATGCCCGGCGGAGCACCGCCGGCCTGTTGGCGGTGCTACCGCCAACCTCCGCCATGGCGGTAATTACCGCCGGGGTCAGAATGACCCCCTCTGTCTGAGGATATACCAAAGCAATATTTAGCAAATTAATTCCCAAAATCCCATCACACAACTTCCCATATTGATACAATAAAAATATCTTTAATGACAATTCTGTAATCAATAGAAAACTAAGGGAGTAAATTATCATGTAGGACATAGCAGCTGCCAAAACCCTGGAACCAGACTACAGAGACTCACAGATACCAACATCCAACCTGTCATATGAAGCAAAGCTAGTTGGATATGCCCATGTGTTGCTTCATAAATATCTGTAACTAATGCTCCACAAGCTTGAGCCCAGGATGCAGCCATATTTCAAGTAGATCTAGCCTGAACTGCTCGCTTCTGGTTTAATCATGTTCTATGTATCCGAGACCAACAAAATCAGTTTCTTTATCCGTCTGCCTTAGAGGCTTTTTGACCATGACAAAAGGTAACAAAGGTAACACAGAGACTCTTGCATTCTCTAAAGTTCTGGATTCTTGAAAGATACATTTTGACCACCCTTAAAACATTCAATGTATGTAAGAATTACTGCTCAAGTGATTAGGGTGCTGGAAAAAAGAAGGCACAGTTATTTCTGCCTCCCTATGAAAGGAAGATTTTATCTCAGGACAAAAAAGGTCCTAATTTAAGAATCAGTTTTACTGAAATAAATCTCAAATAAGGAGGTCATATAGATAGTGCCCCTAATTCCTCCAATCTGTGGGCAAATGTTATCACCACTAAAATGAATACCTTCAGAGTCAGGTGCTTTAAATTTACCAGCAAATGGGTTCAAATGGATGAAACTGAATAGTCTTGAGACCACATGGAAGGTACCAAGTCTGAATTGCCAATTTAACTGTCTGATTGAGGAAAATTCCTATCAAGGCACCCATTTCAGGAACCCCACAAGGAGCTCAAACTACCCTTACTGCTCTTTAGTGTAGTGACTGCCAGTCCCTGTCAAAATCTTCTTGAAGAAACTGAAGGACCCATTTTGATTCTTAAAGGGTCCAATACTCTTCCAGTACACCACGATGAAAATGTGCCCAATAGTGATCATAAGGTTTTATTGTGGATAGGCGTCTTGAATTCTGTACTGACACCACTACAAGAGATGAGAGATCCTAGTTCTTTAAACCCCTTTCTCAATAGTCATACCATCAACCTCATCTTCTTGCATACCCATGAAGAGGTGAATGATACCCACTTTGCATCCTGGACATTAACCAGAGCAATGGGAACATATCATAATTTGGCTAAAGGGGCTACCAGAACATGACCTGTTTTGTCCTTGTGAAGATGTGCCAGCAACCTGTATATTAATGGAAGGGAGAAAAGATATATTGGAGAACAGGAGGACATGTACATACCAACGCATCTGTGCCGCAGCGTCCTCCTTCAATAAACCTGGAGAGAAAATGGGGCAAAAAGGCATTATCTGTACCAGCAAAGATGTCCATCTCCGCCGAATCAAATCTTTGACAGATTCATTGCAAACATGATTGACAAAACTAAAGTTGTGTGAAGAAGGAAACATCTTACTTAGTTTGTATGCCACAAACTTGTCTTTTCCCTGAATGTTCTGCTGAAAGTAAAATCAGCTGACCTTATGCCCAATATATTGTCTGAAAGATGAATGCAGCCATACACTGTGAACCCATCTCTGACTGCGTTTTTAGGTAAGATTTTGTCAGAGAGTTGTCTGTTTTGCCTGAAAATACCTGGCTCTGAAGTTGATGAGAAAATGTAGGAGGGCATGGAATGTTGCTTTCATTTCCCTCCAAGTCTAATTATGGGTTTTTTCTTATAGGAGTCATTTAATCTGAACCCTCTTTTGACCCAATGTAGCACTCCACCCCATTTTACTGGCATCCGTAGGCAGAATTAGGGGAGGGGGCATAGATTCATCCATTACTGTAGATCTCCACAAATCTTGTTTGTTAAGTGTACGAGTTCCTCCAGATTCTACAATGCCAGGTCCCAATGATTCAACAGATGGCAAACATGAGGCCACAGATGGAGTTGAGCCTATGGTACCATGAAGACAGATGATGCTTAAAATAACAAAGGGACTCATAAATTCCCAAATGCACATTCCTCCCTCCCAACCCTGCAAACAGTACTCACCATGGAAACGTGTTTTTGTAGCCATTACTTTGCTGTCGCCTCTATCATTTTCCCAGGTTATGCAGCAAAGTTTGAATCCTGTGTGCTCTCTTGTGATGGAAATTCTCTAAAGTTAGTTGAGTTTGAAAACAAGCATCCATAACTCTAGGTCCTTTGTTGGAACAAGAAAGAATTTTTTGTAGTTAATCAGGAATCCATGATTTGCGAGACGTTGACTAACCACCTCCATGTGTTCCTGAATAATGGCCCTTGAAAAAGAATGAATTAGCCAACAACCCAATATTCCTTTGTAATAGGGGAAGAACTACAACTGGAGTGAACACTTTTGTGAAAACCATCGGAGAGAACGTTAGTCCAAACCGGAGTACTCAAAACTGCCATTGGCAATCTTAGCCACAAAACCTCAGATAAGTCTGGTGAGGATACCAAATTGGAACATGTAGGGGAAGCATGCTTGAGATTCAGGGCTGTCATCTAGTCCTCTGAGTTTATCAGATGAATTATCCATTGCAATGCCTCCATTTCAAATTTTGTCTTCCTTAAGTATAGGTTCAGCCTCTTCAGGTGATTATCAACCTGAAACGTCCCGGCATTATATGTACAAGAAATACACTTGAATAGAAGCCTTGTCATTCTTAACACCTAGGCACTTGATATATCACCTTCTATGCCAAACTCTCTGTGTTTTCCTGAGTCAGGGCTGACTGCTTTATGGGAGCTCATTCAAGTACTGGACATAAAACTGATGGGGTATCTTGGAACTCCAGGGGATAACCTTTTTCTATTGTTTGAGGTACCCATGCATCGAAAAAAATGTATGACCGTACTTGAAAAAATATTGAAAGAAGGCCTCCAACTGGAGCCTGGGCATGGTCTAGTTCTTCCTAGGTTTTGGTGGACAGAAGGGGGTCTTA
The DNA here is from genome assembly GCF_031143425.1 of Pleurodeles waltl. NCBI lineage: Eukaryota > Metazoa > Chordata > Amphibia > Caudata > Salamandridae > Pleurodeles > Pleurodeles waltl. The sequence goes on from NC_090448.1 coordinate 495,462,950, forward strand.
AAGTTTGCCCCTCTAAACTACATAGATTGATTACATTTGCCATTTGTTGCTTGAAACTGTAGCCTCTTATTGAGCTGTCTGAAGTGAGGATATGGTTTAACATATGCCTTCAAAGGTTCTGTATGTTTATTGTTTTAAGGTCCTTACTAAAAAAGTCTTCAAGTTCTTTATCAAAGAATGTGTTGCCTGAAAAAGACATATGAAGAAGGCCAGCTTTTAGGGCACTGTATGCCTTGAACTCCCTAAGATAACTATGCAGGTGAGCTGCAATGTTGGGTGCTGCGGAGAAGACTATAGCTTTTACAATGTTCCAAGTAACATCAGACAAAAATATAGCTTGGATATCCATATTGAAAAATTATTCTGAACATTCCACTTCCCCTTGAACTGCTGCTTTTCTAGTTTGGAAGTCATTCACAGGAGAGGGAGATCGATAAACCGGCAGCCCTTACTATTAGGTTCAGTCCCAATAATCTTGTTTTCAATAAGGCTTCACTCTTGCGATATACAAGGTCTGTGACTGACACATCCTTTGTAATTACAGAAGAATGCCTTACAGAATTAACTAACATGGGATCAATTGAGACTTAAAAGGAAAGCATCATACTCCCTTTGGCAAGGGGATAAATGTGTAATATGAATTTTATAAGATCTGCATTCTATTGATTTTTTAACTCCCTCTGAAGCAAGTCCATAATTTCTTAAGGAGCAGAGGAGGACGAGGTTGCAATTGCCAAAACATTCCTGTACTTGTATTTGACATGTCATCTTCCATGGAGAACTGTAGATTATCAGAAAGGTATCTATATCAAGTAGCAAGTTCTCATTTCTGAATAAACCTGCCCTTCGATACAGCTTTAGCAGAATGAGAATCTTCATCATCAAATTCAGGAGAAGGCCAGGAGGAAACAGATAAAGGACAATTAACATTTAATCAACAAATAGTAGATGTGGGAGTAATGACAGCTGGCAGTAAGTTTTTCTCTCCCTTGGACTTCTGATAAAGAAGATACAAAATACTGCATCTGTGCCTCAGAGGGCTCCCAGCCACCAGTAGAAAGAGGAGGAAGAAGAGGAAAAAAATCTTGTTAACCTTGCACTTCTATTTGTCCCTTTATACATTATCAATAAACTGGCGCTTTTTGTGCTCCTTGTTGTAAAATGAGGAACAAAAAACTGAAGGGCTTTATGTAGCCTTCAAAAAATACCCCAATTCTCTAACACAGTGCATGATAATCTTTTTTTTCCTTTTGAATTTTTTTTTGAAAATAAGAAACATTATTTTCTTAATGGAACTCAAGAGAAAACAGTAATTATGTCCAGTAATTTTACTTGTTCATGCTACAGGGTATCCATCAGAAGAATTATATAGGCACGTCCCTAGGCCCAGGCAAGATTCAGATCAAGAAGTGCAGACGTTGAAGAGAAACATGAAGATATGAAGGAGTTTTCTGAGTGCCGGAAAGAGAAAGTGGTTGCAAAGCCATCTTTTTAAGTGCAGGGTAAATTCCTGCAGCTGGTGAAACGAAGATGTCCTAGAAGCACATATGCTCCGGACAGCATGACTTCATGAAAGTTAATTACATAACCACAATTAATGGCTATGAATAAACTGCTTAAAACAGTAAGGAGCTCACATGTTTTTTAATGGTTAAACACACAACTTAAAAGTGTCATAAAAGAAGCTGAGTCCCTCCAAAAACAAGTCAGAAATGGTTTAATGTTAAAAAAAACCAGGGAATCCTGTCATACGTATCCTGGGGTTAACACCAACAGCATGAAAACGTATTCTAGGGCACCCAGAAATCTCAAAGTTTTTGATAATGGCTGACTGTGGGTGCAGATAAAAGAAACAGGAACTCGATATTGGGAGGTCAGGAATGAACTAAGTTTAAATGTTGGAAAGGTTTACAGATGTGGAAAAAGTTGACTGACCCTCCTGGTCTTGGAAATAGGATACCTGATCTTCTCATGTAGGGCACATAGGGAAGGGTTTGATCAAAGACAAAGTCAGTTTAAACTACTGATGGACAGCTGTAGACTCCCAAGTTAAGAACAACGTCAAATTGTGTTATAATTGTACTGCAAGCAACAAGATTAAGACAAAGAGGAGTATTCCCCACTACTGCCAGCGACAAGACTAAGACAATCCGAACTGTTCCCCACTTGTTCCTCAAGAACCATGGTTGCAACTAGGTCTGAATGTCATTGGAACAACTGATAAGAAGTGTCTTCGACAAAATATGTTGCTGTACTAATTGATTATCACGCCAGGTGGATCAGTGCTAAGTGTGTATTCCATGCCACCACTATTATACTAATTTCCTGTGTGAAGAGGTAAAAGGGCTAATATTCCTAATAATTTAACTTTTCATCCTTCTATCATTAACAAAGTAACAGAGATTTGGGTAATAATAAACCGTATTAGTACCAGTCCTGCTGGGACCATGTGCTGCGGATAAACACTAATTTGTGAACATGCACCTGTATTTCTATGGATAGTGCGTCAACAGGTTTGCTGCAAAATAACTTATCGCTTTTCATAGGTGGATTGTACAGAATAACAGACATGATGAGACAAGAACATGCATTTGGAAAAGCTGGTTTTTAAAGTTAGACAACTCTGAACATAATATGTATATATGTAGGTACATACAAACATATGTGTATTTGTGTTTTTTATTTGGCACAGATTTGCAATTTTGCAGTACCGTAAATAAGCATTGTTTTGTTACCCTAATGAGTTTGATACATTTTTTCAACTATTAAAGGATGCAAAGTGGAGTTTTCCACAAAAGATCTGAATAAGTGATCTCAAGTTACTCCCAGATTTACATGGTAAGATCATTAACACCCAAAAGAACACTTTGACATTTCAAGTGTTTGAGTGTGCCAGCCTACAATGTAACTGAAATGTTAAATTGATTTGGGATTTTTGCAGATTGGTTCCTGGCTACAATATTGTTGTCACACTGCTTAACTACTTTACTTGCATTTACTTGACGAAATACTTCTTGCTTTGCGACACAGCTACCAAGAACAAGCCCAGGATTTTCACATTGAAACTATATTTACCTTAGGAACAATGGATTTAGGAATGTTATGAGTGTTCATTCCTTGCTCTCCCACCAAGACATAATCCAGGATATCACAGCAGTTGTGGATTGCACTGTAGGTAATGCAGATCTACGTAAATTTCCTCTGTGCTAGAAGGGGAAGCTAGTAGTGATCTTTGCGGTTGGGAGCAATGTGCTTGAGTTTGCAATGTCTTTTGGTCAGATTAGTCACTTAATGGAATGTGAGTATTGTAGAGGTCAGTAAGAAAGAGAGAGAGGCATTGCCCGCCTATAGTAACACATGTTGACACATTGTACTGTGGAACTGAATGTGTTGGACTTCAGGAAGAGTTTTATCTAGCACTCAAGCAGAACCATCTAAAATTCTGATTTTCCATAGCAGAAATGGGAAGAAAGTCATGATTTTATTAAAGACATGGAGGCTAATATTAAGCATATTCTCTTTATTGCCACACACATAGCAGCAACAATGAGAATCCAAAACCTTAGAATTAGAACCTTAGAACATTCTGACAGACTATAAATATACCCCACAAGCAGCCATCTTCCTTATTTTTTGCTGCAAACAAACAAATCCATTTCCCTTAAACCATAACCGATATGATAGGAAACTTCTTCTTGTTCTCTTCTTCCAACACTCCTGGAACTTCTTATTATCCTTAAAACATTTCTTGTAACACAAACAAGAAATATTAAGGGTGGGAATAATTTTTTGGGAGGGATAATATTAGCCTCCATGTTTTAATAAAATCATGATTTTCTTCCCACTCTTGCTGTGGAAAATCTGAATTTTATGGCAAGGCACGGAGGCTAATATTATGCATGTTTAAAGCCTTACCACAATCTTCTGAGCTGCACTTTCAATAGGTTTAAAAAAGTAATTTTTCAAAAATTAAATTTGATGACCAATCCACAGATTTGTAAGGCTACCACTCACCAGAACTATTTTTGATGTAATACCTCATCTAGCTGAATGAGCTCCAAATTTAGAAACATCAATGCTGTTGTATCCATAACAGTCTTGACCCACCTCGCCAAGGTTGGACATGACACAGATTTATGCGGATACCTATGTGAAATTAATAATTGAGTTGTCTCATAATCTCTCAAACTTTCAGTCCTTTTCTCGTATTCTTTCAAGCACCTCACCACACAAAATTTACTATTCCCTTCCACACAAGGATAACATATTGTTCTTGACTTACATTTTGTTCTCTTTTAAAGGTAAAAACATACACCCTCTAGTACATAACTTCTAGAAATACCTCTAATGCCCTTGCATCAGAAACCCTTCTGAATAACACTAAATAAAGAAGCATAGTTACTTTCGGTGTCAAACCCCTCAATGTCAAATATTAATTGTCACTCCAGAAAGTCAATTCCCTAAGAACTTCATCTACATCCCATAAAGATGTATATTTTGGACCCAGATGTACACTCAACCTTACACTTCTTACTAATATTTTCACAACATCCAATTGGCCTATATGCAACCCATTCACTAGTTCATGATCAGCTGAAATAGCTGACATACACAGATATACTGAAGTAGATTTCCCTTCCAAAAACAATTCTGTCAAATAATTAACTACATTCACCACAGTTGAAGATATGGGATCAAAATCTCTTTCAGAACACCAACATATCCGTCTCTTCCATGTCACCTTGTATGCCTTAGTTGTTCCTGGGGAGCATGAATTCTTGATGAGTTTCAAAGCCTCTGATGATAATCCTGACAGTTGCCAAACTTTCCTGAAATCATCCATGCCATCAACAGCATTTGCTCACTTTTAATTAACCTGTGACACTCTCCTGCCGGATTCACCAATAACCTCATACATCCTGTCAGAAGTACAGGGTCATGTTTTAGCAGATTCATTACATCCAGAAACCATACTTGAGAGCACCAAAAGGGACTTATCAACAACAAATCTGCCTGCTATTTCCTTACTTTCTTCAAAACCCGTTGTATCATTGAGAACAAGGGAAATGCATAGCTGTGCATCTGACTCCACACCTGCATAATTGCATCTACTGCCTGTGCCTCTGGTTTCGGTCTGCAACTGCAAACAATCTGTAACGGGACATTTAATCTGTCTGCAAAAAGATGAATATGTACGGACCCCATCTCGGGTCCAAAGCCCTGAACCCCTCCCTGTTCAACATTCAGCTGCTTGAATCTCAATGATTCCTTGAATTCCAGTCTGCCAACGGGTTGTTTAACCCCGGAATATGTTGTGCCAGAATCATGATATTCTGATCTGGTCAAAAATTCCAAAACTCTTTTGCCAAGTCCGCCAAAGCTTTTGACCATGAGCCTCCCAACCGATTCACGTATCTTACCACAGATAAATTGTCAATTTTTAATACCACACAAAAATGTTCACGATCTCCCACAAAACCCTTTACCATGAAAGATCCTGCCATCCTAAAATATTGGCATCCGGCTCTATAACTAAGTCCAGAGCCTCTCCAAAAATTGATCTCCAATTCCAAGCTTCCAGACTCTCCTTCCACCATTCCAATGCATGTAATGTTACCACGTTTAACTGAATCTTTTGAGAATATTTCAAAACCATCCTGAGATGTTGTGCCATCTACCTCTCCAAGGCTTGATAATGAATAGGAGCTGGAAAAATAGCCTGTATTAAGGCTGACAACAAGCACAACAGTCTTGCCAACTGTCTCAAAGAAATTACATTGCTCTCCATACCTCTCCTGATCTCCCTGCATTTCTTTTTCACCTTCTCCGTCATTGATCTCAACACACATTTCAATGTCTGAATCTGAAAACCTAAAAAACTCCACCTCCTGATTCAGAACAAGACATGATTTCATCCTGTTCACCATGAACCCTAAATCCTCCAAAATCCAAACTCCTAACTCAGTGTGTCCTAAAGCCATCTTCCTCGTTTCTTCCATTATTAACACATCATCTATATACACCATCAGTCACACACCTCTTGACCTCAACCAAGCCTCACTGGTCTCATCATGTTGGTGAAGCATCAAGGTGCTGATGTTAACCCAAAAGGGAGACATGTAAACCTCCATATTATCCCTTCCCATTGAAACCTTAGAAACTCCCTGTGCTCTTGACATATAGGAATCGTCAAATAGGCATCTTTTAAATCCAGATGAGTCAATCGATCCCCTTTCCTCAGAAGGTCTCTAAAAATGATTGTACTGAATCCAGTCGTTCAATTCTCTCAGCTTTCTGACCAGCCTCATACCTTTCCCTTTTTTCTCCAGTAGAAATGTGTTGCTTATAAACCCTTTGGAAGGGTCCGAACATCTTTCTATTGGACCTTTTCTTAACAGGTCTTTCCCTTCCTTCTTTTTGAGGGACCAACTCTGTCCATTCCTTTGAAAACACTAACACTCTTGGTCTTTTTACTTGTCTGGGCAGTTGTAAAAATTCTATTTAATACCCTTTCACCATATTACCCCTGAACTGACATTATCTCCATCTACCATTTAATAAAATAGGCAAGTTTGCCACACAGTTTTATAGGAGTATATAAAGGGCCTTTTACACTCAAACATACCTTCTCTCCTTTTGTCATTCTGCCACCCTTTGTCGACCTTCCTCTTGGCCTTTGTGGGTAAAATCCCTGGTAATTAGATCCGTAGGAGGGTCTGAATCCTCAGGAGAAGGAGGTTCTCTTGATACCAGAACCATGGCAGGAAAACTGACCTCATGCTCTCCTGGCCTTGCCGAAAACCTTTCTCATGTCCCTTTGAAAATTATTAATAGAATTGAATGCACCAACATACCTAGCATTATCTTTAACAAATGCCTCACCAAACAACATTCCATTGGTCTCAATACCGGCCTCCGTAGTGGCTAAACTTTCTCATTTAGGTTCAATTTTAATGCCACATTTGTGTTTCCAAGCAAGCAAATAGCTCTTTGTACCATTGTCTGGATTCCTCAATGTTCAGTTTTGTACCCGTTACACATGACTCTTCACTTATGTGAAATAACTTTGTTAAAGGTCCAAAAAATCCTTTATCCAAACCCCTTCTTGGGTTTCTCCCCGATTTATTTACGAAAGCCAACATTTTTGCATCTAATTCAGGCGTATATGCAATTTTATTTTCCAATAAAGGTCTCGCACATTCAAACCTCAATCTATTTCAGACCTCTTTAGGCATCTCACACCTTAACTAACACTGCACATATTGATCCACAGGTGAACATTAAGGACACAAAGGATGCTGGATCATTTAGGGATTAAATATATTGCCCCCCAGTCTGTCAAACAACTCTTCATCCTTCTTCAATTGCTCCTTCCACCCTTCCTTTACATCAGTCTCCTCCACATCTGATTTACTTAAACCAGATGGGCAACAAATCTCTACATCACCACGGGTAGAGGACTCATCACAAGCCACCGCTTTGTGATTTCCTTTCTTGGCCTTTATAGCCACTTCCTCTTCCAACTCCACATGAGTTGACCTCTTCCTCTTTGCCAGAGGGCCCTCTTCCATTTTCTGCTTTTGTGCCAGTTACTTACAATCAACATGTTTTCCTTTTTGTGTAGCCTTATGAGCATTGTTAGAAGTTGACACTTTAACCTCTACTTCCTCTACCGACCAAATTCCTCCTCTTCCTATGAAGTTCCTTACTTTAAACCGTCGGTCACGTTCTTCCCATACATTCATCCATCCACAAGATCTTCAGGTGGCTCCCAGCAGACACCAGAAGGACTGTCGCACAGGCCCTCATCAACAGCAGAGTGGACTACGGAAACCTGCTCTACAGAGGAATCACTGCACACCTCCTGAAGAGACTCCAGACAATATAGAACTCAGCGGCAAAACTCGTACTCAACCTCCCCAGAAAGGCCAACATCACACCCCATCTCAAAAAACGACCCTGGCTTCCGATTTAGAAGATATTCCAGTTCAAGATGCTGAACCACGCCCACAAGGCCCTGCACAATGAAGAATCAGAATGCATCAACAAACACCTGTCCTTCCACCAACTGACCAGACCCCTATGATCAGCTTCCCTCTCCCTCACAGACACCCCACGGATCCATCGAGCCAAGAGCGGAAGATGCTCCTTCTCGCTCCTGGCTACCAAGGCTTGGAGCAATCTCCCCCTTTGCCTCAGGACTGTACTGTCACTCCAGCGATTCAGAAGAGAACTAAAGGCCTGGATGTTAAAATGATCACTCCTCCATGCAGCAGCATACAGCTCCAGCACCTCCAGACCTCATGGGTCGATAAATGTGTGATTGATTGATTGATTGACCAATCAATAACAAATAAAATAAACATCTTAATGATATAATTGTTTTTAAGATACAGAAATTCCTAATAAACTTGGGCCAGGCAAGATCTTACATCCTCCTTTAAGTAAATAAGCTATTGGAGGATGATTGTATTTCTCCATGAGTGAAATTGATTCCCTTGGTCAACTGTGAGATGTAAACTGTGTGTGTCTTTAGGGATATGGTGCAAACATAGAGTGTTTAGGAGATAATAAAAGACGGTGTATATTAAATGGGGAGGTGAACATTTTGAGTGGTATATGGGATTAAGTAATCCCTAAAGTACATTTTAGAGATTTTAGAGATATTGAAAGTCACCAAGGAGTTTTGTGACCATTTCAAGAGATGAGGCCAAAGGTTAGGCAACTTGCAATATCCTCTTAACATACAACAAATTGTATTTTTGCCTTCTTTTGTTGAGCCCATTTTTGTTGGCCATAGGACCCTGTGCACTTTACTCCCGCTAACCAAGGCTTGTGCTCATACTCTCCTCTCTAAACTTGCATACCCTTAACTCACACTTTTAATTTACTTAAAGGTCCTAGTACATGGTACCATATGTACACAGGGCCTGCAAATTAAATGTTAGTAGAGGCTGTAGCACGCTTTGCTGCACCCACTAAATTGGTACTCTAAAACATGTATTGAGACCTGCCACTGCAGCCTGGATATGTAGTTTTAAACTACCATTTTGTCAGGGCAAAATAAACCTTTTGCAAGCCTAAAACGTCCTTTTTAATACCTATATGCCACCCCTGCAGTGAGACCCAAATGCCCACTGGCAAGGTGCAGAGTGCATAAAAGATAAGGATTGTAAATTTAGGCCCGTATTTATACTCCGTTTGCGCCGAATTAGCGTCGTTTTTTTCAACGCAAATTCGGCGCAAAACTAACGCCATATTTATACTTTGGCGTTAGACGCGTCTAGCGCCAAAGTATTGGCAAAGAGCGTCATTTTTTTGCGTGAACGCCTTCCTTGCGTTAATGAGATGCAAGGAAGGCGTTCCCGTCTAAAAAAATGACGGCGACGCAAATGCGTCGTATTTATACTCCCGGGCAAAAATCACGCCCGGGAGATGGCGGGTCAAAAAACCCCGCATTTGCGCCACTATTTAACGCCTGGGTCAGGGTAGGCGTTAAGGGGCCTGTGGGCTCAAAATGAGCCCACAGGTGCCCTCCCCTGCCCCCAGGGACCCCCCCTGCCACCCCTGCCCACCCCAGGAGGACACCCAAGGATGGAGGGACCCACCCCAGGGACATTCAGGTAAGTTCACGTAAGTATTATTTTTTATATTTTTCAATTTTTTTTGGGTGGCATAGGGGGGCCTTATTTGTGCCCCCCTACATGCCACTATGCCCAATGACCATGCCCAGGGGACATAAGTCCCCTGGGCATGGCCATTGGGCAAGGGGGCATGACTCCTGTCTTTACTAAGACAGGAGTCATTTAAATGGCGTCTGGGCGTCGAAAAAATGGCGCAAATCGGGTTAAGACGATTTTTTAGCGTCAACCCGACTTGCGCCATTTTAAGACGCCCTAGCGCCATTTTCCCCCTACGCCGGCGCTGCCTGGTCTACGTGGTTTTTTTCCACGCACACCAGGCAGCGCCGGTCTGCTTGCGCCGGCTAACGCCATTCCATAAATACGGCGCCCGCATGGCGCTTCGGAATGGCGTTAGACGGCGCTAAATTTTTTGACGCTAAACTGCGTTAGCGCAGTTTAGCGTCAAAAAGTATAAATATGGGCCCTAGTGTTTTACATGACCTGCCAGTGAAAAATCTCCAAAGCTGTTTTTCAATGGGGCAAGGCTGGCTCGCACAATAAGTTAACACTGGTTTACACAATTACGTTTAATATGTGATCAATCCAGTTTAGGAGCAGGTAGAAAAATAGTTCAAGGACTCACTTTAATAGTAGTTTAAATACAACTGAATGGTGAAGCCAGATTTTGAATATTAGTATTTTAGAAATGACACTTGTAGGAAGTTGTCATTTTCCTGCCTAAAACCAAAAGGTGTCCCTGCTAGTCTTCAGCTGTCACATGACTGCTGATGGCTTCCCTGAGATAAGATGTGTACTGCTCCGAGGCAGTGGACATAGAGCTTGCGTGTGGTGAGTCCTACCCCCAAGTGGTGCCCCTCATGTCTTGGGCCTTTGGCTGGTATTGGAGTGTACTTCTGCTGTTCCCAAAGGGCAAGTTGTGGGACTTAAAAACCTTTTGTCAACTTTCTGCCCAGAGAACCAAAAGAGATCACCATTGAAACCATAGCTATCAACATCAATTCGACAGTCAGCCTTAGCTTGTTGATTTACCCTACAGAATGAAATCTGATTTCCAGAAAAGGTCCTTAAGTCATATATAGAAGGCTTCATCAGGACCAACACAAAACAGCATTGAATCGAAATCAAGGCTCTCCTGGGCCTTCCTTGACTTTAGACTTTGCTTGCTCTGACCTTCTCAATCTTTGTTGACAACTGAAACGGGTCCCTGCTCTTCAGGAGCATACTAGCGTCAAGCCCAGCTTCAGATCCTGCTTGCGACATGCCCCAACCACGACTCATCAATGACTACTTTTTCTCCATAAAAGTTACTAAATACAAAGGTAAACTTTCCACCAAGACAGACCAGGTCCCTGTATCTAATTAGTGATCCATCGCAGTCGGCCTTATCTTTTTACTTTTATCCAATCCAGTGCAACCAGTTGTCTGTGGTTGGTGCTTTGTACTTTTTGGTGTCTTTTTCAAATCAAACTTTCAAAATTCATACCTCTGATTCTTTGTATTTCATTTTTGTCATGTTTGATGTCATTTTATTTACTAAAACAATCTCTATTTTTCTAAATTGATTTGGCATTTTTCTTGTTTTGGGTTGTCACTTTATTGTTGTTTGAGTACTGCATAAATACTTAATATATTACTTCTGAGTTCAGCCTGACTGCTTTGTGACAAGCAAATAGCAGATTAGGCACAGGTTTAGTTAGTGACTTTAGTCAGTCACCCTGACAAGAATTGTGAATAATATCAACTAATACTCCAATTTCATTCCAGTCCTTACAATACATGACCACACCACACTCTTACTTCAAACTACTTAAAATCGTTTTTTTTTAATCTTTCATATGAAAGAGGTACAACGGTTTCTGAGGCGAAACTAAACACACCAAAAAGCAGTTAGTGAACAATGTTCGATTCAGTGTAATTTGTGCCAGATTTTAAAAAGCTGTAGCCCTGAATGTGTACAAACATCAAGGCATTGGAATTATGTGATTCTGCGGTCGTGGCTTTTTTCACATAATTAAGAATGTTCCACATTTGACACATAATCTATCATCTACAGCATAATCTGCAGATTTTAACAACAAAAATTGTTTCTAACGTAAATAGATCAAGAGTTACTAAAGACGCAGCAACCTGTGTTCACGCCCATGGAAAAGCCCTTCACAAAGGTTAACCGACCAACTTTAATTTGCTTATTTCTGTATGTAGTTGTAAACCTGATACTAACAAGGTGACATATTTGCCCATACATTATTCCCAGGTATGAAAAATGACAAAATATAGATTATTACTATCAAAAAATGTGCTACATTATGCCACATAGTTTGGCTTTGCTTGGCACATAATGTGATGCTTCCCTACCGCATTATTTCAGTGGCCTTCACAAACATGCAGAGAAATTGCATCATGCACATCTCCTTTGATGACCTGTAGCGTGCAAAAAGTAAGCAAGAAGCTATAAATATCTTCTTTCTGCTGATCGCAATTTATTTTAGAAAAACAGAGCTAAAGAATAAAAAACAGCCCTGTTTCTCGTTTAAAGTGCAGATGTAATTGTTTCGGTGACCTACCTTTTATGCTGGCTGCTGGCGCTAAAAGAGTCATTATGATGTCACAACTCAACTCTAACAAGTTATTACATTTGAACAGCTCTCTCACTTCATTACTACAGGTGACTAGATACGCCACAACGTGACTGTAATTAGAGGTGCGCTTTTATGCAGGATTTGCACGCTCCCATTTATTATATAATATTATATTTCATTTCATTTCAACATTTACTATTTCTAGGCACATCGATATTAAGTGACACGAGTAGAATCACACGGTTTTCAATCAAGTGCCGAAATCGAAATTAGAACCAAGGTTCGCAATCAACTTAGTCATTACCCGTTAGACCTCATGTAAATAACTGGTGCAAATCTGAACTGCAAAACTATTTAATTCAATGAATAAAAATTACTTCATTTCATGAACGTTAGGGAAAGGAAGGGGTGTAGAATGTAAAAACATTTCGACTGTTTATATGTCAGATCGCGTTCTGGAGAACGTGTCTCCAGCTTCTTTAATTTTCATGATTGAATACAGGTTAACATACCTCTAGAACGATGACCCACAGCAGCATGTGAAGGCAATGTATTTCCACTTTAGTCACTACCCTCTTCCTCGTCCTTGTTTCAAAGTGTTGGCATGTGTGAACTGGTTGGGAATTTTCAAAATCTATTATACATTTCTAAACTCTGCAGAAGAAGTTTTAGGGTGAATGATTATTGCTTATTGCACAGAGTAGGTCTCATGAATAGTTCCACATGTGTCTGGGGTATGGTGATTTGAGACCGCTGGTTATTTGTCACAGGTTTAGATCTGGTTCCTTTCAGAACAGTGAAGAAGACAATGTAAGAGATGTAAAACTAAGTGATAACCACAGGAAACAAACAGCTTGAATGACTGTGTGACATACAAGGAGTCCTAAAGTATATGACAGGATAGGAAGGAGTAAGTTTAGGCTGAGTTGCAGTTGGGAATTGGTAAAGTAGTACAGAAGGCAAACATAGGAGGAGGTGTTGGAATGAAAAGGCATGTGATCTGACTTAGCACCGGAAACGGAGACAGCACAGTAACAGCACGAAGAGAGGAACATATATTTCTATTGGTGACACAAATTAATGAATAAATCCAATCTGGCAGTCGTGTTCGATCGAAGCGGGATTTCCCCGGTCCTTGTATTGTGGAGGCCAGCACTGCACTCGGCATTCTCCAAAAAACCTGCTAGTTTCCAAAATCAAGTTCAGTTTGGCCTATCTCAGCTAAAGGCTCTTCACCTAAACAAACCATGCTTGTGTCAAGCCTACTGACCATCTCGAGAGGCTCAAGAGGTCTGAGATGCAAAAACATCTTCCATATGAATGACTATGCTAAACTTTAAAACCAAGAGGCAGTGAGAGAGTCCATGGCTAGGGCAGTCCTTGTGATTTGGAATTCACGCTTCACTAAGGTGAATGCAAGGGTAACTCGTATGTGCCTGCAAGGAACCTTATTTCTCACAGCTTCTTGAGAGGATAGTGTGAGCTTGCATGTCCATAGACTGTTCCTAATCAACTTCATATGCATTTTTCGCACATTAGTCCAGGTTTACTAAGGGTCGTGCTAGTGTGACACCGTGCAATTTTGTGCTGCACCTGCAGACTTCTATAGTGCCTTCTATAATGGTTTGTAAATTGACGTAATGGTTTGCGTCGGTATGCTCTAGCTAAGCACAGATATGTTTTGTTAACCTTCAACCCTATTATTCCTTCATTTATGACCACCTAGAGCTCCGATCTATTGACAGTGTAATGGTCACTCCCAAGTCAACTGGGATAGGCAGATAAATTGACGTATCAGAAAAGCATATTCAGCCTATGGTTTAAGTACTGTTTCCCACAGTGTCTGGTGAAGGAGTTTAGATTGTGTCCACCTAGAGCACCAGGGACCAGTGTATGCGCCTGGCTGTGTAAGTATCACATTCCTTCACAAATTAACAGCTGGACTGGCTTCTAGATGAAGATCGACCCAACATGTTTGAAGAGACATCTCATCTCATTTCCGATGCAGTTACTAGGGAATAGGGCATGTTATTTCCTGCAACCTTTGCATACTATTAACTGGGGGTGGGTATGTTCCGAATGCGGTAAATACTTTTAATTCCAAGATTTACTGGCAGGGATGAGCCATAATATATGCAGCTGCATGACTTGCCTCTTCTTCATGTTTTGCTTTTTTTCTTAACTTTTCCCCTGATAAATTCGACCAGACTTATTGTGCTGGTGAAGTTTGTCAATGGAAAAATGTAAGGTGCAATATTTAATGCACGACTCAGAATTACGATCCATGGCGAAAATCATGTTTGTGCAGGGATTGATAATAGCACCACAACTTAAAATCCGACCTATGCAAGGAAAATGGTTATGGCATACTTTATAAACTAGTATTGGTATTTCTTCATCGTGCAGGAAAAAAAAGTTTTGCAGACACTTGGAATAAAACAGGGAAAAGCTCAAATAAGCCATTTTGGGGCAACTTTAAGTTCAGAAAAAGACAACAATGTCCAGAAATAGGAATCTCGAACTCCACCACTGGTGTTTTGTTTGGGAATCTTACAATTCCTCCGGTTTATATTTTTCTCAAGGTTGAACACCAGAAGAGAGAAGTGTTTTGCATAGAAACTCACTTAACTACAGACTCTAAGGGGCATAATTATAAGAGGTGTGCATCGCGTGAGCACCACACAATGTAGTACATGGGCGATGCAAATCTCTAACACAGATTTATGAAGCTATGCAAAGCCACTTTACGTGCATTCTGCAGCACACATAGAAAGATGAAAAAACCTCTCAGGGTTGTTTTTGTGCAGGAAGGTGCCCCTATCTGAATATTCCTGAACGAAAACAATTCCACATACAACACAGACATACTAACACCATTCTGCAAGGGTGCTTGTGTTGGTGCTAGGCAGCCCATTGTGCAGCAAAGCAGGAGAAAGGATAGGAATTTGCTGCATTGCCTTAGATACTGTGCATTCCTGGCCTTTACCTTGCTGCACTGCATGGTAAAACTCGGTCATAAATATGCACCTCATTTTTTACAGATGAATATCATCTCTATTTACAAAAGTGGGCTGACTTTTACATTTTTGTGCACTGAGTCTTATAACTTCCACAGATATTGATTCATCAAAATGCCTGGGGTAGAGGAAGTGACATCACACATAATCCCCTTTGTGAAATAATAGGGTTTGCCCATGGACCCACGAACGCACTTGTAAGCAGCTTGCTATTAGTTTCTGAGAGACTAGAAGAAGGACTACAATTAGGAATATAAAAATCAAACCTTTTTATTAAGCACAGACAAGGGGGAGCACGGTCAATGCAGCGGATGCTAATGGGCAAGCCAGAGTAGTAGCTGCCACCTCTGGCTGCTTCTATTAAACATCCACAACAAAGTCCCCTCTAAATAGAGCCATTAAAACGCTAGCCCTGGTACAGCCATGATATAACCATGGTGCAAGGGTTTCTGCGTTGTTGGCAGGATTGTTTCTGACAAGAAGGAGCATCTTCCTGAACAAAAACAATTCTGAGAGGTGTTTTCCTCTTTCCTCTTTCCATGTGTGCTGCAGGACGCTGAGATAATACTTTTTTTCTATGCACCCTTTTTTAGCCCTTCATGGGCTATCTGGGACCTTGGGGAGCCTTCAAGGGCTCCCCTGCGGTCCCTATATGTATTTTTGTAATGTTTTAGTTGAAAACAAGCCCCTGCTGGCTTTCTGGAACCACAGGGAGTGCCTCAAGACCTCCCTCGAGGTCCCATTGCTTCAGCAACCATTGAGCTGCTTTAACAACAACTCCATGCTTGCTGAAGCAAACCTTTCATCTCTGTTCTCTGCACGCAGAAATGCATGCAGGGGACAGACCTGAAAGTCCAGTTTTTGACAGCGAGGACCTGTATGACATGTCCCGCTGTCAAAACTCAGACTGTTTGCTGTGACTTGGCTGCAGCTGCAAATCTGCAGGCAAGCCACAGCAAACAGCAATGTCCTGGGGTGGGCACCCCGGGACATAGCAGGAGTCGGCTTTGTGGGGTGGTGATCCTGAGGGCCATCAGTGGCTCCATGAGGGGGGCCACGCGGCCCCCCTCCAATGTATGCATAGCCCTGGGGAGGTGGTGATCCCCAGGGCTACTGGGGGTCTGAAATGGACCCCCTTTACATTGTTGAGTATGTGCCCCAAGGGGGTAGTCATCCCTGCGGCCCTCCGCTCATAATTAATTGTAGCCCTGGGTAGGTGGTGCTCCCTGGGGCTGTGGAGGAGGCCACTGGGCCTCCCCCACATATGAAAACATTTTTGTCCTGGGGTGGTGGTCCCCGGGGCAGTGGGGGACGCTATTGGGCCTCCTCCACTTATGAAAAGTATTTTTGCCCCAGAGGTGGTGGTCCCCAGGGATGTGGATGGGGAAAGGAGGCCACCATATTAAAAAGAAAAAAGTGCCCTGGGACCTGACCACCTTAGTTAAAAACAAGCGCAGGGGCCTGCACTTTTTTTACCCCTTTCACGAATTTGCAGTAAAATGTTTAAAAAAAATGGTTTCTAGCCCGGGAGGTGGGACGGGGAGTTCCTTTGGGACCCCAGCACCAGAGCTAAGGGGTCAGGGTGTTCGTAACTTGCCTCCTTTTGTATTTTTTATTTTTTTTGTTCTGGGTGGCTGACAATATTTCAATGGCTTCATTTTTGAAGTGTTGTCGGTCAATCAGATCTCAGCATGAGATCGGGAGGGGTTGTGAATCCTTTGCGTTACTATACATGCAAATTTGGGTTTTCTTTAATTTATTTAGAACTACTGAACGGATTTACACCAAAAACAAAATTACACTTTCTGAGCCAGGCCCTACCATTCTGCCAAATTTGGTGTAATTCCGTCCAGTAGTTTCACGTTATCGCTGTTCAAAATCCTTATAGAAAAATGGATGGGGAAAACATGTTTTAAGTCCCAAACCTTTTCTCAACCCCCCCTGGACGGATCACCCTGAAACATTCCAGACAGTAGCTGACGTGACTGTCAATTTTCTTTGGAAAGTTTGGTGAAGATTCGTTAATCTGCACCAAAGATATAGGTGGTCATTCTGACCTTGGCGGTAAAAGGCGCCTACCGCCGGTCAGAAATCCTCCATAATCCCGCCGCGGTCGCGGAAACCCGCCACGGTCATTCTGACCCGCAGAAGGCAAACCTCCGAAAATCCGACCGCCACAACAGACCGCCAGACCAGCGGTCGGCGGAAAAGTGGAGGTGACAAAACCTCCACCGTCACGCCAACAGAAATACGCCCATGCCATTACGACCCACGAATCCACGCGGCGGTCATTCAAACGCAGTATTCCATTGGCGGGACACACCGCCGCGGTCAGAATACACACAAACGAACAAAACTCAGCCACATTGGACGATTTGAATCCCACACACCTGATACACATACACACACCACTCCCACACACACAATACAATATAAAACACCCACCCACATCACCCACAAACCCCTACGCTAAAAAATTCGTAAAGAAGGCAAGAGCGAGACACCAGCATCCAAAAAATAACAGCCACAGCCACTCAACACCATCACCCACACACTATCCACACACAAAACAACACACACCACCACACTCAACTCACTTAAATACACATACTCCACCCCACACATCATACACACCACCCCATGGCACCCCAAAGACAACCCCGCTTCACAGACGAAGAACTCAGGGTCATGGTGGAGGAAATCGTTCGGGTAGAGCCCCAGCTGTTCGGCACACAGATACAATACACCAGCATTGCCCGGAGGACGGAGCTATGGCAGAGGATTGTCGACAGGGTCAACGCAGTGGGACAGCACCCCAGAAATCGGGAAGACATCAGGAAGCGATGGAACGACCTACGGGGGAAGGTGCGTTCCATGGTATCCAGGCACAACATCGCCGTGCAGAAGACTGGCGGAGGACCCCCACCTCAACCCCCACAATTCACATCATGGGAGGAGGAAGTCTTGAACATCCTGCATCCTGACGGCCTCGCAGGAGTCGGCGGAGGAATGGATACTGGTAAGTTGAAGCTTCAATACTGCTTCCCCCCCACCTGCATGCCAAATCATACCCCAACCCTCACCCCCATCCTCGAACCCCACCCTCACCCCCACCCCCATCCTCACCCCCACCCTCACCACCATCCTCACCCCCACCACCATCCTCACCCCCACCCCCAGCACACCTATTCCCCGCCAATGTCTCACCATCACAACCCACACATCCCAAAACCTAGGCCTGCATGCGTCCACTAAGCATGGACACCCATCACCAAAGCATGCCCAATGCATATACACATCCCCCCCACAAGCCACCCTCACCAAAGCCCCCACACACGAATGCCAGCACTTGGGGACACGAGAACCCATAGATACACCCATATGCCACTCATTGAAACTATAACCATACCTCTATACCCCTGCAGGACCCGACCGTCAACACACCGCGGCGGAGGGGCCAGAATTCTCCACACCCCCCACCCAAGAGGCCGTCAGCGATGACAGCAGCTCTGTCGACCTGGACACCGATGACCAACCCGGACCATCGGGGACCTCTGGACAGTCGGTTCCCCTCACACAGGCCCAGGCCACTACAGACCCTAACCCCTCTGGGAACACCAGCACAGCTCCCACCCAGCGGGCCCATGCCTCTGTCTCCAGGGCGCGTCAATCTGCGGTGTGTCTACCACTACAGGGCACCCAGGATAACCCACCACCCCAACAACAACAGGGACCTGGGGGCAGTGGTAGTGGGCACACCGGCCAGGGGGCAGAGGCCCAGGGAAACAGGGGAACTCGGAGGGCAGCTGTGCGACAGGGGGGGGAGGAGAGGCAAAGGGAACCCACTCTCCACGAGGTCCTCACCACCATCATGGGAGCATACAACCGCTCCCAGGAGACGATGGTGACGGTACTGGCCCGGTTCCAGGAGATCCAGGCACTGCAGGAGGAACACTATCGGGGGTACAGGGAGGACATCAGAGCCATCAACACCACCCTGGTTACCATGGTAGGGCTGCTGCAGGACCTCGTCAACACCAGGGCGGACACTGAACAACACCCAAGGGCCCCTGCCACTAGCCTGGACCAAGAACAGCCAACCACCTCCGCCGGCGCTAGTGGACAGGAGGCCCCCGCACAGCAGCAGCCCACCAGACCCCCACCTCCTGCAGGAGAAGAACCACCCCGCAAGAGGGCCCTGAGATCTCGCAAGAAGACAGAGTAGGATGTCAAGACCCCCGCCAGCAATGGATACCACCTGATGTCATCCCACTGTCCCACATTGTCACCCTGTCCATCCTTGAACTGCCCATGCTCCATCTCTCCACAGGCCTCTGGACAATGCACCTGTGTGACTGTTACTCTGGACTCTGCCATGGACATTCCTTCACCATAGCCCCCACCCACTTGAAACCACCCATCCCATTTTGAGCACTTAAATAAACACCTATTTTGCACCAAAATATCTGGAGTCTGGCTGTGATTTCAATATATTGTAATTGACATGACAGTGCAAATATGTCCTTGTACATGGTGAAGTCAACAAACAGCTGCCACAAAGCTGTAGTCCATGGGGAAACGAAGCACAGGACTCGTAGTGGGGACCCCAGATCTGAAATAGGGAGGGAAAAGCCAAAACTCAGTCATCATACACTGGGGCAAATAGACAGGCAGCAGAGATGCAGGAGAGTAGTTAACATTTACTAAATTATCTTTGAAATGTTACCTGTGTCCTATTGGAAGTACTGTTCAATGATTCTGTCCCTGTTGTCTGTTTCAGCCCCGTCGTCTTCCTCCTCGTCACTCTCCTCAGGTTCCACCGCTGCCACAACACCACCGTCTCGACCATCCTCCTGCAGGAAAGGCACCTGGCGACGCAAAGCCAGGTTGTGAAGCATGCAGCAGGCCACGATGATGTGACACACCTTCTTAGGTGAGTACATTAGGGATCCACCTGTCATATGCAGGCACCTAAACCTGGCCTTTAGGAGGCCAAAGGTGCGTTCGATCACCCTCCTAGTACGCCCATGGGCCTCATTGTACCGTTCCTCTGCCCTGGTCCGGGGATTCCTTACTGGGGTCAGTAGCCACGACAGATTGGGGTACCCAGAGTCCCCCACTAGCCATACACGGTGTCTCTGTAGCTGTTCCATCACGTAAGGGATGCTGCTATTCCTGAGGATGTAGGCGTCATGCACTGACCCTGGGAATTTGGCATTTACATGCAAGATGTACTGGTCAGCCAAACACACCACCTGGATGTTCATTGAATGGTAATTTTTTCTGTTCCTGTACACCTGCTCCCTGTCTCTTGGGGAAACCAAAGCCACATGGGTCCCATCAATGGCACCAATTACGTTGGGAATATGTCCAAGGGCGTAGAAATCACCCTTCACTGTAGCCAATTCGCCCACCTCAGGGAAAATGATGTAGCTCCTCACGGATTTCATCAGGGCAGACAACACTCTGGATAACACCTTCGAAAACATGGGCTGAGACATCCCAGAAGCAATTCCCACGGTTGTCTGAAATGACCCACTTGCCAAGAAATGGAGTACTGACATGAGCTGCACCAGAGGGGGAATCCCTGTGGGTTGGCGGATGGGGGACATCAGGTCGGGCTCCAGCTGGGCACACAGTTCATGGATAGTGGCACGGTTAAGACGGTAGGTCAGGATAATGTGGCGTTCTTCCATTGTCGACAGGTCCACCAGCGGTCGGTACACGGGAGGATTCATCCGTCTCCTCGCCCAACCCAGCGGACGGTGCCTAGGAAGGACAACATGGAGCACACAGTCAAGCAACCCACAGGTACGTACTCACAGCTAGCACAGTAAACGATTCTCTATGCAGTGAATGGCGTGTCTGAGTGGCTATGCAAGGCCTAGGCCTGTGTGACGCAGTTGAAATTGAGCCATGTGGGCCCTGGAAATGGCGGCTGCCTGACCTGTGAAGTGTGACAATGGGATGTGAGGTCAATGCGCTGGCGTGGCACACCGCGGCGGGCGGCGGGCCAAGACCGCGGCGCCAAGCCGCATTGGTTAACATTGAAGCCTATGGGTTTCAGGAGCCAATGGCGAAGGGCGCCGGCGGTGGCGGGACGTACCGCCGCGGTACACACCGCCGCGGACGTGACCGCCATTTTCTATCTACTTATCCACTTGCGACTTGAACTTTCACAGGAGAGGACCTATACTGCAAGTGTTGCTGTGACCTCGGTCTGGAAGGGACAATGGCTGCTGCACCTGGGGAAAGGGCCCCTGCCTTCACTGGAGAGGAGTTGGAGAAACTTGTGGATGGGGTCCTCCCCCAGTATGCGCTACTCTACGGTCCTCCAGACCAACAAGTGAGTTTAATTCTATCTGGATTTGGGGCCACTGGCTGGCTTGGGGGCCTGGCGGGGGCATGGCGGGGATGGGGGGCATGTTGGGCCTGGCGGGGGGCATGGCGGGGGGCCTGGCGGGGATGGGGGGCATGTTGGGCCTGGCGGGGGGCATGGCGGGGGGCATGGCGGGGGGCCTGGCGGGGATGGGGGGCATGTTGGGCCTGGCGGGGGGCATGGCGGTGGGCCTGGCGGGGATGGGGGGCATGTTGGGCCTGGCGGGGGGCATGGCGGGGGGCCTGGCGGGGATGGGGGGCATGTTGGGCCACTGGCAAGGAAAATGCTGACAAACTTGAACGTGGTATTTCTCCCTCCCTGTACGTGTCACATAGGTCCGCGCCCATGAGAAGATCGGGATTTGGCGTGCCATCGCCAAGGAAGTCCGGACCCTGGGGGTCCACCATCGACGGGGCACCCACTGCCGCAAGAGGTGGGAGGACATCCGCCGCGGGACCAAGAAGACCGCCGAGTCTCTGCTGGGGATGGCCTCCCAACGTAGGCGGGGTGCCTGCCGTCAACTGAGCCCCCTGATGTTCCGGATCCTGGCGGTGGCCTACCCTGATTTGGATGGGCGCGTGAGGGCAGCACAGCAGACACAAGGGGGTGAGTACAAGCATTATCTACTCTGTTGTCGCGCAGTGGAGGTGTCTGGGTGGGGGAGGAGGGCTGGGGGTCCCCCTAGGCCAGGGCGATATCTGTAGGCTGGGCACCCCCGTAATCCCCTGTGTCCCCAGCCACCACCCTCAGTAGTTTGTCAGTACAGCCATCCCTGGGCCGTGTCATCCATGGGTGCAGTTGTCAACTCTAGGCGTGTAGGGCATGTTCCACGGAATGCGTAGCGGACCCCAAGTGCGACACTTAGTGCAGGGGGCATCTGTGTCTGTCATGTCCGCTAACTGTACCGGAGATCCATGTAATCAATATCCCTTTATTTCTCTCTCCCCCCCCCTTTTTGTTTGTCTTTCTGTGCTTGTGTGCATCAGCATCATCAGGCGGAGGAGAAGTGGCATCGGGGCAGGAGGGAGCTGCATCTCACATGGCCCAGGAGGGCCATGCCACAGAGTCAGACTGGACCAGTGAGACGGAGGGCGAGGGGAGCTCCACGACGGGGACGACTGGACCCTGCAGCGACACGGACACGTCCTCGGAAGGGGGCTCCCTTGCGGGGGTGGCACCATCCGTGCCCCCCGCCATTACAGGTACAGCCGCCACCCAGCGCACCATCACCGCCCTCCCAGCAGCCCCTCAGCGTTCGCCCCGTGCCCGCTCTGCCAGGAAGCCGGGCATCTCCTTCGCCCCAGGCACCTCAGGCCCTGCCCCTGTTACCCCCACTGCCCTCAGTGAGGAGGTCATTGACCTCCTCCGAACGCTCATTGTTGGGCAGACTACCCTTTTGAATGCCATCCAGGGGGTGGAGAGGGAGGTTCATCGCAGCAATGCGTACCTGGAGGGCATTCATTCGGGTCAGGCTGCCCATCAGCGATCGTTCCAGGCTCTGGCCTCAGCACTGACGGCAGCCATTGTCCCTGTCTCCTGCCTGCCTCTACTAACTCCCTCCTCCCAGTCTCCTGTTCCTCTGCCTGTCCCACCCACACCATCAGACCAGCCTGCACACACCTCAACTCCCAAGAGAAGCTCATCCAAACATAAGCACCACAGATCACGCAGACATTCACACACGCAACATTCCGATGCAGACATGCCAACAGTCACTACCACCTCTGTGACCCCCACCTCCTCGTCTCCCTCCTCCCTCCCTGTGACGTCTACACTCACACCTCCATTCACCTCACCATCAGCCAGTGTTTCCATCACCAGCACACCCTCCACTCCAGTCCGCACACGTGCAGTCACCACCCCCACTGCCATTTACACGTCCCCTGTGTCCTCTCCCACTGTGTCTGTCACCCCCTCTTCCACACCACACAAACGCAGCCACCCACCCACCCAACAGCCATCCACCTCACGACAGCCTATCCCTCCTGCACCTGCACCCAAAGACAGCAAACGTGACTCACCTACAACCACATCCTCTCCCTCCACTCCCATTCCCACTGTACCTACCACTCTCCATTGTCCCAAGAAGCTCTTCCTCGCCACTACTAACTTCTTTCCTGACCCTGAGCCCCCCCCTCCTTCTCGTCGGGGTAAGAAGAGCACCTCAGCCACCACCAGCCCTGCAGCCCCCTTGACAAGGGTATTGGAGCCCGCCAGCCCGCATGTCTGGATCTTCGCCCAGCAGCAAGGGGACAGCCAGCCCACCCCCTGGGAAAAGGAGCAGAAGGCGGAAGGGGCGCCGCAGGAGCCCGCCTTCTACATCCCCCCCGGACACCACCCAGAGACAGTCACCAGCCACAGCTCCAAAGGGAGGAAAGGGCCACAGGCCCACGACTAAGGAGGGCAAGGGCAGCAAGTCGGAGAGGTCAGGCAGCAGGCCTGCTGCCCAGGAGGAGCCCACAACCCCCATAGCCGCTGCCCCGGGAGGAACCGGCACAGCTGCCCCGGGAGAGCCCACCACCCCCATAGCCGCTGCCCAGGGAGGACCCAGCCCAGCTGGCCAGGAGGGCCCCACCACCCACAGCCCAGGTGGGCATTGAAGGAGCACCATCCCCGCTGCCCAGGAGGGCACCACCAGGCAATGAACAGTTGGCCATAGACCGGCCGCCGTCTCCAGAACCGCTGAACTGGGCCCCGCCGTCTCAAGCACCGCTCCGCTGGGCCCCGCCGTCTCAAGTACCGCTGAACTGGGCCCCGCCGTCTCAAGCACCGCTCCGCTGGGCCCCGCCGTCTCAAGAACCGCTGAACTGGGCCCCGCCGTCTCAAGAACCGCTGAACTGGGCCCTTCAAGGCAAGGAGCGCTGAACTGGGCCCCGCCGTCTCAAGAACCGCTCCGCTGGGCCCCGCCGTCTCAAGCACCGCTCCGCTGGGCCCCGCCGTCTCAAGCACCGCTCCGCTGGGCCCCGCCGTCTCAAGAACCGCTGAACTGGGCCCTTCAAGGCAAGGAGCGCTGAACTGGGCCCCGCCGTCTCAAGAACCGCTCCGCTGGGCCCCGCCGTCTCAAGAACCGCTGAACTGGGCCCTTCAAGGCAAGGAGCGCTGAACTGGGCCCCGCCGTCTCAAGAACCGCTCCGCTGGGCCCCGCCGTCTCAAGAACCGCTGAACTGGGCCCTTCAAGGCAAGAACCGCTGGTCCTTTGGCAGACGTGGCAGGGCAGGATCTATCTCGGGCAGGGCTGCAGGATGTCCTCTGGCCAACTTGCCTCCTCCAGTGGCAGTGGGGTCTGTTATGGACTGTATGGACTGTGGCTTTGCTCTCCCCAGGATGGCCCAGTGGGCAGGCCACCCACTGTATGGACTGTATGGACTGTGGCTTTGCTCTCCCCAGGATGGCCCAGTGGGCAGGCCACCCACTGTATGGACTGTATGGATTGTGGCTTTGCTCTCCCCAGGATGGCCCAGTGGGCAGGCCACCCACTGTATGGACTGTTTGGACTGTGGCTTTGCTCTCCCCAGGATGGCCCAGTGGGCAGGCCACCCACTGTATGGACTGTATGGACTGTGGCTTTGCTCTCCCCAGGATGGCCCAGTGGGCAGGCCACCCACTGTATGGACTGTATGGACTGTGGCTTTGCTCTCCCCAGGATGGCCCAGTGGGCAGGCCACCCACTGTATGGACTGTATGGACTGTGGCTTTGCTCTCCCCAGGATGGCCCAGTGGGCAGGCCACCCACTGTATGGACTGTTTGGACTGTGGCTTTGCTCTCCCCAGGATGGCCCAGTGGACAGGCCACCCACTGTATGGACTGTATGGACTGTGGCTTTGCTCTCCCCAGGATGGCCCAGTGGGCAGGCCACCCACTGTATGGACTGTTTGGACTGTGGCTTTGCTCTCCCCAGGATGGCCCAGTGGTCATGGAGTCCCCTCGTGGATCTGGCGTCGTGTACTCAAGTGGCTGAGGTGCCCCCCCTTCCCTTCCCCCTGAGGTGCCTGTCCTATTTTCTTTCTGATGCCCCTGCAGTGTTCTCTCCGTGGAGTTCTTGTCGTGGGACTGGGCCTTGCCCCTTTGCACAGGACCCCTGTGATCCACGGACAGTGGTTGGACTACATTTAGTAGCTGTATATATTTTGTACATAGTTTATTTATTTATTGGGATTACTGGTGTCCATATTTCAATATATCTGCCCGTTTATGATCTCGTCTTTTGGTCTTTGCATTATTTCGGTGGGGGGTGGTTTGTGGGTTGTGACAGTGATCTGTGGGAATGCATTGATGTGTGTGTTGTAGTGGGTGTGGGTGGGTGGGTGTGTGCCGGTAATCTTTTCCCTCCCCTGTGTCGTAGGTGCAGTACTCACCGATGTCTTCCGCGCCGCCGGGCGTGCTCCTGGTATATGAGCAGGTATAGGAGTGCGGGGATGACCTGCAACTCTGGTTCCATACTGCCGGAATCTCGCGTGGAGTGCGTAGAGGTGAGCGTTTTCCCGTTCGTAGTCTGTTTCCGCTGTGTTCTTATCGGCGGTGCTCCCGCCCCGGAAAAGGTGGCAGATTGGTGGGTCGTAATAGGGTGGGCGGTACATTGTCTGCCGCCTGGCTGTTGGCGGGAACCGCCGCGCTGTTTGTTTGTACCGCCGTGGCGGGCGGAGTGTTAAGTTGGCGGGCTGTGTTGGCGGTTCCCGCCAGGGTCAGAATTGCATATTTTAGACCGCCGGCCTGTTGGCGGCTTGGCCGCCGCTTTATCACCGACCGCCAGGGTCAGAATGAGGGCCATAGGCAAGTAAAAATACACTTTTCATATAGAAACTAGGTCCCAACTATAACTACCTAGTGGGGACTGCCACTTTTATATATATATTTATATACATATATCCCACTTGCTAGATCAGCGTTGCCGCTCTGCACCTAATCACCAGCGGTACTTCTGATGAAGCTATGCCACTACAACACATATAAGCACTGCACCTTCAATCCACAAGAAGACAGGCACTCCGTGTAGGCAGTCAAAAAAGAAAGTTCAATCAGTTCAAGTCACAATGGAAACAAAGCGTCTTTCAGCAAACCTTTGCCTTTGTCAAGCTGCTTACCACCATATTGCTGTGACCGTTAACCCCACACGTGATCACCCTAACCAAACATTAATGTGATTTTAAAATGACCTGAATACATTTTCAGCTGGAATATATAAATCACAGTAATCATCCACAACTCTTCAGCAATGTTGAACATTAAATAATGAGGCCTTGTATTAAGAGCAGCAGCATCCCATCTACACACAATGACAGGTTAATAAAGTGTCACTTTCTACAAATAATAACACCCGTTATTCTTGGTTATAATACTTTTGTGTGCATCTCCCACAATACTGATGTATCCAATTAAAGTCTTCTTCTTTCATTCACTGCCAGCCAACTTTAACTAAATGCAGGTCTATAATTCATAATGTACGGTTGTGAGAAGCAGCCATTTTCCATCATCTACAAATTGATATGTAACATCTTACAAATAATGCTGACTAAATAACCCAATGAAAAGCATCTTTCTTTTTTAACGTTTAACGTTGGAAAAATCCACAGATTTTCCCAACTTTTTTTTAAAAAAAGGGGAGTTTCCCACCCTTTTCTATAACGGAAGCCTCTTTGTGGGCCAGGTCCTGGGGGCATACCAAAGATAAGAAGGGGATGCACAGGGCCCCCCTCCTGAGCTTGCTGAAGACCCAGGGACTGACACCTCCCCAGGGTGACTATTAGATTGCATGGAGGGATGCCACACGGCCCCGCGCCCCAGGGACCACCACCTTCCCAGGGCAAAATGCGTTAGTTAATGTAGGGAGGGTCCTGTGGACCCCTGTGTCCTGGGGACCTCCACCTCCTTGGGGCACAATAATAATGATAGGTGGAGTGGCCACCAAGCCCCGCGCAACTCCGGGGATTGCCACCTCCCTGTGGCAAATGTAAAGTAATAATCAGGGGTCATGCTGCCCCATCCCACTGGCCCAGGGACTGCCACCTCCCGGAGCACAATAATATTGACGGGGGCACCTGGGGATCACCGCCTTCCTAGGGCAAAGATTTAGTTGTGTGTGGGGGGACTGCACAGCCCCCCCTGCAACCCCAGGGACCACCACCTCAGTGGGGCAAAAATAAAACAATGAGGGTAGCCCATTTCGGAACCCTGGCTCCAGGGACCACCACCTCCCTGGGTCAATACACGTTGGAGGGGGTCTGCGTGGGCCCTCTCAAGGAGCCAATGATGGCCCTGGGAACCGCCATCCCCCCAGGCCCGACTCCTGCTATGTCCAGGGGTGCCCACCTCACTGCTCTTAGAAAGAGGAAACAGTCTTTTCGTTGCTTCTCTGGTTGGAGGGCATACAATTCTAACACATTCCCAGGTACGCCAGTATTGGTAAATCTGGGAATGGATCAGAATACATTGGTGGATGCATGGGAAGACCCACACTCCACCAATTTAATACCCCACCATGCAGTATAATGCAAAGCAGCAAGATTTACCAAGCCATGCATGGCCACAGTGTCAATTATAGGCATTATGGCACTGAAAACAAAATGAAAACAAAATCAGATGTGTATAAGAAACTAATCCACATATTTTAAATATATGCTGGGAAAATTATCTCACACATAATATAAACCACATTTTAAAAGTCCAAAGTAAACATACTTCGGGTAACAGCAAAGCCTACAAGGGCTACACAGGTATATCCTGAATGTCTGAAATGTCAAATGACACAGAAGAGATTGTAGTTTGAACTGTACAACTGAACAAAACTTGAAACTGTTATCTTTTACACTTTATCTGTGTGTTAAAAAATGTATAAGTTGATGAGTGTCTTAAGAATAGTTATGGAGGGGCGTGGCTTGGGGCATCAAGATGATAGTCGCGCTCTAGGAGTGCTCCGGATCTTTCCATCATCCACCACCATACAACTCAATATCCTGCCTCCAGTGAGTTCATAACCACCCTACAACAACCCCGTGCAACTCTGGACCACGTGGGTGGTGAATCTTGGATTGTGCAGGGGGGCGAACCCCACCGGGGAGGCCTCTGGCAGTGGGCTAAAATTGCGGGTCCATGTCCTGACTATCCCGCTGCCCCTGTGTGGTGAGGGGCGCATTACCTTTGGGCCCACCCACTCTCCACCTCCTTCACCCGTGACGGTGGTGCCAGGTGCTGGATTGGGACAGAATGTAGACAGACTTTGGCCGATCGTGCAGAGGACCCCCTGAATGTCTGCCCAGGCAAAGACCTGACTGGCTGGAGCTCCACTCCTTGTAGGCCCTGGGAGTCGGGAGTGGGAGGACCTGAGTCCAGCACGGAGACCCCGGGGGGGGGAGATGCCAGTTTTCCCTTGTTCATGGTAGTTGAGAGCGGCGGGGGACACCAGTTGTGATGCTGTGGAAGGTGGCCCTTGCCTCCTTTGAGTGTGCCTGTGCGCAAGGCCTCCGGGCCCACCCTCCGACCTTGGTGATTCTGTGACCCAGTGGCTACCCTGCTGAGGTGGGCCCAACTACCGCTATGCTGCCGGCCTGTGATGACAAACTGGGCAGCCTTTTCACCATGTCCGTCCTAGGGGTGTGGTGGCATCTTGACACTGAAGCCACAGAGCTCCGGTAGCACTTCCTGCTTGGGGGCCTGGTGTTTCTATGAGGTGGCGTCCCCCCTATCCTTGGCCCAGTGGTAAGGAGCGTGAGGAGGGGGTGCTTTGTGGTGCTATTTCTGGCCTGACCCCCAGGGACGCAAGTAACTGCCTGGATTAAACCTTTGTGCAGCAGACCTGGGTCTCCTAGAAGTGAAATGCACGCATAAATCCACCTGTTGCTCTTGGTGCAGCTGCTCATCCTCATGTCAGGGATTGCTGGGAAATAGTGGACTGCCAATCTATACGTGCTGCAAGGCTGGCTCTCTCTGAGGTGGAAGGCACTAATAGACCTACTAGTTGTTGTTGTGACTCACCTTCATTGCTGTGGAGAGGGTGGGTCTGAGGCAACCATACAGCAATGCTCAACACATTCATGCAGCTCCTGCACTCAGCTTCATGAGTTCCTTGACCTAGACCTACCTGGCCTGACGTGGTTGGGGTGACCAGAGGGGACCAAGCGATATGGGGCACATATACCAGGAGACTGTGATCCTCACCTTGTCTGCTTTTAGTCCTAAACACCACCTGGCACAGATCTGGAGCTCCTTCTACTACACAGCTGAAGATCTGAGCTCAGCCTTCTTGACACCCCTCCAGCACCTCCATACTCTACACCAGTGGTTCCCAACCTGTGGTCCGCGGACCCCCAGGGGTCCGTGACACATTCCCAAGGGTTCCGCAGGCCTGGGCTGGGAGGAAGGTACTTCTCCAGCTGGGGCCTCTGACAAACATGTGCTTGTGTGTTTTCATATTTATTACTTCCTTTGTTGAGCAGTTTTAAATGCACTGCAAAGCTCCTTGTACTGCAAAAATAAAAGCGTCAAGCTAACTAAAGTGATTAATGTATCTGCTGGAGAGAGATGATAGTTTTGTGCATTGGCAGTTTTGACTCAATGGTAGCGCAGATGGTTAATATGCCTGCTGCAAAGAATGTGTATCATGCAAAAAACAGTATTTTATGTGCACGGCACAGTGGGTTACTGCTTTTGTCACAGAGATTCTTTTGTTAGTATGCAGTTCATAATCGTAATCTAGCATAGTAAGCTGTGACCTGCCATTAAAGAGCTGCATGCAAACCGCATGGCACGAATTAGAAAGTTGTTTTTTTCCCAGTCTTTCATTTTCCTCATGCTGCTAAAAAAGGTTTGCTTGTGTAGAATTACATTGTTATTGCTAACACAGTGCTTAATTTGTGCTTGTTGTTTCCGATGCTGAGCACCGGCATTTATTTTTGAGGGCCGGGGATTATTCTTCTGCCTCAAGCATTTGCTGTGAGCAAAAGACACATATGGGAAAGACGGAGGAAAGGAAAAATGAAAAAGCGTCACAAAGGGAGAAAGTAGAAAGATGCTAGAGTGAGCTGAAGTGGCAAGGAGTGGCCTTATATGGATTGAAGAGGCCCAGGGTGGTTTACGATTATGCTGCCTCAGTATTCCGTGTACCCACATTTAATTGCAGCAGCCACGTGTTTAAGAGGAGGGCTTTGGGCACTGGCACGTTTTTATTTACAAATTAAGCACTGTGCTAACGTCATCGCTAATCACTGTGCTGTGTTCTGAATCCTAAGTTTGTGCTTCTCTGGACCAAGCACTCTTAGAAAATGCCTACCAGTGTGGTTGACATGTGAATCCTACACCTTGTAGTCCCCTGTAAAGTGCCTTACACCCTACAGTGGTATGAGAGGTGCTATAAAACAAATGAAGTACATGTGACAGAGAGGCTAGGGAGAGATAAGAGGCCCTTATGGTTTACTTCCTTTCCCCTTCACTTATTAATGTAAAAAAGCTTTCTCAGATCCTGCATACCTAAAAAATAAAAACAGAAATCGCTCCAGAAATGTTGAATCTGACCTGAGGATTCATCTTTCCTAAACAAAACCAAACATTGAAAAGGTAGTTGCCGAGATGCAGCACCAACCTTCCCAATAAAATGTTTCGATTTTTGCATATTTTTTCAATATAAAAGAATTTTATCTTTAGTAATTTGAGTATTTGTTTGGTGTGTACTTGTTATATTTTTTGCGAATTATTGTTTTAATGTTTGAAAATTAAATCGTACAAATTGCTGGGGGTCCCCGGCTTCCAGTGATGATTCATTGGGGGTCCTCAGAAGTCAAAAGGTTGGGAACCACTGCTCTACACCAATGGATTGCGACTTACTTGGTGCCTGGCTGCTCATGCTGCTACGGACTATGGCAAGCGGGCTAGGCCTCCATACCAACTGCCAAGGCAATCAATACCAAACAAGGTGAACGATAAAACTGTGAAGCCTCAACCCTCCCAACGATGCATTGATCCGTTCACTACTTCAGCTGGAGCGGTGGGGGAGATGCCTTGGACAAACCTGCATCTTCAAAGGGAGACCTCGTCAAAATTCTATAGGCCATCCACGCCTCACAGACTGTGTTTGAAACAAAAACTCAGAGAGGTGCAAGTGGATGTGGCACTTCTCTGAAAAGAACTCAGAAATGCCACCAGCCATATAACAGAAACGGGGGGCATCTCTCTATGGTAGAGGATGAGGTAGTTAATCGCAAGACGAAGGTCACTTGCCTCCTCACCTGTACGAATGAGCTCCATCATCGAGCAGAGGATGCAGAGAACCGCTCAAAGTGCAATAACTTGCGTTTTATCAGCTTCCCAGAGGAGGCGGAACTCTACCCGCAGAATTCTTGCAGAGTGGCTTAAATCTTGGGTGCCAGCAGATAAAATGTCCCCCAGGTTTGCCATGGAGCGTGCACATGGTGCACTCACCCCTAAATCTCCTCCAGGACATCACCCTGAACTATGATTGCGTGATTCTTTAACTTCAAGGACAGAGACTGTATACAATGAGAAGTACAACCACATCTGGACCTCCAGTACCAGAACTCAAAAATTCTCATCTTTCCTGATTATTTTTGTGAGGTTCAGGCCCGATTCAGATCCTACATGTCAGTCAAACAGAAACTCTGGGCCCTACAGCTGTCATTCATCCTCCAGTTTCCGGCACACCTCGAGGTAATCCACGCTGGCAAGACTCATTTTTTCAAAACCCCTGAATCAGCATGGGAATGGTTAACAGAAGAGAAACAGCTACACAGGCTGTTCTCCTCCCCACTCCCCTTTGACTGGTCATTGCCTAGGACTGGCATGGTGACAAGCGGATGCCCAAAATGGGTCCACACTAGATCTTGCAGAGGGAGGCGTAAGATGCGGGCTATACCGCTGTCACTGAGGTCTGGCTCCTCTGCACTACTGCATTAACAAGATCGATCTCCAGAGACAGGAGAAAACATACATGCTACATACCAGGCAGATGAGCTATTAAGCCAGACAACCCCCTTCCATTTAAAAGTGGTAATGGGGCTCTGGGACTCGACCCTGCCTCACTATGACAACTACCTTTACAGAACACTCATGACCTCTTATGCAGTAGGAGGCATCAATGGTACTGTATTATTCCTACAACCTGAAGGGGTCCACCACTCCACACCTGTTTAGGGCTGCTTGGTTCTTATTTGGGGGACCTGTTTTAGGGTGACAGATGCTTCTCGGAGGAAGTATGGTGAGGGGAGAGTTGGGATGGTGAGATATATGCCACATTGTTAAAAAGGATTTGTTTTGTTGCTTGTTTTTTTACTCACTTTCCTTTCACTGAGTCCCGGAGCTGCTCAGCCAGTCATGGCTTCCATGCACCTAGTCACACATGCATCGTGCTCAATTCCTGTTCTCCCCCATGTAATTGGTACATCCCCAGATGTCATGCAAATCATGTTCCTAGCCCTCCCATGGCCCGTACACTGTTATGCTGTGGAATGTAAATGGTCTACTGGACCGGATTAATTGATCTTCCGTGTAGCATTATTCCCAGCACTTCCTCCCTTCCATCTTAATGCTGCAGGAGTCCCACCTGATGGGTTCGAACTGTCCATTCCTTGTTTGGCAGTGGTTTGATAGAGTTCATCATGCTGGATTTGCGTGGGGGTCTTGTGGACTGAGTATTATACCACACCTTCCCCTTGGGGGTGGCCCAGACGTGGACTGATCCCCAAGATCAGTACCTCGCCCTCGCAGGAACAACAGAGGGCTGCCCCTTAAACATTCTCATTCTCTATGTCCCCCCTGTGGTGCTCAACTACTTTCTAGTAACACTCCTGGATATTGTGACCCAATTGCCTCCAGGTCCCACTATTATAGGTATCAATTTTAATGCGGTTCTAGAGCCTACGGTGGTCTCCACTGGACAACCATCAGATGTGTAGTGTGAAAGAGCTGCCTCCTTATACCTTGGGCTTATGCAATGTGTGGAGGATCTGGAATCCCAGGATCCACCAACACACACACCTCTGCTACGCATCGTACCCATGCACATATAGATGTGCTTTTCATGTCAGCTACTGATCTACCATCGGTTTAAAAAATCCAAATACTTTCATGCGGGATTTTGGACCATGTTCCATTGCTCCTCCACGTTGGTCCATTGGACTCCACCTGGCACTCCATGTGGTAACTCAGTGCATGGCACCTCCAGGACAAGAATTACACCCAAGATATCCGCCATGAAGTTGAGGTGTTCTTCCACACAAACGTGGGATCGATCCAGTCTGTTGGAACCTTGTGGGCGGCATGCAAAGCCACTGTTCAGGGGTATGCTAATGCTCTCCTCAGGCAGAAAGAGAATTCACAACATGACTGAAATCCCTAGCTAGAGGCCCAGGCCGCTTACCTGGAATCACAGCTT
The DNA here is from genome assembly GCF_031143425.1 of Pleurodeles waltl. Classification (NCBI taxonomy): domain Eukaryota; kingdom Metazoa; phylum Chordata; class Amphibia; order Caudata; family Salamandridae; genus Pleurodeles; species Pleurodeles waltl. The sequence goes on from NC_090448.1 coordinate 495,496,946, forward strand.
TCCAACACCATTCACTGCTATGTCACCAGGAAACTGACCTTGGTTCGGGAAGAAATTAAAGCCCACCCATAGAGGCAGCAAAGCAAATTTGGTGTGCCTTTACCACACGGGTCTTTGGGTGGGGGGGTTAAGAATCATAAGCTGTTATACTGGCTTGCCTTCTGACCTCTGGCTGGAAGTATCATACCCGAGGTAGCGGATTCGCGAGGACATATGCAGAGCTCCTCTCTAAGAATCGCCTCTGTGTTTGCTGAATACTATGCAGCACTTTACACCGTCGTCCCACGTCCTGACTCTGAAAGGGCCGCTCCCCTCCTGGACATGATACCCTTGCCTAGCCTTTCCAGTGCAGATCGTCAGGCATTAGATCAACCTATCGCACTGGAAGAAATCAGAGAGGCAATCTTGCCAATGGCGCCTGGCAAGACACCCAGCCCAGACTGCTACCCCACAGAGTTCTATGCCAAATGCACCAAATGCAAAGATATTCTTACCCCTTATTTGCTAAACCTTAACAAAGAGGTGACAAGAGAGGGCGCTCTTACTCAAGACTTTGACCAGGCCACCATATTGGTCATACCAAAGACATACATCCTTCTTCTGCACTGATTATCGACCCATCTCTCTTAATTAGTGGAGAGATCTTTAATCCTCCCGGACCAATGTGGTTTTATGCCTGCTCATAGTACAAGACACTGCTTGGGGCACCTGCAAATAGCACTTGCTCAACGTCACTCACTTCCACCTCTGCTGGCCTTACTCCTGATAGATTTTGAGAAGTCCTTTGATACTGTGGACTGGAGCTATCTACTCCGGGTGATGGAGAGGTCGGGGTTCAGGCCTCATTTCTCTCCCTGGGACAAGTCTACAAAATTCTAATCTGATGGCTCCCTGCCCCCTCCTTTTTGGCTGGCCATTGAGCCACTCACCAGGCTCATATCCTTTTTGATGCTCAGATCAAAGGTGGGAATGGAGCACGAGACATGAAGACCGCATTGCACTCTACGCCGATAACGCATTGCTGTATCTTTCAAACCCAGCAGAAAATGGCCCTCAATGCCTCTACCCCCTGTGACTTTTTGCTGAGGCTTCTGGCTTGATCGTCAACCCAGCTAGATCACTTCTGGTGCCATTGGTGTCTTCGCAAGACTGTGCGGATTGGTCCCAATCCGTTGCCTTAGCTTCTGCTATCTGGGTATCATGCGGCCCTTAACCAAGCTCTGACCTGGTCCCTTAATGCTACTCCAATTACCAGCAAGGTGAAAGAAGACCTCAAGAAGTGGCAAGCACTACCCTTGAGTGCCATGATTAAAATATCATTATACAAGATGATGGTGTTACCTTGTTTTTGTATCTCTTTCAAAATCTTCCTGTCAGTATCTCTCGCCATTGGTGTAGAGAAATGAGACTCCTTGGCCATCTCCTTTATTTGGCAAAGCGCCAGACCCCCTCTGGCCTTCTACACTTATCAGGGTGCGCTATATGATGGGGACCAGGGCATGACCAGCTTGTAGTTATACTACCTGGCATCCCATGTTTTGGTTGTTAATGACTGGCCTAATGGGGGATGGTCAGATCTAACTTATCGGCAGGAGCTCCTCTCACTGGGGTTCCCATGCATTATAGAGCAGCTCTATGGCTGTGCCATTTCCACAGCATTGCCGGAAGTGACTAGACTGGTATCATGAGGGACGCGGGCTATGCAACGACACATGGAATGGTTTCAGAAAGTCACTCAACACTCCCCTCCCCTGTGGCACAGCACGTGTTTGTGGGAGGTGGTTGAGCTGAAGAGATTTTGGCCCATATTTATACTTTTTGACGCAAAACTGCGCTAACGCAGTTTTGCGTCAAAAAAATTAGCGCCGGCTAACGCCATTCTGAAGCACCATGCGGGCGCCGTATTTATTGAATGACGTTAGCCGGCGTTAGCTGCCGGCGCCGTCTGGTGTGCGTTAAAAAAAACGACGTACACCAGGCAGCGCCGGCGTAGGGGGATATGGGGCTTGGGCGTCAAGAAATGGGGCAAGTCAGGTTGAGGCAATTTTTTCGCCTCAACCCGATTTGCGCCATTTTTTTTCACTCCCAACCCCCATAGAAATGACTCCTGTCTTAGCAAAGACAGGAGTCATGCCCCCTTGCCCAATGGCCATGCCCAGGGGACTTCTGTCCCCTGGGCATGGTCATTGGGCATAGTGGCATGTAGGGGGGCACAAATCAGGCCCCCCTATGCCACAAAAAAAAAAAAAAAAAACACTTACCTGAACTTACCTTAATGTCCCTGGGATGGGTCCCTCCATCCTTGGGTGTTCTCCTGGGGTGGGCAAGGGTGACAGGGGGTGTCCCTGGGGGCATGGGAGGGCACCTCTGGGCTCCTTCAGAGCCCACAGGTCCCTTAATGCCTGCCTTTTGCAGGCACAAAAAAATGGCGCAAAAGCGGCCATACGTCATTTTTTTTGACCCGCCCACTCCCGGGCGTGAATTTTGCCCGGGAGTATAAATCCGACGCACATGCCTCAGAGTCGATTTTTTAGACGGGAACGCCTACCTTGCCTATAATTAACGCAAAGTAGGTGTCCACGCTAAAAAATGACGCTAACTCCATGGACTTTGGCGCTAGACGCGTCTAACGCCAAAGTATAAATATGGAGTTAGTTTTGCGTCGAAATTGCGTCAAAAAAACGACGCAATTCCAGCGCAAACGGAGTATAAATATGCCCCTTTATCGGAGGGAAGCCATAGGCATCACGCTCTTAGGAGATGTGTGGGCAGGTAAGCACATGAGCTTCCAGGAACTTCAGGAGACATATGCATTATCTAACACACACTTTCATATATTTCTGCAGCTGCATCATGCATTGCAAGTGCACATTCCCTCTACCACTTTGATCCAGAGTTCAGCCGAATGGAGGCTAAAGTGAGATGGGGGCCCTGGATCTCCCAGATCTACCACACCCCGGTCTTCAATGGCCCTGAAACATTGCACTCATTCAGGGCTTGCTGGAAAAGCTGGCTTGGGTCTCTGGAGGATGAGGATTGGGGAGAAGTATTGATGGCGCCTAGAGTCCTTACAATCACCTCCAGACTTTGCTTGGTGCAAACATATTACGTACACTGCACATATCTTACCCTCTGTCCTACGACATTGGGCAGGCCTTCTGGCAAGCCATGCATGAGGCCACTGCTCCTGCATACTGGCTGTTTTCTTTCATAGGGTCGGGTCATGCCCTGTAATAGCGCACTACTGTGAGACCGTGTTGGCTGGGATCTCCATGGTGTTGGGCCTCTCACTGGACTTCTCCCCTCTTTTGGTTCTGTTAGGGATGGATGACAGGTTAGGAGGCTCCTGGACAGACAGGGCACTACTTGGCACTGCCCGTATGGTGCTTAAAAGGGAAATTGCAGTCAACTGGAGAGCACCTGAGCCTCCGACACTGTCGAAGTAGAAGCGGGGAGTCGATTGGTGTGCCCAACAAGAAAAGCTGGTGTACGAGGCATGGGCTTGTCCCACTAAACATGCAAGGATTTGGAATAAATGGATGGGGCTATGGGAATGGGTGCTCAGCTGCTGCAAATATACTGTTTTTCCAATGACTGTTATTCCCCTGTATGATGTGTTCAATGTCAAATTACTTACAATCTGGACTGTGGGCAGTGCTGGCAGGGGCTTCTTTGGAACAGCTAATGTGACTTGTTATTCTTCCAATAAAACAATTAAAATATGCTTATTAAAATTAAAAATGGTTATGGTGGTAATGAGGTTCACTATATGTAAAAAATCTTCATGTTATTCTCCTTTTGTTTTACATCTACCATAAAGCAATAGTAAGTGCTACTCCACCAAGCTTTGCTCCCTGCTTTGAACCTTTGCATTTAGCACCAGCAATTGACATAGGAGCTCCTCGCAATCGAGTTAGGAGAGGTAGGGATCCCAGGAGGAGTGTCTCAAATGGTTTAGTCCGTCCTGGAGGGATTCCCAAAATCACTGGGCGAATCAGTTTTCAGGTCACCCAGTCTAACAGGTCAGAAAGGCATCCCACTGGCATCCTCTGTCTCACTAATGCTGTTTGACTTTTATATCCAAACCAAAACATACCTTATTAGATCCTACAGTTTGTCTGCATTCTCTTATTTTTACAAAACCCTGGTGATCATCGACCTGCATCCAAGTGCCTCATAATCCAATTAAGGAACTGATTTAGATCTTGGTGGAGGGGATTACTCAGTCACAAATGAGACAGGTATCCCGTCCACCGAATTAGGATCCCATTATATCCTATGGAGATTGAAATACGGTGGACAGGATATCCGTCATGTTTGTGATGGAGTATTCCATCTTCTGACATCTAAATCAGGTCCTAATTCTCCAAGATTGCTTAGGGTCCCTTATGCTCTAGTGGTGGAATAACTATCAACAACTAGATATAAGTACAAATGAGCTGCTTTAGTTGGTAAAAATAAGCAACTGTCTGACTATCAGCACTGAGATATCCATGTGTCCCTGTGTAGCAGGTAAGATCTCTTGGTATTCTGCTTGATGAAGACCTATTGTTCAAGTCATAGGTCAACGGGACCTTTACATCATGTTTCCATGATCGCTACTTAGGGGGTCATTCTGTGGCGGGAGCACCGCCAACGGGCTGGCGGTGCCCCGCAGGGCATTCTGACCGCAGCGGTTTGGCCGCGGTCAGATGCGGAAAACCGGCGGTCTCCCGCCGGTTTTCCGCTGCCCTTTAGAATCCTCCATGGCGGCGCAGCTCGCTGCGCCGCCATGGGGATTCTGACAGCCCATACCGCCATCCTGTTCCTGGCGGTTCTCCCGCCAGGAACAGGATGGCGGTATGGGTTGTCGTGGGGCCCCTGGGGGCCCCACTTTGTATTTCAGTGTCTGCTTTGCAGACACTGAAATACGCGGCGGGTGCCACTGCACCCGTCGCACCTTCCCACTCCGCCGGCTCAATTCTGAGCCGGCGTCCTCGTGGGAAGGCTCTTTTGCACTGGGCTGGCGGGCGGCCTTTTGGCGGCCGCCCGCCAGCCCAGTGCAAAAGCCAGAATCACAGCAGCGGTCTTATGACCACCGAGCGGTGTTCTGGAGGGGGGAACTCTAGCGGGCGGCCTCCGCCGCCCGTCAAAATTAGAATCACCCCCTTAGTGTTTACAAATCCTGCTTTTTATTCCACAAAATGAGCATGCCAGGCTCATCCGACCATGTGTGATAAAATTTACAAATGCAGCAGCCTGCAGCTCATTCAGAACTTGGCAGTGAGGAAGGCTGCTGGCCAAAATAATAGATCATATGCCCTCATCAACTAGAGCTGCACTGGTTGCCAGCTAAACAGTTTGTACTATTGAAAGTGGCCTGCTTACAAGCTAATCCTGCTTTAGGGATTCATTTGCCAAACACATCTGTAGGAGTCTGGCCTGGCTTGTAGTGGGTATCAGAGGTACTTACACCTTGTGCCAGGTCCAGTTATCCCTTATAAGTGTAGAAGATATGTTTCTAGCAGCTTAGGCTGATAGAAGGTAGCTATGGCAAAGCAGCTTAGGCTGAACTAGGAGACATGTAAAGCTCCTACTATACCACTGGTGTCATATGCACAATATCATAAGAAAACACAATACACAAAGTTACTAAAAATAAAGGTACTTTATTTTTATGACAATATGCCAAAAGTATATCAGTGAGTACCCTCAGTATGAGGATAAGTTATATACACAAGATATATGTACACAAACCAAACTTAGGAAAGTAATAGCAAGAAAAGTAATGCAAACAGTGTAGAATTACAATAGATTGCAATAGGAGCACATAGGAATAGGGGCAACACAAACCATATACTCCAAAAGTGGAATGCGAACCACAAATGGACCCCAAACCTATGTGAGCTTGTAGAGGGTCGGTGGGACTATAAGAAAACAGTAAGGGTTAGAAAAGTAGCCCACCCCAAGACCCTGAAAGGTAGGTGTAAAGTGCACCTTCTACCCCCAGAGAGCACAGAAGTCGTGATAGGGGGATTCTGCAGGAAGAACAAACACCAGCAATGCAACAACAGTGGATTTCTGGACCTGAGTACCTGTAAGACAAGGGGACCAAGTCCAAAAGTAGCGACAATGTCGAGAGTGGGCAGGAGCCCAGGAAATGCCAGCTGAGGGTGCAAAGAAGCTGCCACTGGATGGAAGAAGCTTGGAGTTCTGCAAGAAAGAAGAGAGATAGGGACTTCTCCTTTGGAAGACGGATGTCCCACGTTGCAATGAAGCTTGCCGAGGTATTCCCACACACAAAAACAGCCAACAAGCCTTGCTAGCTGCAAAGGTCATGGTTGAGGTTTTTGGGTGCTGCTGTGGCCCAGGAGGGACCAGGATGTCGCCACTTGGAGGAGGAGACAGAGGAGGTGCCCAGCAACTCAGGGAGCCCTCACAGAAGCAGGCAGCACCTGTAAAAGTACCTGAACAGGCACTTGGAAGGAAAGTGAACCGGAGTCCATGCGAAGTCACAAAAGGGAGTCCCAGGATGCCGGAGGACAACTCAGAAGGTTGTGCACTGCAGGATAGAGTATCGGGGACCTAGACTTGGCTGTGCATGAAGGAAATCCTGGAAGAATGCACAGGAGCCGGAGCAGCTGCAAATCATGCGGTACCCAGCAATGCAGTCTAGCGTGGGGAGGCAAGGACTTACCTCCACCAAACTTGGACTGAAAAGTCACTGGACTCTGGGAGTCACTTGGACAGAGTTGCTGAGTTCCAGGGACCACGCTCATCAGGCTGAGAGGGGACCCAGAGGACCAGTGATGCAGTCTTTTGGTGCCTGCGTTAGCAGGGGAAGATTCCGTCGACCCACGAGAGATTTCTTCAGAGCTCCTGGTGCAGGGTGAAGGCTGGCTACCCCCAGAGCATGCACCACCTGGAAACAGTCAAGAAAGCCGGCAGAATGAGGCGATACAAGGTTGCTAGTGGTCGTCTTGCCACTTTGTTGCAGTTTTGCAGGCGTCCTGAGCAGTCAGCGGTCGATCCTTTGGTAGAAGGTGAAGAGGGAGATGCAGAGGAACTCTGGTGAGCTCTTGCATTCGTTATCTAAAGAATTCCCCAAAGCAGAGACCCTAAATAGCCAGAAAAGGAGGTTTGGCTACCTAGGAAGGAGGATTGGCTACCAAGAGAGGTAAGAGCCTATCAGAAGGAGCCTCTGATGTCACCTGCTGGCACTGGCCACTCAGAGCAGTCCAGTGTGCCCCCAACACCTCTGTTTCCAAGATGGCAGAGGTCTGGGACACACTGGAAGAGCTCTGGGCACCTCCCCTGGGAGGTGCAGGTCAGGGGAGTGGTCACTCCCCTTTCCTTTGTCCAGTTTCGCGCCAGAGCAGGGCTGGGGGATCCCTAAACCGGTGTAGACTGGCTTATGCAGAGATGGGCACCATCTGTGCCCATCAAAGCATTTCCAGAGGCTAGGGGAGGCTACTCCTCCTCAGCCCTCACACCTATTTCAAAATGGAGAGGGTGTTACACCCTCTCTCAGAGGAAATCCGTTGTTCTGCCTTCCTGGGCCAGGGCTGCCTGGACCCCAGGAGGGCAGAAACCGGTCTGAGGGGTTGGCAGCAGCTGCAGTGGAGACCCCGGAAAGGCAGTTTGGCAGTACCCGGGTACTATGCTAGAGATCCGGGGGATCATGGAATTTTCCCTCAATGCCAGAACGTAATTGGGGTGATAATTCCATTATCTTAGACATGTTACATGGCCATGCTCGGAGTTACCATTGTGACGCTATACATAGGTAGTGACCTATGTATAGTGCACACGTGTAATGGTGTCCCCGCACTCACAAAGTCCAGGGAATTTGCCCTGAACGATGTGGGGACACCTTGGCTACTGCCACGGTGCCCACACACTAAGTAACTTTGCAACCAACCTTCACCAGGTGAAGGTTAGACATATAGGTGACTTATAAGTTACTTAAGTGCAGTGGTAAATGGCTGTGAAATAACGTGGACGTTATTTCACTCAGGCTGCACTGGCAGGCCTGTGTAAGAATTGTCAGAGCTCCCTATGGGTGGCAGAAGAAATGCTGCAGCCCCTAGGGATCTTCTGGAACCCCAATACCCTGGGAACCTCAGTACCATATACTAGGGAATTATATAGGTTTACCAGTATGCCAATGTGAATTGGTAAATGTAGTCACTAGCCTGTTAGTGACAAACTTGGAAAGCAGAGAGAGCATAACCACTGAGGTTCTGGTTAGCAGAGCCTCAGTGAGACAGTTAGGCATCACACAGGGAACACATACAGGGCACATACTTATGAGCACTGGGGCCCTGCCTGGCAAGGTCCCATTGACCCATAGACTAAAACAACATATATACAGTGAAATATGGGGGTAGCATGCCAGGCAAGATGGTACTTTCCTACACAACCCCCCCCCCAAACGAAGGACAATAAGACTAGCCATGACCTGATGAGTCTTCATTGTCTAAGTGTAAATATCTGGAGAGTCCATCTGCATTGGAGTGGGTACTCCCATGTCTATGTTCCACTGTATAGTCCATTCCCTGTAGAGATATGGACCACCTCAACAATTTAGGGTTTTCACCTTTCATTTGTTTTAGCCAAAGTAGAGGTTTGTGGTCTGTCTGAACAACAAAGTGAGTGCCAAACAGGTATGGCCTCAACTTTTTCAGTGCCCAGACCACAGCAAAGGCCTCCCTCTCTATGGCAGACCAACGCTTTTCTCTAGGGGTCAACCTTCTGCTGATAACAGCAACTGGTTGATCCTGGCCCTCAGAATTCAGTTGTGATAAGACTGCCCCTACCCCTAATTCAAATGCATCAGTTTGAACAATGAATTTCTTGGAGTAACATGGGCTTTTTAGGACAGGTGCAGAGCACATGGCCTGTTTGAGCTCCTGAAAAAGCTTTCTGACAGCTAGCTGTCCACAATACCTTTTTAGGCATCTTCTTACTAGTGAGATCATTAAGAGGGGTTGCTATGGAGCCATAGTTTTTAATGAATCTCCTGTAATACCCAGTGAGGCCTAAGAAGGCCCTCACCTGGGTCTGAGTTGTAGGGGGAACCCAATCCATGATTGTTTGGATTTTCCCCTGCAGTGGTGCAATCTGTTCTCCACCTACCAGGTGTCCCAGATAAACCACCTTTCCCTGCCCTATCTGGCACTTTGAGGCCTTGATAGTGAGGCCTGCCTTTTGCAGGGCCTCCAAAACCTTCCAAAGGTGGACCAGGTGCTCATCCCAGGTGGAGCTAAAGACAGCAATATCATCTAGATATGCTGCACTAAAAGCCTCCAACCCTTGCAGGACTGTGTTCACCAACCTCTGAAAAGTGGCAGGTGCATTCTTCAAACCAAAGGGCATCACTGTAAATTGGTAGTGCCCTCCTATAGTTGAAAATTAAGTTTTAGGTTTAGCATCCTCAGCCAATTTGATCTGCCAATACCCTGCAGTCAAATCAAAGGTACTTAGATACTTGGCAGATGCCAGTGTATCTATGAGCTCATCTGCCCTGGGTATAGGGTGAGCATCAGTTTTTGTTACCTGATTGAGACCTCTGTAGTCTACACAAAACCTCATCTCCCTTTTTCCATCTTTTGAGTGAGGCTTTGGTACAAGCACCACAGGACTCGCCAATGGACTTTCAGAAGGTTCAACCACTCCTAGATCAAGCATTTTCTGAACCTCTTGTTTTATGCAATCCCTGACATGGTCAGGCTGCCTATAGATTTTACTTTTGACAGGCAAGCTGTCTCCAGTATCAGTTGTGTGTTCACACCAGGATGTGGTACCTGGCACAATTGAAAAGAGTTCAGAAAATTGTCCAAGGAGATTTATGCAGTTGTCTTTCTGTTCTGCAGTCAGACAATCTGCCAAAACTACTCCCTCCACTAAAGCATCATTTTCAGTGGTGGAAAAGAGATCAGGGAGAGGGTCACTCTCTTCTTCCTGTCCCTCATCTGTTGCCATGAGCAGGGTGAGATCAGCCCTGTCCTAGTAGGGTTTTAGGCGGTTGACATGAATCACCCTAAGGGGACTCCTGGCAGTGCCCAGGTCTACCAGATAGGTAACCGCACCCTTCTTTTCAACAATTAGATGGGGTCCACTCCATTTGTCCTGGAGTGCTCTTGGGGCCACAGGCTCCAATACCCACACCTTCTGTCCTGGTTGGTACTGGATCAGAACAGCCTTCTGGTCATGCCATTGCTTCTGGAGGTCTTGGCTGGTCTGAAGGTTTTTACTGGCCTTTTTCATGTACTCAGCCATTCTGGATCTTAGGCCAAGTACATAGTCCACTATGTCCTGTTTGGGAGCTTTTAAAGGTTGTTCCCAACCCTCCTTCACAAGTGTTAGTGGACCTCTTACAGGGTGTCCAAAGAGGAGTTCAAAGGGGCTGAAGCCCACTCCTTTCTGGGGTACCTCCCTGTAAGCAAAAAGGAGGCAAGGTAACAGGACATCCCATCTCCTCCTGAGGTTTTCAGGGAGTCCCATTATCATACCTTTGAGAGTTTTAATAAACCTCTCTACCAGTCTATTAGTCTGTGGATGATAAGGAGTGGTGAATTTGTGGGTTACACCACATCCCTTCCACATTACTTTCAAGTATGCAGACATGAAGTTGCTACCCCTGTCTGATACAACCTCTTTAAGGAAACCCACCCTGGAAAAGATTCCTAGGAGGGCCTTTGCCAGTGCAGGAGCTGTAGTGGTCCTTAGAGGAATTGCTTCAGGATATCTTGTGGCATGGTCCACAACCACCATGATAAACCTATTGCCTGAAGCAGTAGGAGGGTCAAGGGGGCCACCTATGTCAACCCCTACCCTTTCAAAGGGCACCCCAACCACAGGTAGTGGAATAAGGGGAGCCTTTGGAGTGCCACCAGTCTTGCCACTGGCTTGGCAGGTCACACAAGACTTGCAAAAATCTTTAGTGTCCTCTGACATCCTAGGCCAGTGAAACAGGGGGACAAGCCTTTCCCATGTTTTGATCTGGCCCAAATGCCCAGCCAAAGGAATGTCATGTGCAAGAGTTAGGAGGAACTCTCTGTACTTCAGGGGAATGACCAATCTCCTGGCTGCTCCAGGTTTTGGGTCCCTTGCGTCGTGTACAAGAGGTTGTCCTCCCAGTAAACTCTATGTGAGTCACTGACATCCCCATTTTCGTGCTTGACAGATTGCTGTCTGAGACCCTCTAATGTGGGACAGGTTTGCTGTGCCACACTCAGCTCTTCCCTGGCAGGCCCCCCTCCACCCAAAAGCTCAGCAGTGTCTGCTGCCAGCTCATCTGGTGAAGGTTCTGCACAGGGAGGAAATTCTTCTTCCTCAGAAGGATAATCATCTGTAGAGGGAGGGATAGTGGGTAGGGATTTACCCTTGCTACCCCTAGCTTTAGGGCGCACTTGGTCCATTGTTCCAGGATCCAAGTTACCCTGTCCTTTTTGCTTTTTGGCCTGAGCCCTTGTCAAAGCAAACATATGCCCAGGAATACCCAGCATTGCTGTATGAGCCTCCAACTCCACTTCTGCCCAAGCTGATATCTCTAAATCATTTCCTAGTAGACAGTCTACAGGTAAATCTGAAGCAACCACAACTTTCTTTGGACCAGTAACCCCCTCCCCCCCAGTTGAGATTCACAACAGCCATGGGGTGGCTAAGAGTGTTGTTATGAGTGTCTGTCACTTGGTACTGCTGACCAAGTAGGTGTTGTTCAGGGTGCACCAGTTTCTCTATCACTATGGTAACACTGGCACCTGTGTCCCTGTAGGCCTGAACCTCAACACCATTTATTAGGGGAAGTTGCTTGTACTTATCCATATTAAGGGAACAAGCAACCAAGGTGGCCAAATCAATGGCACCTTCAAAGACTAACACAGCCTCTGTGGTCTCCCTAACAAGACCAACCCCAACTACATTACCAATAGTGAGCCCAGCTACTCCCTTGGATTGGCTATTTGTAGGTTTGCTCCCACCACCACTGCTATTACTAGGGGCACTAGAATTTGCAGTAGGGGTTGTGGTAGTGGGAGGTTTGATGTTTTTCTTTGGACAACTGGCATCAGTTGTCCAATGGCCTTTGACTTTACACAAATAACACCAAGGCTTTTTAGGTTGATTATTGGAAGAGGATATGGACCCACCACCCCCACCGGAGGATTTTTTGTGGGCCTGATGAAGACTCAGTTTTACTTTTGTCCCCACCCTTGTCAGAAGACTTACCATCCTTCTTCTTGCCATCCTTGTCACCCCCTGTATGAACTTTTCTCTTCACTCTTGTTCTGAACCATTTGTCTGCCTTCTTTCCCAATTCTTGGGGAGAGGTCAGATCTGAGTCCACTAGATATTGGTGTAACAAGTCAGACACACAGTTATTCAGAATATGCTCTCAGAATAAGATTATACGGACTTTCATAGTCAGAAACTCTACTGCCATGTAACCACCACTCCAAGGCCTTCACTGAACAGTCTGCAAAGTCTGTCCAGTCTTGTGAGGACTCCCTACCTCCCTCAAGGAGATCCCCTGAGTCAGATTGGGAACCTTCTATTAGCCTCTCATTTGATGTGCCTGCTTGGGACTCATCATTTACAATAAGCATGTTAAATAGAAATTCTTTGGTAGGGTTCTTTCCTATCACTAAACCTCTATCTAAGCAGAGAATCCTGAGGCTCTTGTAATTCAAATTGTCATAAGTAGTATTGACCATTTTAAGAGTAGAATCTTCTACAGACATGATAATAAAAGGTTTAGAGATAGTGAGAAGGAAGAAAAAGTTTCAGAACTTTTTAAAGAACAGAGAAAAAAAACTTTTTCTAACTTTTAGAAAACTTTTGGAAGTTTTGGAAAACTTTTCAGAACTTTGTAAAAAGTTTAAGAGGAGAAAAGCAAAACGTTTTGGTTAGGTGTACATACACTGAACTGTTTTATACTCTTCTGAAAAGTACACAATGACAAAGTGGTAAGTAGTTACAAGTACTTATCCCACCGCTGCACAACCAATGTAGGAGGGTGGTCTGGCTTGTAGTGGGTACCAGAGGTACTTACACCTTGTGCCAGGTCCAGTTATCCCTTATTAGTGTAGAAGAGGTGTTTCTAGCTGCTTAGGATGATAGAAGGTAGCTATGGCAAAGCAGCTTAGGCTGAACTAGGAGACATGTAAAGCTCCTACTATACCACTGGTGTCATATGCACAATATCATAAGAAAACACAATACACAAAGTTACTAAAAATAAAGGTACTTTATTTTTATGACAATATGCCAAAAGTATATCAGTGAGTACCCTCAGTATGAGGATAAGTTATGTACACAAGATATATGTACACAAAGCAAACTTAGGTAAGTAATAGCAAGAAAAGTAATGCAAACAGTGTAGAATTACAATAGATTGCAATAGGAGCACATACGTATAGGGGCAACACAAACCATATACTCCAAAAGTGGAATGCGAACCACGAATGGACCCCAAACCTATGTGAGCTTGTAGAGGGTCGCTGGGACTGTAAGAAAACAGTGAGGTTTAGAAAAATAGCCCACCCCAAGACCCTGAAAGGTAGGTGTAAAGTGCACCTACTACCCCCAGAGAGCACAGAAGTCGTGATAGGGGGATCCTGCAGGAAGAGAAAACACCAGCAATGCAACAACAGTGGATTTCTGGACCTGAGTACCTGTAAGACAAGGGGACCAAGTCCAATAGTCGCGACAGTGTCAAGAGTGGGCAGGAGCCCAGGAAATGCCAGCTGAGGGTGCAAGGAAGCTGCCACCGGATGGAAGAAGCTTACAGTTCCGCAATAAAGAAGAAAGCTAGGGACTTTTCCTTTGGAAGACGGATGTCCCACGTTGCGATGAAGCTTGCAAAGGTATTCCCACGCAGAAAAACCACCAACAAGCCTTGCTAGCTGCAAAGGTTACGATAGAGGTTTTTGGGTGCTGCTGTGGCCCAGAAGGGACCAGGATGTCGCCACTTGGAGGAGGAGGCAGAGGGGGCACCCAGCAATACATGGAGCCCTCACAGAAGCAAGCAGCACCCGCAAAAGTACCTGAACAGGCACTTGGAAGGAAAGTGAACTGGAGTCCACGCGAAGTCACAAAAGGGAGTCCCACAACGCCAGAGGACAACTCAGAAGATTGTGCAGTGCTGGATAGAGTGTCGGGGACCCAGGCTTGGCTGTGCACGAAGGAAATCCTGGATGAGTGCACAGGAGCCGGAGCAGCTGCAAATCACACGGAACCCAGCAATGCAGTCTAGCGTGGGGAGGCAAGGGCTTACCTCCACCAAACTTGGACTGAAGAGTCACTGGACTGTGGGAGTCACTTGGACAGAGTTGCTGAGTTCCAGGGACCACGCTCGTCAGGCTGGGAGAGGACCCAGAGGACCAGTGATGCAGTCTTTTGGTGCCTGTGTGAGCAGGGGGAAGATTCCGTCGACCCACAGGAGATTTCTTCAGAGCTCCTGGTGCAGGGTGAAGGCAGGCTACCCCCAGAGCATGCACCACCTGAAAACAGTCGAGAAAGCCGGCAGGATGAGGCGATACAAGGTTGCTAGTAGTCGTCTTGCTACTTTTTTGTGGTTTTGCAGGCGTCCTGAGCAGTCAGCGGTCGATCCTTTGGTAGAAGGTGAAGAGGGAGATGCAGAGGAACTCTGGTGAGCTCTTGCATTCGTTATCTAAAGAATTCCCCAAAGCAGAGACCCTAAATAGCCAGAATAGGAGGTTTGGCTGGGAGGTGCAGGTCAGGGGAGTGGTCACTCCCCTTTCCTTTGTCCTGTTTCACGCCAGAGCAGGGCTGGGGGATCCCTAAACCGGTGTAGACTGGATTATGCAGAGATGGGCACCATCTGTGCCCATCAAAGCATTTCCAGAGGCTGGGGGAGGCTACTCCTCCCCAGCCCTCACACCTATTTCCAAAGGGAGAGGGTGTTACACCCTCTCTCAGAGGAAGTCCTTTGTTCTGCCTTCCTGGACCAGGGCTGCCTGGACCCCAGGAGGGCAGAAACCTGTCTGCGGGGTTGGTAGCAGCAGCAGCTGCAGTGGAGACCCCGGAGAGGCAGTTTGGCAGTACCCGGTACTATGCTACAGACCGGGGGGTCATGGAATTGCCCCCCCCCCCATGGCATTGGGGTGACAATTCCATGATCTTAGACATGTTACATGGCCATGCTCGGAGTTACCATTGTGACGCTATACATAGTTAGTGACCTATGTATAGTGCACGCGTTTAATGGTGTCCCCACACTCACGAAGTCCGGGGAATTTGCCCTGAACGATGTGGGGACACCTTGGCTAGTGCCAGGGTGCCCGCAAACTAAGTAACTTTGCACCCAACTTCACCAGGTGAAGGTTAGACATATAGGTAACTTATAAGTTCCTTAAGTGCAGTGGTAAATGGCTGTGAAATAACGTGGACGTTATTTCACTCAGGCTGCACTGGCAGGCCTGTGTAAGAATTGTCAGAGCTCCCTATGGGTGGCAAAAGAAATGCAGCAGCCCCTAGGGATCTCCTGGAACCCCAATACCCTGGGTACCTCAGTACCATATACTAGGGAATTATATGGGTGTACCAGTATGCCAATGTGAATTGGTAAGTTTAGTCACTAGCCTGTTAGTGACAAATTTGGAAAGCAGAGAGAGCATAACCACTGAGGTTCTGGTTAGCAGAGCCTCAGTGAGACAGTTAGGCATCACACAGGGAACACATACAGGGCACATACTTATGAGCACTGGGGCCCTGCCTGGCAGGGTCCCAGTGACACATAGACTAAAACAACATATATACAGTAAAATATGGGGGTAACATGCCAGGCAAGATGGTACTTTCCTACAACATCTGAGACTGCATCACCCACTCTGACTTTGCCCTGCTACTGCTACACATTCCTAGGCTTAGGCTTTCTTGGATGGGGCAAGGATCTGTAAGGCTACTTTGACCAAACTATGCTTGGCTTGACCATCTATCTACACAATATTCAGAATTTGTTTAATGACATGAATGACAATCTTCAGCTACTCTCAGCAGCTTTGACATGCAGCAGAGGTGCAACTCATCCACAGCAGGTTTTGAAAGTTTAGCATTATGAGATTGAATCATAAGGTGCAACGTGATTAGAGAACCCAAGTTTTTGGTATAAGGAACAATTTCAGTTGATAGTCCGACCGTTTTAATAGAAAGTTTGCAAGAGGAGAATCAGAATGTGCATATTAAAATTCAGGCTTCATGGGCTCCAATTTCAAACAAATATGTGGCACCCAGTATTTTGGGGCATTCAGGGCTGCAGTAAGGTTGGGGGTCGAAGACGAGGGAAGGTTTGTGGGGTACCATGTGTTAGACAGAGGGGATTCCTACAAGTGTAGTTGATAAAGTTGAGAACAGACCAGAAAGTTCGGGCGATAAGTTACATTGAGTTTTAATCAGACAGGAGAGTTTGGTGTGGTAGTATGAAAACTGAGGGGGTCTTTCAGCATGCTGATCGTTCTGGAGTGTTTGCTTCCCAGTTATTGGAGGTTTTGTGTAAGGCCTTAGCCATTTTGGAGCTTCCACCGACTGAAAATTGTACACATTCCTTTCGAACTGACATGGCAATAAGAGACACAGCAGAATTTCTAGTCAGGTGATGGGATAGGGAGGCAGGGAGATGAAAGTCTGTTTGTTACACGTGTTATGTTAGCCCTGTGTGGGTGTTGTTTGGTTTTGTTTATTACAGGTTATGTTGCAGGGCCCAAATTAAAACGTATTGAGGCTTGAGTTGCAGACACTCTGAAAAAATTGGAAAGCATCTGGGTTTTGACAAGCTCAGGGGGGGGAAATAAAGTAATTTGGGAAAGGAAGGAAGTGCTGGCACAAGCTGCTGCCAATATTTACTTTATTGTCACAATTTGCAAATTGTCCAGGCGCACTTCTCATTCACTTGGTGAAGAATGACTTGGGGCCTTATTTAGATATTGACAGATGGATTACTCTGTCACAATGGTGACGAATATCCCGTCTGCCGAAATCTTAAACCCATTGTAGTCTGGGATTAGATTTCGGCAGAGTAACCCGTCCGCCAATATCTAAATCAGGACCTTGGTGAGGATGAAAGGTTTGCTCTTTTGAAGGATATGAAGGTAGATTTGTTAGAGATTAAGAGGGCTTGGGCCGAAACATCAGCGATATGGACATCATTTTTGCCAAAGCGAGAGGGGAGAGATGCCAAGAAGCAAGGGGAAATTAACAGGGCAGGGAGGAATGTTATTATGGAGACGTACAAGTTTTGTAAGGAGGAAGGTATTTGTAAAATAGAACGTCTTGGTATTATGCTCAAAGTCAAACAATTTTTAGGAATCATGGTGTTCATCTATCCGTTGTTGGGTTGGAACTGCACTGGCTGCAAAAGAAGTGTGCTGTTTGCATTGCTGGGAGTTGCCTTCTAGTCTGGGTGGTGCGGGAGCAGAAAAATACTTTTATTAGAGGTTTTCTGGTGGCAGTTTTTGGACAGGATTTCAGGAAGGCAAGGGAACTTTGCTTATGTTCGGCCTCAGGTTGAGAGGTGCGAGGGAGTTGAAAGAGGTGGGGCCAAGTTGGAAGTTAAAAGAAGGATACCAAAGCTTGGAGTATTGTGGTGTTATGGATGGGTGTCGCTTTTGAATGTTGAGAATTTGCAGTTGTACAGGGGAATGTTTTAGGGGTCATTTAGGGTAGGTGATGGTCAGTTTCGTTCCATGTTCAATGAGGCTGGCATCATTATAGTCTGTATGGCAAATTACCAAGGTTTTTTTTTTTTTACCTGACTTTGCATCTGTCTCATTAAAATGGCTTTTTCCACACTCTCTCATGAGATTTTCTGGCTGCACAGTCCTGCACAAGAAAGCCAAGAGCGGCACCCGTCCTCCTCAGTCTCCAAACAGCTCCACCACTGCTTGCTACCACACTTTTGCCATTTTGAAGAGATGCAAATAACAGGTGTAACAATTACTTAAATCAACACTATTCAATGTATTGATTTTATTTACGAGATGTAATACTGATATTTGAGTTTGTAACAGGCCTGTTACACAGAGATGTTTGCAGCAAGCGATTAGCCAATTTACCTACCTGTGCCCTAGTTTTGCACTTGACCCACGTTTACCTAATGCTTCTATATTGTATTTTCTATCACAGCTGCTTTGAAGTCCCTACTACATGTTATGTGAATTTAGGTGTGGGCCTGCTTGGTGGCCAGAATTAACATTTATGGACAGTATGTCCCCACATAAATCCAGCTGTCACAAAGACCCCAAATTCACATGCTGCTCCTTAAATCGAAAATGTTACCTTGAGAGTATTTACAACATTTTTGCATATATATTGACATATAAAATGTCTAGGAACTTCTAAACCTGCCAAAAGTTGGTGTGAGTGGAACACCCGTGCACCACCCATAAAATGCCCCCTTGCCTCAAAGTAACGCAAAGCAATGCATAGTGCAACTTTGCATTACTGTGGGATACTATCCAAATCAATGGCTATATGTATCAAAATCACATTTTGCAAGTACAAAATAGCAAATTTCATCGAATCGATATTTGGTAATCACCATTTGCTATGGATCATAGGAATTGGTAAAGATTTACCGATTCCCTAGAATTCGAAATCACAATTTGCGATTACCACATAGCAATTACCTCTCTAGGTAATTACAATTAGGGAATTGTAAAATTGCAAATGTTGCATTTTGGAGCAGCTTGATTACCTCACATTCAGGAAGGACCCAGACCCAGAGGAGGAGGCTGACTGTTTCAGCAGAGGACTTTGGTGACTGTTTGGAGTGCTTTTTTTCACACATACCTTATCATGGCTAGTGCCGACAATGTCAAGGAGGTTGAAGGCACAAAAGAAAATGAAAATTCAGTGAGCAAGAACTGGAGATGCCCACAGAGGAGATGGTGAACAGTCTTGATAAGCTTTTTGGAAACAGCTCACTGCAGGTACCAGAGAGCAAAAAAAAGAAAATATGGTAAGACATCTAGGCCAAAATCAGCGCAGTGGGTGTCAACCAGCACTCCTGTGAGGAAATTCACAAGTTCTGTGATGACCAACACACATCGGCCAAGGGAAAGGTAGCAGGCTTGCAGAGACAAGGCAAACTGGCAAAGGGCCATCCACCCAGGCACCACCGACCCAATTATTGGGGTCACAGACATGGACAGTTCAGTCACGCCCAGTACCAGCAAAGTAAGATGTACAAATTGCAACATTTAAAAATTAGGTCTTACAATATTACAAATTAGGAAGTCAGTGTTAAATTTTAATAAAGCAAAACATCCACAGTTTAGTTGCAACCCAACAATGCATTACGAGAGTAGTAGTTAGTAATACAACCGTGAACATTTGGCAAATAATGCAGCACTATGTAGCCCCATACAAATTGACATACCAAATGACAAGTAGAAACACCATGGTGGTCATTACAACCTCGGCGGTCTTTTTACAAGACCACTGAGGAACCGCCGTGCTGAAGACCGCCAGTGCAGGCGTTTTTCCGCTCAACGAATTATGACTGTTGGCAGCCCTCTGTCCTTTTCCGGACAGAGAGCCGCCAGCAGCCATACTGGTGGTCGGCGGGGAAGCAGAGGTTGCTCCACCTCCACCACCCCGTCAACAGAACACCGCCCACCGAATCACTTTCCGTGATTCGGCATGGCGGTGTTCTGTTGACGGGGTGTTGGCGGCGGAGCAGCCCCCATGGATCCCGTCCCCTCCCAGAGGATCAACGGACCAGGTAAGTTGATCGTCCGTTAGGGGAGGGGGTGGCGGGGTGTTGTGTGTTGTGTGCGTGCATGGGGGTGTGCGTGTGAGTATGTAGAGGGGGTGTGTGAGTGCGTGTATGCATGCAGGGGTGTACTGTGTTTGAAAATGTGTGCGTGTCTGTCTGTATGTATGTCTGTATGGATATGTGCGTGTATGTCTGTATGTGGGTCTGCGTATATGACTGTGTGTGTGTCTGTTGACATGTATGTTGATATGTGTGCGGGTATGTGTGTTGGTGGTGTCTGCATGCGTGTAGGGTGTGTGTCTGTGTGGCGATGTTGGATGTAGGGGTAGGGGGGGGGGGTCCTGCCTCCTTTGGGGGTGGCAGGGGGGTGAGGGGTGTGGGGTGAGGACTCAGGGTGGGGGTGGGGAGTGGGGGAGACCCCTATCAGTGCCAGTGAAGGAATTCCCTGGCACTGATAGTGCTTACCGACATGGATTTCATGGCGGTTCCCAACCCCATGAAATCCATGGCGGTCAGCCGGGTCCTGATACCGGCGGCGGTCTTGTGATGGCCGCCGGACTGGAGACCCAAGTCTCCAGCCCAGCGGTCGTCTCCGCCCTGGCAGTCGGAATGGAGAAGTGGCGGATGACCACGGCGGTAACCACCATGGTCATAATTCAATTTTTTTACCGCCAGCCTGTTGGTGGTAATACCGCCACTTCTCCGCCAACCGCCAGGGTCGTAATGATGGCCCATGTCTGGGAGGAAATTTTAATTCAAGCTAGCAGTGTAAACTGAGAGACACAAGTACTTACTTGACTTAAACTGTCTTTTTCATGTCACAGAACTACCTTCACCACATGCTGCAGAAACTGTAATTGTGGAATCTGAGGGGAATCTGCCACTGTCAGAGTGTAAAAATATCATGCCCTACCACCCATGACACCTGCGCCAACCAGGCCCAGGACAACAGTGGCACCACTCCCTGATTTTGATGTAGAGGCTGGTGATATTTCAACAGACATGCCGACACCACCATCTGAGCATAAACCCTCTCACAGACATCAGTCCCTTGTCCAGCACCAATACAATCCCCTCATGAGGCGCAGAGTGTCTGTAAGATGGCCATCAGAGGAAGGGTACGGCTCAGCAGTATTCGGAGGTCTGGAGGCATCAATGTTGAAGGTCCAGCGCCTACAATGTAAGCACATGAGGTAAATTCACACACACTATGAGGGTCATTCTGACCCCGGCGGTCAAGGACCGCCGGGGCCGGGGTCGGCGGTAGCACCGCCAACAGGCTGGCGGTCCTCCGCCGGGCATTCTGACCGCGGCGGTACAGCCGCGGCCAGAAGCGGCAAGTCGGCGGTGTACCGCCGACTTTCCGCTGCCCATGGGAATCCACCATGGCGGCGCAGCTTGCTGCGCCGCCATGGGGATTCCGACCCCCTCACCGCCATCCTGTTCCTGGCGGTTCCGCCCGCCAGGAACAGGATGGCGGTGAGGGGTGTCGTGGGGCCCCTGGGGGCTCCCTGCAGTGCCCATGCCAATGGCATGGGCACTGCAGGGGCCCCCGTAAGAGGGCCCCACTTTGAATTTCAGTGTCTGCTCAGCGACTGCACCCGTCGCACATCCTCCACTCCGCCGGCTCCATTCGGAGCCGGCATCCTCATGGAGGGATGTTTCCCACTGGGCTGGCGGGCGGCCTTTTGGCGGTCGCCCGCCAGCCCAGTGGGAAACCCAGAATACCCGCGGCGGTCTTTTGACCGCGCAGCGGTATTCTGGCGGTTCCCTCCAGGCGGGCGGCTCCCACCGCCCGCCGGGGTCAGAATGACCCCCTATATGTCACTCAATAACGTGTAACATTAAAGATGGTACAGGCAAATGAATACAACAGTGGAGAAAATGGCAAAAATCCACAGATGACAATTTAAAGGAAATGACAAATGCCATCAAGGAACTTTGCACAGTGATGCAGCAGGACCATGTCACACACCGTAGGCGTCATCACCAACTAATAGGCAGATTGCAGAGTTTACCATGGTCTGTCCACTCTTGTGTAGACATCTTAATCAACTCTTGAGCAGGCCAAAGGTCCTCTTTCTCACATTATGTGTGCTTTTATGTGCTGCATTGTAACGGCGCAGGATTGGAGTTGAGGGATTTAAATATGGGGTGATTATGAATGAGAGCACAGCATATGCACTGTCTCCTACAATGACAAGAGCAAATAATGAATCACTGTCATGAGTTACTGCTAATGTTCTATATGGCCCACAATGTAAAAGAGATTTACTTAGTAGATATCCTTCTCCAAATTCACCACCAATTAGCCGTGTGTAGATTCCACTATGGTGAAAAATAAAGGAATCATGTTTGCCACCAGGGAATCTGGCCACTATATCAGTTATGATATTTGAGGCATTGCATTTCACTTGTATGTTTAATGAATAGCTACATTTTCTATTTCTGAAGATGTATTCATTTATATAGGGAGGACATAGTGCAGCCAATGGCATGTGGAAAGTGCTACCTGATAAAATGTAAATTTAGTAAGCTCCAAGTCCTGTCGTGGGTTAGGGAATCTGATATATTGACTGATTTTCAGTAGAATTGCATCCAGAAGTGCATTGAAAAATTGTGACAATGCACTTTGGGAGACCCCTCCTGCTGCAGCTATTACCCCCGGGTAGCTTCCTGAGGCTAAGAGGTGCACCGAACATAACACCTGCACATGGGTGGGAATAGCATTGGTCTTGCAAGTCGGGCACTGCAGTTGTGTGTGCAGTTCAGCTATTAAAACTAAATCTATATAAACAATGTTATGCTCATTCTGAAAATGCGCTCTTGTCTCCTCCTCCTTCGCTGCAAACCTGCCAGAATCCTCATCCTCCTCACCATGATGTAGAGAGCAGCAATCTTTAAAAATGCTGATGCACTCTGGGCTTGTTTTCATAGTTTGCACCTGGTTGCCACCTTCTTTGAATTGGTGGTAAATTGCACATGCCAAAACCCAATTTTGCTACCATTCGCAATTGACAAATGTTTCATACATAGATTTTGAGGTTACCTAATTGTGAGTCGCAATTTGTAAGTCACAAATTGGTATCACAATGTTAGGGAGTAGCAAATTTTCCGATTCCTAAAATTGGGCTGCAAATGCCTTTCATACATACAGAAAGGCTATTTTGCATTTGCAAATCGTCAACTTTACTGATTCCCACCATATGCCCCCAAATTCTGATTTGCATTGGATAGTAAATCCCACCCTAACACTATGGGTTGTTTTTTCACTACAAAAGTGATGCAAATCAGTACAAATAGTCAGGAAACCTGGGCCTCAATGTCAGTAATTATTAGTAGGAGCGAGTGCAATTAAGAATGAATGCAAGTGAGGGAATGAGAATGAATGAGAATGAGTGTAAGGGGTATAAGAGAGTTGAGTGAGAGTGAATGAGAGAATGAGTGTGTGTGAGTGAGTGAAAGTAAAGGTTGTGTGCGCCCAAGAATGTGATGCTTGCACATTGACCCGGGCATACTGAAGGTAATAATTGTCTTATAGAGATGCCCTGGGCAAAATACTGGCACTGGCATACTTGCAGGAATTCCTAGCATGACAGACACCTGTCACAAAAACTGGCACTGGCGCACTAGGGGTGATTCTTGACATAAAAGGCACTAATGGTAAAATGCTGGTACTCACATGGTATATGGAATATATAGCAATGTATGGCACCCTTTGAAAACTAATGGCATAATTGAAGTAATTCTTGACATGTGGACACCGGGGGCAGAATGCTGGTAATAGCACAATTGAGGTAATTCTTGGCATGAGGGTGGACAACCAGGCGTATGTGAGGATGGTAACTATGAAAAAATGCCAGCTCTGACATACTGAGGTAATTTTCAATATAAGGATCATGTATGGTGTATTGTTGGCAAAAATAGTAGAATTCTGTCTCTGGCATATTTTTGTCATTTTCATTTTTGAAAAAAGTGGCACCCATGGAATATAGAGGCACCCCTGACAAAATGCAACCATTGCACAATACAGGTAATTTTTTACATATAGGGGAACCATACCACAACTTTTCTCACTCACTACAATTCAGAGCAAGTAATCTCCCCCTCCCTCACACTTTCAAACATCAAGTCAGCATTATAATATATGTGGTATCTAAAATAGACATTTGTCTTTATTATGTAGTTATACTACACATGCAGTTATTATGGAACTTCAGCAATATCAGCTGTTGTGATACTAGAGTCATGTGAAATGACTTCAATAAAATAATCAGGGTCACAGGTCATATATTGTTACTTCCTATGATGCCTTTAAGGTCAAAAGAGTATATGATGTAACTTCGGCTACCCCTAGTATTTTGGGGAATTGACGCTCAAGGGCAGGGGGTTTAGTTGTCAAGGCATATATTCGGGGAATTTCCAATAACTGTACCTACTCAAAAGAGTTTTCTGAATACCAAAAGAGCCCTATATGTACTGCAGACTGGGCAAACTGGGCAAAATGTTGTTATAAATTAACCCCTTAGCTTCTGGGCCGTTCCCCCCCCACCCCCCCAGTGCCGAGCCCTTTTTTGGCTATTTGGGGTAGTTCGCGCTTAGGCCTTCATAACTTTTTGTCCACATAAGCTATCCACGCCAAATCTGAGTCTTTTTTTTCCAACATCTTAGGGATTCTAATGGTGCCCAGAGTTTGTAGTTTCCCCTGGAGGAGACCAAGAAATTAGCCAAAATACAGTGAAAATTTCGTTTTTTCCAAAAAAATTGGAAAAAAGGGCTGTCGAAGAAGGCTTGTGGTTTTGTTTCTCCCTGAAAATGGCATCAACAAAGGGTTTCTGGTGCTAAAATCACCATCTTCCCACCTTTCAGGAACGGGCAGACTTGAATCAGAAAACCACATTTTTCAACACAAATTTGGCATTTTACTAGGACATACCCCATTTTTACTATTTTTGGTGCTTTCAGCCTCCTTCCTGTTAGTGACAGGAATGGGTGTGAAACCAATGCTGGATCCCGGAAACCTAAACATTTCTGAAAACTAGACATAATTCTGAATTCAGCAAGGGGTCATTTGTGTAGATCCTACAAGGTTTTCTTACAGAAAATAACAGCTGAAATAAACAAATATTGAAATTGAGCTGAAAACAACAGCCATATTTCTTTATGTTTAACTCTGTAACTTTTTCCTGCAATGTCAGATTTTTGAAAGCAATATACTGTTATGCCTGCTGGACTCTTCTGGTTGTGGGGATATAAAGGGCTTGTAGGTTCATCAAGAACCCTAGGTACCCAGAGCCAATAAATGAGCTGCACCCTGCAGTTGGTTTTCATTCTATACTGGGTATACAGCAATTCATTTTCTGAAATATGAAGAGTGAAAAATAGGTATCAAGAAAACATTTGCATTTCCAAAATGGGCTCAAGATAAGGTTTTGAGGAGCAGTGGTTATTTTCACATCTCTGAATTCCGGGGTGCTCATACTAGCATGTGAATTGCAGGGCATTTCTCAAATAGATGTCTTTTTTACACACTCTCTTTGATTTGGAAGGAAAAAATGTAGAGAAAGATAAGGGGCAATAACACTTGTTTTGCTATTCTATGTTCCCCCAAGTCTCCCGATAAAAACGATACCTCACTTGTGTGGGTAGGCCTAGCGCCCGCGACAGGAAATGCCCCAAAACACAACGTGGACACATCCCATTTTTTTACAGAAAACAGAGCTGTTTTTTGCAAAGTGCTTACCTGTAGATTTTGGCCTGTAGCTCAGCAGCACCTAGGGAAACCTACCAACCCTGTGCATTTTTGAAAACTAGAGAGCTAGGGGAATCCAAGATGGGGTGACTTGTGGGTCTCTGACCAGGTTCTGTTACCCAGAATCCTTTGCAAACCTCAAAATGTGGCTAAAATAACATGTTTTCCTCACATTTCGGTGACAGAAAGTTCTGGAATCTGAGAGGAGCCACAAATTTCCTTCCACCCAGCGTTCCCCCAAGTCTCCCAATAAAAATGATACCTCACTTGTGTGGGTAGGCCTAGCGCCCGCTGCAGGAAATGCCCCAAAACACAACGTGGACACATCCCATTTTTTTTACAGAAAACAGAGCTGTTTTTTGCAAAGTGCCTACCTGTAGATTTTGGCCTCTAGCTCAACCGGCACATAGGGAAACCTGCCAAACCTGTGCATTTTTTAAAACTAGAGACCTAGGGGAATACAAGATGGGGTGACTTGTGAGGCTCTGACCAGGTTCTGTTACCCAGAATCCTTTGCAAACCTCAAAATGTGGCTAAAAAAACACGTTTTCTCACATTTCGGTGACAGAAAGTTCTGGAATCTGAAAGGAGCCACAAATTTCCTTCCACCCAGCGTTCTCCCAAGTCTCCCGATAAAAATGATACCTCACTTGTGTGGGAAGGCCTAGCGCCCGCGACAGGAAATGCCCCAAAACACAACATGGACACATCCCATTTTTTGACAGAAAACAGAGCTGTTTTTTGCAAAGTGCCTACCTGTAGATTTTGCCCTCTAGCTCAGCCGGCACCTATGGAAACCTACCAAACCTGTGCATTTTTGAAAACTAGAGACCTAGGGGAATCCAAGATGGGGTGACTTGTGGGGCTCTGACCAGGTTCTGTTACCCAGAATCCTTTGCAAACCTCAAAATGTGGCTAAAATAACACGTTTTCCTCACATTTCGGTGACAGAAAGTTCTGGAATCTGAGAGGAGCCACAAATTTCCTTGCACCCAGCGTTCCCCCAAGTCTCCCAATAAAAATGATACCTCACTTGTGTGGGTAGGCCTAGCGCCCACTGCAAGAAATGCCCCAAAACACAACGTGGACACATCTAATTTTTTTTACAGAAAACAGAGCTGTTTTTTGCAAAGTGCCTACCTGTAGATTTTGGCCTCTAGCTCAGCCGGCACATAGGGAAACCTGCCAAACCTGTGCATTTTTGAAAACTAGAGACCTAGGGGAATACAAGATGGGGTGACTTGTGAGGCTCTGACCAGGTTCTGTTACCCAGAATCCTTTGCAAACCTCAAAATGTGGCTAAAAAAACACGTTTTCTCACATTTCGGTGACAGAAAGTTCTGGAATCTGAAAGGAGCTACAAATTTCCTTCCACCCAGCGTTCCCCCAAGTCTCCCGATAAAAATGATACCTCACTTGTGTGGGAAGGCCTAGCGCCCGCGACAGGAAATGCCCCAAAACACAACATGGACACATCCCATTTTTTGACGGAAAACAGAGCTGTTTTTTGCAAAGTGCCTACCTGTAGATTTTGGCCTCTAGCTCAGCCGGCACCTAGGGAAACCTACCAAACCTGTGCATTTTTGAAAACTAGAGACCTAGGGGAATCCAAGATGGGGTGACTTGTGGGGCTCTGACCAGGTTCTGTTACCCAGAATCCTTTGCAAACCTCAAAATGTGGCTAAAATAACACGTTTTCCTCACATTTCGGTGACAGAAAGTTCTGGAATCTGAGAGGAGCCACAAATTTCCTTCCACCCAGCGTTCCCCCAAGTCTCCCAATAAAAATGATACCTCACTTGTGTGGGTAGGCCTAGCGCCCGCTGCAGGAAATGCCCCAAAACACAACGTGGACACATCCCATTTTTTTTTACAGAAAACAGAGCTGTTTTTTGCAAAGTGCCTACCTGTAGATTTTGGCCTCTAGCTCAGCCGGCACATAGGGAAACCTGCCAAACCTGTGCATTTTTTAAAACTAGAGACCTAGGGGAATACAAGATGGGGTGACTTGTGAGGCTCTGACCAGGTTCTGTTACCCAGAATCCTTTGCAAACCTCAAAATGTGGCTAAAAAAACACGTTTTCTCACATTTCGGTGACAGAAAGTTCTGGAATCTGAAAGGAGCCACAAATTTCCTTCCACCCAGCGTTCCCCCAAGTCTCCCGATAAAAATGATACCTCACTTGTGTGGGAAGGCCTAGCGCCCGCGACAGGAAATGCCCCAAAACACAACATGGACACATCCCATTTTTTGACAGAAAACAGAGCTGTTTTTTGCAAAGTGCCTACCTTTAGATTTTGGCTTCTAGCTCAGCCGGCACCTAGGGAAACCTACCAAACCTGTGCATTTTTGAAAACTAGAGACCTAGGGGAATCCAAGATGGGGTGACTTGTGGGGCTCTGACCAGGTTCTGTTACCCAGAATCCTTTGCAGACCTCAAAATGTGGCTAAAAAAACACGTTTTCCTCATATTTCGGTGACAGAAAGTTCTGGAATCTGAGAGGAGCCACAAATTTCCTTCCACTCAGCATTCTCCCAAGTCTCCCGATAAAAATGGTACCTCACTTGTATGGGTAGGCCTGGTGCCCGCGACAGGAAAAGATCACGCAACGGTCAATGTTGGTCCTTACATGAGGCAGCTGTTGACCCTGGGGTGATCCATTCCTGACGCAGGCACTAGGTGTAGGCACTCAAGTGGGGTAGTGTTTTTATCAGGACAGGTGAGGAATCACTGGGTGGTAGGAATTTTGTGGATCCCAGCATATTCCTGTAGTTTGTGTGACAGAAATGCAAGAAAAATAGAGTTTTTATTCAACATTTCAGCTTTGCAGGGTATTCTGGGTAAGAAAACTTTGGGGAATCCACACAAGTCACACCTCTGTGGACTCCCCCGAATGTCAAGTTTCCAGAAATGTTTGGGTTTAGTGTGTTTCTCTATATGGCCGCCGAACCCAGGACCAAAAACACAGGTGCCTGCCTTACAAAACCAGTTTGTTTTGCGATAGATAATTTTGATGTCTCCACAATACGATTTGGAGGTGGAATTTGGGGCTGAACTAAATTGGGGAGCTCCCAAGAGAGCACTCTCTCTCTCTCTGCTTGCCGCCGCATTCACCTGCTCTCTGGGTTGGGCTAACCCACTATTACCCAGTTGCACAGACTGCTTGCGAAGGGACAGCATGACTGTCCTCATCACCTCCCTGATAATGTACTGGAAGAGGAGTTATCGAATGGGATTCCTCCGACTGAAAAATCACTTCCAGAGTCTGTGGCATTGTCCTATTCCTCAGATGCTGTCTCAGTATCTGATGTCTCAGTCTCTGATCCTATGTCAGAGCTGTCCTCTATAATCAGAGTGACTGCAGCAGTCATCCATCAAGAGGCCATCTCTGCTATTGGGTAAACTGTTGCTCTAAAACACTAGCCTACGTAGACAGTCACAAAATCGATGGTGTGTGTGTGAGATACGTGCAACAGTAGAGGCCACCTTACCTGCGCTTCTTCCCTCAATCAGCACGTTCTTTCAAGACACTCAAAAAACACCTTGTCACATACCATTCGTCACAGTCTTTAGCACCTCCTGCGCCCAGTCCAACAATCATTATTGGTGCTCCCACTCCCTCCTCCTCGGATTCCCTCATTACCACCCAGCAAAAGTGCCCTTCATCTCTCCACAGCCGACCTCCACCCCGCACATATATTTCATTTGTATTATAGCGCAGGTAATGGCTGACTTTACTAATGTACTCAGCTATTTACATAACATACAGATTTGCTCTTTGCAGTAGGCATATAAACCTTCTGCACTTCTTTATGGCACTAAAACTGCCACTAGACAAGTCTGACCCTTTTGCAGCAGAAACATAATCACAATACTTACTTGACTTTTTTATTGCTGCCTAAAAGCTACAGTTGAAAAGCGTCAGTTGAAGTATGTGCATTGCTTTGAAGACGCAAGCTGCAACTGCAAGACAACTGGTGGCAAATCTATATATATATATATATATATATATATATCACTTTTATATGTGGGTCTGGTTTTCCTGGGGGCCGATCGCAGCCCCCAGGGAAACCACACACATATTGACAAAAGTGATATATATATATATATATATATATATATATATATATATCTACATAGATATATCTATAGATATATATAGATATATACATATATCTATATATATCTATAGATCTATCTATAGATATATCCATGTACATAGATATATCTACATAGATATATCTATATATATAGATCGATATATATATATATATATATTTTCAGTTGTATGGTTTCCCCAGGGAAACCCTACAACAACTCAAAAAAATATTGCCCCCACAGGGGGTCTCCCTGCCCACGGGCGACCCCCTGTCCATTTATTTAAAAAAAAAAAATAATAATTTAACCCCGGGGGACACCTACCTTTTTTTATTTTTTTTTATGTGCCCCCGGCGGGGGGGGGGGGGTGGTGGTTGGGCAGCCCGTTTTCCGAGGGGGCCGACCCCCCCAAGTGAAATCCCTGGTGTCTAGTGGTGTTTCCTGGCCCCGCTGCGATCGGGGGCCAGGAAACCTGAAAAGTGTTTGCTGGGTGTCTGACAGAGTTCCCACTATGGGGGTTATTACAACTTTGGAGGAGGTGGTAAACCGTCCCAAATGTGACGGATATACCACCAGCCGTATTACGAGTTCCATAGGATATAATGGACTCGTAATACGGCTGGTGGTATATCCGTCACTTTACCGTCACTTTTGGGACGAATTACCACCTCCTCCAAAGTTGTAATAACCCCCTATATGTGTTCTGTTTTAAGAAAGGTTTGTGGCGTGTATTGGTGCATAGTGTGATGTTGATGTTAATGCTTGATTTTGTGATGTGTATATTTAATGTTATGTTGAAGGATTAACAACAAACATTTGGGCCCAGATTGATGAAAAAGTGGTGCATCAGCCCTGATGTGCTACTTTTTCAGCACCCCCTACCGGCACCTAACAACACCATGGTTACACTGTATTTAACATACGGCACACCATGGCAGTAGTTAGGACAATAGAGTCAAGCTTTTTTACCCTATTGTGGCGCTTTGCTACACTAGCGTCAAAACTTTTGACACTAGTGTAGCAAAGTGCAAGGAGGTCCAGTGATTACGATGGACCTCCTTGCACTTGTTCATGCCTGCCCTTGAGCAGGCATTAAAAATGACACCAAAAATGGCACAGTTTGCGCCATTTTTGCAGGCCTCCTAACGCCGGAAACGCCCCTTGCATACATTATTCCTGACGCAGGCATAATGTGGCGTATGAGGTAGCAAATGGCGCAATGCATGCATTGCGTGACTTTGTAAATATGGCATGGCAAAACTTGCCTTCTTGAGCCACATAAAGTGAAAAAATGATGCTAATGTGGCGCAAGGAGGTGCTAGGCCTTCTCAAATCTGGCCCTTGCTTCCTAATGGATGTTGTTGTGAGTGTGTTGATACCTCCCAAATTGGCATAGCTGTGCTGTGTTGGATATATATGGAATATTTTTTCTAGTGTGTGCTGTTGCATATTATGCATGTGACAGTTATATTGCTATTAGAAGTGTGTGCTGATATCATCATTTTGATCTTCAACTATGTGGATTATCTATCTGGTGTTTGCTAATGCAGCTTTTTTGCTGTGGTTTCCTGTTATTTGCTGTTGTGGCGCTTTGCTACACTAGCGTCAAAACATTTGACACTAGTGTAGCAAAGTGCAAGGAGATCCAGTGATTACAATGGACCTCCTTGCACTTGTTCATGCCTGCCCTTGAGCAGGCATTAATAATGACACCAAAAATGGCACAGTTTGCGCCATTTTTGCAGGCCTCCTAACGCCGGAAACGCCCCTTGCATACATTATTCCTGACGCAGGCATAATGTGGCGTATGAGGTAGCAAATGTCGCAATGCATGCATTGCGTGACTTTGTAAGTATGGCATGGCAAAACTTGCCTTCTTGAGCCACATAAAGTGAAAAAATGATGCTAATGTGGCGCAAGGAGGTGCTAGGCCTTCTCAAATCTGGCCCTTGCTTCCTAATGGATGTTGTTGTGAGTGTGTTGATACCTCCCAAATTGGCATAGCTGTGCTGTGTTGGATATATATGGAATATTTTTTTCTAGTGTGTGCTGTTGCATATTATGCATGTGACAGTTATATTGCTATTACAAGTGTGTGCTGATATCATCATTTTGATCTTCAACTATGTGGATTATCTATCTGGTGTTTGCTAATGCAGCTTTTTTGCTGTGGTTTCCTGTTATTTGCTGTTGGGAATCTCTTACCGCGTTGATATAGCTTTTAAATACTAACTTAAACAATAAAGATGACTGTGGGGGTAATGACTGGACTACTTACTGTTAGTCTCCATGAATCCTAGCCCTGCTCTTCCCTCTCACAGTTATTGAGCCCCTCCCTTCCTTTATGTGTGGTCTGGGGTTTATGTTTGGAGCTGGAGTAACAGAAGGTGAGAAAGCTGGCTAAAGTGCTATACCACCTTTTGAGGGATGAGGGAGCTTGCTGGGAGTGGAGGTGGACAAGAATGAAAATTAAATAGTATTGATTAACCTTGACCGTTCCTGTGAGTGAAAAGGAACGAGTAAGTAGAGTGATGATGAGAAGCAGGACTATGAGTCATGAAGATTATTGGTAACTAATCAAACGATTTCCAGTCGTCCAAAATACATTGGGGGTCATTACAACCCTGGCGGACGGTGTTAAAGCGGCGGTAAGACCGCAAACAGGCCGGCGGCAAAAAAATGGGAACGGTGGTACAGACAAACAGCGCAGCGGTCACCGCCAACAGACAGGCGGGAGACAAAGTACTGCCCACAGTATCACAACCTACCAATCCGCCACCTTTTCCGGGGCGGATTCACCGTGGATAAAAACACAGCAGAAACAGCCATTTCAATGGGAAAACGCTCACCTCTACACACTCCACGAGGAACGACGGCACCATGGAGACGGAAATCCAAATACTCCCTGCGATAGTCTTCCTGCTCCTGTACGATCATCATCAACGGTGGCGCCGAAGACAACGGTGAGTACTGCACCTACGACATAGGGGAGGGGGGAGGCAAAAGTCAGGGACACACACACGCAACACCCCCACCCCCACCCCAACCGTCACCCACTACAACACACACACCAATGCATATCCAAACATAACAGTAACAACAAAGGAAATGAGTGCAACCATTGTAATGTATCAAAATACAGTAAGCAAATATATACAGATATATATACACATTAAACAAAATATACATCACGATTAGTAGTGCAAGTATGCACCATTCAATGTCCGTGGACCACTGGGCCCAAACTGCATGGGCGAGGCCCAAACACACGATACCTGAGCAAAATGGAGAGAACACTGCAGGGGCATCAGATAGAAATACAACAGGCATCAAAGGGGGAAGGGAAGGGGGGGAACCTCAGCCGGATGACAGCACCACGCCAGATCCACGAGGGGGCTCCATGCCCATTGATGTTTCCTGGGGAGTGCAAAGCCACAGTCTCACAAGTCTCTACAGTGGGTGGTTTGCCCACTGTACCATCCTGGGGAGTGCAAAGCCACAGTCTCACAAGTCTCTCTAGTGGGTGGTTTGCCCACTGTACCATCCTGGGGAGTGCAAAGACACAGTCTCACAAGTCTCTACAGTGGGTGGCTTGCCCACTGTACCTTCCTGGGGAGTGCAAAGCCACAGTCTCACAAGTCTCTACAGTGGGTGGTTTGCCCACTGTACCATCCTGGCGAGTGCAAAGCCACAGTCTCACAAGTCTCTACAGTGGGTGGTTTGCCCACTGTACCTTCCTAGGGAGTGCAAAGCCACAGTCTCACAAGTCTCTACGCCACAGTCTCACAAGTCTCTACAGTGGGTGGGTTGCCCACTGTACCATCCTGGGGAGTGCAAAGCCACAGTCTCACAAGTCTCTATAGTGGGTGGTTTGCCCACTGTACCATCCTGGGGAGTGCAAAGCCACAGTCTCTCAAGTGGATGACAGTCTCCACTGGTTCTGGAGGGGGACTGGTGCCCAGAGTGCTTCATCCTGTTAAGGACTGGGGTAGTGGATGCTGTTCTCCACTGGTTCTGGAGGGGGACTGGTGCCCAGAGTGCTTCATCCTGTTAAGGACTGAGGTAGTGGATGCTGTTCTCCACTGGTTCTGGAGGGGGACTGGTGTCCAGAGTGCATCACTCTCCCCGTGACGGTCCCAGTTCCGTCACTGCCCCTGCCGCACATGGGCTAGCGGTGCTTGAGTTGGCGGTGCTTGCCCTGTTCAGCGGTGCTTGCCCTGTTCAGCGGTGCTTGACTTTGCTGTCTCTGACCTGTTCAGCGGTGCTTGCCATGGCGGTCTTTGCCCTGTTCAGCGGTGCTTGCCCTGTTCAGCGGTGTTTGACTTTGCTGTCTCTGACCTGATCAGCAGTGCTTGCCATGGCGGTCTTTGCCCTGTTCAGCGGTGCTTGCCCTGTTTAGCGGTGCTTGACTTTGCTGTCTCTGACCTGTTCAGCAGTGCTTGCCATGGCGGTCTTTGCCCTGTTCAGCGGTGCTTGCCCTGTTCAGCGGTACTTGCCCTGTTTAGCGGTGCTTGACTTTGCTGTCTCTGACCTGTTCAGCAGTGCTTGCCATGGCGGTCTTTGCCCTGTTCAGCGGTGCTTGCCCTGTTCAGCGGTGCTTGACTTTGCTGTCTCTGACCTGTGCAGCGGTGTTTGCCATGGTGGTCCCTCATTGCCCAGCGGGGCTGTGGCTGCCGGGGCCCTTCTGGGCACTGACTCTGGCGGTGGTCTCCTGACCAGTGACGATGGGACTGCCCTCCTGGGCACTGGCTCTGGCGGTGGTCTCCTGACCAGTGACAATGGGACTGCCCTCCTGGGCTCTGACTCTGGCAGTGGTCTCCTGGCCAGTGACGATTGGGCTGGTGGTGGCCCCCTGGGCAGCAGGGATGATGGCGGCCTTCTCCGCTGTGCTGCTCTTCCAAGACTTTGGTGCTTTCTTCTGCCCCTTTCCCACCTTGGGAGGAGTCACAGCTGAGTAGACACTTCCCCCGGGACCCTTGTGAGCGGCTTTGCCATCTGGAGTCTTCCCCCTATCCCGTCGGGCACTGTCCAACTTCTGGTGCTTCACAGGGGGGGGACTGGCTGTGCTTTGGCTCCGTGTCACACTGGCTGCCCTGGTGCCCGGTGCACTCCACATACCTCTAACAGGCACCACTGGTACCGGAGATTTTTTGGCTGAGGTGCTAGTACGGGACCTATGAATTGGAGGGGGTGGGGTGGTGGGAAAGAATTCAACGTTGCTCAGGAAAAGTTTCTTAGGAACACTGGTACGGGTAGCTGGATGAGGTCTGGGAGTGGAGGAAGAGGAGGTGGCTGTAGGAGGTGTAACTTTTGATGATTTGGGTGCAGGTGCAGGTGCATGTGCTGGAAAAACAACAAGTGATGGACGGAATGCTGAACATTGTCAAACATTCACCCCCAATACAGTGATCTGGGCCTAAATCCATCGTTTTTTTGCTGCCCATGCCATTCCAGTTTGGACCCAGCCATATGCAAATCAGTCTTGACCCTGTTCCCCATGGGAACAGTCCAGCCCGAACTGCTAGGCCAGGTCTTCCCTGGACTGGAAACAAGCATCCTGGGACCGGTTTCGGGGTTTCACCCCTCATCAGCCAGGCGAGCTTGAATCCAGTGGCATGGGAAGCACGGGACCCACGTCTGGGCATACCCTTCCCACTTAGGGCGACAAATGCAAAAACAACAAGTGATGGACGGAATGCTGAACATTGTCAAAAATTCACCCCCAGTACAGTGATCTGGGCCTAAATCCATCGTTTTTTTGCTGCCCATGCCATTCCAGTTTGGACCCAGCCATATGCAAATCAGTCTTGACCCTGTTCCCCATGGGAACAGTCCAGCCCGAACTGCTAGGCTAGGTCTTCCCTGGACTGTAAACAAGCATCCTGGGACCGGTTTCGGGGTTTCACCCCTCATCAGCCAGGCTAGCTTGAATCCAGTGGCATGGGAAGCACGGGACCCACGTCTGGGCATACCCTTCCCACTTAGGGCGACAAATGCAAAAACAACAAGTGATGGACGGAATGCTGAACATTGTCAAACATTCACCCCCAGTACAGTGATCTGGGCCTAAATCCATCGTTTTTTTGCTGCCTATGCCATTCCAGTTTGGACCCAGCCATATGCAAATCAGTCTTGACCCTGTTCCCATTGGGAACAGTCCAGCCCGAACTGCTAGGCCAGGTCTTCCCTGGACTGGAAACAAGCATCCTGGGACCAGTTTCGGGGTTTCACCCCTCATCAGCAAGGATAGCTTGAATCCAGTGGCATGGGAAGCACGGGACCCACGTCTGGGCATACCCTTCCCACTTAGGGCGACAAATGCAAAAACAACAAGTGATGGACGGAATGCTGGATATTGTCAAACATTCACCCCCAGTACAGTGATCTGGGCCTAAATCCATCGTTTTTTTTGCTGCCCATGCCATTCCAGTTTGGACCCAGCCATATGCAAATCAGTCTTGACCCTGTTCCCCATGGGAACAGTCCAGCCCAAACTGCTAGGCCAGGTCTTCCCTGGACTGGAAACAAGCATCCTGGGACCGATTTTGGGGTTTCACCCCTCATCAGCCAGGCTAGTTGGAATTCAGTGGCATGGGAAGCACGGGACCCACGTCTGGGCATACCCTTCCCACTTAGGGCGACAAATGCAAAAACAACAAGTGATGGACGGAATGCTGAACATTGTCAAACATTCACCCCCAGTACAGTGATCTGGGCCTAAATCCATCGTTTTTTTGCTGCCCCTGCCATTCCAGTTTGGACCCAGCCATATGCAAATCAGTCTTGACCCTGTTCCCCATGGGAACAGTCCAGCCCGAACTGCTAGGCCAGGTCTTCCCTGGACTGGAAACAAGCATCCTGGGACCGGTTTCGGGGTTTCACCCCTCATCAGCCAGGCTAGCTTGAATCCAGTGGCATGGGAAGCACGGGACCCACGTCTGGGCATACCCTTCCCACTTAGGGCGACAAATGCAAAAACAACAAGTGATGGACGGAATGCTGAACAGGTGGCTGGAGGCTGTCGTGAGGTGGATGGATGTTGGGTGTGTGTGTGCCTGCGTTTGTGTACTTTGGGAGGGGGCGTCACAGACACACTGGGAGAGGCCACAGGGGACGTGTAAATGGTAGTGGGGGTGGTGAGTACAGGTGAGCGGGGTGTGGTGGTGGGTGTGCTGGTGCGGGTCCTAGTGGCTGTAGTGGTAGTGCATGCAGGTGAGAGTGTAGACGACACTGGGAGGGAGGAGGGAGACGACGAGGAGGGGGACACAGTGGAGGCAGTGGATGTTGCTGTGTCTGTATATGTGTGATGCTTGTGTGAGTGCCTGTGGGATGTGTGGTTCCTATGTTTGACTGAGTTTCCCTTGTGTATTGAGGTGTGTGCAGGCTGGTCTGATGGTGTGCTTGGGATAGGCAGAGGTACAGGGGATTGGGTCTGGGTGGAGGAAGTTGGAGGGGGGAGGCTAGAGACAGGGACAATGGCTGCCATCAGTGCTGAGGCCAGAGATTGCAGGGTTCGATGATGGGCAGCCTGACCAGAATGAATGCCCTCCAGGAATGTATTAGTGTGTTGCAACTCCCTTTCTACACCCTGGATGGCATTTACAATGGTAGACTGCCCAACAGTGAGTGACCTGAGGAGGTCAATGGCCTCCTCACTGAGGGCAGCAGAGGTGATGGGGCAGGGGCTGAGGTGCATGGGGCGAAGGTGATGCCCACCCTCCTGGGTGAGCGGGCACAGGGCGAAGGCTGAGGGGCTGCTGGGAGGGCGGTGCTGGTAGGGGGGGTGGCGGCTGTACCTGTAGAAGTGGGGGGCACAGATTTTGCCGCCACCACAAGGGAGCTCCCTTCGGAGGAGGAGTCCGTGTCGCTGGTTGCTGATCCGGTGACCGCCGTGAAGCTCCCCTCGCCCTCTGTCCCACTGGTATATTCAGAGTCCGTGGTGTGGCCCTCCATGGCCATGTGGGATGCAGCTCCCTCATGCTCCGGTGCCACTGAACCTCCACCTGATGATGCTGATGCACAAAAGAACAGGGAGAGCACAAAAAGGGGGGGGGACAACAGATGAAAGACAGGTTGAGTGCATGGCTTACCGCTACCGTTGGCGGACAATACAGACACAGCAGCCCCCTGCACTACACCGCGCTGTTGGCCTCTACAGATGCAGTTCCTGTGATATGGCCCACATGGCTATGGTGGACATCAGCACACATAGATGACACAGGGGCATGTATACCTGTACTTGGCACTCTACAGAGGTGGGGTGGAGTGCCTCATGGCCTGCATTACGGAGGGGCCTAGCCTACGGAACTCGCCCTGGCCTAGGTAAACCCACAGCCCTCCTCCCCCACCCAGACACCTTCACTGCGCGCAAAGTCAGCAGAATGATGTTGTACTCACCCCTTCTGTCTGCTGTGATGCCCTCAAGCGCCCATCCAACTCAGGGTAGGCCACCGCCAGGATCCGGAACATCAGGGGGGTCATGGTGCGACGGGCACCCCTCCCACGTTGGGAGGCCATCCCCAGCTGAGCCTCCACCGTCTTCTTGCTCCAGCGGCAAATGTCCTCCCATCTTTTCCGGCAGTGGGTGCTCCGTCTCTGGTGGACCCCCAGGGTCCGGACGTTCTTGGCGATGGCATGCCAAATATCCTTCTTCTGGTGGGCGCTGACCTACATGACATGTACAGGGGAAGAAGAGAAGTCATTACCAACTGCACTGTCGAAGTGAGTGGCCCACATCCCTGCCCTTGCCATGTGGCACATGCATTCACAGTCCTTCATGCTCGCAAAACTCTGCCCCCTTCCTTCTTACAACCAACCCTCTCCATCCAGGCATTGCCCATACAACTTGCACGCTATGTACTCACCTGTTGGTCTGGAAGACCGTAGAGTAGCGTGTACTGGGGGAGGACCCCGTCCACGAGCTTCTCCAACTCCTGTGCAGTGAAGGCAGGGGCCCTTTCCCCAGACGCACGTGCCATTGTCTCTTCCAGACCGAGGTCACAGCAGCACTTGCAGTATAGGTCCTCTCCTGTCGAAGATCAGGTATCGAGTGATTGAACAGATAGAAAATGGCGGTGACATCCGCGGCGGTGACGTCTGCGGCGGTGCGTATCATCACCGCCGGCGCACTTCGTCATTTGCTCCTGGGACCCATAGGGTCCAATGTTAACCAATGCAGCATTGCGCAGCGGTCTTCGACCGCCTACCGTGACGGTGTACAACGCCAGCGCAGTTACCTCACATCCCATTGTCCCACTTTGGAGGTCAGGCAGCCACCATTTCAGGGGCCCACATGGCTTCATTTTCAACTGCATCAAAAATACCTAGGCCTGGAATCAACACACTTACAGACAACTTTTTGGATTATGTTTCGTGTTCTGTGTAGCTGTGGGTACATACCTCTGAGTTGCTTGACTCTGTGGTCGCTGTTGTCCTTCCTTGACACCGTCAGCTGGGACATGTGAGGAGATGGCGGAATCCTCCGGTGTACCGACCGCTGGTGGACCTGTTGACAATAGAGGAGTGACATTTAATCATCACCTACAGGTTTCACCGTGCCACATTCCAGGAACTGTGTACCCAGTTGGAGCCTGACCTGATGTCAGCAATCCGCCATTCCACAGGAATCCCCCCTCAAGTGCAGGTGCTATCAGTGCTCCATTTCCTTGCAAGTGGGTCTTTTCAAACAACAGTGGCCATGGCATCAGGGATGTCCCAGCCTATGTTTTCCAACGTGTTATCCAGAGTGTTGTCTGCCCTGCTGAAACACATGAGGAGCTACATCGTTTTCCCTCAGGTGGAGGATTTGGCTACTGTTAAAGGTGACTTCTATGCCCTTGGACATATCCCTAACATCATAGGTGCCATTGATGGGACCCATGTAGCTCTGGTCCCCCCCTACAGGAGTGAACAGGTGTACAGGAATCGGAAGAGTTATTATTCCATGAATGTACAGATGGTATGTTTGGCAGACCAGCACATCTCCCAGGTAAATGCTATGTTCCCTGGCTCTGTGCATGACGCCTACATCCTGCGGGATAGCAGCATCCCTTATGTGATGGGTCAACTCCAGAGGCATCGTGTGTGGCTATTAGGGCACTCTGGTTACACCAACCTGTCATGGCTACTGACCCCAGTGAGGAAACCCAGGACCAGGGCAGAGGAACGCTACAATGAGGCCCGTGGGCGGACTAGGAGGGTGATCGAACGCACCTTCGGCCTCCTGAAGGCCAGGTTCAGGTGCCTCCATATGACAGGTGTTTCCCTATT
Source organism: Pleurodeles waltl (assembly GCF_031143425.1). Lineage (NCBI taxonomy): Eukaryota > Metazoa > Chordata > Amphibia > Caudata > Salamandridae > Pleurodeles > Pleurodeles waltl. The sequence continues at coordinate 495,536,784 of NC_090448.1, forward strand.
CTACTCACCAAGGAAGGTGTGCCAGATCATCATCGCCTGCTGCATGCTTCACAATCTTGCTTTGCGACGCCAGATGCCTTTTCTGCAGGAGGATGGTCCAGATGACGGTGTTGTGGCAGCTGTGGAGCCTGTGGACAGTGATGAGGAGGAAGCAGAGGAAGAAGACATTGACAACAGGGACTCAGTCATCCAGCAATATTTCCAGTGACACACAGGTGAGAACACTTTCTTGACTACTACAAGTACTTTCCCACTTCTATCTCTATCCTGTCTGTCAATTTCAAGCAGTATTTGGTAACTGAGTTGTACATTTCCATTACGGTTTCACAGGTGTGGTTACCAACGTGTGTCATCTGCTTGCATCCTTCATGGACTTGTGATGTGTGACATAGGTATGTTGACATTACATTTGAGAACGGATTTTGTCACTGTCAAAGCTAATACACATTTTCTAAATCACAGACTGACTCCAGATTGTTTTGTGCTTCAAGGGTGTTTATTGAAGTGCTAATTATTGGAGGGGGTAGTAAAATGGTGAGGGGTGATGGTGGAGGAATGTCCATGGCAGAGTCCAGTCTATTAGTCTCACAGGTGCACTGCCCATATGGGCATAGGAAGTTGAGCTGGGGCAGTTCTAATATGGACAGGGTTACAAAGTGGGACAGTCGGACGACAATCAGGGTGGTCTCATTTCTTGGCGGGGGTCTTGCCATCGTGCTCTGTCCTGTTCCTGGATCTCAGGGACCGCTTGCGGGGTGGTTCTCCATCTGCAGGGGGTGGGGTGCTGGTGTGGTGGTCCTGTGGCGGGGCGTCCTGTCCACTAGCGCCGGCGGAGGTGGTGGGCAGTTCATCGTCCATGCTAGTGTCAGGGGCCCCTTGGAGTGCCACGGTGTCCCTCATGGTGTTCTGTATGTCCTTGAGCACCCCTACGATGGTGCCCAGGGCAGAGCTGATGGTTCTGAGTTCCTCCCTGAACCCCAAATACTGTTCCTCCTGCAGGCGCTGGGTCTCCTGAAACTTGGCCAGGACCGTAGCCATTGTCTCCTGGGAGTGGTGGTATGCTCCCATGATGGAGGAGAGGGCCTCGTGGAGAGTGGGTTCCCTTGGCCTGTCCGCCCCCTGTCGCACGGCAGCCCTCCCAGTTCCCCTGTGTTCCTGGGCCTCTGTCCCCTGGACCGTGTGCCCACTACCACTGCCCCCAGGTCCCTGTTGTTGTTGGGGTGGTGGGTTATCCTGGATTCCCTGTAGTGGTGGACACACAGCTGATTGACGTGTCCTGGGGACAGAGGTATGGGCCCGCTGGGTGGGTGCTGTTCTGGTGTTACCAGAGGGGGGTAGGTCTGTGGTGGCCTGTGCCTGTGCGAGGGGAACCGACTGTCCCAAGGCCCACGATGGTCCGGGCTGGTCATCTGGATCCAGTTGGCCAGAGCTGCTGTCATCACTGTGGGCCTCTTCTGTGGGTGGGGTAGAGATGTCTGGACCCTCCTGTCTGGTGACGTTAGGTAGTGGTCCTGCAGGGGTGTAAAAGCATGATTATTGCATCTGTGTGTGTCATGGTGTGCAATGGGTGGGTGAGCGTGTACCCCAGTGCTTGCATTCCTGTGTGGGGACTTGTGTGATGATGGTTGAGGGGGTGTTATGGGTATGTGCAGTGGGCATGCTTTAGTGAGGGGTGTCCATGCTTTGTTGTGTCATGCAGGGCTTCGTGTTGGGATGGGTGATTTCTGTTATTAGTACATTAGTGAGGAGTTGGAGTGATAGGGGACGGGGTGAGGGTGGGGGTGTGTGATAGCGTGCAGGTAGGGTGGGGGATATGAAAGTTAAGATTTGACTTACCAGTGTCCATTCCTCCACCAACTCCTCCGAGGCCCTCAGGATGCATAAGGGTCAAGACCTGCTCCTCCCATGTTGTTAGTTATGGGGGAGGAGGTGGTGGTCCGCCGCCAGTCCGCTGTACCGCGATGTTGTGCCTGGAGACCACGGAACGCACCTTCCCCCGTAGGTCGTTCCACCTCTTCCTGATGTCCTCCCAATTTCTTGGGTGCTGTCCCACTGCGTTCACCTTGTCGACTATTCTTCTCCATAGCTCCATCTTCCTAGCAATGGAGGTGTGCTGCACCTGTGAGCCAAATAGCTGTGGCTCTACCCATACGATTTCCTTCACCATGACCCTGAGCTCCTCCTCGGAGAACCTGGGGTGTCTTTGCCGTGCCATGGGGTGGTGTAGGTGATGTGTGGGGTGGTGTATGTGGTGATGAGTGTGGTGATGTGTAGTGGTGTGTGGTGTTTTGTGCCTGGATGTTGTGTGGGTGATGGTGTTGTGTGCCTCTGTGTGGTGGGGTTGTCTATGCTGTGCTCTCTCTCTGGCCTTCATCAATAATTTTTGGTCGTAGGGGTTTGTGGGTGATGTGGGTGTGTGTTTTATATTGTGTTGGGTGTGTTGGAGTGGTGTTTGTTTGTGTATCAGGTGTGTGTTATTCGAATTGTCCAATGTGGCGGTGTTTTAGAGATGTGTGTGTATTTTGAGCGCGGCGGTGTGTACAGCCAATGGAATACCGCGGTTGAAAGACCGCTGCGTGGATTCATGAGTCGTGATAGCATGGGCGTGTTTCTGTTGGGGTGACGGTGGAGGATTTGTTTTCGCCAGTTTATCACTGACCTTTGGTGTGGCAGACTTGTGTGTGTGTCTGAATTTCAGCGGATTCCGAGATGTGGGTATTAATAGCTGTGACGGATTTCCGCGGCCGCAGCGGTGTATTGGCAGTCTTCTGCACGGCGGTAAGCAGTTTTTACCCTTTTACCGCCAATGTTGTAATGACCCCCATACTTTCTAAAGGCTTCTGAAGAACTGTCTCTTTTTCATAGTGAAACCATTGGATTCATTAATCTATACTGATTGTCTCCTCTTAAACATCCCCCTTTCTAGAGCTCTCTTATCCCTCGCCCTTCTTTATCCTGCATTTTGAGTCTTTTGCAATATGTTTCTTCCTACAAATGTCCAAAATACATAAGAGACAGACACACGGAATTGCTAAGTCGGCTTGTGGGAAACCGGAGACCACACCTAACAAGAAAAAAAACATAAGTGCATGGGACTAACGTGTATATTTGTGGTCTGTGGTGGCGCTGCCAAATACTGAGGGGCATATTTATACTCTGTTTGCGCCGATTGTGCGTCAAAAAGTTTGACGCACAATCAGCGCAAACGTTGCCCCGTATTTAAACTTTGACGCCCGAGCCCGCGGACGACAAAAATCCGCCGTGTGCGTCATTTTTTGGATGCGGCAACCCGCCCTGCGTTAATGATATGCAAGGTAGGCGTTCCAGTACCACAAATGGCTTAAACGGCCGTGCGTCGTATTTATGCTTTTGGGCAAAAATGGCGCACGGCCGGGAGGCGGAGCCAGAAAATGAAGCACAGCCCGATTTGCATAAAAAATTAACGCCTGGGTCAGGGCAGGCGTTAAAATGGGGCAAACGCACCTGTATTTAATCAGAACACACAGAACAAACAGCAGAGCAGCAGAGCAGCAACAGGGAGCCATGGAGGTGATTCTAATCCACTGTGCACGCAGACGCAGAGCCCAGCAGCAGCAACAGCAGCTACAACAACACCAGCAGGGACCCCAAAGGCAGCGCAGAAGGCAGGAGAGGATATTCTGCCCAAGAACAACCCTTCAGGGCCTCAGGGAACACGACATCATACAGAGGTACCGGTTGAACTGGAAGGCCATTCAGCAGCTGCTGCAAAACATTGAACAGCAGTTGGCCCCCACTTTGGTGACACCCCACACCATACCAACAGAAACAAAGCTGCTTGCCGTACTCCACATGCTGGCAAGTGGCTCATTTCAAACAACTGGTGCCCTGGTAGGCGGAATATCACAACCATCATTCTCGGCATTTCTGCCCAAAGTACTGTATGCCATCATTCGCCTGACACCCCGCCACATCTGCTTCCCTAACACACTGCAGAAGCAGCAGGAAACAAAACAGGGGTTCTACGCAATCAGTGGCTTCCCACATGTCTTTGGTGCAATCGACTGCACACATGTATGCCTTGTGCCACCTGCTGCAACTGAACACCTCTACCGCAACAGGAAGCACACACATTCAATCAACGTGCAGGCCATAGTCGATCACCAAGGAATGTTCACCAACATCGTGGCTAAATATCCTGGGAGTGTACATGACTCATTCATCTTCCGTCACTGCACCATCAACCAACACTTCCAGGATGGACGGTATGGCAATGGACTACTTGTTGGTAAGTACAAAAACCTACTTATATACACACTGCACAGCAACCCTCTAGGACACACAACACATACACCACAACAGCAACATCTAGACAGGAACACACTGAGGTCTTTACATCACTAGCCATGTTTCTTAAGTCATCATTGAACCTGTCACACATCGGAATTTACTGTACAGCCTAATGTGAAGACATTAATGAGTGTGGTTGCCGAAATGTCACCTTGCAAATTGTAAGTGTCCCAATGACCTTTACATTAATACATTGCATAAGCCTAAAGATATGGGATGTCCAGGGTACTTTGATATGAACGTGTTAACAACACTTACAATTTAAACTCTACATTGAACTATCAACTCACCCCAAGTGAAGACACAAGGACACCTGTATCACAAGTCACAATGCTAGGGAGGGCACACTGCACTGAAAATCCCAAAACATACTGATGACAAATGGTTAGCAGACAAACACTTGCTCAGCCAAGGAAACAACACAATGCAGATGGTATAGCCTACAAGTATAGGATGTCACATCAGTACACAAAAGAGTCACAGACAACACAAGACAACTACTGCCATGAAAGGTCTTTTCAATAGTGCCAGCTACATCAACATGATCCCATTCTTTTTCTCTTTCAGCTGATCAGGGGTATGGCATCCAGCCATGGATTATGACACCATTTGGCAACCCGAGTACTGCTGCAGAGTGTGTATACAACGAGGCCCATAAGAGGACACGCAGCATTGTCGAGCGGACCTTCGGCATCCTCAAGTCAAGGTTCTGCTGCCTTGACATCACTGGTGGTAGCCTACTATATTCCCCCGAGATGGTCTGTAAGATCATACTAACATGTTCCATCCTGCACAACATTTGCATCAAAAAGAACATTCCCCTCCTGGAACCAGACCCATACATGCCTGAAGAGGAGGATGCTCCCCTGCAACATGAGGGGGAACAACCAAACACGGCTGCTGGAGTGCGTAGGCGCCAACACATTGTGAATTTTTTTTTAAAAATATTATCACCATCACCACTTCATGAACTATTGTAAATAAATACTCATAAGAAACACCACATCATGGTCTGGCTATTCATTTCTGCACACCTTTAGCTCTAAATATCAGAAGAAGAGTGTCGCCTCATGGAGCATTGATGATATCCCAATCAGGACACAGAAAATTCTACTACAAATGTGATGCCTATCATACAACGGTCACATACACACACAATGTAAATGACTGACATCCTGTACAGTTCACCTTTGAAGGGCAATAGCTGAGGACCACACCTATTACACACTTACATGTTGGAAACATGGTTCATCGCAGCATATGGCACACAACTAAAACATCATCACTCAACTAGGGGAAAACAGGCCTCATACATATCAGGCAGTTGACATGCTTTTGCATCAGGAACAGGAATGTATGGCCGGACTCTTGGCAGCAGTAATTCCAACTACATACAATCTTTGCAAAGACTATCTGTCACTAGAGTTACACATAAGCAGAACATACACAGGACAAGTGCCACACATATGACAAGCATCCAGCACATCACATCCCATCTACATGTCAGCCCTTTTCTAAAAACCTGACATACCCATGCGCCTGGTCACAGCCCACCTGTCTGAAGAGGTCCCTGGAATACTAATATGTGTACCCTGATATTCCGTCATCTACACACACACACTCACAAGAGTCATCCAGTGTGCCACACCCTTTCCTATGGTCTACCATTGTCATAGTACTATCTCACTGCATGGAAGTCAGCTCAAATAATACACTGGCTTGGAGTTTTTAAGGCCTGGTATCACCTGTAGATTGCTTCCCGTGTGAAAGGTACTGTAGGCCATTTGAAAGCAAATCTCATCCGACAGGACCTGTGGGACACTGATGGAGGCCACACCAGTGATCACCTCCATGCACACCACCCAAATTTACATGCACCGTCCCTGCTGATGCCTCCTACAGCATAGATGTTGTCATTTTGGCAATTACACCGTTAAGCATTGCTACTAATGTTGCCGTGTAACACTGTATCAGGGTTCATGTGTCACCTTCAAAACAACAAAGGACATACACAGTGTGACATGTCAACTGTCTACTGCTCCCTCTGACCAGTCTTAGTCCGACCACTGATCAAGTCAATTGTCAAAGAGCTGGCTCCTGATTGACCCAGCATCCTGTCAGTCTGACTGGCACCTGTCCGTGGGTCACCCTAAAGATACCAGGTGGCCACATATGGACCACACTTGCTGTTCAAAACCTCTCTTTCCTCAGAGGCTAATTTGTCATGTGCCTCATCAATGTATACTCAAAGACATTGTATTGCATCATCTGACTTTTATTTGTATCATATTTGTGACAGTGCCCTTGAATAGCTAAATCATGGCCCATCCGTTGTCTGGGCCTCATGAATGTCTAAACTACAAAGTGTGACAGTGTACCTGGGCCATAGCCTTTGATGGTGTACGTGGCCTCCAGCAGAACCAGCAACCTCAGATAATGTCCATGAAAAGTCGACATATATGAGGACCCTGACAGTTCACACGCTGAGTAACATTGTTCAAATAATAGAGATGGCTCGTGTGTGGTGAATACCAGCCATTTTATTCTGCACAGAGGCTATGATGTTCCCAGATGCATTTCCATCCACAGAGGCCAACTTGAGTACAATTGTTGCAATGGCACATGCCGGATCCAGACACCTGAGACATTCTCTCACTCAGCACACCACGGTTGCCCAGTTGAAAGTCTCAATACACGTCTTCAGTGACAGGGTGGGACCATCCACGTGTAGGTTACCATGTCCTCAATTACTTTACTCACATTTAGCTCCAAAGGATACTCATTAGATACACGATTAGCTGCCACTAACTCATGATGAGACCTGGACGTTACAGTGACAACATACACCTTAACAGTTGATACAGGATCAACATTGGACCACACACATGTACATGTACCATCCAATCAACAAAATGGTTGCAAGCAGCCTATCACAGTAGTGTCCCAATTGTAACCTAGCATGAAGATTGAAACATGCCACTAAACCAGGTAATGCATAAAGGGCCACATACATCAAAAACCTATTTGCTATCATGACATAAGGAACGTTGAGAATTTGCTATTAAATCAATGCTAAATGGTATGTCAGAATTCTCTAAAGAAGTAATAGGGCAAACTTCAAATGGGCAAATGGTATTACAGATTTGCAAAAAGAGAATCATACTCAATTTGCATCTATGGGCCTGCTGCCAATGGTTTAGCATTACTGAATTTGGGAAAACCTTTGATAAATTTGCAAGTCAGGAACAGCAAACCCCAGGGTGCTGGGGGCCTAAGTCCCCCTCTGCTGCACCCCAATTAAACACTTTTTACGGACATGTGAAGCACACACATGCTTAAGGGGCATGTGTGCCCTGCATGTCAATAGTGAAACATATTTTAGCTAAATTAACTCGTAATTAGCACATGGTTACCCCCAAAAAATGTTTAGGCGACAATTGCATTACCTAAATGGCCATTTTGCTATTTGGAATTGCTTGATACATGTGCTCACAAATTAGCTAATGAAGACATCCTGTTAGCTCTTTCATATTTTGAAAGTTGCAATCAGCAATTACCTACATGTGTGCGCAATTATGAGAAATATCCATTATGGCCAATCATTACTATTGCACTGTGAATACCTTCTATACATCCTATAAGGCACATTTGCTTTAGCTAACCCCAGTATTTATCATTTAGCACTGTTTGGTAATGGAAAATTCCATTACTCATTTGGACATATGAAATACATATTTGTCATTATGCGTCATATTTTCACGCATACAGCTTGTGCGTCATATTTTTTGACGCACAGGAGTGCAAATAATGCGGAGTCAAATTATTTTTTAATCATTGTAAATAATATTTGGATGCAGCTTAATTTTCACCTCTGGAAGTGTAAATTATGCCGCAAACAAATATTATTTACCAATTATTAAAAATATTTTGACTCAGCATTATTTGCACTCCTGTGCGTCAAAAAATATGACGCACAAGCTGTATGCGTGAAAATATGACGCATAATGTAAAAAAACGGCAGCCATGTTATGCAGGATGTGATGTAATAGGATATCCTGTTTACAGAATCTGTACAGTGGGTGTACTTTCACTTTCACTTTGCAGTCTCTGATTATTCTAGACTGTGTGGCTGTGTTCAAAGTGTTGTCCTGTGAATTTGTGCTTTTGTGTCCAGAGTGCCATCTTACTTGTTATTTTGTCATTAATATATTGTTGTAGAATACTGTCTGAGTGTGTGTTGTTTAAATTTGTCCAGTCCAGTGTTGTATTTATTGTCTGTGGGAGTCTGTTGTGAGTACTGTTATATAGGGGATAGTTGGGCTCTTCTATTTGTTAAGTTTTCTTTGTATTTCTTCACTCAAATTTTCCCCATTTTCCCCTTTAATTTTTTTTTACCACTACTTTTTCCCCTTTTTCTGTGCCTAAATGTCTGGTAGGCCACGTCTTTCCAGGATGGGTGAGGAGGAATTGGGGGGGTTCATATGGCTGTTTTGCCATTTCCTCCCACTGATGCTGGAGGCTGGGGGTAGGGTGATACAGGGGTATCACACTGAGGCCCGAAAAGTCCGGTGGGGGAAGGTGCGCCATCACTTGGTGTGTCTGTATGGGAGCCAACGCAATGAGCATCAACTGAAGCACCGCTGGGCTGACCTGATCTCCAGGGAGCAAGATCTGCTGGACCACCTGGGAATCATGATTGGTGGCCATGTTGGTGAGTATAGATCATGTAAATGTGCACAATTAAAAGCTGGGTAGTGACATGAGATGATTGGTACACAATCTGCCAGATAAGTAGCTGACTGTTTGGAATGCTGGGGAAACATACAGGGTAATTGATGCACTATGTGAAGGATGACAAATGCTAGCAGTCAGGCAGCTCATGTTTTGTACACTTACAGGTTGCTTGTTGCTGAATGTAATGTAGTGCCGCCTTTGTGTCAGACAAGCGAAACATTAATGACGCAATCAGGACTCTACAGGTCACAATTGCCAGTGAAGTATGGATGTACTAACATCATACCTACATATGTTGACACTATAGCTAGACTGACATTGGAAACTCTACATGATGCAGAAAATGAGTGCTGCCTTCACGTCAATTGATGATATCAATGTGGCCCAGACATATGTCTCATGTGTGTCTGGTGAGTGTGTAAGGAAAGTGTTCACGGAAGTGCTATGCCTGTTCGGGATTAATGTGCTCCTTCATATTTTATTGATACATGCCAGATCTGAACATGAACCATATTTGGAAAGGAGTCAGGTGCCCTCAGCTAACATCTTAGACAGGTATTTTTTGTTACTTGTGCCAAAATCCGATTAGGGATGGCAGTCCAAAAGTATGGACTAGGGTGCAAACATCTATGTTTGGTGCCAATCACCATTGTTTGGACACATCAATTTATGAAACTGTAACAACATGAGGTATTGCCAAAGTACCTGGCCCTCTGTACCATGTACCTATCTGTCACAAATGTGTCATGACCACATAGGCTGTTTGACAGGTCATGCAGTCCTCAAGTAACCAGCCTTTGGATGTCTCTCTTGGATGCACATGATGAGATGAATACACACCTATATTGTTGCTGCACACTAATGGAGGTGCATGTTTGCCACCACATGACAGTCAGGGCCACTGCATGTGTGTAGAAGTGTGTGTAACTGTAGCAGGAGACCCATCCTATGTAAATGTTGCCCAGGAATTATTCCATGCAGTATGAGCATGTCTGAAAGTGTTTCATTATCCATGTCAGCTTACACATTGTATTTGTATTTGAAATTGTTTGTCACAGCACTGATTCTGAGCATATTCTTCCTTCCATGCTTTACAGGTGGACCTGCACCGTACACAGTGGGAGAGGTGGCTCATTTTGAGGACCCCGACAATTACAGTGAGTGTTGACATGTGTGTTATGTTTTGTGTTTGCTGGTGATGTGTGATGGACTCATGTGTGTTGAACACATTGCAAGGTGTGATGCGCTGCCCAATCATTAGTCTAGTTCCATTAGTGGGATTTCAGTTATTAGAAAATTTTGAGTTGACCAATGCTTATCCATTTGTCTGATCTTGGGTTTGTAGGCCATTCCTGTAGGGCCCGCTATGGGAACTGGGGTGAGTCATGTGGAATACACAAGTTACAATAAGAGTTGCACTGGGACTTGTCTCGAACTGAGTCTGCATGTCAGACTGACATTCTCCCAGATAGCTTCTGAAAATGGCTTTTCTGAAGACTGCTGCTTCCCTATTAACCGATGTACTGAGTACACTGTAGGTTGGACCTTCTGGAAGCATGTACTTCCACAAGTTGTACTAGAAGTGTGTGGAACTAGAGTGAAACGGCCTAGGTGTGCATGCTATTCATGATCATGGGTGTTCTTGCTCCTCTGTGTCTGTTGAAAATTATGCCTCACTGGAAGTATGTGATGTTGACCTAGGTCAGTACATTTTGACATGTGTGGGCCTTGGATAGGACAAGGTTTAGCTGACTCCAATTTGTTGATAGCCCTTACTGGTGGTGTGTGTGTGGAGCCAAAAACATGTTGAGCTTTCTATACACTCCTGGGTGTGCATGTATTTTGGGATTTTTTGTTGTTCTCCCCCCCCCCCTCAAACACAGGCATGGGTTTGTGAATAGGGTACCTAGGACTGAAGCAACCAGTATGTTACACATACTTGTGATTATTTGAAAAATGGTTTTGAACCTAGTGTACACACTCAGGTATGGCACATGAGTACTATACTAGCAAATCCCATTACAAATTGCAGACCTTGAAGTTTGTGATTGTTATCACATACACTGACATATGTAGTCCAGGAAATAGGCGGAGGAGGTGCAGCATGATTGTTAGCTGCAACTGTCAGTACTTTGATGACAAGTTATTGCCAGTTGTTACCCATCATGTAGATTTTGTATGTGCTATGTGTGAGATGACCTTTGTAGGCAGGCTTTCCATGTACTTCCTCTGAGACTTTCAATGATCTGTATGGTGATATGAGCTGTTACAAGTACAGTAGATGTATTGTCAGATTGACCACTTGTGCTATTCCACACAATGCAGTTCCTATGGTAAATAGTTGCCCTTTGTCTTCACAGCTGCAAACATGACACCCGCCCAGAGGCATGAATTTGAGAGGCAGGCCATGAGGTACTGACACATCCTGCAGGTGCAGTCGGGGTTCCGAAAGATGGCCTGCAAATACCAGTCTGATCGGGCCTCCGGAGCATGGTGGGCTGCACCACAGGGTGGCCCAAGGTTGCCCACTACAGCCACCACCACCACAACCACCGGTTCTCCCCAGGTGGCCCCAGCCACAGCGGGGACAGTTGCCCCTACATCTGCAGCACACCCAGGCCCCAGCAGTGTGACAGCTGCAGGACAGTCCAGTGGGCTAGGCTCAACACGCCCACAGAGCACCTCTGCCGGGACACAAACAGCACCAGCACCACCAATCGACCATGCGGCATTCCTGGCTTTGGAACGTAAGATGGACAAAGTTCTAAGGAAGGTGAACAATCTTAGCCAGGATGTCGGCTACATCAAGAAGCGGGTCAAGTCTATCAGGCGGACCCTCCGGAGGGCCAACCTCTAGGAATAATTTATTCAATGGACATAATTCCCTCCCCTCCCTCCTCTTTACTTGTTATCATGATTAGTGGGCTTGGGGGATTAGTGTTAGGTTAGTATAGGTTGTTAGTTTAGTTAGTGTTAGGGAGGTGGGTGGGGGGTCCAGATTCTTTCTACTTTTCCTTATTAAGTGTGTGGGTGGGGGTCAATGTTGGGGTTCCTGTGTGTTTGAAAAAAAAAAAGAAAAAAGAAAATATACAAAATATCAAAAAATATATGATTGTTTAGGATAGTATAGTATGTGTGTAGGTTAGTATGTGTTGTCCTGCATGTGTCCTGTCTCATAATGGTGGGTGGGGGGTTGATGCTTAGATCGATTCGTTATATGTGAAGAGTAAGTTTAGCTTAGGTTAGTTAGGGACAGTTGTGGGTAATGAGTAGTCAGGTTAGATTAGGGTAGGTATTAATTTTCCCCTAGTTGCCTCTGGTGTGATTAGTTTTGAATAAATATATACATAACCCTTTACATTATGTGTTAACTGCTACTTGATCATGGCCTTGCGATCAGTGTAGATGATTGTTGTTCTATGACATTTGTGTCCTATGCTACAAACAAATACAAACTGAGGTGTAAAATGGCAGCTACCCCAGTGCTACCTTGGTAAGTATCCACCATTTGTTAGAACCACCAATCGGAGTTGACATGGATCACAAAGGATTTTTGTCGATGAGTATGTTTTCTACGTCACAAAGTGTGCTTCCAGACTTGGTATTGTGGGGACATTTTTAGGTCGGACTGCAGTGTGATGTTCAGGGACATCTTCGAAGATGAGGTCTTGTTAGCACTCTTGTCTACTTGTCTTCATAACTGACATAGATAATTTGTGTAAAAATTCAGCATGATTACCTATTTGGATGTTTACTCAGAAAGGTTGATTGATGCTGTGTTTTGTAGTGTTTGCTTAGATTAGACTGCACAGTTCAATGTGTTAGTATTGCATGGTGACAACATTTATCAGCCACTATTAGTTGACTTTGATATCTCTTGATGAAGCATTATTCTGTCCAACACAGCATGATCGTGTGTGGTTTCTTACTTCATCAGTTATTCTCAGGATGGGCAGGCTATGATGCAATCCTGGCCACTGCACAGATGTATCTGACTACATGATGTCAGGACAGTTTTATTGACAAGCTACATGATTGTCACACAGGCACATTTGTGTTATCTACTGCACAGTTGATGTGTCAAATTACAAAGAGACATATTTGGTGTGCAAGTGCTATTTATTGATAGGTGCTGTAGTGCAATATGTACATTCTCCATGTTTGCTGAGTCCGTTCTAGTGAAATCTTACATGGTGATCCTACAGAAGGGGTGTAGATAATGCTACTGACATGCTGGGCTGATGTTTCAGACAGTTCAGAGGGACAGGATTTGCCGATTAGTAGGAGAGAGACATTAACTGGGCATGCTGACAAGTTATACAGTGGTTAGCAGAACAGTCATTGAGTATAGTTGTTGTAAGACTGGCATTTGACAAAACGTAGGACCTTGGTCAAAGTAGGCCATGGTGCAGGAACTAGTGCTTCCGGGTACTCTTCCGTGTGAATATGATCTGTTCCATGTCTTCTTCTTCTGATGTGTGTGTTGCCTGCTTTGTCCTTGTTGTTGTTGGTTGTGAAGGGGCAACACACACCTCAGTGTTAGAAGACGTGGAGTCAGACATCCCGGTCGCTGCTCCCTGTGAAGGTCTTAAGGGCAGTACTGCTGCAAAGAGGGTCTGCTGGTTTTTGAGAATAGCAGCCACATCACGATGGTAGGCAGCCAGGTCGGCCCTGAGGGAGTCATGATTGCATTCGTGCATGCAGTTGAATGTTTGGTATGCAAGGTGTTGTGGCAACTCCCTTACTGCAGTGGTGAATTCCTTGACAGTTTCTTGTAGTCCTTGCAGTATGGATGTTAGGGCTTGCATAGCTGCTGCCTGATCTGCATATGACATCATGCACGAACGCACCCCCTCAAGGCTGGCTGCCATAGTTTGCATCCCCACCCGCACCTCCTTGGCCAGCTCCCGCTGTACTCCAACTACAGTTCTCTCAAAGCTGGTGCCAGTGTCGTCTGAGTCCTCAGCTGTATTGGAGCTGGCAGGTCTTGCAATTGGGGTGGTGGGTGGTTCCTCTGCGCTGGCTGCTTGTTCTGTGCTCCTCCTTGTGACTGAAGGTGGGGTCTGGAGGGTTTCAAGGACCTTTTGGATGGTCTCCTGTGGAATGTTTATCGGCTCGTCATCCATGTTATCAGGGAAATCTGGGACACTCATATCAGCAGGAGGTCCATCTTCCTCTGCAATGAAACAGGGTACAATTAGTGTGTCTGTGTTGTGACAATTTTGACGTGACGTGCCTGCCTTTTGATGAATTCACTTTGTGATCTTGTTTTGTATTAATATCTGCAGTCCTTCAGATGGGCATTGTTTCAGGCCTATGGCCCACCTGTGTGTCACATGTATGTTATTGAGTTATCAGACTTGTCAGCCTCATCGCCTCTAGGTGTTGCTTTATGCCAAATAGAGAATAGCCACCTTTTTGTCCTACTCGACCCTCCGTGTATATCCATTCTCATGGTGAGACCTTTCACTGGCTGTGGGTGTTCTGATGGTCCTGGCAGCACAATTGACTCTCAGGACCTGCCCCAATCCCTGAGCGTTCACATCGACTTAATTGTAATTGACATGTAGCATATCCTATGCATGGCAATGTTATGATGTGATATGGATGTTGATATTGTTAATGTGTCCTGCTGATGTTAGGTAATGTGTGTTACATTGGATTGCCCTGATAGTCGTATCAGTGTAGTATTTTGTCCTCTGACTGTGCAGGTGTATTTCAGTGACCAGTTCCATGTGTCCCCTCCTCAATGCTGTTGTCTGAGCAGTATGACATTTGTGATGTTGCCTTGTTTGCCAGGCACGGGATGGACCCTGACATATGCAGCATGGGTGTGTCCTTAGTGCTGTGTCACTCCTATTGTTGTTTACATTGGCTGATGTTTGTGACACCTATGGGTATTGACATTTGCGTGTACTGGGGCCTTTGTCTTGTTTCAGGAGATTGTTGCAGATGTCATCCTCACCCCCTAATTTAGGTATGTTTGTTCCATGGGGAGGTTACTGCCATTGGCTACTTGAGCTTCACACAGATCAGAGGTGGTAGTGGCAACTGTTGTTGCAGTTACATTGCAGTTGTCGGTTTGGCTAGAGGATTGCTAATAGGGCCCTAGTTACTGTAGGAGATATGTTGGCTGATGAGTGCCAGGATGTAAGTTTGACGTAGTGGCCTTCCCTCCTGTCGTGGCTTTCCCTTTGCTCCATCGTTGGCATGACAGCATGCCCCATGGGACTGTTGTTGGTGTAGTGTAATGTTGTGCCCCAGCTTATGTTTGTGCAGGCCATGCCCCCCTGCAGTACCCCTTTACCCATGCCACTCCATGTATATGATGACTTACATGCAATGTGTATTAGGTATTTACCCCCCTGCTTACAGTCAACATTATAGTATTTTAATTCCCCATGCGACTTACCCTGCATGTGCATTGTCTCGTGGTAGTCTGCGCTGTCCTGTCCTTGAATCCCTGTGACAATCTCCTCAGGGATGATGGCTGCGACCATCTCCTCCATGTGGTCCAGGGCCTCCTGATGTGCTGGACTCCCACCTCCAGTCTGCAGTGCTGCCTTCCTGTTCTTGGCCATCTTTTCCTTGGTCCTGCGTTTGCAGTCATGCCAGTGTTTCTTACACTCGGTGACTGTTCTGCGTACTTCAGCCACACTGTTAATCATGTCAACAATTTGTTGCCATATTGCCTCTCTCCTACTGATTGGCAACTTTGAGGTGATAAACAGTTGGTGCTGGTGTTCCGTCACCTCTTTAACCAGGATTTCCTGCTCCTCTGCACTGAAGCGACACTTTCTTTTCTTTCTATAAATGTCCTGGGTCTTGTATGGATCGTCCTGGCTGGTTCCTGGTCTGCTGTCATCTTCCTGGGGTCTGTAGTGGCATCTGGGATCCATTTTGGCTCTCCTCTGGTGCACTTGCAGTGTTTGCGTTTTTTTTTTACGCTATTGCGTCAAAAAACGGCGCATATCCGGGTTGCGGTGTCGTAAATCGACCCACAGTCATTTCCGCCGCGTTAACGTCGTTTTCCTTTACGACTTGACGCCGCGGTGTGCGTCAAAAATAATGACTCCCACCTGTTGATTGCGCCGCCGTGCGTCAAAGTATAAATATGACGCCCGCACGGCGCTACGAAATGGCGTTAGCCGGTGGTAAAAAAATGTACGCAAAACTGCGGCGCCGCAGTTTTGCGTTAAAAAGTATAAATATGGCCCCGAATACCTGAATGACCTTTATTACATGTAATGCATTTTTCTTTCATCACCCTACTCTTCCTGCCACCTCATATCACTCTCACAGAGGAAGAGACTTTTTCATCCATGATGTCTTCTCTTGGCACTGTTTTGCTATCTTTCTCTTCTGCCTAGCCCCGGCCTTTCTTTGTCTTGTTGTGGGGTAAAGTCAGATGATGAAACAACGGTCCTAGGCCCTAACTCGGAGTACCAGTACGCACTGGCACAAATTAGGCACTTCACATGGATCTTTGTCCGGCGTTGACGTGGAGCCAGGCAACCTGGATAGGTCTGAGGATTGGCGGCTGTTATATAGATGTTCCCCTAAATTACCAGATAAAATCGTGTCATTTTGTAGTATTCGCCTGTACAAAAAACACGGCGAGATGAGCAGCAAGATATTTCTTATAAACCACATTATGGTGGCATCTGAAAATTAGTTGCCAAAGAATGTAAATAATGTGTGACGCACAACTTCATTTAATGACCCTTTTTGCAGAGGTCTCACTGTTCCAGACTCTGACAGTTTAAAAAAAAGAAAAATATTTTGGGGCCTGTCAGAGTACGTGCGTTGCCCCATTTCAGCAACCGCACTGCGCGGGTTACAGGCTGACAGAGCTAATCCCCTCACATCAAACACTGCAGCACCGACGCCTCCGAGTCAATGCTATCGTGTTGTCTTTGAAGCTCCGTAAATCGGGTTTGCGTTTCACAGAAGGACATGGATTAATTACCACTGCGGATTCTCAGTACCACACACTCTGGAGCTGGAGACTAAAAACTGCTGAGATCCTTGTTCAGCCTCTTCAACAAAAAAAAAATGTATATCGGAAAGGAAAAACACAGAAATTCTGTCAAATAGAAAAAAGAAACGATGTTTTGTCATTTTAACCTAGAGTTCATGGAGTATGTAAAAAGCATAATTTTTCTTGTACATTTGAAGTATTTCATAATCCCATTTTACCGCAATATGGTATTAATTGCCTGCCCATTCCTTCTTTGTGATGGATTTGGTAAAAAGGCAAACGTGTTAGTAATATGACTTTGACCTTTGAATGCACTTGCAGATTGTATTACAGATAGGAATTGACACCAGCAGAATGGAGAGAGTGGTTAGGAGAGGGAGTGTGAAGGGGTGGGGAGGAAGAATGGGGCTGCAGAAAGTGAAAGGAAGAGAGAAGGGGTGTAGTAAGAGAACTAGGTAGGGAGAATAATATAAAACAGAGCAGAAAGATACCATGTGCCAGATGTACTAAGCTTTTTTGCTTTACCATATGGAACGTTTTTGGGTGATCCGCCGAGCGGGGCAGCGAAATAGGGGGGGAGTGGGTGTCAAAAAACATGTGTTTCCCATGTTGATTCCCATAGGAGTTTTAAACACAACTACAGCCCGAGCCGCTGGACGGAATTACCCCAAAGTTGGCAGAAAATAAGTTTTCGGTATGCAGATTATGGTTTAAGATATTTGGTGTAAATCCATTCAGTAATATATTAGAAATTAAAGAAAATCCAAATTTGTATATTTCTGGCCGTGAATATATCGCTAATATTCGTGAATGTGTACACGAATAGAAGCTATGTAATTGGCTGGCCACAACCTGACTAGAAAGTTGCAGCCGCCATTTTATATTATGGGAGAGGGCCCCCGGGCTGAAAATAGAAATGATAAGTGGTAAAAGGGGTCATGGTGGAGGTACCATGACCCCAGTGATGTGATATAGGGTTGTTTGATGGTCAAATTATGGGTTTAAAATGATTTTTCTTCACCATACGGTTTATTCACGAATATTTTCGAATAGCCTCAAATATTCTCAAATGTTTGAGGATATTTGAAAATATTTGAGAATATGCAAAAAAAAGATTAAAAAAACATTCAGACTCCTTCATTCACTAATCCATTCATTCGTACATGCACTCAGAGACTCATATACCCACTCATAAACTCACACACCCATTTTCAGATGCACTCACACACTCATGCATCCACTCACAAATACACACTGACAGAGACAGGTTCTGTGTCGAAACCCCGTTGGGTGATTATAAGGGCCCTGCGGTGGCCGTGCGCTGCTGTGGCTGTATTAATTTATAGTAATTAAAATGACTTTATGTGAAAAAAAATAGAAAATTACTGAAAAAAGCAAAGGTTACAGGGACATTATAGTTAGGTTTCGAATTTACTTGTACAAAACCATAGAAATTCAGCAGATAGATTTATTTCAAGTAACTATAACTTGTGCGCTAAGGTAACTATAACTCATGCCTTCACCATGCACAGCTAATTACTCTACATATTATATCATTGATGATATCATCTATGGCATCTTTGATGTTATCACTGCAACCTTTGCAATAAAATTACTGATAAGAAAATTGTGCATGGCGAGGGTGCAAGTTATAGTTACCTTAGGGCACACACCGAGGAAAGCGTCAGCCAAAACACGTTAATATACGGAGAGAGAGAGAGATAGAGAGATTATAGTCAAGCATTGGCCTAGCCAATAGGTCTGGCTTAAATATGTCAACACTTGCAAACAGAATTTAGCCAGGCATTGAGACCCATTTCTTGTTGTTACCCAATGCTGAAGTGAGAAGGAGGCCAGTGTTGTTTTACGTGAGTGGATACTGACAGCAACTGGTGCATTTCAATAATTCAGAAAATGAATCCAGAGACTATTTAACATATTATTCACTCCGAACATTGTGCATTATTTTGGTGCTGAGTGGAGTCTGTTTAGCAGTTTAACACACCAGGGCTGTTGGAGCACTCTCCTTTACATGGTTACACATCATTGAGAGGGTCTGATTTACAAAGTTAAGCTTACACTTATTTGTAAATGTTAAATTTTTTGGTATTCAGAAACTATGGGTTTAATTGTACTAATAGTAATTTTATGGGAGCAGCGATTCCACACTTGTGGCAGAGACTCTACACATAAAATAAAAGGCTTGTCCTATTTTGTATGTGCAGTGTTTTCTGCCCGGAATACAGAGTCTCCACAGTCAGAGAATTCCTAAGAGGAAATTTATACTCTTAGTTTCTGAACACCAATAAAAAAGGTAAATTTACGAAGAAAAGCAAGTTTACCTTTGTGAATCAGGCCCAAAGGGTTTATCTCTTACGAAAGCAACCATTCATCAATTAGGGAATTGATTCATGCTCTATATAACCAGCAGGTTTTCACTTGCTAAACTATGAGCAACTGCAAATGCTATACTATGGGCAACTAATGACAGCCTTACTTGTGTTGGACATGCTAGGACACCTTAAAAGTGTCATCAAACCTCTCTGAGAGTCTTTCAATTAGCAAAAACGATTACATTGTTTTTATAGCGAGGTTCAAGATATGAGTAGAGGACCACAGCTTACCAATTACTGAGGGTTTTTTGGAAATGTTGTAGGACCATAACCTAACTTTAACTGGTCGTCAGTGAATTTTTTATTGGTTTTGTCACAGTGTTTCCTGTAGCTTCACCATAATTGTAATACATGTTTTTTTCAGTGATTCAGTGAGAGTGTGTGTATAGCCATATATTTCGTGAAGATTCCTCAAGATTGCCCAGGGACTGACCCCGCCAAGGATGATGGTCTCTCCGGATTCTTCTGCCTTAGTGATGAGAGCTCCAAGGGGGGTTGTGTAGCTCTCCCCACTTTCAGCAGTGGGGATACATGTTAGACCTGACAGCCTTAAGGTGGTCATCCCCCAACTTTTTGCCTGCCTCCCACCACTTTTATGACAAGGTTTTTGCTGGTTTTAGGACTCTGCGCACTTTACCACTGCTAACCAGTGTAAAAGTGCATATGCTCTGTCCCTTAAACATGGTAACATTGGTTCATACCCAATTGGCATATTTAATTTACTTATAAGTCCCTAGTAAAGTACACTACATGTGCCCAGGGCCTGTAACTTAAATGCTACTAGTAGGCCTGCAGCACTGATTGTGCCATCCTCATAAGTAGCCCCTTAACCATGTCTTAGGCCTGCCATTGCAAGGCCTGTGTGTGAAGTTTTCACAGCCACTGTCACACATACACACACCACACCCACACACTCACACCACTATAAAACACACACCCACATTACCCACAACTCTTTCAACGAAAAAAAAGATTGCCAACGGAGAGAGAGAGAGACAGGCCAGGAGCCCCCACTCAATCTGAGCCACAGAACACCATCACCCATACACCATCCACGCACCTCACAGCACACACCACAACACATCACCCAACACATCACCACACACATCCTCACACATATCACTCACACTACATCCGTGGCACCCCAAAGACGCCCCAGGTTTTCAGAGGAGGAGCAAAGGGTCATGGTTGAGGAAATCATCCGGGTAGAGCCACAGCTATTCGGATCACAGGTGCAGCAGACTTCCATTGCAAGGAAGATGGAGCTATGGCAGGGAATCATTGACAGGGTCAACGCCGTGGGACAGCACCCCAGAACAAGGGATGACATCAGGAAGAGGTGGAATGACCTACGGGGGAAGGTGCATTCTGTGGTAGCTGTACAGAGGACTGGTGGTGGACCCCCACCTTCTCCCCCACAACTAACAACATGGGAGGAGCAAGTCTTGGCAACATGCATCCTGAGTGCCTCGCAGGAGTAGCAGGAGGACTGGACTCTGGCAAGTCAAATCTTTACTATTATATCCCCCACCCTACCTGCATGCCATCACAAACTCCTACCCCTACCCTCACCCCATCACTCCACCACATCAAATATACCCCACTATCACAACCTACCCATCCCAATACCAAGCCCTGCATGCCACACAAATCCATGGATCCCCACCACAGACCTACATGGACACGCATCACCACAGCACACCCATTAGTGAGAATCACCTAGCCCAAAAAATCACCACTCACACAAGGCAAAGCTGACAGGGCAATCACAACCATACAGGGAAACACACCCATGCACAATATGGCACATGCAGGTACAAGAACACTGCATTTACATCCCCACAGGACCCCTACTCAACGTCACTGGAGAGGAGTTGCCAGCTACATCCAGTCCCCCCACAGAAGAGGCCCACAGTGATGGCAGTAGCTCTGCACGCCTGGATCACGATGACAAACCTGGCCCATCAGGGACCTCTGCACAGTCATTACCCTGCCACAGTCCCATACCACCACAGAGCCTCCCCCCTCAGGCAACACCAGCACAGCACCCACTCAGTGGGCCCATGCCACTGTCCCCAGGACACGTCAATCAGCAGTGTGTCCACCACTACAGGGACCCCAGGCAACCCCACAAACCCAAGACAATCAGGGACCTGGGGTCAGTGGCAGTGGGCACACGATTCAGGGGACAGAGGCACATGACAACTGGGAAGCTGGGAGGATTGCTGTGCGACAGGGGGAGGACAGGCCCAGGGAACCCACTCTCCAGGAGGCACTCACAAACATCCTGGGAGCATACCACCTTTCCCAGGAGACCATGGGCCAGATACTGGCCAAGTTGCAGGAGACCCAGCGGCTGTAGGAAGGACAGTACCTGGGTATCAGGGAGGACCTCAAACACATCTACACCATCCTGGTCACCATTGCAGGGGTGCTGGCTGACATGGCCAACACCATGAGGGAGGCAGTGGCACACCAACGGGCCCCTGACACTAGCCACACCGGTGAACAGCCCTCCACCTCTGCCAGTGCTAGTGGACAGGAGGCCCCGCCACAGGACCAAACGGTCCCTGCGATCCAGGCAGAAGCCAGAGAACAATGCCAAGACCCCCGCCAGGAAATAAGACTCTCCTGATTGTCACCCTTGTGTCCCACTCTATCACCCTGTCCACCTTGAACTGCCATTACTCCCCTTCCTATGCCCCATTGGACAATGCACCTGTGATACCAAGAGACTGGACTCCAACTGGGCATTCCTCCACCATCACCTCAGCCCATTGCACATCCCCCTCTACTTATTAGCACTTAAATAAACACCCTTGGAACAAATACAAATCTGGAGTTTGTCAATTGATTGAAATATGTATTAGAACAACATTCTGAAAACATTGCAATTCATATGTGGGCAGCAGTAAACATACAAGGAACCAGAGTGGGCCACAGAGATCTGAAAATAGAGATGCCAAAGGGTACAGTAAGTGGCCATAGACATAGGGAAATCAGGCTGCCATGTACAATGTCTAACAGAAAACTGAAAAGTAAAGTGAAGTTACAGTGTCTTACCTGTGTGTCACTGGAAGTACTTCTGTATGATATTACTTCTGTTCTCCACATATTCTTCCTCTGCCTCCTCTTCCTCACTGTCCACAGGCTCGACCGCTGCCACAAGACCATGTCCAGGCTCACCTTCTTGCAGAAAAGGCACCTGGCGTCTCAAGGCCAGGTTGTGCAACATGCAACATGCAACAATGATCTGGCACACCTTCTTGGGTGAATAGTATAGGGATCCACATATCAGATGGAGGAGCAGAACCTGGCCTTCAGAAGGCTGAAAGTTTGCTCAATTATCCTCCTTGTTCGCCCCATGTGCCTTATTGTAATGTTCCTCTGCCCTTGTCCTGGCATTCCTCACTGGGGTCAGTAGCATTGATAGGTTTGGGTAACCAGAGTCACCTGAAAACTTCAAGGGACAACTGTTAGACACACACTAACCCTATGGGACAACCCCATACCCAAACACCAACATATACTGGGTGGGGACCTTGGGCTCACCTATTAGCCACACCCGGTGCCTCTGGAGTTGAGCCACCACATATGGAATGCTGCTATTCCTCAAGATATAGGCATCATGCACAGAGCCAGGATACTTAACATTCACATGGGAGATGTACTGTTCAGCCAACACACCATCTGCATATTCATAGAGTGTTATTCCTGAACACCTGTTCATTTCTCCGGGGGGGGGGGGGGTGAATGCTACATGTGTGCCATCAATGGCACCAATGATGTTGGGGATATGTTCCAGGGCATAAAAGTCAGCTTTCACTGTGGCCAAATCCTCCACCCGTGGGAATACGATGTAGGTGCGCTTGTGTTGGATTGTGGCCCGATCAAGTCTGTAGGTTTGGATAATGTGTCTGTCCTCCATTGTTGCAAGGTCCATCAGGGGTCTGTACACTGGAGGATGTCTCCATCTCATATTTATTCTCAGCGGTTAAAGCCTAGGGAGGAAAACAGTGAGCAGAGGGTCATATTCACACATCTGCTGCAATAATGATGCATCTCTTCATTTACAGAACCTGTATGTGAATCCGAGAGTCAGTTGATGTGCCAATGTCTGCTGTGACACAGTTAGGTGCCATCGCATGTGCCCCTCTGAAATGGCGGCTGCCTGACCTGTGTGGAGGGACAAGAGGAAATGAGATAAGTCCGCTGGCGTTGTGTGCCGTTGCGGTAGGCGGTCAACGACCGCCGCGCATCTTCACATTGGTTATCATTGGGCCCTATGGGTTCCCGGAGCCAATGGCGATGTACTCCGGCGGTGACGGTACGCACAGCCACGGTCATGACCGCTATTTTCTATCTGTTCACTCACTTGCTACCTGACCTTCAACAGGAGATGACCTACACTGCAAGTGCCTGGGGAAAGGGCCCCTGCCTTCATTGCGGAGGTGTTGGAGAGACTTGTGGATGGGGTCCTACCCCAGTACACTTTACTCTATGGTCCTCCAGACAAACAGATGAGTAAACTGTGAGCATGATGTGTTGGCCATGAACGTATGAATTGCTGTGTGTGTAAGGGTGGGCCCGAGGGGTCCTGGCCAGAGCGCTGCATGTATGGTGGTCAATATATGTTCGATAGTGGATGGGAGGGATATGGTGGGCCATGAGTGTGCCTGTCCGGATGGTATTACTAATCCCTTCTCTGCTTTTTTGTTCCTGCAGGTCAGCGCCCATCAGACAAAGGGTATTTGGCATGCCATCGCCAAGGAGGTGCGGACCCTGGGTGTCTTAGACAGGCAGAGCACCCACTGCCGCAAACAGTGGGAGGACCTGCACCGCTGAGCAAGGAAGTCAGTGGAAGCCCAGCTGGGGCCGGCCTCACCATGAGAAAGGGGTGCCCGTCGTACCCTGACCCCCCTGATGTTCTGCATCCTGGCGGTGGCCTATCCAAAGGTGGATGGGCGCTTGAGGGCATCACAGCCGCCACAAGGGGGTGAGTAGAAATTCAGATTCATGATTTGGCACGCGTTAAGGTTTTACCTTTGTGAGGGTTGTGGACTGTGGGTGCCCCTAGGCCAGGGCGAACATGGAAGGGTAGGTCCCTTGTTGGGCAGGCTCTGAAGCACTCCAAACCCAATGGTGTTAGTGGGCATCTACTACTGTGCAGGGTCCTGTGGGTTTCAGGTGTGCAGCTGATGGCATTATGCCATGTCCCCCATGGGCTGGTGACTAGCATTGTAACTGTTAGTGCATGGCCTAGTGCATAGGGCAGCTCCCTGTGTGTTGTGTACACCAACCGTAGTGGTGTCCTCTGTCTCTCCCCCCTTTTTGTTTTTTCACCCTGTCCTTGTGTGCATTAGCATCATCTGGTGGAGAAGCAGAGGCACCGGCGACAGAGGGAGCTGCATCCCACATGGGCCTGGAGGCCGAATCCACCAACGGTGAGGGCACCAGTGGGACGGAGGGCGAGGGGAGCACCACGACAGAGACAGGAGGGGAAACTACAGACAGCGACTCCTCCTCCGATGGAAGCTCCCTGGTGGTGGCGGACACCTCTGTGCCCACCCCAACAACAGGTACAGCCACCACCCCCCTACCAGCACCGCCCTCCCAGCAGCCCCTCAGCATGTTTCCCGTGCCCGCTCACCCAGGAGGGTGGGCATCTCCTTCGCCCCAGGCACCTCAGGCCCTGCCCCAGTTAGCCCTGCTGCCCTCAGTGAAGTGGCTATTGACCTGCTGAGATCCCTCACTGTTGGGCAGTCAACCATACTAAATGCCCTCCAGGGTGTCGAGAGGCATTTGCAACAAACAAATGCATACCTTGAGGGCGTTCACTCTGGCGTGGCGGCCCAACAGAGAGCATTTCAGGCTCTGGCCTCCGCACTGATGGCAGCCACTGTCCCTGTCTCCAGCCTCCCCCCTCCAACTTCCTCTACCCAGTCCCAATCCCCTCAACCTATCCCAGGCACACCCTCAGACCAGCATTCAACCAAGTCAACATACAAAAGTGGCTCAGGCATACACAAGCACCACACTTCATCTCACAGGCACTCACACAAGCACCATCCCCATGCAGACACACCAACATCCACTGCCTCTACTGTGTCCCCCTCCTCCTCGCCGTCCACCTCCCCCCCAGTAGCGTCTCCACTCACACCTGCATGCACTACATCCTCATCCACTACCTCCATCACCAGCACGCCCATCTACACACCCCTCACTGGCAGTCACCACCCCCACATCCATGCACACGGCCCCTGTGTCCTCTCCCACTGTGTCTGTGACCCCTCCTCCCAAAGTACACAAACGCAAGCACACACCTACCCAACAGCCATCCGCCTCCCAACAGCATCCAACTCATGCACCTGCACCCAAACACAGCAGACGGACACCTCCTACAACCACTCCCTCTCCCTCCACTCCCAAACCTTCACCCTCTTCCCGCCCCAATGTCCCTAAGAAGCTTTTCCTAGCCAACATTGACCTGGTCCCTACCCCTCCCCGTGCTTCCTCTTGGGCCAGGGTGGCCTGAACCTAGCCCATCACCTCAGCCACCAAGTCCACGTCCGCTGTGGTTCCTGCAGCTGTCACAGGCTCAAAAGGGCACCCGTCAGGCCAGCCAGTGTGCCACCAACCCCTGCCAAGGCACAGAACATTCCGCCACCTGGCAAAGTGAAGAAGGGGACAACATCCAGTAAGAGGAAGGAGCCACAACCACCCAGCAAGGCCACGTCAAATACTCCAGTTGCCAGACCCAGGGTGACACCACCATCTGCCAAGGGCAGGAAGGGCCAGAAAACACCAGCCAAGGCACTTCAGCCGTCCGAGCCTGCAAGTGAAGGCCTGGTGGCTACCAGCACAACAGCCAGCACCGCCACCTGCACCGTGGCCAGCACAGCCACCTGCACTGCCGCAAGCACCACTACTGTCAGCAGCAGCAGCCCCAGTGGGCAGCCGTCCAAGGCTGCAGGGGAAGGGCTGGAGCCCCCCCCCACCACTGGCAGCACCAACACTACCACCACTGTGGAGCCGGAGCCGCCGGCGGATGGACTGTAGCCCTGCCTCCATGGACTATCATGCATCCTGACCACTGCAAATCTTGTGGCTCTGACACCCAGGTGAGGGACTGTGACCCCCAATTGCTGCATCACTGGGCACACAGCCCCCTCCAGAACCAGTGGAGAAAGGCATCCACTCACCCTATCCTTGTCAGGATGAAGTGCACTGGGCACAAAGCCCCCTCCAGAACCAGTGGAGAAAGGCATCCACTCACCCTATCCTTGTCAGGATGAAGCACACTGGGCACAAAGCCCCCTCCAGAACCAGTGGAGAATGGCATCCACTCACCTTATCTTTGGCAGGATGAAGCACACTGGGACCCCTCCAGAACCAGTGGAGAAAGGCATCCACTCACCCTATCCTTGGCAGGATGAAGCACACTGGGCACAAAGCCCCCTCCAGAACCAGTTGAGAAAGACATCCGCTCACCCTATCCTTGTCAGGATGAAGCACACTGGGCACAAAGCCCCCTCCAGTAAGAAACCATCCACTTGAGAGACTGTGGCCTTGCACTCCCCAGGACCAAGCAGTGGGCAACCCTACCACTTGAGAGACTGTGGCCTTGCACTCCCCAGGACCAAGCAGTGGGCAAACCACCCACTTGAGAGACTGTGGTTTTGCACTCCCCAGGACCAAGCAGTGGACAACCTACCCACTTGAGAGACTGTGGCCTTGCATTCCCCAGGACCAGGCAGTGGGCAAACCACCCACTTGAGAGACTGTGGCTTTGCACTCCCCAGGACCAAGCAGTGGGCAACCCACCCACTGGTGAGACTTGAGAGACTGTGGCTTTGCACTCCCCAGGACATCGCTGTTGGCATGTAGCCCCCTCCAGGAGCAGTAGCGTAGTACCATCTTGTGGCTGAGGTGCCCCCCCCCTTAGCCACCCCCCTGAGGTTCCTGTGTGTTTTCAACCTGATGCCCCTGCAGTGTTCTCTCTGTGTTGAGGCAGGAGACAAATGTGGCCTTAGCCTATGTGTTTTGGGCCAGTGGGCCACAGACTAATTTTGTGTGGACATTGTTCCTCATTTTGTATATATTGTATATATTGTACATACTGTTTATTTATTTATGAACGTATTTCTCTAGAATTCTAATAGAACACTAATTTGACTCAATTCCTTTTGTCATTGCGTTATTCCAGAGGGTTACGGGGTGTATATGTAATGTTGTTGCATGTGTTTGTGTATATGGTGTTGGGGGTGAGGGTGGGTGTGGGGGTGTTGCATGTTGCGTGTGTGTGTCACTCTCTTTTTCGTCCCCCCCTCCCCTGTCTATTAGGTGCTGTACTCGCTGTGGTTGTCGTCGCCACCATTGGTACTCCTGATGTATGAGAAGGTAGACCAGCATGGGCAGGACCTACAGCTCGGACTCCATGGCGTCCTGGTTCTTCGTTAAGTGTTGAGAGGTGAGTGGCTTCCCTTCCAAGTACTGTTTCCGCCGTGCTTTTGATGGCGTTGGTACCGCCCCGGAAAAGCTTGCGGATGGACGTGTTGTAATGGGGTGGGCGGTACATTGTCTTCCGCCTGTCTGTTGGCGGTTACCGCCCCGGTGTTAGTTGCTTCCACCGTGGCAGTCGGAGTGTTAAAATGGCTGTATGTGTTGGCGCTTTCCGCCGTGGTCGTGATTCCATTTTTATTACCACCGGCCTGTTGGCGGTATTACCGCCACTTTAACATCGACCGCCAGGGTTGTAATGAGGGCCATATTCTTTAATGAAATTTAGATTGCTCCTCCTCAACAGAAACATAATTAAGGACATCTAGTTAGGTTCAAAGCTAAATAGGATAAAATATCAAGGGTCTCAGGGACAGACCAAGGTAGGTGCCCACATCGCAGAGACTCCAGTCTTTAGAGGAAGAAACAGTGTTAGCTCTAAGCTATGCACTGTAAGGGCAAAGGAGTTTAAAAGGTCTTTAAATCTAGAAGAATCTGCTGCAACTCCTACAATTTGAATACTAACTTAAGACAGAAAGTTCCAGGCACACCCATATCTCTAGATGTGTCATACAGAGACTCCAGTTATTTCGCCTTCTCACATAACGCCCTTGCAACATGGTGTGATTCTCCCACCCCAAGGAGCCCAGGCAACCAAGTTCACCTTGAGAGCCTTCACACCAGATACACAATGAATAGAAGGCTTCTTCTGCTCATTAAAGTGTCCAGTTCTTGCCAAACGTTTCCTTCTCAGACCTCACTATCACTAATACACAATACTCCTTTCTCTAGCTATAAAATAATGAATGCACACCTGCAAAAAAACAAAACATGCAGATCACTGGAAAATACATGTCATGTTAAAATGATAGGCCTACTCATGATAACATAGTAAATCATTGGCAGTGTGTGCTTTTTATTACTTAATCATAACTGCAAGCATTATGTCACAATAAATGCAAGACCTGAATAAATCAATTCATGAGTACATATGCAGTGTGTTCTCAATAAATGCAATACATCAGGATATAAGTGTAAATGTGAATGAGAACTACAAATCTCCATGTTAAAGCAAAACATTAGAATCCACATGTACATATGAAACTCAAATTTCTTAAGTGAATGTACCGTCAATGGTAAGGTTTGATGCTTCACTTCACATTAATAGCGATAAGTCACTCAGAATATATGATGTTGATTACATTTTGCATTACTTCTGTAACGTGTAGGGGTGAAGCCAAAGTTACGCTATTCCACAGGCCTTCAACCCAGACCCTCTGGGGGGCACTGATCAAGAGGTAGCTTTGGTTTCTGGGAGCAACACAACCTAATCCTAAATAAGACAATAGCTTTATACTCCTGGACCTTGCTACTCCACTTCCCGAACTCTGAGACATTTCCCATTTACTTTCCAGGTTTCTGTTGCAGTATATTTCAATTCTTACTCTGCTGCCATTTGTTTCAGCTTGTTTTCAGTGTTTGCAAGATGGACAATATTAACAGTAAATGCTTGTATATCAAAATATCTTTAGCATAAGCATCAATTAGCAGAAATGTTGTTTCCTTGATGTCATTTACAACAATATTCCTCTCAAACTGTATTTTGGTTATGATAATCTCGTACCCATACCACTTGGGACTCAATTTTTAAAGAATGACTAACATCTTTCATTTTTTGTGCACTGTTCGACATCAGGTGATAACCACAAATGCCTCACAACTCTGAACATTGTTTAAACCATTCCATCATTATAGTAAATGCATTGGTGTTATGTTGTGTTTCCCCACTTTCAGAAGTGTTCCATTGCTCCTGATTGCCTAGTGAATGCAAATAGTGAATAGCATTCTTCATACTAGGTGATCTGTTCTATCACTCATCATTTGAAAATATTTTGTGATCTATGATCTTGTTGCCATTTGACTATCATTGTATATGTTTACGTATTTTGTAATCATTTATTTACAAAATTTCAAAATCCTGGTTGGATCTTCACATCTGTATGTCTTCTTGTATTGTTACACAGATTCAACCATGCACCACCTCCTTTGAACAAAGATCTTAGTTGCTCAATTGTGGCTGCCCAGGGAGCAAAGGGTGCTTTGGAAGCAAACATTCTATCACAGACTGAGTACCCAGTGCCCTGGCAAGTGGGGAACAGATTTGATAGTGCCTAGTGGCTTTGCCACTGCAGATGTTGGGGGACAATAGACTGACAAAGGGTTAATGTGCCCAGGTTGGAATTCTCGGACTCCATCACACCCCTCTACCCAGATGTAACTTTCATCACAGAGGCATGGCTCACCCCCACATCTGCCCCTGACATTACCACAGTTAAACCCACTGGCTACAAAATGAAACACTGAGACTGCACCAACAGACTGGGAGGCGGCATCGCTGACATATGCAAGGAGTCAGTCACCTGCACCATCACCAATGACAAAATCATATCATTCATGGAACACATGAACTTCCAGCGCCACACTGACAGTAACGCCACCATCAGAGGCACCCTTCCATACAGACCTCCTGGACTGAAATTCAAACTTAGTGACGCCATCACAGAACTCATCATCCATCTCACCATTGAATCTGAACACTGCACATTCCTGGGAAACCTCAACTTCTACCTGAATGACCCCAAAGACACCAACTCCTCTGACCTCCTGGAAAGACTAAACAACATTGGTTTTAAACAGCTAATTAGTTGCAGACCCCCCACACAAAGCCAGACACACATTGGACCCATCTTTACATCCAGCAGCAGAATCAGATACAGCCACACATTTGATCTCACTTGGTCAGACCACACCATTGAGGCACCCCCCTGCACCGCCCCCTAACATCACAGTACCACTTACTACAACTGTACCAAGGTCACCCAGCACCAATGGACCGACACTCTCAGCACAACACAACCCAAATTCACCACCAACCTTCAGTCAGCAGTACAAAATTTCAAGAACTGGATCAACAGCTCCGCAGACCAAGTCCCCCCAACCAAACCAGTCAAAACTCACAAACCCCTAAATGACAAAACTGGGACACCTCGGAACTCAGCACAGCAAAGTGTAAATGCATACAACTCAAAAGAAAATGGTGCACCAGCAAGAACCACAATGACCAAGCCACCTTCAAATCAGCCTTCAACAGTTACCTCTGCCAGATCAAAGCAGCAAGAAAGCAGCCCCGTCCCACTGAATACAGACCAACACCAACCAAGCCAAGGACCTTTTCACCATCGTCAGAGAATTCACCAACCCATCAGCTATCGAAAATGCCAACCCCTCCTCCCAGGAACTCTGCAATGCCCTCACGACCACTTTCACAACAAGATTCAGACCATCTGCAGAAACTTTGACCCCCAACCCACCGACCTCCACAATATCCCACCTACCCCGATCACCCACCACCATCTCACCGCTTGGAATCAACTGAGCACAGCCAACACAGCTGCACTTCTGAACTCCATCCACTCAGGAGCAGCCAGCAACTCATACCCCCACTGAATGTTTAACCTCAGAAGAGACGAGATCTGCCACCAACTCACCACCATCCTCAACACCTCAATAGACACAGTCACCTAACCCTGGAGCATGGAAATACACAAAGGTCAGACCCCTCGTCAAGAAACCCTCCGCTGACCCCAACCAACTACATAACTACCACCCGATCTCCCTGCTCCTGTTCCCCGCCAAGGTCCTCAAAAAATCCATCAACCTCTAACTCACCAAACACCTAGAGAGAAACAACTTACTACATCCATCCTAATCAGTTTTCAGACTAAACTACAGCACTGAGACAGCCTTGATTGATGCAATTGACAACATACACACCCTCCGTGACAGAGGAGAATTGTCCGCCCTGATCCACCTGTGCCTCTCTGCAGCTTTCGACACAGCATCTCACCAAATGCTCATTGTCAGACTTCAAGAGATCGTTTCTACCTAGAAGAGGGACAACTGCCTAAAATTCATCACAGACAAAACTGAAGTTCTTATCTTCAGGCAGACACACTACCACTTGGAATGACTTGTGGTGGCCCTCTGAACTTGGATCAACCCCCACATCAATAAATCACACCTGCAACCTAGAAATCATCCTCAACAGCACTCTCTCCTTGAGGAACCAAGTAAATGGCGTCTCCTCAGCATGCTTCCATAAGCTTGGCATGCTTTGCAAGATCTTTAAATGGCTCTCCATCAGCGCAAAAAAGACGGTGACTCAGGGCCTTGTCACAAGCCGACTTGACTATGTCTACGTGGGCATCCCCACTGAACCCATGCAAAGACTTCAGACAATCCAGAATGCAGCTGCCAGACTAATACTAAACCTGCCTAAAAGAACCCACTCAGCACCTGTAGGATCTCCACTGGCTCCCAAGCCAAAAAAGATCCAAAAAGATGTAAATTCAAACTCCCAACCCATGTACACAAAGACCCATACAACTTAACGCCCGCCTACCTCAGCCACCGCCTGACCTTCCACCAACCCCTCAGGAACCAAAAAATATCCAAAAAGATGCCAATTCAAACTCCTAACCCATGCACACAAAACCCTGCACAACTTAGGGCCCGCCTACCTCAGACACCACCTGACCTTCCACCGACCCACTAGGTCCCTCCAATCCGCACACCATCCGCACATCATGCCCTCGCACAGATTCAGCGCTCCACAAATACGAACTGATTGATTGACCCACTTTTGAAAAAATTAACCTCATTTCAGGTTCACTGCATTTTTTATAAAACGTTCAGCAGTGATGTCTTAAACTTGTTGCAATTGATCTTCAAAATGCTTTCAGTGTACCAAAATTAGACTATCACTTTGGACTTTCTATGTTGAAGCTTCTATGGGCAGGATGTGTCTGCTGTCCTGCGTGGCTTTCTTAATTCATTCTGTTGCCAATGTGACATCTGTTACCACGGGCCAGAAGTGTCAAGCTTTTTTACCAGTCTCAAATGGCCCATCAGGACCCGTAAAAGGCTCTTTCCCATATACTATCCCTATTTTGGGAGTCGGTAACCTGTTACCAACTCACAATACAGGGATTGCGACTCGCAATTAGGAAGGGATGTGCCAAGGGCCTCCCTTCCTAATAGCGAGTCCCAGGGCCGCGTATGACTGTTTTGCAACTATGAATGTGGTCGCAAAACAATTGCAGTTACCACCAACTTCAAGTCGCTGGTAACCTATTTTCAAACAAGAAGGGGTCCCCAAATCCCCTTTGTGAATGTGGTGCAAACATTTTTTCAGGGCAGGCTGGGGGCCCACGGACCACTGCCTACTCTGAAAAAATGAAAAAATGAAATGTTTTATTTTTATTTTTGAAATGTATCCTGTTTTCTTCTGACTTCATATCTGTTGCTATGTCTAAACTTTCATTGACATGATATTGCACCAAGATTCTCATCTCTTTGCCTTTCTCTTCATACAACAGACTAGTCATTGGCGTTAACCTGTATAACCAAGCCTTCGTTGTGCATATCTCCTTTATGACTATGGGACTGATTTAGATCCGGGTGGATGGAATACCCCATCACAAACGTGACGGAAATCCCGTCTGCCAGATTATGATCCGCTGGGATTTAATGGGATCATAATACATCAGATGGGATTTCCACCACGTTTGTGACAGTATTTCCCTCTGCCAGGATTTAAATCAGGCCAAATGTTTGGTTTCCTTACAACAAGACATTTATCAGATGAAGATAATCGATGATAACATGGCAGCATTGTAAGGTCCTTTGGTTGACACTTGCGCTGATATTTACCTGATTATTTATGTAGTAAGCTAATTTTGTGTCTTATTTTAAAAGACCAAAAGGATTTTGAATTTACGGGGAAAGAAAATTAATTGCAAAATTGGCTAACACAATTCCCTGAAAAAAAGACACAAGACGCCACAGAGGAGAAGAGTCACCCAAACATATCGCACAGTCATAGTGTAATAAGGATGTTAGGTTGGCCTGAATTATGGTCAGAATTCTAAGAAGAGATTATTAAAACATATACAATCATCAGTTGGCAACTTAATTTAAATACAGTCCTCAGTAAAATATTGTCGATGTGTCAACTTTGTTGGTAAGGTTGGATATGCCCGACCTTTTGTTGTGGTCAGTTCGACCTGATCTCGGCGTTAGGATACACGCTGATGGTTGCTACATACCAGTTTTCTGAGGAGATTGATCTTTGTAAAATGTTGTGGGTGCTTCCTATTTCTTTGGTCCTGATGATGACCCGCTGGCATTAATTTACACGTAGGGTCGAAACATCGACAATATTTTACTGTGGACTGTTTTAAAAAAAGGTTGCCAATTTAAGACATGCAAATAATGGGTGCTGTGTTACTGTGAATACTCAAGGAGGTATCAGCCACAGTTCTATGTGTATATATTTGTAAATATTCACGGATGCACTTTTTCACCTATTAAATTTTTCACTGTGCCATCACTTTGTAGGAGCACCTCAGTTTAGGAATGCTGTATTTATTTTGGACAATATTAGTGTAATCTGTTTTTAATATGTACTTTTGCTAATAAGAAAGGATTGATATATGCCAACAAAATAATTAAAATGTTTAAATAACTAAGGAATTGAAGGGTAAATGTATTTATACAAGTAGTTTGGATGTACTGTACCATTTGGTGGGTGAATTTTTGCTGTGGAAGTCAAGGCTGACACTTCCCCCACCTTACCTCTTGTTTGTTTCTAAATCATTTTAACCTGGTCAACGGGTTACAGGGTTGCACCATCATTTTTTACATAATGGTCTTGGGTAGAGGCCTCATTTGCTCATGTACAGGGTTCGGCCATCTCACTAATCCAAACTTTACCTGGGACCTGACCTGATCCTGGACATAGCCCAGGCTTTCCATTGGGCACACCCTTGTCTAGGCAAAGTTCCTACTGTTCTATAGTGAAAGCCTGTTTAGGGGCAGACTTCCAGCTTTCCTCAGAGCAAATTGAGTCCTTGCTTTCCCTATGGTCAGTGCGTGAGTTTGGGCAGAGAATGGTTTCCACTTTTATTTTCCAGGGACTTGGTACAATCGTTGTTGCCCACTCCTCTGGGGATGAAACCTGGCAACCATATAGGAGGCAGAACATTCTAATTTCCTGCAGGCATAGGATATGGGCCTAGAGTGGCAAGGTACAGATCAATCCTGTCTTTTGCACACAGCTCAATGCCACTGTATGTGGTGTTCAGTTGTAGGGAGGGGGTGTTTCAGGGGGATACGTGTTGTGCACGTCCTCTGAGACTTGGCAGACAGCATATGGCACTACTCAACCTTTTCCACAAAACCTGCAGACCTGTAGGCTGTCCTAAGCAATCTGATGGGTAGGGCCTGGTTGGGCTTAAGTACTGTGAATAGGAGTCTGCCATCCTTCTTGAAGCAAAATTATTTCATTCCCCCAAACTAAGATCTATAATTTATCCCTGTCTGCATGTGATCAGTGTAAACATGTTGTATTTGTGGCACATGTTGTGTGGTAGTGTACTACATGGCTGGATATCTGTGAGTGGTTTGTGGATGGCATCCTTCTCAAGAAAATACAAATTGTAATAATTGACCCTGCATTTTATTTGTGGGGGGGGGGACAGTTCATTTTAAACTTGTGTGCAGTTTTGTTTTATTTTACCTTTTTTACTTATTTGAGTTGTGCGGTAACTGGCACTTGGAAAAACACAGTGTTAAGAACGTTAGTGTCTCTTTAATTGATCCAGCCGCCATTTTAAAAGTGCTTGGTCTAGTTGCTATAAGGGATAACTTCCAGAGACATAACTGGGGCCAGTGCAAGAATGCTCAACACCTTGCCAAATGTGCGGCTATGGCAAGCTCATCTGCACCCACCCGCGCTTGACCCATGCTTAGTACTCACTGCTTCAGTAACTGGTTGTCATCTGTTAGTATATCTCAGGCTTCTCTGAATACTGGTACCCACAGTGTCAGTAACCACCCTGCCAATACTCTCAGGATTAGAGTTAATTAGTGTATGGGCCCTCCACAAAAATGCTCTGCACATTTTTGAACTCCTTCGAGGGGGACATTTGGACATCCTCCTTCTCACTGAAACATGGATGAGCAATAGATGAGTGTGTTTGCAGGTCCATGGAGTTAATTGATGCTTCAACATGATAGAGTGGGTACGAGAAGTGAGGGAATCGCCATAGTTATAAAAAATTCCATGAAGCTTACTCATTTTGAGATTCCGGAACTCCAGGGGCCTGAATCTTTGAGCTTTTGCCTTTTTCCTTCAGCAAATATGTCCTTGGCTGAAGTGTTAATTTACAATCCCCTTGTCATGTTACCAAATGTTTGTCCTCACTGGACCTCCGCTTCTGGATTAGCCAGGCATGGCGACGCTCCTTCACCATTGCGAAGGAGCCGCCCCTGCTTAACCCCTTATTGCTTCATCATAATTGGGTCAAGGATGATACAGAGGAAATACCATCTATCCTTAATAACAGCATCCCTGTGTTATCAGGCGGGGTGGAAGCAGATGCTTTGGCTTTCAATGCTTGGCTGTGTAGTATGGCTGACCAGGTGGCACCCGTTAAGTCACGGTCTTGAGTTCTGAGATATCCCTCAGCCTCCTGATTTGATGAGAAACTTAGACTAATGCAGCAGCATTGTGAAATACTTAAAAGATCATGGCATAAGTTATATCTACCTGAGGACAAAGAGCGGTAACAAAGGGATCTGTGTATTTACCATCGAGAAATAAAAAAGGCTCAAGCAAAGTATTTCACTAATGAAATTGCTAGGTCCAACAATAAGCCTAAAGAGTTTTTTTTTAAATCACAGAAAAGTTTGTTAGTCCGGGAGCCCTTTCCAAACATGTAGAAGCTTTCCAAAGCTCCGTTCTCAACTCTCTGATTTATTTCAGAATAAGATGTTGGGCATTGTAGAGACCTTAAAGGTAGCAGGAACTAGCAACTGTATCAACTCGGTTAGGACAGAAGATCACAATGTACCAGCATCTATTAATAGCAGTGAGTTCATCTGGTCGGAGGGCCAGTCCTTAATAGTTCCCACAGCACACTCCTGCTCCTTGACAGAGTTCACTAACATCTGTCTGGGGGACTCAGATAAAGCTCTTAAAGCTTATAGGTCTAGTTCTCCTAACAACTGATGGCCCCCTCGAACTTTGGCTGCTAATGCCAAGGTTATTAATCTCATCTTGAACTCTCTGTTAAATAACTTACTTGACCTAGCCTCTATTTATAGGTGCTGGAAGAACGCCAAGCTGATTCCACTACTAAAAAAACCTATGTCGGATAAATGTGTCTTGGCGAATTATAGGCCGGTCTCGCTCTTGCCAGCATTTTCAAAGATCCTGGAAAAAGTGGTTAATGTCCATCTCTCCAGCTATCTTGACACCAATTTGTTGTTGCACCCTTTGCAATCAGGTTTTCGCTAGGGACAAAGCACTGAATCCACTCTGGTAGAGGTTTCTGATGCCATTCAACTGGCTGAGGGCAATGGTAAGAAGACCTCCCTATTGTTATTGGACCTATCCGCGGCAGTTGGCACGGTCTCCTATCCGATCCTGATGCAGCACTTGTGGGACATAGGGGTAGGTGGGACTGCATTGACCTGGCTGGGCTCTCTTTTAATTGAGCAGATGTAAGTCTGTGTGGATGCCGTCATTTGCGTCTGACTCCAAATCCCTTAAGTTTGGGGTTCCTCACGGTTCTGTCATGAGTCCAACATTGTTTAATGTTTACATATCATCTCTGGCAACCCTGGTGGAATGATTTGGAGTGCAGGTTATCTCTTAAGCTGATGACTTGCAGATCTTTTTAACTTGGGATGGGAACATCTCAATTGACCAAAACAGATCTGAAGTGTGACTGTCAGCGGTGTTTAAATGGATGTGCCACAGTAATCTCCAGTGCAACATGAGCAAGACAGAAGTGCTGGTGTTTGGTCCCCCCCAATTTATGCAGTGGTGAAATCTGGTGTAGCTCTATCTTTCTCTTCCTACTCCAGTGAAAGTGGTGCAGAATCTCAGAGAAAAGTTTAATGATAACCTGTCCTTTAAACGTCAGGTGGAATGTGTAGTTAGGACCTGTTTTGGCCTCCTCAAATTACTAAGAAAGTTTTTGTTCCTGCTCTCAGCTCTCTGTCAGAAGATAGTAGTCCATGCCCACAGTACTTCCCGATAGAACTATGCTAATGCATTATACTGGGGCCTCCCTTTGTATCAATGTAAGAGTCTCACGTTGGTGCAGAATGCCACACCCCGGCTTCTGTGCAATATCCAGAGGAACATCTCTGTTCGGGCCCATCTCATGGAGTTGCATTGGGTGCCTATTCAGGAGAGAGTGAGGTTCTAGGGGCTTGTTAGCCTATAGAGCTTTTTATGGCCTTGGCCTCACCTATTTAAGTAAGAGACTCCCACATTATCGTCCATCTAGAACCTTATGCTCAGCTGATGCATTGTTAGTAGAGGTCCCTTAGACAAAGAGGAAGAGATGGGGAGGCACCTCTTTTTCCCGTTAGGCTGAAATGCTCTTCCCTTACACCTTCATGCCACAAAGGATGTTGCTTCTTTTAAACATCTCCTAAAAACTTGGTTATTTAACTGTGTCTTATAATGTTGCTCCTCTTTTGTGAGTTTTGTGGTCAATGAACCTGGAGCACCGGGACAATCTATTGAGTAGCTGCACACTTTACAAGAGCTATTTAATTTGAATTGATATGGGTTCCTATGTGTCAGCAGTTAATGTTTCTTTGACATTTTCATAAGGAAGAGGTTTTGAGTTTAAAGTTAGCGATTCTAATGTATTCATGTGCCAGCACTTTATGACAGCTTCACAATGGTTGTCATAATGCAGATTGTAAGTACTGTGGATTCCAGGTGTCAATTGAATATTTTGTTGCAATATTGTTTTGCAGGGATATTTCTTTGATGGAATACTGCGTAACTTTTTTAAATTGTGGAGACTTTTATGTTCTTTTTTCTTTGTCAATTTGAGACCCTCATTTATATAATGTTTATATACATGTTTACTAATTGTTAGGATCTACTGTGTGCTCTCAAAGTTAGGGCCTTATTCTGAGTTTAGCGCATGGGAAGACCCATCTACTGAATATCAGAGGGTGGGCATTGCGAGGGTGCTGGGCAGGGGAACCCCCACACTGCCCATTCCAAGTACATGGGTAGTGCAGGGGCCCCCTTTGGCCAGCAGCACCAATGTTGTTTGGATGTAACTGTTTGCTGGCCATCCCTTGGTCTACACCATTTTTACAGCTCAAATTTGAAAAGATGAAGATCAAAGTCTTTTTAGAAAGGAATGCCTCCATGTCTTCTCCTCTGGGTTCACTGTGTGGAGGACAGTCCTTTTTACGCTGTTCTCAATTCACATTTTGTCTGGAAAACACTGTCCCATGGGATCGGTTATGATTCAGCACCTAATATTCATGTTTGTCTTTTGAATATATTTTTTATTTCTCGTTTAGTTATGCTTGTGTCCCTTGTATTATGGTTTAATAATGTTAAGTGGATTATTTTCCTTTCCCTGCACTAAGACGTTCTACTGGAATCATTTGGTACTGAGCAACTGTGATATTTATTATGTCATTTTATCATTGGGGAATTCCACATTTGGGTTATAGTTGAGGCTTGGTCAAGTTTCCTCGTTGTGTATGCTCTTACTAACTCATGTTTTTGTCCTTCAAAGTAAATATTGTTTTGTTAGAGTTGCAGGTTAAGGAGTCCAGGACTTTCAAATTTTTGTAATGTACTTCCTGATTTTATTAGTGACTTCGTGAAATGTTATTTACCAGGCTAGACAAGTCTCTTTGTCTTTCTTCTTTGATGGAATAACGCCCCTATAGGTGTATACCATGTTTGTTTCCATGAATGTAATAACAGCATTGTAGGGTTACATCTGTTTCAAATATTTTCTATCACTATATCAGAGAACCTACAGAGACTTCCCAGTTCATACAATTCCTTCTTAAGAAGAGAAACTGGCCCTACTGTTGCATAGCTATCATGTTTGAATTCTGAGACTTGTAGTGCTGGTGTTATGCTGAGTTAAATATAGATAGGCATTTGTGGAACTTGTGAAATTTCACTCTCTGGAATTCCGCAGAGCTACATAAAAACTCTGCGACATTCCTCAGAATTGCGCGAGCAGACAGAATGCGGACATGTAGTGATGTGCTGATTTTTAGCACTGGGAGCTGTTCCACACTGTGAAACAGCGCAAACAGCACCACGTGGTGCGCCAGATGGTGCTGCTTCTTTCTACTGCTCAAGTAGAATTTTCTTTCATGCTTCCCAACTTAAAGTTGGTGAGCTGTGCAAGAACACAAGCCGGACACTGAGTGAGTAAAATTCTGCAAACTGTCAGCTGAGCAGAATTTTAAACCCACCCCTAGTTAAATAGAAAGAACCAAAATTCTGAAAACCTGGACTGCCCTAACTAGCCAAGCATCACTAAATCTTGGAAACCTGCCAGCTATGCATTCTGCAGCACACATAGAAATAACAAATCGCCATTATTGATTGTTTATGTGCAGGAAGGGACACATTCCTCCAAATAAACAATCATTCCCTGCAACGCAAGCACTCTTGCACTATGGTGCAAGGGTGGCTGCGTTGGCGCTAGGCAGCTAAATTTAGCATCAGCGCTAGGTGAAACATAGTGGTGTGCCCTATTTTTGTAAATATGGTGCATCCCTGTGTTTCTGAAGTGATGCAGAGCGGCCAGACAATTTTGGCGCTACGCCACTTTCTTGTAAACATACCCCATAGATCACAAATTAGTGAGTTACATTTATAAGGTAAAAGTTTGTGACTGAATATCTCTGCTTTTTCTAGGTCCTGAGCTATGGAACTAAAGACTAAGGGCCAGATGTATCAAGCCTTTTTGCATTCGCAAACGGTGCGAATGCAAAAGTGCCTTTCAGTATGTATGAAAGGTATTGGCAATGCAATTTTAAGGAATCGCTAAAATAGCAATTCCTTAAAATTGCGAGCCGCAAATTGCGATTCTCTTAAAATAAATCGCAAATAAGAAATTCTTATTTGCGATTTCTTAAGCACATGTATGAAGAATTTTCTTAATGCGAAGTGGGCATTAAGGAATCGCAATTACCACCAAATAAAACTTGGTTATAACTATGTGCAAATTTAAAAAATGGATTAAAAATGCATTTTTAGAATTGACATGTAACGCACACATGGCCCTTTGGCATGTGTGGGCCTTACATGTCCTCAAATATTTTTTGGGGGTGCAGCAGAGGGGGCCTTAGGCCCCCAGCACCCTGGGGTTTTGCATTTCCTAAATTGCGAATTCCAGTTAGGAATTCGCAATTTGGGAAATGCAAAAAATTCACAAATATGTGCAAATGGGGTCTGTATCGCAATTTGCAATTTGGTAATAGCATTTGCGATTTTTAAGAAATCGCTATTACCGAATCGCAAATATGATACATATCATTTTGCAACTCAGAAATAGCGATTTCTTAAAAATCGCTATTACCGAATAGCAAAAGGGTTAGATGATACATCTAGCCCTAAATGCTGTTTATTTTTTTACAAATAAGAAACGAAATTTCGTACAACCAATGGACAATTTTATGAGGGACTAGCTGACGTGCCGTTTTATATACATTTATATTTGGTTTAGTACTGTTTTCTGTTTAGTGTAGCTGATTGTGCCTGCAGTTGGGTGGCTGATGTTATTTTAAGAGATATATAAAAACAAAGCATTCACCTACAGTCCTATTCTCTCAATGGCTCAACCATCCACCCACCTACCAACTCACTCATCTAAGTCAGCATTTCACACAGCCTTTCATCCACTCACCCGTTATGTCACTCATGCTTCTGCTTAGGCAGCCTAGGCACTCCTACATCCTCCA
Source organism: Pleurodeles waltl (assembly GCF_031143425.1). NCBI lineage: Eukaryota > Metazoa > Chordata > Amphibia > Caudata > Salamandridae > Pleurodeles > Pleurodeles waltl. The sequence goes on from NC_090448.1 coordinate 495,578,601, forward strand.
ACCCATTCACCCAACTATCTCACCGGCCCACTCATCCACCTACTCACCTATCATTCACCACTCACCTATCCATTCAACTGCTCATTCACACAACCGCACACAGGCTCAGCTACCACTTAGCATACACATACACCATTTATAAAAAAATGACGATCTTTCTAACCTTTTCTATGTTTCTTTTACTTCATCTCTGTACCATATATTACAATTAAAACGTTCTTGCTTATTGTCACGGAAAAGAGCCCTAAGTTATTTTAATAAGCGTTTAGTGCAGAGAAGCTAGGAATAAGCATGTACCAAGTTCTTGTAAGGCAGACTGGAGACAATAACATGGAATGCAGACGTAAACTGATTCTTCGGCATGCACAGGCTAATCTTCCCAAGAAATGAAGGCTGATAAAAGAGATTTAATTATCTGATTAACAAATTGGCCACTGATTACGATTAAACTCAAAAGCATTTCATAGCTCTTGGACCATTTAATTATTTTTGTTCGCAACAACCAGCAAATGTCACACATTCCTTAGAAGAGATTCATTAATGACATCTCTGATCTCACTGGAAATAGATGTAATCTTCGCTGGGGTGCCCGGAATGCAAAAACAAATTCTACAATTTTTAAAGAAATCCGAACTGGCGCCTGCATTTTAATGAAAAATAGCCTGTGTGGATGCAAAATGGGTTCTAATCAGGGAAGTCACCAAACTATGTTAAATATCATTTGTGTTCTGTTTCACATTTTCACACTATATAACCACCATCCGTCTTTCTCGTCCCCATCCTTACGAACGAGGGCGAGTTCTCAAGCTAGAGATGGCAGTCCCTTTCAAACATAAATACAATAGAATATTTTCCTTAAAAATCTGACAACACGTGCATTGCCCTGATTACTTACCGGTAATCCTCATTACTCTTAGTCCAACTCATCCTGGAACCCGTCATAAACAACATGAGGTAGTATCCAATCACAGACAGTCACAGACAGGGAACAAAACAGAAAACGCCTGCTAAACCAACCCACCCCCCAGCCAAGGGCAATAATTACACTAGCCTTACCATAGCACTTCCTGAAATACCAAGCAACAAAAAGGCGTGATATCAGGAGGGTGGGTGGGAAGTATGATTGGTTTGAGAATGAATAGGACTAAAAGTGATGAGGATTACCCGTAAGTAATCAGAGTATTACCTTTACGTTCCCAGGCCTCGACCCAATCATAAACAACATGAGGTACACCAAAGCATTGAACCAAAATGAAGGCCTTTGCAATACCAATATGTGAAATTAAGTACGGCACAGGTTATAAAGCACACCCAAGTGAATTGAGCACCACATCCAAACAATCAAACAAGAGCAAAAGCCTCAACCTTCTGGAACACACCACTGCTAAAATTCAGCAACAGGTTTTCGCTGAATTCAGACAATAATGCCTTAAAACTGTGAGTTCAGAAGCCCAAGATCCAGCTCGATAGAGCTCATCCAAGAACACTCCAACAAAGGCGGCCCAAGAAGCTCACACACCACGAGTGGATCTTGCTTGAATGTTAGAAGGACAAGGCAACTCAGAGCCCTAAAATGCCAAGGAAATGGTTTCCTTAATCCAATGACTCAAAGCCATCTCAGATGCTGCCTTCTCCTGTCCTGCAAGACCAAAAGTCAAAAAGAGACTGTCAGAAGTCCAAAATGTAGCAGAGCTTTCAATGTAAACAAACAATGCATGTTTCACATCCAAAGTGTGCTGTACTCGCTCCTCAGGAGAAGAAGGAGAAGGACAGAGACGGGGTAACACTAGCTCCTGAGAGTACTTTTGGAAGAAATCCCAAAACCAGCCTTAACACCACTACAGCCTCCATCAACCTAAAAAAATGTAGTAGAGGATGTCAAACAGAAAGTTCTCCCAAGTGCCTGGCTGATGTGATAGCCACCAGAAAGGCCACTAAAAAGGAAAGGAATACTAAATCGACAAAAAGATAAAAGTTCAAAAGGAGGGGATTGAAAAGCGTGAAGAACTAGGTAAAGATCCCATGAGGGAACAGAAGCTCGGACAGTGTGAGAAGACAGAGAAAAAACACAAATAAACCTGGAGACCAAAGACTCCGCAGTTGAGGAAAATGACACAGAATCCCTAAACACTCTGATAGCTGCCCATTGATGCTTCGAGGTAGACAGCGCATAACCTTTATCAAACCTATCCAGCAAAATTTGTAGAATAGAAGGAACTAAACAAGAAGTAGACGAAAAATCAAGAAGAGAACAAGTGTCAAAATGAGCCCTGTGTTTGGAGTAAAAAGACAGAATAGAATTCCTACGAGAGCATTAGACCACTGAAATAATGTGAGCGGGCAAACCTAGCCTCTCTAGAGGCTGCTACTCAACCTCCAAAGAGCTCAAATTAGAGGGGCGTGCAGTTGTAGACTGAGAGACTGCAGAGGAGACAGAACTCGAGGCAAGATCCAAGGAGGAACCATGGCCTACAACAATGGGAACCAAAATCTCTTCAGCCACTACAGAAGTATTGCCACCACCTGTGCCTCCACCTGCTGGACCTTCAGCAGAAAGGGCAGAATGAGGGGAAAGGGAAGAAGGGCATACCGAAACACTGGAGGCCACAGAATGAAAAAGGCATGCACTCTCCAGGTCCCCACTTCTGGAGTCCTCGAGCAAAAGGTTGGCAGAAGTGCATTGGCTCTGTACGCAAAGAAATCCACCACTGGACACGTGAACTTCTGGCAGACTAACTGGAACACTGGTGGAAAGATGCAGATCCAGAGAGGATAGAAATCTGCAGCTCAAGGCATCCGCCACCACATCGTCAACAGACCTGATGTGTTGAGCAGATATCGATCATAGAAGTTCTTCCAACTTGCCACAGCACACGCCACTTGCTTCAGCAACTGGCTGTGAGTGCTGTCCTGATGGTTGACATATGCCACTGTTACTGTGTTGTCTAATTGAATGAGGACATTACCATTGGATAGATGGGGCTCTAAATATCGGAGAGCCCTCTCCACCACGGACAGTTCCTTCCACTTGGATTACTGCATTGTCTCCAATCTGTCTCATGGAGCTTCACCAGACCCATTGTTGACCCCCAACCCAGGACACTGGCATCTGTTGTCACCACTGTGGGAGGCAAAGGGTGCATCCTCATCCCCTTGTTAAGGTTTGCAGAGTCCAACCACCATTGCAGACCGAGAACAACATCACCATATACAAGAATGTCCATGGCCCTATCCTGAATGGGAAATGTCACACATTTTTTCAGGTGCCACAGTGACAGCAATGAGTGTGACCTGGCCCATGGCACTGTGAAGCAGAGCCTGCCATGTGACTCCATCCACTGAAACAAGGTGCCCGTTTTCTGTGAAAACTGAGATGTCAGAAGAACGTGTACATGCAAGATCCTGGGCTGAGGAAGAAACTCCTTGCACAGGGTCAAGTCAAAATTTGCACCTATGAATGTCATGGAGATTGCATTCTGGAACATTCAACAGAAAACCACAGCTCCTTAGTGTAACTATGGTCAAATTCAGATGTTGCGGCATCACCTGAGCATATGAGGATTGAAGCAGCCAATTATCCAGGGAAGGAAATACTCAAACTCCCTGACGAGGAGGGTAAGCCACCAACTGTGCCACCACTTTTGTAAATCCCAAGGGCGATGACCTCAGGCCAAAGTGTAAAACACAATACTGCCAATGACGCCCCATCAGAGAGAATCCCAGATACTACTGGAATCGCGATGCTGTGGGAAAATGGAGCTACACATCCATGAGATCCACCGTAGTTATCACTGATCCTGCTGGAATCAAGTGAATGATCCATTGTAATATTTCCATCTTGAACTGAATTTATCTCACATATTTGTTCAGGGCCCTGAGATTGATTACTGACCTGAATCCTCCCATCACCTTTGGGACCAGAAACACAACTGAATAAACACCATGTCCCCTCTGCCACCTTGGAATTGGAACAACAGCTTTCTTCAGGACACAGGAATGAATCCTGTTCCTTAAAGCTTTACTTCTCAGGGGATCTCTCAGAAGTAGCATCTGAACAGTCCCTGATGATGGGGGAAGGGACACAAATTAAATCTGGTAATCTCTCTCCAGAATGCACCATACTCATTTGTCCGAAGTCGCGTGTCACCAATTCTCCAGGAATGATTGATTTTCCCACCAGCATCAGGTACTTCACCAATCGAACCAACTTGGTGTCATAATCAAGAAGGCTGGCTAGGATTTCCTAGATATTGTTGGAATTTGTTTTGGAGCTTCCCTTGAATAGCAGACATCACCCAGAACTCTGATGCCTCCGGGATGGCTGATAAAAAGATACTGAAGAGGAGAAGCATGACCACTTATTCTGCTGTTGCTTCAGAAATGAAAAGGAATGCTATATTTCCTTGAAGACTTCATGAAGCTTGACTTCCAAGTCTTTGCAAACAGACATGGTCCCATAAACGGTAACCTCAAAGTCTTAGACCTTAAGCCAAATCAGTGTTCCAAACCTACAGCAATAGGTTGCACCTGGCTACAATGGATGCTCCACAGGACAAAGCAGATGCCCTGACGGAGTCAAAAGCAATATCGGAAATCAACTCCATTTGGCTTCCATCAATTCTAATAACTCACATTATCCGCTCTCCTGCTCTGTTATGAACAAAGTTTGATAGTTAGACAACAAAGATTGAGCTTATAGGTCTGAGAACAAATGGCCAGATGAGACTGAGATACTGATTTTTTTTCAAGGCAGACAAAGGGCCTTATTATGAGGCTGGCGGTCTTGAGATGGCCATCCTCACTATGGGACCTCCGCACTCCAGGTGGTCCAACCGCAACATTACAACCCCAGCAGTCGGACTGCCAGGGGACTGCCATGCCCAACAGAAACATGACTCCCAACGGGCTGACGGTGGTCAGACTCATGGTCAGCCATAGTGGTGCTGAGTTTAGCACTGCCGTGCTGATCACGAGTCCCCTTTCTGCCAGCCTTTTCATGGCGGTTCAACTGCTATGAAAAGGCTGGCAGAAAGGAAGTGCGTGGGGCCACATGGGCCCCCTGTATTGCCCATGACAATGTTGTGGGCAGTGCAGGGGCCCCCCTGCCCAGCACTCTTGGAATGCGCCTTTTCTGCTTTGCAGACAGTGCACATCCCAAGGGTGCTGTTGTTCTAAGGTTTTGGCCTCAGCCCCCTTAAGGGAGCCGAGACCAATACCATAGCACTGTTCCTGCAGGGCGGACCAGCGCAAACGCCGTAATAGGATGTTCCTCCTGGTCAACTTGGTGATAACATCGTAATACAATGGGGTGTGAGGCAGCCAGGTTGACGGCTGCCTCATCCCCGCAAGTTTGGAGGTCGGCTCGTCTGACTGCCAAACTCACAATGAGCCCCAAAGTTTCCAAAATCAATTTTAAAGCCTCTCCACCTCACTCACTTTCTTCTTGTTTTTTTTTTTAGGAGGAGGCATGAGAACTGGACTGCCCACTGAGGGAGATGAGTATATTGGGGAGCGGTGTCTCCTCTTACCTGCATGGTTCCCCATATTACAGCCAACAGCTAGAGCTCCATACACCAACAAGCTCTAATGCAAATGACAACCTCTCAATTATACAAGCAGCATTTTAAAGAAGCTTTAAAATGCAGCCCAAACTGCATTAACTAGTATGCTGAATGATTTACAATTCAACCAAAAACTGCATTTATCCAGACTGCCTTTCTTAACCAATGAGGCTCCCTTGCCCCACCCAGACCCCTTACCTCTCTTTTTAAAAGAGCCCCTCGCCGCCACCCAATCCTGTACAGAAACAATCCAACAAAAAACTCAGTTGTCCTGTACCGGGATGGAGGGAGGGAACTGGAAGGAAGGCGAGGGAGTAGGACTAGGAGTAATGCCATTAATGGTAAGATGGATGCATTACCTCCCGTCCCTCACTCGCCTTCCTGAACCAGTGAGACATGGCAAGAAAAACATGAGACAGACAACTGAGTTGCAATGCAGAAAAAAACATATTTAATCACAACCAGGTCATACACAGAGAAAACCCATATTGCTTTATAGAGGACCAAACTCTGTGTCCCCAAACCGCCTCCAAACACCCCAATTCAGCAATACGATAGTGTTTCACAAAAGTGGACAGAGACGCCCAAGTAGCGGCTCTACAAATCTCCACCACTTAAGCACCCTGCAAATCAGCCACAGTAGCAGCCATACCCTGCGTAGAATGCCCTGGAATCCCAGCAGGAGGCACCACTCCTCCCAAATCATAGGCCAACAAAACCATTGACCGGATCCAGCGACCCAGGGAAGCAGTAGAAGGCTTTTCTCCTTTCCTAGCCAGACCAAAATTCACAAACAAAGAATCCACCTTACGGAATTCAGTACCCACCTGTAAATAACACAACAAGGCCCGTCGCACATCCAAAGCATGTAATTTGACCTCCTCCACTGAGGAAGGGTCAGGACAAAATCAGGAAGAATCACCTCTTGATGACCATGAAAAGCCGAATTAACTTTAGGCACAAAAGAGGGAACAGGAACCAGCACAACCCGATCAGGAAAGACCTTGCAAAAAGGAAAAGAGCAGGACAAAGCACCCAATTCCCCCAAACGCCTGGCCGAAGTAATAGCCACCAAAAAACAAGTTTTCAGCGTCAAATGTTTTAAATCAATATCCCCCAAAGGCTCGAAAGAAGGGTCCATCAACACATCCAACACCAACTGCAGATTCCAACCAGGGAAAGAACGCACCGATTCGGAAATAAATTCACCAGATCTTGAATAAATTTGGGCATCAGATGACCCTCATCATCCAGATTACGCCAAGAACTATGAAAGGCTTGGATCGCAGCCCATTGAACACGCAGCATAGCCACAGCCCACCCCATACACGCCCCATCCTGCAAAAAACTGCATGACCACAAACAGAGAAGCAACCGTAGGGTCAATATACTGTTGCAAACACCAGGAGGAAAAAACCTTCCACTGACGTCCAAAGGAACGCAACATGGACTGATGCCTAGCAGCCTGCAAAGTCACAGCCAAAGGACCAGGAACCCCTAGCCCCGTCAAACCCCGCTGTTCAACCTCTAAGCCGTCAAATGCAGTCTCAGCAACGATCCCTTGGAGAGACAAGGAAACACCAGCGGAGAGGGATGGAGAGGAAGCACCCACTCCGACCCGAAAGCCAACCGCTGAAGCAGAGGAAACCAATTCGCACGCGGTCACCGGGGATCGATCAAAATCACCTGAGCCCCCTCCTGCCGCACCCTGACAAGAAAGGATTGGATCAACTGAAAAGGAGGGAATGCATAAAGAAGACCCTGTGGCCACTGACCCGTCAGACCGTCCACTGCCCAGGCCTGAGGACATCGATACTGGGAGCAGAACATCTCCACCTGCGATTTTTCCAGAGAGGCAAACAAGTCCACAACTGGACGACTCCATTTCCGAACCAGACAACGGAAGAGAGACACCCGAAGGGAGAACACCCGGGAAGAAGGAATGAACCTGCTCAACCGATCCGCCAGAACATTGTCCGACCCCTGAATGTATGAGGCCCGAAGAGACAGAACCGAATGCTGGGCCCACAAAAAATCACCCGGGCAACTAGATTCAGAGAATGGGATCTGGTCCCCCCCTGCCTGTTGGTGTAGGACTTGCCCACCAAGTTGTCAGTCTGCACAAGAGGGGCCAGTACTTTCGTGAAGACCCTGGGAACTGACTTTAGGCCAAAGAGAAGAACACAAAACTGAAAATAGTCTGGACCTATTGCAAAGCGCAGAAACCTTTGAGAAGACACTGCAACAGGCACGTGGAGGTAAGCATCCTGAAGATCCAGAGACCCCAAAACCCCCCTGGCAAAATGAGAAGAAGAATATCCTGAATTGACAACATACAGAAGTGCACAGACTTGATCCAAGAGTTCACCCATTTCAGATTCAAAACAGGACAGAAACCGCCTGACAGTTTTGGAACAAGAAACAGAACAGAATAAGCTCCCTTTCCCCATTCCTCCACGGGCACCCTGCAAATATCCCCTTTTGACAGCAAGAACCGGACTCCCTCCACCAATGCCTCCCATCTGCCTGTCTCCACAGGTAAAGGAGTCGGACGAAAGCCAGTGACTGGAGGAACAAGATTGAATTCTATGGCATATCCATTTTCGACAATGTTCAGGACCCACTGATCCGTGACATCCTCTTTCCAGACGGACAGTAAGTGTCTCAGCCTTCCTCCCACTGGCCATTCCCCAACACCTTGATTGTCAGGAACCCTTCTAAGCAGCCCCTTTCACCAAAGGAACAGATCTCTTAGGAGAAAACCTAGGCTGAAACCTACGCTTCCAGGAAGAAGAAGACTGAGGAACAAACTTTGGAGAGGACTTGGAGTGCGACTTCCACCCCTTGCCAGACACTGATCCACCTTTATAAGGCAAAGCATGCTTGTGGTCCTTAGAGGCCTTAGAGATCATTGCAGATAATTGATCCCCAAATAGAGCCTGACCCTCAAAGGGAAGCCCAAGAAGAGCCGCTTTCTCCCCAGGATCAGCCTTCCACTGACGCAAACTCTGAGATCTGCGTGCCCCAATCACAGCCCCAGAAGACAGAGCCGAAGAGCGGATAATATCCAAGCAAAAATCTGCCAATAAACGGGCCTGTTGTTCCATCACGGACAGTACTTCAGAACATTCCGACCCCCCGTGCACAGCCACCGCAAGTTTGTCAAAGTCCTGAACCAAGGACTGTGCAGAATAAGCCGAAAAAACACCAGCTCGAAGAGTCAAATTCCCAACAGAAAAGGATCTCTTCAAACCAGAGTCCACCTTCCGATCGGTGGCATCAGAAAGAGCACAGTCTTCAGGACTGACAGCTGTTTTACCAATCAAGGTAGGCAGCATGGAAACCAAACGCACAGAAGGAGGCAGAACATCCTCTCCTTCCAGCAAATATAACTTCTGCAGAAAACGGGGAACCTGGGCTTTGTCCACCTCCTTCCATTCCCTGAAAACTATGTCCTTAACAGGCCCTAGGAAAGGCATAGCAAACCGAGAAGGAGTCACATATTGAGGAAACAGGGAAGAATCTTCCCCTGCAGGTTGAAAAGCAGGAAAACCCAAATTGTCCCAGACTTGAGCCAGAATACTCTGCATATCCTCACAAGACACATATTTGCCTCCAGAAGACGTAGAAGGACCATCTCCCTCAGAAGAAAAAGAACCAGCAGCGTCCACGGAGGTGCGAGTAGCCAAGGGACGACCTGCACGAACAGCTCCAGCCTGGAGCACTCTGGAAACTGCCACTTCAATCATGTCCTAACTTCCTCACAAGACATTAGAGGAGCAGAACAAGCCACCTCAGTCCTGCCCACCCTGTCAGACTGTAATGGCACTGAAACCCTCTCATCCTCGGAGGAGGAAGAGGAAGAAATCACTCTCATGACATTCAAAAGGCCATTCAAAATCAGGAGAAACAATGAAAACATAAAAAAACGCGGGTCCAAACACCCGCCTTACCACAGAAAACACAGGAAAGATGATGCCAGGCGACCAAAGGGCTTCTCGACACCTCCAACCCGGAAGCACAGCCCCAGCCATAGCAGAGCCAACTCAGCAGGAAACCAGCGAGAGGCAGCCTCGCACGCCTCCAACAAGCAGGATGCAGAGCGAGGGGAAGATGGAACTGGAGGCCCCGCAACCAGCGCCGAGGAAGAAAACGATGCCCCCCTCAGCCACGCCAAGGAGGAGAGAAGAGGTAAGTCTCACAGGTAAGGAGACAAAAGAAAACAGGAGTGGGTGGGGGGCCCTTTTAAAAAGAGAGGGGAGTGGTCGGAGTGAGGCAAGGAAGCCTCATTTGTTAAGGAAGGCGAGGGAGGGATGGGAGGTAATGACAGTTGCTATGTGAATCATGCTGTCAATCGCCGTGTGGCAGTAGTATGGAAAGTAGAAACGAAAAACTGTCTGGAACACACCTGCATGCAACGCTCCAAGCAAGCTTTCACTTTCATTCACTGGCTTCTCACTAGCAGCGATATCAGCTAACTAGGCCGATGTGCAGTGGGAGCCAGCGCTCCAACTGTAAGATTCTAAACCTGTGCCATTTTAGCTACACTGCCTTCACTCAACTAGCAGAGCAGAGTCTATCATCTTGCGGCTGAGAGACACACTTGAAGAATCTTGAGGACCCACATAGTCCGCCACAAGTCCTGACTCCTCGCAGCACGGAGCAGGGCTCAAGTTTGCACACATGCGGTCACTGAGACTCAACCTGAGTAACTCGGCGGTCTGCATAGACAGCACCACATCCCTGACTATGCTTAAAGTGTAGCAGGGTTCGACAGTGCACACATGCAGCTGCCGAGGCTCAATGGTAACATCTCGGTGGCTCACACTACTGTGCCCTGTAAGTCCTGGAAACTGTTCAAAGCAGAGCAGGGCTCCAGATTTTACACACACCACCGGCGCCGAGGTTCAAACCGAGCATTTCAGTGTCCCACTTACACTCCTCCAAAGCAGAGCAGCTCTCTGGATAAAAAAACTTTCACCATTCAGAATAGATTCACCGCAGTAATCTTGGCAGTTTGCCTCTGCAACTGTCATGCCTCACAAGCCCTACCCCCCCAAAAATAGGCGGAGTAGGATCCCATAACACCCGGCCAGCAAGAATCACTTCCCCGCAGCATTCTTGGCAGCTCGCATGATTTACCTTGCTGACAAACAGGTCAAAGGAGGTCACACCGTGTCCTGACGGTGCCACTCCCTCGTAGGGCACTGGTACACCTCAGAGGCCAGCAGAGGGGCTGCAACTATGTTGTATTGCTTTTCGAAACCCTCCCCCTCCCATTCCCTCTCCGCACCCTATATGCAAAGTAGATCCAACATCTTTCTCCAAATATCACCAATAATATTAATCAAATATATAGTTCGATAATGCACACGATGTAATGTTTAATATCATTGATTACATAAAAATATTTCATGAAGTTTTATTAAACTACATGTCTATCACAGGTTCTTTCTACATAGCTTTAATTATTACATTTGGGGGTGAAAAATTTGAAAATAAATCGATATATAACATTTTTATCTTATGCAACAACAAAAAAAAACATCTGTTAGACTTGGCGTGGTCTCCCTTAAATCTTTGCCTCTGTTTCCCAGGTTGCTGATGTGTGCTGGACTCTGTTTTTGCTGTTTTTGTTACTCTGGGCACTTTACTAACCAGTGCTAAAGTGCATGTGCTCCTATACAAAATGTGTATGTAATTGACTTATCCATGATTGGCATATTTGATTTATTAGTAAGTCGCTAGTACAGTGCACTAGAGGTGCCCATGGGCTGTAAATCAAATGCAACTAGTGGGCCTGCAGCACTGGTTGTGCCATCCACATTAGTAGCACTGTAATCATGTCTCAGACCTTCTACTGCAGTGTCTGTGTGTGCAGTTTTAACTGTAAATGCGACTTGGCAAGTGTACCCACTTGCCAAGCCTAAACCTTCCCTTTTCTTACATGTAAGACACCCATAAGGTAGGCCCTAGGTAGCCCCAAGGGCAGGGTGCTGTGTATGGTTAAGGTAGGACATATAGTAATGTGTTTTATATGTCCTAACAGTGAAATATTGCTAAATTCGTTTTTCACTGTTGCAAGGCCAATCCCTCTCATAGGCTAACATGGGGGCTACCTTTAAATTTGATTCAAGTGTAGATTTCCTTTGGGAGCGGATAGACATGTGGAGTTTGGTGGTCTCTGAGCTCACAATTTAAAAATACATCTTTTAGTAAAGTTGATTTTAAGACTGTGTGTTTGAAAATGCCACTTTTAGAAAGTGAGCATTTTCTTGCTTATACCATTTCTGTGACTCTGCCTGTTTCTGGATTCCCTGTCTGGGTCAGTTTGACAGTCGGGCTGGTTGCACCTCTAACTAGACAGTGACACAAAGGGAGCTGGGGTGTAGTCTGCATTTCCAGATGAGCCATCTGTGCTAGGAGGGAGGGGAGGAGTGGTCACTCACACCTGAAAGGGCTGTGCCTGCCCTCACACAATGCAGTTTCCAATCCCCTGGTGAGTGTCTGGAGCCTGGCCTGGGCAAGGCAGGATTTCACAATCAAGAGAAACTTTGTTATGAAGTAGGCCTACTTCAAAGGAGAAAATGGGTATAAGAAGGGCACCCAAAACCACAGACTTTAGAACACTTCTGGAAACCAAGAGGAACCTCTGCCTGGAGAAGAGCTGAAGAGCTGAGGAAGAAGAGATGTCCTGCCTGTGACTGTGCTTTGTGGAGCTATCCTGCAGTTGCTGCTTCTGCCTGTGCTAGAGGACAAAGACTGGACTTAGTGTTGCCTTCCTTGTTGTGAAGAACTCTCCAAGGGCTTGATTTAGAGCTTGCCTCCTGTTGTTTGAAGTCTCAGGTACAGCAAAGACTTCTCTTTGCCAGCCAAGAGTGTTTGGATGGACTCCTACTCTGCCAATTGGTGCTCATCCAGTTCCTGGAACCCTGAAAGGAGGAGCTGGCAGCCCAACAGTGAGAAATTGTAATTGTAATTGTAATACTATTTATACAGCGCTTACTACCCCTGACGAGGCGTCGCAATGCTTTTCGGCGAGTAGCACTCTACCCTGGAACCCAACAAGAATTAGTGATGGATTAATATTGGGAAATATGTGTACAGTTTTAGTATTATTATGAGTTAATTTGAGCCGGGGATATGAGAGTTTGTTAGTTAGATTGACTGGAGTAATGAAGGGGTGGAGGAGGAAAGAATCCAGAAGTGTTAATTGCGAATATATCGTTATAGGATTTAGGCTTGGGATGAGTAAAGGAGGATGGAAGAGGGAAGAGTCAGTGGAAGGTGTTAGGGAGATCATAGTAGCAGGGTAATATAAATGAGGGTGAATTTAGTAGTGTTGTTTGGGGGGTCATGGTAGGAAAGTGAGGTTTGGTGAGTTAGATGTGGAAGCGGAGGGAAGAGCTTAGGCAGAGTTATTTAGGAGATGAAAGTAGTAGAATGGATTTGGGATGAGACAGAGTGGGAATGGAGAATAGATTGATAGAGACATGACATATGATGATGGGTCGATAAGTGTGATATAAGATGAGAGCAGGGATTCATAGATATCTAGTATAACAACCCACCCAGGAGCCATGCAATGACCCACAAACATGCCAAGCACAGAACAACATACACACATACATATATATATATATATATATATATATATATATATATGTATATATATATATATATATTTATATATATATATATGTATATATATATATATAGATATATATATATATATATATATATATATATATATGTATATACACACACACACATACATACACACATATATACACACATATATGTACATACAATACATATTTAAAACCATGGGTAAATATACGTAGTTAAACAGGTTTAAAGAGTGTGTGTGTAGTTAATTGTAATGACATAGTAGTGATACATATTTTCTAAAGAACTATACAGAACTAGAAATATACACATAATCAGAAAAGATATATATCAACATAGGCATAAATCCACGCGCCGACCGTCGTGCGGTGAAAAGATCGATGCGACTCCAATATGTGGCTGAAAAATCAACATGCCGCCGGCTTTGCGACTGAAAATAGACGCTTGCATGCAAAGGGACCGGAAGATCGATGCGCAGAGCTGGGGAAACGACACGCAGCATCGCTGACGGAGGCTGGTGAGATCGCAACCCGCGCTGCGTGGTTTTCGGATCATCGTGCGGCTGGATTTCCGACACAAACACCGCTGGGCATGTAAAAACAACGGAAGGCCTGCCTGGACCCGAATGTGCGGACTGAATCGACACATCGCTCTGCTGCGGAGGGAAGAAACGCCGCACGTTGACACGACTGAAGGAGAAACAACGCAAGGTCTCGCTCGTGAGTGATATTGATGCATCGCAAGCCCTTTTTGATGTGCACTCGCCCATGCAGGGTTATTTTTGACGCGCACCAGGTACATTTTCACGCTAGCAGCTAGCGTTGTGTTTAAAACTACATGAAGACTCTTTTTGCTTTTTAATTGATAACTTGACTTGTATATTGTGGATTTTGGTTATTTTGGTCTTGTTTTGTTTAGATAAATATTTTCTATGTTTCTAAACTTGTGTTGTGTCATTTTGCAGTGTTTTCATTATGTTTCTGTGTGTGTTGGTACAAATGCTTTACACATAGCACTCTGAAGTTAAGCCTGCCTGCTCGTGCCAAGCTACCAAGGGGGGTGAGCGGGGGATAGCTGAGGGTGATTCTCCTTTATCCTGACTAGAGTGAGGGTCCTTGCTTGGACAGGGGGTAACCTGACTGCCAACCGAAGACCTTATTTCTAACAACATGCCTCTGACCCTACTTTTTAACAATTTACACCTCTAAAAATGCAATTGTAAAAACGACAACATAAAATCCCTGTACTTGATCTGATACTTTTTCAGGCCACATAAAGTGAAACCTGCTAACTTAGTGGTCCCACTGTGCGGGTCATGCCCAGGAACTTGCAAGGGTGAAGACCGGGCCAAAAGCAGGCCCATCTGTGCCCATCCGCACCCAAATGAGGCCGGGCTCGGCCACCGTGGTAACATTTGGTCTGGCATAAGTTTGTTTCTTAAATTTGATGGAACGTGCTACATTCGGGGTTCGAGTGCTGGGAATAGCAAAGTTGAAAATTATGGGAAAGTGTAAAATCACTGGAAATCCTGCCCCTTCCTGTAAGCCAACTAGCATTGATGTAATGCTGGAAAGAGTAATTGGGGTAGTATCCACAGAGATTGAGCTAATGAAACAAAGATTATGACTAGGTCGCAAAGGAAATTCTAATCAGGGGCCAGATAAGGTAATGGACATTCTCCTCAAGAGCAATCAAAGGCTAGGAAAGGGTGGGCTAATGGCTATGCTCCCAGCAGTTATTGGAGCCAACCAGGGTCCTGCGCTAGCGTGGACCTGACTGCAAATGCCAATGAAGATGGGAGCCCTTCTTCTTCCTGTGGGGGTAATGTGAGTGCTAATAGGGTTGTGGAACCCTCTGCAGAGCGGAAAAAGCTTAACAGCCAGTTTCCTCCTATGAGTGTTAATCGAAGACCAGCAGTGGGAAGAAAGAGCTCGGCCCTGAAAAATTATGGTAATATTTGTGCAGAGTTTGCAGCGATTTAAGAGAGACAGCTTTGCGCACTTTTGGACCATGAGTATACTATAGAAAATCATCTCTCTGCCATGGGTGGCCTATCTTTCCCACTAGTTAGTCACTCGAGGAAAAATCGGGCAACCGCTGAACCTGTGCCAGCGGGCAGTATGGACCATGCCAATGGGAGGTTGTCAAAGGATTGTGGTGTGAACTGTGTGGAAGTTGGGCCTGGTCTATCAAATGTAATTGGGAAAGGTCAGTTCAAGGGCATTGAGGGGAATAGGCAAACCCAAACCAGAGAACCTATAAGGAATATTAATGCTAATAATAACATACAAGATACACAGCCCAGTTAAATTTGTAACCCCACAGTATTGTAAGTCCCCCTTGATGCACACCCATAGGTCCTGGTGCTGTCCGGTGTGCTGCCATTGAATGAAAATTTCAGGCCCAGAATAAGGTGAAGCACACAAATTTTAATACTGAATGGGCAGGTGACATATTGATGATTCATCGAGTTGATTGGATTGGCTCACAGGAGAAAGACATTGGGGGATTGTTTGATGATAAGCTTGAAATCACCCAGCCTAGTAAGAAAACTGTCAAACTTTGGGAGATGCTTGAGGAACGTTAGATCCAATGTTGTAGCCTTGCCACTGGGACATTTTTGTAAACCCCATATAATGTGCATTGCATGCCTATGCTGCCTGCCTCATGTGGTCTGTTACCACAACCAGTTTTGAACATTCCCTGTTACAATAGGTTTGGGGTACTGGAAGATTGCAATGACATTGATTGACTCTGGGAAAGTGGTTCCACTCAAGCCTGTGTCATTCAGTCAGGCCCTGGGGTAATTGGCACCTCCAGGAGTTTGTCAAAGCACACCCGTATGCAGAGGGTTTTGCTACCCGGGGAGGTGGATAATGGGTTGATTTTAAAAGACATATCATTCAGAAGAGTATCACCAGGACAGATACCATTCTTAGGAATTAGGCCCGTCTACGAATTTTAAGTTGGAATGTGGCACATATCCCAACTAAATTGGCCTTCCCGTATTGGCAAACTATCATTGAGGGTTATGATATTTTGCTTTCCCAAGAGACTTGGGAAGTAAGCTCCATAGTCCTTGAGGCTTACCAGTGTTCTAATATTCCAGCTATCCCATCCCGCTCTGGAAGAGCATCTGGAAGGCTGTCAATCTGGGTCAGCTTGCTTTTGCCGGTGCAGGCATCCAAGGATAGATCCTCCTGTATGGAATGTCAGGTGATCATGCTTAAGGGTATTTTCACTTATGTCTTGTGAACTTCTATATTAATGATTTTATTAACGTGTTGAATCATTGTATTTTGGGCCTGTCTGAGTGTATTTCAAAAATTCTACCACAAAAAATTCTACAGTGGTCATCAGCTTTACCTGTGTGTAGGCTTCAATGCAAAAATGTTGACTGTGGAAATGGGGGAGGGGGAGATTGGAGGCTAGACACAGGCTCAAGAGGGGCAGAGCTGCTAAATTTTCTTGCTAGGCATGACCTGCTCGATACATTAGACATTGTGGGGTGAGATAATGAGAGGAAGCCCACGTAGAGGGGCAGGGGGTTGTGTTTCTAGAATTGATCATATGTTTGCCTTCCGTAACTTAGTTAACAAATTACTGACTGGGGATGTGGTTAATACGGTCTAAGGGGATCATAACTCACTTGAATGAATCTTAGATCTCCCAGGAAGGGAGAATTTTAAGATCATCACAAGCCTTGGTAACCTAACAGCCTCTACAGATACTCTTAGGCTCTGTTGGAACCTATTGGACCCCCTGACCCATTTAGGCAGGGTTGTTAGTGAGAATATGGTTTAAGTATTTGATTGCCTGCTAGAGGGGGGCTGATGATGGAATGATATTTAAAAGTTTTACCATTTTTTGTTTAAGGATTTATCAGTCGCTTTCTAAACCCCATGGGCCTCCTTTGCAGGTCCCACATTGGTTTGATCGCCATTGCTCGAGGGCAACCATGTGCTGCACGAGCCCCTAAGTACCTACCCGAGAGACAGTGTTATTGTAGCGTCCCTACAGAAGTGGTACAAACCTGAGACGAGGAAGCAAAGGAAATAAATAATTTCATCCCATTGGGAAAGACTGGTGGGTTTGGCGTTTTCTAGTGACAGTAAAATGTTCTGGACTACTGTGAATAACAGTCGGTCATTTGATAAGCCTTTAACCTCCACTAGCTGTCATTTAAATAGGGCAGATTGGGAGGTCCATTTTGCGTCAATTTATCAATCCCATGAAGTATCAAGCTTCAGGCCAGTTTCGAATGTCCCTGCTGCCTGGATCGAATTATCAGTTCAAGAAGTAGCGATTGAAATAAAACAAAGTAAAAAGGAGAAGCCCCAGAACAACGTAATGGCACTATTGTTGGCAAATGTTTTTAGTAATTTAAGCAGTGTATATTTCGCCCTTTTGACCAAATTCGGTAATTGTTCCTGCATTTAAGAAGGGTGGTCGGGCTAAACCAGAATGTAACCGCCCAAAATCGCTAAATGATATACCGGAAAAATGTTTTAGTAGAGTCATTTATAATCGGGTATTAGAATGGGTGCAAGAGAACAGCATCTTAAGGGGCATATTTATACTCCGTTTGCGCCGAAATTGCGTCGTTTTTTTTAACGCAATTTCGACTCAAAACGAACTCCATATTTATACTTTGGCGTTAGACGCGTCTAGCGCCAAAGTCCATGGAGTTAGCGTCATTTTTTAGCGCGGACACCTACTTTGCGTTAATTATATGCAAGGTAGGCGTTCCCGTCTAAAAAATCGACTCCGAGGCATGTGCGTCGGATTTATACTCCCGGGCAAAAATCACGCCCGGGAGTGGGCGGGTAAAAAAAAATGACATACGGCCGCTTTTGCGCCGTTTTTTAGCGCCTGCAAAAGGCAGGCGTTAAGGGACCTGTGGGCTCTGAAGGAGCCCAGAGGTGCCCCACCATGCCCCCAGGGACACCTCCTGTCACCCATGCCCACCCCAGGAGGACACCCAAGGCTGGAGGGACCCATCCCAGGGACATTAAGGTAAGTTCAGGTAAGTGTTTTTTTTTTTTTTTTTTTTGTGGCATAGGGGGGCCTGATTTGTGCCCCCCTACATGCCACTATGCCCAATGACCATGCCCAGGGGACAGAATTCCCCTGGGCATGGCCATTGGGCAAGGGGGCATGACTCCTGTCTTTGCTAAGACAGGAGTCATTTCTATGGGGGTTGGGAGTGAAAAAAAATGGCGCATATCGGGTTGAGGCGAAAAAAATTGCCTCAACCTGACTTGCCCCATTTCTTGACGCCCAAGCCCCATATCCCCCTACGCCGGCGCTGCCTGGTGTACGTCGTTTTTTTAACGCACACCAGACGGCGCCGGCGGCTAACGTCATTCAATAAATACGGCGCCCGCATGGTGCTTCAGAATGGCATTAGCCGGCGCTAATTTTTTTGACGCAAAACTGCGTTGGCGCAGTTTTGCGTCAAAAAGTATAAATATGGGCCTAAATGTCTCTCAGTATTGCTTTTTAAGGCAGGTATTGGCACAGTGGAACAGTGCCTAAATCTGAACCTAATCATCTGTAAATATACATTAGTGAAAGATTCTGTTATTTATTTGGCATTTATGGACCTTTCAATGGCGTACAACTGTGTCAATCGATCTAAACTGTGGAAATTGCTCTTAGAGATGGGTGTGGACCATAATATACTGCATGTGATATTAGCTTTATATAATAACACAAAGGCCCGGGTGCACTTTGGAAAGAATGGAGAGGTCACGGGGAAATAAGTACATATCGGGGAGTGCGTCAAGGATGCATACTTGCTACATTGTAATAATCTTGTCCCTGAGCTGAATTTGGTTTCCAGCTGCCGGTTTTGCTGTACACGGACAATACAGGTCTTTTGGCCCATTTACCCTTAGTGCTTCAGAAGTTAGTGCCCTCTTTTGTGCACTTCATGGCGAGTTTGGACATGACAACACATTTTTTAAGTCCTTTACCAAGAAAGGGGGGGGGGGCATAGTCTGTCACATAATGACACTTTCCCTTACCTTGGCGTAGCCTTCAGTGCATCTGGCTCATGGGCTCCACCGGATGTGGATGTGATACCCTGAGCAAAATTGGCAAGGTCAGTGTGAGCCCTTATTAGCTTACTATGCTTGTCAGGGGGCAGGCGTTAGCACCAATGATTTGAGTATATTTAGCACCATGTGTCCCTATAGTGACATATGGGCCTGAGGTGTGGGACATTAAGGAATACGAGACCTTACAAAGTGAGGAAAATCATTTCCTGAGAAAACTATTGGCGGCCCGATGGCTATCTCCCATTATGTTTGCCACAAGGAGTTGGGGATTAATTATTTAAGTGATTACATCAGTATTAAACCTCCCTATTGTGGCTTTCTGTGTGGCAGAAAGAAGAGGCTAAATTTATGAGCGAAATTATAATGGATTGTTTAGCATGAGACAAGAGTGATTTATTACCTTGGTTGAACCATGTCAAAAGGTCTTTCACATCAATTGACATATCTCATCTTTTTACCGATAGGGAAGTATGTTTTGGGGTAGATAGCAAGTTGGTGCGGGCATCTCTATTAGCGCAATGTTTTTTGGAAAGGGAGTAAGTAATTTATATGGATTTAGCACCTGATGTCTCACCGACCAGTTATTTGTGGCAAGTGAAAGGCCAATGGACATGCTTCCTACTGTTCCGGTTTAGGGCAGGCTTGAGTAAGTATTTGTTTTGCTATCCCCTGGGGTTTCAGCCTGGCCTGGAAATTATGTGTTGTCCTTGTGACATTCGCTCTAAGCAAACAATGGTGCATTTCCTATTCTCCTTTGGTTTTTATAAAAAATTTAAGAGAAGGTATTTAGTGCCCTTTTAAAAAAAAATGGAATTTTAGAAGTTGTACAAATGCATTATTTTTTCTTCAGCAACTGCCAGATGAGGAAACCTGCCAATGCTTTTTATTTTGTTCTGCTGTGAGTTCGCGCAGTTCCATGTTTGACTAGGTTTTATATGACTGCATAATGGTCTTCATTTTTGTGATTTTAAATGTTTTTATGGATGTTGTGCTTATATGGTTTTGAATAAACCGAAATGTATCTATCTATCTACCAGAAATATAATGATTCATCTGACCATTCAAATATAAAGACTACCAACATGTTTCGACCTATATTTTATGCCAAAAAATGGTCAAAGCTCTTCATCAGGGTAATTGAAGTCCCTAGGTACACTTTTCAATCATTTCATGCAAGAAAGGTGAAACATTTTAATACCTGTTAGACATCTGATTGTAAGTAAACCCAAATTAACTAAACTACAGGCTTCACGGTTCAGTGTGGGGGATCATCTTCTCCGTAGTAACACATTGGTCAAGAGTATGGTACTACCAGAGAGAGTCACATATAAATCCAGGCGGTGCCCGAGGAAGTTAAAAAAAATATGGGGCCCATGGGGAACACACTATGGCATGAAATCACAGGGGAATGATGATGGGTCTTACTTGTCACGCTCCCGAGATGGTGCCAGGGTTAACAGACTAGGGGAATCTCCTACGTAACAATCAGTTCCCAATAAAATCATTATATATATGTCCTGTAACTTTGTATGTCTCCTGAAATTGTAATTCCACTCCGATATACAAGTTGTTAAAGATGCACTGTTATTCATTAAACATTACTTCTGTTTTAAAACTCAAATTTAAAAAATTGAAAAAAGAGTATGGGGCCATCTATGCACCTATTCAGGCCCCCAGACACTGTAAATATTGAAATACAATATTTGTTTTTTTTAAACACAGAATGAATGCATAGAAAAACAATACACCTGTACACAAACAAAAATGAGGCCTACCACACTGAACTACCACAACTACAACACCATTGGTATACTAAACAAACAGAAAATACTATAACCACTCCTCACACTAAAACTACAATAAAAAATAATAAATACATTTCTTTACTTTACCTTAACCAGAGACCAGGAATAGGTAACTACAACCAAAGGGATCCAGAAACAACCCAACACAATGGCAATAGGCTACAAAATAAATACAGTGAAAAAAATGGCCGCTAAAAAAACATAAAAAAGACTTAAACCCCATTGGAAAAGAAACAATAGAAAATAAAAACCATATTACTCTTCTATTTATTTTAGCACTACAAAAATATTGTAATAAATATAAACATTTTAAGAAATGTAAACCGCATTACAAATAGTAAATATAAATTAAACTAACATTGCACTTAATAATATATTTAAAATATATCCAAATATACACTGCATAAAATAAATTGTATGTATGCAAAATGAGAATAATGTATGTGAAAAATGTATTTCAAAATATAAATATGTTAAAAGAGAAAACTGTAAAATATTTAACATATTTGGTAAGATATACAAATAAATAGAAAACTAACATATTTAAAACTGTTTATGTTAATAAAAATGTATATACATAAACATTATGTAAACATGTATAACAATGTGTGTTGACATTTGAATAAATACAAAAAATTAAAAAACACAAGAAATACAGTATTGTACAAGTTAATAAAACCAATCAATGTAATAAATAACACTTGCCTAACAAGGATAGTGTCATCTTCAGTTTTTGCTTAATAACCTAAATATAAATCAAACCATGTTGCCAACAATTTACTATTCACATGTAAAAAAACATTTCACCTATAAAACTACAAATGAAAAAACTAAAAAATCATAAGAGTGTTATTTCTACCTTACTAAAGTTAAACACAGTGAACCTTTACTTAACTTACAAAGTAGTAAATAAAATACATTGCACAAAATTAAATATATAAAAATATGTACATTCACTATTCCCACTCAAGTCTAAGCCACATTGGGGAAACATTGGACATTGAGGGATGTAAGTTTAATATTTCAATCCCAATCAAAGCCATATTGGGAAAAAACATGGACTTTGAGGGGGTAGATTCTTATTCTCAAACCAATCTAAGCAACATTAGGGAAAGTATTGAAATTTGAGGTGGGGTAAATTTACTATTCCCACTTCAAACTAAAGGCCTGATTACGTGTTTGGCGGTCTTGAGACTGCCAAGCTCATGGTGGAGGTCGGACCTCCGCACTCATTGTGGTCTAACCGCCAGATTATGATCCTGGCAGTTGACCCACCAAGCTCAAGATCCCAATGGGTTGTCAGTGGTCAAAGTTCTGGTCAGCCACGGTAGCGCCAAGTTCGGTACCACTGTGCTGATCGCAACTTTGCTTTCCACCAGACTCTTCATGGTAGGGACACCACTGACGAAAAGGCAGTGCTGGGAACCATGGGGTGGCCTGCGTGTTGGGGCCCTCTGCTAGCACCCTTGAAATACACACTGTTTGCAATGGCAGACAATGCACATTTCGAGGGTGCTGTGTGAGATGGCATTGGCCTCAGCTGATCGAGGCCAATGTTGCAACACTGTTTCTGCCAGTCAACCCAGCAGGAACATCGTAGTACGACGTTTCCACCAGCCAGCCCATAATATAACAGGGGGAGGCCTCCTCCTCGTGGCTTTATCAGTCCGACGGTTGGTCTGCAAAGTCGTAATCAGCCCCTAAGACACACTGGGAAAACATCAGACTTTGAGGGATCTAGGTTCACTATTCCCACTCCAACTTAAGCCACACTGGGGAAAGTATTACACTTTGAGAGGGGTATATTTACTATTCTCATTACAATCCAAGCCATGCTTGGGAATGTGTTGGACTTTGAAGGGGGTAGATGTACTATTTGGACTCCACTCTGAGCCACATTGGGGGGGAGTATTGGACTTGCAGAGCAGTAAATGTACTATTTCCTATTCCCACTAGAGTCTAAGCCACATTTGGGAAATTGTTGGACTTTGAGGGGGATTAAGTATACTATCCCCACTGCAATCTATGCCACATAGGGGAAAATGTTGCTCTAAGTGAGTGTTTGATTCACTAGCCACATTATGATTATGAGTTTGGTGGTCAAAAAAACCTGACTACCAAACTCCCAATGAGGTGACCACCACAGTGCTGGCAGGCTCCCAACAGGCCCCACACAAGTTTTCAACTTAGGCTGACCGGCAGAAACCAAGGTTTGTGCCTGTCAGCCAAGTGGAAAACATGTGGCGGCACTGGACATGGCTCCACATGGAGCCGAGTCCAATGCCGTCACACGGGGGGCGGCCCCCTAGCACCCGTGGAATGCTCAATGTCTGCTAAGCAAACAGGTCACATTCCAAAGTGCTGGGGAGGGGGGCCCCTGCACTGCCCACGACAATGTTGTGGGCAGTGCAGGGCTCCCCCCGTGGCCTTCAGCCCTTAGTGGAGAACATGGTTGTAATCAGCACAGTGGTGCTGACTTCAACGCCACTGTGGTTAGTTACAACCATGACTGTCGTCATACCTTTGGGATCTAAGATCCTGGTGGAGACGGCAGTCTTTTGGTGGTCCGACTGCCCGGGTGGCAATGTGGCGGTCAGACTGTCACAGCCACATCGAGTCTGGCAGTCTTTGGACCTCCAGACTCATAATAGGGCTCAATAACTTTAAAATAATAAGATCTTTCAAAATATCACTAAAAAAATATATTATTTCAATGCAAAACACGTAGATAAGTTTAAAAATAAATAAATAAGCAAAGCACTAAAAAACAAATATCAATACATTTTTCAACAATATCTAAATTATCTACCAAACACTTATATTAAAAAAATTATTTTACAAACTAAAAAAGAACTACACTTTTAATAAGTTTTATAATTGAATAAGCATAATCAAAATAAAAGACTAATTTCACAACTTCTAAAAACACATAAAAATTAAACAATTTAACCTTTACTACCTTTATCTAAAAAAATCATAAAAAGCTAATGCATGTAAAAAAGCTAAATGTAAAATTAACGAATAATATTATTTAATATTAGCTGCACATTTTCATTTTCTAAATTCTAACAAAATTAAATATCTTTGATTATTTTTCAAATTTTTCTCGATGAAAACATATTAAAAAAACTATAAGTAAACAACAAACGTACACAATATAAAAATAAAAAATATCAAACATCAAATTTAGAAGAAGGTTAATCTAATAATTATAAATATGTAATTTATAAAATGTCATAAGTTATTAACAAATTATTCATCTTTAAAAATAAAACTATTTTAATAAATTAAAGATAAAAATACTAAATAACGAATTGATTAAATAATAAACAATATTACATTTCTCATCCAAATCCACACAAAAAAAGTACAACCCAGTCCTAAAATGTTTCACAAAAATGTAAACCACATACTAAAATTTTAAATTGTATTGACATTTAAATATAAACTCATTTGAAAATAAACTGCATTACAAAAAAGTACTGGGATTTGTAAAACACAAAAAAAGTCTTCCCCCCATGCCCATATCAGCTACACATCCTATTTTGCATGCTGCACCATTTCACAATCATGCATCTCCGTTGAATGTTATGTGTTCTGAAAAGTGTTGCATGTCTGGAAGCTTTTCCATCAGCTTTCTATGTGGGTCGGGATGCCGTTTTGTCATTACCTCCGAGAGGCCTGAAGTATTGCAAATATTGTGTAAATACAGATCTTCAGCTGACCAGGGTTGTCATACCAGATGTAACAGCATATCAGGAATGTGGGGGCAAATAGGTGTTCAGGAATTAGGCAGCTATTTTAGGCCTCAATTCAGCTTTTCAGGAATACTGGTAGTGTTTTCTGTACTCAGAATCACCAGTATTGCAACCATTGTTAATGCTCATACCCAGTCTAGACCATACAAAATGGGCAATTGCTGCAGGAATTAATATTACTGCACCCACTTGCAGTGTTAATTTAACATTTTTCATCCAGTCGCCTGTACAGAGACTTCACAAGCTTTTACCTGGTAAAATGTCGGGAAGTGGGACACCAGAACTGCAGTTTTAACACAGATGTGGCAACCCAGGTTCATCCAGTATTCAGCAACTCAGGATTCACTCCAGTCTTGAATGAGAACCTAGTGGACATCTTAGACCCTCATTATAATTCATACATAAATATCATACCAGATAGAAGGAGAAATAAATACATCAAGGCCTGGAAAAAAAGAAGAGAATAAAATGAATCCACAAATATTGAGATAAAGTGATTGGAGGTGGAAGAAAGGGGCACAAGATGTAATTAAAACAAGGCAGCCTGGTTTTTGGAAAATGACATTCAGCAATTCCACTGGTAGGCACCAAAGAGTAATTTTGGGTTGGAGCACTTATTAATTTTTCCTACAAATAAAGCACTGAAGAAGAGAATATTCTCAAATGTAGAGAATTGACTATCATGCATAAATATTTGTGAATGTAAGAGGAGTGATGTTAAAGTGTTGATAGAATCTATATAACCCTTTTTCTGCCCCGGCATGTTCCATCCGAAGGGTGTTTGTTGTTCAATCTGATGTGGTAATGTTTCTAAATAGGTTGCAGTGGAATTGACTCCAACAACTGGGAAACCACAATAGAAGCAGAAGTCATGGTCAACATTGATTACATTTTGTGTAATGTTTCCATTAGGAAATTCTGACATTTTCTGAGGTTTTATCACACATTTATGGATTCCATAAGGTAACACAATTGGGCTACCATTCTGGTGCTACATTATCTCTTTATGGGAAACCTGAAACCTGAGCAATATTTTTTTTTAATTAAAGGATAATAGGGGTCTTGGTTGATCAAAAACTCACACTGTGGTTATATTCTCTTACCCTAAAAGATTTGGGGCCTGGTTATGAGTTTGGTGGTTGGACCGCCAGACCACCATGTTGGCAGTTCCAAAAAGACCACTGCTATGCGAGCAGACGGGACGCCAGGCAAAAAAGAGACTGCCAGCCTCCGAGCCTATTACAATCACACATTGGCCGTGGCCGTCTCCTGGTGGCAGTTAGCCAATGGTGGTCGACAGCTGCAGCCTGCTGTAAGCAAAGTAACAGATAACTGCACATTGGATGAATTAAAAAACAACACAGCTGACACATATTGCTCCAGTAGACACACCTTCAAAGCGCAGTATAAAACACACCCCAACACAAACTGCAATCCTTTGCATCTCTACTGGAAGCCAAAGAACCACGACCACAGTTTTTTTAATTTTTCATAGATTAGGCACCCCTTTTTCACAATCCCATATAACACCTTGCACACACTTTTGTCAATTCACTCCCAATTGCACTTCCCCTTTTAAGTCCCTGTCACCCATTTTGTTTTTTCCACCATGTCACGTTCCACAAGAGTCATGGTGGATGAAATCATAAGAGTAGAGCCACAATTGTTTGGAGCACAAGACCAGCACACTCCTCTTAGTAAGAAAATGGAAATGTGGGACAGTATAATCAACAGAGTGAATGCTGTAGGCAGCACCCTGCACACAAGGGAGGACATTAGGAAGAGGTGGATCAACCTCAGGGGCAAAGTCTGATCCCTGGTCTCCAGGCAGAAGCTGCAGGCCAAGAAGACCGGTGGTGGTCCTCCTAGTGCCCCATTATATCTCTTTCCCTGGGAGGAGAAGGTCTTGGCCATCCTGCATCCTGAAGGCTTGAAAGGAATACCTGTGTGTACATTCAATACTAATAGTATGTGAGTTTAAGCATTGTCAATGTGCATCATTGAACCCAACCTCACATCTACCAAGGCCCATCACATGGCATATGTCCAAATGGTGCCTGTAAATTTCACAATACCATACATTCCAGAATTCATGGTATGTCTCAAAATGTAAATGTAGGCTCAACACCAAATGCAGCCTGCATACAGATATGTAATACCCACCTTGTGTCAAGTGTTGGGGAGTAGAGGGAGTGACCTGAATGTAACTACCCGAAGGCACTGTTTCTCTAAATCCAAACACCAGCATATTGTGCACTAGTCCAAATCTACCTGTTTGTGAACATCCAAATGAAGTGTACTCAAATGATAATAAACCGTTTGTCTAGTGTGGGAAATTAGAGGGACTGACCTGACTGCAAAACCCAATAAGCTCTGTTGTTAACTTTAAACACCTGCCCAGTTGTCATGTGGCCCAATTACCCCTGTGTCTGCACTCTCAATTGAAGGCTACTCACCTGGGAGGATACCCAGTGTGCAGTAGAGGGACTGACTTGACTACAAAGCCCAATAGGCCCTATTGTTGTAACTCCAAACAACAGCCCAGTTGTCACTTGACCCAATTGCCTCTGTGTCTGCACTCTCAATTGAAAATTACTCACTGGGGAGGATACCATTTGCACAGTTTGTGTAGGAGAGGGAGCAATCAGACTGCAAAGCCCAATAGGCCCTGTGGTTGTAACTCCAAACTCCAAACTCCAACCTAGTTGTCACTTGGCCCAATTACCACTGTGTCTGTACTCTTAATTGAAGGTTATTCATCTAAGAAAATACCATTTGTACAGTGTGTGTAGTAGAGGGAGTGATCTGACTGCAACTCCCAGGTGGCCCTGTTGTTATAACTCCAACCACCAGCCTAGTCATCACTTGGCCCAATTAACCCTGCGTCTGCACACTCAATTGAAGGATACTCTCCTGGGAAGACACCATGTGTACAGTGTGTGTAGTAAAGGGAGTGATCTGACTGCGACTCCCAGGAGGCCCTGTTGTTCTAACTCCAAACACCAGCCCACTGGTTACTTGTTCAAATATCCCTGTTTGTGAACTCTCAACTGAAGTGCACTGACTTGGGAGGATACCATTTGTCTAGTGTTGGGAAGTAGAGAGAGATACCTGACTTCCAAGCCCAAAAGGCTGTGTTGTTGTGACTCCAAACACCAGCCCACTGGTCATTTGCTCAAATACCCTTGTTTGCCAAGTCTCTATTGAAGTTTACTCACCTGCGAGTGACCAAGATGCAGATCATACTCAACACAGAGACATGTCCGTCTTCCTAGCTCCACCTTGACTTGTTAACTCAAAATTAAATTATTGAGGAGAGGAAGGACCCTTACCAAGTGTGTTCAACAAGTATTCCTAAGGCCTCAAGATGCATCACCGCAGTGGTATTAGCAGCAGAGACATTGATATAGCACTGTGCACATAAAGACTGAAGACACATATACAATAAAGTTCTGGGTTTGTCTGCATCCCACTCAACTAGACCTCCAAATGGTCAAAGCCATATGTTGCCTCTCCACTGTATTGGCTGCACTGGTAGTACAATGTAATGTTCATTCCATCATCCAAAGTGCAACTGATATGCACATCTATTCAGCTGCTTGAGTCAAACAGGTCTGGCACACTTCACCATTGTAATGTCAAATCACCCAATACCTTAGTTACTTGGCACAGTTGGTTTAACTACAACTTCACTTGGTCCAAGGTCTCTGCTTACTGTACCACAAAATCTTTGTAGGTGGATGTCACAATTCTACTAGTAACAATGTACGTCTCTCATCAACAGGTGGATCAGTTCATGGGCACATGGAGGCCATAGAACAGACTACCACTACCCCCCTGGATAAAGCCCTCAGTGACGACAACACTCCTGGACTTGTGGACGTAGAGGAAGGTTCTGGCCCACCAGTACAACCATTTCACGCAGCAACAGTCTGTCTCACTGTGCCCACAACATCACCTCCCAGCCCTGTTGCATCAACATCACAGGAAACCATCACCCCCCAAACTGTGTGCCTAGCACAGTTTCCACCATCTTGTAACCCCCAGTCCTGGATCCTGAGGTGCAGCTCCCCACTATGGACAGAGAGGTCACAGGACCCAGTTGGAGAGGACACCCTGTAGCAAGAGCACTGACAAATGGGGGGTAGGATGCATGGGAGGGATGCTGTGAACCAGCAGAGTGAGGCCATTGGAGTTGCTGTCAGCCGGGACACCATCAGCCACATCTTGGGGGTATCAGGAGTCCTGAGGCGTGATGAGCAAGGGGTTGACTGAACTCTGGGAAATCAAGTATCTACAGAGGGACATGCATAGGGACATGTGTGTACAGATGGAGGCCCACAATTCCAACATGGCCTCCATAACAGGGGTGCTGAGGGAGATGCTCACACCCCTGAGCAGGGCTTCTCAAAACCAATCTTAGGATCATCAAGAGCAAGCCCATTGACATCGCCACCAGCCACCAAAAGGGAGGTCCTGCCAGAGAAGCAACCAACCATAGACACCCCTGCCTTTGTAGCAGCTGGTCTTCCCTCCCCCCCATTCCTCCCCCTCCCACAAGCAGGGACATCCTGCAAAGAATCCAGGAGGTGCAGATGGCAAGACACCCACCACTGCCAGCAATAAACTTCTTCCTTAAGGTCCTCCTTTTTGTGTGATACATTCACTCTGTAGACTGATCCTGAACCAAATACTATTTCCAATGGGAGGAGCACTCTGTACTGTGGACTTCCAATGGTGTGCCATCTGCTCCAATGATTCCATTCACTATGACTGACCCCTTCACATTTCTTATTTTTTTGTAGATTCATGTCACGGATATCAACTGTTATCCGTAGTTTCACAATAAAATCACCAATCACTGACTCATTGTCCACTGATTTTGAATTCATATTTAGCGATGTAGAGATGTCAGACCATGTTAACCATACGATGATGATCCAAGGTACTTGTTCAAGATGGGATATGTTGCATGTACACAGCCCCCAGTTCAGGATTACAATCATGCCCCAAAAACACATACATAGAAGTGTCTGGTAAAACTAAACATTTTATTACAATGTTCAGCACACAGGTTGTCAATATGTATGAACAATTGGAAATCATAAATATTTTACTCATACTAAGTACATGAACATATTTACAGGTACAGAATTCCAGACCACGGAAGGAAGGGATTTGCCAGACACTGTCCTGTAGAATAGGCAAACACAGAAGTGAGTGATGTCACCAGCTTGAGCCTTGTCACATACCACACCAAAGTTATCCAAAATCACATAAACCAAGATTCAGACAGATGGCAGTACAACAGTTTCTGATCACAGCATCATCATATTCTAATGCTCATGCATCTGGTGGTATGACATAAACATATGTCAGTGTTGTGGCACAGGCACTGTGGCCTACAATGATTAAACACATCCACAGCTAAATAAAAGTCACACAAAAAGAGCGTTTAGCCAATGTGAATGGAAACTGGCTTGTTTGTGGTCTATGGCTACATATTTTCTGACCACATAATAACACGCATGATGAATCAGGCCAACCACAGGACACAAAAAAGTCCAATGGGCATTTCTAAATTTCCACCCAAACACTGTGCAAGCTCTGTTGGCACCAGTCTCCTATGCCCAAACACTGACATACATTACCTGGGACAACCCCTGTCCACTCCGTATGTCAGAACAGCATCATATACCTGTCAATGTCACAATTCTGAAATGCGCACATGAAGGTTTAATGGTGAAGGTACATGTACAAAGGACAGAACAAGGAGAATATGATTGTAACAATACACACGACACAAGTCACACAGCAAGCATCTGGAAAACAATGTACATTGCAAGGAATCTGACACAAACAAAGCAACATCATCAAGGTGGGGATTTGTCAAACGTTAGCTCATCAATCAGCCTTTGGTTTATTTTTGCAGAGTATCAGCTCCCTAGCTTTTTAAAAAACATTACACTCCACACATTCTCACAACTACTATTTTTTGTACAGTCACAGTGAAGACATCAAATTACATACTTACACTCAAGACGTAACTGTGAATGATATCTT
Organism: Pleurodeles waltl; assembly: GCF_031143425.1. Classification (NCBI taxonomy): domain Eukaryota; kingdom Metazoa; phylum Chordata; class Amphibia; order Caudata; family Salamandridae; genus Pleurodeles; species Pleurodeles waltl. The sequence continues at coordinate 495,609,479 of NC_090448.1, forward strand.
CTCGCAAGTCAGCTCCTTCCCCTTTACCACTATCATCTTCAGTTGGCATTTCAGGATTCTCACCCAATGGCTCTACAGGCTCCCCTCCACTAGTGTGTATGGGATTTTCCTCAACAGGTGAGGTTGTGGAACATTGCAGAATGCTGCAGTGATCCAACACAATTTTCCAGGTGAATACAGGAGGGCTCCACCAGTCCTGTCCAGACAGTGATATCTGGCCTGCAGGAGCCCAAAAGCCCGCTCCACTGCCCACTGTGTTCTTACATGGTCGTCATAGAAGCAGACTTGCCTTGGCATAGTTGGATTCCTCAAAAGTGTCAATAACCAAGGATGGTTTGGATATGCTGAGTCTCTTATTAAGTAACAGGACATAAGTGCAACAATGAGTCACTGACTTCATGGTTGTAGCACCTGACATTGCTCACACACAATCAGCACAGGTGTGACTTACCAACCAGCCAGGCCCCCTCTGGTTGCAGTTGTGACATCAACTGGCATATGGTGCTGTTCACCATTGCAAAGGAATCATGGGCTGATCCAGGAAAATGGGCACACACATTTGAGATGTAGAGATCCACGAAACAGACAATTTGCACTTTGATGGAATGGACATTTTTCTGTTGCAATAGACTTGTTCAGTGTCCTGCGGTGGCACCCAACCAACATGTGTGCCATCAATGGCCCACACCACATGTGGGAGGCAGGCAAAACCATAAAAGTCAGCCTTCATATTGGCTAAATCCCCATGTCAGGGGAACCTGATATAGCATCAATGTGTTTCAACATTACTGAGAAGAAATCTCTCAACACCAGACTGAACACAGGTTGGCACATACCACCAGATAGGGCCACTGTATGTTGGAAGGACAATAATGACATGACTTGAACAATGATTAGTATGAGGAGTATGGATTCTTGTTAGCTGGCATCAGATCTGGCTCCACCTGATGGCATAAATCCACTATTGCTTGCCTATTCAGATGGTAGAACTGGATAATGTGGCATTCCTCCATGGTCTGAAGGTCTAACAATGGACAGTAGGCAGGAGGTTGTTGCATCTTCTGTCTCCCAGGGTACCTTTGTGTAGAAATACATCATTTGGAACACTAGTCACTGTGTCCTCAGCAACATATATGACGCACACCAGCAATATCATGTGACAAAGCATTTCTGACTGGAATTACATTATATACAGCACACATCACAGCTGTCAACTCTACAGTGGTTAAATGTGACCCCTATGGTTGTCAACACCTGTCCACAACACGGTTTCGGGTGACACCCAACTATCTGCTACTCAATTGCCCTTCGAAATGTAACTTTTTTTTTCGACCGCCAAAAATACCATCAGCATTGGTGGACCATGCACTACTGTCATATGCCATCTGTGCCCTACACCACTCTACACTGGTGGTTGTGTAGTCGGACCAACACAACCACAAAGATTGAGTATGTTTGTGATGATCCTAAACATATATTACTGTTGTGACACATTTAACAGGGCCATGTACAGTATTGTAAAAGATCAAAAGGGTGGGTGGGTCCACTCCAATGGACATCAGGAAACGCACCGGCCAAAGTCATCTGCGCGGTGGGCAGTACCAACAGCAGGGCAAACAGCCATAGGCTATTGTTGTTGCCTGTGGCAGGCGTGACCCAACGGCTCTGTCCACATTGTGCTAATTCAATCACATGACTCCTGACACCGCTGCCAGCAAAACCTCCACCACTTCAGCTACTGTGTGCTGCCTCTGGGAGAAATGCCATGCCATTTCCAGCAGGTGAAAGGGCCCCTTTTCACCAGAGGAGCTGGAGAAGCTTGTGAGCGAGGTCCTTCCCCTGTATGGTCGGCTCTATGGCTCAGCAGAGGAGTAGGTAAGTACCTCATAGGCACAATTGACTCTGTTCAACACTATCCTTTCCCTCCTCACAGGCTACAATGTGCCCATTACACTTCTTGTGTGCCTGTTGTTACAGTTTGTGTGCCATCAATGGGATGCACATGGCGCAGGTATTGGAGACCAGTACTACATGCTGTGTTCATTCACATTGTGTAAGGTGAGGTTAGTTGAGACCCTAGATCCTACTTGTGTTGGATGCACATTACTAGGCAATGAGGCTTTACTCCCATACAATTAATTTCTTTGTTTATGATGGTTGTACATGTTAGACAACATGTATGTGCATGACAGCATGAGCTGTGTATGCATGTTGTCTGAGTCATTTGAGGATCTTGTAAGCAATTTGTATTGTGGCAGTGTTCATTTACCCTATATCCATTCTTGCCAAACACGTGTCTAGAAGGCATATCATGACCCTTCAGTTTGCCACACAAGCAACATTGATGATGGCTACATGATGTACTGTCATGCATGGAAGTGATGGAAATGTGAGTGTCATGTAGGTTCTGTATGCTCAGCCTGCAGAGACCAGGGCCTGTCAAATGTATCTCCCAGTATGGGAGATACTCCAAGCTGTGGGAGAGTCACTGTGGCTATGCAACTGTGGCCCTGTGCACACTCCCTGTAGACTTGCACATCCTGTCATGTCGGCAATATGAGGCTCTAGTGGCAAGACTTGGCCTCCATGCCTCAGTCCATTGACTAGATTAGGAATGGGTACTGAGGTATATCCCTGAACTAGTCCATATGAGTATTTTGCATGATTGTCACTGTGCATTTTTGGATCATGTCAGATCCCCTACTACCACAGCTCTGTTGTCAACTTCACATAAGTCATAGTTGTCCTGTACAGGCGGATTGCACAAATGACAAACCCACAGTGCAGACAGTGTGTAGATTCTTGGGATGCCATGGCATGTGACTCAGTAGCTTGGTTACATAGCAGATACGGAACAAGACATACCTTTCTATCTTGTATGCCATCACTGTGGGTTAGAAACAGATGTTCAAAGGTGTGTTTTGTGGTACAGGTACATACCACAGAAACCCACCCTGAAGTGACATGATTCTGCAATTGTTAGGCCACTTGTCCACACATGCACAGGGAAGACACTTTCCGACCCATCATTCCAGCCCTTTCACTGTCACTCAAGTGTAAGTGTGAAGTCTGCACTATGGTAGATGCCTGTGGGGATTGTATGCATTGAGTCAATGTTGCAGAGTAAGGTGGTCATTATGAACACGGCGGTAACAACCACTGTGTTCATGCTGGCGGTCAAAACACTGACCGCTAGCGACCCTGGAACCCCGCCGACCAAATAATTAACCTTTCTGTGGGCCGTCGGGCGGAAATAATGCCGCCTCACAGAAAGGCCAGGCTGGGACATTGACGGCGGCTCCACATGGAGCTGCCGTCAATGCCTCTGTGTGGCGGGTGCAGCTGCACCCGTCGCGCAGATCATTGCCCGAAAATCAGGCAGTGACCTGTGCGACGGGTCACCAATGCAAGATGCATGGGCAGTGCAGGGGCCTCCAGGGGTGCCCTGGGGCACTCCCTCCGCCAGCCTTTCCCTGGCGGGTTCGGCTGGTGGATATGGAAACATGATCCGAAGGGTAGTGCAGCTAACCTGTCGGACAGTGTTTCCACTCACCGCCAGGCTGCCTGACGGTGGAAGCCTGGCAGTGAGTGAGGGCTGCCGATGGCAGCCCTCACCATGTTCATAATGTGGCGGGTTGGCCCGCCATGCCGGCTTGCGTATTTAGCCGCCAATGCCAGCATGGCGGGCCAACCAGCCGTGCTCAAAATGAGGGCCTTAATGTGTTGATTCAGTCAGGCTTAAGGAGTTTATCTTTCAGAAGCTACATTGGTATATAGTGTTTCCTTGTGGCTCACATCACAGTACATGTTGCTGGAAAATAGGCTACCTGATGTTGGTAGGCTTGGTTAGTCATTGTAGGCCATGAGTAGGGTAATGGGTTAGTCTGCAGATGACTCCAAAAGTGTGTGGTCATGTCCCTGTACTTTTTTGGCATGTATGCTTTACACTTGTGGTGTGTTGACAAATTGCCAATTTTTTGCTTGGTGTTTCTGACATGTGTGACACAACCATTTGTGCCAAAACTTGTGTTTCTAATCTTTTGATTTGCCTCTTGCATCCATAAAGGTCAATGCCCATCAGAAAAAGAGGATTTGGAGAGCCATCACTGGGAAGGTGCAGAACGTGTCGATCCATAGCCAGCAGAACACCCACTGTCTCAAGAGGTTGAAGGGCCTGAAATGCTGGGCCCAGAGTATCGTGGAGGTCCAGCTTGGGCCGCCAAGTAATGTTTATTGTTGTAGTGGTTCTAAATTCTTACAACATACCACTACTCCTCAGTGTTACTGCCCAAAGAAAAAGAAGTGAAGGATCACTGTTCTCAGCCATGTGTCTGGTCAAGTGAGTAAATTGGCATCTGTTCCCCAGAGGCCACTTGTCTTCAGTGTGTGACGAGTGCTGGTGCCTCACTACTGTCTGTCATGGGAAGGTGGCCATCATATATATGACAGAGCATACATTGTTCTTTGGATGCAGCTACAGATCAATACTTTCCCTTTGTAAGTGGGAAATGTACATGACATTGATTTATGGGCCATCACTGTTGCTAACATTCCTTAAGGCTGCATGTTAACATGTGTCCCTTTCTCTTTTAACAACATTTGTACACTGATACTTCAGGCATGATCTACCTGTGTTCATTGCATCATTTTTGCATTCGCTCACACATATGTGCATGCTAACATGGGTTTGGACTTGGACGTGTGTATTGGGCTACATTTCATGTGGTGCCACAGACAGGAGTGTGTCACCATTTATTGTTGGCTCACACATATCCTCACCCATTATAGCATGTCATTTGGCATGTATAAATGTAGTAGCAATGAGGGACATGACAGTCAGGACTACATTTTTTAACCACAATATGCATTGCCATGCCATTGATGTGACATCATATAACAAAGCGCTCTGCAGATGTGAAATGGGCAAGGTGCATTGCATGAAGGTTGGCTGCATCATGGAGTGATTTGGAGTTATGTGGAAATCATATGAGGTTGGGCACAACCATTCATCCACTGACATCTTGGTTTTCGGCACATAAATGGAGACAGTGAAGTAGCTCCCCATTGGCAACATGTTGAGGGTCTTCTACATGTACTTTAGAATCACTGGGCCTCTCCAACATACAAAGCACTATTGGCTTCTACTGATGGAATCAGAGTATGTCATTGTAAGGGGTGTCATACAGTAGAGGTGATTTCTTTGGAGCTAGCTGATTCATTGTATTGTGGATTTTGAAACCTATCTCCCTGGCAATTTGCCCATTTTCTCTACAGTGTACATTTCTATGCCAAATATGTGGTATACCTGAGAAACATTAGTACGATCTCCATGACTACATTCGGACAAATTACACACTGTGAAGTGTGCATTGTTAACATGTTTCCAGTGTGACATGAGCATTTCCATTTCACCTTCTTCAAGCTACTGTACTGTTGTCAACAACATGGCAGGGTTTTGGAGCATTGTTTCTGACTGTTGTGGTTTTGTGTATGTGACAAATAGGTGTATGCATGACCTTGTGTGGGATCTGCGGGAATGAGCTTGGCATTGCCCTACTATTGTATGACAACAGATAACTGAGGCATGCTCCATGAGGCAAAGCAATGAAGGTGATGAGGACTCCTACTTGTTCAATGGTTACTGTGTTGCACAACTTCACCCATCCGATTGGAGTTGTCCGAGATTCTGATTTTTCTGTTGGCAACTGTTGACAGTTGATGTGGTATGCATGCATATGGTGTGGTACATGCAGGAGTCACTTTGATGTAGTTTGTTGCTGGGGCCTACTTGACATATTGTTAATGTTTTCTAAGCACAGCTGTTGTTCATGTGTGATCCGGAACATTTGGTGACCTTTTTTCTCTTTCTATTTGCAGCATCATCCCAGACAAGAGAAGGAGACAGGGTAGATCCAAGTGGGGAAGAATCTGGCCATGGTACCTCCTGTCATGACACCACTACCACAGAGGGACCCAGTGAGGGGAGTGCCACAGAGGACACAGGATCAAGCTCATCATCTTTGGATTCTACCTCCAGTCGCCACACGCTAGTGGTGGCAGATCCATCAGGACTTGCTCCTGTACCATTTGCACACACCCACCTCCACACACACAAGCAGCACACATAGACACATTCACTACAAGACACACCGGCACACAGGCACTCAATAATCACCCACAGACCCCACATCAGCCACCATTTCAACAGACATCCCCACCACCCACAGTGATACACTTACCACAACCACCATACCCACAAATACCACCACACCAGCCAGTGACACATCCGCCACACCCACTGTGCACCCTGACAACAGCTTACAAACCTACAGACCAACACACCTCAGACACCATACCCCAGACACGACCACAATGGCCACAGACACATCCACCCCATAACCATACCCCCAAACACCACACCAACACACATAGACACATCCACAACATCCCCTATACACACAGATACCACCCTAACTGACACACACACATCCACTCCCATACAACCAAGCACCTACACCTCACAGCTGCCAATACACACAAACACACACACTCACACTTGCAACAGACCCCACCCAAGCACAAGCATACCTCACACACTCACACACCCAAGGCATCTACACCCACAGACATGCCCACCACTCCCTCAACCTCCAAATCCCCAACCCTTTCTGATAACCTTACTCATTTTCCAAAGGAGAGTTTCCTTTTTGAGCTTGCCCTTTTCCCTGTTCCCTTCACCCCCTCCCAAACCAAGAGGCCCCCACATCCCAACCCATCCCTTCCATATCAAAGTCCTCCCCTCTTACAGCTGCCCCTGCACATACCCATACTCCTCCCTCCAAAGAAGAAGAAGCCAACCCCTCCAAATAAAAAGCCCACCCCTCTCAAACCCAAACTCACCCATCCTAAAACGGATCCCCATCCCACCCAAGACTGATCCATGCCTGCCTGAGGTGCCTGCCTGCCCACCTGATGGCCCTTCTTGTTAAGGTTCTCTAGCAGTGATTGGAGTCAAGGGTGGGCACAGTTCTGTGCATGGACTCATTTGGACTGGCCGATAGCCTTTGGCCTAAGTCATTTGGTTTGATTAAACCCAAGTTGTTGTTGTGTTGGGTACACATTAATCCTCCCATTACTTTTCTACCTTTTTGTTTTTCCTGAGTGACTTGTGCTGTATGCCTACAATAGAATGTGTTTCATCCTGCTTGCTGATCCATTTGCTGTTGTTTGTAATATCTGACTTTGTGGGCAGTGCTGGTGTCACCCAAGACAAGGGCAGATGTACACTGTGTGGATATGGATGATAATCCAATTGGGGTGTCATTGCATTATGTTATGGTTGCTATGGTAAATATTTAATTTTGCTTTGGCCAATGTCAGATTATATGATGTTAGTTTGTCCCCCTGATATGGATTGTACATTTGTGTCATGTGTGGAAGGTAGAGTTTTGCTTGTCCACACATGGAGGTTGTTCATTTGTGATACATTCCTTTGCATTTGACTGACCATGTGTCCATTTTGATGTGTGCACCTTGCAGCTACATCATCTAGATGTATGGCCCATGCTGTTGCTGTTGTATTTGCTTTCTTGACTTGCACCTACATATTTGGCAGATTGACATGTCACTTTTCTCTATTATTTGTTCCTGAGATACATGAAGGCCCAGTTCCTGTACAAATGTTGTTTGGGGGCATGTGCAAAGTCTAATGTGTCGCAAGGCAGAATCTTTCCAGGAGTGCTCCTGATGCCACCATCCCTTGTGCAGCTATTGGTTGCATGGTGAGCTTTGGATATTTGTTTCACAAAATGATGTGCATTCCATTGGCCTTCAATTGTATTGCAATGTAGGTGATGTGTTGGTCCATTACAGGGATGTTTAATTTGAGGAGTATTTGCGTTCCATGACACATCCATACATACGTGGCTTCAATCTGACAACAGTACAAGGCATGTGAGGAATGTGAGGGTGTTAGTTGAATTGGTAGATGTGATGTTGCTAGTGTGTGACACAATGTTCTGCACACTTCCCTATCTCTGTGCCGGAGATGAGAAAACTTGTGCTTTTGTGGAGTGTGGCAGTGCGGTGTCAGTGACCTGCCAAAAGAGAGCATTTAATAGCTTTCAATGTGTCATTCTTTATGAATGTCTCTGACTGTGGACACAATGTCAAGTGTACTAGATGCCCGTAGCGTAGGCCACATATCATGTGGATGTCGGCGCGAAAATCTGTTGTTGAGCTTCATGCCACAGGTAGGTGCTTTGTCTTACAGTCGGTTGCGTTCACAGCAGCGTGGTTTTTGTGCTCCATCAATGAGCAGCAGCAGCGGCAGGGCTTGTGTTATGGGCTCCATGGAGGCACAGGATGTGTAACGCTGCCTGCAGCAGAGTTGCTTCCTTTATACTCTCTGTTTCCGCCTGCGGGAACATGGTGGTTGGACACCCATGGACATGTCGGCAGTGAGCAACATCATAATTTTCTGGCGGAAACACTAGTTCTGACGGCCTGTTTGGCCTTCATCCCCACCGCTACGGTCTGCACTGCCTGGCTATGCCGGCGGCACCACAGCGGTCTTTCCTCTATGGGACCATCAGCATCGTTATACAGTGGTCCGACTGCCAAGCCGACCGCAAAACTCGTAATCGGGCCCTTAGCTTAGTATCCTTTTTTGCATTTTCAAATATCATCTAAACCAGCTGGACACACATACAAGTTGGGACGTCAACATGTAAAATATCGCCAGATTCCCAGAATATGCAAAGGAGATAAATCAATCAAGCAAACAATTATAGTGTGCGGAAATCAGCCGTGAGTATCTTGAGGCGCTGGAGCTGTATGCTGCTGTGTGGCGTTAGGCTCATTTAAATATCCAGGTCATTAGTTTTCTTCTGAATCTCTTGAGTGACAGTGCGGTACTGAGGTGAAGGGGAGGTGTTGCAAGCCTTGGCTGCCAGGTGCAAGAAGGAGCTTCCTCAGCTGCTGGCTCTGGTTGTTTGGTGGAAGGTCAGGTGTTTCTTGATGTATGCTGGTCCTTTATTGTGCACAGCCTTGTGGAAGTGGGTCAGAATCTTGAACTGGCATCTCTTCTGAATCGGGAGCCAGTGCAGTGTCTTGTGATGGGGTGTGATATGGGTCCTTCTGGGGAGGTCGAGTGTGAGTCTTGCTATTGAGTTCTGTATTGTCTGGAGTCACTTCAGGAGGTGTGCTGTGATTCCTACATAGAGCGTGTTTCCGTAGTCCAGTCTGCTGGTGATGACAGCATGCATGACAGTCTTTCTGGTGTTTGCTGGGAGCCACTTGAAGATCTTGCGGAGCATGCAAATGGTGTGGAAGGAGGCAGATGAGACTTTAATTACTTGTTTCTCCATGGATAGCTTGCTATCCAGGATGATACCAAGATTGCAACCAAGGTCTGTTGGAGCAGGGAGGAGGGTACAGAGCTCTGCAAGTCACCAAGTGTCAGTCCATGGCAAGGTGTTGCTCCCAAAGATGAGGACTTCCATTTTTTCGGTGTTGAGTTTGAGACAGTTGTCCTTCATCCAGTCCGCTATGATTATCATACATCTGTGGGAGTTAGCTTTTGTTGTGGAGGGATCTTTGAACAGTGAGATAAGGAGCTGTGTATCAGTGTAAGAAATTATTCTAAGTCTGTGTGATCTGAAGGTGAGGGTCAGGGCAGTCATGTAGGTGTTAAAGAGGGTCGGGCTGGGACATGAACCTTGGGAGAACCCCACAGATGATCTTCTTGGGCTCCGAGGTGAATGGTGGGAGACAGATCCTTTTGGTTCTGCTGGTGAGGTACAAGGTGATCCATTTGAGGGTGTTTCCTTGAATTCTGATGTGGTGGAGGCTGTTGATCAGGATGTGGAGGGAGACATTGTCAAATGCTGTGACAGGTCCAGGGGGATGAGAGCTGCTGTTTCCCCACTATCCGGGAGGGCTCTGATGTTATCTGTGGCTGCAATGAGAGCTGCCTCAGTGCTGTGGTTAGCTCAAAATCTGGATTGGAAGGGGCCCAGGAGGTTATGGTCTTCTACGTGTTGGGTGAGTTGCTGGTTGATCGTTTTCTCGAGGACTTTTGCTCAATAGGGGAGCAGAGAGATGGGCCAGTAGTTCTTCAATTCCACTGGGTTGGCTGATGATTTTTTCAGGAGGAGCCTTGCTTCAGCATGATTTCAGACCTCTGGGAAGGAGGCTGGGATGATTGAGGTATTCAGGACTTTCCTGAGCTTGTTGAAGATTGTCTCACTTGAAGCTGTGGTGGGGGCAAGGGTCCACAGGTGCCCTACAGTGCACGAAGGTTATGATGAAGTAAGTGTCTTGCATGGTGAGGAGTTCCCAGTGGGTGAGAAGTTTTTTCAGGTTTATGTTTGTGTGTGTGAGCTGGGTGATGCTGTCTGAGGCAGAGGGTTGGCGTTTGACATTTTTGTAGATGGCCGAGATCTCATTATGGAAATCTGCAAGGCTGTTGCACAGTTTCTGGGACGGAGTGATGTCATTCTTGATGGCTGCAGGATTGGTGAACTCCTCCGTCATGGAAGTGTGCAAGGTTGTCGCACAGTTCCTGGGAGGGAGTGATGTTATTCTTGATGGCTGCAGTATTGGTGAACTCCTTCAAGATGGTGAAGACTCCTTTGCTGTAGTTGGTGCTGGATTTGATGCGGTCTGCTAGTGCATTCTTCGTGGCTTCTTTCAGAAGGCTGTGGTTCTGGTTGACAGCGGTTCTGAAAGTGGTGCAGTCTTCTGTTTTTTTTTTCTGATGCGCCATTTCCTTTCAAGTTGTTGGTAGTTGCATTTAGTCGAGTGCAGTGCCTCGGTGAACCAGCTTGCTCCTTTGCTTTTTTCTTTGACTTTGGCTCTTTTGGGGTGGGCAATGGCATTGGTGCATTCTGTGATCCACTGGGAGAAGCTCTTTGCTTCTTGCTCAGGGTCACATGTAGAAAGTGGGAGCAGACAGTGTCGTTCCACTGGTCTTCTGATAACTTTTTCAAGTTTTGTGCATGGATCTGGGGCCACTGTGCCGGGGAGGTGGGTCCTGAGAAGGTGAAGTATATGGTGTGGTGGTTGGACCAGGTAAGTTTATGGTGTGGATGTACCTGACTCTGTCGCTGGAGGTGAAGATGGGGTCTAGTGTGTGTCCTGCAAAATGGGAAAGGTCGATGAAGAGCTGCTTGAGGCTGATGTTGCTCAAGCTTTCCAAGAGGTACAGAAGCTGGGGGGTGGTCTGTAGACAAGGGTGCCTCTGATGGTGCTTTCTCCATCTGTGTGGAGTTGGAAGTTGAATTGTTCCATTACCGGTACCATAAAGAAGAAAGGTGGCAATGCCATGGTTCTGCACACCCAACCTGTTGCTAATCAGTGAGGCAAATGTAACGGTGAGATGAAGTCCGCAGTAGGACAGATGCTTAACCCGGTAGGACACTCCGCCACTGAGGGTGAACAAGTCAGGGCACAGAACTCGGTCTGGTCCCATTCATCAGTGGATAAAAAAAAACAGGGCACACAAATGTAGTCCAATATGCATGTAAAAAACTTCTGTAAGTCTGTAGTTTTGAGTAGTTGTATTTTATTCTTCACACTTCATACATCACAGGTCACAGTCCAATGAGAATAGGCACGTTATAATATTGAGATACACCCTCGGTTTTGTGTGATGTGAAGATATATTAGCCTGTTTACATCTAACAACACTGTGTTTTTGATGACTTGCTTACTCTCTTTTTAATGATAAATGCTCCTGAAGCCCATGCATGGCTCTCTTTTATCCTTAAGGATCTATGTGCAGTGCCAAGCTATATGATATACTGTTTCCAGCATTACTGTACATGTATGGGTAGCTTTTCCTGAGCAAATTATATGTGCTCTCTGGCATAGCTAAGGGCTTTCGTAGTCTTTTACTTGCCTTATCTATGCCCCTCTTGACACTTGACTTTTCTACTTTTGGCTCCTGGACTTCTGACTTACTTCAACACTTATTTGTCACACACAGGAGCCTACTCAATTCCTAACATGGTAAACACTCAGCTGTTGTATATCATTTGCAGCATTGAAAAAGTCACTGTGCCTATTCTCAGTGAACTATGACCTGTGATGTATGACGTATGAAGAATAAAATAGAACCACTCAAAACTACAGACGTGCGGCAGTTCTTTACATGCTGATTGGACTACCTTTGTGTGCCCTGTTTCCATTACCAGTGTCGGGTTGTCAGGGGATGTCGTGCAACAGATGGTGTCCCTGTAGATAATGGTGATTCCAACTCCATGCTTGTTGGTTCAGTCCCAATGTGTTATCTTGTAACCTTCAGGATGGCGGTGGCAATGTCTGCTGCAGAGGCGGGGTTCTGCCAGATTTCTGTGAGGAAGATGACATCCAGGGTGAGGGAGGAGGTCATGTCCCAGACCTCGGTGGTGTGTTTAACTAGTGAAAGTGCATTAAGTAGGATGCACTGGAGTTGTGTCCTGGTGGTCTAGGTCGATGTATTGGGTAAGGCCACATTTGCATTGTTGCTGGTGCCATTGGTTGCTTCGGTGCTGAAGTGGTGGCAGTGTCAGCTGGCGAACGGTCCTTTGGTGGTGTGCAGGCATGCGCAGCAGAAGTGGTTGTTTGTGTTTCCGGGGGCCAGGGGTAGGAGGTCAGTGGTGGTGTATCTTCATGGGGTGGTACAGCCAGACGTCCTGGCGCTGGGCACAGTCTGGGGCAGAAGGGAGCAGGAAGGCTCGCATGTGGTGCACCTTTGGCGTGCCAGCACTCTGGCCTCAATTAAGTAGGTCCCGGGAGGAGAGAGGGGCACTTGGAGGTGGTGGGCGGGTCTATCCTGGAGGTGGGAACATGGGCAGCAGGCTGGAGCAGTAATAGGAAAAAAGGAATGAACAGAGATAAAAGGGAGGCAAATAGCATGAGAAAGTACTCAGAAAAATGGGGGAAGGGAAGGAGAAAGCTGCGAAAACTAGGCAAAAAGCAGGAGAAAACACCAAAAAATGGGGGGACAGGAGGAGAAAGCAGTAAATATGAGGCAGAAAGCAAGAGAAAGCACTCAGAAAAATTGAGGGAGAGGAGGAGAAAGCAGTAAAAAGAAGGCAAAAAGAAGGAAAACACACTCCGAAAAACACGGGTAAAGAAAGGAGAAAGCAGTGAGAATGAGGCAAAAAGCAGGAGAGCAATGCTGCAGGAGGGGAGAGCTGGCCTGAGACAAATGTACATATAATGCTGTGGTGCTAGACTATCATTGTCAGATCTGACATATATTGGGATCTGTTCACAAAGGTATATTTACCTGAGTATATTTACACATGTAAACATACTCATAAACTTTGTAATAAATGTACTACTTTTGGCTATTCATCATTTATGAGTGTAAATGTACTACAAAGTGTAAACTTACATACATGCACCGACCTGAATTCAAGCAGTAGTGCCAAACTATTCAATAAATGTTAATAAATATATTGAAACCTTTTCATGTTGAATATTAATTTAAATCAGTTTTATATATTTGTTTTTTGTAAATCTAAATCCAAATAAAAAGTGCAGCTGCACTATTAAGTTCATTTACACTATTAAATGTATACATATTTTTAAAAAGCAGAAATGAATTAATTTATTGGAGCTTTATTTCCTTGTGTCCTGTTTGATTGTAGTAAATTAAGAACTGCAGTTTGTGAATAGCAATGGGCTTACTCGTTTGTGGGTGGGTGCAGGCCCTTCCTTAAGCTCCTCACTAATGCTACCTAAACACTCCTTACTCCTCCTTAAATCTATTCCATCCCAGTTTGTAGAAAGTATTCCCCATTTTACAGCCACTCTGCCCACCCCCCCTACATGTACTACTTAAACGTGGGTGCACATGTGCAGAGATCTCCACAGTTGGCTCAGAAAAAACAGGAGAAGCGGATGTTTAGAACCCCACATGTATGTTAATGAGTGGATTTTTTACTATGTGAGAAGCACGTTTGTAGTGCCAGTAAGGGGACTTTAAAATTTAGTTAGTGAATAGGCCCCATTTTGTCCAAAATATTGTCTATAAAATAATTGTTCCATCGAAAATAATACATTTGTGCTTGCTAGCTATAACTAAAAAAATAATAGCAAACAAATCACCAGGCATAGTAACTGCAGTTGGGGAGAGGGGTCGGATTAGGACTTCTCATGAGTGCTGGACAGAACAGCTACTCATAATTCCTTTATTTGACTTTCTCAAGGTATGCCAAAAAACCTTCTGTAGTCAGTATGCCACTTCGAAAAAAACAGAGACTTTTAAAAGTGGTAGATGACTCTGGAGAAGCTTCTGAGTCTGGAGGAAAAGGCTCAAATGGTTAAACAACTAGTCTTAGGTAAGATCTGAACATAAGAGAAGTTGACTATAATGAAAATAGACAGGTGCTAAACAGCTCTGAATTCAGACTTGAGCAGGACCGGGACAAGACAGGCTGAAGGTCTTCTGCAACACTGATCAACTGGAGAAAGAATATTGTAGGGATGAAAATAGAAGGCTTAAGGGATGAAAATCCTACTAAAAATACTGCTGACTGTATTGCAACACACTACAAGAAAGGATTCAATCATCATCTAAGAAGAAAATAGGATATGAGGTGTGACTGAACTGGAAATGACTTACAGAAAATGTTGCTGCCATATTGATATGGGAAAGCCTGCATAGAATAACCCAAGGAAGTGGCTATCTTGGACTGGGTTAAATGGATTGGCATCTTAGTTTAGTTATTGGGGGCGAGGACTGATCATATCAGATGGTTTCCCAAGATGCATCCAGGTCTTCTGTGCCAGGCTCCCTCACCTCCACTGGCAGCACTAGCCACCAACACCACCGCCCCAGTGCCCTCAGTAGCAGAGGTACAAAAAGTGCATGGGGAGAACGTGGCACCACTCGTGTCCACGAACCAGAGGACAGCACTAAAGAGAAGAAACCCTGGCCTCCACACCAATACCACGATCCAGACCATAGTAACAAAACCCCAGGGAGCTGAGAAATACCTCTTTCCAGGGCCCTGAGATAAATGTGTACCACGAGCTAAATGCCCAGTTAAAGGATGTGTCACCATCGCCGGGCCCGACCTTCTTATAATATGCCAAAAACAAGTGATACCAATGCCATTGCTAAGATCTATGTTCATAGCTTGATCAAGAAGGAGACTGATATTCCACCTCTTAGCAAAGCATTACGGCAGTGGGAGTTCATAAAGCAATCTAGAGGACGAGAGGCACATCTGGATATTGTTGAGAATATGTTTACCACATTTCTAAGGTATTTTCTTAATGTTGTTAGCTGGAGAAAAACAAGAACTGACTTTCATGCAGCCATGAAATGCAATAAAATTACAAACCACACATGAACAGTCCTCAAAGGAGAAGCCATAAAGACATTGATATCCATGCATTCCCAGCTCGGGTTAAGTAGGTCGATAGAAACAGATCAGAACAGGATGCTAGCCCGGCCGTGGAGTTTAAACCCTTCGATATGAATCATTTCAGGCATGTTAATAAGAGCTGGATGTGTTCAAGTGTGTGTTTATTACCAGAGTGTTTCTGTCAGCCGTTATTAAATATTGCTCATGAAGTCTCTTAATACACGTGCAGCGGTGGTATTAAAGCTGTGACTCACCACTGAGATGTACATTATTAAACAGCTGCACCATTGTAGGCATCAGAGACCCATCAATAAGCTGTCAATGAACGTAATAGGTACCATGCAAACAAAACAATATATCAAGTTAGCATACAGTTTGACCCTGAAGTGTGAGCTCGTCTAGATGTGTGGAGTGACATCATCTTCTTTAGGCATGAGTGAAAACCAAGCATCTGGCATAAAGTCGAGCAAAATCCAATTTTGTATAAAAAAGGACATTTTTTTCTTCTTATGTGGTGAATTTTGCATAATGTATACATCATGCTTCAAAATGCTTGAAGCTGCCTCTTGGAATATATAAAGAAATATGGGAAACGGAATATCATGACAAAACGTAATGGCCTGCAAATGCTGTAAGCAGCATTGTCTCCATTCCCTGCTGCACTGACGTACTATAAGGAGTCTTCTACTCTAATAAAATCTTTACGTCTTCAATGCTCAAAGCATCTATAGGTAATTAGTACGCCTTGCTCTTTTATTATTCTATTTTTTACTTCATAATTTATCTCACTGATAAACACGAAATTACCGCCTGTCATTTCGCACTACTAGTGCCTCATCACTGCACATTTAGGCCCATATTTATACTTTTTTAACGCAAACTTACAAAATGCAATTGTGGCCCATATTTATACTTTTTGACGCTAAACTGCGCTAACGCAAGGGTTGCTCCTCTGGGGGGACAATTTTCTTTTAGGCCGATTCTGACCCCCTAGGGGGCAGAAACCACTAGGCACTAGGGAATTTATTTGTCAATTTCATGCAATGGGAGCAACCCCTTAGGCAAGGATCGCTCCCCTGGGGGAGGCAATTTTATTTTAGGCCAATTCTGTCCCACTTGGGGGTATCTTATCTTGTGCCAATTTTGGACATACGAAGGTTTCCTTGATACCTTTTTTCACTCTTTATATTTCAGCAAATGAATTGATGTATACCCAGTATAGAATGAAAACCCATTGCAAGGTGCAGCTCATTTATTGGCTCTGGGTAGCTAGGGTTCTTGATGACCTACAAGCCGTATATATCCCCGCAACCAGAAGAGTCCAGCAGACGTAACGGTATATTCCTTTAAAAAATCTGCATCACAGGAAAAAGTTACTGAGTAAAACGTGGGGAAAAATGCCTGTTTTTCACCTCAATTTTAATATTTTTTATTTCAGATGGTATTTTCTGTAGGGAAAGCTTGTAGGATCTACACAAATGACCCCTTTCTGAATTCAGAATTCTATCTACTTGTCAGAAATGTTTAGCTTTCCAGGATCCAGCATTGGTTCACTAACTGGTAGGAGGATAAAAGCAAAAAATAGAGTAAAATGGGGTATGTCCCAGTAAAATGCAAAAATTATGTTGAAAAATGTGGTTTTCTGATTCAAGTCTGCCTGTTCCTGAAAGCTGGGAAGAGGGTGGTTTTAGCACCACAAACTCTTTGTTGATGCCATTTTCACGGAAAAAACCACAAGCCTTCAGCAGCCCGTTTTCCCATTTTCTTTAAAAAAACAAAATTTTCACTGTGTTTTGGCTAATTTCTTGGTCACCTCCAGGGGAACCCACAAACTCTGAGTACCTTTAGAATTCCTAAGATGCTGGAAAAAAAGGATGGAAATTTAGCATGGGTAGCTTATGTAAATTGTAAATTGTAAATTGTAATCGTATTTATATAGCGCTTACTACCCCTGACGAGGCGTCGAAGCGCTTTTCGATGAGTAGCACGCTACTCCGGTACCCAACAAGAATTAGTGATGGATTAGTATAATTTAATAAGGAGTACAGTTTTAGTATTATTATGAGTTAATTTGAGTTGCGGATATGAGAGTTTGTTAGTTAGATTGACTGGAGTAATGGAGGGGTGGAGGAGGAAAGAAATCCAGAAGTGTTAATTGGGAGTTTTATCCTTCATTTGCTCAATCCAAAGGCTTGAGATGAATAAAAGGGGGGCGGAGGGGAAAGAGGATGTGGAAGGGTTAGGGAGAGCATAGTAGCAGGGTGAGATGAATGCAGGAGAATTTAGTAGGGTTGTGTGGGAGGTCACAGAGGTAGAGTGAGGTTTGGTGAGTTAGATGTGGGGGTGGAGGGATGAGCTTAGGCAGAGATATTTAGGAGATGGAAGTGGTCGAAGGGATTTGGGATGAGTCCGAGTGAGAATGGAGGATAGTTTGATAGAGACATGACATAAGAGCGATGAGTAGATAAGTGTGATAAAAAGAGAGCAGAAATTCATAGAAACATGCCAGGCACAGAAACAACATATACACATATATATATATATTTATACACACACACACACATGACTATACACACACATCTGCACATACAATACATAATTAGAAACATGGGTAAAAAATACTTAGTCGTCCATCCATCATCCTGGTAAAAAGGCGGGAACTCCCCCACCTACCTCGAGGGTGGACGGGGCGTGGCCCAGCGGGCGGAGCCCACAGGTGCTCCACAAAGGGAGAAACTCTCCACTCTGTGTCTCCAGCAGAGGAAGACAGAAACCGCGCGTCCCAGTCAGACACAGACCACGCTCCAGCACATCATCAGCTCACCTCCAGGAAGGATTCCAGATCCCCTCCGCCATGGGATCTCTGAGCGCACAGCCCCGCCCCGCCCCATCCCTGCTAAGCCCAAGAGCCAGGGTGGGCCGTCCTTTCCAGAAGGTGAGCTTCAACCGCGGCATCTGCCGCGTCCACATTGTACACTAGGGTACGTGATGGGCCACGGGGGCAAAACGTCTTCAGCAACCTTGTGTGCCCCCGGCAATGTCATTGCCACTAGTGCGTCCCCGCGGAGATGTCCTTGCGCCCCTGCGCATCAACAACGCACCACGCGAGTCGGCGGCAAACGCAGTGGGGTCGCCTTGGAAAGCTGTCCATCATTCTGGCAAGAGGTGGGAATTCCCCTACCTACTTCGAGGGTTGACGGGGCGTGGCTCAGCGGGCGGAGCTTACAGGTGCTTCATAAAGGGAGAACCTTCTACTCTGTGTCTCCAGGAGAGGAAGATAGAAACCGCGCGTCACAGTCAGATACAGATTACGCTCCAGTACATCATCAGTTCACCTCCAGGAAGGATTCTGGATCTTCCTCTGCTATGGGATCTCTGAGCGCACAGCCTTGCTTTATCTTTGCCAAGCCCGAGAGTTAGGGTGGCTTGTCCTTTCCAGAAGCTGAGCTTCGACTGCGGCACCTGCTACGTTTATATTGGACAAAAAGTTATTAGCCAAAAAAAGGCCTGGCTTCTAAGGGGGAAAAAGGCCTGGCAGCGAAGGGGTTATTCATTGCCATTGATGTCTCATTTGTTAGATCAGGCTTGACAGGCAAAACAATTCACAAAATTAGATCTCACAGGAACTGACCACTTAGATGCAGTCTTAGAAGTGCCAAATGAAAAACTGTGCTATGGTTCTTTAATTAGCAGGTAATGTCACCCCCACCATACCCATTTTTCTTCAATAATTTACCTTCTAATGTTTCATTGATATTTATATTGATGTTATAAGAGTTGGCATGAGTGCTGTAATATCTGGGGTAATTAGCAGTGCATGGCAAGGGTGTCAATTATAGTTATCGTACGCTGCGAGTCATAGTTACTTGAAATAACTCTAACCATAACTACTGAATTTCTGTCATTTTGTGCAAGTAAATTCAGTAACCTGACTATAACGTCCCTGTAAGCTTTGGTTTTTACTGTGAATTTCTATGTTTTTTTAATGTAAAGTAATGTTCATAATTATACGTTAATCTTATCACAGCCGCGCACAGCCTTTGGCTGTTGGGGGAGTTGGCCGCAGGACCTTGGCTGCGCACTGGCCCTTTGGACAACCACCTATAAACACCCATCCCCGTGCACGGCGGGGTTGGCCACAGGGCCTGCGGCCAACCCCCTATAACCACTCAATGCCACGCACAGCCAAAGGCCATGTGCAGCAGGAGTCGGCCGCAGGACCTGACTCTCTGGGTATGAGAATAGGTGTGAGAGTCTGCGTTTGCCAAGCCCAGGAGTTAGGACCATTTGTCCTTTCAAGAGCTGGAGTTCCAACTGGGTCACCTGCTAAGTTTATATTTGTAAGTGCTTCCTGCTTAGGTTTAATTTCTGTGAAATGAGCATCATGGCCAGAACAGAAGCTCATATGCTCCTTTATGCAATAAGAGTCCATGGTTTGCACAAACTGTCTACCCAACTGGAGCACTTTCTACTGGTTAGTTAGTCAGTGCTACCTAAATAGGTAAGTGTGCAGTGTGGAGGAGTGGGGCCCATGGCCCCCCTCCCCTGGCACTCCACCCCCTAGTACACACTATTATTCCATGGGGGGCCCCGTGGCCCCCCTCCCTAGGCTGACCTTGGAACAGGACCCCATCCCCTGGGGCCAGGCCTACAATAAATAGAGGAGGGGGGCCACGCAGCCACCCTCTCCAGGCCGATCTGGGCCCCAGGGACCTCATCCCCCAGGGCCCACTACAATTTCATGGGGACCATGCAGCCCCCCGCCCCTGGCCAATTTTGACCCTTGGGACCCCATCCTCTAGGGCCTGGCCTAAAATGTTTTTGAAGGGGAGGGGCCTCAGGAACCTGGTCCCCCAGGGCCCAGCTATCTGTCCGGGGTGCTATGCAAGGCAACCATTGTACAAAGGGTCAGGGGGGGCCTTAAGACCCCTTGGTCCCAGTCGGCTCCATGCCTCCTGCTGGAGCCACCATTGTTGTCACAGACAGGGAACTGCATCTCTGCAGCAGGGAAACAGAGGAAACTTCCAGTTCCAGCAAGCGAGAGCTGTTTGGGAAGATATTGAGGGGCATATTTATACTCCGTTTGCGCCGAATTTGCGTTGTTTTTTTCGACGCAAATTCGACGCAAAACTAACTCCATATTTATACTTTGGCGTTAGACGCGTCTAGCGCCAAAGTTCATGGAGTTAGCGCCATTTTTTGGCGTGAACACCTTCCTTGCGTTAATGAGATGCAAGGTAGGCGTTCCCGTCTTAAAAAATGACTCCCAGGCATGAGTGGGCGGGGCAAAAAACCCCGCATTTGCGCCTCTTTTTAACCCCTGGGTCAGGGCAGGCGTTAAGGGACCTGTGGGATCAGAATGAGCCCAGAGGTGCCCTCCCCTGCCCCAAGGGACGGCCCCTGCCACCCTTGCCCACCCCAGGAGGACACCCAAGGATGGAGGGACCCATCCCAGGGAAGAAAAGGTAAGTTGTGGTAAGTATTATTATTATTTTTTTTTTGTGGCATAGGGGGGCCTGATTTGTGCCCCCCTACATGCCACTATGCACCTGGGCATGGCCATTGGGCAAGGGGGCATGACTCCTGTCTTTGCTAAGACAGGAGTCATGTTAATGGCGTCTGGGCGCCCAAAAAAAATGGTGCAAATCGGGTTAAGACGATTTTTTTGCCTCAGCCTGACTTGCCCCATTTTGGGACGCCCAAACGCCATTTTTCCCTACGCCGGCGCTGCCTGGTGTACGTCGTTTTTTTTCACACACACCTGGCAGCGCCGGTCGGCTAACGCCGGCTAACGCCATTCAATAAATACGGCGCCCGCATGGCGCTTCAGAATGGCGTTAGCTGGCCCAAATTTTTTTGGCGCAAAACTGCGTTAGCGCAGTTTTGCATCAAAAAGTATAAATTTGGGCCTAAATCGGGATTGCTGTGACCTGTGTCCAGTAGTAGAAGCATTGACAAAGTGTAAGCTCAGATACCAACATGGATGAGGTAAAGAGAGTGAATGTACAGACCTCTTTACAAGAGGAGTTAGATTTTTTTACGCCGGGAGCAGCACACCAATCACAGACCTTGGCAAAGCAAATGGCGATGAAGAAGAAAAGGCAGAGGTACAAGAGAAGAGAAGGCCAGTGAAGAAGAATTAGGGAAAGTCAATGAAGAAAAGAGAACCAGGAGCAACAGACGTTATTGACTATGGATAATATGTTATTGAATTTATCTGATATGGTTTTGTCTGAGAATGATCTCAATTATTTGACTTTGGGACTATCATATTGCGATGAGAATGAATTTGATTATGTGCAAAGCCGAATTGACAAATTCCTATTTAGTCGGAAAGTCAAATTGATGAAGTTTCATAAACTGACCAAAAAAGTGACAGGGAATAATTTACTTACTGATGATATTTACGTTATGCGAGAACTAATGGCGTTGGAAGAGAATGTGCAAGAAGAAATAGATGAGACTGTGATCATAGAAAAATTGGAGAAGGAAGGTGTTTGGTTAGTAGAGGAAGGAGAGTCATCTTTTATATCGAAATCAAAATTTATCCCACAGGGAGGAGGCAATAATATTGACCTTTTTATGGAGGCAGTAAATAGAGATCTCAAAGAGTTGAGGATGACTTCTCCCAGATGCTGCCCTAAGAACAACACAGGATATTGAGAGACGATCAAGACGTTAAAAATGAATCCTGATATAGTAATACGTAGTGCAGATAAAGGAGGGAATATAAAGAGTTGGTCCTTAGAAGATTACATAATGAAGACATATGCATAACTAGGAGACAAGGAATGTTATAAAGAAGTCACCTATTCGTATTATGCAGAGATAATGAAAGAGTTTATCTTATAGCTGATAAGTTGGAGGGAAACTGGTCTGTTGAGCTGTTGAGTTTTCTTAGAAATGTTTTTTATCTCAATCCGAAAATACACAAGGATGCTATCAGTCCACCAGGTAGACCAATAATTGCTGCACAAGAAAGCTTTTTTGAAAATGTGTCAACGTTTATTGATTTTTTCATTAGACCGTTTGTGCAGACACTTCCATTGTACCTAAAAGACAGTACAGATTTTTTCAAACACATTTTTGATGTACCTTGCGAGGAGGGGTGCCTTCTCCTTACTATAGATGTGGCATCTCTGTACACGAGCATTAGACAGGAGGATGGGCTGAGGGCCACGAAATATTTTTTAAGAGCCAGACCGAGTTCTTTAAGCACAGCAAAATGCTATTGACTAGGATGAAATGGTGCCTAGAGCACAATATTCTCTTTTTTGACAATCGCATTTATGAACAGATACAAGGAACAGTGATGGAGACCTGCTTCGCCCCCAGCTTTGCGAACTTGCATATTGGCTGGTGGGAGGAGCAGTTTCTCAGCTACCTGCCTTTGGATGTAAAACATCAACATATTATTCTTTGGCTACGATACATAGATTACATCTTTGTTATTTGGAAGGGTGACTGGAAGATTGTAGATGAATTTGCGACAGAGCTGAATCACAATGATTTGAACTTCAAATTTACTAGCAAAGTGAGTGAATATGAAATGGAGTTCCTTGATGTGAAGGTGGTGGTGGTGGGCCATAAATTGAAAAAAGGAATGTATAGGCAACCTACAGCAGTCAATAGTATTTTGCATGCTTCAAGCCCCCACCCGACCTCCCTGGTAGATAGTATCCCGTTTGGTGAACTCTTGAGGGCAAAGCGAATATGCAGTATACATGAAGACATTACCACGAAGATGGATAAAGTGGTGGCACAATTGAGAGCCAGAGGGCATAGAGAGGAGACATTAAAGAATTTTTTTGAGAAAGTAGAGATCATTATCAGAGAGGATTTAATTTTTCAGAAACCCTCCAAAAAGGTGAAAAAGTCCAATAGTCAAATGTTTATTACCATATACATTGTAGCACATTGTAGGATAAGAGCCATTCTCAACAAACGCTGGCTGCTTTTGACTAGCGAGCCTATAATAGGGAATGAACTATCAAGGAGACCCCGGATCACATATAGAAAAGGAGTATCTACCAGCGATAAGTTGGTCAGAAGTGATGTGAGAATGCTAAAAAGAGGGATGTGGTTGATGAAGCGAGATGGATTCCAGATTTGTACTAGGTTTAAAGCATGTAAAAAAGGGAGAGTGTAAAAGAAGTATCAATAGAGGGGAAGATTGTGCATAGGTTCCGTGGCACATTTAGTTGTAAGAGTAACCACGTAGTGTATGTTTTGAGATGCACTTGTCAGAAACTATATGTTGGAAGCACCACCCTACAGGTCAATAAATGGGTTTTACAACACCTATGTGCAATCAAAAATAGAGACATCACCTACCTGCTAGCATGACATATGAATGAGATACATGAAAGAAGATTAAAAATTATAAAGTATTTTGTGATTGACGGGATTAAAAAAGATACAAGGAGGTAATAGAGAAAGAGATCTTAGGAAAATTGAATCCAGATATATCACATTACTTGATAGCAAAGAACCTTGAGGGATGAATGCATTAGAAGAATTGCATGTACACATATGACACTGTAATAACAGATCGACCAAATTAATTAAAAAAAATTGCACAGTTTTCTGAAGTTACATTGTAAGAGCAGTTTTGAAGAGCTTGTACAAGTGAGAAGTGTTTTTAAATTATTTTTTAAATGGTAATTTCACTGTATGTTTTTCCCAGATTGGCATAAAGAAGAGTTGGGTCAGGAGAAGCAAAGAAGCTAAGATATGTTGCCCACTGGGGCGTGATCACATGGGTATTCAATTTAATTTTAGCAAATTCTTTTGATCATCATAAAATTAGTGTGCCCAAATAAGGAGTATGAGCCTGTAAGGACGGATGAAGAAATTGTCAAATGCATTTTTATTGTATCTGGGCTTTATAATATATTTTTCCATATAAATTTGTATTTTTGGGAAAATCTCCCTTTTAGAGTCATACAGAAAGGAATTATGGCCCTCATTACGACCTTGGCGGTTGGCGGTAATTTGGGGAAAGGTACTGCCAACAGGCTGGTGGTACCTTTTCCCAAATTATGACATTGGCAATTTGGCTCAAGCGAAACCGCCAATGTACCACTCCGTCTGCCAGGGTGATAACGGACGCTGGGCTCGAGACTTCGTAAAACCATGGCTGTAGGCACTATCAGTGGCAGGGAATTCCTTCTCTGGCACTGATAGGGGTCTCTCCCTGCCCCCTCCCGAGAGTCCTCCAAAACCCTCCCTCTCCTGCCCCCGCACATTTCACACCCACACGCGCACACACATACACACACACATACCCACATCCACCCATGCATGCACACACACACCCAAACACCGCAACACACACCAACATACTCTGCCGCACACATGCATTCACAACACACAACATACATGTACACTCACATTCAGGCATTCACGCACTCATTCAATGCGACTCACACCCACATGCACGCAGTCATACACACACACCCCCACACACAACACCCACACACACACAACACCTCCCACCCCCCTCTCCTGTCGGAGCACCCAGCTTACCTGCCTGCAGGGGGTCCTCCGGCTGGAGACAGGACGCAGTTGCTCATGATACGGTAGGCGGTGTTTTGCTGGCGTGGTGCTGCTGCTGACAGTAGCACCACCTTACCGCCATCCGCCGCCATGACCGTCGGCGGTATTCCGCAAGTCTTCTGGCGGAATTCCATTGATGGTCATAATGCCGGTGGGTGGCTGGTAGCTACGGCGACGGTATGTTGGCGGCCGTCACTGTGGCGGTAGGCGGTAGTTACCGCCAATGTCTTAATGCGGGCCTATATGTTGGGGGTAAATTATTTGATTTAAACTGTGATTCCTGGTCGATGTTGGACAAGCAAAGATAATATAGTATTTTTTCTATTTTTCTATTTTTTCTATTTGTTGAACTCATGTGACTTGTGCTGAACCAACTAGGTAATGGATATTATGACCATTCTGATTCTGATTCACAAATGTTGTTAACACAGAGGTGATTGGTGGAGATCGTAAACTTGTGAAAAAATAAGGGGAGAGGCAATATGGCGCTTCACTGGTGGAGGAAGGCATTCAGAGCAAAACGCGTACCTGTATTTTGCTCTTGGATTAAAAGCTTTATTTTTTGCACCAGAGTGCTGTCCTTCTTAAAACTGGTGCAAGAAAAAAATGGAATATATATATATATATATATATATATATATATATATATATATATATATATATATATATATATATATATATAAAACCTAGTGGCGGTCAAAACTAGGTTGTTATAGCTAGGACCTAGTTTCTGTAGACAAAGCTGTTTTTTACAAGCCTATATCTTTGGCGCTACTTGATGAATCTTCATGAAGATTTCCAAACAAATTTGACAGTCACGTGAGCTGGGGTAATCCGTCAATCCGGGACTGAGAGGGGTGTGAAATTTAGAGCTTTTCCACTGTTAATTCCCATAGGAAAAATTGAACAGCAATAGCACCAAAAATACTGAACGGAATTCGGCAGAAAGGTACCGCTTGGTCTAGAAACAACCCTTTTTATTTGGTATAAATCTGTTCAGTAGTTATGGAGAAATTAAAGAAAATCCAAATTTGTATGTATAGGGACACGAAGGATTCTCGGCCCCTCCCGATCTCTTGCTGAGATTTGATTGGCTGTCAACACTTCAACAAGGAAGTATTGGCTACAATGTTGGCATTAGGCTTGAGCGGAGTCCCAGACAAAAATGTAAGAAAAAAGAAAAGGGGGCAGGATACAGAACCCCCAGACCCCTTAGCTCTGGTGTTGGTGTCCCCAGGGCTAAAAAACATCTTTTTTAAATTAACGATGGGAGTTGTGGTGCATTCACTGAAAATTAAAAAAGCACTTTGGTGGTCATTCTGACCTCGGCGGTAAAAGGCGCATACCGCCGGTCAGAAGACCGCCATAACGCCGCCGCGGCCGTGGTAAACCGCCACGTCATTCTGACCCGCAACTGGCAAACCGCCAAAAACCCGACATCAACAAAAGTCCGCCACACCAACGGCCAGCGGGAAACTGTCGATGACCAAACCTCCACCGTCACGCCAACAGAAATACGCCCATGCCATTCCGACCCACGAATCCAAGCGGCGGTCTTTCAACCGCGGTATTCCATTGGCGGTACACACCGCCGCGGTCAAAATACACACACAGCTCCAAAACACTGCCACATTGGACAATTCGAAATACACACACCTGATACACATACACACACCACACCCACACACCCAATTCAATATAAAACACACACCCACATCACCCACAAACCCTGACGACCCAAAAAACCGACAGAAAGCCAGAGACAGACAGCACTGCTTAGATAACACCATCACACAGAGGCAAACCACACCATCACCCACACAATATCCACGCACAAAACACCACACATCACCACACTCACCACACTCTACAACAAATACACCACCCCACACCTCATCCACACCACCCTATGGCACCCCAAAGACACCCCCGGTTTTCAGACGCCGAACTCCGGATCATGGTGGAGGAAATAGTTCGGGTAGAGCCCCAGCTCTTCGGGACACAGGTGCAGCACACCACCATTGCCAGGAAGATGGAGCTATGGCAAAGGATAGTCGACAGGGTCAACGCTGTGGGACAGCATCCTCGAAATCGGGATGACATCAGGAAGCGGTGGAACGACCTACGGGGAAGGTGCGTTCCATGGTATCAAGGCACAACATTGCGGTGCAGAAGACTGGCGGCGGACCCCCACCTACTCCACCAGAATTTACAGCATGGGAGGAGGAAGTTTTGCACATCCTGCATCCTGAAGGCCTCGCAGGAGTATCTGGAGGAATGGACTCTGGTAAGTCAAATCTTAACTACTTCATCCCCCCACCCCACCTGCATCCCAAATCATACCCCCACCCTCACCCTCACCCCCACCCCATCACACCTACTCCCTGCAAATGTCTCACCATCACAACCCACCCATCCCAACACCTAGCCCTGCATGCGTCCACAAAGCATGGACACCCATCACCAAAGCATGCCCACTGCACATACACATCTCCCCCACAAGCCACCCTCACAAAAGCCCCCACACAGGAATGCCAGCCCTGGGGTACACGGGCACCCACCCATTGACCGATATGGCACCCACTGAAGCAATAACCATACCTCTATACCCCTGCAGGACCCGAACGCCACCACACTGCCCAGGAGGGTCCAGAAATGTCCATCCCACCCCCAGAAGAGGCCACCAGTGATGACAGCAGCTCTGTCTCCCTGGACCCAGATGACCAGCCCGGACCATCGGGGACCTCGGGACAGTTGGTTCCCCTCACACAGGCAATGGCCACAGCAGACCCAACCCCCTCTGGGAACACCAGCACAGCTCCCACCCAGCGGGCCCATGCCTCTGTCTCCAGGACACGTCAATCAGCGGTGTGTCCACCACTACAGGGCACCCAGGTTAACCCACCACCCCAACAAAAACATGGACCTGGGGGCAGTGGTAGTGGGCACACGGTCCAGGGGACAGAGGCCCAGGGAAACAGGGGAACTGGGAGGGCTGCTGTGCGACAGGGGGGGGACAGGCCCAGGGACCTCTGTAGGGTGCTAAGTACAGCTATCCAAGGCCCTGGGTCACCTATGTGTGCATTTGTCATCCATAGGCTTGTAGGCCAAGTCACAATAATTGAGTAGTGTACACCGAGTGCGCGGCGTAGTGCAGGGGGCTTCTGTGCCTGTCCTCTCCGCCAATGGTGTCGCCAATGCATGCACTCAACATGTCTTTGTTTCTCCCCCCCCTTTTGTTGTGGTCTTCCTGTTCATGTGTGCATTAGCATCATCAGGCGGAGGAGAAGTGGCATCGGAGCACGAGGGAGCTGCATCTCACATGTCCCCGGAGGGCCATGCAACCGACTCCGAGTTCACCAGTGAGACGGAGGGCGAGGGGAGCTCCACAACGGGGACCCGTGGAGACATCAGCGACACAGACACGTCCTCGGAAGGGAGCTCCCTTGTGGTGGCGGCAACATCCGTGCCCACCGCTACAACAGGTACAGCCGCCACCCAGGGCACCAGCTCCGCCCTCCAAGCAGCCCCTCAGCGCTCGCCCCGTGCCCGCTGGGCCAGGAAGGCGGCCATCTCCTTCGCCCCAGGCACCTCAGGCCCTGCCCCAGTTACCCCTGCTGCCCTCAGTGAGGAGATCATTGACCTCCTCCAGACGCTCATTGTTGGGCAGTCTACCCTTTTTAATGCCATCCAGGGTGTAGAAAGGGAGGTGCACCGGAGCAATGCATACCTGGAGGGCATTCAATCGGGTCAGGCTGCCCATCAGCGATCGTTCAACGCTCTGGCCTCAGCACTGACGGCAGCCATTGTCCCTGTCTCCAGCCTCCCTCCTCCAACTCCCTCCACCCAGTCCCACTCCCCTGTTCCTCTGCCTATCCCAGACACACCTACAGACCAGCCTGCACACACATCAACACCCAAGGGCAGCTCATCCAGACATAAGCACCCCAGATCACACAAGCATTCACCCAAGCAACATCCACATGCAGACATGCCAACAGCCACTGCCTCCTCTGTGTCCCCCTCCTCCTCGTCTCCCTCCTCCCTCCCTGTGACGTCTCCACTCACACCTGCATGCACACCACCATCAGCCAGTACGTCTATCACCAGCACACCCACCAGAACCCTCCGCACACGTGCAGACACCACCCCCACTGCCATTTACACATCCCCTGTGTCCTCTCCCAGTGTGTCTGTCACCCCCTCTTCCAAACCACACAAACGCAGGCAGCCACCCACCCAACAGCCATCCACATCACGACAGCCTCCGTCACAAGCACCTGCACCCAAAGACAGCACACTTGGCTCTCCTACAACCACATCCTCTTCCTCCACTCCCATACCCACTGCACCTACCCTTCCCACTGCTCCTAAAAAGTTTTTCCTCTCCAAAATTAACCTCTGGGAAAAAAACTAAAAAAGGGAAGGGCCGGCGCGAGAGGCCAGAGACGGCAGCCCCCAAAGACACTACCCAGGCACCGTCACCTGGCACATCCACAAAGGGAGGCAAGGGCCCCAGAGAATCGTCGAAGGAGGGCAAGGGCAGCAGGGCGGACAAGTCCGGCAGCAGGCGAGCTGCCCAGGAGGGCCCCACCAGCCCCATTTCGGGTGTGAAGGAGGACACCCACGGGCCCAGGACTCCAGCACAGGAGGGCCCCGCAAGCGAAAGGTCGGATGGCGACTGAGCGGAAAATATTGGCCCGATCTGGTTCCCTGGGAACACATGTGAAGCACCGCTGAACAGGACAGCCGCCGTGACAAGCACCGCTGAACTTGGGCCCTTCAGGACAAGCACCGCTGAACAGGGCCCCGCCGTGACAAGCACTGCTGAACAGGGCCCGCTGTGACAAGCACCGCTGAACAGGGCCCGCCGTGACAAGCACCGCTGAACTTGGGCCCTTCAAGACAAGCACCGCCGAACAGGGCCCCGCCGTGACAAGCACCTTTGAACAGGGCCCCACCGGGCCAACAAGCACCGCTGAACAAGGCCCCGCCGTGACAAGCACCGCTGAACAGGGCCCCGCCGTGACAAGCACCGCTCCGCTGGGCCCTTCCTGTCAAGCACCGCTCCGCTGGGCCCTTCCTGTCAAGCACCGCTCCGCTGGGCACCGCCGTCTCAGAACCGCTCCGCTGGGCCCTTCCTGTCAAGCACCGCTCCGCTGGGCCCTTCCTGTCAAGCACCGCTCCGCTGGGCACCGCCGTCTCTGAACCGCTCCGCTGGGCCCTTCATCGCAAGCACCGCTGGCCCATTGGCAGGGCTGGATCTGTGTCGGCCAGGGCTTCACGAAGCACTCTGGGCCCCATGCCTCCTCCAGAACCAGTGGAGTCTGTAATCCACTTGATGGACTGTGGCTTTGCACTCCCCAGGATGGATCAGTGGGCAAGCCACCCACTGTAGAGACTTGTGAGACTGTGGCTTTGCACTCCCTAGGATGGTCCAGTGGGCAAGCCACCCACTGTAGAGACTTGTGAGACTGTGGCTTTGCACTCCCCAGGATGGTCCAGTGGGCAACCCACCCACTGTAGAGACTTGTGAGACTGTGGATTTGCACTCCCCAGGATGGTCCAGTGGGCAACCCACCCACTGTAGAGACTTGTGAGATTGTGGCTTTGCACTCCCCAGGATGGTACAGTGGGCATGGAGGCCCCTCGTGGATCTGGCGTCGTGGACTCAACTGGCTGAGGTGCCCCCCCTTCCCTTCCCCCTGAGGTGCCTGTAGTTTTACTATCTGATGCCCCTGCAGTGTTCTCTCCAATGGAATCGCGTCTCGTGTGTGGGCTTTGCCCATGTGTTTAGGCCATTGGCCCACGAACAATGGATGATAGACAATATGGACCGGACTTTTGACCTATGTATATATTGTTGATGATGTAATATATTTTATTTATATATTTCATATTTCACTTAACTTCAAATATGCTATAATATACTTCAATTTTAATGATCATTTTATTTTGTCTTTGCATTCTTCCGGGGGGTTTAGGGGGTGTCACTCTGACTTGTTGCTCTGCATTGATGTGTGTGTTGTAGTGGGTGAGGGTGGGGGTGGGTGTGTGGCGTATGTGTGTCCCCGTAATTTTTTGCCTCCCCTGTGTCGTAGGTGCAGTACTCACCGTTGTCGTCTGCGCCGGCGTTCGTGCTCCTCGTAGAGGAGCAGGAAGACAATGGCTGGGAGGATGTGTAGTTCCGGTTCCATGCTGTCCAGATTCCTCGTGAAGTGTGTAGAGGTGAGCGTTTTCCGTTAGAAAAGTCTGTTTCCGCCGTGCTTTTATCGGCGGGGCAACCGCCCCGGAAAAGGTGGCAGATTGGTGGGTCGTGATAGTGTGGGCGGTACATTGTCTCCCGCCTGTCTGTTGGCGGTGACCGCCGAGCTGTTTGTTTGTACCGCCGTGGCGGTCGGAGTGTTAAAGTGGCGGGCTGTGTTGGTGGTTCCCGCCAGGGTCGGAATTCCATTTTTTGGACCGCCAGCCTGTTGGTGGGTTGGCCGCCGCTTTAACATCGACCGCCAGGGTTGGAATGACCCCCTTTGTCTTTTTTTAAGCCCTGGGTGAGCAAAGTGCTGGGGGCAATGCTTATTTGTAATGGGGGGGCTGCCCAACCCTACCCGTATTCTCAGGGACCGCCACCTCCCTGGGGTGATGCAGAAAATATGTGCAGGGCTGCGCAGCCCACCCACATCCCAGGGACCACCACCTTCCAAGGGCTAAGGCCCATATTTATACTTTTTGACGCAAAACTGCGCTAACGCAGTTTTGCGCCAAAAAAATTAGCGCCGGCTAACGCCATTCTGAAGCGCCATGCGGGCGCCGTATTTATTGAATGGCGTTAGCCGGCGTTAGCCGACCGGCGCTGCCTGGTGTGCGTGAAAAAAAAACACGTACACCAAGCAGCGCCGGCGTAGGGAAAAATGGCGTTTGGGCGTCTAAAAATGGGGCAAGTCAGGCTGAGGCAAAAAAATCGTCTTAACCCGATTTGCGCCATTTTTTTACGACGCCCATCCCCCATTGAAATGACTCCTGTCTTAGCAAAGACAGGAGTCATGCCCCCTTGCCCAATGGCCATGCCCAGGGGACTTATGTCCCCTGGGCATGGTCATTGGGCATAGTGGCATGTAGGGGGGCACAAATCAGGCCCCCCTATGCCACAAAAAAAATAAAAAAAATATACTTACCTGGACTTACCTTAATGTCCCTGGGGTGGGTCCCTCCATCCTTGGGTGTCCTCCTGGGGTGGGCAAGGGTGGCAGGGGGTGTCCCTGGGGCAGGGGAGGGCACCTCTGGGCTCATTCTGAGCCCACAGGTCCCTTAACGCCTGCCCTGACCCAGGCGCTAAAATCCGGCGCAAATGCGGGTCTTTTAGACCCGCCCACTCCCGGGCGTCATTTTTGCCCGGGAGTATAAATCCGACGCAATAGCATCGGAGTCATTTTTTAAGACGGGAACGCCTACCTTGCATATCATTAACGCAAGGAAGGTGTTCACGCAAAAAAATGACGCTAATTCCAGGAACTTTGGCGCTAGACGCGTCTAACGCCAAAGTATAAATATGGAGTTAGTTTTGCGTCGAATTTGTGTCGAAAAAAACGACGCAAATTCGGCGCAAACGGAGTATAAATATGCCCCTACATGCTTTATTTGTGTGGGGGAGGCCTGTCTGCCTCCCCTACAGCCCCGGGGACAGCCACCTACTTGGGGGTTTAATCAACATTAATGTAGGGGTCCGTCCGGCCCCCTTGCAGCCCCAGGGACCACCACCTCCCTGGAGTTTCAAACAATTAAAATGCGGGAGGGCACCTGCCCTCCCACCCACAGCAGCCCCGGGGACCACCACTTCCTCAGGACCATACTAAAAATAATAATAGGGGGGCAATTTCGGAGCCCCAGGGACCACCACCTTCTCAGGGCATTGTTCATAGGAGGGTGGCATCAAGGCCCATCTCAAGAAGTCACTGATGGCCCTGGGGACTGCCACCCCCAGGGCCAGCTCCTACTATGTCTCAGGGTGCCAATCTCAAGGACATAGCTGTTTGCTTTTGCTTGAAGGGAGCTGACAACTCCCACCAAGCAAAAGCAAACAGAACTCCACTTTCTGACAGTGGGACATGTCAAACAGATCCTGCTGCCAGAAAGATGAAAACATTGCTCGAACAAGCAGGGAGCTGCTATTAAAAGCAGCTCCTTGCTTGCTGGAGCAATACCGGCTCACGCAGGAGGTGGGAGCCAGCTGGGACCGCATGGAGGCCATGAGGTTCCCCCGTGGTTCCAGGTATCCCATAAAGCACAAAAGTTTAAAACTATTTAAAGAAAATCAGCAAAGGTCTTGAGGCTACCCCTGCGGTCCCAGATAGTCCACAAAGGGCCCAAATGAAAAAAATACTTTAAATAGGTCTTACGGTCAGGGTCTCAGACCCTCACACTGGAGGTTGAGGGTTCTACTCCAGGCGTGTCCGTGATCATTTCCCTCCTTTATTTTTTCTTTTAAACTTCAAATGCTTAAGGCTCATACTGAAAGGTGATCTCACTCCTTGTAATTGACAAATACATTTTTCTTTTCAATTTGTCTAGAAATATATCATCCATCAAAGCCTAACAAATTCTCTATCCCTCTCCATCTCTCTCTCTCTCTCTCTCTCTCTCTCTCTCTCAATCTCTTTCTCCCACTCTCACACCCACTCCCATCCTTATGCACCGACTCGAAGACCCACTCAGACACCCACTCACACACCCACTCACATCCAGGTGCACCCACTCACAGCCCCAGTTAGCCCCCATGCACCCACTCACAGACCCACTCAGACACTCACACACCCACTCACAGACCCACTCAGACTCTCACACACCCATTAAGACACTGATGCACGCACTCTCACACCCAGAGACTCTCACAACCACTCTCACCCCCAGATACCCCCTGTCATACCTATTCTCACACCCAGAGAGACAGGCTGCAGTCAACTCCTGCCGCACATGGACAAAGGCAGTGTGCAGCATGGGGTTGGGTGGATAGGTGTGTTGGCCACAGCATCTGGCTACAGATCAGGCCCTGAGGCCAACTCCTGCCAAAGGCTGTGCTCAGAGTGGATTTGGGTGATTATAGGGATTGGTTGCCGGGCTGGCCACTAGCCAGGCCCTGCTGCCAACCCCCACTGCGCACGGCACAGGGACTAGCGAGATGTTTAGTACGAATGCTATAGTTACCTTTAGATGCAGTAACTGAACATAGTCACTTCTGGCCTAATGTTCAAGGTCTTGTGTTGTCACTGAGTAGGCTGAAAGTTCAAATTTTTGCATCATTTGGAAGTGTGTTTGGTTATTTACTGGTGTTTTGACTGTTCAACCTTCCTAGTGATGGAGCATTCACATTTGTTTCCAATCACATACGTGGGTTGACTGTCATGGGTATTTCTGGAAGAACCACAGTAAGGAGTCATCTAAGGCCTGAAGGTTAATGCCACAGATGCTTACACTGAAAGTTGAGGGTTCTATTCCAGGTTTGCCTGTGATTATTTTCCATCTTTAAATTCTTTTAAACTTCAAAAGATTAAGGTTCATACTGAAAAGTGATTTTTCTTTCCAGAGTGTTCAGAAATATTTAATTCTAAGTATATCATTCATCAAAGCCTAAACAATTCTCTATCTCGCCTTCTCTTTCTCTTTCTCTCTCTCTCAATTTCTCTCTTTTTATCTTTCTCTCTCTCTCAATCTCTTTCTCCCACTCACCCACCCACTCAGTCCCTTACACACCCACTCACAGACCCACTCGGAACCTCACACACCCAATCACAGAACCACTCAGACCTTCGTGAACCCACGCACAGCCGCACTCAGACCCTCACACACTCTCTCACTGAACCACTGTTATCCTTACGCACCCACTTACAGACCCACACAGATGCACTCACTCAGAGACCCAATAAGACACTAACGCACCCCCTCTCACACCCAGAGAGACACTCTCAAAGCCACTCTCACACCCAGATACACCCATCACACCTATTCTCACACCCAGCGAGACAGGCAGCAATCAACTCCGGAGGGTTGGCTGCAGCATCTAGCCACAGATCAGGCCCTGCAGGCAACTCCCACCACGTACAATCAAAGGCAGTGCATGGTGCGTGTTTGGGTGGTTATAGGGGTTGGCTGCAGGACTGGCCACAAGCCAGACCCTGTGGCCAACCCCCACTGCGCACAGCCAAATCCTGTGTGCAGCATGGATTTTGGTGGTTATACGGGATGTCCGCAGGGCCTGGCCGTGCACTGCGGTGGTTGGATTAATGTACAGTAATGAAAATTACTTACATTAAAAAAACTTTGAATATCACTGAAAAAAACAAAGGTAACAGGGGCGTTATAGTTAGAAAATAGAATTTAAAACAAAACATAGAAATACACTTAAAAAACCAAAGGCTACAGGGATGTTATATTTAGGCTCACATTGTAAACATACAAAACCATAGAAATTCACCTGTTATAGTTAGAGCTATCTCAAGTAAGTATAACTCATGCCCCAAGGTAACTGTAATAGTGGTGTGCTTTATCATGAAGGCACAAATCAAACACCGTATTTTCCAAATTAAATACCCAATGGTGTCGATAGGTTATTTTTCACTCAGATTTATATTCAATATCATAACAGACTACGGGGCTGTTCCTGTTGCAAAAACACAATTACAGCATTCAGTGGCTCCATATTTGCTTCACATCGTGTATAGAAAATTAGGTGCTTCAATTTTTCCTGCAAGTCCATACCTTACATTCTACGTATATATCTAGGCACTCAGTGCCCATTGTGTTTCACTCTCTATTCATTAGCTTCTACACTCTTATAGAATTAGTGCAAAAATACAGTTAATACAACATAACAAACTTTTTGATACATGGGCATTGAAGAATCAATTAGCATTGGAACTCTGTGTGATCAGACATATTTAAATTGCTCTCTTTTTTAAATCAACTGCTGAATTGGAATGGCATCTAATCAATGTAGGGTTATTCAGCCTGAGTTTTTCTCATTATTTATCCTTCGTAAAGGTATCAGAAGACTTACAGAATTCTGATTTGCCATTGACCAAACAATATCCAATTTATAAAGGTGTATCAATAAAATTTACTTTTTCTTAATGTTCATACCCATAATGTCATAAATATACATGTACATAAATGTACATGTAACTCCTCATCATTACTCAAACCATGTGGGGTTTTGGTATCAAGCCTAAAAATGAAACAGGATTCGAGTCTCCGTAGTTTTAATTCTCTGTCTCCACCTCTTCCATCTTTTTTGATGCAGGCTATGCCATAGTAGCTCATGGTTTTCCAAACACTGTTTG
Source organism: Pleurodeles waltl (assembly GCF_031143425.1). Classification (NCBI taxonomy): domain Eukaryota; kingdom Metazoa; phylum Chordata; class Amphibia; order Caudata; family Salamandridae; genus Pleurodeles; species Pleurodeles waltl. The sequence continues at coordinate 495,645,732 of NC_090448.1, forward strand.
GATGCTGAGTGTAGTGTTTCACTACTGCAGAGCTCGTATCCCCCATTTTAAACTGCTCAAATGGGTTCTAGTATTGACTTTTTCAAATTGCAAATCGTGCTTCACACATATTTCTTGCCACACATGCACTAGATAACATAAAACACCAACTTCTTGTCACACCTGATTCTTCATTGATCGTTATCTCTTGTCCTGTATGGTCCCAGATCACTTTCATGTTTTTACCTATCTGACATGCCTTGCATTTGTTACATTTAAAAAATCCTCCTCTTTCTTTGTTGAGCTAAGATGTTTGTGTAGGCATTGTGAAGTGACACCTTACTAGTTTATCTTTTAGAGACTGAAACTTCCTGTATTTCACTTTTGGGGTTACGCCTACCTTTGCCCCAATGTTCGAGTCTTTACCAATCAGATTCCAATATTTCTCAAAAATCTTATAAATCAAATGACTTTCTTTACTATATGCAAGAACTTTTTTTGTTTTTTCGTCATGTTTCTTATTGGCTTTGCGTGTCAGGATCTGATTCTTATTGACAGATTTTGCACACTTCATTCCTTGGTTGATGTCTTTTTGTTACTATTCTCTCTTTAAATATCTCTGTTCAGCTGTTTTGAATTGTGCATGCATGTCTTCATCATCAGAAAAATTTCTTCTCAATCTCAAGAATTCCCCATAAGGTATATTTCTGATAAGATTTTGCTGATGGAAACTGATTCCATGCAAGACACTCATGGTCGCAGTGGGTTTCTGGTACAAAGTAGCCTCTGGCATTCCATCTTTCATATACACTTTTACATCAAGGAATTCCGTCTCTGTGCTACTAATGTTATATGTGAACTTTATATATATATATATACATACATACAGCTTAGTTAGGCTCACATTTCAAATTTACAAAACCATTGAAATTCAGCAGTTATATTTAGAGTTATTTTAAGTAACCATAACTCGTGCCCCAAGGTAACTATAACTCGCGCCCCGCCATGCAGTTTCCTCATCAATAATGTTTGGGGAAATGTTGCAGTGATAATTTTAAGGATGCCATAGAAGATGTCATGACTGATGTAATATATGGGGTAATTAGCAGTGCATGGCGAGGGCATGAGTTATAGTTACTGTACAGCACAAGTTATAGTTATTTTAAATAACTGTAACTATAACCGCTGAATTTCTATGGTTTTGCATGTTTGAAATGTGAGCCTAACTATAACATCCCTGTATCCTTTGTGTTTTTTTAAGTGAATTTCTATGGTTTTTAAATTATATTTCCTAATAATAACGTCCCTATAGCCTTTGGTTTTTCAGTGAATTAGTATGGCTTTTTTAACTTTGTCATTTTAATTACTTTGGTGGTCATTACGGACATGGTAGTCAGGGCCGCCATGCCAGCGGTGGCGGTAATTTCCACCAACGGCATGGTGGTCCTATATTATGAACGTGGCAGAACCGGGGATGAAACGCCGCCACTGCCAGGCTCCTGCCACCAGGCAGCCTGGCGGTGGCGGCGTTTCAGATCTGACAGGGCAGCGCTGCAAGCAGCGCTGCCCGCTGAAGAATGAGTCTGATTCCACCAGCCTTTCCTTGGCGGTTTACACAGCCAGGGAAAGGCTGGCGGAATGAGTGACTCAGGCCCCCCCTGGGGGCCCCTGCACAGCCCATGCACTTGGCATGGGCAGTGCAGGGCCCCCCATGCACATCCCCGTCAAGCATTTCACTGCCCGATTTATGGGCAGTGAAATGCACGATGGGTGCTGCTGCACCCGCCGCACTGCCACATTGCCGCCGGCTCCATTTGGAGACGACGTCAATGTTCTGGCCCTGTTTCCAGCTCGGCCGGCGGGTGAAAACACTGTTTCCGCCCGCCAGCCCAGCTGGATGTTCATTATGTGGCCGGTTCTGTACGCTGGCGGTCTTCTGTCGACCCCCATGGCCCCCATGGTCTGAGCTAGCATCCCGCCTCCTGCGGAAGCCTGCATTGTCCCACACACAGAGAACTGCTACATTTGCAGCTCCCTATGCGCGGGAGCAATATTTCATCTGTTTCCTTGGCCGCAGCAGGGAAACAGAAGAAAACTCCCTCTCAACAAGCAGGAGCAGTTTTCATGTTCCCGCTTGCTGGGAACAGAGTTAGGGGGTGATTCTAACCCTGGCGGTCGGTGATAAAGCGGCGGCCAACCCGCCAACAGGCCGGCGGTCCAAAAAATGGAATTCTGACCCTGGCGGGAACCGCCAACACAGGCCGCCACATTAACACTCCGACCGCCACGGCGGGACCGACAAACAGCGCGGCGGTCACCGCCAACAGACAGGCGGCAGACAATGTACCGCCCACACTATCATGACCGGCCAATCCGCCACCTTTTCCGGGGCGGGAGCACCGCCGATAAAAACACGGCGGAAACAGACTACGAACGGGAAAACGCGCACCTCTACGCACTCCACGAGGAAGGAGGACAGCGTGGAACCCGAATTAAACATCCTACCTGCTCTCGTCTACCTGCTCATCTACCACGAGTACGAACGCCGGCGCAGACAACAACGGTGAGTACTGCACCTACGACACAGGGGAGGGGGGAGGACGAAAGGTTACGTGCACACACATACGCGATACACCCACCCCCCCAAACCATGTACACACCAATGCAGAGCAACAAGTCACAGTGAAACCACCCAAACCCCCGTAAAAAAGCAAGGACATAATTAAATTGTGACTCGAAATTTATGGGAAATAAAAAACACTGATAAGTCACGGTCAAATAGCAATAACAAATCAAAAATACCAATTCAATATCCAGTGCATACGATAAACCGAGGCAATAAGTCCTGCACATCTAACGAGATTCCAAGTGTCCGTGGGCCAAAGTGTAGCAACACAAGGGCAAAGCCCACACAGGAGACCTGAGTCCTTTGGAGAGAACACTGAAGGGGCATCTGATGAAAAAACCACAGGCACCTCAGGGGGAAGGGAAGGGGGGGGCACCACAGCCACATGAGTCCACGACGCCAGATCCACGAAGGGGCCACCATGCCCACTGTGCCATCCTGGGGAGTGCAAAGCCACAGTCTCTCAAGTCTCTACAGTGGGTGGCTTGCCACTCGTCCATCCTGGGGATTGCAAAGCCACAGTCCATCAGGTGGATAACAGTCTCCACCGGTCAAGGAGGAGGCATGGTGGGCACAGTGAACCGTGAACAGTAGCTCGAGACAGATCCGGCAGATCTGTCATTGTGCCAGTGGTGCTTGAGACGGCGGGGCCCAGCGGAGCGGTGCATGAGACGGCGGGGCCCAGCGGAGCGGTGCAGGAGACGGCGGGGCCCAGCGGAGCGGTGTATGAGACGGCAGGGCCCAGCGGAGCGGTGCTTGAGATGAAGGGCCCAGCGGAGCGGTGCTTGAGATGAAGGGCCCAGCGGAGCGGTGCATGAAACGGTGGGGCCCAGCGGAGCGGAGCTTGAGACGGCGGGGCCCAGCGGAGCAGTGCTTGAGATGAAGGGCCCAGCGGAGCTGTGCTTGAGATGAAGGGCCCAGCGGAGCGGTGCTTGAGATGAAGGGCCCAGAGGAGCGGTGCATGAGACGGCGGGGCCCAGCGGAGCGGTGCTTGAGATGAAGGGCCCAGCGGAGCGGTGCTTGAGATGAAGGGCCCAGCGGAGCGGTGCTTGAGATGAAGGGCCCAGCGGAGCGGTGCTTGAGACGGCGGGGCCCACCGGAGCGGTGCTTGAGACGGCAGGGCCCAGCGGAGCGGTGCTTGAGACGGCGGGGCCCAGCGGAGCGGTGCTTGAGATGAAGGGCCCAGCGGAGCGGTGCTTGAGACGGCGGGGCCCAGCGGAGCGGTGCTTGAGACGGCGGGGCCCAGCGGAGCGGTGCTTGAGATGAAGGGCCCAGCAGAGCGGTGCTTGAGATGAAGGGCCCAGCGGAGCGGTGCATGAGACGGCGGGGCCCAGCGGAGCGGTGCTTGAGATGAAGTGCCCAGCGGAGCGGTGCTTGAGATGAAGGGCCCAGCGGAGCGGTGCATGAGACAGCGGGGCCCAGCGGAGCGGTGCTTGAGATGAAGGGCCCAGCGGAGCGGTGCTTGAGATAAGGGGCCCGGCGGAGCGGTGCTTGAGACGGCGGGGCCCAGCGGAGCGGTGCTTGAGATGAAGGGCCCAGCGGAGCGGTGCTTGAGATGAAGGGCCCAGCGGAGCGGTGCTTGAGACGGCGGGGCCCAGCGGAGCAGTGCTCTTCTGCACGGCGGGGCCCTGTTCAGCGGTGCTCCTCTCCACGGCGGGGCCCTGTTCAGCGGTGCTCTTCTCCACGGCGGGGCCCTGTTCAGCGGTGCTCCTCTCCACGGCGGGCCCTGTTCAGCGGTGCTCTTCTGCACGGCGGGCCCTGTTCAGCGGTGCTCCTCTCCACGGCGGGGCCCTGTTCAGCGGTGCTCTTCTGCACGGCAGGGCCCTGTTCAGCGGTGCTCCTCTCCACGGCTGGGCCCTGTTCAGCGGTGCTCTTCTGCACGGCGGGGCCCTGTTCAGCGGTGCTCCTCTCCACGGCGGGGCCCTGTTCAGCGGTGCTCTTCTCCACGGCGGGGCCCAGCGGAGCGGTGCTCTTCTGCACGGCGGGGCCCTGTTCAGCGTGCTCTTCTGCACGGCGGGGCCCTGTTCAGCGGTGCTCTTCTGCACGGCGGGGTCCTGTTCAGCGGTGCTCTTCTGCACGGCGGGGCCCTGTTCAGCGGTGCTCTTCTGCACGGCGGGGCCCTGTTCAGCGGTGCTCCTCTCCTCGGCGGGGCCCTGTTCAGCGGTGCTCTTCTGCACGGCGGGGCCCTGTTCAGCGGTGCTCCTCTCCACGGCGGGGCCCTGTTCAGCGGTGCTCTTCTCGACGGCGGGGTCCAGCGGAGCAGTGCTCTTCTGCACGGCGGGGCCCTGTTCAGCGGTGCTCTTCTGCACGGCGGGGCCCTGTTCAGCGGTGCTCTTCTGCACGGCGGGGCCCTGTTCAGCAGTGCTCTTCTGCACGGCGGGGCCCTGTTCAGCGGTGCTCCTCTCCACGGCGGGGCCCTGTTCAGCGGTGCTCTTCTGCACGGCGGGGCCCTGTTCAGCGGTGCTCTTCTGCACGGCGGGGCCCTGTTCAGCGGTGCTCCTCTCCACAGCGGGGCCCTGTTCAGCGGTGCTCTTCTGCACGGCGGGGCCCTGTTCAGCGGTGCTCCTCTCCACGGCGGGGCCCTGTTCAGCGGTGCTCTTCTCCACGGCGGGGCCCTGTTCAGCTGTGCTCGTCCAGTAGGTCAAGGGAGCCAGACCTGGCCTGGACTCCCTGCTCAGTCGCCCTCCGACCGTGCTGTTGCTGGACCCTTTGGTGACGGAGTCCTGGGCCCTTTGGTGTCCTTCCTAACACCCGGGATGGGGCTTGTGGGCCCCTCCTGCTCCGCGCTCCTGCTGGCTGACTTTTCCGCCCTGCTGCCCTTTCGCTCCTTAGATGGGGCTCTCGGGCCCTTGCCTCCCCTAGATGTTGTGGCTGGTGAAGTGGGCGAACTTTGCTCCTTGGGGGCAGCCGTGTCAGTCCTCTCACGGCGGCCCTTTAGCTTCCTGGTCTTCTTGCCTGGTGGGGGGCTGGCTGTCCCCTTGCTGCTGATTGAAGTGTCACTGCTGGCAAAGGGTGGGCTCCAGAACCCATGCACCACAGTGACACTCGAAGCTGGGCTGGTGGTGGCTGAGGTGCTCTTGGGACTCTTTGCAGATGGAGGGGGTGGGTCAGTGGAGGGAAAGAGGTCAAGATTAGCAAGGAAAACTTTCTTAGGACCAAGGTAAAAGGTAGGAGAAGTGGTGATGGAAGTGGAGGAAGAGGATGTGGTTGTAGGAGAGTCAGGTGTGCTGCCTTTGGGTGCAGGTGCTTGTGCTGGAGGCTGTCGTGAGGTGGATGGCTGTTGGGTGGGTGTCTGCCTGCGTTTGTGTGTCTTGGAAGAGGGGGTGACAGACACAGTGGGAGAGGACACAGGGGACATGTAAATGGTAGTGGGGGTGGTGACTGCACGTGTGCGGACTGGACTGGAGGGTGTGCTGGTGATGGAAGCACTGGCTGATGGTGGTGTGCATGCAGGTGTGAGTGTAGACGTCACAGGGAGGGGGGAGGGAGGAGGGAGACGAGGAGGAGGGGGACACAGAGGTGGTAGTGACTGTTGGAATGTCTGCATCTGGGTTTTGCTTGCGTGAATGCTTGTGGGTTCTGTGGTGCTTGTGTCTGGATGAGCTGCCCTTGGGTGTTGAGGTGTGTGCAGGCTGGTCTGATGGTGTGGATGGGATAGGCTGAGGAACAGGAGACAGAGACAGGCCGGAGGCAGTCAGAAGAGGGAGGCTGGAAACAGGGACAATGGCTGCCGTCAGTGCTGAGGCCAGAGCATTGAACGATCGTTGATGGGCAGCCTGACCCGAATGAATGCCCTCCAGGTAGGCATTGCTCCGATGCACCTCCCTTTCTACCCCCTGGATGGCATTCAAAAGGGTAGTCTGCCCAACAATGATGGTCCGCAGGAGGTCAATGACCTCCTCACTGAGGGCAGCAGGGGTAACAGGGGCAGGGGCTGAGGTGCCTGGGGCGAAGGAGACGCCCGCCTTCCTGGGCGAGCGGGCACAGAGCGTAGGCTGAGGGGCTGCTGGGAGGGCGGGGCTGGTGCGCTGGGTGGCGGCTGTACCTGTAGAGGCGGGGGCCCGGATGTTGCCGCCACCGCTAGGGAGCTCCCATCCGAGGACGTGTCGCTGTCGCTGGTGTCACCACCGGTCCCCGTTGTGGTGCTCCCCTCGCCCTCCAGATCACTGGTGCCCTCGGTGTCTGTTCCTGGTCCCACCGGGGCCTTGTGACTTGCAGCTCCCTCGTGCTTCGATGCCAATTCTCCTCCGCCTGATGATGCTAATGCACAGATGCACAAGAAGACGAAGAAGAAGGGTGGGGGGAGAAAAACGAAGACCAGGTTGAGTGCATGCGATGTCAACACCGTTGGCGTAGAGGACAGACACAGGAGCCTCATGCACTAAGCCGCGCATTCGGGGTACACTACTCAGTACTTCGGACTAGGACAACAGGTCTAGAGACGACAAAGGCGCACATGTGTGATGCTGGACCATCGATAGCTGTACTTGTCACCCTACAGAGGTGGGGGCCGGGAGCACAGGGCCATGCCTAACGGAGAGGACTACACTACAGAAAGTGCCCTGGCCTAATGTCACCCCCAACCCTCCTCCCCCACCCAGACGCCTCCACTGCATAGAGAGATAGCAGAATGTGCTGATACTCACCCCCTTGTGTCTGCTGTGATGTCCTCAAGCGCCCATCAAAATCAGGGTAGGCCACCGCCAGGATCCGGGACATCAGGGGGGTCAGGGTACGACTGGCACCCCTCCTAGGTTGGAAGGCCATCCCCAGCAGTGACTTGGCGGTCTTCCTGGTCCCGCGGCGGATGTCCTCCCACCTCTTGCGGCAGTGGGTGCCCCGTCTGACGTGGACCCCCAGGGCCCGGACTTCCTTGGCGATGGCACGCTAAATGTCCACTTTCTGATGGGCGCTGACCTATTTGACATGTACAGGGTGGGAAGGAAAAATCATCATTTTTCTGCATGTTAGATGCGATTGGCCCCCCCTCCCCAACCTTGCCATATGGCACATGCTCTCATCTGTTGTGCGTTGCACCCCTCATTCGCCCCCCACCCCACCAACTTAGCATCCACCCCACTCCACACAGGCATAGCCCATTCAATGTGCACCCAGTGTACTTACCTGTTGGTCTGGAGGACCGTAGAGTAACGCATACTGGGGGAGGACCCCATCCACAAGTTTCTCCAACTCCTCAGACGTGAAGGCAGGGGCCCTTTCCCCAGTCGCAGCAGCCATTGTCACTTCCAGACCGAGGTCACAGCAGCACTTGCAGTATAGGTCCTCTCCTGTGGATGATCAGGTCTCGAGTGATTAAGCAGATAGAAAATGGCGATCACGCCCGCGGCGGTGCGTACCGCGACCGCCGGTGCACCTCGTCATTGGCTCCTGAAACCCATAGGCCTCAATGTTAGCCAATGCGGCTTCGTATAGCGGTCTTCGACCGCCTACTGCCACGGTGTGCCACGCCAGCGCATTGACCTCACATCCCATTGTCCCACTTCACAGGTCAGGCAGCCGCCATTTCAAGGGCCCACATGGCATTACTTGTACTGCGTCACACAGGCCTAGGCCTTGCATTGCCACACATACACGCCTTTCAATACATAGATAATCGTGTGCTATGCATGCAGTGGTGAACGTACCTGTGATTTGCTTGACTCTGTGCGCCATGTTGTCCTTCCTAGGCACCGTCCGCTGGGACTTGCGAGGAGAAGGATGAATCCTAGCGTGTACCGACCGCTGGTGGACCTGTCGACAATGGAAGAACGCCACATCATACTACGATACCGACTTGACCGAGCCACTATACATGAACTGTGTGCCCAGCTGGAGCCAGCCCTGATGTCCCCCATCCGCCAACCCACAGGAATTCCCCCTCTAGTGCAGGTTCTGTCAGTCCTCCATTTTTTGGCAAGTGGCTCATTCCAGACAACAGTGGCCATGTCATCTGGAATGTCTCAGCCTACGTTTTCAAAAATCTTGTCTAGAGTGTCGTCTGCCCTGACGAAACACATGCGGTGCTACATTGTATTCCCTGAGGAGGTTGATTTGGCCACTGTGAAGGGTGATTTTTATGCCCTTGGACATATCCCCAACATAATTGGTGCCATTGATGGGACCCATGTGGCTTTAGTACCCCCAAAAGACGATGAGCAGGTGTACAGAAACAGGAAAAGTTACCATTCGATGAACGTCCAGGTGGTCTGTTTGGCTGACCAGTACATCTCCCATGTGAATGCCATGTTCCCTGGGTCAGTGCATGACGCGTATGTGATGCGAAATAGCAGCATCCCTTATGTGATGGAACAGCTACAGAGACAACGTGTGTGGCTAATTGGTGACTCTGGTTACCCCAACCTGCCTTGGCTATTGACCCCAGTGAGGAATCCCCGGACCAGGGCAGAGGAACGGTACAATGAGGCCCATGGGCGAACTAGGAGGATCATTGAAAGAACCTTTGGCCTCCTGAAGGCCAGGTTTAGGTGCCTGCATATGACAGGGGGATCCCTGATGTACTCACCAAAGAAGGTGTGCCAGATCATCGTGGCCTGCTGTATGCTTCACAATTTGGCATTGCGACGTCAGGTGCCCTTCCTGCAGGAGGATGGTCCAGATGGTGGTGTTGAAGCAGCTGTGGAGCCTGCGGAGAGTGAAGAGGAGGAAGACGAAGAGGACGACCCAGACAACAGGGACAGAGTTATCCAACAGTATTTTCAGTAGCACACAGGTAGGAATCACCCACGCCATTTAACATTTACTGAATGCCCCCTGCATCTTTACTTTGTGTATTTCCCCCCAGTTCTTTTAAACTGAAGTTTGCTTTTTCCTTCCCTTTTCAGTGCTGTATGACCCACTGCGTGACTTCTGCTTGGTTAGCCCATGGACTAATGCTTATTGACATCAGTATGTTGTCCACACATAAATTACAGAACATTATTGATAAGTAATGTGTTATACATTTGTAAATAATATAGGCTGACTACAGAATGATTTCTGTGCAATGAGTGATTTATTTTTTGTGCTATATATTGGTACATGATATTAAAACGGTGATGGGTGAGGGTGGAGTTATGTCCATGGCAGAGTCCAGTTCTCGGTCGCACAGGTGCATTGTTCATATGCCTGTGGAAGGATGGAGCAGGGGCAGTTCAAGGTTGGACAGGGTGACACTGTGGGACAGTGGAATGACATCCGGGGGGATATTAGGCTGGCGGGGGTCTTGGCATCCTACTCTGTCTTCCTTTGAGATCTCAGGTTCCTCTTGCGGGGTGGTTGTTCTTCAGCAGGAGGTGGGGTTCTGGTGGCCCATCGTTCTGTGGGGGCCTCCTGACCACTAGCGCCGGCGGAGGTGGTAGGCTGTTCCTGGCTAGTGACAGGGGCCCTTTGCGGTGCCACATGGTCCCGCAATGTGGTTTCTATCCGGTTGAGGGCCTGGACTATGGTCCCCATAGCGGTAGCGATGTTCCGGAGTTCATTGCTGAACCCCATGTACCGTTCCTCCTGCTGTGCCTGGATCTCGGTGAACCTGGCCAGTACCGTCGCCATCGTCTCCTGGGAGTGATGGTATCCTCCCATGATGGTGGTGAGGGCCTCTTGGAGAGTCGGTTCCCTGGGCCTGTCCTCCCCCCCCTGTCGCACAGCAGCCCTCCCAGTTGCCCTGTTTCCCCGGGCCTCTGTCCCCTGGACGGTGTGCCCACTACCACTGCCCCCAGGTCCCTGTTGTTGTTGGGGTGTTGGGTCAGCCTGGGTGCCCTGTAGTGGCGGACACACCGCTGATTGACGCGTCCGTGAGACAGAGGCATGGGCCCGCTGGGTGGGAGCTGTGCTGGTGTTCCCAGAGGGGTTTGGGTCTGCTGTGGCCTGTGTCTGTGTGTGGGGAACCGACTGTCCAGAGGTCCCCGATGGTCCGGGCTGGTCGTCAGGTTCTAGGTCGACAGAGCTGCTGTCCTCGCTGGGGGCCTGTTCTGGGTGTGGGATGGACAAATCTGGACCCTCCGTGGCGGTGACTTGGCGTTCGGGCCCTGCAGGGGTAAAGGAGTATGGTTATTGTTTCTGTGTGTGCCATGGCGTGCATTTTGAGTGCCCTTGTCCCCCAGTGCTGGCATTCCCTTGTGGGAGGTGTTGTGAGGGATTGGGGGGGGGGGTGTATGGGTATGTGCAATGGTCATGCTTTGGTGGTGGCTGTCTATGGTTTGTGTTGGCATTCAGGGGTTGGTGTTGTTTAGGGTGGGTTGTGCTGGTGAGACATTGGCAGGGAGGTTGTGTGCTGGGGGGTTGAGATTGGGGGTGAGGGGGGGTTGGCATGCTGGTGGTTGGGGGGGGTGAAGTAGTTGAGATTCGACTTACCAGAGTCCATTCCTCCGTGTACTCCAGCGAGGCCATCAGGATGCAGGATGTTTACCACCTCTTGCTCCCATGCTGTGAATTGGGGTGGAGTGGGTGGGGGTCCGCCGCCAGTCTTCTGCACAGCGATGTTGTGCCTGGAGATCATCGAGCGCACCTTCCCCCGTAGGTCGTTCCATCGCTTTCTGATATCTTCCCGATTTCTGGGATGCTGTCCCACAACGTTGACCCTGTCTACGATCCTTTGCCATAGCTCAGCCTTCCTTGCTATGGTGGTGTGCTGCACCTGTGTGCCGAAGAGCTGGGGCTCAACCCTCATGATTTCCTCCACCATGACCCGGAGTTCTTGGTCCGAAAACCTTGGGTGTCTTTGGGGTGCCATGGGGTGGTGTGGATGAGGTGTGGGGTGGTGTTTGTGGTGATGTGCGTGGTGATATGTGGTGATGTGTGCGTAGATGTGGTGTGGGTGATGAAGTTGGGTTCCTGTGTGTGTTGGGGTTTTCTATTGCTGTGCTCGCTCTCTCTATCTCTATCTCTCTCGCTCTCGCCTTCGCTCCGATTTCCAACTAGTGGGGGTTTGTGGGTGATGTGGGTGTGTGTTTTATAGTTGATTGGATGTGTGGGTGTGTTGTTTGTATGTGTCTCAGGTGTGCGTATATCAAAATGTCCAATGTGGCAGTGTTTTTGAGCTGTGTATGTATTTTGACCGCGGCGGTGTGTACCGCCAATGGAATACCGCGGTTGAAAGACCGCCGCGTGGATTCGTGGGTCAGAATGGCATGGGCGTGTTTGTGTTGGCGTGACGGTGGAGGTTTGGTCATCTCCAGTTTTCCGCGGCCCGCTGATGTGGCGGCCTTCCTTGGATGTCGGATTTTTGGCGGTTTCACAGTTGGTGGTCAGAATGACCGTGGCGGTTTACCGCGGCCGCGGCGGTAGAATGGCGGACTTCTGACCGGCGGTAAGGGCCTTTTACCGCCGAGGTCAGAATAACCCCCTTAGTGTTTGATATGGGTGGACACCTCTGGAGATAGCAGGAGCTGGCCCTGGGAGGTGGTGGTCCTCGGGCATTTGAATGCTCCAGAAGAGGGGTCCATGCGCCACCCCTTCCTTTCAAAAACAGCCCTGGTGAGGTGTTGGTCCCGGGGGCCCGTGGGGTCTGCGCAGCCCCCATGAATATATTCTTTTTATGTAGCCCATGGGAGGTGGTGGTCCCCAGGGCTTATTAAAGCCATGGGAGGGGGGCCCGTGTGGCCCTCTCCTAATTTTATATTATATTGATGCCCTCAGGAGCTGGCCCACACTGGGGCTAAATTAACAAAATGTGCGGGAAACCACACTTGTTTTTTTTTTGTTTTTTTAATTTTCAGCAGATTTGAGGATTCACCACAAATTTTGCTGAAAATTCAAAACGAAAATATTTTTTTTCTCAGGTGGTGTCCCAGCACTAAGGCTAGGGGGTCAGGGTATTCCTACCCTGCCCCCTTTTTTAATATTTTTTTTTAATGGACCCTGCTGAAGCTGAGTCCCAAAGTGGCTGCCAAAACTTCCTGTTTGAAGTGTTGGCAGCCATTCTGATCTCAGCACAGGATCTCCGGGATCTGTGGAGCCTCCATGTCCCTAGATTTCTATACTTCTTTTTCCTTTAATATCTCCAAATTTACTGAACGGATTTACACCAACAAGTATGCTTCAATTGACCTATGGAATAGAACAACATCTTACATGTCACTCAACATGCATTATTTATGTGATTCAGTGCCAACGCCTAAGTTGTAAAAAACAATATGTAGGCAAAACAGTGAATGATCTCCGTACACAAATCAGTAATAATTAACAAGAAACTTGACCAGCCAGTAGCCAATCATTTTAACCTTGTGGACCATTTATGATCAGATTTGAATATTTTACCTGTGGAACATATCTTAAAGGAGGAACTACTGGACATTAAAGAAAACCTCTGGATGTTCTGTTTAGAATCACAGAATCCAGATGGACTGAACATCACTGACAATACTGCATATCTGAACAGTTCTCAGGACTGCATTGACTCCACATTCCAATTTGAATCTTCACTCATGATGCGTTTTGAAAATCCAGCAGTGTCAACTGTGGAGCAACTGAGCAAACCATCTTGTGCTACCTGAGGAAGGCGAAAGCCGAAACGCTGTAGTGGAAATACATTTTTGTTCTTTGGTGAGTACATCTCTTTGAGTCACTGCTTTCTTGGATATATATATATATATATATATATATATATATATATATATATATATATGCGTGCTAGCCTCCAAAAGATGTTCCCATGCTTCCTTTCTTAATAGGGTGTTTGTCTCCCTAATTGCTTCTTTATATTTCTGTTGACAGGCCACAACAACACCCTTATCCCTGGGATTGGCCCTCAAGGAATACAGGAACTCTCTATGCACCCTAGTGCAAATACTATTCAACCATATACAAGAGCATTGTGAATTGAGCAAACTTGGCTGTGTTAGATCCCCTTTGACCATTTCACAGATCTTGGCTAACAAGCTCACTACTAAAATCAGTGGACTGCTCTTGGCCAAGCAAACCTCGAAATCTTGGCTCAGCCTAGCAAAAAGTTTGCAACAAAATAGCTCTGGAATAACTTTAACTCTTTTTAACCTAGGTCTTTGTCAGTTGGGACGACTTTCTGATAAAATCAGGGGTGACTCAATAAGCCCGTAAGCTTTCCCCCAATAAAGCGAAAGAGAGACAGGGTTATGACCACTATGTCCTTGACAAATTACCTCATAAGAATTCATTAATCTAGAGAGCGAGGCAGAAACAAAAATATAATCTCTCACAGTTGATGACACTCTCTCTATAAATGTGGGGTTATTTTCACAATAGGATGTCTATATCTGGACCATGCCAACAAAAAGACAAATTACACTTGCTCCAAAGAAGACCAAGAAAATCACCTTGTGTAGTGTGTTCCATGTGAGAATTACCAAATCCCTCTTTCTTCCTCCTAGCTGCTATCAGATAACCAGATTCTTTGTACATTTATAAATTCACATCCCCGCAAGAACCAACAAGGTGGGCCCAACTAGCTCATGTCTGGGTGCACTAGAAGTGTTTTTAGCCTTAACAAAACTTCTAGATGTGTTGGGAAAAGATACGAAAACAGCTAGAAGGTCTGAGGACTGAGGCCCTTATTAAGCTTTGGGTCCGAAAACTGCCACTTCAGTTTTCGACCCACCGACCCAATTATGAGTTTTCTGCTTGGCCAGCAGGCAGAAACACCATTTCCACCCGCTGGCCCAGCAGAAAACTCACCACAACATTGACGCCAGCTTGCAATCGAGTCGCCGGCAATGTTGCGATGCGTCGGGTGCGACAGCACTCATCGTGCTCTTCACTGCCCCTAATTCGGGCAGTGAAAGGCGAGACGGGGCTGTCCATGGGGGCCCCCTGCACTGCCCATTCCAAGTGAAAGGGCAGTGCAGGGGCCCCCAAGGGTACCCTGGCACACCATCTCCGCCAGCCTTTGCATGGCTGTTGGACCGCCATGCAAAAGCCAGCGGAGAGGGGACTCGTAATCCCCAGGGCAGCGCTGCCCTGGCGGATTCAGACCGCCAGCATCGCCAGACTGTCGACTGCCAGCAACCTGGCAGTACCGGTAGTTGGACCGTGGCAGCTCCATCAGGGTCGTAACGTGCAGGCCGGACCACTGCTTTGGCAGCGGTCCGACTTCTACCACAAGTCTGGTGGTCCCAGGACTGTCAGACTCGTAATGAGGGGCTGAATTTTATAAGTTGTATTGTGAAATCTGATTTACGGGAGATGAACGTGAGAACCCCACCCTTAACTCTGTTGCGGGTGGGAAATAAGAAATAAAACTCAACAGAAACAAAGATTTGGGCACCTCACACGCCTCCTAAGAACGAAGGCCCTCATTACAACATTGGCGGTAAAAGACGCTTACCGCCGTGCAGAAGACCGCCAACACACTGCCGCAGCAGCGGAATTCCGCCACGGTCATTATGGCCCACTGCTTGGAATCCGCCAAAATTCAGACACCCACACAAGTCCGCCACACCAAAGGTCAGTGATAAACTGGCGAAAACAAAACCTCCACCATCACGCCAACAGAAATGCGCCCACACTATCACGACACACGAATCCACGCGGCGGACTTTCAACCGCGGTATTCCATTGGCGGTACACACTGCCGCGCTCAAAATACACACACTCCTACAAAAGACTACCGCATTGGACAATTACAAATCCACACACCTGATACACATACACACACCACTCCCACACACCCATTACAATATAAAACACACATCACCCACAAACCCCTATGACAAAATTGCAGAGAGAAGGCCAGAGAGAGACACTACAAACAACTATCAAGCATCCACAGGCACACAATACCATCACCCACATAACTTCCACGCACCTCACACAACACACCACTAAATATCACCCCACTTATCACTACACACACCACTCCACACATCACCCACACCACCCCATGGCATGGCAAAGACACCCCAGGTTCTCTGAGGAGGAGCTCAGGGTCATGGTGGAGGAAATTGTCTGGGTAGAGCCACAGCTATTCGGATCACAGGTGCAGCACACCTCCATAGCTAGAAAGATGGAGCTATGGCGCAGAATAGTGGACAGGGTCAACACAGTGGGACAGCACCCAAGAAATAGGGATGACATTAGGAAGAGGTGGAACGACCTACGGGGGAAGGTGCGTTCCGTGGTCTCAAGACACAACCTTGCGGTTCAGCGGACTGGCGGCGGATCCCCACCTCCTCCGCACAACTAACAACATGGGAGGAGCAGATCTTGGCAATTCTGCATCCTGAGGGCCTCGCAGGAGTAGATGGAGGAATGGACTCTGGTAAGTCAAATCTTAACTATTACATCCCCACCCTACTTGCGTGCTATCACATACCCCCACCCTCACCCCCATCACTCCAACTCCCCACAAATGTCCCAACATCACAAACCACACATCCTAATACCAAGCCCTGCATGCAACAACAAAGCATGGACACCCATCACCTAAGCATGGCCACTGCACATACCCATACACCTCCCTAAACCACCATCACACAAGGACCCACACAGGAATGCAAGCACTGGGGTACACGGTCACCCACCCATTGCACACCATGGCACACACAGATGTAAAAAACATCCTTTTATACCCCTGCAGGACCCCTACCCAACGTCACCGGACAGGAGGGTCCACACATGTCCACACCACCTACAGAAGAGGCCCACAGTGAGGACAGCAGCTCTGTCCAACTGGATCTAGATGACCAGCCTGGCCCATCGGGGACCTCGGGACAGTCAGTTCCCCTGACACAGTCACAGGCCACCACAGAGCTTCCCCCTCTGGAAACACCAGCAAAGCACCCACCCAGCGGGCCCATACCTCTGTCCCCAGGACACGTCAATCAGCAGTGTGTCCACCACTACAGGGAACCCAGGCTAACCCACCACCCCAACAACAACAGGGACCTGGGGGCAGTGGCAGTGGGCACACAGTCCAGGGGACGGAGTCCCAGGAACACAAGGGAACTGGGACGGCTGCTGTGCGACAGGGGGAGGACAGGCCAAGGGAACCCACTCTCCACAAGGCCCTCTCCAACATCATGGGAGCCTACCACCATTCCCAGGAGACAATGGCAGCGGTACTTGCCAAGTTTCAGGAGACCCAGCGGCTGCAGGAGAAACAGTATTTGGGCTTCAGGGAGAAACTCAAATCCATCAATTCCACCCTGGGCACCATCGTAGGAGTGCTGAAGGAAGTCCTCAACACCAGGAGGGACACTGTGGCACAACAAGGGGCCCCTGACACTAGCCTGGATGATGAACTGCCCACCACCTCCGCTAGTGGACAGGGGGCACCGACACAGGACCACCACACTAGCACCCCACCCCCTGCAGAGGGTGGACCACCCCGCAAACGGTCCCTGAGATCCAGGACAAAGACAGAGAACGATGCCAAGACCCCCGCCAAGAAATGAGACCACCCTTAATGTCATCCTTCTGTCCCACTTTATCACCCTTTCCATCTTCAAACTGCCCCAGCTCCACTTCCTATGCCCATTTGGGCAATATACCTGTGAGACTAATATACTGGACTCTGCCATGGACATTCATCCACCATCACCCCTCACCATTTTACAACCCCCTCCACTATTGAGCACTTAAACAAACACCCTTGAAGCACAAAACAATCTGGAGTCAGTCTGTGATTTTGAAATGTGTATTAGCAATTACAATGGCAAAATGCTCTTTCAAATGTAATGTCAACATACATATGTCACACAGCTCTAGTCCATGAGGAAACAAAGCAGATGTCACACAGTGGGACCCACATCTGTGAAATCGTAAGGGAAAGTGACAACTCAGTGACCATACACTGGGTGAAAACGACAGACAGTTGAGAGGTAGTAGTGTTAAAGTACATGTAGTAAGCAGGTTTGTATCCTTACCTGTGTCTCACTGGAAATATTGCATGATCACCGAGTTCCTGTTGTCGATGTCCTCTTCTTCTGCTTCCTCATCTTCACTGTCCACAGGCTCCACAGCTGCAACAACACCGCCATCTAGACCATCCTCCTGCAGAAAAGGCACCTGTCGTCGCAAAGCTAAGTTGTGAAGCATACAGCAGGCCACGATGATCTGGCACACCTTCTTTGGTGAGTAGAATAGGGATCCACCTATCATATGGAGGCACCTGAACCTGGCCTTCACGAGGCCGAAGGCCCGCTCTATAATCCGCCGAGTTGGTCCATGGGCCTCATTGTAGCGTTACTCTGTCCTTGTCCTGGGATTCCTCACTGGGGTTAGTAGCCATGACAGGTTGGGGTAACCAGTCACCTGCAAATGGCGAGGGACAACTGTTAGACACACACTAACCTTTAGGGATATCCCCAAACCCACACAACCATTCCCACTGACTTGCTTCCAGGTGCTCACCTAATAGCCACACATGGTGCCTCTGGAGTTGCCCCATCACATAAGGGATGCTGCTATTCCGAAGGATGTAAGCGTCATGCACTGAAACAGGGAATTTGGCATTAACATGGGAGATGTACTGGTCGGCCAAACACACCATCTGCACATTCATGGAATGATAACTCTTCTGGTTTCTGTACACCTGTTCACTTCTGCGGGGGGTACCAAAGCCACATGTGTCCCATCAATGGCACCTATGATGTTGGGGATATGTCCCAAGGCATAGAAGTCACCTTTCACTGTAGGCAAATCCTCCACCTGAGGGAAAACGATGTAGCTCCGCATGTGTTTCAGCAGGGCACACAACACTCTGGACAACACGTTGGAAAACATAGGCTGGGACATCCCTGATGCTATGGCCACTGTTGTTTGAAATGACCCACTTGCAAGGAAATGGAGTACTGACAGCAGCTGCACTTGAGGGGGGATTCCTGTGGGATGGCGGATAGCTGACATCAGGTCTAGCTCCAGCTGGGCACACAGTTCCAGGATTGTGGCACGATCAAGCCTGTAGGTGATGATCACATGTCTTTCCTCCATTGTCGGCAGGTCCACCAGCGGTCTGTACACTGGAGGATGCTGCCATCTCCTCACATGTCCCAGCGGACGGTGCCTATGAAGGACAACAGTGAGCACAGAGTCAACCAACTCAGAGGTACGTACCCACAGCTTACACAGAGTACGAATTATAATCCGAAATTTGGCCTGTGTGAGAGTTGAGGCAAGGCCTAGGTATGTGTGACGCAGTTAGAAATTAAGCCATGTGGGTCCTTGAAATGGCGGCTGCCTGACCTGTAAAGTGGGAAAATGGGATGTGAGGTGACTGCGCTGGCGTTGTACCCTGTCGCGGTAGGCGGTCGAAGACCGCTGCGCAATTCTGCATTGGTTAACATTGGACCCTATGGGTCCCAGGAGCCAATGATGATGTACGCTGGCGGTGAAGGTACGCACTGCCACGAACGTGACCGCCATTTTCTATCTGTTCAATCACTCTATACCTGATCTTCCACAGGAGAGGACCTCCACTACAAGTGCTGCTGTGACCTCGGTCTGGAAGAGACAATGGCTCGTGCATCTGGGGAAAGGGCCCCTGCCTTCACAACGGAGGAGTTGGAGAAACTAGTGGATGGGGTCCTCCCCCAGTACACGCTACTCTACGGTCCTCCAGACAAACAGGTAAGTACACTAGGAGCATGCTGTATGGGCTATGTCTGTGTGGAGTGGGGTGGATGAAAGATGGGGTGGGGGATTGAGGCGTGCATGAAACGACGGTGAGTGCATGTGCCACATGGCAAGGGTAGGGATGGGGGCCAATGACTGTGACGGAGCAGTATGTAATAACTTTTCTTTTCCCCCTGTACAATTCATGTAGGTCAGCGCCCACCAGAAAAAGGATATTTGGCATGCCATCGCCAAGGACCTCCGAACCCTGGGGATCTACCACAGACAGAGCACCCACTGCCGCAAGAGATGGGAGGACATTCGCCGCTGGAGCAAGAAGACAGCAGAGGCCCAACTGGGGATGGGCTCCCAACGTGGGAGGGGTGCCCGTCGCACCATGACCCCCCTGATGTTCAGGATCCTGGCGGTGGCGTACCCGGAGTTGGATGGGCGCTTGAGGGCATCACAGCAGCCACAAGGGGGTGAGTACACTCTCATTCTGCTGATTTTGCGCGCAGTGGAGGTGTCTGGGTGGGGGAGGTGGGCTGTGGGTTTCCCTAGGCCAGGGCGAGTGTGCTAGTTAGGTCCCCTTGTTCTGGCAGACCCTGTGGCACCCCACCCCACCTGTGTACAATGGCAAGTACACCTAGTCAGGCTCCTGTGACATCCATATGTGCAGATGTCAGCCATAGCCTTGTAGGCCATGTCCCAGGGATTGAACAGTGGAGCCCAAGTGCGCGGCGTAGTGCAGGGGGCTTCTGTGTCTGTTGTGTCCGCCAACGGTTGCGGTAATGCGTGCACTCAACATGTCTTTCTTCTGTCGTCGTCCCCTTTTTGTGGTCTCCCTGTTCTTGTGTGCATTAGCATCATCAGGCGGAGGATCAGTGGCACTGGAGCAGGAGGGAGCTGCATCCCACATGGCCCTAGAGGGCGAGACTACGGACTCGGAGTTAACCAGTGGGATGGAGGGCAAGGGGAGCTCCACGGCGGGGACAGGAGCTGAGACCAGTGATACGGACTCATCCTCTGATGGGAGCTCCCTTGTGGTGGTGGCCACATCTGTGCCCCCCGCATCTACAGGTACAGCCGCCACCCTCCCTATCAGCACCGCCCTCCCAGCAGCCCCTCAGCCTTTGCCCCGTGCCCGCTCACCCAGGAGGGTGGGCATCACATTCACCCCAGGCACCTCAGCCCCTGCCCCAGTCACCCCTGCTGCCCTCAATGAGGAGGCCATTGACCTCCTCAGGTCCCTCACTGTTGGGCAGTCTACCATTTTGAATGCCATCCAGGGCGTAGAAAGACAGTTGCAACAAACAAATGCATTCCTGGAGGGCATTCATTCTGGTCAGGCGGCCCTTCAGCGAGCTTTTCAGACTCTGGCCTCAGCACTGATGGCAGCTATTGTCCCTGTCTCTAGCCTCTCCCCTCCAACTTCCTCCACCCAGACCCAATCCCCTCTACCTCAGCCTATCCCAAGCACACCTTCAGACCAGCATGCACACACGTCAACACACAAGGGAAGCTCTGGCAAACATAAGCACCACACATCCCACAGGTACTCACGCAAACATCACACACATGCAGACACACCAACATCCACTGCCTCCACTCTGTCCCCCCTCCTCGTCTCCCTCCTCCCTCCCAGTCTCATCTCCACTCACACCTGCATGCACTACATCTACAGCCACTACTTCCATCACCAGCACACACACCACCACACCCCGCTCACGTGCAGTCACCACCCCCACTTCCATTCACACGTCCCCTGTGTCCTCTCCCAGTGTGTCTGTGACGCCACCTCCCAAGATACACAAACACAGGCACACACCCACCCAACAGCCATCCACCTCACGACAGCCTCCAGTGCATGCACCTTCACCCAAAGTCACCAAACGAACACCTCCTACAACCGCAACCTCTTCCTCCACTCCCAAACCCCCTCCAGCTACCCATCCCAGTGTTCCCAAGAAACGTTTCCTGTCCAACCGTGACCTCTTTCCCTCACCTCCCCCACCCCATCAGTCTCCTAGGGCCCGACTCTCCAGGTCCCAACCTAGCACCTCAGCCACAACATCTCCGGGACCAGTGGTACCTATAGTCACCGGAATCTGTAGTGCACCGGCCACCAGGGCAGCCAGTGTGGCACGGAGCCACAGCACGGACAGTCCCCCACCTGTGAAGCATCAAAAGTTGGCCAGTGTCTGGCGGGAGAGGGGGAAGACTCCAGCCACCAAAGTCGCTCCCAGGAGTACAGGTGGGAGTGTGGACTCAGCTGCGACACCTTCCAAGGTGGGGAAGGGCCACAAGAAAGTCAGCAAGACTGGGAAGAGCAGCACAGCAGAGAAGACCGCCATCATCCCCGCTGCCCAGGACGCCACCACCATCATCCCCGCTGCCCAGGAGGCCACCGCCATCATCCCCGCTGCCCAGGAGGCCACCGCCATCATCCCTGCTGCCCAGATGGCCACCGCCACCAGCCCCGCTGCCCAGGAGGCCACCATCAGCACCAGCCCTGCTGCCCAGGAGGCCACCGCCAGCACCAGCCCTGCTGGGCCAGACAGGACCACCAGCACCAGCCCTGCTGCCCAGGACAGGACCACCAGCACCAGCCCCACTGGGCCAGACAGGACCACCAGCACCAGCACCACTGGGCCACACAGGACCAGCCCCGTTGGACCATAAAGGACCGCCAGCACCTGCCCCGCTGGGCCAGACAGGACCACCAGCACCAGCCCCGTTGGACCATAAAGGACCGCCAGCACCAGCCCCGCTGGGCCAGACAGGACCGCCAGCAGCTGAGTCACTGCCAAGGACCCTGCCATCACAAGCACCGCTGAACAGGACACTGCCGCCACAAGCACCGCTGAACAGGACCCGCCGCAACAAGCACCACTGAACAGGACACTGCCGCCACAAGCACCGCTGAACAGGACACTGCAGCCACAAGCACCGCTGAACAGGGCACCGCCGCCACAAGCACCGCTGAACAGGACACTGCCGCCACAAGCACCGCTGCCAAGGACACCGCAGCCACAAGCACTGCTGAACAGGACACTGCCACCACAAGCACCGCTGAACAGGACACCGCCGCCACAAGCACCGCTGAACAGGACACCGCCGCCACAAGCACCGCTGGCCCATGAGCGCCAAGGGCACTGACGCTACTGAGTCCGTCACGAGCAGGATGAAGCACTCTGGGCACAAGGCCCCCTCCAGAACCAGTGGAGAGATACATCCACTACCTCTGTCCTTGGCAGGAAGAAGCACTCTGGGCACAAGGCCCCCTCCAGAACCAGTGTAGTATCACATCCACTACCTCTGTCCTTGGCAGGAAGAAGCACTCTGGGCACAAGGCTCCCTTCAGAACCAGTGGAGAGATACATCCACTACCTCTGTCTTTGGCAGGATGAAGCACTCTGGGCACAAGGCCCCCTCCAGAACCAGTGGAGAGATACATCCACTACCTCTGTCCTTGGCAGGAAGAAGCACTCTGGGCACAAGGCCCCCTCCAGAACCAGTGGAGCGATACATCCACTACCTCTGTCCTTGGCAGGATGAAGCACTCTGGGCACAAGGCCCCCTCCAGAACCAGTGAAGAAAGAAATCCACCTGAGAGAATGTGACTTTGCACTCCCCAGGATGCAGAAGTGAGCAACCCACCCACTGTAGAGACTTGAGAGACTGTGGCTTTGCGCTCCTCAGGATGGAACAGTGGGCACGCCACCCACTGTAGAGACTTGAGAGACTGTGGCTTTGCACTCCCCAGGATTGTTCAGTGGGCAACCCACCCACTGTAGAGACTTGAGAGACTGTGGCTTTGCACTCCCCAGGATGGAACAGTGGGCAACCCACCCACTGTGGAGACTTGAGAGACTGTGGCTTTGCACTCCCCAGGATGCAGCAGTGGGCAACCCACCCACTGTAGAGACTTGAGAGACTGTGGCTTTGCACTCCCCAGGATTGAACAGTGGGCATGTGGCCCCCTCGTGGATTTGGCGTTGTGCACTCAACCGGCTGAGGTGCCCCCCTTTCCCTTCCCCATGAGGGACCTGTTTTATTGCTATCTGATGCCCCTGCAGTGTTCTCTCCGTCATGTTCGGGGATTGAGTGTGGGCCTCGCCCATGCCGTGTGGGCCCAGTGTTCCACGGACTTCAGTGGAGCACTACCTGGACTACTATTCTTGGTGTATATATTTGTTTGTAGTGTATATATATTTTTGCATCCTGGATTTTAATAGATTACAATGGTTACACTCATTTGCTTTTGTCTTTGCATTCTTCCGGGGGGGTTGGGGGGTGTAACTGTAAGGTATCATGCTGTATTAGTGTGTGTTGTAGTGGGTGAGCGTAGGGGTGGGGATGATGCGTGTGTGTGTCCCTGTTTTTTCTCTCCCCCCTCCCCTGTGTCGTAGGTGCAGTACTCACCGTTGTCTTCGCCGCCGGCATTCGTGCTCCTGGTAGAGGAGCAAGAAGATAAGGGCTGGCAGGATCTGGAGCTCGGGTTCCATGGCGTCCGGATTCCTCGGGGTTGTGTAGAGGTGAGCGTTTTCCCTTCGAAGTCCAGTTTCCACCGTGTTTTTGTTCACTGTGAATCCTCCCCGGAAAAGGTGTCGGATTGGTAGGTTGTGATACTGTAGGCGGTACATTGTCCTCCGCCTGTCTGTTGGCGGTGACCGCCAAGCTGTTTGTTTGTACCGCCGTGGCGGTCGGAGTGTTAAAGTGGCTGTCTATGTTGCCGGTTTCCGCCACGGTCGTAATTGCAATTTTTTTACCGCCGGCCTGTTGGCGGTCTTACCGTCGCTTTAACACCGACTGCCAGGGTTGTAATGACCACCAAAATGCTTTACATTATTAATTAAATCAAGTCGTAAAATTTAATTGCTTTAACTGCCTAACCCCACTATGTTCCAGGGAAGCACTTCTAATGAAGTGCTTGAGTAATGAGTTTACTTTTTAAAAAACACTTCCATTTTAATTTCAGAAGAAGTTATGATTACTGTATTTTTCATGAAAGAGGCATAGTTACACTAATTAGGGAGGAATGAAAAAAGAATTCCTTCAAAATACCAAAAGCAAAAATCACACAATTATGCAGTGGGCTAGCCAGAAAAGCTTTCAAGTGTTGAATACACGATAGAATTATTGTCAGACATGTTTAAAGGAGGCAAACAGCAAACACTAGTTTTAACAGCAGGTTCCTTAAGTCACCCCACCCCAATTTCCAATATACTTAGTAATCCATGACCATAAATCAAACTAAAGACTTTCACAAACTTCGGAAGTCAAGAAGTCATAGCAACTACCCTGCTGTACTCTGCCTTTATGGGATGAATTATGGTGGAAGGTGATCCTTCAACAGAATCATTTTATCCATACCACTCCGGAGACCAAATCTATTTGCAGCTCGAATGCCACAGGATAAATAGTCTTGATTATTGACCAGAACACTTGGGCACCAGATTAGTTTAATGCAGGGAACCTTATCCTGGACTTGAAAATGGTGAATGTTTCAAAAGAGTGGATTACAATATGTGATATTTATGAAATGGGTGGTTGGTGAGACTTTGGACATCTATCCACAGTATTTTCCCTTTTGTACATTTATAAATGTGGAAGAGAACAAACTATTTTTGCGTTCACAAAAACTATAAATGTATGCTCCTGAGTAACATGAAATGCATTGAGAAGGCAATATTTTCGTAATTGTCAGTGATATAAAAAATATGAATTGATTTATCAAGTAATAGAGCATAACAAGGGATTTATTATCTCTAGCACATTTGGAAAATGTATTGAAATAGAGGATATCTTATGGTAGCATCAGTGCAGTCATAGAGGGTCATACTTCTAGATGGCGAGGCATTGTGAGCAACTTTGCTGTAAACCTTAGCTGACCAAAAGAAATGACCACACAATCGGCATAAATGGTTTTAGGGCACAACCCCACCCAGTGGATCCATCTGACCATAAATATATGGTGAAATAAAGAAGGTCTACTTCCCACTGTGTTAACTACAGCAGTGGGCAACCTTATTTTTTTACTGCTCAGTACTTTCCTTGCAATCCACGTTAAGGTGGGGGGGCTTTCCCATAACAGCAACATAAGGGGTCTCTTCAGGTGGCAAAGATAATAACTCAGGAAGTGAGTTCCCTCTTGGGTAATTAAGGTGGGTCCATACTCCTCTTTTAGGATGGTCCCCAAATGGTCAGGAGGAGCATTGGGCACCTGGGAGAATCAAGATAAGGGCAGTTCAGAAAGCTCTTGAGTAACAGAGCTTACCTTTACCCCTACAGGGTTTGGAGACTGGGACGGAATGCCTCCACTGATGCATGCAACCCTTCCATGCCTTTTGCCACAACTGCCTGGTCAGAGTCTAAACTTAATACCAAGAGCTGAATTGTGTCATGGGCATGACTAGAGAAGCAAAGAGAACCACCTTTGGGTAAGTCAGCAATGTGTTTTACTGTCTACAGCAATCTAGTAACAACAGCATTGAAATAATTATTCAAAAGTAGTTTGATTCCGTTATACAGCTAATTCACACAAGAATCTAACAAATTACTATCTAGACTAGTAAGGTCCTCAAAGTCCCCAGTGCTCACTACCAGGCTTTAGGGGGCACCCATTTCTGCTTTCAAGCCAGAGTCCAACTAAAATGGACTAAAGACATTATCTGCATTTACCACCTGGCAGTTCAGCAGATTGTGGGCTAAGAAATCCTGCTTAATGCCCACCAGCTGTTCTAATATTACTTATATCACATTATGTACATCGTATTAGAACAATGGTGTGTTGAGAGCTCCATTAAGGACAATGAAGTAGCTCCAGGCTTATAATGGCTGGTAAAAGCCCAAGGCTTCAACATTGCAATGTTTGTCTTCAAGATGCTCCCTTTTTCATTAGGAACATTCTACCCTGCGCTTGGGCCTATAACTCGGGTTCAGGGCCTTTAACAACCACTATAGCCCTTAATAGCAGGCTATAAGGCTATATTATTAGAACATTAGAATGTATAAAACTCCATTGAAGACAACAAAGTGGCTCAGGGTAAATAAAAGCTAATATGATCCTTCTGCTCTACCACTCCAATGTTTGCCTTTCTTTCAAAGTGCTAAATAGTGATGTGCAATAAATATATTGTAATCACCTCTGTTTTATTTCACCATTAGTAGGTTTTCAACTAGTTCCACACACCTTTAACATTTAACACCCTCTAAAAACAAGTCTGGCTGACCTGTGACTTTTTCTGTGCTTATGCAGCAGTGCGCTACCCAGCACTACTGTGTCATACACTGTGATTTTGCGTCTCTCCTTTTCAGAGTACCTAAACTTGCTTGAGTTTGGTGTTTTTGCCCCTGTTCCCTTCATTTGGACCCTCATTACTAGGGCCCAGTCTCTCAGAAAATGAAACACGCAAATATACTAGAAATATTCATAAAATGCCACACAAAATCAGAAGGCGGAGCCCAATACATCCAGCAAACCAAAGTGTGTTTTCTGAAAATGTGACGGTTCAACATTTAGTGCAAGTATCTAACCCTGCAAGTAAATCCCGCCCCCAGTGAGTCCAGCCAATTATAGAGAGGAGTCAGAGATGGAAAAGGAGACTGGATTTACAAAAGAAAGCAAAAAGGGAATGAAAAGCAAAGCAGCCTTCTGGGGGAATCGAGGAGCCTTTCCTAGTGTTGTGTCAGCATGACCTCGGTGCTGGGAGTTATGTGCACAGGGTAGGCTAAAACTAAGAAGTCTATTTTCCCCAAAAGATGAAGAAGTTAAGGCAGGTACGCTAAATGGAGCACACCCCATAGAGAATCTAGTTATAAAGCCTCCTGTGGTTACCCAATTAGAGATGCTGCCACCAAATGCAGATGGACTCTTCAATGAAATGGCCTCACCTCAAATACACAGGCAAGATATGTACCTTCTTTAGTGTAGAGTTAGAGATGAGGGGACCCTTTTGGTACTGATGGACTCCATAGAACTGTGATGTAAGTGTGGTGAACAGATTGCATGTTTAGAATTTTGAGTTTGCAGTTGCATTCAGAGCAATAAAGACATGTAAGGCCAAGCTCCTTGTGTGGCTTATTCATTTAAGAGTACAAAAACACTAAAGGCAGGAGAAAACAAATACAATGCAAAAAGACAAGAGAGGTAAAGAACCCCTGCAAGAAACAAGGCCGCTTCTCACTGCCAATGAAGAAGACAGCGGCTCACAGCCAGGCCAGAGAGTGGGAGTGACGACACAGGTGGTAACACTGGGGCTAGTGCTTGACGAAGGTGCCAGTACAAGTGGGCAGCAGACACTGCCAAAGCGAGCTCTGCTCTCAAAAGCAGAAAGTCCCACAGGTTATGATGCTGCTTCATTCCTAAAGTCACCACCTGTGATGCTATTAATATTGGGTTTGACCAATGACTTTGTGTTTCACCACTGCGCATATTAGTTGCTCAATGTTCACCAGTAGCACATTGTATGTTTTGTTCAGTTTAGCCGCCTATTGGCTTTGACATTGCATTAGCCATTACATTCTGTATTCTGCCTATTGGCTTTGACATGCTATTAGATATTACATTCTGTATCCAGCTTAGCTGCCTATTGGCTTTGACATGATATTATACATTACATTTTGTATTCAGTTCAGCTACCTATTGGCTTTGACATGATATTAGACATCACATTTTGTATTCAGCTCAGCTGCCTATTGGCTTTGACATGATATTAGACATTACATTTTGTATTCAGCTCAGCTGCCTATTGGCTTTGACATGATATTATATATTACATTTTGTATTCAGCTCAGCTGCCTATTGGCTTTGACATGACATTAGACATTGCATTTGATATTTAGGTTAGCTGCCTATTGCCTTTAACGTGGAGTTAGACATTGCAGTTGAGAATCCAAGCTGTATTTTTTCAAGCTGTGTTTTTCCACAAGATGAACCAAGCTGTTTTCTTCTCACACTAGACTAGACCTGATAAGAGAGGGTACATTTGGTGTTGTTCCTTTCTGCTCAGGCTTGGGAAGAGGAGGAGTCTAGGAGATCTGGCCAGTCTCCAAAGGCTTGCGTAGTTTTCCCTAATCTGAGAGGAGGGGGCACGCTTTTGTAACGGATGACACGGGCTTCAGAGAATTAGATTCAAATCTGCCTGACTTCAGGCTGGAACTTGGTGACAGTTGCCAGTCTCTCGTGTGGGTAGATAATCTCTTTCTCGCAGTTGACCGGAGTCATCAACTTGCAGACCCCAGAAAGATGAAGCTGTAAATATTTTCTCACACGGTGAAGTATTTGTTTTGCTTTGCATTCGATATCTTATAAATATAACCTGCTGTGTACATTGCAATTGAAATATATTTTGTTTTTATTGAACATGTGCTTGAAATCTATTAATTCGTCTCTCACGAACTTGTGGGTGGGGAAGAATTAACAACAATAAAAGTCTTCTTTGAACTCAGAAGTGCATTCTTGATATGTTCTGTAAGCTCTGATTACGAGATAAGAAGCAAAGCAGAACACCACCTCCCTTTGATACCGGAAAAAAGCAAAACATTAGTGACAGATGAACTGTATGGATAGATGTGTTTGATGATTTCATCTATGTCCTGGAAGAAACAGATAACAAAAGATTGTCAAATACCTCAAAATCTTGCTGGTGAAGAAGCAAGAGAAGAAATAAAGAAACTGCTGCGAACTGACAAAGTGACATACTATCAAATCAAAGAAGCGTTAAATCTCAAATTCAGTCTACAGAATGACGATTATGAATGATATATTTTCAGTCAGGTACAACAGAAAGCTGGTGAAACAATCAACTAATTTGTTGAGACTTGAGAGGCTCTCAAACACTGTAAGTTCAATAAATTCAAGCCATACGTCTCTCAGTTATCAGCAAATGTCTGTCAGGTTAATTCAGATAATGAATGGTGGTAGAAACCCTTAGTCTGGAGAGAGTTTTCATGGTTGCCAGAGCTGAGGAATATGCTGATCGACAAACTGCTGACATGAAGGCCGGAGGTGCCCAGAATGAGTCAGTCATGAACATGAAAAGTAAGCAGAAACATAAAACTGAAAGACACAAAGTGATGTATATAAAGAAAAATACAGCTTTAGATGTGGATTTTCATTTCCAAACAAAGGTAAATGTCCCGCCATTGGACAATCATGCAAAAGCTGTGGGAAAGAAGCTAAGTGCATCACAACGGAGAAAAAAAATGGACGCCGAATGTTCCAGATGTAAAGTTGTACGCACGTCCCAACATCAGCTGAGGCAAATCAACACTAAACTAAGTCGATCATCATCTAAATATTTGTCCAAGAGTTCTTCAGTTTCATTGTCAAGTGACAGTGAGGAAGTCAGATGTGCGATGTTGATGTTTATCACAGAAAAATGTGCGCATGTCGGACTGGCTACATGCAAAGATGAATTTGAGTCAAAGAAAAGTCAACAAGTAAAATCAGAAAAGTCATTCAGACATTGGCCGAAAATTACACTAAGCGTAAACAGCTGCTTCATACCTTTTATTATTGACAGTGGTGTGTTGAAAAATATTATGCCTGGGGATAAATACAATGATTTGTCTCCATTGCCCCGTCTCACACGGTCAAAGACTAAGGTATATTCATGGGCTGCATCAACACCATTAAAGAGTCAAGCTTAATTTGCAGCGACCATGGGACACAAATATACATAGGTGCTGGCACCCATTCTCATACTTCAAGATACTGCGTCAAGTGCCTATATACTTAGTTTCACTACTGCAGTTGATATGGGACTGTTATTTGTGAACTACAAAATGAATACTCACCACGAGATGCTAAGGGCCTGATTTATATGTTGGCAGAGGGAATACTCCGTCACAAATGTGACTGATATCCCGTCTGCCGTATTACAATCCGTATAGGATAGAATGGGAAGGAGTATTCCCCTCCACTGACTTCTAAATCAGGCTCTAAGTCAGTTCCCGTTGTTGTTTCATGGATTAGGAAAACTTAAGACCATGAAAGTGAAACTGCATATCAATGAAGATGTTTGACCTGTTGTTCAAAGACATATACAAATTGTATTTCATCTACCAGAAGCTGATGAGAAAGAGCTTGAGACATTACTAAAGCATGTTATCATTCAAAGATCTACTGGTTCATCTCCGTGGGTTTCGCCCATAGTTGTATTGCCCAAAAAGGACAGTGAAGGAGCTGTATGCATCAATTGAAAGAGAACAACATCCTTGTCTGCACACGGCCTACATGATCACACAGCTCAATAGTGAAAAGTCTTCGTTCACCTTCATCGGAGCAAAGGATATCATCAATTGGTACTCGAAGAAAATTGCAGGTATCTTACCACCTTTTCTACTCATATTGGCTTGATCAGATATAAAGGATTAATTTTCGGTGTGGTATCAGCTGCAGAACTTTTTCAAGATGTTATTTGATGTATCATACAACCTGTCATGAATGCTTTCAATTACAGTGATGACATATTGGTTTTCGGAGCTATTCAAAAGAAACATGATAAAGCTCTTACACAAGTGTGTTGTTTACTTGCTAATGCAGGTTCAACTTTGATTGCTGAGAAATGTGAGTTTCACAAAAGAAACTCAAATTATTTGCCCATATCCTTTCTGATGGGGGCATGATGCTGGATCCAGCTAAAGTGCAAGCTTTGTCAGCCAACAATCTCCCACAAGATGTTATCATGTTACCTTTATTCCTTGGCATGGCCACTTAAGTGCTCCCTGAAGAGGTTTAACAAAAAGAAATGCTTCATTTTACTGGTCACTCAAGTGTGAACAAAGTTTTAAGAAAATCAAGCATGCAAATGACATTGCCACTGAAATGGCCTACTTTTATCCAAAGCTGCATACAGAGGTTGTGGTTGACGCAAGCACGGTCATGTTGGACCCGATCCTTACTCAACACAATGGACACTCAAATACTCAAAGTCTTATTGTGCTCCATTCACGCAGAAGTTTATCACAAACTGAACGTGCCTATTCACAGCCTGAGAAAGCACTGCTTACCATCGTTGGCAATTCAAAAGCCAAATGCTTCCTAGAATTGAACAATCGTGTTTGCGACTACAGGAATATGACTACACTATCATGCATGACCAGGGAATGATCAAAACGCTGCTGAATACTTTTCACAAGTGCCAGTACAGTAAACCCCCTCCAATGCGGCTGATGCCTGCATTAACGTAATTGTAAAGTCAAATACCCCTGCTGCTATTTCCTTAGAACAAATTATTACTGCAGCGAGCAAAGATAGTGACATGTTTACACTAAACAACACTATTGCACATCAATCCTGGAAACGACATACTTGACCTATCACACGTGTTAGTGAATGCCAGAAATCCAAAAATGTGTAAGACTGTCCATTACTCAAAAAGCTGTTGTTTTATGAGGTTCAAGAATTGTCATACCAGAGAGTCTGCAACAACAAGCAATTGAAGTGGCCCATGAAGGAATTGTTGCCACTAAACCAGCTCTCGGAGACCGAGTTTGATTTCTTCATCATGAAGTCAGAGTTAAAGGCATGTCATTTGTGCAATTGCTTTTCTCCCCAAATCACTCAACATACCTTGAACATAGCATATTTACCAAAACATGTATGGTAGAGAAACACTGTTGATTCCTTTGGTCCTCTTAACAATGGACATCACCTGATAGTGATTATCAATGAATACTCCCATTTTCCATTAGTAGAAGATCTCTCATTGACTACTCAAGAAAGAGTCATCAAGAGGTTAGATGGCATTTTAGTAATATGGGGTGTTCCTTTATTTCTAAAGACTGACAATGGCCCACCTTTCATCTTATTCATCTCAATGTGGAGCATCAGAGAATCATGCCTCAATAGCCCCAAGCAAATGGGTTTGTTGAACACTGTATAAGAACACTTAAAAAGACAGTCCAGCATGCTAAATTGGAGAAGCTTGATCTAAAGTCAACTCTCCATGCTACTCTTCAAGCTAACCGGTTGACGCCTAATTCAACAACAGGTGAAAGTCCTGCCACCCTAATGTTTGGGAGAGCCAATAATACCAGGTTACCACAATGGACCAACAGGAGATCTACAACAGATGATGAACTTTGTCGAACAGACTTTTGCCATAAACAAAAGATGAAAGTATATGCCAACAAGCACAGCTGTGCCAACAACATTATTTTCAATTAAGGATATTGAGTATTGGTGTGACAACACCAAAAACACAAATCAGATGCACCTGTTTGATGCTGCACCCTTCAAAATTGTGATTAGCAAAGGACACAATGTGACTGCTCCCCATCCTGGAAAGTCCATTACATGAGACTCTTCTTACTCACTTCAGGCATCTGCCTCATAACTCACCAGTTCCTGACCTCAGAGATGAGACTGGTTTGATTCAGACTGTAGAGAGGCCCTGGACTGCATTTGTCACTACATCATCAGCACCAGTCATTGCCCTTCTGTTCTCTCTTCACAGCCTCAGAGGACACGATCTGGGTGTTTCATCGGAGCTCCACAGCGACTTATAGAGGAGCTGTAATGTGTGTGTGTTTGTGTGTGTACATATATATATATATATTTTTTAAAGCAAAGGTTACAAGGATGTCATAGTTAGGCTCACATTTTAAATGTACAAAACCATGGAAATTCAGCTATTATAGTTATAGTTATTTCAAGAAAATATAACTCGTGCCCAAGATAACTATAACTTGTGCTGTGCCATGCACAGTTCTTTCCTCAATAGTTTTACTGCAAATATTACATTGATATTATCAATGATCTTATCAAAGATGACATGAATGCTGTAATTTGGGGTAATTAGCAGAACTGCATCCAGGTCCTACGGCCTATCCCCTATAACCACCCAACACTGTGTCATGCACGGCTTTTGGCAAAACCATGCATGGTGGGGGTTGGGCTTCAGCAGCAGTTGACAAGCAAGAGCCCACTCATCACAGTCACTTGCTTTGTCTTCACCATGCACAAGAAATATGGGCCCATATTTATACTTTTTTAGCGCCACATTTGCGTCTGTTTTTGAAGCAAAATCAGCGCAAACTTACAGCATACAATTGTATTTTGTAAATTAGCGCCGCTTTTGCACCAAAAAACGGCGTAAATGCGGCGCTAAAAAAGTATAAATATGGGCCTTGGTGGTTAGTACTTTATGGAAGTGGAGCTTCAACTTGAGCACCTGCTATATTTATAACTGTAAATGCTTCTCGTTGAGATTTTGTTTCTGTGAAATGAGTGTCATGCCAGAATGAATCCTGCCCAGCGTATTTATCCAAGAAGAGGCCAGCATTTTGTGAAGAATGCCTACCAAACTAGAGTACTTTCTGTTAGCTAATTAGTTAGTGCTATCTCAATGGGTAAATGTATAGTGTATCTCATACACTACAGTGGATAAAGGATGCTGAGGTAATGTCTCCAGTGGTGTTGGTTGTCTGTAACTTTGCCATTATGATTGTTCCTTGAGCATCTTCTTCAGATGACTTGGATGATTTGTACTTAACAGAAACAAGTGCTTCTGTTGTTTTTTTTTTTTTTTGCAAGGGACCGCACGGGGGCCTCAAGGCTCCCGCGGTCTCAGCCGGATCCCTGCCTACTGCAGGAGCCGGACCTGCTTCTGCACGCAGGAAGCTGCTGCAAATAGCAGCTTCCTGCATTTGGAAGCATTATTTTCATCTCTTTCCCTGCCCACATGTTAATGGCGGTGATGGTCCCCGGGGTGCAAGGGGGCTCCGCTGCCCCCTTCATATTTACTAAGCATAGTCCCCAGGAGGTAGTGGTCCCTGGGGCCAGGGTTTTGTGTGGACCCCCTTCTTAAATGATTTTGAAGCCCAGGGGAGGCGGTGGTCCCCAGGGCCCTGGGGAGGCCACAGGATCCCTCTATTCATTTATTTAACTATTGCTCCTAGGAGGTGGCCATCCCCAGTCATACTGTTACCACGAAGACCAAGTGAGGTGGCGGTCCCTTGGGTGTCCACATGCCCCCCTCCATTGTAATATTTTACAACTAGCCCCAGGAAGGTGATGGTCCCCAGGACGTAGGGGGCTTGGGGGCTCCTACATATTTATTAAGCATAGCCCCGGGGAGGCTGTGGTACCTGGGGCTTTAAAAAGCCATAGGAGAGGGTGCCCTGTGCAACCTCCTCCAATTTTTACTCCCTAATGCTCCTTGGACTTGGACCATCGGGGGTAAAATTAATAAGAAATGCAGGAGACTGCGTTTTCTTTTTTAAACGATGCAAACTCTGCAAATCCAGCAACAGATTTCTGTGTGATTTAAAAAAAAAAACTTTTCAACCTTACGGGGGTTTCAGGGGAACCCATGGACCAAGGCTTGGGGGTTTGGATATACATACCCTGCCCCCTTTTTTTTTTATGCATTTGTTTGGGGGACTCTCTGAAGCAGAGTCCCAAAAACGGTGCCTACACTTCTTGTTCAAAGTGTTGGCAGCCAATCAAATTTCAGCAGGAAATCTCCATGGATCTGGGGCTCTAGATATACCAATTCCTGTTCTCTCCAATACCTCAAAAACTACTGAACGGATTTACCCCAAATACATAAAGGGTGATCTGTGGATAAAAAGCTACCTTTTTGTCAAATTTGGTGTAATTCCATCCAGCGGTTCAGGCTGCAGAGGTGTCTAAAGAGTCTATTAGAATTAACATGGGAAACACACTATTTTTGCCCCCCCCTTTTTCTTGGCCCCCGCTTGACAGATCATCCTGAAGCTTTTCATGCACCACAAGACCCAACTTGACACTTTGGGGGTCATTATGAGTTTGGCGGTCCAGGACCACCATGTTGGCGGTGGGGTCCTACCGCCACCAGGCTGCCAGAGAAGACCACCATATTATGACCATGGCAGTATTCCCAACAGAATACACCCAAAGCACTGCTGGCACCGTGAGTTCTGCCTGGCCACCACGGATGACAGTAGCCACCTGCAGGCCAGCAGAGACCGTGTTTTTCCTCCTGATAGATTATGAGGTTGCCCACCGCCAAGGTTTCCACCACGGAAAACCAGACGGAAACTCACTTCATAAAAGGAGACACCCACTTTCAGGAAACCATATTCGTCCGGAGCCGCCATGGAACCAGAACTACACATTTTTTCACTGCTCTTGCTCACACAAAGACTTTGGAGTCTGCGATGACTACAGCAACCATAAGTATACACACTTACTTGTTACTGTTGTATGTTGTCAATTTTTGTACACACACACAACATACATTTAGGAAGGGGGTGCAAGGGCGACACTCACATGTAACTGCACATTAACACGCACACTCACAGACAGCCACACACACACTGTCATATACACAACAAACACGGCACAGCACCATATACACACACACACACATACAAATGTCACAAACACATACAGGCACACATGGAAAAACTGCACAGGCCCACACTCACTCAGTACCACACAACTCGACAACACATTACTAAAACAACACAACCTCACCATCTCCAATCACTTGGCAGGAACCCACAGGGGACACCACCCAGGGACACATCACACAGACTTCACAACCTCACATACTGCCTAAACAAAACACGTAGCCCAAGCAAAACACACACATAGATACAGACACACAACTAATGTCAGCCGGGAACAACTACATACTACGGAAAGAAACACCTGACAAAGATGTAACCTTGAAACCAACAACGGGTCGGTTCAATTTATTGTTTGTAGCATCAAATTTTAAAAACAAAGGCCATGGGCCAGTCCTTTTACAAAATAACACAATGCCCACAGTGCACATACATGTGTTCCACACTTGACTCCTGACTGCCATGTAACCTCCACAGGAAGGGGCATCAATGGGGCAGACAGGCACCTCGAGGTTATCTGGGGGAGGCAGGGTTTGGGATTTGGAGGGGGCCTTTGAGATCTGGCTGGGGATGTGTGGCTTGGACCTAGGTTTAGGGGAGGGTTGACTTTTAGGTGAAGGGGGTAAACTTCTTGGCAGGGGGAGGGGCATGGGAACTTGCATGGGGGGCAGGGGAGGCCTTGGAATTGGAAGGGCCAGACTTGGGGAGGGTCCAGCATGTTTAGGGGCATCACAGGGTGTGAGAGGAGTAGGGAAAAGAGCAAACTCCAAAAGGAAAACTTTTTTAGACACACAAGGACGGTCATAGCAAAAGGGTTTGGTATGGAAGGAGAGGGAGTGGTTGTCTGAGGTGTTGGTGTGCCTCTTGGGTGCATGTTTGTGCAAGGTATGCTCGTGAGTGGTGGGTTTTAATGTGTCTTGGGAGGAGGGGGCTGGAGATGCTGGGAGATGCCGGGATGGGTGGGTGAGTGTCTTTTGGGGTAGTGACTGCAGGTATGGTGGATGTGGTGCATGTAGGTGTGTCTGTGGTGGTGTTGTCTGCAGTTGTGGTGACTGAGGTGGATGTCCGAGGGTCTGCTGTGGTGCTGTCTGTGGGTAAGATAGGTGTAGTGGCTGGGTCTCTAAATGTTGGTGTGGTGTCTGCAGGTGTGTCAGGTGTTGTGCCTGTGATGCTGAGGGTGGGGGGGTGTCAGGACAGGTTGCGGCTTTTACTGTGTGTGCAGATGTATGTTGCTTGTGTGCATGCCAGTGATGTGTCTTGTGGTGTTTGTGTTTGTCTGAGCTACCCTTGGATGTTGAGGTGGATGCATTCCTTATGCTTTGGCTGAGTCAGAAAAGAGGGGTTTGGGATTGGGAAGAGGAAGGTGGAGGGGGAACAGAAGACAAAGGATGACTGGCTGCCGTCAGTATGGAAGCCAGAGCCTGAAAGTATCTCTGTACGCCAGCCAGCGTACTGTGAATGACCTCCAGGAATGCATTACTCTGTTGATCTTGAGTTGCCAGTCCCTGGATGCTATTCACGATGATTGACTGACCCACAGAGATCGAGCCCAAGAGGTCAATAACCTCCACACTAAGGGCAGCAGGGCTAACAGGGGCAGAGGCAGAGGTGCCTGCGGCAAAGGAGACAGCCACCCTCTTGGGTGACTGGGCCCAGCCAACTGGTTGGGGAGCTACAGGGAGGGCGGTGGTAATAAAGGGGTGGCAGACTTAATTGGTGCTGGGGTGGTCCCAGATGAATCCGCCACTGCCAGGGAGTGTCCACTGGAGGAGAATCCAGATGATGAAGTGCTGGATCCTGTTTCTTCTATGGCACTCCCCTCGCCCTCAGGGCCACTGGGTTCCTCGGTGTCAGTGGTATCAGCACTCTGGGTCCCGTGGCCAGCAGCTTCCCCACTCAGCTGTGCCTCATCTCCTTTGCCTGTTGATGCTGACACACAGAAATAAAGAGGGGGAGGGTCATCACATTCTTTACATAGACATACATTACACCATAGACAACAGTAACAACACATCTATGACACATAAAGCCCCAGAGCGTACATCATGTCACAACTACATACTTCTAACATTCCCCTATGACCACACTCTTACCCACAGCATAAGCCAACATTCTGACCACTACATCACCATCCCATCAATTCAGCAATAACTCAAAAAGACCATGCACAATATGAATTGGCTACATCTACAGTCTCTCCCTATACAGATCATCACTGAGTATCAACAGATCATGCTGAGGAAATGCAGTTTACTAACAACAAAACATCATGCCTCCCCCTAGTCCGCACTTGCCCAGTCTATCACCAGTAGTCATGTTCCATGAAAGGAAACTCATCTCACTTCAAATACAACACAGCATGTTGCTTTGCAATCCCATACCTAACTTGTGAATCTGTCCATACCTTTCACAATGTCAAATACCTCAGATGATTACACAACATATGGCATACACAAATAGTGTGCCTCACAAAATGACATAGCATGACACTGAAACACCTATCTAAGTAGTATAAAAAGATTTATAAAGAGTATAACATCATGCCTCCCCCTAGTCCGCACTTGCCCAGTCTATCACCAGTAGTCATGTTCCATGAAAGGAAACTCATCTCACTTCAAATACAACACAGCATGTTGCTTTGCAATCACATACCTAACTTGTGAATCTGTCCATACCTTTCACAATGTCAAATACCTCAGATGATTACACAACATATGGCATACACAAATAGTGTGCCTCACAAAATGACATAGCATGACACTGAAACACCTATCTAAGTACTATAAAAAGATTTATAAAGAGTATATGGACTCACTTGACTCACTCATTGACAGATAGACAACGAGTCGATGTCCTGCAATAGGGACCTGCTTAGCACACAGAATACAATCACAGACAACCACAGGGAACATATCAAGACCTCCAATACAATGGACACCAAACAATGTGCATGAAGGCCACATACCATTCCACTATATATGCTGATTAGAAACCTCCACATGACAGCATCTCAACACCTACATAACTAACAACTGTTCAGACGTGAATCCTTTTAGCTTAGTACATAATACTTACATAACCAATTACTAATGTAACCAGGAATGACACATACACCTAGAGTCAAGCAAATTGAATGACAACATATCTCATAGCACCAATTTGTGTTAGTCAAATGAAAGCCCTGCTATACTGTTAAGTCAGGAGGAAACTAGCAGATCCAGTACTAGAACTGTCCAAACAGCCTCAGATTAGAAAAGGTAAATCTTACAAAGAAGTGGTTCAACATAACAATGGGCACAAAGTATCAATTGACACATGATGTAGGCACAACATTGTTTATGTTTCACCCATATAGGTATGGTAATGCCCTATATAACATGGACAATATAAATGGGCTAAGGGATCAGCAGCCTATCCTCTTACCTTCTCAACACTATATACATCAGAATTAAAGGTATTTGAACAGATGTCAGTGTTATGTCTTGCAATGTCAATGTATTGTTACCACCTTAATTTTCACTATGTAGGATGTCCACCTTGAACAATTTTCACATTTCATAAAGGACGAATCTGACATGACAATGGGGACACCTCCTCAAGCCTCATAGGGAGGGCAGTAAATTTGCTGTATCAAAATCCTGATTGGGATGACAGCCTCACATGAAGTTTCCATCTATTTCAGGACACAGGATTACTAGGCCTATTACTCATCTGTCAGACTCAATGTCGCACATAGAACAAGATCCAGTAGAATAGGACTGGTCTGAGACCTAAAAGCAATACAACTTACAATTTGGGTAGATGGACCTGGGAGCACTAGGTGGGAAGGATGACACAGCAGGTTACCCATATGTGTGGCTGCGTAGAGTTACACATATGACACAGGCCCTCATTACGACCCTGGCGGTGGGTGATAAAGTGGCGGTAATACCGCCAAAAGGCTGGCGGTAACTACTGTCAAATTATGACCATGGCGGTGATATCTCCGATAGACAGCTAATGTACGACACCGACCGCCACTGCGGAAACAACAGGCACCACAGCGGGAGCCTCCTACAGCCAGGTGGAAAACAAAGTACCGCCCACCATATTTTGACACCGCAATCTGCCACCTTTTCCAGGGTGGTACCAACGCCATCAAAAGCCTGGTGGAAACAGAGCACAAAAGTCACAGGACTCACCATTGGAGACACAGGGAAGAACTACGCTGCCATGGAACCCGAACTGCAAGCTTTCCCGATGATATTCTGCGTTATGCTCCACCTGGAACACCAACGCCGATGAAGACGGCGACGGTGAGTACAGCCACCTAGCACACAAGGGAGGGTGGGGGGGAAACAAGAGTGACACACACACGCACAACACACACCCAACACACACACACACACTATACACACAACCATATGCATTACAAAAACAAATTTGATCATGAAAATCTGCAGAATAATGCAAAAGCAACAGGAATTTATGAAAAGGATTGTAATCAGTCCAACAATAAATTCAACAATCCGATTTACAGATTAAACAGAACCGTACACGTGTACAAAAAAGGGACACTGCCCAGTCCATAGTTCACAGGGCCCACATTTCCACAGGGCAAAAGTCCAAGGCCCCACTCGAATCCTGCCCCAATACGGCGAGAACACTGCAGGGGCATCAGTTGGCAAATAGGCAGGAACCTCAGCGGGGGGCACCTCAGCCGGATGCGGAAACTAGACTACTGGTTCTGGAGGAGGCAACATGCCCTGTGCTCTGTCCTGGGGAGTGCAAGGCCACAGTCTGTCAGGTGGATGCAGGTGGGTGACTTGCCCACTGGTTCTGAAGGGGGCAACATGCCCTGTGCTGGGTCCTGGGGAGTGCAAGGCCACAGGCTCTCAGGTGGGTGACTTGCCCACTGGTTCTGGATGGGGCAACATGCCTTGTGCTCGGTCCTGGGGAGGGCAAGGCCACAGTCTCTTGAGTGGGTGACTTGCCCACTGGTTCTGGAGGGGGCAACATGCCCTGTGCTTGGTCCTGGGGAGTGCAAGGCCACATTCTCTAGAGTGGGTGACTTGCCCACTGGTTCTGGAGGGGATAGCATGCCTTGTGCTTGGTCCTGGGGAGTGCAAGGCCACAGTCTCTGGAGTGGGTGACTTGGCCACTGGTTCTGGAGGGGGCAACATACCCTGTGCTTGGTCCTTGGGAATGCAAGGCCACAGTCTCTCAGGTATGTGACTTGCCCACTGGTTCTGAGGGGGCAACATGCTCTGTGCTTGGTCCTGGGGAGTGCAAGGCCACAGTCTCTGGAGTGGGTGACTTGCCCACTGGTTCTAGAGGGGGCAACATGCTCTGTGCTCTGTCCTGGGGAGTGCAAGGCCACAGTCTCTCAGGTGGGTGACTTTCCCACTGGTTCTGAAGGGGCAACATGCCCATTGCTTTGTCCTGGACAGTGCAAGGCCACAGTCTCTCAAGTGGGTGACTTGCCCACTGGTTCTGGAGGGGGCAACATGCCCTGTGCTTGGTCCTGGGGAGTGCAAGGCCACAATCTCTCAGGTGGGTGACCTGCACACTGGTTCTGAGGGGGCAACATGCCCTGTGCTTGGTCCTGGAGAGTGCAAGGCCACAGTCTCTGGAGTGGGTGACTTGCCCACT
Source organism: Pleurodeles waltl (assembly GCF_031143425.1). Lineage (NCBI taxonomy): Eukaryota > Metazoa > Chordata > Amphibia > Caudata > Salamandridae > Pleurodeles > Pleurodeles waltl. The sequence goes on from NC_090448.1 coordinate 495,686,833, forward strand.
GGTTCTGGAGGCGGCAACATGCCCTGTGCTCTGTCCTGGAGAGTGCAAGGCCACAGGCTCTCAGGTGGGTGACTCGCCCACTGGTTCTGGATGGGGCAACATGCCCTGTGCTTGGTCCTGGGGAGGGCAAGGCCACAGTCTCTTGAGTGGGTGACTTGCCCACTGGTTCTGGAGGGGGCAACCTGCCTTGTGCTTGGTCCTGGGGAGTGCAAGGCCACAGTCTCTCAGGTAGGTGACTTGCCCACTGGTTCTGCAGGGGGAAGGCCACACAGCAGCCCTTAGAGGCTGGACTATATTGCGTCTGCCAGCGATGTCGGCTGCACTGTGGTGGTGGTTTTGGGAGGCTCCTGCTCAGCCCCTGCACCCTCCGATGGCTGCACTGTGGTGGTGGTTGTGGGAGACTCCTGCTCAGCCCCTGCACTCTCTGATGGCTGCAGAACCATGGCTGGTGGTGGGGGCTCTGTGACAGCTGCTGGTGCAGGCTCCTTACCCTTCTCTGCAGCTGGTGCAGGCTCCTTGCCCTTCTTGGTGGCTGGTGCAGGCTCCTTCCCCTTCTTTGTGGATGTTGCAGGCTCCTTACCCTTCTCTGTGGCTGGTGCAGGCTCCTTCCCCTTCTTTGTGGCTGGTGTAGGGTCCTTTCCCTTCAGTACTGTTGGCCTGGAATCCTTTTCACCACAAGTGGTGCTACCACTGGGCCTGTGGACAGTTTGGCTGAGGTGCTTGGCTGGGTCCTTGCTACCCTGCCCATACATGCAGGATGGGAGGAAGAGGTCAATCTGGGAAAGCAAAAGCTTTTTAGGGACGTTGAGGCGGGAAGAGGGAGGAGTAATGAGAGTGGAGGATGAGGGAGTGGTTGTTGGAGGTGTTTGTCTGCTGGATTTGGGTGCAGGTGCATGGGTGTATGCTGTTGTGAGGTGGATGGCTGTTGGGTGTCTGAGTGCTTGCGTTTGTGTACTTTAGGAGGGGGGACAGACACGGTGGGAGAGGACACAGGGGATATGTGCATGGATGTTGTGGAGGTGTCTGCCAGTGAGGTGTCTGCTTGGTGTGGTGATGATACTGGTAGTGGAAATTGATGTAGTTCATGCAGGTGTGAGAGTGGACGTAACTGGGTGGGAGGTGGAGGAGGAGGAAAGGTAGACAGTGGAAACAGTGGAAGTTGTTGTGTCTGCAAATGAATGTTGTTTGTGTGAGTGCCTGTGGGATGAATTGTGGTGCTTGTGTTTGCCTGTGACACTCTTGGGTGTTGCCTTGTGTGCATGCTCGTCTGGCTATGTGCTTCGGATGGGTTGGGGTTGAGGAGAATGGGACTGGGAAGTGGTATTTGGAGGGGGGGTCAGTTGAAACAGGGACAACGGCTGCCATCAGAGAGGCGGCCAGAGCCTGGATCGATCTCTTTTGGGCCGCCAATTCACAGTGAATGCCCTCCAGGAATGCATTAGATTGCTGCCGGCCCCTGGATGGCATTCACAGTGGTTGTTTGCCCTACAGAGATGGATCTCAGGAGCAGCAGGGCTCACTGGGGCAGGGCCTGAGGTGCCTGGGGCGAAGAAGATGCCCACCCTCCTGGGTGAGCGGGCACGGGCAACTCGCTAAGGGGCTACTGGGAGGACAGTGCTGGTACAGGGTTGGTGGATGTACCTGCAGCTGGGGTGCTCACAGAGGTGTCCGCCACCACCAGGGAGCTGCCATCGGAGGAGGTATCTGAGTCTGTATTGTCCCCTCCAGTCTCCGCCGTAGTGCTCCCCTCGCCCTCTGTCCCACTGGTGCCCTCAGCGTCGGTGGACTCTGCCTCCAGGGTCCTTTGGGATGCAGCTCCCTCTGTCGCCAGTGCCTCTGCTCCTCTGCCAGATGATGCTAATGCACATATGGACAGGATGACAAAACAAGAAAGTGGGGGGAGAGAGACAAAGGATACACTGGGTCAATAACTGCACCAACACCACTGTTGACGTACACAGCAACCACAGGGAACAGGCCTATGCACTATGAATTGCACTACCAGTGAAATGGCTACTCAACAAGGAATGAGGAGGGTACACAACGCCAACTGCAGCACACCTGGGACCCACGCAGCCCTGACCAGTAGTAAATACTAACAAGCTTGGTAAGCAGTATTTCATAATCAAACCCTTAGCCACCAGAGTAGCTACGCTTCCATGTCTGGCCTGGCCTAAGGGCACCCACAGACACATAACCACCACCAAGATACAACCCCTCCAGCCATGAGCTTCAATGATGACCACTGTTCTCACCCCTTTGTGGCTGCTGTGATGCCCTCAAGCGCCCATCCAGCTCAGGGTAGGCCACCGCCAGTATTGGGGCCATCAAGGCGTCAGGGTCCGACAGGCACCCCTTTCTCGTTGGGAGGCCATCCCCAGCTGGCCTCCGCAGTCTTCCGTGCCTAGAGTCTCAGGTCCTCCCACCATTTGTGACAGTGGGTGGTCCACCTGCCATAGACCCCCAGGGTCCGCACGTCCTTGGCGATGGCACACCATATTCCCTTCTTATGATGGGCGCTGACCTGCAGAAGCAATAAGGACAGGAGAACACCATTAGACAAACAGTCCAGCCAGTAACCCAAATGGCCCGCCACACCCGTTTCCATCACCATTGGCACACACATAGCCCAGCACACAACGTGTACACTGCCAAGAGGACATCCACCCACCCCCCTTACACAAGACCTTCACACACACAATTTCATGCATTCATGCCACATGCATCGTGCACACAGTGTACTCACCTGTTGGTCTGGAGGCCCATGCAGCAGTCCGTACTGGGGTAGTATGCTCCACCAGTCGCTCCAACTCCTCCGAAGTGAAGGCTGGGGCCCTTTCCCCGGTCACACAGGCCATGGTAGGTTCCAGACACAGGTCACAGCAGCACATGCAGTTTAGGTCCTCTCCTATGGATGGTCAGGAAACAAGTGATGAACTTGATAGAAAATGGTGGTCATGTCGGTGGTAGTACATACCGTCACCACCCGGCATAGATCACCATTGGTCACTGTACCCCATAGAGACCAATTATAACCAATGAGGAATTGCACAGTGGTTCACGACTGCCACAGTGCCCAACGTCAGCGGCATCACCTCACTTCCACCTGTCCCTCCACACAGGACAGGCGGACACCATTTCAGGGGGGGAACAGGCCTATGGATTAAAGCTGTTTCACAGGATAAATAGGCACATACTTCACAAGTTACACTGTCCCATAACATGTTTGCACATTGCGGACTGCTGTTGTGGCCCCACTGTTTAGTTTGTGACAGCCTCCTCACTCTTTTGTCCCTTAGATAGCTACCACTGCGGATGAATAGGAGATGGTGACATACCCCAGTGTACAGACCCCCGGTGGACTTGGCTACACTGGAGGATAGGCACATAATACTCACCTATAGACTGGACAGGGCCACAATCCCAGAGCTGTGTGCCCAATTGGAGCCTGACCTGATATCTGCTATCCGTTACCCCACTGGGATCCCCCCTCTTGTGCAAGTGCTATCCATTATCCCTTTCCTGGCAACTGGCAACTGGTTCTTTCCAAGTGACAGTGGGCTTGGAATCCAGAATGTCACAGCCAATGTTCTCAATTGTGCTAACAAGAGTGTTGTCTGCCCTGATAAAACACATGTGCAGGTACATTGCATTCCCCTAGGTTGAGGATTTGGCCACAGTGAAGGCCGGATTCTATGCAATGGGACATATCCCCAATATCATTGATGCAATTGGCGGAATACATATTGCATCTGTGCCCCCCTGCCGGAATGAACAGGTGTTCAGAAATCGTAGGAGTTTCCACTCCATGAATGTGCAGATGGTGTGTCACATCAATGGATCCCCCTCAACACGAGAAAAACTGTTACCCAGGCCCTCATCACCAACAGACTCGACTACTGGAACGCCCTCTACTCAGGAACTACAAACAAGCTCCTGAGATGACTCCAATGCATCCAGAACGCCTCGGCCCGACTCATCCTCGATGTCCCTCGCCGCAGCCACATCACACTCCACCTCAGAGGCCTGCACTGGCTCCCCGTCAACAAAAGGATCACCTTCAAGCTCCTGATCCACCCACACAAAGCACTGCACAACACCAGACCCACCTACCTCAACAACCGACTCAGCTTCCACACACCCACCCGAAGCCTCCGCTCAAGTATCCTGGGTCAGTGCATGATGCCTTGCCCTGAGGAATAGCAGCATCCTAAATATGATGTCCCAACTACAGAGGCACAGGGTGTGGCTAATAGGTGGGCCGTGGTGCCCACCCAGTAAATGTTGGTGTATGCCTATGGTGTTGGCCATATAGGATAGTGTGTGGCTAAATGTTGTCACTCCATATTTGCAGGTGACTCTGGTTACCCAAACCTATCATGGCTGCTGACCCCTGTGAGGAATGCCAGGACAAGGGCAGAAGAATGTTATAATGAGGCACATGGGCGAACCAGAAGAATCATTGAAAGGACCTTTGGTCTCCTGAAGGCCAGGTTCAGGTGCCTCCATCTGACAGGTGGATCCCTGTGCTACTCACCCAAGAAGGTCTGCCAGATAGCAGTGGCATGCTGCATGTTGAACAACCTGGCACTCAGATGGCATGTCCCTTTTCTGCAGGAGGAGGAGACTGGAGATGCCCCTGTGGCAGCAGTGGACTCTGTGGACAGTGAGGATGAGGAGGCAGAGGATGAGGATGTGTACAACAGAACATCTGTGATCCGTCAGTACTTCCAATGACATACAGGTGAGACAGTGCAACTTTACATTTCTGTGACTTTGGTTGTATTCTGTGTGGCACTGGCATGCTGGCATTTCCCACTTCTTTGCCCACTTACTGTTACCTCTGGATATTCATTTTGCAGATGTTGGTGATATGACAAATACACCTGGTGTGATCACAACAGCCAGCTAGAGGTCATTAATTCTCTGCTCATTCTATGTACAGTTCATTTGAAATGGTTGTAGCTGTTTCAATCAATACATATTTGAAATACATGACATACTCAAAGTTGATTTTTATCCAAGGGCGTTTATTGTGGTGCTCAGAAATTGAGGGGAAAGTGCAATGGGATGGGGAGGAAAGTCCAGGGTATTGTTCCAGTCTCTTCGTAGCACAGGTACATTGTCCATGGGGACATAGGAAGGGGAGCAATGGCAGTTGAAGGCAGACAAGGTGGCTGAGTGGGACACAAGGGGGACAGTCTCATTTCCTATTGGTGGTCTTGGCAAGTGTCTCTGGCTTCTGCCTGGTTCACAGGGAACATTTGCAGGGTGGTTCACCTTCTGCAGGGGGAGGGATGCTTGTGGCCTGTGCGTCCTGTGGCGGGGCCTCCTGGCCACTAGTGGCAGCGGAAGTTGAGGGCTGTTCAGGTGACTGGCTAGTGGCAGGGGCCCGCTGGTGTGGCACTGCCTCCATCATAATGTTAGCCATGTCTGCCAGCACCCCTGCTATGGAGATCAGGGTGTTGCTAATAGCCTGCAAGTCCTCCCTGATCCCCTGATACTGTCCCTCCTGCAGACGCCTGTTCTCCTGCACGTTGTCTAGGATCTGGCCCATCGTGTCCTGGGAATGTTGGTAGGCTCCCAGGATCTCGGAGAGTGCCTCATGGAGAGTCGGTTCCCTGCTCCTGTCCTCTCGATGGTGTGCCCACTGCCACTGACCCCAGGTCCCTGATTGTCTAGGGGGCAAGGTGTGGCCTGGGGTCCCTGTACAGGTGGGCACACTGCTGATTGACGTGTCCTGGGGACAGAGGTTTGGGGACTCTGGGTGGGTGCTGTGATGTTGGTTCCTGATGGGGGAGGCTCTGTGGTGGTCTGTGACTGGGCTTGGGTGACCGGCTGTCCAGTGGTCCCTGATGGGACAGGTAATTCGTCCAGACCCTGAAGACCATAGTCACTGTCATCACTGTGGGCCCCTTCTGTTGGGGGACTGGATAGTGATGGTACCTCCTCTCTAGTGACATTGGCTGGGGTACTTGTGGGGATGTAAATGATGTATTATGATTCATGTGTATGACATATTGTACATCCCTGCCTTCCCCTCTATGGTTGGTGTTGCCCAGCCAGCTTTTACTTGTGTATGTTGGTGTATGGTGGGATTGTTAGTTTCCCTATGCTGTACATGCTTTAGTGATGAGTGTCCATGCAGGGCTGTGAGAGGTGTCCATGCATTGGTACAGCATGCAGGGCTTGGCATTGGGATTAGTGTGATGTGATGGTGGAGTGTGTGGGATGGAGTGGAGTGATGGGAGTGAGGGTGTATGTTGGCATGCAGATATGGGGGTGATAATTGTTGAAAGCTGATTTACCAGAGTCCAGTCCTCCTCCAACCTCAGCCAGGCCCTGAGGATGCAGTATTGACAGTACCTGCTCCTCCCATGCTGTGAGTTGCGGGGTAGGAGGTGGGGATCCACCGCCAGTCCTCTGGATAACGAGCAGGTGTTTTGCCGCTATGGAACGTACCTTCCCCGGTAGGTCGTTCCACCTCTTCTTGATGTTGTCCCTTGTTCTGGGGCGCTGTCCTATGGCAATGACCCTGTCCACGATTCTCCACCATAGCTCCATCTTCCTTGCTATTGATATCTGCTGCATCTGTGCTCCAAAGAGCTGTGGCTCTACTCTGACAATTTCCTCCAACATAACCCTTAACTCCTCCTCAGTGAAACGGGGTTGCCTTTGTGGTGCCCTGGGTGTTGTGTGATGTGTATTGGTGAGGGTGTGTTGGGTAATATGTTGGGGTGTGTGATGTGGAGTGCGTGAGGGGTGTATGGGTGTGAGTGATGTGTGGCTGTAGTTGCTGCAGTGGTCTTGGTGTCCGTCTCATGCCAATGATTTCTATTTGTAAGGGGTTTTGGGTGTGTGTTTTATAGTGGTGTGGGTGTGTTAGTGTGGTGAGTGTATGGGTGTCAGATGTGTGTTGTTTGAATTTTCCAATGTAGTGTTGTTTTGTATGTGGTTTCCATTGTGAGCGCAGCAGTATCTTCCGCCAATGGTTTACCACCGTTGAATGTCCGCTGTGGTGATTCGTGGGTCATAATTTGATGGGTGTTGTTCTGTTGGCGTAACGGTGTAGATTTTGGGCCTACCAGTTTATCACTGACCTTTGGTCTGGCAGATTTGTGTATGTGGCTGTGTTATGTCGGATTGGTGTGTGTGTGTCATAATATGGTGAACAGATATCCGCCACTGCAGTGGTAAGTTGACGGCCGTCAGCATGGCAGTAAGCGGGATTTACTGCCAGTGTCATAATGAGGGTCCAGTCACATGTGCCTCTCCACATGCAGTCATACTATTTGGTTGACATAGGTGATTAACGTGTCCCTATACACAATAAAATGGCCACTTCTGTGTTGTAATGTTGGCAACTGTAGTACTATGTCTTCCTATGAGACACTTTACCTGTAGCACTTACCACATTGTCACAGCTGCAATACTTAGATATCATACAGTTAACTTGCAGAGGCATGTACATGGGTTCTGTCAGTACTTATCCCCCTGTGGCTGCCCTCAAATGCCCATCCACCTCAGGGTAGACCACCCGCCTAAATGCAGGCCATTAGGGGGGACAAGGTCCGATGGGTACACCTCCCTCATTGGGAGGACATCACCACCTGGGCCTCTGCGGTCTTTCGGACCCAGCGTCTCAGGTCCTCCAACTGCTTCCTACAGTGGGTGCTCCGCTGACTGTGGAACCCCAGGGTCTGTACTTCCTTGGCAATGGCACACCAGATCCCCTTTTTTTGATGGGGGTTGACCTGCAAGTAACAGCAAGTAGGCAAACATTCCCATCCTCTCAGTTCACATTTATTTACAAATGTTTACTTGTTGAATAGTGTTTTTCTTTAGATGATATTAATGAGTGAATTGTTGGCACATAAACCACCATTTTTCTATATGGGGAGAGCACAGCTATGGATGATACAACATATGAGTGAATATCGCAGACATTTGATTAACTTTGACATGGGACTTGGTTATATACTGTATCAAATTCAGTCATTATTGGAATTACAATGGTGATAATATATGTTACTTTACAGCCTTGATGAAGTCAAAGAGATAATTGTTCGCAAGACAAAAGATGTGTTGACTGATTACAGAAAATTGACTGAATTGTTAATGGACATCTTGAGAAAACTGAAGAGAATATGAAATAAAAACAAGTGGAATTGGAGAACACACAGGTCACTGATGTTGACTTTCATTCATTTGAGACGAGTGCCTTCGATTGTTTATAATTATTCTTTCCCCTAAGGAAAATTTTGGGGGAGTTGGGTGGGTCTTCCCTTCCAAGAGCACTGTGTATACTTATGTGTATTTGAGACTTTGGTGAGATATCGTGAGCGCCATCACCTATTAAACACCCTTTCATATTTTCTATTGTAATGTGTCCATTGTCGAAACACTGGACAGCTACACCAGGTTTCACCAACGTACGGATTTGGCCTCTGTGAAGGCAGAGTTTCATGCTTTGAGACACATTCCACACGTGGTTGGAACCATAGATAGCACGCATGTAGCCTTGGCTCCCTTCAGTGCCAATGAACAGGTGTATAGGAACAGGAAAAACTACCACTCCATCAACATTCAAGTGGTGTGTCTGGCACATCAGTACATTTAACAAGTCAGTGCTAAGTGTCCAGGATCAGTTCATGATTCTTCCATCATTCATGCGGAACAGCAATGTTCCACTGCTAATGACACAACTCAACACAGAGAGGGCCCCGCTGGTTTGTAAGTTGCCATCAAAATGTGTGTTTGCAAAGTATGTCTCCTGCCATCACGCTCTTGCATGTCCCACATATATGTTTGTGTTGTTTTACCATATTGCTTACAGGTGACTCTGGCTATACTAACTGTCCTTGGTTGTTGGCACCTGTGAGGTACCCAACCACATCAGAGGAAATCTGCTACACTGAGGCCCATGGGAGGACAAGGCGTGTCGTGAAGCAGACTTTTGGACTCCTGAAGGCAAGATTTAGGTGCTTGGACATTTCAGGAGGAGCCCTCCTCTACTCACCCAACAAAATATGTAAAATAAATTGTTGCCTGCTCCACAACCTTGCCCTGAGATGCCAGACACCATTTATACCAGATGAGGGGGAGCCAGGAGCACCTGTGGGTGGAAATGCAGATTTGCCAAGTGATGAAGAGTCAGAGGTAGATAGAGCAGGAGACTCCAGGGTGGATCCTATCAATCAGTACTTCAATTGACTAAAATGTATGTGATGTTTAATTCATGTTGAGATTCAATTTTGTAACCTTAGTTTGATGTGTAGCATGTCACCTCTTTAGTGCATCATCTGTGGGGTTGTAGGTAGCTTCAATGCCTATGAGTGAATTGTGCATGCAAACTGAAAATTTGTATTGTGTACAGGACGAAGTGGTCTACCGTAACATGTTTTGTTATAGCAGATGCAAAGTCACACTTGTGAACATGACTTCTCTGATTTGAGGAATTTTTCCCTTTTCTCTATCAATCACAGGTTTGCCAAGATCCTGTTTGGTTCATCAACCTTGGCAAGTGACGCACAGTGTCAGCAGCAGATGGGAATTGCAGGCAGACATGAGAAGTGGACATGACTGAAACCAGGTCCTAATAGTCATGAGTATGTGGAGTGTAACTAACATTATCAGACTGTCCGGCACTGGGGTGGAAATGTGCTTTCCCGTCAAGTTTACCTGCAGGCTACAGGATGTGGTCAAACGGTGTCATTTGTGTCTCCATTTATGTCTGGTTCATGTGTAAATGTAGGGGCATAGCCTCTCCCATCACAATGGTTTCTGTAGTATGTATTCTTACTTGAACCTAGCTGTCAGTGTATACCTACTTAGCAGACCAGTGTGCATGCCACTGTGGAGTTACATAGGTGACTGACAAGCTTACAGGTATGTGACCAATGTAAGTGAAAAAACCCTGGACTGGGGACATCAGTACTCCCATCACAATGGTTTCTGTAGTAAGTATTCTTACTTGAACCAAGCTGTCAGTGTATACCTACTTAGCAGACCAGTGTGCATGTCACTGGGGAGTTACATAGGTGAGTGACAAGCCTACCAATTGTGACCAATGTAAGTGGAAAATCCCTGGACTGGGGACATCAGTACTGATCTCTCTCTGTACCATGGGATATGAATATTTGGAAGCTTATGTATGGGTATGTGATAAGGCTTTACCAGGTGATACAAAGGGCCAATCTGTGTGCCTCCTGCTTTGACCCTTACATCTGTATCCTGTGGTTTAGCATTGTGTGACACCATAGCAAACACCCTGATGTTACTCTCAGTTATGCTCTATGTGCTGTTTGTATATCTACAAAAAAATGTATGTAGAAGTAGTAGACAACTTTTTTGTCACAATCCTAATGTAATGAGTCTCCTGCTGATAGAGTCCAAGTGTGATGCCCATAACAAAGGTTGTACAATACAGAGGGGCATATTCATACTAGAGTTGGCATGTATAACTAATGTACATGGTTGATAAATGACACATACACAGGACCTGTGTTTAGGTGTAATTTATTTTGGGCAGGAAAACAATATGTGTGATCAGTAACTAAATGAAACACAGAATTAACAGTGAAGGGTTTAGTCCTGGTGGCTGGAATCATGAGGGTAGCTGCTACATCATTAGGATACACAAGTCCAGTGTCCATTCAAAAAGGAAAAATGGAGATTAGTTGCAGAACAGTCAACAGAGTGTATCTCTGGTACACAAGGGGAACAGGTCAGGAGAGGTTCACTTCTTGGCAGTGGGTTTGGTCTTGGCATCTCTTCCTACTGGAAGTCTGAGTGGATGTCCATGTTTGCGGGGGCCCCTCTGCTATAGAGGGTGGGGTGTCTTGGGCCTGTCCTTCCCCTGGCTGGGCCGCAATTCCACTATCAGCCTCTGATGTTGAAGGGCCTGAAGTGTCATTACTACTGTAAGAGGCCTGATGTTGTATTACAGACCTACTCAGGGTAATGTTGATGGCCCTCAGCACCCCAGCAATGGAAGCCAGGATGGCATTGTGTGCCTGCCACTGCTGCATGACTTCCTGGAGGTTGTCCCTCTGCAGCTTTTGTATTTTCCCCAACATGGTGTTTACATGGCCCCTCATGCCTTGAGAATTTTGGTAGGCTCCAAGACTTGGGAGATGGTTTCCTGGTCAATATTGTCCCTTTGAGACCCCACCCTCTGGCCCACAGCATCCCTCCCACACACCCTTCCCCCACACACCTGTGTCCCTGGCACAGTGTGCCCACTCCCAGTGATGGCAGGACCATCATTGTCAAGGGTGACAAGAGGAGACTCAGGTACCTGTACAATGCAGCACACAATGGATGGAACTGTCCTAGGGACACAGGTTGAAGGTAATGGTTGCCTTTGTTGTAAATGCAAAAACGGTGGGAAAAATGTGTTTGGGCAGGGTAAGGCTGACAGTTGTTGACTGACCAGGTATCCCTGATTGGCCAGGTTCGTCGTCAGTGTCGAGACATCCTGGGGCGATGTCCTCACTGGGGACTTCAACCCGAGGGGTAGTGACAGTCTCTGGTATCCTGTCCATGGTGACACTGGCAAGGTTACCTGTGGGAGAAGTAGAACACAGAGTTCAGGTTACATTCTGGGTATTGTTGCAGTGTGTGAGATGGAGACAGTGCCTTAATATGATTCCCAGCAAAGACAATGACAGCTGCTGCACAGAATAACTTAAAACAACATTAAACTCTGTGACTTTAATTTCATACTCGATGTTTAGAGTTGTTAAACTATGTTGGTAGTGATTGTACTACTGATGCCATCTGATGTTATCTGATTGTTGACATGGCTGTTCACCTCTGTTACCTAGTGAACTGTATGGCATGATAGATAGCACAAATAAGAGGTGTACAATGCACATTAGTGTCATTGGAGGGAGACAGTATGTGAGTAAGCAATGGACATCGACCTGTATCTGGATCTACTGCATATGTATCCACTCAGCCATCTGACTTTTCAACCCAGATGAGTAAATTTCTATCTTAGGAATCTTTAACCTGGGGCCAGTATGAATGGGCACTCAGCTATAGCTGTGTTTTGCTTGTGATGATAGTGTGAGTGAGCCATTGCATTGCTGTCATTGCCATAGACTGTTCCACACTAGGACATTCAAGATGGTTTGGACAGATAGTTAGTTTAACATGCATGACATCTCATATTTGGTGCAATCTCCAGGTTTTCACAATGATGAGATATTGCATTCTGGGACTTATAGTGCAATACTTTGTCAGTAATTAATGTGCCATTTCCATGGGCTGTGAGGCCAGGTGACTTTAGTGGACATGTGAAATGCCAGAGACGGGTATTAGGTAATTTGTACATAGGTGTCGGGGTGTTGTGTTAAGTGGGGTGGGATAAGTTGTTGAGGGAGCATGCAGTACCTGAAAATTGAGTGACATGAATGTTGTAGTGACTTACCTGATTCCAATTCCCCATGAATTCCTGTCAGGCCCCCAGGATGCCATATGTCCAAGACCTTCTCCTCCCAAGATGTAAAAGTAGGGGGAGGAGGTGGGGGCCCACCACCAGTCTTCATTACCGCCAGCTGGTGTCTACCAGCCATGGAATGTACCTTCCCCCTGAGTTCGTTCCTCCTCTTCCTGATTTCCTCTCTTGTGCGTGGATAGCTGCCTACAGAATTGAACCTGTCGACTATCCTTTGCCACAACTCCATTTTCCTGGCTATTGATGTTTGCTGGACCTATGCTCTGAACAGGTGTGGCTCTACCCTTACGATTTCATCCACCATGAGCCTGAACTTCTCATCCGTAAAACATGGGTGTTTTTGTGGGGACATGGTAGCGGTGCTGAAGACGTGTGGTAGTGTTCAAAGTGAAAGGCTGCAGAGTTAGGTTTTCCGTCATGAAAGAACCGCAGCATTTCAATTAATACATACAAAACATGTTAAATTTTAATAAGACAGATCGTTCCACAAATTACATTTCACAAACATCATCAAAAAATGTTTTTAGAGCAAATTTAAAATAATTGCACATAATTAATTGCATTAAAATGTTAATTGCTATAATATATATTATATATTTATTTTCCCCTCAACCTACTGACCTAAAAACAATGCATTAAAATATACATGTGTAATAAACATAAGAAACTAAAAATCAAATTAAAAGAAATAAAAACAGCACAACACTTCCACAATGATTAATAAATTAAGCAATTTACATAACTTCATTACTAATCAAGAATATTTATTTAACACAAATATTTAATGTTACCTTAAAATAAATTTAATTTTATGTTCTCATCTTATTCCTTTACAAACCCAGCAACCCGGAACAAAAATATATCTTAAGAAATCAGTATTAACCTATTTACCTAATTAACAATCAATAAATAATTACTGTTAAAGATGAATTACCACTTAGTTTAGTTATTTATAACTTCCTAACATACACTGCTCAGAAATCCAACAATCAACTACTGAACTAAAATAAAAACTGAAATTACAATTTCAAACTCAAAATATAACACTGAAAAAATTACATAATTGAAAATCACTTTAAAGATAAATTAGCAATAAAAAGCAAATAACATCCCACTCTATCCTACAAAACCAATGACCTGCTATAACACTATACGTTACTAATAATATTTTTCCAAAAATACTAAAACACTTAAAATTACAAACTATATTTTATAAAAAGAATACCAATTATACCAACAATAATAACACCTAAAATATTATATTAACTAAAACACATTAAAATAATTAAAAACCATATTTTACAACTACATTACTAAAAACTATACTAAAAACAACAGTATTCTTAAAAATGTTATCATTAACCAAAATCTTGACAAAAACATTCTATTCCACAACATTTTAAATCACAATATTTATGTACTCTGATATTTTAAACTCAACAATTTCCCAAACATTTCCACCCCAGATGACGATAAGAGTCCTAAATTTTGGTTGAACCACAAAGCAATTTGACAAAAATTCCAGACCCAAAGCGAGAGACCTTAATCTCTGATCAATAAAACATACACTAACAAAAATGTAAAACATTGTGTGTGAAAAGTGATGGGAAGCACTTAAGTTTTAAGCTGCCATAAGGACAATTTTGGGTCAGAGGTGATTGTGTACACCAGTCCCACATTCTTCAGAGTATAGGCTTGATATAGGTTTGGATATATGTTGGATGCCATGCACTCACCTGGTTCCAACCGATAGGGCGTTGCTGGACCGCCAGTCCCAGCTGTGGCAGCTCACTGTAACAAGTAACTACTGTCTACATCTACTAACTGCCCTCAGAGGGAAACTGGGGTTGGATAAAACAAGACAAAGATTAACCCCCATCACTGCGGGAACTGCTTGGCTGCCTCGTGCACTGCCTAGAAGGGTTGGGACTTCTTGGACCTCAATATCCTCAAGCATCTGTGATACACTAAGAACAACTGACAAAAGACAATGTTACCCATAAGTTCCCTACCTAGAATCTCTAACAATAGTTTACACATCTAGTAGGCATAATCATAAACATTGCATAAAAGAGAGCAGAAGTCAAATCAAGAATAACTGGTGATCTTCAGGAATATACAGGATTCGGGTTGATAAAAATACAATTTCAGTCTCTAGGAACTCGTCCTAAGATACTAAATATAATGTGTCAGAAAAAACAATGACAAACATTCAGTTTGTGTATATGGAGCTCAGAGTGCTGCAATGAAATAGTCTGGAGCACTGGGCCTCAAGGGGAGGATTCAATACTCCCACAATGTTCACAATCCAAAACTTTGTCATACCTTCAAGGAGTAAATCTTGAAATATTGGTATTCTATGAATTAGTGCACACTAACCTGAGAGTAAAGTACTTAGCCTTGACAGTACTTGAACTGGATTCCAAAGGTGGCAGGAAACTGGATGCAAACAGCTGAAGAAGAGGCGGAAACGTAGTTCATGAAGGAAGACACAAAAAGTGTCACAGATGCAAGAATCACAGAATCATCAGAAAGGCTCAGAAGAATGGAGTGCTGGAAACTCCAGGTGACTCAGGAGATGAGCGCTGGAAAGAAACTTGCACAGGACTGGAACACTGGAAGGTGAGTGCAGAAATTATGCTTGTGTATGCTGGGTACAGGATCGAGGTCAAGCACCTATGCAAGTTCAGAGGAGGGTATTTAAACAGGGAGTCAAGAGTGTTCCAGAAGGGAAGGAATCCCATGTGGAAGCGTGGAGTATTCCAATGAACCTGGGGAAAATGAAGTGCTACATAATAACGGAAATGAGGCTTCATACGTAGCAGGTGCAAATAGACCACAATAGTAAGTACAACGAAACCCCAAGTGCATGGTGGTACGATTCAGTGGCTCACAGTGGAAACATGACTGTCCCAAATAGACGTGATATCTACAGGTGCAAACTCGATGACCCTGGCATAACAGCAAAACAGGGGACTCAATGTTTCAAGCTTCCCGGGGGCGGTGCATAGAGAAAGCTCAGGGCTGGCAGGCGCCACATGGGAAGGATGGCTGGGAGAATTCACTGCAGGGAGGTCTCAAAGGGAAGGGTGAACAAAGCTAGGCAAGTTAAACCCACTGTACATAGGGCACAAGATGGAGTTGTGACATTGGATAATCTGTCCGCATTTATGAGGCATACAAGAAGTTAAGGTAGCCAAAAGTGCTAATTAAACTCAAACTCAAAATCTCTATTCTCAAATAAAAAACAAAACATGTGAATGTGACAGGCATTCCCATTGATCTCAAAACCTCTCTGCTCTCACTTGCTATGCACAATCACTATTTCTTTTTTGTGAAAAAGCTGCAAAGAATCTTCTCAGATTGAACCAAATTTGCAGAAACCCCCTCAAAAGTGATTCACAATCTACTCCATAAATGCTTGAACATTCCTGTTCCTTATTCCTGTTCCTTCCCACAAGTCAATACCTCCTTTGCATACCACCACTGCAGAACCCCTTGAGATTACTGCACTCAAAAAGATGATCTAATCCACAGCAGTACCCTCAATTAATCCACTGCTCAATCCTGGTACGTGATCAATGCCTTACCGATTCTTCACAGATGATATGTGCCTAAAGTACCTGACCTTTGGGCACAGATTCCTTCCTACCAAGATACATTTTCATGTGCCTTTAGAAAAGTGAATGTTCTGCTCACATTTAAAAGCTATAATTTTACCTGTCCCACCCCATAAACTAAAGAAAACAGAACATCTGCATGCAATCAAATATACTCTACCACAATTCGGCTAAGACACTTCCTACAACACAACGGCTACTGAGCTCACAATCCTGACTTACCTCAATCCATAGAGGGGAGACCTGCAGACTTCCATGTAGCCTGCGACACCACTTGAAATTGTTTCTTGCTCAATACTTTTTCCTCCAACATGGGTGGGAAAGGACATGTGCCTGAATGGCCAAACCTGTGTTTTTCAAGTCAGATTCCAATGTACTCAGTCCCTTCCAAATATCCTTTTTCATTTTAAAGGCTGCTATGCTGCATTGTGGCAGAGAACAAGATCATCACTGGTGCAAAACATGTTGCCTAGATCCACATGCACACCTTTACACCGTAGTGCAAGTGTGTGCGTGAAATATAGTACACTTTTTGTGTACACTTTTTATGTACACTTCTAGTACAAAATGCTTAATTTCGATTTAATCTAAAACTTTCCACACATTAGGTGTGTGCTCTACAATGCAGCACACATGCAACGTGTGAAAATCTGAGGGATAACAAATCATTTTTTCATGTTAATATCTGCCTCAGGAAGGCATGAGTTTTTGGTGCAAAGCCCTGCCTACCATTTTTAGTAGGTATTGCTTTGCATAAAGAACCATGGAGTATAGTGTGGGGAACAACCTGGTACCTCCAATGGGATGTCCCCTTGTAGCCAAGTAATGTAAGACTGCACAACGCTCTAATTAAGTCACTTTTCAGGCAACTTTTCAGCAAAAAAAAAGGTTTGTGTTAGAAAGTTAGGGACATATTTATGAGAGGCTAGCGCTGACCTTGGGTTGCATCTCCAAAAATATACCTTTTTTTAAGGTTTGTGCGGAATCAAAGCTGCGTTGTATTCAGCTGTGTGACGTATTATTAAATATATTCAATGAAGGGGTCCCCTGAAAAATCCCACGTAAATGTAACGCAGTGGTATTTATGTGTAGAGCACTGTGTCATACTGTGTAAAAGCGCAATGCAAAGCTTGAAATGCACCAGAATTAATAAACATTGTCAGACAAGGCATAGGAGATGATGCAGTGTCTGTGGTATAAAAACATCAACATCACAAAACACTTTGGCAAGCTCAACCATGCAATATAAGTTGTCATACTGCAAGGCAGAATAACTAGGAGATCACCATCATGTAGACAGAGAAGGGGGAAGGAACATATTTTCTGCCAACACATATCCTTCATTGAACTCAGGGAGGAGGAGGAGGTAATACAGTCTTACAAGTTGAAGAGGGATTCCATCATTGATTTGCTGGAGAAGATAGGGCCACGTCTACAGATGGCAACTACAAGGATTCATACTATTCTAGCACATGTCAAATTGATGTGTATGGTATACGTCTTGCCCTCTGGATCATTCCAAACTACTGCCACAAGATTGGCAGGCATATCACAGGGAGCATTAGCCGCCTTTGTCCCATCTGTGATGGATGCCAAAATTAAACTGACCCCACAGTAGTTAGGTCCTCATTATGAGTTTGGAAGTCGGACGGCCAGACCACCATGGTGGCAGCTGCAAAAAGGGCGCCATGTTGGCGGTGTCACAGACCACCATATTACAAGTCACACAGCCAGGCTCACCAAAAGACAGCCAAACATCTGACACCACATGGACTCGGGATTTCAGGAAATAGGCAGTCCGATTACCGGAACCTCCAGCCTGTCAACGTATCACCAAACCTATTACAAGTCAAAAATTGGCATGGTGGTCTTCCAATGGCAGTGTAAACCGCAGCGGACCCCACAGTAATACACTGCACCACATTGGTGAGCTTTGAAAACCACACAGCTGCACATATTCACATACTAGACTCACCTACAAATTACACTATAAAACACACCCCTACACACACCACATTTTTTTGCATCTACAACCGCCCACACAGAAGACAGAGCGCCATTTAAAAATACAGAACCATAGAATAGGCATCCCACAATCTTTCACTAGGCACACATCCCAAACCCTCACACCTCCACCACACATAATAGCGCCTCTACACCAAATTTGCCTCTGTCACCCCCTCATTACACAGCACTTCAATTTCATTACTTCTATTGTTCCTTGTTTCCCACCACAACGTCACCACAGAAACATTCCTGTTTAATGTGGCAAAGCACAGTCGACAGAACAAACTTTGTAGGCAGCTACCCGCGCACAAGGGACGACATCAGGAAGAGGTGGAAATCAGTGGGACGGTACATTCCATGGTTCCCAGGCTCCAGCTGGTTTTCCACAAGACTCGCAGTGGTCCCCCACTTCCTCCCCTACAGCTCACATCATGGGCGGATAAGGTCTTGCTCATCCTGCATCCTGAGGGCTTGACAGGAGTACCTGGGAAAGTGAAGTTGAGTAAGTCACAACAATATAAATGGCACAAAAATGTATTGGCAGGCATGCTCACTTTTGCCACTGTAACTGTAACTCCACTCACCACCCCTTTGTCCAACTGTCCAACTACCTCTGTCTGGCATCTCACATGTGAAGTAGTCTTACATGGGAGCACAACGTCTGTGCATGGTGTGTGTGGTACAGGGACTGACAGCCCTACAACTCCCAGCAGGCATTTTTTTTACGATTACAAAAACCACAAGAGTGTACCAAACCCAAAATCACCTTGTTGTGCAAATCACTTGTGAACTGTACTCACTTGAGAGGGTCCCATCTGTATAGTGTGTGGGTACAACAAGCAATGACAGGGAGCACTGGGACTCACACTATACTCAGCAACAACACTGTCCTCTGCTACTATGACCCTTCTTTCACTACTCAGCTATTGAACTGTACTCACCTGTGGGTATCTAAACTTTATAGTGTGTGGGTATAGGACAGGCAATTACAGGAATGCTAAGGCCAGCAGGTACTTGGACTCACACTATATTCAGGAACTACACTGTCATTTGCTACTATGACCCTTCTCCCACTACTCAGCTATTGAGCTGTACTCACCTGAGGGGATCGCAACTGTATAGTGTGTGGGTATAAGACAGGCAATGACAGGACAGATAAAGCCAGCAGGCGCTGTCTACCCAATGCAAAACACCAGTCCACTGTGCATCTGTCCTAGAATCCTTGTACGTTAACTTGCAATGGAACTGTACTCACCTGAATGGATGACTTATGTATGCTGTGTGTAGTACTTGCTGTTACATGAGTGGAAATCCCAGGAGGACCAGTCCCTCTAACTCCAATGACCAGGACAGTAATGCTACACCTTGTGATGTACATAATCAACTCGATCCATCTTGAGTAGCTAAGTTAAAAGGAAGATAATTTGGACAGAAAGGATAGCCCAACCGGTGTGCAAATCAGGTAAATACAAATCAAACGTCACAAGATGCATCATCTAAATGCTTGTGACAGAGCATATACCCACAATGCACTGACCACATGATAACAACTAACAGATAAAACAACAAGGTTACTGGTCTGAATGCATAACAGTCACCAAGGTCTTAAGATTACCTAAGCCACATCATGCCCAGCCACTGCACTGCTGGAAAGATATGAGTCTATGGACAGACCTCCAAGTGCCTGGATACACAAGCATCCTGTAGCAAGTTGTCTTTAAATGGAAATAGTCTGTTAAAGAAATGTCAGCTCTAAACTGTTGATAGCAGGTGTGCCTGTCACATGAGGGAAAACTGCAAAGCCAATGTGTACATGGCCCTAAACAAATGTCACTGTTAAATGTTGAAGCTACATGTCACAATACAACCTGTAGCATTCTGTTTCTCACTTCAACAGGTCTACCTGCCACTTGGACCATTGAGATTACTCCAGAGACTGCCACTCCCCTCCCCGGATGAAGCCCTCAGTGAAGATAGCACGCCAGAACGTGTGGACGTTAAAGACCGCTTTGGCATAGCTGGGGAACCTGGTCAGAAGACATCTGTCAGCCTCACCCTGCCCACATTCACTCCTGCCAGCCCCGTTGCATCAACATCACAGGCAACCAATCACCTCCAAGCCTGTGTCCCAAGGACAGGTACAACCATCTTGTGCTCCCAGTCCAAGTACTGGTGTCACAACAAGACACCACTAACAATGAAGGACCTGGAACTAGTGGTAGAGGGCAACCTGTACCCAGGGAGCAGGCATCTGGGAGCAGGGTGCATGGGAGGGATGTTGTGGGCCAGTGGCATGAGGCTGCTGGGGATTAGTCTGGCCAAGACACCAACACCCAAGTCTTTGGAGCTTACCAACAATCCCAAAGCGTGATAGTCCAGGTACTTACCATACCCAGGGAGACCCAGATGCTGCAGAGGGACAACCACAAGGAAATTATGCAACACTGGGAAGCCCACAATCCCCACATGGCCTCCCTAACAGGGGGGGTGCTGAGAGACATCAACCCCACTCTGAGCAGATGATTAAATCCACCATGACTGATCCCATCACTGTTTGACCTTTCTTTTGCACCCTCATGTCCTGTGCACATGTAAATAAACACAATAAATGCACATTTAATGTATACTAGTTATTTGTGGTCATTGTGAGATGTTCAATGTGAAATTCATGTGATGCAGATGAGGTACTCATGAGATGGAAATGCAAGGATAGATATGTCACAGGTAATGTCATGCTGAGAATCACTACACACATTGACACAAGTGACACTCACACAAAACATTTTATTTACACTGTGCAGCACATAGGCTGCCGAAAGGTCGTGCCTGTCATAGTCAAGAATGACAAAACATTGTTACTTCTGGCTAGATATCTCAAAGTACCGTTCCCCTGACCACAAAACAGAGGGTTATGTTAGACCCTGTCCTGTAGGATAAGCTAACAGATTAGTGGAGTTTGTCACAAGTTTTCACATACCAAAACGATGTCTACCAATTTATCATACCCTATGACACAGAGGACAGTACATTTCCTACTCAGAGGTCCATCCTCTTACAATGGTAAGCCATCTATTGGCATGTGACATACCTATGCCAGTGTTGTGGCATAGGCACTGTGGCCTGCAATGAGGTAACACAACACATTGACAACTACACAGGGGTCATACAAGATCCTTGTCAACACAATGTTAAGGTAGAGGAAACGGTTTGCACAGAATGACATGTGACAATGACACATGGTCATACACATGAGGCCATTGGACGAACATACTAAGGCAAGCAGGTCTATTGTGTAGCTCAGATATCTGCCCTCCTTCTGTCCAGGCAGCTGGGGCATGGGATTCATACACCCCAAATCTTCAAACAACAGTACCTGAATCTATCCATGTCCACTTCACATGCAAGACCAGCAACAGCCATTTTCCAATGACACTATTCAGAAATGCCCACATGATGATGGCATGGTGAAGAGACCTGCAACGAAAAAGTGATAAACAAGGACATTAGGCCAGTAACAGCAAACATGAGACAGTAAACTTGTCTCAAGATACTGTAGTTTCTCTGACAATGCAATGTGACTGCCCCAAACAAAGGAGATTCTCAAGAGAGTCACAACTTCAAGTTTGATGTAGCCAGCAAACCTTGGCTGTATGATGCATGGCATCAGATGCCCTATCACATGGTGACATAAATACCCCTCTCCATAAATCCTGACCCCTACAGTACCCCATGCAGTCACAGAAATCACAAAACACCACATATTTACACTCAAGTGAAGTACTGATTGATGAGATTAGCCTGCATGTCTCCACCTTCATTCTCATCACTGTCATCCTCACTTGCCATTTCAGTATTTTCAGCCGGTGGCACTGCTGGTTCCCTCTTATCAGGGATGTATGGGACGTTTCTCCCCAGGGCAATGTTGTGGAGCATGCAACAGACCACAATGATCTTACACGCTTTTGCGGGTGAGTAGAGGCGGGCTCCACCTGTCTTGTTTATTCTGTAGAATATTGCTCTCAGCAGCCCAAAAGCCCACTCCACAACATGCTGTGTCCTTTCATGTGCCTTGTTGAAGCAGACTTCCCCTGGTGTGGTTGAGTTCCTCACTGGTATCAATAACCGGGGATGGTTTGGGTATGCAAAGTTCCCTGTAAGGAAATGCAACGTGTGCAACCATGAGTCCAGAGCATTGTCTCACTGGCAGCAGACATAGAATACAAACACACATGACATATGTTACTCACCAACCAGCCAGACACTCTCAGGGTACAGTTGTGTCATCAGCTAGGAAATAGTGCTGTTCCACATGAAGAGGGCATTATGGACTGAACCTGGCACTTGCTTTGGAAATGTAGAGGTCCACCAACCAAACTACTTGGACCTGTTCATTGCCATGCGGTCGAACCAAGGCTACATGGGTACCGTCAATGGCTCCCACAACATGTGGGATGTGTGTCAAACCATAGAACTCTGCCTTCACATGGCCAAAACCCTCATGTTGATGAAAGCGTATGTAGCTATCAAGGGGTTTCCACATTGCTGAGCGAACATCGTTTAAGACCAGACTGAACATAGGCTGGGACACCCTAGCAGTTAGGACCGATGTATTTTGGAAGGACCCTGTGGCCAGGAAGTTCAACACTGACCTGACTTGTGCAACAGGTGGTATGCTATTTGGATGATTAATGGCTGATATCAGATCTGGCTCCAGCTGATGACAGAGATGCATGATTGTCTGCTGATCCAGGCGGTAGATCGGAATCTGTTCTTCATGGCCTACAAGTCTGCTAGTGGACGGTACACATGAGGTTGTCTGATCCTTTTCCTCCTAGGGTAACTATGTGGGACAAAAGGAAGATGTGGCCATCACTCATTGTGTCCCTTGCACTTTACAAAATAAATGCCACATACAGACTGTGACATCATGTGAGTCACAGAAAACATGTCAAACTGCACACACCAAGGCTAACAATAGCACATCTGTATGACATTACCCCCTTGCCTTTCAAAAAATGTGTACAAATCATGTAGCTTGAATGCAACAATATGTGCAACTAACTTCCAACTCTGCATGTGTGTCAATGCCCAAGATCATGGATTGCCCATGGGCGAGAGGGTGGTGACTGTAACCTCAAATATGTTGTAATATTTGCAGGACAACATAACAATATGATCACTGAAATGATTGACCTACATGACAGGACAAGGGCAACACCCAAGATTTGGCCGGACAACATTTTCACAATTGTGACGCATCCAAAATTAGCATCTAATAGAATTGTATGCCTCTAAAATAGAGGCTGCCTGATGTACTCCACTGGACATTAGGAACCACCACCTATCACCACCAGGGTAAGTCATCATGACGGTAGGCGTATGCTACCGCGGCGCACACTGCCACTGGATTACATTGCTGCCTGTGGCAGTCTTAGGCCAATGGAAGTGTTCACCGGCAGTGGTGGTCGCGTACGTGGCAGACGTGACCACCATCTTCTGCTGAATCTCCCACCCGACTCCTGAAACTGCTGCTAGCAAGACCTAAGCTGCTGTGTACCACCACTGGGAGCAATCATGCCACACCCTACAGGTGATAGGACCCCTGCCTTTTCACCCGAAGAGCTGGAGAAGCTTGTGAAGGAGGTACTACCCCAGTGTAGACAGCTCTATGGTGCACCAGAGAAGCAGGTAAGTGCACCATGTGCACACTTTTCTTTGTACCTCTACTTATCTTAGCTTTAGTTAGGTAGGCTTAGGCCCAGTTTGTCAGATTGTGTCCTCATTGCCCGGTAGATGCTGTCAGTGTACATCAATGATAGTCTATGGGCATGTACCTATGTCAAGTGATGAGTTTGGAGTACTGAGGCAATGTGATGAGTGTGCATTGAGTGTTCCCTGACCCAACTTGCATTTGATGAACATGGTTAGATGAGGTGTCACGACAGCCATCGACAGGCCAATCTTGCCATAAGATGTAGAAAATGTGTGGTCACATGTGGCTATATGACAGCAGGAGGGGTGAATGCATATCGTATTGGTTGGTTGCTTTCTATTTGAGGCATTACTGTGTTTGTCCATTTTTCCTCTTCCCACAACTGGCCTTGTCAGACTGTTGTTCTGAAGCCAGGTAATGGCTCACTATGCCACTTAGCTCTGCACATAGACTCCCATTGGTAACTGGCTGTGGGCTACATAATGTTCTGTGATGTATTGATTCATTGGACATGGTGTGTTATGTAGGTCTGTCTGCTCAGCCTGAAAAGAAAGGGCATTGTCAATTGTTACTCATTGCAAAACGTGAAATCTGGGCTGATATAGATTCCCTTTTGCACGGCGAGTGTGACACTGTACCCAACCCTGTATCCCTGGACAGCATGTGATGCTACCAGATCATGCCTTGCTGCCCTCATGCAGCTTCTGCAGCCTATGTCCACCAATTACTATGGAAATTGCATTGGGGGCATGGCGCTGATCTGTGACTGATGTGCTCATATCAACTCTGACAATGTGTGTCACATATCTTTGAGAGGTCTCTTGATCCCACAGCCCTGTTGACTCTTTCATGCAGCTCTGATATATCCTGGACAGGCTCCATGCATTTTGGACATTGCAGAACTGCAAACTGTGTGTGGTTCACTGATGTGCCATGATATCAGGCTCTGTGGTTTGGCCATGGGGGGGGGGGACATGTACAATGCATGCCCAGGTGTCTCTTATAGTGCTATGGGTTTTGTGTACATACATGTGTGGAAGTGTGTATATCAATGTTGATGTGTCACACAGACCCCCCCCCCCCCCTGAAGTAGCAGGTGCCTCAATCTATATCTGTATATATCCACACATGGGCAGCTTTGTGTGCTCTACATGTCACTCCCTTCAATGTGGTCCAAGCACAATGGGTCTGTCTGTAGGCTGGCTGTGAACTGTAGGGACTGTGCGCAGTGGGTGACAGTCAGAGGTAGTAAATGTTTTTGTGCATTGTTAGCTATGTGGTGTACCTGTCAGTTGCCACTCTCTGTGATGTATTCTATCGTGTTCCAGGTCAATGCCAGGTGGTTAGCTCATGTCCCACAAAAGAAACTGTTTTCCTACCTGGTCAGTAGGGCCTGATCTGAGGTGTGTGGAGGTGGAATGTAGGACACCCTATTGGGGAGTGATTGCAGTCATGTCCCTGTGCCCATAGACTGCTATGTGCCACAGGTACACAGGATGGTCAAGACAGGATATTATTAACAAGGTGTACTGAAATGTATGTGACTCAGCCATTTTGTGTGAGACTTTTGGACTTGTCTTGTCTTTTGCATCCATGCAGGTCAACGCCCATCGCAAGAAGGGGATCTGGCGATCCATCGGCAAGAAGGTGCAGACCATGGGGGTCCACAGCTGGTGGAACGCCCTCTGTCGGAAGAGGTGGGAAGACCTGAGGCACTGGGCCCGGAAGACCGCAGAGGCCCAGCTGGGGCTGTCCTCCCAATGAGGATGGGGTGCCCGTCAGACCATAACTCCCACTAATGGCCCGCATGTTGGCAGTGGCCTACCCAGCCTTGAACAGGCATTTCAGGGCAGCACAGCAGCAACAAGGGGCTTAGTACAATGTAATTACATTATTGACCCTTTACCAGGTGATGGAGTTAGGGACAGAATGCTCCCCCTGACAATGTGGGACATGGCATGTGTCACAGATCATCTGTGATCATGCTGGTGTAAACAGGTCATGTTTTCCCAACTGGTGTGCTCTTTCTTTTGGGTCTGGGACCTGGGACTGAACTGCGGGGACCCCTCAGTCCAATTGCACAGCAGGGAGGACATATGACTGTGTTTAGTGTTCAATTAATCTGCTTGAACTACCCTGGTGGGTGCTAGTTTCCACCAACAGATCACTCCTCCCAAATGTCACAGTACAAAGGTGGGTACGATGTGGCTCATTGTCCTTTGCCATGTATCTGGTAATATGTCTAGGTTGAGTTCTTTAAGCCAGGGGCAAGTTTTCTCCATTGTATGTTGGGTGCTGATGTCTCACTGCGGTCTATGATGCATGGGTATCTGTCATATATGTGACATGACTTATATGACAAAATCTTGACAACTGTACCACTAGTAAGTGGGGAATGTGCTTTGTCAATGATGATGCCTCAGAGGTGTGGCCAACATACCTTTTGCATACCTGTGTGCAAGTGCCCCATTTCCACTAGGACGCATATGTAAACATTAGATGTAAGCTTGTGCTTGCCATGCAGGAGGCATGATGTCTTAAATCTCTCACATGTATGCCCATGAGGACCTGTGGTTGGTATGATACTTCTGTAATGGTTGCCTTCATCATCATCAAAGAACTTTATTTCAGCCACTAGGGCCATAAAAGCACATAGCAGCAAAAAGTAAATACACAGTAAATATATAAAATATGTACAATACATATAAATAAATAATAAAAATAATAAAAACCTAAGTGCTCTTCTAGAGCGATATTGATACATTGTTACTAAAACCATCATACAGATAAAAAAAATGTCTCTAACAATCCAACTTGCCCCAAGGAACTTGGCAACAGCGATTACCAGAGTCGAACGAGTATCTGATCTAAGAATTTGAAGGGCTGCATTGGACCTTGTTCCCAGCAATCTACAAGGAGGGGCCAACCATTTCCCACGAGAGGCAGCATAGGCAGAGCAAATAAATAAAACATGAGGGAGATTTTCAATAGGTCCTTTACAAGCTGGGCAAGTAATTGTCCTCTCAGGTGACCAGCGACTGGTAAGTGATCTTAGTGGCAAGATACCTATGCGAAACTGGAAGTACAATTTCCTTTCTCTAGGCACCGTGATTATGTCTCAGAAAACCTTTTATTTGCAGATCTCTTTTAGGTCAGCAAATTCACATGATAGTGTAGAGTGAAGTGCTACCCCCAGTTCCTCAGAGTCTACCATCTTCCAATACTCTTTTTTTAGGTTGATTTTTGACGGAAAGGAGAATCCCAGAGTTCATTAAGCCCAAGCAAATAAAGTAACTCTTTGATGTGTCTGAGCCAGGAGATGCTATGAGAGCTGTCAGTTTCTAAAATGACCTGCAGGGCTGCTGTATAGGAGGCAAGCTCTGGGGTGGTCCAAAGACGCTGCCAATACAAGAGAGGACGTAGGCGAGGCTTGTAGCCAATGCACTTCATGCTTAGGTCCTTGAAAAGGGGAAACAGTGGAGTGGTTAGCGGGAGGGACACAAGATTTCTTAAGAAATTATGTCCACAAAGAGCTGTGCTCACAGCCTTAGATGCATAAATCTGGAGTGCAGGGCATATTGGCTTAGTATATGAGAAATTAAAATCCTTTATTAAAACTCCTGTAGTTTCGTTCAGTTTTAATGTCTGCTTTGCAATATGTGGTTTCCAAGACATTTTCTCTGTTAACATTAGGCCCAGGTAACTGAATGTGTTCATCTTTTCAAGTGGGATACCTTCGAGCATAAACTTTCCTTTGAAGGATCTGTGAGGATTAGGCGTCAATAATTTATTTTTGGAAGTATTGATTTCAAGTCCCCGCGTGGTTCAAAATTCCTCAAAGCACGTGAGGAGTTTTCGTAATCCACTTGGGGTTTTAGATATCAGGAGTGTATCATCTGCAAAGAGCAGGACTGGAATTTTGTGTGTGCCTAATGATGGTGCATCAGCCTCCACTCTGAGTAAAGAGGAAACGATATCATTAATATATAAAGAGAACAAGGTGGGGGCAAGGACATATCCTTGCCGTACTCCCATTGACACCTGAATTCTGTCAATTAGCTGCCCCTTGTCATTCACCTAACACATGCATAATTATCCCTGTGAAGCCAAATTAATAATGCAAGAATCTGCTCGGGATTGTCATCAGAACTTCCCACAGCTTATTACGAGGCACTATGTCAAACGTGAATTTCAAGTCCACAAAGGCGACATACAATTCCCCTTTGCCAATGAAAACTGTCTTGCAATATAGAAGCAGGAACCTGCAGGCTTGTTCAATAGTGGATATTTTTTTATGAAAACCAGCCTGTAGTAGCCTAAGGACATCACATTTGGCCATCCAATCTTGAATCTTGCCCAGAAGTCAGTGACAAAACACTTTCTGCACACAGTCTAATAGGCTAATTGGCCTATAATTACAGGGTAGGGCTCTATCATCCTTTTTAAAAATCAGGACTACAATAGCTCCCTTTCAGGACTCACGGATTCGTGCCCTAGTTGCTATTGCATTTGATAAGATAGTAATATACCTTGACCAGACTTCAATGTCAGTTAAGAATAAGTCTGCTGGAACACCATCAAAACCAGGCGCCCGCTGTGCTTTAGAGTACCCAATGAATATACTATGTCAGCATGGGAAAACAATTGCGACACTGGAGTGGTAGGGGTTGGGATAATAATTGAACTAGAGACCTTATGCTCAGGGGCCATACTATCATGATCAGCAGAGTACAACCTGCTAAAATGGTCTACCCAGTCCTTTGGAGCAATGTTCGTTGTAATATTCAATGCACTGTTTTCAGGGCCACGCGCTGCCAGGGACAAAAACTCGCTACAGTTCCTCTCACGTGCAGCTTCGTTAAGTGCAGCCCACCACTTGTCATCTTGCTCACGTTTGGCTTTACAAACAGCTAATTTATAAAACTTTCTAGCTGAGCAAATGGCATTTACATCCTTAGATTTAATGGCTTGGATTAAACATTTGTTTAATGACCTACATTCTTTGTTGAATCAGAGATGTCTTCCCTTAGATCTCTTGCCACCAGAGACTATGGGCCTCATTACCGCCAGGGCTGTTCTGGAGTTTGTACCGCCAACAAGCTGGCGGTACAAACTCGGGGATTACGACTGCGGCGGAAGCGCCACGGTCGCACCGCCGGGACCGGCGGTTTTCCGCCACATTGGTCCCGGTGGTGCAGCGCTGCCCAGGGGATTACGAGTCCCCCTCCCGCCAGCCTTTTCATGGCCGTAGAAACCACCATGAAAAGGCTGGTGGAAAGGGGACCCGCAGGGCCCCTGGCTTGGGCAGTGCAGGGGCCCCTGCCACGGCCCCATGGAGCTTTTCACTGTCTGCATAGCAGACAGTGAAAAGCGCGACGGGTGCAACTGCACCCGTCGCAACACCGCCGGCTCCATTTGGAGCCGGCTCCCGTGTTGCGGCCGACATCCCAGCTGGGCCGGCGGGCCGGGGGAAGCTTGTATAATCACAATTGGGAACATTTAATATGCATGTGTGCCATCACATAGGCTTGTGTCATGGATTGCAGTCTGCTTGCACCAGGAGGACAAAACAAAGACCTGCACTCATAGTAGATGTACGCTACTGCCTTTGTCAGAAGTAAGACAGAGCTAAAATGTGAGTGGCAGCATACTGTGTTGTGAACATTACCATTTAACCCTGGTTCACTGTAGTGAGGCCTACTGTCTCACTCACCTCTTCAAAAGTGTTACACTCATCCCTGCCCAACATCAGGTTGAAGTTGAAATGTAAGCATGATAAAACTATGTGCAGAAAGCATGTGCCTGGGAAAGGCATACACAACACATAGGATGAAACATAGAATAGTGTGCACATGGTTAATGTGTGTGTGTTGGTAGTGTGTGTTAAACGTGACACACTCTAGTACAGTTCAAAAGGGATGTAGTACTGAACTGTGTGCACAGACTGACTGTGTGTGCTGCATGTCAGTATGCTGGTGGTATCATGACACATGTGCATCACAGTATTGAGCACTGAATGTCATGTTACTGTACAAAGTAGGGTATATGTGCAATTGGTCACGCAGTGCAGCAAGTTACCTTGCTGTGTTGCAATGCGTGACAGGGAAAGGGCAGGTATGTGCTACATTTATAAGAATACAGCACAGTCATGGCTTCTACCCTGTGCTGGAGCTGTTTTGGCTGCCTAGCGTCAACACAGGCACCCTTGAACCATGGTGCAAAAGTGCCTGTGATGCATGCAGGATTGTTTTTGTGTATGAAGGGGCACCTTCCTGCACAAAAACTATACTGAGAGTCATTTTTCTCTAGCTATGTGTGCTTCTGAATGAAGCACACATTGAAAAAGGAAGTAACAAGGAGAAATAAAGATATTACTCCTTGTTACCCCTCTCCTAGTTCAGGTAAATCTGGGTAGGCATCAATAAGCATAGGAGTTGTATGGGAACACCCATGCAACACCAATGGAATCCCTGCTATGGCAGAGTAAGGTAATGCAACCACTTGCACTGTGTTGCTTCACTCCAGATTTATGAAGCCACTCAGGGCTACACAAGGTTGTCTTGCGTGGCTTCATAAATCTAATTTTTTAGTTCTGTTACATATGTACCCTGTTGCATTATGCAAGCTGCACACAACTGGCAAGTAGTGCTACCCAAATCCTGGACAAATGGAAGTGGGCCTAAGGTGACTTCTCCAGCAGAAGCCATGCACGGCTGACAGCCCACTCATCAACCCTGTTGCATGGGTCTGAACCAATGCCTCATCCCTGTTGCATTGGTCTGAACCCGAACATTGTACAAGTTGTGAGGATCTGAATCCAGACATCACTGCATTTGCTTAGAAGTTACTGTAGCTGCAGAAGTGCTACTGTGCAGTGTGTCAATCATGCAATGTCTACTTGTGTAGCAATACGTCAGAAAAATCGACGCAAATATCAGAATTTGCTGGACACACCCAGGAAATAATGCAATGGGTGGGAGAGGCTGCATACTAGTAACTGTGAAAGTTAGTTTCACTTTCTCTAACAGTCTGTTGGTTTGAGCTGGTTGCTGGTGATGCTTGGAGAGTGTCGGGTGGATTTTGCTCTGTTGGCTCTAGTTGGTGTCTGGTCTGTCCCTGTGTTGTGTCAACTGTGTACCTTTTGTGTGTTTTGTAGTAAATTGTATAACACTTTGTCTTTGTATTTTCAGGAGTCTGTAAATTTAGGGGTTTTATTTATTTGGTATAGAAGGTATTTGTTTAAGGGGTGTTTGTTTTGTGGGTAGTAGGTTAAGAAGGGATAGACACATGCTGGGGAAGGGTAGCGGTAAGAAATACACCGAGTGAGAGGTAGGGGGGCTAATCTGGCTCATTCTGCATTACCTGCCTCTGGGTTTTGGGTCATCCAGGGCTACCCTCCAAAGAACAGGAGAAATCACTGGGAACGGGTGCATTGGCACATGTACCAGCTCTTTGGAGGTGATCGCACCATCTCCCACCTCAAACATCGATGGGCTGATGTTGTAGCATGTCAGGCCAATCTGGTGGACCTGCTGGGACTGGCGATCGGAGACCCCAGAACGTATGTATTTATATACTATCTGCATGTAGTAATGTTGCTATCTCTTCTATGCAAAACATATACATTAAGGGGGCTGACTTTTTAATGTGGTGGTTTGAAATTGCACCATGCAATTTACTTCAAGTGCAATGCAAAAACTAAAGTGAAATTAATTAAGCAACATAAGGCAACGTTTGTGTGCCTCGGAGTGGCTTCATTAATCTAGTGTAAAGTAACGCAGGGCCAATTGCTGTGCTGCTATACCCTGGCCCTGGGAGCTGCTCTATGGGTTGTGCATGGTTGTTCACATTGACTACGCATGAATTTATAAGCAGTCACTGATTTAGCATACATGATTAACCTGGGAATGCTCCGTAAATGCTAGACCTCCTCAGGTGATGGGTATGGAGGAGATATATGTTTTATCTCCATTTATGTTAAACTCTATATGTGTACTGACTTGTGCAGCACATGTAGACAGATAAACATGCCTCAG
Organism: Pleurodeles waltl; assembly: GCF_031143425.1. Lineage (NCBI taxonomy): Eukaryota > Metazoa > Chordata > Amphibia > Caudata > Salamandridae > Pleurodeles > Pleurodeles waltl. The sequence continues at coordinate 495,718,672 of NC_090448.1, forward strand.
TCAATTGTTTTTGGGCAGAAAGGTACCTCTTCCAGTACAAAACAATACAAACCTGCTTACAGGACATGCACCATGTTGGAAGCGTGCATGAATTGCCACTAGTCATCACTTTGTGCACCAGTGCCATGAAAAGTCTGATATGGTCCTTACAGTGTTACATATGGTGTGTACCTGTCCTTTCCCATTGCAGGATTACGTTGGTCTGCCTAGGGCCAATGGTTTCACCCTTGTGTCATTCTGAAAGGGGGGCTGTTGAATGATGCTGGCCAGCAGCATAGAAAACACATGACTGAGCCATGCTTTAGGTATGTGATACCTCTGACCTTCAACATCCAGTCAGTTCAGGTCTCCATGGTGACTAGCAGCATCCCATATTCATACAATGTATGCATATGCAGTGGCCACCTTTGCAAATGACAAGAGGGACTGGGGGATGACGGGGAAACAACATCTTAAAAAAACAACACTTACCGTTTTTGTTGAGCCGTCTGAAGGGACACCAGCACAGGCTCCTCAGCAATCCTGGTGCTGCTCTCATGCTAAACCTTGCATGAAAGCAGCACCAGGATTGGTCTGTGCGGCAGTGACTGTTGCTCAGACACAGTCCTGGGGTGTATGCAGCTTCTCCAGCCTGGCTGTTAAACACAGCTGGGCTGCAGAAACCTAAGTGTGCATGTGTGTTTGGCCAGCCTGAGACAGCTGGGCAAACACACATGCCCACTTAGGTGCACACTCTCTCCTCTTCCCCTTCCCACCTCCCGTGGCCCTGCCCCACCCCTCCCTTGACTGCTGGCTGAGCCAGCAGATGAACAATAAAACAAGAGTGCAACTATTTCATCTGCTGGCTCAGCCACTGGGCCAACGCCTTGTGGAGGAGACACACTGTACATATGTCTGTTAAGAGTATTGCATTTTAGAAATAGACTGGGATGTAATAGTAATCACTGTAGAATTTGGACCGTGTGTACCTGCACTATTTATAATGCAATGTTTAAATCTTTGTCTTTTTAAGTGGACATGTCCCATTCATCCTGGGATACATAGAAACGTTTTGGGATCCTAATGCAACCAGTAAGTGTAAAGAGTACATGGTTATAGTTCTGTGACGTTGGAGGGTGATCAATAATAGCTGTAACATTGTGATGCGCATGGGGATGTATCAATCACCTGCAACTGAATTACTGTCAGCGTGCAAACACAACAGAGTTTGTCCACAGATTAATTTAGAACTGACAAGAAAGCACGTTATTGTGAATATAGTGGCAACAAAAACAGGCACACAGGAAACATGCATGTTTCCATCTATGTTGATGTTTGTATATCTACAGTTTTGATGCATTTCCCACATGAACCATCATCTGGTGCTTAGTCTGCAGATGTTCAACACAATCAAATTTGGTTGTACACAAACATCACAAACGTAACAAACAATGGGCCATATTAACAAGAAAGTGGGGCATCTTTCCTGATGCGCCACATTTATTGCCTAGCCCTTACAGCACACCATGGAGGTCGTTAGGACAACAGCATCCAAGCAGCAAAAAATGTTGACACTAGTGCAGCAAAGCACAGGGAGGCCCATTGATTAAAATGGGTTTGTCGTTTTAACGCCTGCTCAGAGCAGACATTAAAAATGAAGGAAAACATGGTGCAGTGAAATGTTGTAAATTTCACTGCACAATTTTTTTGGGCCTCTTTGCGTCAGAACGCAACACTTGCATATATTATGCCAAGTGCCGGCATAATGTGGCGCAAGGATTTACAAAGTGGAGCAATGCAAGCGTTGTGCTACCTTGTAAATATAGTGCAGGAGAAAGGCCTCTTTAACGCTCCTTAGCATAAAAAAATTATACTAGGGCACGACATGGTGGAGCTAGGGGCTTGTAATTATGCCTCAATGTTTCAACAGATGTAGCAGCAAAGTGGAATGCCCTTTTCTAAGCTTGCCTGTGCATGTTTCTGTTGGTTATGTTCATATTTGAGCATGAAACAGGTGCTGATGTGGTTCCAAAAATTATCCACAGAGTGTTACCGAGTATTAATATGAAGGAATTATGAACTCAGATTATTACAAATTGTGTGTCATTATGCAACATATTTTGCATCATCTTGCAGCACACTACGCTCACGTACGTATGCGTTTAACCGCTCCTGCTACCTAATTCCAGTGTGACTGATTATAGGTGTGTGTAAAGATTCCTGCTGATCAACAAATGTTTGGTGACACATACCTGCCCCGTACTTGTGTGTCAATTCAAAAGCTAAATTGTTTAAAAATGAAGGACAGTGTCAGCAGGGTATCCATCACATTGCAGACATGTTTCCAATGATAGATGCTGAGAATGTGGTAGTGACATGCCAAAGTGTATCCACATTAGGATTTTGACCAAATGACATAGAATGATAGAGAACAAATAGCATCTCAATATGTGTTTCTGTAAGGGTGTTTGTATATTTTCATCAGTATGGATTCATTATCATTTAGCTAAATTAATCTGATGTATTGATGTTGTAATCTAGTCTCAGGGATGCCCGAGCCTCCCTCAGAGTAGTACATGTCATACCTATGTGAAATGGAGTGACAGAGTAATTCTTGCACTGATGCCCTGGAGGCTGCAGGGATATAGGCCTGCTAATCTATTGAGTGATGGTGTTGAACAAATCAGTACCACACTGCCTGATGGTTACACAATGTGAGTGTGGATGTCCACATGGCAGGGTTCTGGTTCTATGGTTTTGGAGGTGTAAACTGGAAGTCCGGCTTCATATATCATTGCTATGTGTATTTTTGGAACACAGTATGCAAATGTCATTGGAACGCCAGTAGGCCTCAATGCATGGATACAGTGTCACCGGCATGGTGTGGCCAGCTGGACAAACACACTAGTCTGCACATGGATTGGCACTGAAATGCCAGACTCATGCCCTGTATATCCCCTATGTACAATTCATTTCAGAGAGGCATTCATACAATTCAAGGTATAAAGTCAGGTTGCAGCACCGTCTAAAAGTTCACATGAAGGAATGCACAGTGTTAGCAGCATACAGTGCATTACACTGCTCAGCTACTGGTGGGCTACGCTAGACTGACTAGCATGAAAGCCGGCACCCTTGCATCATGGTGCAAGGGGCCCTGCATTATACCCAACAAAGTTCTTGTACAGACGAGGCCTCCTGCATGCATATACAAACTCCAGAGGTGCATTTTCATATTTTATATGTGCATTGATGAATGCAGGCCATGGAGAATGAGTGTACATAAAATTAACTGTGCCAAACAGGAGAGTACTCTGGGTAGCACCCAAGTTTAGGTGGAGAGCAGCTCCATTAAGGAGCACCCTACAAACACCAGCAACATTCTAGATTTGCCTACCTCAAGTGTCTGTTTTTCTAGCAAAGTTTTTAAGAATAGGATTGACACATTGCCGTCCACACAGAGCTAGAAAATGACAAAGTCCTTTGCCATTTGTACAGCAAATTCTTTATGAATAGGATTGGGTCAGTGCCATCCTTGCTGAGCTGTAAAATGACAAAAGCCTTTCGCCATTCCAGGCACAGTATTACAGCTTTGGACTGGTAAAATACAATCCAAGCCAACCTGAAATAAGCAAAAGCAACCCCTGACACATGTTTTGATGGTATTACATCTCTTCAGAGAGGTTTCGATTTGTCCAGACACAAGGGAGCACCCAGTATAAGTCAAAACAACATCCTTTCAGGGTTAGAGTGGTGCATAAATTATGCAAAACAGGAGAGAACTCTGGGTAGTTCCCAAGTTTAGGTGGAGAGCAGCTCCAGTAAGTAGCACTCTGCAACACCAGCGACAATCTAGATTTGCTCACCTCAAATGTCTGTTTTTCTAGCAAAGTTTTTAAGTATAGGATTGACACAGTGCCATCCACACAGAGCTAGAGAACGACAAAGTCTTCTGCCATTGTTACAGCAAAATCTTTACGCATTGGATTGGCTCAGCATCATCCTTGTCGAGGTGTAAAATGACAAAAGCCTTTCACCATTCCAGGCACAATATCACAGCTTTGGACTTGTAAAATACCCTCCAAGCCAACCTGGAATAAGCAAAAGCAGCCCCTGACATGTGTTTTTATGTTATTGCATTTCTTCATAGAGGTTTAGCTTTGTCCAGACACAATGGAGCACCCAGTGTAAGTCAAAACAACACCTTTTCAGGGTTAGAGTGATGCGTAAATTATGCAAACAGAAGAGAACGCTGGCTATATCTCACGTTTAGGTGGTGAGCAGCTCCAGTAAGGAGCACCCTGCAACAACAGCAGCACTCTAGAGTTGCTCACTTCAAAAGTCTGTTTTTCTAGCAATGTTTTTAAGCATAGGATTGACACAGCGCCATTCACCCCAAGCTAGAAAACGACAAAGGGCCTCATTTCGAGTTTGGCGGATGGGAACGCCTGTCTGCCAAACTCTCAACAGGGTGGCCGCTACCAACCTGTCGACCTCCCTGCCGGAGTCATTATGAGTTTCCTGCTAGATCAGCGGGAGAAAACCTGAGTTTCTGCCTGCCGGCCTAGCGGGAAACGTGCTACAGCACTTCTCTGGCTCGTAATCGAGCCGGCGGCAATGCTGTAGCCAGCAGGGTGCACGAGCACCCTTGCAATGTTCACGCTCTGCAAGGAGAGGATGCTTAAAGTCAGATTTCAATGTATTTGCCTGAGGCAAAATTCATGAATAGTTCAACATAAAAATCTTGCAGGAGGAAGCCACCCATTCGCCCTCTATGGAGTGGCTAGATGATGCAGAGTAAGACAAGTCAGCAATGTGTGTTGCCTTGTATAGCTCCAGATGAGTCATGTAATGAAGAAGCACACCAGCTGTACTTGATTATCTTATCACCGCTCATGTATGTTTGTGACCAACTTTGTCCCCCCTTGCATGGTGCTAGACCGATACCAAAAGGTTATATATCTGGACCATGTTTAAAATTACCAATTGCACATCTTCATAACTGAAAATCAATGTCATGAGGCATATGCTTGTTACCATATTGTGATTAACTTTACATATTGTACATCTATACTGACCTCATTTGAGTCAGTTTCACCTGTTGTATTAGGAGATATCTTTGTACCAATGGTGCATTGTCCATATCTCTATCTCAATATTCGGTGTAGGCCTGGACTTGCATAGCATGACAATGTCAGCCAACTTTTGGAAACATCATGTGCATTTGCAACTTGATGTAATATGTATATACTTTTCCTCCCTAGATAACAGGACAGCAGACATGGCTAGAATCTTTGAGTGCTGACTCGACCAGTATAGGAACATTAGCAAGATAGCAAATGCTTATAGGAGGATGGCTGCCATCTACCAAGAGGCAAAGGCCAATGGAACCTGGAGGAGTGGGTGCTAGTCCCACACAAACGCATCAGCAGCACAAGCAGGATCTGAGAATGCCAGACAGTAGCCATATACCAGCACAGAGGCCACAGCAGGACCCTCAAGTGTATTGCACGTGCCACAGATCACCACAGGTCACAGCAGGAGCCTCAACTCTACACTCACAGGCAAGAAGGGCCATCCATGCTGGATCATCATCATTGTAGGTAAGTGTTAGTTATTCAATAATTTAGTCTGTCACCTTGCACACATCTATGATTTTTGGCACAAAGCCTTACCTACTAAAAGTGTAGCAGGGCTTTCCACCAAAAAAGAAGACCTCTTTGACATTAATTAAAAAGGAGAAATATATTAATGTCTCCTAACGTTTCCAACATTGCATGTGTGCTAAACTGTATAACACGCTTCAAATGTGGATATGGGAAGCATTCTAAACTATATGTAAGCTTATTATTTTGTACTGGAAGTGAACCCTTCCAGTACAAATCCTACGCTGGGCATCACACACACAGCCTTGGACTATTTTGTAAAAATGTGTGTGGCACAAGGCAGGTATGAAGAGCGTAGAAGAGAGAAACATTGCTGTGTCATAGTAAATATGATGCTGAACTGCCCTCTCCCTTTCACACAATGCAGCACTGAAGTACTGGTTATATTGAGCACAATGTTAATAAATCTACCCCTCAGTGATTTGCCCAAAATCAATTATGTTTAGCTGTGACCAGGATTCAAGCCTTGTTCTCCAATTCCGCAGAGGCTCGATTTTGATCCTGCTTCAGCCCCAAAGTTGTCTGCTCTAGCTATGAGGCCACATTTCCTCCCCACACCCCCTTTAGGTAAAAGTACGGTTATATTTAAAGAATATCATATATATGTTAAAACTCTCAGGACATGGCTGTCAATTGTGAAGTAAGTGCAGTCGCACCCGGGCCCGGAGTGGCCCATTGAGCCCAGATTGATATTATATTTTAGTACCCAAACAGCTGCTGGGGGTGATTTTCTATGCTTGTACTAGGGCAATTGGCATTTGGCACTCGTGTAAGATTTTCTGATCCATTGTAAGCAATGACCGCTCGCCTTAGTGAATATAGAACGAACGTGTATTTCCTGATACATGTTGTTCCTCATGCAGTTTAACACTCCAGGTTGCTGACACTTATATCAGCTTAAATATTGATTGTTGCCATTTTGGTCTGTAGCGATGCAAACCTAATAATTTCTCCTTGAGATATGAAGGCCAGGAGAAGACATGCACGATATATTGCAGTAAAGCAATATTTTTACGGCAAGGTTATTGCCGAGAACGTTCATTTAACATGAGCACTGCTGTGCGACGCAGCCAAACTCAGCAGGCTAGAGGCATTACTGTCAACCGAATACACCATACGCAGTGAAATTCAAGCGGCATAATTACATTATTTTAAAATACCTCGTCAGCGCGCAGCGGTTTAGCATACTTAAAAACTAAAAAAGCTCTTCTTTTCCTTCCTCTTTTAAAAGAGGACGTGGGCTCCTCTAATGAACCATGCGCACTCCCATAACTTATTCTGAAGCTTGGGCAACGTTAGCATTTGTTGCCCTTTTAAGAGAATGGATTGAAGATTGGCCGATATTGGATACCACAGTGTTAAAGGTTGAAGGCAACGCACTTGCAAACTACCGACTGCTTTCCTCGGAAAGTCTGTGTAGCGCAGCATATTAACACTGGAATTTCGCTAGCCACAACTCCGCATAGATCTTTTGAAGCATGTTGCCAGCGTGTCTTGCGCTTTTTCCTTTCCGATTAATCACACAATGCCACCTGGAAGTATATTCTTGCCCACAAATTGGTATTAAAATTAAAGGAGCAGAGCCCGACAAGGTGCTACGGAGCATTGATTTGTTCTGTTTTTCGGGTCTTAAACAGCAGGGGTTATTGAGGGGCTCGCCATTTTATGAAAGCAGCGTGTCCTGAAGGCACAAGAGCCTTATTGTGTAACTTTGCTCTCAAAGATGGTGTTATTTACACATTGGTAATCGGGCAGAAACCACATGGACGACCTTTTGGATTTCACAAAAGGTTTCTTTATACAGCAGCAGGGTGAAATGCATAATTGTACATTCTCGCCCAATTCATCATAGGAGCTGTCACTTTCCTAACACTAAACTAAAACACAGTTTAAATATTAACTGCCCTTTCCCGAATCAAACCAACCCCTGCTTCTTTTTGGTTTTGAATCTACCTCCCCACCGTTTTCCACCATATCTTTCCCATTTGACTGCCTTTTCTCAGTTTTTGACCCTACTGTCCAATCCAGTTAATTTCAGGCATATATAGCACCTAAACTAAGTGACACCCAGGCACTTCACGCAGCTCCCATTGAGGAACTTAGACAGTGGTCGAAGTGCATTAAAAAACTATTCAAACTGTGAAGCTGTGCTCAAAGGGGGCGAGGAGAGTGAGTGTGGCTAAAGAAGATTAATATTCTGTAACTTTTTTCAGTTTCAGGTAACTACCTATAAAATAAGGCAGTTTAAATGAAAAATAAATGCAAGTTAAATTAATCCGGGGGAAATGCACTATCGGACATTATGAAACCTCAATTTGTTAATGCACTGTAGAGGTCTTGGTCTGTAACCAGAGAGCCACAGAACTGAATCCTGCGTAATGCAGTGCAGAATACTGACGTATTCATGCTTAGTGCGTGGAGGTCTTAGTCTGTGACCAAAAGCATTGTGAATATGTAAGTCATTATTTTAAACTTGCATCACTCACAGTGTAAGATAGACCGCTACAAAATGTGCGAAAAGGTTTAAGATAAAGTGCTTCCTAAATCTAGAGTTTAGTAACCTAGACATTACACAGTGCATTTTTTCATATAACAGCCCATTAAAAACACACACGTCACACTCCCATGCACTGCACCTCAAAAAGAATAAATCTGTGCCATCAGGAAGTTTCAGGAGATTCCATCAAAAAAGTAAATACTGGCTACCAGGCTACCAGGCATCCTTTACAGTTGCAGATTAACCAGTTGTGCACATTTATATTTCTTTTAGGCAAGCAGGAAACCTGGCAAGAAGTTTTGTTTAGCTGTCTGTCCCTCCCTCGGGTTCATGGCACTGGAGAGTCCCTGTCTTACATTTCAGCTGAATCATTTCAACTCTCAGAATTAACTGCCCTGTGATGGTTCTATTTTCAGAAAAAGTAGGGGAATTGCTTTTCCTAATTTAGAAAAATATATGCCGATTGTGCCCCTCAGATCCCACCCACTTTGACCATTGCAGTTAGAACTGGCTTAATAGTAGAGTTAATCAATTCTGCTTAAAAAGTTCAAGATTGTATCCTGTGTAATACCCAGAAGGAGTTGTTGCAGAGGCATGCGCTTGTCATCTGCAGCATTCTACCCCCACGGTACTTCTCCAGTCTGTGGATACTTATGAGAGTGGGCCAGCCAGTGTTCTGGACAGTCTCACACCATGGCTGTACGGACCACCGGCAATGCTCTAAATGCAATAGGCAACCAGATGGGTAGTCCAGTGGAGGGTTTGAAAAATAGAAGTGTCACACAATTAGCAACCACATCTCTGTTGTGGCTTGATTTTTTAACATTGTTTTAGAGTCTTGCAATAACTTGCAATAAATTGTTACCGAAATGACATTTACAATAAACTAAGTGTGAACCAATCAGAGCCCTTGCAATAGTTGTTCTGTGATCCTGCTCCAAAAGAATGAAGCAATCCAAGGGCATACACAAACGGAAGCCACAATACTTGGTTGAATGGTTATTATGTTTTTCAAGATTAAGTCAAATTAAAAATCCAGAAGTCTTAGCCTTCTACAGTGTGTTAATAAACGTTATCTCCCACCGCCATTCGACCTGTATGTAGCTTTTACTTTTGTTTTGGCTGGATAATAGCCTATCATGAGTATCTCAGTTTTTCTTTGCTGAGGACAAGCCAGTTCAGTTTCTTCCATTAATTGAACAGAGGTAATAACACAATTTTGCTTACTGATGCAGGAGTGCAGCAATTTCATTTACCATTCAGACAGTGACCACTCAAAAAAGACGTACTGGTTCCAATAGCTAGAATGGTTGGCAGGACAAAAACTAGGCCCGGACACCAAAATTACAGCGGCCCCCATTAGATAACAGCAGAAAGTTAAAAATGTGGCCTACATTTGCAAATCAGATGAGTTTTGAACTTGTAAAGACACAATATATGGGTGTTTGCAAGGTATGGGAGACTGTAGAATTTTGGTTTGCTGGAGGCAATGTCTGTGGTAGTATCAGGTAAATCAACAGTAAAAATCGGCTCACAAGACCATAAAACAGGCCCACAAACAGCAAAAAAACGGGCCACATCAGCTGTCAGACTGATTGCCACATAGGCAGTGTCCGATGGGTAGTGCCACACCTTAACCCATGTTGCTGAGTCTCCAAAGTTGTCCGTACAATAACTCCACTCAGTTAATTGGCTCATCCAACATACAATTTTGAACAAATGCTTCTACACTTGGATCTTTTACTACTACATGATCTCTCCTGTAATGGTGTTCTTCTGTTCTCCCTTGGTATTCATGCTCTCGTTGAAAACCACTGTTTTCAATATCATTAAGTTTGAAAGATGAATCCTACCTTATTGTGAACAGTGAAGAGTTCTTGAATTGTATATCTTCACGTTTCACCAACCCAAATAGTTTAATATGTAAAAGCACCTCAACTATTTGTTGACTTCCTCACAGGCCCTTTTGATGGCTCAATCTTACTAGCATCCCAGACAGCCTGTGCAGCTACAAATGTGTTCTTCCACATTTATGTACCTCAGAGAAGTGACTGATATGTGTTTGTGAGGAATAATTGTAGTAGGCCATTTTCTTCTATGTGGACCAATATGAGTCCCAGACACTGTATTTTCCGGCTTTTTTTCAAAGCATCAGCAGCAGTTTGACACATCCTATGTCCTCTTGTCTTGATAGGAGCATTTGCAATTCTCCATTTGATAAACCTAGATGACTTTTAATAATTCATCTTACTACCATGTAACCAAGATCACTTAGACATTTGGGGCCAGATGTATCAAAAAAACAAATTGCATTTCTTAAATAGTGAATTTTAAGAAATCGCTATTTAAGAAATGCAAAATGGTATGTATGATTTTTGCGATTCGGTAATAGCAATTTATAAAAATTTGCAAATGCTACTACTGAATCGCAAATAGAGAATCCAACTCCATTTGCACCTTTGGGCCTGCTGCGAATGGTTTTGCATTTCCTAAATTGTGAATTCCAGTTAGGAATTTACAGTTTAGGAAATGCAAATCCCAGGGTGCTGGGGGCCTAAGGCCCCCTCTGATGCACCCCAAAAATATTTTTACGGACATGTGAAGCACACACATGCCTTAGGGCCATGTGTGCGCTACATGTCAATTTTAAAAATGCATTTAAAATGCATTTTTACAATTTGCACATGGTTACCACCAAACTTTTGTTGGTGGTAATTGCATTTCCTAAATGCCCAATTCGCATTTAGGAAATGCTTGATACATGTGCTTAAGAAATCGCAAATAAGGATTCCTTATTTGTGATTTCCTATTTAGAGAATCCCAATTTGCGATTCTCTAAATGGGGTCGCAATTTTAAGGAAATGCCTTTCATACATTCTGAAAGGCATTTTTGCATTCGCAAATGGCCGAATTTTGCGATTCGCACAGTTTGCGAATGCAAAATCGCTTGATACATCTGGCCCTTAATAGCTGCCGATCTATGTTTCAAATGCCCCTCTCTAGCTGAATTCCTGAATAATGACACACAAGATTAAATCAACACCCATATTGCCTAAATCACTCATCATCTCTCTGGTTGAATGCAGCATATGTTCCTCGCCAGTCTCAGTCTCCCAAACAATGTCTCTGATGATTTTTATGGATTTTCCAAGTACTCCCAAGATTTGATCTCCTGTTAATGGATTGCAATCATCATGGCAGAACATACTTGCTCCTTCTCTCATCAGTTCCAAACATCTTCTTAATGATTTTATTCAGGTTACCAATGTATCTCCTGATGAGCCTAACTCTTCAGAAGCTCTCTTGAATGCACCACTCGTCTTGCTTTTCCCCACCAATTTCCTAGGCTAGCACCTTGTCACTCTTACTTCCCCTCACCCAAGAACAGGATTGTGATGAAGAGTTGTAAAGTAATTGTAGCCAGGGCAGGCCACAAGCCCACAACATCCCTGTGAGCCCCGGTGGCAGTGCACCAGAAACACCACTCACATGTGGTCTTCATTCAGGGCACTGAGCCACCATTCTGAAGGAGCTGCCCTCCACCTATGCACTCCGAACAATTTGCACAATTTGGGTACATTCTTTTTGTTCTCACCATGTTCCAAAGAAGAGAAAAATTCAAAGGAAACAAGCCCTTTTTTATCCATTTTATAGGGAGCAAACAGGGTGAGTGGAAAGGCAGACTAGAAGACTTTTTGTGGCCTGGATTGATGGCACAGCTGTCGCCAGACAATTATGTGATAATCATTAGAGAGGGACTTTAACTCCTCCCACATGTTGGAAGGCAGGAGTACATTTTGACTGAGTAGAAGTTGTGTGCTTCCACAGAAACGTGCTTGCCCTCTAAGCAGCTGTGATCATTTTTTTATTTATCTCGCTGCCAAAGCTTGAACTTTCAGGGGCACACAAATGACATCGGAATACTATTAAAGGCTCTCAGATAACTAGATAATTTATGTTGAGGTGGGAGTTGCACTGTGCTTTCAAACAAATACATACCTATTTCCATGCTATTTACTTGTTATGTTGCACACTACCATAAATCATTTCTTTAAAGCCAGACCTATTGGCATTACGAGAGATCGAGGTGAAGCATGAGCAGTAAGGTTTAGCTGGCAGAGTAGGAGTAGAGGACACTGGCTTTTATTTTTTAATAGGTTTCAGATGAGCCAGAATACAGTTATTAATGGGACAAGTGGCACGTGCTGCTTTCCTGTCCCATTAAGAGCAAAATAAGAACGTGTATTTTTCTTCCTTTTAACCAATGTGCACTGACAGTGTAACACATGCCACCTGCCTGAATGACCTCCAACTAAGCCCGCTGAATGAAGCAATGTCACGGGCATATGAAACGTATGGGCGGCCACCTGCTGGCAGTCGGACACCATGTTGGACAAGCATAATCTTTAACAATTTATTTTTTTGATTTCTTTTTCCGTCTTCCTTGAAGATTATATTCCTGGTAAAATCTTACAAATTGCTGTACTATAAATATCACTGGGAAAAATCGGTCTGACTTAGAAATAGTGGCAACTATTCACAAACGCATTTTGGAGTACATAAAAAGTACTTCTATAGTAACCTTTTGCAAATTCATACACGGCTTTTAGAATTATCCCCAAAACATCTCAAATGAAAATAAAATGGGAACGTTCAGGGAATATTGGTGTACAAATAGTAAAAACAGAAAGGGCTGTGCCCTCTTTGTTTTTTATTAGGAGGAAGTTGGACAGTTCAGTGCTTATTCAAAAATGCATGTAAGAGTACATAAAACAGTACCATAGAAGTACATTTTTACCTTCTCAAAAAGTTGTTGTGAATAGGCTCAATCATATGTGCGCAAACATATATGTAGCGGTGCACTATGCATATGCCAAGTGTAAAATTATGTAAATCACAATTGAGGATCAACAAGTGTGATATTGCACAATCACAAATTTACTACACAAGAGTGAAGGTTGAAGTTTCTAGGAGTGGAACCTAAAATGGAGAATCATGGAAATAAAGATATCAAAGAGAGGCCCAAGGACAACAATGTAAATGACAGCCACAAGTTCAGAAGTCAGGTCAACCAGAAGGAATGCTGATTCACAAAGCTTACACAATCACAACATACACGGTCGTACCCAAAAAAGGAAAGTGCAGAAAGTTACTCCCTCCTAGGAGTAAGTCATGTTCCCGACATATATCTCAGAGTTAAACTGCTGAGGGTACAGACAAACATTCATAACTAGGGGCCAGTTGAGTTGTCATACAACTTGGGACCAGTATTTCTGCAACCAGTAAATAATTTTGTGAACCGTCCTGTGTATAATAGGTTGCTTCTTAAATTTCTGAATCGGGTTGAGTTTCAGTCCAACCTATCTCAAAGGACTGGTCGCATCAAGGGTCAGCAGACTACCATGGCTGTGACTCTTTTCAAATACAGTAACGAATTTGCCTCCTCTCACAGAAACTTTTTTCACAATTCACAAAAGTAAGAACAGTCCAAAGGTTCACCCCTGGACTTTTGAAATTGAGTAACAACTGTAACTTATGCTTCTGTAATTTTTCAATAGTCTGCAAACAGAATTCCGGTCGTAGAGTGTTGATACATCTGATACCAGTTTGCAGTTTAGAAGGCACGCTTACAACATGCCCTTCCATACTGCAAATTGGTATGCATTCACAATCTGATTTTAAGAGTCAATAAAAAGTTTGCTGACTCTAATAATGTGATTCATACAGAGAAAGAAATCTATTTTGCAGTCGCAAACAATCTGATTTTGCAAATTGAAGTGTTTGTGATCACAAAATAGGTTAGTAATTCTGGCCATAGACATTTTTCTCACCCACCATAAATAAAAAATCATTTGCACTGCAATAGGTATCACATTATGTTGAGTTAGAGCTATTGGCACTGAAAATTCAGAACTGGAATTTTCTTGCCACATAAATTGGTCAACCCTGTCTCATAATTTTGTCTTTTCCTGCCATGTTTTGGTGGTCACTGACAGCTACCGACATCAGAAATCTGAAGAGAAATTAGAAAATAAGGCTTGAAAAGTATTTTATTTTTATTTTAACAGAATTAAAAGTCTTGCAAGCATCCTTGTCTCGCATTTCAGCAAGCAGAGCAGCCAGAGAAGATTTACGTCTCCAATAAAGGAGATAAGCAATGCCCTGTGTGAAATGTTGAGAGTACTGGCAGGGAGGGGCCCTGGAAAGAGAGACTCGAGATGTGAGGCTAAGCAAGTTTCATATAATTGCTTCTAGGTTTAGCTACATTCTACCAGAAAGGGCATATTGTGGCTTTTGTGAGCAGTGAGCTAATTGACCGGGTGTTTCTTTTGTAAAATAAGCTTATTTTAGAGCCAGGGGTAAACGAGGACAACACTGGAATAAAGCCAAAACAAATGTCAGCAAAATGGGAGGCGATGGGAGGAATGGAATGCTGCAATAAAACGCAGGCAGCTACCAGCCTAAAACACCCACAGTGAAAGTGGAGTACCAAAGAAATCACAAAAATAGTCAGTCACAGTTTTTGCCCATCAGGTGTCCCTAAATCCTATATAGTGAGGATATCTGTATCCTGACCCCTTATATGGTTTCACACAGTTTTTTTCCCACCACCCTAGGCAATGCGAGAAACAAAATGGTGGCCGCAGCTTTTCTGCCAGGTTGCGGCCAGCCAATCAGGGCCTTGCTTTTCTTCTGAATCTGGCTCGGAGGAGGATCTGTGAAGGATCCACGCCCCTATATATACAAATTTGTTTTCCATTTAATAACTTGAAAACGTCTGAACGGATTTACACCAAATCACAAACAGGGCTCTTTCTGGACCAAGAACTAGTTTTCTACCAAATTTGGTGTAAATTCGGCCAGCGTTTTAGACTGTAGCCGTGCTCAAAATCCCTTAAGGAAATTAACATGGGGAAATTCGTTTTGTGATCCCCCCTCCCTTTTTCTCAGCCCCCAACTTTCACCCTGAAACTTTCCAGACATCAGCTGAAGTGAGTGTTAAATTGTTTTGGAAAATTTCAGATATAGGCAAGTCAAAAAAACTTTTTTGAATAGAAACTAGCTACTAACTACAACTGACTACTGGCAACCGGCAAGAGGTAGTTATAGTCAGGACCTACTTTCCAAAGAGAAAGTGTTTTTTGACTTGGCTATATCTTTGGCACTATTTGATGAATCATCATGAAAATTTCCAAAAAAAAGTGTCAAGTCTGGTCTTGTGCTTGCTGTGCGTAGAAGGTTTTGGGGTGATCTGTCAAACAGGAACCGAGAAATGGGGGGGGGCTCAAAAAAGTACATTTCTTACATTAATTCCCATAGAGATTTTAGAGGTGACTACAGCCTGAATTGCTGGATGGAAATACACCAAGGCCAACATTTATACTTTTTTTGCGCTGCATTTGCATAATTTTTTGATGCAAAAGTGGCGCAAACATACAAAGTTTAATTATATATTGTAAGTTTGCGCCGCTTTTACATCAAAAAATGACGCAAATGCGGCAACAAAAAGGTATAAATTTGGGCCCAAATTTGGCAGAAAGGTAGCTCTTGATCAAGAAAGCAAATTTTTTATTTGGTGTAAATCCGTTCAGTAGTTTTTGAGATAATGAAGGAAAAATAAATCTGTACATCTGGGCGGAGCTTAAGCACAGATCTCAAGGTGAGATCTCATTGGCTGTTAGCACTTCAACCAGAAAGTGGTGGAGGCCATCTTGGAACCAATATACATTATAGTACCCCATTGAATTGCATTGTAGTGAATGACAGGGTTTCAGGGTCACAAAAAAGCAAAAGTATAAAGGGTGATAATAGATTTTAGTTACAATATAAATATTCTGTTGCTAAGATGATTTTACCTTGTAAAAAATACTTCTACTGGGATTTCACGAATCATGTTTGAGAGAAAACTGTTTTCTCATGATTTTCCATAGAGGTTACAGAAGATGCTACAGAAGCTAAAATTAGTGCATATTTTCTGTAAATTCACACTATCTTTCTCAGTCTTATGAGAATGAAGTCTGACATTCTCAGTAAAACATGTACTTCCAACAAGAACGGCCTGCCAATTGAATCCCTTGTGTTCTACTGCAGCCTCCCAATGTGTTCTAAAGACGAACTAGTGCACAAACAGTCTTACTTATGGCATACATGTGGCACACCTGAAGCCATCTTAATTGACTCATACTGGCAAAACTTAAAACATTTAATTCAGAAAAGAACAAAAAGACGGTTTTCATTTTGACATAGAAATTATGGTTAGTGCTGTAGAAAGAAAAAAAGGACATGTTTTAAGTGAATTCTCAAATATCTTCCTCTTCTACTTCATTACAACATTCTGACATGTAGACTGAAGTACGCACTTTCAACACCAGGAAGACTGCCAATTAACTCCCTGGTGATCAGCAATTCACTACAGTGTTCTAATGAGAAACTAGAGTGCTAACACTCTGAATTTATGCCAAATGTGTGGCCCACCTAACTGCCATCCTGATGGAATCGAAGTGGAAAACTGAAAGCATTTTTTATTGAAGATACTGTAATAAATGAGAAGATTAGGGAGCTTCATAACAAATAAGTCTCCCAAGATGGCCACCAGAGAAAAAAGAGCCCGCCCAGCGGGAAACCCAGAATACCCGCGGCGGTCTTTTGACCGCGCAGCGGTATTCTGGCGGTCCCAGCCAGGCCGTCGGCTTCCGCCGCTGGCCGGGGTCAGAATGACCCCCTTAATTTTTAGTTTTGTTGCAGTTTTATATAGTACTTTACATGAACATCAATTACATTAAACAAGGACACATTTCTTATGGGCTTTAGGAATGGGGGATTAAATGATTTGCCCACAATAATAGGATGTCGAGCTGACTCAGAAATTCAGACAGGAAAGTGCAGAGGCAACAAGTTGACCGTGCTGGGCAGGCGGGAGGGGAAGTGGTAGCACAACGGACCATGGAGGGCAGGGGAAAGTAGGGCAAGGGCAACAAACCAACCATGCAGGACAGGCAAAAGTGGCTGTAGCAATATAACAGACCATTGAGGGCAGAAGGAAGAGGCAAAGGCAGTACAATCATACATGCCAACAGACCTGATTCAGGCAGGAGACTCCTAATGTTTTTAAACCCAAAAGGGGTTTATTGTCTCTATCTCCTGTCCCAAATCTCCACTTTTTTAATGTAAGCCCATGGGGAAAATCCGTTCTACAGGTTTTTTTTCAAAATCTCCCTCTGGCCAAGTTCAAAATGTTAGCAGGTATGGTTCATTGGATCAATGAGGGCAGGAGGAATGGTGTAGAGACATGGACTCAGATAAAAGAGGGGAGAAGGAAGATGGACTGAGGGCACTAAAATGAACTTACAGGGAAGGCGTCAGGGTTTGCAGCAGCATAATACACTAAGTGGGACAGTAGTGCAGCACAACAGACCATAGAAAACAATTGAGAGAGGACAGGACCATGCACATAGACAACAGAGAGCAAAGGGCATTAAGGTAACAGAAGCAAGCTGACCATACCAGACAGGCAGGAGGGACAGTAGCAGCATAGCAGACCATGAAGAACAGGAGGGAGGGAGCAGGGACATGACAACAGACCATACGAGGCAGGATGGAGGAGATAGGAGCCTGCACATGGACAATGGAGGGCAGGGGGCAAGAGGGCAGGGCTGGGGCATCAAGCTGACCATGTACGGCAGGCAGGATGGTCACTGGAAGCACAACACATCATGGAGGGCAACAATGAGACTATAATGGCATACACACAGACAATGGAGGGAAGGTGGTAGGGGGTCAGGGCAGCAAGCTGACCACACAGGGCAGTTGGGAGGGGCTGTGGCAACACAGAATTCCATGTACGGCAAGCAGGAGGGTTTGTGGTAGCACAACAGCCATGGTGGGCAAGATGGAGATGGCTGGGGCCTGCACAAAGGACCATGGAGGACAGAAGGGATGGGTAGGGGGTGGACACAGAAAAGAGAGGGGAGAGGGAGGGGCTTCACAAAAGACTTTGGGGGTAGGCAGAAGGAGCAGTTGCAGTACAACAGAGCATGGAGAGCAGAAGGGAGTGGCAGCAAAATGGACCATGGAGGACAGGAGGGAGGGGATGGGGGCATTAAACTCTGACAGGCAGGACGGATGTGGCAGGGGCAGGAGGCAGTCATCTGACCATACTAAGCAGGTGGGAAGGCAGTGGCAGCTAAACAGAACACTCAGAGTAGAAGGGAGGGGCAGATCCATGGGAGATGGTGGGCAAAAAGAGGGAGCAGGGATAAGCACAGAGACATTGTAGGGCAGGGGGGAAGGAGGGTAGGAGCAGCAAGCTAAGCACAGAGGCTTAGCAGGGGGAATGATGAGGCATAGAATTGGGCAACAGAGGGCAGAAGAAGTCGTCAGGGATATCAAGCTAAATAAAGGGTAGTGGCAGCTCATCAGACCATGCAAAACAGATGGGAGGGGGCTGGTACATGGACAACAGAGGGTAGGGAAGAGGTGGATGGGTCAGCAAGCAAACTGTTCAGGGCTGGTGGGAAAGGCAGTGTCAGAACAACGGCCACACAGGGCTGTAATGAGGGAGCAGCGGCATGGACTTGGACAATAGATGGCAAAGAGGAGGGGGCAGAAGCAGCAAGCTTGGGTTAGGGCAGCACAATGCCAGGCCAGGCCCTGCATCCAACCCCCCCAAGGTACATTGTAATATGCATTTTACTTATCATTAAAATAAACACTAGAAATTCACTGAAAAAACAAAGATTAAAGGGATGTTATAGTTAGCAAATAGAATTGAAAAACCCTTAGAAATTCACTAAAAAAAACAAAGGTTACAGAGACATTATAGTTAGATTCAGATTTTACACACACAAAACCATGGAAATGCAGCTGTTTTATTAGTTATTTCAAGTAAATATAACTGGTGCCCTAAGATAACTATAACTCACGCCCTGGCCATGCACTGCTAATTACCCCAGATATTACATCATTCATGACATCTTCTATGACATCAATGATAATATCACTGTAACATTTGCAGTAAACCCATTGATGAGAAAACTGTGCACGGCAAAGGCGCGAGTTATAGTTACCTTATGGCATGAGTTATAGTTACTTGAAATAACTATAGCTATAACAGTTGAATGTCTATGGTTTTGTGTGTGTGTAAAATCTAAACCTAACTATAACGTTCCTGCATTCATTGCGTCACTTTGTAAATCTGGCGCAATGATTTTGGCCTCATTAGGCCACATAAGCATAAAAAATAAGAATGCTAATGTGGCTCATGGAGGCGCTAGGGGCTCTTAAATCAGCCCCTAAATTCTGTGGGAATTGATAGAGAGTGCTAACTGCCAGTGTTTGCCTTTTAAGATAAAACTGATAATGCCGGTGAGAGGCTCTGGGCTGGTTACTAGGGAAAGCTTCAGCAAACAGAGTGAGCACATGTGTGGGCTGCAAGTGTTAGAGTACTGTCTTGCACAACCTGGTATCTGCAAGCAGGTAGCGTGTCACAGAAAGGACCCTTCAAGGAATAGTGCTGACCTGGGGTTGACATAATAATAGGAGTGGGGATTTATAGTGTACGTCTGTTGTGCTGACTGAAAATCTGCAGTGCTTATTTGAAATCTGTACTAATGTATGGATTCACCATTCAGGGTCCAGAGAGGTATCAATCTGAGTCAAACCTGCATCCCAAGTATAGTTGCACAGTCACTTTTATAATAACTACACCCCTTATGGCACTTTATGAATTGTGACAGTTCCCTGGTTCAGCCATAATCAGAACCCAGGCCTTTATTCCCCCTACTGTGCCAAGTTAATTAATCTGCTGGCCAGCAAGAGGATCAAATGACTTCCTCCACAATATAGCCATTAACAGTGATTGATCAGTTCCTGGTGAAGGAAGGGGTGGGGAGGGAACCTGCATCTTTAATTAACTCTCTACACTGTACTTGGCATGTACAAGCCTACAAAAACAAAGGAGGAAGTCCAGGCCTCTGGAGCCAAACAATGGAGGGGCTCCCCTTTGAGGTTGATGGGAAGGGAAAAGGCAGCTGTGTCAGCTGGGGATGGAGCTGATGCTACCAGGAAAATTATTTTCAAAGACCACATGAAGTTGCCATATTGAAATGTACCATAGCAGGTGCAAGAGTGTTAGGGCAGGTGTTGAGTGATGATGTAGCACTCTCCTAGTTAACAGAGGTGCCTACCCTCAAGAATTTTCCACCACTACTTATAAAACCATGCATAAGGGAGAGACTTTTTGTAAAAACACTAGACTTGGGGCAGTGATACTAATATATAACGTCCTTCTAGGAGGAAGAAGACTGCTGAATCTCTGCCAAGAGGGATCAAATGAGTTTGATTTCAACTGGCACCAAGGACTAGGATGGGTTTCTCCAGGGCCAATGGCCTCCTTATATCTCCTGAGGAACAGGGAAGGAATGGACCTTCTCAGGGACTCTGGATGGTTCCTCTTGAACTTCTGGGAAATGGCCATTGAATGTGCAACATTGGTGCCCATTAAGTAGCCAGAAGGCTGTGGAACCTGAGGAGTGCATCAGGGGAGTGATCTGTCTACTGACTTTGGCGGGCTGTGTGAGACTCCCCAATACAGGAGAGGGCATAAGAAGTCCAAAAGAGGGGAGGTCTGGCAAGGAAGCTGCAAAATCAAGCTCCCCACCAAAAACAAGATTTAAAAGCTAGAAGGCTTGAAGCGAATGCTCCAGGTGGCAAAAGTTGGCCACAATGAGCAATACAAGATCCATACTGTCTAAATTGGCCCTAAGAAGCCCAGAGAAAACTGTCTTTAAAGTCTGGTATCTTGGGAGGAGACCATTCAGAAAAACATGTGCATATCGTTCCACTGTATTTCTTGTGTATTCCCCAAGGGAGGGATGACCCCCCAAGTGTTCAGAGTGTCCTCTTTTTTTGATAACTTAGTGCAAAGGAGATGTGCATGCAGTCCTCTCCCAGAGCTCCTCTAGTGCTTCAGGGACCCTATTCCATAGGACTTGATGATTAAAGGACTGTGCCAGTGGACCCTTCTCTGTTGTAACAGAGATACAAAGTGGATGATTTCTAACCTATTGTGGCTGTGTCAAGGTGTGGGGTGCAGGCACATCCTGGAGCCATTCCCGCCAATGATGTATGCAGGAGGAGAAAGGAAACATTCCAGCTTTTACAGCAATACAGTGTTGTGTCCGCCGGATGAGGAGTTGGCCAGGCAGTGCAGAAATGGGCTCCCTGTGCTGCCCCAACCAGATGCAAGCACAAGCCGGGTGCCCCTAAAGGCGGGCTGGGGCACCTGACATGAAAAGGCAACACGGTTCAAGGCTGCTGTTGATGAGAACAGATTGATTAACTGCAGCAAAGCCACTAATCATATTTTGACTTCTCCTGGGGAAAAAAGTGCCCAGGATCCTCTGGAGAGTGCCAAAAACATGCAGACTGGCTTTTGTGGTGCCACAGCTGGGGCAAAGACACCAACAAGGTTGTATTAACTTGTTCAGGGGCCGCTGCACCTCAGGCAAAAATGTTACGCTACGTTTCCCTGGGTATTGGACTCATGCCCCTCAGAAGACATTATGGGCCTCATTTACAAGGCCAGTGGTGCAGGGCAGTGCAGCAAGTGTCTTGCTGCGCCGCCCGGCGCACCTAGGAAAGTGAAGAAATGTGCTATATCTACAAGATACAGCGCATTTCTGTCCTCTCCCCGTGCAAGCGCTCAAATTGCTGCCTAGCACCAACGCAGGTACCCTTGCACCATGGTGCAAGGAGGCCTGCATTGCGAGGATGATTGTTTTTGTGTAGGAAGGGACATTGTTAGAAATGGGGTCTCTAGTTGGCAGTCGGTTTGCACCCTGTTCAAGTAGGGACCCTCACTCTAGTAAGGATAAGGGAGATACCCGCTCAGGTAACCCCTGCTCAACCCTTGGTAGCTTGGCACGAGCAGTCAGGCTTATCTCAGAAGCAATGTGTAAAGCATTTGCACACAACACACAGTAATAAGTGAAAACACTACAAAAGGACACCACACCAGTTTTAGAAAAATAGCCAATATTTATCTATATAAAACAAGACCAAATACAATAAAAATCCAACATACAGTGATAAAAATATGAATTCTGCAAGATTTACTCCAAAATACAGTTCCTTGAATTCGATAGCTCCACCTGGGGCTATCATGGCATCGTGATCAACAAAACCAACAGTTCAGGCCGGCGGCATTGACGGTCAGCTACGGTGTCGGGAAGACCCGCAAACTGTACCTTGGATTTGCAGGGTATCGTGATCCTCGCGGTGAGCTCCGGAGAACAGCATCGCTGACGGCGCGGTGTCGGTTCCGGAGTCGGTGCAGGAGCCATCTGGCCCTTGAGGTCACACGCCTTGCAGATCAAACACCAGGCTGATGAAGTCAGGTGCTCCGGCGTGGATGGTGTCAGGGCTGCGGTGCGAAGCAGGACGATGCGACGTGCGGTGCCCACAGGTCACGGTGCAGGCAGCAGCTCGGTAACGTCATCCAGCAGCATCGGTGAGACCAGGGCTGCGGTGTGAAGCGGGGCAGTGCGACGTGCAGTGGCCACAGGTCACGGTGCAGGCAGCGGCAGCGTCGTCACTGCTGAAGCGCTAGCATCGGTAGGCCCAAGCCAGCAGTGCGAGACAGGACGGTGCTTTGTGACCCTCACGAGTGGTGTCCACAGGCCACAGTGCAGGCAGGATGCGTGGTGATGACACAGGAGTCGATGGTGCTGGCGTCGGTGAACCAGGGCTGCGGTGCGGGATGGTGCTTCATGTACCTCACGAGCAGTGTCCGCAGGCCACAGTGCAGGCAGCGGCACCGGTGTCAGTAGGAGCGGCATCGTCAGGGATGTCCAGGCTGCGGTGTGAGTAGGCGATGCCGGAGTGCGGGGCCCACAGGTTGCGGTGCGAGCAACGGCTCAGTGAAGTCGTCCGATGACGGTGTCGGTGAGACAAGAGTCGTGGTGCGAAGCAGGGCAATGTGACTCCGTGTGGCGTCGGCAGGTCACGGTGCAGGCCAGTGGTGTCGTTGGCAGCGGCGCTGTGGGTTCTCTTCTTGAACAGCACAAAAAACACAGTTCCCAGTGGTGCAGGTCAAGGAAACTGAAGTCTTTGGTGTCCCTGAGACTTCCAACAGGAGGCAAGCTCTACTCCAAGCCCTTGGAGAATTTTCTCAAGCAGGACACACAGCAAAGTTCACCCTTTGCACTCTTTTCAGGCAGAAGCAGCAGCTGCAGGCCAGTCCAGCAAAGCAACACAGCAAAGGGACAGTATTGCTCCTTTAGCTCTTTGGCTCTTCTCCTGGGCAGAGGTTCTTCTTGATTCCAGAAAGATTCTAAAAGTCTTGGGTTTTGGGTCTTCTTCTTATACCCAGTTCTGCCTTTGAAGTTGGCAAACATCAAAGCAAAGTCTCAAGTGCTTGCAAGATCCTTCCTTCTCCAGGCCAGGCCAGGCCCCAGACACACACCAGGGGGTGGGAGAATACATTGTATGAGGGCAGGCACAGTCCTTTCAAGTGTGAATGACCACTCCTCTCTCCTCTCTTGCTGAGATGGCTCATTAGGATATGCAGGCTACACCACACCCCCTTTTGTGTCACTGTCTAGAGAGGTGCAAAACAGCCCAACTGTCAATCTGACCGAGACAGACAATCCACAAACAGGCAGAGTCACAGAATGGTGTAAGCAAGAAAATGCCTACTTTCTAAAAGTGGTATTTTCAAACAGGCATTTCAAAAACCAACTTCACTAAAAGATGTATTTTTAAAGTGTGAGTTCAGAGACCCTAAACGCCACATTTTCATCTACTCTCAAAGGGAATCTGCAATTTAAGGCTATTTAAAGGCAGCCCCCATGTTAACCTATGGGAGAAATAGGCCTTGCACAGTGAAAACCGAATTTGGCAGTATTTCACTCTTAGGACATTTAAAAAACACTAGTATATGTCCTACCTTAAACATACACTGCAGCCTGCTCCTGGGGCTACTTAGGGCCTAACTTAAGGGTGCCTTACATGTAGTAAAAGGGAAGGTTGAGGCCTGGCAAGTGGGAACACTGCCAAGTCGAATTGGCAGTTTAAAAATGCACACGCAGAACTGCAATGGCAGGTCTGAGTCGTGTTTACAGGGCTACTAATGTGGGTGGCACAACCAGTGCGCAAGGCCCACTAGTAACATTTGATTCACAGGCCCTTGGCACCTCTCGAGCACGTTACTAGGGACTTATTAGTAAATCAAATATGCCAATTATGGATAAACCAATCCACAGTACAATTTATATGGGAAGCACTTGCACTTTAGCACTGATTAGCAGTGGTAAAGTGCGCAGAGACAATAAACCAGCAAAAACAGAGTCCAAAACCAGGAGGTTAGAAGGGAAAAAGACAGGGTAGACACGCCAAAAAGCTGCCAGGTCTAACAGACACCTTCCTGCACAAAAACAATCACAAGAGGAAAAACGTGGAGAAATAAAGATATTTCCCCTATTGCATCATTCTTGTGCCATCCCTGAGGTGGTGTAGGAATCTGACACATTCCAAGATTTGTAAATTTGGTAATGCGTCAGATTCCCTCTGGTTCCATGGGTGCTCCGTGGGAACACCTCAAGCAAAACCCATTGAATGCCCCTTTCATGCAGTGTTATGCGTGAAAGGGGTCCATATTTACAAGGCCATGAAAAGCCACACAAGGTGGTTTTGTGTGGCCTTGTAAATATGTGCTGGCACACTGCGCCACCAGAGCATAAAAAAATGATGCTCCATTGGCGCTGTGTGCCGCTAGGGCCTCTCAAATGAGGCCCTTTGTATGTTCTGAAAACACTGCTGGAGCCTGTGCTTTTGCACATGGGCTCTGGCGGATGAGGACACGTATTGGTTGGCCCTAAAGCTGCAGAAATAAAAGTATAAAAACAGGAATTAAACTCTGGAATATGTTATTCATTGTAACGCTTTATTGACAATGGCAATGACTGACAATTCAAAGCTCTCCATCACAATTAATAATATTGGATTTTGGAACTATTCCCATTGACTTCCGTGGTACATTATAACACAGTGCTGCTTTTATTAATGTGATGACACCCAGACAAAGCCTGCCTTATTGATACTGACAACCCCTTATACTGAGACATTGTATCTCATATGGGGAAAGGGATTGTGATTGTAGGGTTAGAATATGCTAAGGGTGTGTGCTGTTCTGAGGGTCTCACCAAAGTTATTTCTATGTACCTGATTGTACACATATGTAAATTAATGCATAGTATTTAACGCTTAATAAAAGTATGTTTCCTTTTTTGTAAGATAAGGCAATGGCTGGACCGTGATGTATTGTGTTGTGGTTGCCTACGAGCGAACTGGGGTTATTGTCCCACTTCATCTCCCCTGATTGGGCCTTGGATAGGGGTGGGCAGTGAGCTCCACTCCTCTGGCAGAGCTAACAGAGTTTTTGGCAATCCACGTTCACCCAAAAACTCCACTAGCCCACCAGCAGAGTGGAGCTCACCAGGTGCGCACTGCAGCCCACTTATGGGCCACACAGGCCAAGCGCAGACCATCTGTTCTTGTGCTGTATGGCCCATAACTGGGCTGCAGTGCACAGTCTTGTCCCTGACGGTGATGGAGAGGAGCTGGTACCAGCAGCTCTGGAGAATTCCAGGACTCCCTCCCCTAGCAGGCCGGGGAGGGGCAAGGAGCAAGGGACAGAAGGAGGCAGAGCGCCAGTCCGGCAACATGGACCCAAGTGAGTCCTCATTTTAAAAAAATGTTTTCGTTTGTGCACACTGGTACACAAGAGGCCTGAAACGGCAGATTTCACTGCCTACAGCCCTCTCCTGAATGCGCCCAATCTCAGCAGCGCTAACCAGGCCCGATCCTGCTTAGAGCTTCCGAGATCTGGCTTATTCAGGAGAGGGTATCACTCTACGGCTCATGAAACTCCACCTCTGTGGAATTACACAGAGTTTTAAATCAATTCCGTGAGCTCCACCCAGGCCTAGCTTTGGACTACTCTGTTTCGCTACCAGAAGAGAATTAAGGTCTGCAATGTGGTACTTGGTTCCAAGTAAAGGGAAAGTTGTGGACTTATTATTTGTGAAAGACTCACATGCTTTTCAACTAATAAGCTAATTTCCTACATAGATATGTGTGTTTATGTCATGTCAGTGAAAATAAATGTGCCCCATAACATGTCTAATTTGGAGCAATTAAACTAAAAAAATCTCATTTGCACATTTTGTTGCTACAGTCCAGTGTTAAATTCCAGTTTAGTACCACAAGATTGACATGCCAAAAACATTGTTTAATGCCTCCTAGATTGTATATTTCAAATATGGCACAAATGTAGGCTTTTGCCTAATACCTAACCAAGGGCCAGATGTAGCTCACAGTTTGCATGTCGCAAAATTTCGCTGTTTGCGACGTGCAAAATGCACTTGGCAATGCACAAAACCCCTTTTGCAATCCGGTAACCTGGTTACCGAATCGCAAAACGGGTTTGCGAGTCGCAATTAGGAAGGGGAGTCCCCTTCCTAATTGCGAGTCGCAGTGCAATGCAGGATTGCTTTGTGACCGTGAATGCTATCACAAAGTAATCGCAGTTAGCACCCATTTCAAATGGGCGCTAACCCATTCGCAAAAGGGAAGGGGTCCCCATGGGTCCCCTTCCCCTTTGTAAATGGCATAAAAATCATTTTTCCAGAGCAGGCAGTGGTCCTATGGACCACTGCCTGCTCTGAAAAATGAAACGAAAAGTTTTCATTTTTTTGTTTAGTAATGCATCTCGTTTTCCTTTAAGGGTGGGTGGAATTAACCGCTACAGCTAGTATCTCCTCACATATATACTCCTACAATGAGTAAAACGCCTTAGAATGAGAAAAAACTGCAGGTATGCTTTTTCCAGCTAGAGTGTCTCACGGAATTCCCAATTCCTTATACTTTGAGCAGATGTGAACTGTGCGATGAGGGGCAAGAGGGCGGGAGGATATGGGAGAGCAAAGCAGAACGTGTTTCCTGGCAGTAGAGAGCAGTGCATGCTACCCCCTGCCCGACTGGGGCAGAGCTGCGCATTCCCAAAGTGAATTCTGCTAGAAAAAACATTTATCCCGCGGCCATCATATTAATTTCACTATATATTGCATGAAGCAGGAAATCCATACTTTACAATTGCATGCAGAGCAAACGGAGGACAATAAGATAATTCTGTCACCATTGTTTGTAAATGAGTTATTACCAGAAACCGTGTATTGAAGTTCAGTCGTGTTCCTATAGAGATCCCTGTACTTCAGTGTGATTTATGTGTTTGCAATAGGCCCGCAGCAGTCAGACCCTACGCTAAATAGCCCCGCTGTTTCCCAACGCAATTGATTGCTTAGCTGTCACTTCGGACTAATAGGGACAAAATTGAATTTGGGAGAAAAAAATTAGGTGTTGCTTCTGGAAAGCGTATTTCATTGAGTCGTAACCCTACTCAAATTGCAACATGGGGTGCCTTTCGCGTGCTGCCTACACAGTGAGGTTCTTTGTGTTTTCAAAGTTTCGCAGAATCACTGGGTACAGTACCACCTTTTATCACAGCACGGCTCATGCAGCCCTACACAGAGGCAGCCATAGCAAGGAGTTACAGCGTCTCAGGTGCTTTGTATCTTGTTTTCTGTGGGTAGCACGGTGTGCTGCTCCACAGGAGTGCAGTGTGGTGCAATGCAGGAGCACAGCGTTCTACTCTTTACTGATGTGCAGGAGTGCTACTGCTCAACAGTGCTGCGAAGCAGAGCAGTGAACTACTATTCACTGATGTGCAGGAGTGTAGTGTACTACTATTCACGGATATGCAGTAGTGGAGTGCAGTGTACTGCTATTCACATATGTACTGGAGTGCAGTGCACTACTATTCACGGACGTACATGAGTGAAGGCTATTGTTCAACAGTGCTGGGAAGCAGTGCAGTATACTACTATTCACTGTTGTGCAGAAGTGCAGTGTACTACTATTCACTGGTGTACAGGAGTGCAGCCTACTGCTAAACAGTGATCTTAAGTAGTGTAGGCTATTGCTATTCACTGATGTGCAGGAGTGCAGCATACTACTATTCGCTGATGGGCAAGACTGCAGTGTACTACTATTCACTGATGTGACAGGATGCAGTGTACTACTATTCAGTGATGTACAGGGGTGCAGCCTACAGCTAAACAGTGCTGTGAAGCAGTGCAGTCTATTGCTATTAACTGATGTGCAAAAGTGCATTGTAATTGTATTCGTCGATGTACAGGATTGCAGCCTACTGCTAAACAGTGCTGCGAAACCAGCGCAGGGTATTGCTATTCACTAATGTGCAGGGGTGGAGTGTACTATTATTCACTGATGTAGAGGGCTGCAACTTACTGCTAAACAGTGCTGTGAAACTGTGCAGTGCATTACTATTCTCTGATGTTCGCCTAGGCAGAGTACTACTAAACATTGATGTACAGGAGCACCATCTACTGCTATTTATTCACTGGTGTGTAGTAACATAGGGCCAGATGTAGGTAGCCGTTTGCATGGTGCAAACTGCGAAAATCGCAGTTTGCGCCATGCAAACAGCCTAACGCGATGCTCATTCCCAAATTGCGAGTCGGTACCGACTCGCAATTTGGGAATGCGACTCGCAAATAGGAAGGGGTGTTCCCTTCCTATTTGCGACTCGCATCGCAATTCAGAATTGCTTTGTGACCGCGAATGCGATCGCAAAGCAACTCGCAGTTACCACCAGTGTCACACTGGTGGTAACTCATTCGCAAAAGGGAAGGGGTCCCCATGGGACCCCTTCCCCTTTGTGAATGTCGACAAAAATATTTTTTCAGAGCAGGCAGTGGTCCAATGGACCACTGCCTACTCTGAAAAAATGAAAACAAATGGTTTCGGTATTTTTTTCATTTTGCAACTCGTTTTCCTTTAAGGAAAACGGGCTGCAAAATAAAAAAAAAAACTGCTTTATTTAAAAAGCAGTTACAGACATGGAGGTCTGCTGACTTCAGCAGGCCACCATCCCTGTGAGTGCAGGGACTCGCTATGGGGTCGCAAAATGCGACCCACCTCATTAATATTGATGAGGTGGGTCTTTGCGACCCCATAGCAAGTCGCAGACAGTGTCTGAGACACCGTTCTGCCACCGGGATTGCGACTCGGAAATTGAGAGTCAGACAGACTCGCAATTTCCGAGTCGCAATCTCGGAGTTTCCTACATGTGGCCCATAGTGTACTATTATTCACTGAATTGCAGGAGAGCAGTTTACAATTTCTCACTGTAGATCAGAAGTGCAGTGTACTGTTATTCTGTGCTGTGGAGGAGTGCACAGTATTACTATACCCTCATGTGCAAGAGAGCAATGTTCATCTGTACACTGATGTGCAGGAGTGCAGTGTACAACAGTGTACTGATGAACTGGAACACAGTATGCTGCTATTCTTTGCTACAAGAATATTTACTGATGTGCAGTAGTGCAGCATACTGCTGAACTATAGTGTGAGGCAGTGCAGTGTATTACTATTCTCTGTAGTGCAGACAGGCAGAGTCCTACTAACCACTGATGTACAGGAGCACAGTGTACTGCTATCTATTCACTGATATGCAGGGGTGCAGTGCACTACTATTCACTGACATGCAGGAGTGCATTGTACTAATAAACACTGATGTGCAGGATGACAGTATATTAATATTCACTGATGTACTAGACCGCAGTGCACTGCTGCCATTCAGTGCTGTGAAGGAGGGCAGTGTATTACTCTTTCCTGAGGGGGGAGTGCAGTGCACTATTGAACACCGTTGTTCAGGAGTGCAGAGCACTACTGTTCGCTGATTTGCATGAACACAGCGTACTGCTATTCAGTAGTGCAAGGAAGTGCAGCACACTTTTATTTCCTGATGTGCAATAGCTTAGTGTACTATTCAGTAATGGCCAGCAGCACAATGTGCCACTGTTTACTGAAGTGAAAGACAGCAGTGCAGTACTATTTACTGATGTGCAGGAGAGCAGTGTGCAACTGTTAACTGGAGTACGGGAGAGTGGTGTACTGATATTGAGAGCTGTGGAAGAGTGAATGGTATTGCTCTACACTCATGCAACCTGGCAGTATTCTACCAAACACTGTTGAGCAGGAGTGCAGCAGAATACTGTTCACTGATTTGTAGGTGCACAGTGTACTGCTATTTGGTGCTGCAAAAAAGTGCAGCACACTTTAATTCCCTGATGTGCAGGAGCATAGTGTACTATTCAGTATTGTTCACTATTCATTGAAGTGCAGGGCAGCAGTGCACTACTGTTTACTGATATTCGGGAGAGCAGTGTACCACTATTTACTAAAGCGCAGGTGAGCAGTGTACTGCTATTAAATCCCGTGGAGTGCATGGTATTACTATACACTCATGTGCAACAGGCAGTATTGTGATGTACAAAAGTGCAGTATACCACTATTTACTGATGAGCAGGATAACAGTGTGCTCCTATTCAGTGCTGCAAAGGAGTGCAATCTACTACTATTGACTGAAGTGGAGGAGTGCAGTGCATTACTATTCACTGGTGTGCAGGAGTGCAATACACTACTATTCACTGATGTGCAGGAGTGCTGAACATCACTGCAATGTACTTCTAATCCCTGATGTGCAGCACTATAGTCTACCCTTATTCAGTGCTGCAAAGGAGTGCAGTGTACTACAATTGACTGATGTGCAGGAGTGCAGTGCAATACTATTCATTGGCGTGCAGTGCAATACTATTCACTGATGGGCAGAGGTACAGTGTACTACTGTTCACCTCTGTCTCAAGGCACAGTGTACTTGTAATCACTGATGGACAGGAGAACAAGGTACTGTTATTCACTAATGTGCAGGACCACAATGCACTCATGTTCACTGCTGTGTAGGAGCGCAGGTCACTACCATTCAGTGCTGCGAAGAATTGCAGTTTGCTGCCATTTCCTGATGTGCAACTGCACCATCTACTTCTAGTCACCGTTGAGCAGAGGTGCAGTGTACTGATGTGCCAAAGCACTATGCACCATTATTCAATAATGTTTCAATGTATTGCACAGGAGCACAGAGTAGTGCTACTCACCTCCGCGGGTGACTGTTGCACGGTAACACACTGTACTGCTGCTCACTGTTTCACAGGAAGGAACAGTACTACTATGGTTGTCACCTGACTCCGTGTCATCAGGGCACCATTTTCCAGTTCTAGGCTCCAGTTTAACAGCTGTGTGTGCCCCTGGACATAATAACGTCAACTGTTCTTTACAGCGAACAATAAAGAGACCTGGGCTGGCACACTTGATAACGAGTGATGATAAAAGAAAACCTAAACTGATGTCTGCAGAGGTGGCAAACACGTAGAACTTGGAGGCAACTCAAGTATTCACGGCTGCAGACGTGAGCAGCATACTTCTGTTCACTGTTGTTCAGGATCTCAATTTATTAGGATCTACTGTTGCAAAGGGGCACAATGATCTTCATGTCACTGCTCTGCAGGAGTTCAGTTTATTGCTAGCCACTGCGACAAAACTGAAAATCATTGACCAATGAAGATCTATTTGACAATCAGTTTTGAAACTGGTTATTTGTATCAATAGCTCAAGAGGTCTAAAAGGTACAGATCGTGCTTACCTGTGAGCTGAGACAACTGGAGAGAATTTGAGTATCCCAGCATCATCAACCCAGTCCTTTCTCGGACTAGTCCATATTCCGTGGTTCAAGTTGAACTCTAAACCCCATGAAAATCACACAAGTCCAGGCAAACAAATAAACTTCTGTGGGCGAAAGCTAGAAAGCTAGAGAAAATGTAGTGGTTACTACAAAATAATCTGGTGGAAAATATGAGCTGTAGGCTGAGAATATCGAAACCAGAACATCAACAGGTCTCAATATCGTGATCCGGAATCAAGGGACAAAAAATCAAAATGTAAGTTAGTATAGATTTTCTATACATATCTTCAAAGTAGATAGAGGTGGAGTTACATAAAATAAATCCATACTTCTCTCTGTGCTCTTAGCTATTTGATGTTTTGTCCCTCAAAACTACGGTCTCGATGTTATGACCTGTTGATATTTTGGCTTTGATATTTACTACTTCAATGAAAACAAACAACTTAGTAAAAATGTTCAACTGCTTTCAAGGTGATGCACAGGAACTGAAGCTGAGAGTTCCAGAGGCTTCATGGACCAGAAGCGTCTAAGCTGACCCAGGCTACCTAAATCCTAAAATAAAGAAAGTCAACCTGTCTTGGATTTCTGAGAGCAAGCCCATAGATATGCGTCTTCCGGTTCCAATTAAAAACAGACAATTTCCTTCTGAGTGTCATTAGTGAGACAACAGCCAGTTCATATGAGGTCTTATTGTATTTGAGACCTAAACAGACATTCCCAGCACAACAGGGATGGATGTAGTGCCACATCCCTACATCAGAATTGGTTCTACTCTTTCCTGGAGAGATTTCCCATTCTTCCCTTGTTCCTGGCTGTTGACTCGATAAATGTGCAAAATAAAGGGAGAATAGAAAATGGAAAATGTTAACTTTCGATCTGTGGGCATATTTGAACCTAACAAAAATGTGTGCCTCTTCCTAAAATATGTTTTGTTTGTAATAATCTCTCGGCTAAATGGGCCACAAGCCACTTCCAAGAGTTTGTAGGAATTCTGTTGCATTTAATGTCCCGGCAACAAATGTCAGTTTTCAATTTCTTGCCTACAGGATAGAGACACTAGTGAAGTGATGTTTTCAAGGAAAATGTCCCTAAGAATCATTTTATATGGGCAAACTTTTTGGAGCTCTTATTTTTGATGTCCCACGATTCTCACCTGGGAGTAGTTTATGAATTTAGATGCATATTTACGAGCCCTTTGCGCTGTTGTTACATTAGTTTTTTGTGACGCAACGGCAGGGCAATCCTTTAAATCATATGTTTGAGGCCACGCAAAGCCACTTTGCGTGGCTTTGAATAGACTCACAGATATGGGGTAACACACGGCAGCACAAATCACTGCTTTGCCTTACTCTGCGTTAGGGAGCCGTTCCATGGACATTGCAGTGGGTGTTCTCATGCAACATCCATGGTTTTAGACAAATCTCCAGATTAACATGACCTTGTAAACCTGGGAACGCACCACAGGAGGCGTAATGAAGAGAAATATCTTAATTTCTCCTCTTTTCCTCTACCTATGTGTGCTGCATTTTTCAGCACACAGAGACAGAGGAAAAACTCTCCCAGGATTGTTTTTGGAAAGGAAGTTGACCCTTCCTGCCCAAAAACATGGGCCTATGAACATGCTTCATAGGCAC
This sequence comes from Pleurodeles waltl, assembly GCF_031143425.1. Lineage (NCBI taxonomy): Eukaryota > Metazoa > Chordata > Amphibia > Caudata > Salamandridae > Pleurodeles > Pleurodeles waltl. Next base: position 495,752,104 of record NC_090448.1, read on the forward strand.
ACTTGCACAACAGTGCAAGGGTGCCTGCATTGGCACTAGGCTGCCAACATGGCGCCAGCACAGGGGGAGAGGACAGGAATGCGCCGTATGTCATAAATACAGTGTATTCTTTCCCTTCGACACAGAGCAGTGCACCAAGGCGACTTGCTGCGCTGCCCTGCTACTAAATCCAATTTATATGGACCTGAATTTGCAGGGTTGCAGGCAGCTTGCTGGAAGAGACTAATCACCAATTTGGAATAACCCACAAAAAAGAATGAATCAAAGACATTATTTTTGCGAGCTTAGGTGCAATCAGAAAATGTTATGATAGGCCAATTACTTGAAGAAATCAAATTAAAGGTTTTTAAAAATTACATGCAAAGTGATTTGAGTATATCTGAGCAGGGAAACTGCTTCAAAAATAGTACTAGAGGAGTTCTTACCTTTGTGCTGGGTGGAATCTCGCAATAACAAATTAGTAGCAATCTTCAGAAGGATTTTTAATTATGCAATGAAGGTGTGTTCAGCTCTTATATACAAAAGTAAGACAGAATAGTGTAGATGTTTTCAGAAAATGGAACACTGACTGAGCTATTGAATTAGACACGTAGACTTTTAGTCCAAATTTGGGATTAGGTTCTGACCTGCCTTGAAAGGGCATGTTGACTCGTCAGAAAGAATACCCCAAAACGTTTTCCTGTAGGTTACAATGTATGTAGCTAACATTAAAATATTTCATTTACTAAAGCTGGATGTCTTCTGGAAATGTAAAAATAATGTATAAATGTATGACACTACGTTAGTGAATAGAATAGTTTGATTGTACTGCAGGTAATTTCCATCTTTTTTTAATGACGATTCAAATGTAGCACAAAATCCCCTCTTAAAGCTATGGATACAAAAGGCTGTGATGACTGTCAAAAACATTTTTTGTTTTCAAAAATAGAAAAGGTAAGCTTATGCCAAGGTAGATGCCTGAACCGATAACATTTTAAAATTGCATAGATTCAGGGGGATCAAGTGATGGAGTGATAGATTAAAGGCAAAGATTGTTTTTTTGTTTTGGAAGCGTAGAGGTAGACATCGAGGAGGACATCTCACAGATTACAGCAAGAGAGGACAGAGAAAATGCTGAAGAAATAAAATGGAAAGGTTCAAATATAATGATCTTGAACATAGTGAACAATAAAACTCCAAAGGAGGTGGGTTGGATCTGCTGAGGTGTTTGCAAATTTGGACTCTTATATGTAGGGGGAGAGTTGGGGGTGGGACACGGTGGAGGTAAGGCATATTTGGTTTCTCTGTTCGTTATTGCTGAATCTTCTCTTTTATAGTACACTAAAGATTGATGTTAGTCATGCTGGCCAAGTTGTATGTGGCATTTACAATAAAATGTGTTAAAAAACCCCAATGCAAATCCACATACCGGTGGAGATCTAAATGGAGAGCACACCCAAATGTAAGGTTTTGTGGGATCCCTAAAGGCTTTCTGTTTCTTGTGGACAGTAGGAACTAGCACCAAAGGAGGACGAGAACCGTATACATCGATTGAGGAATCCTACAATGCAATTGAACACACATGAGCAGTATTTCTTGGAGAGGGATCTATCCTACTACCATGATAAATAAGGCACAGGGTATTGGCCCGGCCTTCGATCCAAAGAAGGTGATTGCTTCCTTTTGGCCCAACTGGTGCTGACGCAGGGTAATTAGCTTGCAAAAGTGCAGAATACAGTTAACAAAGTAGACACCTTTTGTAGCACAAGGAGCAGAAATATTTCAGTGAATATTCGTTGAAGGGCTATCAGTGTAGATCCCTTTTGTTACAAAGAGACTGGACAAGCGTTGACCACAATAATCTTATTTATGTAAAACAATACCATCCAGGGGCTAGATAAGAATTTTACCTCTGGGAAAATACTGCCTTTTCTAACACTAGGTTTAATAGAATCAGGTATTGAAAACATTAATGAAAGCAAATCAAATACTACAAATAACAACGGTACATACAAATAAGTTGGGTCTTGTGAGCAAAGAAAGGTAACCAAAAGAGAGCTTAGCACGACTCATTAAGTGAACTCCTAAATAGTAGTAAGAAAATAGATTACTTAGATGGTAGAACCTGATAATGGTCATCACTGTAATAGCTGTAAGTCACATATCTTTAGGTTTCAGGTGATTTCGAATTTTGCAGAGTGTCAAATACGTTGAAGCATTCAAGCACATGAACACTATGGGTTATGCGAAGGCACATGAAATCCAGGACCCATATCGCAACATTTCTTGGGTTTATTCATTCATAAATAAATCCTTATTCAGATTTTAGACTTTATAATTGTATATTTTATTCTCCATAATGAAATCCATGACCTTAACAAACAGACAGATTCCTCTGTTTTGTTCTAGGCCAACATGTGTTTCACTCATAACGGCAATATATGCCCCAAGGTTTTGCAGGCTGAATTGTCAAATACTAAAGGTTTAAACTTAATAATTTTGCTCAGTCCACATTTAAGGCCATTTAATGTAGATTTTCCTAGTAAGTTATGACAGAAAGTCTTAATTTTATTAAAGACACGGAGGCAAATATTATTAATTATTTTCTTACTTTATTTTGAGCAGCAGCAGTCAAGAACTACAACTCCCAAAAGGCTTAGCAACAGGCTAGCCAATGGGAGAAAAAGAGTAGTCAAATACTGGACCACTAAGGAGTCACCACAGACCATAGAGTACACCCTTGACTGCAAGCAGCCCTCTTTTCTTGTGTGAGCAGGTCAAACAGAGTCACAAAACAAGGGAAAATCAGTCCTATAATTGCCAAAGCGAGAAAGAAGGAGAAAAAATCCTGAACACAGGAAACAAGCCAGACAAAACTTGGTGAAGAGCGAAGGTCTTGAGGAAGCTGGAATGCAGATCATTGAAGTCCAGCGTCGGCAGGAGTGGAAATAGTGAGACTGGAATTATGCCAATGACGGCGGTAATGCTGGAGTCGCTGGGAGGGAAAGAAAAATATGTGTTAGTAAAAATAGCGGCGGGATAATATTCGCCTCCGTGTCTTTAATAAAATTAAGACTTTCCATCATAACTTACTAGGAAAATCTACATTTTATGTCAAGACCGGAGGCTCTATTATGCAAGTTTAAAGCTTGTCAATAACCAAAGAAGTTGCGGTTTTAACAGGTTTGCAATAAATAGTTCTAAAAACATTATCATTAGACCAATCGTCCGACCTGAGAATGTCCTCTAAACTGGAACCCAACGAAAAGGCTTTGGAAGCCATTGCTCCCCTGGAAGAATGGGCACCAAAGGTGGCAATATCTATGCCCGTTAAGGACATCACCCATTTAACCCAACAGGCTAAAGTGGCTGATGAAACTGGGTTGTGGGGTTTACGAAAGGAAATTAAAAGTTGGTGAGAAGAGGACATTCTCAGGTTACAAGTTCTTTTTTCATATTCCTTTAAACAGAGACCCACACAGAGTTTCGGTTTGTCAGGAAAAAAGGGGTAGAAGACAGAATGGAGATTGGTTTTTGTGCGTTTGGAAATATGAAATGGGACACCCGTAGGCATGAAATGACAGGCAGAAACATCCAAAGACTTAACATCAGAGACTCGTTTAATAGAAATTAAACACAACCACATTGTTAGCTTGGCAGAAAGCATTTTTAATGAAAGACCTGAATTGTCCAGCCAAGCGAGAAACAGGTTCAACACTAGAGAAACATCCAAAATATGGGTATACTTGGAGGACGGAGGTTTTGACAATTTTACTCCCTTCAAGAGGCGACAGATTAAAGGATATTCACATATAGGCTTGCCATCAATATAACAATGGTGCCTAGAAATGGCAGATCTATAGAGATGTAGAGTTCTATAAGACTTACCTGCGCTTGCCTGGGCCGCTAAGAAATTAATAATTAAGTTGCTGAAAAGGGATTGGCACATTTTCCCACACACCAGCCTGACCAAAGAGACCAAGCTGATCTGTAGGCTTGCCTTATGCCAGGAGCCCAGGCGTTACTGATGAATTCTGAAGCCTCTGCCGAAATTGGAAAGGTCTGTTGGGGAACCCGGAGATCTTCCAAGCTGAAAGGGTTAATGAATTGTTGAGGATTAGATTGTGGGGGGATCCAGATGGATCCAGTAGGAGAGACGGGAACACTGGAAGGAGAAGGGGAAAATCTGTCGATAACTCGAGGAGAGGAGGAAACCAGACCTGGGACTGCCAGCAGGGAACTACAATGACCAGAGAGGCTTTTTGATGCCTGCTCTGAGCTTATACTCTATTGATTAAAATGAAAGGAGGAAAGGCGTAATTGAGCTACTGGGACCAGTCTTGAAGAAAAGCATCCATTGAGATAGCTAGAGGATCGGGACGCCAGCTGAAGAAAAGTGGAAGTTGAGAATTGAGTCAAGACGCAAAGATGTCTATGCGAAGGGGCCCCATTTGTTCGAGAGTTTTTGAAAGACTGACGGATGCAGTTTCCAATCGCTGGTGTCTTTGAGATAACGGGAATGCCAATCTGCTGTAGAATTCAGGGAGCCTGGGAGGTATTCGGCTAGAGGGGAAAATTTGTGGGAGAGACAAAACTCCCAAAGGCTCTTGGCTAGAAGAGCAAGGGGTCTGGATCTCCAAGATGATTGATGTAACATACTGCGGATATGTTGTCCATATGAAGAAGAATGGAACACTGGGCCCTGTTTTTTGTAAAACTTTTGATCGCAAAGGAGCCTGCAAGAAGCTCTAAACAGTTTATGTGCAATTTTGACTCCTCTGTGGACCATATACCGCCAGTCGATATCGTACCACAGCGGGCGCCCCAGCCCGTGAGACTTGCATCTGATTCTAATACAAGATCGGGCACAGAGGGGAAGATAGATCTGCCGTTCCAGGCATCTAAATGGGATATCCACCACTGAATTTCCATCCGGGATTCTTCGTTTAGAGATAAGAGGTCAGAAAAGGCAAGACCCCTGGGAAGGTGAAGGATTTTTAGGCTTTGCAGAGCCCAGTAGTGGAGGGGGCCTGGAAAAATGGCCTGAATTGAAGAAGAAAGGAGACCTACCACTCTTGCCAGGGACCTGAGTGAAATGAGATCCTTTTGGAGCGTAAGAGTAAGTTCTTTTTTTGATTGCAGAAACCTTTGAGGGGGGAAGGTGGAGGGTGGCTGAGAAGGGACGACCATGGATTTTTTGTGATTTATGAGGAAACCTAGGTCGGTGAAGAGCAAGGTTGTAGTGTGGAGGTGAGAAAGAAGAGAAGACACGTTCTGGTGCATGATGAGAATGTCGTCTAGGTAAATTATGAGTCTGATACCCAGAGATCTGAGATGAGCTACAACAGGTTTCAAAAGTTACGTGAAACACCAGGGAGCAGAAGAAAGGCTGAAAGGAAGGGAGGAAAACTGATAGGTTTTTGACCACCATTGGAATTGTAAGAATTTCCTGTGAGCAGGATGGATAGGAGTGGTCAAATAAGCGTCCTGAAGATCTAGTCTGACTAACCAGTCGTTTTGAAGTAAAATATCCCTGAGATGGAGTATAGTTTCCATTTTGAAAATGGTGGTACACTACAAATTGGTTGAATGATATGAGATTGATTACTGGCCTGAGTTTTTGTTCTTTTTGTGAACAAGAATAAGGAACTGATGAATCCGGACGGATCGGGGAGAGAAGGTTGGATCGCGTTTTTGTCTAAGAGCGATTGAACCTCTGAAGTAATGAGAGAGGACATCAAAAGAGAGAGTTTTGGAGGGCGAGGAGGGAGGGACTGAAAAGGAGGGGAGTAGAGTTCGATGTAATAACCCAGAACAGTGTTTAGAGCCCAAGGGTCTGATGAAATTGACCGCCATTCTGGGAGGAAATATTGTAAACGCCCTCCCACGGGAATGGCATAAAATCGGCTTACCTTGTGAATGGTTGGTTCTGGCATAACGATGTCCACGATTGCGGAAGCCTCTGGACCTTTGAGGGTAAAATTGTGGTTTGAACTCTTGATTATAGGAATTGAAGGAGTTGGAGGAGCCTCTTGTACCCTGGTTTCGGTACGAGCGGCCAGTAAAGCGGCCCCTGCCTCTACCAGCCCGTGCAAAAATCCGTTGGTTGAAAACCTTTTTTAAATATTGTTGGGCTTTGTCAAGCGACGAGAAAGTGGAAACATAACGGCTGAGGTCCTTGATAAAAGAGTCACCAAAGAGTTTGCCATTGGCTTGAATGTCGGGATCCAGCGAGGCTAGGTTAGAGAGCTTAGGGTCCATTTTTAACAAGAGACCTTTCCTTCTCTTGTGGATGATCACTGAGTTGGCGTTTCCTAGGAGGCAGAAAGCTCTTTGAATCCAGAGCGAAAGATCTGAAGCGTCAATAGGAGAATCATCCAGTCTGGCTGACTCCACCAGGTCGAACATTCGAGCCAGAGGACCCACCACGTCCAAATGTTTGTCCTGGCAAGTCGTTCAGACCTTATCAACCCCTTTGCGGGCATCCTTACCAAATTTTGTGAAGAAGGTTATCAGGGACTGATCGGTGGAGGGAGTGGCGGTGATGTTAGAGGCTAGGGAAGGTCTAGGGCACTCCGATCTGAGCTTCGCACGGGTTTGCTTGTCCAAAGGGAGACGAAGACGGGATGAAATATAATCTCCTACATGCTCGGAAGGAAGCCACTCAGTAGTATTAGGGTGGTGGATCAGGGAGGGGTCAAACATTGGAACATCCTCGGAATCTACAATGTTGGATGAAGCGTCACTGAGAGAGAGTTTGAGACGCTTAGGAGGAGGAGAGGATGTTGAAAGATTGTCGTCAGGATTATCAGAATAAGACAAATCGTCCATGTCGTCTTCATCAGTGTTCAAAATTTTGGAAACAATTATCTTTTTTAGCGCGTCAAGAATATTTTTTTATTTAAATTTGCACTTGGAATGAGAAGAAGATGTTCTTAGACATTTTTTCCATGGATGCTTGTAAAGCATGTGTTACTGATGACTGAATAAAAATATTCAAGTCCTGCTTGAACACCTACTTGTCCTCATTTATCTCAGGCATGGCAGGAGAACTGTTTGAATCCATGAAAGGAAAAAATAAAATAATGTGTCTTGTGGGAAAGTACTGTAGAAAAAACACTGTAATTGACTGTAGAAAATGTGGAGGAAAAAAACCTTTGGTTGAGTAAGGGTTAACTATAATGAGAAAACCTCTTCGACGAAGAAACCACTCCCAGAGGGGTGAGGCTGTACAATTATGTCCGGAAGATGCGAGAGGCCGCGCCCCTGAAAGCCTCTGAACAGACCGCAGAGGAAGCAGCACGGTTGGAACAGTGCGCTCAGCTGGAAATGCCGGCAGAAAAGGACGTGCATCTACAGGAACAACCAGAAAATGCACGAAGTGGTCAGTAGCTCGTGAGCGAGGCACGCTGACAGGAATCCATGAAGAGAAGCTGGGAATAGAACGCGCAACAGTTGGCAGATAATAAGGACCGAAGCGCGTGAGGAGAAATGCCCAGATGGGGGGGGCGAGGAAAACGGGAACAGCTAAGGATTAGCGGTGACAGAAGTAATAATGGGAAAAAATACCAGCAAATAATTAAATAGAGGCAAATAAATGAATAATATATAAACACGGACAATAATGGAATGTGAGAGAGTACTTATCTTGACTGCGAGCAGCAAGAAAAGAGGGCTGCTTGGGTGTACTCTATGGTCTGCGGTGACTCCTTATGTGTCCAGTGTTTGACTACTCTTTTTCTCACATTGGCTAGCCTGTTGCTAAGCCTTTTGGGAGTTGTAGTTCTTGACTGCTGCTGTTCAAAATAAAGTAAGAAAAGAATGCATAATAAAGCCTCCGGTCTTGACATAAAATTATAATGTGGTCTGTACAATTTACCTCTGTGTGGTCTACGATGATCTAATTACCAAACAAATAACCACAGCTCACACAGAGAGAAGCATAACTGACCTGGACTGAACCCAGATTTTCCATCTTGAAGAATGTTATTTGGCTCTCTAAATTCTTTGAGTTGACATGTGACATCATCACCAGGATTTTGCTCATGAAAGGAGGTTTGAAATGATCCATAATTTGTAAGTTCAAGATGGTGACCGGTAGGACTTCTGTTTTTTTAGCAAAAGAATGAGAACAACTTGCTTTAGGTCATGCAGAACTTTGTGTTTGCTGGAAAGAGGCATTTATCACAGTTGTAATGTCTTGGTCTAATATAATAATTTGGTATTTTAACGTTGATGCCAAACAAGATTCAAACTGGTAGATTAGATGCTTTCGTTTTTCCAGCTTCTTTGATCACTTGTCAAATGATCATTGAGGTCAAGCTAATAAGACAGAATGAGTTGATCGATTGTTCAGTGGTAAATGTCCCCTTAGGGATAAGTGGCCACATATTAAGCATCTTGTCCCCGAAGAACATAAGCAGGTAACAGGGGCAAATTTTAAAGTTCACAGCTTCTCTGCAAATTTTAAACAAATCTTTCATTTGGTTTGGTGCTTGGTTGGTGTGGCCCACATAATGAGTTTTCTTAGTTATTTGCTCTGCCTTGTGGTGCATCTCATATATGTTTAAACACTTCTGTGTCCTAAATGGCTTTTACAAAGCTTTCCATCCCTTGTGCTCAGGTGGAATTTGATGAACTACTAGTTCTTGGTTTAGGTTGGTTAAAAAAGCAGTCACAGACATGGAGGTCTGCTGTCTCCAGCAGGCCACCATCCCTGTGAGTGCAGAGAATCGCAAGGGGGTCGCAAATTGCGACCCACCTCATTAATATTAATGAGGTGGGTCTTTGCGACCCCCTTGCGATTCGCAGATGGTGTCATGGACACCATTCTGCATATGATTTTGCGAGTCGCTCCAACACGCAATTTCCGAGTCGCAAAATCATATATACCTACATCTGGCCCCTGGAGTAAATAAAATCCCTGTATTTAAGTCAGAACCTTTAATTTGCAGGTATTACATCTCAATACTAGCTGATGCTATATTCTTCGGGATCCTGCTCGTTTGACTTGAATTGGTGCCCAAATTGTCCCCTTTTTACCAAGCATTGGCAATGCCAATAGTTCTGGCTTTAAATGTATTTTCTATGGTAATGTGAAGCATACAAGTAAAGAGCATTTGTATTCGTGTAGAAGCAAAGAACTGTAGACTAATATTGGTCTAGGTTAAAAGGTCAGGTGAGTGTTGCACTATCAAGCCACACCTAAAAATCCATGTAGGTTAATGACAGCGCTCCAACCATCTGTGCTACTGCCAGAGAAAGACAAGCCCCATAAATGATCCTGTTATCTAAGACACTTTAACAGCATTACAATGCCATATTTGCACCCCTGAAAATGTAGGCTTAGTGCATTTTTTGCAGAAGCAGATAACTTCTGTCCAATCAAAACATGTACTCTTGGCTTCCAACATGTGGGCAGAACCAAAGCACCTCTAGTGGTACTCACATAACTGTCTGGAGACAGCTACACTGTCCAGCCAGACAATGAAAAGGATTGTCAAAATGAGCCTATAAATTGTTAGGATTTCAGCATGATTGATAAGAGCCACAAAATATTTGAGATAATAGTGTTGAAGTGCATAGAAGAATGGAGCACATCAAATAATGCCCTTTTCTGTTGTCAGGTGGTCTTTCATAAAGGGGTTAGCACCAAAGATCAAGTTACAGATTGCATCTGCTTGTAGAAAAGTTTTTCAACTAAAGGAAATAATCCCTATGTGTGGTGGTGGTCAACCTGAAGTTCATATTTAACAATATAGAGCAAGAACATTTATGAAAGTTCTTGGGATCAATTTGGATGCCACCTGACTTAAGAAACGTGATATCTCTGCAACATGAGATCAAATTTGCCAAAGTATGATGGGGACTGAAAGGAGAATTGACCAAGCCTTTCCCTGTAAACTTGGGAACATATCAAGGTTCCTTATGAGCTCCAACATTGTTTACTTTGTGTATTATTATTACATTGTTGACCTGGATCAGTGACTACATTAATTATGCACCAATGTTGGAGGATAAAGATCTGCTTCCCTTTTCTTTGCAGATGACACATTAGTAGGTTTAAGTACACTGTTTAGGATGGAAAATATGTTACCCTCCTGAACAGATTACTGTAAGTTGAATGATCTAACGGCCAACCACATAGAAAACAGATTTATAATATTTAGGCCTTCATTACGACCCTGGCGGCAAATCCCGCTTACCGCCATGCTGACGGCATTCAACTTACCTCAGCGGTGGCGGATATCCGTTCACCAGATTATGACACACACACACCAATACAACAGAATACAGCCACATACACAAATCTGCCAGACTACAGGTCAGTGATAAAGTGACGGTCCCAAAACCCATACCGTTACGCCAACGAAACAACGCCCACCATATTATGACCCACAAATCACCACAACAGACATTCAATGGCGGTAAACCATTGGCGGTACATACCACCGCGCTCAGAATGGACACCCACATACAAAACAACACTACATTGGCCAATACCAAAAACACACACCTGACACACATACACACACCACACCCACACCACTATAAAACACACACCCACATCACCCAAAACCCTTTACAAACAACAATTGATGCCATGAGACTGAAAGAAGAGCACAGAGACAACTAGACACACACACCACTTACACCCATACACCCCTCATGCACTCCACATCACACACCCCACCACATCACCCAACACACTCTCACCAACAAACATCACACAATACCCATGGCACCACAAAGGCACCCACGTTTCACTGAGGAGGAGTTAAGGGTCATGGTGGAGGAAATTGTCAGGGTAGAGCCACAGCTCTTTCGAGCACAGGTAGAGCAGATATCAATAGCAATAAAGATGGAGCTATGGCGGAGAATCGTGAACAGGGTGAACACCATGGGACAGCACCCAAGAACAAGGGACGACATCAGGAAGAGGTGGAACGGCCTATGGGGGAAGGTACGTTCCATAGCACCCCACCTCCTCCCCCACAGCTCACAGTATGGGAGGAGCAGGTACTTGCATTACTGCATCCTGAGGGACTCGCTGGAGTAGCCGGAGGACTGGACACTGGTAAGTCAACATTTAACACTTATCAACCCCCATACCTGCATGCCATCTCATACCCTCACCCTTACCCTCACTCCCATCACTCCACTACATCCCACACACTGCACTTACACATCTCACTAATCCTAATGCCAAGCCCTGCATGCCATACCAATGCATGGACACCCATCCCAACCCTGCATGGACACCCATCACTAAAGCATGCATAGCATAGGGAAACTAACATAACCACAATACATCACCATACACAAGCAAAAGCTAGCAGGGCAACACCAACCATAGAGGGGAAGCTACAGAAGTACAAATGTCATACACTTGAACCATAATACATCATTTACATCCCCACAGGTACCCCAGCCAATGTCAGTGGAGAGGAGGTACCACCACTATCCAGTCCCCCAACAGAAGAGGCCCCCAGTGATGACAGTAACTGGACTTCTGGATCTGGACGAATTACCTGGCCCATCAGGGACCACTGGACAGCCGGTCACCCAAGCCCACTCACAGACCACCACAGAGCCTCCCCATCAGGAACCAACACCACAGCACCCACCCAGCGCACCCACACCTCTGTCCCCAGGACACATCTATCAGCAGTGTGCCCACCTGTACAGGGACTCCAGGCTACACCTCACCCACAAGACAATCAGGGACCTGGGGTCAGTGGCAGTGGGCACATCATTCAAGGGGACAGAGGCACATGCCAACAGGGACACTGGGAGGACTGCTGTGCTCCAGGGGAAGGACAGGACCAGGGATCCAACTCTCCAGGAGGCACTCTCTGAGATCCTGGGAGCCTACCAACATTCCCAGGAGACGATGCGCCAGATCCTTGACAACGTGCGGGAGAACAGGTGGCTGCAGGAGGGACAGTATCAGGGTATCAGGGTGGACTTGCAGGCCATTAACAACACCCTGATCTCCATAGCAGGGGTGCTGGCAGACATGGCTTCCACTTCGGCTGCCACTAGTGGGCAGGAGACCCCACCACAAAACACATAGGCCACCAGCATCCCTCCCCTGCAGAAGGTGAAGCACCCCGCAAATGTTCCCTGCGACCCAGACAGAAGCCAGAGACACTTGCCAAGACCACCACTAGGAAATTAGACTCTCCTGATTTCCCCCCTTGTTTCCCACTCAGTCACGTTGTCCACCTTTAATTGCCATTGCTCCCCTCCCTATGCCCCTTTCGACACGGCACCTGTGCTACAAACAGACTGGAACAATACCCTGGACTTTCATCCATCATCACCCCATTCCATTTCACTTACCCCTCTATTTTTTAGCACTACAATAAACACCCCTGAATAAAACTCCAGTACTAGTATTTAATGTATTGCAAATTTGTATTGATTAAAACAGCTACATCCATTGCATATGAACTGTACATAGTGAGACCATAGAATGAATGACCTGTTGCTGGCTGTAGTGATCACATCAGGACATTGTTGTCATATCACCAACATCTGTAAAATGATAATCCATAGGTGACGGTAAGTAGAGGTAACAAGTGGGTAATGCCAGCATGCCACTGCCACACAGAATACAACACTGGTCATAGAAATGTGAAGTTGCACTGTCTCACCTGTGTGTCATTGGAAATACTGACAGATCACTAATGTTCTGTTATCCACATCCTCATCTCTGCCTCCTCATCCTCCCTGTCCTCAAGGTCCACTGCTGCCACACGGGCATCCCCAGTCTCCTCCTCCTGCAGTAAAGGTACATGGCGTCTGAGGGCCAGGTTGTGCCACATGCAACATGCCACTACTATCTGGCCGACCTTCTCGGGTGAGTACCACAGGGATCCACCTGTCATATGGAGCACCTGAACCTGGACTTCAGGAGGCTGAAGGTCCTCTCAATTATCCTTCTAGTTCACCCATGTGCCTCATTATAATGTTCTTCAGCCGTTATCCTGGCATTCCTCACAGGGGTCAGCAGCCACAATAGGTTTTGGTAGCCAGAATCACCTGCAAGTATTGAGGGACAGAATTTAGCCACACACTATCCTATATGGCTAACAGCAGAGGCATACACAAACATACACTCGGTGGGGACCAAGGCTCACCTGTTAGCCTCACCCTATGCCTCTGTAGTTGGGCCATCACATTTGGGATGCTGCTATTCCACAGGACAAAGGCATCATGCACCGACCCAGGATATTTAGCATTGACGTGGGAGATGTACTGGTCCGCCAGATACACCATCTGCACGTTCATGGAGTGGAAACTCTTACGATTCCTGTTTACCTGTTCATTCTGCCGGGGGGGATAACATACGCAATATGTATTCCATCAATCACCCCAATAATATTGGGGATATGTCCCATTGCATAGAATCTGGCCTTCACTGTGGCCAAATCTTCCATCTGGGGGAAAGCAATTTAGCTGCACATGTGTTTCACCAGGGCAGACAAATCTCTTGGCAGCACGATTTAGAACATTGGCTGTGACATTCCTGCTGCCAAGCCCACTGTCACTTGGAAAGAACATGTTGCCAAGAAATGGAGCACTGATAGAACCTGCATAGTAGGGGGGATTGCAGTCGGATGACGGATAGATGAAATCAGGTCAGGCTCCAACTGGGCACACAGCTCTGTGATTGTGGCCCTGTCCAGTCTGTAGGTGAGTATTATGTGCCTGTCCTCTAGTGTAGTTAAGTCCACCAGGGGTCTGTACACAGGGGTATGTCTACATCTCCTATTCATCCACAGCGGAAGGTATCTAAGGGACACAAGAGTGAGTAGGCTGTCACAATTGGAACAACTATACCACAACACCAGTCCACATCATGTATGTATGTGTTGGGACAAAGTATGTGCCTATTCATCCTGTGACGCTGCAATTATCTAGAGGCCTGTTCACCCCCCATGAAATGGTGACCGCCTGACCTGTGTGGAGGGTCAGGTGGAAGTGAGGTCATTCCGCCGACGTTGTGCACCGTGGCAGTAGGCGGTCGTGAACTGCCGTGCAATTCCTCATTGGATAATATTGGGCCCTATGGAGTACAGTGGCCAATGGGGATCTACGCCTGCGGTGACGGTGTACACCACCGCAGACGTGACCGCCATTTTCTGTCTGATTCCTCACTTGTTTCCTCACCTTCCACAGGAGAAGACCTACACTGCATGTGGTGCTGTGACCTGTGTCTGGAACCTACCATGGCCCGTGTGTCCATGGAAAGGGCCCAGCCTTCCCTTCGGAGGTGTTGGAGCTACTGGTGGATGGGGTCCTACCCCAATACGGACAGCTGTATGGGCTTCCAGACCCACAGGTGAGTACACTGTGGGCACAATGCATGTGGCATGGATGCATGGAGATGTGTGTGAAGGCATCGTGAAAGGGTGGGTGGGGGTGGGGGATTGTCTGTTGGCAGTGTACATGTTGTGAGCTGGCCTATGTGTGTGCCACTGGTGTTGGGATTGGGTCTGATGGGCCATGTGTGTGACAGGCTGGACTGTTTGTTTAATGGAAGTCTCCTGTACGTGTTACCTCTGCAGGTCGGCGTCCATCAAAAAAAGGGATTATGGCGTGTCATTGCCAGGGACGTGTGGACCCTGGGGCTCTATGGAAGGCGGAGCACCCACTGTTGGAAACGGTGGGAGGACCTAAGGTGCTGGGCATGGAAGACCGCGCAGGCCCAGCTCGGGATGGCCTCCTAACGATGAAGGGGTGCAGGTCAGACCCTGACCCCCCTGATGGCACGCATACTGGCGGCGGCCTACCCTGAGCTGGATGGGCGCTTGAGGGAATCACAGCAGCCACAAGGGGGTGAATACAGTGGGTATCATTACAACCTTTGGCTGGTGGGGTGGTATCCAGGTGGTGGTTGTGTGTTAGTGCGTGCCCCTAAGGCCAGGCCAGACATTGCAGTGTGGGTCCTCTGAAGGGTAATGGTTGCATGCCAAATACAGGTATTCTAGCTTTTTAGTATTCACTGCTAGGCAGGGCTGCGTGGGTCGCCGGTGCGCTGCAGTTGGCGGTGTGTGCTCCTCCTCATGCCTTGGAGACTAGCCATTTCACTGGTAGTGCAATGCATAGTGCGTAGGCCTGTTCCCTGTGTGCGAGGGTGCTGTGTACGCCAGTGGTGGTGTTGGTGCAGGCATTGACCCAGTGTATCCTTTGTCTCTCTCTCCCACTTTCTTGTTTTGTCATCCTGTCCCTGTGTGCATTAGCATCATTTGGTAGAGGAGCAGAGGCACCGGAAACACAGGGAGCTGCATCCGACAGGACCCTGGAGGCAGAGTCCACCGACGCCAAGGGAACAAGTGGGATGGAGAGCAAGGGGAGCACCAATGCGGAGACTGGAGGGGACAACACAGACCCTGATACATCCTCTGATGGGAGCTCCCTGGTGGTGGCGGACACCTCAGTGACTGCCCCAGCTGCAGGTACAGATGCCAACCCCTGTATCAGCACTTCCCTCCCAGTAGCCCCTCAGCAAGTTGCCCGTGCCCACTCACCCAGGAGGGTGGGCATCTCCTTCAACCCTGGTACCTCAGGCCCTTCCCCAGTGAGCCCTGCTGCCCTGAGTGAGGAGGCTATTGACCTCCTGAGATCCATCTCTGTAGGGCAAACAACCATTGTGAATGTCATCCAGGGGTTGGCAGCCCAGATGCAGCAATGCAATGCATTCCTGGAGGGCATTCATGGTGGTTTGGCATCCCAACAGAAATAGATTCAGGCTCTAGCCTCCTCTCTAATGGCAGCCATTGTCCCTGTTTCTACTGTCCCCCCTCCAACTCCACTTCCCAGTCCGATTCTCCTCAGCCCCAACCCATTCCAAACACACAGACAGACGAGCATGCACACAAGGCAACACACAAGAGTGGCACAGGCAAACACAAGCACCACACTTCATCCCACAGGCACTCACACAAACACCATACTGTTGCAGACATGACAACATCCACTGCCTCCACTGTCTCCTCCTCCACCTCCCTCCCAGTCACGTCCACACTCACACCTGCATGCACTACATCTACAACCACTATCAGCATCACCACACCAAGCAGAATACACACCTGACTGGCAGACACCTCCACAACAGCCATGCACACGTCCCCTATATCCTCTCCCACCATATCTGTCCCCCCTCCTAAAGGATACAAATGCAAGCACTCAGACACCCAACAGCCGTCCACCTCACATCAGCATACAGCCCATGCACCTGCACCCAAATCCAGCAGACATACACCTCCAACAACCACTCCCTCATCCTTCACTCCCATTAATCCTCCCTCCTCCTGCCCCAACGTCCAGAAAAAGCTTTTCCTTTCCCAAATGGACCTCTTCCCTACTCCTACCCCCGTCCTGCACGTATGGGCAGGATACCAAGGACCCAGCCCAGCACCTCAGCCAAACAGTCCACGGGGACAGTGGCAGCACCACCTACTCGTGGTGGTAAGGATGCCAGACCTACAACACTGAAGGGGAAGGAGCCAGCACCACCAGGGATGAAAGGGAAGAGTCCTGCACCAGTTGTGAGGAAGGGGCCTGCACCAGCTGTGAGGAAGGGGAAGGAGCATGCACCAGCTGTGAAGAATGGGAAGGAGCCTGCACCAGCTGTGATGGGAAGGAGCCTGCACCAGCTGTGAAGAAGGGGAAGGAGCCTGCACCAGCTGTGAGGAAGGGAAAGGAGCCAGCACCAGCTGTGAGGAAGGGGAAGAAGCCTGCACCACCAGGCAGAGAGGGGGGGGAAGAGCCCATCCACCCCTGTCAGGAGGGGTAAGGGATCCCCGACCCATGAACAGGAGGATACGAGGCACTCTACGCCAGCAGAAGCTGTCAGGCTAACACTGCCACCACCACCAGCTGTCCCAGGGCCCCCACCGCCAGCTGTGGATGGGCAGCCATCAGTGAGTGGAGGAGCTGCCCAGGAACCTCCTCCAACCACCACCACCACAATGCAGCCATCAGTGAGTACAGGGGCTGCCCAGGAGCCTCCTCCAACAACCACCACCATGCAGCCATCAGTGAGTTCAAGGGCTGCCAGGAGCCTCCTCCAGCAACCACCACCATGCAGTCATCAGTGAGTGCAGGGGCTGCCCAGGAGCCTCATCCAACCACCACCACAGTGCAGCCATCAACGCCGGCGGACGCCATGTAGTCCACACTCCAGGGGCTACTGTGCGGCCTTCCCCCTCCAGAACCATGGGCAAGTCACCCACCTGAGAGACTGGCCCTGCACTCCCCAGGACAAAGCAATGGGCATGTTGTCCCCTCTAGAACTAGTGGGAAAGCCACCCACTTGAGAGACTGTGGCCTTTCACTCCCCAGGACAAAGCAATTGGCACGTTGCCCCCTCCAGAACCAGTGGGCAAGTCACCCACTTCAGAGACTGTGGCCTTCACTCCCCAGGACAAAGCAATGGGCATGTTGCCTCCTCCAGAATCAGTGGGAAAGTCACCCACATGAGAGACTGTAGCCTTGCACTCCCCAGGACAAAGCAATGGGCATGTTGCCGCCTCCAGAACCAGTGGGAAAGTAACCCACATGAGAGACTGTGGACTTGCACTCCCAAGGACAAAGCAATGGGCATGTTGCCCCCTCCAGAACCAGTGGGAAAGTCACCCACTTGAGAGACTGTGGCCTTGCACTCCCCAGGACAAAGCAATTGCCATGTTTCCCCCTCCAGAACCAGTGGGCAAGTCACCCACTTGAGAGACTGTGGCCTTGCACTCTCCAGGTCAAAGCAATAAAGCAATGGGCATGTTGCCCCCTCCAGAACCAGTGGGAAAGTCACCCACCTCAGAGGCTGTGGCCTTGCACCCCCTAGGACAGAGCAATGGGCATGGAGCCCCCTTCAGAACCAGTGGGCTTGTTCCAGCTGAGGTGTCCCCCCACCCCGAGGCGCCTGCCTATTTGCAAACTGATGCCCCTGCAGTCTAGTATCCGGATGTGGTCAGGATTCGAGTTGGGCCCTAGTCTGTGCCCTGTGGCCATGTGGGCCCTTTGAACATTGGACTGGGCAGTGTCCCTTTGTGTACGTGTGTACATTGAAAAATCAAATTATTAATTTTGAATTTGATCTGATTACAATCACTTAAGTCAATCCCTGTTGTCCTTGCAATATTCTGCCGTTTTTCGGGGGCAAATTGTTTTTCGTATGCAGCTGGTTGTGTGCATGGTGTGTGTGTGTCTCGTGTGTGTCGTGCATGTGTGTGTCACTCTCATTTTCCTCCTACTCTCCCTTGTGTGCTAGGCAGCTGTACTCACCGTCGTCTGCGGCATTGGTGTTCTAGGTGGAGCTTGACATAGAAGATCATTGGGAAAACTTGCAATTCGGGTTCCATGGCGTGGTTCTTCCCTGTGTCTCCAATGGTGAGTCCTTTCACTTCTGAGCTCTGTTTCCACCACGCTTTTGTTGGTGTTGGTACCGCTCCGGAAAAGGTGGTGGATTGCAGGGTCAAAATATGGTGGGTGTTACTTTGTCTCCTGCCTGGCTGTTGGCGGCTACCGCCGTGTTGGCTGTTGTTTCCGCCGTGCCGGTTGGTGCGGTACGTTAGCTGTCTATGGGAGTTATCACCGCCATGGTCATAATTTGGCGGTACTTACCAGGTAGCCTGTTGGCAGTATTACAGCCACTTTATCACCCACCACCAGCGTCATAATGAGGGCCTTAATCTCCAAAAGGCTTTTCTGAGCAATCCCAAACTGAGTGATTAAATCCTTACAAGTAGTAAAAGTTTTTGATTATTTGGGTGTTGGACTATGCTACAAAGTAAAATGGCAAAATCATGTCTACACACAGGGCATAGAATGTAATGCAATTTGCAAAAAGAGACAGGCCTGTATAACTGGAGCAGAAAGTGTACAGTGTCCAAGCCGACTCAGGATAATATTAATAAATGCTGCACCAGCCACCTTTTTGTTTTCTTTTTTTCTCTCTCATGGGAGTCTTGTGGTATCACACCAATTTCTGCCAATTCTTTGTGTTTTGACCATAATAGGGTGTACCTCTGGGTCCCCTCATGGGGCATAGGTGGGCAGGGTATTCATACCCTGTCCCCTGTACCTTTTGTTTTTTTTCCACTGGACAAGGAACTAAGGGAGTGATTACAAGTTTGGCGGCTCCATGACCGCCATGTTGGTGGTGGCAGTCGTACCGCCAACAGGCTGGCGGAGAAGACCGCCAAATTATGACGATGGTGGTCTTCACAACGGAATACAGCCAAAGCACCGCTGGCATCTCCAGTGCAGTGAGGCCGCCACGGACAGCGAGAGGCACCTTCAGGCCAGCGGAGACCAGGTTTCCGCCAGGCAGATTACGAAGTTGCACACCGCCAAGGTTTCCGCCATGGTCACGCCACCGTGGAAACCCTGGTGGAAACCAACAGTATAAGCGGAGACACTCACCTTCAGGAAGCCATACCTGTCTGGAGCCGCCATGGAACCTGAACTACACATCTTCCTGCTGCTCCTGCTCGACCTACGACTCTGGAACCAGCGAAGACAACAGCAAGCGTGAGTACAGCCACTTACCTGTCACTGTCACATATTGCCAAGGTCTCGACGCATACACAACATACGCATCCTGTACAGGTGGCGATGGCGACACATACTCGTAACCTACACTGACACACACATTCACACACAGCCACATACACACACGCACACACTCAGTATACACACCATGGCCAGCACACACTACCAAAGCACACACCGATCTGCAGATACACAGATCCAGCACTGTCAAACACAACAACACACAAAACCAGCAAAGTACACAGCTACACAACAACCACAACACCTCATGCGCACTGTCAACACTCCACAACCTACACCCCCACCTGACAATAAATACAAACAATACAACGTAACAACACCATATTACCAATACACACAATCACATGGCCATACAACGAGGCATATGTCACACCATGCAAACACACCATACAGAGGTTCTGACATACAAATCACCACACATACACATGCACACAGTACAACTACACAGGGGCACACCACATTCCAAATAATAAATGCATACAATATAAACATAAATTAATATCCCAAATACATACATGCCCAAAACACCATACCCAGGCATCACTGCAGGACAAATGCAATGCACACACCCACACAAGCAGCCTAGACACAAATGGTAGCACAACCACCAAACACAAACAGTACACACAAAAAAGAAAGCAGGAAAGGCCACAATAGCCATGAGGAATGAAAGGCAGGACAAATATGAAACACTGGAACCAACAACTGGTTGGCCCAGATGTATGGGATTAAATACATAATATCATGAATTATTATCAATGTACAATACATAAAACTCCTTAAGCCAGTCCAAAAAACAAAGTGCAACATGCCCAGATGGCATGTCTGACTGCCCCATTTTAACTCCTGACTGCTAATTTATCTCCACTGATGGGAGCATAAAGGGGGCAGGCAGGCACCTCAGGGATTAGAGGGGAGGGTAGAGGGGGGATTTTGGCTTAGGTTTGGGAAAGGGGTCTTTGGGCTTGGGCTTGAGAGGGAGGCTTTGGACATGGCTTAGGGGAGGGCTTGGAACACTTTGGAGGGGTAAACTTCTTGGCGGGGAGGGGCATGGGTAGTAGCAGGGGGGTCAGGGAGGACTTGGAGGTGGTAGGGCTGGACTTGGGGATTGAAACAGATCTCTTTGGGGTCACATGGGTGGGACAGGAGTAGGGAAAGGGACAATCCCGCGAAGAAAAACTTTTTAGACACACCAGGACAGTCATGGCAAAAGGGTTTGGGAGTGGAGGGAAAGGGATTGCTTGTAGGAGATGTCTTGGTGGATGTTTTGGGTAAATATGTGTGCGAGGAACGCTTTTGTGTGCTGGGTGTCTGTTGGGTGGGTGAATGTGGGTGTTTATGTTTCTTGGGAGGAAGGAGCTGGATGGGTAACTGTTGGGGTGGTGACTGCAGGTATGGTGGATGTGCTGCATGTGGGTGTGTCTGTGGTGTCTGTGGATGTGGTGACTGGGGTGGATGTTTGGGGTCTGCTATTGTGCTGACTGTATGTCGGATAGGAGTCATGGCTGTATCAGTGAATTCGGGTGTGGTGTCTGCAGGTGTGTCCGTGTAGTGTCTGTGAAGCTGTGGTGGTGGGGGAGTCTGTGCAGGTAGTGGGTGTTGGTGTGTCTGCAGGTGGCCGTTGTTTATGTGGATGCTGGTGGTGGGTTTTGTGGTGCTCATGTTTGTCTGCAGAACCCTTGGCTGTTGAGGTGGATGCATGTTTGTCTGTCTGTGTGCTTAGGCTGGGACGGGGAAAAGGGGGGTATGAGATTGGGAAGAGGAAGACGGAGGGGGGACAGAAGACAAAGGGTGACTGGCTGCCATCCTTGCAGAGGCCAGAGCCAGAAAGGATCTCTGCAGGCCAGCCAGTGCACCGTGAATGCCCTCCAGGAATGCATTGCTCTGTTGGACGTCAGTTGCAAGTCCCTGGATGGCATTCACGATGGTCGACTGGTCCACAGAGATGGACCTCAGGCGGTCAATAGCCTCCTCACTGAGGGCAGCAGGGTTGACTGGGGTAGGGTCAGAGGTTCCTGTGGCAAAGGAGACACCCACCCTCTTGGGTGAGCAGGCACGGTCAACTAGGTGGGGAGCTATAGGGAGTGTGGTGGTAGTAAGGGGGCTGGCGGGCAAAGATGGTGCTGGGGTGGTCCCAGATGGGCCTGCCACTGCCAGGGAGTGTTCACTAGTGGAGGATTCTGAAGATGATGATGTGGAAGATCCAGCCTCCACCGTGGCACTTCCCTCGCCTACCGGGCCACTGGGTCCCTCACTGTCGCTGGTCGCAGCACTCCGTGTCTCATGGCCAGCAGCATCCCCACTCACCTGTGCCCCATTTTCTTCGCCTGTCAATGCTGAGGCACACAAATAGAGAAAGAGGGAGGGAAAGACAGAGAGGGAGAGAAAGGGTTATCATATTCATTACATACACACATGTAAACTTGCACAACTGTAGGTAAACATCTCCAAGCTAGGCTTTCTCTGTTGGCACTATACATACCCTACATCATGTCACACCATGTTACAACTATCCACCCCTTTATGTCATCTCTCACACCCACATCAGATCCCAAGTAAGTTAGCACGACTGGATTAATCCTATTGAACACCTGTAAAGCCATGTCACCATGCTACTCATGCCCTGCCAGAACTAGGGATATCAAGCATATTCCGGATCATGTCTCTCCATACTCCTATCACCCATTGGAAGAGCAGGTGAGTGGTCTGCATGTCCTGAAACAACACCTAACCAGTCCATCTCAATTAGTACTGTCCCTTGATAGTGTAGACTACCCTATTCACAGACAACACAGCACCTGCCATACATATCACATGGTTGGCTGACCCCCTTTACATATATGACAACATGGGTACCTGAACTGATGAAGCCAGAATAAGTGGGACTCCCATACAGGTGAAAACTGGTGTGTAGAATACATGTCTGGAGTACAGGCATGGCATGACAATCACATATCCAGAGAAGAATATCTGCAGACACAAAACACAGATACACCACATCACTGCATAAATGCATGTGCAGCTGCAATGGCCTACATAGCACACATGATACGTCCATTGGGAACCACTGGGTGCAGTGTCACAACAACTACTCTTCAGGCAGCCACTGTTGTCATCATAGGCCCCCTACTATTCCACCAGACATGCAGTTACAGTTACAGGACTTGACAACATGAGTACACCAATATCACTCACACCATACCTGGCATGTGATTACCTGTATCTAACTCCAGAATACACAAATTGCAGATGGAAATTATATGTAAACCTGATGTCCACATGGTCCTACACGACTGCCAGTGCATATACAACATTTGCCATCACAACAAATACCTGCTTCTGAAATAGTGGAACAACAAGACCATTACTTCATGATCACACAAGTGATGCATTACCTATTCCTCACCAGAATGAACACATCAGCTGGGCCAAGGGTAGCAAAGATTGTCCCTCTTCATATGATGTGCCCCCAATTAACTATTGAGACATGGTGTAGGCAGCATATTACCAAGGTTGCGAAGGAATTGGCAGGGCAGTGCCACACATATCATTGACATAGCATATTGGAAAAGGATAGATCTGCCAAGGAACATACCTTCTCCAGAACCAGCCCATTGGGACAGAGATGAAATGCCCACATGTCAATCACATGGAAAATCATGATGAGTCGAAATACACAAATCAGACACCCAAAACAGAATGTCTGTACATTGCAAACTTCACATACCCCATAGAATGGAGATGAACAGCCAATGAGTGTACAACAACAAACACAGATATGCACTGTACTACACAGGCCATATCTGTGGTATAAATGAGATGGCAGCCTCACATAGTGTCCATACCGGTACCAGTAGTAGTTATGTTGGGACCATGTAGCAATTAAGTGAGTCACCCAGTTGATATACAACAGGTGATCAGCACACATGGGAGTGGTCAAACACCTTAGAGCCATTAACGCTCATATGCAGATGGATGGACCAGGTTTGAGTCAATGGGTACGGTAGAACACCAGCTCACATCCATAATGGCAGGATGGGGCAAAACATGTGGCATTGACATTTGATCATCTCCTCCTGTAGTCAGAATGATGTCTTGATACAGGAGTCCACAACGTACACATAGCTAACCATGATGCCAGATTCACATCTCATACATAGCAAGGTGGTACCAACTGATTCACACTAGTCTACAAACATCCGTCACCTACACACTGTCACAGAAGCTACAGTGAGACGGCAAACACCATACAACCAGAGCCAAGTAACAGGAAACAGTCAGTACCTACCCCTTTGTGGCTGCTGTGCTGCACTCAAACACCCATCCAGCTTAGGATCAGCCACTGCCAAAATGCGGGCCGCTAGGGGGTGAGGGTCCAACAGGCACCCCTCCCTCCTTGGGAGGACATCCCCAGCTGGGCCTCCACAGTCTTCCGGGCCCAGCGTCTCAGGTCCTCCCAGCGCTTCCGACAATGGGTGTTCTGCTGGCTGTGGACCCCCAGGGTCTGCACTTGCTTGGCAATGACACATCAGATCCCCTTCTTCTGATGGGAGATCACCTGCATGTATGTCACAGAAAAAAGGAGAAAGTAATGTACACATGTCCCATTCCAACAGGAGTTGACACCACACAACTGTAACAACAAGTGAGCACACATACCCATCCCTCTCACCACACACGCCAATACGGTATGCCACATGCATGCATCTACTCCAACTACAGTTCACTTGGCCGACTCACCGTCACACACAACACCAAGCACACATGCCTGGTCCATTGGACTCAGCTGATCCTCTGGTGCCCCATATAACTGTCCATACAGGGGTTGGACCTCCTTCACCAGCTTCTCCAGCTCTTCCTGTGTGAAGGCAGGGGCCCTATCACCTGCAGGATGTGGCATGATGGCTCCCAGAGGCAGTACACAGCATCTCACGTCCTGGAGGTCTTGCTAGCAATGGTGTCAGGAGTCAAGTGAGCAAGACTGCAGAAAATGGTGGTCATGGTCACCACGTACAGGACCGTCACCGACGTCGGTCATCGCCGTAGTCTGCCATAGGCAGCAATGTTAACCTATGACAGGTTGCACGGCGGTTGCGACCGTCTACTGCCATGCCGACTTCCGCCGGTGGACTCAGGCCAATTCCAAACATCCAGAACAGTATGTCAGATGCCTGTCATTTTGGGCAAATGAACTCGATGCATGTGCTGAAATAAATGCGTCAGACACATATTCATCCAGATATGTTGTGACTTAATGGTTGTGCTACATGATGGGCCAATCATGAGAATATGACATGTTAAGCCTGTATATATGTGGATAGTTCTGTGCAGCTACTCTGAGGTACATAGTCATCGGATAACAATAGGTTGATTTAATTACATATGTTGGATCAGTGCAGGACTGCACAGTCACACCCACAATTTCTTATGCATATGTGTCATATGTCATATCCGACTTACATTTCAGCAAATGTGCTACAATGACAGTGTATGATGTGCATTTCTATTATAAAATTGCTTAGAGCAGATGCTTCCCCTGTTGTGATTGTTCTTACTTGCAGATTTATTGATTAAACTCTAAATTTACACTCTTCTCTGCTATTGCTTCTCTTCTTTGATTCAAGAGCATTTCTATTTTCACTGTCATTTTTACCACTAGTCGAGGGTAGGAATTTGGGGCCAGATGTAGCAATTTCCGAATTTGCGATTCGGAAATTGCGAGTCAGTGCGACTCGCAATTTCCGAATCGCAAATTCGGATGCAGAGCGGTGTCTCAGACACCGTCTGCGAATCGCTATTGAGTCGCAAAGACCCATCTCATTAATATTAACGAGGTGGGTCGCATTTTGTGACCTCATAGCGATTCCCTGCACTCACAGTGATGGTGGCCTGCTGGAGACAGCAGACTTCCATGTCTGTGACTGCTTTTTAAATAAGGCAGCTTATTTTTTTTTGTATTGCCACTGGGTAGTTATATTTAGGATTGTGATTCCATAGTAAATGCATAATAACTTTTGTGTCATTTGACATATCATCTCAAACCTTTCCAAAAAAGTGCTACTTTTCAACTAGTTTTCACATGGAAAGTTTCAGGGTGATCCATGAGGAGGGTTCCAAAACACATTCTCCCCATTGGTTTTTCCATGGTCTATAATGTTTGTCAGCACTGCTACACATCCCTGTCACATGTTAGGTATCTGCTACAATACCATGTGCTGCTGAAGTGTGCCGACTGCCTGACTTATTGTACATTCTCTCCTCTCAACATAGGTATCCTGCCATGAGGGAAATGAGACAACCACCAGTGTACCATCCACTGGTAGACCTGGCAACCATGGAGGACAGGCATCTCATCCAGACCTATCGCCAGACCATAATGGATCTATGTAGTCAGTCCGAGCCAGATTTGATGCCAGGCAATTGCAATCCATATTGTATTCCTCCCATCATTCAAGTATTGTCAGTGCTACACTTCCTGGCCACAGGGCCATTCCAGAATACAGTTGGCTTAACAGCAGGGATGTTTCAGCCCATGTTCAGTCTAGTGTTGAGGGATGTACTGTGTGCTTTCTTGAAAGAGCTACATCAGGTTTCCCCAAAGAACGGATATGGCCTATGTGAAGGCTTAATTTTATCAGATGGGACAGATTACACATATGGTAGGGGCAATTGTTGGCACCCATGTTTCCCTGGTCCCTTCCAGTGTCAATGAACAGGTGTATAGGAACAGGAAGAATTGCCACTCCATCAACATGCAGGTGGTGTGTCTGGCAGACCAGTAATCTCCCAAGGGACAGCAAGTTTCCTGGATCAGTGCATGACTCTTATATTATGCAGAAAAGTAATGTCCCACACATGATGGCACGACTACACATGGAGAGGGCCTGGCTGGTTGGTAAGTATGCATTGTAATGTGTTTGTATGTAATTTGACCTGTCATCACAATCTGCCCACTCGCTGAACCTTCAATTTTAATAGTTCTACTATTATGTTCACAGGTGACTCTGGCTATCCAAACCTTCCTTGGCTGTTGATACCTGTGAGGTACCCAGCCACGCCAGGGGAGCTCCATTTCAATGAGGCCCACGGGAGGACAAGGCGTCTAATCAAAGGAACTTTCGCCCTCCTGAAGGCAAAATTCGGGTGCCTGGACCTATCAGGAGGTGCCCTCCTCTACTCGCCCCACAACATTTGCCAAATCATCGCTGCCTGCTGCATGCTCCACAATCTAGCCCTGAGGCATCAGATACCACTGCTAGCTGATGACGGTGAGGCAGCTGTACCTTTGGCTGCACATGGTGAAATGGCAAGTGATGAAGAGCCAGCGGAAGAAGGAACAGCTGACTCTAGGACTGAGCTCATCAATCAGTACTCCAGGAGACATACAGGTATGTGAGGTGGGCCTTTTCAAATCTTGTCTGTACACAATCAGAAGTGGATAGCTGACATTACACCTCCTGACCTTTAGCATATGTGATGGAGTAATGATGTCCAATGCCTATGTGTGAGTTATGGAAGCAGACAGATAGAATGTAAGGTGTACAGTATTAGTGGTTGACCTCTAACAGGTGTTGTAGCAACTGACTCAAACATTCACTACTCTCATGGACTGACCAGTTTCAAGCTGGATTTCCTGCATTC
The DNA here is from genome assembly GCF_031143425.1 of Pleurodeles waltl. Classification (NCBI taxonomy): domain Eukaryota; kingdom Metazoa; phylum Chordata; class Amphibia; order Caudata; family Salamandridae; genus Pleurodeles; species Pleurodeles waltl. Next base: position 495,779,308 of record NC_090448.1, read on the forward strand.
TCATATTCCCTTCTCCTCCCACCCACTGGATGTGGATTTCATCTGTGGGTCTGCTACCTAAGACTTGAGGAATATATTACCAGTAGTCAATGGTGACTGAGTACAATTCTGAGAGGTGTACATAACAAATAGCCTGTTAAATGGTTTTAGTGAAGGGCCTGAGTCTGGTGCTATATAGGTCCAATTTGGGGGCCCATGAATTGGAGTGTACTATAGTCACACAGTTGATTATCTGTACATGTGCTTACTGTGTCATCACGCCTTCCACCCTGATGGTACACTCTTGCTGTAATTACAAATGGCTCAACGGACTACACCCTGGTGTTAATGTGGATTACTACCTCACTCTCTGACATCTGTCCAGTGACATTACTGTTGTCATGTGTGTCCTGCTAAGGGAGCCTCCGTCTGATGGATATGACTGAATCGGGGGGCATTACCAGACCACAGATGGGTAGTAGGACAATAGTTGTTGTATCATTAAACACACATATTCAGTAGCTGTGTCCATAAGTGATCTATTGTGCATTTAAGTTTTGTGACAAGTGAAATAAATGTGAACAACATAACAAACAGATGATGAGTGGAGTCATGGTAGATGGATTGATCAGAGTAGCTGCTGCAGCATTTGGTCAGACAGGTCCAGTGTCCTTGTACCATGGGAAAATGGAGTTCTGTCTCGAGAAAGTCAACAGGGTATATCAGTGGCACACAAGGGTGACAAATCAGGAGACGTTCACTTCCTGGCAATAGGTTTGGCCTTGGCATCTGCTTCATCCGGATATCTGGATGGACGTCCACGTTTGCGGGGGGGTTCTCCAGCTACAGAATGAAGGGTGTCTGAGGGTTGGGGGGTTCCCCTGGCAGGGCCTCCATTCCACCAGCAGTCACTGATGTAGAGGGGGGCAGATGTTATGTTGCTAGTGAAAGGGGCCTGATGGCGCGCAGGGTGCTGGTCATGTCCCTCAGCACCACTGCTATGGAGGCCATGGTGGCATTGTCTGCATGCCACTGCTGCATAGCCTCCTGGTGGTATTCCCTCTACAGCCTTTGATTTTCTCACAACATGGTGATGATCTGGTCCATCCTGTCCTGTGAAGTTTGGTATGCTCCCAGGACTTGGGAAATTGTTTCCTGGTAAGTGGAGTCCCTTGGGTGCCCCATCCCCTGGCCCACAGCATGCATCCCATGCCCCCTGCCCCCAGGTGCCTGTGCCCACTCCCAATGTTATCAGCACCATCATTGTCTGCGGTGTGAAGGTTGGATTCAGGTCCCTGTACTGTGGGCACACAATAGATTGAACAGTCTTTGGAACACAGGTTTGGTGGCGGTTGCTTGGCTGTGATGTCGAAGCAACAGTGGTAGGGGGGAATAGATGTGGGCGTGGTGAGGCTGGGAGTCGTTGACTGACAAGGTGTCCTGCATGGGCCAGGTAGGTCATCACTATCGAGACATCCAGGTGTGTTGTCCTCATTGGGGCCTTCATGCTGAGGAGGGCTGGTATTGTCTGGTATCCTCTCCGTGGTGGCAATGGCATGGTTGCCAGTGGATGGAGTGAGACACAGAGTACAGTTAAGAAAGTGTGTTTGGTCCCCTTTTTGTGAGATGCAGACAGTGGATTACCATGATTCCCTGCAATGACAATGACAGCTGCTGCACAGCATAGCTTGGAAGTACATACAAGTCTGTGGCAGGAGTGCCATACTTCATGTTGGGTGCTGTCATCAATTATTAGTACATATGGCACTGCTGATGGTTTCTGTTACTTACTGATACTTGACATTACTAATGGACTCTGCTACCCAGTGAGTAGTCAGGCATGGTAGTCGTCACACAATATGGCTGCACATTGCACCATTATGTCCCATTGGGAGCACAGTATGTGGGTATGTAAAGGTAATATTTACGTCTCTGGATGTTGTGCATCTGCATGGAGTCTGGCATCTTATTTTCCAAATCCATGGTCAGTCCATTACAGGCAAGGGGATATGGATCAGTGTCCATTTGGATTCGTCACTGAGCTGTAGCTGTGTTTAGCCTTGCTTGCCATTGTGGTGTGCTCTTGCATTACTGTCACAGCCACAAACTGGTTCTCAGTCACACATTCTAGTTGGTATAGGTAGTACAATAGTCATAGATGCATGAAATGTGACGTGATGTGTACATTGCAGGTTTTCGCATTGATAGGTTGGTGCATTTGGGGAGCCGTAGTGATAGGATTAGCCTGTGGTATCTGTGCCCATGCCAAGGGCTGTGCGGCCACTAGGGCTGTGTAGCATGGTGGAATGCAGGAGAAGGGGCATTGAGTGATTGGCAGGTAGGTGTAGTGGGACATTCAGTGAATTAAATAAGGGGTATTTGGGTGGTGAGGAAGCATGCAAGACACGACAATTGTGTGACATTGATGTTGTGCATAGTTACCAGACTCCAGTCCTCCAGGCATTCCAGGCAGGCCCTCAGGTTGCAGTATATCCAAGACCTTCACCTCCCAAGATGTTAACTATGGGGGAGGAGGTGAGGGCCCACCACCTGTCTTCTGCACGGCTATATGGTGTCTTGATGCCATGGAACGCACCTTTCCTGTGTGTCATTCTACCTCTTCCTAATGTCCTCCCTTGTGTATGGATGGCTGCCCACTGAGTTGACCCTGTTGACTATTCTTTGACATAACTACATTTTCCTGGCAATTTATGTTTGCTGGACCTGTGTTCCAAACAGTTGTGGGTCTACCTTGACAATTTCATCCACCATGATCCTCAACTCGGTGAATCGTGGGTGCTTTTTTGGGAACATGGTTGTGGTTGGGTTGACAGTGGGGGGGAGGGTGTTGTGTAAGAATGGGTGCAGCGTTGGGATGATTGATGTTGGGGGTGCGTTGTGAAGGATGAATGGTTGTCGTGGAATGTGTGTGCTTGTCATGTGTATATTATGTTCGATAGCTGGTGTGTGATGCGTGGGGTGTGTGTGTGCCAATAGTGTTAGTGTGCTCTCTCTGTGTATGTACCTGCTCGCTGTTTCTCAGTATTGCGGTTTTGTTGTAAAGGCTTGTGGGTTATGCGGGGTGTGTTATATAGTAGTGTGTGTAGGTGTGTCAGGTGTGTGGATGTGTGTCAGGTGTGGGGTATTCAAACTGTCCAATGTGGTGTTGTGTTCTGTCAGTGGTGGTTTCCTGACCACGGCGGCTTGCACCGCCAATGTTTTTCCACCATGGAAGAACCGCTGTGTTGATTTGAGGGTTGCAATCTGGTGGGCAGATTAGTGTCGGGCTGGCAGTGCTGGTGGTGGGACTGCCTCTTTCCTGCCCTGCAGGGTACTGGCAGTTTTGGAATTTAGGCTGTTCTTCACGGTGTGGGTCATAATACTGCGGTCAGATTACCACCAACATAGCGATCTTTTGCCATCCGCCACCACGGTGGTCTTGCCAAAAGACCGCCAAAGTCGTTATGAGGCCCTGAGTCCCTGAATTCTGTAATGGCTGGCAACAACATTTTTCTGATGTTGCTGGCAGCCAATCAGTACCCTTGATCCACAGGAGTCTGACTCCCGCATGAACGTTTTGGCACAAGAGCAAAAAGCTCCTCGGGCCAATCAGAACACTTAATTTTTAAAATAGCACTCCCACAAGAGTCTCTCAAGCCTCTCACAAACCCAACTGTCCAGATATCTATATTTTGACTTTACTTCATCAAAATTCTCTGAAAGGATTTACAAAAAAATCATAAAAACCACAGTATGCAGACCAACATCTAGCTTCCTGCCAAACCTGGTGTAATTCCTTTGAGTAGTCTTTGCTGTAGCCCTGTCTAAAGAAGTCTATGAAAAATGCATGGTGATTTCGGATTATGAGAACTTCCTTTTTTCTCTCCCCCACTTGACGGATCACCCTGAAACTTTCTAAGCTGCTCAAATAGTAGCAATTTTTGGAAAGTGTTAGATACACTTTAATAAGGAAGTGTTGGCAGCCGTTTTAAGACTCAGACTCAGCCGAATCCCAAAACAAAAAAGAAGAGGGGCCAGGGCAGGAATACCTTGACCCCATAGCCCTGGTGCTAACGTAACGTCCCTCTGAGATTCCGCCACGGCAAAAAAAATATATATATATATTTTTCAAAGGAAATCGCAGTGCATCTGCGTAGCCAGACAATTTGTTTAAAAACAAGCTTGGTTTCCTGCCCTTGTTTTTTTAAAGCCCCCGGTGGGCCAGGTCCCAGGTGCATGCCTATTTATCATTGTTAGGAAGGGGGGGGCACATGCAGCCCCCCTCCGTGCACTTAAAAGTGCCCCAGGGTCCACCACATCCCGGGGCTTTAATTATATATAGGAAGGGCAGCGCAGACCCCCTCCTTTGACTCCTAGGAGCCCTAGGGACCACCACCTCCCTGGGGCTTTAAGCTTATTTAGTAAGGGCCACATAGACCCCCTCATTGGCCCTTGAGTGCCCTGGGGACCACCACCTCCCTGGGGCCACAAATCTAAAAAATACAGAGGGGGCCACACGCCGCCTCCCTCTCTTGGACATATTACAGCCCTGGGATCACCATCTCACCACCTCCCTGGGGCTGGCCCTGAAGAAGAAAGGAGAAGGGTTGCAGAGTCCCCTCCTGAAGCCATTAATGGTCCTGTCGATTGCCACCACCCTGGTGTGGCTCCTGGTCTCCCAAGGTGCCCATCCTCAGGAGACAGCAGTTTGCTTCCACTTTGGACCCAACAACCCCTCTGTTTAATAAAACACTGAAATTCACTGAAAAAAACAAGGTTACAGGGTAGTTATAGTTAGGAATTAGCATTTAAAAAACTTAAAAATTCACTGAAAAAAAAAAGGTTAGAGGGACATTATAGTTAGGTTCTGAATTTATACACAAACCATATAAATGTAGCTGTTATAGTGAGAGTTAATTCAAGTAACTATAACGCATGCCCTAAGATAGCTAAAACTCACACCCTCGCCATGTACAGCTAATTACCCCACATATTACATCATTCATGACATCTTCTATGGCATTGATATTATCACTGCAACATTCGCAGTAAAATTATTGATGAGAAAACTGTGCATGGCAGGAGGTGCAAGGGTTATTTTTACTATTCCCATGCCAAACTACGGAAAGTGTTGGACGTCGAAGGTTAGATTTACTATTCCGGCTCCAGTCACTGTGTCAGAGTCACCAGATCCTCGGGGTCTGCGCACGTTCCCAACACGTCCACCACAAGACAGCTCCAATACTCTAATTAGAATGTCACAGAGTCTAAGAGAGTCCTAGTGGGGAAAAGGGGATTAGGAAGGGAACAGCTGGGAAGGAGACCTGTAGGAAGCAAAAAGGTAAAAAACACACAATATTAAGATTTTATCATATAAATCATTACTAGACTATGATTCTAAGCATTGTCATACTGGAAGCATGGATAACGTAAACATGGACTAAATAGCTAGGCCTCAAAATGTCTGGTTACCTGTGAAGGAATCAAGAAGGATTAATACAAAAGTTCGATGAACCTCTCAATGAAATGTTACACATGGATTAGAAAACATCAAAACCTTCTAGAATTACTTTCTCAAATTCAAGCATAGTTTTTTGCATGAGGACAAGAAAATAATCTAAATGAATTCCATAACACCATAGGAATTGTACTTAAGGGACTTATTATGCACACACAATATAACATCTAGAATTCTAACACTTTAGTTTCTTAGAATGCAGGAACATGAATTGCGCACATTGCAGATTTCCACAAGAGTTTGTAAATGCCATGAAATGGTTGCGCACAATGAATAACATGAATTAAGCACAAGAAATTAATTGCGCGTCTTGCCGATTTGAATGCCACCATATGAATGCCGTGAAATGGTAGCGCACCATGAATAACATGAATTAAGCACGAGAAATGAATCGCGCGTCTTGCCGATTCGAATGCCACCATGTGAATGCCGTGAAATGGTAGCGGACTATGAGTAACATGAGTTCAGCATAAGAAGTGAATCGCGCGTCTTGCCGATTCGAATGTCGCCACATAAATGCCAGGAAATGGTAACACACAATGAATATCATGAAGTAAGCACAAGAAATGAATCGCATGCTTTGCCGATTCGAATGCTACCTTGCGAATGCCATGAAATGGTAGCGCACACTGACTATTCATAAATTAAGCACAAGGAATTAATCGCATGTCTTGCCGATTCGAAGGCCACCATGTGAATGCCATGAAATGGTAGCGCACAATGAATAACATGAATTAGGCACAAGAAATGAATCGCGCGTCATGCCGATTCGAATTACACCATTTGAATGCCATGAAATGGTAGCGCACAATGAATAACATGAATTAAACACAAGAAATTCATTGCACGTCTTGCCAATACGAATGCTACCTTGTAAATGCTATGAAATGGTAGCGAACAATAAATAGCACAGATTAAGCACAAGAAATGAATTGCGCGTCTTGCCGATTCGAATGCTACCCTGTAAATGCTAGGAAATGGTAGCGCACAATGAATAACATGAATTAAGCACAAGAAACGAATCGCGCGTCTTGCTGATTCGAATGCTACCCTATAAATGCTAGGAAATGGTAGCGATCAATGAATAACATGAATTGCACACAAACAATGAATCGCGCATCTTGCCGATTCGAATACCAGCATGTAAATGCCATGAAGAACCCAAGCACACATTCACACACACAAGAGTAAAATTGTTTAGCATGCAAATTAGGCCCAAGAACTCGAAAGCATCTGAGAACGGGATCGGGGGCCCAGCCCCACCTCCGTCTTACCGCCCTGATCAGGAATCACCGACAAGGTGAAAGGGCAAGGCCTGGAAGATCGAAGTAGGCCTCCGGAACAGGAGCTCAGGAAGTTGCTGCTGCTCTGCACCAGGACCTCTGTGAGTACGTGGAGCTGGGCTGGCTCCCTTATATAGAGTCTTGGCCCAGCCCACAAACCACACCCAGGCATGCTGCAGGGAAAGCTTCTAGAAGGCCCTGGAAAGGGACCATACCCTGACACACTCAAAAAAACCTGCAGCAATACATTACAAATGAACAGTATTTATAAGCACCTTGAAAATAAGTCTTCAGGATTAAACTCTGCAATGCAAAAGGTTAAACAACAGCATATCAGCACAATGCATAAATTACGTTATCTTGAAAGGGCTGGGTTTTTGCATTCTAGTCGCCCGTAGAGCGCGCACTGCCCTGATGTTGACAGTACTCGCCTCTCCCAGACTCGCTCTAGGGCCTGGTTTGTCCAGGTGGAGACGATGGAAGTGCCTCACAGGTACTGGAGCATGAACATCAGATGCGGAATCCCTTGAGTTATTCTCTGGGCCATAACCTTTCCATGAGATCAAGTACCATAGGTTACACTCTTTCAGTTTGGAATCTAACCCCTTCTTGACTCCGCATTCTAGTTCCCCCTGTACTAGAACTGGAGCTGGATGAGGGCGGACCTTCTGGACTGCCTTTTTCAAAAGGGAAGTGTGGAATACAAGATGAATCCGTAATGTTCTTGGCAATTGCAGTTTATAGGTCACAGGATTGATTTGCTGAAGGACAGTGTAGGGACCTATGAATTTGGGATTAAACATGTGCTTCTTCTTGAAGTCTATGGCCCTGATTCTAACCCCGGCGGCGAGGGTCGGCGGGAGCACCGCCGACAGGCCGGCGGTGCCCCGCAGGGCATTCTGACCGCGGCGCTTTGGCCGCGGTCAGAAAGGGTAAACCGGCGGTCTCCCGCCGGTTTACCGCTGCCCTCAGAATCCCCCATGGCGGCGCAGCTTGCTGCGCCGCCATGGGGGATTCTGACCCCCCCCTACCGCCATCCTGTTCATGGCGGGAAAGCCGCCATGAACAGGATGGCGGTAGGGGGGGTCGCGGGGCCCCTGGGGGCCCCTGCCGTGCCCATGCCAATGGCATGGGCACGGCAGGGGCCCCCGTAAGAGGGCCCCGCAAGGTATTTCAGTGTCTGCCTTGCAGACACTGAAATACGCGACGGGTGCTACTGCACCCGTCGCACCTTCCCACTCCGCCGGCTCGATTACGACCCGGCATCCTCGTGGGAAGGGAGTTTTTCCCTGGGCTGGCGGGCGGTCTTTTGGAGACCGCCCGCCAGCCCAGGGAGAAACTCATAATATCCTCCGCGGTCTTCTGACCGCGGAGCGGTATTATGGGGGCGGAATTCTGGCGGGCGGCCTCCGCCGCCCGCCAGGATTAGAATCACCCCCTATATGTCTTGTAGAAAGCCACACTTTATCACCAGGTTGATACTGCGGTCCCTCACAATGTTTCTTGTCATAATGCTTCTTGTATTTTTGTTTGGCCTTTTCTAAGTGTTGTTAAATCAATTTCTGGGTTTGATGAAGATGTTGGATGGTTTCTGACACAGCGGGTGTAAGAGAACTTTCTTGAGGGATCATGATGGGCAAGGTGTCAGGATGATAGCCAAACAAGCCAAAAAAGGGTGTAACGCCAGTGGAAGTGTGGAATGAGTTATTGTAGGCTAACTTCGCTAACCAGAGCATTGATGTCCAAGAATGAAGTGCTTTTTCAGCGTAAGCACGCAGGTATTGCTTAAAAATCTGATTTAGTCTCTCAGTTTGACCATCTGTTTGAGGGTGATGGCTAGTAGATACTGTGGATGTGACTTGAAGTGTTTTGCACCATGTCTTCCCGAAATTGGAGGCAAATTGTGTTCCTCGATCGGAGAGGATCATTTTAGGCAGCCCATGATAACAGACCACTCTATTCAGTAAGCTAGTTGCCAGTTCACTGGAGGTGGGCAATTTCTCACAGGCAATGAAATGTCCATATTTCGTGAGACTATCTACTACCACAAGGATTACTGAATGTTGTTGAACCACTGGTAGTCCTGTAATAAAGTCTAAAGAAATGTGCTCCCAAGGACGACTTGGAGTTGGGAGTGGATGCAACAACCCTTTCGGTTTTGAATGACTTGTTTTTATGCGAGCACAAACTTCACAGTTGTTTACCATTGCTTTTACGTCTTTTGTCAAGGTAGGCTACCAAAAGTAGCGTTGGATTAATTCAAGAGTTTTTGGAATACCTGGATGACCTGCTGTAGGTATAACATGCAACCAATGAAATACTATCTTGCGAAGTTTGGTAGTGGGCACGAACAAACGAGCGTCATGGAAAGGTAGTCCTTTTGGGATCTGCTTGGGCCCATGTCTGCTATTTCTCAATGGTGAATGAATTACGGATGTCTTCAAAGAAATCTTCAGTTTTTATGATGCATAAGACTTTGGGGGTCATTCTGACCCTGGCGGTCGGTGATAAAGCAGCGGGCAACCCGCCAACAGGCAGGCGGTAAAAAAAATGGAATTCTGACCCTGGCGGGAACCGCCAACACAGCCCGCCACTTTAACACTCCGACCGCCACGGCGGGACCGACAAACAGCGCAGCGGTCACCGCCAACAGACAGGCGGCAGACAATGTACCGCCCACCCTATCACAACTCACCAATCCGCCACCTTTTCCGGGGCGGGAGCCCCGCCGATAAAAACACGGCGGAAACAGACTGCGAACGGGAAAACGCTCACCTCTACACACTCCACGAGGAAGGAGGACAGCATGGAACCCGAATTAAACATCCTACCAGCTATTGTCTACCTGCTCATCTACCAGGAGTACGAACGCCGGCGCAGACGACAACGGTGAGTACTGCACCTCAACACAGGGGAGGGGGGAGGAGGAAAGCTTACGGGCACACACATACGCCATACACCCACCCCCCCACCCCAAATACTCACACCCCAATGCAGAGCAACAAGTCAGAGTGACACCCCCCAAACCCACTGGAATAATGCCAAGACACAATTAAAATGATCCTTAAAATATATGTATAATATAGCTCCATTGAAGTTATGGGAAATATGCAATATGAAAGATACAAAATAAGGAATGAACATAGTCAAAAATATATACATAGGCAATAAGTCCTGCTCATTCTGTCAAAGTTCCATAGTCCGTGGGCCAATGTGCACAAGCACATGGGCAAAGCCCACACAGGAGACCAGATACCATTGGAGAGAACACTGCTGGGGCATCAGATGATAAAACTACAGGCACCTCAGGGGGAAGGGAAGGGGGGGCACCTCAGCCACATGAGTCCACGACGCCAGATCCACGAGGGGCCTCCATGCCCACTGTGCCATCCTGGGGAGTGCAAAGCCACAGTCTCACAAGTCTCTACAGTGGGTGGCATGCCCACTGTGCCATCCTGGGAAGTGCCAAGCCACAGTCCATCAGATGGATTACCGACTACACTGTTAATGGAGGAGGCATGGTGCCCAGAGTGCTTCTTGAAGCCCTGCTCGACACAGAACCGGCACTGTCAATGGGCCAGCGGTGCTTGAGACGGCGTTGCCCAGCGGAGCGGTGCTTGAGATGAAGGGCCCAGCGGAGCGGTGCTTGAGATGAAGGGCCCAGCGGAGCGGTGCTTGAGATGAAGGGCCCAGCGGAGCGGTGCAGAGACGGCGGTGCCCAGCGGAGCGGTGCTTGAGATGAAGGGCCCAGCGGAGCGGTGATTGAGATGAAGGGCCCAGCGGAGCGGTGCAGAGACGGCGGTGCCCAGCGGAGCGGTGCTTGAGATGAAGGACCCAGCGGAGCGGTGCAGAGACGGCGGTGCCCAGCGGAGCGGTGCTTGAGATGAAGGGCCCAGCGGAGCGGTGCTTGAGATGAAGGGCCCAGCGGAGCGGTTCTTGTCACGGCGGGCCCCTGTTCAGCGGTGCTTCTCACGGCGGGCCCCTGTTCAGCGGTTCTTGTCACGGCGGGCCCCTGTTCAGCGGTTCTTGTCACGGCGGGCCCCTGTTCAGCGGTGCTTCTCACGGTGGGCCCCTGTTCAGCGGTGCTTCTCACGGCGGGCCCCTGTTCAGCGGTGCTTCTCACGGCGGGCCCCTGTTCAGCGGTTCTTTTCACGGCAGGCCCCTCTTCAGCGGTGCTTTTCACGGCGGGCCCCTGTTCAGCGGTTCTCGTCACGGCGGGCCCCTGTTCAGCGGTTCTTGTCTCGGCGGGCCCCTGTTCAGCGGTTCTCGTCACGGCAGGCCCCTGATCAGCGGTTCTTGTCTCGGCAGGCCCCTGTTCAGCGGTTCGTGTCACGGCGGGCCCCTGTTCAGCGGTGCTTCTCACGGCGGGCCTCTGTTCAGCGGTGCTTCTCACGGCGGGCCCCTGTTCAGCGGTTCTTGTCACGGCGGGCCCCTGTTCAGCGGTTCTTGTCTCGGCGGGCCCCTGTTCAGCGGTGCTTCTTACGGCGGGCTCCTGTTCAGCGGTTCTCGTCACGGCGGGCCCCTGTTCAGCGGTTCTTGTCTCGGCGGGCCCCTGTTCAGCGGTTCTCGTCACGGCAGGCCCCTGTTCAGCGGTTCTTGTCACGGCGGGCCCCTGTTCAGCGGTTCTTGTCACGGCGGGCCCCTGTTCAGCGGTTCTTGTCTCGGCGGGCCCCTGTTCAGTGGTTCTTGTCACGGCGGGCCCCTGTTCAGTGGTTCTTGTCACGGCGGGCCCCTGTTCAGCGGTTCTTGTCCTGTGTTTCTAGGGAGCCAGACCTGGCCAAGACTTCCCGCTCAGTCACCATCCGACCTTGATGTCGCGGGGCCCTCCTGTGATGGAGTCCTGGGCCCGTGGGTGTCGTCCGTCACAACCGGAATGGGGCTGGTGGGGCCCTCCTGGGCAGCTCGCCTGCTGCCTGACTTCTCCGCCCTGCTGCCCTTGCCCTCCTTCGCTGAAGCTCTGTGGCCCTTGCCTCCCTTTGATGATGTGGCAGGTGACGGGGCAAGGCTACTGTCCTTGGTGGCAGCCGTCTCAGGCTTGTCGCGCCGGCCCTTGTTTTTTTGTCCTCTTCCCAGGGGGTGGGCTGGCTGTCCCCTTGCTGCTGCCCGATGTTCCTGCCCTTGGAGCTGGTGGACTCCAATAGCCCTGCACTATGGTTCTAGTAGATGCAGGGCTGGTGGTGGCTGAGGTGCTTTTTGGACTCTTACCAGATGGAGGGGGTGGGTCAGTGGTTGGAACGAGGTCAAGGTTGGAAAGGAATAACACTTGGGAAGGACAGGGACGGGTGGGTGCAGTGGGTATGGGAGTGGAGGAAGAGGATGTGGTTGTAGGAGAGTCAAGTGTGCTGTCTTTGGGTGCAGGTGCTTGTGACGGAGGCTGTGGTGAGGTGGATTGCTGTTGGGTGGGTGGCTGCCTGCGTTTGTGTTGTTTGGAAGAGGGGGTGACAGACACACTGGGAGAGGACACAGGGGACGTGTAAATGGCAGTGGGGGTGGTGACTGCACGTGTGCGGACTGTTATGGAGGGTGTGCTGGTGATGGAAGTACTGGCTGATGGTGGTGTGCATGCAGGTGTGAGTGGAGATGTCACAGGGAAGGAGGAGGGAGATGAGGAGGTGGGGGACACAGAGGTGGTAGTGACTGTTGACATGTCTGCATCTGGATGTTGCTTGGGTGAATGCTTTTGGGATCTGTGGTGCTTATGTCTGGATGAGCTGCCCTTGGGTGTAGAGGTGTGTGCAGGCTGGTCTGATGGTGTGGATGGGATAGGCAGAGGAACAGGAGACTGGGACTGGGTGGAGGGAGTCAGAAGAGGGAGGCTGAAGACAGGGACAATGGCTGCCGTTAGTGCCCGAGGCCAGAGCGTTGAACGATCGCTGATGGGCAGCCTGACCCGAATGAATGCCCTCCAGGTATGCATTGCTCCGATGCACCTCCCTTTCTACACCCTGGATGGCATTCAAAAGGGTAGACTGCCCAACAATGAGCATCCTCAGGAGGTCAATGACCTCCTCACTGAGGGCAGCAGGGGTAACTGGGGCAGGGCCTGAGGTGCCTGGGGCGAAGGAGATGCCCGCCTTCCTGGCCGAGCGGGCACGGAGCGAAGGCTGAGGGGCTGCTGGGAGGGCGGGGCTGGTGCGCTAGGTGGCGGCTGTACCTGTTGTGGTGGTGGGCACGGATGTTACCGTCACCGCAAGGGAGCTCCCTTCCGAGGACGTGTCGGTGTCGCTGACGTCTCCACGGGTCCCCGTTGTGGAGCTCCCCTCGCCCTCCGTCTCACTGGTGTACTCGGAGTCTGTTGCATGGCCCTCCGGGGCCATGTAAGATGCAGCTCCCTCGTGCGCCGATGCCACTTCTCCTCCGCCTGATGATGCTAATGCACACATGAACAGGAAGACAAAGAAAATGGGGGGGGAGGGAGAAATGAAGACAGGTTGAGTGCATGCATTGGCAACACCGTTGTCGGAGAGGACAGACACAGAAGCCCCCTGCACTGGGCCGCGCAATCGGGGAACACTACTCAGTTATTGTGACTAGGCCTACAGGTCTATGGACGACAAATGCACACATGGGTGAGGCCGGACCATGGATAGCTGTTCTTGGCACCCTACAGAGGTGGGGGGCGGGGGCACAGGGCCATGCCTAACGGAGGGGCCTAGCCTACAGAATGCGCCCTGGCCTAGAGATAGCCACAGCCCTCCTCCCCCACCCAGACACCTTCACTTCGCGCAAAGATAGCAGAATGTGCTGATACTCACCCCCTTGTGTCTGCTGTGATGTCCTCACGCGCCCATCCAAATCGGGGTAGGCCACCACCAGGATCCGGGAAATCAGGGGGGTCAATTGTCGGCTGGCACCCCTCCTACGTTGGGAGGCCATCCCAGCAGAGACTCAGCGGTCTTTCTGGTCCTGCGGCGCATGTCCTCCCACCTCTTTCGGCAGTGGGTGCCCCGTCTGTTGTGGACCCCCAGGGCCCGGACGTCCTTGGCGATGGCACGCCAAATGTCGATCTTCTGATGGGCACTGACCTATGTGACTTGCACAGGGTGGGAAAGGAAATATCATCACTTTTCTGCCTGGTCAATGTGAGTGGCCCCCCCCTCCCCAACCTTGCCATGTGGCACATGCTCTCATCTTTCGTGCGTTGCACTCCTCATTCGCTCCCCTCCCCACCATCTTACATACACCCCACTCAACACAGGCATAGCCCATTCAACGTGCACCCTGTGTACTAACCTGTTGGTCTGGAGGACCGTAGAGTAGCGCATACTGGGGGAGGACCCCATCAACAAGTTTCTCCAATTCTTCTGAAGTGAAGGCAGGGGCCCTTTCCCCAGTCGCAGCAGCCATTGTATCTCCCAGACCGAGGTCACAGCAGCACTTGCAGTATAGGTCCTCTCCTGTGGATGATCAGGTCTCGAGTGATTAATCAGATAGAAAATGGCGGTCACGCCCGCGGTGGTGCGTACCGCCGCGGTGCGTACCGCGACCGCAGGCGCCCATCCTCATTGGCTACTGAAACCCATAGGGTGCAATGTTAACCAATGCGGCTTAGCACCGCGGTCTTCGACCGCCTACCGCCACGGTGTGCCACGCCAGCGCATTGACCTCACATCCCACTGTCACACTTCACAGGTCAGGCAGCCGCCATTTCAAGGGCCCACATGGCATAATTTCTACTGCGTCACACAGGCCTAGGCCTTGCATTGCCACTCATACATGCCTTTCAATGCATAGCGATTTGTGTACTGTGCAAGCTGTGTGAACGAACCTGTGGGTTGCTTGACTCTGTGCTGCATGTTGTCCTTCCTAGGCACCGTCCGCTGGCACTTGCGAGGAGAAGGATGAATCCTCCCGTGTAAGGACCGCTGGTGGACCTGTCGACAATGGAAGAACGACATATCATACTTACATACAGGCTTGACAGAGCAACTATACATGAACTATGTGCCCAGCTGGAGCCAGACCTGATGTCCCCCATTCGCCAACCCACAGGGATTCCCCCTCTGGTGCAGGTTCTGTCAGTACTCCATTTTTTGGCAAGTGGGTCTTTTCAAACAACAGTGGCCATGTCATCTGGGATGTCTCAGCCTATGTTTTCCAAGGTTTTGTCCAGAGTGTTGTCTGCCCTGATGAAATACATGCGGAGCTACATTATTTTCCCTGAGGTGGGCGATTTGGCTACAGTGAAGGGGGATTTCTATGCCCTTGGACATATTCCCAACATCATTGGTGCCATTGATGGGACCCATGTGGCTTTGGTTCCCCCCAAAGAAAGTGAGCAGGTATACAGAAACAGAAAAAGTTATCATTCGATGAATGTCCAGGTGGTCTGTTTGGCTGACCAGTACATCTCCCATGTAAATGCCAAGTTCCCTGGGTCAGTGCATGACGCGTATGTCATGCGAAATAGCAGCATCCCTTATGTGATGGAACAGCTACAGAGACACCGTTTGTGGCTAATTGGTGACTCTGGTTACCCCAACCTGTCGTGGCTACTGACCCCAGTGAGGAATCCCCGGACCAGGGCAGAGGAACGGTACAATGAGCCCCATGGGCGAACTAGGAGGATCATAGAAAGGACCTTCGGGGTCCTGAAGGCCAGGTTTAGGTGCCTGCATATGACAGGGGGATCCCTAATGTACTCACCAAAGAAGGTGTGCCATATCATCGTGGCCTGCTGTATGCTTCACAATCTTGCTTTGCGACGCCAGGTGCCTTTTCTGCAGGAGGATGGTCCAGATGGTGGTGTTGTAGCAGCTGTGGAGCCTGTGGAGAGTGAAGAGGAGGAAGACGACGGGGACGACACGGACAACAGGGATACAGTCATACAACAATATTTTCAGTAGCACACAGGTAAGAATCACCCACGCCATTTTACATTTACTTCAGGCCTCCTGCGTCTCTATTGTCTGTGTTTCCCCCCAGTTCCTGTTGACTGATTTGTGACTTTCCCTTCCCTTTTCAGAGCTGTATGACCTACTGCGTGACTTCTGCTTTGTTTGCCCATGGACTAAAGCTTATTGAAATTGGTATGTTATCATCACAAAGTAACTGGACATTATTGCACCGTTATGTGTAATACATTTGTTAAGAATACAAGCAGACTCCTGTTATTTTAAGTGCAATAAGTGATTTATTTTAAGTGCTACATATAGGTACATGGTTGTTAAACGGTGATGGGTGGGGGTGGAGTAATGTCCATGGCAGTCCAGTTCTCAGTCTCACAGGAGCATTGTCCATATGCCTGTGGAAGGATGGAGCAGGGGCAGATAAAGGTTGGACAGGGTGACAATGTGGGACAGTGGGATGACATCAGGGGGTATCGTTTGCTGGCGGGGGTCTTGCAATCCTACTCTGTCTTCTTGTGAGATCTCAGGTTCCGCTTGCGGGGTGGTTCTTGTTCTGCAGGAGGTGGGGTTCTGGTGGCCTGTTGTTGTGTGAGGGCCTCCTGTCCACTAGCGCCGGCGGAGGTGGTAGGCTGTTCCTGGCCTGGGCTAGTGACAGGGGCCCTTTGGGGTGCCACATGGTCCCGCAATGTGGTGACTATCTGGTTGAGGGCCAGGAAGATGGTCCCCATTGCGGAACCGATGTTCCTCAGTTCCTCTCTGAACCCCATGTACCGTTCCTCCTGCAGTGCCTGGATCTCCTGGAACCTGGCCAGTACCGTCGCCATCGTCTCCTGGGAGTGGTGGTAAGCTCCCATGATGGAGGAGAGGGCCTCTTGGAGAGTCGGTTCCCTGGGCCTGTCCCCCCCCTGTCGCACAGCAGCCCTCCCAGTTCCCCTGTGTTCCTGGGCCTCTGTCCCCTGGACGGTGTGCCCACTACCACTGCCCCCAGGTCCCTGTTGTTGTTGGGGTGGTGGGTCAACCTGGGTGCCCTGTAGTGGTGGACACACCGCTGATTGACGTGTCCTGGAGACAGAGGCATGGGCCCGCTGGGTGGGAGCTGTGCTGGTGTTCCCAGAGGGGGTTGGGTCTGGTGTAGCCTGTGGCTGTCTGTGGGGAACCGACTGTCCAGAGGTCCCCGATGGGCCGGGCTGGTCATCTGGGTCCATGGAGACAGAGCTGCTGTCATCGTTGGGGGCCTCTTCTGGGGGTGGGATGTACATCTCTGTACCCTCCGTGGCGGTGTGGTGGTGTTCGGGTCCTGCAGGGGTATAAAGGTATGGTTATTGCTTCTGTGTGTGGCATTTCGTTTAATGGGTGGGTGTCCGTGTACCCAAGTGCAGGCATTCCCTTGTGGGGGCTTTTGTGAGGGTGGCTTGTGGGGGTGATGTGTGTGTGCAGTGGGCATGCTTTGGTGATGGGTGTCCATGCTTTGTGGTCGCATGCAGGGCTTGGTGTTGGGATGGGTGGGTTGTGATGGTGAGCCATTTGCAAGGAGTTGGTGTGATGGGGTGGGGGTGAGGGTGGGGGTATGTGCTGGCATGCAGGTGGGGTGGGGGTGGGAAGCGGTGGTGTAGATTTGACTTACCAGAGTCCATTCCTCCGCCTACTCCTGCGAGGCCCTCAGGATGCAGGATGTGCAAGACTTCCTCCTCCCATGCTGTAAATTCGGGGGGAGTAGGTGGGGGTCCGCCGCCAGTCTTCTGCACCGCAATGTTGTGCCTTGATACCATGGAACGCACCTTCCCCCGTAGGTCGTTCCAGCGCTTCCTTATGTCATCCCGATTGCGTGGATGCTGTCCCACCGCATTTACCCTGTCCACTATCCTTTGCCATAGCTCCATCTTCCTGTCAATTGTGGTGTGCTGCACCTGTGCCCCGAAGAGCTGGGGCTCTACACGGACTATTTCCTCCACCATGACCCTGAGTTCTGCGTCAGTGAACCTGGGGTGTCTTTGGGGTGCCATGGGGTGGTGTGGATGAGGTGTGGGGTGGCGTTTGTGGTGATGAGTGTGGTGCGTGTGGTGGTGTGTGGTGTTTGGTGCGTGGATTCTGTGTGGGTGATGGTGTTGTGTGCCTCTGTGATGTGGGATTGTCTCTTCTGTGCTCTCTTTCTCTAGCCTTCGTCAAAAATTTCAGGTCGTAGGGGTTTGTGGGTGATGTGGGTGTGTGTTTTATATTGTGTTGGGTGTGTGGGAGTGGTGTTAGTATGTGTATCAGGTGTGTGTGTTTCAAAATGACCAATGGGGCTGAGTTTTCTATGTGTGTGTGTATTCTGAGCGCGGCGGTGTGTACCGCCAATGGAATACTGCGTTTGAAAGACCGCCGCGTGGATTCGTGTGTCGTGATAGTGTGGGCGTATTTCTGTTGGCGTGACGGTGGAGGTTTGGTCATCGCCATTTTTTCGCTGACCTTTGGTGTGGCGGACTTTTGTGGATGTCGGGTTTTTGGCGGTTTGCAAGTTGCGGGTCACAATGACCGTGGCGGTTTACCGCGGCGGCGGCGGTGTTATGGCGGTCTTCTGACCGGCGGTAAGCGACTTTTACCGCTGAGGTCAGAATGACCGCCTTTGTCTGGAGCAATGATAGCTCTAGAGGCTTGAACTGCAGGCAATGTGGTAGACTCTTGGCGGGACAAGGCGTCAGCTTTGCGATTGTCTTTACCAGGACGGAAAGTTACCACAAAATCAAATTCGGCAAAAAACAGCATCCAGCGTAAATGCCGAGGAGTCAAAAGTCTTGTGGAACTCGTGAATTGGAGATTGCGATGATCAGTATACACTGTGACAGTATATTTGGCACCCAACAAATTATGTCTCCATTCTTTAAAGGCGTCACAAATCGCCAGAAGCTCTTTTTCAGCAATTGCATAGTTCTGTTCAGCTTTGTTCAGTTTCCGCGACATGTAAGCTACAGGATGAAGTTGTCCAGTGTCTTTACTTCATTGTGACAAGACTACACCTATTGTCACATCTGAAGCATCAGCTTCCACTTTGAAGGGGCGATCCGCATCAGGGTGAGTCAAGACTGGGGCTGTGGAAACAGCTTCCTTCAAAGTTGAAAAGGCTTGATCAGCTTCTGGGGACCATACAAATTTTTCTTTCTTTCTTAATACTTTAGTGATTGGGGCCACTGTCTGGGAAAAATGATTTATGAACCTCCAGTAAAAATTTGCAAACCCCAGGAAACATTGTACATCACGAACAGTTTTTGGGGTAGGCCAATCAGATACAGCTTGTACTTTCTTCTCTGCCATCACCATACCTTGAGGGGTAAGGATAACCCCTAAAAACTCAACTGTGGTAACATGAAACTCACACTTGGTTAGTTTGCAATGTAAATGGTGCTTGCGAAGGGCTGCAAGAATTTTCTTGACATGTTGCACATGTTAATTTTCATTGTCAGAGTAGATCAAAATGTCATCGATGTATACTATGGCAAATATGTCAAGGTACTCTCTAAGAACGTCATTCAAGAAAAATTGAAACGCTGCTGGAGCATTACACAGACCAAAAGGCATGACGGTGTATACAAAGAGGCTTATCTTGTTTTGAACGCTGTTTTCCATTCGTCACCCTCTCTCATTCTGACCAAATGATAAGAGCCTCATAGATCGAGCTTCATGTAGATTTTAGCTTTCTTTACTTGTTCCAGTGAGACTGGAATCAGGGGCAAGGGATATTTATCTTGATGGTGACCTTGTTCAAACCCCTATAGCCGATAGAAGTTCGAAGATCTCCATTCGCTTTTGGAACAAAAAACAAATAAGAGGCTGCAGGAGACTTAAAAGGGCGGATGAAACCATTCTCCAAGAATTGATCTGGATACTTTCGTAAGTGTTGATTTTCCTGTTCTGACAGGGCGTATACACAACAGTTGGGGAGTATCACACCTGGGATAAGATCAATTTGACAGTCATAAGGTCTATGAGGAGGCAAGGTTTCTGCTTCTTTCTCATCAAAAACATCTTCATAGGATGAATACTGTTTGGGCAATTTAACTTCTTTCTCCGCGGCAGTGGCTATATAGGATTTGCAGACTTTTGGTACTTGAGACTTTTGGAGGCTTGTTCTTTGCATAGTGCTGATGAGAACATGACCTTTTGTTCTGCCCAATAAATCTCAGGATTATGATGAGTTAACCAGGGTAAGCCAAGGATGATTCCATACTGGGGAGCATGGATCACGTCAAGGACGAGTTTCTCTTTATGTTTATTTCTTTGGTTCTTATTCTCACAGATCACCGACAAGGGAACAGTCTGAAGAGTTACCGGACCTCCAGTCAAGAGTTTTCCATCTACTGCCTGGATTATTTCTGGAGTCTTCCTTTCAATACATGGGATCTCCCATGCATGAACCAATTGGGCGTCAACAAAGTTTCCGGTAGCCCCAGAATCTACTAGGGCCTTCTTGAAATAGGTCTTTTTCTTTACTTTAAATTTTATGCCCAGCTTGAGATGTCTAGATTGTGAAGGGTTCACGGTAATACCCAAGAGCAACCCTTCTGTACATCTTGGGTGTTTTAGTTTTCTGACTCGGCTTGAGCATTGGCTGCAATTTTCTGGACAGGACCTCATTTGTTCTTCGGTTTGATTGGACATTCTTTGGTGAAATTACCCTTGCGCCCACAATAAAGACATTGTCCATTCTTTCTACGTATGTCCTTTTCGTCTTTGATCAAAGGTCTCCTGATTGTTCCATGGGTTCTGGCGTTCTTTCTTTCTGAGTTCTTGATTCTCTATTTTCATGAACACGCCAGGAATATTTTTCAGTCTTTTTGCATGTTCCCTTTCGTTCTGCTAAACGATGATCCAATCTCAACACGAGATTTATCAGGTCTTGACAGTCTGTAGGCTGCAGGTCTATTTGAGCTAGAATATCTTTTAACTCCTCTCTGAGTCCCTTGTAGAACAAGGCCGCTTGCTTTTCTTCAGGCCAGGATGTCTCGGCTACCAGCCGATTAAAGTTGGCTAAATATGACACTAAGGGGGTCATTACAACCCTGGCGGACGGTGTTAAAGGTGCGGTAATACCGCAAACAGGCCGACGGACAAAAAAAGGGAATTATGACCCTGGCGGAACCCGCCAACAAAGACAGCCACTTTAACACACCGCCCGCCACGGCGGTACAGACAAGCAGCGCGGTGGTTACCCCCAACAGACAGGCGGGAGACAATGTACCGCCCACACTATTACAACCTGCCAATCCGCCACCTTTTCCAGGGCGGATGCACCGCGGATAATAACACGGCGGAAACAGCTTTTGCAATGGGAAAACGCTCACCTGAACACATCCCACGAGGAACGAGGATACCATGGAGCCCAAACTCCAAATACTCCCTGCGCTTGTTTTTGTGCTCCTTTACGACCAACAGCTACGTAGGCGCAGAAGATACCGGTGAGTACTGCACCTACGACACGGGGGAAGGGGGAGGCAAAAGTTAGGGGGACACCCACCCAACAACCCCACCCCCACCCTCGCATTATACAACATACACACCAATGCATTATCAAAAATCACAGTAACAACCCACAATCCTCCCAGAAGAATGAAAACACAAAGCCAAATTCGGGCAAACATTGTAATGTGCCAATATACATGTCATAAAACAATATACAGATAAATATATCTCAAAATCACTCTTATTTACACATACAATCCAAGAAGTAGTGCAGATATGTACACAACAATGTCCGTGCACCAACAGTCCAAAAATGCATGGGCGAGGCCCACAATAGATACCTGACCAAAATCGGAGAGAACACTGCCGGGGCATCAGAGGGAAATAAAACAGGCACCTCAGGGGTAAGGGAAGGGGGGGCACCTCAGCCAGATGAATGCGAAGCCCGATCCACGACGGGGCTCCATGCCCATTGATGTATCCTGGGAGTGCAAAGCCACAGTCTCTCAAGTCTCTACAGTGGGTGGCTTGCCCACTGTACCATCCTGGGAAGTGCAAAGCCACAGTCTCTCAAGTCTCCCAAGTGGGTGGCTTGCCCACTGTTCAATCCTGGGGAGTGCAAAGCCACAGTCTCTCAAGTCTCTACAGTGGTTGGCTTGCCCGCTGTTCAATCCTGGGGAGTGCAAAGCCACAGTCTCTCAAGTCTCTACAGTGGGTGGCTCGCCCACTGTACCATCCTGGGGAGTGCAAAGCCACAGTCTCTCAAGTACATGCAGGTCTCCACTGGTTCTGGAGGGGGACTGGTGCCCAGACTGGATGAGTCTCCACGTGAAAGTACCTGTCCTGTCACTGTCCCAGCTGCACATGGGATAAGGATGCCTGATGTGGCGGCCTTTTCATTCCTACACGGTGCATGCCCTGTTCAGCGGTGCTTTGCCATGGCGGTCTTTGCCCTGTTCAGCGGTGCTTTGCCATGACGGTCTTTGCCCTGTTCAGCGGTGCTTTGCCATGGCGGTCTTTGCCCTGTTCGGTGGTGCTTTGCCATGGCGGTCTTTGCCCTGTTCAGCGGTGCTTTGACATGGCGGTCTTTGCCCTGTTCAGCGGTGCTTTGCCATGGCGGTCTTTGCCCTGTTCAGCGGTGCTTTGACATGGCGGTCTTTGCCCTGTTCGGCTGTGCTTTGCCATGGCGGTCTTTGCCCTGTTCAGCGGTGCTTTGACATGGCGGTCTTTGCCCTCTTCAGCGGTGCTTTGACATGGCGGTCTTTGTCCTGTTCAGCGGTGCTTTGCCATGGCGGTCTTTGCCCTGTTGAGCGGTGCTTTGACATGGCGGTCTCTGCCCTGTTCAGCGGTGCTTTGACATGGCAGTTTTTGCCCTGTTCAGCGGTGCTTTGACATGGCGGTTCTGGACAGTTCAGCGGTGCTTTGACATGGCGCTCTTTGCCCGGTTCAGCGGTGCTTTGACATGGCGGTCTTTGCCCTGTTCAGCGGTGCTTTGACATGGCGGTCTTTGCCCTGTTCAGCGGTGCTTTGACATGGCGGTTCTGGACAGTTCAGCGGTGCTTTGACATGGCGGTTCTTGACAGTTCAGCAGTGCTTTGACATGGCGGTTCAGGACTGTTTAGTGGTGCTTTGCCATGGCGGTTCTGATACGGACATTGGTGTGTGGCATGACGATCTCCACACTGGACATTGGTGTGTGGCATGACGATCTCCACACTGGACATTGGTGTGTGGCATGACGATCTCCACACTGGAAATTGGTGTGCGGCATGACGAACTACACACTGGACATTGGTGGGTGGCATGACGATCTCTACACTGGGCATTGGTGTGTGGCATGACGTTCCATCATTGCCCAGCGGGGCTGTGGCATCCTAGCCCCTCCTGGGCTGTGACTCCGGCGGTGGTTTCTGGACCACTGACGATACTTGTGCCCTCCTGGGCTGTAACTCCGGCGGTGGTCTCCTGACCAGTGACGATACTTGGGCCCTCCTGGGTTGTGACTCCGGCGGTGGTCTCTGGACCAGTGACGATACTTGGGCCCTCCTGGGCTGTGACTCCGGCAGTGGTCTCCTGACCAGTGACGATACTTGGGCCCTCCAGGGCTGTGACTCCGGCGGTGGTCTCCTGACCAGTGACGATACTTGGGCCCTCCTGGGCTGTGACTCCGGCGGTGGTCTCCTGACCAGTGACGATACTTGGGCCCTTCTGGGCTGTGACTCCGGCGGTGGTCTCTGGACCAGTGACAATACTTGTGCCCTCCTGGGCTGTGACTCCGGCAGTGGTCTCCTGACCAGTGACGACGGTGCTGGCGGTTGTGTCTGGACCGCCGGACATGATGGCGCACTTCTCCACCGTGACACTCACAACAGGCTGGGCAAACTTCCTCTGGACCTTCCCCACCTTTGTTGGAGTTACAGATGACTCACCAATCCCCTTCGATCCCATGTCACTTGTTGTCCCACCAGGGGTCTTAAGACGGTCCCGTCGTCCACTCTCCATTTTAAGAGCCTTTACAGGGGTGGGCTGCCAGTGCCTTGGCTCCGGGTCCTACTGCCTGCCCTGGTGGACGGTGCACTCCAAAAACCTGGAACACGCACCACTGGTACTGGAGGCTTTTTGGCTGAGGCGCTACGACGGGACTGATGAATTGGGGGGGGGCAAAAAGTCAATTTGACAGAGGGACAGTTTCTGACGAACACTGGGATGGGTAGCTGGAGGGGGTCTGGGAGTGGAGGAAGAGGAGGTGGTTGTAGGAGGTGTCACTTTAGCTGTTTTGGGTGCAGGTGCAGGTACTGGAGGCTGTTGTGAGGTGGATGGATGTTGGGTGAGTGATTGCCGGCGTTTGTGTACTTTGGGAGGGGGCGTCACAGACACACTGGGAGAGGACACAGGGGACGTGTAAATGGTAGTGGAGGTGGTGAGTGCAGGTGAGCGGCTTGTGGTGCTGGGTGTCCTGGTGCGAGTCCTAGTGCCTGTAGATGTGGTGCATACAGGTGTGTGTGTGTAGACGAGACTGGGAGGGAGGAGGGAGAAGAGAAGGAGGGGGACACAGTGGAGGCAGTGGATGTTGCTCTGTCTGTATGTGGGTGAGGCTTGCGTGAGTGCCTGTGGTGTGTGTGGTGCCTATGTTTGCCTGAGCTACTTGTGTGTGTTGACCTGTGTGCATGCTGGTCTGTAGGTGTGCTTGGGATGGGCTGGGGTACAGGAGATTGGGTCTGGGTGGAGGAAGTTGGAGGGGGAGGCTAGACACAGGGACAATGGCTGCCATCAGTGCTGAGGCCAGAGATTGCAGGGTTCGCTGAAGGACAGCCTGACCAGAATAAATGCCCTCCAGGAATGCATTACTGTGTTGCAACTCCCTTTCTACACCCTGGATGGCATTCAAAATGGTAGACTGCCCAACAGTGAGTGACCTGAGGAGGTCAATGGCCTCCTCACTGAGGGCAGCAGGGGTGACTGGGGCAGGGCCTGAGGTGCCTGGGGCGAAGGTGATGCCCACCCTCCTGGGTGATCGGGCACGGGGCGAACGCTGAGGGGCTGCTGGGAGGGTGGTGCTAGTAGGAGGGGTGGCGGCTGTACCTGTAGAAGTGGGGCGCACAGATGGTGCCGCCACCACAGGGGAGCTCCCATCGGCGGACGAGTCCGTGTCGCTGGTTGTTGATCCGGTGGCCGACGTGAAGCTCCCCTCGCCCTCCGTCCCACTGGTGCATTCAGAGTCTGTGGTGTGGCCCTACATGGCCATGTGGGATGCAGCTCCCTCGTGCTCGGGTGCCACTGTACCTCCGCCTGATGATGCTGATGTACAAAAGGACAGGGAGAGCAGGAAAAGGGGGGGAGACAGAAGAAAGAGAGTTTTAGTGCATGGCATTCCGCTACCGTTGGTGGACAAGACAGACGCAGCAGCCCCCTGCATTACGCCTTGCTCCTGACCTCTGCACATGCAATTTCTGGGACATGGCCGACATGGCAATGGTGGAAATCTGCGCACATGGATGCCACAGGGGCAACTATACCTCAACTTGGCACTCTGCTGAGGTGGGGTTGAGTGCCACATGGCCTACATTATGGAGGGGCCTTACCTACCTAACTCGCCCTGGCCTAGGTACACCCACAGGCCTCCTCCCCCACCCAGACCCCTCTAATGCGTGCAAAGTCCGCAGAATGAGGTTGTACTCACCCCCTTGTGTCTGCTGTGATGTCCTCAAGCGCCCATCCAACTCCGGGTAGGCCACCGCCAGGATCCGGAACATCAGGGGGGTCATGGTGCGACGGGCACCCCTCCCACATTGGGAGGCCATCCCCACCTGAGCCTCCGCCGTCTTCTTGCTGCAGCGGCGAATGTCCTCCCATCTCTTACGGTAGTGGGTGTCCCGTCTCTGGTGGGCCCCCAGGGTCCGGACTTCCTTGGCGATGGCACGCCAAGGGGCATATTTATACTCCGTTTGCGCCGAATTTGCGTTGTTTTTTTCGACGCAAATTCGACGCAAAACTAACTCCATATTTATACTTTGGCGTTAGACGCGTCTAGCGCCAAAGTTCATGGAGTTAGCGTCATTTTTTTGCGTGAACACCTTCCTTGCGTTAATGATATGCAAGGTAGGCGTTCCCGTCTAAAAAAATGACTCCCAGGCATGTGCGTGGTATTTATACTCCCGGGCAGAAATGACGCCCGGGAGTGGGCGGGGCAAAAAACCCCGCATTTGCACCTGAATTTAACGCCTGGGTCAGGGCAGGCGTTAAGGGACCTGTGGGCTCAGAATGAGCCCAGAGGTGCCCTCCCATGCCCCAAGGGACACCCCCTGCCACCCTTGCCCACCCCAGGAGGACACCCAAGGTTGGAGGGACCCACCCCAGGGACATTAATGTAAGTTCCGGTAAGTATTTTTTTTTTTTTTTAAAATTGTGGCATAGGGGGGCCAGATTTGTGCCCCCCTACATGCCACTATGCCCAATGACCATGCCCAGGGGACAGAAGTCCCCTGGGCATGGCCATTGGGCAAGGGGGCATGACTCCTGTCTTTGCTAAGACAGGAGTCATTTCAATGGGGGATGGGCGTCGTAAAAAAATGGCGCAAATCGGGTTAAGGCGATTTTTTTGCCTCAACCTGACTTGCCCCATTTTGAGACGCCCATACGCCATTTTCCCCTACGCCGGCGCTGCCTGGTGTACGTGGTTTTTTTTCACGCACACCAGGCAGCGCCAGTCGGCTAACGCCATTCTATAAATATGCCGCCCGCATGGCGCTTCAGAATGGCGTTAGATGGCGCTGATTTTTTTTACGCTAAACTGCGTTAGCGCAGTTTAGCGTCAAAAAGTATAAATACGGGCCCAAATGTCCCTCTTCTGGTGGGCGCTGACCTACATGACATGCACAAGGAAAGAGGAACAGTCATTACAAACTGCACCGTCAATGTGAGTGGCCCCCTCCCTACTCTGGCCATGTGGCCCATTCATTCCCATGCATTAATGTTCTATGAACTCTGCCCCCTTCCCTCTTCCACCCAGCCCTCTCCACCCAGGCCTAGCCCATCCAACGTGCTCCCTGTGTACTAACCTGTTGGTCTGGAGGACTGTAGAGTAGCGTGTACTGGGGGAGGACCCCATCCACAAGTTTCTCCAACTCCTGTGCAGTGAAGGCAGTGGCCTTTTCCCCAGACGCAGCAGCCATTGTCGCTTCCAGACCGAGGTCACAGCAGCACTAGCAGTGTAGGTCCTCTCCTGTCAAAGGTCAGGTATCTAGTGATTGAAGAGATAGAAAATGGCGGTGACGTCCACGGCGGTGACGTCCGCGGCGGTGCGCATCATCACCGCCAGCGCACCTGTTCATTGGCTCCTGGGACCCATAGGGTGCAATGTTAACTAATGCAGCATTGCGCTGCGGGCTACGACCGCCTACCGCGACGGTTTGCAACGCCAGCGCAGGTACCCCACAATCCCATTGTCCCAGTTTAGAGGTCAGGCAGCCGCCATTTCAGGGGCCCACATGGCTTCATTTACTACTGCGTCACACATAGCTAGGCCTATACTCAACACACATACAGGAAGGGGTTTTGTCTGGTGTAGTCTTGTGTGTAACTGTGGGTACATACCTGGCGGAATAGTGACTGGTTCTTCGCTGTTGTCCTTCTTAGGCACCGTCAGCTGGGACATATGAGAAGATGGCGGAATCCTCCGGTGTACCAACCGCTGGTGGACCTGTTGACAATGGAAGAAAGACATATCATCGTCACCTACAGGTTTGACTGTGCCACAATCCATGAACTATGTACCCAGTTGGAGCCAGACCTGATGTCACCGATCCGCCATCCGACTGGAATCCCCCCTGACGTGCAGGTGCTGTCAATGCTCCATTTCCTTGCAAGTGGGTCTTTTCAGACAACAGTGGCCATGGCATCAGGGATGTCCCAGCCTATGTTTTCCAACGTGTTGTCCAGAGTGTTGTCTGCCCTGCTGAAACACGTAAGGAGATACATCATTTTCCCTGAGGTGGAGGATTTGCCTACAGTGAAAGGTGACTTCTATGCCCTTGGACATATCACGAACGTCATAGGTGCTATTGATGGGACCCATGTAGCTCTGGTCCCCCCCCACAGGAGTGAACAGGCGTACAGGAACCGGAAGAATTATCATTCGATGAATGTCCAGATGGTCTTTTTGGCAGACCAGTACATCTTGCAGGTAAATGCAATGTTCCCTGGCTCAGTGCATGACGCCTACATCCTGCGGAATAGCAGCATCCCTGATATGATGGGTCAACTCCAGAGGCACCGTGTATGGCTATTGGGGGACTCTGGTTACCCCAACCTTTCCTGGCTATTGACCCCAGTGAGGAATCCCAAGACCAGGGCAGAGAAACGGTACAATGATGCCCATGGGCGGACTAGGAGGGTTATCGAACGCACCTTCGGCCTTCTTAAGGCCAGGTTCAGGTGCCTCCATATGACAGGTGGATCCCTATTCTACTCACCGAAGAAGGTGTGCGACATCATCATTGCCTGCTCCATGCTCCATAATTTAGCATTGTGACGCAGGTGCCTTTTCTGCAGGAGGATGATCCAGATGACGGTGTTGTGGAAGCTGTGGAGTCTGTGGAGCGAGTGGACAGTGATGAGGATGAAGCTGAGGATGAAGAAAACGACAACAGGGATTCAGTCATACAGCAATATTTCCAGTGACACACAGGTGAGAACATTTTCTGGTTTAACATTACATTAACTTTCACACGTCTACCTCTATCCTGTACCTACATTTCACTCACTATTTGTTAATTGAGTTGAACCCTTCCATTTCAGTTTCACAGGTGTGGTTACCTACGTGTCAACTGCTTGCATCCTTGAAGGGCTTGTGATGTGTGACATTGGTATGTTAGCCTTACAATGGGTAACCCATTATCACACTGTAATTGATAATACAAAGTTCCAAATCATAGACTGACTCCAGATTTCTTTGGCTTTCAAGGGTGTTTATTTAAGTGATAAAAAAATCAAAGAAGGTTGTAAACTGGGGATGGGTGATGGTGGAGGAATGTCCATGGCAGAGTCCAGTCTATTACTCTCACAGGTGCACTGCTCATCTGGGCATGGGAAGTGGAGCTGGGGCAGTTCCAATCTGGACAGGGTGACAAAGTGGGACAGTGGGGGGACAATCAGGGTGGTCTTATTTCCTGGCGGTGGTCTTGCCATCTTGCTCTGTCCTGTTCCTGGATCTCAGGGCCCGCTTGCGTGGTGGTTGTCTGTCTGCAGGGGATGGGGTGCTGGTGTGTTGGTCCTGTGGCGGGGTGTCCTGTCCACTAGCGCCGGCGGAGGTGATGGGCAGTTTGTCGTCCTGGCTAGTGTCAGGGGCCCCTTGGAGTGCCACGGTGTCCCTCAAGGTCTTTTGAATGTCCGTCAGCACCCCTACGATGGTGCCCAGGGCAGAGCTGATGGTCCTGAGCTCCTCCCTGACCCCAAATACAGTTCGTCCTGCCGATGCAGGGTCTCCTGCAACTTGTCCAGGACCGTGGCCATCGTCTCCTGGGAGTGGTGGTATGCTCCCATGATGGAGGAGAGGGCCTCGTGGAGAGTTGGTTCCCTTGGCCTGTCCTCCCTCTGTCGCACAGTAGCCCTCCCAGTTCCCCGGTGTTCCTGTGCCTCCGTCCCCTGGACCGTGTGCCCACTACCACTGCCCCCAGATCCCTGTTGTTGTTGGGATGGTGGGCTAGCCTGGGTGCCCTGTAGTGGTGGACACACCGCTGATTGACCTGTCCTGGGTAGGGAGGTTTGGGCCCGCTGGGTGGGTACTGTGCTGGTGTTACCAGAGGGTGGCAGCTCGTGTTGGGCTGTGGCTGGGCAAGGGGAACCGACTGTCCTGAGGCCCACGATGGTCCGGGCTGGTCATCAGGATCCAGTAGGGCAGAGCTGCTGTCGTCACTGTGGGCCTCTTCTGGGGGTGGAGTGGTGTTGTCTGGACCCTCTGGTGTGGTGACATTCCTTCGGGTTCCTGCAGGGGTATAAGAGCATGATTATTGCATTTGTGTGTGTGTCTTGGTGTGCAATGGGTGGGTGTTTGTGTACCCCAGTGCTAGCATTCCTGTGTGGGGGCTTGTGTGGTGATGGTTGGGGGGGTGTTCTGGGTATGTGCAGTGGGCATGCTTTAGTGAGGGGTGCCCATGCTTAGTTGTGTCATGCAGGGCTTGGTGTTGGGATGGGTGGTTGGTTTCATGGGTACATTGGGGATTTGGGGTGATAGGGGAGGGTGTGAGATGGCATGCAGGTAGGGTGGGGGATGTGATAGTTAAGATTTGACTTACCAGTGTCCGTTCCTCCACCGACTCCTCCGAGGCCCTCAGGATGCAAGATGGTCAGGACTTGCTCCTCCCATGTTGTTAGTTGTGGGGGAGGAGGTGGGGGTCCGCCGTCAGTCCGCTGCACTGCGATGTTGTGCCTGGAGACCGTGGAACGCACCTTCCCCCGTAGGTCATTCCACCTCTTCCTGATGTCCTCCCTATTTCTTGGGTGCTGTCCCACTGCGTTGACCCTGTCCACTATTCTTCGCCATAGCTCCATCTTCCTGGCTATTGATGTGTGCTGTACCTGTGAGCCAAATAGCTGTGGCTCTACCCGTACGATTTCCTCCACCATGACCCTGAGCTCCTCCTCGGAGAAGCGGGGGTGTCTTTGGCGTGACATGGGGTGGTGTGTGTGAGGTGTGGGGTGGTGTATGTGGTGATGAGTATGGTGAGTGTAGTGGTATGTGGTGTTTAGCGCGTGGATGTAGTGTGGGTGATGGTGTTGTGTGCCTCTATGTGATGGGGTTGTCAATAGGTGTGCTGTCTCTCTGGTCTTCTCTCAGAATTTCTGGTTGTAGGGGTTTGTGGGTGATATGGGTGTGAGTTTTATATTGTGTTGGGTGTGTGGGAGTGTTGTTTGTATGTGTATCAGGTGTGTGTATTTCGAAATGTCCAATGTGGCGGTGTTTTGTAGATGTGTGTGTATTTTGAGCGCAGCGGTGTGTACCGCCAATGGAATACCACAGTTGAAAGACCGCTGAGTGGATTCATGGGTCGTAATAGCATGGGCGTGTTTCTGTTGGCGTGGAGGTGGAGGATGTGTTTCCGCCAGTTTATCGCTGACCTTTGGTGTGGCGGTATTGTGTGGGTGTCTGAATTTCAGCGGATTCCGTGATGTGTGTCATAATAGCTGAGGTGGTCTACCGCGGCCGCGACGGTGTATTGACGGTCTTCTGCACGGCGGTAAGTGCCTTATACCGCCTATGTTGTAATGACCCCCTAAGTCTTGGTTACCTTGTTGTAAGTCTAATAATTCACGATCTGACAACAATGTTACAGTTCTACGACTCGTTCAAACTCACAAACACATTTTCTCCAGTTGTAAAGCAGGGGACTGTCTTTGCACACAAGAGGGATAGCCCAGGTAGCTGCATCCCCAGTCAGGTATGATAACAAGAAAGCCACTTTAGACTGGGCATCAGGGAAAGTATGTGGTCGGCAGGTGAAGTGTAATTCCACTTGAACTATGAATGATTGCGCTTTCAAAGGGGTCGCATGAAATAAGTTCTGGTGGGGCTAGAGTAATGGCTGAAGGAACATTGAGGGAAATGTTTGTAGGATTACCTCCAGAAGTCTGAGAAGAAGGACCTGTCCAAGACACACCTGTGGGATTTTGTTCCTTCTTCTCTACCTTATCCTGTAACTGACTCACTCTCTCTGCTAGGCTAGCTGCAAAATCTTTCGATGACTCCACCTCTGCTTGGAGCTGCGTGATAGCCTTGACTAGCTCGTCCAATGTGACCATGCTGAGAACATACGCAAACCAGGAGGATATTAATTAGTGGCCTCACTATTCTGTCAGAGTCACCAGATCCTCGGGGTCTGCGCACGTTCCCAACACGTCCACCACAAGACAGCTCCAATACTCTGATTAGAATGTCACAGAGTCTAAGAGAGTCCAAGTGGGGAAAATGGGATTAGGAATGGAACAGCTGGGAAGGAGACCTGTAGGAAGCAAAAAGGTTCAAAACACACAATATCAAGATTTTATCATATTAATCATTACTAGACTATGATTCTAAGCATTGTCATACTGGAAACATGGATAACTTAAACATGGACTAAATAGCTAGGCCTCAGGATGTCTGGTTACCTGTGAAGGATTCAAGAAGGATTAATACAATAGTTCAATGAACCTCTCAATGAAATGTTACACATGGATTAGAAAACATCAGAACGTTCCAGAATTACGTTTTCAAATTCAAGCATAGTCTTTTGCATGAGGACAAGAAAATATTCTAAATGAATTCTATAACACCATAGGAATTGTACTTAAGGGACTTATTATGCACACACAATATAACATCTAAAATACTAACACTTTAGTGTCTTAGAATGCAGGAACATGAATTGCGCACATTGCAGATTTCCACAAGAATTTGTAAATGCCATGAAATGGTTGCGCACAATGAATAACATGAATTAAGCACAAGAAATGAATTGCGCGTCTTGCCGATTCGCATGCCACCATATGAATGCCGTGAAATGGTAGCGCACCATGAATAACATGAAATAAGCACGAGAAATGAATTGCGCGTCTTGCCGATTCGAATGCCACCATGTGAATGCAGTGAAATGGTACCGGACTATGATTAACATAAGTTCAGCATAAGAAGTGAATCGCGTGTCTTGCCGATTCGAATGTCACCACGTAAATGCCAGGAAATGGTAACACACAATGAATATCATGAAGTAAACACAAGAAATGAATTGCACGCTTTGCCGATTCGAAGGCCACCCTGTGAATGCCATGAAATGGTAGCGCACAATGAATAACATGAATTAGGCACAAGAATTGAATTGCGCGTCTTGCCGGTTCGAATACCACCATGTGATTGCCATGAAATGGTAGCGCACAATGAATAACATGAATTAAACACAAGAAATGAATTGCGCGTCTTGCCGATTCGAATGCTACCTTGTAAATGCCATGAAATGGTAGCGAACAATGAATAGCACAGATTAAGCACAAGAAATGAATCGCACGTCTTGCCGATTCGAATGCTACCCTGTAAATGCTAGGAAATGGTAGCTCACAATGAATAACATGAACTGAGCACAAGAAACGAATCGCGCGTCTTGCCGATTCGAATGCTACCTTGCGAATGCCATGAAATCGTAGCGCACACTGAATATTCATAAATCAAGCACAAGGAATGAATTGCGCGTCTTGTCGATTCGAAGGCCACCATGTGAATGCCATGAAATGGTAGCGCACAATGAATAACATGAATTAGGCACAAGAAATGAATTGCGCGTCTTGCTGATTCGAATGCCACCATGTGATTGCCATGAAATGGTAGCGAACAATGAATAGCACAGATTAAGCACAAGAAATGAATCGCACGTCTTGCTGATTCGAATGCTACCCTGTAAATGCTAGGAAATGATAGCTCACAATTAATAAAATGAATTAAGCACAAGAAACAAATTGTGCGTCTTGCCGATTCGAATGCTACCCTGTAAATGCTAGGAAATGGTAGCGATCAATGAATAACATGAATTGCACACAAACAATGAATCGCGCATCTTGCCGATTTGAATATCAGCATGTAAATGCCATGAAAAACCCAGGCGCACATTCACACGCACAAGAGTAAAATTGTTTAGCATGCAAATTAGGCCCAAGAACTCGAAAGCATTTGAGAAAGGGATTGGGGGCCCAGCCAAACCTCCGTCTTACCGCCCTGATCAAGAATCACCGACAAGGTGAAAGGGCAAGGCCTGGAAGATCAAAGTAGGCCTCCGGAACAGGAGCTCAGGAAGTTGCTTATGTTCTGCACCGGGACCTCTGAATAGTGAGCACGTGGAGCTGGCCTGGCTCCCTTATATAGAGTCTTGGCCCAGGCCACAAACCACACCCAGGCATGCTGCAGGGAAAGCTTCTAGAAGGCCCTGGAAAGGGACCACACCCTGACACACTCTGAAAACCTGCAGCAATACATTGCAAATGAACAGTATTTATAAGCACCTTGAAAATAAGTCTTCAGGATTAAACTCTGCAATGCAAAAGGTTAAACAACAGCATATCAGCACAATGCATAAATTACGTTATCTTGAAAGTGCTGGGTTTTTGCATTCTAGTAGCCCATAGAGCGCGCACTGCCCTGACGTTGACACACTGCAACAATAAGGAAAGTGTTAAGCTTCAGATCAGTTACATTTACTGTCCCCACTCGAGACAGCGCAACAGTAGGAAAAGCGTTAGTCTTCAGAGGGGTTAGATTTACAATTCCTACTCCAGTCAGCGCAACAGTAGGGAAAGTGTTGAACTTTGGAGGGATTATTTAGATTTAGTATTCCTACCCCATTCGGCCCAACAGTAGGGACATTGTTGTACTTTGGAGGGGTTAGATTTACTATTCGTGCTCCAGTGGAAGCAACACTATGGACTTCACTTCAGATGCATTTCACAGAGGACTAATCCTATTAATGTAGAAACAAAATATTACATTCTAAATATAAACATTATTAATAAACATTATATATATATTATTATATATATATATATATATATATATATATATATATATTAAAAATAAAAACAATTAAATATATAAATGAAAAAGAAGGAAAGGGTAAAAAATCTAATTACAAATAATAAATTTAACTCCCCTAAATACCCAAAAGAAGATAAAAAAATAGTAATAGATTTAATTTCAATAAAACAATTAAAATAACAAACATCATAGCACAGACTTTCACAACCACTTACCATAAAGTAAATTGCAAACGGTGACTCAATATAAATAAAAAAATACATAATTAACAATTAAGACATATGGCAATTTATCTATTGGGTGGTGGGAGCAGCAGGTGCCTGGCACTATGTAGGAATTCAAGTGGGCCTCTGGACCAAATACATAGACAATTTGTTTGTCATCTGGAAGGAGAGTAGGGACCTGGGTTCCCAGTTTATTTCTAAACTCAACTCTAACAAAGTGAACCTCAAATTTGAGGGAACTACAAGTGAAAGCTGTGTGGAGTTTCTTGATTTGAAGGTGCCTGTGGTAGATGACAAGCTGCTAGCAATAATTTACTCCATGCTAAGAGTAGTCACCCCACACATTTAATTATGAGTATTCCTTTTGGTAAGTTTTTCAGAGCACTGAAGAATTGTAGTATGGATGAGAAATGTAACAATGAATGTAGAATCAAGTTGGCAAGTTTTCGAAAGAGAGGCAACAGAAATAAAATCTTGTCTAACGCCCTCTCCAAGGCCCAAGGTGTCATCAGGGATACTCACCTGGTGGAAGAGTTCAAGGTAAGAGCTAACTTACCCTCAGGACAAACATACAAGGTTCATAACCACAGAGAGCAAGGAGGCTGGGTCTGTTAAGAACATTTTGAGAAAGCATTGGAATGTTTTATCCACAGAAGATACCCTCTCTAAAACGATTGGTAATCAACCTAATATCACATTTAGAAGAGGGGTTACTTTAAAGGACAGACTTAGCAGTAATGAAGTTACAACAGGAAATGGCATAAATAGTGAAAAGCCAAAAGGATTTTTTTTAATCTATTGTAAGGTCTGTAAATTCAGTAAGAACACTAAGAAATAAATGTCTCCCTTCATGGGCACTGAAAGATACATTAACAATTTGTTCAATTGTCATTCTGATTTTTGGGCTTATGCTCTGGTCTGTTCTTGTGAAAAGATGTACATAGGCAGCATGATTCACCCAGTTAAAAAAAAGAATTCATGAACACATGAAAGCTATTAAAAAACCATGACAAAAAGTACCCTGTGGCTCGGCATTTTGCAGATTTTCAAGATGTCATTAATACTCTATTGAGATTCTTTGCCCTGGACATTGTGCCAATTTCCATTAGGGGCTGAAATCACATACAAACGTTGAGACACCCTGAATCTAAATATATCATAGAACTTAATACCAAAAGCCCTTATGACCTGAACATGGAAGAGGATCTAACAGTATTCTTGGGCGATTAGAGTTTGTAATCTTTCCTGACTTTCAACTATGGGAGATACTGAGGGGCCCCTTGTACCCTGGGCAGTGAGTCTTCTTAGATAATTGGGATTTATCCATTAATGCATTTGGTTCCATCTCTTAGCCCAAGGATTTTAGGGCCAGGTGTATTAAGCTCCTGGTTTGCATTTCTTACATAGTGAATTTTGAGAAATCGCTATTTTAGAAATGCAAAATGGGATGTATCAAAATTGTGGGTAGGATATAGCGATTTCTTAAAATTCGCAAATGCAATTTGCGAGTTGCAAATACCGTATAGCAAAAAAAATAGCGAATCGGTGTTTGAAAATCGCAAATTGCGAAAAAGGCAAACCGGAACAGGCTGATGACATCACAACCAGGAAATGAGTTAGCCGAGGAGCCACACCCACAGGAGCAAGCAGAGAGACAGCCCAGCATCAGGGAGGCAGTTGTGTGAGCCAGCCAGGACCAAAACAGCAACATGGCCAATGATGGGAATGTGAAGGAGAAAGGAGAAAGGAAGCACAAGCTCAAATTCAGTGAGCAGGAATTGGAGGTGCTCACTGACGGGTGCTAAGGAAACATGACAAACTTTTTGGGAAGAACTCACTCCATGTACCTGAAAGTGAGAAGAGGAAACTGTGGTCAGAAATCCAGACAAAAATATGTGCAGTGGGTGCTGCGCAGCGCTCTGTTGAGGAGATACGCAAGCAATGGTACGACTTGCGTTCCCATGCCAAAGAGAGGGTGGCCAGCAGGCTAAAGGAGGCAAGGAGCACCGGTGCAGGACCACCCACCCAGACACCGTCTACACCAATGGAAGACATGGTGGAGTCCACACTGCTTTCTGAAGCTGTCAGTGGTGTCACTGACATTGACACCTCAGGGACACCCAGTGCCAGCAAAGGTAAGGGCAGTAATGATGTGTATCCCCATATGTGCATGTACAAATGCCTCTTAGAAAATAGCTATTAGATCGATGCATTGTGATAAGTAGTTTGTGCCACATCTTACATACAACGCAACAATGCCTTATGGGTGTGGTACTCCACACCCCAAAAGTGTTAATCCCACATATATAGCAAGTTAGTGTACATCCACACAGAGGAACAACACAATCAACTCATAGTGAGACGATTTTAATGTACAGTCATTACTATTGTGCAACATTTTGTGAAATATTCATAAATTACATGCTGCACATTGTTGTTGTGGATGTTCCGGGCCCTGGTGCAGCAGAAGGTGGAAATGTGGGGGATGGCGAAACACAGCCACAGTCCGACTCAAACACCAGTGAGTCCTGCAGTATTGCACCAACTAGACCCAGGGCAAGGGTGTTACCTCTGCCAGAGTATATCCTGGACTCAAATGAAATTCTGGAGGAAGTACCCACACCACCCCCAGAGGCTAGATCCACAGGAAGACACCAGTCCCTGCCCAGCGTCAGTCAACTCCCCTCAAGAGGCCTCACGATGCAGGCAGACAGTGCACAGATGAAGGAGAGGGCCCATCAATCTTTGGCAACCTTGAAGCTTCCATGCTGAAAGTGCAGCGCCTGCAATGCAAACACACGAGGTCAATACACAGGCAGTTGGTGTCTCACAATGACAATATGGGAGTACTGCACAAGCAGTTCGATGCACTCAATGAAAACATGGGATCCATGCACAAGCAGTTGGAGCCTCTAAATGAGGGACAGCAAACAGCAGCAGAAAACACAAAGGAGATGACAAACGCCGTTAGGGAACTCTGCACTGAGATTAAGCAGGAGCGTGTCAGCCACTGTAGGCGCCATCACCAATTTATGGGAAGGTTTGATGGGGTCTGCAGATCGGTCAATCGGCTCGCTAGCTCAACTGCCTTGATATCACGACGTGCTGTGGGCATACAGGTAGAGATGGCACATCGCAGTCGGGATGTTGCACAGGGATTGGTGCAGATAACCAATGTTCTTGATTCAATGCAGACAGCACGTAGTGCTACAAATAGCAAACTTGGTGTTGGGGATAGTGAGGAGCTCTCTAGCCTCAGCAGTCTGCAGTGATAGATCCGAGGCGTCGCAGTACCTGACACAGTACCGTCTTGGAACCCGCTACAAGAGGTGTCAGTGAGGCCACTGAACACTCAAGTGGAGTGCGTGGACGTAGGAAGTAAGGTTGAGGGCTACAGGGTATTAGCTCAACATGCAGCAATACAGTTATACTATGATGCTACTAGTGTGAGACTGTTACTCGCACATGTTTGCCTATAGTGCATAGCTATGTCCTATTGACACATATGTTGCTTGAAATCAAGGTAATAAACGTGCTAACTACAGAAATATATAAAATTGAAGTGGTATTGTCATTACTTACATCAGAAATGGTTGCGCACGATGCCAGCACGTCTTAGCCTGCCCTCTTCTGCACTGCTCCTGTCTACTGGGTGAAGGGGTGGTTAAGGGATCACCATCTTCATCTGAGCCCGGCTCTGTGGGTTCCACAGGTATGCCCCTTGTTGTTGCAATGTTGTGCAACATAGCATATGTAGCCACAATTTTGCAGCTCGTCTCTGGGCTGTACTGTAGTGCACCTCCACTCTTATGGGTGCACCTGAAGCGGCTCTTCAGCAGTCCAAAAGTCCTCTCCACCACACTCCGGGTTGCCCTGTGGGCAGCATTGTACCTCCTCTCAGCTGGCATTGCAGGGCTCAGGTAGGGCGTCAGTATATAGGTCAGCACTGCGTAGGCACTGTCTCCTGGAATGAAAAGAGAGTAAAATGGGTACTTGTGATATCCGACGTCACATTTACATCAATGCAATATTGTCAACTATCAAATTACCCAGTAGATATCCTTTGTCAAACTCCCCAGCTAGTAGTCTTGTGTGAATTCCGCTGTGGCGAAAGATGTATGAGTCTTGTGTGCTACCTGGGTATCTGGCCACGAGATCGGTTATGATGTTAGAAGCATTGCTAATCACTTGTATGTTCATGGAATGATGGTTCTTACGGTTCCAATAGACATACTCGGTGGCCGATGGTGGACAGATAGCTACATGTGTCTCATCGATGGCACCTATTACATGTGGGAATTGGTCAATCTGGTAGAAATCAAATTTTGTCTGTAATAACTCTTGTGGGGTGCTGGGGAATCTTATGTGCTGTTGAATTTTGCTCAGTATGGCATTGAGAAATGCATTGACAACTCGTGAGAGGGCACTCTGTGAGACCCCTCCTGCTGCTGCTATGACCCCTTGATAGCTCCCTGAGGCGAATAGGTGCAGGGAGCATAATACCTGTACATGGGTGGGTATACTATTGGTCCTCGGTGTAGTGCGCTGCAGTATGGGTTGTAGATCAGCTAGCAGGTTAAGTATCATGGCTGAGCTTAACCTGTACTTCTCATATGTCTCCTCCTCTGTCTGGTCAAAAAGGGTTAGGCGCATTCTCAAAATGCGCTCCTGTCTCCTCCTCTCTCTCCTCAATCCTGCCAGGATCCTCATTCTCCTCGCAATCACATAGAGTGCAGCCATTGTAGAAAAGAGGCTGAGTCATTCTGGGCCTCATTATATAGGTTGCACATGGTTGCCACCTGATTTCAATTTGTGGTAAATTGCATGTGCAAAAGGCCAATCTGCGAATATTCGCTATTTGCGAATTTTTGATGCATCGCATTGCGAAATGGAATTTGCGTGTCACAATCTGCATATCGCAAATAGCGTCATGCAGCTTGTGACACGCAAAATCATGTTGCAGTCGCAAAGAATCACTATTTTAGCAATTCCTTATTTTTGCACTGCAAATGTCTTTCATACATCGTATTTGCCATTTTTGCCATTTTTGCACTCGCAAACTGCCGATTTTTGCAATTCGCACCGTTTGCAAATGCAAAAAAGTTTGATACATGTGGCCCTTGATCTTTCACTCTTCTTTCTTTCTTTTTTCTCCATTTTGGTTATATGTTTTCACAGTATGGGGACGTTGGTGTGGTGCAGCCTGAATGACCCTACAGCTGTAGTAATGGGGTCGAGATAGTATAGTTCTATGGTTCAGCATCTGTGAGACTGAAAAGATAAGAATATTTGCTTTATCTAGGAACAGTATAGAATTGCCTTTAGAGTTTCCTTAAAACCTTTGTATTATTAAAAATTACATTGGCAGTCTGCCCACTGGGTTTTTAAGCAGTTTGTCCTACTTATGTCTGTACATTGGGGAACCTCTAGGGGCCTAAGTCTTAATACTGCAGACGCTGTAAGTGACCTTTCACAATACTTTATTTGGATTTAGGAAATGTAAAGTTTCAAGATGGACCCACAATTTCCCTTATTGGGCTACACATATTATGCGCCTAGTTCGTCCTTCATGGTTGCACTACACTGAGGTGGTCATTCTGACTTTGGGGGTCTTTACCGAAGACCTCCGTGTAAGCGGGCGCCCGAAAGACCACCAGTGATGGCGGTCTGTAGACCGCCATATTACGAGTCACCAACCAAACACCGCCCAAAAATTATCCAAAAAACGACACCATCGCCCAACGGCGGCGTGAAAGAGGAGCCTGTGCCACCAGCACCGCCACGCTGAGAACATCCCACACGCCAAATCACAAATCAGCACTGCGGTCTTAGCACAGTGCCAATCCATTGGCGGTCCAAACTGTTGCGCCACATTGGACAATACCAATACCCCATTGCACCACATTGGACAGTACCAATACCCCACACTTGATACAAATACACACACCACACACACCTGACCACAGGACTTCAAATCACACCCAGCATCCCTGCAAAACACACACCCCACCACCCACAACACAACCACCATGGCACCACAAAAAAACCCATGATTCACAGACGAGGAACTGAGGGTCATGGTCAGCGAAATCATCAGAGTGGAACCGCAACTGTTTGAAGCACAGGTCCAGCAGACATCCATAGCCCGGAAAAATGACTTATGGCAGAGGATCGTCGTCAGGGTGAACGGTGAGGGGGACCTTCCACACACAAGGGAGGACATTAGGAAGATGTGGAACGACCTACAAATTGATGCCACGAGGACTGGTGGTGGGCCCCACCACCTCCCCCAGAATTATCATTGTGGGAGGTCTTGGCCATCCTTCACCCATAGGGGCTGACGGAAATACCTAGTGGACTGGACACTGGTAAGTCAACTACACTCCCCAGCCAACATGTCCCCGTGCACAGCATGTACCCCCACCACCCTCTCGCCCCCCTCACACCACCCTAACGTGCACAAACCCACCATGGACCCAATGCCAACGTTTGCATGCCACAGCATGCAACACCATTCCCTCACAGGCCCACCTAGTGAATGGATACCCCACACTGCAGAAAGTACTACAACTACCACAATGCAACACTCCCTACCCTTGCATGACTGCTAGATCCACTTCACATCTCTGAACTTGCACAGTAAACCATGTCACTCCTCTTCACCAACAAGTAAGTGGAAAGCACATCAGTACATGGCAATGACAGTCGCAAGACCAATACAAACTATTCCCCAAAATAGGACCATTGCAACATTCCACTGATGGAAACACAAGCAGTAGTCTAGTAACTGTCAATGCCATTACTGCCCTGTAAATCCAGTCAATTATGGCATACGACCATGTGTATCACTTGTATAATACCATCATGTGACACAAAACGTCTCATTGCCCAGGTCTCCAAAGTAGTGCCAAACAGCAGAGGATGCCAGTGACAGAAAGCCCAGGCCTGGAAGCAGGTCCAATAGTGGTGGTATCCCCTTGATGTCTGGATGGGGGTGAGGAACCTGACACCTCAGGCATGAGTGCTCAGCCCACTACCACCAGCCTCACCCTGCCCGCAACTGAAACCACCTCCCCTGTGGCATCCATTGCAAAGCAGAGCCCACCTCCCCAAACCTGTGTCCAAGGTCACCTCAAACATCAGTGTGCCCCACAGGACAGGGGCATGAGTCAACATTGCAATCCCAAGACAATGACGGTCCTGGTGTCAGTGGGAAGGGGCTCACTGCACCAGGGGCACAAGGGGTAAGGGTCAGTGGGAGGGCAATCGCAGACTAAAGGACAAGGCAGCAACAGGACACGACTGAGTCCTGGGAGTCAACCAGCAATCACAGAACAAGATGGGCCACATACTGACCACCTTGCAGGAGACCCAAAGGCTGCAGGGGTTATACCACCAGGAGGCCATGCAGCAGTGGCAGGTACTCAATGCCATCATGGTCTCCATGTTAGGGGAGTTAAAGGACCTCAACAATATCCTGTGAACATCCTCCACCCAACATCAGGATCCATCCAGTAGTCACACAACACCACTGCCCTCTATATCAGCCCCTGCTACTGGAATTTAGCCCTAGCAGGAGGACCCACAGGCCACCAGCAGCACTACGCCTGCAGCTGAGTGACCCCCCACATAAAAGAGGTCGGCCATCCAGACATCCTTCATGACCTGAGGCAAAGACCAATCCCCCCACCAGGAAGTGATCCCTCTCCTGAACTGTCACCCTTGTGTGCCACAGTTACACCATGTTGGTTGTCCAATGCCATCCCAAGACTAATGGGTATAAGAACTGTGAAGCAAACAGCTGGACCACCCACTCTTACCTTCACCTAAACCAAGTTCCCACTCCTCTGGACTGTGATGTAAAACACTCAATAAACACACATTTGCACAAGTCATGGTGCATATGTCTTCATTTTTTAAAGTGGCAATTCTGTTTACAAGCAACAATCATATACACATATCAGCACTACAATAATGTCAAAGTGACAGATGTAGTAGGAATCTCCAGCAGGTGTATAAGTATATCCATATTGTAGTAACATCCACTGTCCATGATGCCAACATGCAAATCAGTAATCAGCTGGCAAATAGACATGTGACCTGAAGAGGGAAAATTACATGGAATTAGGCACAATGTTGTAAGGCATGTACTCTATAACTCCATAGTCATACATTAATAGCTGTTGAACACAAACACAGGATGACTGCCACAGCAGCACTGATATCACATATTTAAGGGCCTGCATTGTCACTCACACACATGTGCAGGAAAGTAAAGATGACACATAGGTAACATCCTCTACTGTTCACCTCCCTTAGTAGTCAGGAACAGGTAGTTGCCACACATCAACTGACAATGCAGAATGATAGGCCTATACAGCAGGACAAGACTGATAAGTCCCCCTTACATTCATCTAAACTGGCAGACTAAGGATCCAAAACCTTTGGTACAACCATAAAGATGTTCCGTTATGACACCATCATTTCACATGTCATTGGCAGCAATGCATTTCCACTACCCCTCATGGTAAGTCAGCTACCTTTCAAGGTCGGCAACGAAGATGGAAGGCAGTAGTCGCCCCACACACCTTGATGCATGCAAAATCTGAGTACAGACTGGCTTTACCAATACATAGTCCAAGTGCAAATGAGATACAAATCACACATACCTGTTCATCATTGAAAGTAGTGATGAATCAGGTCAGTCCTGTTGTGATGTGCCTCATCCTCGTTTGCCTCCTCCTCAGTATCAGAGTCACCGTCCCCAACCACTGCTACAGCATCAATGTTCCCCTCCTCCAACAGTGGGATGTGCCTTCTGAGGGCCAGATTATGCAGCATGCAGCATGCAACAAAGGTCTTGCAGACTTTCCACGGTCGGTATTGTAGGGCACCATGGAGTCAACGAAATCTAGCTTTCAAGAGGCCGAAAGTCCTTTCAATCACTCGCCTCGTCTGGCCATGTGCCTCATTGTACCGGTTCTCCCCTCCTGTAGTTGGATGTCTAACAGGTGTCAGGAGCCAGGGCAAGGTGGGGTATCCGGAGTCACCTGTGTGTAACAGGAGATATGACGATAGGTAACAATGCTAGGCAGAGTGCAGACTGTGTAGGAAGGGGTATCAAGTGTCTGACATGGAGAGCAGTACACAAACCTATTAGCCAGGCCCTTTCTCCCTGTAGCTGTTATATTAATGCAGGGGCACTACTGTTCCTCAGGACGTAGGAATCATGTACTGATCCAGGGAATTTTGCACTTGTCTGCAAGACACACCACTTGTACATTGAGCGAATATGTACTCTTCCGGTTTCTGTAGACCTGTTCATTGGCCCTCGGAGGCTGCTTTAACAGTGGGCAATTCAGAACATTATGGGAACCTTATGTACCTGTTCACATACTTGAGTAGGGCATCCAGCACATCCTGTAACACCTTACTGAACTTGGGCTGTGACATCCCTGCAGCCAGTCCCACAGTCACCTGAAACAGGCGACTCACCAGAAAATGCAGGACTGCCAACACCTGGACTGTTGGAGGGATGGCATGGGTATTTCTCAAAGCCGGCATGAGGTCTGGCTTCAACTGGGCAACCAGTTTCCTGATGGACACAGTTCAGTCGATAGGTCAGGATGATGTGGCACTCTTCCATGGTTTCAAGATCTACTAGAGGGCAGTAAACTGGTGCATTCCTCATCACTCCATTTTGGTGGTATCTTGGCAGGGAGACAAACAACAATCTGGGCACCTCTCACAATGTTGTGCACCAAGTATGACATACGACAATCACAAAGTATTGATCATGTAAGTTGGCTGTCATGTTGTGGAAGACACATTACTCCACACTCCATGCCTAGTCAGACAATGCCACATAATCCCTGTGACAAGGGATGTGTACCGGACATGTAAACATACACCTTCCATGTGTTACACCATACGGATTGTCAATACAGACATATGTAGTGACAAGTGTGGTGATGTCACCTAACACTCACTACGTATGTCATTATCCATAAAATGTAACCTACATGAATCAATTTGTGACAATATGCAGGTAATGACGCAGTGTGAACCCTGGACAGTCATGTAACATACTAAAATGGCATCAGCCTGTCCTGCATGAATTGGACAGATTGAAGTGACCTCATTTTGCCGCCGGCAGATGTCACGGCGGAAGGAAGCCCGAACCACCGTGCAACTCCTCATTGGTTAACATTGACGTGTATGGGAAACTGGGACCAATGACGATCACCGCCGGTGCTGACGGTCATGACGGCTGCGGTCGTGACTGCCATTTTGTATGGGCAAGCTCACTTGACTCCTGGCATTCGGGAAAGGAAGACCTCCACTTCATGTGCTGCTGTGTCCTAAATCTTGGAGAAACGATGGCACACATTGCAGGGGATAGGGCCCCAGCCTTCACAGCTAAGGAGCTGGATAAACTGGTGGAAGGGGACCTACCCCTGTATGGAAAGTTGTATGGGGCTCCAGGGCAACAGATCAGTACAACGTCCTTTGTCCCACATTTCGAGTGGTGTTTGACGGTGAATGTGTGTGCACATTGACATGTGATGACTGATTTGGAGTTTTGCATGCACATGATGTGTGTGGTTTGAGGTATATTGGCAGTATGCATGGTCCATGTATGTTGTGTGTCG
Organism: Pleurodeles waltl; assembly: GCF_031143425.1. Classification (NCBI taxonomy): domain Eukaryota; kingdom Metazoa; phylum Chordata; class Amphibia; order Caudata; family Salamandridae; genus Pleurodeles; species Pleurodeles waltl. The sequence goes on from NC_090448.1 coordinate 495,824,300, forward strand.
CCAAAGGTTGCAGCTGTATTGGTATCATTTACATCATGTCCTCCATTTTCAGAATGTCTCCCATGCAGGTCAGCGCCCACCAGAAAAAAGGGGTGTGGAGAGCCATCACCAAGGAAGTGCGGACCCTGGGGGTCTATAGCCGATGGAGCAACCACTGCAGGAAGTGGTGGGAAGACCTAAGACGCTGGGCCCAAAAGACTGCAGATGCCCAGCTGGAGAGGGCCTCCCAACGTGGTAGGGGTGCCCATCGGACACTGACCCCCCTCAATGGCCTGCTTACTGGCCGTGGCCTACCCAGAGGTGGATGGGCGCTTGAGGATAGCACAGCAGCCACAAGGGGGTAAGTGTAGACTGTTAAGTGACTTCTGAGTGGTTGTGTACTCTGACCCTCACTGGACTTGGAATTTACGTGGTCAGATGAATTTTGGGGAGTGTACAGTCCTGGTTGTCACACCAATCATGTTGGAATGTGACACGTTAGCTATGTAGAGCCATGCAGGAACAGAAGTGGTGGTACTGTAACACACATTCTTCTGTACATATGGGTTGCTCAAATGTTCAGGCATTTTACTGGCTTTATACTCCATCTCTGAGTATACTTTAGTAGTCCAAAATGATCTTATTGGCACGGTATTTGTGTAATGACAGGTATGTTTAATTAACATTGCAGTTGAATTTAATTGCAACATAAATGGACACCTGTAACAAATGTACTCCACTCAAACCTGTAATTTAGATTGTGTGCACAGTTCCCCTGGGGTCAGATTTGTTTCATCCTGTCATGACTGACGTGGTTGGGTATGTTAATGGGTTAAATTGTTGGACCAGTCATTTAGCCAGTTTACAGGCGGGTAGGACTTTTCAATCAGGTGTCTATGCTGCAGAGATGAGGTGATCGCTGATAAGTTTGGGTATAGCTTGCAGGACTCTATTGTTCATAACTGCAAAATGGTCTCTTGTTTTCCCAACAGGGACACATGCATGTATTGTTTGTATGTGAAGTGGATGTGTGGGTTATTACAGTTACCTCCCATTCTTTTTCTCCTACCCTTCTTCTCTCTCCACCTCTGTCTATGTGTTCATTAGCATCATCTGGTGAAGGAGGAAGAGCACCAGTGAGTGGGGATGCAGCAGCCCACGGGACACAGGAGGCTGCATTTCAGTGTATATGTGTATCCGGAATCTCTGTCCGGTCTCATCAAATTTAACACAGGAGGCTGCATTTCAGTGTATATCCCATATTCAGGAATCTGTCCGGTCTCATCAAATTTAACATTCATATCTGGTTCATTTGAGCAGTTTCTTTTAATACGAATAAACTCTCCATAAGGAATGCTTTTGATTAATGAGCTTGGGTGAAAGCTAGTTCCATGTAGGATGCTGTTAGTTGATGTGGGCTTCCTATGTAATGTGGTCTGTAATTCTCCATCTACAATGTACAATAATACATCTAGGAATTCAATAGAGCTTTCACTAATCTTATGTGTAAAATGCAATCCAACATAATTTTTGTTCAATATATCAAAGAATTCCTCAAATTCTTCCATGGTTCCCTGCCAGATTAGGAACAAATCATCTATATATCGTAGCCACATGATCGCTTTATCCATGTATCTGTCATTCTCTTGGATCCAAGCTATGCATCTCTCCCACCACCCCATTGTGAGATTTGCATAGCTTGGAGAAAAGGACACTCCCATCGCTGTCCCACAAATCTGTTTGTAGATCTGATGGTTAAATAGAAAAATATTGTTGTTGAGACATAGGGGGTGATTCTAACCCTGGCGGTCGGTGTTAAAGCGGCGGCCAACCCGCCAACAGGCTGGCGGTAAAAAATATGGAATTCTGACGCTGGCGGGAACCGCCAACACAGACAGCCACTTTAACACTCCACCCGCCACGGCGGTACAAACAAACAGCGCGGCGGTCACCGCCAACAGCCAGGCGGCAGACAATGTACCGCCCACACTATCACAACTCCCCAATCCGCCACCTTTTCCGGGGCGGGAGCACTGCCGATAAAAACACGGCGGAAACAGACTACGAACGGGAAAACGCTCACTACTACGCACTCCAGGAGGAAGGAGGACAGCATGGAACCCGAATTAAACATCCTACCTGCTCTAGTCTACCTTCTCATCTACCATGAGTACGAAGTCCGGCGCAGACGACAACGGTGAGTACTGCACCTACGACACACGGGAGGGAGGAGGACGAAAGGTTACGGGCACACACATATGCGACCCCCCCCCCCAACTATGTACACACCAATGCAGAGCAACAAGTCACAGTGACACCACCCAAACACCCCTGAAAAATGCTAGGACATAATCAAATTTGGAATAAATATTTATGTACCAAAAAGCTCCTGAAAATTATCGTACAACCATGAAAGATATTCACAAGAAAACAAATGACATACACATCAGTGTATAACTGAAGTAACAAGTCCTGCACATCCTACGAATTCATCATGTCCGTGGGCCAAAGTTTTGAGAAACAAGGGCAAAGCCCACACAGGAGACCTGAGTCCTCTGGAGAGAACACTGCAGGGGCATCAGATGTAAAATCTACAGGCACCTCAGGGGGAAGGGAAGGGGGGGGGCACCACAGCCACATGAGTCCACAACGCCAGATCCACGAGGAGCCACCATGCCCACTGTACCATCCTGGGGAGTGCAAAGCCACAGTCTCTCAATGTCTCTACAGTGGGTGGGCTGCCCACTGTACCATCCTGGGGAGTGCAAAGCCACAGTCTCTCAATGTCTCTACAGTGGGTGGGCTGCCCACTGTACCATCCTGGGGAGTGCAAAGCCACAGTCTCTCAATGTCTCTACAGTGGGTGGGCTGCCCACTGTACCATCCTGGGGAGTGCAAAGCCACAGTCCATCAGGTGGATGACAGTCTCCACTGGTCAAGGAGGAGGCATGGTGGGCACAGTGAACCATAAACAGTGATTGAGACGGCGGTGCCCAGCGGAGCGGTGCTTGACAGGAAGGGCCCAGCGGAGCGGTGCTTGAGACGGCGGGGCCCAGCGGAGCGGTGCTTGAGATGAAGGGCCCAGCGGAGCGGTGCTTGACAGGAAGGGCCCAGCGGAGCGGTGCTTGACAGGAAGGGCCCAGCGGAGCGGTGCTTGAGACGGCGGGGCCCAGCGGAGCGGTGCTTGAGATGAAGGGCCCAGCGGAGCGGTGCATGAGACGGCGGGGCCCAGCGGAGCGGTGCTTGAGAAGAAGGGCCCAGCGGAGCGGTGCTTGAGACGGCGGTGCCCAGCGGAGCAGTGCTTGAGATGAAGGGCCCAGCGGAGCGGTGCCTGAGACGGCGGTGCCCAGCGGAGTGGTGCTTGAGATGAAGGGCCCAGCGGAGCGGTGCTTGAGATGAAGGGCCCAGCGGAGCGGTGCTTGAGACGGCGGTGCCCAGCGGAGCGGTGCTTGAGATGAAGGGCCCAGCGGAGCGGTGCTTGAGAAGAAGGGCCCAGCGGAGCGGTGCTTGAGACGGCGGTGCCCAGCGGAGCGGTGCTTGAGATGAAGGGCCCAGCGGAGCAGTGCTTGAGATGAAGGGCCCAGCGGAGCAGTGCTTGAGACGGCGGGGCCCAGCGGAGCGGTGCTTGAGAAGAAGGGCCCAGCGGAGCGGTGCTTGAGACGGCGGGGCCCAGCGGAGCGGTGCTTGAGACGGCGGGGCCCAGCGGAGCGATGCTTGAGAAGAAGGGCCCAGCGGAGCGGTGCTTGAGACGGCGGGGCCCAGCGGAGCGGTGCTTGAGAAGAAGGGCCCAGCGGAGCGGTGCTTGAGACGGCGGGGCCCAGCGGAGCGGTGCTTGAGACGGCGGTGCCCAGCGGAGCGGTGCTTGAGATGAAGGGCCCAGCGGAGCAGTGCTTGAGATGAAGGGCCCAGCGGAGCAGTGCTTGAGACGGCGGGGCCCAGCGGAGCAGTGCTTGAGATGAAGGGCCCAGCGGAGCGGTGCTTGAGATGAAGGGCCCAGCGGAGCGGTGCTTGAGATGAAGGGCCCAGCGGAGCGGTGCTTGAGACGGCGGGGCCCAGCGGAGCGGTGCTTGAGATGAAGGGCCCAGCGGAGCGGTGCATGAGACGGCGGGGCCCAGCGGAGCGGTGCTTGAGAAGAAGGGCCCAGCGGAGCGGTGCTTGAGACGGCGGTGCCCAGCGGAGCGCTGCTTGAGATGAAGGGCCCAGCAGAGCGGTGCTTGAGATGAAGGGCCCAGCAGAGCGGTGCTTGAGATGAAGGGCCCAGCGGAGCGGTGCTTGAGATGAAGGGCCCAGCGGAGCGGTGCTTGACAGGAAGGGCCCAGCGGAGCGGTGCTTGACAGGAAGGGCCCAGCGGAGTGGTGCTTGAGACGGCGGGGCCCAGCGGAGCGGTGCTTGAGATGAAGGGCCCAGCGGAGCGGTGCATGAGACGGCGGGGCCCAGCGGAGCGGTGCTTGAGAAGAAGGGCCCAGCGGAGCGGTGCTTGAGACGGCGGTGCCCAGCGGAGCGGTGCTTGAGACGGCGGTGCCCAGCGGAGCGGTGCTTGAGATGCAGGGCCCCGCGGAGCGGTGCTTGAGATGAAGGGCCCAGCGGAGCGGTGCTTGAGACGGCGGTGCCCAGCGGAGTGGTGCTTGAGATGAAGGGCCCAGCGGAGCGGTGCTTGAGATGAAGGGCCCAGCGGAGCGGTGCTTGAGACGGCGGTGCCCAGCGGAGCGGTGCTTGAGATGAAGGGCCCAGCGGAGCGGTGCTTGAGAAGAAGGGCCCAGCGGAGTGGTGCTTGAGACGGCGGTGCCCAGCGGAGCGGTGCTTGAGATGAAGGGCCCAGCGGAGCGGTGCTTGAGATGAAGGGCCCAGCGGAGCGGTGCTTGAGACGGCGGTGCCCAGCGGAGCGGTGCTTGAGATGAAGGGCCCAGCGGAGTGGTGCTTGAGATGAAGGGCCCAGCGGAGCGGTGCTTGAGACGGCGGGGCCCAGCGGAGCGGTGCTTGAGACGGCGGGGCCCAGCGGAGCGATGCTTGAGAAGAAGGGCCCAGCGGAGCGGTGCTTGAGACGGCGGGGCCCAGCGGAGCGGTGCATGAGAAGAAGGGCCCAGAGGAGCGGTGCTTGAGACGGCGGGGCCCAGCGGAGCGGTGCTTGAGACGGCGGTGCCCAGCGGAGCGGTGCTTGAGATGAAGGGCCCAGCGGAGCAGTGCTTGAGATGAAGGGCCCAGCGGAGCGGTGCTTGAGATGAAGGGCTCAGCGGAGCGGTGCTTGAGACGGCGGGCCCAGCGGAGTGGTGCTTGAGATGAAGGGCCCAGCGGAGCGGTGCTTGAGATGAAGGGCCCAGCGGAGCGGTGCTTGAGATGAAGGGCCCAGCGGAGCTGTGCTTGAGACGGCGGGGCCCAGCGGAGCGGTGCTTGAGACGGCAGTGCCCAGCGGAGCGGTGCTTGAGATGAAGGGCCCAGCGGAGCAGTGCTTGAGAAGAAGGGCCCAGCGGAGCGGTGCTTGAGACGGCGGTGCCCAGCGGAGCGGTGCTTGAGAAGAAGGGCCCAGCGGAGCGGTGCTTGAGACGGCGGGGCCCAGCGGAGCGGTGCTTGAGAAGAAGGGCCCAGCGGAGCGGTGCTTGAGACTGCGGGGTCCAGCGGAGCGGTGCTTGAGAAGAAGGGCCCAGCGGAGCGGTGCTTGAGACGGCGGGGCCCAGCGGAGCGGTGCTTGAGAAGAAGGGCCCAGCGGAGCAGTGCTTGAGACGGCGGGGCCCAGCGGAGCGGTGCTTGAGACGGCGGGCCCTGTTCAGCGGTGCTCTTCTCCACAGCGGGCCCTGTTCAGCGGTGCTCTTCTCCACGGCGGGCCCTGTTCAGCGGTGCTCTTCTGCACCGCGGGCCCTGTTCAGCGGTGCTCCTCTCCACGGCGGGCCCTGTTCAGCGGTGCTCTTCTCCACGGCGGGCCCTGTTCAGCGGTGCCTATCTTCACGGCGGGGCCCTGTTCAGCGGTGCTCTTCTCCACGGCGGGCCCTGTTCAGCGGTGCTCTTCTGCACCGCGGGCCCTGTTCAGCGGTGCTCTTCTCCACGGCGGGCCCTGTTCAGCGGTGCTCTTCTGCACCACGGGCCCTGTTCAGCGGTGCTCTTCTCCACGGCGGGCCCTGTTCAGCGGTGCTCTTCTCCACGGCGGGCCCTCTTCAGCGGTGCTCTTCTCCACGGCGGGCCCTGTTCAGCGGTGCTCTTCTCCACGGCGGGCCCTGTTCAGCGGTGCTCCTCTCCACGGCGGGCCCTGTTCAGCGGTGCTCTTCTCCACGGCGGGCCCTGTTCAGCGGTGCCTATCTTCACGGCGGGGCCCTGTTCAGCGGTGCTCTTCTCCACGGCGGGCCCTGTTCAGCGGTGCTCTTCTGCACCGCGGGCCCTGTTCAGCGGTGCTCTTCTCCACGGCGGGCCCTGTTCAGCGGTGCTCTTCTGCACCGCGGGCCCTGTTCAGCAGTGCTCCTCTCCACGGCGGGCCCTGTTCAGCGGTGCTCTTCTCCACGGCGGGCCCTGTTCAGCGGTGCCTATCTTCACGGCGGGCCCTGTTCAGCGGTGCTCTTCTCCACGGCGGGCCCTGTTCAGCGGTGCTCTTCTCCACGGCGGGCCCTGTTCAGCGGTGCTCTTCTGCACCGCGGGCCCTGTTCAGCGGTGCTCTTCTCCACGGCGGGCCCTGTTCAGCGGTGCCTATCTTCACGGCGGGCCCTGTTCAGCGGTGCTCTTCTCCACGGCGGGCCCTGTTCAGCAGTGCTCATCCAGCAGGTCAAGGGAGCCAGACCTGGCCTGGACTCCCTGCTCAGTCGCCCTCGGACCGTGACGTTTCTGGACCCTTCGGGGACGGACTCCTGGCCTCCTTAGTGTCCTCCTTCCCAGCTGGGATGTGACATGTGGGGTCCACCTTCTCCGCGCTCCTGCTGCCCTTCCGCTCCTTTGATGGGGCTCTCGGGCCCTTGCCTCCCCTAGATGGTGTGGGTGGTGAAGTGGCCGCACATTGCTCCTTGGGGGCAGCCCTGTCGGTCCTCGCAAGGCGGCCCTTGTTTTTGCGGGTCCTTTTGCCGGGGGGGGGCTGGACGTGTCCTTGCTGCTGATCGATGTGTCACTGCTGGCAAAGGGTGGGCTCCAGAACCCATGCACAACAGTGACACCCGAAGCTGGGCTGGTGGTGGCTGCGGTGCTCTTGGGACTCTTTGCAGATGGAGGGGGGAGCTCATCGGAGGGAAAGAGGTCAAGATTAGCCATGAAAAGTTTTTTAGGGCCAAGGTAAAGGGTAGGAGAAGTGGAGATGGAAGTGGAGGAAGAGGAGGTGGTTGTAGGAGAGTCAGGTGTGCTGTCATTGGGGGAGGTGCTGGTGCTGTAGGCTGTCGTGAGGTGGATGTCTGTTGGGTGGGTGGCTGCCTGCGTTTGTGTGTCTTGGAAGAGGGGGTGACAGACACAGTGGGAGAGGACACAGGGGACGTGTAAATGGCAGTGGGGGTGGTGACTGCACGAGTGTGGACTGTACTGGAGGGTGAGGTGGTGAAGGAAGCACTGGCTGATGTTGGGGTGCATGCAGGTGTGAGTGTAGACGTCACAGGGAGGGAGGAGGGAGACGAGGAGGAGGGGGACACAGAGGTGGTTGTGACTGTTGGAATGTCTGCATCTGGGTGTTGCTTGGGTGAGTGTTTGTGGGATCTGTGGTGCTTGTGTTTGGATGAGCTGCTCTTGGGTGTTGAGGTGTGTGCAGGCTGGTCTGATGGTGTGGATGGGATAGGCTGAGGAACAGGAGACAGAGAAAGGCTGGAGGCAGTAAGAAGAGGGAGGCTGGAAACAGGGACAATGGCTGCCGTCAGTGCTGAGGCCAGGGCAGTGAACGCTCGTTGATGGGCAGCCTGACCCGAATGAATGCCCTCCAGGTACGCATTGCTCTGTTGCACCTCCCTTTGCACACCCTGGATGGCATTCAAAAGGGTCGTCTGCCCAACAATGAGCGTCCTTACCAGGTCAATGAGCTCCGCACTGAGGGCAGCAGGGGCAACAGGGGCAGGGGCTGAGGTGCCTGGGGCGAAGGAGACGCGCGCCTTCCTGGGCGAACGGGCACGGAGCGAAGACTGAGGGGCTGCTGGGAGGGCGGGGCTGGTGCGCTGGGTGGCGGCTGTACCTGTAGAGGCGGGGGGCACGGATGTTGCCGCCACCGCTAGGGAGCTCCCATCCGAGGACGTGTCGCTGTCGCTGCTCTCACCAACGGTCCCCGTCGTGGTGCTCCCCTCGCCCTCCGGATCACTGGTGCCCTCGGTGTCTGTTCCTGGGCCCACCGGGGCCTTGTGTCCTGCAGCTCCCTCGTGCTCCGATGCCAAATCTCCTCCGCCTGATGATGCTAATGCACACATGCACAAGAAGATGAAGAGAAAGGGTGGGGGGAGAAAAAAGAAGACCAGGTTGAGTGCATGCAATGTCAACACCGTTGGCGGAGAGGACAGACACAGGAGCCTAATGCACTAAGCCGCGCATTCGGGGTACACTACTCAGTACTACTGACTAGGACAACAGGCCAAGAGACGTCAAACGCGCCCATGGGAGATGCTGGACCTTCAATGGCTGTACTTGTCACCCTACAGAGGTGGGGGCCGGGGGCACAGGGCCATGCCTAAGGGAGAGGACTACACTACAGAAAGCGCCCAGGCCTAATGTCACCCACAGCCCTCCTCCCCCACCCAGACGCCTCCACTGCGCAGAAAGATAGGAGAATGTGCTGATACTCACCCCCTTGTGTCTGCTGTGATGTCTTAAGGCGCCCATCCAATTCAGGGTAGGCCACCGCCAGGATCCGGGACATCAGGGGTGTCATGGTGCGACTGGCACCCCTCCTAGGTTGGGAGGCCATCCCCAGCAGTGTTTCTGCGGTCTTCCTTGTTCCGCGGCGGATGTCCTCCCACCTCTTGCGGCAGTGGGTGCCCCGTCTGTTGTGGACCCCCAAGTTCCGGACTTCCTTGGCGATGGCACGCCAAATCTCGATCTTCTGATGGGCGCTGACCTATTTGACATGTACAGGGTGGAAAGGAGGAAATCATCAATGACCTGCATGTTAGATGTGATTGCCCCCCCCACCAACTTTGCCATATGGCACATGCTCTCATCTGTCGGGCGTTGCACTCCTCATTCGCCCCCCACCCCACCAACTTACATCCACCCCAATCCACACAGGCATAGCCCATTCCATGTGCACCCGGTGTACTCACTTGTTGGTCTGGAGGACCGTAGAGTAGCGCATACTGGGGGAGGACCGCATCCACGAGCTTCTCCAACTCTTCAGATGTGAAGGCAGGGGCCCTTTCCCCAGTCGCAGCAGCCATTGTATCTTCCAGACCGAGGTCACAGCAGCACTTGCAGTATAGGTCCTCTCCTGTGGATGATCAGGTCTCGAGTGATTAATCAGATAGAAAATGGCGGTCACGCCCACGGCGGTGCGTACCGCGACCGCCGGCGCACATCGTCATTGGCTCCTGAAACCCATAGGGTTCAATGTTAACCAATGCGGCTTTGCGCCGCGGTCTTCGACCGCCTACCGCCACGGTGTGCCCCGCCAGCGCATTGACCTCACATCCCATTGTCCCACTTCACAGGTCAGGCAGCCGCCATTTCAAGGGCCTACATGGCTTAATATTGACTGCGACACACAGGCCTAGGCCTTGCATTGCCACACATACACGCCTTTCAACCCATTGCCATTCTTTAACTGTGCAAGCTGTCTGTACGTACCTGTGGTTTGCCTGACTCTGTGCTCCATGTTGTCCTTCCTAGGCACCGTCCGCTGGGACTTGCGAGGAGAAGGACGAATCCTCGCGTGTACCGACCGCTGGTGGACCTGTCGACAATGGAAGAACGCCATATAATACTTCGATACAGACTTGACCGTGCCACTATCCATGAACTGTGTGCCCAGCTGGAGCCAGCCCTGATGTCCCCCATCCGCCAACCCACAGGGATTCCCCCTCTGGTGCAGGTTTTGTCAGTCCTCCATTTTTTGGCAACTGGGTCATTCCAGACCACAGTGGCCATGTCATCTGGAATGTCTCAGCCTATGTTTTCAAAGATTTTGAGCAGAGTGTTGTCTGCCCTGATGAAACTCATGCAGAGCTACATCATTTTCCCAGAGGAGGGTGACTTGCCTACAGTGAAGGGTGATTTCTATGCCCTTGGACATATCCCCAACATCATTGGTGCCATTGATGGGACCCATGTGGCTTTGGTACCCCCAAAAGACGATAAGCAGGTGTACAGAAACAGAAAAAGTTATCATTCGATGAATGTCCAGGTGGTCTGTTTGGCTGACCAGTACATCTCCCATGTAAATGCCAAGTTCCCAGGGTCAGTGCATGACGCGTATGTGATGCGAAATAGCAGCATCCCCTATGTGATGGAGCAGCTACAGAGACAACGTGTGTGGCTAATAGGTGACTCTGGTTACCCCAACCTGCCTTGGCTACTGACCCCAGTGAGGAATCCCCGGACCAGGGCAGAGGAACGGTACAATGAGGTCCATGGGCGAACTAGGAGGATCATCGAAAGGACCTTTGGCCTCCTGAAGGCCAGGTTTAGGTGCCTGCATATGACTGGGGGATCCCTGATGTACTCACCAAAGAAGGTGTGCCACATCATCGTGGCCTGCTGTATGCTTCACAATCTGGCATTGCGATGTCAGGTTCCTTTCCTGCAGGAGGATGGTGCAGATGGTGGTGTTGAAGCAGCTGTGGAGCCTGCGGAGAGTGAAGAGGAGGAAGACTCAGAGGACGACACAGACAACAGGGACAGAGTAATAGAACAGTATTTCCAGTAGCACACAGGTAATAATCACCCATGCCATTTTACATTTCCTGAAAGCCTCCTGCATCTCAACTTTGTCGATTTCCCCCCAGACCTATAAACATAATGTTTGATTTTCCCTTCCCTTTTCTGTGCTGTATGTTCAGCAGGAGGTGGGGTTCTGGTGGGCTGTCGTTGTGGTGGGGCCTCCTGTCCACTAGCGCCGGCGGAGGTGGTAGGCTGTTCCTGTTCCTGGCTAGTGACAGGGGCCCTGTGTGATGCCACATGGTCCCGAAACGTGTCCTCTATACGGTTCAGGGCCTGGACTATGCTCCCCATAGCGGTTGAGATGTTGCTGAGTTGGTCGCTGAACCCCATGTAGCGTTGCTCCTGCTGTGCCTGGATCTCCTGGAACCTGGCCAGTACCGTCGCCATCGTCTCTTGTGAGTGGTGGTAGGCTGCCATGATGGTGGTGAGGGCCTCTTGGAGAGTGGTTTCCCTTTGCCTCTCCTCCCCCCCCTGTCGCACAGCAGCCCTCCAAGTTGCCCTGTTTCCCTGGGCCTCTGTCCCCTGGACGGTGTGTCCACTCCCACTGCCCCCAGGTCCCTGTTGTTGTTGGGTTGGTGGGTTACCCTGGGGGCCCTGTAGTGGTAGACACACCGCTGCTTGACCTGTCCTAGAGACAGAGGCATGGGCCCGTTGGGTGGGAGCTGTGCTGTTGTTCCCAGAGGGGGTTGGGTCTGCAGTGGCCTGTGTCTGGGTGAGGGGAACCGACTGCCCAGAGGTCCCCGATGGTCCGGGCTGGTCGTCAGGTTCCAGGTCGACAGAGCTGCTGTCATCACTAGGGGCCTGTTCCGGGGGTGGGATGGACATTTCTGGTCCCTCCTGACCGGTGTGTTGTCGTTCGGGTCCTGCATAGGGTAAGAGGGTATGGTTATTGTTTCTGTGTGTGCATTAGCTTGCGTTTTATGGGTGCCCTTGTCCCCCAGTGCTGGCATTCCCTTGGGGGAGGTGTTGTGAGGGTGTTTTGTGGGGGGGGGGGATGGGTATGTGCAGTGGTCATGCTTAGGTGATGGGTGTCCATAGTTTGGGGGTGGCATGCAGGGGTTGGTGTTGGGTGGGTTGTGCTGGGGAGACATTCTCAGGGAGGATGTGTGCTGGGGGGTTGGGGGTGAGGGTGGGGGTTAGCATGCTGGGGGGGGGTGAAGTGGTTGGCCTTGTACTTACCAGAGTCCATTCCTCCGTGTACTCCAGCGAGGCCATCAGGATGCAGGATGTTTAGTACCTCTTGCTCCCATGTTGTGAATTCTGGTGGAGTGGGTGGGGGTGCCCCGCCAGTCTTCTGGACTGCGATATTGTGTCGCGAGACCATCGAGCGCACCTTCCCCCGTAGGTCGTTCCATCGTTTGCGGATGTCCTCTCGATTTCTGGGATGCTGTCCCACCGCGTTGACCCTGTCCACGATCTGCTGCCAGAGCTCCGCCTTCCTTGCTATGGTGGTGTGCTGGACCTGTGAGCCGAAGAGCTGGGGTTCCACTATTATGATCTCCTCCACCATGACCCGGAGTTCTTGGTCCGAAAAGCGTGGGTGCCTTTGTGGTGCCATGGGGTGGTGTGTATGAGGTGTGGGGTGGTGTATGTGATGATGTGTGTGTTGGTGTGTGGTGCTTTGTGCTTCTATATGGTGTGTGATGTTGTGGTGTGCCTCTGTGTGTCTGGCTCTCTGTTCTCTGATGTGTCTCTCTCTCCTTCGTCTCTGGATTTTGTTGGTAGGGGTTTGTGGGTGATGTGGGTGTGTGTTTTATATGGTATTGGATGTGTGGGAGTGGTGTGTGTATGTGTTTCAGGTGTGTGCCTTTCAAATTGTCCAATGTGGTAGGGGTTTGTAAAGGTGTGTGTATTTTGACCGCGGCGGTGTGTACCGCCAATGGAATACCGCGGTTGAATGACCGCTGCGTCGATTTGCGGGTCATAATGGGATGGGCGTATTTCTGTTGGCGTGGCGGTGGAGGTTTGGTCTTCTCCAGTTTACCGCTGGCCGCTGATGTGGCGGACTGCAGTGGAGGGCGGATTTTCGGAGGTTTTGCAGTTGTGGGTCAGAATGTCCGTGGCGGCTGACCGTGGCAGCGGCGGTATTGTGGCGGCCTTCTGACCGGCGGTAAGCGGCTTTTACCGCCGAGGTCAGAATGACCCCCATAATTCTATCATTTCCAATAGCATCTCAGAGTGTCTTAGGAAATGAATACTCTTCTGCCATAGAAAGAATTTCACTGCATTAATCCCCATTTGATGTGAGATCGAAGTATACAATGAGACCACATCTATTGTTACCAACAAATAATCAGGCTGCCACACTACCCCATTTATTGCTCTCAAGAAGCCTCCCACATCTTGTGTATATGAATTCAAATCTTTCACCATAGGCGCTAAATAGTAATCTACATAGTTCGAAACACCTTCATATAATGAGCCACAACTTTATATTATTGGCCTACTCAGAGGTTTCTCTAAGGTTTTGTGATTTTTTTGCAAGAAATATATTGTTGGCATAATTGGATTGTCATTCATCATGAATAATGTTTCATCACAGCTAATCAAATCTTCTGCGTACCACTTCTCCAGTCTTTCATTCAAATCCCATACTAAGTCATTGATGGGATTCTCCATTAATTTACAGTAATTCATATTCATATTTAATTGTCTATACGCCTCGTCTAAATAATCATCCTTGTTACAAATTACGATGTTGCCACCTTTGTCTGCAGGTTTAATCATTATTGACTGATTATCCATTAGGCCCTTCAATGCTACTCGTTCATCTTTCGTCAAGTTCTCTTTTTGTCATGTTTGAGAGGACTAGAATTTTTCTAAGTCGCTGACAACGAGATCATGGAATATATCTATTTTGTTACCTGGGGAAAGAGATGGGCAGAACTTGGATTTGGGTTTATATATATAAATTTATTTACTTAAAAAACTCAAACCCAATTTTACAGGGACGCTAGAGTTAAGTTCACATTGTAAACGAACACAACCATAGAAATTCACCAGTTATATATAGGTAGAGTTACCTCAAGTAACTGTAACTCGTGCCCTAAGGTACATATAACTCGCACCCACGCCATGCACAGTTTTTTCGTTAAAATGTTTACTGCAATTACATTGATATTATCAATGATGTTATTAAAGATGTCATGATTGCCATAATTTGTGGGTTAATTAGTCATGCATGGTGAGGGCGCGGTTTATTGTTACCTTTGGGCATGAGTTATAGTAACATGAGGTAACTCTAACTATAACTGGTGAATTTCTATGGTTTTGTACGTTTAAAATGTGAACCTAACTATAACTTCCCTGTAACCTTTGCTTTTTTTCAGTGAATTTCTATGTTTTTTTTTACTGTATAGTAAGTTTCATTACTATATATTAATCCAACCACCGCCACGCACGGCCTTCTGCAGTGCGCAGTGGCGGTTGGCCACAGGGCATGGCCTACCACCAGGCTTTGAGGCCAAACCCCTATAAGCACCCAACCTTGCACCATGCGTGGCCTTTACCTGTGCACAGGGGAAGTTGCCCTCAAGACCTGGCCTGCAACCAGACCCTGCAGCCAAACCCCTAACCACCCAACCACATGCTGTGCATGGCTCGAGGCTGTGCACAGCCGGAGTTGGCCGCTCCCTATCTGGGTGTGAATATAGGTGTGAGAGGGTGTATCTTGGGGTGAAAGTGGCTGTGAGAGTGTGTCTGGGAGTAAAAGTGAGTACATCAGTGGTTTAGCGGGTGCATCAGTATGTGCGTAGATCTGTGAGTGGGTGCATGTGGGTGTCAATGGGTCTGTGAGTGCGTGTGCGAGAATCTGAGTAGGCCTGCGAGTGGGTGCGTCACTATCTGAGTGGGTCTGTGAGTGGGATCATGAAAGTTTGCATGGGGGCGTGAGTGGATACGTGAGTGTCGGAGTGGGTGTGTGAGTATGAGACAGATTAAAAGACAGAGAAAGAGTGAGTGAGAGGGATAGAAAGATTTTTAGGTTTTGATATGATATACTTAGAATGAGATATTTCTGGACAAATTGAAAATAAAAATGTATTTGTCATTTATAAAGAGAAAGATCACATTTCTGTATGAGCCTTAACCATCTGTAGTTAAAAAAGAAAAGAGTGAAATGAGTCTGTCTGGACTCGAACCCTTAATGCCCATTTTGAATGTCAGTGACCTTCACACTAAGCTAGCCTGTTTTTTTAAGCCTTTTTTAGCTCTTTATGAGCTATCTGTTTTTTTCTTTTATTTTATAACAAGCCCTTTACCGGCTATCTGGGAACATAGGGGAAGCCTCAAGGCCTCCCCTTGGGTCCCATTTCTTCAGCAACCAAGGAGCTGCTTTAAGCAGCAGCTCTGTGGTTGCTAAGGCAAAACTTTCCTGTCTGTTCCCTGCAGGCATACCTGCGTGCAGGGAACACAGATGAAAGCACCACTTTCTGACAGTGGGCCTGCTTGACAGGTCCAACTGTCAGAAACTGGGGTGTTTTCTGTGGCTTGGCTGCAACCAAGCCACAGCAAACAGCTACTCCCGAAGGTGGGGACCCCAGGACATAGCAGGGGCTGGCCCTGGGGGATGGCGGTCCCCAGGACCATCAGTAGCTCCTCGAGGGGGGGGCGCACGGCCCCCCTCCAACATGGAGATAGCCCCAGGACGGCGGTGGTACCTGGGGCTTGGGGTCTGAAATGGACCCCCTATCATTATTTAGTATTTGCCCCATGGAGGTGGTGATCCCCACTGGCCTCCGCGCACCTACTTCATAAATTGTCCCGGTAAAGTGGTGGTTGCCTGGGCTGTGGGGGGGCCCGAGCGGCCCTCTGCACGCAATTTCTATAGTGCCCCAGGGGGTGGTGGTCCCCAGAGCAGGGGGTGGCGCGTACCCCGGGACATATTTATTTAATTGCCATGGGGAGGTGGTGGTCCCTGGGGCTGGCTCCCACACATTAAAAGTATTTTGCCCTGAGGTGGTGGTCCGCAGGGTGCGGGGAGCCATGCAGCCCCTGCACATATTTAATCAATCGCCCTATGGAAGTGGTTGTCCCTGGGGCTTTGGGGTGGCCAACAGGGCTCCCCCATGTAATTTAAATAAAGCCCCAGGGAGGTGGTCCCCAGATCTATGGATGGGGGCTGAGTAGCCCCTCATTATAACTGAACATTGCCCCCAGGACATGGACCACCCAGGGTCTTGAAAGAAATGAAGCATGGAGCCTGCACTTTATTGTTTTTTCATTTTTGTCAGATTTGCGGATCCTCTGCAAATCTTGACAACTTAAAAAAAAAAATGCTTTTAAGCATGGTGGGGGTCCCTTTGGGACCCCACCACCAGAGCTAAGGGGTCAGGGTGTCTGTACCCTGGATCCTTTTTTCTTTGTGGGATTTGGCTGAAGCTGAGTCCCAACATGTTTGACAACACTCCCTTGTTGAAGTGTTGTCAGCCAATCAGATCTCAGTTCAAGATCGGGGGGGGTTGTGAATCTTTTGCGTCCCTGGATATACAAATTTGGATTTTCCTTAATTTCTCTAAAACTACTGAACATATTTACACCAACTAACAAAAATGACTCTTTCCGGACCAAGCGCTACCTTTCTGCTAAATTTGGTGTAATTCTGTCCAGCGGTTTTGGCACTATTGCTGTTAAATTTTTCCTATGAGAATGAAAATTGGAAATGCTCTAAATTTCAACTCCCCTTTACCTCAGGCCCCTGCTTCATGGATCACCACGAAACTTTCCAGACAGCAGCTCACATGAATGTTGAATTTTTTGGGAAATTTTTATGAAGATTTGTCAAGCAACGCCAAAGATATGTGCATGCAAAAAACAGCTTTTTCTATAGAAACTAGGGCCTAATTATAAATCCCTAGTGGCGACTGCCACTAGGTAATATATAAATATATATGTGTGTGTGCATATGCAAATACAGATTTACACCAAAAAAGCCTCTTTCTGGACCAAGAGCTACCTTTCTGCCAAATTCGGTGTAATTCCGTCCAGTGGTTTAGCGCCATCGCTGTTCAAAACCCCTACGGAAAAAGTAATGGAAAAAATGCATTTTGGGACCCCCCCTTTTTCTCAGCCCCCGCTTGACAGATCCCCCAAAAAAATTCCAAACAGCAGCTGAAGTGAGCATGAAAGTTTTTTGAAACTTTTGTGAAGATTTGTCAACCGGCACCAAAGATATAGGCAAATCAAAAAATGCCTTTTCTATAGAAACTAGGTCCTAACTATAACTACCTACTAGCGACCGCCACTAAGTAATATATATTTATATATATATATGTTTACATAACCTACTGATAGTCACCATTAGGTATTTTAGTTAAGACCAATTTTTCATAGGAAAAGCATTTATTGTTTTGCCAATAACTTTGGCGCTGTGATGAATCTTCATGAAATTTTCAAAACTAATACGACAGTCAGTTCAGCTGCTGCCTTCAAATTTCAGGGTGATCGGTCAAGCAAGGGAAAGACAAAAAGCATTTTTCCCATGCATTTTTCTATACAGTCTTTAGACACGACTACAGCCCAAGCCGCTGAACAGAATTACACCAAGTTTGGCACAGAGCTAGATCCTGGTATGCAGCTTGAGCTTTTTGTTGTTTGGTGTAAATCTGTTCAGTAGTTTTGGAGTTATAAAAGGAAAAATAAATATAGATATCTGGGCAAGGCCTAAGCTCAGATCCCATGGTGAGATCTGATTGTCTGTCAGCACTACAACCAGAAAGTGCTGAGAGCCATATTGGGAGCAATGTACATGACAACACCCCACTGAAATGCACTGTGGAGAATGACAGGTTTTGATGGTCACAAAAAGGAGAGCAAGTAAAGGGTGATAACAGATTTTAGATGTGCTAAAGCAGGTGCTATGATATAAATATTAATGAGTATTCACGTATTCTGAGTAATGGATTTGCGTACAAAATGTAATACGTTAAAGAAAAACTATGCACACATTCAAAATGTGTCTGCGTGAGTAGCCGCCAATGATCACAAAGTATTCTTATTAATGGCTTATTAATATGAAACATGGAGCATTTGTTTGATTAATGTAGTAATGTGTCATATTGAGGGTTATGCATCATGTATTACGCTTTATTAATTGTAGGCCTTAACACGGTCGAGGTCTTGGCCTAGTTGTATGGTCTCATGTCAAACTGTATTTCTAAATCGATTAACAAAACTTTGCTTAGAGAATTAAGTTGAGATTTTCCACTGCGCTAACCAAATGTGCTGGTAGCTAAGTCTTTCTCATGAGGACCGATTGCTAGAACATGCTGTTCTTGCTAAATGTAACATTGTAAGTGTAACATGTGTAAGACTGACTTTCTCAGGAGAAGAACAATGGAGACACTGACTGGACTATAAGCTGCAACAGTATTGATACCCGACGAGCCAGATGATGAGGACATTACAAGAGGAGCCAATCGGTGACATGTGAACCAAGTACTAGTAGAAATTATAGATTTGGGGCCAGATGTATCATTTTTCACAATAGCGATTACCTAATTGCGATTTTTAAGTAATCGCTATTGGAATGTATGAAACTTCAGGAGTTTCATCCCGCAATTTGCAAGGGCTCGCAAATGGACCTACCTCATTACTATTCATTTGCAAACCATTGCGAATGGCTACAATCACAGTGATGGTGGCCTGCTGGGCTCAGTCGTTACTTTCTTGAGCGTCTTGACAAGAGAGGTGCTTAAATTTGCTGCTTAAACACTTTGCATTTTCTAAACTTTGATGCTGAATCCTGATGCCTTGCTGACCGTACTGATGACGAAGACTATTTTAGCTTGCCGATCCATTTGAGGAGAGGTATATTATTACTTTGTTGCTTAAAACTATTTGTTTTTTTCTTTCTAGGTACCAACCACACTATTTTGATAGAGCCATAGTTAGATGTTTTCCAAATTTGTGTTTACTAATTATTTTGCACGAAGCCCAACATGCTGATGCTAATCTGGTGTTCGATAGGATTCCTCACTAATGAAGTTCACTATATGGAGTAACGTTTGCTGTCTTTTCTTTGCTGAATTTTATTGTGTGAGATACCGTTTGCGCAATAGTTCTTGTTATTAAATTGCCCTGTAACTTTAGAATGTGAAGTGGTTCAAGCTTTGATTAGATTACATTTCTTTCGCCGCTTTGGACAGCCAGTGGTGTTTCTGTATGATTATCATTTGTTTTGAGATTATTTTACATGACATTAGCATTGTTAATATAGGGAAATAAATATTCTAACTTTCACTAAAGGTGTGGTTATTCATGACTGAAAGGTCATAGTGTGTGAAAATTACAGACTCCAATTGATTGCTAATGCTATTGATTATCTTTGATTATTGATCTACATGTACCAGAGTTATAGTGGGAACATCTTAAATGCGAGTCAAAAGGTTCATCGACCTATTCGAGTCCCCTTGTCAGTTTAGTTATTAAGGTCTGACACACTAACAGGTGCAAAATAAATCATTTGTTGATGGTGTCATACTAATTTTACCACTTGTGGTGTGTTGTGTTCCAAGGGGATGTTAACCTGTGAAAAAGCCTTCTGCTGGGATTTCATTAATCATGTTGAGAGAAAACGGTTTTGTCATGATTTTCCAATAGAGGCTATTGAGGATGCTCTAGAATCTAGAATGAGAGCATATTTTCTGTAAATTCACACTATCTTTCTCAGCCATAGGAGAATGAAGTCTGACATTCTAGGTAAAATGTACTTCCAAAAGGAGCAGCCCGTCAGTTGATTCCCTTGAGTTTTACTTCACCCTGCCCAGAGGGTTCTAAAAAACAACTAGAGCGCAAACAGTCTTACTTATGACAAAAATATGGCTACCTCAAACCATCTTGATTGATTCAAACTGGTAAACTTTAAAACATTTAATTTAAAAAGGAACAAAATGAGAGGTTTCATTTTGACACAGAAATTATGGTTAGTGCTGTAGGAAGAAACATTGGGACATGTTTTAAGTGAGTTCTCAAATCCTCTTCCATTTCACTAAAACATTCTGACATGTAGATTGAAAAAATAACTTTTAACACCAGCAAGAGATTGCCAGTTAACTTCCTGTGATCAGCCATTCACTACAGTGTTCTAATGAGCAACTCGAGTGCTATCATTCTGAATTCATGCCATATGTGTGGCCCATTTGACCGCCATCTTGATGGAATCGACCTGGAAAATGGAAATCATTTTTTACTCAAGATACTGTAGTAAATAAGGAGATTAGGGAGCTTCATATCAAATAAGTCTCCCAAGATGGCCACCAGAGAAAAAAGAGCCCAAGTGTAGCACAAATATCATCCAAAAGTAGCCCAAGCATAGTCCAATGACAGAAGTGTGCAAAACACTTCATTTTTTTGTTTTATTTGCAGTTTTATATAGCGCAGACTTGACCCGAACGTATTGAAGTGCTATACATGAGCATCAATTACATTACACAAGAACACATTTCTTTTAGGGTTTAGGCATGGAGAGATTAAATACTTTGCTCACAACAACAGGATGTCGAACTGACACCGAAACTCGAACCGGGTTCCCCAGTTGCAAAGTCTGCAGCTCTGGCCGTAACACCACATTCTCTCCCCTAAGTGTCACATATAATCAAGTGATCAACTGGTTAAAAAACATCAAGATAGCAAATACTTTAAAAGTGCTTAATTGCTGTTTGAGAACTCAGAAAATAAGTCCTCATTTTAGTTTTTTAGAGCACTAACCATAACTTCGACAGGAGTAAGACCCTCTAATTTTTATAATTTCTAGAGGAAATGCTTTAGATATTACAGTTTTGATTACGTCAAGATGATGTCAGCCATGCCACACTTTTGTAAGAAATATAGAATATTAGCAATCAAGTTGTTCATTGGAATTCCGTGGAGAAGTAGATGTCAGGGGCGCAGACTTGGCTAATTGAGGTCAGGCAGGAGGGTGTAGAGGCACAAAGTTGACCACGCTGGGCAGGTGAGAGGGGCAGTGGCAGCACAACGAACTATGGAGGACAGGGGAAAGTGGGGTGGGGGCAACAAACAAACCCTTCAGGACAGACAAGAGAGACAGTGGTGATATAAAAGACCATTGAGGGCAGAAGGAAGAGGCAGTGGAAGTATAACCATACACGCCAGCAGACCTGATTCATGCAGGAGACTCCTGATGTTTTTCAGCCCAATTTTTTTTTATTATATCTGTCTTCTTCCCCAAATATCTTTTTTTTTCAATGTAGGTCAATAGGAAAAACCTATTCCCAGGTTTTGTTTTACAAAATCTTCCACTTATCAGGTTCAAAATGTTAGTCGGTATGGTACATTGGATCTCTGAGGGCAGAAGGAATAGGGTAGGAACATGGACTCGGATAACAGAGGGCAAAAGAGAGATGGGCAGGGGGCACTAAATTAACCTTACAGGGCAGGTGTCAGAGGTTGCAGCACCACAATAAACCAAGCGGGATGACAGTGCAGCACAATGGACCATAGAAAGCAATAGGGAGGTGACAAGGCCAAGCACATGGACAACAGAGAGCAGAGGGGAAAGAGGCAAGGGAAGCAAGCTGGCCATAATGGAGAGACAGGAGGGACAGTTGCAGCATAGCAGGCCATGAAGGGCATGATGGAGGGGGCAGCAGCATGACAACAGACCAGGCAAGGCAGGAGGGAGGGGATAGAGGCCTGCACGTGAAAAACGGGGGGCAGGGGCAAGAGAGCAGGGCTGGAGCAGCAAGCTGACCATGGTGGGCAGGCAGGAAGGGCACTGGAAGCACAACACAACACACCATGGAGTGCAACAGTGAGATTATAATGGAATACACAAAGACAATGAAGGGAACGGGAGGCGGTCAGGACAGCAAGCTGTCCCCCCAGGGCAGGTGGGAGAGCCTGTATCAGCACAGAAGGCCATGCACGGCAAGCAGGAGGGTCACAGGCAGCACAACAGCCATGGTGGGCAAGAGGGAGGGTGCAGGGGCATGCACAAAGGACCATGGAGGACAGAAGGAATGGCTAGGGGCCGGACACAGACGAGAAGGCAAGGGAAGGGGTTTCACAATAAACCATGTGGGGTAGGCAGGAGGAGCTGTTGCAGCACAATAGAGTATGGACAGCAGGTGGGAGTGACAGCAAAATGGACCATTGAGGAAAGGAGGGAGGGGCAAGTAACTTGGATAGGGAGGGTGGAGGTACCAGGGACAGGCAGCAATCATCTGGCAAAAACTAAGGAGGTAGGAAGGGCAGTGGCAGCTCAGCAGAACACTCAGGGTAGTTAGAGGGGCAGTGGCAGGTCCATGTAATATGGTGGTAAAAAAGGAGTGACCAGGGGCATGTACACAGACATCGGAGGGGAGGGGCAGCAAGCTAAGCACAGAGGCTAAGCAGCAGGGCAATTCTGGGGCTTAGATTTGGACAACGGAGGGCAGGAATAGCGGGCAAGGACATCAAGTTAATAGAGGGCAGTGGCAGCACATCAGACGATGCAGGGTAGGAGGGAGTGGGATGGTGCATGGACTACAACAACAGAGGGTAGGTAAGAGGTGGATGGGGCACCAAGCAAACTGTTCAGGGCATGCAGGAAGGGCAGTGGCAGAACATCGGCCACACAGGACTGTAATGAGGGAGCCGGGGCATGGACTTGGACAATGGATGGCAAAGAGGAGGGGGCAGGAGCTGAAACCTTGGGGGGCAGCACAATGCAAGACCAGTCTCTGTGTCCAACCCATCCCCCACGTGCATTGTGATGGGCATCTTACTTAACGTTAAAAACAAAACTAGAAATTCACTGAAGAAAACAAAGGTTACAGGGACATTATAATTAGGAAATAGAAAATAAAGCTTAGAAATTCACTAAAAAACCAAAGGTTACAGGAACATTATAGTTAGATTCAAATTTAGAGGTATTTAAAGTAACTATAACTCATGCCCTAAAGTAAATGTAACTTGTGCCCTCGCCATGCACTGCTAATTACCCCAGATATTACATCACTCATGACATCATTGATAATATCACTGTAACATTTGCAGTAAAATTATTGATAAGAAAACTGTGCATGGCAAGGGCAGGAGTTATAGTTACCTTAGGGTGTTGTGTTGGCTGTCATTATACTAAATGAGACTGCTGGATTAGGACGACAGAACCATCAGGCTGTGGGGAACTGAGCCAACTCCACACTGTGTGACCACTGTCGGCCTAACTCTTCCAGCCACCTAGCAGTACCTCACCAGCACCTAAAGGTGGCAGTGATTTGTGGCTGTTGTGCGCATGACATTCTGATTGCTCAGGGGAAAAGTAGTGCAACATATCTCATCCTTTTCTCTCAGTTAGATTCGTCGCACACATGCAAAGACAAACAGAAGAAGAAGTTGGTTCAATATATTTCATTGAATCAACTGTGTTCTAGATAAAATAGCATGTACTGCAATGATTAGGATGATAAAACACAACAGCAATGCAGTGACACGGAAAGTGAAACACAGGAAAAGTCCCACCATAGTTTCAGAGTGCTAAATGTCAGGATTCTTATCTATGCCACTAAGGTACAACTAGAGCACAGCCGTGTTAGCCGTAATCCGCCCTTCGGGTTCCCTAGGAAGTCACCATACCCCAAACCTGAATATAATAGTAGTGAAGAGAGCTGTTGGTCTACTGAGAGTACTCTCTCATGTAAATGGAAAGACACAAAGTCTTAGCAGACAGCTGCAGTGAAGCAACAGCATACAGCAGCAATTTTTGGGCTGGAACTCTCCTATTTACGTACA
This sequence comes from Pleurodeles waltl, assembly GCF_031143425.1. Lineage (NCBI taxonomy): Eukaryota > Metazoa > Chordata > Amphibia > Caudata > Salamandridae > Pleurodeles > Pleurodeles waltl. Next base: position 495,847,817 of record NC_090448.1, read on the forward strand.
GGGGCAGAGGGATGTTTTATAATAAAACAGCTGGTGTTCTGAGAAACCTGCCCTAACACAAGAACACATATGTTTCTCGTGAAGTGACTAACATTGAGGTGCTACATTTTGTTCTGACAACATATTGGAGACAGCCTTGAGAAAAACACAGAACAAGAATGTCTGAGTAAAAGAAATAAAAAAAATTTATGTGCTGAAAGCGTATGAGATAAAAGAAAATATAACATCACCACAGAAGAGAGCTTCTGCTCAGAAAATAAAATGAATTGTTACTAGGCAAAAGGGCACAAGCTGCAGGCCTATTGCTAAAATAACGTGCCCATTAAAGCTACTAAAATAACCTCACAACAAGGGCACTAGTTATAGTTACTTGAAGTAACTCTAACTATAACAGCTACATTTCTATGGTTTTGTGCGTGTAAAATCTGAACCTAACTATAAGTTCCCTGTAACCTTTGTTTGTGTGTGTATATATATATATATATATATATATATATATATATATATATATATATTTATATATAATTGCATGTTTTCCCCCTTCAAGGCCCTTTCCCCTTCCAAACTTTGTTGCAGAGCCCAAGAAAAAAGAGAAATAAAGCAGCACCAACTGATCTGGATTCCAAAAAATTCCTTGATTTAGTCTCAAAGTGCTCAGTGCTAGTAGAAATAATAGCTACATGTTTCAGCCGAAGCCTTCAACTGGCCATAGAGTTCAATGTGCTAGAGTGCCTTTTTACTCTCTTCACACAAATTTCATACAACCAATTGGGCATTAACCAAACTGTCTTCATCTTCCAATGTTATTTCTATTTCTCTATTTCTATGGGAGTCATGCCGAAATCTTAAACATAGGAAGGGGTTTATTTGATATAATTCAACCTGGTAAAGTACCTCTTTAAGAATGATTGAATACCTCCTTCACCCCTTCCTTACTACTGTAATCATGTAATAATCACTTATTGTTATTATCTTATAATAATTAGTCTTTTTATCCCTCCCATATTTACTCTGGAAATTGAGACTTGGGTGCCCTCTCGGTTGTTATGATCCCGCCAAAATATTTATACAATCGACTTGATGTTCCCCAGAGACAAACTAGGAGCCAGATGATTTAACTTTATATTATTTTATATCCAAAAGTATTTAAAGTGCAAATTGCTTAATTGAACTACCATTGATTATCTCTTGCGTGGTAATTTCATCTGTGTATCATTACCTATTGATCCCCATGAGAGACAATCACTACGCTCGATTTTATTAAAAAAACATCCCATACTTGCACTCTTAAAAGATGTAAAAAGTCTGGATATACTTCTACTAAAAAGTGATAACATATATACAAGTACCAACAATTAAAGCACTGTATATGTCTAAAAAGGGCACTTTATAGATATACTTATCTATGAAGTTTATAAAGTAAGTTCCTAATGAAAGTGCAAGTGCATTATTGTATAAGAAATATATATAAAAGTCATAATATAAAATGTGGCACTTCAATAGCCTTCAACATATACCGGCTATTTAAATACACTGACTTCAAATGAGGAAATTAAGCAGTTTTTACCTTATAGCCCTTTAGTTTCCTTATTTTTATCAAATTCATGATGACTTTCTTTTTACTCAAATTCATGGCCTCCTTCTGATAGAATCAATCAGCATCTTCTTGTTCCCAACTCGCAGATGAACATGTAATTCTGTGTTTGCTATTAACACCTAGGGACTCTCAGTTCCCATTAAAATTATCCATCTTGACTCTGTTCTCCGCAGATGATTTTCTTGATTTCCCCCTCTGGGGTTGGGTTTAATGCATTGTATTCCATATTACTGTAGTCCTGTATATTCTCCACTATGATGTTCCTAAATGTGCTTCGCCATGGAGTATGTCATATCTTTGTTGTTGATTGCTCTTAGATGTTGAAGTATACAAAGTTTTAGTTTATTCACTGTGCGTCCCACATATTTCTTACAACACCTAAATTCCAATACGTATATTACAAATGTTGTCTCACAGGTGATTCTTTCTCTGATTTTTTTCCATTAAATGTTTGAAATATAGATGTGTTCTTTCCAATTAAACATGATTTGCATTTCCCACAATTCCAAAATCCAATTTTTTTCTGTTCTAACCAATTCGAAATATGTTTTTTTTGTGGGGCCATTTAACTCTTGGACAGATGTGGAAAATGCTTCTTTATATGTAATTTGTGGGTGAGCTAGTAACATCCTTTTCAAAGCATCATCAAGTTTGCAATAAGTTCCAATTCTTTTGCAACAGTTTCTTAACTTTGAGACTAGCTGTGTCAAATCTTATAATATATCTAATCTCATCTTTCTCAGCTATCACTGATATATTATTTTTCTTTGGTATCAGGAGTTCATTCCATTTGTGTTTTTTGCCCTTTTTGCATCCTTCAGAACAACATCCGGGTATCCTCTTTGTGCAAAATGTGCATACATGTCTTCCAATTGTCTTTTAAAAGTAGACACATCTAAACAGTTGCATCTAACCCTCAAAAATTTACCATACGGTATACTCCATTTAAGAGCTCGAGGATGACCGATGTTAGCATGCAACAAACTGCTCACACTTGTAGATTTTCTATGAATCTGCATGCATATCATGTTGTTTTTTATAGAAACGTTCACATCAAGATGGATAATATTGGTTGTACTTATTTCATATGTGAATTTCAGCTGTTGTGGATTATCATTAAGGGAAATGCTTCTTGCTCAGGAACAGGTCATCAATATAACGGACCCATAATATTACATGCTCCAGATTTTGTTCATTATTATCGTACCAGATAGTTTCTGCTTCCCACCATCACATGACTAGATTAGCATACGTTGGTGCAAAAGAAGTACCCATCGCTGTCCCTCTCTTTTGTAGATAATGTTGGCCATCAAAGAGAAAGATGTTATGAGTTAAACAATATTGTAGCATCTCCAAAATCATCTCTGTGTGTATCAATAGACTGATAGACCTGGCTCTCAAGAACTATTTACAGGACTCCAGGCCATCTTCATGTCTTATGGAGGTGTAAAGGGAGACCACGTCAATCATTGCCATGATGTACTCTCTCTTCCATGGGATGTTGTTGATCAGATTGAGAAAATCCATAGAGTCTCTCAATTAGGAGGGAAGGCTAGGTACATAAGGAAACATAAATATGTCAATGAATCTTGAAGGGTTTTCTAGTAAGGATCCTATGGAACTCACAATTGGATGTCCTGGTGGATTTGCTTTGTTCTTATGTATTTTAGGCAGGAAATATTTTGTAGACATAATGGGATTGTCCACCTTCAAATACTTCACTTCCTCTTTTTCTATGAGACCTTCCTCTTGCCAGTTTTTTAATTTATCATGCTATTCCACCATATTGTCAGCCGTAGGGTTCTTATTTAACTTGATGTAACTCATTTTGTCATTGAGTTGACTCATTGCCTCCTTAATGTATTCCATACGATCGAGAACCACAATATTACCTCCCTTATCTGATGCTTTTGCCCAATCTTCTTGTATCATATTTCGCCCAATCTTCTTGTATCATATTCACTTATTTGTATTTGTTTGTCCCCAGGGCAATTCTCATCAGTCCTTCTACCATCACGTCTTGAAACAGATCTATTTTATTACCCGTGGGGAGTTGAGGACAAAATCATGCTTTAGGGTTACATCCACTTGAGACTGTACAAGCTATTGAGATGCTGATATTGTGGCATAACTCTGTTACGACTCTGTCGTCCCATTTCTAGGGGGTGCCGTAAGGGGACTGTCGTAAGCCTGGGAATCACCTTGATCACTTATCTAGAGTCCCTTGCTGACTCTGGTTTGTTTCTCTTTTGGCCATGGTATACTTTTGTAGTACTACATTTGCTTCCTGGGACTGCAAATCCCATAATGCACAGCCTGGTAGTCAGGAAAACTTGGATTCTGTTTCCCATTGTTTTCTATGGGAGAAGTCCAGTTGCTCCATTTCACCGGATCCTCTCCTCCAGGACTTGCAAGTGTCTGAAATTACACACACCTGAGACCTCTCCTGTGCAGCCCAGCTTGGAACTGCTTATAAGCAGCCATTTCCTCAAGATCCCCATCGTGCATTGGAGTTCGATTCCTTTGTGTTACAGACCCCTTATCGGATGGTGTTCCAGTTCCTGATCTTTTCCAGCTTGAACCTGTTTCCTGTTTCTCTGCCCTGCTCCTGATTGTTCCAGCCAGAGTCTGCTCCCTATCTCTTAGCCTTGAACCTGTTTGTTTCCTCCAGAGCCTGCTCTCCGGTTCTCTGTCCTGCTCCTGCCTTGTTTCAGCCTGATCCTGCTCTCTGTTTCCCAGCCCTGTTTACTGCGTAATCCTACTCCCTGTATTCCAGCCCTGTCCTTGCCTGTTCCAGCCAGAGCCTGCTCCCTGTTTCCCAGTCCTATCTCTGTTTGTTCCAGCCAGAAGTTTGTGCCCTGCTTTCCAGTCTTAGTCCTGCCTTTGCTTCAGCCTGAGCCTGTTCCCAGTTCCTGCCTCTGTCTCTTAGTTTGTCCCTTCTGATTCTGTTTCCTCTCTGTATTTGTGTCTGGTTAGTGTTCTATCAGTCTTCACCAGTGTATAAGTGTCCTCCTTTGTACTGGGGTTGGCTCCTGGTTTCCAGGAGGAAATTCCAGCCCCCATCCTTGTCAAGTGTTATACGTTGTCTTTTGTGCCTAACAGTGACAGTGTGCTATTGCTGTTTTCTCAGGAATCGCCACTGTGTTTCCAGCTGGACCCACAAGAGCGTGTCTTGTGTATGTAAGTACTATCCTTGTTTGTGCTCTAGGGTCCAGAGACAGAATCACTTCTGCTGCCTCCTTTTTATGGGGCTAGCAGGGTGACTATCTGTAAGAGCAAACTGCACAGAGGCATTGACATTCCCTGTCACTGTGGGAGGTTCTGCGCCTTACTCTGTGTACAACCCCAGCGTGTTTGTCCATTAGTAATCTGTTTCCTGTTTGTTCACACAAGGGTTGCTCTGCTTTTACTTTCCTGTTTCCTGTGCCTGTCCATAGCTGTCCTTTCCGTGTATGCCTTTAGCTGCTCTTCTGCCCCAGTACACTACCTTTTTAGGATATTCGGTTACCTCAAGGGGTGTCCCAACCAGAGTCCTGATCGGACCAGCCCGAAACCGTGACAAATTCTTGATCAGATAAAGTTTGTTCATTGGCATATCATTTTCTTTGGATTCTCCTTCCAATTCCATAACGCTTCTTAGTTTTTCCATATCTCCAATATTTATGAAGGACACCTCTTGTGATTTACTCTTTAGTTCTGATTTCATTTGTTGATTTTTTAATGCAAAAAACTTTTTTAATTTTAACTTTCTGGAAAATTAATGTAGGTCAATCTTAGCAGTGGCAAGGTCCATTTCAACCATGGGGCAATAGGTCAACCCTTTGTTTAACAATTTAATATGTTTGTCTTCTAGTGATCTCGAGGACAAATTGATAACTAGGTCCTCTTGCTGTTCCACCTCATTTCTGTTTATTGTTCGCTTCCTCTATTCTTGCCTTTTCCTTTTCCTCTTTAATCTCCTAGTGCTCTTGTGCTCACTTTGTTTTGTGTGCCTCTTACTCTCTGTCTCGTTTCCATATTGTAAAGGTGCATCTCTCCGGAGAAATCTAATGATGGACCTTAGGTTAAGGGGACCTCGTCCCTGAACTTAGATCTGAGCTTTCGGTACTTGACATTATCTTCTTTTTCTCCATTGTCTTATCCATGTGTTGTTTAGCACACAAGGAATCAAAGCGTCTTGCATATGTATACATCCACCCCATGGAGTAATCTGTCTTGTCTCTGTTAACTTGTTTCAATTTTTTCTCTTGTATCTCTTTTTCATGTTTTTCCAATCATTTTTCCATTTGACTTAACATGTTTTTAATGTCCTTTGATGGATTTGCAGATTCCAGTTGATCCTCAATTTCTTTTATCCTTTGTAATGTTTTATCTATTTTTCGTTCTGCTTGAATAATTAGTGTTTGCATCAATTTCATAGAACATTCAACTGTATCAGTATGCCACTGTTTAACTAAATCGGCATCCATGTCATTAAGTGTGGGCAATACAAATATCCTCGGTCCTCTCGGGATTCTCCCACAATCTATATATTTTTTTAAGTTGTTTTCTCCCACCATTTGTTAACTTCCATTCCTTTAGCCTGTTCAAGTTCCTTTATCAACATATTATGCGAAATGTCATAGTTCTCAGTAGTTCATACATTCATACAATATTCAAGCAAGGAATGCCATGCTGCCATATCACACAAATAATGCCACACTCCAGGATGCCAATATGCTGTGAACTTATTACAAAGGCTGAAACGTTTCAACAACACAAGTCTTTGTCAAAGTCATAGCTTGAATATTAAGTGGGGCCTGCTCCTACTGTCACACACCGACCCCATTTGGTGGACACAATCAAAAGTAAGCAGGATTACGAACTGTGTGATTATATATATATATATATATATACACATATATACACACACAGACACACCCATATGTGTATACTTTATCTTTTCTGAGAAATAAGCTCCCCATTATCCCCCTTTTGACAAGCATTTGGGTGAACTCCTACAATACTAACCTGGTGTATATAAAATGTATATATTAAACAGGTGCCACAGAGCGTCAGTACTTATGGTGAGGTCAGAATTTCCATTTAAAAAGCATTTTAAATTATTTTCTATAGTTCTGCACAAACCTTTGCAATAAGAAATATTGTCCACTTTGTACTTGCCACTGCTTTGCGTGAAAGGGAACGAATACAACTGTGCCATATTTTCAAAGATATGACGCAAGTCTACGCTCTCCTACCACTGGTGTACGTTTGGCTGCCTAGCCTGCACAAAGACTATCCTTTAAGGCTATTTCATCTTTGTATGTGTGCTTCTGAATGCTGCAGGGAAAAACAAACAGACATAAAGATATTATTTCTTATTAAACTAGCCTTAGTGAGGCACATCATTTTGGCGCAAACCCTTATTTACAACTCTTTGTAAATATGGGTTTTAGTCAACATATAAGGGTGGTTGCATGGGTATGTCCATGCCACATCCATTTGACACCTACCTAAAACAAGGTAATACAAGACACCAATTTTCACTGTGTAGCATCATATTTGTTTTCTTTTGTTTTTAAAAAGCCTTGCAAAGTTACACAAAGCAGAATTTCTGGGCTTAATAAATCCCAAAATAGATTTTGCATTGGGGTTGCAATAAATATTGGCCAAACCCGAGGTGAAATCTTACTAAACCTGGGTGTAAATCTTTAACTGCCAAAGTATTCAGCACATCTGTAAGTATGTAGAGGGGTGAAGTTCTTCATGTACAGCTTTACCCAGGTAAAAAATATTCTTTAATCCTCAACTGGGACTGATAAGAATTCGCCAGACATGAAGACCTACTGGTCTTCAGAAAGAACCTCAAGACATGGTTGTTCGATCAGTGACCCTCCCTGCCCCCCCACTCCTGTCTCCCCTCCCCCAGCGCCTTGAGAACCTCACGGGTGAGTAGCGCGCTCTACAAATTGTTTTGATTTATTGATTGTTCTGCCTAAATGAATTCATGGGTCATTTGAACGGCACATTTCATGGAAAGGTGATTTAACTGCATAAATATGCAAGGTAGGGATCTAATACAGACTGGGATAGTACTTAGAATATTTAACATGTATACATCTCTTGTGTATCGAATTATAGGAGACATATTTGTTTTACACCCAAAATTCCTCGGTGCCAAAAATGAAAAAGTTTTGATTAGATTTTCCAGCACCTTTTTGAAGTTATCAGAAACTAAATGTAGGAGGTATTAAATGAAGCAAAGTTGTTAAATGTCACATATTTCTGTATTAAACCATTTGAAGCATTAATTAAAACAATACACTTTCAAGTGACAAAGTTGTTACACATAAAACACTGTATCAAAGGGTACAGTTAGAAAATATGTCTATGGAATAAATGGTTCAGTTTATGAATTTCTGTAATGCTGTTTAATACTGCTGATTATTGATTTTTCTATTTTTAACCTATTTTTTTGTTTTACATTCTGTCTCTCTCCCCTTTCTTGTATAATGTTCATTTCAATAGATTCAAAATGCATGCACATTTCAAAAAATAAAATAAAAAAACGTGTAATCACAGTTCCACATCGGTAATGTTTCAAAGTTTTGAAATGCTTTACCTGACAATACATGAAATGCCTGTTTAACATTTTCACCTAAAAACACCTGCAAACTGTGGACCCAATTCAGAAGTAGAAATCTAAGTGAGGAGATCTTTGGATACATAGATTTCTGCCTTCACCTAGGTGGAATGTCATCCTGGATGGTATACACCAATTCTCGGTGTGAATCGCCAACAATTAGAAGAATTTAAATGTCTTCAGTTCTTTATACGAGGGTTAGAGCCTCTTATAATAGAAAATTGTGACAATGTAGTAAATTTATACTGAGATTTTTACTACATGCCTGCTTGGGGACTTCTCTGCCCAGCAGTGATTATCTCTGAGACTGCAGCAGAAAACACCAGTGGACGAAAATAGGGAAACCCCATTTACATAACCCAAATCGCAAACATCTTACATACATTAAAACTCCAGAAACATAAATACAGCACACCCTAAGTTCTGCCCTCTTACGTACTGGCTACCAAGCTAATAGGACCCCACACAACACCACAGATTCCATGAGGCAGGCAGCAATATTAAAAAAGAATGGAAACTTGACTGAAAGGGAGACAGACCTTGTAGTTATCTTTGTAGTTGATCTTTACAAGAACCTACATGGTTTGCCGACAGAAGTTCACCAGTGGAGCTGAATTGGCAGACTACGTCAATGCAATGGTGGCAGAGATAAGCATGAAAAGTGACCTCAGGAAAGAGTGGCAGGTCGAGAGTAGGTAGGTGAAGAAGGACTCCTCTGGGGTACCACTGCTGAATGCTCTTCCTAGAGGCAGTTCTATATCCCTCTCAGTCTTGTCCCCCTCAAGCAGCATCAATTCTCCACACCTGCACACTGTCTTGCTATATAACCTGCCTGTTGTGAGCCATATAAGAACTCAATACCCCTCTCTGACATCTTGCTATTGTTTAAAAACTCATATCACTTTGTCTTGCTCTCTACACTTCACCAGTAGGCATCCATGGCTGTCTTATCTAACAAACCATTACATACTAACAATACATTACAGTTGAAATAACTTAAACTACACTTAACCAACCTACTTAATGACACATTAATAAGCTTTCCTTCTTCTCCTTTTTGCCTCCTCAAATTGTTGTTCCTCATTAAATAGTAAAAATAACTGAGATATTCATCAACATGGTGAATCAATTTTTTGAGCGTATTATCTTTCAGGATCCTTCATTCCTTCCATCAGCTGGTGCTACTTGAATATCTTTGTGAGGCTGCTTGCATTATGAACACTAGTTTGGAAATTAAATTTTGTTGCACTTCAATGTCCCTTCACAGACTTTACAAATCCTCTTCGAAATTAGATCCACGTCAGAGTCCATGGATTCTAGAACTTAGATATCAAACTCCAAATGCATTAAGGTACTTGTATGCCTTACCCGAGGAAAAGCTCTGGAGAGGAACCATTTGGTGAATTTTATTATACTTATACTCCATGCTTCAAAACAAGATCAGTCCATTGTTCCACTCCAGAGATTTGTTCTGCCCACTGGTTGCTTCCTGGATCTTCAGAAAACTCCTTCAGGCAGAGATCTGGAGGAGGGAACATTATCTACTCTCACCAGCAATACGATATAGCTAGCTCACACCTGTTCTAAATTCCATTTACCCTATGTGGCTGTTAGCTAGTGGTGGGATTTAATACTTCTCCTGCATTTAGAATTCCTGTTCCAACTGCTGTAATTATGAACTCTTGCTTTTTTCTCGTGTTGACTGCAAAGCTGAGCCTTTGAATTCCTGAGAAGAGTCCCGTTTCCTGCTACTGCTTTTTCCAGTGCCCTCTTTTCCCATGGCTGCCCTATTCTGCACAGAGCTTTATGTGTTTTCCTTGGTTCACAATCTCTCATTCTTTCTGTCTTTCCTTTCAGTTCACTTTTCCTGAAGTTCAGTATTTTTTGTTGGTCTTTACATTATGTATACGCCGAGATTGTTCCCCTTGTGCTGATTTCCTGTTCTGACATTTTTCTGAATCCTCCTGTTTATGCACGTACAAGCATGGCATACTTATCTAAGTGTGTATGTGGTACCACCTGCTATTCATCTCAGTACTCCACTTCTTGTTTTCTGAACCTCTGTTCATATTCCTTGTCCTGGTTTTCTAACTGTCTGACTGTTTTCTCTAATTGACCCCCAAGCTAATATTAGTGTACAGTCTACCTTTCCTCTCTGTCTCCTCTCCTTTTGCAATTTCTAGTTTCCTGCTCATGATCTTTGTCTATTCCATATTCTAATTAGTCTTTCCACTCTAGACTTCTGATCCATTTAGAAAATGGTCCACTGTCTGTTGCAGTCAATATCCATTTACAATGTGACCATTTGCTTGGTCTCCATTCTGGTCAAGTAAGGGAAAGACATCTGTGGTTGTGTCAGATCCTTTGGAATATTACCTATCGCTGTGCTGTTGTCAGTCTCTGTCCATCTTGCACTGAATGCACAGTCTCCCTACAGTAGGCCAAACTATGGCTTCACTGCATGACTGTTGTCAAGAGTAATTTGCTGGTTTTAAATCTAAAGGATTTGCTAAGCTTCTAAGAGGCTTCTTGTAATATCCCAGTACATTCCTTAATTTGATCAACATTGTTCTTGTCTGTCTCTGCTTACAGACACCTCTTGTCCATTAATGATCTGTGTTAGCCTAGTATTTACTTAGCATCCTCACATTGCTATGTATTGCCTACAGAATCACCCGTCCCTGTCTTCCCTCCCTGACAGTCTGGACTTATTAGGTAGACACTTTCTGGTTGAAACAGTAATGAGTTTCACCAGCTAATGGGTGTGTTGGAGTCACTCCTTCTACCCCCTGCAGTCGCAGGTGTGTTACATGTGTTAGAAGCCTTGCTGGAATATGTGATTTGTATTACAGTTAAAAATAACATGTTTTATTCTTAGTTCTTTCCATATATAAAATAATTGTAATTTAATTTATAAATTTAAAATAGTTTTCAATTCATTCCTATGCGGTGAGAATATTATTCCATTCCTTAACCATGTGTGGTGCTTGACTTACTCCCAGGCTTGGTTGGAGCAGATGTGTTAACAGTAGATTACATAGAAACTTTTGTTAATAGCAATTGTATTACTATTTTGTAGATGTATTTTTATTTACTTGTGTCTCCCTATCTCGCTCCTTAAATTTCCCTAAATCCTATCCATTAAGTAGGAAAGATTCCCAATTTTTAAATCTCCCTTGTCCCTCCAACATTTAGTGGAAAAACGTATAACTGTGTGCAGAGATCTTTGCGCAGAAGAGATAAGAGAGGTGATGATAGGCCTCATTAAATTGAATAATTTAATGTTGGTTGCTTAGTTTCTGGTACACACCTAATAACTTTTGTTGTGTGATGTTTTACATCGGTTTAACATTTCATGCCTGATTTAGCTAAATTACTACTTTATATGTACCAAAGTATATCACAGATATCACTAATTTTAAATTGCATTATAATTAATCTTTGGTGTGCTAAAGTTGCAGAATGAGTGATAGCTGTTTATGCTCATCCAACTGGTCTACGTAATAAGTACTAATTACTGTACAGTGATGTTAATCATCCATATTGTATTTTGATTTTCTTTTCGACTGGCATATTTATGTTGTTGCTCTAAAACCCACTCAGGTTAAGCTTGTGTTATATAAACACGTTACAACTAAATGAAATAAAAATAATCTATAATATTGTTACGAAAACTATACAGTAGAGATAGCTAGGGTAGATAAAATATGTACAAAATGAATAACACATGGCAGATTTCACTCCAGCAATACCCAGTGACACTTCCATTTCTGTGCAGCTACCTTAATGATTCTCAACACCGATATTTATTTTTGTTGTTTTCACTTTTTTATCTGTCCTTCTATTTATATGTATTGCCTTTTCGAAATATTAATATAATCACGTACACAAATGAAAATATAAGTGATCACACTAGACACCCTGTCTGCTCCTAGCTCACAAAAAATCTATAGTTTTTCAAAACTCTAACAGGCTGTGAGATACCTATCTGACGGCAAATATGCGATGCTCTCACAGTCGGTCCCCAGTGCGCACTTCAGTCCCCGGTGCGCATGTTTTAAGCTGCAGCAGCTTTAATACCAATAACACTTTCGTGAAAGTTGTCCTTCCAGTAATTGTAGGATCAATGCAATCTTTGGAGAGGACGTGTTCGGAAAGGAAATGTGAAATGCATGAAGCATTCTGTAAGTAGGCCAAGCGCACTGTCGATAAAACCACATTGGCAGTAATCAGGTTTTTTTTTTTACACGGTACATAGATTTAGCCAGTTCCTACATATTTTTTATGTTCACTAGAGTGCAAAACCTTGGCCCACAGCTAATTAAAGTGATCTTCAATGGTTGAAGCGAAAAACCTGCACAGAAACATTTGTTTTCATGTACAAACGTACCTTGTATTCTCAAGGCATGGACAGTTGGCGTTACTATTTTAAATTAGCCCTTTAGAATAGAAAACTGAGCGTTGTAATATGCCTTTGTGAAATACAGTGTGACGTGGCAAAAGAGCAACCCCTCCCTGGAATTTCAGGGTTGTGCGGCAATATTTTGCGGGACGTCCGCCTCTCACACACCAGAAAATGATTGCCAACTGGCAAGGGCTGACAGTACCCATTTTCAAACAGTAAGCCTGCATTTTTGTTTTTAGTCACTTTTACTAATAGGAAGTTAGAAGTTTGGCACCAATTCACAAAGGCATATACGAATGAAAAAAAAGAGTACTGTTTCGTGATTGCTGTGCTCTTGTGAATTGCCTCGAAAATAGGTAAAAATAACTATACATGGGAGGACATATTTTTCAATCTTTCATCCAACGCAACTCAGCAAGCCACCTTGCTGCGCTGTGTGTATAGAAAAAGGCAGGAAAGTGCAGTATTTAACATTATACAGCGCATTCCTGTTCTTTTCTAGCACTGCCACACTTTTGACTGCCTAGCACTAACTCAGGCACCCTTGCGTCATGTTGCAAGGGGCCTGCGTTGTAGGCAGGAATGTCTGTATGAAAGAAGGGACACCTTCCTGCACAAAAACAATCCTGAGAGGCATTTTTCTCTTTATATGTGTGCTGCCGAATAAAGAATATGTATAAAGTGCTAAGGACGTGGAGAAATAAAGATATTTCTCCTCGTTAAACCTCACTTGGGGAGGTTTAGTATTTTGAAACATTCCCAGGTCTAGCCCTAGACGTAAATCTGAGAATGCACCAAAATACATTTGCGGATTTGTGGGACACACATGCTCCATCCATGGAATGCCTCCATGCCACAGAGTAACACAAGACTGCACTGTTTTCCGTTACTCTAGATTTATCTAATCATGTAGGGCCACTTAAGGTGGCCTTGGGTGGCTTGATAAATCTTACATAGGTTTTGTGTTGCCTCTGAGCCTCCTTGCATTGTGCAAGGGCAATGCAAAACCTTGATAAATATGCCCCCAATATCCACTACAATCCCTTAAACTCCCCTGCCAAGTATCTACATGTGAACACTTCTATTTTACTTTAAATTTAATTAGACATCTTTTAAGCATTCAAGGTTGTGACATTAACTAAAGTTCTGAAAGGCCAGCACAGGTCATATGGCTTATTAATTATTCAAGGATGGAGGCTTTTTCAAGGCAAATGGAGGAGAGGAGGGCTGGGGGGGCAGGGTAATTCCAGAGTTCTGGTGTAAAAATGGAAAAGGTTGTGAGAGGGGGTCTCTTTTTGAATAGTTAGCCCCCATTTTTTGCCTGATGTTGATGTGTCCTTAAAATTGTAGTGCCCAAGCCCCTCCTAACCAGGTTCCCTGGGCCTGTGCTCTTTCCCTAAATCTGTTGTGATGCTTGTGATTCTTGGCACAATTGGATACCCTCTTAAATGTCACTGTAAGTCCCTAGTAAATGGGTACACATGTACCCAGGGGAAGGGATATTAGGGGTAGGCCCCTCAGAGCAGCAGCACTGTTTGTGTCACCCTCTTGGGCCCTGTACCCAGATGCACCCAGCACTTCTATTGCAGGCTGAGTGTTCTTGGGCGAACCTAAAAAGACAAATTCCACATGGCACACTCCCTGTGTGCCCTGTCCACCCTACACTGCATATGTTATGGGTAAGTCACCCCTCTGGAAGGTCTTCCAGCCCTAAGGCAGGGTGCACCATACAATACGTGAGGGCATAGATGCATGCGCAATATGCCCCCGGTGTGTCCTTGCCAAACCTGGGACATAGTGAGTAAACAGAGCAGCCATTTTAAGTACATGTACTGGACACTGGTCAAACATGAGTTTCCCACCTACATGATGGCCACTATGCACCGTAGGTTGTTTGGTATCAAACAAATCAGGATGATAAATCCAAACTGGTACCAGTATTGGATTTATCCCTAAATGTAACCAGGGGACACCTTAGAGGTGCCCCCTGCAAACGCTAACCTACCTGGCATGGTTGCTAACTGGTTCCATCCAGCATGCCACCTCCAGACAGCCAATACAACCTTAGGGGAGAGCCCTGTCTTCTGAGTGGAAGAGCTAACCCCCCACCCCCTCAGGAATGTGCGTTCCCCTGGTGGTAAGCATTAAAGGGCTACTTTGCACCCACTCAAACCCCCAGGCCCGCTGCTAGCAGAAGATGGCTTCCCACTTTGCCAACCCCCCCTTTTGCCGGGAGCTAAGGCGGGAAACCACACAAAGGGTAGGAGGAGGGGTCTTACTGAGCATGCACCACCCCTTGGGGCTTGCAGGCTAGGTGGACCCTCCATTTCATTTTCCTCCATGTTGGATGGCAGGAAAATAGCCAATAAGGTTTAGGGTAGTGACCCTTCCCACAGGAAGTGATCACTGTAGAGGGTGTGGCCACCCAAGGATAAGTGTCCCATTGGACGCTACTAGGTTCCCCCTAAAACACCCACTAAATTCAGTATTTAGTGGGCTCGCCTAAACCAAGAAATCAGATTCATTAGGAAGAAAAAAAGACAGCATCCAAGTACCCGACAGCACAAGAACAGAGGACCTGCTGCACCAGAAGAGGCTCCAAAACCCCTGCTTGATGCACCAGAGCCCCAACAATCACCACTACGGAGGAGCTGACCACTGGATCAACCTCAAAAGACCAAGAGGACCTCTAGGCTTTGCAAATAGCCTGAGATCTCCCTCCAGAGTGGAGGCACCACTCAAGACCAAAAAGAAACCAGCAAGAACCAGCAAACTGGTGAGAGTCACTTCACTAACTGGCTGATATCTCTGGATCCGGAAGTCACAGCCAGACCCAATGACACACCAATGACAGTCTGACGAAACTTACAAATGTGCCAACATTGGTGGCACTGCGCCCTCCCGTGGCCGATTTGTGCTAAAATCCCAGGTACTGGTCAGTGCACGTTGGAAGCAACAAAAACAGCTCTCCCAAAGCTGCAACTGGACCAGGAGAAAGCCCCAGTCGAGGGAATTCAGGAACACCCCAGGCCTCCCATCAGAGCACCCTCAGCATCCTGCAAGGCCCCTGGAAGAAGACTTACCTCCAGCTCCAAAGGGCTCCAATGCGCACAGCCTCCAAGTCCTCCAACTCGCCCTGCATCCGGCCGCCCTTAACCCTGCATCATGGAGCCAGCTTTGTGTTATGGGTCCCTAACCCCTTGCGACCTCGACAGTCCAAGGGGACCCTAAGGCACAACCTCTAAATCTGCAAACCATTTCCTTTTCCAGGTGGCCCCTCCAAGTGGCCATGTGCCTGTGCCAAGAGACTTTCCAGCACTGCTCCCGCAGAAACCGAGAGCTGCCCGTGGCTCTTCAGCTGCCACAGGATGCCTACCAACCTCATCAATCATCCTGCAGAAGAATAGACTGGTAATTCAACTGTGTGATTTTATATGCATTTTTATGGGTGGCCTTCCATTGATTCCTATGGTGCGTAATCACACACAGAAAGACTAACTTTATTAAAACTTTGAAAAGTCATAACTCAAAAAGTACTTAACATATCTTTAACATCTTGGTCTTAAAAATTATATGAAAATCTGAAGTATTGTTATAAATTTGATCTCGAGTTATTTATTGAGTGTGTGGGGGTGCATGATTGATACTGTGAGAACAACAAATAATTAGCACATCTCCTTGTTTAGAGTAACTGCTCGACCAGCTACTTCAAAAATTGGAACATTAGATGATCTGATTTTCATCTCTGGAAACCAAAGGGTGGTTGCCTGGGCCCCCTGCCCAGTATGCCAAGTTTTAGACACCATATAGAGGGCCAGTCTCCTACATTTGGTGTATCAGCAGTGGGATAAAGACTTTGCATTTGCTGATACCACTTTGTCAATTGTGTGAACACATGAATAAATCTCTAAATTGTCTTTAGATAATTATTTTTGATTTTCTAATTGACTAACAATTTTTTACACATTTCTTAAATAATTGTTAGAGCCCTGGTTAGGCCCCTACAACTCTAGAGAAAGTCCTTACTTTAGTTGGTTATCCAAAAAGGGGAATTTAACATTCTAAAATGGTCCCAGCTTTAGTAAGATAAAAAGGAGGTCAGAACCCAAGAGCTCAACCTGGAACCTTATGAGGGATATAGTTATGAGCAATTAAGGAAACTCTGCAGACTGTACAAAATTCAGACTGGAAAAAGCCCTAAAACAGAGAAACCTAGGTTTCTGGTGGTCCAGTATGAAAGAGATCATCCCCTAGATTAAAATGATGATGACGCATCTGTGGTGGATGACGATCCTGTAGATAATGGGGATGAGGGCAGCTCCTCTTCCCTCAGAAGCTCTAGAGCACCCACGGACACAGCCTTGATCTTGCCAGGCTGGCCAAAAGACTGGATTTAGAAAGTCAGCTTTTGGAGATAGAAAAGCAAAGAAAAGATTTGGGTGTGGCACCCATCTTTTGTGGCAGAATTGCAGTACTGAAATAAAAAGCTTTCAACATCAAATTCCCAAAAGGAGTTGTCCCTCCCTCCACTGAAGGGGATGATATAGTGAAATGGTTTTCTGCATTTGAAAGAGCCTGCATTGGATGAGAAATTGAGAAGAAACACTGGGGCACACTTATGTGGGAGTTATTCTCAAGAAAGTGCAGGGATAGGCTCCTGACACTGAATGAGGCAGATTCTAAACCCTATGTCCTCATGAACGGACCCTGATTGAGGGCTTTGGATTTACAATTGAAGAGTACAGGATAAAGTTCAGGGAAGCTCAAAAATCCCAGAGCCATACCTGGGTTGACTTTGTGGACTATTCAGTAAAATGACGGGTGGTTGGTTAGCTGGGAACAAGGTACAAGATTGTGATGGTCTGTATAATATATCTATGAAAGAGCATCTGTTGAGTCATTGTTCCAATGCTAGACTACATCAACATCTGGTAGACATGAGTCTACTTTCCCCTCAAGAGTTGGGGAGGAAGGCAGACCATTGGGTCAAGACAAGGGTGGCCAAAACAACCATTGGCGGGGGAGACCAAAAGAAAGAGGCCAAAGAGCCCCCCAAGGGAAAGATGGGAGACAGGGTAAAAACATTAAAGAGTCTTCTCAAGGCCCCCTATAATCTGCATAGGAGGGAGGGCCCTAAGACTACTCACAGTCCTGGGGTGGGTACAAAAGGAAACACTTTGACCCCAGCAAGACTTGGTGCCAAGAATGCAGAACCAAAGGGTACCAAACTGGAGACTCTGACTATAAAAACAATAAGAATGCCTCTAGTCGGGGGCGTGTCCAAGATGGCGACCGGGTCGGACGTATAACTCGCAGCTCTGACCCGGCCTATAATCAAAATCCTGGAAAGAAGGCGATCCGACCCGCTGCGGAGGTAAAAACATCCCCTCCTAGTTGCGGAGCCGGCAGAGCGGCGGTGGAATCGGGCGCGGACGCGAGGGAGCCAACCAAGCCGAGCGACTGGCGCCGGGCCGGAGAGTTACCAGCGGCACCCTGCCGCGCCGCGCGATCGCGCTGTGAAGCATCGTGGACTTCAGAAACGAAAAGCTGAGCCAGCCGGAACCGCGCTGACTACACAACGCGGAGCTACCGCAAAGCAGTAAGTGTAGGAGCTTGAAAGTGGGACACAAGGGGCAACACACATAGACCTGTGGGAACTGCCCAAGACGCCCAGCTCACACAAGATCCGAGGGACGCTTGCGCCGCCATCCTTCGCCGCGCAATCGTGCTGAGAAGCCTCTGAGCGCTTGCGGCCTGGAAGAGTGTGGCGGTGGGTGCCGCGCTGGTTATGGGATAGCAGAGATCCCGGCTGGAGTTGGAGGCGAAGTGCTGCGGGGAGGACGTCCAGACCCACTATAGTGATGAAACCATCTCCCACCAGGCAACACACGTAGGCCCGTGGGAGCTACCATAGAAGCCTAACTCGCGACAGTCCCGAGAGACGCTCGCGGCGCCCTCCACTACAGCAAGACTGCACTGAGAAGCACTCTAGTGCTCCTGATCTGATAAACTAAGCTGGCGGAAACCGTGCTGGCTTTGCATTACAGGGCTACCAAGAGGCGGTAGGTGCGAATCCCTGGGACTCCCGCCCCGGCGAACGTCCGATTGAAGGAAACTGGACGAAATGACCCCCATAGACCTCTTGTGTTTCATTAAAGAACGGATGGCCCCCCAGCTGATAGAATAAA
Source organism: Pleurodeles waltl (assembly GCF_031143425.1). Lineage (NCBI taxonomy): Eukaryota > Metazoa > Chordata > Amphibia > Caudata > Salamandridae > Pleurodeles > Pleurodeles waltl. The sequence continues at coordinate 495,866,632 of NC_090448.1, forward strand.
CGTCTGGGAAAACCGCTAGACACACAGTAATATTGCTACTAAGGGACCAAACACAACGAGTTGTAGCCATAGTAGGCTGTAGAAATTTGAGAGAGAGAGCGAGATTGATCAACATAAAAGGGGCAAGCAAAGAAAAATAGTACCTAGTAGATAGGCTGAAACAGAGCTGATTCCATAACGGCGCAGAAATTAGCGGAAATAGGAACAGCCATTCGCAGTGCCAACAGGCGAGTGCGTAGTGTGGGGAATGGTGGAGGCCGCCTGTCGTTCGCAGACACTGTGCCGTGGTTTAACTCCTATGCATCGCAAGTGACACGCCGCCGACGCTACAGCACTTAGCCCCCGTGACAAAACTAATATAACACAACGCTGAATTCGGAGTTTGGCAATAACTTCAAACGTGTACCGTCTGATGGGAAAACCAAAGACCCCACGTGCTCCCCCAGGAACCATGGGCCCAACTAACCCACCTCTAGCACCCGGAGCCACAGACGCATACCAAACCCTTCAGAAAATGGAAGAGACATTGCAAACGCACTCAACACAATTCGAAAAAGTGCTGCAAACCATACTGGAAACTAAAACAACTCTGGAAGCGAAAATTGGCTCAATCATGGAAGATGTTAACTTGCTTCGTACGGACCAGCAGGCGCTAGCAGAAAAGGTCGTTGAACTTGAAAAAGATACGTCCCACCTTAAACCATCTATTTTAGAAGTTAAATCCCAATTAAGCGCCATAACAGCAGAAGTTGAGACACTTAAGCGACGAGCAGAAGAAGCCGAAGGCAGGTCGCGACGAAACAACATTCGGTTTGTGGGATTTCCAGAGCGCGTCGAAGGCCCAAATACAGAACTCTTTATCGAAAAATGGCTGACTGAAACGGTGTTGAAAAATAACGTTCCAAAGTTCTTTTCAATAGAACGCGCCCACAGGATTCCGGGCAGACCCCCTCCACCGGGTGCCTACCCGCGTCCCCTCATAGCGAAACTATTGAATTATCGTGACAGAGACCTTATATTACAATTATTCCGAAAATTAAACCCAATACACTTTGAAAACACGCAAATAACCGCCTACCCAGACTTCACAGTGGAGGTACAAAAAAAACGAAACTCATTTTACCGGGTCAAAGAGCGTCTCAGAGAACACAATATTAAATATTCCTTGTTGTTCCCTGCTAAACTCCGAGTACAAGACGTCACTCGTAGCCTATTCTTTACTACTCCTGAGGACGCATGGACATGGCTTCACGCAAAAGGACTAGCTGATCCTCCACCACTTAACGACAAAAGCCTACCCCCGAGAAACAAGCGTAAACCTCGCAGTAAACAAGCCAACAAACCTTCCCCTGAACAATCACGAGAAGAAAGATCGCTACTACTACAGTCTGCGCAGCGTTTTGCCAATGTATCACCGACATCTCTCTCCGAGCAATCAGAAGCTGAACCTGAACTAGAGTTAAACTCTGACTCAACGGAAACTGAGCAGGGCCCAAACCTCACTCCGAGAACAGCAGACGACATCTGTTAAATACTTGTTTCCACGTACAGGATACCATTTCTTCTGCTGTTACTACTTAGTCTCTGTCGTTGTTTACAATTGCATAAATACTTTCCCTGGCTTGTGTGTCCGGTCTGCCGCCGCTCGGTCCTGGCAATGAGATCAACATCCATAAAATAGGCCGGTTCTAAAACCACTACAACACCCGTAACCATGGATCACCCTCCACACTATATGGACTGTTACCCCAAGCAGACAAGTTTTATTATACCCCTGTTTTTATCTCATCTGCTACTGTCGTTAAACATAGCAGATTTTGTAGCTGTAGTTGAATGGAAAGTTTTGTTATTATGTATATTGACATGTACTAATTATAGAGCGTCACACCATAATGTAAACTTTTAAAACAAGGCACACACTTCAGCAGCTAGAAAGCTAGTTGTTGGGTATAGATACCAAATAGCAAAGAAAATTTGGGCTTACACAACCCCGAGCGGTATCCCCTCAGAATATCTTACTCAAACCCTATGGCATCGCAAAATAAACAATATACTACACAATATAAAACCCTAACATGGAATGTAAAGGGCATGGCTTCCGCAAGTAAAAGGCATCGGATTTACACATATCTTAGGAGGCACCAGATACACATAGCCATGCTACAGGAGACCCATTTAGATAAATCCTTGTTGGCACTAACTAAAACAAAGTGGAAAGGACAATTATATGGGACCACCTTTTCGTCATATGCCAGAGGAACTGTAATCTGGATAGCCCCCGGGGTTCCATACACTGTGTCCCAAAAACAGTGCGACTCAGATGGGCGGTATGTAGTTCTAGAGGGCACTTTAGATGGCGTCCCATTAGCCTTGATAACCTTATAAGCTCCTAATACAACTCAACGCGACTTTCTAGGGACAACGGGCAGTAGCATGCTCAGCGATCCCGCAATAGATGCCATATGGGGTGGAGACTTTAACTGCGTTCTGGATATTTTAAAAGACCGTTCTATTCCCCCACTAGAACGCGCACCGGCTAAACGAGCATCGCTTGATCTGATAGAATGGGCTGCTAATAACATGCTTACTGAAATATGGAGAACTTCCCACCCCACATTACGCGAGTACTCGTTTTATTCACCAGTACACAAACTTTATACTAGACTAGACATGTTCTTCGCTACATCTAACATAATCCCAAAGGTAACTACATCTGGCTACCTAGCCCGCACTACAGGGAGTGCAGAATTATTAGGCAAATGAGTATTTTGACCACATCATCCTCTTTATGCATGTTGTCTTACTCCAAGCTGTATAGGCTCGAAAGCATACTACCAATTAAGCATATTAGGTGATGTGCATCTCTGTAATGAGAAGGGGTGTGGTCTAATGACATCAACACCCTATATCAGGTGTGCATAATTATTAGGCAACTTCCTTTCCTTTGGCAAAATGGGTCAAAAGAAGGACTTGACAGGCTCAGAAAAGTCAAAAATAGTGAGATATCTTGCAGAGGGATGCAGCACTCTTAAAATTGCAAAGCTTCTGAAGCGTGATCATCGAACAATCAAGCGTTTCATTCAAAATAGTCAACAGGGTCGCAAGAAGCGTGTGGAAAAACCAAGGCGCAAAATAACTGCCCATGAACTGAGAAAAGTCAAGCGTGCAGCTGCCACGATGCCACTTGCCACCAGTTTGGCCATATTTCAGAGCTGCAACATCACTGGAGTGCCCAAAAGCACAAGGTGTGCAATACTCAGAGACATGGCCAAGGTAAGAAAGGCTGAAAGACGACCACCACTGAACAAGACACACAAGCTGAAACGTCAAGACTGGGTCAAGAAATATCTCAAGACTGATTTTTCTAAGGTTTTATGGACTGATGAAATGAGAGTGAGTCTTGATGGGCCAGATGGATGGGCCCGTGGCTGGATTGGTAAAGGGCAGAGAGCTCCAGTCCGACTCAGACGCCAGCAAGGTGGAGGTGGAGTACTGGTTTGGGCTGGTATCATCAAAGATGAGCTTGTGGGGCCTTTTCGGGTTGAGGATGGAGTCAAGCTCAACTCCCAGTCCTACTGCCAGTTCCTGGAAGACACCTTCTTCAAGCAGTGGTACAGGAAGAAGTCTGCATCCTTCAAGAAAATCATGATTTTCATGCAGGGCAATGCTCCATCACACGCGTCCAACTACTCCACAGCGTGGCTGGCAAGAAAGGGTATAAAAGAAGGAAATCTAATGACATGGCCTCCTTGTTCACCTGATCTGAACCCCATTGAGAACCTGTGGTCCATCATCAAATGTGAGATTTACAAGGAGGGAAAACAGTACACCTCTCTGAACAGTGTCTGGGAGGCTGTGGTTGCTGCTGCACGCATTGTTGATGGTGAACAGATCAAAACACTGACAGAATCCATGGATGGCAGGCTTTTGAGTGTCCTTGCAAAGAAAGGTGGCTATATTGGTCACTGATTTGTTTTTGTTTTGTTTTTGAATGTCAGAAATGTATATTTGTGAATGTTGAGATGTTATATTGGTTTCACTGGTAATAATAAATAATTGAAATGGGTATATATATATTTTTTGTTAAGTTGCCTAATAATTATGCACAGTAATAGTCACCTGCACACACAGATATCCCCCTAACATAGCTAAAACTAAAAACAAACTAAAAACTACTTCCAAAAATATTCAGCTTTGATATTAATGAGTTTTTGGGGTTCATTGAGAACATGGTTGTTGTTCAATAATAAAATTAATCCTCAAAAATACAACTTGCCTAATAATTCTGCACTCCCTGTATATCAGACCATAATCCACACTATTTCATGCTGCTGTGGGGATACATTCATGCCCGCATTCCAACATGGCGCCTACAGCCAGACGCCTTAACTGACCCCCCCTTTAACACTGAACTGACCACATGCCTATCAACCTATTTTTCTCTAAATAAAAACTCAACATCAACCCGAGCTACCGAATGGGATGCCCATAAAGTAGTAGTTAGAGGGCACTGCCTGGCAGCATCGGTGGGCATTAAGAAAATGCTGTCCTCAGAATTACTAAAATTGGAAGCCAAAATACATAGTGCAGAGATTGAAGCCTCAACAAACAATACACCACCAGAAACACTTATAGCACTGAGGGCAAAATATAGAGAAACGGACGTCAGCCTCGGTAAACACAATTATAGACATTTTAAAATGAGACAACATGCTGAGGGGGATAGATCGGGCAAACTATTGGCGTGGCTAGTGCGCCAATCACCGCAATCATCGCCGATAGGAGCTATCAAATTACAAACAGGAATAGTGGTCAACACCCAAACTGACATTAACAAGGCCTTTTACACATATTATCACACGTTATACCAATCTTCTACACCTCCCACAGAACAGCAACTTGCCGAATTCCTAACTCAGATTCCCCAAAACTCGAGCATCGTCAACAACGCAGATATCCTAGACGGCCCCATCACTATCGAAGAACTCCGCTTGGCCCTCTCTCAGATGGCACGAGGCAAGACCCCTGGCACAGACGGTTTACCGCCAGAATATTATAACTCGCAAAGTACTCACCTGTTGCAACCCCTGTTAGAGGTGTTTAATGAAGCGCGCAACAGAAAACAACTACCAGACTCCATGAGGGAAGCACTAATAGTGGTCCTACCAAAACCTGGACGGGACCCGTTGGATGTCAGATCATACAGACCACTCTCTTTGCTGAACACCGATTGCAAACTTCTTGGGAAAATTCTAGCAAATAGATTACTCCCCTATCTACCTGACTTGATACATCCAGATCAGTCGGGATTTATCCCGGGTAGAAACACTTTCATTAATATAAGGCGCCTAATCCGTATCATGCACCACACTACTGACCCAGAAAGCGTGACTGTGTCACTAGACATCGAGAAGGCGTTTGATACGCTAGGCTGGGAATATCTATTTAACACTCTTAAGATGTTCGGATTCAAGAGCGGCTTCATTAATTGGATCACAACACTATATTCCAAACCAACAGCCCGAGTTAAAACCGGCCCTGATGGTATCGGAAGCCTTTCCTGTGTGCAGAGGAACAAGACAGGGCTGCCCACTATCACCATTGCTATTCGCAATAGCTATGGAACCACTTGCAATTAAGATCAGGAGGTACGCACATAAATGGGGAATAAGGGAGTTTGAAGCATACCATATAATTTCTTTGTATGCAGATGATGCCCTGGTATATTTACGCAACCACTCTGACTCCCTGCCCCAGATAATGCATATATTGGATAGCTTCGCTCTGGTGTCTGGCTTACGTGTGAACTGGTCTAAATCCTGTATCTTTCCCCTCACTGGTTTGCCCTCTGAACAACAAACATCATCCTCCACACATCAATTAACATGGTCGTACCAAACCTTCAAATACCTGGGTGTCCAAGTGTACCATTCTATGGCAGATCTAAGAGAAGGTAACCTAGATAGGCTTCTCCGCTCCACCCGTGGCTCCTTGGCATTTTGGAGTTCCTTGCCCCTTTCGCCCATGGGCCGGATAGCAATAGTCAAGATGCTAATATTACCGAAATTTTTATATTTTTTCTCGGCACTCCCGTTGGCCTTACCGCGCTCGTTTTTCCATAAAGCGCATTCACTACTAACTGACTTACTCTGGGGTAGAGACAGACGCAGAGTAGCTTTAAACACCACGCAATACCCGCAAGAGGAAGGTGGTTTAGGTATGCCGAACCTTGAGCTATATTATGCAGCAGCCCAACTTCAATGGGTCACCAAATGGCTCAATGAGCCGTCCAACACAGAGGTCACAGCAATAATGGACTACATAACCCCTACACAGATATTGGCATGGTTATTAACAGGGCTCCCTCATCTACGACATAATACTCCCCTGCTTAGTTCGGCCAGGCATTGTTGGAAAAGATATGTACAAGGCAAAATGCCATCACTCCCCTATTCTCCCTTGATCCCAATACCACAGATCCCGGGCTTCCATGCCTTATCCTCCCATCATGACTTACGAACGGTTAATACCCTCTATACAGGTGACCTATATACCGAATCCAGAGCAATCAAGTTTGTAGACTTGACGGCTGCGGGGGCAATGCAGCCACGAGCCTTTCTGACATTCAACGCCATCAATAATCTCCTACGGAATACATGGGGCTGTGGTCAAAGTGAACCAAACAAATCTCTCCTATTTACTGCAATACTCTCTATGGGAGAGGCAAAACACACTGTTACCAAATTATACAAAATACTCCTATCAAGAAGCTGTAAAGCTCTAACCCAGGTCAAACTTCGCTGGGACTCCGCTCTTCCTACACCAATAGCACAAAAATCCTGGGACACAGCCCTCACTTCGATTAAGTCCGTATCACGCAACTTTAGATTAAGATACACGCAATTCAATTGTTTGCATCAGGCCTACCTCTCCCCAGCTCATATTCATAAAATATATCCAGGAGCTAACTCCATATGTCCAAGATGCGCTGCCCCAGCGGCGACCTTTTACCATATGGTCTGGGAATGTCGCACGATCAACACTGGCTGGAACCAAATCGTCAACACAACCATAGACCTATCAGGCCAACCGCTTATCCAGACTCCAGAATCCTGTCTACTTAATATACGACACCGGAAAAAAAAAGATAAGCACACCCACAAGTTTGTAGATTTAGCATTCGTGACATATAAACGTCTGATAGCCACACATTGGAAGGCCCCAAATGCCCCCCCCATTCTATCTGGCTGCGTGACCTGCACGATTACACATTGGCGGAAGCTCAAACTCTGAGGCTATCACAGCACAGAGGTCAGACACAAAGTGGGATTGAAAATTGGGATCTCTTTGTAGTTAGAATTGAATCTAGAGATGACAAATACCCCCCATAAACTACACCCTTTAATAAACTCAAAACACGCTATCCCTAGATCTACTCAAAATAACTGAAGCTTTCAAGAATAGATCCAAATTACTGCATCACTAGGCCTAGCCCGCATCACATTTACCCAACGACTGACCCAGGATACAACTATCCCCCTATACCAAAGAACACACACAGCAGTGTAGCTCTCGGAGCCAGTACAACTTCACGCTCCCACTATCATAATGGACGCCAAAAGACATACTTAAGAATATTATTTATCATGTCAAATGTTATTGGTTATAGAATGTTCATGGAAAGCCAGTACATTGAAATGTATCAATACTGTGTAACGTATAAAATTTAGAAGATAGGTGACTTTTCGCCTAAATATATGTAATGTACTGCTATGTCCAGACCTTGTTTAACTTTAAGTTTAATAAACAGATTTAAAAAAAAAAAAATGCCTCTAGTCAGCCTGCAGTAAATTCAGTTGCCAATATCCAGATGGGATCAGAGGTGTGGCCTGACCATGTCAGTGTCCCCACAGAGGCAACACTAGTCACAGGGGGTGGGGTAGATTTATCCTGTGCTGCATGACCAAGTAACATGAAAAAATACAGGCAACACGCTGTGATTAATGGGGAAAAAACAGAAGCCTTGAGGGATACAAGGGCTAGTATCACTATGATGTCTCAGCACCTAGTTCCCTCAACTTATATCCGAGTAGGGAGGTCTTATCCTGCCACCAATGCTGACAATGAGACCAAGTTCCACCCCATGGCTATGGTAAACTTTGAATGGGGAGGAGTAGCAGGGCAGAAAGAAGTGGTTGTGTTCTCATTCATCCCTGTAGATTGCCTGCTTGGAAGTGACCTGGAGCATTCCCCCTGGGCTGAGGCAGAGCTAAAGACCCATGCGCCAATGCTAGGGATCTCTGGGTGGGCATGTGTCAAGACTAGGGCACAGAGCAAACTTCAGAGGGAAATTAGAGAGCTGGATCCTGAAATAGAGGACCAGCCTTCCAAGAGAAAAGTCAGGAAGACTCGGGGACCAGCTTCCAAACAGATGCCAAGACAGGACCCCTCTTCTCAGGATGAGGAGTCACCCACCTTGAAGGGAACTGAGCTGGAGCAGCTTTGGCCTTACCACCCAGAGCTCTCTGGCCCAGGGAGACCCTCTAGGGAAGATCTGTGCCAGGGACAAAGAGAGTGGCCCACTCTTGAAGGCCTGAGATAGCAAGCTGCTCGGGAGGAGATAGGAAATGTCAGTGGTACCCACAGGGTCTACTGGGAGGAGGGGCATCTGTACACTGAGACCAGAAACCTCAAACCTGGTGCAACCAGCAGGGTGGTAGTGCCACAGACATTCAGGGAATTCCTTCTCACTTTAGCCCATAACATTCCCCTAGCAGGGCATCTGGGGCATAATAAAACTTGGGGTAGGTTTGTTAACCACTTCTACTGGACAGGTATGTCCCAAAAAAGTGAAGGACTTTTGTCAGTCCTGTCCCTTCTGCCAAGCCAGTGGCAAGGCAGGTAGGCATTTAAAGCCCCCCTTTATGTCACCATCTGTGGTTGGGGGTACCTTTTGAAAGGGTAGGGGTTGGCATTGTTGGCCCCTTGACCCTCAAACAGCAGCAGGACATAGATATATCTTAGTGGTAGTTGATTATGCCACTGGGTATCCTGAGGCCATTCCCCTTAGGACAATAACTGAACCTGCAGTTACAAAGGCCCTCCTGGTTATCTTCACCAGGGTTGGGTTCCATAAGGAGGTAGTATCAGACAGGGGCCCAAAATTCATGTCTGCATACTTGAAACACATGTGGCAGGAATGTGGAGTGACTTATAAGTTCACTACAAAATACCATCCACAGACCAATGGGTTGGTTGAAAGGTTTAACCAAACTCTGAAAGACATGAATGGAGGGCTCCCGGAAAAGCTGAGAAGGAGATGGGATGTCCTACTGCCTTGTCAGCTGTTTGCCTACAGGGAAGTGCCACAAAAGGAAGTAGGCTCTCTCCATTTGCACTTTTGTTAAGTCTTGTAAGGGCAGGCTCGGAGAGACCTCTCAAAGAACCCAAACAGGATATTGTGGACTATGGGCTTGGCCTGTGTTCTAGAATGGGTGAGTACATGGATGAAGCTAACAAAAATCTTCAGGCCAGCCAACAGCTTCAAAAGCTTTGGTATGACCAAAAGTCTGCTGTGGTGGAGTTCTCACCAGGGCAGAAGATTTAGGTGTTGGAGCCTGTTGCTCCAAGGGCTCTCCAAGACAAATGGTTTGGCCCCTATCTCATCCTTGAGAAAAAGGGTGAAGTCACTTATCTAGTGGACCTAGGCAGTTGCAAGAACTCCAAAAGAATCATACATGTCAACCACCTAAAACCCTTTTATGATAGAGATATGGTCACAGATGAGGGACAGGAGGATGAGAGTGAGACTCTCCCTGATCTCCTCTCCAGCAAACCCCAAGATGGCTCTGTAGATGGAGTGGTCTTGTCAGACACCCTCTCAGAACAGCATCAGACTGATTGCAGGCAGGTCCTCAACCAGTATGCTGAGTTAGTTTCTCCAACCCCTGAGAAAACAAGCTAGTGTACTCATGATGTGGACACTAGTGACAGCCTGCCTGTAAAAACAACATTTACAGACAGTCCGACCATGTCAGAGAAAAAATAGCAGCTGAAGTAAAATAAATGTTGGATTTGGGTGTCATTGAACCCTCAGAGAGCCCCTGGGCTAGCCCAGTAGTGTTAGTCCCTGAACCTCACTTCAAGGGTAACAAGAAAGAAATGAGGTTTTGGTGTGGACTACAGGGGCCTCAACGCAGTAACCAAAACTGATACACACCCAATCCTTGATGAGCTCATGGACAGATTAGGGGCAGCCAAGTATCTGAGTACTTTTGATTTAACATCAGGGTACTGACAGATTTGTCTGACCCCATGAGCAAAAGAGAGGTCAGCATTTTTTACTCCTAGTGGGCAGTATCAGTTAACTGTTATGCCCTTTGGATTAACAAATGCACATGCCACCTTTCCAGAGGTTGGGGAACCTAGTCCTTGCTGGACTGTAAACCTTTAGCGCAGGTTACCTTGATGACATAGCTGTCTATAGTTCCATATGGCAGGATCACGTGATCCACCTTAGAAAGTTCCTTAAGGCCTTGCAAAAGGCAGGCCTCACTATCAAGGCCAGTAAATGCCAGATAGGGCAGGGAAAAGTTGTTTACTTGGGCCACCTGGTTGGTGGAGGCCAAGTGCAACCCCTCAAACCCAAGATTCTGACTATTCTGGCTTGGGAAGCTCCCACAACCCAGACACAAGTTAGGGCATTCCTTGGCTTGACTGGATGTAACAGAAGGTTTGTGAAGGATTATGGCACAATAGTTGCCCCCCTCAGAGAGCTTACCTCCAAGAAAGTGTCTAAAAAGATTAACTGGACAGTGAGTTGTTGTCAAACGGCCTTTGACACTCTGAAGGAAGCTATGTGCTCTGCTCCAGTTGTGCCAGCACCAGACTACTCTAGGGAATTCCTAGCCCAGACAGATGCTTCAGAAATGGGGATAGGAGCTGTCCTTTCCCACAGGAATGATGATGGACATGACCAGCCTGTTGCCTTTATTAGCAAAAGGCTACTCCCTAGGGAACAAAAATGGAGTGACATGGAGAGGGAAGCCTTTGCTGTTGTATGTGACCTAAAGAAGGTGAGGCTATACTTGTTTGGCTTTCAATTCACTGTTCATACTGACCACAGGCCTCTCAGATGGCTACAACAAATGAAAGGTGAGAAACCCAAACTGTTTAGGTGGTCCATTACCCTACAGGGGATGGTCTTTAAAGTGCAACACAGACCTGGGACTGCCAATGCAGATGGCCTCTCCAGGTTCTCCCACTTAGAAGATGAAGGCTCACTAGGGAAAGGGGAGTCTTATGCTCTTTCATGTGGGGGGTAGTGTGAGACGAGGCGTCTTTTTGCATGGCTAGCCCCCCACTTTTTGGCTGATGTTGATGTGTCCTAGAAGTTGTAGTGCTCAAAGCCCCTTCTTACCAGGTTCCCTGGGTCAGAGCTCTTTCCCTAAATCTGTTGTGATACTTGGCACATTTGGATACACTCTTACGTGTCACTGTAAGTACCTAGTAAATGTGTACACCTGTACCTAGGGCATGGGATATTAGGGGTAAGCCCCTGAGGGCAGCAGCACTGGTTGTGACACCCTCTAGGGCCCTGCACCCAGTTGCACCCAGCCCTGCCATTGCAGGCGGAGTGTTATGGGGCAAACCTAAAAAGACAAATTCAACATAGCACACGTCCTCTGTGCCCTGTCCCCCCTACAATGCATATGTTATGGGTAAGTCACCCCTCTGGCAGGCCTTCTAGCCCTAAGGCAGGGTGCACCATACTATATGTAGGGCATAGTTGCATGGGCAATATGCGCTCACTGTGTCCTTGCCAAACCTGGGACATAGTGAGTGAACAGAGCAGCCATGTTAAGTACATGAACTGGACATTGGTCAAAGATGAGTTCCTCACCTACATGATGGCCACTCTGCACACTAGGTTGTTTAGTATCAAACAACTCAGGATGATAAATCTGGATGGTACCAGTATTGGCTTTATCCCTATGTGTGCCCAGGGAACACCTTAGAGGTGCCCCTGCAAAAGCTAACCTAACTGGCATGGTTGCTGACTGGTTCCATTAGACATGCCACCTCCAGACAGCCAATTCACAAACCTTGGGAGAGAGCCCTGTCTCTCTGGTTTGTGAGACAATGCCCTTCCTGAGGGAGGAGCTAAGACCCCCTCCCTCAGGAATGTGTATTCCCCTGGCAGTGAGCTTCAAAGGGCTACTGCCCTTGAAACTCGAGCCTCCAGGCCTGCTGGTAGTAGGAGGTGATTTCCTCCTTTGCCAACCCCCACTTCTGGTGAGATCTAAGATGGGAAACCACAAAAAGTGTAGGAGGAAGGGTCTCACTGAGCATGCGCCACCCCTGGGGGCTTGCAGGCTAAGTGGACCCTCCATTTCATTTTCCTCAATGTTGGATGGCAGGAAAATAGCCAATGAGGTTTAGAGTAGTGAATGTTCTCACATGAAGTGGTCACTGTAGTGGGTGTAGCCACCCAAGGGTAAGTGTCCCAGTGTCCCACGTTCCCCCTAAAATACCAACTAAATTATGTATTTAGTGGGCTCCCCTGGACCAAGAAATCAGATTCATCAGAAAAAAAAGAAGACAGCACCCAAGAACCCGAGAGCAAGAGAACAGAGGATCTGCTGCACCAGAAGAGGCTCCAAGACCCCTGCTTGCTGCACCAGAGTTCTGACAATCGCCACCGCAGAGGAGCTGACCACTAGACCGTCCTCAAAAGACCCAGAGGACCTCCAGGCTTTGCAAATAGCCTGAGATCTCCCTCCTGAGTGGAGGCACCTCTCAAGAACAAAAAGAAACAATCAAGAACCATCAAACCGGTGAGGGTCACTTCACCGATGGGCCAATATCTCTCCAACCGGAAGTCGCAGCCAGACCCGACGACACACCAACAACAGCCCAGATGAGACCTAAAAGTGTGTCAATAATGGTGGCACTGCGTTCTCCGGTGGCCAAAATCCCAGATTCTGGTCAGTGCACATCAGACTACAACAAAAACAGCTCTCTCTGAGCTGCAGCTGGACCAGGAGGAAGCCCCAGTTGAGGGAATTCAGGAACACCCTGAACCTCCCACCAGATCACCCTCGTTATCCTGCAAGGCTCCCAGAAGAAGACTTACCTCCAGCTCCAAAGGGCTCCAGTGCGCACAGCCTCCAATACCTCTAACTTGCCCTGCATCTGACCACCCTGAGCCCTGCATCACGGAAGCAGCTGTGTGCCACGGGTCCCTAACCCCTTCTGACTTCGACAGCCCAAGGGGACCCTAAGGCACCACCTTTAAATCCGCAAACAACCTCATTTTCCAGGTGGCCCCTCGAAGTGGCCATGTGCCTGTGACAAGAGACTTTCCAGCACTTCTCCCGATGGAACCGGGGCCGCCCAAGGCTCTCCAGCTGGCACGGGGTGCCCACCAACCTCATCAACCATCCTGCAGATGTGTAACTCAACTGTGTGATTTTATATGCATTTTTATAGGTGGCCTTCCATTGATTTCTATGGTGTGTAATTACACACAGAAAGACTAACCTTATTCAAAATTTGAAAAATCAAAGCTCAAACAATACTTAATGTATCTTAACCATCTTGGTCTTAAAAATTAATTTGGTTGCAAGTTATCCATTGAGTGTGTGCATGATTGTTACTGTGAGTACAACAAATGCTTAGCACATCTAATGGATTAGCCTAACTGCTCGAGCAGCTACCTCAAATATTGGAGCATTAGGTGATATGATTTTTACATCTGGAAACCAACATGTGGTTGCCCGGACCCCGTGCACAGTGTACCTAGTTTTGCATACTACATAGAGACCCAGCCTCCTACAAATGTATTGTTACAATATATAAGCAAACATGGGACCTCCTCCTTGAAAAATACACTGCTTTGAGTGTCTGGTTTGGAGAAGTCTGAATGGTTATCCGATGCAAAAATGTGATCCTGTAACCCACCTGATGGAGCATCAGCAGGCCACTATCCCTCCCTCCCTAACTTCACCATGGGAAAAATGACAGCCCAACATTCACTAGAAGTACAATATTTCTCTCGACATTACAAATTAGGAGTCCTCAATTTGCAAACTTGTATTATTTTCCCTTCTACAATCAACAAGTACCAGGAGTAGCTGCATATACAGAGAGGAGCAACATATTTAAGCCAACAAATGAGATACCAAGTGAGCTGGAACCCTGAAGAGCAGGGATTAGAGCTGTTGATGAGAAGTAGAAGCAAGTATAGAGATGCAGAAGTAATCAGGTTGTACTCGTGCTGGAAGGTACACACTGGCTTCTTCACCATTTCACCTTTCCTGGATCTAGGAAGCTAGGGGCCGGCAGGCATTTTAATAGAAGGGCAGACAGTAATAGCTTCATCTTGGTAATCTAATCTCTTTAAAGGAATCTTCCATACTCGTTATATTGAATTGTGCTCCTTCAATTTTGATTCAACACTCGTGTTTGGAAGAATCTGAATGTCTGGGTATGATTATGGTGATGAAGAGAAAACTCCCTAGACAACAATAAAGTCAACACTCCGAAGCGAGTCAGGAGTGTAAAAAATTATTAACAGTTGTAGGAGTTTATTATTAATTAATCTTCCATGGGCAAACAGCTGTATGAGAAGTATGCATAGAAAATTACATAGGGTGCCAGGACGCAATAGATCAGAAACAAAATTCAAAGTATTATTAACCTGGAAACTAGCCATTTTACAATTGCCTGGGGTGCTATGAGGGAATATTTTTTTAATCGCTATAAAATATTTTACCACACAGATTACTGTGTATCAGGCTCAAGTACAGTAGAATTGCTGTAAAGCTGATATAGGGTAAATGAGGCCAATTCAATATTAAGGCATTTCTCATTAAATGAAATAGAAGAGGTTATTTTTAATCCTTCTGGTAATAAAGCATATGAGGATGTTGACTTTCTGGTGAGTTTTTCTTGAGGTTTTCCTCGAAGATCTAGCTAGCTAATTATTTCACGTGTTCGATAAATTATTGAAGGAATGTTAAATTCCACTCTTTTTGAAGTCCACTGTGTTGGTCTGCTTCGTAGAACCAGAGAAGTCTGTTTCAAAAACTGCTTCTTACAGATTTGTCTCACTTTAATAGCCCTCAAATCAAATGTAAGATTGAGGTCCTGATTTGGAGTTCAGCCGATGGGTTATTCTATCAGAAACATCATGGGTATTTCATACACTGTATTACAAGTGCCATGGGATAGAATGCGCTTCTAATAAGATTGACGGAATATTCGCAACATTCGTGATGGAGTAAACCATCTGCTAAAATGTAAATTAGGCCTTAGATTCTGATTCCTTGCACACCATCTGAAATGCTACTGCCAGCACTCCAATGCAACAAATGCAATCACTAATGTTATAAATAAGCTTACGCATTACGTTTTTGATCACACTACATTTACCACTAAAAAATGGATGACTGTAGTATTATTTATTGGTTTAATATATCTCGTTAGCTACTTACATTTTCATTTTAGATGTTGTTATATATTGGTATACATATTTAAAGGTTTTGAGCACTGCATTTGGTGTGGGGGTTTTGGTTTCCATTGTTCTTTTCTGTCTTTTGGTATATGGTCCTAACCATAGCTTACTAATGTCATTGTTTTTTCAGTTTAAGTTGAAACTATAACTGCACTTTGATGCTGTTTTAGGTAAATTTCAGAGTGATTTTTAAACGTAACATAGCCAATATAATGCCACTTTAAGCATTATTTTTTGGTGACTTCTTGGGTGTTTTTATCATACACCACATCCAAAAGACCTGTGTACCTATCCTTTTACCGGCAGTCAACTCCCTCTGCAGTCTGCCTTTGGATGTGAGATTATGCTGCCAGTCCTTTGCCTTACCTTGTGCAGTTGGCCAATCCAGGTACATTTGGCCTTTGGCCTTCATGAATCACCAGGAAATTTAGCACTCTATTAGTATTTTTATTTTTCTCTTGGTATGTCAATTTTGATGCAGTTTATTCAGAGGACAGCACACTTAAAGGGAAGATAATAAAATCGTTCACATGTAGTAATGCTGCTGTCTGTATGATGTTTAGCTTCCCCTTGATATATTGAATTCCATAGAAATACATCAAGGAGTGGCAGAGCTAAATGAGAGTGGGTGTCAAAGAGTGTTATTTGTAAATAACTATGGTGCTGGCTCCAATTCTGCCTGATACTTTATTCGAGGACCCTGTTTTAATCGGTTTGCAGACCAACCTTTGGTACTGCGAACTGAAAAGGACAACAGGAGAAAAAAGCTTCTTTGTCCAATGGGGGCTTTATTTTTCAATGTACACCTTGGGTTGACAGTTATTATCACACTAATGCTCCAGCTATCTCTATCTTTTAACCTTTTCGAACTTACTGAGACATTATTATAATGGTAATTTGTTGAACACTACTGAGCAGATATACTTTGACCCAAGCAACAGTACTTCCCTGAATAAAGTTTTACTTTCATTCCAAGACTGCAGTAACTCCCTTTAAGGTTTCTTTTCGTAGCAGAGAGCAAAGATTGTTAGGGGAGTTAAATGGGAATTAGTGCTTCTTTGGCTGCCCCTTTAAGTATAGTCCCATACGTGGGAAGGGTCTGACGAGTGTTGTGGAGATCTGTAAGACTGTCACCATATGTGCTAAATGTGGTGCAGATTAAGTACAAAGCAGCAATGTTATTAGCACATGAAATCGGTTTTACCCCTCTTTCAACTTTGTTGTCCTCTTTTTATGGATCTGCACAAAACTTGACATACACAGAGGTTTAAACATGGTCAATATCTGCCACGTTTGATGTGGACCTGTCAATTGATGCCATAGTTTTTAGCAAATGAACACTTTTTTGATCACCCTTTTAAATGTGTTCTTCTTGGCGAATCTGTAAATGTAAAAATACAAACAGTAAGAAAACATGCTAAACACCTGCTAGGTTTCATGAAACTCATCAACCTGAACTAAAGTTGTGAGAAAATGAAAAATACAGTTTTCCAACTGTCCAGATATGACTAAAGCTTAACCACGTCATGCCCAACCCGAGCACACTTTAACACTAATTTACTGAAAACTACTGGACAGACTTACACCGAACAAGTGAAAGCACAAATCTTGAGCAGTGTTCTAACATTGTACCAAGTTTGGTGTAATTCTGTTCAGTTGCTTTTGTAGTACTGAAGAGCAAAAACCTGTAGGAATTCAAATTTAAATAGCACTTTTGCTCCCCCTCTTTTTTTGGCCCCCACTTGACATATCTGCCACGAAGGACCCAAAATGAAAGAACGTTTTTCTTTGGAAAGTTTCATGAGGCCCCTAAGATATCAAGCAAACATCACTGCCAATAAAACCATTATTTATAACCAAGTTTGATGTAAATAAATAAAAATAAAAATATGAGGATGGGTGATTTTATCATGAAATGTTGTTCATGACATATTTAACAAAACATTATTATATTTAAGTTAATTTCAATATTAATACAAAGTTAATTTTAGGAGGTAATGTGTGATATATATTTCTTTACGTAGTACTTGGTTAAAGGTTTTTCATTAAAAATACATATTAAATTTGTCTACACTTTCCTAGTGGGAGAGATCTGCCCCAATAGCAGAGATCGCCACAAACAGGTCTAAAATTACTTTTAGTAAATCTACACTCATAAATTCAGTCATGGTAGTATCCATCACTTGAAGGGGTGGAGACTCTTAGGTCTACACGTAGGTGTAAATCTCCACTCAGAAATGGTGAATATAAAAAAAGTGGAGAGTTATGCCGATGTGTAGGAGTAGATTGACATAATAATAGATCTACGCATGCAAACTTACCTTTATTGTTCGGGCCCAAATGGCAAAAAAATGCTTATGCTATGAAGATCAGACATTTCTTGAGATGCACTGATTCTTCTTCAAAACTATCAAAAAGTAAATGTAGATATGAAGCACATTTTTTGTTTGTTAAACAGTGTATGCATTCTATTAGTAGTATTGATACAAACAGTAACTATTTACATGCAATTTATTTTTACTTTCAGTTCAGATATATGCCTTTCAAGCCCTCAGGCTAGTATAGTACTCCAAGTTCTGGATGATCAGCACAGGTCTTAGGGTTTTCTGACACCTCAACAATGGAGTCTTCTTCAAGACAAAAGGTAAGGAGTTTCCAAAAGTCTGGTCTTAAAGATGTCTTGTTATAGACAGAAGCAAGTATAGGTAAGGATGTCTCATGCATAATAAATACACTAATATTTGGCCTAACCACATTTTCTATTTTATTTTTGGGCAATTATGAGGAAAAGAATAGTAACTCCTGCTACAATTACTTTCTGCAGCAACCCACCCACCATGTTATCACATATGCATAGGATATTTTGTATCTGATCACTTTCTCCTTATTACTGATCCAATTTACTACAAAAAGTTAAATTCAAGATTATCGTCTCTGCTTACATAACATAAAATGTCTGATGTTGGTTACGATCACTCAAGTTGTTATTGACGTAATTTTATGCAGGTAGTCATTGCTCTCAATGTATTTGTGGAGATCAGTTTTGTACTATTTGGGTCGGAGATGGGTTAGATAACCTGGCCCTACTTTATAAGGAGGGTGCTGCCTGATGGTTTAGCAATTTGCAAGTGCAATATGACTTTCCTGAGACAAACCTTTTCATGTACTTCCATATTTGACACTTTTTAGTCAAAACTGAGAAAACAAGACAAGAATTCCTTGAAGGAAATATGAATGAAAGGTCACACACTCTATCTCAGTTATTTATCACAACCTTGGTTGCTGGTCTCGATTCACTTTATGAAGTGGTTCAGAGAGAAGGGCATAGAAATTTATAGGGAGACTTCACAGGTCTCCATCAGTCTGGAACATATTATCTTCCTGGCAGCCAATCTTAAGTTGCATCATTTTAAGGTCAGTAACACATTATATTATACCCTTGTATCTGTTCTTTATAAAAATGTGAACGTGATTCTAAATGTCCCATTCGCAAGGGTGGGGATGTGAAACATCTCCATATGTTTGCTAATTTTAAACCTCTACACGGGTTCTGGGAAGTTGTAACTGCACAGTTAATGGCCATTGCACTAAGTACAGCTTGACAAAAGATGCAATAAAGATGGGCAATGATGAATATATGATGAATACATAAATGAAGTGGCAGGATGATTCTGGATGATTCTGCTCAATTACCATCATGATTGCATGTCTTTGGATTGCTCAAACACTGGATTAACCATGAACCACTGTGGGTAGAGCAGTGGTGGACGACACAGTTTCACACCTTTGAGCTAGAGGCAAAAGGTCAGAATCAGTGGTGAAATTGAAGGATCATTTGGAGTCCACTATTTGAGTGGCCTCAATAATAATAGAGTAGAAATATATTGTATTTCATGGTCTTTTTAAACAGCTTTATCATATGGTATTGTTATTGTAAACTGATTTTTCCTTAAGGACAATACTGTTGTGCTCAATTGTGCTCCTTAAGTGTACATGTAATTTCTGGCAATGGATTTGTTGATTAGCACAGTGAATATCTTGATGTTTTCTCAATAAAAATAATAAATATAATAAATACATTTCTTTTAATTACTGGTTTGGAGCAAATGTAGTGAATGCCCTAGTCAAGCATGTGGTGAAAAACATGATTATGCCAAGTACTAGCCATTTATCAACTTAGATGACTATGGTCTGTTTGTGCACTGAAAACAGGATAGCTCTGGGTGGTAGGAGTAGGTGGTTGGTTCTGTCAATTAGGATTTTATTTCGCAAACTAAAAGAAAATCCATAGAGCTGACTCATTAATTCTTAAACATTAAGGTTTTTAGATTGGAGCAGATCATCAACCTTCATCCTAGACACCACAGATAAAAAGCAAGGTTTGCAGGGGCATGGGCAGTGTTCTCAAATCTCTACAAGTGTCTCATGGCATGTTTTGCGGTACCTTTAAGTTGGTGAATCAGTTACCTATTAAGAAACTTAAGTGGATAACCGTAGCACTGTCATAGATATCAATTCTGAGACACGTCACTTTTCTCTGTGGTTAAAACAGATCTGGAACGTGATGCAGAGGCTGATCAAGGGCAGTGGTGAGCTAGAGTTTTAATAATAAAGCAGAAAAGGCTTTTATATCTGACCACAAATAATAAGAGAAATATAATTCATTTGTAGCAGAAAAGGCTGGACTATGTCTTGTGTCTTCTGCTTGATGTTGCCTTCATCCCGTCTGCATTAACTGGTACCTAAGAGTGTTGTATGTTGTTTGCACCCTTTGCTTTCGGTATTGGGCTTTCCATTTGCCCAACTAGTGTTACAAGTGTGTGTGTCCAACTAATTTATTTGAAACAAGGACTACAAGTATGGAAATGCTGGACTCCAAACACATTAGCCAGCGAGCGTGGCGCAATCTGGCATTCTTAATGTCAGATTGAAGCGGGAGATAGATGGTGTGAAAAGTTCTGAGTGTTGAAAAAATATTTTGAGAATATTTCTCCAGCTATTTCACAGGGTAAAATCTAGCAGCTTCAGCCATGCCTACCATTTGTCCATTAATTGTGTAGCCCTTGAAAATGTATCAAAGCCTGTATGCTCCTCAGATTATTCCCTTTTCTGGCATTGGCCTGTAGTAATCTGTCAGCTATTTTGCCCAGACTTTTGTTGTTCCAGTGAGATACATTCTCCATTCCCTGGCTTGCTTAAGGGATCTAGTGGGCACCATTAGATCTACTGCCAAAATTCTGCACCCATTTGTAGACTCTTGGTTGACCTGGTAGGTTTTTTGGAGTTTGGATTAAAGTGCACATCCTAGGAGACACTTCTTTGTATCTGTCCTTGCGACCTGAAGAATTTTCTTTACTTATGTGGTAATGAAACATGACACCCAGCCTTAACTATTTGGTCCACACACGTCCTTGCAAATTGTAGCATGTACAATGATTGTGCCTATTAAGGATTCTACACTCACCAGGCACCCTTCCATAAATTAATGAGATAAACATACTCCTGTGTTTGAGGACAGCCAACTCCTCTAGCAACTAGATATTCATTGTACTCTTTTCCAGGACTAGTTTAGGTGAAGTTGTCTTAAGGATTTCCTCCCACCCCATAAATGTAACGCCTTTTGGGAGTCATCAAACTACTTCTTAGTTTGCCCCACGTCTTTGTCCTTTCCTGCACACACCACCATGGAGCTTGAAACCAATGATTGGAATCCCTGGACACACTAGTTGCCAAACTTGTGCTCCCACTGGGTAGCTCCTGTGAGGTGTCTCCTCCAAATTTTGGATTTTCATCATTACTGGTGTAATAGAGGAGGTTGCGTTTTTTGGACCTGCTTTAACATTTTTTCCATACCTTGAAAAATTTTACTCGTTTTCACCTGGGAGTAGTGCTTGATCACTCCTATTTAGCTACATTAATACTGTCGCGTAGGCTCTCATTATTCTAATAAGACTACTGGATTTCGAGTGGCAGAATCGCCTGCGGTGTGGAAGACTGTCTGACCCACTGCAGGTGACCCCTGTCGCTCCAATCTGGATTTTGCTCCAGCTAACTAGCAGTGCCTCATCTCTACCCAGGAGCAGGGATGATTAGGCAGCCGAGCGCATGACATAACTGGTTTCTCAGGGAAGCCGTGGTCACTCAGGTCTCATCCGTTTCTCTCAGTTATATTATTCTCATATACACAATGACAATCAGAGGCAGTATATGTTTCAATAATGCTTTAATGAAGCGACTGCAACTTAGATAGCAAAGCATGGGCTGCAATAACCAGGACGAAACAGCATGACAAGATTAAAATTGTGACAAGGAGATTAAAGCATAGAAATAAAGCTACCATATTGTCACTACAGTCAATAGACTAATTCCTACCTAGCCTATAATAGAGCACAGCGTGTTAAGCTCTAATTCTGCCCTTCAGGTTCCCCTGGGAAGACATCATCCCCCATACCTGAGCAAAGGCCTGAAGTCTGCATGAGCAGATGTAGCGAAGCATTCAGCTATCAGCACACAGTCGTGGTTCTCTGGCTGGAATCTCCCTCTAACGTGTAAGGGACTGGCAAGTGTTTATAAAATAAAACAGCTGATGTTCTGGGAATATGTCCCTGCGTAAGGATGTGTGCCTTCTATGAACGTCAGAGACAAAACTTTTTACCACGTTCACCGGCAACCTATCTTACTGCAGCCTTGGAAGAAGCACAGAGTGAGCAAGAATGTCTTGTTTGAGAACAGAGTGCTGGCCTAGGCAAAAAGAGTCAGCTAGAAAGAAATAAAACAAGACCGTAAAAGTGGCTACAGTAACAATAATAAGTTAAGCTGCATAAAATATATCTAGGTTAGAGTGCACAGCGGCAGGCCTAGTATGTTAAAATAACGTGCATGGAGCTATAACTGAGATGGCTACACAACAATACATGAACAAACGCATCTGCAGCTACCTGATTCGGTTGTGTTTAAGTAACTCTCACATAGCCCACTATTGAAACAAGTCAGCAAAACCTCAATCTTTTTACAATATACATTATTCAGACCCACAAAACAGTCAAACCATAAAGCCCTTTCTCTCCTACAGGACACTTCTAACTGTAACAAACATTTGCAATGCAATGGGTCTTGCATTTGCTCGAGTTAGACCTATTAGCATTGTAAACTCCTAACCAGACTTTTCTTGCCACATAAAATTGAAAATTAAAAGTAAAACAGTTTCACATAAGCGAGACGATTCTCAGAGCCACGGCCGCCATGAGCATCAGCATGAAAGAGAGGCACTAAGGGGAAAATAAGTGCACTTGCAGTCAAACTTATCGGCAAAAGTACAATTAGCCATGTAACAGGGGCGATGGCTAGGTAGTAACAAAACCTCCCGAAGGAGGGACAAACGTAAACCATTTACCAATGTCATCAAATAATTTTTGAAGGGCAAGCCCACAAACGAGTGGTAGTGATGGGCGTGAGGTGGGCATTGTTAATAGCCCAGATACATACCAACACGTCAGAAAGGCAGCGCTTGCTCCCTGCTATGCTCGACCTAATAAGGGCCTTGCATATGTAAAACAGGAAGGGCTACGCACTGTAGTGTCCAAAACAAGAACTCTCTAAACATGCCTATAATCACGCTTGTGTAAGGAGATGTCATCTCACCGCACACGCAGCACACATGAAGCCTACAAGGATGCTAGGTCATGAACATCCATCAGCGCAATTTGTGGTATGTTCAACACACAATGATACTCATTAAGTAAGGTCCAGTGCATGTGTCCAAAGTAGCAGACAACGTTAAGTGCTTAATGAAAGCCCCGCTCCAGTGAAGTGTAGTTTCAAGTCCTTTCGGAAGATGCACTATTCTTTCCATACTTACTGCTCGCAGGGGAAATCCTGCTCCTGGACCGGGAAGGAGGCAGGAAAGAAGATCAGAGAGGGCGTTTAGCACCATTCCTTAATAAACTGGCGTTTTTCAGTCCCCGCTGCCTAGTTAAGATTAGCAGTGCTTGGATTTTCTCGCTCCAGGTAAATTATTACAAGTTTTCTTTGAAAAAAAGCAGGCTGATGTTCTATTTGCTGTAGCTAGTAGTATTTTTAATAAATGTGGCTGTCAATGCATTATAAATTCATCTTTTATGGTAATACTGCTGTCTTCAGAACAAGCCTGTGATAACATTAAAAGCTCTAGCCTATAAATAGAAATATGCCATTTAATTATTCATTTCACGCTAAGAATGCACGCGAGGGATGCTATTTGACAATGAGAGCACAATATTTCTCAATAATTGCTTTGTTACAACATTGCCTTTGACACACATTTTCCCAGCTTCCAGTTACTCTGTTTCAGATTCCTCTCACATGCTGTTAAATAATAGTAGTAAATCTACTCCATGACCTTTCAGAGATGGTCTTAAGGTGGATTTGCTTTTGGCTCAGACAGTTGCTAAAATTACACACACAGATAAGAAATGGAACTGAAATGTTTAGGGTGTTATAGTAGCTAAACAATTCATAGCACAAAAAACAATTCTTTCAATAAAACGTTCCCTTGGTTTAGAAATCTTAATATGTTTTAATTTTAAGTGGGTTATACATTTCTAAATATTAATGCGTGGCGAAGCCAAAATAATGTCAGAATGCTACCAATGCTTATGACTTTAATATAACCTGCTATTTAGAGAGCTTAGAAACGGCTGTGTTGAGGTATGATGATGTATACTTAACTATACTTAACTTCAATTGCTCATGACATTATACAAGCGCTAAATCAAGCTATGGAAAATTAACTGGTCTAAAGATACAGAGGGGCAGATTTATCTTTATCTCACATTGCACAGCAAGTCACCTTTCTGCACTGCATGGCATAAAATGGACAAGGCAGGAACGTGCAGTATTTAACATGATACAGCACATCCCTGTCCTTTCCTAGTGCTGGCCCACAAAGTGCTGCCTTGCAGAAACACAGGCACCCTTGCACCATGGTGCACGTGTACCTGAATTGCAGGCAGGATTGTTTTTGTGCAGAAGGAGACACCTTTCTGTACAAAAACAATCCTCTTTCCACACAAAAACAATCCTCAGAGGCATTTTCCTTTTTTCTAAGTGTGCTTCGAATGCACCAAAATCCTTGGGTGGACGTGTGGGAATTCCCACGCTGCAACCACGGAACACCTCCCTGGGGCAGAGTAGCGCAAGGCAGCAATTTGCACAAAGGTGCCTCAAAACCATGATAAATATGCCCCAGAATCTATAATTCTTTCTTAGTGACTACTGCTTCACAGATTTGTACTTTGTTAGATTCGACTTCATACAATTTACTTTACTTTAATTAATCAACCACACTTCCTCTTTTAGCTGAACCAAAGCTATGTTTTCCTTTATATTTCTTCTTAGTTTTACAGCCATATGTCATAAATCTAATGACTATATAAAGTCAAAAAGAATATATTTTTAGTCTCTTTAATCACACAAATGTGTCCTCTGAACAAATAGCTCAATAGTCGTTTTCCTTCAAATTAACAAAGTAGACACACACATTTTATTTGTGACTATCATGTCATAATTGTGTTGTGCACACTTATATAATTCACACAATTGGTGGAATCTTGAGCAAAATAAATATCCCTTAATCTTTTCTTTCAGCCGTAATGTTAACTGGTTCTTGATCATTGAATACAGAATTTTACAAACCAGCCTATGCACTAAAAGGTCAGTTTGCAAAATTGACCCTATATCATGAATATTAATATGGTGATTCGCAATATGTGACACACTCAGATTGGTGGCCATCAAAGAGATGGTGGACTTCTAGAATCAGCAGACTACTAACTCTGTGATCGTTTTTCAACAAAATAAACTTTTTTTTTAAATAAAAAACAAAGCAGCCAGCTAAAGGAAACAATGCTGTTTTTTAAGGGCTTTTTTAAGTGTGATTGAAAGATGGCAGCGGTCCCCTCGACCATTGCTTACTCCCTAGCAAAGTATTTTTTTACATTAACCAGGGTGTGCCCATTTTTCAAATGTCTTCCCACCGTAGAGCAGGATTTTGTAAGTTTTCAACATTTTGTAAACAGATTACAGTGGCAAAACATTGCTACATGTCATATTGAATTGTTATTTGGAAGGGATGTCTACAATACTCAATTTACAAATAACAAATCGGTATGGGGCTGAAATCCTATTTTAACAGACTCACAAAATTTACCACCTCCTAAAAGTGGATTCATGCACTGGAAAAAGCCACGTCTTTACAACCATAAAAAAGAATTCTACATCTGGCCCAGGCATGCATTTTGTCAGAGCACTGATGAGGTATCTGCTTATTTCTGTTGTTAATGCCATAAAGATAAGAATGCAAGAGAATAGGACAACCCTACTTAACAAGCATTTGCAATGTAATGGGTCTCGAGTTTGCTTGAGTTAGAGCTATTAGCGTTGTAAATTTCTAACTGGACTTTTCTTGCCACACAAACTGAAAATAAAAAAATAAAACAGTTGACATAAGCGAGCCTATTCAAATCTCCACAGCCGTCATGGGCGTGAGCCCCAAGGAGAGACACAAAAGGAAAAAGAAGTTCGCTCGCAGTCAAAGTTATCGGCAAAAGTGCAATTATCCATGTACAGGGTTGATGGCCAAGGAGGTAACAAAACCGCCCCAAGGAGGGACAAGGAGTTTTAAAAGGCAAGCCCATGAACAAGTGATAGTGATGGAAATGCGATGGGCGAGGTTAAAAGCCCAGATACATACCAACACATCAGAAAAGCAGCGCTTGTGCGCTGCTATGTTCAACCTAAAAAGGGAACCTGGATGAGTTTAGTCATATATGAAAACAAAGGTCTCCATCACAAAAGCAACATAATTTTCCAGAGGAATGTATTCAACACACAACTCAATGTATGCGTGATGAAGGAGACAAAGAGCACAAAAACGTCCTTCATCTGTATTGAATTCAATAGCATGCAACATCCATGAGTTTGAAAACGTGATGCATTAAAGAACAGAGCAGCCATACAGTGCTCAGAGCAGCTGTGATTCAGAGATAGTGCCAAGATAACTAATTAGAAACAAGAACTGATCTTAAGCGTAGGTATAGAAGTATCTTTATTCATTTATGTGGATAGATACATTCAACAGACTCTAACGAAAAAAACAATGAATAGTTGGAGTCCATAAAAATTGTGTCAACCAACTATAAATTATTGACATTTCGACCTCGGGGTAATAATCATTGGTCATCATCAGGATGATGAGTAATATGAAATATATATGTAGAATTAATCTAAAACAGATAAAAAATGAATTAAGGATGAACGAATAAATAAAGTGTCTTGCGCTGCAAAAAGGGTCTATGATTACATTTGGTTACGTTTACAGCTGAAGATAAATAAACATCCTGCTGCGAATTTGGGAACATATGAACTAAATGCATTTATTTCAGTATCAAAGTAGTGCCATAAAACAGATGACAAGAACCAACATTAGTAACTGATGAAATCTACACTCCAACAAGTGGCAGAGACATCACTCTGCTTCAGTGCTAAAAATTGTTCATGTGGACTGGTAAAATGGTGCTGTTTTGTCTTGAAATAAAAACTTACAGAACAATAAAATAGAAATAAACAAAAACACCTGAGTTGGAGTACAGAGATTCATGAATAGCGTGATTCTGGAAACTTTATAAAGGGAAAATTGAAAAAACGCTATTAGTGAGAAAGCATTGTTGTTCGAAACGTATCGGACCAGAGAGACTTCCATGGACGTCATTTAGGAGTCGCCAGGCCACGCAGCTGCGACCCGTGGCCTGCCCCTTGCGACCCCTGGCCTCAGAGCATGGATGTCATTTAGGGGTCGCAGCTGCGAACCCTGGCTTGCCCTTTGCGATCCCTGGCGCTGTCTTTGTGACCCCTGGCTTCAGAGGTGGCAAGATCAGTGCCTGGCCTTCAGGTGCAGCTGGTGATAATGGATGTTGGCTGAGGTTCCACTTTACTAGCTTTCTGTCAAATTTAATTACTACAAATATTGAATAATATTATTCACTATTAGAGTGATTACAATGGAACACAATTAGCTGAAATGTGACCCTATCTGGCAGCTAAGGTAAGTAAAAAATACTTTTAAATGTGTGTTGTATGCTTGCGGGTGAAAGTGTGTTTATGTGAGGGACAGTATGTATGTGTAAGTATATTTGCGTGTGCCTAAGCAACGATCAATTGCCCTGTTATGTCACTTCCGCTATCCCTGGCATATTGGTGTATTGACGCCCAAGCCTCAGAGGGGGCAAAATCAGTGCCAGGAACACAACAAAAGCTCCACTTTCTTTGATTTCTGTAAATTTTAGATTGCACAAATAGTGAATTATATTTTATTATTCATTATTAGTGAACTAAAGAATTAATTACAATTTGCTGGAATACGACCCTTCCTGGCAGGTAAGTAAAAAAAAAGATTTTAAATGTATGTTGTGTAGGTGCTTTCAGGGGAGAGTGTTTAAGTGAGCGTGAGTGTGTGTATGGTAAATGTGTGAATAAGTGTAGCATGTGTGTGGGAGTAAAAGTAAAGGTGAAATGGCATGTGATGTAACCTCTGCTGCCCCGGTAATTTGGTGAATTGACCATCATGTTTTAGTTATGTATTTATTGTATGAAAACACATCATACATATCGCTATGAGAGTGGGGGCTTATAACTAACATCCGAGGGGGGCCAAACAACCCCCCCACTGCCCCAGGGAGCACCACCTCCACTGCCACAGGGAGCACCACCTCCCCAAGGCTGTGTAGAAATATTATGCGGGGGTCACGCAATCCTCCCACAGTCCCCAGTGACCACCTCCTCCCAGGGCAAATAGAGAAAAAAAAGGGGGTCTGTTGCAGATCCCCAAGCCCAGGGACTACTGCCTCCCCAGGGCAATGCCATTTTCGATGGGGGCCATGCGCCCCCCCCCCCTTGAGGAGCCACAGATGGCGCTGAGGACTGCCACCCCCAAGGGCCTGCTACTGCTGTGTGCCGCATTGCCCAGCCCCAGGACATAGCTTTGACAGCTGCCTCCAAGTCATAGCAAACACTCTGCTGTCAAACAAGTCCCGCTGTCAAAAGCGTCGTTTTCATCTCTTTCCCTGCATGCAGGTATGCATGCAGGGAACAGAGATGAAAGTTTTGTTTCAGCAACCAGGAAGGTGCTACGTAAAGCAGCGCCTTTGTTGCCGGAGCAATGGAACCATGGAGGAGGCCTTTAGAATCCACCCGCGGTCCCAGATAGCCCGTAAAGGGCATGTCATAAAATTAAACAAAAATAGTCAGGGACCACGGGGGAGGCCTTGAGGTACCCCACCACCCCCCTGGTCCCAGATAGCCTGTGAAAAGTTCTGCAGGGACCACGGTGGAGCCTTTGAGAAGTGCCCCGTGCCCCAAATCAATAGCTCAAGTGTGAAGGTCACAGGTGTGGTTAGATTAATGTGTAGTAATGAACATTATAATACATTAAAAAATATATAGAAATTCACTGAAAAAAACAAAGGTTACTAGGACATTATAGTTAGAAAATCGTTTTTTTTAAATAAAATCACCTAAAATACCAAAAGGTAGAGGGACTTTATAGTTAGGTTGATGTTTTACCAATAACAAAACATAAAAATTCAGTAGGTTTAGTTATACTTATAGTTATACTTATCTAAGGAAACTATAACTTGTGCCGGGATGTAACTTTGGGCTATGAGTTATAGGGGCAGATTTTGGAACCCCTAGTTCCTCCTTGCACCACATTAGCTTCATTTTTTTAACGTTATTGTGGCCCAACGAGGTCAACCAGATTTACAAAGTGGCTCAATGCACACATTGCTCCACTTTGTAACCCTTTGCGCTACATTATGCCTGCACCAGGCAGAATGATTTCTTTGCGTCATTTTTTTGGGCTCTTTTAACACCTGCTCAGAGCAGGCGTTAAAAGGAGGCACACCATTGTTTACAATGGGCTTTGCAGGATTAGCGTCAACATTTTTTACAATAAACCTGCAAAGCTCCGAACTAGCGTCAACAATTCTGACGCTAGTTTCCTGACTACTGCCATGACGTGCCTTATCTTAGATTCAAGCAAACAAACGCAAATGATGGACA
This sequence comes from Pleurodeles waltl, assembly GCF_031143425.1. Lineage (NCBI taxonomy): Eukaryota > Metazoa > Chordata > Amphibia > Caudata > Salamandridae > Pleurodeles > Pleurodeles waltl. The sequence goes on from NC_090448.1 coordinate 495,896,243, forward strand.
GAAAAATTCACCCCCGGTCATAGATCTGAGTTTAATCCATCAATTATTTTGCTCACAATGCCATCCCAGTTTGGACCCAGCCGTTTGAAAATCAGCCTTGACCCTGTTCTTCATGGGAACAATCCAGCCCGAACTGCCAGGCCCTCTCTGAACTTGAAACAAGCATCCTGGGACCGGTTTCAGGGTATCACCATTCATCAGCCAGACTAGCTTGAATCTAGTGGCACAGTGAGCCTGGGACCCACATCTGGGCATAGCCAGTGCACTTAGGGCAACAAAGGCAAACAAACACAAATGATGGATGGTATGCAGAACAAATAAAACATTCACAGTCAGTCACAGATCTGGCAGTTCGGGCTGGACTGTTCTCATGGGAGTCAATACTGATTTGCATATGACTTGGTCCTAACTGGAATGGCATAGCGAGCGAAAAAACTGATGGATTAAACCCAGATCTGTGATTGGGGGAGAATGTTTGATTTTCTCTGTATTCCGTTCATCATCTGTTGTTCTTGCATGTATCTTAGATATGGCGCACACATGGTGGCGTTAAGGGAGCGCTAAGGGTTGCAAGAAAAGTGGTGCTGCATTGGTTGCGGCACCACTTTTCTTAAATCTAGCTCATAGTCTCTTAACATAAGTATAACTTAAATGTAACCTTTGTTTTTTCAGTGACATATATATCTTTGTGAGTTATAATTACCTTAGGGTACAAGTTATAGTTACTTGAGATAACTATCACAGGTGAATTTCTATGGTTCTGTACGTTTAAAATGTGAGCCTAACTATAACGTCCCTGTAACCTTTGTTTTTTTAAGTGAATTTCTATGTTTTTTACATTCCATTTCCTAACAATAGCATCCTTGTAACCTTTGTTTTTTTCAATGAATTTCTATGGGTTTTTTAATGTATAGTAATTTTCATTACTATACTTTAATCAAACTACTGCCAGACACAGCCTTCAGGCCTGCCCGGCGGCGACTGGCCTAAGCCAGAGGTGACTCCTTGCTGTGCAGTGTCTAGACTTAGCTATGACATTCAACCCACAGATTTTGCGGGGAAAAAGTCTTCAATGTTCGATCACTAGGAATGTTTAACAGTCAAAACACTAGAAAATAAACAGACACACTGTCATGAGATATTAGGATTTGAACCTTCAACCTACTGACAGTGCAAGAGCTTTACCACTAAGCCAGAAGTGATCCTTCTCCGCTGTGTCTCAAAACATAAGTATAACATTGTAAGCAAACATCTTGCTAGTCTGACTCTGTGAATTCATTGCATGGAGAGACCATTGCATTGAAAATCTTTCTTGCTTCTTTTTCTGCAAGTTAGAGCTGTTTGACAGCTCTTATTTGTATAAAGTGAAGTGTTTGCTCTCACTTGGCAGGAGCTGTCAAAGCTCCCGCCAAGTGAAGCAAACAGCTGTGTCCAGGGGTGGGCACGCCAGGTGATAGCAGTAGCCAGACCTGGGGCTGGCGGTCCCCAGGGCCATCATTGGACCCCCTCATTATTGTATTTTAGCCCCAGAGAGGTGGTGGTCCCTGGGGCTACGGGGTGGCCACTCCCCCTGCATAACATTGGCCCTGGGGAGGTGGTAGGCCCCGGGCCTGTAATGGGTCAAGCAAGTGGCAGTCCCTGGGGCTTCAGGGGGGTTAGTTTCGCTGTAAACAAAGAGGTGTTGGATCTTCTTCTTTGTAAATGAAAGGATCCTGAAAAAGCACCTACATTTGTTACTCATCTTTATCCTCTGGCCAAAGGCGATCGAGTTCTATTCATCAGTGAAGGTTGATCCCCTGCTTTCTCATTTGGCTAGTCCTTCTATTATGTCTGAGAAAGTTTCCATTTCAGATTTTGTTGATTGTTGGGTGGAGGCTTCCTAAAGACATGATATTCTGGTTGGAACCTGGTGCATCTGGCTACCATTTATGTGGTGTATGCCACTCAGACTTCAGTTTATGACTTCCAGTCTTTGACTGTGGCAAACCAGGACGGATTTCAGTGTTCCTCACTGTACGCTAACATGGTGACTCAAGCTAAGTTTCTGGCAGATGTTTCATGTGATGTTTCAAAGACTTCAGCCTCTGCCACGGCTTCTTCACTTTCTGCTTGCTGTCATGTGTATCTGCAAGATTGGAAGGTGGACTCAGCTCAGAAATCAGGGTTGTTGCATATGCCCTTCACTGGTAGCCATCATTTTGGGGAAGATTTGGAGCTTACGCGCCACTAGGCCTCCAAAAATCTGAAACATTCTCACTTTTTTGCTTTCATCACCGAGCCGAACCCTCTCGGAAGGTTCCTCATTAGAAACGCTCAAGGGGTAACTCAGTAGGGTTTCAGTAGAAGCCTAACCGGTCTTCCTCCTTCCCTGCTTACACTTTCTCCAAACCTCAGCCTCTACCTACACCCAACACAGGGAAGCGCTCCTGACTATTCTACCCTCCCAGTGGGAGTTCTTCTTACCTTTTTTCTTCCAACTTGGCAAAAACATGTTTCAGTTGCCTGAGTATTGCAGATCATCTCAGGAGGATCCTCACTTGACTTTAGAAGCTATCCTCCCCAATCAGCCCTGGTGAAGTCTCTCTCAAGCACTTCTCACCTCCCAGTTCTTTCTCAGAAGATTGCAGAACTAGTTAGGAAATGTGCTGTGGTGCCAGTTCCAGTGGGGCAGCAGGAGAAAGATTTATATTCCATGCCTTCCTGGTTTCGAAGCCTGCTGGGATGGTCAGACTCATTTTCAACCTCAAGCAACTGAACTTCTTCCTGAAGAAGCCTCGTAACAAGATGGACACTCTGCAACGCATTATCCCTCTTATTCGCCCAGGAAAATTGCTGGCCTTTGTGGACTTGAGGGATGCATATCTGCACATTCCCATTGCTTAGTCCCATCAGCTGTTTATTTGCTTTTGTGTGGGCCACACCCACTGGCATCCACTGGCAGTTCAGGGTCCTTCCCTTCGGCCTTTCCACCTCCCCCAGGGTGTTCACCAAGGTGATGGCCCCTCTAGTGGCTTATCTTCATGGTCTAGGGGTGATGGCTCATCCCTACCTGGACGATTGTCTACTCCATCTTCCTGTGCTGTCTGTGTTCTAATGTCAAATTCTGCTGGTGTGCAAGGCTCTGGAGGACTTTGACATGTTTGTGAATTGGGAGAGGTTGCATCTTACCCCTACACAGGATCTGTAGTTCATCGGGGCCCGTTTCCAGATGGCTGCGGGCTTGGTCAGTCTTCCTCCTACCTGGCACAGGTGTTGCTCAACCTCCTCCTGCCTCCGGGCAAGAAGGATGTGGTGACCGCTTGAGACTGGCTGCGTCTCCAGGGTCACATGATATGTAGATTTGATGCTACTCCTGTTTGATTCTTGCTACTTTCTAGATTGGCTTCTGAATTGTCTTTCCTTTTTCTTTCAGGCACCCTGAGTCTTTGTAGTCCCTTGAGCTCGGCAAAACACCATTTGTATAGAAACTAGGGCCTAACTATAACTATCCAGTGGTAACCACCTCTAGGTAATATATAGGCATACACACACACACACACACACATATATATATATAAATATATATAAAACTCAAATCACCTTAATCTCTCCTCTGCGGCACAGTATCACCTCACAAACCACACTGAGGTCACAGATGACGACAGCACACTCTGGTTCATTTCCATATTTTATGTACTTTTGTGCACAACAGACTTTCATTTTCATGTCATGGCGACACGTTTCAGTCATAGCCTTTGACTGGCCATGAAAACAAACAAAATGCAAGTGCAAGTGTATTTTAAAAAGAGGCACACTGCCCCTCCCTTCCTTTCACTTGAAGGAAACACACACACAGGTATTTTTGTTCCTTTCTAGGTACAAGACATCCTGTTCAATATCCAATTAATCAATGTATTTACAAAGACATTCATCAACCAATATTATTGGGGATAACAAGGAGTATTTTTCAACAGAATCCATGTTAATAAAGAATGAAAGTAAAACAATAAAAACAGTAAGTCTAGGAGCCTGAGATAGTTAAATAAGAAAAGAAAGATGTTATTCCCATAACAATACCATAAGAATTCAGGGGGTCATTCTGACCCTGGCGGTCATTGACCGCCAGGGTCAACGACCACGAGAGCACCACCAACAGGCTGGCGGTGCTCTCAAGGGCATTCTGACCGCGGCGGTTTGGCCGCGGTCAGAAAGGGAAAACCGGCGGTTTCCCGCCGGTTTTCCGCTGCCCTCAGGAATCCTGCGCCGCCATGGGGATTCCGACACCCCATACCGCCATCCTGTTCCTGGCGGTTCGCCCGCCAGGAACAGGATGGCGGTATGGGGTGTCGTGGGGCCCCTGGGGGCCCCTGCAGTGCCCCCCCGTATGAGGGCCCCACAAAGAATTTCAGTGTCTGCTTAGCAGACACTGAAATTCGCGACGGGTGCAACTGCACCCGTCGCACCTTCCCACTCCGCCGGCTCCATTCGGAGCCGGCTTCCTCGTGGGAAGGGGTTTCCCGCTGGGCTGGCGGGCGGCCTTCTGGCGGTCGCCCGCCAGCCCAGCGGGAAAGCCAGAATGGCCTCCGCGGTCTTTCGACCGCAGAGCGGCCATATGGCGGTTCCCGCCAGGCGGGCGGCGACCGCCGCCCGCCGGCCTCAGAATGAGGCCCTCAATGACATAGGGAACAAAATAAACTAAACAAGGACAAAATGTCATACCTATTTATATATATGTGTCTTCATATATAATATACATATTTGTATGTGATTTTTATACTATTAATGTTATTGCATCAATCCATAAATAATTGGGTCCACTCAGAGGCCCTAATTCTCAATTTGTCATCAAACTTAAAAATTATTCAAGACATATATAAATCGAATAGACATATCACAACAAGTACACTACTCAAAAAAGTGTCCTGTGCTTATTTTAAAGTGCAAAATAGTCTTAATTCCCAGCATCATTATGCCGATCTGTATGGTAATAATGAATCTAGCCAGCTAGATAACAATCTACTATCATAAAGTGACTAATTGCATATTTTCTAAACTTGTTTTAAAGTGCAAAACAGTCATAATTATCAGCATCATTATTCCAATCTATATGGTAATAATGAATCTAGCTAGATACTAATCTACTATCATAAAGTGACCAATTGCATATTTTACACGTACCTGAAAAATCACATGATCATTATAAACAAATTCTATCATTTTAATAAAGGCTGCATATTTGTACCTAATCAACGCCAAATTGTTCCAGTACGAAATATCAACCTTCCTATTAATGTGCACTATATTAAACTGATCACCAGTATATTAACAAAAATTGACTAGTGCCTATTTATAAAGTGCAGATTAGTGTTTTTACCAACAGCAATTACCTAAATTCAATTATAAGGAAATAATTTATACTTTTTGAAGATCATTAATAAAATTTTTATTTGTGAAATCCTCTCCACTATACTATTTATCATCAATGTTATTCAGATTTCCTCATTTCAATGAATCTAAAACAATGCACCATAAACATCACTCTTCAAAATACTTACAGAAATACGTGAAGCTCAGGATCATAATTCAGTCCCCATGGGATGTCAGTATTTAACCCCTTAGCTGCTGGGCCTTCCCCTCCCCCCCAGCACTGAGCCCTTTTTTGGCTATTTGGGGTAGTTTGCACTTAGGCCTTCATAACATTTTGTCGGGGTCGGTGGACCTGGTGGACGATACGGTGTGGCTCTACGGCCTCGTTGGGACATTTCCTCTTCGGGATGTGTGAGAGAGGACTTTGTTGCTCTGAGCGTTTGTTGTGTGTTATAAGTTTGTGTTGGTTTGCTTCCCTGCGAGACTGGTGTCTATGGGCTACAATGGGCGGACGGTGCGACCTAGAGTGGCTGAGGTATTGTGTTAGGTCTAGGTTCAGGTTGCCCTACAGATCCCTTCCCCCTCACGGCAAACTCTGTCCTGAGATGTATGGCAGTTAAGTGCTTGAGTCTGAATGTCCGAGGACTTAACAATCCGACCAAGCGGCTCGCAATGCTGTCAGCTCTAGAGAAATCTGGGAGCCATATCTGTTTATTGCAGGAGACACACCTGTTGCACAAAGACACTTTCAGCATGCGCTCGCGCTGGTTTCCTAGACAACTTTGGTCCTCAGCAGCTTCGAAGCATGCAGGGGTGGCAATACTGCTCTCAAGGTCCTTCCCCGGGGAAGTGGTGGGGAAGGTAGATGAAGTGCAAGGCAGGTTCCTGGCTATTGGATTAAGATTGGGGCCCTTCTTCACCGTTGCCTCCCTCTATGCTTCAAATGTTCAGCAAGAGGCATTCTTGAGACAGGTAGTTTCCGCGACACTTAGCTCACCGGACAGCGCCATCTTGGTGGGCGGAGATTTTAATCTAGTAATGGACAACGAGCTTGACCGCTCGGGCCAACTCTTTGGGCAGAGAGGGGCATTATCGGAGGCGGGACGACAGTGGCTGGCTGAATGTGGGTTGGAGGATGTATGGAGGAAGCTTCATCCTACGCTGCAAGATTATTCCTTTCATTCAGCAGCCTCTAAAACCTATGCATGGCTTGATCTCTTCCTGGCCTCACACGAGTTTCTGCCCCGAGTTAGGGAGGCCACGATTGAACCGAGGGCCTTGACTGATCATGCTCCGGTTACCGTAGAGCTTTCCATGGAAGTTGGTTAAGTGGGCACACCGACTTGGTGTTTTAGGTATTCCTTGCTGCAGAGCGAGACGGTAGTAGAGTCGCTTCGACGCGCGATCATGGACTACATTAGCCTTAATGACGATGGTAGTACTTCTGTGGAGACGGTTTGGGAGGCTTTGAAAGCTGTGGTGAGGGGCTAGGTGATGGCACTGTCTGCAAGAGACAATAAGACACGGAGGGAGATAAGGGAGCGGCTGGAGCAGAAGGTGGCCATATTGGAACGTGCCCACAAATTCACGGGCGCACCGAGAACTTGGCGAGAATTAGAGAAGGTGAGGCAGCAACTGAAAAGACTAGATTGGGATAGGGCGGAGTATGCGGTAGTGCTACTTAAGCATAAATATTATATTGGCAGCAACAGGTGCGGGAAACTCTTAGCGCACCGACTGCGAGCGCAACGGCCGGCTTCGGCGATAAAATTAATTTGTTCCCCTTCAGGGGGGAGGCCCACTCGAGCGACCGGATTGCTGAAGCTTTTGCAGACTTTTACCGGGGCTTGTATGCGGCAGACGTGCGGGATGACACAGCTCTGGAACCCTATTTAGAGGACATAGCAGTTACCCCTCTAGGGGAGAGGGAGGCGTCCCTGCTGGATCTGCCGATAAGAGCAGAGGAGGTCATATCAGCTATCTTGCGCTTAAAGGCCGGGAAGTCTCCGGGTCCTGACGGGTACACAGCGTTATTCTATAAGACCTTCTGTGCGGAGCTCGTCCCGCTCCTTGTGCGTCTTTTTAATTCCTTTCAGATGACGGGAGCTTTGACGCCTAGTATGTTAGATTCTACTATTGCTGTTATACATAAGCCGGGTAAAGACCCAGAAGAGTGTGCTTCATACAGACCGATTTCGCTTCTGAATATTGACGCCAAGCTGTTTACTGGGATTCTTGCACATCGCTTTAACCCTTATATGCCGGGTCTTGTTGATCCGGACCAGTCCGGTTTTATCCCGCATCGTCAATGTGATGATAACACGAAGCGGCTTCTGCATTTGTTAGATAAAATAGACCGATCTCGTAGGGCCACGCTCTTCTTAGCTATTGACACCAAAAAGGCATTCGACAGAGTCCACTGGTCCTTACCTTTTTTAAGGTGTTGAAGCGTTTTGGTCTGGGCCCCGGGTTTAGATCTTGGATACGATGCGCCTATCAATCCCCTAGGGCAGCGGTTCGGATTAATGGCGTGCTCTCCCTATCATTCCCAGTTAGGCGCGGGACTAGACAAGGATGCCCGCTCTCGCCCCTCTTGTTTGCGCTCTACATGGAGCCCCTCGCGCAGCGCTTGCGAGACAGTCCTTCGGTCTCCGGTGTGAAATTCGGTGGGGACCACCATCTTATTACTCTTTATGCTGATGAGGTTATCCTTACAGTGGCAGAGCCTATGACCTCGTTGCCTGCGTTATTGGAGATACTAGATGAGTTGAGCCATGTTTCGGGATTTAAGGTGAACATGCAGAAATTGCAGATCCTGAGCTTATCAATGAACCCGGATCACGAGGCGGATCTGAGAACGAGATGCCCCTTCCTATAGTCGTCTACACGCCTTTCTTACTTGGGTGTAGAGCTGGCGACCTCGGCTGCGAAGACAGCGAGCGTGAATTATATGAAGTTGGTCCGCGAGGTACAGCGAGATCTGGAGTCGTGGGGGAGACATAGGCTGTCATGGCTGGGTAGAGTGGCGGCGGTTAAGATGACTGTTTTACCGCATATTCTTTATATATTCCAAGCACTCCCGCTGACCCCACCTCCCCGGACGATTGCCACTCTTCAATCGGCGGTCCTGAGATTTATTTGGGAGGGTCAACCGGCGCGACTGCCGCAACAGGTTTTGTATTGCCCTAATAACGGAGGAGGATTAGCGATTCCATGTCTCCTGTGTTACTTCCAGGCAACGCAGTTGCGTTTTCTTTTAGAGTGGAGCCGTCCGCTCACGGAGAAACATTGGTGCTTTATGGATCAAGCGGTAGCGGGCTCCCATATATGGAAGGAGCCCTGGCTCCTACGTCGGCACAGGGCTAGGGGACTCTATTCTTCTCCGGTCACAGGAGTAAAACTGCGAATATGGGACACTGTGGCCTGTCGTTTGGGATTGACGTCTTTTCTGTCCCCGATGACCCCCATTGGCGAGAACCCGGACTTCTAGCCTGGGCTTAGCTTGGAGGGACTGAGACGCTGGTACGAGGGGGGCTGTAGGAGAGTGGGAAGCCTCTTTGATGAACAAGGGGTATTGTCCTTTGACCAGATGAAGGAGATGTTCGGCTTACGGGAGGTGGATAGGTTTATGTATTATCAGGTCCGACACTGGGCCCTCCTGCCGGCTCATAGAGCATTAATAGATAGGCCCCTTACACCATTCGAGAAATGGGTGCTGCTAAAGAAGGGTGAAAAGAGTGTCATCTCCGAGCTGTATCAACTCCTACAGGGGGAGAAGTGACCGCCCAAGTCGAAGGGGCAGCTGAGATGGGAGAGAGAACTGGGGAGGGAATTTACAGATGAGGAGTGGGACAGCATATTCTATAGAACACACCACACAGCCTACAATGCAGCAGGGACAGAGACATCATATAAAGTAGCCTCCTACTGGTATTATACTCCAGCGCGCATCCAGGCATGGAGTTCTGATAAGTCAGATCGGTGCTGGAGGGGTTGTGGAGCCACAGGTATACTGGTGCATTTACTATGGCACTGTCCCAAGCTACACCGTTATTGGGAAAGTATACTAGATGATATAGATATGGCATTTCACACTGAGATGCCAAGGTTCCCAGCGTACATAGTGCTGGGGTTACCCAATCCCCTTACTTTCCCCCTAAGATCGCTAAAAGGGAGGCAGATGGCTTTGGCGCTTAACGCTGCGTTACAGCAGATTCTTGCTCTCTGGGGTACGGACAGAGTGCCGACGTGGACGGCATGGTTACAGAAGCTGTGGTTTATCCTGGCTATGGAAAAACTATCTTTGGCCTCCCAGCAGCGAGTGAGTGATTTGAATGAATTATGGAAGCCATTTCTTCAGATTCTATCCTCAGAGTTTACGGAATTAACATGCCCGGCCTATTTGAGGGTTTTGAGATTGATTTGATCTAGGTGCAGGTTATCGGGAGGGCAGACTTTGGAGAACTGAAGTCGGGGAGGGGAGTGGTGGGGCCCGAGAGAGACACGGAGAGGACTTGGACTCTAGAGGGAAGCATTGTTTGTATGTTTTATTTATTTGTTGGGGGGATGCACATTAGCAGGACCCGCAATCTGGAAGTGTATTAGCGCTGTTCGCTGGGGTTGGTGGGAGGCTGCCTTCGGTGTGGCCCGGAGAGTGGGATTTCAATGGGCAGATCTTCCGCCGTCTGTGCTGTGGTCTTTGCTGGAGAGGAATATGTTATCTACAGCCCCGTGTTGTATTGTGTTGTATTCTGTATGTTTATATTTGCAAAATAATAATAAATAAACAGATTTGATCCATAAAAAAAAGCATATCAGAGGTTGGTAAAGACTGGGAGAAAAAACTACCTCTGGTATTATACGCAATCCGTACCCACGTTCAGACCTCCCTAGGACATAGCCCCTTTGGGATGTTGTTTGGCCGACAGCCCCGTACCCTGCTTGATATGTTAGCCGAACAATGGGAAGACACTGAGGAGGAAATAAAGGACCTCTTAACCTGTACACGAGATTTGAGAGAAAATCTTCATACATTGTGGGAAGAAGCCCACACAGCTTTACGTGAAGCTCAGACCAAGCAGAAGCAGGTGTATGATGCCAGAAGTGTAGTTCGTAGTTTAACCGTAGGAGAGAAAGCGTTGGTCCTACTCTCTACCACTGAAAACAAACTGTTGGCCCGAGGGCAGGGACCATTTGATGTTATTGCACAAATTAACCCCACCACATATAAACTGGCCATTTCCCAAGGCAGAGGAAGGGAACAGATATACCATATCAATCTCCTTAAAAAATGGTTAGAACCCACCTGTGGGCAACCAGTCCGTTATATCACCCATGATGTTAGCGAAGAAATCCTGCATCCCTCCCTCCCTACCCAAGATCTTTCTGACATGGCCAGGCCATGGATCAATCCCGGTCTCACAGGATCCTGTCATAGGCAACTTGTCCAATTGATAGATGTAAATCAGGATGTCTTTTCTAAGTTCCCGGGAAGAACCACCCTAGTACAACACCCCATTCGGCTCAAAATAGATAAAGTGTCCCGGCAGAGGCCATATCGCATCCCGGAGGCAAAAAAAAGGATTATAGAACAGGAAGTCCAGTCCATGTTAGCAGCTGGCATTATTGAGCCATCAGCCAGTCCTTGGTGCTCTCCGGTTGTATTGGTTCCCAAGCCAGACGGAAGTACCAGGTTTTGTGTGGACTATAGAGGGGTCAATAACCCAACCCACTTTGATGCATATCCCATGCCATGGATTGACGAACTTATTGAGAGATTGGGCCAAGCCAGATACTTATCCACCCTGGATCTTACGAAGGGATATTGGCAAATACCCATGAGAATAGAGGACAAAGAAAAAACAGCCTTTGCCACCCCTTCAGGACTATATCACTTCACGGTCCTCCCCTTTGGGCTCCACGGGGCCCCTGCCACATTCCAAAGACTCGTGGATAAAATCTTACGGCCAGATAGTCAATACGCAGCGGCATATCTTGATGATATTGTTATATATAGCAAAACGTGGGGTGATCACATGTCCCATTTAGACAACGTTCTGCGGGCCCTAAGGGAAGCCCAGCTAACCGCAAATCCGGAGAAATGTCGATTAGGCCAAACCAGTATCAAATACTTGAGTTATATAGTGGGGGGAGGCCAGATCAGCCCACAGGTGGAGAAAATAGAAGCCATCAAGAATATGTCATTCCCAAAGAAAAAGAAAGACGTTAGGGCTTTCCTGGGATTAATAGGCTATTATAGACAGTTTATTCCCCAATTCTCCACTATGGCGGAACCCCTTACTAACCTGTTACAGAAATCGTGTCCTAATACCCTTTTCCCTCCTGCGTTGTCTGAATTATATAGCTTTGACAGACTAAAGGCTGCACTCACTTCAGGACCAGTGTTATGTTGCCCGGACTTCCATAAGCCTTTTGTCATACCGACTGATGCCTCCGATGTGGGACTTGGGGCTGTACTGTCCCAGCCACAGGACGATGGAACACAACATCCCATACTATATATCAGCAGGAAACTCCTCCTGCAGGAAAAACATTATACTGCTATAGAAAAGGAATGCTTGTCGATAAAATGGGCTATTGAATCTCTCAGATATTATCTGTCTGGCAGAACCTTTACCCTGGTTACCGATCATACTCCTCTCACCTGGCTCGCTCATAATAAGGACACAAATTCCCGTATTCTGCGCTGGTTCCTTTCCTTACAGCCTTTTTCATTTCAGATTCAACATCTCCTGGGAAAACAAATGGTGACTGCCGATTTCCTCTCCCAGTATCCTGTTTCCGAGCGTCCCGACCGGCCGCTCTCTAGGGGGAGTGTATGTGACGGGCTAGATGTGGATCGCCCGCACATCGAACTGACTGCTGCTGGCGCTGCCTGTGTTGTTCCAGACCTCCCCGGCTTCCCTTCCCGTGATTGGCTGAAGGGACCTTCGGCGCGGGAAGCCGGGAGGTCAAAAACCCCAGTAACAGAACGAACAGTCGTCGGAGGAGACGGAAGGAAAGGTGGAGACCGAGACATAACCGGAGTTGGAGAAGAAGACGGCGAGGACGAGGAGGAGGAGGACAAAGAAGGTTGGAGACGTGAGAGGAGCCTGGAAACGGAAGAGCGGTGTTCATCCCAGCGACGCGACCGGACACCACAGATGGGACCCCTACCAGCAGGAATCCGGGAAGACGGAACGCTGCACCCCGCCACGTTTCTGGAGAAGCGTGGCAGTTCCAGGTGCGTGAGGGCCCTGCCCTGAGGGAGCGGAAGGGGGGGAGAGAAAGGGGAAGGGAGAAGAAAGAAAGAAAAAAAGGGCAACCGAAGGCTTAAGAACGAAGGGGAAAAGGGGTGAGAGAGCACTATCGCATGAAATCACTGAGCACAAAGCATAGAGGCAGCACAGAGGCACCGCGCACAGAGTATCACCAGCCAAGTAGGCTAATAGGAGACCACTAGATTGGTACAATTCGTTATAAAGGAAGAAAAGGGAGAAGGATAGATCTAGGAAGAATCCCAGTCGAAGGAGATAGAACAGAGTTATAGAAAACGAATACAAGGAAGAAAAGATACCAAAGTGGAAGGCAACAAAAGAAGGAAAGACAAGAAAGGAGACAGAAAAGAGAATAACAAAACCCCAGAGTATCTTAAATAAATCACTTACCTCTGCTCCTCTCTTTTTCTCCACATACGCTTCCCGGGGAACCTGCGAGTCGAGGAGACAAAGGAGAAGTATGAAGAACATACTCCGAGATCTCAAACATCCATAACAAGCCAGCAGAAAGAAACCCCAAAAGAAGAAAGACCTAAAACTACCCTGACTCTAACCCACAATATCTAAAATAAACACCTTGTACATAGAACAGCCGGTTCATGTGTGATTACTACGCACCAATACGGTTACAGCTACTTTATGGCATCAAAACTGCCACTAGACAAAAGTCTGATTGTTTTGTAGAAGAAACATCATCATAAGACTTCCTTGACTTTTCTAATGCTCCCTAAAAGCTACAGTGGAAACACCTCAGTTGAAATATGTGCATTGCTTTGAAGACGCAAGTTGCAACTGCAAGACAACTGATGGCAAATATATATATATATATATATATATATATATATATATATATATATATATATATATATCACTTTTATATGTGGGTGTGGTTTTCCTGGGGGCCGATCGCAGCCCTCAGGGAAACCACACCCGCGTTGACAAAAGTGATCGCTATATAGATAGATATCTATAGATATATATCTATATAGATCGATATATAGACATCTATCTACATAGATAGATATATCTATATCTATATATCTATATATATAGATCTCTCTCTCTCTCTCTATAAATATATATATATATATATATATATATATATATATAGCTAAATATTTTTTAATAGCTGTATGGTTTCCTTGGGAGCCATAGTGGCCCCTAGTGAAACCATACAACTATTTAAAAGAATTATTGCCCTCACAGAGGGTCGCTCTGCTCACGGGCGACCCCCTGTCAATTTCTTTTTTTTTATTCGTTTTTTATTTTAAATGTTTAAACCCACTGGGGGTGAGATCGGGCGCTGTCGCGTCCCCAGGGGTAAACCTACCTTAAAAAAAATATATATATATATGCCCCCGGGGGGAGGCCGGCCCATTTGCCAAGAGGGCCAACCCCACCCCCCAAGTGAAATTTCTGGTGTCTAGTGGGGGTTTCCTCGCCCTCAATCGCAGTTCGGGAAGGCCTTGTTTGAAAGGGGCGAGTCTCCCCTTTCAAACAAGGTCTTCCCGAATGTCTGGAAGGCCATTTGGGTCTGTTTTGCCCATTGGAGTAGGAAGCGGCTGCAAGGCTGCTTCCTGCTCCAATGGAGAAAACAAACAGTGATGTCAGCGCGCCTCATGGTGCGCTGATGTCACACAGGGGTGGGTGGGAGGGGCGGGGGAGACACGTAAGTTGTTCTGTGTCTCCCGGTGTATTTTTAACCCCCTCCCTGGTGTCAGCCACTGGTCGTGACCCGCAATGGGGAGGTAGTGTGTCGGCCACTGGTCGTGACCCACACTAAAGAGGTTAATAACATTATCCAATTGGATTCTGACTGCCTCAGGGACCATTCATGATCTCCTCCTCTTGGTTTTTTATATATGTGCTGAATGCAATAGTAAAAAAATCCTGACATATCTCCACCATGATTTTCCCAAATGTGTTTCGCAATTGCATATGTCACATATTTATTTTGCACTGCTCTGATATGTTGCACAATTCAGAGTTTCAGTTTGTTAATAGTGCTCCCTACATATTGTTTACCACATCTACATTCCAGAACATAAACACCATATGAGGTGTCACAGTTAATCCATTGATTGATCTTGAAGCTTCTCCTATTCAGTGATTTAAACATGTTGATATTCCGTGCATATTGACTTGCCTTACACTTGTGTCACCGCAAGAAACCTTTTTGCTGACAATGCAACCAATTTGTTGTCTCTTTAATAATTGTGCACCTTGCCATGAAGCTACTTGTCTGATATTGTCCTAATGGTATTGTTTTCTGATATGGTACCATAGGATGATTTGGTTATATCTCTCTTATGTTAGTGTCCAATGTAAGGACCTTCCAGGGTCGTTGTAATACTTGTTTGACTGAATTACTTGAAGAATAAAACTCCATGATACAGAGACAGGCTTGGCCCTGTTCTTCCATCTTGATTTTGGTTTGCTTAGGAGTCAGTAATTCATCTATTTTGTGTAACCAAGCTCTCTCCATGGCATTCTTTACTACACCCTGTGGATAGCCTTTCTCAATAAATCTTTGACATATTTATTTTGCTTCACAAATGAAAACTTCATCCTCTGAGCAGTTTCTCCAAGCTAATCAGTTCACCATATGGGATGCTCCATTTGAGAGCTTGTGGGTGACCACTATTTGCATGGAGTAGATTGTTTCAACTTGTGGGTTTCCTTTATAGATTGCTACACACCTTATCATCCTGTATATATGCCAATAAATCCAAATATGTCATTTAAGTAGCATTGATGTCATATGTAAACTTCAATTTATTTGGATTACCATTGCACGAATTAATGAAGTCAGTCAGTTCTTCCTCATTTCCATGGCAAATGATAAAGATGTCATCTATAAATCACAGCCATAGGACTATCCTTTCAAGAAGATCTTTGTTATCATCAGTCCACATTAATTCTGATTCCCTTTTTCCCATCAACAGATTCGCATATGTTGGTGCAAATGAAGTACCCAAAGCTGTCCAACAGATTTGTAAATAATATTTATTATCAAACAAGAAGGTGTTATAGGAAAAAAAAAACTCCAACAGCTCAAGCAGCATCTCAGTATGTTCTAAAATACTACTGGAGCATGTCCTTAGGTACTATTTGCAAGCCCTAATTCCTTCTGCATATTCTGTAGATGTATATAAGGACAACACATCCACTGTTGCCATCAAATAATCACATCTCCAAGGGCTACCATTTATATGGCTGAGAAAATCCATTGTGTCTCTAACATAAGAAGGTAGGGACGGCACATAGGGAAACTAAAAAATATCTATAAAACTGGATGTGTTTTCCAGTAATGATCCTATTGCACTAACTATTGGTTGCCCAGAAGGATTGGTCTGATTCTTATGTACCTTAGGTAAACAGTAAATAGTAGGCATAACTGAATGATTGTTTCTTAGGTATATATATTCCTTCCCGTCCAAAAGGCCTTTTTCATACCACCCTCTCAATTTTTCAGTGATGAGTTTCAATATCTTCAGGGGTTGGGTGCTTTTCCAAATACTTATAATTATTCCTGTCCTTAATCTCTCTCATGGCCTCTTTAATATATTTTACACAACCCATAATGACAATATTACCCTCTTCATCTGAAGGTTTAATTATTATTTCGATCATCCTGTAATTCTTTGAATGCCTTCCAATCATCCTTGGTCATATTTCCCATACGGGTAATAATTTTTCTTATGTCCCTCATTATGGATTTTATACAGTTCTTGTGTCACAATTTCTTGAAATACATAAATTTAATTCCCTGGCTGTAAGTTGTGGGCAAAATGTAGATCTTATTTCGCAACCACTTATTATGCTGGTACCATAAATTATATTTTTTCATTTCAAAATATTTTTTGCAGTTTTAATTTCCGACAGAATTTATATAGCTTGATTCTTGCATTTGCGAGATTCATATTAGCTAGAGGTACGAATGTAAGACCTTTATGCAGGGGTTTAAGATGCCGTTCTTCTAAAGATTTTGAAGATAAGTTGATTACAAAACATTTTTCCTGTATTTCTAATTTCGCTTGTTGTTCCTTCTTCTGCCTTTTCCTTTAGGACCTTCTTGTGTGTTTGTGTTTTGTTTGCATTCTCATTAAGTGTAATTTCCCCAGAAAATCGAACTGTGATGTTCCTGCCCAAGGGTTTTCATCCCCCAAACTTGCTCCCGAACTCTCAGTGCTTGAGGATGTCACATATTTTGTCCAAACCTGTATCCATTGTGTGCCGTTTATGTACTACATCATATAATTTTGCAAATGTATATATTCTGCCAATTCCATAGTCCACTTTATCCCGAGTAAATTTCTTAGATTTTCTAATCTGCACTTCACTCTAATGTTTCTCCACCCTCAGTTCAAGCTCATTTAATTGCTTCTTAAAATCTTCCTTATTTTTCATGGGTTCCAAAATTTTCTCAATTTCATTAATCCCTTTCACAGTTTGTTGTAGATGACGCGCAGCTTGAATTATCAATGTCTGCATCAATTTAATAGAGCATTCTACAGTATCAGTGTGCCATTGTTTCAAAAGCTCAGATTACATATTAGTCAATAATACAAAGATTTTCAACCCTCGAGGGATTCGTTTAACTTCTATACATTTCTTCAGTGTAGCTATCTCTCGCCATTTATTGATTTCTGTGGTCCAAGCACATTCTAATTCCTTTAACAAGTACTTGGATTATTATCTTCTTTAATATATAGATATATATATATATACACTTCGGCTCACATTTTAAATGTACCAAACTATAGAAATACATCTGTTATAGTAAGAGTTATGTCACGTAACTATAACTTGTGCCCTAAGGTAACTATAACTTGCTCCCTCGCAATGAACTGTTTTTTTGTAAAATGTTTTACTGCAAATATGACATTGATCTTATCAATGATGTTTTCAAAGATGTCATGAGTGCCGTAATTTGTGGGGTCATTAGCAGTACCTGTGGAGGGCAGGAGTTATGGTTACCTTAGGGCATGAGTTATAGACACTTGAGGTAACTATAACTGGTGAATTTCTATGGTTTCATACATTATAAATGCGAGCCTAACTATAACATCCCTGTAACCTTTGTTTTTTCAAGAGAATTTCTATGTTTTTAAAAATTCTATTTCCTAACCATAATGGCCCTCTAACCTTTGTTTTTGTCAGTGAATTTTTTTGTTTTTTTAACATATATTAATTTTCATTACTATATGTTAATACAACCACCGCCATGCACTTCCTTCGGCAATGCGCTGCAGAGGTTGCCTGCAAGACCTGGCCTGCAGCCAGACCCTGTGGCCAAACCCCCTAACCACCCAGCCCTATACTGTGCACAGTCCTTTGGCTGTGCATGGCAGACATTGGCTGCAGCCTCTCTGAGTGTCAGAATAGGTGTGAGAGAATGTAACTGGGTGTGACAGTGGCTGTGAGAGTACCTGTCTGAGTGTCAGACTGCATACTTCAGTGTTTTGGTGGGTGCGTTAGTGTGTGCGCGGGTCTGTGAGTGGGTGCATGAGGATGTCAGTGGGAGTGTGAGTGGGTGTGTGAGTCTGAGTCAGATTGTGAGTGACCATGTGACTGTCTGAGTACATCTGTGAGTGGATAAGTGAGGGTCTGATTGGGCTGTGAGTAGGTGCACGAGGCTCTGAGTGGATCTGTGAGTGGGTGCATAAGTGTCTGAGTGGGTGCCTGGGGGTGAAATTGATTGAAAGAGAGACAGAGAGAGAGAGAGAGAGAGAGAGAGAGAGACAGAGAGAGAGAGAGAGAGAGAGAGAGAGGGAAATAAAGTGAGAGGGAGAGACATAGAGAGTTGTTTAGGCTTTAATGTATGATGTACTTAGAATTAGATATTTCTGTATGATTTAAAATATAAAAAAATATCTATTGTTTTTAAAAATGTAAATAATTTGTACTAAAAAAAAATTTAAAAAAAAGAGGGAAGGAAGCCCGGCTGGACTTGAATCCTGAGTGCTCAGTGTGGAGGTCCGCAACCTTCTCATTGAGCTATAGTTATCTTTGTTTTTTTTTCTTTTTTTTCTTTAGCCCTTATGGACTACCTGGGACCACAAGGGAGCCCTCAAGGGCTTTGTGAGGTCCTTACATATTTTATTTCAACTTTTTTTTATTTTTGCACAAAGCCCTTTAAGGGCTATCTGGCACTGCAGGTGGAGATTTAAGGCTTCTCTTGCTGTGCCATTGCTTCAGCAAGCAGGAAGCTGCTTTAACAGCAGCTCCCTGCTTGCTGAAGCATTTCGTCCCTGTTCCCTGCATGCGTGCAGGGGACAGAAATGAAAGCTTAGTTTTTTTATAGCGGGACCTGTTTTACAGGTCCCACTGTCAAATACCGAAGTGTTTGCTGTGGATTGGCCTGGGAGTCGGTGATCACTGGGGCAGCAGGGGGCGCGCGCCCCTGCATAACTAATAACAGCCCCAGGGAGTTGGCTATCCCAAGGGCAGTGGGGTGCGCAGTCCTCTGCATATAATTTATAATCCCTGGGGAGGTGGCGGCTCTCTGGGCAGCGGGAGTGGGTTAGGAGCCCCCTGCATTTTTTAGCAAATGCCCACGGGATGTGGCCAACCCGGGGGCTGAAGAATAACGAAGAGGCTCCCGCATTTAGTTTTTTATTTTATAATTTTACTGCAGCTCCACCCCAGTTGTAAATAAAAATTAAAAAAAGCTTTTTAGCCATGGGGGGGCACTGTGGGACCCCACTACCAGATCTAAGGGGTCAGGGTGTTCGTACCCTGGCCCCCTATTCTTTAATTTTTACCTTTTATCTGGGACTCAGCTTCAGTCAAGACCCAAGATGGTTGACAACACTTCAATGGCTTCCTTGTTGAAGTGTTGTCAGCCAATCGGATCTCAGCAAGAGATCGGGAGGGGTTGCGAATCCTTTGCATCCCTAGATATACAAATTTGTCTCTCAAAACCTGCTGAACAGATTACACCCAAACAAAAAATGTAGTTCCCTCTGGTCCAGGACCTACCTATCTGCCAAATCTAGTGTAATTCCGTTCAGTAGTTTAAGCGCTATTGTTGTTCAAAATTCCTATGGAAAACTTAACGTGGAAAATGTGTTTTGGGACCCCTTTTTCTAGGCCTCCCCTGGACGGATCATCCCAAAACTTTCCATACAGCAGCTGAACTGACTGGCAAATTTTTCTGGAAAGTTTTGTGAGGATTCGTCAAGTGGAGCTAAAGATATAGGCAAGTAAAAAAATCCTTTTTTATATCGAAACTAGATCCTAACTATAACTTCCTAGCGGTAACCGCCACTAGGTTTTTTATATATATATATATCTATATATATATATAGATATATATATATATACATTGTATATATATGAATTTGTTGTGACATCATTTGCCAGGGGCTGAAGGTGAAACGATGCCCATACCCAACCAGAAAGACTGCTGCAGCAATCCCTGAACCCTGGGTCAGGAGATTTGTCCCTGAACCCTGGGTCAGGAGATCATTGGTGCTTTTCTCTCAGCTCAAAAGTTTTCTTAATGTGTCCTTATGTCTCTTAGGTGTAGCCTCTTTTCGCAATACTCCTCCCAGTTCTATTGTGAATGTCGATGCTATGACGTTCAAGTGTTTTAGAGCACAGACTGAGTTTTCCTCTGGTTGATAATCAGGCCATGATTCTGAAGCATCTCACACACGCTCTGAGTGTTCTGATTGGACTAAAGAGGTTGATGGGGCATGAATCAGGCAGTCATCGAAATATCGTTGAATCATAATGATATTTTCAGAGTGGAGAAATGGTCCCCGGAACAGTTTAAGCACTGGTTGCACTAATTTGAGGATAAATGGCAGAAGGGTGGTTTAAAATACATCTTGCATATGGCAGAACGTAAAAATCTGTGGTGATGCAGCCTTATACTGTTTTGCGAATAGGCATTTCAGAGGTCTATAGCAGGGAGTTACTCTCTGGGCCTTGCTAACGGGAGAATGCGTTATATTATCCAAATCTTGAAACAGACAACTGTAGTCCTGTTGTTCAGCGTCTCTTAGATGAACATCAATCAAATGACTTCACAGCCACAAATGCTTTGGAGTAAAATCCATCCATCTCGTTATTCTTAGACAAGAAACTGCCACAATTGCCCTTTCAATCAAATCGTGTAAAATGACATCCCCTAAAGTTGACTGTGGCTGGACACAGTGATCAAGGAGTTTGGAACTCATGTCTGTACTTACCATACTTCATAGAAGGAAATCAGCTTGTCACCAACCAAACTTTCTGGCGTCATGTTTGTGTCTTCTTTGTCAATGTAATTGGGAAGAGTGGTTTCTTGTAACCCAGGTCGCCTACTGAATAAAGAAAGCACGGGCAGACAGAAATATGTAGGAAGACATTAATGGATAACTGAGAGAAGGCGCCAAAGGAGCGCCATTGTTAAGTCACTAAGGGGCATATTTATACATTGTTTGCTCCGGAATTACGTCGTTTTTTTGACGCAATTCAGACGCAAAACTAACTCCATATTTATACTTTGGCGTTAGACGTGTCTAGCGCCAAAGTCCATGGAGTTTGCATCATTTTTTAGCGTGGACACCTACTTTGCGTTAATGATATGCAAGGTAGGCGTTCCCGTCGAAAAAATTGACTCCGAGGTATGTGCGCTGTATTTACACTCCCGGGCAAAATTCACGCCCGGGAGTGGGCAGGTCAAAAAAAATGACGTACTGCCGCTTTTGCGCCGTTTTTTAGCGCCTGGAAAAGGCAGGCGTTAAGGGACCTGTGGGCTCGGAAGGAGCCCAGAGGTGCCCTCCCATGCCCCCAGGGACACCCCCTGTCACCCTTGCCCACCCCAGGAGGACACCCAAGGCTGGAGGGACCCATCCCAGGGACATTAAGGTAAGTTCCGGTAAGTATATATATATTTTTTTTTGTGGCATAGGGGGGCCTGATTTGTGCCCCCCTACATGCCACTATGCCCAATGGCCATGCCCAGGAGACAGAAGTCTCCTGGGCATGGCCATTGGGCAAGGGGGCATGACTCCTCTCTTTGCTAAGACAGGAGTCATTTCTATGGGGTTTGGGAGTCGAAAAAAATGGCGCAAATCGGGTTGAGGCGAAAAATTTGCCTCAGCCTGACTTGCCCCATTTTTTGACGCCCAAGCTCCATATCCCCCTACGCCGGCGCTGCCTGGTGTACGTCGTTTTTTTCCACGCACACCAAGCAGCGCCGGCGGCTAACGCCGGCTAACGTCATTGATTAAATACGGCGCCCGCATGGTGCTTCAGAATGGCGTTAGCCGGCGCTAATTTTTTTGACGCAAAACTGCGTTAGCGCAGTTTTGCGTCAAAAAGTATAAATATGGCCCTAAACACCGTAGTTGTCTCATGTTCTGATTTTACATGCACGAGGCACCTGGAAAAAAATGAGCCTGTCTTTAGGGCTTCTAATAGTTTTGTGATATGGGTCGCGTCTCTTGTATCAGCTGCACCGAATATTTTTCTCAAGAATATGTGTGGTTTCATCCTTTGCAAATTGACATTTATAACGCATATCACCCCTAAGGGGAGCCAGTCAGAAGTGAAGATGGCAATTAGAATTCGAGTAAATAAATTATATCCTAAATTTTCAATACATCCCATCTGAGACTCCTTTTCTCATTTTCTCATTCGGAGTTCGGCTCTTCCATTTCCAGCGTTGCGCGCTAAAACCACTTTCTTATACATTATTGGATTTGTATTAGAAAAATATACCTCTGGGTATCTTCTGTTTGAATAATGTATTGCGCAAGTAATATTGTTTGGCATAGCATTGTGCCTACTGGGAATGTGTTCAATAAATTAACTCTGTGTCCAGCACAAAATTCCGAAAGTTCGGGTTGCGTGTATTTTCATATTTATATATATGCTTAAGGGACCAGTGCAAAACCTGGTTTATATAAAAGCACCACTTTTCCCAATGCTTTGCTGCTCCCAGGTCAGTTTTGTCTTTTTAGATGATCTACCCGAACTGTAGACGCTTTTGAAAATTGAATTGATTCTATTTAGAGAAGCTCATTTTACATCTATTCAGGGATTAAGAATGCAACAGACTGGAAATAGGGTACACATGGACTGCAAAGAATGCTGAAATAAATTACAAAAAAGTCGGGTGGGGCCCATGCCGCTGTCATGGCAGACTCGACAGCAGTGGACAGTCTATCACATTTGGGGCCTGATGTGGAGTTTGACAGAAATGGTACTTATAAGAGAGTGAATTATTAACTAATAATTGGATTGGATGGCAGTCCACCGTAAGTAATGAAGTCAATAACATCTTAGATCCAGTCAAAGGTTTCAACTACTTAAATCTGAGCTCAACCTCTGTTAGCTATGGCACAGGGCAGACAGCTTTAACTTGAAGACAATGAGTAAAGCATTTAGAAGTACCAAAATACACTAAAAAATGTCACTCCAATCTATGAAAATAGAGAAAAATAATGAACAAAACGACATCAAAACAACAAAAATCCAGTAAAGGGAATCAGCAATATGATTTTTTTAAAGATTTAAGTAAAAGTGCCAAAGAACATTAAGGTCCTCATTTTGACTTTAGAGGTCTTTTGCGAAAACCGCAGTCGAAGTGGGTGCCAAAAGACCACCAGTGTTGGTGTATTACGTGTCACCTATGGATTTGCGCCCATAAACAGGCGGAAATCTGACACCGTAGGCCTGACCAACGTCAGGTGACAGGCGGTTCCAACGCCAGCACCACCATGCCAGAAGGACTCCATCTGCCATATTACGAGCAGTAAGATGGCACAGAGGTGCGGCATGGGTGATGGAACTGCTGACATCCACCCCCTCCCAGACGACCACCATGACGTGGGCTGCTGTGCGGCCCAGACAGGTAGGTGGACCAACCGAAAAGGGGGGGGGGGTGTAGTAGCTGCATGTGTGTGGTGTGTATTGGAAAGGGTGTGCATGCTTGTGTATGTGACTGTATATGTGCACGGTGGTGTGTGTGTGAATGTATGCGGAGGGTTTGGTGTGTATGTATGCAGAGGATGGGGGTGTGGGGTAACTTTATGCATGCTTGGTGGGGTGTGTGTGAATGTATGCGGAGGGGGTGTGTGTGTGTGTGTGTATGAATGCGGAGGGGGGTGTATGTGTGCGAGCAAGTGTAGGTGTTTGTGTGCGAGTGAGTGTGGGTGCATGTCTGTGTGTGAGCGAGTGGGGGTGCGTGTCTGTGCGAGCGAGTGGGGTTGCGTGTCTGTGTTTGGTTGGGTGGGGGTGTCTGTATGTATGCGTGCGGTTGGGTGGGGGTGTTTGGATGTGTTGCATGCGCTGGGTGGGGGTGTTTGCATGTATGCATGCGGTTGGGCGGGGGTGTCTGTATGTATGTGTGCGGTTGGGTGGTGGTGTCTATATGTATGCGTGCGGTTGGGTGGGGGTGTTTGTATGTATGAGTACGGTTGGGTGGGAGTGTGTGTCAGGAAGTGTGTGGGTGAGTGGGGGTGTCTGTCTGCAAGTGTGTGGACATGTGGGGGTGTATGTCTGCAAGTATGTGGAAGTGTGGGGATGCGTGTGTCGGCGACAGAAATGGGGATTCCTGTCGTCGGGTGCGTTACCGCCAGGGTTTTTGTGGCAGGGCGACCGCCGCTAAAGCCTGGTGGTTTGCTGCCTTGTCATATGGATGGCAGTCTTGGGCATGCGGCCGGCCTGGAGGAGCTCACTGCCGGGCTTGCCAGTCCAGCCGCACAGGGAGACCTTGGTGGTAAGACCGCCACCACGAGTGTGGCGGTCTCAAGACCGCCACACTCGTAATGAGGACCAATGATACTCAATGACAGTGGTTGGACAGTGACCTGTGTGTGATTTGAGGACCGATACATGATGAGACTTATGGCCTGATTACAAGTTAGGTGGGCGCATTGCCAGACCACAACAGCAGCGGCCGAAAATAGGCCACCAATGCGGGCGCATCCCAACCACCACATTCCCATGTTCCCGTGGGGCTAACAGTGTGCTGGTGCAACAGTCATGGCAGCGGCATGCTTCAGCTGCAGTAATAGTGTCGCATAGGCTCTCATTAGCCTAATGAGGCTACTCGATTAGGGCAGCAGAATCACCTGAATTGTGGGGAACTGAGTCCAATCCCAAAACATTTGACAATTGTCGGTCTAATCCAGGTTTCCGGCTAACTAGCAGCGCTTCATCTCTACCCATGAGAAGGAATAATTGTGGCAACCAGGCACATGACAGAAATGACCCCTCAGGGAAAACGTGGGCGATGAGATCCCAGACTTTTCTCTCAGTTACATTAATCTCACATATGCAAAGACAAACAGAGACAGAGAATGGTACAATAACGTTAATTGAATTAGCTGCATCTTAGATAAAATGCCATGATTTTCATTAACTAGGATGATAAAACACGCTAGAAGCAAAGTGGTAACAAGAAGAGTGAAACACAGAAAAAGTCCCACCATAATGTCACTAGAAGTAATAGATGTGGCCCTTACCTAAGCTATGTTAGAGCACACCGTGATAATCCCTAATCTGGCCTTCAGGTTTCCCTCCTGGGAAGACATCATCCCTTAATCCTGAGCGAGGAAGCCTGTTGTCTAGAAAGACACCATCCCCATGTAGGCCAGGCATCTGGTAGTCTAAGCAAGCAGCAGTAGCGAAGGCAATCAGCAATCAGTAAGTGGTCGTGGTCATCTGGCTGGAATCTCCCTCTAACATTTATGAGAAGTGCTTTTATAATAAAACATCTGGGCCCATATTTATACTTTTTGACGCAAAACTGCGCTAACGCAGTTTTGCGTCAAAACAATTAGCGCCGGCTAACGCCATTCTGAAGCGCCATGCGGGCGCCGTATTTATTGAATGACGTTAGCCGGCGTTAGCCGCCGGCGCCGTCTGGTGTGCGTTAAAAAAAACGACGTACACCAGGCAGCGCCGGCGTAGGGGGATATGGGGCTTGGGCGTCAAGAAATGGGGCAAGTCAGGTTGAGGCAATTTTTTCGCCTCAACACGATTTGCGCCATTTTTTTTCACTCCCAACCCCCATAGAAATGACTCCTGTCTTAGCAAAGACAGGAGTCATGCCCCCTTGCCCAATGGCCATGCCCAGGGGACTTCTGTCCCCTGGGCATGGTCATTGGGCATAGTGGCATGTAGGGGGGTACAAATCAGGCCCCCCTATGCCACAAAAAAAAATAAAAAAAAACACTTACCTGAACTTACCTTAATGTCCCTGGGATGGGTCCCTCCAGCCTTGGGTGTCCTCCTGGGGTGGGCAAGGGTGACAGGGGGTGTCCCTGGGGGCATGGGAGGGCACCTCTGGGCTCCTTCAGAGTCCACAGGTCCCTTAACGCCTGCCTTTTGCAGGCGCTAAAAAACGGCGCAAAAGCGGACGTACGTCATTTTTTTTGACCCGCCCACTCCCGGGCGTGAATTTTGCCCGGGAGTATAAATCCGACGCACATGCCTCGGAGTCGATTTTTTAGACGGGAACGCCTACCTTGCATATAATTAACGCAAAGTAGGTGTCCACGCTAAAAAATTACGCTAACTCCATGGACTTTGGCGCTAGACGCGTCTAACGCCAAAGTATAAATATGGAGTTAGTTTTGCGTCGAAAAAAACGACGCAATTCCAGCGCAAACGGAGTATAAATATGCCCCCTGATGTGCTGAGAAAATGTCCCCACGTAATGATGTGTATGTTTCTGTGAATGTTGGAGACACAGCTTACCACTTCACTGGCAACTCTATCTGGCTGCAGCCATGAGGAAAGTACAAATTGAAAAGAATGTCTTGCTAGAAACGCAATGGTTTTTCTAGGCAAAGGATAAAGAAAATAAAACAGCACCGCAAATGTGCCCTATGCTAGAAAAATAAAATGAAGCTGAATATAATGTAACTGGGCTAAAGTGGCAGGCATAGCTGCTAAAATAACATGTCTAAAAATGCGGTTAAAATAGCTATACAACAAGAGCCTGAAGTCAATGCCGGCCATTCTGCAGTGCCTCCATCCAGTTGGGCGCACTGTGTCCCAAGCAAGTAAACAGTTTGAGCACCAATCAGCCGTCATTGGGAGAGCATCTGGGTAGCTACAGTTAACATTTGGGGATGGAAGAATCACCCAAGGCCATTGTTGTGGGCCTTTCCCTGCCTTACTGCAGACTTTCACCTGGCGGGCACTCCACCAGGTGAAGATCGGTGGTTAGGCAGGTCCTGATCAGCCCAGCGGTGGTTGATGTGGTCCTGCCTCCATGGGCCACCTCTACACCCACCACCAAGGTAGCAGTAATGTCAGCGGTGGCAGCAGTCCTTGGGCGGTGTCACCACCTGACTTCTGATCTGGAGATTGCACTGTGGAGGAGGCAGCAGTTTGATCGGTGAAAAAAGTGCCTACCTAATTCGTAATCAGGCCCTTAATCAGTTTTTGAGAATAATACTCCTCCCTGTGTGGTTCAATGCTGAAAATGTAGCCACACTGTGAAATTGAAGGCATGATACCTGAAGTAGATTAGTCCTGCTGGCACTCGGGAGCTTTGGTGATTTCTCACTGAAAAGTCAGAATGGGAATTTGTTTTCAGAGGAGTGGGACCTTTGAGTGGATGAAGCTGAAATCCAATATGATGCAGTGGAAATGTCATTGAGATACCTTAGTGTGGGTCCCAGTGAAACTCTCAAGCTCTGAAGAAGAAGTTTTCAAAAGTTTCTAAACATTCTTCTGGGCCACATAGAAATACATAAGTACCCTCATAAGGCCTCCAGGACATCAGGGGAGGCACTTACTGAATCTCGGTGTGTTAGACAGAGACCAACAGCAGGGTCCAGTCCAGGTGCTGTTGATCCTAATCAGCTGGGCACATTAAGAAAAAAGCCTCTTGCAGTTTGTTGTGAACATGTAGCTACACAGGAAGCCAGCCAACTGACCCTTGGAGTTCACTTCTTTATCCTGGGATCAAGAGAGAGCAGATCCGTTCTTCAAGGGCTCTTCTCAGGTCTCCACTTATATTTGGATCTTCTGCAGGGTCCAGTCAGTGTTCTGAGGAGAGTTCCTTGACGTGTCAGATTTCTTGTTGGTACTGGCTTGTCAGTGGTGTGACTACTGGGTGCTCCCTAACCAATAGAATAATAGTTCCCACAGACAACCCTACCTACGTTTTAAGCAGTCCTGGTTTGCTCTGCTGCAAATAACACCACAGTGAACCTCACTCTCAAACTCCAAGATGGAAAACACCTCTACCATTGAGCAGAGCCCTTGTGTCCACCCAATGGTGTGGCAGGAGTAAGAGCAATTCCCTCCTTTGTGGTAACTCAAAAACAGTTCTGGGTGTATCCTTTCTCTGACTGGGTTTGGTGCCAGCCAGGCTATGGGGACAAAGAGTGGGACTTTCCAGGTATCACCTAAAATTTACTTGTGACTGGACAGGTACCTTTGAAAGTAATTAGGTAAGTTCATGGGCCCATTTGCATTCCTCACTCCTAGGCCAATTTCCCTATTCTGGGAGCAGTTTTCACGCCTCATTAATGTCAAGCACTTGCTTGACAGCTGCTGGAGAGCTAAGGTAGATTAGCCTCCATGATCTTCAGGATGGGAAACAATTTATTTCTAAATGTTTCTTTTCCTAAATATTTATTAACAATTTGATTTCACCATTGATGAAATATTAAAAAGAGTTATTGAATTATTTTTCTAGCTGGTCCTCAACTCAACATGCAGAATTAGCATTTTATTCTGTAATCTAGTTTTCTCTACAGACAGCCAGAGCATTCCACAGTGAAAATAGCTTTAGAAGTCCATCACTATAGGGACACGGTAACATTAAAGAGGCATTATCTCCTGTCAAGGGGGTAATTTTGACAGGTCGGGCTGCAGTTTTAAACTGCAGCAGTCAGGCCACACTAGTAGGCCTGAAGCCAAGTTTTCCTTGTTCACACTAGTGCATGGCACAGTATGTGCTGCAGAACACCGGTGACATTTAACTTCCCATGCCATGTTTGTAGCTTTTATACTGTAGCCATAAATGAGTGTTGAATAAGAAATGCGGATTAGCCAATGTCTACATGTTTTATGTGCTAGAGCACATGAGCTGGGCACTGTACAGTAGTGCTCCAGTTTGCAGAGTCTAAAAACGAGCAATAAAATTCAGCAAAGATGGGGTGACCATGCAAAAGAGGAATTTTCTCACAGTACTCCATCACAAATGCGATGGTCTGTCCTGTCCGCTCACCTCATTTCGAGACAGGGGACCAGAGACTTTTCATCAAGGAAGCCCCCATTGGCTCTATCATTGGCCAGCTTCCTCCGACAGCCTAGATAAAAACCTGCAGTGAAGGACAGAAAAAAACTATAATGCCAACCACATGCTGGTAAAATATTACCAGAGTGAGGGGATAATAAGTTTTTTTCTTTTTCAGAAACAAACTTTTGCTTTTGGAGTTAGTTTCTGAACAACTAAAAAAGTTAAACGTTTAGGAGAACTGTCTTTAAAGTCAACAACTGACATCCATCAAACTTTTTGCACCTTGAAGGGAACCACTATGACAGCGGCTCCTTTCAAGGTACAGAAATGACTGCTGGGAGGCAGTCATCTCTAAATCTAATGGACGACATACCATCAAGATGAGGCATACCATCAAGATGACAGAGGTAATTTTCTCTTTCATCTTAAAAGACACTGCTTAAAAGACACTGCTCCATCCATCAAAATTAAAACCAAGCCCTTAGAGTTCCAAAATGTACAACCACTTAAATGTTTTAATCACTACTGAAATGCATGTCAATTGACAAACCAACTAAATGGGCAAAACTACCAATGGATATAGCATGCACACAGGCAACCATATGCCCATTGTCTTTATATTTTACCGCTACCATAACATGGAGTGATAACCACTAGACCATTCGATTCCAGCAGCAACACATCCCGAATTTGAGAAATGGACCACCATGGCAGATCTCTGTGGCTAGACTCATTTGTAAAGTATCAACCAATAAGTAACACCTCCTGGTTCACTTACAAAACAAAACACTCCCTTCAACCAAGGAAAAGCTCATATTGCTCATGCATTTGTCTATGACTTAATACCTTCCAACAGACCACAGTCCAAGCAAAAATGAGCCTTTGAGCTAGAGCAACCAAATTGATAGTTGATGAGCTTGCATCATCGTAGAAGTACAAGTGGTGGTGGAACATCACCTCATCGTTTCTGAGGGCAATCCACCTGCCTCAGTCAGCAAACGGCAATGCAGACACTAATTATGGGCAGGATAAGTACTGTGTCCCAAGTCTGCCACAAAAGGATGGCATTAGAAAGATGTGTTGTTAGTCAGGAAAGGCAAAAGAGCATGCCAAGGTGCTTCACCCTGACCCCTTGTCTTGGATCCCTTGGAGGAAAAAGTAATGCTGATCACATAAACATAAGGCATTGCTGGCATGGAAGGCATTTTTGAGACATCTAAGTCCATTCATATATCAGCAATGTACGTTCAACAAAAACAGAATAAATCATGTTGCAATAAAAATATAATCAAATCCACTGTTCCTTGAAAAAAAAAACACTTTTGAATTCCAGATTCTCTATGGAGGAATAGAGTCCACTGTGTGCAGTGTCCACAGCTATGTTCCTCCTAAGTGGCCAGGGAATGCCCAAACATGGGTGCCTTTCTCACTGTGCCACTGGATTAAAGCTAGCCTGGTTGATGAGTGGTGATACTACGAAACCGGTCCCAGGATGCTTGTTTCTGTTCCAAGGAGGACCTGGCCTGGCAGTTTGGGATGGACTGTTCCCATGGAGAACAGGGTCAAGACTGATTTGCAAAACGTTGGGTCCAAGCAGGGGTGGCATGTCAAGCAAAAAACCAATGGATTCAACCCAGATCTGTCACTGGGGGTGAGTTCTAGAAAGTTTCAGCACTCCGTCCATCATCTTGTTGTATTTCTATGTTCACCCTAAGTGGCCAGGGTATGCCCATACATGGGTGCCTTGCTCACTGTGCCACTGGATTCAAGATAGCCTGGCTAATGAGTGGTGATACCCAGAAATTTGTCCCAGGATGCTTGTTTCCAGTCCAGGGAGGACCTGCCCTGGCAGTTTGGGTAGGACTGTTCCATTGGGAGCAGAGTCAAGACTGATTTGCATATGGCTGGGCCCAAGCTTGGGTAGCACGGTGAGCAAAAGAACGATCGATTCAACCCAGGTCTATGGCCAGTGGGAGTGTTTGAAAAGTTTCAGCATTATGTGCATAATCTTGTGTTGCTATTTTTGCATTAAGTGGCCAGGGTATGCCTAGATGTGGGCCCCTTGCTCACTGTGACCCTGGATTCAAGCTAGCCTGGCTGATAAGGGATGGTACCCTAAAACCGGTCTCATGATGCTTGTTCCCGTTCCAGGGAGGACCTGGCCTTGCAATTCAGGCTGGACTGTTCCCATGGGGAGCAGAGTCAAGACTGATTTGCATATAGATGGGTCCAAATTGGGATGGCGCGGCGAGTAAAAGAACAATGGATTCAACCCAGCTCTGTGACTTGGGGTGAGTGTTTGAAAAGTGTCAGCACTCCATCCATCATCTCATTGTGTTACTATGTTCACCCTAAGTGGCCAGGGTATGCCCAGATGTTGGTCCCTTGCTTACTGTGCCACTGGATTCAAGCTAGGCTGGCTGATGAGGGGTGGTACCCTGAAGCCGTTCCCAGGATGCTTGCTTCTGGTCCAGAGAGGACCTGGCCTGGCAGTTCAGGCTGGACTGTTCCCAAGGGGAGCAGGGACAAGGCTGATTTGCAAATGGCTGGGTCCACACTGAGGTGGCATAGTGAGCAAAAGAAAGATGGATTCAACCAGATCTATTACTGGGGGTTAGTGCTTGAACGGTTTCAGCACTCCGTCCATCATCTTGTTGTGTTGCTGTGTCCAGATTTCCACTTGCCAAGCCACCCACGAAACAGTCAATGGGAAACTATTACTTCAAATCCTTGGGCAGTGTGTGTGGCATCCACAGTCAATGATCTTCTGCTCCTGGTCTCGAGAGCCAACATGCACTCAATGGGAAAGCCATGACAGGAAGGCTAATGGGAGAGTCAAACCTGATCGGCCTCAAATGTGGGTGATTTGCTGTGGCTTACCATCACGGAGATCAGACAGCCATTGGTGGTGTCTAAAGTAGCAATTCCTATGCCAGGCCACAATCGCAAGCACATACTGGATGCATAAATAATGTTGACTGTTATCTTACAATCAAAAACTTCACCATTGGTATCCAAATGAGATTCTAGAACTAAAAGTAATCATGACATCAGGTAATTTTACAAAAAGGTCCTCGATTAAATATGAAACCTGTTAAGGCTTGAAATTTTGCAAGACAATGAAGAAACTGTTCAATATCCAAACTTATACCACTAAACATTGTGCGAAACCTATCCGTATCTATTACATTTGTAAAATAACTGTAGTTAGATAACCAGGAGAATCTCACAGGTATAAGGGTGGCGAACCTTGACTGCCGTGGACATTAACACGGGATGTGGGTAATAAGGCACTCGTCAAACTAACTGCCTTCGTGCTCTTGAAACTACGGAGCAGGTAAAATGCAGCAGTGAGAGGCAGCACTCTGAACCAATGTCAGCATTCCACTCAGGGTGCTAATAAAAATGTAATAAAAAGTGCCATTTATAATATGTAAGTTGCTTTCCATTTAAGTCTCTTAATAGTTCCATTTCGAAAAATTGTAGTCAACGTTGCTAATTGGTTCCTAAATTACCTATTCTGAAAAAATACTTAGATGATGTCTTTGGGGATATTTGAATGTCAATATTATCCGTTCCTGTTTGCAAAGCATGTCTCTTGTGAAACAAATTAAAAGCATATTAATTGGATGATAACAGTAGTATTCATGCTATGTTTGAGGAGGACACGACTTTGTTATACAGGCTGCTGTCTTCAAAAGAGCTAATAGCAAATAGTTCTCTACATTTAAATACGGCACTGCGAGTTATGTGGCTGCAAAGATATCATAGCTAGCAAAGGTTACCAGGCGACATCTGTCTCTGTGTCCTTAGGGCTCACCGCCTTGCATCATGCAATTTCTTAGGGATTGAAGTGTCTTGCCTCTGTTGAAATGTCTTCATCCCCTCTAAGGTAAGTGAGAACACTGTCAACTTTTCTGAAGTTTAATCACGATATCTCCTTTTTGATTGTAAGCTCCAATGGTGAGCATTCCCTTCCAGCACGGTAGCATTCAGTGGCTTTTCCCTTTGGAAAGTGGTGGGGCACATAATTACTTTCAACCCCTTAAAATTAAAAACAGACTTACCTCTCTTTAAGATCTTCTGCAGCACACGTTCAGCTGAAAACGCACCCAAAGTTCCTCCTGCTTTGCTGGAACACAGCACCAAACCAATCCAAGTATTGCTATCTTGCTGCTTATAATGCTAAACAGCATAACAGCAGTGCTAGGATGGGCTTGAGCGGACAGACACAGTGCTCCTTCGGTCACCTACGACACTGTACTTCTGCTTCTCAGCTGCCTTTCAGCTGTTGATTGCAGAAGCTTGAACTGCTCATGTCAGGCTGGCCACAGTGAAAACAGGCCAATCTGACATGCACGTTTTAGTTAACCCAGCCTGAACTGCTGCTGTGATGCGGGAGAGAGAGAGCTCTGTCATGGCCCGCCCCCTAAAAAGGTGAGAGTGGAAAGCGTGAGAGGGAAAATGTGTACTGCATGTGTGTAGTGGGTTGCACTGGGAAGGTCAGGGGGTCAACGCCCCTGCGCTCCTTTGGACAAACCACCCCGGTAGCATTTATATTATGTTTCCTACCCCTGAAAGGAAGGCCTGCCTTTAGCATGTGCGAGCTGAGCCAATGCCTAGGGTGCTGGCCAACAGAGGGGAGCAGGAGTAGCCTAAAGCAGTCTCCCCTTGAATTGGGTCCTAATAAAAGTGAGTTTAAACACTTTTTCTGAAGCCACCTGGTGACCGTATCCACCTTCTGTCTTAGGTCTCGCTGATCAGAAAGCAAAAACGGTGTTTTGGAAAATACCTATTGTCAGCTTACATTAGATTCGAGCCCACCCATTGCTTACTATTGCTTACTATTAGTTGGCAATAGGGCGCATTACTTGTGTCCTTCCACTGCTTACTTTTCCAGCACTGTTTTTTTATTTTAGGTTAAACACTCTAAACGAGTGCATGAGTTTTCCTTCTATCTCCCTCGTGTACTTCTCTCACTTCATAGTCCATCACTTGAGTGCTTCTGCCCTGCTCTTTTATGTTGCACTCGCCTTCATGTACTCTGCCCATGCAAATGATTTTGGATTACCTTTTTTGAGTTTACTGATCCAACTCAGCAATTATAAAAGCCCCATGCACTGCATGACTATAGAAATGATATGACAGCCGTGTCATAGTGTTTGTTTTACTTTGTGTTTTTTTAGCAATGCAACACAGCATCAGGAATATTGTACAGCATGGCTAATACAATTGACAAGGCCAATACGTCTCGAAGGTGATACCTATTGGTTTTGCCAATGCTTATTCTTTCCATAGCGCTATTTAATCTTCCTTCTTCCTACTCCTACCCGATTTTCAACACATAGAAAATTAGAGAGATCCAATGAGAGGTGGTGCCAAATTTGGTTTCGACCCAGGGTCCATGTGAGCAAAGGTCAGTTCTACCTGACAGGGATGTGAAGCTTTCCGATTTGCATTAAGTTCCTAAGTGTCATTTTCAGAGCCCTGCATTGAGCAGGATGCTGGATGCAGAATTATTTATATGGTGGCGTTTGGATGAGGTGCCTGAGGTTTCGAGAGGTGCTCTAAATATGGTGCAGTGGCATGATGTCTGAAGTGTTGACAAATGGTTTGGATGAGTTTCATGATGGCTGTAAATTGAAAGAGCTGCTTTGTAGCCGCCCTATAATTTCTCCATAGATCCTGCTAAACAAGTCTACTGGCATCAGAATTTATAACCATTTATAACCATGCCAGAAGGAAGAAGCAGGTGGTGTCACATGTGGGTGAAGAAACCTTGAGGTTTCCTCAGAGTTGTACCATAGATTCCAGCAAAGAATTGGTGGTCCCCTTTCTATCTCTCAGTGCTGGAATGAGATACTGGTGAGCACTGGAACTGAAGGGGAAGCGCTGTCCTGACCTCCCGGAGATGAATGAATTCCAACTCTGGCCAACAACATGTGCAATGCATGAAATTCCCGGTCATGAAAGCCAAAACAACCGTCCTGACATGCAGGTGGAAAACTCCCTGGGCATCAGCACCACTGATTTTCTATTTTACTGAAACTGTCTTCAGTATTAGGAGCTTGTCCCAGTCTAACAAAAAATGAATGACAGTTGTGCCTCGCCATACATCCATGCCTTTAGATCATCTGTCACACCAGTAGATGACTTGAAGGGACAGAGATCCCACCCAGGCAGACACAGATGCTCCTATCTAGAGGGCTGGACATCAGAGCCTCTGCTGACCTGCCACGCTAGAGGGTAACACACCAAAATTTAAATGAGGCCTTGCTGCTTTTCATCTAATATTTCCTCAGTAGTAATAGCTACGTCAAAATCAACTGGCCAGGTATGGTTAAATTTACAGTTTGAATTCTGAACTGTCTCGTAGTTTGATGGTATTGAATGAGCACATTTAATTTGGTTTACTTAGTGCCTCATTTACAAAGCCTTTGCACCACCATTGCATCAGTGTTTTGATGCAGCAGTGGCGCTAAGCAGTGCTTTACACTGCTCCAGATTTACAAACTGACGCATTCGGCCCAATGTATCAGTTTGTAAACCCTTGCGTCACATTATACCTGCTCCATGTATAATGTATGCATGGTAGGCGTTCCCAGGCAGGAAGCCATGCAGAACTGACCAAATTTTAACGCCTGCTCAGAATAGGCACTAAACTGATGCAGGGCTTTTCTGTATGGGAGCCTTCCTCACATTGGTGGAGTAGCCTAATTTTGTTGATGCTAGTCCAGCAATGCATGAGTTTAGCGCCACAGATGCATCAGATTTTCTGATGCATCTGTGAAAACGTGCACCATGAAGCTCTGTAAAATAAATACAGCGCATCCATGGCGTTGTTATGGAATCGTTGCGCAGCCCAAGAAATCTGAAGCTTCGGGCCGATGCATCAGTTTCTTGCAAATGAGGCCCGTAGTGTGCTATTACAAAATAAGTACCATAATGGAACACAAAATACCACAGCTGTCTAATTGCAATCATTCCTGAACAACTTGCCTCCAACGTACCCTACCAGGGCATGTAACACATGCAGTCCTGTGGATAAATGATACTGCACCTGCTACATAGTTATAGGATGCAATGCAATAGTATTTTTCTTTAATCACAGTTATTCATTTCTTCTGTAAAGAACTTTGGAAGCTTATAGTACTCTTCGCTTTGATGCACACAGTGTTTACCAGCAATGCCAAAGATGATCCTAACTGACTGGGTTGTGGTTGTGTTAGTGTGTTATGGTTGTAAATGTTCCATATTTTCATCCTCATTCTTTTTTGTGTATTTCTGCTGGGGTTGTACCTTTCTGCCTAACCTACCAGTCCAAGTTTCAATCCATTGCACTTTTATTATTTTGCTGTTTTCTTGTTCTGTTTGAATGTAGTTGTTGGGGTTCTGCAAATAAGATGCTAGGCCACTAAGCATAGGATTGAACTATCTTCTTAAGTGCAGAGACTCCGCAGTCTAAAGATACTACTAGTAAAATACCTTGTAAAAAAATGTAATATTCAAAAACTGTATAGTCGCAGAGTATCCTGGCAAATTATCAGAATATGCACCTAACCACTCAACTGTACACTTCAGAATAGTGAGGCAACAATCATGAGCCTGCTAACGGTAGTAACTGAGGTGCTGCCATGTCACCCTCCCATCTGGTCCCTGTTTTTGTCTCACTATCATAAGATGTTCCACTTCTTGCCACAGCACACTGTTCCCACTGCTTGTCCTGCACCTCTGTGATCACCAGTTGGCTAGAGATGCACTGCCAACAGGCCATACCACTGGATCAGCCCCAGCTCCATCATCCGGATTGGGGAACCTCAGAATCTCCAGGAGATCTTTTCTGTTTTCCTGCACTTAATGAGTGATTTGGGCAAAAAGCTATTATCCTTCATGTGACTCATTTGGTATTTTAATTTCTTTGGGTGTCTTTAAGTCCCCTCACTTGAGATTCTTACCCGTGTTTCAAGGCTTCCTTGTTGCAGTTCAGGAAAGCCAATCATTGTTCTGGTGGAGTTCCATTTCTGGGTTCTTTTTGTTTTTGCTTAAGGGTGTTAGGTGTTCAATATCAAAGAAGCCTTGTTTAGGAAAACACTTGTTTCTGTCATCATTTGGTGGGTGGAGGAAGTTCTCTCAGGTGCACCTTTGTCTGTTTAGTATCTCTGGTTCCCATCTTCACCTACTATAGCCTCACTCCCTCCAAGGAACAAGGTTTAAGTAGTCTTCTGCTTATCACTGCAACTTATACCAATGGAGAGGGAGGAAAGATTTCTGGATAAAAGGGAAGGGATGGTTCTGACAGCTTTTCCAGCCATCTCAATGAGCAGGAAGCTCTGAAACCACATTCACTCATGTCCACTAGCCCAGTTGAAATTGGAACACCTACAGACCTAACCCATTATGGTTAGTAGAAGGTCCATGGTGGCTGAATCAGTGTACCCCTTCCAACATCCCTTATCCAATAGGGTCTCCGCTGAGTTCAGTACTTAAGAAACCATACTGCAACCATTTGTTTCTATAGCCTCCTACCTAGACGATTTATATTACATATTTTCAAAATGTGAATCCGGTAAGACTGTCTGACCTGATTGGCAATCGAAACACTGGCCATTCTCCACCCAAGTTCCAAGACAAATCTCTCTATTAACTTTGGCCCTGCATTTGTCAAGTGGAGGTCCAATTGGGCTCTGGTCACCACTTCTAGGGCAAGTGGCTGCGACTCATGGACAAAGCACCACTGCAAATGAGTGGGTATTCCCCCACAGGTTTTCCATTTACATAGGGATGGTTAGAAGATATGGCTGACCTATACAAATTGATTGTGCAATAAGTTTTACCTTTGCTAGCCGCTGCTGGTAAAATATTGATAATGAAAGTTACATTTGCTGAAAAGAGATTGATGTATTTTCCCACACACCAGCCAACCCATAAAGACCAAGCTGACTTGTAAGCCTTTGTAGTTCCTGGAGCCCAGGACTGTTTGATATAGTTTGAAGCTTCTGGCGAAATGAACGTCGAAGATTGGGAATTCCTGAAATCTTCCAAGCCGAGAGGGTAAGGAGATTGTCTATGATTAAGTTGTGAGGACGGTCTAGAGGGTCCAACAGAATAATCAGTAATGAAGGGAGGAGAATCTGTAAAGCCATGGACAGCTCCAGAAGGGTTGGGGACCACACTTGGGATTGCCAGAATGGAGCTATGAGTGTTCAGACAGCTTGCTGTTGTCTTACCTATGTCAGCAATCTGCTGATCATTAGAAAAGAATGAAAGGCATAATTAATGGAAGTTAACCAATCCTGTAAGAAAGCATGTGAAGATACTGCCAAGGAATCTGGGCGCCAGCTGTGAAATTGAGGAAGCTGGGAGTTGAGGCGAGAAGCAAAGAGATCTATTTGAAAAGGACCCCATTTGTTTTGGAGAGACTTGAATCCAGAAGAATGAAGTTTCCAATCGCTGGAGTCTCGAAGATGACGCAGATGCCTATCTGCTGCAGGATTTGGCTTGCCTGGTAAATATTCTGCATGAACAAAACTTTTGTTTAGGAGGCAAAAATCCCAAAATCCTTTTGCTAGTTTTCCCGAAGGTTTAGATTTGGTGCCCCCTAGATGATTGATATACCGTACCACTAAAATGTTGTCAATTCAGAGAAGAATAGCACAATGAACCCTGTTTTTTCAAGGCATCTGATAGCAAAGGAGTCTGCAAGCATCCCTAAACAATTGGTGTGCAATTTGGACTCCTCTGATGACCATGTACTTCCAGTCACGATTGGTCCACAGCGGGTGCCCCAACCCATGTGGCTTGCTTCTGATTCTAACACAAGATCTGGGGCTGTTGCAAAGATGGTCCTTCCGTTCCAGGCATCTAAGTGGTTTATCCACCATTGCCGCTCTACGCAAGAGTCTTGGTATAGAGAGATGGTGTCTGAGTACGCAAGACCTTTTTGTAAGTGTCGAATTTTTATCCTCTGGAGAGCAGGATAATACAAAGAACCTGGAAAAATGGCTTGGATAGAAGAGGAAAGGAGGCCCACTATCCTTGCTAGAGAGCCAAGAGAAATTAGAGCTGCGTAGTATCCAAATGATTTCGGATTTTATTGACTTTACTTTTGCAAAAGGAAGATGTAGAGTGGCAGAAACTGAGTTGATGAGGAAATTGGAAAATTCTATTTGTTGAGTAGGATGCAGAAGAGATATTTCTCTGTTGATTAGAAAGCCGAGATCTGACAAAAGAGAACAAGTTAGACTGATGTGAGATTGAAGAGAGGGAGGATTGTGGCTCATGAGAAGTATGTCGTCTAGATAAATAATGAGCCTGATGCCTTGAGCTCTGAGGAGAGCTATCAGAGATTTCATGAGTTTGGTAAAGCACCTTGGTGCTGAAGAAAGACAGAAAGGAATATAGGAAAAGTGGAAGGATTGATGTAACCATTAAAACTAGATTGGAGCAGTAAGCTACGCGTCTTGCAGATCCAAACCAACCATCCAATTATTTTAGAGTAACGAATCTCTGACATGAATAATCGCCTCCATTTTGAAACAACGATAAACTAGAAAGTGGTTGAAGCATTTGAGGTTGATGACTGATCGCATCATTTTATTTTTATTTTGTACTAGAAAAATGGAACTGATGAAACCTGAATAGTCGGGTTAGCAAGGGACAATTGCTTGTTTTTGAAGAACAGACTGCATCTCCATTGAAATTAGGTTGGACATTTCTGTTGAGAACTGGGAAGGATGTGGAAAAACAGACTGAAAAGGTTTTGAGTAAAGTTTAATAGCATAGCCTTGCACCATGTTTAACACCCATGGGTCTGAAGTTATGGAAAACCATTTTGGGAGAAATAAACAAAGACGGCCTCCTACAGTACAAAGGCCAGAAGATAGACTCACCTGTTTGGGTAGTGTATATGGAACTTTTGTATCCTCTCCTTCGAAAATCTCTCCCTCTTTGGGGGTAGCATTGTGGTCTGAATTCTTGATAAGATGAGTCAAAGGAGCCTCTGTAACCTTAATTATTGTAACCACTGCCATGTTCAGCCTTATCCAAAGAGGCAAACCTGGAAATGTACTTGCTCAGTTCTTTTATGATAGAGTCACCAAAGAGACAGCCTTCTGCGTTAATACCTGGGTCAACCATGGCTAAATTTACCAGTTTTGGGTCTGACTTGAGCAAAATACCTTTTCTGCACTCGTGGGTGAGTGGGTGAGTGCTGAGTTGGCATTGGCAAGTAGGCAAAAAGATTGTTGGACCCATAACAAGAGTTCTTTTGGGTTGATTGGTGCTTCTTCCAGTCTGGCCACTTCTGCTAGATTGAAGATGAGGGTTAATGGTTCAAGTACATCCAAAAACATGTCTTGATATGTAGACCAGGTCTTGTCTACACCCTTGCAAGGATCCTTTCCAGATTTATAAAGGAAGGTAAGGAGGGATGGGTCAATAGTTGGAGTAGTAGTGATCTTTGAAGGGAGAGAAGGACGAGGACATTTCGACCTTAGCTTGGCCTTTGCTTGCTTATCTAGAGGGAAGTGTAATCAAGATGCTACATATTCATCTACATGTTCCCTAAGAAACCACTCCGTTGAGTTCGGGTGGGAAATGTCATTAGGATCAAACATTGGCAGTCCCTCCAAATCTGTGACCGTTTATGGTTTTGAGACCTCTTGTAGAGGATTTTGGGTTTTTTTTGAAGGAGGAGGGGCAAAAAGCTCTCTGTTCCAATCATCAGATTTATCATTGTCTGTATCAACATCACCCATAACATCATCAGTGTCTGGTATATTGGTGATTACTGCTGGGGAAAGAATATGCTTAGTTTTAGATTTACATTTAGCAGACGATTTGTTGTATTTATTCAGAGTATTTACCT
Source organism: Pleurodeles waltl (assembly GCF_031143425.1). Classification (NCBI taxonomy): domain Eukaryota; kingdom Metazoa; phylum Chordata; class Amphibia; order Caudata; family Salamandridae; genus Pleurodeles; species Pleurodeles waltl. The sequence goes on from NC_090448.1 coordinate 495,936,939, forward strand.
CCTTTGAAGCAGGCCTGTGAGGAGCCACATCCTCTGCCTTGTGTGAGGGAACCACACTAACCAATAGCACCATTTTATGATATTTTGTGGGTTGCATACATTAGATTCAGGACGCTTTCTGCTATCCTTCGCAGACTGGGCCAAAATCATCTTAGACATGATATTAAAAACAGAGTTTTCCAAATGTTTTGATAATTTATCCATATAGACAGAAACTGCTTGTTCCACACAGACTTGGATAAAGTCATTAAAATAATCTTTGACTGAATTCTCCACTTCATGAATATCCTTAAGTAAAGGAGAGCTGTCAATCTCCATAGTCTCCAATGCAGAACAATTAGCACAACCAGTGAAACTGTGTAAAACAGAAAGGTAAGGCTTAAATTTGAAGGCGTGGAGCAGAAGGGAAAAAACTCTGCCTGTGGGCGGTAACTCGAAGCCAGGAGGCAGGGGCGTAGACTGAAGAAACCTAGTTACTTTGAAAGCAGAAGCAAACGAGTGGAATGTGAGGCGGAAAGGCAAGCCACTTGCTGGGGTAGAGAAACAAAGGTGAGGAAAGGAAAAAACCTGTTAGACACAGTAAGGGCAAAGCAGGACTACAACAACGCTCCTCAGAACTGTAACAAAATGGCTCCTGCGATTTGAGGATGCTTCTTAGATAGAGCACAAGAGACACGGTGCTCGCAAGCGATGCAGCAACATGCTGACTAGAAATGACACCCTTGTAGCACAATGTGCTATAAAACCATCAGTATATTTTTTTTTTAAACAAATTTTACAGAAATATAAGTAATGTGTAAAGCAACATTAAAGTGAGGTACTGATCTTGACTGCAAGCAGCAAGAAAAGAGAGCTGCTTGCAGTCAAGTTAAGACTTTTATACAGTATGTGTTGTTGTGACTGATGTTTTACTGTGTACTACGTTTTGCTTCTCATTGGCTATGTAACCTTCGCCTAATGGGATTTGTAGTTTCTCATGATATCTTGACTGCTGCTGCTATTTAAATTTGGCAAGAAAAGAAAAGCATAATAGGAGCCCCCAGTCTTGAAATAAAATTCATGTTTCACATGCTAAGGTGTAAAACGACCCGTCTTAGAGATAGGCACATCCGGTAGGCAGAATTAGCATGGACAGAAAATAATCACTGCGACCAGTTATAGGTACCATATATTGCAAGTAAGCAATATGCATTTAATTTCACACAGTGATAGACCACAGTTTTAGAGATAGGGGCACAGGAGAATGGGTAAAGTTAACTAAGAGGGCCAGGGATGAAGTCATACTCGGGAGGGTCCTCGCATGTGAGACTGTCAACATTGGTTTCTTGGCACAGGAGGAACACCACCTGGAGGGTCACTTCAGCAAGTGGATGAACAAGGGATTTTGAATCAGTCCATGCCCATTTCCATGCTGTGAACATGGAGTCTTGAATGTGAGTTACGCACCAGGGATCACAATAATAAAACATCCCAGAACAAATGGTTCCTTTTGTCAGTGTGACACCCCATTGTCCGTAGCTTGATAAGTTTGCTCTCCCCTTTTGTCAGTGTATGCTTTCATCTTTTGTTTCAATGTTGACCCTGATGTTCCACGTTATCCCTCAATGATGGCACATGTATCATTCTTTTAAGAATCTAGGCTTGGGTTTCCCTGCAAAATAATTCTGCATGAGATGTGCACGAGGTGGCATGCAGCATGTCACAATAGTCTCTCAGAAATTCACAGTCTACCAAAGAAAACATCTTTGGGGTCAGTCTGTAAATTTGTGAGGCTCTCCTAAGTGTGGCAATGAAGAAATGCCTTTGGACTGGGGCCGAGGAATCATGACGCTCCAATGATGAAAGCCCATGCACTGTACAAATCATTTGAATTCCTAACAGTTCAATCTAAGATCAAAGACTGATTCTACAGTCACTGGTATTTCATTTGTGGAGAAAAAAAAATCCTAAGCACTAGAATCTCACCATGTGCCAGTGTGCAGGAAAGGGAAATCACTTAGGGAAACTGAGGGTGTCACCAATGAGTAACATTAGATAACATCTAGTGATAATTGGCTCAAAGCAGTCAATTGCTACATCTTCTCAGATGTTCAACGGCAAAGTGGCTCAGATACAATTTATTTGCTTAAACTTTGATACAGTTCTTTTCCTCTAAGAAAGCATTTTGTCAACACCATGCCTAGATGACTCATGTGCTACATCCATAGCCTCTTTCCCAACTGACCTGGAAATGATTTAATAGTTACCTTCCAGTAGCAGTCCTTTACTGTGACAAGCAAGCTTACCTGGTACTTGCCTGAAGCCCTGTGCTGGTTTATTTTCCTAGATCTAATATGGAACTTTGCGCATGAAGGATGGCCTACCAGCTGGCTGGGTTGGCTGTGGCTATGGTCACTGCCACTTGTGGCATACTTCCCACCTTATTTAGAGATCTGCACCTACCTGGCGAGAACCATTATAGTGAATTATGTTTGTTATGTTCAAAACATTTCTACTTAACTCTTCTAGTCTGTAGATGTGTACACCAACATTTCAATTACCATTATTAGGCTCACAGAAAAGAAATGCAAGTATGTGGATCTCCAAGACAGCGGTGGTACAAGGATATTTGAGGGCCCCAGTCTAAATGATAACTTGCCATTTGGGTGCTCCCCTCCTATAAGGCCTTTTTGAGGCCATTCGTTGTATACTAGTGCCTTTTTGTGACAGTACCATCTGCAGCATTTTGGATGCCTGTGCGTCCAAGAACTGCGGAACCCTGAGTGGTTCCATTTCTCACAGATCTCAGGAAATGTCTCATGAAGCCTGCATTTGCAAGCTGTGATTTTCAGTCACTTGGGGGCTGACTTCCTCTGTATTCTTGGGCTCCTTGTGCTGCGCGTTGCTCCTCTAACTCCAAAATGGCAATCACCTGCCTGTGGGTTTGCAGCTGCCATTTACAGAAGCTCTGCAGTTAGTCCAGTTAGGTTTACATTCCTGATTCTTTTCCGTTTCTATCATAGATGTTTCTTCCTTAATTCCTTTCTGTTTTTTTCAGTATCCTTTGTACTTTCTGTTGTGTGGTAATTGATGTATTTTACTGTAAAAAGGCTTCAGTGTGGTTGGAGGGTGAGTTGAAACAAAGTTGTGTTCCTTCGCTTGTTTCCTCATTCCTTCCACTTGCTGGCCCTGATTCCTTGCTCCTGAAGAACTGTAAAATTCCAGATCCAAATTGCCGGTTTTCTTCTTTTTCGACCAGCAGGGAGGCTTCTTACACCTTCAGCTTTTTCCTCTTGAGAAGGTGGCAGCTTCTCAAGGCTATTTGCCTACCACATATTCCAGTGTGTGGCGACATTGTTGTATCCGCAAACAGTTACTCATACATTAGGCACCAAAAGACCTGGACTGGATTACGGGTAAGCTTTTAGACCTGAACAGTGACTTTATGGTGTGGTCTTTTCAGCAGTGGCCTTAATTTAAACCTAGACTTGCAACTGCCTTCTATACATAAGGATGAACAAAGGCCAGTGAAGGCAGATTGCTCTAGTTCAGTTGGAAAACCTATCCGATTTACCAAGAAATACTTTTGGCCCGCGTGATCCAGTCCGTTAAGCATCTATGAAAAACTACTGCATAAGAGTAAAATCCATTTTTCATTTAATTCCACTTCCACTGAGCATTGTGATGTAAATTTACATCACAGAACCAGAACCATTACATTTGCAATTCGTGCTTGAAACATGAAATTGTACACTTTATTTTGTTACACATTTTAGGTCCACAAATCTGCCTGTATCCTTGCAATGAAAGCGCTCAAAATAACCGATTTTCCCATTATACGGGAGCAGACAAAAATCGGTACATGGTGCTTAATATTTCACAGATGCTTCAGAAAAGCGTCTACCATATTTTTTCTCAGCAAGTAGCTGTTTGTCGGCTATTATGCAGAAATCTCAGCTGCCGAGGACAGTTGTGGCTGACAACAATGTGGCAGATTCGCCTCCATCAGAGCTGTTTGTCTGGGAGACAGAGAAAGGGCAAAGTGTTCGAATGCTTCAAGTCCCAAAGCAGTTCACAGAGCAGTGCCCAAGCAGGAGAAAAATGCGCCTTGATTAGACTAATTATATCAGTCTGCTCCTCCATAAACTCTAGCCTGAATAATCAGTTAATTTCTGTGGTCGCCATGACTAAGATTATCGGAATCGTTTTGTGATTACTTGCCATCTTGTATTAGAGCGTGAAACTGGAATGCTTCTACTCAAGGACTAGAAAAAATGCATCAGGTTTTGCAAGGGGAAAAAACTACTCTGATTAAATAAATAAAAAACGACATGATTCTTCACGTTCCATGCCCTGAAACAATGGTCTTCTTTGCGATGTGTTGTCAGTTGGCTAAATGCTGCCGTGCTGGCTTCGTACCACGGATTCACTGGCAGTGACAGGGCCTCTGCAGTCTCCAGTCGCTGTGTGTGACCGGCATATTTTAGCAGCAACTACTAGGAGAGGGCGCACAAAAGACCAACAAGGAAAGTTCTTTTAAAGTTGTCATTTTGATCACTTAGTGGCCTCGCCCAGGAGTAGGTTTGTCAGTAAAATTGAGGGGTGTGAGTAGGGTGACCACCTGGCATTGAGGCAAATTCTGGACAGGACTGTAAAAAAATCAGGACGAAGGGTCAAAATTCAGGGCAAAAATTCAGGACGAAGGGTCAACATTCAGGACTAAAAGTCAAGAACAAACTCAGTTTTACAGACACATCCAAGAGAGGCCATACCCCAATAAGTTATCAGTGCATTTATTTACTCTTTTTTAATATAGCACTATTTATTCACTGTGCTCTTTTTGTGATTGCCTCCTGGCATGCTACATTCAGGTGTCACATTATGTCCTTGTTCAGTAGTAAATTAATACCCTTTGGCACTGTGCCAAGGCCATCACCCCTGTCCAAATCTACCCAATCTTTCTTAAAGAGAAAGTATCAACATCATTTTGATTATGTTTCTGAACATTTTAAAACCCCTGGCAAACAGTTTGGGAAACATTAAGGTAATTAACCTTATGCTAGTTTAAAGAAATTGAGCAAAAACATCTTGCTCCCCCCCAACCACCCATGTACTTTCAACCTAAAAAATTTTTTATGAGGTAGGGCAGATGGTGTGGGCGACAGTTTCACACCTAATGTCAGGATGTGAGGCACCCACAACATGTCTGTGGTCTCACAGCACTAGAGTGTATGTCTGGGACTCTTCATTTATCTCAGAAATGGGAGCCCAGACTACCAATCAAAGATAATAAAAGAGAAGGATGAAATTGAGATCAAATGGGAGGTTGTCTCTAAGAACTGGATAAATGAGGAAGAGAAGAACAAGGTGGGACAGTTCCTAAAATCAGACAAGATGGGTCCACCAAGACTATCAGAAAGTATTGAGTACCTGGGAGTTGTCACTGCAGATAGGAGAGGCACTGTCAATTGGTTGAACAAGAGGCACCCATCCACCTTGGCAAACTCTTCTGGTGCAATGGTCTGTTGTTTCTGCTTGTGAAGGGGGGGCAGGGGCCAGACCCCTTGCAAGGTTGTGCAAGGCAATTGCCTGCTTTATCCATGTCTTAAAATGGTTTTGAAATTGAGCAAAAGTCAAACTAGTGATCTGGGTTATCCCTAGGTGTCAAGTACACATAGAATCTTCAAAATATTTGGGATGTAAATTACACAAACAAAATGTAAACATTTAAAAATGTAATTAGTGTTTCTTTAACATATGGCACTGTTTTCCCCTTTATATACAATTAGACCTCAGATTGAACTGGGAACCAGTTACCTTTCGATACCTAGTGATTAATATCTACCATTCTCCCACTAAGATGAAGGATGGAAATCTCCTTAGAGAGTCACGGTCCCTCCAAGCCATGTTTGCTTTTTGTTCTTCTCTTCTGCTTTCCTTAGTGGGCCACATGGCACTAGTGAAGATGGTGTGCTACCCAGATGATAGTATTATTTTGCAAACCTTCACCTGCTCGTCCTTCTTTCCAAAAAGCGGCACAAATGCGGCACTAAAAAAGTATAAATATGGGCCCTAGTGTTTAGTTTTCTTTCTCTGACTTCAAAGTGAGAGGTTTTATACGACAATCTTGCTGGATACTGGGGATATGAAAACATTTAAATAAACTTCATAATATATCAGAATTAGGAGTACAAATGAAGCCCATTTTTTTAATTCTGAACTGCGCTGGAAATAAATACCTTTATATGATTAAAACAAATCATTGCATTAGGTGATGCACTTTCCACACATCATCGTCTGTGCACCGTATAGTTTTATTTGAAAAACGTTATGTCTGTGCAACGTAATGGTCATTGCAATCAAAAACACATCGCAGTGTGTTACCACACCATGCATACTCCACTCCACTCTGCTCTACACCACTCCCCATCACTGCACCCTACTCTGCATCACTCCAATTTACACCACTCCATGCCACTGCACTGTGGGACACTGCACTCTTCTCCACTCCGCTCTATTCCACTGCATTCTATGCTACTTCACACTACTCCTCTCTACTCTAATCCATACCACTCTACTCTATGCCAATGCACTTTACGTCTCTCTACACCACTGTGCTCTGCACCTGTGCACGCTCTACCACTCCAGTCTAGACAACACCAATCTAGTCTGCACAACTCCACTCTATGCGACTCTGCCACACTGTACTCTATGCTAATACACTCTATGCTATTGCACTTACCTCTGTAACACTCAACTCTATGCCCCCACACTCTACATCAACACACTGCCCGTCACTTTAATCTACTCTATGCCATGGCACTCTACACCACTTTACTCTATGCCAAAACACTCTATGCCACTCTATGCAACTCCACTCTGCCTACACCTTTCCACTCCACACCACTTCAATCTACTGTGAAACAATCTTTACCACTGCACTCTGCGTTCTGCATTCTATGCTACTGCACTCTACCCTACACCTCTCTACTCTATGCCACAGCACTCTACTCTGAAACAATCTATTCCACACCACTGCACTCTATGCCAGTCTGCCCCACTGCACTCTAAACCGCTGCACTCTACTTCAATGCACTCTATGCCAATGCACTCTAAACAACTGCACTATACACCACTGCACTCTGACACTCTACTCTGAAACACTGCACTGGCTGCCACTACACTCCACATCACTCTACTCTGTACTACTGCATTCTGTACCAATACTTTAAATTCCACTGCACTCAATACCACTCTACTCTGCACAACTCCACTCTGTGTTACTGCACTTTACAGCACTATACTCTGCTCTGCACTGCATCACGCTACACTACTCCACTCTGCACCAGTCTACACCACTGCACTCTATGCCACTCGATTCTATGCTGCACTCTATGCCACTGCACCACTGTACACTACTGCACTCTCTGCCATTTATTGTATACCACTCTACTCCACTGCACTCTATGCCACTCTACTCTGCCCCATGCCACTCTATGCCACTGCACTCTACACCAATGCACTCTAAGCTTTACTGTATGCCACTGCCCTCTACTCTGTACCAATGTACTCTACACCACTGCTCTCTGTGCCACTCTACACTACTGCACTGACACTCTACTCTGCAACATTGCACACTCCACCACTGTACTCTACACCATTCTACTCTGCACTACTGAATTCTACACTGCTGCACTGTATACCACTGCACTCTATGCCACTGCACTCTAGACTCTACTCTGCATTACTCCACTCTATGCCACTGCACTCTACAGCACTATACTCTACTCTGCACTGCTCCACTCTACACTAATCCACTCTGCACCACTGTATGCCACTGCACTCTATGCCCTGTGAGTCTACTCTGCACTCTGTGCCACCGCACCACTCCACACTATTCCTCTGCACTACTCTATGCCACTGCACTCTATGCCATGTGAGTCTACTCTGCACTCCATGCCACTGCACCACTCTACACTACTGCACTCTGCCATTCTAGTGTCGGCCACTCTACTCCACTGTACTCTATGCCACTCTACTCTGTCCCACGCCACTCCATACCACTGCACTCTATGCCAATGCACTCTAAACAACTGCACTTTACCCCACTGCACTCTACTCTGCACCACTGTGCTCTACGCCACTGCTCCTACGCCACTCTACACCTCTATGCCACTAACTTTTAGCCATGCTGAACAGCAGCCACTCTGGTGTATAACATGGTTAAACACTTTGGCAAAGCCAATTATTTTTGCGTAGACGAGACCTATTGGCTTTGCCAGTGTTTGTTAGTACTATGAGGTACCGAGGTCCCTGAAAGAACTGTGAATGTGTAAGTCCTTATTTTAAACATGCAGTAGACACATCATAATATAGGCTGCTATAAAATACACGAATACATTTCGGTTAAATAAAAAAAAGTATTTCTAAAATACAGATTTGAATAATACACAGTTTATACCTAGTACTAACATTTTTTTTATAACAGTCCAAAAAAAACACACACTCCACAGTTCACCTTGGAACACCCTTAGAGTATCCCTCTCTAAAAGAAAATATTTTTGTCTTCAGAAAGCTTCTAGTGACTCCTTCGATTAAAGACAATACAGGCTTCCATGCCCTTTTACACTTTCAGATTTACCAGTTGCGCACATTTGCATTTCTTTGGGGAAGGCCTTTTCTTATCTGTCTGCTCCTCCCTCCCTCAGTGCAAACAAGACTCCCTGCCTTTCAATCCAGCTGGGGGAAACTGATTGGACCCAATTACATTTTGTCCTTTAGGTGAAAGACTAAAGTTACGGACAAATGCTGTCCGTTAAGCCTTTCACCATGTACAACGGACGGCAGGGCGAAATTATGATTTGGAAAAGTTTGCAGAACCCATTTTGCGAGTCGCAAAGGTGTTTCCCACTTCTGAAACTGGTTTAGTACATAGAAAATAGTCTTTTGGAGTTCACATACCCTGTGATATGGTAAATTGCAAGGTTTGCCCTTAGAGTGTGCCAGGAGAGAAGCACCGCCAATGTTCTCTCTTTGCCAAATTCTCAGTTCCCCCATCTAACGGTCAGTAGAACCTCTACTGTCAAAATCCCTTCATGCTTCTGTCCGCCCACCACTAGACTGCAGGATCACAGTTATAATATTTCCCATGGTACAAGATGCAAGACATAGCAGAACCTGGCAGGGAAAATAGACAACGGGCCCCATTCACTATCTATCAAGACCACTGCGTTTTTGTTTTATTGAAACAAACCTTACTTTAAGAGTTCCATTAAAACAAAAAATGAATGCACAGCTAGTGAAACAAACATGGCATCCACCTGGCATTCAGCTCTGGTTTCAGTGCATACTCTGAACCAAAGGATGCAATGAAGACATAGAGATCGTGGCCTGGCTAGCAGAGATTGGAAAATTTGGCAGGTGTCCCTCCCCAAGAAGAAGACCAGAGTCTCTTTTTTTTTAAGAAGGCTAGAGTCCCAGTCAATGTGATGGTCCATCACACTATAAATGGCCTTCTAAACAGAACCATGAATGCAATCAGAGAAGCAAACACAGCCCACAACAGTTTACAGCGGGAAAACCTACCGTTGCCATATCACTTCAGGAGGATAGTAGGGGCTGATTAAGAGCAGGAAATCCTCCAAATTGGGGAGGAAGTGTTATATTCTCTGTTGGAGGATTGCCTGCCAGCCTGCAATCCCCCAACAGAGGATTTTATGATTTTTGCTGAAATCAGAGGGTTACAACTCTTACTCAGGTACCACTTGTACTTTCATTTAGCTGATAAATGTCTGCTGGGAGTTGGGGCCTTGTTTGCTTCCACTGAACCAAATACACGAAAGAATCAGATTAAAAAGATTTGTAGAGGAAGAGTCCTGGGGTGGGGCCTCAGGAAATCCGGCAACCCTAGCAATACCCACAAAGGCATATACCATGCCCACATTGTATATATTTTTGGTGTCTTTTGTATGCCGATCAGACACACTTTTGAGTGCTTCATTATGTGAGTGCAGGTCAGGAGTCAGTTGTTAATAGCAGGAGAGGAAGGTATATAAAGCAAAGCAATGGTGACATTTAAGCAAAGACTAGTAAGTTCCTAGTAAAGTGCACTACATGTGCCCAGGGCCTGTAAATTAAATGCTACTAGTGGGCCTGCAGCACTGGTTGAGCCACCCACATAAGTAGCCTCTTTGCCATGTCTCAGACCTGCCATTGCCAGGCCTGTGTGTGCAGTTCCACTGCCACTTCAACTCGGCATTTAAAACTACTTGCCAAGCCTTACACTACCATTTTTCTACATATAGGTCACCCCTATGTTAGGCCCTGGGTAACCCATAGAGCAGGGTGCTATGTAAGTAAAAGGTAGGGCATGTACCTATGTGTTTTACATGTCCTGGTAGTGAAAAACTCATAGATTCATTGTCAACTACTGTGAGACCTGCTCCTCTCACAAGCTAGCATTAGACCAGACCTCCTGTATTTTGGAGTGGTGGATTCTGATATGGAATCAGAGGTCCTGTCATGTTTAATATGACTAGAATGGTAATAGAACATCCTGCTTACTTGTGAAATTGGATTTAATATTGCTATTTTAGAAATTACACTTTTAGAAAGTTGGCATTTCTCTGCACTTACTGACGTCTGTGCCTTACAGCCCTGTTGCCAATCCACGTCTGGTCTGAGCTGGTTGACAGCACCCCTTATAAATTCAACCCAGACAGCCATAAATATAGGACACTCAGTCTTATCAGCATTCATCTGCTTATTGAATGTGTCTCACTGGGCAGGAAGGGTGGAGGGGCTGTCTTTTACATTTCAAAGGCCAGTGGCCTGCCCTCACACAAAGGATTGATAATCCCCACAGGGTTCCTGGCAGACAGGACTGGGCTGAAAGGGCAACTTGTGCACTGCAAACCACTCTGACGTTTCCCCCACTTCAAAGGCATTTTTGGACATGTAAACTGGGTCTCTGGCCCCACCAAATCAGACACTTCTGGATATACACCTGAACTCTGACAGAGGAACTGCCTGGCTGCCCAAAGGACCCATAAAGTCACCTGGACTACTTTGCTGAGAAGGACTGCTGCCCTACTGGTGTCTGGCTTTGCTGGAAGGACTCTGCCTTCTCCAAATGTGCTCTCCAAGGGCTTTGATTGAGCTTGCCTCCTGTTCTGAAGTCTCGGGGACAGCAGAGACTTCATCTACTAACTTTTAGCTATTTTTCCAACTCCAGCAACGCCAGGAACAACTTCAGAGATGCCAGCATCAACGGAGCAGCCTGCTCACGCTCTGTGGGCATCCCTGCATGCAACGACCGTGCCTGCAATGCAAATCTGATGTTGCTGCAACACCTCTGATGTCACGCAGTGTGATCGTGACACTGCAAAGTCGACTCATAACGTCTTGACTGACTGGATTCATCAACGCCACAGGGTCACAAGGAACCGACGCCTCACCACCGATGCCGCACCAGCTGCATCTGCAACTGGACAGAATCAATGCCTCACCTCCCCTGCCTCGCAGTACGAAACCGATGCCTCACCACCTCAGGCGCCATAAGGGACTGATGCTGCAGAGGTTCCAGCAATGCTTTATCTCCACGACTCTGTGCAATGTCTTTGTTTCTTCGTTTCCAAAGGTACTGTGCCGAGATGTCCATGTGACTCCATGACCGGTGCCTGTGGTGTGGGATTATTAAGTTATTATTAGTTATGCTAACATAAGAAATTCAATGCGTTAATATTGTCATTAATAAAGAACACATAATATGCAAACCTTCAACTTCATCATTATTAATATATCATCAAAACATGAAAAAGCATTTCAATATTCATTGCAATCTTGGTTGAAGCATTACATTAGATATGACAAATATCAGCATTTATTTTTCTGCACATATGCAACTTTATACTAATTATTCATAAATCATATTAATGTCTACTCATAATAATTAATTCTAGTGCTTAAAATATATTTCAACATTGTTAAATAATGTTAGCACTTTGTCAGTTCTTGTGGGCACAGCATCTGCCATGGCAGGCACAATATCCACCACAAATTAAAACGTGAACAATTTTAAAAAACATGTTATTGCAGCTATCTACGTTAGGCTTTCACATGCAAATACAAAGTCGCCTAGTGATGATTTCTGTGCTTCTAAAGCATTACTAAATTTTTACTCCAACAATCACTCCTCTGAAGGCAAATTATGCCATCAGAAAAAGGACATTCCAATTTACAATGAGATAGCTTACAGCCTAGTTGTTTGATTTTGTAATGGCCTTGGTCTACTGAAATTCTCAATTCTCTTCAGGTTCATGTAATAGCTGCTCATCATTTCCTCATTTTCAATCTCTTCCCTCCTCTGTTTACTCCTAGCTCTTTGAATCTTCCAGCAACTGTATAACTTGTAAAATCCAAGTGCAACTATAGCACACACAGGGCCAGATGTATCAAATGATTTTGCACTCGCAAACGCCGAAATCGGCCGTTTGCGAGTGCAAAATCGTGGTCTGCAATGCATCAAAGGCATTCGCAGACCACAAAATGAAAATCGCAAAAATTGCGATTTTCTGCGTTACGACCTGGATTTTGTGAATCGCAATTTGCGATTCGCAAAATCCAGGTCACAAAGCTATTCTGCAAAAAATAGCAAATTGCGATTTTTCGCAGAATGGTATTTTGCACATGCAAAATACCATTGTCTGCAACCAGGTGGTAACCTGGTGCAAAATTTAAAAATGCAGTAAAACTGCATTTTTAAATTTAATATGTAAAGCTAACATGCCCTTTTGGCATGTGTGTACTTTACATTGTAAAAAAATAAAATTTGGGGTGCAGGAGAGGGGGCCTAAGGCCCCCAGCACCCTGCCCTTTTGCATTTCCCAAATTGCGATTTCTGGTTCAGAAATCGCAATTTAGGAAATGCAAAAAATTCGCAGCTATGGGCCAACAGGCACATAGCTGCGAATGGGGCCAGTATCGCAATTTGCGATTCGGTAATTGCATTTGCGATTTTTAAGAAATCGCAATTACCGAATCGCAAATGTGATACATGGCCCTTTGCGAGTCGGTAATTGCGATTTCTTAAAAATCGCAATTACTGAATCGCAATGGGCCAGAATAATACATCTGGCCCATAGTCACAATCAACAAAGGTCACAGGATCATTCTTAATATTCCCTTTTCCAGATCTCCAAACCATGATCCAACATTTGGAAATTCTTTACCTAGTGCTTCCCAGATATTTGTCTCCTTCAGGTCCTTCAGGTCATTTTTCAAGTTTATCATGTTTGATAGAAATCTCCTGATCTCCTTACTATTGTCTGGAATGAACATGCAACAATGTTGCGTACATAAAATTTTGCAGACTCCACCTTCCTTCGCTAATAAGGTGTCTAAAGCAAGACGATTTTGCAAAACCATTGATCTCATAGCAGCCATTTCCATGTCCACTGAAAACATGGCACCTGCATAATCAGTTGACATCTTATCTACAATAGTTGACAACTTTCTAATCTTGATGTCATTCAGAATCACACCAATTGATAGAATCAAAGCACCAAAAATGTCACCAGTAATCTCTGTTGCACTAGCTCCTCTCTTTACTCTGAATTAGATTTCCCTTTCCGGACTAGGTTGTCAACATTTTCCACGTGTAGATTTTTGGAATAATTACCCCTAAATAGCATGTACCAAACCAGCCATTTGGAAGCTTGTAATGGGAATTTTTTCCACAAATGAAATAACTGCCTGGTGTGTCAAGATCTTGTCCATTAAACATGAAATTCCAAACACTTCTAAACAAAAACACATGTTTACATTCACTACTTTCTACAAACTTATTGTCAGTCTTTGACTGTGGCCTGTATATGCATAGCTTCCCTACATGTTGCCAATCTAAAATCAAGCGTCATTGTGTATTATCACCTGCAAGACGTGTAGTATATTTATGCCAATCCTGTAAAACTATTCCTTTTTCTATTTTGGTTTTCATTGCTTTTCTCCTATCATCCACTTGAATAATGAAATCGTTCTCTACTTGTGTTAGAATGCAGGTTAAATTATACATGTGTGCATAAGCAGTGCCAAAGGTTAGCGTTTCTTCAATAAAACCTCCTACTATGTAAATATTGTTAGCTTTAGCAATGCTACCCAGATGCTGGTTAACAGGGATGAAAAAAAGTGTCAAGGTCAAAATTTGAATAAGAATATGTATATAGTCCTGATTATATAGTTGGGTTCATATGAGACTACAACTAATGCCATAAGTCGAAGGCAGACTATGGTATGTAATTCCTTCCTATACAGATAAAGGAAACTGTGTACACAAAATTACACACATCCATTGTTTCAATGTATTCATACAGTACTCTGTACGTTTACATTAGAAGACAAGATTCCCTTTGAAATGTCCAAATGTAGCAATGTCTCATATATATACAATTGATCTCGTTTTGTATGTGTCTCCTCATGCACCGGTGTAACTGTGCTCTCTCAATTGTCCTTCACTGACACACTCAAACCAGATATCAACAATATGCTCACAGTCACACATACTATTGCTAAACCAATACATACATATTTACATTTACTCCCTTTGCCCTGATCCAAATTGAGGGCTTATTTAGAATCAAACCGAAAGCTCAAATTAAAAAATCAAAAAGCAAAAACAAAATAAAAAATGTAAGGCAGCCTTTAAAATGTATTTTATTTTTATTTTTAACGTGAGCAAAGCAAAACAGTCCTTGATCTTCTGGAAAGTTCAAGTTTGTACTAACAAGTTCTCAAAGTTCAAAATGAAAAATCTTTAATAAATTACTGTTTGGTAATCACTGATTAGGACTTCGAGCAAATAGTATCTCTGTTCGTCAATTGGCAAGGATATTTTTAAAGATCAACTCTAAGGCAATTTCAAGTTCCAGAATATTCTGCTGAATTCGTACGGTCAAAACAAAAGGGAATAAACTCCTTCTCCCAATAATGTGTGGCAAAGTTTGTCCATTTGGGTGCAGAATACCTGCAGCTTGGCACCCCTTTTCTCTTTGATCTCCTTGTTGCACTGTTTTCACCATCACTTTGGTCAGAGTCCTCTGTTACTTCAGCAATTGTTGGAAGCACATCTGACTGGGTCTGGACTTTTTGAGAGTCACTAGACTCCTCTCACAGTTTGCGTTTCAGGCACAACTGGCATTGCAACATTGGCTGAGCTTGCAGGAGTTGGCTGACTCTGATTTGTCTCTGCTGCACCTCCAAAAGTATTTGACACACTCAGACTCTTATCAGTTTGTGTAGGCTCTGCGACAGCCACTTGTCCAGTGCTTACAGTTTGGCTAACCTGAACCTCTTCGGTCACCGATTCTGACCCTAGAGGAACAGGCACTGTATCTTCAAGAGGACCTGGAACTTTGCATGTATGACTCGCATAAACCCAGTTCACCAGAGCAATGCATTCTACTGTCAGAACCGCAGAAAGGGATGTATCAAATTGTTCTAGTAACTCCAACAGCTGTGAAGTGTGGCAGACCAGCACACTTCACAGCTGTTGTAGTTACTAGAACAATTTGATATGACCCTTTCCAACACTGCTCTAAACATGTCTCTTTAACACGTTTCTTAACCAGAACCCTTTCACCGGGACTCAAGTCGTCATACTGTTGACCTGTGACCTGTGAAGGTTGAGCTGTTGCTTCTTCAACCTGATGAGACTAAGAGGGAACCACATGAGCTAATCCTTTGCATTAATCCAAGACTAAGTCATCTGTAATGTTCACAAGTGCATTTGCAGGCACGGCTAGTAGTCTCATGGTGCGTTCCATGAAAATCTCATGTGGAGACAGTCCTGTCTTGCTGGCAGGAGTGCTATGCATGCTCATCAGAACAAGTGGCAATGCATCAGGCCATTTCAATGTTGTTGAAGCACACACCTTTGCCAATCATGACTTAAAAGTCCCATTCATCTGCTAAACCAATCCAGATGCCTAAATAAATTGAGGATACCTGCATCACTGAACTGACAGATGTACTCAGGACTACATGAATCAGTCTCTGTGAAACCGGAGTCGTGGGCACACTGGGGGCTACATTCTGAATTTCTCTCTCAACTGTATGATATGACAGGGACGATTAATTAAAAAGCTGATTTATAAACTCGTCTTCTGAATCACTTTCTTGTGCAGCTGTCTTTTTATTCTTATCCGCTTTCTGCTCTGTCTTGTCTGTCTG
This sequence comes from Pleurodeles waltl, assembly GCF_031143425.1. Taxonomy (NCBI): domain Eukaryota; kingdom Metazoa; phylum Chordata; class Amphibia; order Caudata; family Salamandridae; genus Pleurodeles; species Pleurodeles waltl. The sequence goes on from NC_090448.1 coordinate 495,953,142, forward strand.
CTTCTTTTTCTTTTTAGGCTTTGTACAACCATCCCCATCTTCTACTATGGATGGAAACATTTTTACTCCCTCCAGCATATCTGAGCTCCAAATTCTTTGTTCCCCATCCCATCTAGCTTCTGCCAGTGTCTTTTCTGCCCTCCACATTCTATTCTCAAATCTCAGTGTTTTCTTTTGTCTTGCAACCAATTCCTAAATAGCAAGTGCTTCAAATTGTGCAGGTCTCGGAGGAGGCTTTAGTTCACACAATACTCTTCTCAAATTTTCTTCAAACCTCAAATTAAAGGTTCCATAACATGGGAAAGCTAATGAATGTAATTTTACACTGTGGTTTAATCCAAATGAATGCCGAAACTCCTCTTGCTTCTATCATCTTATATGCTGGTGTTCTCTTGGGCGGTATTGGTTCACCCTTCCTAACTGGAATAATCACCTCTCCTCTCAGCGCATTTCTTAAAGCTTTGCTAAATTTCATTTTTATACAATTTCAATCCACAAATACGAATTCCCACACACTCGGACTGGACACTTCTGTGGAATGCACATCATAAATAATGAGAACACATGCAGCTGGGCAGCAGGTCCACCACAACAACACAAGAAACATAGCTAATTGTAATGAGTTCAAACTGACATACGTTCAAAACATTATATGGGTGGAATTTATGCACAGTGTGTCAAACACAGTAAGTACCAAGTATGTACACATGTCAGACATTTGTGTAGTCCCCACACAAGTCACCATGAACTCATTACCAGCATTTAGGGACAGTTGAGGGCTAACATATCCTACACAGCACTCATCAACCATCATCAACAATGCCTGAGTTGTGTATGTCGTCTTAAGTGTAATGCGATCTAAGTCAAACTACACACATCCCATGAGTCAACACATTTTACAAACACATACCATGACCGTTGTAGATCACTGAGTGCCATCAAATATGGATACACAGTTGTCACACATTAATATATGTGCATGACGTCCAAAGTCCTGCATGCCGTTCCTTCAGAAACACACATATCAGTGTAACAGACTATACACACCCAAATACCCAAATCAGAAAGTTGCATGGTCTACCACATGTGGCCATACACAATATTACACACTGCAGCCCATCCCATCCCATTTGCATGTTGACACGGGGTGCATCCATGGTCAAGGGAACAAATTCCCACAATCACAAATAGAGTCAAAAACGTTGACGCAAATGAGTTGGAAAGATCTGCAAAGGAAAAGTTCTGAACCATGGGCCCTTAGCGTGAATTCCACCCTCGCACTACACTCATGCTGATATCCTGTGAAATCAAAGCCTACTGGTAATGCTTCATATATTGCCGCACATGTAGGTAATGCGTCGGAAATAGTCATGCAAACATCTTATGCGTCAAAAAAATATACGTACGACATAAAATGTGACATAAGGGGAAAGAAAGTGATGCAAGAGGAAATTCTGTTTACAGGCATGGTACAGTGGGTGTACTTTCACTTTCACTTTACATTCTGTGCATCTTTTGACTGTGTGGCTGTGTCTTAGTGTTGGTGGTGTGTTTTAGGCAATTTTTGTATCTTGTGGTGTCTCTCTTGTTGTGTCTGGTGTGAATTGTGACTGTTACTTGTACCAGTGTCTGTGATTTTGTGTAGTTTACTGTATTTCTCTTTGTACTTGTACTGTGGGGTGTCTGCCCAAGTATTAGATTAGTTGGGGTTAATGAGTTTGGTCTATAAGATTCCTCTTTTTGTCAATTTTTATTTTCCTATTTGCTGTTTTACATTGTGCGTGAGGGACATGTCAGGAAGGGCGAGGCTGACACGGATGGGGGAGGAGGAGCTCAGAGGCTTTGTTTGGCTGGTGTGCCACTTCTTGCCAATGATGTTTGAGATGTGGGGCAGAGTGATACAGGGGTATCAGACGGATGCGAGGCGGCTGCTGTGGGGCAAGGTGCTCCACCACCTGAAGAGGGTGTACTGTACCAGCCGTAACGAGCCCCAGCTGAAGCATCGCTGGGCTGAGCTGGTGGCCAGAGAGCAGGATCTGCTAGACCATCTGGGTGTGGTGATTGGTGGCCCTGTTGGTGAGTATCCCATTAAAATACGTTTACTGTAGAACGCTCCTAAGTAACAGTAGCAGATGTGTTGGTGTGCTGCATGCAAAGCTTGTGGACAGGTTGAATGCAACCAGAACGAAGTGTAACTGTCCCAGTACTGAGATGGAGTCCACATGTCTATACATTTTAACAATGCAGGTCAGAAGTTTGTTGAGTCATGTACGACTATCAGTTAGTCACACATTTCAGGGGCCATGGCAACACCTGTGCTCCTGCATTGTATCAATGATGATAAGGCAAGACACAGGCAGCATACCATATTTCACTGGATCCTGACAGCAAAGTGGGCAATCCATGTATAGCGCTACATTGTCATCATTACACACACATGATCCCGGCCATTATGTTGGCAAAGGGGGCATACCCGCCTTAGGAGACACTGGCAATGGGGCATTTGTTACCAACATACAACTGTGCCACATCAGTCATGGACCACTGCATGCATGATAATTGCAGACTACAAATTGAGCCCCATGTCCATCAAGCACAAGCCACAATACCTGAGTCACTTGTATTGCAGTACACCAGGAAAGTGGCATGGAGATTTCACCCAACTCCAAATCATGCCACAGAGTACCATCCTAAATGGATTGCCCACATATGGTTGTTGTAGGGTAGAGCACTACATAAGTCTTAGGGGGTTATTACAACTTTGGAGGAGGTGTTAATCCGTACCAAAAGTGACAGTAAAGTGACGGATATACCACCAGCCGTATTAAGAGTCCATTATATCCTATGGAACTCGTAATACGGCTGGTGGTATATCCGTCACTTTACCGTCACTTTTGGAACAGATTAACACCTCCTCCAAAGTTGTAATAACCCCCTTAGGCACAGTGCATGTGTGCAGATGTGTGGCTCTCAATCACCGGAGTGTTAGTGTCAATGTGAGTTTGCAGTGGTATGTCTGTTGTACTGTCTTCAACCATGATCACTAGCTCACTCATCTAAAATGTTACACACTGTGATATGTTGTCCACTCATGGTGACAGTGATATGACCCTGAGCATGTTTTTTCCATCCTTGTCTCACAGGTGGACCTTCCCCCTACACCACTGGAGATGTGGCAAGATTTAAGGACCCAGATGTATCCAGTAAGTGTGATAATGTCAGTCCTGTGTAGTGATTGCGGCTGTTGTGTGAATGACTCTTGTGTGTTGTACTCAATGCTAGATATGATGAGCTGACGCACAATAAGATTTCAAAGTAGGCTGGATGGTGACACTGTGTCCCATCCAAGGGTTACCCATTCACAAGCAGAGAGTCATATCTTGGGAGTCTTGTGCTGCGCAATGGGCAACAGTGTGTGAACAAGGTGGTAACTAGCCACAGGTAGACCCATATGTGACTTGGAAGTGCACCACTGTCTGTATATTGGCACTGGGTCATACCGTCATTCTCACAACACAGTGATGCACCAGTTTTCCACACAAATTGGTGCATCCCTGTATTGTAATGTACATGTAGGACTGGGTGGGTAACTGTCCCCCAGCATGGTGCCCCATAAGTTGTACTCCATTTACGTGACACTTATGTGGTATGTAATAGGCGTGCATGCAGGTCAAGGCCAGACGTGTGCTGGTATCAATGTGGGTGTTTAGGGAATTGTGTTGGCAGATCAGAAGTTGATGGGTGTCCACACAAGGACACATGAATGTAGATGTGAATGACCTATGGATACCTGCTTCCTAGGTGACAGCCCTCCTCACATGTGGTCCACTCCCTAACTCAATATATAGGTGGACATGCCTCAGTGGTTGACCTCGACAGTTGTGATGATGGATTGCATGCCCATCCCCACTGAGGCACAGGGGTAGGGGAACAACATATTCGTGGGTAGATGTGATGGTGACAGTGTAGATGACAGTCATCTCAATCAGGCTTGCATGTGTCCCAATCAACACTGACCCTTTATGATTAGCAACTGCATACCATACTTCCAATGACATCTACTAGTTACAGGTGTCGTGTGGTTTAAAATTTACTCCGATTAGGAAGATTAGTGGGCCTGGCCTATGTACAGTTGTTGCTACCTTTGCATTGTGAAGCATTGCATTAAATCGATGCACAGATTAGTTTTTTTGGTTCCAACTCATCAGGGACATTGTATTATCTGGAATATGATTTGGAGTGCATGTGCAAATCAAGGTAGAGTGTTAGAGTATCATCTGTACATACATCACGCAATGCTGACACTGATGGTTGCCTGTCTCAATTTAACAGCTGCCAACATGAACAGTGAGGAACTCAGGGCATTCCAGAAGAGGGTAGTACACTATCGCCACATGTTGGATGTGGAGTCTGGGTACCGCAGGATGGCACGATGCTATTGAAAGGAGCGAGCCACTGGGGAATGGTGAGCATTCAGCCAGGGGGGACCCACACTGCCCACAAACAGTGGACAGAGCAACACAGCTTAACAGGGAGCCACAGCTGCCACCATCACTTCTGCCCCACTTGCAACACCCTCTACATCGGCACCACAGCCCACCATGCCTGCTGCAATGGACATGTTGTCAATCAAGTACCTACAGAGGGACATGAAACTGGTCCTCAAGAAGCTGGACAGCCTCAAGAAGGGGGTGGATCGCAACTCAAAAAGACTGAAGGCCATCAAGAGGACACTCAAGAGGACCAACCTATGAACTGATGCCTCCCGTTCACCCCCAGTTCAGTCCCCTCCATCCTCATTCGTTATCATATTTTGCAGTGGATTTTAGGGGGTTAGTGATAGGTTAGACTAGGTTAGTTGTTTAGATAGGATAGGTAGGTTTGGGGTGGGTTTTCAAATTATTACATGTTGGTGGGTGGGAAGGTAATGTTGGGGCATTTATGTGTTAAAATTTTTAAAAATAAATTTTTTAAAAAATATACAAAAAAATATATATTTGTTTAGGATTAAGTAGTATATGTTTAGGTTAGTAAATGTTGTCCTGCATGTGCCTCGTGATACAAGGGTGGGGCAAGTTTAGAGTGTGTTGTTAAATGTGGTAAGTAAATATAGCACAGGGTAGTTAGGGCCAGTTGTGGGTAATGTATAGGTAGGATAGATTAGATTAGGATAGGCGTTTTTCATAGTACTTAGTTCAGTTTTATACATATATAATAAAAGTTTGGGTATCCCCTTACTGCATGTGTCATATGCTTGGGTCTCAGGGCTTCCCATGAGTTTGCTGACCTGGAGATTCCGTCCTGCATCCAGATCTTACAACTGAGCTGTCACATTGGCAGCTACAACACATCTACTTATCAATGCATCTGCCATCCAGGGTACCCACCACTCAAGGTGACTATGTTTCCCATATATTAGACAGGTAGGTGTGGTTTTTAACCTGTCATTGTTTGGGGCCTGTGTCAGAATGTTGGGCACTGTGGGACGTCTGACTACAGCCTGCAGTTCATATCAACACTGCTAAACTGAGCAGGGCCAATTTGAGATGAGGTTAAGTATATCTGTTTCACACCAATGTGTTTCACTGGTACTCCCAGTTGACGTTATTGTCCGAGCACTCTTACACAGCCATTCCTGCTGTATGAAGTGGGTGGGGCATACATGTGTTCAACATATTTCACATACACAGTGACTTGCTCGTAGGGGATGTGACCAGCATTGACGTTCATCATGTAAGTACTTTGTGCGTAGATATGTGCCCCCAATATTTCTGCACTCTTGTACTGACACTCTGTGACTATACACATGTTACACGTATCACAAATCTACAGCAAGGTAGATGTGTCACATTACACAGAGACAATGTGGTTGTGTAGATGCTGCTTATTTACAAGGGCTGTACTGCAATATTTAAATTGACCAGGTCTGTGACCCCATTAGTGAAAAACCATTCTATTGTGACACAACACAAGTCCAGGGGTGAGGGACATGTTAGTGGACATGCTTGGGTAAAGTGTCATCCAGTGCAGGGGAACATGAATTGCCAATTGAGTAGTGAGAGACAATTGCAGTCCATAGCGGAAACGTTAACAGTGTGTCAGTGAAGAGTGCAAGTCACCAACTGTAGCAACACTGGCATGATGTCAAGCACAAAGGGGCATGTGGCATGGGCTGCTGCTATTGGATACTCCTACGGGTGAAGATGAACTGTTCCACTTCATCCTCCGATGTGTGTGTGTTGTCTCCTCTGCCCTTGATGGTGGTGGTGGTGGGGTAGAGGGGGCCACACACACTTCAGTGGTTGGAACAGTGGACACCAAATTCCCAGCAGCTGCCATCTGTGGAACTACATATGGCATCACTGCAACAAGGAGGCACTGCTGCTGAGTATGACAGCAACATCCCTGTGGTAGGCAGCCATGTCTGCCTTGAGAGAGGCAAGTTCCCTGTGCATGGAGTCCTGCTTGTTGTCATGCATGCTGCAGCAAGATTAGGAGGGCAGGTGTTGTGTCAACTCCCTCATGAGAGTGGTTAGGTCCCTCAGACACTGCTGGACTCCATGCAGTTGGGATTGTGTGCCCTGTTTGGCTGCTGTCTGTTCAGTGGCCGTTATGATGTACGTGTGCACACCCTCAAGGCTGGCTGCCATACTTTGCATCCCCACCTGCACTTCCTTGGCCAGCTTCCGCTGGACTCCCACTACTGTCCTCGCAAAGGTGGTCCCTGTGTCCTCGGAGTCCTCAGCTGTGTTGGAGCTGGCTGGTCGTACTATTGGGGCAGTGTGTGCGGTCTCTGGGATGGCTGCTACATGAATGCTCCTCCTTGTGACTGGAGGTGGTGTCTGGAGGGTTCCTAGGACATCTTGGAGGGATTCCTGGCTGGTTGTCAGTTGTTCATCCAGTTCATCAGGGTAGTCCAGGACAGGCAGATCCACAGGAGAGCAATCATCCTCTGCAATGAGATATTGTACAATTAGTGTGTCTGTGTTGTGGCAGTTGATATGTGATATCAGTGACTTCCTATTGGTGACTCATTGTCATCTTGGTCCCCATACATTCTTCCTGTACTTAATGTTTGCAGTCTCTCAGCCCTATGCCTCACCTGCACGTCACATGTAGGGAAGGGCAGTTTGCGCAATTGTCTGCATCACATCTTCTCGGTGTGAGTTATGTCCTATTTGTGGTTTGGCACCTTCTTGTCCTCATCAACCCTCCCTATGCTTCCATTTGCATGGTGAGGCCCTGCAATGGGTGTTGCTGTGCTGATGCCACAGCACCGCACATGACAATATGCCCCTGTCTCAGTCTTTCATGTTTCACATACACCTATGCGGTGCTCAGACCTCTCACCACCCCATGCATGGCAGTGCCAAGACACAATGCTCTTGTTACCATTGCTAGTTTGTCGTGTTGATGTTTGTGTATGTGTGCTACATTGCATTGCACTGATGGACCTGGCAGAGTTCCATTTCCTCTTTTGACTGTGCAGGTGTGGTTGCCTTCCTACACACATATGTGTCCCCCTCAATGCAGTCCTCCTTGCACCATGATACCTGAGATGCTGCATGGTAGCATTGCAGCTAAAGTGACACAGGGGGAACCCCAGGGATGGCCAGCACGGGTATGAGATTATTGCTATGTACATCATTATGTATGTGACAGTGCCTGGTGGTTATTGAGTCTATGGACATGATCAGTTGACAGGAATTGCACTTAGATCGGGCCTGATGCTACTTTGATGGGGATTGATCACATAGCCATACTGAACCCTCGTTTTTTAGTGTGTTTGTCTGAAATGCACCTAACTGCCATTTCCTGAATGACCAGCACCAACAGCACAGGTGGTAGTGGCAACTGTTGTCAATAGGGGAATGCCCCTTGGGCCAATGGCCTGGCACTGGGCAGTTTCCTGCAGATTACATACTGGCAATACCAGCTGTCCTGTGGCACCAGACCAGTTTTACGTTCAACTGTACCCTCCTGGTCTGTTTCAGCATTTCCACCAGCCTTAGCATGTGTTGTAGAGTCCCCCTGGGTGCCCCTGCACAGCCCATGCACCAGGCATGGGCAGTGCAGGGTGTCCTAAGCCCTTTCATTTTGCCCTTTCCACTGCCTGATTTGCAGGGCTGATATGCATTGTGTGCCACCTATGTGCCTCCCCCTTCTTGCTCTTGACGCTTTGGCATATTTTTCCCCATGCAACTTACCCTGCATATGTGTTGTTTCCTGGTAGTCTGCGCTGTCCTGTCCTACGATATCAGTGACCAGTTCTTCCAGGATGACTGCTGCAACCATCTCGTCCAGGTCCTCTTGTGGTGCTGGACTCCCACCTTCGGTCTGCAGTGCTGCCTTCCTGTTCCTTGCCATTTTTTCCTTTAGCCTCCACTTGCAGTCATGCCAGTGTTTCTTACACTCATTGACAGTTCTCCTGGACTCTGCCACACTGTTAATCTTGTCCACTATCTGCTGCCAAATTGCCTCACTCCCTCCAATTGGCAATTTTAAGGTGATGAAGAGTTGATGTTGGTGCTCCGTCACCTCTCTCACCAGTATTTCATGCTCCTCTGCGCTGAAACTACAATTCCTCTTTTTCTTCTCTCTCCCCTAGGTCTTGTCAATGTCCTCCTGGCTGGTTACTGGTGATCGGGGGTCTCTCTGGGTTCTCTCCTGGCTTTCTGGGTTCATCTTGCCTCTCCTTGGCACTGTTTACTCTGTTAGCATCTCTTTTTGACGCTATTGCATGCAAAAATGGTGCATTTCCATTTTGCTACGTGTTTATATGTCGTAAACCAGATTAGAGTAATTTTAATTCCATTAACCTCATTTTGCCGTACGACAAGGCGCAATAGTTGGCGTCAGGAAAAATGACTCTAACCCAACGTCACAGTATAAATATGGCGCCCGGGTGGCGTTAAAACAAAATTGCGCTAGTCAGCGCTAAAGTTTTTGGAGCAAAACTGTGTTAGTGCAGTTTTGCGTCAAAAAGTATAAATATGGTCCTTAGTATAAACACCATCAACCATTCCAAAAGAATTACACATACTAGTAAAGAAATAATTGGTGTAACAGAAACAGATTTCATCTTATTTGTTGATGACATTAGTCAAGCCCAATTCACAGATCAAAGTAACAATTGAGATGGCCAAGTTGTATCTACTACTATCCGGAATTAGGACAAGCATTAGTGGGGACGGGCTAACACATGCGGAAAAAAACAAAAAGAAAAGAAAGAAAAAAATAATTTGGAAAAGTCATCTATTTCGGGATAGGTTAGTCGGACTATAAAAATAAAATATGTGGGTTTCAACACTCTAACTCTGATTAGAAAACAACAAGACAAAGAGGCACTTAGCATTACATTTGAATATATGTCTCCTGGGATCATCATACAATTCAGATGTGTCAGCAAAGCAGTAGATTATCAGCAGAGTTCATCAGAAACACCATCAGGGGAAAATGCAGCACACGGGCTGGACATGGAAATCAGAAAAGGTCTTGGGGAAAAGTCAACAGTCCAAGATTCAAATAGGCTCTACTCTGAGACTTACATACTTTATTAAAAAATATTCAAATAGCTTGATTGGTCAGTTTGATAAATCCACATTGCACAAAGGGGCAATATTCAATGAAAATAGGAACACAAATTGAATTTGCAACAGCGGTGAAGATTCTCAGGTCTTGGTGAAGTCATCATTCCTTCCATGTGACACCGGCAATGACTGGCAACTCTGTACATTACTTGTTACATTCCAAGATCTTACCATGGCTCAGGATAGTTCCAACAGTTCTCATGTGAAAATGTAATAAAACAATGGTGTCTGTCTTGGTTCCCAGTCTCCAGTTCTCAATGTGCCATATTCAAGGTCAATGGAAGAAAAACGTACAGGTTAAACAATAGGACTCTTTACTATTCATGTGAATCAACCTAATGGAAAAATTCATGTTAGAGGAAAAGAAAATGACTCAACATTTCATGTTACTGCAATATGAAAACTATAGGCCTAGATATGATATCAGAAGAAATTCAATGCATTAATATTGTCATTAATGAAACACACATACTATGCAAACTTGCAAATTCATCAATAATAATATATCATCAAAATATGCAAAAGCATTTCAATATTAATTGCAATCTTTGTTAAAGCATTACATTAGATATGACAAAGGTGCATTTATTTGTCTGCACATATGCAACTTTATTCTAATTAATCCTAAATTATATTAATTTCTACTCATAATAATTCATTCTAATGCTTAAAATATATTTCAACATTTTTAAATCATGTTAGCACTTTGGCAGTTCTGATGGACACAGCGTCTTCAATGGTAGGTACAATATCCACCATAAATTACAAAGTGAACACTTCTAAAATACATGTTATTGCAGCTCTATTTGTAAGGCTTTAAAATGTGACTAGAAAAGTCGCTTAGTGCTGACTTCTGTACCATTAAAGCATTACTAAATTTCCCCCCCCCCAACAACAGGAATAAAGATTTCATCAGTCCACTAAAAGGTTTGTTCCATTTCCCCCTCTGTCTTTCTCTGTTCAGTACACCGACACTACTCACTCATCAATAACGGCAACTTGCAACACTGAGAAGGGATATATTAGAGACCCTCACTATTATAGTTTCCCCAGAGTATTTGTGCTGTATATTTTGGCATCCCTTTGTACATACCAGCATGAATAACGTACTTTACTACATAGGAAGATTGTGTAATTGATATGCCACATTTTTGTGCAACATAGCAGAAGCAACAAATAGCTCCACAAAGAAGAACCAGTTTTGCTACTGCTATACTATGTGTCCAGGTTCTTCTTTTCCTTATGTTTCCTCTGCTTTAGTTTTGCATGCATGAGTAGATTGTACACATGCAAGGATTCAAAAAACGCAAAGGCGATTTTTGGTAATTTCTATAGCTGTGTCCTACTCCTTTCCCCAATCAAAATACTGCCTTTGTATTGTTAATTTTACAGAATATGTGCAGCACATGTACAACCTTCTATGATCACCCTGAAATCAGACCGTTGCACATCTGCTGAGCATCACCCCATCTCAACCACCGTTCCACCCCTCCTCCCATCCCCCAAGGAAATCAAGCCTTTAGATTTCTTTGGATGTTAAAACAGAGCTGGGGGTGTTCCACCGGGAGATAAGTGACATAAAAAAATTCTCTGCTACTGAGGATCCTGTATTGAAGCTGTTTCTGGGGTGCGTAACACAGCTTTCAAGCACCAAAAGGATGGCAGTCCAAAACGTCACACTGGTTCATAGAATGTTGACAGCATTGTTTACTCTGCAGGTGTTTTAGCCTAGGTATAGGATCCGGAGATCCAGATTACGGTTTAAATACAAAAGCCCTCTCCGGTCAGTAAGGCATAATCTGTACCATTAGTCACCCCCTCAACCAAATTCAGATGGAATAGGTGGAGAAGCTGTGGCCCCCGGTTTCACTATGATTCACTTCTTTCAAATACCACACCTATGAACAGGAGCTTGTTCCTAACGGTAATATCGTATTATTATGTGCTATGTTCGAATGGTTTTCTTTAGGTTTTAGGTATACATATACAAGGTATGCATAGACATAACAATTCATTACAACTTTCACACGGTGAATGCATTTCTGTGCATTTCTAAGCCAAATCACTTCTTATATTTCAGATTGCTCTAAAAGTAGTACTAAACACATTTGTTCTAACAACTTTCACACTGCTAAGTATTTCTTAAAATTATAAATTGGATCATGGAGATTTTGTATTTTATTTGAAATATATTTTCTCATTTTCCATTTGGGTGTTATAAAAAATATTATGAGAAAGAAAGAGAAACAATACTGAAGTTTGAGATAAAAGCAGTTGGAAAGATCTTTAGTATGGGGCCTTTTTATCACTCGTAACTGCACCGACAGGAAAGGGGGCATCCTAATATGTGTGTATGTCAAGACATGGGGGTGAGTATATTTGTTCTTCAGTGGGATGGAGAAGGAGGCCAGGTAAAGGAGTATCTTTTCGAGGCACACAAACCAATATTCGACTCTGGAAGCAAAATGAGGCTATATTGGAGTAGGAGTTACAACCCTTCCACACATTACTTTGACTAGAACAGGAAATAAATGATGGTTCAGCAAGTAAAGAAAAGAGAATGCAAGCCGTGGGGGAAGGCCCCAATACTGTTTAAAGACATTTTAAAACATGTAGTAATATAAACAAAAACATGTTTGAACAATTATTAATTTGGGGTGAACATTTTAAGCAGTACTTTTAGTAACTATCTCTATTTCTATGAAGAAACATACATTTTAATAATGTTGTTTGCATGGAAATGTATTAGTTCAATGTTCCTTGAAACAGTTAAATAATTTACAAATAACAAATTACCCCAATGTGACGGTAGGTGAAATAAAATAGGAGCAATGATTGAGGATTTGATTGTTTTGATAGCCATAGGCAAAATAAATAAATGTATGACCTATTATATGAATCTAGATAACAAACACAGTTTCTCTGTATACAACCTCCTTCCCATCAGATTAATCCTGGATTGACTTGCTGAATATCATTTACTCCAATCGCTTTCTCGGTGACTGCTCAGAATTTCTAGGCATCAATCCTGACAAAAGAAAACTCAAAGACCGATATATCAATGATTTGCGCTGACGTAGTATCTCAAAACCTGATGAAAATCAATGCAAAGTTTTGAATTGAGATTAACTTTTCAGTGCAAATCCTGATTTGTGGAGGGGATTAGTTTTAAAGTATTGCAAAGGATGGCTTTGCTTCATTTTATGGTACTTTGCATCAAGAGGCCGTCCCATGGGTGGTAGGCAGGTACAGCCATGCAACTACTCACCAATTTTTATTAAAACCACTATCTACTAAAATAGATAGACAATGTTTGGGGCAAAATAAATTACACTTCCTTGAAACAGGTGTGCCATTGGAAAAACGTTTTATTTTGACAAACCACTTCTAACTTTGCCTGTGTGCTGTAATTTACAGCGCACATACAAAATTAGAAAACGTTTAAACTATGTGTAAGCATAGTTTTTTGTACTGGAAGGTAACCTTCTGGTACAACACCTATGCTTGACCTCTTGCATAAACCCTTGCACTATGTTGCAATGGTGTGTGCATAGAGCAAAGCAGCCTAATGTGCATCACACGGGGGATGACAGCAGCAGTTACTATTGGTCAAGGGCACTTCTTTTTCCATACCAGGTATTTAACAAGCTCGAGACAGGCAAAAAGACCCAGATAGGAAAGATGACATAACCCTCACAAAAAGTGAATGCAGGAATCTGCAAGCGCGAGAAAGGGGCGGGGAGTGTCTGCTAGTGGATTAAAGGCATCCAGCCTTGGTATCCGTCGAGCCCTCGTCTCATTTAATTGCACTGCTCACTGCCTCCTGAGCAGGCTTCGGACACTGCACTCTTTCGTTCACAAATTAAGCACTACATATGACACTCTTCCTCTATGTCCCTTTCACCAACACAGCATAGCAACTTGTGTTGCTGAGTTGCATCATTTCTAAGCCTATGATTGTGAAACTGTAACTAAACTATTTGAGGGTACTTTTTGCAAAATAGGATCTTGCCTGTCTGGCGGCAAATGCTTTGGTGGGGAAAACATCAGTGACGGCGAGTCTGCTATACCATGGCATTATGGTGGAATTTCAATCACAAATGTGACTTTATGGGGTATCCATTTGCATATATTGGGGAACCACAAACAAAACGTGCCTGAGGCACTGGAACATTTCCAAAGAGTTCTGTCTGGGAGCATAATGCTTTCAATAATGGTCTCACACGGAAAGGACGTATTTTTATATCGGAACCAAGCCAGTAAAATGTATGGTCTCGATGGTGCTTCAAAACAAAGATGGGAGTGGATGTCCTGTTACTGCGCTCCTTGAAATCATGCTATTAGTCATAGGCAGCAGTGGAAGAGAGCAAGCAACGAAAGACGGTGAGTTGGGTGTGTCTGTCATTATAATGCTTGAATCAAAAAGAAAAAAGAGGATAGAAGAGAAAGTAAATGGTACAATGCACTACAGATTTTAAAGAATTCAGAACTCAATGATTTGCAATGTTTAAGAAATTAAGCTACAATTGTAATGGATTACACAGATCTTGAAATCAACACACAATGTTACAATAAGTTGAAAATCACATTGCCAATTCGTATTTTGGGGTGACAGTTCCATGACCTTAGACATGTTACATGGCCATGTTCGGAGTTACCATTGTGACGCTGTACATAGGTAGTGACCTATGTATAGTGCACGCGTGTAATGGTGTCCCCGCACTCACAAAAGTCCGGGGAATTTGCCCTGAACGATGTGGGGGCACCTTGGCTAGTGCCAGGGTGCCCACACACTAAGTAACTTAGCCCCCAACCTTCACCAGGTGAAGGTTAGACAAATAGGTGACTTATAAGTTACTTAAGTGCAGTGGTAAATGGCTGTGAAATAACGTGGATGTTATTTCACTCAGGCTGCGGTGGCAGGCCTGTGTAAGAATTGTCAGAGCTCCCTATGGGTGGCAAAAGAAATGCTGCAGCCCATAGGGATTTCCTGGTACTCCAATACCCTCAGTACCATATACTAGGGAATTATAAGGGTGTTCCAGTATGCCAGTGTGAATTGGTGAAATTGGTCACTAGCCTGTTAGTGACAATTTGGAAAGCAGAGAGAGCATAACCACTGAGGTTTGGTTAGCAGAGCCTCAGTGAGACAGTTAGTCATCACACAGGGAACACATACAGGGCACACTTATTAGCACTGGGGCCCTGGCTGGCAGGGTCCCAGTGACACATACACTAAAACAACATATATACAGTGAAATATGGGGGTAACATGCCAGGCAAGATGGTACTTTCCTACACCTCGTCTTGTAGGTGATATCAAGTTATGCAGCAAAGTTTTACATAACTCAGCAGATCTGAGAATAATTGTTAGCTAGGATTTGTCACAGACAAATGCTTAGTATGGTTTTCCTTCTTACTCTGATTTTATTTCCTTTTGCTGATATTTTTACTATAGTTAAGACAATTTTAATGCATATATTTTAAAACCGGTTAGGGTATAACAAATACCTACTGATATAAATCTCTATTGTGGATGTATTCATTTGGGGTGTCTAAAATCCTGTAGAGTCATCTAATTCTCTGCAAGTTCTCTGTCAGGTCTTTTGTCCCCAAAACTACTTTCTTCCAATGTATGTAGCCTAGAAGAAGCAGAGTGACATACTCATCTGTTATTAGGTCTAGGTGCTGCAAGGGGTAGTGTTTACAATAAAGGGCTTGGAGCCTGCCCATTTATAACCATCCATTGGCTTCATTGGCATTCTTCTTTGCTGCCTCCTAATGTCATTGCCTACCGGGCTTCACTTCCTTTTCTTTCTGTGGGACATGTACCAAACACAGATTGCTTCCTTTCAATTAGTGTCCATCCACTGCTCACAACGTGATTGATGTAATATTTGTTCTTCCCTCCCACCTGCCCCTTCTCTGAGTTGCTTTTTCTTCCTTTCACCAACCCCTTCTCTGTGTTGCTTCTTCCCCTTCCCATCCACCCCTTCCCTATGTTGCTTTATCCCCATCCAAGCCACCCCTTCTCTGTGTTGCTTCACCATCCTACCTGTCTCTTCTTTGTGTTGATTCTTTCCTTCCTTCCCTCCAACCAACTTCTCCTCTGTGTTGCTGACCCCCTCCACTCCCCATACACCCAGCCCCTTCCCTTGCTTACCCATCCCACCTGAAACAAAAGCGCTATGATGCATCATATTGCTTTTTCTCTAACTTTGCTTTTAGCCATATTCTGCAGCAGCATGGAAGTGCTCTTCCACGCTGCTGCAGAATATGGCTAAATGAGATTGGCAAAGACATTGGCATAGCCAATAGCTGTTGCATAGTTGAGACCTATTGGCTTGGTCAGTGCTTGTTCTCTTTCTTTGCAAGTCTCTTGCCCCAGGGAAATCTAACTGGATGGACCCCCAAAAGGAGATTCCACAACACTAGAGACACATGCCCTTCCTATGCCTGTAGTACATGTAGCATGGGATATGGCGCAACAAAAGACATAACAAGTATTGTACTATAACATAATTGCATATTTCAAACACAGTCCTCAAGAATGCTTGCTATACTTTAAAAACAATCTACAAACATACTGCTATTACTTTTCATAAAATAATTGCAATATATTGATGGACCGAGGCTTCCAGGGAGCTTGACAGTTCTCCTTAACGTGGCCACTTCAAGTTCTCCTACCGAACAGCAGAAGTTGGCTCACCATAATTAGACATAATTTATTTACGTTTATCCGACACAGTTGACACTAGTTAGCCTCTCTTCGTCTCTCATTGCATTATTGTTTAAAGATCTTTTGTTCCACTTGTCTAATGGTTTTTAATCATTACATCTGTAGTGGGATTGATGTGGTTGAGAGAGTATGAGCAGTGCTTCTCTTCTACATTGCAGAAAACGATTTATCCGTGGTCCTTCATGGGTACTATAAACATTGTAAATGCTATTTGGAGTCTACATATTGCACCATTATCATAAGGCTTTCAATTACCCATAATGTTAATGGAGTGCTTACCATCCAGTGACCAATGTCTCACCACCCCCTTGTCCATTAATTGTACGGTCTATCTCCTCCCATCCCAATCACTGTGCTGTTGTGGAGAAATGAGATTGTGGTGAAGGCTAGACTAGGAAAGTAGTAACATAGATTATTGGTGGGTAGTGCTGTCCTACTCACCTCCTTGCGTATAAATAAATTAGCCCCACAAAACAGTTTTCTGCCACTTTCCAACTAGAAACCCCTCACCACTCTCCCTCTGACCTCAGAAATGATGCTGCCTGGACCACAGAGGCTGTATCAAGCCAGTTTGACACTGCTCCAAGGCATTCTGGCAGCACAACAAGACTACCATTGCCATGGTTGTGACGATTCTGGTGACAGGCAGTGGTGTAGCGAGGGTGCCATTGGTCAATGTGCAAGCAAGGAAAATACTCCCTCCCATCCATTGGTAGGGTAGTAACATACATATTCAGTGGCGGTCAGTGCTCTCTGGGCCTTTTTGCCCATGCATCAATTGCCATATTGATATTTGCACCCCTGGTAGCTGCTGCCAGGGTCTTATATAGGCCTGTTGCCCTGATCTGACTTTCCTCTGCTCAGTAATCAGGGATGTGAGTCTCCTGAGGGTGACCCTTGTTGCAGGGTTCAGTGTGATAGTGCAAAGCCACTGTAAACACTACCCTGCACGTGCTGCGAACTACTGCATGAAATTTCAACCACAAAGCTGTGCACTGTTTCTTCTGCAGCAATAAAAACTACTGCAAATGTAACTGAACATTCATCTGACAAACTGATGGAATTCCTGTCCTATTTAGGGTCAGGAGGACAGTCAGCTTACCACCCATGGAGCTCCCATTAACAACATTGATGGAGAGCTACCTCTGATGGCCTGAAAGAGTAAGGGCTGTCAGAGTAAAGCCTTCAAACCTACCTGTCTATCCAGAGTGGACACTGTAATGTTTTTGTTTCCTGTCCTTGACCACCAGGAAAAACGTGGTGGTGAGTATCAGAAATATGAATAATGAACCCCGGAAAATCTCTAGGGTGGGAGTTTGTTTTTGAAAAAACAAAAAATGTTAGAAGTTTGGTGGATGGCCCTCAAAACTTATGCCAGCCTTACGCCAAACGTTTTGTAACTTGAAGGAAACCGCTGTGACAGTATTTGTTTTCAACATACAAAGATTATCATTGGGCCAGTGGTCATTTCTAGATAGTAAGGACTACTGTCTATTGGGGTGACGTTAAGTTCTCCGCCACACAACTTAAAGTATTCTGTCTCCCACGGTCTCAATCAGGCGTTTAGGCCCTCATTACCAACATGGCGGTTCAGACAGCCATGCCGGCGGTGGCGGAAAATACAGCTACTGGCATGGTGGTCTGAACTGCCATATTATGAACACAGGGAGGGCCGCCACAGGTGACGTCAGAGACTCCTTCTGATAGGCTCTTACCTGTGTTATTAAACTATCCTCCTTCCTAGGTAGCCAAACCTCCTTTTCTGGCTATTTAGGGTCTCTGCTTTGGGGAATTCTTCAGATACCGAATGCAAGAGCTCACCAGAGTTCCTCTGCACTTCTCTCTTCACCTCCTGCCAAAGGATCGACCGCTGACTGCTCAGGACGCCTGCAAAACCGCAACAAAGTAGCAAAAATGACTACTGCAACCTTGTACCGCTAATCCTGCCGGCTTTCTTGCCTGTTTACTGGTGGTGCATGCTCTGGGGGTAGCCTGCCTCCTTCTTGCACCAGGAGCTCTGAAGAAATCTCCCGTGGGTCGACGTAATCTTCCCCCTGCAACCGCAGGCAACAAAAGACTGCATCACCCGGCCTCTGGGTCCCCTCTCAGCACAACGAGCGTGGTCCCTGGAACCCAACAACTCTGTCCAAGTGACTCCCACAGTCCAGTGACTCTTCAGTCCAAGTTTGGTGGAGGTAAGTCCTTGCCTCCCCACACTAGACTGCATTGCTGGGTACCGCGTGATTTGCAGCTGCTCCGGCTCCTGTGCACTCTTCCAGGATTTCCTTAGTGCACAGCCAAGCCTGGGTCCCCGACACTCTAACCTGCAGTGCACAACCTTCTGAGTTGTCCTCCGGCGTCGTGGGACTCCCTTTTCTGACTTCGGGTGGACTCCGATTCACACCTCTTCCAAGTGCCTGTTCTGGTACTTCTGCGGGTGCTGCCTGCTTCTGTGAGGGCTCCCTGACTTGCTGGGAGCCCCTTCTGTCTTCTCATCCAAGTGGCAACATCCTGGTCCCTCCTGGGCCACAGCAGCATCCAAAAATCCTAACCGCAACCCTTGCAGCTAGCAAGGCTTGTTTGTGTTATTTCTGCGTGGGAACACCTCTGCAAGCTTCTTCACGATGTGGGACATCCATCCTCTAAAGGGGAAGTTTCTAGTCCTCTTCGTTCTTGCAGAATCCACAGCTTCTACCATCCAGTGGCAGCTTCTTTGCACCCTCAGCTGGCATTTCCTGGGCATCTGCCCACTCTCGACATTGTCTCGACTCTTGGACTTGGTCCCCTTGTTTCACAGGTACTCAGGTCTGGAAATCCACTGTTGTTGCATTGCTGGTGTTGGTCTTCCTTGCAGAATCCCCCTATCACGACTTCTGTGCTCTCTGGGTGTTATAGGTGCACTTTACACCTACTTTTCAGGGTCTTGAGGTGGGCTATTTTTCTAGCCCTCACTGTTTTCTGACAGTCCCAGCGACCCTCTACAAGCTCACATAGGTTTGGGGTCCATTCGTGGTTCGCATTCCACTTTTGGAGTATATGGTTTGTGTTGCCCCTATACCTATGTGCTCCTATTGCAATCTACTGTAACTTTACACTGCTTGCATTACTTCCTTTTGCTATTACTGCATATTTTTGGTATTGTGTACATATATCTTGTGTATAATTGGCATCCTCATACTGAGGGTACTCACTGAGATACTTTTGGCATATTGTCATAAAAATAAAGTACCTTTATTTTTAGTATATCTGTGTATTGTGTTTTCTTATGATATTGTGCATATGCCACCAGTGGTATAGTAGGAGCTTTGCATGTCTCCTAGTTCAGCCTAAGCTGCTAGAAACACCTCTTCTACACTAATAAGGGATAACTGGACCTGGTACAAATTGTAAGTACCCCTTGGTACCCACTACAAGCCAGGCCAGCCTCCTACACAAGGCTATAGACTTATTTGCGTGAATGTTCTTGGGACTGTCAGGGTTCCAAGACACATAGGTGGTCTTCTTCCTCATTAGGAGAAATAGACTTGTGTAGTCTTCATTCCTGGGCTGTGTTGTGTTTATGCCTGGGTTAGCTGGTTGTCTAGTGAGGGTAGCATGGCAAACTGTTGCTAGCCGTAGTTACTGGGTGATCCGCTGCTGGGTGAGAACATTTAGTATCTCATTAGTTGGTTCAGCCATTTAGTGAAGTATTGCTGGGCAGGGTGGCATGGAAAATCCACAGATCATACAAAGTTTTCACAGTAACTCAGCTTAAAAGCTGTTGTAATGACAGTATGCACACCGCAAACTATTGCATATATGCATATACCCTAAGAGGGATTTGTTATATGTCATTAATAGAACACTGTGTCCAATATCATGAGTTATCTTTTGTCATGTACTGATGATTTAAAGAGGAAGGAAATCTCAGATTAGTGGGGGGAGGGTTGGAGGATTATCCATCCTACACTAGGGGCCACACTTTACCTGCCCCAGTGCTTTGTACCAACTAGGAGGGTGGCTCCTGATTTTAGTGGTCCCCTCAAAGACAGTGTGCTGCTTCTCCCAAACAAAACATCATTTTACCTTGCAGCACAGTTATAAACAAAGAGGCAAACAAGATGCTGTATTGTACTTTCTGAAGAAAAATGGGTAAAGGAGCAGTGAGCACAGACTCAGGACCAGGTAAAGCAGCTTCAGCATGGGTAAGCAGAGGAAAATTCTTGCACTGTCATTTGCTGGAGCACAATGAAGAATGGACACTGGACGATGAAGCACATTTGTTCATCTAACAGGCAGTGAAAGAAGTCAGGCAAAATGAGTTTTTTCAGTGCAGATAGTAAACAAGGCATGCAGTCTGTTTTACAAAATTGATTTCCAATATCACAAACTGCTTGACAGTCCTGAGTCCATCCCCCAAAAAAGAGCCCACAATAGGACCATTCTCACCTCTAAAAACAAGCCACATCTTATCAGGTAAGTGACATTTCATTTGTCAAATTACCACAATGTCACACTAACAAACAATGAGGAGTTCCATTGCAGCTGTAAGTGCTCGTCCCCACCTTCCCCACTATTGTGCCACTAAACACAAAGGCTAGCTGTCTGATGAGTACCAGGACATCATGGACCCCCACCTTGAACATCTTGAGCGGGGTAGGTTTGAATGGGCCATGTGTGTAACCTAACACCTTTAAAATATTGTTTATTGCTCCCTTTGGCTTTTATCAGAGACAATGGTATCCTAACAGAAGTACAGAAAAACCTTTGAAAGAGAATAGTATGATGGACTTGTGAAATGGGAGAACAAATGGCACAAGGGAGAATAAAAGGAAAAGAGGAGGGTAAAAACTAATGATGGATGGATGTATGAATGAATGAGTGAAGAAATTGATAGAGAAACAGGTGACTGGATAGAGAGGTGAGCAGATGAAGTAAATAAATGCAGAAAAAGCTGAATCAGTGGAAGGAAGGATGAGAAATAGATGCAAGAAGGACAGATGGATTGATAGAGGGAAAGAAGGATGGGTGAATAAATGAAAACAAGTAAGGATCGATGCATGGAGTGCAGAAAGGATGGATGGAAAGGAGAAAGGATCAATAAAAGAAGGATGGATGCATAGATGGATGGATGGGTGGATGACCAAATCATTCATCGAGAACTGAGGTGTAAAAGGCATTTTTTGACCACATTGTTTTCAGAATTTCCTCGTGGAAGCAACCGAACCAAAGACAGGGTTGCCTGCATCACTTGCTTGCTCAATCAGTGGCATTCGGGATATGGTTCAAAGAGGGGAGACAGTTTTTTCTCTCTATTTAATTGGATGAGTACACCACTCAACAGCCCAATAAGAAACATCTGGACCATGCATATTTAGGTTTTCATTACATTCAACATGGTCAATGGTGACCTAGAGGTTAGGTCTTAGACTATTGGTGTGAAGGTTAGGTGTTAAAATCTTTAAGTCTTCGGGATCATGTGTTTTCTTAAAGGTCAGCTAAGTTGCAACAAATTTCAAGGTTCAGGCAAAGCTTAATCATTTTCACTAACATATTTATAAATGTTTTTAAATAAATATGCCAGGCCCAAATAATAAATAATCTCCCTCCTTATGTCTCTCAATGGGGGTCTCCAAGGAGGTGCATAATCAGCAATGACTCTGTTATTCAGCCTAGCGCTGTGCCCCAACCTATATCTAGTCAGATGTCTTGCTGGCTTCCTTCTTAATAGCTTATTCAACTATCTTCTAGTTTTTAAAGATGCCTGATACAGTGGCGGCTGGTAATTTTAGGAGGGAGTGGGGTGGGCGGAATGCACATACACACTCACACTTATTCATTCACACAGCGCTTAAACCTGAAGCGTCCAGGTCAGAGTCAATGCGTGACACTTCCCTCGTTACCAATGGAGAGGGCCTCGAGGCACCTTTGCTGAGCTGAGGAGGTCACGCCCATAGGAGCTGTGACCTCTTCAGCCCAGCAAAGTTCATCTCAGCCAGCCAGTAGCCTGTGCATATCGTGCATGTCTAGCTCCTTGCTGCCTGATCTGAAAATGAAGAGTGTCTGTCAGGCTGACCTTTGCTCAGCCTAACAGGCACTCTTCATGAGGGGAAAACGGTGAGGGGGTGTGGCCCCTCTGCCCTAAAGGACAGGCCATGGCTGGTCTGATACAAAGAAAGCAAGTTAAGGCAATGATGCATTTGTAATAAGGCAGACTGGGTAGCTGTCTCATTTGTGACAGAGTACTTGGATGCCAAACTCTAAATCAGGTCCCTAATTCTGATCGGTTCAGTGTGATGAGATCTGGTCTGTGTGGTGCAGTTCAAGTACCTACCCGGAAGTAGATAGGACTGGAGCCACTGGATGGTGTTTTTGGAGGTCGATTTTCACTGCCTCTGTCTCTCCCTGGCTTCCCAAGATTCAAGGGTGCAGGAGAGAGGGAAAGAGGGAGTAAGAGAAAGGGAGGGAGAGAGAAACACAGCACAAAAAAGCATGAAACACGGTCTCTAGTTTGAACATTTTTGCTTTGTTGTTAGGTGCAGCTTTTGGTTCCTAGTCTGGCACCTTGTGCACCTTCGGTGCTAAGGTTCATGCTTGTAACTGCAATAAGAAAATCCTGTCAAATTTCAGCATACATATGTTGGACCTGGCTTTTTGACAGGGACATCCCCAAACTTTTTGCCTCCTTCCTCCTATTTGTTCTGACCTGTTGTTGTTGGCTTTTGACCTCTGGGCACTTTACCACTGCTAACCAGTGCTAAAGTGCATATGCTCTCTGTGTAAATTGTACTACTGATTGGTTTATCCATGATTGACTATTTAATTTACTTGTAAGTCCCTGGTAGAGTGCACTACATGTGCCTAGGGCAGGTAAATTAAATGCTACTAGTGGGCCTGCAGCACTGGTTGTGCCACCCACCTCAGTAGCCCCTTAACCCTGTCTCAGGCCAGCCATTGCAAGGCCTGTGTGTGGAGTTTCACTGCCACTTCGACTTGGCATTTAAAAGTACTTGCCAAGCCTAGAACTCCCCTTTTACTACATGTAAGTCATCCCTAATGTGTGCCCTAGGTAACCACTAGAGCAGGGTGCTGTGTAGGTAAAAGGCAGGACATGTACCTGGGTAGTTATATGTCCTAGTAGTGTAAAACTCCTAAATTCGTTTTTACACTACTGTGAGGCCTGCTCCCTTCATAGGCTAACATTGGGGCTGCCCTCATACACTGTTGAAGTGGCAGCTGCTGATCTGAAAGGAGCAGGAAGGTCATATTTAGTATGGCCAGAATGCTAATACAAAATCCTGCTGACTGGTGAAGTCGGATTTAATATTACTATTCTAGAAATGGCACTTTTAGAAAGTGAGCATTTCTTTGCACTAAAATCTTGTTGTGCCCTTCAATCCACATCTGGCTAGGTTTAGTTGTCAGCTCCTTGTGCATTCACTCAGACACACCCCAAACACAGGGTACTCAGCCTCACTTGCATACATCTGCATTTTGAATGGGTCTTCCTGGGCTGGGAGGGTGGAGGGCCTGCCCTCACACAAAGGACTGCCACACCCCCTACTGGGACTCTGGCAGACAGGATTGAACTGAAAGGGGGCTTGGTGCATTTCTTAGAGACTCTTTGAAGTCACCCCCACTTCAAAGGCAGAACTTAGTATAAAACAGGGCCTCTGCCCTACCTCAAGAGACACTTGCTGGAGAAGAAACCTGAACCAGAAACTACATCCTGCCAAGAAGAACTGCCTGGCTGCTCAAAGGACTCACCTGCCTGCTTTCTACAAAGGACTGCTGCCTTGCTGTTGCCCTGCTGCCTTGCTGAACTCTTGTCTGGCTGTGAAAGTGCTCTCCAAGGGCTTGGATAGAGCTTGCCTCCTGTTCACTGAAGTCTCAGGACCAAAAAGACTTCTCTCTTTTACTTGGACGCTCCGTGCGCCGAAACTTTCGACGCACAGCTTGTTTTGCGGCGAGAAAAACGCCGCACACCGACGCTGATCGACGCGACGCTGTTGGGACGATCGAAGATCCGACGCACTGCCTCGCAAGGACAACGCCGCCCGACCTCTAGAGGAGAAATCGACGCGACGCCTGCCGTGAGATCGTAATTTCGACGCACAGCCCCGCAGACCGACGCGCAGCCGGAGAACAAGCAGGAAAATCCACGCACAGACCCGGGACATCTGGTAATCCCCGCGATCCACAGAAAGAGACTGTTCGCGCGCCGGAAAACAACGCCCGACTTCCCCGCGTGGAAAATAACGACACAAGTCCGGGTGTGCTGGGGAGAAATCGACGCACACACCCTTTTTCCACCCACCTCTTCTGTTGTGGCCCTCAGAGGAGATTTTTCCACGCTAAACCAGGTACTTGTGCTTGAAAGAGACTTTGTTTATATTCTAAAGACTTAAGACACTCTCTATCACTTTTCAGTGATATCTTTACAAATTCGTATTGCAACTTTGATCGTTTTGACCTGAAGATACCCAGATAAATATTATATATTTTTCTAAACACTGTGTGGTGTATTTTTGTGGTGTTATGCTATGGTGTTGTATGATTTATTGCACAAATGCTTTACACATTGCCTTCTAAGTTAAGCCTGACTGCTCGTGCCAAGCTACCGGAGGGTGAGCACAGGCTGATTCTGGATTGTGTGTGACTTCCCCTGACTAGAGTGAGGGTTCTTGCTTGGACAGAGGGCAACCTGACTGCCAACCAAAAACCCCATTTCTAACAACATACAATGAATATGTGTGATGCAAGTTTACCATAATGACTTTCAACTAAGATAGTTTTCATCTTTGTAGGTCAACCAGACTGGATAGCTGGTGTGTTCAACAACCCTCAAGCACTACCTCATTTGTGGTTGTATTTAGGGATGCCGAAGATAGAACAGAACAAACCCCATTAAATAAATAACGTTCTTAAAGCCTGCATTTGATCGAGTACAACATCTGATTTTTAGTACATAATACCAGGAACACTGAACAATGACAGCTTCATATGCATTCCCATTAGCTGCATTCACATTTTATTGACTTAAACCCATGTTCTGTTGGTGAATTGTATCCAGAGAATAAAAACAACACGAGGTCTTAGTATTTCAAAAAGGCCACGTGCTAATCGTGCAATGGATATATTTCTTGCACTCCCCTTTCACCTGCTTCGGAGCAAGAGTCAATATTTTCATTGCTGTTTGAGTAAAGCTGGGAGAAAGACAAAGCGCTTTATTTCTGTACATGGTTATCCAAAGGTTAATTGTAGACGAGCTTGTTTTCTTTTCTTTCTTTTCACGCGTAATATATTAAACAGCTCTTCTCTTGAAAAAGCACAGGGCCTTGAGTGGCGTCAGCATGGGTACCGGGCAACCGCGTGTGCGCCGGATCTGAAAACAGATAGATATAATCGTGTGTGTTTTTTCCAGCCTGGTTACGTTATAAGTTCGCGCGCATCCAAGTTCAGCTGCCGATTATACTTAGCTCGACTGATAATGGTAGGAAGCAGCGCCGAATAAAGTGCAGTGCACAGGGTGACTGTTTGGCAGCTGGCCGGTGCATGTAAATAGATGAGGTAACGAAAACGAAATGACATAATGTGCTGTTCCCGTGCAATTACTTCTGATACCAGCGAGGAAGCAGAACTGTAAACACTAAAGGAGCCTGCCTTTAAAGCTAATTTAAAGGGCGGGCAGTCTTGCACCAGGAGAGAGAATAAAAGCACGGGTCTAGCTGAGATCAGAGCTGCCCCGGGGTCAGTAGTTTACAGATAGAGTTGGTATTTAACATTTCAAATAATTAAAGAAAGGGGTAAAATCTGACAAAGACGGCATTTTGTCCGGCTGAGGATACAGACCATGAAATAGCGTAAACTTAAAGAAATCACTTTAGAAGTATTTTAAAACTCTCTACACTATTCCTAAAAGATCATTACAGCAAACAGAGGCAGAATCGCTATGTTGAAAATGTACCGGATTTTACAGACATGCTTATTTCAGTACCGGCTGTAAAAACCCCTCCAAAATATCCTACAATTAATAAATGGTTGACACGTTTCTCTGGGAATGGTGGCAACGCTAGGCGGATAAAACAGGTGGAAGCTCCTCTTCCATATTAAATCAATCTCCTTGAGAAACTGCAGAGCGTCACTTAAAGCACATCCTACTCAAAAAACACTCACATACATGGTCATATTTAAAATCATTTGCATTGATACCCTTAGCCTCGACATTTTAAAGATTGTGCATGAAGGTGATCATGTATTATTTGAACAAATTGTCACTCATTTTATTACAATACATGCTGATTTAATTTATGGTCAATCAGGATACTCAAAAGAGTTAATAGCTGACCACCCATCTCTGTAAAGACAATGAGCCCTAGGCCCACATACTGCTGAAATAAACTCACACGGAGACTAGAGGTGGTGGTGCATTACTGCCCCAGGGCTCCTTCCCCCCACCCCTTTTATTAGCAGGGTGACGCCTGTGTTTGGTAAGTGTGGAGTGGGTGTAGGACTACCCCTAGGGAGGGGCGGCCACATGACGTGTCATGCAGGTCACTGTATTCCTTCAAAAATTCAAAAGAAAGACAAGTCCAACTTGCTGAAACAAAACAAAATGAACTGGATACACATAGTCCATCCGTCTTTAGAGTCAATCAGCAGGACACATGGGCTAATGAACCTGGCTGAGACAGGACAACTCTGCTTGCATTCATAATTAAACCTGAGTAGTTCAGGACACGAATGCTGGCTCAGAGATTTCAGGGACCTTCTGGCAGAATACCCTTTGAAAGCATGTCCATAGTCTGGAGTTGGTCCACTTTGCTGAGAGTCAGGATGATTTGTGGTTGATGTCAACACTCTCAAGTTACACTAGGTACGTACATTGGAGTTACTGACACTTCCAACGTAACACTCGGTGCATAGGTTGGCATAAAAGACACTACCAAGGTTATATTCGCACATAGGTTTGAAAAAATGACATTACCAAGGTATGCTAGATACACAAACTGGAGGTTACAAGGATCTTACAAATATCAATCACTACTAAAAGAACATTCTTCTTGGCACATCTATTCAATGGAGAAACACAGAAATAAGTCACTGGTCCATGAGCAAAACAGTTCAAGCGTCAAGGCTGGAGAGAGGGTTCAGAGTAAGGACAAGCAAGGAGCGCTGGAGAAAAATTACATAGAAGGCAAGGGAGACAAGTCTAGAGTCTGAAGAGGCTGATAGGCCTGCTAATTGCTATAAAGGGTTAGTGCTCACTAACCTGATGGGAAAGTACTTAACCTTGTCTAGTACTTTAACTGAAATCCGAAGACAGTAGAAGGCTCGGTGCAAAAATGCCAAGAGGAGGCGGAATCTTAGCTCATGAAGGAAATCACCAGAAGCATAGCCAGGTTTGTGAGATCATCAGGACAGCTTGGAAAACAAGAGCACTAGAAGTTCTAGGCAACTCAGGAGTTGAGTGCTGGGACAAGGCTTGTGCAGGACTGGAAAGCTGGAAGATCCAGTAGACGAATGCAGGGATGATGCTTGACACCCGATTAAGGTTTCTTGTCTAAGTTCTTTTGTAGGAATAGATTAAGTGGGACCATGAAAAGGGAACTGCTTGAGTATGTGATGATCTTTTTCAGTTACACAAGAGTCAATTTCTTCTCTACTGACTCTGTGCCTAACTCTCCTCAAACTGGATTTCTGGCCACAGAGACTTACAATGTGTTTGGAGGGGACCTTGTTCTGGGAAGTCTGATCCTGAGAGTCCTGATTAATATGATTATGTTCCACCTGCAATATCTCTTTTAAAGACAGAGAAACTGGGTTCACGTTATCTGTCATACTCTTGTGTTGTGCAGGAACTCTTCTCACCGCTATCAGTGAGGCACTTGCTTCCACAAGATAAGGTTGCATAGTGTCTAAATATCTAAATACTGGGCCCTCATTTGTATTCATAGTGACACCCTCAGGCAGCAAGATAGGCTACAGGAATTCAGCAGATTGAGCAAGAAACACATTTTTACCCAATCTTGCAAAAAGAGATCTTTCTGTCTTAGGCCATGAACCCACGAAGTAGTGCAAACCTGACTATAGGAAAGTGTTGCGCCTGATGTGAAATCTAGGCGGCACCCAAGTTCCTTATAAGGAGATAATGTGTATTCTGTTGTTCAGCAACGGTGTCTTGAATGTTTGGGTTACTCCCTTAGGGTCGAGTCAAGAAGTCAAGTGTAAGGGCCACACATGCCATGAGAGACAGGCCTCTCAGCGCATTGAGCTTGACAGTAATAAGATGGAGACAATGGCAGGATTGTGCAGCGAAGTAAGAAATTCCTAATATAGCACCAAAGGTAGGTATGTCAATGAGATCAAATGTCAAGGTCTTTGTGTGCCCTTTCTCACATACTAACAATAGTGGAGTAGTTTGCTGCACAGTCAACCCAGAAGAGAGCTCTGCGTCACCTGTGGTTCTACCCGGCTCAGGCTCACTCTTAATAACCCATAGGACTTGTAAGGAACTGGCTGAGGTTAAATCTGGGAAAGCACCAGTGGTCCCAAAATCAACAAACATAAATAACCTCTCTCTCTGTTGGGTTGAAGTGATCAGGGGGACTGGTATCATAGGTTATGTGAGGTAGCAGCCAGGTAAGGGAGTTTGGTTCAAGAATTGTGTCCAACTGGCAGACTGCTAAGTCAGCTGGGCACTCAAGTAATTTTGGTACTGTGTCTGAAGTCAAGGCACTAACCTGAATTCTCTTTGGTTTGGCAGTACACCCTTGTGTAGAATGCTCTGCCTCACCGCAATATAGAAACAGTATGAATTTCTTTCCACGTTCCATTATCCTATAGTCAAACCTGACAACTAGGTTAATGAACTGGGAACAACCTAAGGGTAGGTTTACAAGATGTGTCAAGGAAATATTTAATTCACTTCTCAATCCCCAATAAAACGGGAACGTTTTTGTTTCAACAGGCCACTGCAATCCCATATATAGTTTACTGAAGGAAGTAATGTAGGTAAGGAGGTTCTTACTGCCCTGAAGATGATTTAGTAACTCAGTATTAGTGGTCTGAACAAGAGTATACAAATTCAAGAGCCAAAGCGTCATCTGTTTATGCTTTCCAAGATCATGTAAAGCCAGGCCATTACACTCAAGGGGTAGATTATCCCAAATAACTGTGAGACCTGAGAAAGGACACTGTTAAGGTCGTACTAGCAACATCGGAGGGTCTGGCTCTGAGGTCACAAGGAACCCACAGCTGACACTGACCACAAAGTACATCAATATTGTGACAATTCCCACAAATTAGTTTGAGCGGGACCAAAGGGATTGGGACTGGGGTGGTAACTGACAAAATTAACAGGACTAACTCTTCCATTAGTGAAAGAGTTTGTTTGATTTCTTAATTTGCAAGAGTAAACTACAGGTTGTACATCTACTAATGCCCTGACTAGATCTAAAACTTTTTAGGATATTCTTGGATGGGTCTGGGCCAGAACGTGCATTTGATCATCCATGTCATGCGAGCAGTGGGAGCCTGAAAGGCTTTGCCTTCTGTCACACACTCACTTGGTCCCTATCGCAGAGACAACACTGAAGCCAATGTTGGACCTCCACTCCCTCTCAGGATGATGTTAGATCCAAAAATGATCCTCCTAGATCCTGCACTGTTCCGAAGGAGAAGAGGGAAAGGGACAAAATAAGAAAAAGAAATGTGTACTGGGTCAGCTCAGCAATGGTACTACTCTGCTTAACAGAATGTGTCGCTCCTGAAACCTTCTGGGTATGCATAGGTGGACGTTTACAGGACCAGCACCCTCTGGTTACATGAAGACACAATACACTGGGGAAAAAAGAAGTGGAAATTACCATCAATACACTAATAAGACTCAATCTAATTTACAATGCACTGCTTCAATAATTAACAGTTACAGGTTTCTGCAAAACCACAGCATACAAGCAGAATAACCAGATTTTTGGATGAGAATCTTCTGAGACTTGCGAGGAAGAACTTGAAATACTGATTGGAGCCACTGACACTTCTGGGGTAAACTCAGAACATTGGTTGAATTTACTGGCACTCTTGGTGCATGGATTGGAGTTAGGGTCACTTCTAAGTTACACTTGGTACATAGAGTTAGGGACACTTCTAAGGCATACTAAAAACAAGGGTACACGCAGTACATAGGTTGGAGTTTAGAGAAACTCGCAAGGTATGCTAGAAACAAGGGTACACTTGGAACAAGGTTACATCTTGAACAAGGTTGGAGTTACTGACACTCCATCGGTTACACTCGAGGAATAGGTTGGAGTTACTGACACTCCCAAGGTTACACTAGGTACATAGAATGAAGTTACTGACGCTCCCAAGGTAACATTTCATGCACAGGTTGGCATTAAAGACACTCCCAAGGTTATACTCGGCACATAGATTGGAGCTCTGCTGCTGGGAACTACCTGTCCCAAACATCACTGAGGCAGAAGAGGGGCCTCACTTCACACCGCACCTGACATGACTCTGCTTTCAGTGCTTTAAAGCGCCATATGTGCTCCCATGGCATGGGTTCTGCTGCTGGGAACTACCTGTCCCAAGCATCACTGCAGCAGCAGAGGAGGAGCCCTGCTTCATGGCGCACCTGACATGACTCTGCTTTCTGCTCTAGAAAGGGCCATCTGTGCTCCCATGGCACGAGTTCTGCTGCTGGGGACTATCTGTCTCATACATCGCTGGGGCAGAGGAGGAGCCCCGCTTCACACCGCACCTGACCTGTCTCTGCTTTCTGCACTATAAAGTGTCATCTGTGCTCACACAGCATGGGACGTATGTGGGTCGTGCCTGGACAAAGCCCGGGCCAAGGGCAGGGCCCCTTCCTATGCCCGTCAGCACCAGGAAGATGCAGGGCTGGGCACACCCCTTGGCTCTGAATTTTGGTAAGGAACTCAGTACTCTTTGGGCTTGCTCACTATAGTTTGTCCAAGTACTGAGGAATTCTGACTGCGCCTATGGGGCATATTTGATTAAGGTAGACCTTGGTACATGGTTAAACAGGATTTTCTGAAGTCTGCAACTTGTTCCTTTGCTTACTATGGGTAAAAAAAAAGCACAACACTCTGGCTAAGGGGGAGCTGGTTCTTTGTAAGGATTCTTGTCAGAGGCAGTGAGAGCTTTAAATAAGGAAATTAGCAGTACATAGGCTAAACTTGAGGCAACTGTTAAATCTGTCTCAACATTGCTCATGTCCCAATCTGCATCCCTGACTCACTATCCTCATGACGCAACACTAAAGGGTTTACGGAAGGACCTGGAGGATAATGGGGGTTTGAACAATATTAATGGTGCTGAGGCTGCTGGTTGGAATCATATAATTCAGATCTTCCCCACACAGGCGTTGGGCCCACACCCCAAAAAGAAACTTAAACAAAGGGCATCCCGTACTCATTTGACCAAACAGTCTATATTAAGGGGTGCTCCAGCGGCTGCAACCTGTGTGCATCCAGTAGCTAGCTCGGGAGTCTCCCATCCAAAGACATGGTACTGAATCAATGCACAGCCCTTTTCTCTGCCCTTCAACAATGAATGGTAACTCTCTTGAATCCCATTTCAATAACACTGACGATGGTTGAGACACTTGTGGAGTCATGTCTTGGGTCTTTGGGTCAACTAACCAAGGTGATGACTCCAATGAACAACAAGGGAGGCAGTAGTGGCCATGGCAGGGGTTTAGGGCCAGATGTAAGAAGAACATTTTTTGCGACTTGCAAATTGCGAGTCATACCGACTCGCAAATTGCAACTCGCAAAAGTGCATGTAGAAAGGTGTCTCAGACACCTTCTGAGACTCGCTATGGGGTTGCAAAGACCCACCTCATGAATATTTATGAGGTGGGTCGCAAATTGCGACCCCATAGCGAGTCCCTGCACTCACAGGGATGGTGGCCTGCTGGAGACAGCAGACCTCCGTGTCTGTGACTGCTTTTTTTAATAAAGCAGTTTTTTTTTTTTTGAATTGCAGCCCGTTTTCCTTAAAGGAAAACGAGTTGCAATTCAAAAAAATAATGAAACCATTTGGTTTCATTTTTTCAGAGTAGGCAGTGGCCCATCTACTGTATCTGTTGACACTTTAGGTACACCCACAAGTGTATACTCTGCGCCACTCTACTGTATGCTGCTCCACTCTACG
This sequence comes from Pleurodeles waltl, assembly GCF_031143425.1. NCBI lineage: Eukaryota > Metazoa > Chordata > Amphibia > Caudata > Salamandridae > Pleurodeles > Pleurodeles waltl. The sequence goes on from NC_090448.1 coordinate 495,985,629, forward strand.
CCACTCCACTCCATCACTTTACACCACTCCACTGTACGCCACTCTATTCCAAGCTAAACCATTCCACTCTACTCCACGCCAATCAACTTAATACCACTACAGTCTACTCTATGACATTCCACTCTATGCCACTCCACTCTACTCAGTGCCAGTGTACTGTGTGCCACTCCATTCTGTGCCGTGCCATTCCACCCCACTCCACTCCATGCCATTCTATTCTACACCACTCCACTATTTACCACTCTACTCTAAGCCACTCTACTCCACATCACTCTACTCAACTCCACCATACTCTATGCCACCCCACTCTACTCTCTGCTACTCCATTCTTTGCCACTCCACTCCATGCCACTATATGCTATGCCATTTCACTCGTTCTACACCACTCTACTCCATTGTATTCTATGCCACTCTTCTCTTCACCACTTTGCTCTAATCTACACCACTCTATTCCTCTCTACTCTACGCCACTCCATTCCATTCTACTTCATGTCACACTACGCTATGCCACTATGTGACACTCCAGGATGACACTCAGTGCCACTCCACTCCTGTCTATGCCACACCACAATACATTACTACACTCTATGGCACTCTACACCACTCCACTCTACTCTTCTCTACTGTACATCCTCTACTCTTTATCATTTTACTCTTCAGCACTCTACTCTATGCCACTCCATTTTATACCTCTCTGCTCTGCATCACTCAACACCACTCTACTCTATGCCATTTTAATGAATCCACTATCCTCTATGCCATTCCAATCTAAGCCCCTCCACTCTACTCTATGCCACTCCACTCTATGCTACTGTACTCTAGGCCACTCCACTTTAAGCCATTCCAATCTACACCGCTCCACTCTACTCCATGCCACTCAACTCTATGCAACTCTACTGTAGGCCACTCCACTCTACGTTAGTCTACACTACTTTATGCCACTCTTCTCCATGCTCCTGTAAACCACTTTACTCCAAGCCACACCACACCACGCCACTCTACTCTACACCACACCACAAACTTTTAGTCTTTCTGAGCAGCAGCCATACTCCTCTACAACATGGCTAAACGATATTGGCAAAGTCAATAGCTCTCACATTGGCTGGACATATTGGCTTTGTCATTGCTTGTTTGGATTACCCACAGCTTTCCTCAATAAGCTTTCACATCACAAATTAAATGAGCAAAATTTTCCTCTAAACCTAACTTTGTGCAAGCTGATTGTATGCACTGTTTGTGTTTATTCATGGAAAAATACATTGCTACCTTGATTCAAATACTTCTTTAACTTTAAATGTATGCCCTTCAACTCTTGAAATGACTTTCTATCAATTATTAATATTCATGTAAAAAAAAGGATCATGGTCCTGGTGCCATGTATATAACATTTGTGGGTGCATTAAACTATTTTCACTCTTCTGCTTAAAAGTCAGACAGTGGCATTATGTATATCAATATTGAGCAACAGATCATGTTTTTTCACAACCTCTGTACATAACCATCTAGGTCTAAACTTTTAAAGCATATGCACCTTTATTGCCCAGGTTCAGCTATGTCTTTACCCACTTTGCTTTTTTACACTGATGTGTTCCTGGAACTGCTTCTTCTCCCCCATGGAGTCACAGATGCCCACCTAAGGTTCCAGGAACACCCCCACCCACACCAGAGGGGCACCATAGGATGGGGGAACCCCATCCTGGGTAAGCATAGGTAAGTATATATTTTTTTCAGTGCCATTGGGGGCCCCTTACATAGGGCCCCCTGCCTGGCTGTGGGTATTATGGTCTTGCCCAGGGGACACTGGTCCTCTGGGCTGGTCATTGGGGCGGTGGGCATGACTCCTGTCTTTAGGAAGACAGGAGTCATGTTTGAGTGGTAGTTCGTCAGAAAATGACGCTAGGCTGGTTAGCGGCATATTTATTGCCGCTAACCAGCCTAGCGTCATTTCTGGCCCACGAGCGCCTTTCCCCCTCTTGCCATGCCCCCAGCTAGTGTCTTTTCTTTAGACGTTAGCCTGTCCTTTGCGCCACCGTCCTCCATTCCATAAATATGGCCTCTCTCTTGCTACATCCTTTTGTAACATTTGTGTTCCAGTCTGCAACATTTTCTTTTTCTATGCAAACAAGCCTGCATTTCTTCCCTATTCAGACCTTTCAACCTACATGATGATCTGCAATTGAATTTGCTCACAGGCAAAGAAAAAGCAAATCCTTCTCTCCCTTCATGCAAGACAGTTCTGAAAATCCATTGCACTCAAACTCAGGACCAATAGCTGATGACTGAATTCTCCACTGCTGCCTTCAGAACACCAAATACAGTGGCATATTTATGAATTTTTGCATCAAAATCTACAATGCCTGCCAGTGAAGGGAGGTGAAGTGAAAACTCTTTGCAGACTTAGGAATTTGCATTGGCTCTAAATCTTGCACAGAACTACCAAATGTGGTGTCAAGTAAGAGAAGTGGAAGTATGAGAGGGACAAATTAAAAATTACTCCTATACAAAGTTGACTTCTTTATCCAAGGATGAGAAAGAGTAACATGTGAGGCAAGGTATAAAGATATTACAGCAATTTCTATTTACCACAGTGTTGGTGAATAATTTGGCTGCCTGAAAGGGCAGATAGGAGCATATGTTCTGATATTCAAAAACTGGGATGGGGTGCAGGGGAGCTTGTGGAGATGAAAACACACACGCCACATGCTGGGAATAATGAGCACACTGAGATTTCTGAGATCAATGGAGTGAAAGCGAGATGAGGGTACAGCATGGTGGCCACTAGTATAGTTGTGGCAGCAGATAGATGAAAATTAGATACTATCAGCTTTGGAGTGGTTTAGTAAGAGAGAATAAAGAACAATCCACTTTTGAATGCCCAACCAATGTGAGATTCTATTGTAATGCTAGAAGGAATAAAAGGAATAAGAAGATTTGTATGTTATCCACATGAAGGCAAAAAGGCATCCAAAAGAGAGATTGTTGCTCTGGGAGCTGCTGTGTAGAGGTAAGAGGGTGAACTAAAGGCAGTGTGTTGGGGACACTGACTGATAGTGGTGTATCCAGGAAGACTGAAGAGCACTGACACCACAGAAAGAGCAGGTAAAGAGCATGAAAAGAGCAGGTAGGTTCATTGTCTTTGTCAAGCACACAGAGGGATCAAGGAGAAGTAGAAAGGAAGCGAGCAGGGCATGTGTGATTACCTTTGATACATATTTAATGGCAGACTCTCTAGAATGGAATCTGCAAAAGACAATTGAAGAGGGTTTCGTACATTTTGGTAGAGAAATCAAATGTGAGACAACTAAAAATCTCAAGGGACTAAGAAAAGAAGGATAGTTGTGAAACAGGAAGGCAAGTGGAGATGCAGGATGAATGGCCCTTGGGACTTCTGACGTAACAGTATGCCTGCAGCCAGTTTTGAACTCGAACATAACTACCTAAGAGAGCACCTCAGGCAATAAGGCATTTTTGCCTGTGATGCACCTAATATTTGCTCTGCTTCTTGGTGTTGGAAGAAGGTTGAATGGATCAAGGATTACTTCCGTTATGTAGGCCGCATTCAGAAAGATAATCACATCGCAATAAAGAAGGAAATGTTGGCTGGATTGATGAACAAAAAGATGTTTTCAAGGGCTCAGCTCTCAAATAAAGTTTGAAGGTTTGTCCAGTAGGTTTACAGATACATTTAGTGTAAATTTCCAGTGTTTTTAGAAGTCACAATTATTCCAAGAGTACTTCTGAGAAGCTGCAAAGGTTGGACTCTCCAAGGTGAGGTTCTGAAACTCTTTCTCGAATTCCAAATTTCTCCAATGCAATGGCATTTTTGTTTGCATATTTGTAATAGATGCACATTTTTTGCATGAATATATACTTAACAATACTGGAATCATACTTTAGAACTTTTCCCCCACATTGGAAATATTATTTCCTGTTATAAAACCCCTTCCCTAACACACCCACCAATTTTGTCAGCAGTGCCTCCCCATTCTCAAACTTGAAAAACATTACTCCTGCTTAGGTGGACAATAGCTTTGTGAATCAGCTCTCAATGTGTTTGTCATATAATATTTTAAATACAAATAGTTCACAAGGAACCATTTACATTTCACCTGCCCAGAAGTATTAAACGTCATTGTCTTGTCGGAAGGAAAACACAGGGGATTCACCTAAATGTACGTTTATGACTTTTTCTATTCATAACAGTCCCAGACGTCTATCTAGAAAGCTGTGCCAAGTTCATGTCTCCCGGAGTACTTCTGAGAATGTCATGTGACTTTTTGTCAAGGCTCCTAGACCCTTGTGCAGAGTGCTCCAGAGTACAAAACTCTACAGATGGGTTACAGAGCCTTAATTGCAAATGCTAATTTTTTTCCACTGAGAATACGTATTTCTCTGTGGAGAAAGTTCTTCCCTTAAGCCCCACCAAATCTGGGGTGATCTGTTCCCCTTCCCATCCTGGAAGGAGCGAAGAAAAATTCCAACCATTTTCACGATGGAAAGAAGTCAGAGAGTAGTTTGGGAATACCCACACATATTCTGGTTTGTGGACATTCCCAAACTTCCATTGCAAACCATGCCTTAGACCAGCCACTTCCCACCTCTTGTGTTGGAATTACTACTGCAGATTTCTCCACATTAGTGGCAGAGCAATCAACAGTAGTAAATGCCTATTCTCCTTCTGGGAATTTGGGTGTACTATATGATATGGCCGTGGGGCCTTATCATGCAGTATACTCACAAATGCCATTTTGGGTCCAGTCAGATACATTTACTTAACCTTAAGCTTACCCTGGGTAGCTGTACCTGTGAGCAGTAAGCATTAGCAAAGGAACAATGTGTAAAAAAATTAACATGAATGAATGAAACAGGATTTATATAGTACGCAGCTACTCTTAGGAGTATCCCTGCACTAAGCTCACAGGTAAAGTCACCAGTTTTGACAATACTTCTAAACTTGTGTGAACAGCCATGTTTTCAGTCTTTTTCTGAACCTGGAAATTGAGTCCACACAGGGGAGCTCGAGAGGGAGCTTATTCCATTCTGATGGCCACAGACAGGAAAAGGACCACCTCCTTGCTCTGGCATGGCAAATCTTGGGAACCCTAGTCCATAGGCTGTTTGCAGGTTGCAGGTTCATGATGGGGAGGGAAAAGCTGATCCTATTCCTCAGGTAGCCTGCCCCTGTGTGATGAAGCACTTTGTGGACTAAGACTAGTGCTTTAAAAAATATCATCTTCCTCAATGGGAGCCAGTGGAGGGTGTACAGATGAGGGGACACACGCATTCTCAAAAGTAGATTGTGAACAACGTGGGCTGCTTTATTCAGGACCACCTGGAGTCTACTGACCAGGTAGTCCCAGATACAGAGGCTTTGCATAGCCCAACCTCAATGTAATGAGTGCTTGGACAACAGAGTTTCTAGCATAAAATGAGAGGAAGTGCAGAAACTTCTTTAGAATGTAAAACAGGCCAAACCAGGTGCCTACCACAAAATTAATTTGTGGTTGAAAAGATAGACGGCTGTACAATTTGACACCAAAGAACCAACACCAAACCAAACAGCAAAATAAGAAATCAACGACACATGAAAGAAAGAGGACATCAATTTCTGAAAATAGATTATATTTTTATGAATTTTTAGAGACCTTGAGGAACAGAATCCACTGGACGTTTTCCAAGATATATATTTTTAAATATATTGTTACTTTTAAAAGCAACCACAAACAAGCACGGGTTGCAAAAACTTTGGATACTTCTGAAAACTTTGAAGCAGTTAGTTTGACTACTCTGATCCAGGTTGGGCAACCAACTTCAGCAGGACTGAGGTTCAGAGGGCCAGAGTGGAACCTTTGGATAGTTATCTGGTCCAATGATCATTTTTTAAGCTAAATCCAAACTTTACAGGACAAACGCCATAGATGACAATGGAGTGGTCCTGATGCGGAGGGATGCAGGCAAAAGATGCTCAAAGGATACTCCAGTTGTGGTGCAGTCGAGGAGTGTGTCTTTGTGGGTGCCCCTAGGTCCACGGTGAAGTGGTGCAAACTTGACCACAGAGATTGGGACCTCTCTTAGCCCCCTATGTTGCAGTAGCAGGCCAGCCAATGCTGGGCTACTGGTCAGTCTGCACTGCGGATAGGGTGAAATCCTTAGGTGGAGCTAGTGTCCCTTGGGTATGACGAATCCAGGCTGAGCACTCCCAGACAGTGGCATAACGAAACGCGAGGGGACCCCCTGCAAATTACATAGAGGGGCCCCCCTCAGGACTCACTCAGGAGCTCTCTAGCCAGGGTACTGTGCAGAGGGTGCCCCCAGAGCTCGGGGGTCCCCCACACCACAGGGACTGCAGGGCTTTTGTTATGCCACAGCTCCAGGGTCAGACAAACTTGGGTGCAACTTTTGGCTGTCTCGGATTTGTCCTCTTGTGCGCCCAGTGACTGGTAGTGGCTACCAACTTGGCGACTTGGGCAACTTCAGCTCTTGTGGCCCTGGTGCTGGCTCCAAGAGATCAGCCAACAGATCCTTGGGTTGCTTCTGTTACTGGATGTCAGGGATCAACTTTTCCCTGAGCCAGCAGCTGTAGGCACAGTCCAAACTTTGCTCTCACAAAGGGCAGCAGATTCAGTCCTTCAAAGTGTGCTGCCTCTCGTTGTGCATGTCAAAGGCTACTGGGCAGTCCTCTTCAGTCCTCTCTCTTTGATTCCAGCATAATCTGAGAGTCAAAGAGCCAGGAGTGCCAGTTTTATCCCACGAAAGTGCTCTAAGGGGACCATGCAGTCACCAGCCAATTGGCTACTACGTCCCCTCCTACCTAGTGATGAAGTTCCTGTGATGTGTGGCATCTGACTATCCAGAGTGCCACATTATTTCTTGCCCCTTTCAAGGTGGCACAGCCCTTCCTCGGTCATTATGAGCTTGGTACCCTACCCTAGAACTGGTTTGGGGCGAGTTGTCCCTCCTTGACCATGTCTCCATTTTGTCTGCAGGAAGAAAAGGCATCCTGCTGAAGCTCGCCTTTTGGGCTAACAGCCACAAGTGGCCATCCTGGGGGTGGAGTGACACCTTTCTGAGTGGCACTTGCCTTTGTTCCTGTGCTGGGAAGCTGTTCACGTCTCCCCAGGCAGTCAGCAGCCTGTCTGTGTGCCAGGGCCTTTGTGGCGTCACTGGGATAGCTGAAGCAGAGTGGCAACTTTCTAAAAGTTGCTTACTTTTAATAGTAATAATAAATTTGACCAAGGTTGACACTTTGCCTTACATGCCCTGGGTACTATATACTATAGACTAATTAGTAAGTCAGCCCTTGCCAATTGGGTGTATCCAATTTGACCTGCAATTTCTATAGGGTCAGAACACTGGCTCTGAGGTCTGGTTCAGTGCACTCTTAGGGGCACCGAATTAGCGTCATTTTTTTTTACTCTAATTCAGTGCAAAACTAACTCCATATTTATACTTTGGTGCTAGACCCGTATAGCGCCAAATTTATGGAGTTAAAGTCATTTTTTGGAAGTGGAGACCTAACTTGACTTAATGAGCTGCAAGGTAGGCGTTCCCGTGCAAAAAATGACTCTATGTCCTTAACGCCATATTTATACTCCCATGCAAAAATGGTGCAAGGGAGGGGTCAAAAAATGGTGCAACGCTTGCTATACCCAATGTTTTAAAGCCTGGGTCAGGGCAGTCGTTAAGGGACCTGTGGGCCAATTTCCATGATGGAACACCATGGAATAAGTCCACAGGTGTCCTACCCAGGCCCCAGGGGCACCCCCATCCCCACCAGAGGGACTGCGGAGGATGGGGACCCCAGGTAAGTACGGGTAAGATTGCATTTTATTTTTGAAAGTGACATAGGGGGCCCTGAAATGGGCCCCCATACATGGCACAGGGTGCAATGGCCATGCCCAGGGGACCCTTGTCCTCTGTGCTGGCCATTGGGGTGGTGGGCATGACTCTTGCCTTTTCTAATGCAGGAGTCATGTGGCATGGTAGGTTTAGCACCATAAAATGAAGCTAATCTGGTTAGAGTCATTTTTTTTTACCTTGTATCTCATTAAGGCAAGGTTGGTTTCCACTTCCAAAAAATGACTTTAACTCCATAAATTTGGCGCTAGACGGGTCTAGCACCAAAGTATAAATATGGAGTTTGTTTTGCACCGAAATAGAGTTAAAAAATTTACGCTAATTCAGTTCAGGGTATAAATATGCCCCTTAGCGTCAAAAAATGACGCTAATCTGGTTAGAGTCATTTATTTTGACTCTAACCTGCCTAATGTCATTTTATTTTTCGCTAGCCTGCCCTTTGCACCGGCTTGCACCATTCCATAAATATGGCGCCCAGCGGGTGCTAAAACATGGTGCAAGCCGGTGCAAAACTTTTTGGTGCAAAACTACGTTAGTGCAGTTTTGCACCAAAAAGTATAAATAAGGCCCTTAGAGTCGAAAAACCAGCAGCATCAATCCACAAATGTGGGGGCAAACATGCAAAAAGAGACATGTCCTTACATTCCTGCTGTTATTTCCTGTGTGGTATCCTGGCAAGCGTTAAAAAAAGGTAAATTTGAATGCAAATTTGTACCTTAATCCCTGGACATTTTTTCGCTACACAGGTTGTTCATTGACAAACCTTAGTAGCTTCTTTTCACTTCATGAATCAGATGTGAAACAAGTAAAACACCTTGCTTTCCTAAAGCAAGTGTGTTTGAATCATGTGCTCTAAAAAGTTTGCAACATTCAGAAAACATGGAAAGAGATTCAGTATAGAAATCTTTCTGGCTCCATTCTGCTGATGTGAGCGCGGCCCAAGCACAATCCGTCAACTATTTTTAGCGCACCTTATAATAGTAGGAAGCACCAAAAAAAAACAGTAGAGCGCAGGGTGGTTGTTTGGCAGCTGGTGGCTGCGAGTAAATAGATGAGGTCATGGAAATAATGCTCAACCTCACTAACCCACTGCTGGTAAGATATCAGGGCTGGGAGCCCCTCCCACTAAGTTACTATTGTAAACAGCAAAGAATGAACTGCTAAATGATGAAAATGTTTTCTGAAGAGATAAACCAAAAATAGAGCACCGTGCCCACCTGGCTATTCTGCTGAAAAGAAATACAAAACAACACACTTGCATGCACTTTATACACCTGTCCCCCAAATTAGGCCCTAGAGGCCTGGGCAAGATTGCCAAGAAATCCACACTAGATATACTTCAAAGTAATAACTCTTAAAGTCAGTGGTTTTCCTCAAAATCTGCATGAATCCATCCCTCCTGGAGTTGGGCCTCGCGAATATCAACCACAGAATATTGTGGTATGGAGATACTGAGGATGAAATATTGAAACCGAAATACTAAATGGCAAGTAATTATAGGTTTCCTATACCTAACTCCACATAAATTTGCCGTGACAAGGTACATAAATGTGGAGTTAAGAATAGTAAATCTATACCTTCTCTAAATTCACTTACTCTTCAGTAATTTGGGCTTCGATATTTTGGGGCATATTTATACTCTGTTTGCGCCGGAATTGCGTCGTTTTTTTTTACGCAAATCCGACGCAAAGCTAACTCCATATTTATACTTTGGCGTTAGACCCGTCTAGCGCCAAAGATCTTGGAGTTTGCGTCATTTTTTTGCGTGGACACCTACCTTGCGTTAATGATATGCAAGGTAGGCGTTCCCGTCTAAAAAATGACTCCAAGGCATGTGCGCCTTATTTAAACTCCCGTGCAAAAATGATGCACGGGAGTGGGCGGGTCAAAAAAAATGACGTCCAGCCGCTTTTGTGTCATTTTTTAACGCCTGGTCAGGGCAGGCGTTAAGGGACCTGTGGGCTTGGAAGGAGCCCAGAGGTGCCCTCCCATGCCCCCCAGGGACACCCCCTGCCACCCTTGCCCACCCCAGGAGGACACCCAAGGATGGAGGGACCCATCCCAGGGAACTTAAGGTAAGTTCAGGTAAGTAATTATTTTTTTATTTTTTTGTGGCATAGGGGGGCCTGATTTGTGCCCCCCTACATGCCACTATGCCCAATGGCCATGCCCAGGGGACATAAGTCCCCTGGGCATGGCCATTGGGCAATGGGGCATGACTCCTGTCTGTGCTAAGACAGGAGTCATTTCAATGGGGGTTGGGAGCAAAAAAAATGGCGCAAATCGGGTTGAGGCCAATATTTTGCCTCAGACCTGACTTGCCCCATTTTTTGACGCCCAAGCTCCATTTTCCCCTACGCCGGCGCTGCCTGGTGTGGGTCATTTTTTTTTACGCACACCAGTCAGCTGCGCCGGCTAACGTCATTCCATAAATAAGGCACCCGCATGGCGCTTTGGAATGGCGTTAGCCGGCGTTAAAATTTTTGATGCACAACTGCGTTGGCGCAGTTGTGCGTCAAAAAGTATAAATATGGCTCTTTGTCCCGATATTCTTGTATCACAATATTCCTGTTGTCGATTTTCTGTAATACAGTCTTATACTTGCAATTAAGAAAGGGCAGCTACAAGGCTTTAAAAAAATATATGAGCATGACCTAACTGTAGACAGAAGAATGATTCAGTATATACCTGTTTAGTGTTTCATTTGTGCAGGTTGTCACAAGTGGTGGATATCAACACTCACATTGGTTTACCTGAGTTTATTTTTTACTATCAGACTTTGACACAGAACAAAAGGTGGGGGTTGAAAGGCAAAAAGGGAGGAAGAAAGTGAAGAGAAAAATAGGAAAACAGTGACAGACGGAGAAAACAGGGATGGAAGAAAAAAACTGTGAAATGAAGAGACAGTAATAGTAAGGTGGTGGAAGAAAGAAGCATTATGTGGAATGCGGCGAGGTAGTTGTGGGATTAATCAACCCCAGCGTTTGGCACCAGGTCCCCCCGCCCCCCCCCACCCCCGCACTTCTATTTTTTCTCACAAATCAAGCAATGCATGCATTCAGGTACAAGCTTTTTGTAAAGAGCTCTTAGCAAGTTAAATATATTTATTAGGCACTTTTACAAGCACAGGAAGAGAAAGGAAGCCTTCTCAACAACGCCACTTTTTTGTTTTCATAAGCCACCTTGCAGGCGTGCACTGGTCTTTGATCTCGCCATCAAGTTCTTGGTTACAGGTAGACCTATAATATAATTTCAAAGCAACAACAGCAATGAAGGTTCCTTGCGTGGGTTTAAAGCTTTAGTTGTGGCACCCTTGCACAAGATGCCACTCCCGGTTCCTGACCCTAATGCCTGTAAAAACCGAGCCCACACTTTGTTCATGGAGCAATCTTTAAGCCATGTGTTTTACTAGTTATTAAAAAAACAAGGAGTTCCTAAAACCTAAAAAAAAAGAAGATGCGTGTTCCAATGTAAGAATGTTGTTTTCAGTTGGAAAATGATGCAAAGAAAATACAAAAAGGGGCTACTATATCTTGAAATAGAATCCAGATTTGGCAGCCAGCAAGACTCGGAGTTGTACATCAAGGGGAGGTATTTTTTCATTCAGGATCACGACGATCAGACAAACTTATTTTGGAACCTGTTCTTAGGGCCATGCATGATTCCTGGGCTGAAGTTTGAATTGTACTGTTTTTGTTGTTATTTATCTAGTGGTCGTATAAGCCTTGCATAATCAAAAATGTTTTCGGATGGTCAAGGACTAGTGTACTCTTTCAAGACTTGTAGAGTGTGTGTTTCATGTGGTGTATATAGGAAGAATTTTGGTGTTGTGCATGAGGTTCAGAGGTTGTGTTGCGATCACGTTCCCGCAACCTAGAAAAACTAGAAGCTGTACTTAAGTGTGGCATTCAGTGAAGATGTATCAGAGATTTAGACCCCACTGATATACTCAGCATTTTTATTTTACTAAATGTATCCTCTTCAGCAATTGAGTAATATAATGTGAAAACAAGACTAGAGTCCCTCAAGTGTTGGCAGCGGAATAACACAAACATTTCATGTAATGGGTCTTTGAAGCCCACTAAGAAGTCCTGGAGGCAGAACCAGGAATACCACAGACACTGCATAATTGGTTTACGTTTTCCAGACAGAAGCAGTGGACAAAGAACCAACCAATACTACATCTACCAAGTAGTGGGACAATGAACTCCATCCAAAGTGGTGGAGATGGATACCAAAGCCACTTCAATTGTGGAACTATGGAGTCCACCTCAAGCAGTAAAAAGGAATCAAAAAGTGCCACAGACACCGCAGTGGTGGGACTATGAGGTCAACCCAGAAGTGGTGTAATCATAACCTAATAATTTACAGACACCTTAGAAATTGACCCATGGGGCCATTTCACACTGATGGAGGGGGAACCCAAAAACACCACAGACAAAATGGTAGTGGTCATCCAGAGGTGGTGGAGGCAGAATCAAGGAACACCACGGGTACCACAGAAACGAGACTGAGAGGAAACCCCACAGCACTGGAGGCAGAATTTAAGCATTCTAGAGAAGTCACAGTAGTGGAACTATAGGGTTCACCTAAATCATTGGGGCAGCACCTAAAAAATACAAAAGGCAGAAAGTGGAGACATCACAATAGTTGGATTATGGGGTCCACCCAGAGCACAAGAACAGTACCTAAGGAAAATAAAAGATACCACGATAGTGTGTCTATCCGGTACCCTCAGAAGCAGTCAAGGCAGAACTGTCTTCACTAAAATTCCACATACACCACAGTAGTCCGTTTATAAGGGTAGCACATGGGTGTTGAGGATCAACCCGCAATAAGAAGTGGTAAGAGAAAATTTAGGAGAGGAGACAATAAACAGTAGTCCTGTGAAAGGAAGTTTGAGTTGGATTTAAGATGAGATGATGAGAGGTGAGATAGTAAGATGGATGGGATAGAGTGAGAAGTACAGACGTTCTGACCAAAGGTTCTACCTAAGAGATACAAATGAAGAAGGTGTCAGAGGAAGACATCCTTAACCTCTCTGTTCATAGATTGTATACTTTTGGGGTATTTCAACAGAGGAAGTGGGATGGAAAAACTGGGGTGTGTGTCTCAAGATATGTGTGTCTCAAGATGACTGCCATCTAACACTATGGTGTCAGGTTACCACTTCTAGTCTGTAAGCCACATTAACCAAGGCACTGAGACTCCACTAGCCTAGTCACATAGAGAACATTGTCAATCGTGGCCTGTGGGGTAAGGATGGAGGAATTCATATGTCTTGGGCCTAATTTCCTACCATTTGATGGGAAGCACAGCTCCGAATTCTTGTAAGGCTGGCATATTTTTTTTGTTCATACCAGAAACATATCAGCTAGCCTACTGAAACGAAAAACACTTTTATCAAAGTTAAAATATCAATTCAGTTACTGGCATCCTCCATGTAAATGGTCAATAATCCAACTGAGGGGCCATGTCACACGCCTTAAGCTACTCACCCCTGACATATAAATCATTCATATACATTGCTAAATCTCCAATACACATACCAAATAATTATAACATATATTACATTACAAAACAAACAACATTCTAGACTACTGGCTCTAATGCAAAAAATGTGGCTAAAAACCACTTGTCTTCAGTCTTCCAACAAATTTCAAGTCATGTGGCTGTTAGTCCTTTTTGCAACACAGTCCACAAAGGAGGTAGTTCCACCAAGAGACACACAATAAGAACACTGTTCTCCTGAGTTATTCAGAGTGAGTCCCACATATACTTTAAAATGTATTACTGAATCCAAGAACTCTTCCAATACAAGATGTCGACGAATTTCGGATCTTATCAACTACGGGAGAGCCAATACTACAATATTCACTGCACTCCAGGAAACTTGCCCCATAATGCTTTGCATGGCATCACTTTCACAAAACATTATTGATCATAACTCAGGCTGTAATGGTCCTTGGACAATTAGACCACCTACAAAACGTTCAGCACAATGTGCTCTTTCTGTCTGCATCCTCTCTGGGTCCTCACACTAGGTTAGTGGAGACCCCAAAATAATAACCCCTCCCACCATTCAGAGTCTTTTTAAGCATTCACATGGTTAAAACTTTTGTTTAAAGTTGGGAATAGCTTGTGTTTTCAGGGCATTGTTTATAATATTACTGTAGTCGGCTTGTGAGCCTTAAAACGCCCTGTAGGGGCTAAGTATATAGTTACACTACTTTATTTTCTTTTGTTTTTTCACAGGGTTATGCCTTTTAGGAGCTAACAATATGGTTACATGACCAGGTTTCTTACAAATGTTAATTTTATCATAGTGTTTTCTAGGGGCTGTTTTCAGCATTACAGTTCATTGTGTTTGAACACTTGATATTTTTGGGTGATCCTTCTAGTTTATTTTTCATGTGTGGCTGTCTTGTGTCTGTGTTTTGGGAAACTGTGTTAACCAGCCAGAAACTCCGATGGTGTGGTGGTGAAAGTGGTATTCTATTGAAATTAGCATGACAGATCTAAATTAGGATGCTTAATTGCAACATTTTCATTTTTTGCTGCAGAGAGAGGAAGAAGGTGGAAGTGCTTTAGTTATATGCAGGGCCACTGGAATTATATGGAAATACATGGTAGGAACAGATGACATTATGAGGTATGGTTGACCAATTTATGTAGCAAGAAACATTCAGTTATGAGTTTACAATGCCAATAGTTCTAACGCAAGCAAATGTGAGACCTATTGCATTGCAAATGCTTGTTCTTTTTGCTGACCCTAGCGCTTAAGAGCATCCGTATGTGCCCATGACCTGTTTTCTCCTCGTGTTCTTTCTTCTATTACATTATCTATCCTTCTTTGCCCACTGCCCTGTTCCACTTTTGTTCCCATTCTCCATGTTTGAAAGCTGCTTATTATGAAATGACTTGTTGCTTTTTACCTCAATCCATGTCCTCATTTATTTTCCGTTTCTGGCATCCTTCATTCTAGACTGTCTTTTTTTTTCCATCTCACTTTCCGCTTCCTGTCTCTCTCCTGTCCCCCAGTACTTGGAAGTTTCCCAGGGTGACATAAACTGTGCCTTTCTCCTTCCTTTCTGCCTTATTCTTTCCTTTCCTCCACAGCATTTCCATCTCATTCTTTCAGCCTCTAGCTCCGTCTCCTAATATTGTTCCGTTTCAGAACTAGGAAGTGACTGAGGGTGATGTACATGTTCCCTCCTTCATCCCCTCATCTCCCTATCTGCTTATTCGTTTTCCCCTTTCTGACCATATTCTTTCCAGCTTCTGATACCGAGATGATCCTTGTAGTTGGTCAGTTCTTCATTATAATTGAGCTTTGCGGCTGAAAGGCACTAGAACTAGTAAACTTTAACAGGAAAGTGTGTTACACCACTCCTTGGAAGCTGATGTTTTAGCTGATATCTTTATATTCAAACTTTAGCTTTTGTCATCTTGGATTTTACCGTGGACACATTTTTTTGTGCTTCTGTGTTTGAAATTAGGTAGTTGAGATTTCTGTAGAATTTTCAAGTCATAGGGTAAACAACAGTTAAATGCAACGGAGTGTTCCACACAGTGAAACAGCTGAAGGTTGAGTTGGTTGCCTTAAACAGGCTAAACGTTAAAAACAGCACTACTTACCAGTTCCGTTGAGCTTTTGTCTCTCTGTGTATAGGCATTCATTGAAACATAGTTTCAATGCGGAGGAGTTTGAGTACATTTTAGAGCATTGAACCAAGTAAAACTATAAATATATATATATATATATATATATATATATATATATTTATATATATATAGTTTTTTATTTTACCAAAAAAAGCTTTTGGTGGGTTAAGTTTCAAAATGTGCTGCGTGTTAAGTTATTTGAAATTGTGAAGAGTGTACATTAACTTGTTGGTTATTTCAACAGTGAGGGTAGGGTATAGAGAGAAATGGCGTTGAAAATAATTTTTTGTCCTTCTGACCAGATGTAGTGCTCACTGGTAAGCAGTGGCGGCCCCTCCATTTGAGTGGAGGAGCCTTGCCATGCCAAAAAATGCCCCCATAATGGAAAAATAAAATGGTAATAAACTTTGTTCATTACTATTCAATTTTTCAGCACCCCTTCCTGAATCGAGTATCAGGACAGGGTGGGGCAATTTCTGCTGAGTGGGAGCAGGGAGCTGTGCACCATGTTTAAAGTGCGCATTTCCTTTTAGCTGGCCTTCTTGCGACATCCAGCCAGACATGCGCACTTTAAACATCTCTAATTCAACTGTCTTAAGACAGCTGGGTTAGAGAAGGCACAGGCCTCCAGCGCTCTGGTGAGCGCTGAGAGAACCCACTGCTACCAAATCCTGGTGCTGCTTTCATGCTGGTTACCAGCCTGAAAGTAGCATCGGGATTGGTTAGTGGCATTTTCTTGTCCTGTGCGCTGAAGCTTCCAGGAGCAGGAGGACGCCGCACAGAAGACGTCGGAAGGTAAGTGCCTTTTTTTCTTTACTTTTTAATTATTATTTTTGTGTTACCCCCGCTGTAAACATAAGTCAGCCGTCACTTCTGGTGAGTAGTACGAGGAGCTCTTCTCAGAACAGGTCTTCCCCTCAGGAGGGCTGTTATACTTTTGTTATATCTTAAACCAGACAACACCACAACTTCCCATTTCTCTTACACACATTGAATCGAACAGACTTAACACTTCTCTGCAGCTCTGATACATGTGTAGGGAGGTACTAGTTGCATTTGTTGGGGCTAGTTGTGTATATTAATTGGGACAATGCAAATACTTATTTCAGCCAGAGGATGTATTCCTAACTTAACAGCATCCGAACTTCTCAGCAGTGTTTCTATAGCATTCATTTAGCATTTGCACAACTATTGAGACGGGTTACTGTACATTTAATAGTGGAGTGCTGATAACTGTAGTCTCAGAAAAGAGATCTATATTTGAATGGGCATGCAATGTGGAGTTCTTATTGAGCAGGTGTAATGGATAAAGGTATGTTACGCACAAGGCAGCATTAGTCCAAGTTCTTGTCAAAACAAAATAGTTACAACGTAGAAAGCAACTTTCAGGTGCGGCACAGTTATCTGCTCTGTCCTATAGGTTCTTGACCATAGAGCCTCGCACCCTTAGATCTAGTAGCTAAACATCTTGAACCTCAAAATTAATGATTTAAATATATTTTTTAAATAGAAGAGGCTAGTCTTTCGACAACTAAAACACAAATGGTGAAATTCATACAACAAGGATGATGCATTCTGTTGCAAACGCCACTTTGAGTTGTCTAAGCAAGAGCTGTTCCAGATCAAATCCTACTATGTATGAGATTAAATGCATTTTTCATCTATTACGTGTGGTGTCCCCCAGGCGACTTCTCTTTCACCAATGCTGTTTAATGCATACATTAGACCATTAACACAGCTGATGTGATAGATGGATTCTTAGCGATCTTTTATGCTGATGGCACTCAACTTATCGCTAAGGTATTCTACAAAGGCCCTACTTTAACTTCTAACTTTACAAATTGCTTCAGGGGATTTCAAGCCTGGATGTTGCAAAACCTTCTAAAACTAAATGCTAGTAAAACAGAAATTGTGTTAGTGAATCGACATCCCCTTCAAAGAGGAGACAGGAGCTGATCATCCACTTTAGGAGATCCTCCTATGCCTGTTATAAAAGTGTGACTCTGAGAGTACACTTCAACAAAAACCTCCCCTTCAGCTCTTGCGTCAATGACGTCTCCCAATTCTGTTTTTATAGACTTGGATGTTTGGGAAAAAAAATCTCACTTTACTACTATCTCAGTCTCAGTTTCAATCATAAGTAGCTTGTGCCTCAGTGAGGTACAGTATTGACTATTGCTATCTTTTATATCAGGATCTGTCGGAAACTAGTCTAACTAAACTGCAGCGAATTAAAAAATGTGCAGTCTGAAAATTTGCTCATTTCAAATATACAAGAATGTTCACAAGCCAGAAAGCATCTCCATTGGCTCACAGTCAAACAAGAAATTAGTTCCAAGGCTATTTGTGATAGGCAAAGGGTTTTCTATGACACTGAGCAAACATGTTTGCATGAACGCTTCAATTGGTATACTCTTGGAAGCAGCAGTGGCTCCTCCTTTAAGGCGGAGGAGCGTTGCCCCACTGCTCTCGCAGCAGTGAAAACATGACAAATAAAATGATAACAGGTTATCATCATGTTATTTTCCCTCACTTACTTGAGCTCAGTCTAGAGCGGGGCGGGCTTGGCCATCCTGATGGACAGCTGCAGCAAAGAGGAGGACTGGTGGCATTGCTGCAAGAGCGCATGTCGGTTTGGCCAGCTGTCCTAGGACGGCCAAACCAACATGCACACTTAGATCTCTCCGCCCAAACTGTGCAGTACAACTGGGTGGAGAACAGGCACAGGGTCGTAGTCCCTTAGTGAGCGTCGAACCAGGACGCTCAGATAAAACCCAGCGTTGCTCTTAAGCTGGGTAATACTAGCATGAGAGCAGCATCTAGATTGGCATAGGGGAGCCTATGGACTGCTGGGAGTTGAAGAACAGAGGCTCAGAAGAGCACCAAGGCAGCACACGGCAGGTCAGCACTATTTTTTTCTATTCTTCTCCACATGATGGCCGCTCTCCCTGTGCTGCCCCACCACTTTAATGCCACAGCAGCCGCCAGTGCTGGGAGAAAAACTGCTCTCAGATTTTAAACTTTTCGTGTGTGCCACGTTTTCACAAATGTAAGTCTGCAAACTGTTTACTTAGCGATCGCGAGCATTTCCTCTGACTTAACTTTTAGAAAATCGCAAATACCTTTTTTATTCCATTGTGTCTTTTTAGTCTTTTCCAATCAGGTGGCAGATCTCTGGAGTGCCTCTCCCACTGATCTACATTTTAAACTTACATGGGTGTCAAAGTGATCTGTTAGCACCATGATCCCTAGACTGGTGAACGTGTGTTCTATAAGTTATCGACGTAAGCAGTGAAAGCTTCTTTGATACAAAATTATTTGTGTTTTATTCTGATGCTGTGCCTTGAACCTCTAATTGGGTTGTATGTGGGAATATCAACAGCAGAAACATTGTGCTAGCAAAACATCTCCTGAATTGAATGTTCGAACAGCACTGTGTTACTGAGCCAGAAGAACACGGCTTGGATGTAGGCTGCTAGTTCAGTGTGCTGTCCCTTCTGTTTTCATTGGACTTTTGTTTTAAGTGGTATCGCAACTTTATGAGGCTTTGAAGAAATCATAACAGATTATTACAGTACCCTATACCTCCCTGACCCTGATGGCGTCTGGGGATGGTCGCTGGAAATGATTCAAGTGGAACCAAAAAAAAAGCAATAGACTAGAAGGGCAGTATAGAGTTGTGATAAAGCAACAGTTTTTTATATGCCATTCTTAACGCCTCATCTATGTTCTTGTAGATGTTTATATTGTCAAGGTACGTAGATGTGGAGTTAAATAAACATATACTTACCGATATATACTTAGGACCATATTTCTCAGCCCAAGTCATCGCACTTGCACCATGCAACATGTTGCATGCGCGACATTGCTAAAAAATAAGATTGATGAAGTCACGCAAGGCCACATTGTGTGGCTTCATAAATTTGTAGTAAAGCAACGCAGTGTAAATCACTGTGTTGCATTACTTTGCTGCATGGAGACATGCCATGGGTGTTGCATGGTGTTAGTTGGATTTTGACGCATTCCAAGATTTACCAGATGTGGTAGACCTGGGAATGTGCCAAAATGCTACACTTTCCCAGGTGAGGCATAACAAGGAGTAATATTTTTGTTTCTCCTCATTTTTCCTCTATGTGTGCTGCATTCCCGAGCACACATAGAAGGAGGAAAATGCCTCAGGGGATTTTTTTGGGGCAGGAAGGTAGCCCTTCCTGCACAAAAACATTCCTCCTTACAATGCCGGCAGCTTTGTACCGCATCATTGCCCCATGGTGCAAGGGTGAATGCATTGGCACAAGGCTGCCATTCCTGCCCTTTCTCTGTGTTGCAGCGCATCAAAGTGACTTGCTACAATGTGTCACTTTGCCATAAACATGGCCATATTTTGTTGATATTTTGGTCTTTGGTATTTTGCTAGTATTATTGTGCAAAACGTACAGTTGTAGATAAACCTTTTTAACAGCAAACGTGCATATGTTAGAATGCCCTGATAAAGCAATGGTTAGATGAGTTTCTGTGTCAAAATTAAGTATTGAAGATTTTTCTAGAATTTGCAAGCCACAGTTTAGGTAAGTGTGGCACATGCCACAAAGTGAAATAGACGAAAATTAAATTGGTCATTTTGCGAAGTTTAAGAAAAACACCACTACTTAGTTTTGTCTCTCTGAGAGAAGGCACTAGTTGACCAAACAAATGAGGGTTGATAAACTTGTGGCTTTTATATGTAGATTGTTTGTTACTTGGCGTTAATGACACAAACATTAACTTAAGTGACTGTTAATTCCATTGCCTCCCCTCGCACCTCTTTCCCAAATACTGCTCACAAGTACGCTTCTCAAAATGAGCAGTATGATGAAAAAGGTCATTGCAGAGGAGAGTGGCCAATGTATTCCACCTGCCCCAAACTTGGGGCAGCCCTGACATAAGGAACATACTGGATTCAACGATGGGTAGAGAGGGGCTAAAGGAAGCATTAGGAGAAAGGTGATCAATGAAGGCACAGAGAGGTTCACCAGAGGGAAAAAATGACAGCTGGTTTCTGAGGCTGAATGGCCCTCTGTGGCCGTCCAGCCTTAGGTGCCGTCTGCCTCAAGCAAGCCTAGGACTGGACCAGCACTACATTTTTGTTCATTAACTTCTGCTAGGGAATTTATTATTAATAAAAAATAAATGCAATTAATATGTGGAATAATGTGTAAGCCTCAGATGAAAAGCTGAATTTTTAAAGCAAGTGACAGTACTAGGCTTTCACGTTTACATGTATTAAGTTTCAAAAGCTGTAGAATGCATTTTCTTTTCGACCTAGGTCAGAAATTTGAAATGTTAAACTTTCAATGACACAAATGTGCTGAGAAGAGAATGACTTAGTAGAAAGTGTTAGATTATGACCTTCACATAGGCATATTTTTCATAGAAATACTAATGTATTATAATGTTTAGTTTGGGGGCATGGCATGCCAAAGCATGGAGTGAGACATGTTTCTCTCACTCTCTGGGCTCCAGTGGGCCATTTGGCATCATCCTAAGCACCGGGGCTGCACTAATTTAAGACAGACACAGGGGAGACAGCAGTGCCTTCCCCCGTGCCCCAGGAGGGTGTTCAGTCCCTCTCTAGCAGTCCCAGAAAAGTTGCAAGGAACTTTTACCAGTGGCCTTGCATGTCTTCGGCTGCCATCTTGCAGCAACCAGGCCGCAGCTATCGTGCCGTGCTGCCGACAGCAGGGAGAGGTGGCTCTAGCAGACCTGGAGGGCTGAATCTCTTACACACCTGAGGCCCCACAGAGCACTATACTGCTGGAGTCTGAGATCCCCATTGCCTGCCTTCCTGGGAGAATCCCCGCGAGCCCTGTGCGGTGCCTGCCTGTATCGGCAATGGTGACGCGCGGCGGGGGAAACAACGATTGGAGCGATTCTTGCGCGGCAGCGGTGTGATGCCCACTGAGGAGAAAGAAGTGCTGCTGAACTGTGACCGTTTCACAAGGACAGAGGTCTCCTCCTGTGCTACAGACCATACGAGCTTGCAAAAGTATTGGTGAGAGCCCTACATCTTGTTCCTCCAACCCGATTTTTTACTTCCCAATGTAACGTGACCATGGGAAACAATTTTACTGGCACCTGATGCCCCAGTGTGACCCCTGCCAGTACCTTAGACGCCTAACATGCGGTGGGCCTTAAACAGGGGAAATTTGCACTTGATCAGTGCTCAGGAGAGAGACTAACGCTGGGGACTGATGAAACCCTCCCCCCCATGCACCACAATTGCCAGCCATCCTTCATTCTGAGTTTTGGGGTGTTTGGAGAAAAGTGGTCATTAGGGCCATTCATGCTTTCAGGCGGGAACTTGTAATAAAAATTCGACACTCTATACCTCCTAAGGACTGTTGACACCTCCTGGATGTCTTGATACTTGGGTCTCTTGAGTCGGGAGCCCACCTCCCTTGAATGATGAACCCTGGGGAATGTAGGAGCATGCAGCACTAAGGAAGCAATGGCCACATTCTTCAAACACACGTCTTCTTCTCTGCACCTGGAAAGAGGCACAAAGGTCCAGGAGCGAAGCTTACTGACTCACCAATACTGCAGGTGCTGTCCCAACACCAGCAGCTCCCAGAAGGCCTGACCACACAGCACTGCCTCTGCTGAATTCCGCCAATAGGCCCAGTTTGCATTGCTGGCCATCGCCCCTACTCTATTCACCAGCTACTTCAGAAGGAGCTGCTCCTCCTTTCTGTCAGCGTGACTCAGCCCCACCCCAGTGGCACAGCTCCCACTGCTTAGCTCTAAACACAGGCCCTGGGGCTCAATATCCACGACTCAACCCCTTGAAGAGAAACCTGAACCGGAGCCACCACATAGCGTGCCTCTTTTACTGCGCCCAGCCACCCAAAATGCAGTGCTCAAAATCATCCAAGGAAAATCGAGTGACCTCCCTCTGGAATAAACCACATGCTCAACTCGGCCACAGTCCCAATCCCTCAAGAATTCAAGTTCCTCTTTTTACAGGAGATACACGCAGAGATTGGATCACTCAAGACAGACTTTAAACCCTGTCTTCAAGATCTACAGAGGGACATCTCAGAAATAGGAGGTTGGGTAAATTACCTGGAGTACACTGTGGACGCCCAATCTAAATATCAGGAAATGCTCTGGTGCCGGATAGAGACCCTTGAGAAACAACAAATTGAATTACAAGCCAAGGAAAAAGATTTGGAAAATAGGAGAAACTGAAACAATCTACGCATAAGGGGGGATACACGATCGCATCAGGTCGATGACATCATGGAGTTCACTGTAGACTTGTTTCAAACGATTTGAGGAAAGATGGAGCAACCCCCACTGACATTTGATAGTGCCCACAGAGTGGCATCTACACCAGGACGCTTGACATGGCGCCTGATATCCTGACTACAGTCTACTTCTTTATGGAAAAGGAGGACATACTATGGGGATTCCAGAAGCAAAGCTGACCTAGGGTTCTGAGGACACACTGTGCAGATATATCAGGACCTCTCCCATCACACTGCGCGGGAGAAAAGACTTTAAAATGGTAACGGATAAGTTTGAGAGATATGGACATTCTTTACCAATGGAGTCACCCATTTGCCTTGTTGTTTACTTGGGAAGGAAAGTGACGATCCCTGCATTCTCTGGAGGATGCAAAACACCTATTGGAACTTGAATCTGGTCTAGAGGATAAAGTCCCTTCAACATCTCATAAACCAAAGATGCACTGCAACCTACATGGACTGTGGTAAAGACCCACCGACCTACCAAGTGGCAAAGCGAAGAGGCCTCCTGAGAGACCAAGCGCAACATCATTCAACACCTCAAAAACATGGGCAATAGCTCTTCTCCACACGCCTCTACCGTGGGATCCCTGTAATGTTTTGATCTATCTTTTATCGATTTAAGGCCTGTACCTGCTGGTGGAGCCGTGATGTTGCTGAACTAGTACCGACTCTAAATGTCCTGGACTTTGGAGCCTGGAAGAGTTCTGTATTGCACCCCAGTGCAGTCCCACGCTGATGGACCTTGCCTGGCAGCCTGTACCCCCAGGAGAGTTACTTCTTAGGCGGGATATGTGCTCACCAATGCCGATCTCTGTGGGAAGCGGACAGACAAGTTGGATCAGGTTGAGCCATTTATTCTGATTTTAATTTTGTATGGTTTCTCTCTGCAGATCACACAGCCTTGGCTATTAATAGCACAGTCTTTTTCAGGTACCTTGCCAGGCTCCCCCCCCCCACTCCTCAAGTGAGGGCCATAGACACTAATCATTACCTTCCTCAGTGGATGGGACACCGCTCTCCCTTGAACTTCTTATGTTGTTTTGTGGGGAATGCCTTGGAGATGAACAATGGGGAGGAATTGACTGTTACCTCTCTCACTTATATACAATATGCCTGCCACACCACCTTGCTGCTGCACCTCCACACCCTTCCATGACAGTTAACTCTAACAAGATACAAAAATGTCATCCCTTAATGTACGAGGCTGTAACTCCCCAAGCAAGCG
The DNA here is from genome assembly GCF_031143425.1 of Pleurodeles waltl. Classification (NCBI taxonomy): domain Eukaryota; kingdom Metazoa; phylum Chordata; class Amphibia; order Caudata; family Salamandridae; genus Pleurodeles; species Pleurodeles waltl. The sequence goes on from NC_090448.1 coordinate 496,009,665, forward strand.
TAGACAGATCTGGTGGTACATAATACAATACTAACTGACTGTAGTCCTCCAACAAGAAACCCGCCTAATGGGGGCTGACAGACACCGAATGGTACACTGGGGGTGGGCATCCTCTGTAAATTAGGCTTCTGCTCTTCTGTCTCTAAAGTAGTGACAGATAAAGAGGGACACTTCCTAAAGTTGCAGATGCTGAGAGGCAGACAAACCCTCACCCTCATTAACAAATACACACTTGAACTCAACACAAGACTCCTATCTTAGGAGGGTGCCTCAAGAGCAACTAGAAGGTGTACCGAATTACATAATAGTCACTGGTAACTTTAATCTGGTCTGGGACCTGGAGATGGATAGGAACACTGTTACATACTAAGGTATGGGTGCTATGACTGCTAAATTAAAGAGGGATATCACTAACTTAGGCCGAGTAGATGTGTGGCACAATAAGCACCCGACGCAAGAGATTATTCCTTCTACTCCCATGTACACACCTCATATTCACTAATTTACATAATCTTTGTAACCCACTCGCTCCTACGCACCTTGACTGCAGCGGAATTCTCTGATATCTCAGTCTCTGTCATGCCCATGTAGAACTTATCTGATCTGACACATACCTCACTATTAGAAGCCTCCCTCCTTCGTGCCTGCTCCCTACCAGTCATGACCAGATCCAGTAGATGGTGAGGAAATACGAAAGAAGATAGGAGATTACTTTACCATTAACACCATGCCAGACACTTTTTTACACTTGCTACGGGATGGGTTCAATGCACACATACAGGGAGTGATCTCTTCTATAGCCATAGCTAGAGGAAGGGAGGCTTGGCTGGTGGAGGCTAATCTAACTACAGAGCTCAAAGGTCTGGAGCGGTCGGACAAGTTAACCTCCTAATGCCAGAAAAAATACCAACTTGCCCTACTGAGAGGGCAGTTGACAGCTTACAGAAACAATAAGATCGAACAGGCCCTTTTGGCCCTGAAGCAGAAGTATTTTGAGGGAGGCAATAAAGTGGGTATGCTGGTAGCTCATACACTTCATCATATGCAAACTCAGGACACATAACAAAACTCCACAGCTGGGACCAGGGATGGCCGACCACCGAGTGGGACAAACAGCTAACATTCTGAGATTACTATCAGGCACTGTACCAGCAGGATCCATTGCCAACCCAACATGTGGAACTTTTCGAACTCTCATTACACAGGAGAATATACCTGTGGGGAAAACCCAGGACCAAGATGGCTGTCTGTTAATTTTTACTGCCTGTTCCTCCCTGACCTCCAGGCCCACTTTCTCTGACTTTTTACCTCTTTCATGCAGATCACGGGGCTCACGCCATCCATTATGGCTACAGAAATAACCCTCATACTCTAAACAGGTAAAGACTCAGCCCATTGCACCTCTTATCGTCCCATAGCCCTACTTATCACTTACACTAAATTGTTCACTAAGATACTGGCAACTAGACTTGAAAAGTATCTCCTTGGCCTTATTGACCCAGAAAAAGTAGGTTTCGTCCATGGCAGGCAAGGTGCTGATAATGTCCACCGGGTTGAACATCAGGTGGAAAAGGCCCATCACCATCATATCCCAGCATGCCTTTTCTCTCTCTCTCTCGATACAAAAATGGCTTTCGAAAGAGTGAACTGGCCTTTTCTCCAGGCAGCCTTGGTCAAGGTAGGCTTAGGCCCAGGCATGATATCCAAAATGATGGCACCCTAATCTACCCTTACCACCATGATGGACACAAGTCACCTGCAATCACCTTTTGTCCCGGAACACGACAGGGGCACCTGCTATCACCTCTTTTATTTGCCTTATTGGTGGAACCACTAGCCATCACTATTCACTGCACAGCTGAGGTGGTGGGTATATATATCGGAGGGCGGAAGCATATGGTCAGCAAGTTCGCTGATGACTTGCTGCTCACCCTCCCACACATGGAGGTTTCCCTTCCTGCTCTGGTTACCTATTTACAGGCTTTTGAGGCGGTCTTGAGCTCCAAGATTAATATGTCCAAATCACATGAACTGAGCCTAACTGAACCTGTCCAGGACCTACCTGCTCCACAGAACCTGGGGTCGTTCCAATTGGCACCAGATAAGATTAAATACCTGGGCCTCAATATCACTGCCACTGTTTCACCTTGGACACGAGGAAACTGGCCATAACTTTGCTGCACCATCTTGGCAGATTGCAGATGATGGAAGCCCCAACACATTTTATTGCTAGGGCACATTAATGTTGTAAAGATGAATGTACTCCCCTGGGAGATTTACCTATTTCACTACCAACCCTCATCCCACAGGAAGATATCCAACAGCTTCAGTCCAATGTCCACTACTTTACATGGATAAGGAGGCAACTACGGATATCCAATGCCTTACTGATGCTGCCTCGTGACAAAGGAGGACTGGCCTGCCCCAATTTCCTTGAATATGACTAGGCTGCTCATCTGTGCTACTTCTCAGTATACGTAGTATGTGCCAGTGAAAACCATTAGTTCCATATGGACCGCACTGTGGCCTGTAGACCCCTGTAAGGTCTGGCTTGGCTGGCTAAACACTCACAACCACACAGCACCTACCTCACCACTCCCACAAAAACAGTCCTTGCATCTGGGACAAGTTAGTTCTCAGAAGAGGTCTAACAATCTTCCCCTCCCCCAGCACACTCATTGCGCGCAACCCAGACTTTGCACCAGAGCTTTCACCCCAATCCTTTGCTACCTGGAGAGACGGTGACTGCAGAATTGTCTAAGACCTGTTAATTGGGGCTACGATTAAATCCTTTGAACAATTCAAAATAGATTACCACCTTCAAGATAACACAAAACTACAATACTGTCAGCTAAGACACTGGGCTTTACAGACAACGGTATACCCAAAGGTTATCCAGACGTACACCCCATTTGAAAAGCTAGTACAGCATATGCTGGATCTAAGGACCTCATTTCTAATACATACCACACACTATAAGACTCCGCACAGACTCCCCCTGATGCATATCAGGCTTCCTAACAGAACTCTCATACAGCAGATATTTCACAGAAACAGTGAAAGACCTTATGGCAAGACATCCCCACAATGTACCTTAGCATCTCTCTCCGGGAAACAGCATATAAGCTTATGTTCCAAGGGCACTATGCCGCATCACGCCTCACTGCCATTTACACCTCTACATCACCGCAGTGTTAGAGATGTGGCCACGCACTGGGTGGCTTCTGCCACTTATGATGGTCCTGCAGCCTAATCACAATCTTCTGCAAAATGATCCTAGGTCACATAAAAGCTCTAGCAGGGTTCCTGCTCCCTCCCACCTACCTTAAGGTGATTCTAGGCATCTGCCCCCCTAATTTAAGTGCAATGATTCACACTGAATAGAAACTTATTAACTATATGCTTCATGCAGCACAACAATTAGTGACCTTAATTTGGAAAAAGCAGACTCCCCTATCCACTGCCCATGGTTTACCCGCCTCTGGCATATCATTGCAGTGGAACACCTATCACATTATCACCACCAAACAGATGCCAAATTCCAACCCCGGTGGCGCAGCCCTGCTTCATTACTTTACATGCATAGAGTTCACTTGTTTCAACCCACATTGACTGAGAGCGGTAAAATCTTTTGATCGTTGATCGACTCTTCCCCAAGCCCTCACTATGGGAGTCCCTCTCTGTTATACCCACTGCTTCGCAGCCCGATGCTCCCTTCATGTTACTTACCATTCTCTGTATACTGGATGGACTGATTTCCTATGGATGGTATACCTTGTTCTGTCCATGTTTCCTGTTGTCTATTTTTGTCAAGTTTCACTCTATACATGCGCTTGCCAAATACCAATTTGTTAGCCCTTTGCAATGTCAGCTATCAACACCTGTAAACTCACCATGCAAGTATCATGTTATTGACTCTTACATTAGATATAGTGCTTCTGTTTTATGTTGTTTTGTTTGTCTATTGTTCCACCAAAACTTTTCATAAAAAGATTCTGAGTTAAAAAAAAGTTTAGTTTAATTTCCGTAGAATGTTTCTATATAAACAATGTCTTATTAGTTTAGATTGATGAGCACCTAATGAGCTAATAGTGTGATGTACAGGCCTAACCATGAACTGTAGTTGTCTCATAGTAATTTAATGGTGTGAACCCTACTGGGTTTCTACAAAAGTTTCACATAATGTTTCGTTCGAAAGTTTAATATCTGTGAGGCATTATCTTCTGATGGCTTAGATGACAGCAGCTTTCCTGTTCCCATGAAGACACCACAAGCTGATTGGAGGAGCTGACTGAAGATGAAAACAACTTGTTTTAACAGTGCTGAAATTATATTATATAAAAATGGGTGTTACTAGAGTAGTTTGTTCACAATCTGAGATTCTGTTAAGACACTCTCTTGAAGAATCTCTGCAGAGTCTTTTTGCAGACACTTCTCAGATTTATTTCCCTGCCTGAATCTATGCAGCTCTGAGATTCTATTTAGTTTCTTGAACCTCTCTTTATGGTAAGTTCTGTCCTGATTGATAAAAATTCATGCTTTCACCTCTTGAATTTAGAGCTGTTCATGGGTTCTAACTGATGCATTTCTCTCATTATCCATAGCTTAGAATAGGGACTTCTCCTATATTGAATATGCTTTATGCACTTACTCCGATGTTAATGATTTATATTGATTAGCAATTGATTGAACATTTCTGATGCTGAACAATAAAGATTTACTTACTAAAAGATTTTAAATAAATCTTTGAAACCCCCACCAACTCTCATCGTTGATTCCCAAAAGTTTGAAATGTAAACTGTGAGGATTAGTTGATTTGATGTACAACTTCTGAATAATCTCATCTACAACGATGGCTTATCAACAGGGCTCAGATGATAAAGCAGAGACTTTTGACTAGATGAGTTGGTAAGATTTATTCTGTAAACTAAGGGGCATATTTATGAGAGGCTTGCACTTTTTTTGACACACTGGCGGCCCACACCTCTCTACTCTTTCATCCTGGACTCATCCCTCTCCATGACCAGACAGGTTAACTCGGTGACCTCGGCATGCTTCAACACCCTCCGCATGCTCCGCAAAATCTTCCGCTGGATCCCCACCGACACCAGAAAGACCGTCACCCACGCCCTCGTCACCAGCCGCTTGAACTACGGGAACACTCTGTACGCCGGCATCACCACCAAGCTGCAGTGGAAACTTCAACGGATCCAGAACGCTGCCGCACGACTCATCCTGGACATACCCCGCCACCACCACATCTCCGTACACCTGAAGAGACTCCATTGGCTCCCAGTCAACAAGAGGATCACCTTCAGACTCCTCACCCACGCACACAAAGCCCTTCACAACCTCGGACCCAAACTCATCAACAACCGCGTCTCCTTCTACACTCCTCCGCGCACTCTACGCTCTACCGGACAGGCCCTGGCAGCCGTACCCCGCATCCGCAAAGCCACCGCCGGAGGAAGATCCTTCTCTTTCCTGAGAGCAAAGACCTGGAACTCTCTGCCCAGCCACCTTCGCGCCATACCTGATCGCCTCTCCTTCAGAAGGCAGCTCAAGACCTGGCTCTTCGAGCACTGACCCCCCCCCCCCCACCAGCGCCTTGAGACCCTTTATGGGTGAGTAGCGCGCTTTATAAATGCGAATGATTGATTGATTGACCATATCTATGAGGCCACACAAAGCCACTTTGCATGGCCTCATAGTTATCAAGTAAAACAAAGCATCGCAAGATGTTGTGTTGCCTACTCTGCACCAGGGAGGTGTTCCAGGGGCGCTGCGTTGGGTTTTCCCATGCAACAGCCATAGATTTTGATGCTGCCCCACCTTTACAAAATCATGTAAACCTGGGGCAGTGTCAAAACCTTATACCTCCACAGTGCAGGCCTAGCAAGATAAATATTTTCATTTCTCCTCGAGTTTTCCTCTTTTCATGTGTGCTGCATTCTGCAGCACTCATAGAAAGAGGAAAACGTCTCTCTGGATTGTTCTTATGCAGGAAGATGCACCATGGTGCAAGGGTGCCTGCATTGGCGATAAGCAGTCAATTGTGCGCCACCGCAGGGGGAAAAGACAGGAATGAGCCATATTTCATATATACAGTGAACTACTGCACTTTCACATTGGCATAGGGCAGTGCAGCAATAAGCTTTGCCACACTGCCCTCCTCCAATTCCCAATAAATATGGGCCTAAATATTTAACTGAAGGCCCTGCTCCACCACACGTCTGCCTGCCAGGGTTAGGAGAAAAGGTGCAAGGCAAGCAGCAATCTCACCCTGAACCACAAACTGCTGGGCAGATTTTTTGTTCGTGATTTTGTGCTGAGAGAGTTTTTTCTCAGCCAGGGTGCCACATAAAACGCATAAAATCTGTCCATATATTTATGTCACCCGCGGAACAGTGTTTTAACAGCCCATATCAGCTTTGCAAGCGAATTAGGGAGGAAAGCAAACTTCGCTGCTTCACAAAGAGATTTGTTTTTCGTAGCCTCTCTCCACATTGCTCCTAAGAGCTGATCATTAATAAATGAACAAGAGACTGCTGTTTAGAGAGTCTTATGATTAAAAGACACTTGTCACGGAGATTTCAAAGTATCCCTAACATGCACTCTGTAAAAGTGCGATTTTTTCCATAAGGGTTTTATCCAGTTAAAGTGAATTTATTGGGCAATTTCCTAAGCATAAAAGAAAGCAATCTCAATATCTCGGCTGTTTTCATAAGCTCGCACTGCAGTTGCCGCACTTGCCTTTCATCTCGCCGTGCAGTTGGTGGGTGCAACTCTGTCTAAGGTATCGTTTCAAATGAAAACAAGCAACGTCCCCTGTGTTGTTTTAAATCTTACTCTGGTAAGTCTATTAGTTCTCTTAAGGAATGCGTCATGGGGACATAAGCCCATTGTAGAGTTAGCGATAGCTAAACATGACTCCTTCCTGGGTCACAGGTCACCGTTTTGTTGACATTGCAATATGAGAATCAATGCACTTTGCCGGGGGGCAATGACAGTTGTTTGATGTTTTTAACAATTGAAGTCAAAAAGAAAGACGAAGGAAAAAGAAACATTATGTTACAGGCGTTCCCTGTCAGTGCAGTTAAAATAAATGTATGCATTTTCCTTTTTTTGCCTGTGGTTTTTATATTTTGAAATGTATGCATAAAATGCTAAACTAGTTTAGCAAGGCTTACTTAATAACTCCTTAACGGCGGAACAGAGTTACAAAGACGAAAAAGCCCGTCATGTGCCGAAAAGAAAAGCACGGGGAACATTACAAATGGAATATGAAATACAACAAACGCAGCCACTCCAGAGTTCCTTCCCACCATTTATAATTTAGGTTTTAAATGTACAGACCTTTTTGAACAAATAATATTTCCTTAAGCACCATTTTCCCATCAAATTACCAAAAAAAATCCCTATAGACTTAATAAAAACCTACTGTACATCACAATATGACAATTTTAACCGTTTACCACATTGAGGTAGGGTGCAGGAAATTCTCGTAGCAATATTTCACGTCATCCTACAATCCCAAAAGTAGTCAATCTGTTCTAGACTTCCACGTTTAGGGGCATATTTATACTCCGTTTGCGCCGAATTTGCGTCGTTTTTCTCGACGCAAATTCGACGCAAAACTAACTCCATATTTATACTTTGGCGTTAGACGCGTCTAGTGCCAAAGTTCATGGAGTTAGCGTCATTTTTTTGCGTGAACACCTTCCTTGCGTTAATGATATGCAAGGTAGGTGTTCCCGTCTTAAAAAATGACTCCGATGCATATGCGTCGTATTTATACTCCCGGGCAAAAATGACACCCGGGAGTGGGCGGGTCTAAAAAACCCGCATTAGCGCCGGATTTTAACGCCTGGGTCAGGGCAGGCGTTAAGGGACCTGTGGGCTCAGAATGAGCCCAGAGGTGCCCTCCCCTGCCCCCAGGGACACCCCCTGCCACCCTTGCCCACCCCAGGAGGACACCCAAGGATGGAGGGACCCACCCCAGGGACATTAAGGTAAGTTCAGGTAAGTATTTTTTTTTATTATTTTTTGTGGCATAGGGGGGCCTGTTTTGTGCCCCCCTACATGCCACTATGCCCAATGACCATGCCCAGGGGACAGAAGTCCCCTGGGCATGGCCATTGGGCAAGGGGGCATGACTCCTGTCTTTGCTAAGACAGGAGTCATTTCTATGGGGGTTGGGAGTGAAAAAAAAATGGCGCAAATCGGGTTGAGGCGCAAAAATTGCCTCAACCTGACTTGCCCCATTTTCTTGACGCCCAAGCTCCATCTTCCCCTACGCCGGCGCTGCCTGGTGTACGTCGTTTTTTTTAACGCACACCAGACGGCGCCGGCGGCTAACGCCGGCTAACGTCATTCAATAAATACGGCGCCCGCATGGCGCTTCAGAATGGCGTTAGCCGGCGCTAATTTTTGTGACGCAAAATTGCGTTAGCGCAGTTTTGCGTCACAAAGTATAAATATGGGCCTTAATGTTTATGTTCTAAGCTAAGGACTACTAACATTCAATCAGGACAGGTCTGCGTGACAATCTAGTGCTGCTCTGATGCTGAAAAATAAGAAGTGTCATATTTAGTTCGAGTCAAACACCTGTGATGTCATTGGCTGCACTCTTACTAAAAAGTCATTTTTACTCAACAGCATAGTAATGGCCCAGTGAAATCTCGAGTGAGATTCCCCCCCCCCAGTACACCTTCCAGTACACATTCCAGTGCAACAATAGTTCAAGAGGAAGACATATACATTTCTTGTGTAAATCAAGCTAGTTTTGTAGCGGAGCACCATAAGTATAGAGTAAATGTCCAATTACACTAATCAACCCCTACCCAAAAACTATTTACAAATGATACAGCATTTACTGCAATTAGATGTCAAATAAAAGTGTACATTCAAGTCTTACTAAGGTTATGTCAGATAGATTTTACTTCTTCATTTAATACAGTTCAGGTCGATGAAAGCCGAAATGTACAGAGATGTTGTCTTCCCAGATGTCTTTGACCTGATACAATTCTACAATTCAGAACCAGCAAAAACACATGCGGAAAAGAAGGTATTTGTATAGATACTCCCAGCCATGTAGAAAAGATGATATTTGTATCAATACTCTCAGCCGACACACGTTTCATCCCGTTCATGGGACTTTCTCAAGGCTATTAGAAAGGTTGATCATAAAATTAAAAAGAAAAGAAAGAAAGGATTAGATATCTTTAATGCTAATGTCTAACAGAAATCAATTCAAGTATCTACCAGGTAGAAAGTACCCATAAGAGACGTAAGTTAAGGAAAAAGAGAAATATAGATCTCAACCCTTACCACCAGTGAAGTACACCGAAAGTGAATCCAAGTGCAAAAACAAGAGATTTGAATTGTCATCACCCCGTTCAATGCCCAAGATATACCATAATGATACTGGATAAAATGTAAGTGTAGTAAGAGAATGAAAGAAAAGTTACCTAGGAGGCATCCTTATATAAGTATAAAACCAAAAAAGCCCAGTAAACATGTTCACCTAAAATGCCAAGATCTGTATAAATGAATTACCTACTTCAAACAGTATTCTGGACAAATTGTATTTCAAGTGTATTGGAGATATTCATGTTCATAATGGTCCAAGAATTAGCCCCTAAATAAAAAATAAACCAAATATGATGCAAATCTATCTATATAAACATAATTACCTTATGCATAATCTTAAAAACATTTAATCTGGCACATAAATGCTACCCAGTCGTATAACAAATAAATGCACCACCATGTATTTACATTTTTTCCAAGACCATATATATACTGCAATGGTAAAGACACACAAAGTCCCAAAAATCCTTATGTACGATGGAGGCTGGCATAAGTAGAGCCAGGCACCTGTCCTAGAACAAACACAAAAAATAAAATGGAAGATATGATCCCCAATTATATGTCACTATACAATCAGTCTACACAAGGAGTTCATCCAAAGATTAAAAAACAAAATACTTTAAGTAAAGTTGCACAAGACTTATAAAATAGTCAGTTACAAAAAGTATCAGCCCCAGTGGTAACAGGCAAAATACAAATGTAGTAGATATGATGCGGTCCAAAACAAAATAAATATTCATCTATAACGATGTGTGTCAGAACAAAATTTATATCCTTCTAGAATCATCCCAGTAGCTCTAAACAGTTAAGCTTTGGGAACCCATTACTCAACAACTAAGTAATCATACTATTTGTAATTTTGAGTATCTGAGATACGCTCAAGTAATGTTACAGAAAGTGCCAAGCCATACAGTACTAGTTACTATATGCAGGTGTCACAAACACCCAACAATTATCAAAAACCAGCTCCAACATAAGTCACAGTTATCGCAACCATTGTGTCGGACCACAGACTATAGCAGGTGCTCTGTCAAACAAGCGTGCTACCGCTCACCCATTGGAATGGTGGTGCTGTGTTCGTTTACATAGTGAAATTAAAAAAATATACTGCAAGGGCCATAGAAATTCACTTAAACAAACAGTAATGGCCCCAGGAAAACAGTATCGAAAAAGGACACCAATAATGTACAAAATAATAGCCGCCATCATCAAGTGTCACTGAAAATACCCACGATTCTTGCCTTTCATAAAAAAGAAAGTACCATATATTTCATTACCAATTGGGCTATTCCTGCTGCTGAAAATTAGAATAGAGAATGGAAGGGAGTCGTGGAATGAGTTAAGAAGAATATCATGCAAGTAAAGTTAAAACCCACATATATCACTATTTGAAAGTGTGCAACCAGAACAGAATGCCCTTATAAGGAATAGAAGTCCATGTGTGTCGGTACCATGAAATCCAATGAGAATGTTGAAGAGAATTATATAACTATCCACTTCTATTCTGACATTTAGTACATGATGTAACAATAATTAAAACTATGTGTCAATCAGAAAACTCACTTGTGGTCTGTTCAATGTCCAAAAGTAATTCCAAATAGTCTCTATTCAATAAAGAATACAAGGTACATCATAGTCACATATATTCTAAATGTACAATAATGGGAGTATTTGAGGGATCGAGGTAGAGGTCTACATCACCATCTTAAAAGACATTCATGTTGCTTCCATATATAAAAAATCATGTTATATGTAACATCATGTAATAAATATAAAAAATATAACCCTTAATGCTGCATGTATGTTGTAAACAGAAACATAGTTTAGTTGTCTTTGAAAGGTGTTATAAGTGATACATCTCATTGTCCTGATTCATACCAAACTCTGTCGGCTTAAGTCAAATAATCCATTGCGCCTAATTTTTTCTTAATTCTACCTCATGGCTGCCCTCCCCCTTGAGTTTGCTTTCGTCTGATTCTCAAAAAATTGAATAATGGGATTTCAGTGGTTCTATGCACCTTTTGTATATATCTCACCAATTGAAATGTGAGATTATTGGTTCTCCAGGCATGCATAGGCTCCTGTATACTTTCATTTGAGGGTCAGATTGTGACAATCACATATATCGCCTTGCATATTAGTAAGTAAACTGGATATTTCATGATGTATTTAATAAATGAGTCAATCTTAAATGTTCTGCTGTCACTGAAGCTGAAATCATGTATTTTGTGCATAGCTAGGCTACTCATACTACAGGTACCACATTTAAAAAAAACTCTTGGTGTGGAGGGCAGCCATGTATTGTTGTTCATGGTCAATGGTCTTAAAAAACTACTGCAAACCAATCTCTGTTTGGGGAAAAATGATGCGTGCCAGTGTCTGACCAGTGCATAGTATAAGCCAGTGTTTAAACAGGATCTTATTAATTGCACTGCTATTATGACTATATGGTGTGCAAAACAGAATTATTGTGCATCTCTCTTGAGCTGTGAATTTACCTTCTCTTTTCAACAAAACATCCCTACTGGCCTCTGACATCTTTTTTCTGGCCCTAGATAGGACAGTTTTTAAAAACTCCTCTGTTAGAATCTACCCATTAAGTTATTCAAATTCCTTATCACAAACATCAGGTTCACTACAATTTCTTTTAACCCGTGACCTTTCCCCATAGGGTATTGCTGTCAAGTGGGACACGGAGTGGGCATCTGAGGCGTGTAACAGTGCATTGAATGCTGCTAGTTTATGATACATTTTCGTATGGACTCTCCCCTCCTTTCTTTATATTTGGATGTCCAAGAAATAGATAGATTGTCTATCAAATCCAAATGTCATCTGAATATTGTAATTGCTGTTATTAAGATATGTGCAAAGCTCCAAAAGCAGGAGTTCTGACCATGTCCAGATTGGAAGTATGTAGTCAAGGTATTGTCCCCAAAAGAAAATGCATTCTGTCAGATGTTGGAGAGCATCCTGCCATTTGTGTTTAAGTTCAAACAGACTCATGTAAAGGTGTGCATAAGAGGGTGAAAAGCTGGCACCCATAGATACACACTGAGCTTGTCAAAACCATTGCCCTTCATGCATGAACACATTGTTGTCCAAAACAAACTCTACCACATCCATTAGCATATCTGTGTGGTCCATATGAGACGCTGATCTACTTGAGAGGAAGTACCGTAATGTCTCCAGTCCAGAGAAAAGAAGGAATGAGTATTAGAGTCTAGAGATATACTTGCCATAGATAGCTAAGAACCAAATTGATTAAATTGTAGGGAAGAATTACATGTGCACCTGTAATTGACAAAGAATCTGAGCCACATTTGAATATGAATACAATTTGCAACTCTCTTGGCATGGACTGTGCAGATGGAATAGTGTTCTGTTTGAGGTCATGATCGATCTTAATGTTTTTTAATATTGTTTTTGTGTTGTAGAGCTGTGGGATAGCGATACAACACTCAAGAAGAGCAAGGAAGACTATTGCATCTGACCTTATCAGCACGGTAGAACAAAGAGAAATGTATTTTCTCAGTTCGGACATGGAGGTTTGAATTGTAATGGAGTGATATCTAATAGTGTTAAGTTAGATGGCCTACAGGGGCGTTAGGTTAAGATGCATCATATTTAGAGGATGTTGATGCAAATGATATTGAAGTATTTCTTATGCATTGAACATTATAACAAAGAATCAAAGAGGCAACAGTTTTTTTAAATTTGTACAGTAAGACATATGGCTCTACGATTTAGGCATTTGAGTATGTTGAGCCTGTGATGTATATATATTTTATCCAAATGGTCAGAGTCATTTTCTTAAAGGCTCACTCAGCTGCCGGTAACAAAGGAGACCACCCTCGAAAGATATTTTATGTACAAAAAGTAATTTACCACACTCCAAAGTTCCTCTAGGCAGATTTATTGATAAAAATAGCAACCACCAATGTGTTTTAACTCCACTTGAGTCTTGCTCACGGACATATGGCTCTACGACTTAGGTATTTGAGTATGTTGAGCCTGTGATGTATAAACATATATATATATATATACATATATATATAGATATATATATAGATATATATATATAGATGTATATAGATATAATACATATATATATATACATATATTCATACATATGTTATTATGAGAATGAGAATGGATCATAAAGGTGAACAATTTGTAAAATTAACAATGTAAAGTGAGAAAGCTATGTGAGTTGTGGATCGTAAATGAAGTACTGCTTTGATTATTTTGAAACAAAGCTCTGCAGCAGTTTTTGTGTGACAGTAATATTATGAAAGTAATTGTATTAACTGCACTTGATAGGGGTGAATATGTAGTATTTTCTTATTGTTTTTGATGGCGTGCACGAAGTTAGCGCTTAGGCAGGGGATTTCTAAACTGACAAAATGACGAACAGACAGGTTGCAAAAGGTGTTATTGCCAAAACGCGTTCTGCTGTTTCGATCGCACTGGGATAAATAATTGTTTTACACACACACACACGGAGTGCCTGGAGTCTTTTTCACAAATAGAAGAGACTGGAGTATTTACAAGGCACAAACGGCATAGCACCATTGGAGGCACAGCTGGCGGTTTGGCACTCACCGGAAACGCCAAACTGTAGTGTGGGTATATATATATATATATATATATATATGTGTATATATATATATATATATATATATAAACAACCTGGAAATTGAACAGGAGATAGTTAGTCTAGTAGAAAGTCCAATATGTGATCCATGTTGTCTGTAGAGTGACCTGCAAAAGTGAAAGGGGTGAGATTGTGTTTCAACTTCCTGTATACTACGAAATAAAACAATTAGGTGGACTGCTATCCCCTTAGTCACATTGCCCCACTTCCAGGAGATTGAGGCCATTTGGGGAAAGCCAAACAATTTTGTATCTTGGATCTTACATCTGCATGGCATCAGACAGGTTTCATGAGAGTACTTGATCCCTAAAAGTATTCATCACTCCTGAAGTAGCTTGTCAGCTTCCGGGTATTCTATTTAACTTGATATATTTTCTGGCACTTTCTAAAATAATAATGAAGTCCTTTACAGAGCTCTGCTTGTGGTACAATATATCAAGGAGGATATTCTCATTTATACAGCATTTTCTTTAAGTATAATCAAAATGTGAGCTATGTGTTGCTGAAAACTTCACAGAGTGGCTTGACCTTGATTAGTAACTCTTAAGACTGATTTATATTTAGGGCCATATTTCTTAGCAATTTCTGCAACGCAGAGCAGCAAGCCACCTGCTGTGCTGAACTGTGTGAAAGGGAGAGGGCAGGAATGCATTGTATTTAACAATATATGGTGCATTCCTGCTCTCTTCTTGTGCTTTTGAACAAACTGCTGACTAGCACCAATGCAGGCATCCTTGGTGCAAGGGTGCCTGCATTGTAGGCAAGATTGTTTTTGTGCAGTAAGGGGCAACTTCCTTCACAATAACACTCCTCTGAGGAATTATACTCCTTCTATTTGTGGTGGACAATGCAGCTCAGATAGAAAGAGTACAAAGTGAGGAGAAATAATAATATTTCTCATTGTTATGCCTACCCTGAGAAGGCATAGCATTTTGACATAGTCCCAGGCCTGCCACTAATTGGTAAATCTGGAAATGCGCCACGCTTCTTTTCACTGAAGTTGGCATCCTTCCCAGGTGTAGCGGTCCAGAATCTAGAAAAAGAAAAAGCACCATATAAGTAAAAGATGTTCCAGGAAGGAGACAAGAAGGATTCTATAGGACTTTGGGTTGGAAAAGACAAAACACAATAAAAGACCAGTTTGATGTTAAAGCAGTAGTCCCAGTGTAGACCTTTGGAGTAAAGGAAAGTATAATACACTCCACCGTCCGCAGCCACAAGCCTTTTTTTGGGAAATGAGTAAAATATGTTAGTGATTTCATTTCCCAGCAATGTTTAAGACCAAGACCGACATGGACCTTTTGTGAGCAAATAAAGAAAAATCAGATTCCACCCCTCCCCCCCCAAAAAAGCTGCTCCTCTTGTTTCTATGGAGGTGGACATTTCACTGAACGTATAGAGAAAATGTAGCTGCAATGGTGGACAGTTTAAGGATTAATGATAAAAGTGTGACATTTTTGTTGAATGATAAGTTTACCAGGCGCCTAGAAAGTTTGAAAAAGGCATTTAAGAAAAGCACATCTGAGTTCATGCGATTTTATGAGGAAGCGTTAAGGAGCATGTGAAGAATGGATGAAAGAGTGCTCCTGAATGACCTAGGAGATTTGAATTTATTTAAGCACAACCTAATATTCAAATAAGCTGTTGAACTAGTGTAGCATGCAGAACTGTGCTGTCTGCTGCAAGGAATCAAGGAATAAGGGGGCATATTTATACTCCGTTTGCGCCGAATTTGGGTCGTTTTTTTCGACGCAAATTCGATGCAAAACTAACTCCATATTTATACTTTGGCGTTAGACGCGTCTAGCGCCAAAGTTCATGGAGTTAGCGTCATGTTTTGGCGTGAACACCTTCCTTGCGTTAATGAGATGCAAGGTAGGTGTTCCCGTCTTAAAAAATGACTCCCAGGCATGTGCGTGGTATTTATACTCCCGGGCAAAAATCACGCCCGGGAGTGGGCGGGGCAAAAAACCCCGCATTTGCGCCTCTTTTTAACGCCTGGGTCAGGGCAGGCATTAAGGGACCTGTGGGCCCAGAATGAGCCCAGAGGTGCCCTCCCCTGCCCCCAGGGACACCCCCTGCCACCCTTGCCCACCCCAGGAGGACACCCAAGGATGGAGGGACCCATCCCAGGGAAGAAAAGGTAAGTTGTGGTAAGTATTTTTTTAATTTTTTTTTTGTGGCATAGGGGGGCCTGATTTGTGCCCCCCTACATGCCACTATGCCCAATGACCATGCCCAGGGGACATAAGTCACCTGGGCATGGCCATTGGGCAAGGGGGCATGACTCCTGTCTTTGCTAAGACAGGAGTCATGTTAATGGCGTCTGGGCGCCCAAAAAAAATGGTGCAAATCGGGTTAAGACGATTTTTTTGCCTCAGCCTGACTTGCCCTATTTTGGGACGCCCAAACGCCATTTTTCCCTACGCCGGCGCTGCCTGGTGTATGTAGTTTCTTTTCACGCACACCTGGCAGCGCCGGTCGGCTAACGCCGGCTAACGCCATTCAATAAATACGGCGCCCGCATGGTGCTTCAGAATGGCGTTAGCCGGCGATAATTTTTTTGGCGCAAAACTGCGTTAGCGCAGTTTTGCGTCAAAAAGTATAAATATGGCCCAAGGTGTCTAGGCTATTGTAGAAATGGTGTGATAATAAGATTATCCAGCTAACAAAATTATTACTCTGATTGAGACGCGGCATAGTAGCAAAGAAGAGCACTGGGAATATTTTTGGATTTGAGAATGTCAAAATAGGATGTGGGCGCAGATTGCTATCATCTCTCTAAAATTCACGAGATGGTGTCCACATTGGAATGCCCAAGGTATTTCACCTACCCTGGACCTAAATGCTGCTTACAGTAAAATGTCATCTTGGGATGAGTTTAGGGATTGAACTGGTTTTATAATCACCTAAAGAGTAGTTCATTGTTTGTGAACGCGATTTGTGAGTAGGGACATTCCAAAATACCTAGCATGCATGGACTATTATTGAAGAGGGCGACAAAATATTGGTGAAAGTCTTACAAAAATTGGAAAATAAGGATAATACCTTGGCAGATTCAAATATGTAAGAGCCAAAGTATTTAGGATGAACAATTGCTATTGTTTCTGAAAATATGCAAACACTAAGCAAGGTCAACTGAATATGTTGATTCACGGTTGAGGTTATGAATACCTTAATGAAAAATAGGAGTGGGATTCCATTTGAATGAAATTCCAATTAGATCCAAAATGTTTTTTGAGCTATCATTTCATAAGGTGAATGTTGCTTTCCAAAGGAACTGTCATAAAAGTTAATGCCTATGCATTGGTTTTGGAGAAAATACTCAACCCCCAAAAAGAACAATGAAATGCTTCCACCACCACTTCAGCCTGAAGGTACAGCTGGTATTGAGGTGTCAGTGGAAGGAAGTATTCCGAGAGTAGTGTTGATTTGTAATTATTGTGATACATGTGGACCATATTAGATGTTGAAAGAGGAGGATTGATGAAGTATATTGGTTGCCTGGTGGGAGCCAGAAAGTGGAACTGGAAACATGGAGTAGGTCTTGTAGAGGGCGAGAGAGTGAGTGAGTGTGTGTGATATAACAAAAATAATCTGTGCATAGTATAGGTTTATTAGTGACATAATTTGCCCAGTGAAACTATTTCTGTTAAAATACCTTAAGCAGTGGTGCTAGTTAATTATTAGTCAAAATGGTTTAATTGAAAGATTTGAGGGAGTGCTAACAACAGCTACTGCTATTCAGGTTTTTTAATAGATGGTTACCAAAGTGCTTCCCAAAGAATTGGTCAATGACAAATCATTAAACTTGAGCCTTATGAAATGAAAGGATTTCTCGCCGAGTGTACTGCAAACATAAAACCCCTTTGCTGTACCACCCACATTCTAACAAGCAAGTATAAAGATGCAATGGTATTGTGCAGTGCAGAGTACTGGTAAGATGTTAGAAGTGGGCATACCAACAATGTTGTGGGCATATGGATTTACAACTAATTTGTGACAGAAGCGTTGTTGTTCAGGTTTCGAGAGAAACCGTGACTTTCAAATTCAGATTTCCTGGGTTTGTGAAAGAAAACCTTTTTTTGGAAGATGAATGGCACAGAATATCAAAACAGTAGAATGATTACACGCTTAAAGCAATAAATATAGTGAAAAGATGACAGTGCAAAGTAAGCAACTCTAAGCGGGGAACAGGTGCAAGAAAAGGCGCCACGAACAGTACAAAAAGGTAATTGTGTTTTTTAGCCAGTAGGAAGGAGGATGAGCATGTCAAAGAGGGTTCATGACTTTTAGGTGGGATCTGTTTCTTTGTGAATCAACTTTGTTACTTGCAGTGTCACAAGTTGTGCTGGGGAATTAGCGAAGTTATCTTACTTATTTATTTTCAAGATATTGTTTATACTGCCGTACAAATGAAGGCGAAGTAATCACAGCACTTTGTATTGAACATTTACCTCACAATGGAAGAAAATAAAGTCCAATGGGGTCAAATTATGTGCTTTTTTATTTTGCTATCTGAAAGTGATGCTGTGTGGTATCTGATTTAATCTAGTTGTGGTACACACTAGTGTGTTTATGGGGCTGCTGAATGTGGAAATTTGAAATGTGAGGATCTGATGGGAGGGAGCAGAACCAACAAGTAAGCAACTTGCAAATGTGGTTAAGACCCGGTTCTACATATAGACCTGAAATAAACTACTATACAATGTTTACTGCTGCCCTGCCATTCGTCAGTCAGACGGACCTGAACTGAATTTGATAGAAACATGTACGGCATGTCGCTACAAACTGAAGCACACGGGTACTTACCAGAAGGCACACCAAATGTTTGTTTTCACTTTCCTAGAGTTAGATTTTTCATTCTGTCATAGTTTCCACAGAAATGTTCATTGGCGTGGGAAACTTAGCTCTCTGAAATCAAGGATACCGTGATACGCATAAGTATGCGAGAGCAGGAAAACAGACTTTGTTTACATTGCACTGGGAGGGCAAGCAGCCCTATGTAAGCTATGCACAGATAAGCCGATTCAGGGGCAGCGCACCGCATTGTCCCCGTCCTCCGAATTGCATTTGTCACGTGCCAGTTCTCTGCCCTCTCCACTTCTATTTCCTGTTTTCTTGCCTTCTCCATTGTTCTGCCTTATCTCATTCTCACACTCTTATATAATTCCCCGGTTTCTTCTGAGACTTCTTTTTACTTCTGTCCCTGACTAGTTTTTTATTGTATTTTTCAGCTTCAGACTACTTTAATATTCCGTGACCTCCTCCCCTCCACCGCATCCCATGCTACTGGCAACACTACCTAATTTATTTTTAATTACATAATGAGCTCTTGCGGTTTTAACAATACACAGGTTTTTATCTATTTGTTAGAATATCACACTCCTATCTTACAGTCTATGTTAACTTGTCTTTCGACAAATCATTATGTGAAGGAATAAAGCATCTTAATGGCTGCTCCTCTATTGTATCTGATATTACCATTCTCTGTATTCCAAACATGTGCTCAGCCTGTCTCATCTTGCTTACCACTACCTATTTCCTCATTTTATTAGCATTTTAAAGTCTGCCTGCCTGTCTCTTTATACTTTACGTGTATAGTAAATGACAAATAACACTGAGGCTTGCATTAAAAAAACACAGTCACAGTTGTACTCGGATGCACTGGGTGGGTTTCGATATTTTTCCAAGGA
Organism: Pleurodeles waltl; assembly: GCF_031143425.1. Classification (NCBI taxonomy): domain Eukaryota; kingdom Metazoa; phylum Chordata; class Amphibia; order Caudata; family Salamandridae; genus Pleurodeles; species Pleurodeles waltl. The sequence continues at coordinate 496,029,387 of NC_090448.1, forward strand.
CTGATTATCGCATTTGTAAAAGCTGATTTAATTTACTATCTGATTATTCCTTTCTTTAGCAAGGGATTTGAATCTTAATAAATGTATTCAGCTAGTACAGCGTTCTGCGCGATGTGAGCAGTTTTTTCAAATTTTAAGGACTATGAACTATCTTTCTGCTTTTTGGGTTTGGCTTTCTCGCTGTCTTTATTTTGTACGACTTGGGCCTTGAAGCCTTAGTGTTAAGTGAAGTAACAAACATTGGCATAATCGGTAGGTCTGTGCTTGGCAAGCCTGTGGCGCTTTTATTTTCGTATTTATTTTTGCTATAACTTGCAAAAGGCCCTTGAAGTAATAAAAAAGTATAAGTGCTGCTATCTGAATGTGACATGCATATGTTTGAAACAAAAATATACGTGGAAATGGACCCATCACAAAAATAGATACGAATGAGCATTTGCAAAATCAATAGGCGTCTTGCATTTTTAGTCCTCACAAAAATATTTTTTAAAAACCTATGGGGGAAAAAAGCGAAAAGGACTACTTTCTGTGCATCTGTGAGGTAAGTTATGTAATGTGTAATGCTGAAGTATATTTATGAGATGTAAAATAGTCCCTCGTGCACTGAAATGCAAGCACTGCATATGAGGTGGAATGATAAATAAACCGCCACTAACGTGAGGTGGGGGAGTATTACTCTTCTGGAAGTAGCCAAAGCCCACTCTTTGCATCTATCAAAGAAGTAGTAATAATAGGTCATACAGACTCCTACACTGTCATACCAGACTTCAAAACCTCAAATATATGAAGGAATGAAGGCAGAGATTGGCCCACTGGCCCTGGCACTGAAATGGACTACCTTTAAGCAGATGTGCACATATCCATGCTTCAAATGCCGCCGCTCACAGTTAAGAGAGCCAATGTCTGAAATCAGCAGACCATTGCCCCAAACATTAGGTCCTAGATATTAGCATGTCTGACCTTAATAAGTAAATTTACAAGCAGACGCGAATAGGTCGATTAACCTTTTGACTCGTATTTAAGATGTTCCTACCATAACTCCAGTACATGTAGTTCAATAATCAATACCACTAGTAAGCAATTGGAGTCAGTAATTGTGACACACCATGACTTTTCAGTCATGAATAACCACACCTTTTAGTAAAAGTTAGAACATTTATTTCCCTATATTAACAATGCTAATGTCACGTAAAATAATCTCAAAATTAAATGATAAACATACAGAAACAACACTGGCTGTCCAAAGCGATGAAAGAAACGTAATCTAATCAAAGCTTGGACCACTACACATTCTAAAGTTACAGTGAAAATTAAAAACAAGAATAATTGCGCAAACGATATCACATACATTTATATTCAGCAAAGAAAGACATCAAACGTTTCTCCCTATAACAGACTTTCACTAGTAAGGATTCCTATCTAACACCAGACTAGCATCAGCATGTTGGGCTTCATGCAAAACAATATAGTAAACACAAATTTGGAAAACATCTAACTATGGCTCTATCAAAATAGTGCGGTTGGTAGCTAGAAAGAAAAAGCAAATAGTCTTAAGAAACACATCAGTAATAATATAGCGCTCCTCAAATGGATCGGCAAACTAAGATAGTCTTCGTCATCAGGACATCAGTTCGGTCGGCATTCATCAGGATTCAGTATCAGAGTTCAGAAAAGGCAAGGTCTTTAAGCAGTTCAAAAGAATAGAGGTAAACCATCAAGAAGAATGGGGAGAAAGGCGAATGGCAAAATGGTCTCTTCTTTTCAGTGCAGTCCGGCTAAGTTAGATTTCCTAAAACTACTTCCCAAGTCCCTATTGGTCAAGGGATCGCATGTTTACACATGGTCCAATAAAACTAGAACTTCAAATCTCTAATTTCTACTAATACTCGGTTCACATGTCGCTGATTGGCCTCTCTTGTAATGTCCTCATCATCCGGCTCATCAGGTAACAATATTGTCGCAGCTTGTACTCCAGTCAGTGTCTTCATTGTTCTCCTCTGGAGAAAATCATTCTTACACACATTACACTTATAATGTTACATTTTACAAGAACAGCATCTTCTAGCAAATGGTTCTCATGAGAAAGACTTTTAGCTACATGCAGATCTCGTCAGCAAAGTGGAAAGTCACAATTTAATTCTCTAAGCAAACATTTTATTAATCGGTTTAGAAATACAGCTTAACATGAGGCCGTGCAACTACGCCAGAACCTTCGCTAAGTTAAGGCCTACAATTAATAAAGCTAATACATAATGCATGACCCTTAATATGATGTATTTCTACATTAATCAAACATAAGCTCCATATTTCATATTAATAAGCCCTTAAAAGTATTCTTCATGAACATAGCTGGCCACTCATGTGGACACATTTTCAAATGCGTGCATTATTTTTCTCTATATTCTTACATTTTCCATGCAAATCCATTACTCTGAATACATGAATATGTATTAATAATTTTTATTATAATACCTGCTTCAGCAATCCCTCCTCTGATGACTAAATGTGTCATCACACTAAACTATCACTCACAAATTTTTGCATCAGCTAAAACTCTGTCATTTCAATCCCTTCATACTTCTGTTCCCTTTTCGAATTTTCCCCAAACCATTTTTTCCCTTTACTTTTCTTCCTTCCTCTGATCTTTCTTTGACTTCTTCAGTTGTATTATTTTACACAATTTACATATTCCCCATATTCCAATTAGGCAAACCATTACAATTAATATCCCCTGTATAATTTTCAATAAGATTTCTTTCCCAATGTTTCTGAACTAATTTCCCACTTAAGCAAAACCTTTACCAATTTTCTCCCAAACACCTCAATCTTTCAATTCTTTTAAATCAGCACTTTCATTAGTCAGGTTAGTAAGTAAGCCTCTCATTTCTTTACTATTATCAGGAATGAATGAACAACAATGCCTAGAATTAAGCATTCTACAAAGTCCGCCATCCTTTGCTAAAAGAATGTCTCAAGCAAAGCGATTCTGAAGAGTCATAGCTCTTTCTGCAGACAATTCAGTATCTATCAGGAGTATGGCTCTTGAAACGTTTGTCAGCATGTTATCCACAATAGTAGACATTTTCAGAATCTTTATCAAATTCAGAACAACTCCCATTGGAGGAATCATTGCTCCAAAAATATCTCCCACTATACCAGAAGGAGACTCTCTCCTCTCTCTCATATGATGTATTTCAGTCAGTTTTGGAAACTTCTTCAAGACATCCATTTGAAAAATCTTTGAGAAAACCATTCCCAAATAACATGTCCCATACTATCCTCTTGGAAGACGGTAATAGGCATTAAGACCATGATGTAATATATCCCAGGAATCGCTGGATCCTGTCCATTCAACATATATGTCCATTTACTCTGAAACAAAAACACGTCCACATTCACTCGTAAAGTATCAGTACGTGATTTAGGCCTATATATACTAAGTTTCCCTACATGTTGCGCATCCAGAGCTAACGTCCCTTGTGTTTTAATTGCACTAGAAGCATAATTATTCGTGTAAGTCCTTTTCACTCAACCTTTTTTCTAACTTCTCCTTCAATGCCTTTCTCCTGTCGTCTGTGTGATCTAAGAAGCTCTTCTCTAAAGGTGTAAGCAAACATGTCAGGTTGTTGTGGTGAGCATAAGCCATGCCAAATGTCAATGTAGGCTCAAAGAAACCCCTAACTAATACTATGGCATTATACTTAGATGCTCTACTCAATACCTAATTATAGGGACAAATGAAAACACAACGTCACAGTTGGAGCAGAAATACTGAATGTACTTCTGGTTATAGAATCTTTTTAGTAACAAACTCCAACTTATCCCATATGTTAATGGCGAGCAATGATATGTAACTCCTTCTTCAACTGAAGAAGGCATCTGCATACACACATAACAATTCTTCCCATCCATCGTCTCAACATACTCATTCAACAAGCAATAGAAGATCTTAGAAGAAAGTTCTCCTTGGGGATTAGTACCCTCATGCAAATAATTCTCATCTAACCTAAACTTCTCTCTTGCTGTTAGTGCAGTAGTTGGTTTAAAAGCAGAAATATGGTTGGCTCTGCTCCTATCAAGAACAGTCATACCCACAGTCATACCTACAATCAATACCACAAACAATATACCACATACAATCGCCAAACCAAGAGTCATATATTTACAGCAACTGTTTTTCCTACCACGCTGTCTAATGTCACTCATGATCTGCAAAGAATCAGAAAGAAGAAGAGAAATTTTGAAAAAACCTGCAGCAAAAATCAAAAACAAAACAGATTCTTCTTTCAACAGTTATTTACACCTTTCAGTCTTTCTTCCAGGATCCTTTGTCAAAAATCGGTAAGCAGCTCTCTTTCTCTTCAACTTTCGATCACCATTCAATTCTCCTTCACTCAAATCTTCTCTCCTTGTTGTATCTACTTCTTCTTCGATTGTTTTTTCAATGACTACTTCCTTTCTCTTTCCTTGTGACTCCGGCCACTTATCTCCTTTCAGTGGACCCTTGGTCAATGTTCTTTTCAGTGTTGAACTTGTAACCTCTCCTTGCTCTGTGGTGTTTTCTCTTGACGGACCTGCAACTGGTTCAGGAGGAGTCAGATCACAGTTACTTTGATCCGCCTCAACTTTTTTCCCCCTCAGGGTCTGGCGATTTCTCTGTTTGTCTATCGAAATCATCTACTTCTGGGAAAGCCCTCCTCTGACTAGGCTCTCCTGCTGCCTCAAATGAGATAGGCTGTCTGTCACACTCCTGGAGCTCTTCTCCTTTGTCTCTCACAGGAGTGACTGAACCGTACTCAACGGGCTCAGATCTGGTCTCAGTTCCCCTTCGTTCTCCTTCTGACCCAGAGACCTGTTTCGCTGTTGTTGGTACTTTCAACAACTCTGCTTCTTCATCAGTCAGGCATATCACTTTCTTCTTGTGACTGGCATGGATCCAGTTTGGAACTCCAGCGCACCTTCCAGCTGTGGTAGTGGTCAGAACTACCTGGAAAGGTCCTTTGCAACGAGGCTCCATACACGTTTTCCTCGTGTGTTTCCGGACCACAACCCAGTCACCGGCCCTCAGATTGTGCCCTGGCTCATGGATCAGTGGCAGTGTGGTGGCCTCCACCTGCTGAGAGAAAGAGCAAACCACATCAGCCAGACCTTTGCAGTAGTCCAACACCATATCATCTGTAATGTTGACAAGTGCATTTGCAGGCACCGCTGGCAACCTCATGGCTCGGCCCATAAGGATCTCACGTGGCGACAATCCTGTCTTCCTGTCGGGTGTGTTTCTCATTGTCATCAGAACTAAGGCAGTGCATTGGGCCATTTCAGATTCGTGGACGCACACATATTTGCAACTCTTGACTTCAAGGTACCATTCATCTGTGCCACTAGTCCTGATCCTTCAGGGCGGTAACTGCAATGCAACTTCTGCTCAATGTTCAATGCCGCACACAGTAATTTAATTACTTCATTGTTAAAGTGACTTCCCCTATGTGATTCTAAAGAGATCGTAAACCAGAAACGTAGTATCAGTTCCCTAAGCAGTAGTTCTCTCCTGTGAGACTGTCATTTCTTGGTGTAGGGTAAGCTTCAACCCAATGACTGAAGATGCAAACAATCACCAACACATATCTCAAACCTCCACACACAGGCATTAAAAAAAAATCCATCTACATTTTGCTAAATGGACCTCTGTATCGACTCCTCTGCTTCCTGAGCTGTCCTGTCAATTCTCTGCCAATCAATATTCTTGGGTGAAAATCGCATTTTCAAAAATTCAATCACCATATACTAATATTTCATTACCTTGGGAGATGGTGCACATGTAATTTTCTCTCTCTCTGGTTCTCTTGTTGGCCAATCTACATTCCTCTTACACTCTATCCACAGATCAGCTCGGACCACTATCTCTAATAAGGTGTTCAAGTTCTCCCACAGGCACTTTGCAAGTTTTGCAAACCTATCTGTCTGCTGGTACCACTCTACTGGCTTCTCCCTCAATTTTTGATAATCATTTGTAAATGATAGGATATCACTTCTGCTCCAAGGGACATGAGCAAAATTCCCTCCTGGGATCTCTCTCACTGGGAAAATATTTACTGGATCTTGGCCTTGCTGCACATTTGCATTCAGCTCCACAGAATCCCCTTTCCTTTTGTCTCTTTTCTTAACTCATCTGCCTACCCGTTTGTCTAATGCTCCCCAGGTCTGGGCACTTTGAAGTAACTCCCTAAGATGTGCCTTCCTTCTGGCAGATCTCATGTGTTCAAAATCTTTAGTCTCGAAATCTAATCTGTAACTCCTTTTCAAATGCTTTGTTTTCTCTATTTCTATGCCGTACTTCTCTGCCAGGTCTGCTAGCTTCTGATGCACATTGCTTACTTCCCTTGTAATCTTCGGGCACAGATATCTTAACTCTGCTTCTGTTTATGATTCTAACATGTTCACACCCATAGTTCCCTCAATGAGCTCACCCACTTCCATGCTTAGCCTAGCATAGTTCAAACATTCCTCTCCCTTAGGAGCACTCTGCGGGGTATTCAGCTTGTCTAACCAATCAGTCAACTGCTGAGCAGTCAAACCTCGCAACAAGATGTTGCTGGCTTAGAGAGGTGTCACCAGCTGTGCAACTGCATTCGGGGTCTGCGGTGTCAGCAATTTCAAGCTCTGGCTAATGTTTGTCCCTACCATAGTATTTGGAAGTACTCCAAATGGACTAAGGTCTAGAAGTGATCTCGATCCGTCAGAAGTCTGTCCCACAGGAGAAACTACTAGAGTATTTTCGTTATGTCCTCCCCCCATTGCATTCTGTGTCATGATGCCCTGTTCACATACACTGGTTTTCTTCTGTGCAAATATGGGGTACAGCTGGACCAACAGTAATAGGTAGAGATATAGCATCTGGGGTTGGTCTGGTACCTAAGTTCAGTGGGATAATAACTCCCATGTTCTGATTCATCATTGAAGACATATCTGACTGTGTCCCTGTTACTGGAGTGAATCTCGGCATAACTTGTGGCTGCACGTGGGGCAGTAAAAGTGGAGTTGGTTCTGTCTTAACCAACATCGGTCTCGGGAAAACCTGTTCTGTAGGTACCATTAAGCTTGTAGCCATTTCCATAATGGGTATATCAGGGTAAATTCTCTGGACTTGTGGCGGTTGCACCTGATTTTGTACCACTGGAGTAGTAGGCGCGTTAAGACTATCCTGCATCGTACTCTGTGTCAGGCTAGTGTTAACCTGCACCAGACTTACTGTCCCATTAACCTGTGTCAGAGCTGAAGGATCAGCACTGGTGCTTAGACCACTCATGTGCTGCATATGGTGGTGGACGATTTCTCAATAACTGTAAAATAAATTAATCATCATCTGATTCTTCCTCCACTGTTGAAGGCTTTCTAGCCTCCCTACTTTCGGATGGGCTTCTATTAGTCTTTCTAGTAGCTTTCCTTCCTTCTCATTGTCCTGCGTAATTGCTGGAAGCAACTTAATTCTGTGCAAAGTCTCATTTCTCCAAATTCTCTTAATGCTGTCCCACCTAGCCTCTGTTGATATCTTTTCTGCCTTTCTCATTCTCCTCGTGAATTTCTGTTGCTATTGCTGTCTGGCTACTAGCTCCCAAATTGCTAATGCCTCAAACTGTGCTGGTCTTGGAGGGGGCTTCAGATCATACAGTACCCTCCTCAAATGCTCGAAACCCTCAAATTGAATGTTCCATTATCAGGAAACGCTAAACTCCCATCTTTCTCTGTCACTTTGCACCATAGCTTTAACCAAAGACATGGTGCAACACTCTTCTCTTCCATTACAATGTAAGCTGGTGTACCTTCTGGCAGTGTAGCCTCGCTTATACTCGTGGTAATGTACGTATCTCCCCTTAAAGCACTCTTTAAAGCCTTAAAAACTTTCATCTTTTTGACCTTTATGTTATTCAAAATCAAATCAGAAAGTGACTTTTAATCCCAGAATTCTCTTCACCCACCTTCTCAACCAATTGCGCCTCACAGGCAGATGCCAGTCCGTGCGTGACCCTTCTCACTATCCGACCTATCCCAGCGTAGCTCTAATGACGTCACACTCACACGTACTGTGGCTGACAAAGTCTTGTGGCTTGTCCTCCCAAACTCTGATTCACACAAATATAATGCAAAAATTGTGAGCACTAACCCCAAAATCAAAAAAACTAATCTGCTGCTTTACTACAGGAAAGGTAACACAATTGCTTCAGAAACTTTACAGATTTTTCCCTGACAGCTCTTCCCGCACTTACAGCTACACCTTCTTTCTCAGTCTCCCAGAGTCGCAAGCAAAATTCGCCCTGAAAATGTTACTATCAACTGATCAGTGGGTCTGCCTTGGTGCACACAGGACTTGCCAGATCTCAGTCGAAATTCTCTTCCACTCACTTTGACTCACACTCTGACTTGTCAACCAGATCGACCTATTAAACCAGACAGATTACAACATATAGACAAGTGTAAACACTTTTCAATATACTCCGGAGTCTTAGACCACGCAGGGTCCGTACATCAACAATCATGTCTGCAATTTTTTGAGCACAAAGCGTCACACGCATGTGAAGTTTGACGACTTCCCTACTCTCACACTGCGGAGTACGCACTATCCTTCTACAACTTCATTTGGAGTACACAAACTCCCTTAACCCTCACAAGCATCACAATTCACCTGCAATTGGCATAAGCTGTGCAAGCGCAAAACCCTACTCCATTCACTCTATCACTAGAATGCTGAGAGCAACCATGGGCAGGCTCCAAGATTCTGGGAAAGTCATTTCAGGACTTAGGGAAACATTTTCTCTCCAATTTGCATCATTGAAAAATAAATCCATATCTCAGTAATAATGAACTCTCAAACGACCAAATCATCAAGCTACTACCATCTCCACGATCTTTATATCTTTCTGCTACCGACTCTGTGAACACTTATGAGGTTATTAAGGAGACAGACCATCAAGCTATTGCAATCTCTGTGAATACCTCTTAAGGAGATGAACCTGTACCGGACATCTACGATGGGTTCTTAAGGAGACGAACCATCAGTCTGCTACCATTTCTGTTAGCGTGTCTGACCTTAACAAGTAAACTTACAAGGGGACACGAATAGGTCGATGAACCTTCCAGTACATGTAGATCAATAATCAATAACCAATTAATAACAATAATATGCAATGATAATCAGTAGCACTAGTAAGCAATTGGAGTCAGTATTGTCACACACCATGACTTCTCAGCCATGAACACCACACCTTTTAGCAAAAGTTTGAATATTTATATCCCTATAATAACAATGCTAAGGTCAGGTAAGACAATCTCAAAATCAAATGAAAAACATACAGAAACAACACTGGCTGTCCAAAGCGATGAAAGAAACGTAATCTAATCAAAGCTTGGACCACTACACATTCTAAAGTTACAGTGCAAATTAAAAACAACAATAATTGCGTAAACAATATGACATACATTTATATTCAGCAAAGAAAAGACATCAAACATTAATCCCTATAAGAGACTTTCACTAGTAAGGAATCCTATCTAACACCAGATTAGCATCAGCATGTTGGGCTTCATGCAAAACAATTTAGTAAACACAACTTTGGAAAACATACAACTATGGCTGTATCAAAATGTGGTTGATACCTAGAAAGGAAAAGCAAATAGTCTTAAGAAACACATCAGTAATAATATACCTCTCCTAAAATGGATCGGCATGCTGAGTCTTCGTCATCAGTTCGGTCAGCAAGGCATCAGGATTCAGCATCAAAGTTCAAGGTCTTTAAGCAGTTTGAAAGAATAGAGGTAAACCCTCAAGAAGAATGGGGAGAAAGGCAAATGGTAAAATGGTCTCTTCTTTTCAGTGCAGTCAGGCTATGTTATATTTCCTAAAACTTCTTCCCAAGTCCCTATTGGTCAAGGGATTGCATGTTCACACTTTGTCCAATAAAACTAGAACTTCAAATCTATAATTTCTACTAATACTCGATTCACATGTCGCTGATTGGCTTATCTTGTAATGTCCCCATCATCTGGCTCGTCAGGTAACAATATTGTTGCAGCTTGCGCTCCAGGCAGTGTATTCATTGTTCTCCTGCTGAGAAAGTCAGTCTTACAGACGTTACACTTATAATGTTACATTTCACAAGAACAGCATCTTCTAGCAAGCGGTTCTCATGAAAAAGACTTGTAGCTACGAGCACATTTGGTCAGCACAGTGGAAAGTCACAATTTAATTCTCCAAGCAAATATTTTATTAATCGGTTTAGAAATACAGCTTGCCATGAGGCCGTGCAACAGGCCAGAACCTCCGCTAAGCCACAAGTAAGAAAGCTAATACATAACGCATAACCCTTAATATGATGTATTACTACATTAATCAGACATAAGCTTCATATTTCATATTAATAAGTCATTAAAAGTATACTTCATGAACATTGGAGGCCACTCACGTGGACACATTTTCAAATGCGCCCATTATTTTTCTCTATATTATTACAGTTTCTGCGCAAATCCATTACTCAGAATACATGAATATTCATTAATATTTTTTATTAAAACACCTGCTTCAGCATAGATCGAAAACATGGCTTTTAAGGTAGCAGTTTTCAAGTGGGAGCGGCTCCTACGGAAGCCATTCCCACTTGCATTTAGGGAACTAGGGTTTAGGTTTAGAGTGCCATTGAGCCTTTCAAAAAAACAAAATCAATATCCTTTGTACCATTGAAGGAATAAACAAATTCAAATGGTTCAGGACAACAAGCCTTAGCAAATTGAAACTCCCATGTCCTTCATGGTGCAAAGGAGGGTAGTAGAGGCCTCCACAAAGTCAAGCTTAGTACTTGTGTCAGCAGGGCATTGCAAGCTCACCAAAACTACAGTCTCTGAATGTCTTCCGCAGGTCCTGAGCTCCAAGTGAAGAAGCCGTTCTCCCTTCGTTTCAGACATGCTGGCTCCTGGTGGCTCATTTTCTTATGTTAAACTATACTCTGCTTCAGTCTACTGGGCCTTGCCTATGTCTTCCTGATCAGGAGTCAGGTCGTTTTCACACTTGACTGTTCATCTTTTTCTGAGGGAGATCACAGCTTTAGTTTTTTTCTCCATTGCTTCCATCCCGGTGCAGCAGGTCATTTCTAAAATTGTAGGCAAATACTATCTGTTGATTCACAGAGATAAGCATTTATCTCAAAGTGGGGTCACAGACAGGCAAATTATTAAAACGTGTGGTATCTTCAAAATTCATGATTCTAATTAACCAAAGCAGGATACCTCCTCCTGGGCCTTCTCCAAAAATGGAGGCTTGAAGCATGCATCATTTGATCACATGAAAAAGAAAGACCCCCTCCTTTGTGAGACGATGGGGAATTTGCACACAAATGGTTAGTAGATTCCTCTCACTAGAGTACATGTGAAAAGTACTGTGTCTTTCAGTGGAATTGTAGCTCACATCCTCTGACAATCCCTCTGTAGTCTGGTGATGGAAGAAGAACCCCCCAAGAGTTTAGTGGAGCTCAATTTTGGGAATACACTCTTTCCCACTTTGCACTGAGCTCCGATGATGGCACATAAAAAATACGGGGGAAACTCAGTCGGCTCACTACTTGCCTAGCTTATTGAGGAAAAGCTTTGGGAAACCGTGAAAGGCCAACATGGGACAAGATGGCACATCAGTCTATACCATTGTTAACGCATCCCTTTTTGATAATTTATTACACATTAGGACTCGTTTTAGGCCAATGAATCTTTTGACCCAGTTGAGAGACACCTTAGGACGAGATAGCTAATCGATATGTCAATCAATACGGCAATAATGTCATCAATATTTATTACCACAATGCATTTCACTTTAGTCAAAGACATTAATCGATTCAAGATACCACCATGACCTTACAGTCATGAATAACCCCACCAGTTTAGTAGAATTTTATGAGTTGTATTCCCTATTAGTTACAATTCTAAAAGTAGATGTGTTAATTTCATAACCAAGAAACAAAACAGCATAGTCACGATATGGCAACTCTGATAAGATTTCATTAAGGCAAGAATCACGAACATTAGAACATAACACGGCGTGTACATAGATCAACTTTAGCAGAGTGTCATCAATGTGTCAGTTCAACAAAGCATAGATTCAGTTGTTTGTCTATTTGCGTCAGTTTTAGTGAACCCCTGTCTTAACCACTGATTAGCATTGGCATGTTGGGCTTCATGCAAAACAATTTAGAACACCAATTTCGAAAACATCTAGCTACGGTCTCTGTCAAAAGTAAGCAGTTGGTACCTAGAAAGGAAAAGCAAACAGACAAATCACAATTTCATTGCCAGTTACCCTCCAAGGTTTAGGTCAGCACTGAGGTTCAGCCTTCGTCTTCAGGACATCAGTTGATTCGCCATCAGTCAAGACTCAGCTCTGGGGCAAAAGGGGCTCTTCCCTCATAAGGAGGCAAAGTGTAAATGGGCAATCTAAGGAAGAGGATGGTTCTAAGTAAAATCAGCAAAGTCACCAAACCAAGTGACAAAGTTTCTGGATAAAATCAATAGCATTCTCTAACCCACCTAAATGGCTCCCGTGTCATGGGTTTTTATCCCTTTTTCGTAGTACATGCCCCTAAAATTCCATTGGTTTACGGTTATACCCCACTATCTTTACCCTATTAGAAAACAGATTATGTCATTAATCTTTCACCCCATATTGTTTTACAGACATTTTATTGCTCCATGTGATTGACGTCTTCGGAGGTAGCACGTCCGGTATGATTTCATCCTTCTGTAATTCTTTGCACATCTTTTGGTCAGTAGCTCCATTGTCTTCACCGGTTTAAACGACCTTGTACATTACACTAATCTACACTGTTACATTTCAGCTAGCACTCTCCTACAAGCAATATGAATTTCATGAGAACATATCAACTTTGGTTACATTCAGCTTTTAGTTTGAAGAAAAACAAGAGGTCATTTCCTTTTGCGAGTCAGCACACTGCACCTTAGCAAAACACATTTAATATGAGAGCCAGGCAGCTAAGCTTCGGCTCATGCTAACTTAAGGCCTACAGGATTAATTTAGCATTATTGTAATAATATAATCATTAATAATTAGTACAAAACCACACGTTAATATCATATTCTATCAACATTAGTCATTTCTATTAGTTCCCGTATACATTGGCAGACACTCCCCATGGTCACATTTCGAGTGCACGTTTAAGCAAACTATATTAATACAATTTCTAAATGGCATTATCACACATTAGTTCATAAACATTTCACGTAAGTATAGATTTTATAAGCTACGCGCTCTCAGTCCCTCCTCTGATGATGTTCGTCGTCACACAAACCTTTCCCTTTTGACCTTTCACTTTTAATTTTTCACTTTGCGCATAATGCGCATTTCAACATCTTGACCTTTGTGTGAACTCTCCCAAATTTCATTAAACATTTTCTCCCTTTCATGTTCTTCATTCCTCTTGCTACGTTTGGCCCAATTTCTTCTCATTCTTTCATTAATTTTACATGCTCCCCATAAACCTAATAAACAGATCAGAACAATTAATAGACCCTCTAATATTTTTGCAAGCACCCCGTTCCAAATATTACTAAACCAGCTCCCTACTCTGGCAATCCCTTTTCCAACTTTCTCCCAAACTCCAGGTTCCTTCAAATCTTTCAAATCTGCACTATCCCTGATTAAGTTAGTAAGCACACCTCTAATCTTTTTACTATTATCCGGTATAAATGAGCAACAATGACGCTCGTTGAGCATCTCGCAGCCTCCGCCGCTTTTTGCTAAAAGAACGTCTAAAGCAAGCCGATTTTGAAGAGTCATAGCTCTTTCTGCAGCAAGTTCAGTATCCATCAGGAGTGTAGCCCCTGTAAAATTTGTCAGCATGTTATCCACAATAGTAGACAACTTTCGAATCTTTATGGAGTTTAAGATAACCCCTACTGAAGGAATTATGGCTCCAAATATGTCACCAACGACAGCCGCCGCTGTCTCTCTCTTTTGTCTTGCATGTTGCAATTCAGACATTTTAGGTATTTGCATTAGGTCATCAATCTGTTAAATCTTTGGGAAAACTATCCCCAAATAACATGTCCCATACCATCCCTTAGGAAGACGGTAATAAGCATTAAGTCCACATATATAATAGATCCCAGGGATCGCTGGATCCTGTCCATTTACCATGAAGGTCCATTTACTCTGAAACAAAAACACATGCCTGCATTCACTCATTCCCACAAATAGAGTGTCATGATCAGATTTCGGCCTATATATACAAAGTCTACCTACATTTTGTGCATCTATAGCTAATTTGCCTTGCGTCTTTATTGCAGTGTAAGCATAATCATTTGCATATGTGCGTTTCTCTAGCCCCTTTTCTAATCTTTCCTTCAGTGCTTTGTGTCTATCATCAGTGTGATCTAAAAAGCTTTTCTCCACAGGTGTTAATAAGCAGGTTAGATTGTTGCGGTGTGCATAAGCCGTCCCAAAGGTTAGTGTTGGCTCAAAGAAACCTATAACTAATTTTATACTATGCTCCTTAGCTAACTTATTAAAAAACTCAATCACAGGCACAAAAGAAAACACCACATCCAAATTTGAATAAAAATATTGCACATGTTCCTGATCATAGAATCTTGTTAGCAGTAGACTACAGCTTATCCCATAAGTTAGCGGAAGACTATGGTAGGTGACCCCCTATTGTACTGATGAAGAAATCTTTGTACAGACATAACAGTTTCTCGCATCCATTTTATCAACATAATCATTCAGCAAGCGATAGAAGACATTAGTGGAGAGTTCCCCTTTTGAATTAGTTCCCTCATGCAAGTGTTGTGTATCTTGCTCAAACTTTTCCCATGGAGTAAGTGTAGCAGTTTCAGGTTTTGAAGCATTGTTAGTCGCTTTCTTATCCAACCACGCCATTCCCACAATCACGCCCACAATTATTATTGCACACACAATATCTAATATAACACTGAACCAACCACACACTTTACCCTTTCTGCTACTACCTCTATTGTAAGCCATGGTCTGTTAAGAATCAGATAGCAGCATAACTCAAAGCAAACAATCAACTTGAGGACGATTTAAAAGTTCTCTTTTTTTTTTTTCTTTTAATGCAAAGTCTCTCTTTCTCTTTGCGTGTGTTTACAGCGTTTCACTCTCCCCAGGACCTTTTGTCAAATCAGGTTTAGCAGCTTGTCATAGTCAGTTTTTCAAAGTCAAATCAGGTTTAAAATGTCACATCCGGTGATTTATAAGTCTCTTTTCTTAGATTTCAGCTTTCAATTTCAATTTCTAGATTTTAGCACAGTCTTTTTCCCTGTTAAATTCAGGTTCCATAGTATTGGCCTGGTACTTCTCGATCAAAACAGAACGCCAAGACTTCTTGTTGCCATTCAGATGTTGTTGCATATGCCCATTCAGGACCTGCGTACCTTCTATTTGCAACTCTTTTTCTTTTCAGCCTGCGTTCACTCTGCAGCTCTCCTTCATTTAGATCCTCCTTTCTGGTTGTGTCGATTTCTTCCTTTATTGTCTCACCTGGGACGATCTTTTCCCTTGCAGCTTGTTTCTTTGGCCAGTTATCACCTTTATGCGTTTTCTTCCTGCTTGGCCTTTCAGGACGCTGAACAGCACCCTCCTCTTGTGCTATGGTGTTTTCTCTTGACGGACCTGCAATTGGCTCGGGAGAGCATGATGTGCTTTGACTTTCCTCTATTATTTCCCCTTCTTCCTCTGGATCTGTAACAGGTTCAAGCTCTAACCCGTATCCGCCTACTTCTGGGAGAACCTCTCCTTGACTTGGATCTCCTGCTGCCCCTACTGAGATAGGCTCACCGTCACCTCTCTCGAACTCGTTTACTGCTTGAGGGACTAAGCCGTCCTCAGTGGGCTCTCCTGCAGTCTCAGTTCCCCTTTGACGGTTCTCCGGCCCTGAGACTTCCTTCTCTGGAATTGCTGAGTCGGACTTCAAGTTCCTCATCAGTCGGACATGTCACCTTCTTTGTGTGACTGGCATGTATCCAGTTTAGAACGCCTGCACATTTCACAGCAGTGGTTGTTGTCAGTATTACTTGATATGGCCCCTTCCAGCGCGGCTCCAAACACAACTTCCTTACGTGCTTCTTGACAACCACCCAGTCACCGGTTTGCAGGTTGTGACCTGGATCACTGATCTGTGGCAATGTGTTGGCCTCCATCTGGTGGGAAAAAGAGCGGACCGCATCAGCCAAACCTTTGCAGTAGTCCAACACCATATCATCCGTGATATTCACAAGAGCATTTGCAGGTACTGTGGGCAACCTCATAGCTCTCCCCATCAAGATTTCATGGGGTGATAGTCCTGTCTTCTTATCGGGTGTGTTTCCTCATTGACATTAGCACTAAAGGCAATGCATCTAGCCATTTCATATTGGTAGCTGCACACATTTTTGCCATTCTCGACTTTAAGGTACCATTCATCTGTTCCACTAGTCCTGATGCTTCGGGGCGGTAGCTACAGTGCAGCTTCTGTTCAATGTCCAATGCAGCACACAAGAGCTTTATCACCTCATTGTCGAAGTGTCTGCCCCTATCTGATTCTAAAGAGACCGGAAACCCGAACCTGGGTATTAGCTCTCTAAGTAACAACTTTGCAACTGTGAGACTGTCATTTCTACGTGTAGGATAGACTTCAATCCAATGACTGAAAATGCACACAATCACCAACACGTACTTCAATCCTCCACACACAGGCATTTCAACAAAATCCATTTGCATCTTGCTAAATGGACCTCCAGCTCTCCCTATGTGGCTCAAAGTGACCACAGTTCCCTTTCCTGCATTCATCTGTTGACAGATGATGCACCTGTGACAGGTAACCTCTGCGGCTTGTCTGAATTTTGGATAGAACCAATCAATTTTGAACAATCTGATCATTGCGTCTCTCTCGAGATGTGCCTGTCCATGATAGAGCCTTGCAAACTGTGATAAAAGACTGTTTGGCAAAACCAGTTTCCCCTCCTCTGAGACCCACAAGTCATCAGCTCTTTGTACGCATTGCATTCTCTGCCAGGAGCGTTTCTCTTCCCTGCTAGCATGACCCTGCAGTGATTTTAGCTCATCTAATGTGTCAACGACTTTTAATGCAAAGTTCAGGCATATCTCATTTTCAGTTTGCGGTAACAATTCCCACTTTTCCTTGAACGATATACTGTTCAATGCACAAAACCTTGCGACTTGATCTGCATAGCCGTTTCCTATGGAAACAAAGTAGGTCATTACAACCTCGGCAGTCTTTTCTCAAGACCGCCGAGGGACCGCTGTGCTGAAGACCGCCAGTGGTGGCGGTTTTCCGCTCGGCGTATTATGACTGTTGGGAGCTCTATGTTGTTTTTCCGACGGAGAGCCAGTGACGGGCGGCGGGGAAGTGGAGGTTGCTCCACCTCGACCACCACGCCAACAGAACACCGCCCAGCGAATCACGTCCTGTGATTCTGCGCGGCTGTGTTCTGTTGGCAGTGTGGTGTCGGCGGAGCTGCCCCCATGGCTCTCGTCCCCTCCCAGAGGATCGACGGAACAGGTAAGTCGATCGTCCGTCAGGGGAAGGGGGTGGAGGGGTGTTGTGTGTTGTGTGGGTTCATGGGGGTGTGCGTGGGTGTATGTAGAGGGGGTGTGTGAGTGCGTGTATACTTGCGGGGGTGGTGCGTGTTTTGGGAATGACTGCGTGTATGTCTGTAGGTATGTCTGTGTGGATGTGCGCGTGTATGTTTGAATGTGAGTGTGCGTGTCTGACTGTGTGTGGATGTTGGCATGTGTGTCGGTGTGTGTGCGTGTAAGTGTGTTGGTGGTGCCTGCGTGCGTGTCGGGTGTGTATGTGTAAGGTAATGTTGGGGGTTGGGGTGGGGAGGGGGGTCCTGCCACCTTTGGGGGGTCACAGGGGTGGTTGGGGGTGTAGGGGAGGGAGTCGGGGTGGGGGTGGGGGGTGGGTGAGACCCCTATCAGTGCCATGGAAGGAATTCCCTGGCACTAATAGTGCTTACCGCCATAGATTTCATGGCGGTTCCTACCGCTGGAAATCCACGGCGGTAAGCCGTGTCAAAATACCGGCGGCGGTATTGTCACGGCCGCCGGGCTGGAGACCCAGTTCTCCAGCCCAGCGGGCGGAACGGAGAAGCGGCGAATGACCATGGCGGTAACCGCCCTGGTCATAATTCCAAAAAAAAGACCGCCAGCCTGTTGGCGGTCTTACCGCCGCATAAAACACCGTCCGCCAGGGTTGTAATGACCCCCAAAGTCTTGTGACTTAACATGAGCATTACATTTCACCACGGCAATTTCAAGAGGTTACTGAATCGCATGCAACAAATCCTTAATTTGTTCGCCATTTTTAACTGGAGAAGCAGAAGAGGTCATAAACCCCTCTGTGACCACAATTGGCCAAAATCATGTACAATGCCAAATCCGTATCTGCTGTCAGTATAGATAGTGACTTTCAAATTTTCAGCTGCATGGCATGCCTTAGTAAGGGCAATTAACTCAGCCACTTGTGCGGAATACACTCTCTCGAGCCAGGAAGCTTCTATAATACCAGTGATTGTACACACAGCATAACCAGCTCTTAGTATTCCGACTGAGTCTCTCAAACATGATCCATCAACAAATATAATGCAGTCATTTTCCTTTACCTCCGTATCTTTAATGTCAGGTCTTGGTTTTGTGCACAGTTCTGTTACCTCAAGACAGTCGTGCTCCACCTCCTCCGAATGACTAATCTCAGTGTTTTCAACAGGAAGTAGAGTTGCTGGGTTCAATATAGTACATCGCTTTAAGGAGAAATTAGGTGACCCCAAAATATTTGTCTCATATCGGGTAAGTCGGGCATTTGTCATATGCTGAGTCTTAGTTTGAGTCAACAGAATTTCAACTGAATGCGGAACCATTACTGTTAAGGAATGTCCCATCACTATAACTTCACACTGCGTGAGGCTCTGACCAACTGCTGCAACTGCGCGCAAACAACCCGGTAAGGCTGCTGCGACTGGGTCCAAGGTAGCTGAAAAATATGCTACAGGGTGGTTTGCACCTCCATGGACCTGTGTTAAGACAGACAAAGAACAAACATCACGTTCATGACAAAACAGTAGAAAAGGCTTTGTGTAATCAGGCATACCTAAAGCTGGTGCCCTGCACATACACTCTCTCAATTCCATGAATTACTCAAGCTCTTCCTCAGACAAAGTTATAGTATACGGTTCATCCTTAGTTTCCTTGCCTGTCAGCTTTATCAATGGTTTAGAGATAATCAAAAAGTTGGGTATCCACTGGCGACAGTATCCCACCATTCCCAAAAACATTCTGACATCTCTCTTTGTTGTCGGGGAGTTCATCTGCAGTATGGCTGTCACCCTTTCCTTTGATATTCTCCTGGACCCTTTCTCAATCAAATTCCCTAAGTATTTCACCTCTTTCTGACAATACTGCAGCTTCTTTGGGGACACTTTATGTCCGTTCTTTCCCAAATAATTCAGTAAGGCAATTGTGTCATACCTGCAGTCGTCTTTTGTTCTGGACGCAATCAGCAAGTCATCAATGTACTGCACTAGAGTCGAACTGAAAGGCAATACTAGCAACTCCAAGTCCTTCTTTAATACCTGATTGAAGACGGAAGGTGACTCAGAAAACCCTTGAGGAATTCTGCACCAACTGTACACCTTATCCAGGAATTTGAAACTGAATAAAAATTGGCTGTCCTCATGAAGAGGCACCGAAAAGAAAGCTTGTGACAAGTCCACAACTGTGAACCATTCTGCATCACACGGAACTTCAAACATGATTACTGCTGGATTTGGCACTATGGGGCAACATTTTACCACAATCTTGTTTATTTTCCTTAAATCATGCACAATTCACACTTTCCCACAAGGCTTTTTCATACCCATTATTGGTGAATTACATGGGCTGCTCAATACCACCTTCAGAACTCCTTGCTTTACAAAGAATGCAATTATCTGTGACACCTGAATAAGGACATCTTGTGCCATGTGGTATTGCGGCACCTGAGGAAACACTGCATTCGGCTTTACCTGTACCTTAACCGGTTCAACTCCTTTTATCAATCCCACTTCCTTTCCTGTCAGGTCCCACACTTTCTCTGTCACTCTTCCTTGCAACTCAGCTGGTAAGTCAGTTACTGTAAGCATCGGGAATAAGGTTATCAAAGGGTAATCTTCATTTGCAGTCTCTGTTTCTGATTTTGTAAACTGCCCATCACCCCCCTCATCAACACTGTTTGTCTGCACCTCAATTCCTTCATTAGAACAGGTAATCGAACATTTCGTCTTGCACAGTAAGTCTCTTCCCAGTAGGGATACGGGACTCAAATCGCAGAGTACAAACTTATGCAGTCCCTGAAAGTTGCCAATCTCATCTTGAACCGGATCAGTAATCGGATTTGTCAAGTACTGGTTTGCTACTCCTACCTCTTTTATGGTACGTCCTGATAGTGGCAATATCGGAACCTCTGCACTTCTGACTGTAGAGCGTGTAGCTCCTGTGTCGACCAAGAATGAAACCTTGTGACCCATTACTTTTCCCTCAACATAGGGTCCCCTCAGATCTACTTCTAGGGACGCTGCAAGCCTGCACTCTTCACTGTCAGAACTGTCATCCCACCATTCATCATTCATTCCATCTTCACCACGCAATGGGAATTGCTGTACTGTATTACTTTGGCTCATTACTTGACCTGTGACCTGCTGAGGAAGCATCACCTGTTGCTGTCCCATTGGAGCTAATGGTAATAGCATTTGCTGTCTATCTACCATGGGAACCTGCTGTTGTACTGGCTGCATTTGTGCTGGTTGAACACGCGGCATTTGCATCTGCTGCATGGGCTGTAACCCCGGCATCTGAACCATGTTATTCTGGAAGTTTTGATTTTGACCTCTTAATTTTGGACCCCTCACATTTTGAAATGTACCGACATCAGTGCTTTGTTGAACGACACCATCATGCACCACATTCGGACATTCCCGCTTCCAATGCCCCACGCCCCTGCACGCGTGACATGGTGACATCTTTTTCATTCCTTGCGCATCATTTTGAACCACCAAAGTATTCAAATCTGGACCGCGATTCACAAAACCTCGACCTCAGCCTCTAGGTTGCACCTCAAACATGCCATTCCCTTGCGGTTGCTGTTGTACCATCTGTTGGACTCCATTCCCTTGCATACCTTCCTGCGCTGCCCTTATTTGCATTACCATCACATTCTCCTTCAGCTTTCTCTGCTTCAAATCAATCTCGTCACTACAGTATTTCGCATACTGCAACACCTCATCAATCGGCTTCACTTGCCAACAAATCAAATGATTCTTAATCATCTGGCTAACCTCTGGTCTCAGCCCTTCAACAAATCTGAACACAAGATGGTTCATGTCTTTCGGCTCAATAGTTTCAGTACCACTGTAATGTTTGAATGCTTTCAACAACCTCTCATAGTAAGCATGGATTGATTCTTTAACCTCCTGTGAGGTCCGGTCGATTTTCTGCCAATCAGTCACTTTCGGCGACACTTTCTGCTTCAAAAACTCAATCACTTTATGATAATACTTCATCACCTCCTTAGATGGTGCCCCGGTCACCTTATCCCTTGCCGGCTCCTGTGTCGGCCAGTCCACACTTCTCTTGCACTCAAGCCATAAGTCAGGTGGAACAATAATCTCAAATAAGGTTTTCAAGTCTTCCCAGAGACACTTCGCAAGTTTCACAAACCTGTCTGTCTGCTGATACCACTCTATCGGCTTCTCCCTCAACCTGGGATAATCATTTGTGAAAGACAGAATGTCTTCCCTGGACCACGGTGCATAGACTAAAACCCCTCCAGCTGTTTCTCTCATCGGCAACATCTTTACTGTCTCAGTGTCCAGTGAAGCTTTAGTCGGACTTGATTCTGGACTGTCACCTTTCTCCTTATCTCTTTTCTTTGCCCATCTGCCTTCCCACTTTTCTAAGGCTCCCCAGATCTGCGCACTCTGCAATATTTCTTTAAGATGCGCTTTTATTTTGGCCAACCTCATGTGATCAAAATCCTTAGAGTCAAAGTCTAATCTGTAACTCCTTTTCATATGTTAAGGGGGTCATTCTGACTTCGGCGGTAAAAGGCGCTTACCGCCGGTCAGAAGACCGCCATTACACAGCCGCGGCCACAGTAAACCACCACGGTCATTCTGACCAACAACTGCCAAACCTCCAAAAACCCGACCTCCACTGAAGGCCGCCACATCAGCGGTCAGCGATAAACTGGAGATGACCAAACCTCCACCGTCACGCCAACACAAATACGCCCATGCCATTCCGACCCACGAATCCACGCGGCGGTCTTTTAACCGCGGTATTCCATTGGCGGTACACACCGTCGCGGTCAAAATACACACAACTTTACAAAACACAACCACATTGGACAATTTGAAATACACACACCTGAGACACATACAAACACCACTCCCACACACCCAATACAATATAAAACACACACCCACATCAACCACAAACCCCCACAAATCGAAATCCAGAGACAAGGCGCAATACACACAAAGAGAGCACAGGGAACGCAAACCACAACACACACAGGAACCTAACATCATCACCCACACCACATCTACGCACAAAACACCACACACCACCACACTCATCACCACAAACACCACCCCACACCTCATCCACACCACCCCATGGCACCCCAAAGACACCCCAGGTTCTCGGACCAAGAACTCAGGGTCATGGTGGAGGAAATAATTAGGGTAGAGCCCCAGCTCTTCGGCACACAGGTGCAGCACACCACAATAGCCAGGAAGGCGGAGCTATGGCAAAGGATCGTCGACAGGGTCAACGCTGTGGGACAGCATCCCAGAAATCGGGAAGACATCCGAAAGCGCTGGAACGACCTACGGGGGAAGGTGCGGTCGATGGTGTCAAGACACAACATCGCTGTGCAGAAGACTGGCGGCGGACCCCCACCCACTCCACCCGAATTCACAGCATGGGAGCAAGAGGTCTTTAACATCCTGCATCCTGAGGGCCTCGCTGGAGTAGGCGGAGGAATGGACTCTGGTAAGTCTAATCTCAACTACTACACCCCCCCCAACCACCAGCATGCCAACCCACACCCCCACCCTCACCCCCAATCCCCCAGCACACATCCTCCCTGCTAATGTCTCACCAGCACAACCCACCCAACCCAACAGCAACCCCTGAATGCCAACACAAACCATGGACACCCATCACCTAAGCATGACCACTGCACATACCCATCCCCCCCACAAACCACCCTCACAACTCCTCCCACAAGGGAATGCCAGCACTGGGGGACAAGGGCACCCACAAATCGCACGCCATGGCACACACAGAAGCAATAACCATACTCTTTTACCCCTGCAGGGCCTGAACGCCAACACACCGGCCAGGAGGGTCCAGAATTGTCCATCCCACCCCCAGATCAGGCCCCCAGTGATGACAGCAGCTCTGTTGACCTAGAACCTGATGACCAGCCCGGACTATCGGGGACCTCTGGACAGTCGGTTACCCTCAGGCAGCCACAGGCCACAGCAGACCTACCCCCCTCTGGAAACACCAGCACAGCACCCACCCAGCGGGCCCATGCTTCTGTCTCCAGGACAGGTCAAGCAGCGGTGTGTCTACCACTACAGGGCACCCAGGGTAACCCACAACCCCAACAACAACAGGGACCTGGGGGCAGTGGTAGTGGGCACACCGTCCAGGGGACAGAGGCCCAGGAACAAAGGGGAACTGGGAGGGCTGCTGTGCGACAGAGGGAGGACAGGCCTAGGGAACCCACTGTCCAAGAGGCCCTCACCACCATTATGGGAGCGTACCACCACTCCCAAGAGACGATGGCGACGGTCCTGGCCAGGTTCCAGGAGATCCAGCTTCTGCAGGAGCAACAGTATATGGGGTTCCGGGAAGAGCTGCGCAGCATCAGTTCCGCAATTGGTACAATGGTGGTGGCACTCAACCAGATTGTCACCACTTTGCGGGACCATGTAGCCCCCCAAAGGGCCCCTGCCACTAGCATGAAGGAAGAACAGCCCACCACCTCCGCCGGCGCTAGTGGTCAGGATGCCCCGACACAACAGCAACGGCCCACCCGGACCCCACCCCCTGCAGAACAAGAACCACCCCGCAAGAAAGGCCTGAGAACTAGGAAGAAGACAGACTAGGATGTCAAGACCCCCACCATGCACGGATACCCCCGGATGTCATCCCACTGTCCCACTTGTTCACCCTGTCCAACCTTGAACTGCCCCTGCTCCACCTTCCACAGGCATATGGACAATGCACCTGTACGAACGAGAGTCTGGACTCTGCCATGGACATGCCTCCACCATCACCCATCACCCTTTTTGAACTATACACCTATTTTTCAACTTCAATAAACACAATTATTGCCCAAAAACCATCTGGAGTCTGCTATCTATTTTATTAAATCCAAATGTATTCGATATAACCAACAAAAAATTTCTAATCACATTGTGATGACAACATACCAGTGTCACACAGCGGTAGTCCATGGGGAAATAAACCAGAGGGAACTCCGTGGGGACCAGATCACTGAAATAGGAAGTGAAATACACAACTAAGTTACCATACATTGGGGTGAAAGGTCAGACAGTAGAGAGCCAGTACAGTTACAGATATAATACAATGCAGGAGTTGATTATTACCTGTGTGTTACTGGAAATACTGCAGTATCACTCTGTCCCTGTTGTCTGTGTCGTCCTCTTCGTCTTCCTCCTCTTCACTCTCCGCAAGCTCCACAGCGGCCACAACACCACCATCTGGACCATCCTCCTGCAGGAAAGGCACCTGGCGTCGCAAAGCCAGGTTGTGAAGCATGCAGCAGGCCACGATGATATGACACACCTTTGGTGAGTACATTAGGGATCCACCAGTCATATGCAGGCACCTAAACCTGGCCTTCAGGAGGCCGAAGGTCCGCTCGATCACCCTCCTAGTATGCCCATGGGCCTCATTGTAGCGTTCCTCTGCCCTGGTCCTGGGATTCCTCACTGGGGTCAATAGCCAAGGCAGGTTGGGGTAACCAGAGTCACCAATTAGCCACACACGGTGTCTCTGTAGCTGTTCCATCACATAAGGGATGCTGCTATTTCGCATGACGTACGCGTCATGCACTGACCCAGGGAACTTGGCATTTAAATGGGAGATGTACTGGTCAGCCAAACAGACCACCTGGACATTCATCGAATGATAATTTTTTCGGTTCCTGTACACCTGTTCATTGTCTTTTGGGGGGACCAAAGCCACATGGGTACCATCAATAGCACCAATGATATTGGGAATGTGTCCACGGACATAGAAATCACCCTTCACTGTAGGCAAGTCACCCACCTCAGGGAATATGATGTAGCTCTGCATGTATTTCATCAGGGCAGACAACACTCTGGACAACACCTTTGAAAACATAGGCTGAGACATCCCAGATGAAATGGCCACTGTAGTTTGAAATGATCCACTGGCCAAAAAATGCAGTACTGACAGCACCTGCACTAGAGGCGGAATCC
This sequence comes from Pleurodeles waltl, assembly GCF_031143425.1. Lineage (NCBI taxonomy): Eukaryota > Metazoa > Chordata > Amphibia > Caudata > Salamandridae > Pleurodeles > Pleurodeles waltl. The sequence continues at coordinate 496,054,977 of NC_090448.1, forward strand.
CTGTGGGTTGGCGGATGGGTAACATCAGGTCTGGCTCCAGCTGGGCACACAGTTCCTGTATAGTGGCACGGTTGAGTCTGTAGGTGAGTATGACGTGTCTTTCTTCCATTGTCGACAGGTCCACCAGCGGTCTGTACACAGGAACATTCCTCCGTCTCATCGCAAGTTACAGCGGACGGTGCCTAGGAAGGACAACATGGAGCACAGAGTCAAGCAACCCACAGGTAAGTGCCCACAGCATGCACATAACACGAATCACTCGGGATTGAATGGCTAGTATGATTGTCGGTGCAAGGCCTAGCCATGTGTGACGCAGTAGGAATTAAGCCATGTGGGCCCTTGAAATGGTGGCTGCCTAACCTGTGAAGTGTGACAATGTGAAGTGAGGTCATTGCGCTGGCGTGGCACACCGTGGCGGTAGGCGGTCGCAGTCCGCGGCGCAAAGCCGCATTGGACAACATTGAACCCTATGGGTTTCAGGAGCCAATGGCGATGAGCGCCGGCAGTCGCGGTATGCACCGCCGCGGCCGTAACCGCCATTTTCTCTTTGCTTAAGCACACGAGACCTGAGCATCCACAGGAGAGGACCTATACTGCAAGTGCTGCTGTGACCTCGGTCTGGAAGTGACAATGGCTGCTGCGACTGGGGAAAGGGCCCCCGCCTTCACTTCCGAAGAGTTGGAGAAGCTCGTGGACGGGGTCCTCCCCCAGTATGCGCTACTCTACGGTCCTCCAGACCAACAGGTGAGTACACGTGGGGCAATGCATAGTGGGCTATGCCTGTGATGAGTGGGGAGGATGTACGATGGAGGGGAGGGCAGCGAATGACGAATGCATGGCACGACAGATGAGAACATGTGCCACATGGCAAGTTTGGGGAGGAGGGGCCCCTCACATCGAGCATGCAGAAAAGTGATGATGTTTCTCTTCCCCCCATGTACATGTCACACAGGTCAGCGCCCATCAGAAGATCGACATTTGGCGTGCCATCGCCAAGGTCATCCGGGCCCTGGGGGTCCACAACAGACGGGGCATCCACTGCCGCAAGAGGTGGGAGGACATCTGCCGCGGGAGCAGGAAGACCGCAGAGGCTCTGCTGGGGATGGCCTCCCAACCTAGGAGGGGTGCCAGTCGTACCTTGACCCCCCTGATGTCCCGGATCCTGGCGGTGGCCTACCCCGATTTAGATGGGCGTTTGAGGACATCACAGCAGACACAAGGGGGTGAGTACCAGCACATTCTGCTATCTTTGCGCGCAGTGGAGGTGCCTGGGTGGGGGAGGAGGGCTGTGGGTATCCTAGGCCAGGGCGATTTCTGTAGGATAGGCCCCTCCGTGAGGTATGGTCCTGTGCCCCCGCCCCCCACCTCTGTAGTGTGCCTAGTAACGCGATTCATGGACCTGTGTATTCTGTGTGTGCAGTTTTCGCCCATAGGCTTGTAGGGCATGTCCCAGTGAATGAGTAGTGTACCCCAAGTGCGCAGCGTAGTTCAGGGGGCTTCTGTGTCTGTCCTCTCCGGCAACGGTGTCCCCAATGCATGCACTCAACTTGTCTTTATGTTTTCCACCCCCCCCATTTTCTTTGTTTTTCTGTGAATGTGTGCATTAGCATCATCAGGCGGAGGAGAAGTGGCATCGACGCAAGAGGGAGCTGCATCTCACATGGCCCCGGAGGGCCATGCAACGGAGTCCGACATGACCAGTGAGACGGAGGGCGAGGGGGGCTCCACCACGGAGACCCGTGCAGACGTCAGTGACACCGACACGTCCTCGGATGGGAGCTCCCTTGCGGTGGCGGCCACATCCGTGCCCACCGATACTACAGGTACAGCCGCCACCCAGCGCACCAGCACCGCCCTCCCAGCAGCCCCTCGGCCTTCGGCCCGTGCCCGCACGGCCAGGAAGCCAGCCATCTCCTTCGCCCCAAGCACCTCAGGCCCTGCCCCAGTCACCCCTGCTGCCCTCAGTGAGGAGGTCATTGACCTCCTGAGGACCATCATTGTTGGGCAGTCTACCCTTTTGAATGCCATCCAGGGTGTGGAGAGGGAGGTGCATCAAAGCAATGCATACCTGGAGGGCCTTCATTCGGGTCAGGCTGCCCAGCAGCGATCGTTCAACGCTCTGGCCTCAGCACTGACGGCAGCAATTGTCCCTGTCTCCAGCCTCCCTCTTCTAACTCCCTCCACCCAGTCCCACTCCCCTGTTCCTCTGCCTATCCCATCCACACCTACAGACCAGCCTGTACACACCTCAACACCCAAGGGCAGCTCATCCAGACATAAGCACCACAGAACACACAAGCATTCACCCAAGCAACATACAGATGCAGACATGCCAACAGCCACTACCTCCTCTGTGTCCCCCACCTCCTCGTCTCCCTCCTCCCTCCCTGTGACGTCTCCACTCACACCTGCAAGCACACCACCATCAGCCATTACACCCATCACCAGCACACCCTCCAGTACAGTCCGCACACGTGCAGTCACCACCCCCACTGCCATGTACACGTCCCCTGTGTCCTCTCCCAGTGTGTCTGTAACCCCCGCTTCCAAACCACACAAACGCAGGCAGGCACCCAACCAACAGCCATCCACCTCACGTCAGCCTCCAGCCCAAGCACATGCACCCAAAGACAGCACACTTGACTCTCCTACAACCACATCCTCTTCCTCCACTCCCATACCCACTCCAGCTACCCTTCCCATGGCTCCTAAAAAACTTTTCCTCTCTAAAGTGGACCTCTTTTCCTCACCTGACCCACCCCCTCCATCCCGTAAGAGTTCCACAAACACCTCAGCCACCACCAGCCCAGCAACTCCCAAGAACGTCGTGTCTGGTTTTTAGAGTCCGCCCTTTCCTTGGGCTGGTACATCGTCCAGCAGCAAAGGCACAGTCAACCCCCCCCCCCCCCTGGGAAGAGGAGCAAAAAACTGAAGGCCAGGCGCGACAGGCCTGATACGCCTGCCCCCAAGGAGGGTAGCCTTGCACCGTCACCTGCCACATCGGGTAGGGGAGCCAAGGGCCACGGAGAGTCTGCCAAGGAGGCCAAGGGCAGCAAAACACAAAAGGCAGGGAGCAGCCGACCTGGCCATGAGGGCCCCACCAGCCCCATTCCGGGGGTATCGGAAGGGACCCAGGGACCCAGGACTCCATCACAGGAGGGCCCCGCAATGGAAAGGTCCGATGCTGACTGAGCGGCAAGTATTGGCCAGGTGTGGTTCACTCGATACACAAGACAGGCACCGCTGAACAGGGGCCGCCGTGAGAAGCACCGCTGAACAGGGGCCGCCGTGAGCAGCACCGCTGAACAGGGGCCGCCGTGAGAAGCACCGCTGAACAGGGGCCGCCGTGAGCGGCACCGCTGAACAGGGGCCGCCGTGAGAGGCACCGCTGAACAGGGGCCGCCGTGAGAGGCACCGCTGAACAGGGCCCTTCCTGTCAAGCACCGCTCCGCTGGGCCCTTCCTGTCAAGCACCGCTCCGCTGGGCCCCGCCGTCTCAAGCACCGCTCCACAGGGCCCTTCCTGTCAAGCACCGCTCCGCTGGGCCCTTCCTGTCAAGCACCGCTCCGCTGGGCCCCACCGTCTCAAGTACCGCTCCGCTGGGCCCTTCCTGTCAAGCACCGCTCCACTGGGCCCTTCCTGTCAAGCACCACTCCGCTGGGCCCTTCCTGTCAAGCACCGCTCCGCTGGGCCCCGCCGTCTCAAGCACCGCTCCGCTGGGCCCTTCCTGTCAAGCACCGCTGGCCCATTGGCAGTCCCGGTTCTATGTCGGGCAGGGCTTCACGAGGCACTCTGCCCATCATGCCTCCTCCATGACCAGTGGAGTCTGTAATCCACCTGATGGACTGTGGCTTTGCACTCCCCAGGATGGCACAGTGGGCATGGAGGCCCTTCGTGGATCTGGCATCGTGGACTCATGTGGCTGAGGTGCCCCCCTTCCCTTCCCCCTGAGGTGCCTGTTTTTCATTTTTTGTGATGCCCCAGCAGTGTTCTCTCCAATGGACTCGATCTCGTGTGTGGGCTTTGCCCATGTGTTGCTGAACATTGGCCCACGGACATTTGACCTTTGCAAAACTGTGCCGGACTTTTACTACTTGTATGGATATGGTTCTAGATGTGTGATAATTCTTTATATATTGCTGAGATCCCAATACTTTCTTGTTGCAATAATATAGTTCTAATTTTACAATCATTGCCTTTTGTCTTTGCTTTTTTTTTGTGGGGGTTTGGGGGTGTCACTCTGACTTTTTAATCTGCATTTGTGTGTAGGTATATCGGTGGGGGTGAGGGTGGGGGTGGGTGTGCGGCGTATGTGTGTGCCCGTAACCTTTCCTCCTCCCCCCTCCCCTGTGTCGTAGGTGCAGTACTCACCGTTGTCGTCTGCGGCGAGGTTCGTGATCCTGGAAGAAGAGCAGGAAGGCAATGGCTGGGAGGATGTGGAGTTCCGGTTCCATGCTGTCCCGATTCCGCGTGGAGTATGTCGAGGTAAGCTTTTTCCATTGGAAATGTCTGTTTCCGCCGTGTTTTTATCGGCGGGGCTCCCGCCCCGGAAAAGGTGGCGGATTAGTGAGTCGTGATAGGGTGGGCGGTACATTGTCTGCTGCCTGCCTGTTGGCGGTGACCGCCGCGCTGTTTGTTTGTCCCGCCGTGGCGGTCGGAGTGTTAAAGTGGCGGTCTGTGTTGGTGGTTCCCGCCAGGGTCAGAATACCATTTTTTTGACCACCTGCCTGTTGGCGGGTTGGCCGCAGCTTTATCACTGACCGCCAGGGTCAGAATGACCCCCTTAGTATTCTCAATGTCAATATTGCATTTGTCTGCCAGGTTCGCCAACCTCTGATGCACCTTGCCCACTTCTTTAGTGATTTTGGGGCACGAGTATCTTAATTCTGCTTCTGTGTATGATTCTAATCTGTTTACCCCTATTGTCCCTTCCACCAGTCCAGCAGCTTCCACACCCAGTCTTACAAAATTTAGGTAGTCGTCTCTTTCAGATTTTTCTGCAGTCACTGCTGTAGTTTGCAAAGCATGAGTCTTTTCTAACCACTCTTTCAACTGTTGCACCGTGAAACCTTGCAGTGAAATATTCCCTGCATGCATCATTGGCGACTGTGAGGCATTCGTACTTATGGTCTGTGGAGTTAGCACCCATAGCCCTGCCTGTCTCATTGCCTCTAAAAGTGTTTCAGCCTGACTAAGGTCCAACAAGGACCTGGGTCCTTCAACTGATTGCTCTCCCGGAGCCATTAACTGGGGAGTTCCTATGGACCCCCCTCTTATTGCATCCTGGGTCATTACTCCCTGATCACACATACCAGGTTTACCCTGCGCATACAATGGCACCGGTGGACCAACAGTAATCGGTAGTGATATGACAGCTGGTGTGTGACCTGGTCCCAAACCCCGCGGAGCAGTAACTCCTAAGGCTTGACTCACAGAGGCTGGGGCAGGTACTAACGGAGGTCCTGCTGCTGGACTATACCCCGGAATCAACTGTTGCTGCGGCTGGGGCAGCAATTGTGGAGTTGGCTCAATCTGCACTAACCTCGATTTTGTATATATCGGATCAGGTGGCACTAGGCACTATCAGATTCGTAGTAGTCTCTAGTACTGGGACGTCTGGATAGATTCTCTGTATCTGCGGTGGAGGTTGCAACTGTATCTGCATGTCTGGCGCAGTGGGTGCACTGACACCATTCTGTATCAAACCTGTATCACTAGTCTGTACTGTATCAGTAACTCCCTTCTCCTGCGTCTGGTTCCCAGGACCCACACTAGTACTCAGAGTATTGTCGTCTACTGCATAAGGTGGCATGAGATCAAATAACAACTGATTAAGAAACTCTTCGTCATCTGAGTCGTCTTACTCAATCCAAGACCTCTTAGTCTCTTTTGGTTTACTAGAGTCTTTATCTGTCTTACAAGTGGCTTTCTTTCCCTGTGTCTCGTCTCCCTGGGTTATTGCTGGGAACAATTTAAGTCGGTCGACTATCCCCCTTCTCCACATTTTGCTCTCATTGTCCCACCAAGCCTCAGCTAAGGTCTTTTCTGCCCCTCTCATTCTCCTCTCATATTTCTGCTGCCTCTGTTTAATGGCCATTAAATCCCAGACTGCTAATGCCTCTTACTCAGCTGGCCTCGGAGGTGGCTTTTGTACACTTAACATCCACCTCAAATTCTCAAAAATTCTCGTATTGAACGTTCCATGTTCCGGAAACGCCAAACACCCTCATTTTCTGTCAAATTGCGCCATTGTTTCATCCATAAGCAAGACGCCACTCCCTTCTCCTCCATTACTATATAAGCTGGAGTACCCTCAGGCGGTGTAGGCTCCCCTTCACTCACCATAATGTATGCATCTCCTTTCCGAGCGCTCCTAAAAGCTTAGATAAAATTCATCTTTGCGTCTTTTTCTCTTGTCTGTATTTATTTAGGAAGTGACTTTAATTCCCAGGACACTCTTCACCCACCTTTCTTAACCCATTGCCTCTCACGGACGGCAGCCAATCTGTGCGCGACCCCTCTCGGCAACTGACCTATCTTAGTGCAGCACCACTGACGTCACACACACTGCGGCTGACAAAGTCTTGCGGCTTGTCCGCCCCTCACTGGATTCACACTAAACTAATGCAAAATTACTGCAAGCACCTTTAACAACAATAACAATTCAAATTTGTCGGTTTTCTACAGGAAGGGTACACAATTACTTCAGAACCTTACAGAGATTTCACTTGAAGCCTCGGCCGCTACTCTCTCCTTCTCAGTTCCCACACCCGCAAGCAGAATTTGACCCGCCAATCCTACTCTCGAATTGTCAATGGTTTGTTCTAGTGCACTATAGAACTTGCCAAATCTCCATCGAAGGTTTCATTCACTCAATTGACTCAAACTCGACTTGTCAACCACGCCCGATTGACCTACTTAAACCACACAAATTACAACATAAACCCAAGTGTCTCCTACACTTGTCAATATACTCCGGAGTCTTAGACCACGACGGGTCCGTACATTAACAACCAACCACGTGGATAATTTTTGAGCACACAGCGCCACCCTCATATGAAGTACGCCGACTTCCCTACTCTCATACTGTGGAGTACACCCACTCCTACTAAAACAACATTACCTGGCCTAGATACACGTAAACTTCACAAATCACCTGCAAAATGCATAAGCTGAGCAAGTGCAAAACCCTATACCACACATGCTAAAACGCCAAGAACATTCCCAACTCACTTAGGCAAGCTCCGAGATCCCGGGAAAGTCATAGGGAATTTAGAAACACATCATATCTCCAACTTGCATTATCTCAGAAAAACAATCTAAACAATAATTCTCCGTCCTAGGGCCCCAAAGGGCCTAACCGTCGCTCTGCTACCAGAACTGTTAACGCGTCCCTTTATGATAATTTATTGCACATTAGGACTCGTTTTAGGCCAATGAATCCTTTGACCCCATTGAGAGACACCTTAGGACGAGATAGCTAATCAATTTGTCAATCAATACGTCAATAATGTCATCAATATTTATTACCACAATGCATTTCACTTTAGTCAAAGACATTAATCGATTCAAGACACCACCATGACCTTACAGTCATGAATAACCACACCAGTTTAGTAGAATTTTATGAGTTTTATTCCCTATTAGTTACAATTCTAAAAGTAGATGTGTTAATTTCATAACCAAGAAACAAAACATCATAGTCACGATATGGCAACTCTGATAAGATTTCATTAAGGCAAGAATCGTGAACATCAGAACATAACACGGCGTGTACATAGATCAACTTTAGCAGAGTGTCATCAATGCGTCAGTTCAACAAAGCATAGATTCAGTCGTTTGTCTATTTGCGTCAGTTTTAGTGAACCCCTATCTTAACCACTGATTAGCATTGGGATGTTGGGCTTCATGCAAAACAATTTAGAACACCAATTTGGAAAACATCTAGCTACGGTCTCTGTCAAAAGTAAGCAGTTGGTACCTAGAAAGGAAAAGCAAACAGACAAATCACAATTTCATTGTCATAGTTACCCTCCAAGGTTTAGGTCAGCACTCAGGTTCAACCTTCGTCTTCAGGACATCAGTTGATTCGCCATCAGTCAAGACTCAGCTCTGGGGCAAAAGGGGCACTTCCCTCATAAGGAGGCAAAGTGTAAATGGGCAATCTAAGGAAGAGGATGATTCTAAGTAAAATCAGCAAAGTCACCAAACCAAGTGACAAAGTTTCTGGATAAAATCAATAGCATTCCCTAACCCACCTAAATGGCTCCCCATGTCATGGGTTTTTATCCCTTTTTCGTAGTACATTCCCCTAAAATTCCATTGGTTTACGGTTATACCCCACTATCTTTACCCTATTAGAAAACAGATTATGTCATTAATCTTTCACCCCATATTGTTTTACAGACATTTTATTGGTCCATGTGATTAACTTCTTCGGATGTAGCACGTCCGGTATGATTTCATCCTTCTGTAATTCTTTGCACATCTTTTGGTCAGTAGCTCCATTGTCTTCACCAGTTTAAACTACCTTGTACATTACACAAATTTACACTGTTACATTTCAGCTAGCACTCTCCTACAAGCAATATGAATTTCATGAGAACGGATCCACTTTGGTTACATTCAGCTTCTAGTTTGAAGAAAAACAAGAGGTCATGTCCTTTTGCGAGTCAGCACACTGCACGTTAGTAAAACACATTTAATATGAGAGCCAGGTAGCTAAGCTTCGGCTCATGCTAACGTAAGGCCTACGGGATTCATTTAGCATTATTGTAATAATTTAATCATTAATAATTAGTACAAAACCACACTTTAATGCCATATTCTAACAACATTAGTCATTTCTATTAGTTCCCGTATACATTGACGGCCACTCCCGTGGTCACATTTCAAGTGCACGTTTGAGCAAAATATATTAATACAATTTCTAAACGGCATTATCACACATTAGTTCATAAACATTTCACGTAAATATAGATTTTATAAGCTACGCTCTCTCACCATGCACTAATTTTATCAGAGTGAGTTGTTCTGGAATGTGGAAAAGTGGCACTTGAGACTTCAGGGGAGAGAGAGGAGTTGTTCTGTGTGTTCTCAAGAAGCAGGATAGATTTGTCCTGAAATAGAGAAACTCAGTGATCACCAAAGGTGTCTGATGCACAATTTCACCAGCATCTAGAAACTGCACCTAGGTTCTATTTCCAATCTAATTTTTTCAGACCCCACAAATAACTCTGTTCCTGCCAAGAAGCTGCAATTTTATGACGTTTGCAGCTATAAGCCTAACTTGGTGGGCCAAGATTAGAAAAATCTAACTAGTTTTGAGAATTTGGTCCATGGGTCATGGCAATATATGCCTTATGACATCCACACCACTAGAAATCCCAAAACTTTGAACTAATATTGTTAAGTTGCTAGATTAATTTGTTGAACCTTTACTTTTTCCTATATTTTGCACTTTTGTGAAAATTATTATAAAATACATTTAAGAAAACTCTGTAGGCTATTTTGGATTTAGTTTTTGGATTGTGCTCTGGTGCTCCTTTGAGGGGCATTTATATTTCAGGAAGTTCAACAATCTTGCTTTAAACAGCTTTTAATGGTTTTAGAAGCAGGTCCTAATTCAGAGCTTGAGTGGCTATCACATCACTAGTGTCCAGCCCTCTCACATCTCAGCACAACTCTAGCCATCTGAGGGACAGGTTTACCAAGCTGTCAGGCAGTACAATGCAGTAATCAAAGTTGCTGCGCTGCATGAAAAAGAGAGCAAGGCTGCACTATATCTGCTAAGATATGGCACTGTCCTGCCCTCTCCTTACCACTGGCGTACTATTATTCTGTCTAGCCTTGCACACGCACACTTTCACCATAGTGGAAAGGTGTCTGCTTATTTTGAGCCAAGAGTTGCCCGTGGGACCACCAGCACTCGTTTTTAGAGTACAGAGTTCAGCCTAAAACTCTGCTAGCCCCAGATCAGAGCTCAGTGCAGTAGTCTGTTATTGGCCACACAGCGCAAGTGCAGATGCTCTGCACTTGCGCTGTGTGGCCCACAAACACTGCAGCTCATTTATGTGCCACAAAGTGCAAGCTTAGACAATCTGCACTTACGCTGTGTGGCCCATAACTGGGCTGCACTTTATTCTGCCAGTCAGCATGAAGCTGCTGCTGAGGGGCTGCACCTGTGCCAGCTCTGGATCCAGGCCTCCTTCCTTTCACTGTCCTCAGCTGCCCAGGAGCAGGGGACAGAGGGAAGCAGATATCCAGGCTGCTGGCAATGGGGACCCTCCTGGACACTGGCTGGACCGTCCGTCACCCAGGTAAGACTGGCCTCATTTCACTTTCCCTTCTATGTGCACATGGGGGCCAGCACTGGGCATGGACAGTTTTGCATATGAATGGTGTCTGTGCTTGGAAAAAAGGGAACATGCAATCACAGTTCCACCTGAAAAGAACCTGTCTCCAGTTCCCAGAGTCCCTGGGGAAGGAATTGGTGTTATGGGGTGCGGTGCTGAGGCCAGCACGGAGAGCTGGAGACCGGGGGAGCATCAGCTGCTGACTGGTAGTCCGGAAGCCCCTGCCAGATAGAGATGTGGAAGGTCTGAGAGAGTGCCTTAGAGCCCAATGGGAAGCCAGGCTAGGCACTCAGTGAAAATAAAAATACCAGGCTTTTGCCGGTGAGCTGGTTTGCTGCTACTAGTGCTGGGTCCTCAGGAAAGGGCGGTCTGAGGCTGTGTGCTGAGGAAACAATTGCATGGCTGGTACAAGACGGGGGTGTACTTGGCCCTCTGAAGCAAGTTTGTGAAGGAGGGCAGTTGGTGAAGGGGAGTATGTAGGTGTGGAGACTTGCGGCCCACCCCTGCTTAGCGCTTCCGAGATCAGGCGCATTCAGACCAGGCGGCACTCCGCTGCACACAGAACTCCATGGAATTCCACAGAGTTCTTTTGCTAACTCTGTGGAATTTTTCGGAGTAGAACTCTGTGAGCTCCATCTGGGCCTACTATGCAGCATTTCAGTCAACATGCCAACATAAAATTGTCATAGCCAGGGGCTTCAGAGCAGAGCCTTGCATAGAGGCACATTTTGATTTACAAATTAAGCACTAGGTGACTGTAATGTCTAGCATAGGTTTTATACTGGAAGGATAACCTTCCAGAGTCAAAATACTATGCCTAGAGAAACTTTAAAACATTTCCTATGTTGGATGGGAGCTATGCAGTGAAGCATACATGCAAATTCGAGACACTCAGAAGAAATTAAAACACCTCCTCTTTTTAACGCAAGCCTCAAAGAAGTGTTCTTTTTTGGTGCAAAGGCCCGTCTACAAATGTTACTAGATGCCACTTTGTGACAAAAACCATGGGTGGTTGCATGGGAACGCTCAGGCACCACCCATAGTATGCTCCTCACCCCCTTGGTGCAAAGAAATGCAAAGTAGCATTAGTGCTACTTTGCATTAATTTTTAGGGCCACTTTTCAGTGCAAATAAAGTTTTGCACTGGAAAGCAAATCCCTTATAACCATTTTCGCCTGTTTGCATACCTTTTGTTATGCAAAGCTGGTGTAAAATGTTAGGAATTCTGCCCTAGAACATTCATAATATTACCAATTATGACTGTCATCTCTTGCATACTAGAATCTAGGGCTCAAATTTACAAAGATTTTGCAACATACATGGGTCACACAAGAGAATGCAAGTCAGAATATTATATTTACAAAGTGGTGAGGTGTTAGTTTTTCTTTACTTTTCAGCCCTTGCATAGCACAAGATCTGCATCTTGCCACGTTGTGTCAAAATGTTTTTAATGTATGCAAGGTGGGAGCTCCTATGTAAAACCTTCGCAAAACCAATATTATGATATTTACTAAGTAAGAGCATACTTACACAGTATAATGCAAAGTTTAAATTGCATGAAAAACCTAAGCATGGTCCTAGCAGGCACAAAAAGTGGTGCAATTCTCACAGTATATATAAAATATCACATACATCACACATTCATTTGTAGCAGTGGAAATTGGAGTGTCCGCCTATGTCTGCAACAATGCAATCTTCAAAGAAGGAAGGATCGGGGCCTTTGAACAACCTCATTTGCCAAAGGGAGGAGGATGTGATTACATTTTACAGACTAAAGAAAGAAACATCTTTGATTTTCTGGACAAAATTGGACTCACTTTGGAATCCGACACTGGTTGCTTACATGCAGTACAACCATATGTGAAGCTATAGTCAGCATTTCATGTTCTTGCATCTGATTCATTTCAAGCACCTGTGTCAGGATGGCTGGTATTTCACGGAGTGCTCTTCCTCACTTTACCAATTGTACTAGGCACCACCTTCAAAATTGTACCTCAGTTTCTTCTTTTCTCAAATTCTCTTGCAGAATAAATTCCTTTTTCAGATAGCTAATGTACAAGTGGTCATCTCGGTACCTTGAATTGAAATGGCATTATGCTTTTTATACTCATGTCAAATGTAGGCTTAATTATACTGTATTAGATTTGGTATACAATAGTGGCCTGATGAATGGTTCTATTTAAACACACAAAATCATCTTTCAGCTGTTGTCCCGAGAACTTGATAGTCCCATGATACGGACAAAGAAAGAGGCTGGAGAGGGGAGGGGAGAGTTTGAAGCCCACTGGCGACACAGTCCCTAAGTGGGAAGAAGATCCGAGAGTAAAGGGGAGGGGGAGGGTGGAGAAAAGGTCCTGTCAACATGGAGGAGACTGTAGAGTGCACCAACTACCCACGGCACCACAGGCCCATCTGACTCCGTGTCCCCATCAGTCTTCATTGCCAGATAGTGAGTCTGATGGGTGATCCCATTTATCCACCTATTCAGACCAGAAGTCAGCTACGGGTCTCCGGCAAACACCCTGGGCCTCCTCCCATTGCAGAGCTCTCTTTTCTGTCCAGCCCACATTGTAACATCCCAGAGCCACGTCTCAGCATTAGGTCCCACCGCTGTTTTCCATGCTATGACATTCTACCGTTTAGCCAGGATAAGGGTGAGGTCAAGTAATCTAATCTCAACTTTTTTGAGTGCTGGTCTCAGAAACTCCCCCAGCATGCACACCTCAGTGGCATGTTCAAGCACCCTATTCAAAGTAGAGTTTAATTTGATTAAGATCAACCTCAAGAATGGCTGTAGGCGGAGGCCATCCTGGGTCAGGAGTCTGAAATCTGCATCTAAGAGATAGCAATTGTGGCACTTCCCAAGGTCTCCCAATAAAAACCTCCTATTTTATGTGGTTTTACGTACATTCTATGTGTGTAATTGAACTGTATGTATTTGAGACGTGTGCTACAGGAGACCTTCTGTGAATATGGTAACACTTGGCCCTATTAAGATTCTGTCAGATACCTGCCCCAACTCAGTAGTCCATTGTGTATGAAGGGCAGCTAGTGGATTCAGAGTGTGTACATTAAGCGCCTTATAAAAGCAGGTGATGAGGTGATGTTCTGCTTAGCTTTAAACTAAGAGGCAACAAGGCTAAAGAATGCAAAGAATGCATCACTCTAAGTCTGAGTAATACATTTATTCAGGCACTTCCCAGGCCTCAAATGAGGGCATACAAAAATATTAACATGAGCATTTAACTTGAATGCAGCAAAACATGTGCAGATACTAAAATAATCACAGCAGTTGAATAATAATAAGCAGAAAAAAGTGCAATACATCAACAATGAATATGTATGCAGTGAATGTATACATTTATGCATGCACACAGCAAAGTTAGATAATTAAGAATTAAAAATGCATCCCCATGAGAATCAAATCCAACATCATCACTGTCCTCACCCATGTTAAGCTGTGGAACCCTGGACAGCTGAGACAGGAGAAATATTCCCAAATGGGACTCATGAGCAGTGTGTGCACCCTCACAATAGGATCCTTCTGCCTCAGCGCCAAGCTTCCCCACCTTATATACCTTAAACAAACCCAAGAGGAAGGTTCTGGTAACCTTTCCCCTCCCTTCAAGGAAGTTGTGAAATTCAAGTGCTGACTTGGTCTGTGTTGAAAACACACAAAGAACTGGCCAGATCCCGATATGCATTCCCAAGACAGCGTGTACCTTTCTCTACTATAAACATTCTCATCCTGGTACACTCTTATCACCTTCGCATCTCTTTACGATATGTTCCCTTCTCTAGTGAGACGAGTGAAAACAAGTTCAATGTAGAAACCAGCTGTGCATGGAAAAATACCAGCATCACCAATGTGACGGCATTTGAAGCTAAGCTAAGCTAAGCACAAAATCGAGTCAGCAGTCAAGATGGAATTGGTGGATAAATAGAGATAGCATTACAGGTGACTTCCCTACTCCATCATCGATAATAACTGAAGGATAACATGAGTCGGAGGTTCTGAGGAGCTCGTCCCTCTTAAGTCACAAAATGTTCGTGTGAGCACTTCACATGAGAAGAACTTTCCAGGAGGCGTTTCATGTGTAGAGGTCAAATCCACCAAGGGCATAAGGGCACCCACCTGGAAGCAATTGCCCATGGTATCTACCCCACCTCAATTCACACAGTCAGTTGGCCAGCCAAGAAGAAGGTCAATGGTTCCCCATGTGGTAACCCCACAAAAGGTAGTTCCAGGGTATGTAAAATGGTGGCCTTTTGCCATTTATTACAGCCTTGCCAGTAACGCATTGCAGCTAAAAAGGAGCACCACCGGCCGAAGGATCTGCAGTTTAGAATTAAGTACTATCCCCTAGTTCAGCTTGGAACTAAATGGTCAAAGTTCCTCTTGACCGGAGCCATCCAACCATCTGGTGATCCATTGGAGTTGAGATGCCATGAAATAATACTCATAATCAGGAGCTCCCAGCACCCCTTCACTGGCGGGAGGTGGAGAGCTTGGAGGATAACCATGTGGCGCCCGCCGTCCCAGGCCAGGTCTCTAAGTTGGGAGTCTAACTGCCTCAGTACCTTCACCAGAAGGTTGGTAAAATTATAAGGCAGGAGAGGGAGCATAACCATCTTAGGAAGCCCTATATACACCATAAGAGGTAAGCTAAGTGATCACCAAAGGGGGCACAAGACTTGAGTGAGTGCATCACCACCCCCAGGGTGCCCTTCTGCAAATCACCAAGGAGGTGGAAAATCTGGATGTATAGATATTTAAAGGAATACAATGCCCAGTCAATATCTAGGGGGCACCCAGCTAGTCTAGGTGTGTCTTGGACCATAGGGAATAACTAGGTTTTGGTATGATTATCTCAAGGCCAGAGCATGAACGAAATTCCCCAAGGAGACATGACATGGGAGTTGTATCCTCCTCCGCCCCCGCATTCCCCATATACATGAGCAAATAGCAATTGAGAGATATGATGTGTTCCCTCTCTTTCACCATAATTCCTTTGCCTTGGCCGTGCATCTGGAACCATTCCCCCAGCAGTACTACTGCGAGCGCAAAAAGGAGAGGTGACAGCTGGCACCCTGTCTCATTCCCCGGTAAATGTCATAGCGGTCTGATATTCTGCAGACCATCCTACAGCAAGCCACTAGTCTTGTGTATTCTAATCTCACCCAATGGACCCAGCCCACTCCCAACCCCATTCAAAGCATAACTACTTCAGTAAGCCCCACCGCACAATGTTGCAAGCCTTCTCCAAGTCCATTGACATGACCATAGCCATCGTGTTGGTCTCAACTGTACAGTGGTAAATGGTGTTATAAAGCCACCGGAGATTCGTGGAAGGTTTCCGTGCCAGGCTAAAGATGATATTGAATATTTTTTAACTAAACTTCAATAATGATCTGAACATCTCAAAAATACATTGAAGGGTATATATATATATATATACTTATAGAGCTAAAATCTCATTTCTGGCAAAGAAAAAACAAACTTCTACAATATGATCTAAAACACATATAAACTAATCTAAGCATATGTTATTGATCTAAACGGTTACTACTACATATTTGAACAAATACTTAAACAATGACCTATCCCTGTAATACACACATTTAAACAATATTCTTAAATTACTATCTATTATAAAACTAGTTATATCTACTCTAATCATAAAACGAAATATTTAAGATCAATAATTTATCATCTAGAGTTTAGGTTCAGCAGTCTATATGTTCTCCCTAAAGATCTTTGTCCTGATTCAGGAATTGCTGGAGCTGCAGGTGATGCAGGTAGGGCTGGTTCTTGGGGTGTTCCTGTTTGCTGCAATGCTCATGCAGAACACGATTCTCTCTACTTTACTCTGGATTTCTCATAAATGGGTCTCATGCGCCTGAGTCCTCTTACCACAGCTTGAATCCAGCAATAACAGGCCTGCTAGATCACTCTCTAACACCGTACTACTGCATTCTGATTTTCTACACATGCATAAAATAAATATGAAAACCATCTCTTTGATAACTTAATAAAAATACAATTATTATATTGTAACAATATTGCAAATGTATTAGTATAATTACAACACTGTTGTACAATCGTTACAGGAAACACTAATGTGTCCCTAAAACCCTTCTGCATTAAGGGGCCAGATTTCCATCCAACAGTAAAAATAATACAAATAAGTCATCTAATAATTTTTCTACACTTTCATTTTGATAACGATACAGATATTTTGAGTATGCAATAACTGTTGGCACTTTGTTATGTGTAAAACATGCATAATGGTTGTGAAACCAACATGATTCACCAATATGAATTAATATGTTGTAAGTAGAAACTTGCTTTGATGCAGATTACATCAAGGATGCATTGATATGTTAAGTATAACACTTCATAATTTTATTATTAGTTGTTATAATAACTGTGTTGTGATTTATAATGATTGTTTAGTCCTTTATCTTCAAGTAGAGGTCTTCACCATAACTAATATTCCAAAAAACATGTAAGTTATTTTCTAAAAACTGTTAGACAATGGTCCCTTGAAACAAGGCATATTACCAACAAAATTAAAAATTCAACATCACAAGGAACTATTTAATTCCAATGGCACCACATACCTTTCTCAAACAATCCAACCCAAATATGAAATTTTAATTTCTAGGTCTTGATATAGAGCTTGGCAGAGAGGGTACCCCATTGCAACAACAACTGAGTATCCTCTCTGCCAAAACCTTGGTCCATCCACCCAATTTAGCAGTCCAATTTAGAGTGATGATACACTTTGTTTTGCTGCCTGTCACTGCCAGGTAAAAAAAAAACTGGTATTGAGGCACAGTAAGAAATGAATGTCCCCACCATCATGGGAAAAACACCCATACCATGGGGGTCATTTGTTTTTCATTTATCAAAACCAACTCCCTCTTTGTGCATTTGTGTTAGAAAAAGGAAAAACTATGTAAAAGTTCGATGGGCTTCCATTCTGATTGACAGAGACGTCCATCAAACATTTTCAGGAACTGCTGTCATTGTAGATTATGTCAATGTTAAGATTCGTCTGTGTGGCTAGCAGACAACTGTAGATTTAACCTCAAGATGGTGAGAGCAATCTGCTCCACCATCCTGATGGACTGCTCTCCATCAACCACAGTCTAAATCGCCCCTTAATCCTGAGTTGAATGGGCAACTAATTTGTATTGTAAGCACTGAAATCTAAAGATTTTTTGTTATATTTATTTGCAAATTTCAAATGTGGCTGAAATTAAAGCCCGTTGTACCAATTAGACACATTCTTATACATGTTTATACATTTTAAATACTTGTCTTCATTACAATCTTGTTATATCTTGTTCACGACAAATTCCTGAATAACCACCTTCATGTGAAATGTTGAGTGTAACTAATCCACCTTTTTGCCATGGTTTTCCCAACCTTCATTGTTCATTAAGACCAATAGTAAGTTTTTGTTTTTTTTTGTTTTTTTTTTAACTCTGAGCACTTTGCCACTGCTAAACAGGACTAAAGTGACAGTGCTCTGCTTTTAAACATGGTTTTATTGTCTTTGTACTTAGTAAGATATTGATCTTGCCTATGTGTCACAGGTATTTGGTATATGAAAGACACACAGGGTCTGCTGAAGAAGTGTCACTTCTTCAGTGCAGCAACTGTGGTGCCATCCACATGGTTGGCATGTAAAACATAGCTTCAGCCTAATCATCTGACTGCAGATGTCTACAATCCTGCCCTTAAACCTGACCACATAAACCATTTTGACAGGCAAGATATTTTACTTCCGATAAAATTAAGTTATCCCTAAGTACTACTTTTTAGCCACAAATGAGGGTGTCTGATCTTTAACAGTGATACATGTAACAAGTTATAGTTGCCATGTTCTTCTAGAGACAGAAAATACGTTTTTGCTGGCAGGGTTGTGGCTGGCTCCAAGAAAATATCAGTGAGATTTTTTTAATTAGTCTCTAATCTTTTACTGAAAACAGATACAAAAAATAGTGTAAAACAACATTTAGTATGTAGTAGAAAACCAATGTAATAGTAATATTTAATTTTAACATACAGTTGGTCAAATAAACTAATGGAAAGATACTTTTGACATGCCTGAACTTCCAGTAGCCTCATTAGCATTACCCTTCTCACAGATCGTTGCACTCCACTTGTCTTTAATGAGGTGTCAAAACTGCCTCTAGGAACAGGAACAATTGTCAAGAATCCTAAGCAGCCACTCTATTAAGTGCATCTTGTGGGTGTGTGATGAGGCCACTGAAGATAGACTCCCTACTCCACCCCGGGTTTCACTGGATCCAACTCCTATAAGTAACTTGAGAACAGCCAGTCCACTGATGGGAAATTGGAAAGTGGTGCGGTATACAAAAGGAGAACTTTAGTCTTCTTCTGGGTTGTCTCAGGCTGTCTGGTTCTGTTGTGTGGTAATGCTGTCTGTGTCAGTAGAGACGAGAAGGCGTGCAATAGTCGATGTCTATTGAGCTGTATGAATGAAAGGAGCATATTAGTAGGGGCAAATGATTCAATGGTCCCTTTGTGTTCCACCCACAACAGTAGAAAATAACTGAGGTTACAGTGCCATTTCCCCTCTTCCACATCAACTACATGTGCTGGTGAGTTGGGCAGGAGGTTCCTACGAGAAAAGAAATAGTGACAATATGTTGAGTGCTGATTAAGATAGCCCTTACTTCCACCCCCCACTGTCAAATCATGTACCTTGTTTGGTTGTAGAAACCTTTGGAGGGCTGAGGTGCAGTAGACAGGAACTTCCTTCATTCCTTAAACCTCACATTCCAGTAATATTGAGTGTTAGAATCTCAAACTGTAGGTGCAGTACACTCTTTTACTACACAGGGCGTGATTTCAAGTTGAGCATGCTATTCACACTAATGTTTTCTTTTACAGAGTTTCAGAAGTGCAGAGGAGTTCATATAGTCTATGGATGTGGTGCCAGGGATAACCCTCCCAAGCACGGTAAGTATTTTCTCAGCACTGTACGATTGTGTGTTACCGATTTATTGAAAGATCAGTCTTGTTAGAAATCAGGTCTCTAGTTGGCAGAGTTATGCACTCTGTCCAAGTAGGGACCACAATCCTAGTCAGGGTAAGTCAAATACACACCATAAATTGAGCTGTGCTCACACTCTGTTAGCTTGGCATAGAGCAGGCAGGCTTACCTTAGGAGGCAATACGTATAGTATTTGTGCATCACTCAAAACAGTAAAAAAGTGAAAACACCACAGAAAATAATCCATAGCAAGAAAAAATAGATCCTAATTTAATAATCAAAACAAGACCAAAATGACAAAAATCCAAAAAGTAGAAGTTGAGATATGAATTTTTAAAGAATATCTGCTATTGAAGTGCTTAAAAGCTTTAAGCGGCAACCTGGACTATCTGATCATGCTAGACTGGGCTAAATCTCAAGTTCAGGCTGACCGCAATGAAGCATGGGCCGGCTACAGGGACCAACCTTGTACCACTGACAGTACCTTGTGCAGAGGGTTGCGTCGACATCAAAGATTCAATGCGTGGAGTAGAGTGGATGATGCAAAGGTGTTGCATCAGTTTTGATCCACACAGTCAGAGATCCATCATCATTGAGCTTCGCAGTTGTCAATCCTCAAGCAGTGGTGCAACAACAAACCCTTTGGAAAGAAGACAGTGCATCATCGTCAAGCTGTGCAGCCTACGATGCAAAGACGATGCGTCGGGCTGATGGTAATGTATTGAACCTGAGCTGCGCAATTGGTGTTGCGAGGTCCTCATTCTTGGCATCAGTAATGTTGCATCGTCAAGGCAAGATGTGGCCTTCCCATTGGAGCAGTGACAGCGATGCGCGGTTTCTGCTGGATCAGCACAGGGTAACCCATTTCTAAGATCCCAGAACTGGATTGGCACCACTTGGAAGGGCAGGACTCACAGTGGGGGAGTCCAGCAGCTGTGGCAGAGGAGAGTGAGGTTTTTGATGTCCCTAAGACTTCAGGACAGGAGGCAAGCCAGCAAGCCCTTGGAGCCACTTTGGTTCTGGGGGGTGTAGAGATGCAGGACCAGTCCTTCTCACCCCCAGGCAAGGTGAGCAGCAGAAGAGGCACAGCAAAGCATGAGTCAAGCAGAGTGGCAGTTCTTTCAGCAGCACAGTAGTGCTTCTTACTGGCAGAATGTCCTCAGATCCAGTAGTGTACTAATTTGGTAGTGTCAGAAGTCTAGTTCCTATACCCAGTAGTTCCTTTGAAGCAGGGGATACTTCAAAGAGAGGCCTTTGAAGTGTTCAAAGTCCCCGCCTTACTCCAGACACATGACATGGGGTTACGCAGCCCTTTGTGAGGGCTCAGGACCCAACCCATTCAGGTGTGTCAGCTTCCCCCCTTCCATCCTGCCCAGGATGGGTCATCAACATGCACATGGCCACTCAGTCACACCTAAGCTCCCTTTCTGTGTGGCTGTCAGGAGGCATAGGGCCCAGATGTCACCCACCCAGATGTGTATTCAGAGACAGGCAGTAGACACTAGATGATATAAAGGAAGAACATGCCAACTTTCAAGAAGTTGCATTTTTGTTTTACAGTTTAAAATCTGAATTAATCATAAATTGAGATTTCAAATTTTGTTTCCACAGACACCAAACTTGGGGGTCCTATCTCCTTCCAATTGGAAATTACACTTAAAAAGGAAATTAGGCAATCCCATTGTTAACAT
The DNA here is from genome assembly GCF_031143425.1 of Pleurodeles waltl. Taxonomy (NCBI): domain Eukaryota; kingdom Metazoa; phylum Chordata; class Amphibia; order Caudata; family Salamandridae; genus Pleurodeles; species Pleurodeles waltl. The sequence continues at coordinate 496,076,054 of NC_090448.1, forward strand.
ATGCGAGAGATAGGTCTTGCAGTAGTGAAAAACAAATTTAAGAGTTTTTCACTACCTTGACATGTAAAACTTAGAAGTACATGTCCAACTGTCTACAGATTTTGCACTCTGCCCTTGGGGCTGCCCAGGACCTACCCTAAGGGTGACTTTTATGCAATAAAAAGGAAGTTTGGGGCCGGCGAAGAGGTTTGACCTGCCAGGTTGACATAGCATTTCCAAACTGCACACACAGGCTCTGTAATGGCAAGTATGAGTCATGTTTTAAGGGCTACTTAAGTGGATGGCACAATCAATGATGCAGGCCCACTATTAGCATTTAATTTACAGGCCCTAGGCACATGGAGTGCTCTTTACCAGGGACTTATAAGCACATTAAATATGGCAATGGTCGATGAGCCAATGGTATCATATTTAAAGGAAAGAACAGATGAATTAGTGCTGGTCAGCAGAGGTAAGGTGCCTAGAATCCTAAAGCCACTAAAAACAAAGTCAGCAAAACAGGGGGTTAGGAGGCACAGATGCCAGGGGAAACCACACCAAGGATTCCAGGTTTAACACATGTCCACACCCAGCTGAAAGTGGGCAGAGCTACCCAACCTTTTGGGAGTTCTCTTCACTATGGAGGAAGAACCTGAAGAGACCATCAGCATTGGCATGGCCTGTTCCAGGATGATGTTCCACCCTAAATGCCATTCCCTGTAGGAAGATGGAACATCTCAGCAGTTTGGGATTCTCTCCTCTCATCTGCATTAACCATCTGAGGGGCCTGTAGTCTGTCTGAACCCAGAAGTGAGTGCCAAACAGGTATGGCCTTTGCTTTTTCACGAACCAGACCAAAGCAAAGGGTTCCCTTTCTGTTGTACTCCACCTCTGATCCCTTGGAAGAGGACTCCTACTGCTGAAGGTTACAGGCTGATCCAGGCCCTCTTTATTTAGCTCTGAAAGTACAGCCGCTACACCATGTTCTGAGGTGTCCATTTGGATAATAAATTCTTGGGAGAAGTCAGGGACCTTGAGCATGGGTGCCTTGCACAGGGCCTCTTTCAGGGTGTCAAAAGGCTTCTGGTGCGCCTAAATCCCGATCACCTGACGTGGCTGCTTCCTGGACGTCAGCCCTGTCAAGGGGGCAGCAATGGTGCTATACCCTTTGACAAATCTCCTGTAATAACCAGTGAGGCCTAAGAAGGCTCTCACTTCTGCCTAGGTCTTGAGCAGTTCCGAAGCCGGAATGGCCTCAACTTTGGCCAGGGGCTGCACTTTGTCACCTTCCATTTGGTGGCCCAAGTAGACCACTGACCCCTGCCCTATCTGGGACTTACGTGCCATGATAGTCAGGCCTGGCCTCTGCAAAGCCTGAAGCACTACCTTAAGGTGGCACATGTGGTGATCCCAGCTACAGCTGAGGACAGCAGTGTCATCTAGGTAGGTGGCATTGAAGCTCTCTAGTCCAACTAGGACCTGTCTCATTAACCTCTGGAAGGTGGCAAGGGCACTCTTTAACCCGAAAGGGCATGATGCAGATCTGGATTGCCCTTCTGGTGTAGAGAGCACAGACTTCTCTTTTGCCCCTTCGGTCAAGGCAATTTACCAGTACCCAGACGTTAAGTCAAACATGCTGAGGAACCTGGCAGCTCCAAGCTGATCTATGAGTTCCTCAGCTCTGGGGATGGAGTGTGTGTCAGTCTTGGTGACTGCATTGAGCCCACGGTAGTCCACGCTGGCCCTAAGTTCAGGGATGACATCTGGAGGAGCAGTCTTAGAGACCAAACTACTGGGCTGGACCAAGGGCTGCTAGAGGGCTCAATCACCCCTAACACCAACATCTTGGAGACCTCCTCCTTAATGCTGACTCTAATCTTATCAGACAGCTTGTATTTTTTGTTCTTTACAAGTTTGTTTTCCCCAGTATCAATATCATGGGTAAACCATGTAGTCAGTCCAGGGGTAAGGGAGAACAAAGGCTTAACCTGTCCCAGCAACTGGCAGCAATCTCCTGTTGGTCTATAGTCAGTGTAGGGAAGAGGCTGACACCCTCAATTGACCCACCCTGCTCCTTTGAAGATAAGAGGTTTGGGAGAGATTTACTCTCCTCTTCAACCCCATCATCTGTGGCCAGGAGCATGATAATCTCATACCTCTCAAAGTGGACTTTGAGGCGATTAACTTGCAGGACCTTCAAAGTGTTCATAGGAGTCTTAAGGTCCTCCAGGTAGGTCACATCACTCTTGCTCTCCAACACCACATAGGGCCCAGATCAGCGGTCTTGTAGAGCTTAGGGCTTCACAGGCTACATCACCCATACTTTTTGGCCAGGCTCAAACTCAACCAGAGTGGCATTCTGGCCATACCAGCATTTCAGGTCCTCCTGATTGGCTTCCTGGTTCTGTTAGGCGAGGTTTCTGAAGCGCGCTGTCAGGTTGTGGACTGCCAGCACGTAGCTGACCACCTATTCTGCGGGGGCTGTCCTGGGAGCTTGCTCCTAACCCTCCTCTACCTGTCTGAGAGGCACTCCCACACAGTGCCCATACAGAAGTTCAAAGAGGCTGAAGTCAACTGTCTTCTGCGATACCTCCCTGTATGCAAACAATAGGCATGACAAGAGGACATCCCACTTATGCCTCATGGGTTCCTGTAGACCCATAATCAAGCCTTTGAGGATTTTGTTGACCATTTCAACCAAGCCATTGGTTTGATGTGGTAAGGGGTGGATAACTTGTATATTACCCAACACTCCTTCCACATGACCTTCATGTAATTGGACATGAAGTTGGTACCCCTGTCGGATACCACCCCCTTGGGCAAACCCACTCGGGTAAAGATCCAGCTGGGCATTGTCCTTTTATAAATGGCCATGCCCATGATGACTTCTAGTGTAGCACAAGCACACGTTAGAGAAAAGATGTACTTACTTCCCATGTGAGAGAGTTGGTAGAGCTCAAGATTTGTGTGTGGGTAAAGGTATAATAGGCCCATGGTTCATTATTGTTTACATTCACTGGAACTATTGAAGGCCCTGACATTTTCCTTCTCAGTTGCATATGGTGCTGGTGTGTGCATATCATAGGTGTGCTTAGGTCGATGTCTACAATTATGTGTCCCTCAGATGGTCCCTGGTCATCAGCTGTGAGTGCTGCATGTATGGGGTGCATAAATGATGTTGTTAGGTTATGTAGTGCTTCTGAGTAGCCAGATATGCCTGAGTTGTCATGATAACAATGAACTGAGTGTGGAGAGGTGTTTTTCTTCCACATTAAGGAATGCAAGTTAGGATGGATACATAATTGTCTTAAAGTGGTAAATGGGTCTGCAGTTTCACAAAAAAAACACATAAGGTGAGAATCCTCTGAACAGGTTTATAGTGACCACAGAAAAGGGGACTGCTCATTTACCTAACCACACTTCTGGGTGGGCACACAAGTTGACCACAAGGGAGAAATAATTTGTACATATTGTCTTTTAGGAGTAAGGAGCACTATCAAATGTTTTCAGTATGCCAAAGAGGAACGTCTGCAAACGTGGGTTGGGGTGCCCCTAGGAACTGGTATATCTTTGCTTTGCTGAGTTCAGCGCTGCCCTGACTGATTACAACCTGCACCAGCGTCATCCCGCCAGGATTGGAGATCCTGGCGGGGACGTGGTAGGTTGCCCGCAAACCTTGCAATGTGGCGATCAGACCGGCACAGCGGTCCTACTGCCACCGTGAGTCTGGCGGTCTGCTGACAGCCAGACTCATAATAAGGCTCATAGTGTTTAACAAGAGCTTAGACAATAAATTAAACATTTTTCTACTACACATGGCTGAATCGTCCTTCTATTTTCTTCTTCCGAATGCCCCTATGGTATTTATATACTATATCATATAATACGAAAATGAGAGATACGATGCAAATGAATCTCCAAGATTAAACCATACAACAGACCCATCATGCAAAGGTAAAACAAAGTTACAACAAAAAAGCTACAAAGTTACAACAAAAGATTTGTTCATTTTTATTTGAGAATCTACATTCAATAGATCACAATTCTTATATCTTTATTATTATTATTATTTTATATGTATTTATTGAATTATATATAGATTACAAAACAATGTTAAATGTGTTCATAAATACAGAGATTACAGTTAATCTTAAACAAATTATTTATAATATATATTTTAAAAGTGATAATAACCTTACAGAGACTCATGCTATCATTAGCAATTGTTCTCCACAAGCAAACGTGGCATACATGACAATTTCCAAATAACACCCATGTGATGGAAAATTAAAAATACACATTGTTAATTATTATATGCATTTTCTATTTATTTGCCAGAAACCTAGCAAAATAAAATGTATTGACAATGTCTAAGATATTAAGACGTAGTAATCTTTGCAAATTAGCTACATGGAGAAAAAAAGTAGTTTATTGTTTTTTAATGGAGCATAATGTATGCTACAACAAATAAATGTTTTTATTCTACATGGTACCACCTTCTTAAGGATGTAACTCCACACATTAATAACAATCTGGAACATGATGACAACTTCAATATACATTTAGACTGAAATTGATATGAGAAAAATATACAATTCTACTCTATTTTGTAGTGCAAACTAACTCTGAGATGTTGATAAGTCCTCAAGATTGGCAGAAGTGGTACCCTCAGTGCCAACAACTATCGCAGGTCCTGTGAGTGGTGCTATCTGCTCTACTATTGTTGTCAACTTGTCTTGGATGTCAGGTCCTCTACCAGTTTACATTGTAGTCTTCCAATTCTTTGACATGTTTCCTTGTTCCTGTTCTTGTAATCATCACCCTTTTCTTGTATTCTACATCAATTCTACATGTTGGTGCTACCACATTTATTTTATCAACTAAACCTCCCCATAAAGCTTGCTTCTTTGGATAATAGCACTATAGAGGTGGCAGCCAGACTTCTCTTGTTTTAGTCACCTCTGAAATTGAAATGTAATTTTCATCCTGTGTGATATTCTTTTTCCTGCTGTCCTCCTAGACAATCCCTCCTTCTAGATGCACGGATAGTCAACCACTGGTACTGCAACAGCCTCCCATAAAAAATAGTGGAGGTGGGGACTTAAAATAAAACCCCACAGGAAAAATTGTTAACTTCAATTTAATCATGCAAAATAGCTAATTCATATAAATAAATATAGATTAATGTTGAAACATTACACACAAGTAGCACACATTTTTTATTTAGCTATAGAATAATTTAATAACTTAATAACCTATTTTGAATTAAACAATTGATGTAACAAAAAATCTTATTTTCAAAAGTAATAATGCATTTTATTCAATTATATATATCATGTTTAATGATTATAAATACACAATATTTGTTGTCTTTACGTGTGAATATATTTTTAAACTTCAGAAAACATTTAAATGTAATTTAATATATTTCCATCAATTAAAGCTTTATTTAAGAAATAATTTAATAGTGCTGTATTTTTTTGTTTTGTTCTACATTTAAAGTAAATATATACTGTAAACAGAATTGACATTAATATTTAATGTAAATATATTTTTAACACTTATTTTCATGTTAAATAAATGTTTCCCCTCAACTTTACCATGCAGAGATCGCAGAGTCTCCCTATGCTAAACTATAGGGAAAGCTTAAAAAAGGTTTACACCAGGACATGAGATTAAGCTGCCTGAAAAATCTGGTTGATAGAAAAAAAAAAGGGCCAGAGATTCTAAAAGTGTGTATTGGCTGCAACAGTTGATGAATAGATAAGTGATTCCAGATACAGTAACAGACAACAGTCATATCATCATGATGAAATGGAGATTAATTTTCGATAGTTGAAATAGTGGTGGTGCCGTACGAATTTATGGGCCCAATATTTTATACCCGATCTACCTGCAGCGGTCCCAAAGAAGCACTCAAAGCCAACTGTGGCTGGGGCTCACTCAACTTGCATTTGAAAAAAAGGTATTCCCTCCAGGTACTGCTACACAATCTCCTTATTATTGCAGCCTGGGTGTAGAGACACCCTGAGCAGTCTCCCAACTTCGCAGCAGTGGTGGTGTTATACAGGGATTGGGACTTTGCAGTCCATGTACAGCCCCACTAATAAACTGAAGCTTTAGAAACATAAGATGTTGGACTATCTGTAGAAAACCCTGGCAGAGTGTTGGGATGGGAGTGTACTGTGTATGGGTTACAGGCTTGCACTGCTGCCCTGAAGGCTTGACTACATGTGTCTGATAACCTGAATTTTATGTTTGTCCTGGTGTTATGCTTTTCTAATATGTGCTCAGGTGCCTAGGCCTGTCTTTGACTATGCAAGGTCCAGGACCAGGATGTGGCCATCAAATGTGCCCACAGATTGAACAAAAGACTACTCCAACTTTCCTGAGTTTAGCACATTAGGAAGTGGTGGTAGCAAGTGATGTTTTGTGAGATCATACAGTGGATCAAACTTTTTATCTGAGTCGGTGAGAGTGTGGTCTATTGACCCCTCTTGTGTAACGTTCCACACACATATGAAAACCATATTCTTGCACTGATATCCTTTGTGTAGGTCAAGTGAAGGTGCATGTATAGTATACATGTAGCACATGTGTGATGGAAGGACCCTTTGTTTATATGTGTCTGAGTACTGAAGCCACTGGGCTCCATTTTGGAGGCCCTGGTTTAGCATGGCACAAAATGCAGGATGAAATGAAGTTTCACAGACAGTAAAAGTATATTGCCTGTACTCCTGTTTCTGGAATGGTGGAGATCCAGACACTGAAGTGAGTAGTATGGAAATAGGGCTATATTTAGGAAGTCAATGAAGACCTTGTTAGCAAGTGCCTGCTGATCAGCTCCCCATAACCACTGCTATTCAGTAGATGCAAGGTTTAGGACTACAGTTTCTGTTGTTCAAGGTGAGATGTCAAATGTCCCTAACAAGTGCTTCAGGGAGGCCGATGGCAGCCGCTGTTAAAACCTCACACTTTATTGTGCCGATGTTGAGGGTGCTCCCATATGGGGACCACCAAAGTGATGTGAGAAGCATCAGCTTCGCAGAGGGTTGTGAGAAGCTTTATTTTATACAAAGGTTGTGTCTGGAGAGCAGACTGAGAAGGACACTTCAAAGAGAACCACCACAAAAAGGGTCTGAAGTGTTTGCTTTAGAAAAATTGAGGGATAGGAAAGAAGAACAATAATTCTTTGGAGAGGAAATTTTTGCACTAAAAGAGCAAAGTTACATTTTACAGAGCTTGTGAAAATTGCTCAAGGGAGGACAATGTACAGACCCATCAAACTGGTGCGGAACTGAATGACCTACAGAACTGTGTAAAGAGAATGCCCTCAGTTCTCCTTTAGCCAAATAATCAGAAGGAAATATTCCTAGATAGAATTCACTGAGCAGCAACCTTGGCTGCACAAGCCACTAGGTCACCGGAAAAATGACAAGAGTGCACTTCCTCCCATAAAAAGAAAAATCATGGAAGCAGATAGAGATAACAGTCATTCATCCTTCGAGAGACACCAAATTCTTTTTTTTGAGCTTTGTGTAAGTTGACACTCCAGTAATGTAACCGGTACCTCCCTTTTCAAAGGTTTAGTGGTCCAGTGGAATAGAGGCTCATGGATGGGCAGTGTATGGCCCCACTTCTCCAAAAAGATACATTGGGCCTTGAGGATGGGTTCCTTGGGGCCAAAAATGTTTTTTGGCCTCAGGCTCGGTCCTTCTGGGACTCCACCACTAGGCCCAAGGGGTCAGGGCATCCCTACCATGCCCTCATTTTACTTTTTTTAGGACTCAGGACTGAGTCTCAAGTCCTAAAATAGCTGCCACCACTTTCTGTTTGAGGTGGTGGCAGCCAATCAGATCTAGGTAGGTGATTTGTCGTATTTGCAGGGGCTCTGAGTCCCTAGATTAACAAGTCTTTGAGCATTAATTACTCAAAAACTACTGAACGGATTTACACCAAAGCAGAAACAACACTCTTTCTGGACCAAGGTCTAGCTTTTTGTCAAATTTCTTGTAAACCTGTTCAACTGTGTGGGCTGTAGCTGTGACTAAAGTTCCTACAGAAAATGAATGGGGAGACAGTGTTTTGTGACCACCCCCTGTTTTTCTTGCCCCACTTCATGGATCACCCTAAAACCTTTAATGCGTAAAATAGTCAAAAGTAGCTCAGTTTAAAAAAAAAAATTGATGAGGATTCGTCAAACAACGCAAAAGTTATTAGCAATACAAAAAATGCATTTCTAACTATCCTAACTATAAGTACCCAGTGGTGACTGCCACTGAGAGATACAAATGTGTGTGTGTCTGTATATCAGGTCAGGGAATCAGGCCAATCGGAAAGAACAAGATGGAGTGTGAAGAGGAAGCAGAAACACAAGAAAATGAAACTAGGTTTAATTGATAATTTGGTGATCAATCTCTCCTCCAAGGTCCTTAATAATAAACATATTAGATTGTTGAATAAAGGTTTGACATTCTGTCTGAGTGCAGGAATGGACCTAGCAACATCAAGGATTGACCTGTATATTCTGTAGGAAACTGAAACTAAAGAAATACTTTGTGAACAAGCCTTCTACAGACATAAGTCCAGGAACACTCCGACCTATGTCAAGTTTAACATCTGAGCATATAGAACCATTACAGGACTTATGGGACTTGGAACAAGAGTCCAATATGATGACAACTTTGAAGGAAGGAGCAGCATCTGATTGGCAATTTTGTAAAGAAATGGGAGTGGTAACTAATCAACCCAGTATGAGTGGCTGTAAATTAAAATCTAGATTTTGCCCACAATTACCACCGGGCAACTAGGTGGATGTGTTTCAAGAACTAATGGTTGATGATCTGAGAGATATTTCCAAAAGGGAGAAACAAAAACATTCAAGTTACGTTACAAATATGACACATGATGATTGGTGGGCATTGTAAGATTTACAAAAGGAGAAAAGTATTGTGATTAAAGCCTAAGACAAAGGAGGAAATATAATGGTCATGGATCATAGTAGATACACTCAGGAAATCAACAGGCAATTATCAATTCAAATTAATTATGAGAAATTGAGAGAAGACCCCATGAAAGAAATTCTGAGGGATATTCACACAAAATTGGATATCTAGCATGAAAAAGACTTGTTGGAAGATGAGTAATTGTTGTATTTTAAAAAAAGCCATCCCACAACACCAACGATATATGTGTTACATAGATACATAAAAGAATGAAAGATTCCCCAGGACATCAGATAATTAGCTCTTGTAACTCATAATTGAAAAACGCATCAAGATTCCTAGACATCTTTTTATTTCCATATGTGACGGCGCTTCCTTCCTACATCAGAGACTCCATGGATTTTCTAAGTTGGATCTTTGGCATACTGTGGAAAGATGAATATATAATGGCAACAGTAGATGTGATATCATTATATACCTCAATCAAACATGCAGATGGTCTGAAAGCCTGTGCATATTTTTTACGCAGTAGATCATTGAACCTATTAGAACATACACAGATGTTGTTAGAAATGATGGAGTTTTGCCTCATTAATAATATCTTTATCTTTGATGGCAATCACTATATTCAGAAGAAAGGAACAGCAATGGGGACATCTTTTGCTCCCACTTATGCTAACCTCACGATGGGTCACTGGGAAGCAGAATGACATATGAACAGAAGAATATACCGAGTCCCTCAATAAAGTGTTCCTATGGGTTCGGTTTATTGATGATTTATTTCTCATTTGGGAAGGAGGGTGGAATGAATTAGAGCTGTTTATGAACTCATTGAAAATGAACCCATTGGGACAGCAATTTACATTTGAAATAAATCAAGAAAGAGTACCCTTTTTTGGACATTGACGTTTATATTAAACATGAAAAGATATGTACAAAATTATATTGCAAACCTACCAGCTATAACAGCATATTATTTGCCAACAGTTCACATCCCAAAGTGCTTAAATGAAGTGTACCTTATGGAGAATTTTTAAGAGCTTGAAGAAACTGCTCTGAACTAAGTGATTTCAAAATACAGGGAGATGAGATGTATGAGAGATTTATTAAGAGGGGGTATCCAATATCTGTGTTGGAAGATGCTATGAAAAGAGGTAGAAAAAAGATAGAGATGATCTACTGGTTCCCCAAAACACAAAAAATACAAGAGTTAAGAAAAATGATCAGGATCAAAACATCAGATATATCATGGATTATAATCGATCATAAAAAAATAAAAAAATATAGCCCTCATAAAAAACTGGAGGATCAAAAAGGAAGATGAGGAGATCAAGAAGTGGGTGATGGAACATCCTAAGATCACTTGCAAAAAAAGTCCATCCTTAAACGATTTGTTGATTAGAAGCTTTCTTCTTTCACAGGGAAGTGGGCCAAGAACTTGGCTCCAGAAGGAAGGCTTTTTTAAATGTGCCAAATATAAAGCCTATCAGTATGGTAAAAATATGACAGAACTTTAATGTATCGATGGTTCTATGAAGAAGATCAAGGAACGGATATCTTGTGAAACACAATTGTTGTCTACATTTTAGAATGCCAGTGTAGCAAAACAAAATACATAGGAAGCACTGTAAATAAACTGAAACTACATATAAAATAACACTTACGAGCCATTTCAAATAGACTACTCGTATGTTATTGACAAACACATTTGGGAACATCATGCTGGGGATTGTGACAACGTTCAATACTCTGGTATCCATCACATAAGGTCCAACATTAAAGGGGGGAAAACAAGAATTAACCCTTAGGAGAGCAGAATCCAGATGGGTCATGATGATTGGAACTGAGATACCTTGGGGCTTGAACACTGATGTAGAACGTTATGTCCATTTGTAAATAGATTGTTAAACCTTGTATTCCATTCTGTGCTTCTTAACATATGGAGGATCAGGAAGGACTGAAATGGGGGACTCCCCACTGTAAGTGTAAGAAAATCAGTATATCGTTTTTTCTTATGAGGACAATGGATGATTGGAGGGAGGACTAAGTCTTGGGTACTTTACCAGGATTATTATTGCATAGAATAATGACTTTTGTGCCTTTATGAACTATGCAAATGCGTTAGTGAAGGAATGGAAACTTGTGAAAATGTAATAATATACAAATATGCTAAATAAACTATTAAGATCATTAATGAGTTAGAATTAAGAAAATGCATCATTAATATAAATACTTTGTAAGAAAGATAATTATGAAAATAAGTCACTCATTGGTCGATTTTGCCCCAAAATAAAGTACTGTATTAACTGAAAGGCACTTTATCAAAAAGGAATATTATAATTAATTTTTAATTAAGTAACCTCATTTGAGAACCATGTAATAATCTGACTTTCAAACTTGTCAAAATATCTCCAAAAGAAAAACACTGCATTGCGAGGGATTATAGTATGAAAAAAAGTAATACTGCATTAAGTAATATGTTAAATCAAGCTAAACCTTGCAAATATTGTGATCACTCAAAAAGTTACATGTAACACTGTGGTCTTTTTATGTGCATGTATCTTTATGAAGGAGGTATAGACAAAAGGAGAGTGCTCCTTTAAATGTTTGTTTTGCACTGACGATGGGATGGCCCAGTTGAAGGCTTCTGCCTAAACGCGTAGGCCATTTTGTTCTGGTGGCAACGCGCACTTTGTACTTCTATGAAAAAATTATAAATATATTTTGAAAAAGCAACAAATCGTACCATATTTGTGCCGTCTCCTAAGAACGCTCGGAGAACAAACTGTGAAGTGGAGCTGGTTTTCTGGGCAAATACGATATATATATATATATATATATATATATTCCACACAACTATCACTTGACTGCCAAACACCTTTCAATGGGTGCTTCCATCGTGATAGTGGTGAATCATGTCTAAATTGCACAACAAATCCCCAAGGGAGCGGAGCACTCATGGGTAGGTAGCAGCCTATTTATTTAATTTACTAGCATACGCATTTCAGTAGAGCTGCCTTTCTTAATGGCAAAAATTAGCGCAGAGACATCACATGACATCCATTTATAAGGTGAATAACATTCTCTCATTGGATAATTAATTCTTAATTCCAGTGCCAGTATATCCTTACAATATATATATATATATATATATATATATATATATATATACATATATATATATATCTATACAGGAGAGGTTTGGTTTTGCTGTTCAATAAATTAGAGATGTTTTGTACGGAGGTGTCCTGGCTCTCTTGGAACTTTAAGAGTGTGTCTTTTTATATTGGGCGACTCGGAGCCCTGGCCAGGACCGCTGTGTTGTAGCGGCCGCACTCAGAGTTCAACTTTGGGGATCATATATATATATATATATATATATATATATATATATATATAAATTACAGAGTGACATAGCCACCCTGTTGTTATAGTTAGCATTCTGAGGTATAGCAATTTTGGTCACTAATAACGTTGCCCTCGTTTGCAGAATCTCCACAAAACATTCTAGACCTATTGCCTTTTCTTGATTGGCAGAAGATGCAAAGTTTTGCAGTGATTAGTCATGGAGTGCAGTGATAAAAAGGGAGTCCTAAAACGTGTTTTTCCATCAAATCATTTTCCATAGACTTTTATATATTGCGTAGCATCCAAACAGCTAGATGGATTTACTTGACATTTGGCAGGATTGCACATTATGGTGCGCGGATGATCCTTTGGATTAGAACAGGTAAGTAGGATAAGTATTTTTTACATTATAAGCCATATAAAGTTAGTGATATCTGTTGTTGCTGTAGTTCCATGAAATTTTGCAGTATTTTGTGTACATAGCACTTTACCAAGCAATGACAAGTCACTATGTGATTGGCTAAGGACTGCTTTTACAAAAGACATAGGCTCTCATTATGAACCTGGTGATCTTCTGACCGCCAGGGCCACAGTAGCGGTTTCACTGCCAACAGGCTGGCGGTGAAGACCGCCACATTATGAGTATGGCAGGTTGGCCTCTGCCAACCCACCACATCCCATGCCACAACACAGAGTGAAGTGTTGTAGAGTGGATGTAGTAGAGTGGAGTGGAGTATGATACAGTGTAGTGGGGTAGACTGTAATGGCATACAGTGGAGTAGTGTACAGTGGAGAAGTGTCGGGTGGAATAGCATTGACCAGGAGGGAGGCTGCATGGTCCCCCTCCCCTGGCTGCGTTTCAGCACATTTTGTCTGCGTTCTGTGTTTTTCTGTATTTTCGGCTATGGTCTTAGGTTTAGGTAATCATTAGGTTTTATTGTTGTTGGCATGCAGCCCTCTCCCCCAATAAAAAATAAGATGTGGAAATCTCCACAAAACAAAGAAGCAATTATGTCATATAGCTAAGAGGAAGGACTCTGGTTCTGTGGAGATTTACATCTTTGTAAACTTGTTGGACTCTCTATAGGAGGATTCATGTTATCACAGAATTTTGGAGAAAATCAGGCCAAATCCCGCCTGGCCGAAGGCAGTGGTTTGATTAACGTATAGTAATTAAAATTACTTTATGTTAGAGAAATATATAAATTCACTGAAAAAACAAGGTTACAGGAAGGTTAAAGTTAGGTTCTGAATTTACTTGCATGAAACTATAGAAATTCAGCAGTTAGAGTTATTTCAAGTAACTATATTCAAGTAACTATATTTATAGTTACCTTAGGACGCAAGTTAAAGTTAGTTAAAATAACTAACTTTGCTGAATTTCTATGGTTTTGTGCAAGTAAATTCAGAACCTAATTAAAACATACACATACACACACACACACACACAGTCGCCAGTAGGTTGTTATGGTTAAGACTATGTTTCCCTTTTATTTGACTTGCCTATATCCTTGGTGCCGTTTGATGAATCTTTACGAAGTTTTCCCAAAAAGTGTGAGGGTAAGGTAATTGTTGTTGTGCATGGTAGGTTTAGGGGTGATCGGTCAAGCGGGGGCAGAGAAAAATGGGGGTTTAAAAAAAAAAGTGCATTTCCCATTTTTAATTCCCGTAGGGATTTTAGACATGACTACAGCCCGAACCACTGGATGGAATTACACCAAATGTGGCAGGAAGGTAGCTCTTGGACCAGAAAGGAAAGAGTACTTTTTGTTATTTGGTGTAAAAAACTTCCACCAAGTGTTGGCAGCCATCTTGAAACTCGCCTTCAGCCAAGACGCAGAAAAAAAAAAAAAAAAGAAAAGGAGCCAGAGTAGGGACGCCCTGACCCCTTAGCTTTGGTGTTGGGGGCAAATGCACTTTACAAAAAAAAAAAATCTGCTACAAATCTGCCCTGACAACACTTTTAGTAAAGCCCCTGGGTGTTCCAGGTCACGGGGCATATAAAAAATAAAGGAGGGGAACACATGGGGCCCTCTCCTGGGTTTATTTATGCCCCAGAGACTCCCACCTCGCCAAGGCAAAATCTTTCAATTATAGTAGGGGGGGTCCTGTGGAACACCCCCTGTACCCTGGAGACAACCACCTCTTTGGGGCTAGCATTGTATTATAGGAGGGGTGCTGTGCTCCCATGCAGCCACCTCTCCAGGGCAAAATGCTTTAATTATAGTAGGGGTTCCTGCGCCCTCCTCCCACCCCACAGCCCCAGGAACCCCCACCCCCTAGGGGTTGAAATAAAAAGATGTAGGGTGTCAGTTGCAGACACCTAGCCCTGGGGACCACCACTTCCTTGGGGATACATTAAAATGTTGGAGGGGGGCCATGCAGCCCCTCTCTTGGAGCCAATATTGGCACTAGGGACCACCACCCCACATGGCCGGCTCCTGCTATGTCCCGGGGTCCCTACCCTCGGGACATAGCTGTTTGCTCTGACTTGGCAGGAGCTTTGAAAGCTCCCACCAAGTCAGAGCAAACACTCTGCTTCCAGCGGGCGAGAGCTGTCAAAGTGCTCTTGTTCGCTGAAAGCAAAGGTTTCATCTCTTTTCCTGCCCACAGACATGAAGAGAGGGAAAGAGATGCAGCGATTGCTTTTGCAGACAGGGAGCTGCATGTTAGCAGCACTCTGTCTGCAAAAGCCATGCAGGTCCCGCAGGAGGAGAGGAGCGGACTTGGTCCATGGGGCCTTGAGGCTCCCCCTGCAGTCCCATTATAAAGTGGGTGCCCTGTAGGGCACCCAGAAGAGATGGCCAGGCCCCCAGTGATGGGTGCCCCAGGGGCAAAATCGGCCCAGAGGGGGGCCATGAGCCCCCCTTCCTCCATTTAATTAAAACTGGGCACCAGGGGAGGGGGGCCACGCAGCCCCCTTCCCCATTAAGTAGTGGTGGGCCCTGGGGGATAGGGTCCCCGGGCGTGAAACAGCCCGGGGAGGGTGTCACATGGCTCACCACCTCTACATAAAATGGTTCTCTCTTTAAATTGCTAAGAGTATGTAAATGTGCCAACCACCAGAAGCTGCGTCAGCTTGGCCCCACACCATCTACCTTAGTAGTATTCATATGTCTTCCTCCCTTTTGCCAGGATGATGGACAGCTTCTCAAAGACCCCCCAGTGAGTTTCCTGACTATTTTGTTGGTGTGTACTTGATGCCGAGGAATATGAGGACATTTCCACAAAACAAAGAAACACTTACTATAGATAAGAGGAAGGACCCTGGTTTGGTGGAGTTTTACGTCTTTGTAGGTTGACCTCTCTAAACAATGATTAATTTTATCACAGAATTCTAGAGAAACAGACAATAGACACAGAGACACCCTCTCACACTTAGTCTCACACCCAGAGTGACATGCCCTGCAGCCAACTCCTACTGCACCAAAGGCTGTGCGCAGCGTGGGGTTAGGTGGTTAAGAGGTGTTGGGCAGAGGGGCTGGCTGCAGGCCAGGCCCTAGCATTGCACAGTTGGGTGGTTATAGAGGGTTGGCGGCAGGGCCTGGCCGCTGACAACCCTCACCGCACACAGCCGAAGGTTGGATGCATTAACATATAGTAATAAAAATTACATTAGGTTAAAAAAAAAGCATTGAAATTAATTGAAAAAAAAACAAAGGTTACAGGGACGTTATACTTAGGTTCTGAATTTACTCGCACAAAACCAGAGAAATTAAGCAGTTATAGCTAGAGTTATTCAAAGTAACTATAACTTGCGGCCTAAGGTAACTATAACTTGTGCCCTCGCCATGCACTGCTAATTACCCCAAATATTACACCACCCATGACAACTTTTATAACGTGAATAAGACTATCAATGAAAGATGAAGAGTCAAGTTACTGAACAAAAACTGTGCATGGTGGGGGCGTGTGTTATAGCTACAGTAGGCCCAAAGTTATAGTTACCATGGGCCACCAGTTATAGTTACTTGAAATAACTCTAACTATTACTGCTGAATTTCTTTTGTTTTGTGCGAGTAAATTCAGAACCTAATTATAACCGCCCTGTAACCTTTGTGTTATTTCAGTGATTTATATATGTAGTATATAATAACACAAATTCATAATATCTTTTTAAAAGGCGCAAACACTTCTGCACAGCATACCAAAGATGTCAAACCAGGCAGGTGAGGTTTAAACAGATTTGCTCCTATCGGCATATTTTCCAGATCCTTTCTTGACATTGAAGTGGCGGGCTCTGCAGGAAAAAATACCATGACGATGCTTTTCGAGAAGGGCACTGTTGCTATGAGCGCATTAATCTGTGCTGCGGGGATAATGCACAGTGATGCAGATTATAGCAATTTATTGCAGCATCAGGGAACTAAGTGGGCTTCAATGAAAATCAATTTGAAACCTGGTACCATGGGAGAGAAGCAAAATTTGCATCTGCTATATTTGCCTGCATTATTTTCAAGCTATTCTTATCTTGCAGATTTCCACATCTTATTTTGTATCTCTGCCTCGATGAAATTTCCCAGTGCAGCAGAATCAAACAGCTGCTGGTGGGAAAAATATGTTTTTCTATATATGATAATTCTCCGAAGAGTCGCAATTCAATTATAGGTAGGCATCAAAGATTGATATTATCACCTGGAGGAAAAAAACAGTGCGACAGCCAAGATCCATTTGCATGTTCAGTTGTAATAAACATATTTTGCAAACAGTAGCCCCCTCTCAGAAGCAAACTAGCATTTAAGTTAATGTCAACATTTTCAAAACACCCTCTTGATAGGGTAAAATAAGATACCGAAAAGAACCTTCGTCCTCTTTATTAATAACTACATATGCAAGCAAATTAAGTTAATTAAGATAGATTGAGTGGCTTTGATTTTGCTTTACATTAACAAAGGAAAAGGTGAATGGTATTTTTTGGCACAAATGTGTACTGACTGAAAGCATACTTAGCTCCCAAGTAACTGATGGGAGCACAGGAACACAAAAGGAAACAATAACATCATCGTTTAGTCTTTGTTTCTAAGTGAAGCCTTCTAGAGCCCTGCTCGATAGGCGTCAATATGATCGTATGGAATCCTATCACCTTATAGAAGAGGAACTCGTCAGTTTGACATATATCAACAAGCAATGACAAAGCCAGTGGTTTTGCCTTTTGTAGAGTAAAACAGTGTAGCATTCTACCAGGCTAATGTTATCTCCTCGTGATTGGCTATTGGAAATCTATCACAGAATGTTTTGTATATTCTGGGACTTCAAGGCTCGGTGTCAGTTGAGCTTGCCCCTTCTCCGCTCCTTTTAGAGAGATTGAAAAATGGGTTTCCTATGCACTGTGAGTACCTCCAACCTTAGACATTTGGCGACAAATTCTAATGGAGACTTTGTGAAGACTTGTGTGGAGCACATTCAGGTACCAATTTTTTTATTTATCATACTACCTGCGTTCGCTAGTTTTGTCCTGTTAGCCCACAACAGCTCTGAACAGCCGATAGCGTCACCAAAAAGCTATTCTTTTGTTTCTTACCTGTGTGGACACCTTTTTCACGCAATCGACATTTACATTTACATCTACATTGTGTGTTGGTTCTCATTTTGGTTGCTGTTCGCGCCCTACTTGCGTGTATGCGCCTATCCCTGCAAGGCCTGCAATGAATGCTCAGGATAAGCAACCAGTTTCTCCAGGTGATCGAAGGGCCACTGCCCGACATTTGGCATCGCAATAGCTATACCATACAGGCTTCAAACTGTGGGAGAAATTGTGCAACCAACGACATCTGGTGGTAATAAGCATATACCATAAAGGCTCCAAACTGTGTTGAAAAAAAGAGATCTACTCACCTCAGGTGGTCTGAAGCATGTTCTGAAGATTTACAGCAGGGAAATTGAAAACCAATTCATCACTATGAGTAAGTCTTTCAACTCAGTTGTTCACAGGCTCTAAAAGATATTTTGGCCAAAACTCGGAGTCATCTGCAACCACAGTCTTAGTGATCGATGTAAAAGTGTAGATCTTTTTCAGCCATTTCAAGATGCTTCAGTAATTTTGCACAAGTAAGAATACTCTTCTCTCGCAATTCCTCTTTAACAGCTTCCCTTCATCCAGCGTGCATCTCTAACTCCTCCACCGCATTTTCTTCTACTTGGAGAACCCCAATGGCCCTTCTAGATTAAGTTGTTCAGTGCCTACCAAAGCATCATTTATGGACACCCACATAGACCAGGCAGAAATAAACAGTTATATTATCATCTATAGATTGAAGATCCAAATGTTTTCATATTTTATGGGGTTTTCACTTCTGCATTAGGAAAAGACCTTCAGGATTCTTAGAAGACAACGGCCTTAGGAGGGATACATTTATTTTCAGATTCAAAGAGGATGAATACCTGGGCCATGTGGTACTTTATGGGGTGTCAAACCCCAAACCATGTTGGGCAATAGCATAATTAATGCACCACCTATTATTAATAACAATGGTCAGCTGAGTTCATTTTCGGGACATTGGGAGTTCTACTATAAATTTCCTGAAATATTTAACAGAATTTTATAGCTTTTGACTTAAATCAGGAAAGAGATTTTATATGGTCAGAACATTGACAAGCTAAGTTTGTCCTCACCAAGAAAGGATGCGCAAGTGTTGCCACCTTATGTCGAAGCCGTATCACGGTTAAGTTGATGCCAGTGCATATGGCCCCTGAGCAATGCTTTCTCAATTTGATGGTGTGAACAAGGTAACCATTGGATTTGCAACTAAAGCAGTGAGAGATGAGGAAAGAAGATAGTCACTGAAAATGATCTTGGCAGGGTTTGGGGCGTAGAAAATTAAAATCATATTTTAGGGGGAGACCATTCATATATGGGACTCATCATCGACCTCTAGTCGATATTGTGAGTGAAGAAAACAAACAATTCCGCTCTGAGGTTAAGCCAGGCCATCATCAAAGCTGTTAGAATTCAATATTAAAGTGCTATACATTTAGGGTGGAAGAAATGGCAGAGCAGCTTGCTTAGGAAGATTTTTAAGATGCAAGTCGGATTGAAGATGAAGTAGAAAAGTGTATCACTGATTCAATGGTCTGTACTGACATGAAGGCTTGGCACATGGAACTGTGCAGGATGTGTGCGTTAATAGAGGTGATGACATTTGCCTCTGAAGGTTGGCCCAAAGAAAAGGCACTGGTGGGTGATCTTCATTCTTATTGGAAGGTAATTGATGAATTAACTTTTGAGAATGGCTTGATAGTTAAAGGAGATACACTTGTTCCACCTGTGTTCTTTATGCAAAGATCTCTTGAGACAGCTTTGCAGCCATCTCAGAATGAGTATTACTGAGAAGAAAATGAGAAACAACTTTTAGTGCACATCACTTTGTGGTGATGTTGAAAGATTGGTGATAAATATCTGCTTACTGTGACTCCAGAAGCGAAACTCATTGTCTCCCCGAGAGACCATGGCAAAGAAATTGGAGTTTACTTTATTGGTTTGTTCCAAATAATGGCAAGGCATTTCCTATACACAATTGTTATGACTGATCAATTGGCTGTGTGGGTTGAAATAGACTGTGACACAGAATCTGCCACCCCAAAATGTGATTATGTTTTTCCAGGATTTGTGTGAAAGGAAAGGGCTTCCTGATGGAATACTTACAGAAGTGCTGTACATTTCATCTTCCTGGCTACGAAAGATTATATGATAAAGTGTGGTGTAAAACACTTTAAGATACCTCCATACCACCAGGAAATGATAAAGTAGAAATGGCCAATATATTCCTGCTGAATGTATAGAAAATGCATGAAGGTCTGCTAGGAACTGTGCTGAGGCAATTAGCAAAAAATTAGGTGGTCACATAGGACAAGGCCACATTCAGTCATGGGGAAACCATAGTTTGTGTTAATGATTGTGAATATGTATTATTAGAGTTGTGCCTTTCTGGCCGTCGAAAGTACAAAGTAAAGATGATGCAGCAAGCTCCCTGTGATTTGTATCCAACCAGGCTTGTGCCAGGAAGTACATAGAAGTGAATGGAAAGATGGTATTTGATACCCAAGATACAAGTGGAAGGGTGGATATTTTGAAGGATCCTTTAGTCATGAGGGAAACATCCATTTCTGTGAGCCACAGTGTGTACAAGAAATGATAGGTAATGCAGTGGTAGAATCTTGCTTGAGTAGCCCAAATTAACCCTAAGGTTGGTCTTGGGAGTGAGTGTGTGTTCAAAAGGACCAAGCACATGGGAGGGCATCACAATGGCAGCCTAGAGTGAAACTGATCATCCACTATGGTGTTAACTGGGGAAATATTATTGTCAAGCTTTCTACTGCATGCTGCGTTTTAAGTTCTATTGATGTTGTAAAGATATCTCCAGTGTACTGTTTCACAATTTATTTATATAAAAAAAACTTCTATCAGATCAAATGGCTGTGTGTGAAATTGCACAGCATGGGAAGTTATAGTGCAAACATCCCTCACACAGAGAGCATGTGGGTGGGTGCAGTGCAACTTTCAGTGACATATAGAACAGTTGCACATCACACAGCAACATTCAAAGCCACATCCTCTGTACATAAATGATCTCTACAGCATTATTCAGATAATGCCAGACTCATTTAAAATCACAAGCAGCAGTTCAGCACTAGCAGAAGCAGCGCAACAGGCCATCATGGAGAATGGCACACATTCATAAAACAATCAAATCACTGATAACCATGGCCTAATTCCCAGTGACAAGTTGTAGATGCAGGACTGATAAAATTCTACACCCCAAAATATTGCACGCCCACCAGTTGCTGGACTGGAGACAGTGTTAAAACTCAGTTTCATAAAACCACGAGTCCCTGAGTTAAGGCACCTCCCAGCACATCAAAAATAGAGTCAATTAAAAAAAGGTTCCACTTAATAGTTGCGTTCTAGACCAGTGGAATACATTTTAAAGATTTATTACAAATTTCGAAAGGTGCAGTACAGAAATCATCAATGCTAAAGTTCAAACCACGAAGGTCATCAGTAAACAGGGCGTTCAGAATAAAGTGGAGATCCAGAAAAATTAAATGAGCAGCGAAATTAATGGAGAAATGGACAGCATCCCTATCAGAATCAGGAAATATCTTTGGTGCTCCACCAAAATCAAGGGTTCATAAACTTTATTCTTCCATATTAAACCATTGAAACTGTAAAATCATCATAGTGTGAGCAAAAGTGTTACATAAACAACAAATCAGAACACGACTTTACAAAATAGTATTTTACTTTAGCACCTAAGCACTGTCCACTACCTGAATATTGATTCTTCCCACTATACATTAATGTCATCTGGAGATGGAGGAAAAAGTAGTTAAATTAACAAAAGCAAACTTCTATGAATGAGTAGGGTATGGTAAGCTGGTGGAAGGTCCTTGAAACATTACATTATTGTGATCATGCTAAAAAGTTTTGAACAACAAGAATATTAATTGAAATAAACAAACATGGTTCTGCTTGACTGTGCACTGTAGAAATTATGAACAGTGAACTGCACAGGGGCGGACATCCATTTTGAACACGGTGGTGTGTGGGCCTAAATTGAGGCCTAGTTAACATAAACCAGAAAAACATTCTTCTATATGTCAGCACAATTGTTTCAAAATCATTAGCACTATATCATTGTATATATGTAAAGATGAGAGTAAATCCACATTCTACGCATTGGTACAAATAAAGGAAATACACAAAAGCGCCTGCAATGTAATGAAGCCAACTGAGTGGGCCATCACAGAAGAAGGTTTTCTCGTTTTTTTCCGGCTAATATTTTGAATTGGATAGCCCATATTATAGATAGGTGCGTGCCCTGGTCCGTGCCATGGCACACATTCACTTTAGTCCACTGTACTTCAGGCCAGGTCAGTGTGCCCTATCACAATGAATGTACTGTCTCCATCGCAGCTGCAAACTCATGCCTACCCTTGGGGCAGAGCCTTAGTGAAAGATGGCCCAGCTCTTAGAAGCCACCAGTCAGTCTTTATCTCTTCAGGTGGCACCGCAGCCTGCTTTTAAAAGGGAGGCAGAGATTCCCCCAACCGGTGGGTGCAGTGAGCGACTGGACCTCCTACTGGGGGATCCCTGAGGGGGTCCATGTGGCCACCATCCTAAGGTCATCCTCAAGGATGCACAGATTATGAGCCGCCTGTATGTGTTGCACAGTCGGTGTGCCTCCTGATGGCCTCTGTGCCTCTTCGCCCGCATCTGTAATACAGCATGGGCACAAAAGCAAAGTGTATACTCATTTGTATAGAGCAAGACCCCCATCCAAATGAGGGATTGCCTCCTTACGCTCATGCTACCCCAATCTGTTTTACAGAGGGGCCAGTGCAAGTGTCTGCTGCACCTTCTCAAACACAACAGTACCCTGGGGGTGTAAAACGTGTATGCACATACCTGTTGCACCATGTGGCACTTTTGATATGGCCCCTGATGGGTAAATCTAATCCAGAGTGAAATCCCACTCGCCAAAAGATTGGTAGAGTTATGGTGATTGCTCACATTCTAGCGCATGGGCACAAGCCTACATGCGGCATAAGCTTGAAGCTTGCATGTAAAAGTACTGTTGCTGTGCTATTCCTGGACAGCTTGGTGATGAACTCTCCAAGACAGGAGAGGAGCTGCTCTAGTTAGACAAGCACACTGCTCTGCTGAGACCTGCTTGGAGGAAGACATGCTGGATTGAGCATTTCCTGGAGCCACTAGTGCCCCCATTTAGCAGATACCTCAACGGTTCTATTCACCTAGAGTTAGGGGTGATTAACAAACAGTACCTCAAAAGTGTTGGGAGACGATTAACATAAGGTATGCAGATGACAAAAGTGATTGGTTCCTCGGTGGCTCTAAAAAGGAACTATTGGGTTTTGCAGGAACTGCAGAAATTATCTTTAGAAGGGGATATAATATTAACCAGGTAAGAAATTTGAAAAGGTGAACCACTGCAAAAAAGAAAACTTGTGTTTTCAACACAACACAAAATGACAATAGGCTTCCTGTGTCACTACTTTTAACACTTCATCCAACCCCAAAAATATAATTTGAATAGTCTGGCATCCAATAATTATACATGAAACATTAAGTAAAGCTCTAAGCAACTACCGCCTGGTATTTACATACGGAAAAAGGGTTAAAGTTGAAACATATGCTCTTACAGATCAATTACACTTCTGAGTACACTAGGGAAACATTCTTGATAACATCTTTGACCAGTAACAATAGCTGTTGTAACGGTAAAGCACGCAACAAGATACCGGAAGAACCCTTACCTACAACCAGAAGGGAAACATGTTATACTGTACTTCCTTATCCATTGTGTATTATAGTATTCACAAGCATGATGGGCTTCTCTGCAAACATTGCCAACTGAATAACATGGTTTCGACTCAATCACTTTTCATCCAGTGCTCTCTTGAAATAACTCCTCTTGCTCTCACTGCTCAGGGGTGTAACACAGGCCACAGCAGCCCCTGCAGTACATAGGCCCCCGAACCCTGCAGTGGAGCCTCTAACCCTTCAGGGGCAGCCCAATGCCACTTTCTATGCGTGAAAAATTGAGGGCTCGGGCCCACATCACATTCAAGTGGACAGCCCAATTATTTTGTGTTACACCACTGTCAGTGCTGTCATCAAATGTAGAGTGACCAGATAAAGCTGAACTCCAATAAACAGAACTGCATCAAACATTCCACTTCAAAGAGTAGCTAACCAGCATGAACTTGGAAGGCTACAGAGCACAGCTCTTAGATTTTTCCAAAAGCTATGAGGTCCATTACAAAAGCTACCTCTCCTTCAGAGTGATGGAGCCTGAGGCCGTATCTTTTCATCTGGGGTCCGATGAATATTTTCTTCTCTGTTCCGAGGGGTGAAGGGATAATTTTACAAAACCATTCAAATCAATTACAGTGCAACTCAATAGTAAAACATTAAACCTGAGTCCAAATTAAAGTTCCAAAGGGCTTTATTACAGACTCAAAGCCAAAGTTACATAGGTGAGTCTCAAAACTATAGTACAGATATTCAAAATCACCAATGGAGAGATAAGGCATTGCACAATATTAAATTGAAGCAACATATAAAAGACCAAAATGTCAATAACATCAATCCAGAAAATCAGAAATGGTACTTGATGTCTGGATTCTAAAATTAAGTTATCTTACCTAACCATTGAAGCTCGCTCCTAAACTATTCTTATACTAAAGAAATACCTGAGAAAGGTTAGAAAACAGAATTTCAGTAGAAGAATATGTGCAAGAGAGGTGCGTGGCATAAAGCCACATAGAAAATATGAGGTCTGTATATCAAAAGGTCCGCTCTGAGCACGGGGTAGAGTGAGTCTGAATCTCTCGACAGCTAAAACACACTTAAATCTTAGTTTTTCCAGGTGTGATGACAACCTGTCAAAAACTTTCATTTGAAAAACAAAACTGCAAGTCAATTATAATTACCAATTTAGTCTTCCAAAGCCCTCAACACCCGACCTTGATACACCCTTGCATTCAGAAAGCTCAAAAGCCAGTGCCAGGACACTCCTTTCATCAGGTAGCATTTCTCTCAGACCCTTTTATCTGTCATACACAACAAGCTCCTTGTTAATTTCAGCACCAGCAGCTTTGGAAAAAGAAGCTTTCATGTTGAAGATCAGAACATACTAAACGAATCTGGCCTTTACTCCGACCAGCTGAAATGAACATGAATATACTTTTAGTTCAAATATGTTTAAAGGAGTAGCTTGTTGAATATAAACTGATCATAAAGAATAACATTTCTAAAATACTATAACATTGTCATTCTTGCATACGAATATTAATGTGGCTTACATAAACGTTAACTTTGATAGTATGCTTTTACTAATATATTTCAGTGCACCACGTTTAACATTTTGTTTTACACTTTACAAAAAGAAAAATAACCATTCTTTCCCACGTTTTAGGAAGCATAAATGCACAGCATCCTTCAACCCTCCCTCTGATGACATGCAACGTCATCACAAACCCAAATCACTCTTGAATGAGATTTTCTAAAACCTATTTACTTTGAACAGCTTTCATCTGGATTCTTCCAAAACTTTTATGTCATCATAATATTTGCACTGACTATCTTCAGTCTCAACCCCTGCTCTTTCTCTTTCTGCTTTGTGCATCCTCATTCTCCTGAAAAGTTTGTATCCAACGAACAGACTATTCCTACTATGGAAATAATCAGCAATGGTTTCAACACAAACCCTAAAATTCCACTTCCCAAATTTCCAAAACATCTACCTATAGTAGAAAATCCATTTACAATCACTGCCCATGCTATTTCAGATCCTTTTGACATTTGCAAATCCTTACTTTTATCCAGAATTCACAACCAGTAATACTCCAGCTATACCAGTGGCTAGTTTATCCACTATAGTAGACAACCTTCTAATCTTCAAATCATTCAAAGTCACTCCCACAGACAGGATGAAAGCGCCAAAATTATCTCCTACCACTTCTACTGCACTCACACCTCGCTTAGATCTAGGAACTTGAGTCCAAACAGGATAGTCAAAATGCTTCATGTGATAACTTTTAGGAAAAACAATCCCCAAGTAATTCCATCTTTTTGGCAATCTAACAAAAGCATGTTTTCCACAAACAAAATAAACTCCAGGGATAACAGTGTCGTCTCCATCCAAATACAACTTATAGTTCCCTCAAACTTCACAAGTGTGTTCACATTCACTCCTTCCCACAAACACATTATCTGTCTCAGATCTTTCCATCCAGATGCACAATCTTCCTTTGTGTTCCCAATCTAGAGCTAAGGTAGCTAAGTTTCCAGCAAACTAATGTTCTATTTCTTCCTTTGTCCATTCATTTTGAGTCCAGAAATGCTCATCTAACTGTGAGCTATCTTCCAATCCTCTTCTTCTGTCCTCAATTAAATTCAGCAATTTCTTCTCAACATCTGATAATATACAAGTTCAATTGTGTCAATGTGCATAAACTGTGTCTAGAGTGGATACAGGTTTGAAAAATCTTGCAATTATTTTTATTTCCAAGGGAGCTGAACCTCTGTTCAAATGGTCGATAATAGGGATCGCTGAGAGAACTAAATCATAGTTTGAAAAATAATACTGAATGGCCTGTCTCATAAAACAAACTTAACAAAAGACTACATGAAATTCCATAAGTCACTGGAATATGATGATAGGTAATGCCTTCTGAAACAGAACAAGGCAATTGAGGGCATACATAATCCCTCGCTTGCATAGTCTCTAAATATTCATATAATAAGCGGAAATATACATTTGCAGAATAATCTCCCCTAGATGCATCCAAGTTTAATGCTTTCTTTCTCGTTTAACTTACTACTTTTTTAGGATTAATAATTTGGGTATCTCCTACTAGGAAAATTATCAGTATTACAAAGGAAATGAGCAATAAAGCACCTTCTATATAGTTACATCTATGTCTCTTGTTTAGCTCCATTACATCTCTAGAATAGATCTATTATTAAGCAGTTATGGCAGCAGCAAAATATTTCTTCGCTGATCCCACCAGTGCAAACAGAAAAGAAAGTTCAAAAAGTAATTTACCAATAGTATAAAGTCTTCATGCGACTTCTCTAGCCCTACTTTGTGTTCTAAGTGACAACCTCTTTCTTCTTCTGGGGCCTAGGAAATCTTCCAAACTCTTGATCCAAATCAATGTAAATGTCTCTAATGTGCATGCAAACTAAACTCATAGATGACAATGAAAGTTCAAGGTGTAGTTCAATCACAATGTTCAGTTCATGGATATTTAGCCGAACCTGTATGTTGACTCCATTACTCCCAGATTTCTTGATCTGCTTCATTTGCAAAGTCGGTTCAACTCAGATGAAAAATACCTACGACTAGGCAACTCTCGTTTTTTTTTTACTTTCTCAATGTCACACCTTTGTCTTCACTTCTGCTCAGATCAGAGTTCTCAGTTTTCTCAGCAATCGCCGCTCTTTAGGTAGACTCACTTTTCCTCGTTCTTGTCCCCTGAGCCAACTGTCTCCAGCTTCCACTCCGTTTCTTCCAGCACTCGTTCCTTCTACGGAGTCTGATTCTGAATCTGACTCACTCACCATAGAACAAGACTCTATGTTTCAGCTTAGGAGTTAGTCGTGACTTGCTCAAGACCCTCTCCAACTTGGCCCAGTGCTACTTCCAGCTCTGTGTGGTCCCCGAGAG
This sequence comes from Pleurodeles waltl, assembly GCF_031143425.1. NCBI lineage: Eukaryota > Metazoa > Chordata > Amphibia > Caudata > Salamandridae > Pleurodeles > Pleurodeles waltl. The sequence goes on from NC_090448.1 coordinate 496,103,520, forward strand.
CTTGGTTGATATGTTCTGGTTGTCTTTCTCGCACCACTTGGACAGGTGCTGTTGTATCAAGGGGACACTCAACTCTGTGAGTATGGGAAGAGTGGATCCATGGAAAGACCTTTACACTTCATAGCAGTTGTGGTCACTAGGATTACTTGGTAAGGTCCATTCCACTGAGGTTCCAGACACCTTTATTCTGATATCTTTCTTCACCAAGACCCAGCTGCCAGGACTAAGATCATGGCACTATTCCTGTAGTGGAAACGCTGTAGTCCAATCCGATCTAATGAAACACAGAACACACCACACAAGTGCATTCCCAGGAATTGCTGGCAGTATCATCGCCCTCCCCTTCAGGATTTCATGGGGGGACAGTCCAGTCTTACGGTCAGGAATACTCCGAAGACTCATCAACACAAGGGGCACAGCATCTGGCCATTTCAAGGATGTTGAAGCACACACCTTTGCCAATCTTGATTTCAGCGTGCCATTCACTTGCTCAACAAGACCTGAAGCCTTAGGTCTATAACTGCAGTGCAATCTCTGCTCCATTTTCAGTGCTGCACACAACAATTTCAGAACCTCATTGTTGAAATTTCCAATCTCAATCTGATCCAAAGGGTTTGGAAAGCCAAACCTAGGTATGGTTTCCCTCAACAGCAATTTAGCTACAGTAAAACTATCATTTTGCCTATTTGGTACACCTCAACCCAATGAGAAAAGATACACACAATAGCCAAAACATATCTTGATCCGTTGAACACCGGGTTCTCAACGAAATCCATCTGTATCCTATTAAAAGGCCACACTGACCTTCCTATGTGAGTCAATGTAACTGCAGTTCTCTTTACAAAATTGTTCTGTTAACATGAAACACATCGGTGACACAACACTTCTGTCTGAACAATCTCACCATAGCAACCCTACCAATATGAGCATGACCATGAAAATGTCGAGTCATAGAAGTAACAGGCTATTTGGCAAGACTGGTCTTCCATCCATTGAAACCCAAATGTCATCATCTCCTAACACAACCTGCCCTGATTCAGCCTTGCAATTCCTCTTCAGACACTTGGTCTTGGAGCCTTTTCACCTCATCCCAAGTATCAGCTGTTGTCAACAAAAGGTTAAAGTTAGTCTCATCCATTTCCACATTTGTGAATTCACCATTGAAGGTGCCGATATTATGAGCACAGTCTCTTGCAACCTTGTTGTAATACCTATTGCCCAAAGTCACATGATCATCACCAGAACTATGTGCAGGGCACTTAACCACTGCAACATGTTCAGGCAATTGCGTCAAGGAGGTTTTCACGTGCTCGCCATTCTGGATCAGAGATCCAGAGGATGACATAAAACCTCGCTGTGACCACAATTGTCCAAAGTCATGAACAACACCAAAGCCGTATTGACTCTCGGTAAAGATTGACACTCTCAATTGATCAGAGACACATTATACTATGGTAAGAACAATCAATTCAGCTGCTTTGGGAAGAAAATATTTCTTGAAGCCAAGAAGCTTCGACAACTCCAGACAAAGTAGAAACAGCATAAGCTGCTCTCAAACTTCCGCAGTTGTCTCTCAAGCTTGAACCATCAACATAAAGGACATAATCATATTCAGGTAATGGTTCATCTCATATGTCTGGTTTCGGTTTCGTACACAGTTCAGTGACATCAAGACAAACATGGTCCCCTTCACAGTCTTCAGTAGTTGCCTGATCCACTATTAGCAGCAGAGTAGCAGTATTCAAAATCCCTCAGGGTTTGTCAAGTTTTCTGCTTGTGTTTAGTAGGTAAACTACTTGTTAGATGCTGTGTTCTACTCAATAAACACTCTACTGCATTAGGGATGTACACAGTTAAAGGGTGTCCCATAACAATATTTTCACCCCTCTCTATGCTAGTGCTAACCGCAGCTACTAATTTTAAACATCCAGACAATGCTGAAGTAACAAGATCTAATGTGATGTAAAAATATGCCACAGGTCTCTTAGCATTTCCATGCGTTTGAGTCAGCACTGAGAGGGCACAGCCCTCCCTCTCACTGCAGAAAAGAGTAAAAGATTTATCATAATCTGGCATCCTCAGAGCTGGGGAATGAAAGAGACATTCTCTTAGCTCTAGAAACTTGACAAGACAATTATTGTCCCATGCTACTGGATCAGACACATCCTTGTGTGTCAGCCTCCGTAAAGGCTTAGCCACCAGTTACAAATTGGGTATCCACTGTCGACAGTAACCAACCATTCCCAGAAATATTCTGACTTCTCTCTGTGTAGTTGGCAGACCCGTTTTCAGTAGTGCTGAAATCCTCATTTGTGACACCTTTCTCACTCCTTTCTCGATGTGGTGTCGAAGGTATTGTACTCGTTTGTTAAAATATTGCAGCTTTCCTGGGGATACTATCGGTCCATTCTCAGCCAAATTTTTCTGTAAGAGCGGATTGAAAAATCGAGGGTGACATCCCTGTAGAACTTGGCACCATGCCAAAACCCTGTTTCCGTGCCAGAATGCAAAGAGGAAATGACTATCCTCAAGCAATGGTGTCGAAAAGAAGGCTTGACACAAATCAATGACAGTGAACCACTCAGCCTCACATGGAATCCAACAATCATGGCATCCAATTCTATTGTCAACTTTACCACGTTTAAAGTCCTCTCTCTCTGTGTTGATGGAAGTGTCCCCTGACTCACTGGAGAACTGGTACTCTCCTTAGATGGAGTGTTTCCAATAAAGAAGTGTACCCAATCATCTATCTCCTTTGCTATAATAGATCGTGTCACCAAAGGAATTTTTGGTGTGCAATCACTAGCCTGAGCACCACTTCCCAAATTCAAAGGTGGTTCCCATGCACAAGGATTATGCATGGGTATCTTCTGATATGTACCTATAAAAGTGCATCCTGACATATTTACTCCTCCACATGGAGTGCTACTGTCTGTTGGAACTCTAGGAACACATTCTCTAACGCCTAAAGTATTTGGAACTCTGCTCTGCCTTTCAGCATTGTTGGGTACAGTCAAATTGTACGTATTTCTCTTGGAGCCTTCTGTTTTATACAAAGGAACTACTGGGCTTATAGTAACGTGGTCTATAAGGGCATCAACAGCACTCACTGTAGGATCAACTGGGGCACATTCTCTTAAACCCTCACTTCTTAATGCACAGGGTACTCAAGTAGCGGTAATTCCCAGAGAATTATGAGCCATCCTAGTTGGAGCAGTTGCAACCTCACTCAGACCAACAGTCTGATTTCCAGTTCGATTCCTAACTTCATTATATGGAGGTGAATGTTTGGAAAGTAACACATCCAAAGACTATCTCCAGAGCCTTCATCGCTGTCCATACTCATATCATCACTCTTTTGTTTACTCTCTCTTTATTTATGAGTCTTTTTCCTTTCCACTTCTCCCTCAACTGCATCTGTCATCAATACTGGATACAAACTAACTTCTATCATGTCAGTTCTCCACCTTCTCTGTCCAGCATCACATCTAGCATCTGCATAAGTACATATAGCTTTCTTCACTCTGCTCTGATACTTATCTTTTTCTCCCATATGAGCAGCATGTTCCCAAGCATTTAGTGCTTCACATTGTGCAGGTCTAAGAGGTGGCTTCATTTCACATAACACACTCCTCAAATTTTCAATAATTCTCAATTTAAATGTGCCATATTGTGGCAATCTCAATGGACCATCCTTTTCTGTGAACTTGTACAACTGACCAAACCAAGCTCATTTATGAAGCCCTACATTAATCATCATTCAGTGACCTGGAGAACCTTCCTGAGGCGCCACTTCTCCCTCAATATTGAGAATATGAGCACCTCTAAACATATCTCATATAACAATAAAGCATATCATGTTTCAAAACTTTTCAAAATATTCTAATTCAATTAAAAATAACGCCCCATCCACAATGCCCAATTCTGTAAAAGAGAGTTTTTCCTTCGGTTTTGATTTTATCATCGTGCCAGAGGGAGGCTAGAATGGAATTCTACATACTTGCGTTCAGTTTGTTAGCCAGTTAATTGATTGCCTGTAATGTGCCTGAAATAATTATGGAGGAGTGTTCGGTAGTGTTTTTTTAAATTGCAGTCAAAGATGTGAGACCAAGGGGGTGCACTTATTTTTAATCATTTGTTAGTCATGTTGTATGGTGTATGAGTAAGGAAGTGGTCCAGTGAATATCCTGTTTCACTAAGTGTACAGTTTGGTATCTGTGGTAATATGGTAGATTGAAACCACTGAGTGCTTTTGGTAGTCTTAACTTTTTAAGTGTATTTTTTATAGGAAATTGTTGGTAAATCAATTTTTTGTAGAATTGGTCAGATGATGTAATAGGAAACATACTTAATAGGAAGTTAATTAATGGAGAGATCATCATTTTGATGGTTCCTTTGCTGCCCACCTCCTTATACAGTAGACTGACCATTTTTCCAGCATGTCTTTAATTTTTGCAAGAATTTTATTGTCATTGTTTTTTTATACAGTAGATTGTTTCTGATCACGTTTGAGCCATATTCTTAAATGCTTTCGACTTTTTCATTCTCATTTGAGGTCAGTACTATTAATTATAGAACTGTTACAATGATTATTTTTATTGAGGGGGAGTATTGTGTTTTTTTGTTGTTGTTAAAAGAGTACCCTGATGCATTGACTTATTTGTCCACTGAAGTTAAAATAATGGGGGTGACGGTCTGCACGTGTTTGCAGAAAACAATAAATTCCTCTGTGTAGGCAGCAACTGTTTGGGCATCTACTTTAAAAGGGATGCCTTCTATGTTTTTTTTTTCTTAGACTAACAGGAAGTGGCTCTATTGTTGTAAGAAAGAGATCTCTTGAAAACATTTAACACCATGACACCTGGATGAGTCAGCTGAGAGAGGAGTGGATTGTCTAAACCACTTTGGCTTCGTTCACCTCTTTTTTGGGTCGTAGTACTCACAAACTGTCAGGGTAGCACCTTTTCCTGTTTTTATTCAGTCTTCATCTCTATCTCCCATTTATTTAATCTCCTCATTGTGCCATTGGTCAAGCTATCTCACTCCAGAGGAGGAAACTTTTTACATGAATTCTGGCGATTCTTAGTTGTTATACTGGGAGGTACTCAAGCATCTGGTGTACAATTACAACAGTTCCTGAGATCTGTTTGGGAGTGGATAGGCTGTAGTTGGTGGAATCTCAACATGGGAAAGACTGAAGTGATGGCAGTCACAAGGCGACCAGACCTACAGCTTAATATTAAATGGTGAGATGAATCCCTCTGGGTGTAGTTAAAAGCCTCAGAGTAAAACCAGATGATCACCTATGTCCAGTCAGGTGTCTACCCTGATGCCTATTTGCTATTACTATTTGAAAATATTCAAGAAAATATTACATGCTCTTAAAGCGGGTGGCAAAAGGTGGTCCATCTGTATGACATACTATACATGTTTCTACATCTAGGCATACCAGACTACTTAATTCATGGAATGGAGGCAATCCAGAACCCCACAGTCTGTCTATTATTGAGATGCCCCCCTTGATTTAGTCATGTTTGTCATTTCCACCATTCTTTAGGTTAGTTTATTGTAGCCTTTGATAGAGGTGGACTAAGACCAAGTTAGTTCCAGCTTACAAAAATATATTGATGTCCCATTTGACACGGGTTATGCTTAGGAACATTGCATCATGGCCTTTGGCTTTGGTATTTCTCCTATGAGTTAGACAGGATTGGTCTCCAGACCAGAGTGGTTACGTCTCCTTGTGCCTTTTTCAACTTTTAAGTCTTTACCAATAATCTCCCACAGGTTCCCTGAGTATCTGTAGAGAAGAACAGGGTGTCATCAGCACATTATCTGGCATTCCTCACTTTTTCCTCCTCATTCCTTGTCTTTAATCTCTAGCTTTAACTCTGTAAAACCCACCCTAGAGGCCCCACTTCCCTGGAGAGAAGAGCAGGAAATCATGAGCAAACCTCTTAGCAACCCCTATGATTGCCAGGAGACTCTTTACACAAACATTACTCCCTCCAAATCCCACCTCTACTGGGACGATTTCCTTTTCCATTGGTCATGTCCTGTAAGCTGCACCTCTTCTACTTTCACTGGTTTAGAGCATTGGACATATTTTTCAGAAGGACATACTTTTCCCAAGGGCACAATGTGTGTTTGTCAGGTCACATCCTCTTTTAAAAGGAGCCTCTAACCCTTCTCTCGCCGCTGAGATTATCCAGTTGATATGGAGGAGCCTGAAAACACTGTTATCTGTCCTCCTGGGGCTCCAGGCTCAAACTTTGTTCACTATCCCAAAGAATCAGGTCAACGGAAGTCCATGCATTGCCTGTATGCCAGCTTCTTCCTCAGTCATATATGCCATCACCCCTACCAAGGAGCAAGATTTCTGCAGGATCGTCAAACATCAGCAAGCTGCTTGTTTCCGAGTTCACGTACCTTGGCAATGGCATAAGTGTCCACGTCTTAGCTGTCTCTTCTAATGCCACAAGCAGCATGACCCTTAATTGTCCCCTGAAACACTTTTAATTAAAAAACACATTGGCTTCAACACTCTAATTACTTCTTAAAAGACATGCAAGGCTACTCACTGTGGCTTTGACAGAACTACCTAACTTCTTCTCAGCATGTAGGAGATTATGCTCAACTGCCAATCTTTTGGTCACTCCTTCATTTGCCAAAAGTAGAGTTAGAGGCTGCTGTTTCATGGCCCTTTCAAGTCACAATCTGAAACCCTGTACAGACAAGCCTGAGATCTGTTGCTTGGGTCTGGTGGTTCCGTTGACTCAGAGGTTCAAATCCCAGAGGTCCATCTTTCAAAGGTCAATAGAATGGGTACTACTGAGTTGGGTACCATACATTGCCTTTCAATAGCACTAAGAGATTCCTCAGCAGTTAAAGTGTGCTCAACAAATATGCCTGTTGTTAGAAATGGGGTCTTTGGTTGGCAGTCAGGTTACCCCCTGTCCAAGCAAGGACCCTCATTTTAGTCAGGGCAAAGGAGAAACACACCCGGTTAAACCCCAATCACCCACTTGGTATCTTGGCATGAGCAGAAAGGCTTAGGCAGAGACAATGTGTAAAGTATTTGTACCAACACACACACAGTAATAGAGTGGAAACACTACAAAATGACTCAACACCAGGTTAGAAAAATAGCCAATATTTATCTGACCAAAACAAGACCAAGATGGCAAAAATCAACATACACAAGCTAAGTTATGAATTTTTAAAAGGTTAAACTTCAATATAGCGCTTAGAAATACAAATACTTCGAATTGGTGATATCAGGGCGTCATGATAGAGTCTTTCCCAACACTCCAACGCTAATGGTGCTGGCCACGGAGTCACACAGACCCCCAGACACAGTACCTTGTGAAAATTAGGAAACAAGCCAGCGCTCGGAGTCGAAGTTTGCAGCGTCACTGGATCTGGTGCAGCCTCGGTTCTTGTGGCGTGGAGCGAAGGAGTGGAGGTGTCACAAAGAGGTGTGGGGTACTTGCTGTGGAGCGGTGGAGTTGAGGCGGCGGCGGTGCAAAGTGTTAGATCCGTGCAGTCGATATCCGGCAGTCAAGGCATGGTGCAGTGAATTTGGGTGTCACGGACATGGGTGACACAGCACTTTGGGACTCAGGGAGTCGCGTACTTTGGCGAGGCTGCTGTGGCGTCAAGCCTATGGGGTCATTGCACTCCAGTGAGGACCACGGCTTCAGCTGCCAGCGGCGCCGTGGAATCCGGGAGCGCCATCAGTCCACAATCGTTTGAAGTCAGTGCACTTGGTTCTTCTTGGTTTTCCACCAGCTTCTCCTTTCAATGGCCCAGGGACTGGATTACACACCACTTGGCAGGGCAGGAGTCTCGGCATGGAGTACAGGTGCTGGCAGAGAAAGTAATTGATGGCCCTGAGACTTCAGAACAAGAGGCAAGCTCAGTCCCAGCCCTTGGAGATCTCTCTCAAGCAGGAATATACCCCAAAGTCCAGTCTTTGTCCCATTTCTCAGGCAGAAGCCCCAACTTCAGGATAGCCCAACAAAGCACAGTCACAGGCAGGGGCTGCACTTCTCCTTCAGCTCTTCTCCTGACAGAGGTTCTTCTTGAATCCTTGAAGTGTTCTAGAAGTAATCTAAAGTCTGGGGTTTTGGCTCCAATACTTGTACCCCTTTCTGCTCTGAAGTTGCCCAACTTCAAAGAAAAGTCTCTGTTCTTTACAGGATCCTGCCTTGCCCAGGCCTGGCCCCAGACACACACCAGGGGGTTGGAGACTGCGTTGTGTGAGGGCAGTCACATCCCTCCACTCTAGCCCAGATGGCTCATCAGGATATGCAGGCTACACCCCAGCTCCCTTTGTGCCACTGTCCAGAGGAGGTGCACAAACAGCCCAACTGTCAGTCTGACCCCGACAGGGAATCCACAAACAGGCAGTCACAGAATGGTTAAAGCAAGAAAATGCCTACTTTCTAAAAGTGGAATTTTCAAACTAACAATCTAAGAAACAAATTCACTAAAAGATGTATTTTTAAATTGTCAGTTCAGAGACTTCAAACTCCATATTTCAATGTGCTCTCAAAGGGAAACTGCATGTTAAGAATATTTAAAGGCAGTCCCCATGTTAACCTATGAGAGAGATAGGCCTTGCAACAGTGAAAAACAATTTGTCACTATTTCACTGTTAGAACATGTAAAACACATCAGTTCATGTCCCACCTTTAACATACACTGCACCCTGCCCCTGTGCCTACCTGAGGGGTGCCGTACATGTACATAAAGGGAAGGGTTGGTCCTGGCAAGTGAGTAAACTTGCCGGGTCGAACTGGCAGTTTAATACTGCACACGAACACTGCAGTGGCAGGTCTGAGTCATGCTTACAGGCCTACTCATGTGGGTTGCACAAACAGTGCTGCAGGCCCACTAGCAGCATTTGATTTACAGGCTATGGGCACCTGTAGTGCACTTTACTGGGGACTTACCATTAAATCAAATATGCCAATCACGGAAAAGCCAATTACACATATAATTTCACATAGGAAGAACTTGCACTTTGGCACTGTTCAGCAGTGGTAACGTGCCCAGAGTAACAAAAACAGAATGCAGCACACAGCAACAACCTGGGAAGTAGAGGCAAAAAGTTAGGGGCGACCATGCCAAGGATGCCAAGTCTAATACCTGTTATATTATATCTAAGTAAATTATGACACAAGTTAAAAACCTGATTATTTTCCAACAAGTTAAAATGTTCTGCCATGTAGCCCTGTTAGTTTGCAATTGTGGATCTTGTCTCTTAGCGCAATTACACCACTGGTATTCAACCACTTTAAAAGTTATTTTAATGTACTTTGTATTGCCAGCCAGCAACACCTTCAAGACCTGCTGCATTATCTAGAAAAGAATGACTTCTACGACCACATATTATCTGACAGAAACAGTCCTCCTCTCTAGTGGCAGATGCAACACACGCAGGTTTGATTATGCCAGATTGGAAAACAAGTGGTGCAACATGTTGAAGCCCAGGGAATGTGCTTTCGCTAGTGATGAGCCTATCAGCAGCCTGAACTTTTCTGTCTCAAATTTACTAATGCAAGACTATCCACCTGCCCACAGAAATATTTGCCACGTTGGTTATTGGCAATATAACTAGTGTTAGGTCACAGACAACTTCTGAGAGAGTTTAAATGATGTTGTCTTCACCAGGTATAAGTTTAGAGCACTAGAGACATCTCCATTAAGCACAGGGTTCCATCAGCAAAAGAGGGCTGGTGTATGGCAACTTCTTGATTTAAATTAAAATTAAATCCATGTAATGCCTTTAGAATTAAGGAAGGCACTACCTGAATAAAAACTTTGTGATGTAGATGACTGTACAAGGCTTTTGAGATGGAAGTGCTTAAACAAAGCTAACCAACACTTCTATTGTAAATGACTACTACCAAGAAAACGTTTTTCGAAGTTGGAAGGTCTATGTCACAGTTGGTCATAAGTTCAAGGGTTTTGATTTAAAGAAGCTCAAGCCTGGAATATCCGTAACACTTCTTTCCCAGATTTACAAAAGCCTTGGCCTCACACTGCTATTGACAGGTAACATAGAAGGAGAAGGAATCTTTACCTTGCCATGAGTAGCAGTGACTGCCACAGAATGTGCGATCTAGGCTCGTCTTTATGAGCTACATATGAATACATTGCTGTAGACAGTTCACTAGGTGGCTCCAACCACAGAGCAATATCCTGATCTGTAAGGTAAGTACAAAAATTAAACAGAGGCTAGTAGAAGTTGCTTACCTTATAAAAGACTGAGTAAAGCTGGTTTTCAAAATGATAGTAAAGCTATTGACTCAATTGCCTTGACCATAACCAAAAATATATTTTATAAGATGTATTGGCTCACAAGCTGAATAATCAAATTTGTATCAATTTTTCTTTTTAGGTGCAGAAGGATTGTTGGTTAATCTCCACTATAACAAGATCTTTGAAAATGCGTAAAGCAATTGAGTCTGATGGATACTGGAATGGGTACAAGATCTTGCCAAGGAAGTTTATTCTTAAAACAAATATCTACAAACTAAATAATTTGTCTGCATAATTGATTTCACTGGCCAAAATCAATTACTCCACTTCTTTTTCATGGATACATTGCTGATATTTGCTGTGTCTTTGATAACAGGTGGTGGTATTTTAGGTAACAAAGGAAGGAAACCAGTAAAAATCACAGTGTGTTTATAGTTGGCTGAACGTTTGTCAAATGCACAGGTGAAGTTTGGCCAAACGTTGGTGACTGAGGGTCCTTTTCTGGAGTAGATGATCTTTACATGGGGGCAGCTTAAATAGTCTGGAGAGATTTACAAAGAAGGAAAAATATCATATTCCCATCTGAAGTAATAACTAACTGTTCTGCAGAAAATTTAGAAAACTGAAATTCACCAAATTTCTTATGTCGGGATATGTGAAAGTGAAAGTACACCCACTGTACCAATTCTGTAAACAGGATATCCTATTACATCACTTTCTGCCTCAAATGCAGTGTTTTTATTCGTATGTGTCAAAATATTATAGCGCTCACAGTCTGTGCGTCATTTTATTTCTACGCACATGCTTAGAAATTACCCCGCATCCATATTTTAAAAATATTTTTCATAGTTAACCAATTTCATGGGGTACAGTGCGGGAATTACCGCTCAGGACCAATGGATGTATCATGGCAGTGAGCGTCATTGTTTTAGCATATGCAGCATTTTTTGAGGTTTTTTGGGTTTGGGTCATTTCTCAATTTTATTAGTACATGACAGGTGTGACTATACAGAGATAGGCTGTTTGCACCTACATTGTGCATTCCGGTATATGGGCACATGTGGCAGATCATACTACTGCGGACCATGAGCCTCTAGTTGTTGTACCGGATTCGCACTCTTCACTGATGCAATAGATGCCCAAACGTGTGGAATACAAATTGGTATTACCCAGTTTGAGCAGGTTGTGCGTCAATAGAGGATAGCAAGGCTACGCAACTCAATTCAGTAACTCATTGCCTGTTTGTCAATTGGCTCTTACAAATTTAGTTGTCCCATTGTGTGAACATCACAAGACATGTTTTTATAAATGTGCTTGTATGCATGTGTTGTCAATGTGGCCAACCATCAGATGCTATTCAGTTTGGAAATGAGAAAGGAAATGTGTTTGTCATACACGTAGCAACAAATGCTGTGTGAACTTCCCAGATTTTTGGGACATAAGCATCTCCAATGACAAACCATGCACAGGATAGATATAAGATGGTTGATCATGGCAATGTTCAAAGACTAAGCCATCACATGTCCTGGAATGTTGGATACCACTTCCTGGGCACTTGTTTGTATACTACCCATGAGTCAGGCATTGGAAAATGCTATGTGGATACAGTGTTTGTGACACCGAGTCCCAAAACCAATCCACAAATGTAATGTCACACCACAGTTTGAGTCGTATAAATGACCTATGTTTCTCCTGTGGCAGTGGCGGACCAGCAGACCAAGCAGCACATGTTCACATATTTCCAGTGGTTAATTGCACAGAGGTATCCAGTTCAAGTGTGTGGGTCAATGTGTAGCCTGTATTATTATTGGGGTCCATGTTGTCACAGTTACGTGCAAGTCTAGTCATGAGTCTGTGGAGCCATTCCCTGCATCAACAAAGGATCCTTCACAGCTGAATTGAATGAAATCCAAAGAGGAATAGACAACACACATGAGGATAGTCCAGCTATGGCACTGCAGACGTTTTATGAGACTGACAACAGGGCAACCTTGGTGTCCTCACAAAGTTAATGAATCAGTCATTTTAAGCCGGCAGGTTTCCTCACAACATTTGTACACAGGGTGGCCTCTAAAACTCCCACTGCAGCCGGGAACATCAGTGCCTCTGTACTGATTAATCTCACAGCTATTCACCATGCAAGCCCTATCAATATTTTGGGGGCGTTGTGAATCAGTGTGTGGACTATCAGGGTACAAACGTGTGTTTACATTTCATGCACGTTATCTAACGTTTGTTGTGCTGGAGGCACCATACCCAATCCATGCATACAGCCATGGTACACTATCACTATTTGTCACTCATGCATACATGAAACCCAGACAAGGGATGGGCCATGATTAGGCTATTTGAAGACAAGTTCCACCCCATGATATGATAAGTAAACTGATTACGCTATACAATGTATTTGAGTTTTCATTGTAGACCTACCTGACACAATACCCCAGGAGGAGAGTGAGGGCATGGAAAGCAACTATGAGACAAACATAGCCACAGGGAACCTATTTGGTTACACAATAACCCAAGGCCTGTGTTACACAAGTGATTTATACGGCAATGCATAACAGTGATATACGTATAATAGCAGTTTCTATGCCGTTCCAGGCAGCTGCAAGGGCAGTTCATGTTCAAATGGCTGGTCTGCATGGAGGTGCTCACAGGTGTGTGCAGCTTCAGTCTCTCAAGTCCCATAGGTGAGAATCAAGTTCAAAAGGCCAACAGTACCTTTCACATGGGAAGCAATGGACAGGTGATTACAGGTCCTACAGACTACAAGGTAGTGCATTATCCGACCAGAAGTCCATGCAGACAGAAGAACAATGACTATGGCATACCATACTATAGAGGGAAACACACTGGAGTCAGAATGTGAGTCTGGGTGTGTGTAGATGAGGGGTTATCTGGGTACAAATAGTCCATTTCCAGGGCTTCCTCGAGAAGGGTGGGGAGAGACATGGAAGTGACAGGACCTAAGACCTGGGATGGCATGTGCAGGGGGTGTCTTGTGAGCAATGCTAGTCATACCTTGGGCACTCGTGCTATCCATTTGCTGCTTACATGGATTTCTTGTCACACATACTCCTTGCAAAGATAGCTGATGTCACACATACTGCTGTCAAGGGTCTGGTCATACCTTCCTGTTAGCAATGCTATAGCACATCCACTACCTCATGTATGAGGCATTTTTTTCCTTAGTCAATGATGGTGTATTAGTTGTGTAACATATGCTGCAATGAACCATGTTGCCAACACGTATGTGTGAAATAGCTGTGGTCCTCTGCTATGGCCCTTCAAATGTGAAATGAACAGGATATATGTCATTTACAGTGTGTGTGAAGTTGGGTGTACATTCATACCCATCAAGTGTGATGTGGATATTTCAGGATCCTAAAATGTATTCCTGCAATGCTCCATGAAGCTACACTCTGATTATGAATCTTAGGGATATTGTGATACAAAAATGATTACCCAGACCATGATATAGTGATTAGAATAAGTGTTTAATGACATATGGTAAGACAGTGGTGATGGTGACTATAGTTAAAAGAAGTTTTGGACTATGTGTTGTCTCCGACGCAATCCTGCAGCTGTGTTTGGATGGTCCCCCTCATGTTGATGGACAACGTCCTCCTCTTAAGCCATTTGTGGGTCTGGTTCATACAGGGGAATTTTCCTCCTTACACAAATGTTGTGCAGGATGGCACAGGTCAAAATGATCTTGCAGACCATTTCTGGTGAGTATAGGAGGCTGCCTCCGGTGATGTCGAGGCACCTGAATCTTGACTTCAGGATGCCAAAAGTCCTCTCGGCTATGGTGCAGGTCCTCCGATGTGTCTCATTATAGGCACGCTCTGATGCTATGCTTGGGTTTGCAAATGGGGTCATGATCCATGGCTGGATCCCATACCCCTGATCAGCTGATAGAGAAAATGAGAGAGAACATTTTGATGCTGCTTGCAACATGATTATCACTTTGCATGGCAGTTGTTATCTTGTGTTGTCTGTGACTCATCTGTGTTTGTGTTATTGTGTGGAATCCTAGGCTTCTAGGATGTACCATCAGCATTGGGTTGTTTCATTATCTGAACTGGTGTTTGACTGATTGACCGGATGTCAGCGGTATTTTTGTAGAGTTGCAGTACATTGTGTACTCCCTTGCATTATGCCATGCGAAAGAGGTGTCCATGTATCTTAACTGGGGGTGACATGATACTTCCATACACAGAATCAATTCCACAGTGGTGGTAACATGGTTGCATCTATATGGCCTGGGCATCCCATCCAATTTAACATATGCAATTGAATTTGTTAAACATCAGTGAGGCCCTTTGATGTAGCAAGGTGACAATGTACAACACATCTCCATAAGTTGTCAGCACTGACGTGTTGACAATTGACAATGCACAAATATCCCATGTGTGACAAGTTCTCTGCAGACCTATTTCTCTGCCCTTGACCAGTCGACTCATGTTCAAACGTGTACCTATACTACTGAACCTTGTCCAGTTCAGCTGGCTAACTTAGTTGCGAGGTTGTCGTTTTGAGTGTCAGAAGGTCCATATGCCTGTACATCTGTTGTGTGTGTGTGAAATTGTCTCAATCCGTATGTGTAGGAATGTACACTTTCAATATTGTCACATCAATATGTGTTCTTAGCACAGTCCACTTGCTTACTGGTAGTGGGCAATGTCAGAGCAGGAGTGATGTGAGATATTGGTACAGCCTCATTAATTCCATGTCACCTTCATTGTAGTCATCATCATTATGCTGTGTCTTATGGTGTTTGACCTGAGCAAAACATATTGCAAACATCTTACACAGTACTTATTGGTTGGAAGGGTGTTTGATTGAGTGTTATTGATGTGATATTGAAAGATTCATCTTCCAATCTGTACTGCCAGTTAAGGCCATGTCATTGTCATTGTGTTGTTTTTTAATTGTTCCCTTGTGTCTGTGGAGTGGCATCTGTTGTTATTTGGAACTGTCATTTGTCCATAGGTGTGTATCCCATTGGGTGAGGATATCAAACATGCCTAGCAGTGACACAACCTCAGTGTCTTCCTGGCCACGTGTCAACATAGTGGTGTATGTGTTGTGTGTACTAGAGAGTTGCTGTGCTGTGTGTATATAAGTAGGTTTCTGTACTTACCAACAAGTAGGCCATTTCCATATCGTCCATCCTGGAAGTGTTGATTGATGGTGCAGTGACGGAAGATGAATGAATCATGTACACTACCAGGATACTTTGCCACTATGTTGGTGATCAACCCACAGTGATCAACAATGGCCTGCACATTGATAGAGTGTGTGTGCTTCCTGTTGCGGTATAGATGTTCGGTTGCAGCAGGTGGCACAATGCGTACATGTGTGCAGTCAATGGCACCAAGCACGTGTGGGAAGCCGTTGATTTGGTAGAAGCCCTGTTTGGTCTCCTGCTGCTTCTGCTGTGTGTTGGGGAAGCTGATGTGGTAGGGTGTGAGGGAGATGATGGCATCCAATACCTTGGGTAGGAAGGCAGGGAATGATGGCTGTGAGATCCCGGCAACCAGGGCGCAGGGGTTTGAAAGAAGCCAGTTGTCAACATGTGGAGGACAGCTAGCAGCTTGGTTTCTGGTGGAATGGTGTTGGGTGTCTGCAAGCTTGGTGCCAACTATGGCTCAATGTTGTGCAGCAGCTGCTGAATGGCTTGCCAGTTGAGTCTGTACCTCTGGATGATGTCTTGTTGCCGGAGTCCCAGAAGGATTGTCCTGGTGCGGAATATCCTCTCCTGCCTTCTGCGTTGCCTTTGGGGTCCCTGCTGGTGTTGTGGAAGCTGCTGTTGTTGGTGGTCCTGTGCTCTGCGTTTGCATGCATGGTGGATGAAAAGCACCTCCATATCTTCCTTTTGGAGCTCTGCTGTTGCTTCTGTGTGTTTTCCTTAAGTAGTGGTGTGTCTGCCCTGACCCAGGCGTTATTTTTTGACGCAAATCGGGCTGTGCGTCATATTGCGTGCCTCCCGGCCGTGCGGGATTTGTACGTGGTAGCATAAATTTGATGCACAGGTATTTAAGTCATTTTTTTGGACGGGAACGCCTACCTTGCATGTCATTAACGCAAGGCATTTTCCCGCATCCAGAAAATGATGCACACGGCGGACTTATGGCGTTCGCGGGCGCAGGGGCGTCATTGTATCAATATGGTGCAAGGTTTGCACTGAATGTGCACCAAAATTTTTGACGCACATTCGGTGCAGAGTAAAAATATGTCCCTGAGAGTTCCAAAACACTCTTTCTTAGATGGGACTATTTCGTTATTGCCAAAAAAGACCAAGGTTCCTCGCAGTATGGGCCCCTTCTTGCACATAGACATTTCTCACTTGTCGTCAGTGGCGTCACAAAGGCCCCCACAGTGCAGGTGGGAAGGGGGCCAGCTGCAGGGGGGCCCGTCAGCTCAGCATCCTGGCCTGAGAGCTGAGTGAGTTTGGAGGGGGGGTGCTCCATGCACTTTGCAGTGGAGGGAGCGAGCTGCAGGGGCCCCCCTCAGCTCAGCATCCTGGCCTGAGAGCTGAATGAGTTTGGAAGGGGGCGTCCTTGCACTTTGCGGGGGGGAGGGGCAGGGGCTCAAGTTTCGTTAAGCCACTGCTGATCGTGGATGAATTCCAACACTGAAAACACAGGAACTAACTGAATGCCACTACCTCCAGCCACGACATGCAACTTTCTGTGAGCCCACCACGAGAACTGCCGGTGGCAGTTGAGGAACTGCTTTGGTGTCCATCGTAAACTACAGGGCAGCAGGAGGGAAAATATTGACATTTAATTGATGAAAGAAACAACAAAGAATGCACCTTCGAGGAAAGGGAGAGAGCGAAAAAGCAATAGAAAGAATATGTGAACGCCTTAGAATCCAACCAGCTTCTTGCGTGACAGGCAGAAAAGACAATACCGGGGTAACAGGGAAGCCAGACGAGCAGGGGGACACATGGGCTTGGAGGGGGTTGTTCTTGGGGGAACGTCTTTTCTTAAAGAATTAATTTCTCTATTGAGGGTGATGAAAAACTTATCAATAAAACCATAATGAAATAATAAAAGCAAACGCATTTTTTTTAAAAAAAGGAGTTAAAATATGAAAAAATGGGGAAAAAAAAACCTGCCTTGAATCTCACTGCATGTACTAAAAGCACAGTAGTTACATTGAAAGGGCAGCAACTTAACAGCAGTTAGCTCACTGTGCTACTGAAGTGTGATATACTTTATTTACCACTCTACCTTGCTCCTAATTTATCGACGGCAGTTGGTTGCCTGACAGCTGCGCACTGAGAAACATTAACATTTGTATAAGGAAAGCTGCTTGCCCCGTACCGCGATACACAAACCATAAAGTTAATTAATCGCAAGGAAAGTCCAACCACTTGAAAAAAATGTTGGCTCGATGTACAAACACGAGTCCACACAGCACCTCTAGCGGAAGAGACGTTGCCAGAACCAGAAATAGTCTAATAAAAAACAGACAGCGTGTCTACAGTAGAGCTGGGCAACAGCATAAACATGAGCAATAGGTTAATGAGCAAAATTACAAACTCGACAACGGCTATTTGATTTCAAGTATTGATATGGCTGCTTTATTAGGTCCAAATAAAAATCAGCCAGGCCTATAACACACATACTCAAGTGTTTTATCCTTGAATGCTGCCGTTTAAATAATACAACTGATATCGGACCAGCTGATCGGTAGGAATCACTAAAGTACTGTTGCGTCACCTAGGTTTGTTCAGATCACTGTAATCGTATTTCATTTTTGTGTAAGTGACGTTTTCCGTCTTCCTCGTAGAGACCTTACACAGTGAATAAATATCTTATCCCACAGACATTGTTTGCCTAGCCAAACCAGAAAAATATGCCACAACTCCTGAAAAAGGTAATCTAACTTCCACACTTCCTGTTTTACTGAACACAACAGTAAGAGGACATGGATCAATTCATCTAAGGAGTGGGAAAATTAAAGAAGGTAGGTAGGGGTTCAGAACTGGGCCAAAGAATACCTGGAGTCATAGGAGTTTAGATCACCAGAACGTAACTGGGTAAGGACAGCCTCGTCTATCTTTCTCAGCTTACACAGTGGGGGTCGGAACTGTGAGGAGAAAGACCTAGACTAGGAGTACTGAAGACTGCTGGTTAGTAACCAGGTCATTCAGTGCCTCGTTAATGGCACTAACCTTAGACTGTAATTCCTGCCGGAGGTCTGCTCTTAATGAGCCGGGCTCTATGACTTTGGCTCAATGCCAAAATAGCAGAAAGTTAGTCTGAAGCACCGAGGTCTGATTTAAGAGGCAACATGGTTATCCAGCCAGGCCTAGGTTTCCCCAGAAAGACCTGTATTTTAAAGCAGGGGAACCCCAGCTTGTATGACCTCCAGGAAAAGTTTAAAAGATGCGCATTACAGCTGTTTTGATGGTTGTTTCATAGCATAAAAGAGCGCAGTAGACCGGGACGTAGCTAGATGTGATTGGCGTAGGCCTTTCTCGTGAAATAAGACCACTAGGTATTTGTAGCTCTGGATGTTTTTAATCTCTGCTCGTTGTAGAAATCATCTTTCAGTCTTAACTGGGTGGCACGTAAATACTATCACATTCATTTTTAAGTAAGCGATTAATAGATGATTTTCCTCACAATAGGCGCGCAAAGCTTTAAGGGTATGTTGTAGGCCTATTTTAGATAGGCCGAACAAAACTGTGTAATTAGCACATTGCAGAATTGTTATAGGGTGGCCACCTAATTTCGGGGGGAACACATTGCCATGCTGTGCATTAAGTTATTCTCTCAATGGGTTTTGATGTCTCAGGAATATTACATTAAGAGACTTCGAAATCTCTACATATATATTCTGGTGACCCTACCATTATTTTTAGACAGTGCTTTAAATGGAAAAAAAAATAGAAATAGATTCTGCAAAGTGCATGTATTCTCTAATAAAAAGTATTACGTTTTTCCTGAGAAGTGCAGGTACTCACCCTTTCAAAATAAAAAAGTACCGGCCCATTTAAAGCACTGGTTTTAGATTAAAATCTCCTGTTATTCGAATCCCTTGACCGGAATAAATGGAGATTAATCTGTTAAAGCTTTCATGAGGTTGATGATTTGGGAAAGTTTCTCCTTTCCACACCAGCTCCAGAACACTGGGATGCCCAGTCCACCTCGGGTCCCCAAGGCGGATGAGTGAAGAATCACCAGGTCTCCAGCTCTGCAGTCTTTGCACGCGTTCCTAACCGCTGGAGTGGAGAAACTTTCAAAACCTGCCAGCGATACGTGGTTTGGGTACCACGTTTCCAGAATGCACACGACATCACGAGCTGCAGCAAAATGTTGTACATCGGCGTCGTCACCTTGCTGAGTGATGTATACCCATAAATACCCTCTTCCTAATACCTGTGGAGCTCAAACATAGCTCCTCCGTTTGTGTACCTATTTTAACAGGACCTAGCGTCTTTATAGCGTATTAAGCAGAACTGTATATTTGGGCACGTTTTCTTTGGCGAGGGGTATAACGCATGCAGGCTATATGGAGTGGGGCTTATTACCATGAGGTTTTGACATGAAGTGCTATTTGAAGGAAAATAAATACCTGATCTGCGGCACCGTCGTGGTGGTCCAAATTATTTAAGTCGCTTCATACAAATCCCCCTTTAGGCGACTCTGCAACAAAAGTGTGATGGCCTCAAAGCTTGACTGTAGTTAAGAATATGAAGGAGGCGCTAGATTCATATATGGAACTAAACAATAGCGTGGGCTCTGCGCCACTCTTTGTTCCGCGGGATAATTATTTTATACACCCACTGAGGGAAAACGGAAGGCTGGATTTCAAACGCTGTCACTGGAGGAGAATGCAATCACAGGCACGACATGTGGGTGTAATAAACGGCGCTTTACTCTGGAGCAAGTTGGGCAAATAAACAAACATACTTTGGCTACTTGTCGCACAACCTAAAATGCCCTGAAAAAATAACTAACCCATCCCGCCTACCACTGCTTGCGTCTCTGGATGCCTTGGACTTTTCCTTGATTACATAAATCCCGTCTGTGCGCCCTTCTCACTGAGGAGGAGAGGGGTCCGCAAAAATCTCCTCAGCAGAGGGAATGCGTGACTTGTCCTCCGCCATGGGCTGCTGAGGAAAGTAGTCCTCCTATGGTCCCTGGGCGGAGAGGGCGTGGCCTGCCCCTTCTACCCAGGGCCCAGTGTGGAGGAAAAAGCAATCAGAGACGCGATACGTGGCTGTAAAAGCCCGCTTTATGAGAAAGTTGTGCAAGTAAAAAACATCCTTTGACTTCTCGCCGCACAAACTAAAATGCCTTGAAGTAATAACTGAACAATATAAGACGGCTAACCCAACCCCCTCCCCCTAAGCAGTTCCTTTCCGTTTACATTTCGCTGGTTCACCTCCTCTATTCCATATCAGTCATCATGCCCCCTGAGACTCCTCTAGCATTTCTCCAGAACCCCTCTGCTTTTCCAGACTGGCTGGCTTTCCAACTCATCAACCAAATCTGCCATCCTTTGCTTCATTTGTTCCTGAGCGCCCTTCTAACCTCCACAAGAAATACCCTATCAATCGCTGGCCCCACCGTTCTTGAATATCCAACAGTTTCGAAGTTAACTGTCCCCGGCTCAGTCCCATCTCACTATTTCTTTATTCATGTCTACCTAACTGAACACCTACCTTTAAATGTCCCGCTTCCACTCCAGCCCCTTTTAAAATGTAGTGGCCAAATACCAATATTTCATTCTTAGGTACACTTGTTCACTGCCCACCTGCTGATTGAGAGGAAAAAAAGTTATTTAATCAATAACTATAGTCTACCGTATCCACACATGCAGCCACACCTCCACCTCCCCAAATGCATTAACCGCCTCTCTTCCATGCCTGCCTGTAATTGCTGGGCTACGAATGAAGGCCCAAAGATCTTGCCGTAGCCTTGCTCTCCTTGAATCTCTGCAAGGCAGAATCAGCTTCTGTACAAACAGTCACAACCTGTGTAACGGAAAATCCATAAAGGTATTTTGCACATCCGACAAGAATCCAGACCCTCTCAGCCATGTGTGCCTTCTTGTAGCGACTGAAGTCCCCCTCGCTCTTGCAACCAAGCCAGTCATATCCAGGCCCGCATTAATGACCTGGTGAGCAGCTGCCTAGCCATCTTCAGAAAAGTGACTCTGAACATCCTCAGGTAACTTAGGAATCACTGCTTTGACTAAGTCCATCAAAGTATGAATGTATCGCCCCAACAAACAAATTGCATTGGTTGAATTCATGGCCATGCTACTATAAGAAAACACCTTTTTCGTAGACAGTTACATCTTCTTTGACTCCCTATCTGCTGGGGGTGTTGGAAAAGGTCCAGGAGTTAACTTGGATGTACAGGAACTTTCAGGTGAAGGATGAGTGGATAAAAACAGAGGAGCTCCTAGAGTGGGCTTGTGTCTCCTTGAAATACGTCTGGATACTGCAGAGTATGACATGGGTTTCCACCAACTTTCTAGAAATGGCTCAGTCAATGCATTATTAAAAGGTAATAAAGGCTCTGATGTGGAAGAAATAGAACGCAGCACTTATATTAGCAAATGAGACAAGCTCAGTTGATGGAAGAGGCAGTTTCAACATACCAGCTATCTTCTTTATCACTGAATGGTATGATGTGACCTACAGTGGAGGACCTTTTGGAGACAACTCCCATTCTGGGAAAGTTTCCAACCCACTTGCCACTTCTAAGCCTTCAAAATCTGGATCTAGAGACACTAATTCTCCTTCATCCAGTTCTCCTTCTCTAAAAGCATACATTTCCTCTTCAAAAAGCCTCTGAGCTTCCCTCCGAGATCTATGTCTCGACTTCAACAACAGCGTTGGCGAAGTCAGTACCGGTGTCTGTGATGTCAGTAGTGGCGTCAGTGACTTCGGCACCTGCGTAGAAGCGGTTAAGGGAACTGGAGCCGAGTGATGTGAAGCCGGAGTGGATCCAGCTGATGCAGGAGAGAGCACAACCGGCGCCGGTGACTCCTGCTGAACTTCGACTGGCGAAGGAGTCATCTTCCTCAGAGCTGGAGAAGGCCAGGATACCTGGCTCATAGGCATAAATGACAGGTACAGTGCCTTCTGTTAGTGCACCATGAAATCTCCCAATGAATAACATAGCAGACCCACGGGGTCTGCAGGCGCACCAGATGGAGTCATTGTCCTGATGAAAATGCTATACATTGCATTAAAAAAATTAGAAAGGTCAGGCCCTGGAGCCAGGAAAGCTGAATACTCCTGCTCCTGTCAAGGACATAGAGGTGGAGGCGGAGCAGGAGAAAGGACTGAATCTATCTCCAACTCCGGACCAGGACATCCAAGTGAATTTGTTAATAGCCTTGGACTTGAAGGAGACGTCGGAAAGGCTACTGGAGAAGGGGACGGAGTCACCACACATCGATCTTCCAGTGACTTCAGATGAAGTGACACCGACCTCGGAGACTCATCCCTTCAAGATCAATGTCGGAAACCATGATGCCGCTTCTTCTTATGTTTCCTCTTCGATGACTTGAAGGATTGGGGTGACGTTACTCCAAGTGACGACAAGACTTTCAAAGTCCTCTTTTCTTCTTTCTTGCCTTGGCTATGAAGACGTTTGCTGCTTCTCTCTCCTTCAACACTTTTGGATTAATCTTTTGACATGATGAACAGGTGTCGATGTTGTGGTCCGAACTTAAACACCAAAGACTGTCTTAATGAGGATCCGTGATCGACATTTGACCCTTGCATTCTCAAACAGATTTCCTTGGTGGAGACATTTCCCCCCCCGAAAAACGTTGCAATACCCGGATAGAATGTGTCAAAAGAATCCTAACTCTAAAGAGAGCCTATGAAAAAAACGTTATGCGTCGAAGGCGCAGAAAAAAGGGAACTGACATCAGCACATCGACGAGGGCCTTTTATGGCTCCACTGACGTCACATGGAGCCGCGTGCAGTGGCATGGACATTGTGACGTCCTCATCGAAGTGGGAGAGCTGTTAATGGTTTCTGTGGCATGCTGGTGCATTGGGGATATTCAAAAGGTAAAGAATCTGCAGGTAGATGTCACCATTAGAATGACTCAGTTCTCCCTTACTCTGGTCCACCTTGGCCCACTCATTCTAAGGTGGGACACCCTAGAAACTCTTAAATATGGAGGGGAAGGCCACATGCTGTGTCGGTAATGGCCTTGTAAGTGTTGTTTGTTTTGATCACTGTTCATTGACTATCTCTCCCTATACCTTAGTTATATTCAAAATTTTCATGGAACAAACCTCACCATATTGCAAAAAACCACCACAGCTAATAGTGGTTGCCCTAATCACCTCCACGGTACTTCCAAAGCCCTACAGTTTTACTCAGTTGCGTCTCACATCGGATAGTAGCATAAATACTGAATTCTGATGTCCAAGTATCTATGTTAATGGGCACTCTTGGTCTTTTTGATAACTCCCTCCTCTTTGGCTTTTGACCCCTACTTGCATCTTGTTTCCCTATGTAATACCTTAAACATGTCAAAATACTCTCCTGACCAAATCTTTTCTTTGGTACTTACCAACAAATGGGTACCTAACGCATCTGGAACCCCAACATATGGTAGCTTTTTGTCACCCTCACTTTGTCCTTATCCTTCACAACCACAGAGGGGATGGATACATTTCTAGTATCTTCTGTGTCTCTTCCTGCTTCTTGTACTTATCCCCCCTTTGTCCTCTCCCATATTTGTGTTCTCTCCTGTTTGTTCTTTAACTCTTTCCTTATTGCCATTAACTCTCAAACTGTCAATAATGTCTTCTCACACCCTTTATATTTTATATATTGCCCAGGACTCACAAAGTTTGTTTTGAAATTTTAACCACACTCTCTCCTTATTTCCCTTTCCCTTGTTCATCGTTTACCTTAAGCTTTCTCGAGATTTCCCCAAATGTAATTTTTATCTAGAAATCTTCACACTCACTTTCTTAGCGATTTGTTTCCTTTTGCTCTGTCACAGCTGTCTTGGCTCATTTTTTTCTGAAGACCTGCCTTCTCACTACACTGTATGGCACTGCTCATCTCTTGTCTCTAGCTAATGGTCTAAACAGTCTTTGGAAGGTGCCCTTGATGCGCCCTCCTCTGATTATATCCCCATCTGCCTGTTCCATAGTAGGTCTATGTCGTTGTTTAGCCACCTATCCTCTCCAAGTCATCCCCCACCTGATGGGCATGTGAATTCCTCTTCACTCACCTCTTACCTTCACTCTCCGGCAAAATGTAATCTGCTTCATCCTCCACCTCCCCTCCTCTATAATGTTTTAGAACTGCTTGATTGCTGCCATCTCCATTCTCAATAGATAACTCACTCATCTTTTTTGCATATCTCCCTCTATCACCTAGAGCATGGACAACTACCACCTCCCATCCTTGCTTTGGTAGAGTTGCCTAGTGAAATATGTCCTGCAACATCTGTCATTCTCCATTTGCTCTGGTCATTGCCTTAGAGTGTGGTCTTCCTCCTCTTCTGCTATGCTGTAAACCTCTGCTCCTTTTATTCTGAGGCTGATGAACTGCTCCCTACTCAGGTTGTTAGTTTGCAGCATTAACTCAGTTTGCAGTATTAGCTATCCACTACACCTGGGTGAGGATTCGTTTTGACGGTGGATTCAATTTGAACTGTATTTCCGACTCTGTGGGAGGTGCAGTACGCAAATTTAGGTTCACCAGGCAGTCTACAAAAATGTCTCTACTTAGTACCAGGGCTATGTAATCTAACAAGCTATTCTGCATGGGGCATCGCTTAGCTTCTAAGCTTCTACTATGTCAGATCTTATTAGGGAATAATATTGCCTACGGTTTCTTACCCATTGGATGACTTTGTTCATTAAGGATGAATTATATTCCTTTGCTCCTGTCTGTAGACTTGGAACATTAACCATAAATACCCGGTTTATGGCTAGCCTCTGGGAAGTGTACTCGTTTTGATTACTCCTGCCTCCACTATAAGTAGCTGCTCTCGGTTCTTTCCAGTTACCGGCGACCGCGCAAACTTATGCTGGGTTTGTGAATTATAATTCTAGGTCTATTTAAATAACCCCCACCATATGTTATGCCACTAGCTGGACTATTAAACTGTTGGCCTGGGGACATGTCATTACCCTATTTTCCCCATCGGCCACGCAGTAGGTTGTAGCTGGGGTAACTCTCCCACTCCCCTCTGATAGGGACAACTCCTCTCATGTGTTAGAACTTCGTGTGAGCCCGTCCCCCTTTTTACTCCCTCTAAGAGCGATTCCCACACCCAGCATTAACTTCCTCTTCGCTTTCCCTTATCACATTACAGACGCTATGGATCCCCGTTGGAGCTGTTATTCCTATAGTCTGGACCACTATTTTCAGTTCTCGGTTCGTAATGTAGCGGCTTCCCCCTTCACCTAGCCGTCAAATGAGATTTGTGAGTTCCCTTATCAAGTCACCCTCATTTTGTGGACATTTTGCAGCATCCTCGCCGGTACCTTTATCCTGGTGGGCAAAACAAGTTTCGTCTCCAAGCGGTCTGAAACGATTCTCAAATGGTATTCCACTGTTAATGTCATTAGTAGTACGAGCATCCTCAGTGTTTGAAGTGCAACGCTCCTGATTAATGGGCGAGTCAAAGGGGGTGCCTGCACCATTGAAAACTAAAGCATTTTCCTCTGCGGATTTATCTTCCAGTTGAACTCGGGGTTTGACAGCTTCAGGGCCCATTTTAAAGACACCGGCTCTTTGTGGCCTTGTGACACTCAAATCATATTTTCCCCTTTATTGAGGATTGTTTCAACTTCCTCAGTTAGATTATCTGTTGGCTCTACCTAACAGGGAAGGTACCTTTGAAGTACAAGCGTATTGTTTAATATTGGAACCTTGGGC
The DNA here is from genome assembly GCF_031143425.1 of Pleurodeles waltl. Classification (NCBI taxonomy): domain Eukaryota; kingdom Metazoa; phylum Chordata; class Amphibia; order Caudata; family Salamandridae; genus Pleurodeles; species Pleurodeles waltl. Next base: position 496,129,697 of record NC_090448.1, read on the forward strand.
CGCATCAGGCTATCCCTGGGTGCTGCTCCAGTCTGGTCTGTTTTCACTCTTTCATCCAGTGCTTTCGTTTGTGGACTGTGGCAGAAGTGCTTGGTCTCCTGCCGGCTCTGTTCCTGCCACCATACATTCCACGACTAGCCGTGACAGAAATGTGGGCGTATGGCTACTCTCCACTGCCACTTGTTCAGCAAAGTGACTGGCCTGATCATTTTAGCCAATGCCTTTTTTTGGGTTAACCCCCTCCTTGGAGAAGTATTTCAGATCAGCCATCAGTTTGTGGATGGCTTTATTTACAGGCAGTGGTGGGTTAGAAAAAAAAGTGTCACCATGGATTCTTTGCTCTTACTCAGGGGTATGGAGGGGACGGGGCAAAGCATCACAGAATGCAGACAGTAGCCACGAATATTGAATCAGTCATTCTGGAGCAGCAGAGATCTTCCATGAGGGTCTCCTCTGTCTTTGATGTCTTCTTTTCTATTTCACCGCTGCTCACGGGCCTCTATCAACACAAGTGTTTTGGGACCAGGTCACAAAGAGGCGCGTTGTTACATAAGAAACTAACAGGAAGAATAGAAGACTACGATCAGGACCAGATTAATTTGGCTGTCAGATTTCAAGCAATCACTGAGTGTAGGGAATGACATAGGATTAGAGACATACGTAAAACTAAGTTCTTCCATAGTGTGGTTGCCTTAAAGGGATCAGATTGAGGATGGGCTGCATTTAAATATCAGACGGGGCAGGGGAAAAAAAAAAAATAGGTGAGCACAGTGGGCAACATTCACATAAGCACAAGGGTTTAAAACAGAGCTGAGGTGGGTGCCGCAATTAAGGAATGGTAGTGGCTACAGTTATTGTTGATAAGGGTTGAAGATACTTCAGTGTGTCCGTGTCCTGCACTGGCTGTTAACAACCTGCAGAGTTCTTCACGACTGATTCCTTCCCTTGGTATTTTCTCAGATTGATGGTAAAACGTTCTCTCGGTCACCTTCTGGTAAATGGTAACAAGGATGAATGGGAGGTGGGCCCACCTTCTCCAAACGTGGGTGTCAAGAGTGCCTGCATTACATTTATTCTCAAGACACTCAAGGAGCCTATAAGCAACAGCTTTTCCAAAAGAGCAGAAGGGAAGATTTTGGTGTTAATTGTGGATTTCTGCTAGAGCTTTACGCTGGTGGAATTCAATGAATAATGGGCACGTGGTGCTCGGTGAGGCAGCACGGAACAAAAGGAAGATGAGTGTTGATGTAGTAGGGCATCTCATAATACAAAGCAGCTTGCTTCCTACAACCAAGTCGCCACCTAGCCCCAACTGAGGCCTATTTCTTCAGGAGTGCTGAGATCTTCCACTTTCCTGTTTGCCATACATTCCCAGCCCTTGGCTCATACCCTTTGCTTCAACATCCTTCTTAGCCTTCCCGTTCATGGGACTCTCAAAATGAATCATCAGCAAGGTCAGCATGAAACAAAACAGCATGAACTTTTCATATACCCTTTATCCCATTTTGCACCACTATACCTGTGTTGAAGGCTAGCTATAGAAGCTTTCAACTGAGAACAACGAAGGACGTGGGGATGAATGCCAGTGATAACATGCCTCAAGTCACCTGTACCACACGCCCACACTCCTAACCAGTTTTTATCTCGAAGCTGATTATGCCAGTGATCCATAGCACACACGGTTTATGTTTGATACATTAACCTCCAACAAGTGCACAGGGCCTAGTGCTAAGCAGGGGCAGCGTCAAGAGAACACAGCTATCGTGCGGGGCCTGCTCTGTATGAGCAAAGTTCCTGCTATGGGTCAACGAGACCACACCCTACAGGGTCTGAAAGCAGGAACTACTCACAATTCTGCTGTAAAGGCTGCAGATATCAGGGAAAGGTACTAAGTGTAAGGTGCATTGTCTCACTCTGCCCGCCAGCACACCGTTAACTGGGTATGCCAGGGAAGTCTGGCATACTGCACCCTATTACGGTGAATTCAGTATTCAGAGTACTGGCAGAAATTCCCATCTGCACTCTGAAAAGCACATTCTTGAAAAGCTTAACAGATGTCTGAAGCCAATGCTCTGCCTTTGACTTGCAGCTGGAGAACCAGGGGCAGGAATCCCTCGCCTTTTTGGCACATTGTTACATACTTGGCTGCAGAGGGATGCCTGGAGTGTCCCGCTGACACCAATGCCCCCCTCTGTGGGAGCACCCCTTGGCGTTTGAGAAAAGGAGCAGCACACTGATTGAGTGCCACCTTGACATGGCACAGTTATTGAAGTTCCTAATACAAACATTATAAAAACTGATTGCCCTCTTAGGGTCCAGCCTCCACTACTATTTAGTGAGTTGCAGAGACAGAAAGAAGGTAAGAAGGGTGATAGAGTGCCCTAAATGGAAGGGTGCCCCACTTTGAACAGCAAAGCAGCCCTGCTTCCGATAATTAGATTGTTGGGAGAGAAGTTAGTAAAGGGAGGTTTAATACTCGGGACTTGAAACTCACCGACACGTCTAGCTGACGTAATGACAGTTTAGACCAACTGTTTTAAAAGTGAGCACTTGCAACTGTGAAAATGTTCCAAAGGAGTTCACATTAAAAATGTAAGGACCGGATTATGGCTCGATTGAGACAATATAAAATAAGAACTGGGAAACCTGTTGATGAGGCCCATAACTATGAGGGACTTGACAAGTACAGCTGACCCGGGACACACAGAAATGCTGGCAACACAGATAAGTAGCCCTTCACTGTACCCATTGATTGAGCAACATTGCTGAGCTAACGACAGGACAAAGCACAAGGCTAGTTACAAGTGGGTCTTGAGTGATTTGTCTAAGCACCACTTGACAAACCTACTTAGTATGTCAAAAAATGTCCTGCAGGTAGATTATACACCATCAAGTCTTCCGCATCCAGTGCAAGCAACACCCAAACCTTTCCTTGAGTAGAAACCAATAAAGGACCCTGAGGTTGAGAATCTGATGAATACCACTATCAATTACTTGGACCAGGAAGTACTGGGATCAGCACCTTTCTTGGCACCAATTCCACTCCCACTTTCAGGAGCTAGACCTCTATCTCCTTCTGCAGGACAGCTGGTCTGCTGAAGGGATGGAAAAAAGGGCGGCGGGGGACAGCGTATCTTTCCCATTGTCTGTTATGGGCTTCCAGACCTGTAGGAAGGAGGACACCCATTCACCAATAGGTGTTGTGTTCATAGCAACAGTGAACTAGGGCTGTGGCTGCAATACAACTTGGCCACTTCCCTTGTCACAACTCTGATTTTGTTTAAACAACAAGTTCTGGTGCTGATGAACGAGTTACTTACCTTCGGTAACGACTTTTCTGGTGGATACATTAGCTACCTGTGGATTCCTCACCTAATGAATACTCCCATGGCGCCAGCATTCGACGGAAATCTTCTTACTAGTCTCTGCACGTCGACGAGGACGTCACTCTAGCCCACGCGACGCCGTCTGACGTCATACAGGCAATAAGAGGTCCTCGACGACGTGCGGACGTCAGTACCAATCATTTTTTACGTGCATGAGAACAACCAGGCAATGCAATGAAAGAGCAAGGCAACATCCCATTACATTGTAAAAATACACAACATTGCATGAATAACTGTAAATCTTTTATATATATATATATAACTCTCTCTTTTTAAAATATATATATACACATCAAGTATATACACAAAGATATATACATATATATAAATATAATATATACAACATCTATTGCACCCTCAAAGACCAAGAGGAGCGTACTCAAGGATTACTTGGTAAGACCAGAAAGGCAACGGGGAGGCGGGTGGGACCGTGAGGAATCCACAGGTAGCTAATGTATCCACCAGAAAAGTCGTTACCCAAGGTAAGTAACTCGTTCTTCTGATGGATACAACTACCTGTGGATTCCTCACCTAATGAATAGAGTCCCAAAGCAGTACCACGCCCGGCGGTGGGTGCCTAAATGGTCAAACCAAGAAATCCTGCAGCACTGACCGTGCAAAATGGCCGTCCCTTCTAACCTCAGAATCCAAACAGTAATGTTTTGCAAAAGTGTGAAGGGACGACCAAGTTGCGGCCTTGCAGATGTCGACCACAGGAACACCTCTGGCCAAGGCCGAAGTGGCCGACTTAGCTCTGGTGGAATGAGCTCTAATGCCCTCAGGAGGATCCTTCTTTGCCAAAGAGTAACAGATTTTAATGCAAAGAACAACCCACCTGGATAGTGTGGACTGCCTTTCCTCTCCTCTTGCCCACGTATCCAATAAACAGCTGATCCTCCAGCCTGAAATCCTTCGTTCTATCAATAAAGAAGCTCAACGCCCTCTTTGGGTCCAGACGGTGCAGTCTTTCTTCCTCTTTGGAAGGATGAGGCGGAGGATAGAACGTGGACAAAGTAATTGCCTGAGCCAAATGGAAAGGTGAAACAACCTTCGGGAGGAAAGCAGCCTTGGTCCTCAACACCACCTTATCCCCATAAAAAGTTGTATAAGGGGGCTTTACTGATAAGGCCTGCAACTCACTCACTCTCCATGCTGATGTTATAGCTATCAGGAAGACTGTTTTTAAAACCAAATACCTTAAGGGGCAAGAATGCATAGGTTCAAAAGGGGACCCCATAAGGAAAGTCAGGACCAAGGTCAAATCCCATTGCGGCATAACGAATGGCTTTGGAGGATATTTATTTAGAAGACCTTTCAAGAATCTGATAACAATAGGGGATTTAAATAAAGATGGTTGGTCTGGAAGACATATGAAGGCTGACAAGGCCGATAAATAACCCTTAATGGTAGCCACTGCACAACCTTTCTGCGCTAGAGACAGAGCAAAAGACAAAACGTCCGATAGATGAGCATGCAAAGGATCAATCTGCCTCTCTCCACACCACGCAACAAATTTAGACCATCTATTAGCGTAGATAGATTTAGTGGAGTGTCGCCTGGCCGCTAATATAACATCCACTACCTCAGGTGGGAGAGAGAAGGAACTCAGGTTGCCCCGTTCAATCTCCAGGCATGTAGGTGCAGACTCTGGAGGTTGGGGTGTAGAACCTGCCCCTGCGACTGCGAGAGGAGGTCTGCCCTGAAAGGGAGACGGAGCGGAGGGCACATTGAGAGTTGGAGAAGGTCGGAGTACCATACCCTCCTTGGCCAATCCGGAGCTATTAGGATGACTAGAGCCCGGTCCTGGCGAATCTTCCTCAATACTCGAGGAATCAAGGGTATGGGAGGAAACGCGTAAAGCAACTGGCCGCACCAGGCTATTTGAAACGCGTCCCCCAACGCTCCCTGCATCGGATACTGGAGGCTGCAGAATAACGGACAATGCGCGTTCTCTCGAGTGGCAAACAGATCTACCCGAGGAAACCCCCACCTCTGGAAGATTAAACGGACTTGATCTGGATGGAGACGCCACTCGTGGTCTGCCGAGAATTGGCGACTGAGACTGTCCGCACGCACGTTCAAGACTCCGGCCAGATGGTTTGCTATCAAGCAAATCTGATGGTCCTTTGCCCAGGACCATAGTCGAAGAGCTTCTCTGCAGAGAAGGTACGACCCCACTCCTCCCTGCTTGTTTATGTACCACATCGTGGTAGTATTGTCCGTTAGGACCTGTACCGACTGACCACGAAGGGAAGGGAGGAAGGCCTTGAGAGCCAGACGTACAGCCCGTAACTCTAACAGATTGATGTGAAACATCTGTTCCTCTGGAGACCAAAGACCTTTGATCTCCAGATCCCCCAGATGAGCTCCCCACCCTAGAGTGGAAGCATCCGTTATGACTGTGGCCACTGGTGGCGACTGCTGGAACGGCTTTCCTTGTGAAAGATTGTTGCTTTCAATCCACCACTTCAAATCCACAGCAGCATCTCTGGAGATCTTGACAGTACCCTCTAGATCCCCTTTGTGTTGAGACCACTGCCTTCGGAGGCACCACTGAAGAGCCCTCATGTGCCAGCGAGCATGCGTGACCAACAGAATGCAGGAGGCAAACAGACCGAGCAGACGAAGGACCTTGAGGACTGGAACTACCGCTCCATTTCGAAACATTGGAACCAAATCCTGAATATCTTGAATCCGCTGAGGCGGAGGAAAGGCCCGACCCAATGTTGTATCCAGTACTGCCCCTATGAACAGGAGGCGCTGAGAGGGCTCTAGGTGAGATTTGGGCTCGTTCACCGAAAAACCCAGGTCGAACAACAACTGGGTTGTTGACTGCAGATAATGCGACACAAGCTCCGGGGACTTGGCTTTGATCAACCAGTCGTCCAAGTAAGGGAATACTGCTATCCCCTTCCTTCTGAGTTCTGCCGCAACCACCGACATCACCTTCGTGAAGACTCGAGGTGCTGAAGTAAGACCAAATGGAAGGACCGCAAACTGATAGTGCTGCGATCCCACCACAAACCGGAGATACTTCCTGTGTGACTTGAGTATCGGGATATGAAAGTAAGCATCCTGCAAGTCGACAGACACCATCCAGTCTTCCTTGTTCAACGCCAAAAGCACCTGTGCTAGGGTCAGCATCTTGAACTTTTCCTGCTTGAGGAACCAATTCAAGATCCTCAGGTCCAGGATTGGTCTCAAACGACCATCCTTCTTGGGAATCAGGAAATACCTTGAGTAACATCCTCGACCCCTTTCCTGCTCTGGGACCAACTCCACCGCGCCCTTTGAAAGGAGGGCTTGTACCTCCTGTTCTAGCAACAGGAGGTGTTCTTCTGAACAATAAGAAGGGCGGGGCGGGATGAGGGGCGGGAACTCCCGAAAGGGAAGGGTGTAGCCTTTTCCCACAATACTGAGAACCCAAGTGTCCGTTGTAACAGTCTTCCATTTGGTGAGAAAATGCTGTAATCTTCCCCCTACAGGAGAGGAGTGAGTGGGAAATGGTGGAAGCCTAAGGCTGCTTCCCCTGCTGCACCCCGCCAGAGGATGAGGAAGAGGCAGAGTGCTGCTGAAAGGCTCCTCTGGTGCAGACCCTACCTCTCCCCCTAAAAGATCTAAAGGGATGGGAAGAGGCAGGTTGCTGATATCTTCCCCGAAAGGAAGAGGAGGAAGAGCCACGCCCAAATCCACGAAACCTCCTGAAAAATCTGGAAGAGTCCGTGGAAGAAGGAGCTTGGAGCCCTAACGACTTAGCCGTGGCCCTGCTCTCCTTAAAACGTTCCAAGGCCGAATCAGCCTTGGCTCCAAACAGTTTGTCCCCATCAAACGGGAGATCCAACAATGTGGACTGTACATCCGCAGAAAAGCCCGAGTTACGGAGCCAGGCCTGTCTCCTTGCCACTACAGTTGTGCCCATTGCTCTGGCTACCGAGTCGGTCGTATCCAGTCCCGTCTGGATAATCTGGGTCGCAGCAGCCTGGGCATTTGAAACAACATCCAAAAGACCCTGGGGAAGCTCTGTAAATGATGAGGAAATGTCATCCATCAGAGCATGAATATACCTCCCCAGGATACAGGTTGCGTTGGTGGCCTTCAACGCCAGACTGCAGGACGAAAAAATCTTCTTGGACTGCGCCTCTAGTTTCTTTGAATCTCTGTCCCCAGGCACCGTCGGGAAAGAACCAGGCGCTGACTTGGATGAACAGGAGGCCTGCACCACCAAGCTCTCCGGCGTAGGGTGCCTAGACAGAAAACCAGGGTCAGTCGGAGCCGCCCGATACCTCCTGGCCACGGCTCTGTGAACTGCTGGGGAAGATGCCGGCCTCTTCCACACCTCTAACACCGGATCCAGCAGAGCGTCATTAAATGGCAAAAGAGGCTCCGCCGCAGCTGAGGCCGGATGTAGCACCTCTGTTAGAAGGTTTTGTTTAGCCTCCACCACCGGCAAAGGCAGGTCCAAAAAACTAGCTGCCTTCCGTACCACTGCATGAAAGGAAGCAGCCTCCTCAGTGTATTCTCCCGGGGACGAAAGATCCCACTCAGGGGAAGTGTCCAGCCCACTGGCCGACTCCAGACCACGCAGCCCATCACCCGAGTCCTCTAGCTCTCCTTCCTCCAGGGCTCGTTGGTACTCCTGCTCCTCTAATACACGGAGAGCACGTCTCCTCGAATGAAGCCGTTGTTCAATACGCGGAGTCGACAATGCCTCCGCCGAAGTCGAAGATCGGCGCCGATCTTCAGAAGCCACTGACGCCGCGTCCGGCGCCACAGGTAACTTCGGCGCCGACGAAAGAGCAGTCGAAGCAGATGGACCCACCGGAGTCACAGGCCGAAATCCCGTCGTCGACGGGATGGAAATCCCCGGGGCCAATCCCTCTGAAGCCACCGGAGCGGCCACCGGCGCCGACCCTGGCGCCGAGCCCACGTTCCCAAAAGGGAGAAAGGGCATAAAGGGTGCCGGCCGAAGAGGCGCAGGATCACCCAATGAAAAGGCCAAAGGCCCAGCCGGAGCACCCCCTGGAGCCATCTGTTGGAAGATGGCATACATCGCATTCAAGAATGCGGAACTATCGGCTCCAGGGGTGGGAAAAGCCGGATACTGGGGTGCCTGTCTCGGAGGCGACCCCGACGCCGGCCTCGACGTCTGTAACGCCGGAGAAAACACCTGAGGCTCCAATACCTCAATCACCGACGCCTGTCCAGGTGAAGTTGGAGACGCCGGAGAGGGCAACGGCGTCGAAGGATGCGGCGTAACCGTGGGACTGATCTCCCATGTCCTTCGGCGCCGATCCGAAGACCTGGAACGAGTCTCCTTCGAATGACGCCGAGATTCTCTACGGCGCCGGGAGTCTCGATGACGCCGATGTCTTGAAGAAGAAGACTTCTTGTGATGCTTCTCCTTCGATTTCGCCATAAACAGCTTCGCCTCACGTTCCTTGAGGGCCTTTCGATTCATGTGCTGGCATGAATCACAAGTCGAGACGTCGTGGTCGGAGCTCAAACACCAAAGGCAATCGGAATGAGGATCCGTCACCGACATCTTGCCTCCACACTCACGACAAGGCTTGAATCCAGACTTTCTCTGCGACATTATTACCACAGCGAAAGACTACGCAGCAAAAATACACTGTAACCACAAAAGTAACAGTTGCTCCCTCGAAGATAACCGTTTCGAATGCACGGAAAAAAGGGAACTGACGTCCGCACGTCGTCGAGGACCTCTTATTGCCTGTATGACGTCAGACGGCGTCGCGTGGGCTAGAGTGACGTCCTCGTCGACGTGCAGAGACTAGTAAGAAGATTTCCGTCGAATGCTGGCGCCATGGGAGGATTCATTAGGTGAGGAATCCACAGGTAGTTGTATCCATCAGAAGTTTCTGGTCTTGTTATCTGCAGAGAAAAGAAAAGCCTCTAGAGAACCCTCAAAACTCATAGAACTGCCTGTATACGCACTTCTCGGTCTGGAGGCCTAAGTACCTATCAGTGGCCTTGCTGTCCTTAATCCTCTCAAGGGGTGGGTCTGCGTGTTCCTGAATCATTAGGAGCCATCAAACAGTAGGCTCCTTAGGGTAGCATGGACATTAATGGAAAATCTGAATTTCTGAACCAGGTGATACGCCTAAGCGCCGCTGATATTCCCATAGCATGAACTATGGAATCACTCTACTGATCTTGATTGGATGACCTGTCTGGATGCAGCTTGTTCATCCCCGCTAGCTCTGTAAAATGTCCCTGTGGATCCATGATCTGGAAGGTTCGGGATCACCATTTGCACCATGTCCCACTGGGCATGGCAGTAGAGGACCACTAGGCATGTAGCATTTAATGATTTTAAAGAAATGTTTCCAGACAAAAAACACTTTTTTGCAAATTGGCTTCTCACCTATGCAATTTTTAAAAATGCACTTGGGAGTGGGGGTGGGGAGAGGTAGTTTTGAAGAGCAGGATCCCTGTACCAACAGGCTCTCCAGTGATCGACTGGTTGATAAAAAAAAAAAGTCGGGTCATTTGAGGCTGGTCTGCATCTCCTGGCTCTTACATAGTTAACAATGTAAAACAAGAATGGATCACTCAGGAAGAGGGTGTCATTCCTGGCTTCCCTGGCTAACCTGTTGCTGAAGTACTGATTGCATGCATAAGTGGCTCCTTCATTTGACTTGGACCTTTAACAACAATTTGGATGTGTTATTTGTTTTTACCGTTCATCCAGATGATGGCCATGGTCATACTTCTTGGAGCCGAAACGTCAACATATTTTTCTGCAATATGGATAGTTTAAATGAATAATGACAATTATCTCAGTTACTGTATGTTTTAAACAGATGATCTTTGTACGAAGATATCAGTGGCCTATAAGTGTTTGTGAACAAACTTCAATTCTTTATATAATTCACCATGCACAGCACAATTCACTTGTAGCACTGCATATTTACAGTATTTTATACTTGGTGAATATATTCAAATCTGCAAGATGGTATTCTCAGTTTATTTTTTGGTGTTGGCTTATCTTTATTATATTGCGTTTTCCAATCTGACAAACAATTAATGATTTATTCTCTTGTGTCCAGTGCTTAATTTGTAAATAAAAACGTGCCGGTGCCCAAAGCTCCCTTGTGAAACACGCAACTGCTGCAGTTAAATGTGTAAGCACAGAATACTGAAGCAGCATAATCCTGAAGCCATCTCGGGCCTCTTTAATCTGTTTACAGCCACTCCCTGCCCCTTCAGCTCACTCCTGCAGCTTTCTGCTTTCTCCCTTTGGGACGCTTTTTTATTTTTCACTTACTCCGTCTTTCCCATAGGTATCTTTTGCTCACAGAAAATGCTTGAGGTGGAAAAATAAGTGCCCGCACATGAACCCACTGGCTCAAATTAAGCACTGCTTGTCTCTCAAAAGGGATGTACCTTGCATTTCATTATTTAGTTTCTCCCCTCTTCCTCTGAGTGAACCATTCTGGTTTGAAACTGCATAACAGCCCAGCTTCCTAGAGTTATTGGGCTTGCCCTGTTTGTTACACTACTATCAGTTAATGGAGAAGCAGATTTATTTTCCCAATGCTACGTAAATGACTATGTGATTGTACTGTTAAAGGGAAGCAGGGTGCTCTGATACTTGCCACGTGGGGTGTAAGACCTCAATTATATTTAAGTCCACAGAAAGTAAAGACAACCCTAACACCTCAGCAGCCATAGATACAATTGTGTGGTAAGATGTGCCCTCCAGAAGACTATGGGGCGAAACAAATTCCCATTCAGGGGAGGTATTTAAACCACTGTTGGGATGAGAAAGTCCCCTGCATGGTGATGGACGTCCACCCCTGGCATGAGTGTTCCAGCTGTGGGAACATCTGGATCCTCTGTATCAATTTTTTGTCATGGGAGAACACAGACCCTGTGTGTGTACCGTTACCTAGGCTTGTCTCGTATCGCGCGGTATTGAGCGGGAGGTAGTGGAAAAAAAACATTACCCTGGTTGTGTAAAGGGCTACTGCCCATACCTAAGGATAAGTATCACAAGCACAGTGGGGGCAGCATACCGCTTTGGTAACAGTGATCAGAGGAGTGAACAGGCTTTTTAGTTGTGTGACTGGTGTGAGGCCTTCCCACCCACTCGTGTAAAGTTTAGCTGCTGCATATCTAGGTAACCTAGGCCTGCATCATGTTAGTATGTAGTGCTCTGCAACGTGCATGTGGTTGTGTGTGCGTGCTATAATGTATGTGTGCTCTGTGTAGTACCATACATGGAGATCTGTGAGCTCCATATTGGAAGCCCAGATTCTTCAGAAAGACGTGACAGTGGAGGAGCCATTCGAGACAGATCTGAGGATTGACGGCATTCCTGAGAATGGGGCTAGGGCACATCTCAGGAAGGACCTGGAACTGATAAGGAAATAAAACAATAGGGCTGAGGGCCTTCTGATAGGAACATACATGGCTTGTGTTGTGGGGCTATCAAGGTTTGAGTTGCTCTTGCTGTAACAGCCTGCTTCCTGGAAAAAGGCAGCATAGAGGAGTGGGCACATCAAAGAGAACAATCCCCCCACGAACCTTAAAGACTATCACACTAAGTTATTTCTGTGCATGGAAATGGATTAACAAAAGGCGAGCTAGAGCCTCCCAAAATTGTCAAACAGGAGTTGTACATTAGCATAGAGAAGCTGAGCACGACTTCTGGCTATTGTGTGACCAGGACTGGGGACTAAGGTCTGGTTGTCTCCCTGTCGGATGAGTGGACAACACCCAGGAGAATTAAGACCAATTACCCCGGAACCTGCCTGTCGGATGAGACCAGAGGACCCTTAGAGGAGGAGCAGAAGCATGCCTAGAGGGAGCGAGTTACAGTGGGGATCCTGGTGAGTGGATCCCTGAAACAAAAGGTGAAATCAAAGTTCATGTTGATTGTTGCGCGTCCGAGTTCTACTGTTCGTGACACCCATATGTCAGGTAGGGGCCGTGCTGAAGACTGAGGGCCCTTGCACTGATCGGGCAGAGCAGCCAAGAGCTGCTGTTTGTGACCCCAATATACCAGGCATGGGCCTCAGAGAAGATTATGGGACATTGCCCTGGTAACCTGCTGTGACAAGACGTGGGCTGTCACCCTGCACAGTGTTTTGACCCAGAAGACCTGTCAACCCTGTATGCCCTGTTCGCGACCCCTCCACCTATATAGAAAGGTAGAGGTTAAGAGAAAGGGCTGGTTCAGCATGTGACCATGAAATGTAGTGGGTTACTACCATTGGAAGCTGGAAGCAGAGCATCAATTTAATCACCCAAACCGAACCCAGAAGCACCCGAGACCTGTTGCTGGACTCAGGAAGACTTACTGCACAATAAGAGGAACGCTGTGGATGCCTGCCCCCTTGCCCACAGAATCCAAACTGTTGCTTATCGCCAGGCTGTTGATGTGTGCCCGAGTCTGCTGAACCCCAGCTCCAGGGAAAGCTAATAAGACTGATTGCTGGGCCACTGGAAGAACTTGAAATGACTTAATGCTCCACAGTGAAGATACTTTGACTTAAGAAGACAACCTGGAACTTTTAAGGCTTCTACTTGCTAGTGGGGCCTGCCCTGAATATTGCCTCACATGAATGGGGAATAACCGGAGTCCTTAGACAAGGGAGGTGGGATTCCGGGACTTACACAGACAGCACTAGACTGCCAACTGTATGAAGACGGTGTATTATTAGTTGTGTGCCGATGTCACTTTGTGTTTGCATGTAAATAGTATTTTTTTATTTTTTCAGGAAAGCAGGTATCTGGCTGGACAGTGATTTATTGGGGTGATAAACATGTTTTTGAGTTGTGAGTCTGTGTACACCGTTCAACTCTCATGTTCCCCCCCTACCCCCCCTCAAGCCCTGAAAAGCCTTCAACTGCTCAACCTGCCCGACCACTAATAGTCAAGTGCTGAAGGGGTAGTGCTTGGCCTAGTTACTCAGATTCCATAAGCAGTCGAGTCCCAAGTCATCAGGAGTAAAATGCCTCAACCACCATGGTTAGGCCCAGGAGCTACTTCTTGCTCTGTGGACCTCTAAAGGGGGTTCTGACAACCACGAACATTTCTTAGGGTCAGAAAATCGGGTCCATGGTAGCAAACTGTCCATCACCATTGTTCTGTTGTGGGTTCTCCGGAGGATCAGAATTGCCAAAGCATAATCTTGTCTTTTGTGACACTATTTGTGCCTCTTTTTTTAGATCTGTAGACAGGGCTCTGGAGCTCCATTGATGAGAAAGGGGCTGGAGCCAGTGTTGGAGTTGGGACCAGTGCCATGGAAGGTTGGTCTGGAGATGTTGGAGACTAATAGGAACCTGCCTGAATCACTATGGATGATGGCATCTGCTTTGTCACTGGAGCCAAAGTTGTCACCGGAGCTGGGCTCATCAAAATAGAAAGCAAGAGCAGAAAAGGGGCAAAGGAGACCCAGGGTGAATCTCACTGGCAGCACTCCAAAAGGCAAGCACTTAGGCCCATAGTCGCTCCAGGGGGGACCATTGCACTGTGAAAGGTGTCCAACATAGTATTAAGAAAAAACACAGGGTCTGTTCCTGGAAAAGGAAACTTTGGGTAGAGCTGACAAGGTTGCGGCCTGGGTAAGAGAAGTGATGGTGTCGAAGGCCCAGGGTCCAGCATCAGTCCAGAGGAATCACAGGGGCCAGTTACTTTTGTGGAACTGGGTCAGTCTCTACAGGGTTTAAAAACTTAATTTTGTGAAAACTCTAAAACAATTGTGAGAGAATCAGAGGCGAGCAAGCCCTGGAACTGCGTGAACTGATGTCAGGGTGCCAGTTGGAATGTTATATGGCTCCAGTAATGTCATGGTGTCATTGTTTCCAGTGCTGAGATGGAGCCACTACTGGCGCAGAGAGATATTGAAAAGTTTCTAGATTCAGTCCGACGCCTAGAATATTCAAAAGGTGAAGAAGCTGCAGATAGAAGTATCCATCACAATACCAAACTGCCCTGGAGGTGCAAGTTGTAGGCAGAAATGCATACTGTCCCCCCAGAGCACTTTATGTAACACAGCCAAAGGCATCATCATTCCTATTCTCCAGTGCTCAAGATCGACTCCTTGAGTAGGGCTTAACAAACATGCAAAGAACTAGAACGGAAGGGGAACAAATACCTGCTGGGAAGCAACTTCTACTTCTCTGGAACCAAACTATGGCTGGGGTATATGATCCACACCTAATTTAGTCTAGAAAGCCAATCACTCACAAAATTAAGCATGCTGCAAAAATTAACCAGTAAGTCGCTATTGAAATGTTTATTTACATCCAAGGCAACATATTGAATACAAATATGAACATGGTTGTACAACAGGCGGATAAAGAATATACCACCAGTTACATCAATTATTTGGAAGGAACATTCTTCTACTGACATACTAACACAGGAAGTCACCACTGAAATTTGTATTTACATCCTTTCAACATATTAAATAATATGAACATGGTTGTACGACAGACGGCTAAAGAATATACCCATGCTTATATCAATTATTTGCAAGGAACATTCTCGATTTGACATATACGAATGCATGAAGCCAGTACGAAAATGAAAAAAAACACAATTCTGAAATCAAAGCAGTGCTTTAAATGGGCAAGTACTGTTAGGGGCTGAGCTCAGTACTTTCACTTCTTTAATTTGAAGGGGCGTGTACCTGCACTTCTCAGCAGAGGTGCAATACGTTTAACTGGAGAGTACGGCACTTCTCAGCAGCAAATAGGTACTGTGAGAGAGTGAGTACCAGCACTTCTATATTTCCATTTGAAGAAATGAATCAAAGAGATTGGTAATGTGCATTCCTATGAGTATCAGACAAAACTGCAGCTCAAAGATAAGCAGGCTACGTTTACGAAATTCACCAATCAAAATATAAATATTTAAAATACAAACACACGACATACTAGATCAGCCTGGTATCACTCATCACTGATGTGCTGTAGTGCCTGAGTTTTTTCAAGGCATAATAGCAAAACTAGGCTATCTTTAGGAACAATGGCTCTTAAACCGTGTAGTTCTCATTTTTCATTAAGATAACATAGGTTAGGAAGGTATTATGACTCATAAGCACACGACAGGTTTACTCAATTTGCCTGTTATGTGAAAAGAATTGCAACCTCGTGTGGTAATTCTGATGCTCATAAGAGTCATGAAGGCAAATACCCGACAGGCCTGCCTTTAACATTAGAGACCACTCAGTGGTGGATGGTCGCAACCGTTGACTTATGGATGAAATTAAACCATTTGGTGAAGTGAATGAGGTCGAGAGTAGACAGCGACACGGTGATTATGAAGTTGAAGCCATTGTAAACGGAGTGTTGTGGTACCTTTTCCCTTCACCCGGAACAGTGTAGGAAGCATGCATGCCACTACCCCATTGAAGGGTTGGGTTCGCCATGTTGTCTCTAGTTTCCTGGTGCACTGGGAGGCTGCTCTTTTAAGATTCGAATGACTACTACTTAAAAAAAAAATCAAAACCTGCATTCGTGTCATCAATGATAGGCCCTGTCACCGCTTCAACATGTTAGACGTCGACTACCGCTCTTATATTTTATCCAGAACTGACCACTGTTCACATGTTGCATTAATTGCAGAAAAAAAGTGCGGTAAATACTCGATACTCTTTTGGCTAAGCACCTAACAACGATGCCATTAATTACCAAGATCCCTTTCATCAGCATTTAACTGTTCTATCGTATAGTGATCAAACTTGTTTTTTTTTGTATTGTCGGTTTAGGCATATTAATTTTGCCATAGTTGAAATCAAAATATTTTACTAAAATACAATCGGAAAGTTAAAAGATATTGTGGAGCAACATAGTTAACGGACACTGGTCTCTTGCCTCAATGACCAGTGAACACAAACAACAATGGACAATGCCAAACACAAATAGGTAGTACAATTGACAATGTGTCATTTGGTCGTGTGTTTTATTTCATTTCTGATACTGAAGCAGGAAATGGCATATACGTTTGTTTTCTGTAGATCGAATGCCCCAAAGTATATTGGTATCAGAAGCGTTACACAACGTTTGTCAAGAAAATTCAGGAAAATTAAGATCTCATCACCGTATTTACTTACAGTTTCTACACTATGCCTGCCACTACAGTTGTGATCTTAAATATGCAAACTGGCTAACTGTCAATTAGAATCCACTGGTATCTGGGGCAGATGTAAATGGATTGTTAACTCCAAGACTGCAACATGTGCAGTAGGCAAGCGTTTGTCCCTTATTTTAATATTCTCTCCTATTCTTCTTTGGACTATACAAAGTCACCCTAAAAGCAGGGCAAAAACGGTTGTTTCTTAAGTGCAAATTCACTCCACTGAGCTTGGTAAGAACAGTGGAATTGCCTGCTGGAAGGGATAGGCATTTGCATCCCCTGAGACACCAGTATCACTAAACAGGTACCTCATTAGCAAGCTAGTTAAAATAGATTTGTATTACATAGTAACAATTTCTCCATCTGCAACACGTGTGCTACCCAAATATACCACCACAACTCTAAGTGTGGCTACCTCTGAATAATCCTTATAAAATGCCTTGAGGATCTGTTTATTAAATAAGACAGAGAAACTTATACACAAAAACTGTATAAAAGAACGTTCATCTAAGAGTATAAATTACACATTTACTTTCGTCTTAAACTAACAAGCGTATCTAGTGCTTCTTTCATGGTTTTAATTTTACATTCAGATTCAAGTTCTTGTATTTTCTCTCAACGGAAATCGAGACGTTCAAACAGCCATAGGACAAGAAGCCAATAAAAATGAAAATATATACAAGTCTTTAGTCTTACAGAAGTATTTTTTGTAATTGCTTTATCGAAACATGATTCCAAAAAAATTAAAGTTCTACACATCCAATATTGACATCAGCATTACAGGTCAGCAAACTGACCTATGTTAAAAAAAAAATAACATTGTCTATGTAGATTTGCTGATCACAGACCAGCTTGCCTTTATACATTTATATCGTTAATTCCATCAGTCTGAAAACACGGCATTCCTAAAGTTCTAGGAAGGTATGGTATCAAAATCCCTCGTCGTCATCTATATCACAGCCATACTCTGAAATGCAAATGAAAAACATATAAGTACAAAATACTTCATTTAGAAATGTTTAAGTAATTAAGTACACAAAGGAGTTCTAGCCATCATCAAACATCAGCAAAGGCAAACATTCTTTTATATAGCGTTCTCTATATAACTATAATGCATAACTATGTTAGTATACATCGATCTATCTATCCATATATGTCTGTGTGTTAGTTTTTTTTTTTTTTTTTTTTAGGTTTCTGGGCTACCATCTACTAAAATGAGGTCACAGTAACTGGCCAAAGATATACAAATCAAACCCAACATACTTAGATTTAGAAAACACACCTTTCCTTGCAGAGATTTATACAACTGGCAGATTGGAACACACTGCAGTTCAAATAGGTATACAAATGCACAATAAAAACAGAAGTCATCTGCCTTACTGTAAAATACTAAAAAGCAAGGTTCTAGGTCGAGTGAAAGCCATTTGTAAATACATTACAAATATTTCCTTCTGGGAATGGATCCCAAGTTAACTTAATCAGAACATTCTTTGGGTACCCTTGGTTTTCACTTCAGACAACTAACTTCCTTTCTGAGTAATCCTCCCCCCATCTTTGAATGCATTTCAAAGTGGATGCCACTTAGAAATGTAAAATAGAATTAATCACTATTAATCATGTTCATAATAAGCGTAGCGTGTCAGACAAACCTACAGTTCGTAAAAATGCGCACTAAAAATATTAAACCATAGTCGCCATAAACATACATTAGCTATCCAATTTCAGTAATGCATAAGTAGCAGAACTCATTTTTAGTTCCCGTTGGCATGAACGCAGTAAAGTTCTATTCGTTCGGAGATATGGATACACAGCTAAATAAGATATTTAAATATTCTAAAAAGCATCCACTATAAGTACCCACTATAAAGAAAAAAAATATATTACACCATCTAATCATAGCGAATGACTAAACTCCTACTATTGTGCTCATTTAGAGCATACTGCAAAAGAACATCAGCATTCACAGATTTTACCTCCAGAATTACCACCGCACGCTGAGGATCAAGGTCTGCCCAAATGACTTACTGTAAAACAAAGGCCCTCCTACTAACGCCCTCCATTATTTGAGGGAATAACAACATGCTTATCCTAATTTCTAAAGTTCTTTTACCATCTGTAACCCTGGCCACCATTTCAGAATGTCAGTCAATACTGAAATATATCAGCCCATGGAAAAATGACAAAAGTCAAAGGACCCAATGGAAGAAAAATAAACCAATTCTGATTGATTTACAAAAGACACAGCAAAACGAAAATGTAATAATGTTTTAATAAAATTGTCATAATTGTATTTACACTCTTCGGACTTTTTCCAGCAAAGAGGCCAGTGAGAACGGCAAGTAACTGGTTTACAGTCTGTTTAATGCACATTCCAGAAAGAGATACGTCTGATGTAAGATAGCTTCCACCACAGAGGAAGAAAAGGGAAAATAACACTTATAATTGTATTATTAGATACAGAGTGTTTACTGCTAATGCCAATCAATAAGTATGGTGCACACCAATGATATCATAAAGATTCATAAAAGCATGATTCATCTCTGTTAGAAAGAACTAAGGGCCACATATACTGTTCCCAACCGCCACCCTGGACTATGCAATTTGCACAACTAATGCAATTCGCGATCCAACCTTTGTACAGGTAGGTCTCAATGCAAATTGTCCACTCAGAGGACCTGCAAATCAACCTGCATAATGAATATTAATAAGACAAACTGCAGGAGGGGGCTCTGTGACTGATTTCAAAATGCGGGCTGCAAGTTTGCAAAGAACAGCAGGAACACTGTCTGCATCTGTTTCCCAAACGGAACACACTTTTTTAGGTCAAGCATAGCAGAGTGCAAGTGCTGCTCTTCTATACATGTAATCTATTCTGTGGGCTTAAACCACACCCATTACTTTCATTTGTTCCTCGGCCTGCCTTTGAAAAATCCTTTGATGTATTTGGTAAATGCTCTATGTTTGTCCCGCTGTGAGGCTGTTTTGTTACTGCCTTGGAGACTGGCGCTGTTAAATGGATTATTGCATGATCGGGCATGTATCTTAGTGTGGCACACTGTTTTTTCTTTTGCCTCACTTCTCCGCGCTCATGGCGGTATGTTTTTTCCTACTTGTTCTTGTGCATTTTGCTGTTTCTTTGCGATGTCTGCGGGTCTTTATTTTTTTGCAGTTTTATTTAGCGTGAACTCGACAGTAAGGTATTGGAGCGCTTTATTTTTTCTTTGCAGTTTTATATAGCACAAACTCAATACAAAGGTATTAGCGTGCTTTACATGAGCACCGGTTACATTACACAAGAACACGTTCAATTTTGGTAGCAAGGGGAGGTTAAGTGATTTGTCCAGAATCACAGGATGCTGAGCCGGCGCCAAGACTCAAACTGTGGTTCCCAGCTCCAAAGTCAGCAGCTCTGGCCCTAATGCCTCTCCCCGCAGTTTCTTTGTGTGGTGTGTGTTAGGGCAGTCTGGCAATAACTCCTTTTTTAATATATATCGCTTGGTCATACAGGTTGTGCCATTTCATGGTGCTGCAAAGCAGTCGCCCTTCTTAATAAAATCGCTATAATTCATTTACATCAACCTTGCAGAGATGAAGAGGTGAAAAAGCTATGTCAGGATTGTAATCTGTGACATTCTCGTTCTGTCAAGTCCTCTGCAGTGAGTGCATTAACCAAATGACTCTGAGTAGAGCTTAACACTAGACGATAGCACGTACTCTTGATAACTTTCAGAGGATCACAAACCAAGCACATAGGTTAGTTCTAGGCAAAAAGATGGTGAAAGGTGTTCTCTTCAAAATGGTGGAAAAGGAGTTGTGACTACAGGCCCAAGCACTTCAGGGCCTCAAGCTTGATAGCAAAAACATCTAGCCTTTGGATGTAAATTGGGCCTCTTCAAATAGAGTTCGCTTAGTGGAGGCAGCCATTCTCCTAACCCTGTAGCGCAAAGAAGCTAACAAAAGGGTACCACCGTGAGAGGGGCAGCGTATCATAGGGTATGAAAGTGGAGCAAATTCCATCACTTTCTCCTTTCAGAATTCGCTGCTGTTATGGCTTTGACAGTCCCCTCACAGCTGCTGCAACCTTGCATATACCACTTCCGGAAACGCTGTCTAAAACAGCTCTTGAATACCACTGATTCCAGTTTGAAGAGGCCCCACCTCAAATACCCACCCACAGTCGCTGTGACAGACGCAGGTCGCTTCCCCATCACCCGCTGGACTCCTGTGTATAATGATCCATGCATCGTCTGTCATAGTACAGTAATGTTTAACCTTTTCTCCACTCTTCCAACCCCAGGGTTCATGTAACCACTCCACTAGGTTCCCATGCATCATTTGATGTAAACTATATGCATTATTTCTGATTGCCGTGGTTACCAAGTACATAGAAAATCAATGTCAAGAAAATATCTTTCGGACTCTATCAAGTAGCCCTTTTCTCACTCCTGCTTTAACTGGTGCTCCTCTCAGTGCTTCGCCATGCCTCCCCTTGTCTATAGGAATTTACGTGTGTTTGTTTATATGGGTACACACCTCAAGGACTACATCTCAAAGTCAGTCCTGGACAGTAACAGTAAAGACTTCCTGGGCAGGAGATGTTTTAACCAGGAGAACTGTTGTTTCACAAACTGTGGCCACCAGGACCAGCCACCGCCTGTACTTATGTAACCCAAATGTGTCATTGTGACTTTGTATAAGACAACAAAGAAAGACTACAAATAGACACTATGAGGAGTCCAGATTTGTCGCTGGCACAGCATTAAAAAGGTGTTTGTAATATGCCTCGCACACAGGGCCACGGTGGAAAGACCCTAGACAATTGAAATAGAGTACACCAAGTGGGAATTTCACATAACTGCATCACACATTTCGTTCACATTACAAATATTTGAAATTTGAGGTCCTGGCATTTCAGTGAAGTTAGCTTGAATGTGGGCTAAGGTAGCTCACAGGCCTAATGTGTCCTCATCTGTGTGGCAGCAGGGGTTAAATGTTTGATTCCCAGAGGGCAAAAGTGTGCAAAGCAAACAGAGTGAAGATAATATATATGTTTCTTCTTGTGTCCGTCTCTTGGTCGTTTCCTTATTCAGGAGTCATGTCTTGTCATAGTTTTGTGTGCAATGCAATGTGGTTCCTCAGTACTTTGTATGTCTGCTGAAAATAGGAGAAGCTAACCAGGGATTGAAGTGATAACATCATGCTGCAAGTGGGACAATGCCACATACCTGACTAATCACCTACCTTCTGTACTCATTTACATGGCAGTAAATGCTTCAACAATTGTATTTGCCTGCCTCATGTGCTGTGCCATTTGTGTGTTCTCTTCAGATCACCTATTATCAGGGCCACTGGAATTATGCAGCAAATGGCGGGCAAAAGTATGGGGCTGAGGTGCCTGGATTATGTGGCTATAAAGTACAAATTATGCTGATTAATGCTGCACATTCAGTGGCAACTTTATTTTGCAGTTTTGTCATTTAACACACATTAATATGGTCTGAGCAAAGATTTCTCCTCACCAGTACCAGTTTAATGCATGACCACAGGAGTCAGCAACTAAAAAAGTGACCAGATGACCTCTGCAAAGGATCTGCCTCTCTGCAGAACATGCCAGTTACAGAACTGTCTCATTCCAGTGGTCCTTCCTTTTACTAACTTGCACTAACAGGAGACACTGCATGATTGATGTGGGCTACATAAATGGTTGTTATAATTTTATTATTATTGTTATTAGTTGTGTGATGGGGCTATGAAAAGGAATACATCCTTACAATTGCACTACATATACATGATGCCATTTAGGTTTCTAACACATGAGTTAATATTTTCTCAAAAGTAATACATGATTCCTATTTAGGACTTGTGAGGCACTGAGAATTTGTGGCTGGCGCAACATTTATTTATGCTTCACAGACTTGGACACATACCCTCTCAGCATCACCATAATGTTGATCTGTTTCAGCAATCTTCAATGCACACAAATATTCCTGTCCTGTGTTCAAACTATTTCGAGACATCTTCTTTGACTTTAAGAGAGGTCAGAGCTCAGTCACGGTCTGAGAGGGACATGGCTTCCTTAGCTTATTTTCATTGTGTGCAGTACGACTACACACAAGAAGTACACAAATGCTGTATGCTATACATGTGTTGCATTTGGGGATGCACAACTTTCCCTTCACAGGGTATATGGTCTAACCAAGCCCTGTGGTGTGAGGGAAGGTGCTTACGGTTCCTAGTGGTTAGGTGAAAATAATGCTTATTTACTCTTTACTCTAAAAACCTATATGGGGACTGTCTCATTGGCACAGTTTTATTCTGTCAGAGGAGCTGAAAATTGCACTGCTTCCTGGACTAGCTGTTCCAACAGAACATCTATTGAATGGCTGGGCCAAATTAATTCTCACATGGTTTGTCCCAGCCTGTAATGGCATAGACAAGCTGAAAACGATGGAGCGGAATGTGCCTCACCATGACGCTATTACACATCACACAACCAAATTGTGTAAAAACCGGAAAGGGGACAGAGCATCTGCGTGATATAACACCAGGCCCCACCACTGCAGTTTCCAGTGCCACGACAGTGATGTGGACAGTGGCCACCCTTGGCTGGACTAATGTCCACATGCTGGTATATTCTGAATGCAAACCTGTTCCCAGGACTTAATTGGGCACCATGTATTTGTCAAATGATTTCCCGGGAAGCATGGAGTTGGGCTTATGTGCCCCACTGCATTATATAGGTTCAACTTATTTGTGTAAATGGCTTGATTTACAAAAGTGGAATAGGAATTTGAGCTTATAACTCAATTTACACACACATAATATAACACCTGTATTATGAATCATTAGTCTGAAGTAAATCTGCTCTCATGGGTGTGGAATATGTAAACCACAGTGGGGATGCCATAGAGAATTTGTGCACACTGACAAATGTATGAATTGGTATCTACTCACAAACAGTGTCAGTCTGGAATCGTTTGGAGATTTACTACTGTTACAAACAGGAGTAAATAATTTCCCAGTAACGGAATGAAAGGACACATCCCTAACATTTGTGGAGTTGTAGAAGATGAGTTTTCTCCACTGGGGAAAACATTTTCTAGGTGGAAAATGGGAGAAAAAGTTAAAAAGGGTAAATGTCCTAATAATCATTTTTTTCTCATGTCAAATTTTGTTCCATGAGCAGTTATCTATGTGTAGCTGCTTACGATTGTGAGTACTTCCGAAAAGTTGTGACTGTTGCAGGCTCCCAGGATTACATCTGGAATTCTTTGAGAATTCCAAAATCAGGATCGAAAATCTCCCCCTTAATGTAGGAGTAAACTTTAGACTGTAGGTTTTCTTAGTGAATGTGGCCCCTTGTGTCTGAAAAAACTCCACACACAAGTGTAGAACATAAAGGTGGCTGCCCAATGCCTGCTCCTCCCTGTGAATATTTATGTTACTGTTATGCTTCTGTAATTCTAAGGTGCCATTGAAAATGAAGCTGGTGACTTGTGGTCAGACAGTCTTTGTGTGGTTCTGTAAACAGAAGTTTGGCCTAATTTGCTAGTTGCATGTCTTTGCATTCTGAAACAGTCAACAGCGGCTCTGCCTGCAAAGCCATGGCTGCTTCATAGCATCTTCGAGTCGGGTAAATTTTCACTTCATAATTCGTGTGGGCCTGCAGTACTTTATTTTCAAATATTTTGAACACTGGATTCTTCTACTTGCTGGAAATTCTTGCTTTGGGCCTCTGTCATCATTCTTCTCGCTCAAAGAGCAAAGATGTCTGTGACCTCACAAGCTCATAGAGTGGCTTATTTATAGAACACGAGGTGACACAGGAAGCAGTGCACTGCATATCAGATTTATTTCATTTATATGTTACGGTTCTTAAGTGCTATATATAGATATTATGAGTATATGTTGAGGCTATTAGAACAGTTTATTGTATGTCATTATAGGAAATGCATGTACATTGAAGGACTCGGAAGGAAGGATCCATGCCAGGCTTGCAAGATAACCAGTGTGTAAATAAATTCCATATAAATTATTTTTATGCAATTTATCTTATGTGGGTATCAAGACATGGTTCTGGACCTACATTGGAACCCCAAGAAAAACATACATTTGAAATTTTTCATAGCCCAAAGAAATGCCAATGACCCAGCCCTGTATGATCCTCACTGGGCACCACTGGTTTATGTGACCAAACCCAGGCTTCCCGCTCCACTCCGAGTGGTCCTGAGGGCAAGGCCAAGACTTCAGATTTTGAGTAGCCACCCCAACAAAGATAATTCTCACTTCAAAAACATCAGCCAGTGGATAAATGCATGAACCGAAAAGGTACCGCCAAGGCCCAGGAGATTCCGGTACACAAATCTATTCTACGGAGTGCAGTCCTGAGCTGAGGGCTGTCATGAGACTAATAACCCAAGGCAGTGTTTTAAATGAATACGGAGCACCAGCCCTTCTGTATTTCCATTTAAACCCTGACCCAAGGTCACACATGCCGCACCTCTGCAATCTATCCTGTTGGCCCATCTACCATTGATGCTCTGTTTCACCAATCTGTATGCAGTTGAAGCCTCCTATTCAGTTAAGCTGCCTCTTCTGTTATTCTCTTTGTATACACTCAATGTTTGTAAAAGCTAGGCTGGTATTGCCAATGTAGAGGAATAATTCCTTTAAATGTTTAACACAGAAATATATTGCTGCCCCTTTTCTTTGTTCCTCACTTGTTTTACCCCCTCATTCTCCAGGTAAAATGCCACAATGGTGCCTCTTTGTGGCTTGTTTGGTGTTATAAAAGTTTTGGTAAACACACTAAAAAGGGTTGCATCTCTAGGATATAAAAGCCAGCCTGTAGGAATGAGGCAAAAAAACTACCAAGATGGTGGCCTTATTGTGTCAACTCTGCTGCAGCGACAGGGCTTAGAGTGTTGCTGTGGCACCTGGCATACACCCACTACACTCCAAACCAAAACACATAGGTAAAGACATTGTCATTTACAGGACAACACCAATAGCTCTAACTGTCACAAATGCGAGACCTATTGC
This sequence comes from Pleurodeles waltl, assembly GCF_031143425.1. Taxonomy (NCBI): domain Eukaryota; kingdom Metazoa; phylum Chordata; class Amphibia; order Caudata; family Salamandridae; genus Pleurodeles; species Pleurodeles waltl. The sequence continues at coordinate 496,155,236 of NC_090448.1, forward strand.
ATTGCAAAATGCTTGTTTTTTAAGGCAGCCCTAGTTATTTTAAGAGACAGGTGATGCTGTACAGGTATGTCCATAAGTAGGTCTTAGGCACATGGTGCCACAGGACTCAAATTATCCTTCACTGACCAGAGGTCCAAGTTGGCTGAAACTGTCCTAAAGTTGCTTGAGCTGCCTTCAGAAGGGAACTTGGCCTGGCAGTTCGTTCTGGACTGCTCCTATCACAGCAGGACCAAGTCGGATTTACATAAAGCTGGTCTCTATCCAGAGTTAGAGAAAGTAAAAAAAAAAATAATAGACTGGGATGTGTCCCTCTGCGGTCACTAGAGTAAATTCTTTCGATCACTTTATTGTTTGTTGAAATGGCGGACCTGACAAGAGAGGAGATATATGGAGAGGCTAAACCCCAGACTATCTAAAGACGATGCATTGACAGTAAAACTGAAAATGAAAAGAAAAGGTTAACCAACGATGAAATATGACGTTACAAGAAAGTCGAGCATAGGGGTGAAGTTGAAAGAATAGATGGCTAGCAGAAATAAAGACCCCTTTGCCAAGAACACGGTGATGATAGGGAGAAAAAATTGTCAAGATGGGACGGAATAAGAGTCATATTAAGAGACAAAATAAGACAATGAGATTAAAGGTTTTGGTGGCCTGGAAATTCAGAAGAGGGGATATCTTGCGAAGATTGTAAAGGAACATGTAAAGGTTGATGAGCGAAAAAGAAACTAGTTTAAAATGACACCCAAGTTACAAGCAAAAAGGGGGGAAAGAGATGAGCAGCGTGGTGGGTAAAGGAAGGTGGCTGGGAAGAATATATGGAAGCTGTGGTAAAGAAGAGAATTCCCGTTTTAGGCAGATTTAAGACGTGCGTACCAGGACCTCCAGCAGTGAATTGCAAAAATATGGTATTGTGCAGGATAGGTTAAAAGAGAAAAATAGTGGCCTAAGTTTGAAATCTTAAGGGGGTTTAGAAAACTGAAAGAGGAAATGCATCCTGAGAGAAGAGAGGTATAGAAAGAGCCAAGAATCAATCTCTCGGTACTCCACATGAAAGCAAGAGTGGGGAGAAACACAATCAACCCAAAGTAGGAACAACTGTATCAGATATAGCAAAATAGGCCAGATTGGAGACCAGACTAGAGTGGTTCATACTATCAAAAGAAGCAGAAAACTCTTAAAGAAAGCAGAGGGAAAATAATTAGTGATGATTTAGAATGGTGAGAAGAGTGAAGGTGATTAGATAAAGCAAGAACCACAGTTTTTGCTGAATGAGCCAGATAGAAGCCTGAATGCAGAGGAGGAAACAAGAAGTGAGAAACAAATAATATTGTCAGCTGGCCACTGCCCGATCACCATGACTATATTGCAGTGTAGCTTTCAAGTTACAATGTAATTGGTTTGCTCTGTTGAACGAAACAGACTTGGAGCGCTGGATGTGTAGGAATCAGGAAGCTAAATCTATAGTTAATTTTCTTCTCTTGATGTCTCAAACTGACGTTAAAGAAAGAGAGACTTGGGGGAAGGATGACCTTAGAAAATGAGTGGGAAGGGATGCCACCACAGATTCAACCAAACCAGTAGGTGACATTAAGGAAGAAGATCCACAAGGCACAATGGTTCCTCATGTACCTGTGTGTTTTACATGCCTTGCTAGTGAAAACCTCCTAAATTTGTTTTCCACTACTGTGAGGCATGCTCCTACCATAGACTAGCATTAAACTGCACTCGTATACTTTTAAGTGGTAGATTGTGATCTGGAAGTAGTAGCTCTGTCATGTTTGGTATTGCCAGAATGGTAATAGAAAATCCTACTTACTGATGAAGTTGGATTTAAAATGACTATTTTACAAATGTCACTTTTAAAAAGTGGGCATTTCTCTGCACTTACTGCCATCTGTGGTTTATAGCCCTGTCTCCAATCCACGTCTGATCTGTGCTGGTTGACCGCTCACCTTGTGCACTCCACCCAGACAGCCATTAACTCAGTCAACATCTGCTTTCATCGGCATACTGAATGGGACTCTGGGCAGGAAGGGTGGATGGCTCTCTTACAATTCAAAGGCCAGTGGCCTGCACTCACACAAAAGACAAATAACATTCCCCCCGTGACCCCCCCCCCCAAAAAAAAAAAAATCAGGGATCCTGACAGAAAGGACTGGGCTGGGATGAAAGGGGAACTTGTGCACTTCAAAACCACTCTGTGAAGTCTCCCCCACTTCAAAGGCATTTTTTGGGTATAAAACTGGGTCTCTGAACCCACCAAATCAGACACTTCTGGACCTACACCTGGATTCTGTCAGAGCCTAGCTGCACAAAGGACTCATCTGGACTGTGTTGCTGAAGGACTTCTTTCCTGCTTGTTGTCCTGCTGCCTGGTACTCCTGGCTCTGTTGGAAGGACTCTCCCTTCCTCTTAAAGCGCTCTCCAATGGTTTGGATTGAGCTTGCCTCCTGTTTTTGAAGTCTCATGGCCAACAAAGACTTCACCTCATCAAGAAATCCTTGTGCGTCGGAAAATCGGCACAACGTCTGCATAAATTGATGCAGCACCTGCCTCGCGGTTGAAAAATCACCATACTGCCGACAATTTTTTTAAAATTGATAATTCCACTTATGCTTATTGGATTATTGTTGTTTTGACCTTATTTTATTCAGATAAATATAATCTATTTTTCTGATTTCACTCTGTTACTGTATGAGTTATTGCACACATACTTTACCCATTGCCTTTTAAGTTAAGCCTGCTCTGTGCCAAGCTACCAGAGGGTGAGCACAGGATAAATTAGGTTGTGTTGTGACTTACCCTGACTAGGATTGTTGTCTCTACTTGAACAAGGGTGTATACCGCTGTCAACTAGAGACCCAATTTCTAACAATGCCAAACAGTAACACCAAAGGTGGAGGGTCTTTAGAGTGGGCTCAGAAAAAATAATCCTGCAGGACCAAACAGGAGAAATACTCTTCCCGTCAGGCCTCACTGTCAAGACAGTAGTGTTTTGTAAACATGGCACTTGATATCACGCCACAGCCTGACAGATATGAAGGACAGATACTCTGCATGAAAGTGCAGAGGTGGCAGCCTTGGTACTGTTGGAAAGGACCCTTAGTCCTTCCTGAGGATGCTTTGTGGCCAGTGTACAAGATTTTAATGCAAAAGACTGCTTGTCTCACGTTCTTGATCCCGTGCAGCAACGTCCCGGAGCCACATGCGCACTGCTAGTGCAACTGCTTCCCCTTTTAGGTTACTTAATATGATTAAAGACATAGTGGCAAAATTACCCATTAATTGCATCCCTAAGTTTAGGGTCGGTGAAGCTCCATATTGGTCTTGAAATTGTTTTAGCACTTCCAGAAGATTGGCAAGTGTTGGTGTACTGTGTGCGGTAGTTTAGAGAGTGACAAATACCGTGCCCCAAGTGTTGCAATTCTCTACTGTGGGAACCATCCCAAATGGCAAGCACATAGCGAGGATTCTATATTTATCCTGAGGACCTGTATGGGGACAGACTGCTTCCAGCCTATTAATTGTTTGAGCTAACCAAAACAAAATGTCCTCCGCTTGGTGGGTACTTTACCCATGATCAAATGTACAGTTGCAGGGTTAATGCCTGGCATAACTGCATGTGGTTGCGCTGGGGCAGCACGTGCTGGGTTTGTATTTAATTTTTGCATTACACACTGTACTAACTGTCTGTATATTGCCATGAGTTCTGTATATAGGCAGTGAACCTCAGCTACCGCTAAGGTTGCTGCTTCAGGGTGCGGTATATATGTGGCCAATAAAGGCCAGGTGGGCCTTCATTGCTCAGAGGACCTAACCTAACGTGTAGTGTTGTACGTGGTAGGGTGCCATCAAGCCAATTATTATGGTCTTGATGAGATAGATATTTTTTTAATATTCATATGCTCTTTATTGCGCAGGTATGTTTTCAGGTGTGTAATGATTAAATGTATTTGTCTTTCCATCAACTGCTGGAAAAGTGACCCAAGAATAAAATGTTTCTGTTCTGTAGGCTGGATGAGTCTCAACAGTAAATGTAACCTGACCCCTCTGACCTGTGAGGCCATTTGCCAATAAATGTGCAGTAAGGAGAGGTTGCATGTTTACTGCGATTACTATCCGCTGCAGGTTCACCATAGTAATGGTAAAGGTGTTTGTTCAAAGATAAAGACACCAGATGGGGATTAATCCTTTTAAGGTTCAAGCTTGAACAACCTGCAGCATTAGGTAGGTACTACCTACTTAGCTGAGGAGGAAATCCTCAATACCACAGATGTCTCCGAATATAGTATTGAGTTGCCTTTAGTGAGACAGAGATAATTAGGAGGATCCGAAAATTAGTGCCTGACCAAACGTTGGCGGTGCCATGCTGCATTGGTTCTCATTATCCTAATGAGGCTACTGGATTTGGGTGGCAGAATCACCTGAAATATGGGGTACTAAGGACAATTCCACACCATGGGACGCCTGTAGCCTAATCTGGGTTTTCTGGCTAACTGGCAGCGCCTCATCTCTGCCCAAGAACAGGGATGATTGTGGTAACCGGGGGCATGACAAAAAAGAATTCTATGGGGGATCGTGGACGATCAGATCTCATCTCTTTCTCTCAGTTACATTAGTCTCACATAGGAAAAGACAACCGAGGCAGAGTATAGTTCAATAAGGGTTTATTGAAGTAACTGCATCTTAGATAAAATGGCATGCATTGCAATAACTAGAATGATAAATCACACTAGAAGTAAAATTGCAACAAGTAGAGTGAACACACAAAAACAGTCCCACCATACTGTCACTAAGAGTGAAATGTATCTTTCCTACCTAAGCTATGTTAGAGTACAGCGTGATAACCCCTAATCTGCCCTTCAGGTTATACCCCTGGGAAGACATCTCCCATACCTGAGCGAGAAAGCCTGTTGCCTAAAGAGACACCATCCCTATGTAGGCCAGGGATTCGGAAGTCTAAGCAAGCAGCTCTAGCGAAGACGTTCAACAATCAGCATGCAGTCGTGGTCATTTGGCTGGAAACTCCCTCTAACGTACATGGGACAAAGATGTGTTTTTATAATAAAACAATTGATATTCTAAGAAAAGGTCCCCACGTACGACTGTGTATGTTCCTGTGAATGTTAGAGACACTGCGTACTACTTTTGCCAGCAACCCTATCTTACTGCAAAAGCACAGAGTGCAATGCTAAGAATGTGATGCATTCCTAGGCAAAGGGACAAATAAATTGAGAAAATAAAACACAGCTGCAAATATGGCTATTGCTAGAAAAATAAAGCAATGGTGAATAAAATGTAACTGGGATAAAGTGCGCAACAGCAGGCCTAGTTTGCTAAAATAAAGTGTCTAGAATATGGCTAAAATAGCTATACAACAGAAAAGAGTGCACCAATCAACCCTTTATTGCTTAAGAGAACCCACAAACCATTTTCAACTGCTACCTTATGGACTTTGATAAGATCAATGTAAACATTTAAGGGCCTTTTAGAGGTCGAACCAATGGAATCCTCCTCCTCTTTCAAGTGGTAGGTGGGGCAAAGAATGCTGAAACAGTGATTGTCACCCCTCCTTCAAAAGGCTGTTATCTCCTCTAACAGGGTGGCCATAAAGAAACTTAAAGGTGCTGAACCGAACTCCTTTCTGAGGCACTTCAGTATAAGCAAACAACAGGCGTAGCAAGAGGACGTCATTTCTGCTGGGTAGTGTCTCGTGGTTTTCACCACTAACTACCTGATGGACTAGATTGGGAAGTACGTGCTTTGAAGACTTGAGATGATGCCTGACAGTAGTCATATTAGCTTCTGTGTCCGACAGAGCCTCCATCCTCTGCCCACTGATGGTGACCCACTGCCTGTACGTTTTAGTATTAGTAGGCATATGAGTCTTGTGTACCATATCCCTATTTCCCGGGGACCATCAGGTGACATCTGCACTAACCCCCCCCCCCCAATTAACTGGGGCAACCTCTTCCTTGAACACAACGCTAGACATTCTGAAGGTTTCCTTCAACATAATCTTCTCTTCTTCTGGTCAGGATTTGCTGGGAATCATGCCCCTGGAAACATTTGGAGGCTGTTTGAGAACTCAGGTGTTTTATTTTTGTCTCCCCACCTTTCTTCTGGTGTGGACGGTGTCCATCCATGTGGTGATAACAGCCCCCCCCCCCCAGTGCCTTTTTGGACACCCTGGTGCTGACCCAGAGGTCTGTCTCCTATACAAGCTCTCTAGGTGAAGGAAGATTTCTGTCAATCAGGTGTTAGAGTGTTAGCACATCTCTATAAAGCTGGTATTGAACAGGTGCGCAGTCATAATCACATTATGCAGCCCTTCATAATCACTCACTTTGCTGCCCTTCATCCAACCATTCAGTGCCTTACTAGAGCAATCAATTAAATCAATCCAAGACTGGTTTGACACCTTGTGGCTGTCCATAAGGGAACATCATTTGTCTGTACACTGGATTTCGATTTGAAATGATTGAATACAGCACTCAAAGGCGTTCAAAGAAAGCACGTGGCGTTGGCATGCAGGGTTTGTGCTTGTATGTGGCTGCCCTCGATCACACCACAGCAGAAAAAGGCCAATGTGAGTCTCACTGTGCTAGTGGCACACAGGAGCACAGCTATTGAACGTTTCCAGATCCATTCTGGTGTTGTGGAATATTCTAAAGGTGAGGAATGTTTGGTAGGACGTAACCTTAAGAAAATCAGCATAAAGAACAATAAGAATCTTCTATTGGCTTATCATGGCCTCATCGACTGTGCATCCCAGGAGATGAAAACGATTTCCACTATTTGATAGAATGAAGAGAAAGAGTAAAATGCATTTTCAAACTCTTCTTGATCGGAAAAGTAGGATCATTTACACCAATTCTTACCTAATCCATGGTATGGAATGAAGACAAATAAGAATACTTAAAAAGGGGACACAACTAAATTACGAGTATGCCCATTATACTGTTGCACTTAGTAATATTAAAACGAGATCTCAGGCCAAGAAGGTCATAAACACAGCACCTGTGCATACTGCTGCGCACTTCACTAGCACACAGAGACCGATCCAATGCTTGATAACGTCTATCCCCAGGAAAATAGGATCTCAGCCAAGAAACATCTCTTAATTGAGCCAAAATGATTTTCCTGAAACATCTTCATACAGAAATTATAGAAAATGGATGACAATGCTAGATAGATTCTGCTACACCCCCCTCTACTTTTAGAAAACGGTGTTAGTGACAGTGAGGACAGAAAAGGTGCTCATCTCCGACGATGTACAGAATTACAAGTACAGAGTATCACAATGAATAATTGTTTTAACGAGATTGGTTCTTGACCTACGAGATCCTTATCCAGAGCCTATTACAGAACATCAAGTAAACATTGGTCATTAAAAAGCACATTGTTTTAGAGGTCTTTACATCTTCGCCTTTTCCAGAAAGCTCACAGAAGCACACAGAGTTACATGTGTTAGCATGAAATGTATAAATCGGTAGAAAACTATTAATTTAGTGATGTAGTGTTGCCCAGACCCAATTATATAATCATATTCCAGAAAACGCTCAAAGCCAATTGAAAGCATTAGATGCTTTCAGGCCTCCAGGTAAACAATTACTTTCAGTAGGGATCCAACATAATTGTGTTGGTGCTGCCAGCCTGGATTGAGGATTACTATATATTGAGTGCTTATTTCTCTTTGTTTGTCTTTACCAGTCAACTGGCCTTGATGTACCAGTCTTAGTATCAAAGCCAAGTTTTCAAAGCCAACAATAAATATGATAGGAGGCGGTTTTGTGCATAGAAGAGTATTTGTATCTTCATTATCAATAACAATTATTAGTGGACACCTATTGACGTGTACTCCCAAACTTAGAGAGATTGATTCTATCAAGCTCAGAGTATAGTTCAAAGCCAAAGGGGGCATGGTCACTTTTGTCTGACAAACTACTCATCATCTGCAAAATATTTGTTTCTTTTTTTCCAGTGCTTAACAGCATTCACATAAAATCACTGGCAAATCCAAACGGTTGAAGCTATTGGCTTTGGCAAAGCTTGCTAAAATGAATCCCTCAACAATATTACTCCATTGATGTCTGAAACCACTTGAAAAGCCCAAGTCATTCCCACTGCCCAGGTAAATATATGTCATGTGCAATTTCTTTTTCAATAAGTATTAACTAGCACTCTCTATTTCCTTTCTAAGAACTTAAAGGTAAAGGAAAACATCTACTTATTATGACCACCAGCATTTGTGTGTTTGAAAGGCAAGAATGTTATATTGGGTGTGTACAGTAAAGGTGGGAAAAGCTGGGGAAAAAATCTATAACTTACCGCTTCCCCCCATCAACTGAAGTGCGCTCACACAGTGCTCATCCTCCTCCTCTTCTTCCTCATCAATGTCATCTTCATGGCTGTATGTTACGGGGCCGCTCTCCACAACTACATTAGAAGGCTTTGCAGGTTCTGGAGCTGCCGGCTTGGAGTTTGGTGTGCCCTGGAAACATTCGACACATTGCATGATCTATGCTCCAAGCTCAACATTTTCCACTGTTGCATCACTTAAAACAAATCAATGAAATGGAGAGGCACACTGAATCAAACACTGGCTTTATCACAGGCAGCAAAGCACCTTGTCTTAATTGTGTGTATGCATGTACGAATATTTGTATAGCATGAGCTTAGTTGAGGAGCAACAGTTTGATTCAAGATCATCTGTAATAACGCAGAAGACATAGGTTCCTACTGGGTAAGGTGGCAGCTCTCTGAATAGGAGAGACTTCACTTTCCATCTGAACTGCAACACTGTCAGAGCAGTAATGCAAGGATGCCAGGCCAACTGGACCAACGCCAGATATTCTGAATATCCACATATTATTTACAAACTTGATTCGAAATGGAACTCATTTACATAGTTAATGATTAGTCTGAAGATCCTGCATTAATTCACTCCCCCTGACTCTCTGGGTTGAACACCCTAGATGAAATACCATTAATAATCAGAAAAAAAGAAAACTCTTCTGAACACTCAGAATGTCAATAAGACGCTTTCTGTAAGTCTTTAGCTTCAAACACATACAATACAGACTCCTTTCTCCTGGCCAGAAACGCAAAAACTCCTCCTACAATGAGTTTTAACTGTGTTATGCAGAAAACCAATATGAATCGTGCATTCTTCACCATATCGCAACCCACATAGCTAGATAAAACACTAAATTATGAACTAAGTATGATACTGTCAGCTTTTGAATCAACAGCATGATCAGCCCCAAAACAGCCCAAGACCTGCTTTCTGTAGGGTAGAAAAAAGAAAGGAGCTATTATTAATATTAGACCATAAAATGAAAAAGGTAACAAAATGGTTGTACCTTCTTAATCTAGCATAACGCTTAGGTCTTCAGGGAATAACAGCAATTCTCAGCGCCAGGGTTTCAAAAAAAATGACTCCTAACAAGGTGTGAAAAATCAGTTGCGGCTTGCAGGAGGGAGAAGGGGCGGGGTACTGCGTGGCTGGGGAACTCATAAAGGAAAAAAAAAACATACCTGTTTCGCTGCACTGCTCCTCAGCTGCAGGCATAGGCTCAGGCACCCAGCCTGCCCTGCGTCCAATCCTAACGCTGCTTTCATGCTGTTGGACAGCATGAAAGCAGCAGCAGAATTGGACTGAACGCCCTGGCTGGATGCTCCAAGGCAGAATGGGAGCCTCTGCCTGTTCTCTCCAATCAAGGCCTTGCGTTGCCAGGTTGGACAGAGCCCAGGGCACATGTGTATTTGGCCGGCCTGAAACGGCTGGCCAAACATACATGCACTCCCCCTCTGTCCCTGTCACGCCTGTGGCTTTACCCCTTTTGCAGTAAAAACATTATAAACATGGTTTATTAAGTTTTTTAGCAGAAAAGCCGCCCCCGGGGAGAATACAGGCAGATCCATATTCAAGCACTGGATAGAGTACACTGCACATGATTTCTGAACGAGTTTTGTCAACAGCATACACGTTTGGAAGATCCTGCCAATCTAACAATGGCATGCAGAACAGTGGTCAAAATCTGGTTGATCCATTTACACAAGATTTAGCTACCATACTCCTTGAGCATATTTAAAGCCTGCATGATTGTTTTTCTGCATACTAAGAACTCTCCCCCCCAAAAGAAGGTAAGAAATAATTGCAAGAAATACTCCACTAAAACCAAAGATAAAAACACACTATCAACATCCCTCGGGCCGTTGATGGAAGGCTTATTGAATATAAGGTTGTTGAAAACTGTTATCTGCCGAACACTGCCTTCTGCACTTCACTTCTAACACGAAAGGCCGGAGCACATACTTTAGACCTGCGCACTTTGTATGACACTAACACCGGATAATTTAGAATCAAATACAAAGTCATAATACAGAAGTCTTTAGTCTTGATATCAATCACCAACAGTGATTCCCTACTTCTACACCCTCAAGGGATCATTTTCGTTGCATTCATTCTTTACATGGTAGGACAACAATTTGCCACATCAGTCACTTCAGCTCCAGAACGTGTACTGCAACCTAAAGTGAGAGATCAGCTTGCATTTTAATATTCACATCCCATTCCATAAGCTGCTGCAGGCTTAAAGTAGCAGAGGTAGAGAGATCAACTTACATCTTTTGTCACTGATTCTCCAACTTCCTAATTTAATCAAAACCCAATGCTTCAGTTCCAAGCTCTCACTTAAGACTTTTATGTAACCATGATCACTTTTAGCATTAATTCCTTTAAAAAAAAGGTTGTATTTGTTTACACAGTCTCTTTAGAAGCCTGATCACTGAACAAAACTTCATGTGATCTTTAGGGTAGATTCTACCTTCAGAAACTTACAATCTTACTGGTGTATGCACTGATACATGTTTCAGTCCAGTATTGACAGAGGAAGCTTTACTTGCAAACATTTGGAGATTAAACAAAGTAAATAGTAGGGTGAACCAGACCCTAAACACTTGATATCCATAAGGTCATTTATATAACGCAACATTCCTCGTTAGAAATGTGGTTTCTGGTTGGCTAGGGTATGCCAACCAGAAACCACGCAAGGCGGTTACACAACAAAGCTAACCTGTGCTCACCCCCTGGTAGCTTGGCACAAAGCAGTCAGGCTTATCCTCAGAGGTCATGTGTAAAGCTTTTGCGCAACACACTCACACCAGTGGCACAATAAATACACCACAAAAGAGACTTCACACAGCAGTATATAAAAATAAATATATATATTGTACCTTGTGTATAGAACGTAAACAAGAATAACAATATTCATAAATAACATGTGAGCTCTTGTAATAGGTCTCAGCATTCTGGTGATGTAAAACAAAAGATTTAAACATCAGTAACAACTATGTATTGTGATAAATGTAGAATGAGCTCCCTTCATCACCCATGATAGCACCTCATCGGTAAAGCATAAGAATCATATTTGCTGTGCACATTATTTAGTTCCTGTAAGAATACTCACTGCCCTGGGCTTCAGACGACCACAAAGGGACATATCGTAGTAATGGCCAGACCATTACTACCATATGTCGCTTGCAAGTGATTATGACAAACGTAGCCCTCAGCTATCACCAGAAGGGCATGAAATGCAATAGACAGACATGTAAAACAGCTAATGTTGGCATAAGTGCAGTTGGCACAAAGGTACAGAGCCCCTGTGCTTCGAATACCAGTTTTGCAATAACCTAAATTCCACCCCCGACCATAGCATACAGGGCACACCTACAATCCTACTACTAGGGATACGGTAATCCAACAACCATCAAAGGGCTCTGAGGCACCTTTGTGCCTATTACACGTAATATGGTAAAAGAAGGGGGGGATGACTAAGGACAGTGTCTGGGCATAATAAATTAACACAGTTGAGCGCACAATAATCATTGCTCCTGTCGGGTTTACTACATTGCCAATTAAATGAAAAGCCTTCACCAGAACTGGGCCAAATGGCGGTGGGGACCCTGTGGCAGCGCAAACAAGGGCAGCCACGTCCTCCTCGTCAGCTGGGGTGTAGCCTTGCAGCCGGGACTCACGGCATCTCCGTAAACAAAGGGGAACTCTGTAAAAGTTGGCGGCGGTGATGTATGCATTTAACAATCCATCTGGCTATGCCATTCTTTGAGATTGGTTTCCCTTTGAAAGGTAACACAAAAGCTACAAAAGCCTGTTTTGTTTTTCTAAAATCTTTAGTTCTGTCAGTATAGTATGAGTGCTCTCTTTACATCTAAAGTGTTGAGTGCTCTCTCTGCTACTGAATCAGGTTTGGTGAAGAACACTGGTAATTCAATGCTCTGATTGATATGAAAATTTATATTACTTTTGATAGAAACCTTGGATTTGTGCCGAGGGCCACTTTATCTTTACGTATTTTAAAGAAAGGTTCCTCTAAGATTAATGCCTGAAGCTCACGGATGTGTCTATGTGATGTGATTGCAACTAGAAATGCTACTTTCCATGTAAGGAATTGAATATGACATGAGTGAAGTGACTGGAATGGAGGGCCTATGAGTCTAGTAAGAAAAATGTTTAAAGATTCCATGATGGAACAGGTGGCAGTCTAGGTGGAATTACCCGTTTGAGTCCTTCCATGAAGGTTTTAATTACAGGTATTCTGAACAATGAGATATGTTCGCTGTTTTGTAAATATGAACTCTGATTGAAGCGTAAGCCAATTTGTTTTGTTGCAAATGTAGCAAATAATTTATTTTGTAGATGGTTTAATTGGATCAATGTGTTTGGATTGGCCGTAACAAACAAAACGCTTCCATTTTGCAGCACTAGATGCTCTAGTTATTGCTCTGCGTACCTCCTTTAAAATTTCCATACATTCAGGAGGTAATTTAAGGTACTCATACTCTTTGACTTCAGGAACCGTATCACTAAATTGAGTGATTTGGGGTTTGGATGTCTGATCTGGCCAAGGTCCTGAGTGCAAAGATCTGCCCTGTTGGGGAGTTTCTCAGGAGGAACCCGAGAGAGGTCCGGAAGTGTTGTGAACCAAGGTTTACATGCCCAAGTGGGCGCTAACAGTATCATAGTTAGTGATGTCTGTCAAAGTTTGCTAATCAGAAATGGAATGAGTGGGAGAGGTATAAAAGCATGAGCAAATATCTCTGACCAGTTCAACCATAAAGCATTGCCTTTGGAAAGAGGGTGAGGGTACCTGTATGCAAAGTTTGGGCATTTTGCATTTTCTGCTGTGGCAAAAACATCTATTTGAGGTTGTGAAAGCATTTTTGAAGGACTTGTAGGTGGAGTTCCCATTTGCGGACTCGTTTATGCATCCTGTTGTGCAGGTCTGCAAACTGGTTGTCTGTTCCTGGGAAATATTCTGCCAGTAGGTGAATGTGTTGGTGATGAGCCCATTTCCATATTGTGCTAATTGTGATAACTGGAACAACCATGTCCCCCCTGTTTTACATCGCTGTCATATTGTTTGTCTGGACACGGACAACTTTGTGTGTGAGGTGAGGTAGGAATGCTTTGAGGGCTAGAAATACCTGTTGAAGCTCCAGACAGTTGATGTGCATGGCACACTGTATGTGATCCCAAAGACCCTGCACCGTGAATTTTTGAAGGTGTGCTCCCCAACCTGTCAAAGATGCATCTGTGGTCAGAATGATTTGAGGCACAGGGTCTTGAAAAGGGCTCCCTTTTAAGAGGTTGGTGGAGTTCCACCACTACAGAGAGTGGTAAGTTTGGAGGTCTATCAACACTTGTTCCTGAAGATGACCCTGTGACTTTGACCACTGATGAGACTGACATTGCTGTAGCTGTTCCATGAGAAGTCTGGCATGTAGGATGATGGCAATACATGATGCCATCATTCCTAAAAGACACATGACCGTTTTGACTGTGGGAGTGTGATCTTGTTGAAAATGGGGCATACGAAGTTGAAAAATTTGCATCTGAGCTAGATAGGGGTATGCTATTCTTAATTGGGTATGAAGAAGGGCCCCCAAATATGGCTAAGTTTGTAGGGGTTGTAGATGAGATTTCTGAAAATGTATTGCGAACCCTAACTTGTGAAGAAGGCTTACTGTTATTTTTGTGTGCAATTGACTTTGTTGTCTTGTGTTGGCTTTCATAAGCCAGTTGTCCAGGTATGGGAAGAAGATTGTTTTGCCTTCTGAGGTGTGCTGCAACAACCACTAGACATTTTGTGAATACTCTTGGAGCGGTTGTGAATCCAAAAGGGAAAGCTTTGAATTGATGATGTTTTCCTGCTACCACAAATCTGAGATCTTTGCGGTGTGCCTGATGTATTGGGATGTGGAAACAGGCATCTTTCAAGTCTAGAGCGGTCATGAAATCGTTTTGTTGAAGGAGTGGGATGACATCCTGGAAAGTGACCACGTGAAAATATTTGAAAAGAATGTATTGGTTTAGGTCCAAGATGAGTCTGAATGAGCCATTCTTTTTAGGAATGAGGAAGTATAGTGAGTATACTCCTGTTCCTTGATATTGGGATGGGACCTGTTCTATTTCCCCTTTTAGAAGTAGAGATTGCACCTCTCTTTGAAGAGTGCAATCTGTTCCTGAGACAACCTGTGAGTGCGAGGAGGAATGTTTGGAGGTGTTAAAGTAAGTGGTAGACAATTACCATGTTGAATAATAGAGAGGACCCATTGGTCCGATGTTATGTTTGTCCATTGTGTGTAGTGGTTTTGAAGATGTAGCCCAAATGGTGTGATATAGGGTTGTGGTATGTGTGGTAGTCAATGTTTTGTTGTTGCAACTGAACCTTGGGAGTTAAGGTTTTTGCCTCAAACTGTTTCCCCTGAAAGACCCCCTAAATGAGCCTCTGTTGTAAGAATGTGAGGTCTAATTAGTTTGGGAGATTGAGGGCTCAGATGTTGTAGAGGCTTTATAACCACCCCCCCACCCCGCTTATATGTTGGGCGATGAAAAAAAAAAAAACCTTTGCGCTTGGGACTAGAGAGCTCCCAGGGCCTTTGCAGTGTCTATATCTCCCTTTTTTATTTTTTTACTTTTCTAATGTTGCGTCAACTTGTGTCTCAAACAGATGTTCTTGTCAAATGGCATATTTAACACTGCTTGCTGCACTTCAGGCTTAAATTCAGAGCATCTAAGCTATGCATGCCTTCCTATTAGCACACTGGTATTTATACGTCTTGCTGTTGTGTCTGCAGCATTTAGAACTATTTGCAATTGTTTGACCCTTCTGCACAATTTGCTGTCCGCGTTTCCGATGCTGCTCTAGGAGATATTGGAGCAGATCCTCTATTTCCTCCCAGTGGGCCCTGTCACACCTAGAGAGCAAAGCTTGCAAATTGGCAATATGCCAATGGTTTACAGCTGGCGCAGCTACTCTCTTGCCTACAGCATCCAGCTTTTTACTCTCTTTTTCTGATGTAGAGACTCCTGTGGTCTGGCTATTAGTTTTTTTTTGTTTGTAATAGCCACTATTGAGTCAGGTGGTACTTGTGACTTGATAAAAAAGTGGGTCAGAGTGCCGGTTTATATATAAATATATTTTTTTATCAACCCTAGGTTTTATAATTCTGGAGCAGACAGGCTGTTGAAAAATATCAGCATTATTCCAGGAAGCAAATGAAAATATTGGGTGTCTGTGTGTGTGTTGCTCAGTGTGTCAAATAAAAAATCCTCTTCAATTGTTTTTTTTAATCTATTGTCACATTATGGTATGCAGCTACCCTTGCAATAATCTGTTGGTAGCTGGTTGTATTGCTGGAGGGAAAGAGGGGGGAAGGCCTAGAAGGATATAGATCTGGGTCAGTATTAATGACTGGCTCAGTGTCATAAGCATCCAAGAGACCTCAAACCTGAAGTGTGCCCCCAGGGTAGTGTTTCCTCGAATGTGGGTGAATCCTGTGGACTACATTATTCCATAATTGGAGATGCAAGAGAATGAGGAGAAGAGACATCTGAAGTAGTTGGGGGGAGCATTGGAGGAGCAGGCTCAGTTGAGGGAGCAATCTTTCCTTTATGTATCTTCTTTGGAGGTGGGGAGGTGATCAATGCCTGCTGGAAAGTTAGCTTTGGCTTAAAAATCATGGTAGGTGAAGCTATAATGCGCCCAGTGCCTTCTTAATTGTATAGTCTACGCCACTTAGTGTCCATAATTTTAAGTATAGGCTGAATAGGTGAGGGCTTGGAGGACGAATGTCCTGAGTCCAAAAGTCCAGAAGTAACAGTTTCTTTCTGTTTTGGAACCGTTGAATTTTAGTTGACTGGATTTTTTCTGACCCAAACTCTGTTCCATAGACTCTTGCTCGAATCTCGGTTCGAGGTGGGTGCAGTCGGTGCCAAAACCATGCTTATACCTGATCTGACTGATGTGGCTGACGTCGATGTCGAAGCCTAAGGTGGTTTCTTTGGTTTTGGTGCCGAGCCGGTAGGCAGGGCTGCCAAACCTTCTTTCCCAGACCAACCATGGATTGTTTGCAGTGGCAGTCCGGTGACCTCTGTAGGGCCTTTTTGTTGGGTATTTTGGTTGATGACAAGGGTCCCTATTACTCACGGTTTATGATGACGTAGTAGGCTGGCTCTCCATGTTGGATTCGATGTCAGAGTCTGCTTCTTCTTGCGCATGTTCCTCCTCAAAAATATCCAAGGTGCCTTCTGGCCATCTGCGTGTCATCTCTAACCTGCGAGCCAGTCGGTCCCGTAGTTTCTTCGATCGAAATGGTCAATATGCCTTGCACGAAGCCTCTTGATGACCCAGCAATAGGCACAGGTTACATACCTAATGGTGATCAGTGTAAGGGTACTTCGAGTGGTATCGAGGACAGAAGATAAACAGTGTTCGTTCCATCAGGATTACATTCTTTTTGGGCCTACTAGTATCTAGGCCTGAAAAGTGACTGGGTCCACCCCAAAGGGCATCGGTCAAAAAAACTAGTCCCAACGAGTTCAAAATATCAATGTGCAGAATGAGAAACGCAATCGAAATTAAAATATCATCGAATATTGATGAGACGGAGAGAAAGTCTCCGACTAGAGCGAGTCAAAGAGGGAGCGAAAGAGTACACATCCAAACCAGAGGGCGGAGTGAAAAATCTAACAAAGGACACAATGTTGATGTGCAGTATCACTGAGAAGGAGGAGTCACTCGATCCCAAGACTCGAAAATCAACTTCTTAGAAGAAAAACAACTTGTAACACTCAGAACCCAACACTAGTTTGCAGGGTAATGCAAAGCATGTGTATCTGCAGCCACACATGCCATCAAACAAATTTTTCCATGAATTCCACAAATCAAATAATTTTTCTTTGCAGCTCAAGAAAATGTTTTAGTTGTGCTTCCAAAGGGCGGGAACTTGAAATAGCAGTTGTAATGTGTATTGTCTGTACTTCGTATTGATTGTGAAGTTTGTTTCAAGAGGAAAAAAGGATTGAGGAGGGCAGTGTTTCTCCCCCAGTTCTTCCCCTTGCTGTGGGAAGCCTTGAGCGTTTGTAAATCAAATTTGATGAGAAAGGTTTTTACAAAAGGGATTTTTGCTGAAGTGCCACTGATTAAAACAAGACATTACTGACATAAAAAGACATACAGAAAAGTAAAGGTTCTGTGTATTTCAGTGTATTGACTTCAGTAAAGTTGACACTTACTATTGGGGCCCGAACTTTGTTCACAAAAAGCTTTTTAGTGTCTCAGGCAAGCAATCTAACTGGGTGACAACCTTAACATGGCAAGGCCTATGGGACTTTCATGATAAGATTTACTGTAGGATGGTAAATAGGTCTGTTGTAACATTTTTGTACCCGCCTAACCTATTTTTAATCAAAGGATTGTCCAAGCGATGTGCTGACAATGCTTGGAATCCAGCCTGACCCTAGAAGATAAAATAGTAAATGCCTTGCCCAAACACCCCTTTCAGAATATTTTATATTTATAGCACCTTGTCTGCGTTTATCTTACTCTAATAGCGTTTCTGTGACAGCTTTGGAGCACTTGGGAATAAGGATACATAAAGATAAAGAATCTGGAGCTAAAGGAACCAATGAATTAGCCAGTGGAAGAGTAGAACCGGCTTGCCAATACATGTTCAATATGGTGACAAAGTCTATAAGAGTTACCAACAAAGCTCTGGGAAGCTTGCAGTGCTGAAGATCCAGCCTGGTCTTGGATGCTTGATCAGGAGGACCACCTGGCCTCCTATTAAAGAGCCAGGCAAATCTCAAAAACATTACAGTTCAGATGCTCTAGGCAGCTAATGAACTCAGAAATGCTGGCTGGGGATAGAGTCTGCCACTACCTAGTGTGAGTTAAGACAAATTCACAGGAAATGTTTGACAAATGGGTTATAATGAATTTGCAGATCTGTAAAAAGGAAATGATGAGTTCATGTTGGAACAATTAAAGTTAGCTTCCCTAACTTATGAATTCTTCTATAAATAACAAAGCAAAACAAAAGAGTGACGTCAGGTTTTGTGGCAAGCAGCCCAGCTAATAAAGAGGCAATCACCCAGTCCCCTAACCCAACTCACATAGATGGATCAGATGGACCATCACTGTCGGAACTAACAGCGGTTTCAAAATCTGAGTGTATAAACGAGTATTCAGTCCCAATACTGAAACCCCCAACCAAGAGACAAAAAAGCGAGCCAGAAAGGCAAGGAAACAACTACATGTCAAGGCTGTTAAGGACAATTATTACCCCATATTTTCAGTGCTCCGGAAATCACAAACTCAGGTTTCGGGGCTTCTAGAAAGCATGCAGCCACGAAATCATATAAAAATCACAAGAAATGGGGTAGTCAATGGCTCAGGACACCCACCAACCGAAGACTTTTTACCTGCTGTTCTGCAAATGTCAGTTTAAAATAACACGCTCCAGCCAGCACCCCAAGTTCAATCAAACTTGCACGCTTCGGAGAGGAGGGTGGTGGCTCCTCATCAGGGGGAGGTTCAAGAGCAGAAAAATGCACGATCAGTGAAAACTTTGCGATACAACCAGCTGCTCAATTACCAGTGAAGGTTCCATCAGGGCTATCAAGCGTCGGAAAACGAAGATCAAAATATGTTCCACAGACAGAGGCATCAGCAATCAATTTATCTGGTAGGAACAAGAAGCAATCGACGCCTCCAAGACCACTCTCCTACGCTTCCGTTGCACAAACTGCCGCCCTACAATCTACAGCAACCTTCCCGAACATACCACAGGGCATCTTGTCAAGCATCAAAACACCTCCTTGGAGAGGTTTATCCACACAAGTCGCTGCTGCTCAAACCACAGTAGTTCCCACAAACACAATGACGGGAACTTGGTCGAATCATGAACAGCAATCAGACGTAAATAGTGATGAAGTTAAAGCACAGCCCAACAGTCAGAACCTCAAAACATCTCACTCAGTACATGACTTACACTCCGGAATGAATACTACCAGTAGAGTATTCGATCTCAAGTCCAAGTTACAACTACCCCACAAGGCTGGTTACAATTTTTAATGACAACGGCAGAGCAAAGACAAAAGTTACGTTTCAAAATACGCAAGTAGGAAAAATGGATCTTGAAAATCATGCTACCTTACGCAAGCAATCACTTATGCACAAAGGGGTCCCAAATAACAACCAGCTGGGGGATGATCAGCTGAGTAGACCAATGTCACATAGTAACTCCAAACAATTACAATGTATTCACGCTATCGAAAAAGATAGGGAATCAAGGCAGATTCTTTTAACCCCGTATTTCAAATCATGGGGCCAATAAGCTAGCCTGAACAGGGGCAACATCACGAGGCTTCTGGCAGAGCTCCCATCAACTAAGATCACATCCGCAGATCTAACATCAGTGAAATTCCTCCCCAGCAGTTCGCCAAACGACCCGGAACAAACATTGACAATGTGGAGAACAAGTGAAATTGTTACATCAATTATGGCAGTCAAGCAGCAATTTGAAATGTGGGGATTACGGTTATCTCAATCAACTAGGCTGCGCTATCCTCTTCCCCTACTAAGAGGAAAATTAATCCAAAAACCGGAGCCACAGGCCCACGAATTTGGATGGGGTCCAGATTTTGGGGAACTCGAACAGCGCCAATCTAAGAGGGAGGAAAATGCTTCAAAAACTTCCACTGACTGGCTATCTGTAGGGACTGGAGTACAGGATGAATGTAGATGGATGGCGCATACCTTAAACTCGAGGAGAAGTTATTGACCTAGCACACGCAATGTAGTAGATATAGATCAACTGCTGGCTGTCACCATTATGTCTTGGAACATCGTGGGAGCAAAAGCAATTGTTACAGATGGATTCAAAGTAATGACCAGTTGTAATTATTCAATAATAGTACTCCAAGAAACATGGCTGGTAGACCCAACAGAACTAGGAGGCTACTCTCTACATCACATCAAAGCTGAAAAATCAAATAAATTGGGCAGACCAAGCAGTGGTCTAGCCACATATATCTCCACAGCACTTCATGACACAACAGAGCAGCTGGCCTCCTCAACGACAGACCTACAGGCTATAAAAATCAATTTCAGTAATAGCCATCACGTTCCGTTGATCATCCTCAATGTCTGTGCTCATCCGCGGAAGCATAGGAAAGCACTTATCTTTGAACAACTACTCCAGAAGGTAGAAGAGATAAGATGTGTCAATCCAACATGGGACATTTCAGACACAGGCGATTTTAACACCAACCTGATATACACTCCAGAACCGGACGACTAACTGGCAGCTGAAAACGCTGTATGGTCAGTGCTGCCGCAGTTTCCATCGGCACAGACGAGACTAGATACAAGGGGCAAACAACTGATAGAGGCCCTAGAGCATCTGAGCATGAGAGTACTAAATGGCAGAGTGAAAGACCATCTCCCGCCAAGGCCCACTTATAACAGTGCAAAATCAGCGACCACAATAGATCACACGGTCCTCTCTCTTCCGTTGCTAGCACGTCAGTAAATTCGAAATCAAACCGACTCTCCACAGTGACCATTCATTTCAACACATAGAATTGGTTTGGAATGCTCCATGCTTTCTTTCAGCTACAAACGAATTGGGAATAGTAACCTCCATCAACCTAAATCGCCTGATCTGGACGGAGTCCTCACTACCACGGCTGTGCAAAAATATATAAACTCTGCTTCAATCGACAGCGTGTCAAGATCAGTCAACCATGGATGTGTGGGCTAGCTTTCTACGGTCAATACCTTCACTTGGCGCGGCCAGGCGTCATGCTCCAAACAATAATCGGAAGTTACTAAGCATGCCATCAGAAATCCTAGAATTAAGAAAGGAACTAAGGCGCAACATTAGATCTACAAAAGATAGACCTCTTACAGAATCTTTATGCACACAAATAAAAACCTCACGAAAAAACTATAAGAAACAGGTATGGCAAATACAAACAAAAAAGGAGGAAGAATTCTGGCTCAAATTACTTGATAATTCAAGAAAGGCCAACTCTAGAGCATTTTGGGCATCAGTGAACGAAATTGGCCGAAAGGTAAGGATAATAAATTGTACATCAATTCCAGAAGACAAATGGGTAGACCACTTGACTGACATCTTCTTCAAGCCACTCTATCCTGAAGAAAACCAGCAACTAAAGGTCACTGTAAAACCCACAGACTTTAGGCTTACTGAGGCAAAATTCAGTGCCGAGGAAATTGCCCAAGTCATCAGAAGGGGCCGCAGGGACGGGGCACCCGGCCCTAATGGCCTCCCGCAAGCCATATTCAAGGTGGATCTGCATTATTGGTCAGCAACACCATCGATATTATATACTGAAGTCGAGCGCAATGGAATCATTCCAGACATTTGGAAAGGATCCATTATTAATCCGATATATAAAAGGGGTAGTCGACCCAACCCAGATAGTTACAGACTGATAGTGCTAATTGACAGCGAGGCCAAATACTTTGCCTCCTTAATTTTAGCAGACCTGCATAACTGGTCCAATCTAAACAACCTGGTCCCCATGAATCAAGCTGGTTCCAGAAGGTTTACGGCACTGTGATTAACATTCTTACGTTAGGTGACATTGGCAATCAAGCAAAGTGCTTAAAGAAAAATTTATATCTATGCTTTGTGGACTTCAAAAGTGCGTTCGATCGAGTGGACAGAGCAATTCTCTTGAGTAAACTGCGAAGCTGGGGCTTGCACAAACGTATTCTGAGGTGTATTGAATTATTGTATGACAAAACTTGAGTGCAGGTTAAGGTATCAGACGGCTCAAAAATTTCTCAGAGAATATCAACAAATATAGGACTAAAGCAAGGCTGCGTCTTAGCTCCGCATCTTTTTAACCTCTTTATGGCTGATCTTTCAGCTATGCTGGATGCAACCAATTCACATGCTCCTAGGATGGGAAGTCTGTCCATATCACATTTATCATATGCAGATGATATTGTTCTGCTAAGCCACGCAAAAAAGGTGCTGCAACGGCTGGTTAGTACCTTGGGCGATTTCGCAAAGACAAATAAGCTAGAAGTTAATATTTCAAAAACTAAAATCATGTCCATAGGATGCCCGTTGAGTTCTGCAAATAAAATTAAGTTGAGCGGTATTGCACTTGACACGACTTGCAGATGCAAATATCTTGGTTTTACTATAGACAATAAGACCAGTCTTGTACCACAAAAGCAGTATATTGCAGAGAAGTGCAAATCCTTGGCGGTTGCTTTCTGCACCTTAGCTAAAAGACTAAAGGGTCCATCGTACAAACTATTACTGTCTGTTATGTCGGCCAAGTTCCTCCCAGCCACTACATATGGAAGTGCAGCTCTACATGGGAAAGATGCTTTTCTACTGGATCGGCAACAAATAAAAATCTATAAGCAAGTTTTCAATCTTCCTCGTTTTGCTTCCCCAGCACAGGTTAGGCTGGAATTCGGTCTAACACAACAGCAGTTGGACAGGAAAGCCCACTCAATAAAGACTTGGTACAAAATAAGTAAAAATACTCTCAGCCCTCTAGTCATGGCACTATGGAATTCAGTGAATAACAATGAAACCTCAGTATACAACAGGTACTTGTATAACTCATTGCAAGAAACACAAAGTACCTATGGGATTCCAACATTGGTCATTAATGCATTCTTATACCATCTTGGCGACATCACATTATCTGTCCGCAACTTTTGCATCTCATATCAAGCATCGTTTCTTGGCGCTTCGCTTAGGAACCTTACCAGCCAGAGTGAACCAACCATTGTGGAAGAACGGGGGAGAAATTTCCTGCAGGCTGTGTAACGGCCCTAAGGAAGATATGGTCCACCTGATTTGTATTTGTCCGGCCTTAAAAGAAGCGCGCCAACAACTATTAAAACCACTCTTTGTGCGAAATGGGACTCGCTCCTGTCGGCCAGCAGTGATGTCAATGTTTGATGTACAGTCAATATGCAGATTTATCAAATTTCTGACTGTACATACTAAAGATGTGAATAAGTTTCCTGGGACACAGCCTTAATTAATGAATCTTAATTCTTCTAGAACTGAAAGCTGGCACTCTGCACTTTAGACTCATAAAATAGATTTTAATCATACAAAAGGATTTTTATGGTAAAGGAGCTTATGGAATTTTAACAGAATTTTATATGGTATATTATGAGCTGATTGTTATGGTTTTTATTAACTAAACAATAAAGATACTTCACCTGGAGTGCAATAATAATGCCTATACTCTCATACCTTATTTGAGCACTGTCGCAGAGCAATTTGTACCAAATCTCAACAAGACACTATAGAAAGGTCCCAACCACCAATTGTGTTGGCTATGAAAGTGTTGAATCTTCCCAAAAAAACTCTGACATTTTTTTTGTGGTGTTAGCTGAGGGTTCCACAATATTAGCTAAATACAAGAAATATTGAACCGAGATACTGAGAACTACATAGTGTGCCTTGTAAGGTCATAAGGAGTTGATGATCAGATGATTGCAGAGTAGAACATTACACAAGAATTCTCTAGCACGACATTAATTTCTGTCACCACAGACTTAACTACGTTAAAATAAACTAAAATATACTAACTAGAGAAAGGCCTACTGGAGGTCATTGAAGTCTAGGTGACCCCTGGCTCATACAGGTATCTGTTCTAGTCCCATTCTGAGGAACTGTAATGAACTGTAGTGGTGGTTTATTAAAAATGTTTTAAAAAAAAAAAAACACTCCTTGTGGGAGTCTGACTCCCACTTTCAGTTCACAGAGATAGGTTGTGTGTCAGTAATGTGGGATAACATAACTGCAGACTTGTACAACATTGGGGCCGTACACTAATGTTACGATATGTGCCCAGGAAGAGAGAGGGAAGTAACTGGAAACTGTGGCAAACAGGAATATGCTTACCCACACAGACTGGATAAAGTAGAGCTCTAACCAACCTATGGGGGGACACTATGCTTCTGGGTCGCAGTACATGGAGGTAGCAAAAGCAGAATACAGTGCCATCAGTTCCCTGCCTTAGCAACACAAAAGGATGATAAACGGAGTGTTGAAAGTTTTCAGACACTCACCCCCAGTCACAGATCTGGGTTTAATCCATCGTTCTTTTGCTCACCACGCCACCCCAGTTTGGACCTAGCCATAAGCAAATCAGTCTTGACCCTGTTCCCCATGGGAACAGTCTAGACCGAACTGCCAGGCCAGGTCCTCTCTGGACCGGAAACAAGCATCCTAAGACTGGTTTCAGGGTATCACCCTTCATGT
This sequence comes from Pleurodeles waltl, assembly GCF_031143425.1. Classification (NCBI taxonomy): domain Eukaryota; kingdom Metazoa; phylum Chordata; class Amphibia; order Caudata; family Salamandridae; genus Pleurodeles; species Pleurodeles waltl. The sequence goes on from NC_090448.1 coordinate 496,179,884, forward strand.
TTCCAGTCCAGGAAGGACCTGGCTTGGCAGTTTGTGCTGGAGTGTTCCCTTGGAGAGCAGGGTCAAGACTGATTTGCATATGGCTGGGTCCAAACTGGAATGGCATGGGTGGCAGCACAACGATGGATTTAGGCCCAGTTCTCTGTATTGGGGCTGATGTTTGACATTGTTCAGCATTCCGTCCATCCCTTGTTCTTTTTGCATCAGTTCCCTGCCTGGCAATGTGTCAAGTAGTTCCACTGGTACTTATAGGTTTGCACCTGACCCACCTCTGTCTGCTGCATCTTTTGGGGGTTTTCACTTTTTACTCCCTCAGTTCGCTTAATTTCTGCCTCTAGATTGCTGTTCCTCCTCACTAGAGGCCTTGTTGATATGTTCTTTAGTCCTGCAGCTGCTCCTTCCTTAGGAGCCAATTTTCTAAGGGTGAAAGACAGTTTCCAGGAAGTCATTGTATTCAAAGCTGTAAGCCTTACACAGATCATCAAGTGACCATTGCACTTTGTTCTGAATATTGCATGTTCTACCCATTGTATTGAGCCTTGCAGGGGCCCGTTTGCTCTGGAAGAAGGGGAAGGTGCACCTTCTGATACAATTACTGTTTTATGTGCCCTATTGAGGAAACAGGTCAAAACCAAAATACTAGGTATAGCCAGGGAACAATCCACAAATTCATTCTCACTGTAGCGAACAGTCATGATGCCGAATCAACTCCTCAGGCTAACACAAAAAACACTCATGTCAAATTTAAATCAAGGTAAGGCTGCTGTGGAACACAGACACATACATGAACCCCGAATAACAGGGGCTCCACGAACAGCAGAAGAAACACAAATCGCCATCAAAGATCTTAGGGTTAATGAGAATGCATTTACCTAAAAAGGGAGAAACTAAAAAACAGTGCATACCATTCTCTCAGTCAATGGAGATCCTTAGAATTCTATCAAATATTCCTTGTGGACATGAGGAGACAACCTGTATGCTCTCTAATCTATTTCTTAGGTGAGGTAACTCCAGCACCAGAATGCAAGGTCATCAAAAAGCACAGTCTCGACACAACTTTGAAAACTGAGTGTGTTATCATAGTATGAACAATCAAGTGCGCACAAGCACCAAGCAGGGTAAGAGGCAAATGCACGCATCTCTCCAATCAGTCTATAAGAAGGGTATCCGCTACCGGACACAAAAAAAAAAAACTTAATTAACGTGCATTAGCAAAGAACAGCTGGACAACAGAACTCTTCCAGACCTGTGTGTTAGGCTAATACAGCAGACATATTACCAGTTTCTTAAGAGAGCCTTTGTTTCAGAAGGGGGGGGAGGTGGGGGAGGGGGAAAGACACACAGCCTTTCTTTTGCTGAAATGAAGGACAGTCAATGTATGGTACCATCTTCTATACAGGCCCCCTGGAAGTGGGATCTTTCAATTCAGTAGTGAAGACTGAAGCCCCTCCTTGGTAAGACACTTGGAAAAGAGCGAGAAAAGACAAAGCATACCAGTAAATGAATCAATATACAACGGAAGTGTAAAACTGCACTATATCCAATAACAAGCTTTACTTAACAGAAAATCTCTACTATAAAGACTGGGAACCTAAAGTACCGGGGGCAGCTCCTCTGCAATGGTAAAGGAGCGTTGCCCAACTGGCTCAGAGCCAGCAGCTGAAAAATAAAATGATATTTAATTATCGTTTTTATTTTCAGCTGCTGGCTGAGCCAGCTTGTGCAGGACGGGGCTGGGCCATGGGAGGGGGGGAGGAGGAGTGGAGTGAGTGCATTTAGGTTTCTCCAACCTGGCACAGACTTCAGTGTACTTTCTGAGCTGCAGACCAAGCCGCTCATACCAATCCTGACACTGCTCTCACGCTAGGTATAGCATGAGATCAGGATTGCGTGTGGAGCCTGTGCTGATGTCCCAAGCACTGCCGGGACACCAACACCATCAGGAGGGAAGAGGATCGAGGCGGTGGACAGATACATTTTTTTAATTTATTTTTTATTTTATTGTCCCTCCCGCCTCATGAGACTTATGGCAGTTGCCACTGAAAGTAGCTCATCGAGATATAATGCAGGCCCACGGTCGCCAGGATAACAAACCAAAACGACCATAAAGGATAATCGTGTCATAGCTCCAGCCCTACAAGGCTGATGAAAATGGAACTGATGTGTGGTGCAGACAAAGCATTGAGGTAGCTAACTTTGTTAAACAGAGGCACGCAGTGAATTTGTGGGCCTCGTACTGACCAATGGCTGAGGCACAATTCCCTTGGTCCACTATAAAGCTGAAGTAGTATCCAAAGGTCACTGACATACTTGGTGTACAGCAACGAAGAAATGCAGGATACACATTTAGATATATATCTAAATATGTGTAAGTTCTGGGTGCTATAGATCACAGCCAATGCATGCCCTACAGAAACGATTAGCAAGAAAAGTTAAAATTCATCACCTTTCCATATCTCAAAAATGAAACTGTCCACATACAAACACTGAGGAAAACCTAAAAAGAGAATCGAAAATGCCAGAGTTATTTCTCAGCTGTCCTCTCAATGAACAAAACACGCAGGCTCTCACACGAATAAGAGAGGAGAAAAAAATGCATCAATATGCAAAATATTTTTGAACCTCTACTGGAAGGAGGATGAGCACAAATGAGTTCAATTCAAGTCTCGTTTTTATTAATTCGTAAGCTTAATTATAGTATGACCTCCTACTAATTACCATATCAATTTTCAGGCTGACAGTTCCACACATATGCAGATTCTTTTTAATGAGCAAGAATAAAACAATTCAAATGTATTTCTCAAGGCGATATATCAAAATGCTTCTAAAAATCCAATGTTTTCTCCCCCAAATAAGCCTGCCAGTTAAATACTTTATAAGAACAAAGAATCATTTTGTGATTACCAATTTATTCATCCTCCACACTAGTGCCCTTCAGCAAGGACAGTATCCCCATTTTATTAAGGCATCTGTAGGAAAGAGGGAACTAGGATACGGAGACAGATGGCAGGGTCATTTCCACAATCGAACTTGACTTTTCTGCAGAGGAGACAGGGAACAGCTTAATGCAAAGCACAGAAACAAAAGTGTATGCATGGTGCTGTGTTTCTACCGGCGAAAACTTCGTACAAATATGTGAATTGTACTTGTCAACGGACAGAGACCAACATCAATTTTCAGGTTATTAATGAGAAGCAAAGCTCCCAAAGGGTTGTTAGTGTTTGTGCTAATCTGTGAAGGGAACATACTACATTAAGAACAATATGTTTTCTATTAACTGTTCTCCTTTCTACTGCTGTCTGCACTGCAGAGTCCTAATACCTGTGCAGAGCTCCAGACAGTGCCTTGACAGCAGTTGTGGTTCTTCCGTTAGGGCGGAGGAGCGCCCACCCCCACCCCCAGCAACAGCAGAAGCTGCAAAACCTTTCACACCAAAAGGATGATAAACTGTATTTCCTTTTGTTATGACAGGGGCGTGGCATTGGGGGGATGATGGGAATGCGGCGAGTGCACTGTGCACTACCCTCAGAGCACATGTGTGTTTGGCCGGCCGTCTCGGGCCAGCCAAACGCACATGCAGTGTGCTCTGCAGGCACAGGCTCCCAGCCTGCCTGGGAGAGCCCTGGATGGGCGCTCCCAGCCAATCTGACTCTGCTCTGAGCAGAGTCAGGATTGGCCGCAGAGCAGGCTGGGAGCCTGTGCCTGCAGCAATGGGAGAAAGAGGAGCGGCGTGGCAGCGGATCAGGTAAGATTTTATTTTTATTTTTAAAATTAAATGGTATGCCCTCCATCCACCCCACCCCCGCGCGCCACACCTGCCCTGCCCTTTTGAGCACAGCGAGCCACGACTGCTTGCCAGACGAAGTTCAGCTAATATATGGCTGTGGAAAACAATACTACTTGCAAGAAGGTGCTTCAGTAGGAACAGTAAGAAGTATATAAATGCCAATACAATGCAACATTGACCCATCCCAGTGTTGTCCAATGCAAGCTTCTAACAGGGAATGGGGTGCTAATGTTTGGATTAACATATACAGAATGCAACTTTAGAAGGTCTCTCAAATAATGCTCACAATGTTACGTGTTAAGGTCTGCGCAAGTTATATTTTACTACCTCTGCATCAGGGCCGTTTTTAACATTAGTTACAATACACCGGGCATAAAGTGTTAGAGGAGATTTTGCTGCCTACCTGCTGTATCCGGAATGTTGAACTAGCTTAAATAGTGAAGACACCACTGGGCTGGTCATCAGGAATTCCATCGAAGCCTGTAGTGCTAAGCAATGGTGTGCAGGAAATAGAACTTGAAAACTAAAAAGTACAATTGGGTTTGAGGCAGACCTGTTTAAGTTTTTTTGTAAAAAGAAAAAAATGTTGTAAAAAAATGGGCATCCTACTCCTTAGTGCTGAGCTTCATCTTTGTGAACCTTCAGTCTGGGTAATCAGCATGCATGCACTTAGCAAAATGGACACCTAACGTCCGGACTCAGGCAACCTACTAAAAATGAAATAAAGACCACCACGGATCTCCCTTGTCAGGCTTTGTCCCCTTGTTTCCTTTGCTATATTTTGTTTTGTCTTTGTCTACGAGAGACATAGCACCCTTGTAAGGAAATGCCTCCTTGGCATGGTTACTCCTGACTTTTTGCCTTTGCTGATGCCAAGGTATGATTTGAAAGTGTGCTGAGGCCTGCTAACCAGGGCCAGCACCAGTGTTCTTTCCCTAACCTGTACCTTTGTCTCCACAATTGGCACACCCTGGCATCCAGGTAAGTCCCTTGTAACTGGTACCCCTGGTACCAAGGGCCCTGATGCCAGGGAAGGTCTCTACGGGCTGCAGCATGTCTTATGCCACCCTGGGGACCCCTCACTCAGCACATGCACACTGCTTGCCAGCTTGTGTGTGCTGGTGGGGAGAAAATGACTAAGTCGACATGGCACTCCCCTCAGGGTGCCATGCCAACCTCACACTGCCAATGGTATAGATAAGTCACCCCTCTAGCAGGCCTTACAGCCCTAAGGCAGGGTGCACTATACCACAGGCGAGGGCATAGGTGCATGAGCACTATGCCCCTACAGTGTCTAAGCAAACCTTAGACATTGTAAGTGCATGGTAGCCATAAGAGTATATGGTCTGGGAGTCTGTCATACACGAACTCCACAGCACCATAATGGCTACACTAAAAACTGGGAAGTTTGGTATCTAACTTCTCAGCACAATAAGTGCACACTGATGCCAGTGTACATTTTATTGTGAAATACACCGAGAGGACATCTTAGAGATGCCCCCTGAAAACATACCCGACTTCCAGTGTGGGCTGACTAGTTTTGCCAGCCTGCCACATACCAGACATGTTGCTGGCCACATGGGGAGAGGGCCTTTGTCACTTTGTGGCTAGTAACAAAGCCTGTACTGGGTGGATGTGCTTCTTACAACCCCCTGCAGGAACTGTAACACCTGGCGGTGAGCCTCAAAGGCTCACCCCCTTTGTTACAATGCCACAGGGCATCCCAGCTAGTGGAGATGCGCGCCCCCTCCGGCCACGGCCCCACTTTTGGCGGCAAGGCCGGAGGAGATAATGAGAAAAACAAGGAGGAGTCACTGGCCAGTCAGGACAACCCCTAAGGTGTCCTGAGCTGAGGTGACTGACTTTTAGAAATCCTCCATTCCCCCAATAGGATTGGGGATGTGCCCCCCTCCCCTCAGGGAGGAGGCACAAAGAGGGTGTAGCCACCCTCAGGGCTAGTAGACATTGGCTACTAACCTCCCAGACCCAAACACACCCCTAAATTGAGTATTTAGGGTCCCCCAGAACAAAGCAAGATAGATTCCTGGAACCTGAAGCCGAAGAAGGACTGCTGACCTGAAGCCCTGCAGAGAAGACGGAGACACCAACTGCTTTGGCCCCAGCCCTACCGGCCTGTCTCCCCACTTCAAGAAAAACTACAACAGCGACGCAGTCCCCAGGGTCCAGCGACCTCTGAAGCCTCAGAGGACTACCCTGCATCTAAAAGGACTAAGAACTCGAGAGGACAGCGGCCCTGTTCCAAAGAAACTGCAACTTTGCAACAAAGAAGCAACTTTTAAAGACCACACGTTTCCTGCCGGAAGCATGAGACTTTCGACTCTGCACCCAACGCCCCCGGCTCGACCTGCGGAGAACCAACACTACAGGGAGGACTCCCCGGCGACTGCGACCCTGTGACTAGCCAGAATTGACCCACCTGAGCCCCCCCAGCGCCGCCTGCAGAGGGAATCCAGAGGCTCCCCCAGACCGCGACTGCCTGCTTCGAAGAACCCGACGCCTGGGAAACACACTGCACCCGCAGCCCCCATGACCTGAAGGATCCGACTACCCCGAGGAGCCCCCCTTGCCTGCATCGCTGAAGAGACCCCTGGGTCTCCCATTGAAGCCTATTGCAAACCCGACGCCTGTTTGCACTCGCCCCTGTGCCGCTGAGGGTGTACTTTTTGTGCTGACTTGTGTCCCCCCCCGGTGCCCTACAAAACCCCCCTAGTCTGCCCTCCGAAGTCGCAGGTACTTACCTGCTGGCAGACTGGAACTGGGGCACCCCCTTCTCCATTGAAGCCTATGCGTTTTGGGTACCACTTTGACCTCTGCACCTGACCGGCCCTGAGCTGCTGGTGTGGTAACTTTGGGGTTGCCCTGAACCCCCAACGGTGGGCTACCTTGGACCCAACTTTGAACCCTGTAAGTGCTTTACTTACCTGAAAAACTAACAAATACTTACCACCCCCAGGAACTGTTGAATTTTGCACTGTGTCCAATTTTAAAATAGCTTATTGCCATTTTTGCCAAAACTGTACATGCTATTGTGATGATTCAAAGTTCCTAAGATACCTGAGTAAAATACCTTTCATTTAAAGTATTGATTGTAAATCTTGAACCTTTGGTTTTTAAAATAAACTAAGAAAATATATTTTTCCATATAAAAACCTATTGGCCTGGAATTGTCTTTGAGTGTGTGTTCCTCATTTATTGCCTGTGTGTACAACAAATGCTTAACACTACCCTCTGATAAGCCTACTGCTCGACCACACTACCACAAAATAGAGCATTAGAATTATCTCTTTTTGCCACTATCTTACCTCTAGGGGGAACCCTTGGACTCTGTGCATGCTATTTCTTATTTTGAAATAGTACATACAGAGCCAACCTCCTACAACCCTGCATTAAAGAGCCCAGCATATATTCAAGGTGGCTGGTGTCCGGTTCAATGATTGTAGTAGAGAATATCAAATCCCAAACACTGAAGGAATATTGAATAACTCCACATCTATCACCAAGCTATGCATTTGTGGTGTTGGCTTTAGAAAATGTGCATGGGCTTACCTTTTGTTTTTTTGTTACTCTATATACTATCCAGTTGTTATTTGGAATATGATATTTCATGTCTACACCTGGTGAAACTGTATCTGTGAATACTTTGTTTTCTCCCTCCTGTAGGAGGTGACGTCTGTGCTGCAGAGCTCTATGGCTGGTCTTCCTCTGAGTCTCGGGGCATTTAGCAGCGCTGGTGCATGCTGCAGAACCTGCATGATTAAATTAGTCAAGCTACGGCTGGTGCACACTCCATCACTTGCAATTGGTATTCTTCATGCGCATAACTGAAGCTCTCCTTCACCGGCAAGTAATGCGGCCTTTGTGCAGTCTGCCTGGCCTATCAATGGCTGATCTCATGAGAGTGCATCAGGGACATGGCCAGTTGCTAGGCAACCAGTTAAACAAAATTCCTGTTTAAGACTGAATTTTGCAGTGTTGTAAGTAAATTCGATGAGCGCTCTGCACCAAACGATAAATGTGGCAGTGACAGATGTATCGACTCCAGAGAACTCTTAATTCAGGAGGCCTTAAAGCGCGAACGTGGGGGTAGAAACATATGATCCTCTTAATAAAATTTAAAAAAATGAAGTATGTACAAAGACCCACAATTTCAGTAGATGACTTAACAGATGACACATGCTGTGGTTTAAAGAGCTCTAAGGGCATGCAGGGCATACACCATCAGAGGAGGATGCAATTACACTTACGAAAGGCCAATGGAACTGAATAAAATTTAAAATCGTGTTTTTTCCACATTTTGTGCCTATGTGCTACGTGAATGAAAGGGTTTGATGCTGAATTCCCATCACTCTAAGATTATTACCTTGAAGACAAGAATTGTAGAAAACTTTGAAAGATTACTGTGCTTATTTCTCGATATGACCCTTCGCTGGTCCTACCATCTACGTGACTGTTTTGATTCGATACTGAACGCCTCTTTTTTTTTTTTTTTAATGAGGCTTCCTGGATTACTACCATGATTTGTGATCACGTGTTTCCAACTATGCATTTTAAAGTTCCCATGTAGGGCAGTCAATCACTCCTCTTTGTACAGAGGTCATAGCATATTGGTGGTAAGCTGCTATCTTGTGCACTGCCGTGCTTCAACCAGTTGGCTAGCAATTCAAAACACTGTGTCCTGAGTGTGCAAAGAATCTTTAAGCTTCAAGCAGTCATCTGCCTGCTATTGCAGAGCAGCCGAATGCCGAGCCTCATTGTGACTTAGTTATGGATGTAATGGAGACTGACAAATGGATATTCTTGTAACGGATTCCCACTCTTCAAGTAATTTCACCCTGACATCGGTTAATCGACGTTCATATTTGTGAGAGAAAACAAACATCGAGAATAAAGCACTCATTATCGCCCGGCACTGCGGAAGGATGGCGTTGGTCTCTTGCACAGATTAATTTAGGCAGTGATTCTAAACATGCCATGTGGGACTGTAGTGCATTTGTATGAATACACCCCTCTTTGCTTTGCCCACTTGCTCATGCAGTGTTTTGTAGCTACCTCAATGGACAAAGTGTGCTCCACTGGGCGGAATACGAGTTGTACTATGTTGCATGGTTAGACCAGACTACAATGGGTACAATGCAATTTGTTTTGCTGTGGTGCATTGAGGGTGCGAGCTCCACCGGGTTTAGCCCATTGTCATGTGTTTCAGCAAGTATGCAAACTCCTCTGGATGGGAAACCTCCTGTGCAATCCAGACAGTGCAGTCTTCTCAGATTGATGAACAAGTTACTTACCTTTGGTAACGCCTTATCTGGTAGAGACAAAACCTAGATGCAGATTCCTTACCTTTGAACTTTCCCCAGGTGTCGGACTGGATCTGGATAATTTTAGGAGCAGTACAATGTGCGTCATTAGGTGGAGTCGATCGGTTCCTCGTCCATCATAAGCATCGCCTACACCGGATATGATGTTGCGGTTCCCGGTTGCACTGACATTTCGTTCCGCGCCAACTTGCGCTGATCCGAAGAGAGCTATCCCTCAGTCATTTTTGGTACGAAAGTAGCCTCTTTTTTAACATGGTTACCCCCACTTTTTGCCTGTTTGTCAGTGTGTTTGACTGTGTTCACTGGGATCCTGCTAACCAGGACCCCAGTAATTATGCTCTCTCCCTTTTAACTTGGTAACTTGTGCCATTTTCACCCCACATTTGGCATACTGGTGCTCCCATGTAAGTCTCTAGAATATGCTACTTAGGTACCCAGGGCATTAGAGTACCAGGGGATCCCCATGGGCTGCAGCATGTATTATGACACCCATGGGGAGCCCATGCAAAGTGTTCTGCAGGCCTGCCATTGCAGCTTACGTGAAAGGGTGCATGCACCCTTTTTCACCATAGGTCACTATACGTCACCCCTATGGCATGCCCTCCTTGTCCAGAGGGCAGAGTGCAAGCACCTGTGTGTGAGGGGACCACTGCACTAGCAGAGGTGCTTCCAAAGAACTCAATGCTATTTTCATGGACTTTATGAGTGCGGGGACGCCATTTTATGTGTATACTGGACATAGGTCACTACCTATGTCCAGCTACATAATGGGAACCCCGAACCTAGACATGTTTGGTATCAAATATGTCAGAATCATACACCATTACTGTTGCTAGTATTGGAACTATGATTCCATGCACTCTGGGGGCTCCTCAGAGGACACCCAGCATTGCTTTTAACAGTCTTCCAGGATTTTCCAGGCAGCCCAAGCTGCCGCCACCCCTCTGACTGGTTTCTGCCATCCTGCTACTTGAAAAGCTCAAGCCCAGGAAGGCAGAACACAGGATTCCTTGGGGTAACACCCTCTCCCTTTGGAAATAGGTGTTACATGGCTTGGATGGGTAGCCTCCAAAAGCCACTGGTATGCTTTGAAGGGCACATTTGGTGCCCTCTGTGCATAAACCAGTCTACACCGGTTCAGGGACCTCCAGTCCCTGCTCGGGCACAAAACTGGACAATGGAAAGGGGAGTGAATACTCCCCTGTCCACCACCACCCCAGGGGTGGTGCCCAGAGCTCCTCCAGAGGGTCCCTGGGTTCTGCCATCTTGAATCCAAGGTTGTCAGGGACCTCTGTGAGCATCTGAGTAGCTAGGCCAGGGAGGTGACGTCCAAGACCCCTTCTGATAAGTGGTCACCTGGCTAGGTGACCAATCCCCCTTTCAGGGCTATTTAGGGACTCTCTCTTGGGTGGGTCCTCAGATTCGCCTTGCAAGGTTCCAGCAGGACTCCTCTGCAACCTTACTTCGACTTCTAGCCACTGGAACCGCAGCTGGACCCTCCAGGAACTGACAATCTGCATCCACAAAGAAGACTCTTCTTGCAACATTGTTTCCGCGGCTCCTTTCAGCTTCTGCAACATTTCCCGGGATGTGCATCATCTGAGAGAGTCAATTCCTCAGTCTGCACAAGAAGGAAGAAGGAATCTCCCTTGGAGTGAAAGAGTCACTCCCCTGCATCCCCAGGCACCTACTGCAACGACTGGCTGCGTGGATCTCCTCTTATCCTTGGGCTGCATGGATCCTGCATCACGGGTAGTGGTCTGAAGTAGTCTTCTTTGCCAGCTGTCCGGTGGGGTAAGTCCTTGCCTTCCCACGCAGGACAGAACCCCTGTGCACTGCGTCTCTTGCAGCTGCCAAGGCTTGTTTGCATCTCCTCCAAGGGATCTTCAGGCTACATGTAGCTCCAGCCCCCAGCACTCCTTCCTGCGAGGCACAGCCCTCTATGGGGTTCCCTTGTGGCGTGGGACCCTTCTTCAGTCATGCTGCATGTGCCCTTCTGCGACTCCTGTGGGTGCTGCCTTTGCTCCTGTGAGCTCTCTGTGTTGCTGAGAGTCCCCTTCTACTCCCCCTCTTCGGTTGAGTCCTCCTGGGCCTTGCTGGTCCCCGGCAGCTCCACTCTTTACCAACTGCGACCTTTGCTAAGTCTTGTTGGTGGATTTGCAGCACCAACACCCACCTGCAATTCTACTTCCAGCGTGGGACGTCATCTGCATCCCTCAGGAACTCTTCACCAACTCCAGAGCTGCAGTGCTGACCTTGACCTTCTTCACATTACAGTCGACCAACTCCTGCATCCACAGCTGGGTGGGTAGTAGCTCCTACTCCTCCTGGACTCTCCTGTGACTTCTGGGCTTCGTCCCCTTCTTCCATAGGCCTTCCTCTTCAGGAATCCACTACTGCTTTCTTGCAGTCTTGTTTGGGTGTTGCATATTCTCCTTTTCCTTCCTTTTGGTTGGTTTGGGGAAAATCCACTAACTTACTTGGTTTCTCCTGTTCGCTAAGGGGCACTGTGGTACTTACCTTCGGGGTTTCCTAGTATCCCCAGCTCCCCTCTACACATTCCACTTACCTAGGTGGAGGTCCTGTGTTTGCATTACATTTTTTTAGTACATGGTTTGGGCTCACCCTAGGATCACTACTGTCTAACTGCCTTTGCAATGTGTTCTATCACTTTCTAAGACCTATTTCTGGTAACGAGTGTATATATTTAGTGTGTTACTTAACTCCTATTGGAGGGTTGCCTCTCTAGTACTTTATTGGTATTGTGTCGCTAAAATAAAATACCTTTATTTTAGTAACACTGAGTGTTTTTTTCATGTATTTAAGTGCAGTGTGACTACAGTGGTATTGCATGAGCTTTGCATGTCTTCAAGATAAGCCTTGGCTGCTCATCCACAGCTACCTCTAGAAAGCCTGGCTTTTAGACACTGACTACACTAATAGGGGATACCTGGACCTGGTATAAGGTTTAAGTACCTTAGGTACCCATCACACACCAGGCCAGATTTCTGACAGTCTTTTTTCAAAACAGTTTTTGAGTTTTCAACTCTTGGTATGTCGGAGATGTAATAGATGAAGACCGGGTTTAAGCCTTGCAGTTTTTGTCATCAGGCGATCTCGGTCAAGAGGATGGTCCTGGGATTGGTTGTGGAGTCCTCCATTGTCTTCGTCCCACTCCAAGTCATGGGGCGATCAGATAAGTCGAGGCAAAAGAAAAAGTCTAAGTCGTCGAAGCGTTCTTTGACTTCTCCTTGTCCGTTGGCCGAGGGAGCATCAACGTTCTAGGCTTAGCTCTGTGGAGCCTGGGCCGACTTTGCACCTCCCTGAGTTTCAGGGAGTCGCAGTGACCCCTGCCAAAATGAAAGCATTTAATGAGGCCATGTGCCTTATTTGGGCAGTCTTAGTCACTTGCACAGATACATTTAGGCAGTGATTCTAAACATCCCATGTGGGTATGCCCAATGCAGTGTGTTTGTATGCACACACCACTCTGATTTGCCAAAGGCCCCTGCAGTGTTTTGTAGCTACCTCAATGGACAAAGTGTGTTCCAGCTGGGCGGGATGCCAGTAGTATCTTGTGGCATGATTTGACCAGACTACAATGGGTGCAATGCAAGTTGTTTCGCTATGGTGAATTGAGAGTGCGAGTTCTACTAGTTTAGCTTGTTGTACTGTGTTGCGATGAGTATGCAAACTGCGTGATGGGATTACTACTGTGCTTTGCTATACACAGTGCAGTCTTCTGAGGTTGGTACACCTTTTAGTGTGGTGCGTATGGAATCCACCAAGAGGGATGCTCACTGGAGTGTTTTTGCGCAGATTTTGCGGTAAGAATGTAAATTAGTTACTTCAACTGAAGGCTTGCGTCACTGGGTGAAATGCCTTCTATGGAGTGCTTTCGCTCTAGCGGGTTGAGGTTTCTTCAAATATGTGGTATGTCCCACAAATAGAAGAAAGTTTTTCATTTCCCACTTTGAGGCCCTACTTCAGTCGGTGTGAAGATGTCAGCACGTGAGAAAGGTGTGTGCATGTGTGTCATTAAAGTTTTGCTTCTAGGGTGCAGTATTTTTTTGTTGTTGCAGAGGAGTGAGGAGCTGTGTCACTGCTGGTTGTATCGGTAAGTTGTACTGGAGTATGATTTTGCTTTTACTTTGTCTATACACACTATGTTCGAACTGTGTTAATCAGGCCAGGTTAGTATTTAGTTGCAGTGGGTATAGGTTGTGCTTTGATTATCTGTTGTCTAGTGTGGTACTTGTGTATTCTGTCTTTGTTCTGGTTGTAAAGGCAAAGATGTGTGGTAAGATATGTTGGGTTTGCCTCTCCCTTTGTTGGCTTGTGTAGCAGTGCTTAATTTGAGGCAGTGGCTTCCAGTGCCCGGTACAGCCACTGAATTGTGAACACTATTACTTTTGACATTATGCCACATGGTGGAACTGTCTGTGGAATTTCGAGACAAGAACAACAACAGTTATTTATTCATTCAATATGCATAAAAAGTGACTACAGGGAGTGCAGAATTATTAGGCAAATGAGTATTTGGACCACATCATCCTCTTTATGCATGTTGTCTTACTCCAAGCTGTATAGGCTCGAAAGCCTACTACCAATTAAGCATATTAGGTGATGTGCATCTCTGTAATGAGAAGGGGTGTGGTCTAATGACATCAACACCCTATATTAGGTGTGCATAATTATTAGGCAACTTCCTTTCCTTTGGCAAAATGGGTCAAAAGAAGGACTTGACAGGCTCAGAAAAGTCAAAAATAGTGAGATATCTTGCAGAGGGATGCAGCACTCTTAAAATTGCAAAGCTTCTGAAGCGTGATCATCGAACAATCAAGCGTTTCATTCAAAATAGTCAACAGGGTCGCAAGAAGCGTGTGGAAAAACCAAGGCGCAAAATAACTGCCCATGAACTGAGAAAAGTCAAGCGTGCAGCTGCCACGATGCCACTTGCCACCAGTTTGGCCATATTTCAGAGCTGCAACATCACTGGAGTGCCCAAAAGCACAAGGTGTGCAATACTCAGAGACATGGCCAAGGTAAGAAAGGCTGAAAGACGACCACCACTGAACAAGACACACAAGCTGAAACGTCAAGACTGGGCCAAGAAATATCTCAAGACTGATTTTTCTAAGGTTTTATGGACTGATGAAATGAGAGTGAGTCTTGATGGGCCAGATGGATGGGCCCGTGGCTGGAATGGTAAAGGGCAGAGAGCTCCAGTCCGACTCAGACGCCAGCAAGGTGGAGGTGGAGTACTGGTTTGGGCTGGTATCATCAAAGATGAGCTTGTGGGGCCTTTTCGGGTTGAGGATGGAGTCAAGCTCAACTCCCAGTCCTACTGCCAGTTCCTGGAAGACACCTTCTTCAAGCAGTGGTACAGGAAGAAGTCTGCATCCTTCAAGAAAAACATGATTTTCATGCAGGACAATGCTCCATCACACGCGTCCAAGTACTCCACAGCGTGGCTGGCAAGAAAGGGTATAAAAGAAGGAAATCTAATGACATGGCCTCCTTGTTCACCTGATCTGAACCCCATTGAGAACCTGTGGTCCATCATCAAATGTGAGATTTACAAGGAGGGAAAACAGTACACCTCTCTGAACAGTGTCTGGGAGGCTGTGGTTGCTGCTGCACGCAATGTTGATGGTGAACAGATCAAAACACTGACAGAATCCATGGATGGCAGGCTTTTGAGTGTCCTTGCAAAGAAAGGTGGCTATATTGGTCACTGATTTGTTTTTGTTTTGTTTTTGAATGTCAGAAATGTATATTTGTGAATGTTGAGATGTTATATTGGTTTCACTGGTAATAATAAATAATTGAAATGGGTATATATTTGTTTTTTGTTAAGTTGCCTAATAATTATGCACAGTAAGAGTCACCTGCACACACAGATATCCCCCTAACATAGCTAAAAATAAAAACAAACTAAAAACTACTTCCAAAAATATTCAGCTTTGATATTAATGAGTTTTTTGGGTTCATTTAGAACATGGTTGTTGTTCAATAATAAAATTAATCCTCAAAAATACAACTTGCCTAATAATTCTGCACTCCCTGTAATGCCTGCCACCTAAACCATTCTGATAGCTTTGGGGGCCTGGAATAGTCAAAATTGTCACCCTTGTGGGAGCGCGATGATTAGTACTTGCATTGGTACAGTCACTGGCAGCCCTTGCAGGGGCAATAAGTAATTTAAGCTCCAGTGGTATCACGAGGGCCCTGGCAATTACTTTTTGACAAATTAAGCACTTCTGTGTAGCTCTAGTCTCTGTGGAATGTTATGATGCTTATAGTTTTGGAATGGCAGCTGAAGACAGAAGCTGGACATTTAACATCTCCTCCTCCTGGTGGGGTATCTCTTCTTTACCTCAGTAGTTACTGAAAGTAAATGAAACACAAACTGTATCTCCATTCTTGATATACAACTGTAAAGGTCGTCTTAGGACACCACCCTTTTTTCTCTATGATTTATAGAACTCATTTTTAATCTTCCTTTAAAAATGTAGTATGGCTCTACACTAAATGAATGCCAATAAACTCCCCTTATCTTCTGACAAGATAAAGGGCTTCATTATGAGGCTGGCAGTCTTGTGACTGCCAGCCTTGCGGTGCCGGTTAGGACCGCCACTGCTGTAACAGTCTGACCACCACATTAAGACCCTGGCAGTCAAACTGCAAGGGGTCCGCAGTCTCCACCGGGATTGGTGATCCTGCTGTGTTAACGCCTGGTGGAGGTTGCAATCAGCTGAGGGGAGGGGGGTGGGGGTGCATGCAGCAACCTCGTTCCCCGTTAGCCTTTTCATGGTGGTTTTACCACCACGAAAAGGCTGGTGAAGAACGTGCAGGAGGCCACAATGTGCAGACAGCGAACATTGCGAAGGTGCTGGTGCACCCTGCAGGCGGCAGCACTGAAGCGGGCTTCATTTCAAGCTGCAGACAATGCTGCCGCCAGTTTCCCGCTAGGCTGACAGGTGGGAAATGAGGTTTCGCCCATCAGCCTAGCGGCAAACTCGTAATAGGTCAGGCAGAATGGTCACCACTTCGGCGGCAGCCACACCATCAGGAGTTTGGCAGGCAGGTGTTTCTGTCTACCAAACTCATAATTACACCCAAAGGGTTAGTCTCACACAGGAATCTTTTGTGTATTCTTTTCACAAGGAAGACTAAGGGAATGATATAGTTCTCCTAGATAATGCCCAGTCCTTTAAGGATCCTGAAAACTTCCTACACACCAGAGTCTGTCTAAAAATGTACATTTATGATTCCAGAGTTGCATACTCTGTTTTAAGATGTCACGTTAATAAGCCTTCTGTGACAAAGCGCTTTAAGGCCTATGGACAAATTCACTACACAACTATTTTAGGAAACTCAATAAATCCACTTTCCTACGGGAATTAAAAACTATGGATGCAGCCAACTAATTATAAAAGTTGTATCAAAGCAAACGAGCCTTATGATAAACCTGTATTGCAAAGACCTTGGGCAGTTTTCACTCTGCAGAAGTTGCTCAGCTCAGTTTT
Source organism: Pleurodeles waltl (assembly GCF_031143425.1). Lineage (NCBI taxonomy): Eukaryota > Metazoa > Chordata > Amphibia > Caudata > Salamandridae > Pleurodeles > Pleurodeles waltl. The sequence continues at coordinate 496,196,542 of NC_090448.1, forward strand.
TTAACGTGGGATGCTAGATTACACTTTTTGTGGTTGGCACTGTGTTCTGAAACCATTAAAAGGACTGCCACTTCACTCCACAGCGAAAGCTTTGCCGACTGCATGCAATTATTCATATATTAAACATCTGAGAAGGTAGATTATGAACATGCCTCATTAGGTTCCACTACCAGCTTCTAAGTGTTTGTGGAGATAAATTTAAATATTTTATAATTTATATTAAAAATACAAACTGAAATTATCCACAGACTAAGATTGCCATTTGCACCAAGGATTTTGGGATTAAAGTTCTACGTAGGGTGAAAGGGTTTTTGAGGCCCTCAATCAATCAGTATTTATAGAGAGCGGCTACTCGTCAGTGAGGGTCTCAAAGTGCAGGGGGGCCCTCATCCGAAGAGCCACGTCTTGAGGTTTTTCCTGAAGATGGTGAGCGACGGGCTTTGTCTGAAGTGGAGGGGGAGGTTGTTCCAGCTCTTCGCTGCAGTGTAGGTAAAAGATCGTCCTCCGGCTGTCGTTTTACAGATGCAAGGGACCGTGGCCAAGGCCATCAGAGCAGAGTGGAGAGATCTGGCAGGGGTGTGGAAGAAGACGCAGTGGTTCAGGTAGGCTGGTCCTGCGTTGTGTGAGGCCTTGTACATATGAGTTAGAAGCTTGAAGGTGACTGGCTTCCTGACCGGTAGCCAATGGAGGGTCCTCAGGCGTTGGGAGATGTGTTCTCGGCGTGAGTTCCATAAAGAGTCTGGAGGCGGCATTCTAGATTAGTTTAAGTTTTTTGATGTTCCAAGGTGAGGTGCCGGTGTACAGGGCATTGCCGTAGTTGAGCATGCTTGTGACGAAGGCATGGCTGACTGTCCTTCAACAGTCTGCTGGGATCCATCTGAAGATCTTCCAGAGTTTACAGAGTGTGTGCCAGCAGGAGGAGGTGACAGAGTTTACCTGGCGGGTCATGGATAGGGAGGAGTCTAGGATGATTCCTAAGTTGCGGGTGTGCTTGGTCGGCGCATGGAGGGCACTGAGGGATGTGGGCCAACATGAGGCGTCCCAAGCTGAGGTGGCGTTTCCGAAGATGATGAGCCCCTTCTTGTCGGAGTCGAGCTTGAGGCAGCTTTCTCTCAACCAGGTGGCAACTGCTTCCATTTCTGCATGAAAGTTCCTTATGCACATGTCTGGGACTTCGGAGAGGGAGATGATGAGCTGTGTCTCTTCGGTATATGACACGATGTTCTTACCGTGGCTTCTGATGATAGCAGCAAGAGGAGCCATGTATACATTGAATAGTGTGGGACTCAGTGAGAATCCTTGGGGTACTCTGCAGTTGACTCCTGTGGGTCTGGAGGTGTAGGGCAGGAGTCTGACCCCTTGCGTCCTCTTGGAGAGGAAGGAGTGGATCTGTTCCAGGGCTCTTCCGCGGATTCCTATGTCGTGGAGTCTGGTGCACAGAGTGCTGTGGAAGACCGTGTCAAAAGCTGCTGAGAGGTCAAGGAGTATGAGTGCTGCGGTATGGCCGCAGTCTAGGAGTAATCGGATGTCGTTGGTGTCTGCCAGTAGTGGTGTCCTCATGCTGTGATTGCTGTAGAAGCTGGACTGGGAGCTGTCCAGGGAGTTGTTGGCCTCGATGAAATTCCATAGTTGTGCATTGATTGCTTTTCTCTAGTACCTTGACCCTAGAAGTTGAACTTCGCTGTTGCTACGCCTGGCAATGGTGCCACATGTGTAGCATACAAGAGCAACCTGGCAGATGGCACACTAAGCAGCTATCTAATATTGATATAACCAGTAAGAAGCCTGGTGTTTTCAGGTAAATGCTATTTTCTTTGCAAGTTAAATAATGTGCACAGTTTGTGTGTGCAACAATTAATTAGTCTCTTTGAATACTTAAATCACATTTATCCTAATTCCAATAAGAGCAGAACCACTCTTACGTTCTTGGTACATGGTAGTTTGGCAGTTCTGTCCAGGAGTGAGAAATACAAGTACAAGACCTGAAGGCCTCTGTGTTACTCCTTTCACTACCTCCATGGACTCAGCAAGTATCAGGGATGATCGTATTATTCCAATTTCTCACGGTTTGTGCCGAAACACTGAGTAGATTCCACAGGTATGACCCAGCAACTAAAGTGCTATGTAAATGCAACTACAATACAACAGAGGTGCCAAATTGCAATTTCACAGGTTGGCGCACCTTACTTCCACATATATTGACTTTCTTTACAATTAGATAGCGCTTTCCACACCAAGCTGCAAAAGCATTTGTCAAATGTTGCATCAAAAATTTACATTTCCCAACAATGAGTTCATTTATAGTTTATGATTCACATGTGGTATCAAACACATGTTACACCCCCTGTGGCAGATCAGCTGCGGCTTCGTCAAGGCTGAAATAAGATCACAAGTAAAAGATTTAAATGTTTAACATAAAAACGTAAGAAACATACCTGAAAAAGGAAAAACCTAGCTACATTATTGTTATTACTGCAAACAGTGCAGCAGCACTTTCTGAAAAAAGTTCAGAATAAAAATGGTGTTTGAATTTGGGCTTGGGCGAATCTTAGTGCAAAAATAACTTTGCAGTATGGTATTGTGTATTTTTATTCTTAAGTCTCGGAGAGTGGTAGCAATGCATTATGTAAAGAGTGAGCCTATAAGTGTGTTAATAAAAGCAAGCACAGAAAAAGCCAAAAGGTCTTGCTTTTGGGACTATTGAATTTGCCAATGGCACTAGTCATGTTGCACAGCAATCACGATACTCGACTGCACAGCTTTTTTACAATACAAAAAAAGGAGAAACCGTCCACAATACGACCTGCTGCCATTCTGTAGGCGCATGAACACGCCTACAAAATGAGGCACGTACTTTTTTCTCCCATTTCCTTTGCCAATCGTCAACCCAACTTTGATCACTAAATTACAAAAAAAAAGAAAAAGTAATGTGGGGGAGGAGGAAGCAACACGGAGAGAGGGTGAGAGGTGGGGGGAGCATCAGATGGGATCAAAGAAACACTGAGGTATGGTAAGTAGGGTGGGGCAAAAAGGCATGGAGGGCAGGAGAGGGAGGGCGCTAAAGAACAAGTTACTTACCTATGGTAACGAGGTATCTGGTAGAGACTATCTAGCTGCAGATTCCTTACACCTGCCCAAGCCTTCTCGTATGTAAATATATATATTCTAAGTATAGTGTGTGTATATATATATATATATATATATATATATATATATATACACACACACACATCTGATAGAGACTTCTAGCCGCAGCTTCCTTCCCTTAGAATAGATACCCAAGCTATAACCCATGGCGGTGGGTCCGAAGCAGATTTTTACACCAGAAAGTCTTGCAAAACAGACCGGGCAAAATGCCCCTCTCTTCTCACCTGACTATCCAGGCAGTAGTGTTTTGCAAACGTGTGCAAAGAAGCCCACATTGCAGCCTGACAGATGTCCACCACCGGTACGCCAGGTGCTAACGCAGTGGTAGCAGCTTTTCCCCTAGTAGAATGAGCTCTCAAGCCCTCCAAAGGGTGCTTCTTTGCCAAAGCGTAGCATATCTTTATACAGAGAACGACCCAGCGCGAAATGGATCGTTTCTGCACTGCCTGACCCTTTTTTGCACCAACATACCCCACAAAGAGTTGGTCGTCCACCCGGAACTCTTTAGTGCGGTCAAGGTAGAACGAGAACGCTCTTTTTGGGTCCAGGTGATGGAGACGCTCCTCTTCCTTAGAGGGATGTGGTGGTGCAAAGAAGGTGGGCAGGGTGATATTTTGACCCAGATGGAAAGGGCTCACCACCTTGGGGAGGAAAGAGGCACGAGTTCCGAGAACCACTTTTTCAGGTAAGATTGTGAGATACGGCGGTTTTAATGACAAAGCCTGTAGCTCACTAACTCTTCTGGCAGATGTAATTGCCACCAAAAAGGCTGTCTTAATAGTGAGCAGCCGAAGAGGACAGTAATGCAAGGGCTCGAAGGGAGCACACATAAGGAAGGTAAGAACCAAATTAAGATCCCACTGGGGAATAACGAAAGGCACAGACGGGAATAGATGCACAAGCCTGTTCAAAAACCTTTGTACTATAGGTGATTTAAACAGAGATGGTTGATCGGGCAACTGAAGAAAAGCCGATATGGCTGCAAAATAGCCCTTGAGAGTCCCCAAGGAGGAACCCTGTTGGGCGAGAGACAAAATAAACAAAAGGATGTTAGACAGAGAACAAGTAAGAGGATCAATAGACCTCTCTGAACAATATGAAACAAAACGTTTCCAACGGCAGGCGTAGAGGGATGCCTGGCTCCCAGAACGACATCACAGACCTTGGGAGGGAGGTCATAAACCATCAACCGCCGCCGCTCAATCTCCACGCATGAAGGCGCAGAGTTGACAGGTTCGGGTGGAGGACCTTCCCCTGCTGCTGCGACAGAAGATCCTCCCGAAGAGGCAGCCTGATTGGAGGACCGATGCTCATTTTTTGAAGCTCTGGATACCAATCTCTCTGTGCCCAATCCGGAGCCACTAGGATTACTTGGGCCCGGTCGTTCTTGATTTTCTCGAGAACTCTGGGCAGAAGTGGTATAGGCGGAAAGGCATACAGGAGGCCTGAACTCCACTCACATCGAAAAGCGTCGCCTAGCGATAGCCCCCTTGGAAACTCCAACGCGCAAAACTGCTGACATTGCGCGTTCTCTGCGGAGGCGAACAGATCTAACCAAGGCTCTCCCCAATGCTGAAAGAGTCCTTGCGCCACCTCCGGATGGAGACACCATTTGTGATCCTCTAAGCATTTTCGGCTGAGTTCGTGTGCTCTGGCGTTCAGAGAACCTGCCAGGTGTTGAACCACCAGGGTCATGCCGTGCTGTTCCAGCCATGTCCAGAGACGTAAAGCCTCTTGACAAAGGATCCACAACCCCACACCGCCCTGCTTGTTGCAGTACCACATTGCGGTAGTGTTGTCCGTGAACACCTGCACCACCAATGCTTTTAATGCTAGCCGGATCGCCTGAAGCTCCAGCAAGTTGATGTGGAGCCCAGATTCCGCCGGAGACCAGTGAACTCTGATCTCCACCTCCCCCATATGGCTACCCCATCCCAGAAGTGACGCATCTGTAACTACCGTTAGATCTGGTTGGGAAAGGGAGAGGAGTCTGCCTTTGAACCAATCGCAGTTCACTAACCACCACTGCAGATCCTTTGCAGTTCCCTCAGAGATCCGAACCACATTGGTAAGATTTCCCTGATGCTGTGCCCATTGGAACTTCAGGTCCCACTGCAGAGCCCTCATGCGCCATCTGGCATGCTTGACCAACAGGATGCAGGAAGCCATGAGTCCCAGCAGCCTCAGAGTCTGTCTCACCGAGATCCAGGATAGAGGATAGAGGCCGAAACATGGGAATCATAACCGGAATATCCTGGACCCGCTGATCGGGAGGATAAGCCAGATACTGCACTGTGTCCAGAACAGCTCCGATGAAAGTGAGCTTCTGAGAGGGACTCAGGTGTGACTTCGGCACATTTACAGTGAACCCTAACAAATACAAGAGGCCCGCCGTCATCTGGAGGTGGGTGACGAGAGCCTGGGGCGTAGAAGCCTTCAACAGCCAATCCTCTAGGTAGGGGAAGACTGAAATACCTGACCTGTGCAAATGAGCTGCCACCACCGCCATCACCTTTGTGAACACCCGAGGGGCACTGGTGAGACCAAAAGGGAGCACAGTAAACAAAGTGCTCGTGGCCCACCTTGAACCGCAGGTAACGCAGGTAACGCCTGTGGGCTGGCAGGATAGGAATATGGAAATATGCATCCTGCAAATCCAACACTACCATCCAGTCTCCATGGTCTAGGGCAGACAAAACCTGAGCAAGAGTGAGCATCTTGAATTTCTCCTTCTTGGGGAAGAGATTGACGTCCCTTAAATCCAAGATGGGGCGAAGGCCTTTGTTCTTTTTGGGAATCGGAAAGTAGCGGGAATAACAACCACTGCGTACTTCTGATATCGGGACTCTTTCTATGGCTCCCTTGGCCAAGAGAGCTGTAACTTCCTCGCGGAGCAAAGCTAGATGGTCCTCCATCAGCCATTCCTTTGTTGGAGGGTTAGAAGGAGGGAAAGACTGGAAGGGAAGGGAGTAGCCCTTCCGTATTATCTGCAGGACCCACTTGTCCGTGGTGATGGAAAGCCAGTGAGGGAGATGAAAACAAATTCTCCCTCCAACTGGACGAATATGATCCCGCAGAACCACAGTAGGAGGGCTTGGGCGCAGTGGAGGGGGCTGTGTGGCGGCCGACCTCTGGCCAGACCCTCTGGGTCTGATGGTACCACAACCACGTCCTCTCCCGGGATGTTGTGAAGCCTGAGGACGGTGGCTGAACTGTGGTTGGCGTGGTACCATGCCCCTTCTGAAGCCTCGAAAGGGGAGAAAGACAGACTGCTGTTGTGCTGGCACTGAAAGGCCCAAGGATCTGGCTGTGGCTCGAGAATCCTTGAACCTCTCAAGCGCAGAGTCTGCCTTTTCGCCAAAAAGTCGAGAGCCATCAAAGGGCATGTCCATCAAGCTGGACTGGACATCCCATGAAAAACCAGTAGAACGTAGCCAGGCATGGCGACGTAGGGCCACTGACGATGAAAATCACTATGCCCAGCGAGTCGGTCGTGTCCAAACCTCACCGTATCGTAAACTTGGCTGCATCTCTCCCATCCTTGACAACCTGGGTGAGAGCGTCCGTACGCCGTCCGGGACCTGGGGCAGCACCTGTGCCACCGTATCCCATAAAGTATGGGAATAACGGCCCAATAGGCAAGAGGTGTTTACGGACCTCAATGCCAGGCTGGTGGAAGAAAACATCTTCTTCCCAAGCTGATCCAGCCTCTGATTCCCTATCCGGGGGAGTGGAAGGGAAGGCACCACGGGAAGTAGAGGCTTGGACAACCAAGCTCTCAGGAGTGGGGTGTTGTGTCAGGAAACTAGGGTCGCTGGGAGCTGGTCTATGGTGGCGGCCGACCGTCCTATTCACAGGAGCCCCTGGGCTGGGTTTGGACCACGTACCCAGAAGGACGTCTGTAACAGCCTCATTGAAGGGCAACAACAGCTCCGATGTTGACACCCCCGGCTGAAGCACTTCTGTCAGGATATTCGTCCTGACTGGCACCGTGGGCAAATCTAGGTCCAAGACCTCAGCTGCCCTACGCACCACCATAGCGAAAGAAGCACCCTCCTCTGTAGCCACATTAGGAGGAGAGAGCATACCAGTATCTGGAGACGTGTCCAGTCCACTGGCCTCCCCTAGATCCTCATACCAGTCCTGTTGCAATCCAGATTCTAAAGGGTCCTCAGACCCCTCCCATTCCTCTCCTGCGTCTGGCTGGTCTAAATAATGCTCAGACAATGATCTGGGCCGAATTGGCTCCGTTGAAGTCAGAGTCCATGTCGTACGGCGTCGATCCGGCTCCGGATCATCTGTAATAAGGATGGGGCTGCCACCGGTGGGTGCCGGTGGCAGAATCGTCGACGTCGGACCCGGCGCCGAAGGAGGGCGACTGAGAGACCGACGCCAGTCCGGATCCGGTATCGGATCCTGGGGTCCCCAACGGCGCTGAGGCCAAAGCCGCCGGTGTTGAATCCAAAGGGGCCCCTGCTCACCCTGCGGGGCCCGAAGACCCACCCGAGGGTGCAGCCCGCTCAAAAACGAGATGCATGGCCTCGTAAAATTATTTTATTTGAGTGGGGGTTGATCCGGTCCCCGATAAGGGGGGTAAGACACGGAGTCGATCCTGGCGACGGCTACGCAGAACCGTGCCCGGAACATAGACGTTCCTTAGATGCCTCGTCGGCCGACGGGCGTGGCGAAGATGAAGTCCGCTTGGACTTATTCTTCTTCTTCTTCTTGTGCCTCTTACCTTCGGATGACCTTGAATGCGAGGAAGAGGACTTGGGGCTCCGGGAGCGGTGCTGTGACCTCCTCCTACTGCGGGACTGTTACCTCCGCGGAGTCGAGCCAACCGAAGACGAATGTCGGGCCGCTAGAAGCTTAAAGGATCTCTCCCTCAAGGCCTTCGGCGCCATGGCCCGACAGTCGGAGCACGAGATGGAATCGTGGTCCTTCTCCAGGCACCAAAGACAAACTCGGTGCGGATCTGTCACCAACATGGTGCGAAGACAACCACCACACGACTTGAATCCTGTTTTTCTCGAAGACATGACTTCAAACAGTCAAAAAACTGTTGACAAACCGTCGAAGCAGGGTAGCTCTTTCCAAAACTGCGCTTAACCGGCACGGAAGGAAAAGAACTGACGTACGCGCACCGAGACGGCATCTATATAGACAACTGTGACATCATAGACTGCTCCAACGACGCTGATGACGCACGCAGAGCTGGTCGACGCACGCGGATCTGAACGATGCCGCCCGACGGCGTGCGCACAGGGTACTGCGCAGAAAAAACTCCAGATTCGAAGCCGACGCCAGGGAATTCTAAGGTAAGGAAGCTGCAGCTAGAAGTCTCTATCAGATGCAACATGAGGAGGATGTGGGGGGGGAGCAACACAACTAGATGGGAGAAGAAAAATAGAGGAAAAACTGAGTACAATGTGGCACCGTTTTGCGGCAGTGAGTGTGAACTGTATATTAATGAAGCAACTATTATTTAACATTTGTATTAAGTACCCTCATGGAATTTAGTCCTAAAATAAATGGCTTTGTTTTAGAAGTGAATGCCTTGGGTGTTAAAAGAGAGGTCTCTTTAGTGAGCTGGTTCATTATTTTAGTATCAAAGCTTTATCCTCTAAACCTGATGGCAGCTGTTCTGCCCTTTATTTCACAGTTCGGTAGCTCTCTGCAGCTGCATCCGATTCTTATGTATTCTCCATCTCATATATTTGTGATCAAGGTGTTTTGGATGGCAGCTTTCTCCATTCAGGACGGAGGAAGTTGCTTAATTTTCCTATGTATGTAGTTGGTTGTTCATATGAATTCCAAGGCCTAAAAGTGTCACTCTTGTTTTGGAAAGTGAGTATTAAGTTTATATTAAAATGGTTGATTTGCATTATTAAAACGTATAACTTTAGTTCATTTATGAATCTGTGGCAGATAACTAAGATATTTTCTATGTATCTTTTCAATTATAACACATGTTGTTTGAAGTCTGCAAAGTCATAATTCCAGAGCTATTCTCTTTCTACCTGTCCCATAAAGAGGTAGGCATATGAAGGAGCATGTGGGGCAACCTGCACTGTGCCTCGATTAGAATCTCGCACTTATGTAAGGCGCTACTATGCTCTTGGATCATGCTTGCGCTAGATAAAATAAACGCAAAAAAAACCCTCCCAAAAAAAAAAAAAAAAAAAAAACATACGACCACTTGTGGATATTAAAAAAAAAGATATTTTTGCTCTTCTAATGTCATTAGGTCTTTACGCTACCTTGTGCGAAAGAGCTTTGGTACAGTGGCACTTACATGTGCAGTGGAACGAGTGGAGAGAAGGGGACAAAGAGGTTGCTCGGTATGTACTTGTGCCTATCACTCTTGCAGAAGTTGGTGATAATCAATGAGAGAGGTATGTTCCTGGAGATTTAAGTGGGTCAGGGTTGGTTGAATAGCTGGCTGGGCACCTCGCTTGGACAAAGAGTCCAGGGTCCAAAGGCTGTTGGTGGTCTTCATGGCGGTAAGAACAGGCTGCATGGTGAATGTCTCGGTCCTGAACTAATGTTCCTGTATCTTTGTTTTATAAACAAGGTAGTCTGTGATGATATTAACGAAAGCTTGAGCTAGGTTGGTCTTTGTGTACTCCAGGATGCAGAATTCCATGAGGATTCTTTAACGTTCCTTGGGAAGGAGCTTGGTCATGGAAATCCAGCTGGAATTGTGTTAACATTCTGCTTTGTTATAAATTATTTATTAATTATATTGAGTTAGGGAGACACTTTTTATCACAGATGTATTTTATTGACGTTGACGTGCAGCGATTCACATTTTTTTTATCTTCCTTCTCCCCTCTTTTGCCAAGTGGTCCAAGAAAGCTGGTTTGGTCCAGGATAAATCCTGACGTACGTTCCTCTAGCCACATGCACAGGGATATTCAAATTTGGAAGTTCAAATAAGTGATGATGGTTTGGTTAGGACAATTGGCACGTTTTTTTTTTAATTTTTATTTTTTTTATTCAAAACTGACCTAAACAGGCGGGAAAACACTGCACAATCTATTGTACTATCTGTTAGATGTATATTTGCTGCCAGCTGCTAGTTAAGAGCGACCCTGGGTCGAAGATACATGGCAAAGTGAGTGACCCAAGGAGAAACCTGGCAGAGGTTTTATGAAAAAAGAATGAGTTGGAGAAGGAAAGAAATGCAGAGTAAATACAGTGAAGATGTATTTTAGTTATTGTTTTGTTAAGCATTCACACGACGAGACCAGTGCCTGCAAGAGTTGGAACAAAGGGAGAAGGAATTTGGGGAAAGAGGATGCAGAAGACATAGTGCTCAAGCAGACAGGTCGCGGTCCTGTTCTGCCCTGGATTCCATAACGAATACACTTTTCCCTTAAAATACAATGGGGCTGAAACATTGACAAACACAACCAGTCAAGGGGTAGAACTAATTGAACAGATCTCAGACGAACTGTCTTACTTACGATTTTGCGCTAGAATACATTTACCAGTCACTTATGATTTTGAGATATACTTAAAATTGTTTTACTACAGTACATATATACTCTTTTGAGTGATCACAAGAGCACTAGTCACTGTAAGGTGCTAATGGAATTTGTTTGCTGGAATACTCAATGACTCAAATTGTAATACATGTTTTCTGGTCTGCTGCTCGAAGTAATTACTTTTTATGTTGAAGTATTACTCAATCTTGAATACCACATATTAAATTTGTTAAACATGGGTGTCTATGCTGCTAAGTTACAAAATAAAGGCTTATAGTGGTGGACTTAAAAGACTAAATTGAAGCCTCAAAAGACAGAGTATTTCACCACATTTGACAATGTTGATGAATTGCTGCAATGACTCATTCAGACATGGCATCCACTGTCTAGCTTTTAGGGACTCAACTGCCGGTATGCCAATACAAAAACTGCCTCTTTTCAGTCTATGCCTCTGAACTGCCACTGTAAGTAAACGCACTGTCTCTAAATAACCCATTCGTTTGATACTCAGCTCGGCCATGCCTTGAACGTGCTAAGAGTCTTGTGATAAAAGATAAATAAGGGTCTGTGCAATCCACGTGGGTAGAAGGCTGTTACTGTTAACCCCTCCATATTACTACACTGACCGTGGGTTTTCCCAGGGTCTCTCCACAGTCTTCCGAATGCATATCATTGCATTTTCAAAGCGTTGTGGTGCAGTAACTCTACAAGAGAGAACATTACCTTCCCAGAAATAAGACTCTAGAATGTACATTGGCCACATGATGAATAATTGTGAAAGTGCTTTCATCTCACTGTCATATGGCCGCGTCAGAACTACAAGGAGTTCCAATTATTTACATCTTTTAGTGCAGCAGGGAGGAACATTAAGGTTTTAAAGCTATATCATATTTTTTTAGTGTTCACATCACCAAGTACTGAAGCATGTGTGGGACAATTCCCACCGTACAACCCGTGAAGACAAACATATTCCATTCCATCATTTCTGTCATAGACCTTATATACATACTAGCTGACTTGATCCAGAATATTAGCCACTTTCTCGCAGTTCTTGTCTCTCCACCCAGTGCCATCCGTAAATCAAATACAGGGAGTGCAGAATTATTAGGCAAATTAGTATTTTGACCACATCATCCTCTTTATGCATGTTGTCTTACTCCAAGCTGTATAGGCTCGAAAGCCTACTACCAATTAAGCATATTAGGTGATGTGCATCTCTGTAATGAGAAGGGGTGTGGTCTAATGACATCAACACCCTATATCAGGTGTGCATAATTATTAGGCAACTTCCTTTCCTTTGGCAAAATGGGTCAAAAGAAGGACTTGACAGGCTCAGAAAAGTCAAAAATAGTGAGATATCTTGCAGAGGGATGCAGCACTCTTAAAATTGCAAAGCTTCTGAAGCGTGATCATCGAACAATCAAGCGTTTCATTCAAAATAGTCAACAGGGTCGCAAGAAGCGTGTGGAAAAACCAAGGCGCAAAATAACTGCCCATGAACTGAGAAAAGTCAAGCGTGCAGCTGCCACGATGCCACTTGCCACCAGTTTGGCCATATTTCAGAGCTGCAATATCACTGGAGTGCCCAAAAGCACAAGGTGTGCAATACTCAGAGACATGGCCAAGGTAAGAAAGGCTGAAAGACGACCACCACTGAACAAGACACACAAGCTGAAACGTCAAGACTGGGCCAAGAAATATCTCAAGACTGATTTTTCTAAGGTTTTATGGACTGATGAAATGAGAGTGAGTCTTGATGGGCCAGATGGATGGGCCCGTGGCTGGATTGGTAAAGGGCAGAGAGCTCCAGTCCGACTCAGACGCCAGCAAGGTGGAGGTGGAGTACTGGTTTGGGCTGGTATCATCAAAGATGAGCTTGTGGGGCCTTTTCGGGTTGAGGATGGAGTCAAGCTCAACTCCCAGTCCTACTGCCAGTTCCTGGAAGACACCTTCTTCAAGCAGTGGTACAGGAAGAAGTCTGCATCCTTCAAGAAAAACATGATTTTCATGCAGGACAATGCTCCATCACACGCGTCCAAGTACTCCACAGCATGGCTGGCAAGAAAGGGTATAAAAGAAGGAAATCTAATGACATGGCCTCCTTGTTCACCTGATCTGAACCCCATTGAGAACCTGTGGTCCATCATCAAATGTGAGATTTACAAGGAGGGAAAACAGTACACCTCTCTGAACAGTGTCTGGGAGGCTGTGGTTGCTGCTGCACGCAATGTTGATGGTGAACAGATCAAAACACTGACAGAATCCATGGATGGCAGGCTTTTGAGTGTCCTTGCAAAGAAAGGTGGCTATATTGGTCACTGATTTGTTTTTGTTTTGTTTTTGAATGTCAGAAATGTATATTTGTGAATGTTGAGATGTTATATTGGTTTCACTGATAATAATTAATAATTGAAATGGGTATATATTTTTTTTTGTTAAGTTGCCTAATAATTATGCACAGTAATAGTCACCTGCACACACAGATATCCCCCTAACATAGCTAAAACTAAAAACAAACTAAAAACTACTTCCAAAAATATTCAGCTTTGATATTAATGAGTTTTTTGGGTTCATTGAGAACATGGTTGTTGTTCAATAATAAAATTAATCCTCAAAAATACAACTTGCCTAATAATTCTGCACTCCCTGTACATATATTAATACACTGGCGACAGGAAGAGCCTTCACATGGGTACTCCTAACAGGGAATGCCCCCGATTTTCTGGCTAGCTCTTAAATGTTGCAGGCAATTGTTCTGACGTGGGGGCAAAAACAAAGTGAAAACGACCACTTGGGACTAGTTTCACTGGCAAGGTCTCAGTATTTCAAGGCAGCCTACACAAAGTCACTGTTGCAATTCGTCAGCCATATATAGTCTTTATCTATCGCTGAAAGACAGCCCCCAGCAGAAATGTACAAAGCACTTCCCAGAGTATCAGCCACTCAACCCTTTATTTGAGGGGCGGGGCGAATTCTTCTGAACCGCTCGTAAAACTCTACAGTTAACGCAACAACACAGATCAACTGCTTATAGAGATTGAATTTTCCACTTTTCAACTTGATAAAAGAGAGCTCTATACATTTATAACAGATTGTAATTTCTTTTTTTAGTATCTAAGGGCCAGATGTAGCAAATTTGGAATTTGCGACTTGCAATTTGCGAGTCGGAGCGACTCGCAAATTGCAAGCAGCAATTTCCAATGCAGAACGGTGTCTCAGACACCGTCTGCGAGTCAGTAAGGTGTCGCAGAGACCCACCTCATTAATATTAATGAGGTGGGTCGCAAATTTCGGCCCCATACCGACTATAGGCACTCGCAAACATGGAGGCCTGCTGTAGTCAGCAGACCTCCATGTTCGTGACTGCTTTTAAATAAAGCATTTTTTTTTTTTTTTTAAAGTGTAGCCCGTTTTCCTTAAAGGAAAACGAGCTGCACTTAAAAAAAAAAAAAAAAAAAAAACCTTTAGTTTAGGTATTTTTTCAGGGCAGGCAGTGGTCCCTTGGACCACTACCTGCCCTGAAAAAAATGTTTTGGGTCCATTCACAAAGTGGAAGGGGTCCCATGGGGACCCCTTCCAATTTGCGAGTGGGTTACCATCCACTTGAAGTGGATGGTAACTGCGACACCATTTGCGACCGCATATGCGGTCGCAAATGGTATTGCATACCACTCCGAATCGCAAATAGGAAGGGTACACCCCTTCCTATTTGCGATTCTGAAATGCATATTGCGAGTCGGTCCCGACTCGCAATATGCATTTCTGCATGGCAAAGAGGCATTTGCGCCTCGCAAACTGCGATTTTCGCAGTTTGCGACGCGCAAATCCTTTGCTACATCTGGCCCTTAATGTGCAAAACAAAATTAAACTCGTTCACAAATCATTAAAGAGTAAACATGCACATTTACAATAAAGTACAAAGTCAAATACCTGCTGGACTGCAGCTTTTTTGGCGGGTGTGGAAGAAACCATAGGCCTCATTCTGAAATGAATAAGACAAGTTTTGTTATGAAAATATTTTCGAGAACCCTAAAAAACAAATAATGTACAGTCATTACTAGCGGGGGAAAAAAGTTACATCATTATTGAGGCCTAATTAAAATTGATGAATTGAGAATGTGCAGTTTCACAAAAATCTGGCAACGCCTTTGCCAACAAAGGACAAGGGACGCTTCAATTCTAACAGAGTATTGTAAAAAGATGTCAATCAAAGAAACAATAAAATGAAGGGTGAAAAAAGGCACTTGTACCCCTACCCCTAATATTGACTAAGGAGTTCACGTTACTTACGGTAGTATCCCTTGTACTCTAGTATGACAACCTCACCAGTCGGAAAAGTAGCATTTTTCGCATAAGGCAACACATTTTAACTCTGTAAGCCCAGGTGCACAGTGCTCCACACGTCTGGGAACTTACAACTGTACTTTTTCTCGGGGTCACCAGCTTATTTGCATGCACCAGTATCAAAGATTTATGGAGGAAATCTAACGATAATGGCTTGGTTAACTCGAGGATGGAGGGATATTTGGGAATAAAATTAGTTAATATGAGTAACTTGTTTTTCCCCTCCACTCAAACCATCCTTTCTACAGAATAATGACTATTTCAAAGAATCCAGAAACTCTGTATCAGAGATGCTAACTGCTAGAGCACCTTTTCTGTCCAAATATATTCTTCAATATGGCTTGATCAAGTTCAGCATCACACCTGGAATATACATTTTTAGGTGACAGCTTTGCAGGCTCATCTGTTGGAACACACATTTGGAAAAACGTGAGTTGGCTTGGTCCTCTATAAATGGCATGAAAACAGAGTGGGGGAGCTGACCATCTGATATGTCACTTCAAGTTTTCAGACATCAAAATGTAAAGGAAGCCTTTGAGAGCTGATTGCCACAATTAAAGTCACCAACATACACAGTCTTTTCGAACCTTTTTGTGTAAGATCAAGAAATATTCTGAGCATCTCCATCAAATCCAAGTTGAAATGGGTACTCTGCAACCACATTTTGATTTGATTGAGTAGTTAGGAACGACAAAATCACTGATTAGGAGATGTAAGAAAAAACAATCTCTCAGTTCATTTGAAATTCTGAGTTATACATCACAAAACACTTTTACAAATTTCCAGTCGACAGTTAAAGTGACATGAGGGTTTGTTCGGGAAAAATACTGTAACCCACTTGGCCGACATTGCCACAATGAGGAACATGATCTTGCACGCCAATGTTATGGGAGTTGAAAAGTCCGATAATCTTATTGCGTAACATGGATAATAAAACTCCCCAAAACCAATAGTGACGTCTCAAAACAGAACATGTAAAAGAAAACTAAATGAAAAGATGCTACACCGCATTTTACAGCAAAAAACACTTTCTACATGAAAGCCTAAAAGTGCCACTGAAATTGCAATTAGACTTCACCTGGATAACCATAATGGGTAGATGAAATCAAAAGTTTTTGGGAGCAGGTAAATCTTAGGAAAAACCTAGCATTTGTAATTGTGAAGAAAGATTTCATTTGTGCCTGCCTTTTGATTTCAATTTAACTTCAATATATACAAAGGAGATAGCAGGAGCAGACAAAACAGATAATAGTTGTAAAGTAATCCTTCGTGCAGTTTAACAAACACTCAATTGGAAGCAAAAGGATACACACAACCAATAGCATTTGGCGAAGAATGAACAGTCCAGTGGGCTGAGCCAGTAAGCCATTGACAAATTCACATAAGTGCTGAAAGAGGCTGGTGGAAGGAGGCCAACATTTGTTGAATCCCAAGCCAATTATGAATGTTGTTGGCAATAGGTCTGTATGACGGATGTATTGTCAAAACCCAGACCAGGCCACATGTCAGTTACTAATAACATTTAACATTGTCTCTTGTGCAGACTGTTATTCGCAATGGTAATAAGGGAAAGAGGGGAACTGGAGGAAAAACACATAAAAAGATAGGTTTATGAACAAGAGGTAAATCAAGCAGGAGGGGTCTTCAAAAATGCAAGAAGTGAAAGGGTTGCATAAAGTACTCTCTGTGGACATGGGCTTATCTATTTTCTGTTACCACCACGGCCAGAATGGTAGAAACATTCTGATTATGTGCAACTCCCACTCTTAGACATTTTCTCATCACCCATTAGTGATGGAGGTAAAATCACTGGATTCCCCTCATCCACCTGCACAGGAAATTACAATTAATTTCCTGCCAAAACCATCTTTAAAAGAAGCCAGACATGAGGATTTCATTTCTCATTAATCATTAGTGAAGGAAGTATCATCACTGGATCTCCTACCATCCATAAGCACAGGAAGTAACATAACTGGATCTCCCATCATCCATCTGCACATAAAGTGACATCACTGATTTCCCTCCAAACCCATATTTTAAAGAAGAAGCCAAGCAGGGGGACTTCATTTACCATCAGCAAAGGAAGTGACATCACTGGATCTCCCTTCATCCATCTGCACAGGGAGTGACTTCACTGGTTTTCTGCCAACAGCACCCTGTGATCCTACCCCCCTAGTCAGGAGCTACTTAATGGCAGCCGCAACACAGACGTGCAGTGAGTGCATCACTGGTGTGCCAAAGACAAGCCCAGACGCGCTCCTTTCTGCTCTCAACCTCGGTCCCTACATGTTGCACTGCTGCCATACCGCACCACACAACATAGAAGGTGTGTTCACATGCACCTTCTACAAATTTTCATGCTCACTTCCACACCCCAGACCCACCACTCTCACACCTAAACGCTCATACGGCACCACCCACACAACACACCACACTTTAATGCATGCTCCTCAACACTCGCTCGTCCACCAAACATGCCACAGAGATATGGGATCTACTGCAAGACCACACGCCAGATATGCTCTTCCTCATAGAAATATAGCTAAAACGAACCTCTGCCCTGGAACACCGCTGGCTGCAAGAATGCTAGGCAGGACAGTCTGAACAAGCCCAGTGGTGAAGTCTCCATCATATTCAAAGATACCATCCTCTGCAACATCTACATGGACACCCCACCAGCTTTCAAGATATACATCAGAGCCAGCTTCTCCTTGGTGAAACTCTTGTACACAGACCATCAAGACCCAAAACCAATTTTGCCAGCTACTACACAAACTTTGTTGCACCCTTCATCACGGCAGCAACTCCATCATAATCAAAAACCTAGACTGTCATCTTAAAGACTGCACAGACCCATACACAACGGGCCCTTCTAGAAAACCTTGCAAACCTTGGTCTTACTCAGCACCTTACCAAGTTAGTCACCAATGGAACTGCCCACCGCAGCTGTAAAAACATCAAAGAAAAGGAGTGGGTTTTGGCCCTCTCTGCACACCGGCCGGAGCACATTAGCAATTTGCTGAAAACCATCACAAACTTCAACAGCTGGGTCACAGATTGCACTGACATTCTGGCTCACCACAAGCGCAACCCAAACCTGACCACAGGCCAGTTAGTACACAGTGAAAATCAGGCTGACGAAACATCACTGCAACCATATGGACCGCAAATCAGGAACAAGTTAAGACACCACAGATCAAAGACATCTTCAAATCAGCCCTAAGACCCTATCACCAGCAAATACTAAACACTAAGTGCACAGCTCTTCCAGATGCCACTGATGCCAAGCTCTCAGAATTCTTACGTAACAAAATCACTTCCATATACAGAATCTTCGACCCTCAATCGGACCCCTTCACCATCGCAACTCAACTTTCAATCCGGGGCGAAGAACTAACCCAGACCTTGTGGTCTGCCATCTCCACCTGCAAGAGATTGGCATCCATAGCCCCATTCTCCACTAGCTCTGCTCCTTCTTAACAGAGAGAACACAAGATGTTAGCCTGGCATCTTGCTCTTCAGAAGTCCTCAAACTCACCTGTGAAGTGCCTCAAGGTTCATAGCTCAGCCCCCACCCTCTTCAACGCATACATATTCCCAATGTCATCTGCGTACACAACATTATTATCCTCTCCTATGCCAATGACACGCAACTCACACTCTACCTCTTAGATAGGACCGTTAACACAAGAAACAAGTTCACCACTTACATGACCGAAGTCGCTAATTGGATGAAAGCCAAACGTTTCAAGTTCAACACTGACATATTTAACAAGAACAACTCACCATGGGGCTAACTGGTGGCCATCCAAACTCGGACCCACACCAGCACATCCATGCCAGGAACTTTGGAATAATCATTGACCGCAAACTGGATATAACTGCACAAGTCAATGCCATCACTGCATCCTGCTTCTAAACCCTGTAGATGCTGAGGAAAAACTTTCAAATGACTTCAAAGCAGTATCAGAAAAACTGTCACTCATACCCTAGTCACCAGCAGGTTGGATTACGTGAAAACCCTCCATCTTGGGATCACCAAGCAGCTCACCAGAATACAAACCATCCAAAACTCAGTAGCAGTAGCCCCATTTGCTCCTGATACACAAATGCACTAATTTCAAATTCCTCACACACACATTCAAGGTACTGTACTACTTAGGCCTTACTTACCAGAACAGTAACCTGTGCTGGGATTAGTGTTTTTTGCAGAAAATAGCTGGCTGGCCCATCCCATACACAGGTGCTTGCATCTTTCATACAGTAGTCAATGTCAGGGTTCATCAAAGTATCGCCTATATGCCCATCAATGCCCTGATGTGCCCCAAGAATCATCCATGTACCCATAACTTACATGTGTAGTCCTTGGCAGCACCAATATATTATGGTTCAGTGGTGTTGGTGGGTACTAGTTAACCTAACTGGCACATATTTTATAATTTTCAGAGTTGCTGTCTGTCTTTCCAGGACCTAACCCACTAATGCTCCACTGTTTGCCGACTGGTCCCATGATGACTCCTTTGTTTTCATTTTCATGATGGATGCTGTAGAAATAGAAGCATGTACTTGCAAGAGAGATGGTGAATACACTGAGGATGTGACAGGGGTAGTGGCGGGAGATTTCAGCTCTGAGAGGTCTTTGGAATGTGGCTGGATATTCAGTCTGGGAGGAAGATACAAGTGATATGACGAGGTGCTGTGGAGGGCACTAAGGCAAAAGGAAACAGCAACAGGTTGTTCTTACTACTGTTTTGTAGATGCACTGTGAGCAAGGACTGGAAATGAAATGTGGTGAGGAGCATTTAGTGTACCAGAGTTTCCCTTCCATATCCCCTAGGACTAGAGGTTCTCCTCCCATTAGCACAGAGTAGAGTTCCTCTCCTTTCCTTTAACGCAGCAGGATCAGCAACAGATATCCACCCAAGTGCTTAAATGAGGAAGGTCTGTGTATTTCGCCCATTTTTGAGGGCACCACGTTCTCTACTGCCTCCCTCCCCGTCTCAAGTACTGCAGCCCTGGTCACTTGTTTACTCCCCCAAGTTCTCTCAACTACTATTCTTATCTCAAGACACTGATGAAAGGAGTTGCTGGCTGCTCTGGCTTCACTCCGTGTCAAATATTCCACGTCCAGTACTTTAAATGGGCCGGTACTCACTGGTACTAAGTACCAGCACTTCTGAATTTTCTGCCCTTGAGTATCAGAACTTCTCAGTGGCCAAAGAAAGTACCGGTACTCACGGGGCAACAAGGCAAGCTCAATCAAATGGGTGTCTCAGAAGGAAACGCAAAACAGCAGACAAGTCGGCCCGTTTTCGTGCAGCACTCTGATAATCGAGTGCTAATCTACCCTTAAGACTGTGCTAATTAAGCAGCAGCCCCAAGCATTGATTCAGAGCTGCCAAGGAGTTTGAGAGGGGGCCAAGTCACACTGTGACAATTAACACAGTGTCCAGTGAGGCTCCATGGAGTCAATAGCGCTGTAGGTGTGTGAGCATAGCAATCTAACAGCCATACAACTGATTGAGGTAAATCTGAGTGAAGGCTTCCTGCTGTACAGCAGAGTAAGCCAGCACTTGTTTGGTGCCATGGTGAGGAAAAAGGTGGTGTTAGTAACTCTGTGGCAGAGTGTGTGGGAATCCAGGTTTAGTAATGTGGATGGACATCAGCTTATGTAAGCATTTCCAAAAACAAAACTACTGAATGCCCCGTGTGCATGCATGAGTGCTTATAAGTCACTGTGCATGTTCTTGTATGCGTGTTGTCTCCAGTGTCCAGCACAGTAACTCTATAGCTGCCAGCCTGACAAGCCCTGCATTAACACAGTTTGGCTGTGAAGCGAATGTAAAAATGTTGGATTGTAGCAAGAACAACGTCACTCTCTCTCTCCAGTGCAGATATGTTTTTTTCTGCAGTGTCTTTGTTTTTAATAGTCTGTTTTCTCTTGGGTTAATGGAGTAGCTGGGAGAGGAAGAGATGGGCAACCAACAAACTAACAAGGAGAACTTGGTCAGAGCCAAACCAAGAGTCTGGTTTGGCTTTAAGAGCAGTGAAGAAGTCGAGCCTTGAAAACATTACATTTTTAATTACAATTGTCATTTTTAACATGTGGGAGCATTTCAAAGTGGTACTACCAATGACCGGAGTTTGTTAAAAGTGATAGTGAAGTTAGAAACAGTTGTGCTCTCATCATGATGTTAATCCCACTATTAAAATAATAAGGAAGTCAATTTTCATGTGTACATTATATATAACCTATTTTATTTTCATGAATGAAACATTATAGTGTATTACATCTAACACAAGATGTGATTGTACGGCTTACATTGTGAATTTGTGTATTTGAATATACTAGCATGTGTGATAATGAAGAAAAGGGAGGTTTGGTGACATAAAATAGTTGCGTAGGATCACACAAATTGGTAAAGTGGGGAAGCTGGGATTGATCCCAGAATTTCTAGTTTTACATTGTGCAAATCAGCCACCAGATGGCTATATTTTAATTTCTCTCATGTTTTACAACAAAAGTCACTGTTTTGTCTTTATAGTTTACACGTAAGATTACAGTTTGAGTGGCAGGCAGATTTTACAGTAGGTAAGAACATTGAAGCAAAGCATTGCCATCTAGGAGTAACTGGGTTATGTCTGCTAGGTGGCAATTAGACAAAAGGTTTTACCATAGAAAAACATTTCCCAAAAATGTTATGGAAAATAGCTTGTGCAAGTCATATGTAATTTAAGTGTTGTACCATGGGAAGCCCACTTCTATTGTGCTATGCAGCCGTGGGAAAGAAAAATATCTGGAAAATCCAAAGAAGTTTCCATATTAAGGGCCTCTGTTGCCTGCAGAGCTGGGGATGTATTTGCTGACATGTATGCTTGCCTTTTTTGTTTTTTAAAAGAGGATGGTGCTTCTTTTCATTGTAGCGCTCATTTTCCTTCCCAGCGAATATCGTTAAAGGATTTTTCCCTCAATAACAAAATGAACCATGTCAACATTGGGTGATGACAAGCTTTCAAAGCTAGTATGTGATTACATTCATACAGTGTCCGAAGTAGGCATATCTTTGAAGGCTACAAGTTGGCTCATGGGATCTGGAACTCGCATGAGTGAAGGTCGGATGTGAATTCAGTCACAGACATGTTTTCTTTTTCAATCTGCAATTCAGAAGTAATGTAATAGGAGTTTTCATCCGGCAACCGTTTCAAAGTATCCATTTTGTTGTTTAATGTCCCCTAGAAATTCGTCTAAAACCAAGGTCTCTTCACTGGAATCTACACCTTCTATGAAAAAACATCCATTGCCATACTTTGTCAAGGGTGTGATGCTGGTGGATGTGCAAGAATGAAATTACATTTCATCTTAATGCCTCAAGAGAGACAATGCCACTGTCTAATATTAGGGTCATGGAGTGGAGTAACATGCTTAGAGACAACGTGGTTGGCGTACGGTGATTTGAAGTTTTTGAGCAATGAGTACTATAGATCTTATAATGCTATTAAACAGATAAGACTGTTTTTAAATAGAAAGAGATTTTTTAGTCTAATTTTCAAGGTTTCTTTCTTAAAAGTGACCAGTGGCGGCTGCCATGAATTTAGAGTGGTGGCACGGGCAAAATACGTGTGGCATTCAAATAATAATAATTTTAAAAAGAAATGGCACTTACCTTCCTCATTTGCCACAACGTCCTCCTCACTACGGTGTCTTCTCTCCTCGAAGCTCTGGACCCAGGAAATTGCACTACTCAGTCCTGGTGCTGCTTTCATGCTGTTAAACAGCATGAGAGAAGTGTCAGGATTGGAGGGAGTGGCCTCTCTCAGCGCTCTTAAGAGCACTGGAGGCGTATGCTTCCTCTAACTCAGCATCTTAAGACAGATAGGTTAGAGAAGTTTAAAATGCCCATGTCAAGCTGGCTGTTGCAAGACGGTCAGCCAAAGGGACATGCGCGCTTTAAACATAAGTGCAGAGCTTTCTGCTGTCACTCAGCAGCAATTGCCCTGCCCCATCCTGAAACTCGGTTCAGGATGGGTTGTTGAAAAACAAAATGGTGATAAATAAACTATTACCTTTTTATTTTTCAGCTGCTCTGGTGCATTTTTACAGAGGGGGGACGCTCCTCCACTCTCATGGAGGTGCCGCTCCTGAAAGTGACCACACTATACATTACTCCACATAATGTAAAATTCAAAATGTCCTTCACGTACCTAGCACGTATGCAAAAGGACAAACTGAATACTCAAAAGATAGCAAAAATGCTTCTGTATAATTATGCACATCTGCACACCAAGAAAATTTCAATCAAATTATATGTGCTTCTGGCCAAGCCCCTTAGCACCACCTATAGCCCCGCCCTCCAAGCCCCACCCCTGGCCCACAACTCAATTTGGTGAGTAGCTGCACTTATTTTTTTCCATTTAAAGCACTGCCCACATCCATCTAGAACTCGTTAAATAATCTCCCATAACCAATGCCACAGAATATCTGGCTGGACAGCAATATCATCACTTGGCACGAATCCCAAATTGGACGTTTAATGCCCCAGAAATAGTTAGAAAGAGGTCACATCTAGACGTCAATATTACTTGTTTTATATAGTGGCCTAATTCCAGACTTTGAAACTGGGATCTAATTCAGGCTTTTCCTATTACAATAAAAAGACCAAAGTGTGTGATCTTGGGCAAATCAGATTATCCCTCTCTTCACATTTTCAATAAATATGCAACCAGGGAGTATTTAGAAGCAGGCTAAACACGGATATCAAAGGCTACATATTAAAAACCGTAACTGTTCTATTCCTCATGAAAGTATTCAGAGATGGTTTTGAAATGGTGCGAGTCTCCTCACTCACTGCAGAAGTGCAGCTACACTTCATTGTAGATCTTTCTATAAATAGCATCTCTTCTATAGATGATTTTGTGGCAGGTTAGTGTTTTCTGAGGACAGACGCTGCAAGTATTTACCGGACATGGGCTTGCTGGGCCAGCTGGAGCATTAAACAACATATACCCGCAGCCAATGGCTACTGGCCAAAGGAATATTAAGAGATTTATTTCACAGAGAATCAATTCATGGCTATGGTCATTTCATTTTTCTTAGTTAAGAAAACAGCCCCGGAAGTGGCACAATATTCTCTCGATTGTTTTATTAAGCACAGAAGTGTATTCAACGCAATGTCAAATCAAATCAAATCAAAAAACATTTATAAAGCTCGCTACTCACTCGTGAGGGTCTCAAGGCGTTAGGGGGAGGGGGTTACTGCTGCTCGAAGAGCCAGGTCTTGAGTTGCCTCCGGAATGCGAGGTGGTCCTGGGTGGTCCTGAGGTTGGTGGGGAGGGAATTCCATGTCTTTGCCGCCAGGTAGGAGAAGGATTTCCCACCTGCCGTGGTGCGGCGGATGCAAGGGACGGCGGCGAGTGCGAGGTTGGCGGAGCGAAGTTGACGGGTGGGCGTGTAGAAGCTGAGGCGACGGTTGAGGTATTCAGGTCCCTTGTTGTGGAGGGCTTTGTGTGCGTGGGTGAGGAGCCGGAAGGTGATCCTT
Organism: Pleurodeles waltl; assembly: GCF_031143425.1. Classification (NCBI taxonomy): domain Eukaryota; kingdom Metazoa; phylum Chordata; class Amphibia; order Caudata; family Salamandridae; genus Pleurodeles; species Pleurodeles waltl. The sequence continues at coordinate 496,221,059 of NC_090448.1, forward strand.
TTGTTGACGGGAAGCCAGTGCAGGTGTCTCAGGTGGGCGGAGATGTGGCTGTTGCGGGGTATGTCGAGGACGAGGCGGGCAGAGGCGTTTTGTATTCGCTGCAGACTTTTCTGGAGTTTAGCGGTGCTTCCTGCGTATAGGGTGTTACCGTAGTCCAGGCGGCTCATGACGAGGGCGTGGGTCAGTCTTTCTGGTGTTGACGGGGATCCAACGTAAGATCTTTCGGAGCATGCGGAGGGTGAGGAAGCAGGAGGATGATACGGCGTTGACTTGTTTGGTCATGGTGAGAAGAGGGTCCAGGATGAATCCAAGGTTACGTGCGTGGTCTGAGGGGGTTGGTGCGGTGCCAAGGGCCGTGGGCCACAAGGAGTTGTCCCTGGCGGACGGGGTGTTTCCGAGGATGAGGACTTCCGTTTTGTCAGAGTTCAGTTTCAGACGGCTGAGTTTCATCCATTCTGCGACGTCTTTCATTCCATCTTGAAGGTTGGTCTTGGCGCTGGTGGGGTCCTTGGTGAGGGAAAGTATCAGCTGAGTGTCGTCGGCGTAGGAGGTGATGTTGATGTTGTGTTTGCGTACGATGTCGGCGAGGGGGCTCATGTAGACATTGAAGAGAGTCGGGCTGAGCGAGGAGCCTTGAGGGACGCTGCAGATGATCTCTGTGGGGTCCGAGCGGAACGGTGGGAGGTAGACTCTTTGGGAGCGGTTGGAGAGGAAGGAGGAGATCCAGTCCAGGGCCTGTCCTTGGATACCGGTGGAGCGGAGGCGGGATATTAGGGTTCGGTGGCAGGCGATGTCGATGGCAGCAGACAGGTCGAGGAGGATGAGGGCGACTGTTTCTCCGTTGTCCATCAGAGTTCTGATGTCTGAAATGAGGGCGGTTTCTGTGCTGTGATTGGTTCGGAATCCGGACTGAGAGGGGTCGAGTAGGTTGTTGTCTTCAAGGAAGTTGGTAAGTTGCTTGTTGACGGTCTTCTCTATGACTTTGGCAGGGAAGGGGAGGAGCGAGATGGGGCGGAAGTTCTTCAGGTCGCTGGGGTCTGCCGTAGGTTTCTTCAGTAGGGCGTTGACTTCTGCGTGTTTCCAGCTCTCGGGAAGGTGGCAGAAGCAAACGAGCTGTTGATGATGGTCTGGAGATGCGGGGCGATGATGTCGTCGGCTTTGTTGAAGATGAAGTGTGGGCAGGGGTACGAGGGGGCACCGGAGTGGATGGAGTTCATGGTAGCTTTGGTCTCTTCCGTGCTGATGTGAGTCCAGGCGTTGAGGGTGATGGCTGGGGTTGTAGGTTCTGTGGTGGTTGGCTGGGTCTGGTGTCCGAAGCTGTCGCGTAGGTCGGTGATCTTACGATGGAAGAAGGTGGCGAGGGAGTTGCAGAGGTCTTGTGAGGGCGTGATGGCGTTGGGATTGGAGAGCTCTTTGACAATGTTGAAGAGTTCTTTGCTATTGTGAGTGTTCTTGTCCAGTCTGTCTGTGAAGGAAGTTCTTTTGGTGGCGCGGATCAGATGGTGGTGTTCGCGGGTGGCGTTTTTGAGGGCAGACATGTTTTCTGCGGTGTGGTCCTTGCGCCAGGCTTTCTTGAGGGTGCGGCAGGTTTTTTTTAGATTCTTTGAGGGTGTCTGTGAACCAAAGAGGTTTCCTGGTGTTGGTCTGTCTTGGGAGGCGTCTGAGGGGTGCGAGGTTGTCTGCGCAGTTGGTGATCCAATGCGTGAGGCGGAGGGCTGCGTCGTTGGGGTCGGTGGAGAAGGTGGGTTGGTTGTCGCTGAGAATGGAGAGAAGCTGTTCCGCGGGGATTTTGTTCCAATGTCTGCGTGGGATGGATTGTGTCACTGGTAGCAAAGGTGATCCACAGTCTTTGGGTCATTTCAGAGCCAATAGCTTTATTTTATGAATGTAACCAAAATTAAGCTACAAAATGCACACATTAATACCATTATTAAAACAATATCCAGGAGGAGTCCCCCCTCCTCCCTCAAGATCAGAGGACAAAGTGGATAGTGGCCTTCTAGGAAACTTTGTGGTCAATTGCAGTTGTTTTATTTACAAACTAAGCATTGCTAGCAGATGATGGTGACTTAGTCAAATAAAACTTTACTATGTTGTAGCTGACGTTTCTGTAGGATTTCTCGTAGGACCAAGGATAAATAAAACACCTGAGGCATGAGGGTTTTTAAAAAGACAGCCTAGGTCTTTTGCAGTGATACCAGGATGCACCAGTCACTGATATGGGCAAACTAAATAAGCTTAGCTGCCCTCTACGTCGTATTAGCTCCGTGTTGTGAAGTAGTCAAGAGAGTTCTTGCAAATCTTCCCTAAAATATGCTCTTAAAAACGGAGTAAAAACCGAAAAATAAAAACACCACAACAAAAGCTGAACACGCACTATGAAGCTGCCTAGGGTGCAGCTGTATTGAGGACCGGATCCCCTGCCCTTCTCTACTTCACCCAATACTCTAGCTTTCAACTCCTGATTGACCAACACTGACTGCATACTGTTTTTGGGCTGGTGCAAAACAAGTATCACAAACTGGCCTATACACCGGACAGAAAAAGGCAGTAGACAGTGATGTTTTAATCTAATAAAGAAGTTGTTCTAATCATAAGCGTCAATGTTCCTTTGACTACACTCAAGAAGACGGAAGTCAATTAAACAGCTCCATTGCAATGCACGACTGGGATGGCAGACTCATCCCTCACTTGCTTAAGAGACAGATATTCTAATGCTCCAAACCTGCAACCACAAATGACTAGATTGCCGCTGTCCTTTGGGCGCTTATAATATCAGTTATTGAACCTGAACCTAGAATTAAGTTTACCCATGAAGCCCTCCATGTTACATATGAAGACATTCCGTCGCCTCAACGGCTGCCAACCCACTCAAGATAACTCTTTTCTACTGTTCTTTGAATACAGACTCCTAATTTAATAATATACAACCGGTGTATTTACTCCTACAAAGCGCCCTGCTGCCCCAGTGGGTCTAGTTCACGTATATTAGCCTCCATAAAAAAATACAATAAAAAAAAAAACCTGCAATAAAACCATTCCACCATTCCCCGATTCGTCTTTAGGAGTACAGTGTATATAACCAGCAGTGGTACCCTGGATGCTCACTTGTCACCCCGCCTCTACGGTGCACAGCTGCCTCTGCCCTGAGGCGCTACGGGGGCTGCAGGAGGACACATCCAAACGCAGCTGTGTCCGGCAGGGAGGTGATTTTAACTCTGTCCCCTGCCTGCTTGGCAGTGTGCAGGACTTAGAATACAGTTACAGACCAGCTGGGCGCTAAAATATTAATATGACTGCATTTTAGGCAATTCATTTGAGACACCAATGAAAACGAGAGAATTCTCGTTAACCTATTAGTAATACGCTCAAAAACCCCTATCTATGTGAGAAAATGTATACAGCATGCGCCTACAGGATATCATATTACAGTAATAAAACACTTTTTATCGTCTGCCGCTGTCCTGTCTCAAATAGGTCCTGAAGTACATAAGGCAAAGCCTTCAATCAGAACACTTTGGCTTTGTTTAGCAAATTAACAATTAACTCCACATTTCGTCGTAAAGTAAGCGAGGCATGCTACCCTTTCGGCACAGATCAAACGATTACATGACACTATTATCGTTGCCTGTCCAAAGCACCCCTAGTGCAATCGATGTAATGAAACAACAGCAGCTTTATTTTGCATTGAGATGTTAAACAATCGTAAGGCGCGATGTTGCATAAAACTAGATAACATGCGATATGAAGCACACATCACAGTGATTACTTCAGGAACTCCACTGAAGAACGTGGCTGACCGAGAGGTCTTGGGGCACTTCAGGCATTCTTCACCCTAAGAACTAAAAGCTGAATCCTATGCTATGAAAGTATTCATTCATGGTTAGGAAATTGAATGTTTGCTTTTGGACTTTGGGACCCGGCCAGACAACGTGCCAGTTTCACTCTGAAATCCAACAGAGGTGTTGAACGTAAACTTCGCATAAGAATTTTAAAAAAGTGGATACATTACTGTCTGAAAGATCGCTGTGCAAGCCACATGCATTACATTCAAATGAGTTTGATCTCTATCTGCACAACAAACGGCTATGAATCTAGCTAACTACTATTTATATGCAACATTATTTCTGCTGTGTTGGCAACAATCTCATGCAAATGGCTTTAGAGTCATATTGAACCATCTAAGATCGAGGACGGGTAGCCTCGTGAAAACTTATAAGACTGATGTTGAATTCCACACTAGTCCTCTCAAATTCATACATAGCGGACTTTTTACAATACATGTGTCTTGTCTGTAATGTCATATCTGTTTATTTGCACTCCATAAAGCCATATATAAATGTCAACTGCTCTTGAGATTTTTTTGTCACTTTCACTTTATGGAATTTTTCACAATGAAGTACAGTACAATGACATAGCCATCAGTACAATTTCTCAAAAGTATAATGCAATGTAGACAGTATAAAAACTAAAGCTGTACAATCAATATCACCCAGGAGTAGGAAGAACCTTGAACAAAAATGTAAACAAGACAACCAAGAAAAGTGAAATTTGATGGAGCCATTAAAGGTTTGTGCACACTTCAACAGATTTCGACCAGGAGTGTGTTGTCCCTAGTGTCTTACTTGTGGTGTCATTAACTCGTCATGTGACTGCACTGTCACGCCAGTGTCAGTGTACTGGGGGGAAGTTGCAGGAGGTGAGAGGGTTTGTTCAAGGCTCAGAGTCATGCCACATCAAACAGTCGCACTGTCCAGTCATTCACTAGTTGTTGGGGCACATAAATGTCAATTCTGTCCGCAAGGTAGCACTTTAAGAGTCCCTTTAAACGTATCTCAAGCCTGCCCTTGCAGACCCTGTGTATGCAGTTTCACTGCTACTTCGACTTGGCATTTAAAAGCCCTTGCCTAGCCATAAACTCCCCTTTTATTACATATGTGACTCCTAAGGTATGTCCTAGGTAGCCCGTAAGGCAGGGTGCTATGTAAGTAAAAGGCAGGACATGTACTTTTAGGTTTCATATGTCCTGGTAGTGGAAACTCTTAAAGACGTTTTTCACTACTGTGAGGCCTACTCCTCTTATAGGACAGCATTAAGAATTCCTTAATATACTTTTAAGCTGTAATTCCTTATCAGAAGGGAGTAGCTGCATCTTCTTTCATATGATTGAAATGGTAAGGATAAATCCCCTTTAATGGTAAAGTAGGATTTAACATTAGTATTTTAGGTATGCCACTTTTGGAAAGTGGGCATTTCTCTGTTTTTGCAGATGTGTGCCTGCAGCCTGTCTCCAACACACATCTAGGGAGTGGGTACAACTACACTTTGTGTATTCCCTTTAGACAGCACAAACACAGGAAGGGGAGGTGTATCTGAGTACTCATCTGCATTCTGATTGCTCTTCCTGGGCAGGAGGCCTGGAGGGGAGCTGATACACCTGAATAGGGAGTGCCTGTCCCTACAAAAAGGGCTGATTACACCCTACTGATAGTCTGGAGCCAGGGTAGAGGAAGAAAGGTCCTCTGTGCACATTAAAGAGCCTTCTTTGAAGCCACCACCACTTCAAAGGCACATTTGGGTACAGGAACTTAGCCTCTGACTCTACCAAATCAGTAGAGTACTAGACCTGTAAATAAATCTGCCAGGAGAAAGGACTGCTGTGCTACAAGGAGTGTCACTCTGGTGGACTGCTTTCCGAGAAAGACTGCTCTCTGCTTTAATGAGTCACCCTGCTGATCTCTGCCCTGCTTAGGAAGGACTGGGCCCCTCTCATCTGCACCCAGAGTGACTCCAAGGGCTTGTTGGCTTGCCCCTTTTGTCCTGCAGTCTCAAGGACATTAAAGACTGCCTGCACCTGGACTCTGTCTGCTGTGAGTCCTGCTCTACCAAGTGGTGACAATCCAGTCCTGGGCCCTCGGAAGTGAGTATTGGTGCTGCAACCCAAGAAAATCCATGCATCAACACTGCGCAATTGGAACCAGTGCATTTCCCCTTGGTGCCGATGCATTGCTGCCCAAATCGCAGAAACTGCACTGCCGACTGAGCATTGCACTGTCCCCAGATTGTGGTGCATATTTGACCCTGTGTGACTCGGCACCAACGCATCGCTCCAACCCAGCAGTTCGATGACGATGCATCGCCTCAACCACTAGCACTGCCTGATCTTCGACACAGACTTGATGCTGTACAGCTTGAAATCGACATAGCGCCTACATCTACTCAATCGAAAGCAACACATCTCCTTCTCTGTTCCATGCATCGTGCCCTGGAGATCAACACTTCTTTCATTCAAGGTACTATTTCTGCATGGGTTCTGTAGCAGACCTGCCCTCCATTCCAGACGGCCGGACCTTTGGATTTACCGTGGTCTAGTGCCTCAAGTAACCTTTTAGCGTTATTGACTTCTAAGCACTGTTTCTGGTTTATTCTTTAAAAATTCATATCTCAACTTCTACTGACTGGATTTTTGTCATTTTGGTCTTGTTTTAGTCATACAAATATCTATTTTTCTAAACCTGTGTGGAATACTATTGTGGTGTCTCCATTGTGTTACTGTGCACATGTTTTGCGTAAATACTCTACACATTGCCTCTTTAGATAAGCCTGACTGCTCTGTGCCAAGCTACCAGAGGGTGAGCACAGGTTATCTCAGTGTGTATCTAGCTTAACCTGGCTTGAAGCAGTGGTTCCTGCTTGTACAGGGTGCATACTCTGACAATCAGAAACCCTAGTTCTAACACCATCTTCCCCTACTGGCATAAGTCGTATATCCGGGAAGGCTGGAACAGCCCTAGCAGTGACCACAATGGCAATTCCGGTGCATATCTGTGTAGGGTTGGTGGTCTATGAATATATGTCCTCCAGCACAATTTCACCACATAAATGGTTCTCAGCTGTTCCCTGTCCGTCACTAAGGAAGCAGGTCAATATGGGCTGACTCTGTTACTATACTGCTTGCTTCCACATTGCTGGGTGCTGCCCACCACCTTGCGGACCACTGTTGCTGCACTGCTGCGTAGTATAGCTTGCACTTGGGAGCACCTAGACCCCCCTTAACTGTTCTTTAGAAGTAATAGTATTATTGAGATCATACCACATATGAAGTATCTACATGTCCAAGATAGCAGGTGTAACATCGAATCTATCCTTTTCCTGTGATGCGGAACACAATAGCAGACTTTCTCAGGTTCTAAATAGATGGCTCATATTTGTGGGGTGTTTCTATTGCCACATATGAAAATATAACTTATTATTTCTCATATTTTCACAGAATAACACAGTTGGGCAGTTTGATGTTTTATATATGTATTTTTAGCATCAATTTTCGACTATGCAGCTAACATAATCAGATGCAGAACGACATACCAGGCCTCCTGAGTTGGAGCGAGGCAGTAAGTTCCGGCATAGTGGTGGCGTTTCTGTGCAAGTAAGTAGTCCTGAAGTGTTGAGGACACTACAGGGAGTGCAGAATTATTAGGCAAGGTGTATTTTTGAGGATTAATTTTATTATTGAACAACAACCATGTTCTCAATGAACCCAAAAAACTCATTAATATCAAAGCTGAATATTTTTGGAAGTAGTTTTTAGTTTGTTTTTAGTTTTAGCTATGTTAGGGGGATATCTGTGTGTGCAGGTGACTATTACTGTGCATAATTATTAGGCAACTTAACAAAAAAAAATATATACCCATTTCAATTATTTATTATTACCAGTGAAACCAATATAACATCTCAACATTCACAAATATACATTTCTGACATTCAAAAACAAAACAAAAACAAATCAGTGACCAATATAGCCACCTTTCTTTGCAAGGACACTCAAAAGCCTGCCATCCATGGATTCTGTCAGTGTTTTGATCTGTTCACCATCAACATTGCGTGCAGCAGCAACCACAGCCTCCCAGACACTGTTCAGAGAGGTGTACTGTTTTCCCTCCTTGTAAATCTCACATTTGATGATGGACCACAGGTTCTCAATGGGGTTCAGATCAGGTGAACAAGGAGGCCATGTCATTAGATTTCCTTCTTTTATACCCTTTCTTGCCAGCCACGCTGTGGAGTACTTGGACGCGTGTGATGGAGCATTGTCCTGCATGAAAATCATGTTTTTCTTGAAGGATGCAGACTTCTTCCTGTACCACTGCTTGAAGAAGGTGTCTTCCAGGAACTGGCAGTAGGACTGGGAGTTGAGCTTGACTCCATCCTCAACCCGAAAAGGCCCCACAAGCTCATCTTTGATGATACCAGCCCAAACCAGTACTCCACCTCCACCTTGCTGGCGTCTGAGTCGGACTGGAGCTCTCTGCCCTTTACCAATCCAGCCACGGGCCCATCCATCTGGCCCATCAAGACTCACTCTCATTTCATCAGTCCATAAAACCTTAGAAAAATCAGTCTTGAGATATTTCTTGGCCCAGTCTTGACGTTTCAGCTTGTGTGTCTTGTTCAGTGGTGGTCGTCTTTCAGCCTTTCTTACCTTGGCCATGTCTCTGAGTATTGCACACCTTGTGCTTTTGGGCACTCCAGTGATGTTGCAGCTCTGAAATATGGCCAAACTGGTGGCAAGTGGCATCGTGGCAGCTGCACGCTTGACTTTTCTCAGTTCATGGGCAGTTATTTTGCGCCTTGGTTTTTCCACACGCTTCTTGCGACCCTGTTGACTATTTTGAATGAAACGCTTGATTGTTCGATGATCACGCTTCAGAAGCTTTGCAATTTTAAGAGTGCTGCATCCCTCTGCAAGATCTCTCACTATTTTTGACTTTTCTGAGCCTGTCAAGTCCTTCTTTTGACCCATTTTGCCAAAGGAAAGGAAGTTGCCTAATAATTATGCACACCTGATATAGGGTGTTGATGTCATTAGACCACACCCCTTCTCATTACAGAGATGCACATCACCTAATATGCTTAATTGGTAGTAGGCTTTCGAGCCTATACAGTTTGGAGTAAGACAACATGCATAAAGAGGATGATGTGGTCAAAATACTCATTTGCCTAATAATTCTGCACTCCCTGTATAGTAGCAATTATAAATAAGTGTATTTCCAGTTTAGAGACCTTCTATGAGCTGCCAAAAGAGCACATCATGAATTTGGCTCTACACGACTATAGACAAAGTTTTGCCGATCCTCTTTTTTTTTTTTTTTTTTTTTTTAAACATCAACTTTCCCCAACCCTTTTTCACCGGAGGCCAATGTATGTGACCTCTTCTTGACAGACTGTTTATTAGCCGGAGAAAGTACATGTAATACTAACGTTTAAGGAGAAATTAAGGCACTAATTAACCCTGGTAGGAACGGATATTTTTTATTGTGCTTCTGCAAACTTGTGTCTGACTCAAGCCTTCTACCAAACAAGATATACAATTCTACCCACTGCAGTTGTTGGGATTCTCTATTAACAAAATTACACTTATTTACACAATTTTACCTTTTGTTGTCACTAGATTGCAGTCATGTTTATCTTACTATTTGCTACATGACACCAACAAATAGGGAGTTATCTAATGAATCTGCCAGCGATAAAGTAGATTGCCTCTTTAGGGTGCTTTCCATATTCACAAAAGATGGTTTTGTGATATTTTACAGGTATCTGTAATTTTGTTCGGTGGATCTGAAAAGTGCTGCTAATCATAGCTTAGTAGCCTTAGAGCGTCACTAAGAGGAAACAAGTCCCAACAACGCCGAAACTAGGTGCAGTGCCAATCGGTTGCCCTACAACAAAAAGTTGTACAGGACACAGTATCCCAAAAACGATGATCTCAAACAGGTGCTAAAGCCTCGATGGAGGAAAAGTCCAAGAGCACGTTATGTGATAGGGCAAGACAGTCTTGGGTGTCTGACCAGCAGATACGTCTAAGCAGGTATGTTTATACAATGGCAATACGCATTTCAGTATCTGTGTCCATACAACCTACGATGAATAGTCATTGTAATTCAAGAGGGTACACCCTTCTGTTAAGATGAGCTGTATACTTTGAACAATCGCCTAGCTGAGCAGTACACGTAATAGACTTCCCCATGTCGCATTTCAGCCCGGAAGAAGCCCAAGGACTGAAACAGGCAAACCGAGCGAAAAACTATTAAGTACCAAGTAGATCTATCTAATAATGAAATAATGTGCAGCAATGGTGATTAACCAGTGGTTTAAATTCCATTCAGCAGTGACTACTTCTGGAGGACTGGACAGGTGGTGGACTAACTGAACATCTCATGTCTGACTTCGCTGCTAAATATGCCCATACTGTGGGTAATTTGCATGGGTGAACATTTTCGGTGGACACAAACAAACTAGCCACAACATTGATGAAAAACAAAATCATGCATTTTGGGGATGTTACCAAAATATGATAGTGCCTGTGGCATTCGCCAAATGTATCGTTTATTTTAACAACGTTGGGTCTACCAACATTCTTTTTTTATTAATTGGACCTTAACGAGTGGTTGAGCTACCGTTTTCCAGAGGTGTGCTGCTACCTCTTATTAGGACAGTGGTGGCTACCACTCAACAGGAGTGGTGGGGCGAGGGGTAAAAAGAAAAAAACAAAAAACGCTTAAACTTGGGGGGGGGGGGTGAGACACGTTCGTCTCCCCTCCGTCCTCGTCCTTTTCCTGGCTGCACACAGGCACCAGGCCAATCACGACGCTACTGTCACCAGCATGACAGCAGTGTCATGATTGGTCTGAGAGAGGCCTGCTTTGCTGCTCAGACTGGGAGTGGGAGCCTGCGCATGTTCTCAACTCTGCTTTGCAACACAGCCAGGTAGAGCACATGCAAAGTGTGCATGTGTGTATGGCTGGCCAAACAGACATGCACACTTTGTGCTTCAAAAGCCCTCCTCTGGTCCCCACCCTCGATCCCAGCACCACTCCCTACTCCCAGGAAAAATAAGACGATAATAACATTATGTTATTATCATTTTATTCTTCCTTTGCCCACAATCCAGTGGTGTGATGCTCCCCCGCCTTAGCGGAGGAGCCGGCCCTGCCTTAGAATGCGAATATTTTAAAAGCTAAAACAAGGTCAAAATGCTAATTTCTGCAGTTTTATCTTTCAACATTTTCCTAAAGATTTCAGACTCGTACCATTCATCTACAATTTGAGGAGGGAAGTTTCAAGATACCGGACAACTCACACACATCCAACTTAAAGTTAAAAAAAACAACAACAAAAAAACAGACACACTCGAAACAACTGCTGAAACTGTAACACTTGATTGCTGAATATGATAACACAATAGGTTCCAAAATTAAATCTGCAATGTTAACTTAGCTGCGTGCAGCCGAATAATGCACCAGAGACTAACAAGTACTATCTAAACCTGTGTGTAGGTTGTAGAAAGGGTATTTCTTTCAATGGCCAAACCAACCCTAAAAAGAGCAGCTGTTGCCACACCAGCCTTAAGAAACAGTAAATTACTGGCTGCCATGGCTACAGCTTCTGGCTCCGTCTGTCTGCTTCAAACCTGCAATGGCTGGAGCGCTGTAGAGTGCCAACAGAGAAGGGCACAGCTGTTTCTGCGCTGGGTGGGACTGGGCATTAATAATCAGATGAGCAACACCACAAAGGAGAGACATAAACGGTCTTTCATCCCTCTCTAAACAGGCATGCAGATCTTCCCCTCCCACACGCATACATTAAGCCGCACAAATAACAGGCCTGCACAAAACTACATTGTAGCAGGAAGGGACTCGCAGCGTCGCGCGCAGTGGCAGTAAATTTGTCTTGCGCCTGTCTTGGTGTACAAGTACAACGTGCCTACTGATATACAGTGTGCCATCCTTCAAAAACGATTGTGGCTGTGACTCGAATGCAAAGCCTTTCGCCGGATTCCTCCAGCCGCCCTGTTTTCCGCCTTCACTGCATTTCACATACAATAACAAGTGCGAAACTGACAGAATTAAATCAACTTAAAATATGCGTAAAACGTACGACTGCTGTAGGCGGAAAAGACAAATATCTAAGCAAAGTATTAATGTTTCAAAGCTGTTGATCTGAACACTCCGAAGACGGGCTTCTCTAAAGTGACAGAGAGCACTGCAGGCTGCTAAGCTTTATATTTTTATCGCAAAGGAACAATATTTGTTGTCAGCTCTGCCTGTGAATGCGGTTAAGCAGTAGCATTTAATTGAGATGCACGCGCAAACTTCCAGAGATGTCCCCCAGCAGAACACGCTCCGAGGAAGTCTGCATAATGGATTCGGACATGCCGTGATAGATGCAGAACTAGCACGTGGAATCAGGGTGAACTCCTGATACGCCTTCTTGTGGCTTAGGAGCATGTTTTCAAACCGGATTTTCGTTCATCATTTTTTACATCAAAGCACAAATGTCTCGGTAAAAAAAATAAAAAAATAAAACAGAGGGCAGGCATATATATCTTGCGCCCACCTTCCGACCACCGGAAGGTTGATACCAGTAGGAGCCTATCTACTTAATTATCTTCTTGTCAAACATTAAAGGGAACTCCATCACTACGTGTATTCATTGGTCAGCGGCGCTTTTCATAGACAAGGTTTTCTTTGTCAGGCACAAATCTTGCCAAGCGTCAGTGCCAATCGCATGGGGCTGTAAAAAGGGTTTTCATTCTGACAAAGACCGTACTCTTGGCTTGGGCAGAGCACAGCACAAACAATCGGGGTCTAATCAAATAGCAACTGAAATGTTGAGGACAGGACACTCAAAAGGTAACAAGTAGAACTTAAAATTTAAAACACTGAATAAAAGTCCTGAGGTGCTGAAAACACAACATGAGTTCCATCTTTAGCAGGGCACTCTTTTCAAAAGGCGCCTTGAAGTGCACGAGGATATGTTCACAGTGAAACACTTGCTAGAATGTTTTCAAGAAAGGGCATGAGTATTTCTCAAAGTTGACTAGAAAATCAATGTGACGCAGCATGGAGTTCATCAGTGCACACTGGTAAGTCTAGATGGTAATACATTAGTGTGCCAGAAGGATGGCATTTAGGTAGGTGGATTTTAGGTAAGTGATGAGCCAGATGCTTTGGGACTACGAATGACCTATGACCTACGACCTAGTATGGGAAGTCGGTTAACCACTAAGGGCCAGAAGAGTGGCTAGAGGGAAGGCAGCAAAACTGCCACATCTGTCCGCACCCATGAATTTTGGAAAGCATTGGTGGCATTTTAACATGGGAATCAAAAAGAAAGCACCCTTCAAGTTTAACCTGACTATTCAGTTACTTGGGATTAATTTATCACTAAGAAAATTGATGCCCCCTATTTTGAAAAGAGGATCTAACTCAGTGCTTCTGAGCGTGAAAAATTCTGATGGGGCGTAGGGTCTTTTCTTTCTTCCTCATCAGAAAAAAGGAGACTTACAAAACCACACAGGTAGAGAGCTGGAGCAATGCAACCCTTCATGACCATTTCGAAAACTTCTTAGTTTATCAGGCAACTTTGTGATAAAAAAGAGAAAGGTTGTAGAGACGGTCTGATAATTCTTAATGATATGCTAAGACTGTTTGGGGAACCCAACCCAGGGTTCTGACATGATGGCCATTTATTTGACAAGGAAAAGGGCAATGTGGCCCTTTTGCCCTTGGTAAGAATAGCAAGGAAGGGCTAGGTAAGACTCTACTAGAGATGTTAGAAAGGAATAGGGTCCTTGAAGCCACTGTAAAGGTGCCTCTGAAGCTTTGACTGCCACGTGGGCAGAAGGATGGAGTTCAACAGGAGTCAAATGAGAAATGTCTGCAGCTATAAAAGAAGGTGCAGTAGGAGTAGATTTCTTGACAGGAGACAATCATACTCAATGGCCACCAACTAGAACAAAAAACATGGTATATAGCCACAGTCACACAGAAGAGATAGCCTTGACCAGAGTTGTAAAGATCGAAATGTACTACAAGGACAGCTTAATTATATTTTTGTTGAGCGGGGGCCACTGGTACAGAAGAGAGGTCTTTTATTTTAGGGTCATTTTCAGAAGGATTGCTGCGCACAGCTCAGTGGAGAAGACATAATGGTTGGCAACTGACAAGACCAGAGCGTGCTGGACCCAGCCTCACAGCAGAAGTCCACACCAGCTTCTATGTGAGAAGTGGTGACATTCTGAAGGGTATTCAAGAGTCATGGGAGGGCTTGAGACGCCTGCAACCTAGGTCCTGATAATTCAGAGTGTGATCCATTCCTTTGTTGGGTTCTTGAGTGAAGCATAATGGGCGTTGAGTCACCTAAAGGCCAGGGGTAGGGAAGTGACAACAAATGCCTTTTGACCTTAATGACATCACAGGAAGTGACCACATGTGACAATTGGCCCTGATTTGTTTCCAGGAAGGCATGTCACATGACATTATCATCACACTCTTACAGCATTCTAACATTCCTATTCATTCTCACTCACTTGCATTCACTGTTAATTTCACTGATACTCGCTCATACTGACACTCTGGTCTAGGTTTACTAACGCTTTGTACAGTGTTTGCATCACCTTTGTGATGCAAACACAGCACAAAGTGTTACGGTGGGATTTTCTGTCCAATGCAAATCCAGAATTTCATTGAATATTATCTCAAAGTAATGCAAAATTAAGCCATGCGCTGCTTTGCATTATTTTGCGTTGAGATTATTACATGGGTGGTACATGGGCATTCCCATGCAATCAACCCCAGGTTTTGACACAAATCTCTTTTTACAAAAATTGGTAGACAGGAATTTGCACCAAAATGTTACTTAACCTCAAGGCAGGTATAACATGGAAAAATGTTTTCGTTTCTCCTCTTTTCAAACTTTGCATGTTTGCTGCGTTGTACCATACACATACACAGTGGGACAAATTCTGGAAGTATAGTTTTCTTATGGAAGTGACCCTTTCCAGAACAGAACCTATGCTTCAGAGATTGCACACACCATTGCACTATGAAGCAAGGGAATGTGCGTTGGAGCATGACAGCCAAATGTGCCTTAGTGCATGCTCCCTCTCTCTGACGCAAGACAACACAGCAACTTTGGTGCAGCGTTGCTTTATGTCAAAGAACAGCAAATCTGTGCCTCAATTTCAGTCTCACTTACTACCTGTGACTGCCTCCCACTCACACACATTTTACATATACAGACACATGCTGGTACTTACACATATTTTCTCTCACATAACATTCTCGTCCCCAAGCATGCACACAACATACACTTAAAACCATTTTTACTGACCACAGGTGTCACCAAGGTTCCTGTTCCAGCTAAGTGTGCTCAATTTTTTAGTGAATATTTTAATATCATTTACTATTAGCATAATGAAAATTGAGCAGAAAATAAGGAATGCAGAGCTGTTCCTAGCACAGAGTTTGCCACGTCTGAGGCAAGGACTCGCAAAGTCTGTGCCAGGGGTCACAAAGGACAAACCAGGAGTCACAACTGCGACTCCTGGTGACCCCTAAATGATGTCCATATGGAGAAACGGAGGAAACAGAATTATTGAGGTGAGGTTCAACCTCTGAAGTCGAGGGGATATTCCCAGAAATGGGGAATGAGGGCATCCCAAAATCCAGCTTCTGCAGGTAGGTGAAAAAACACTGACAAGTGACCTCTGCAATGTGAGCTGAAGGGGATCACTCAAGAAAGTTAGGGTGTCTAAGCGTTAGAGGCTCTTCCCAGAGGTCTAGTTCGGCAGCCTGAGCCAGGGACCAGAGCCAGGAAATCCCACTGTGGAAGACAGAAGCTAGACAAGAAGTAGGTTATCTAGAACAAGTTCAGCATCGCTTGTAGGCAGACTAGATGAGAACTCATCCTCCACTTTAAACGCCTTGAAGGAAGAGGGTTTTGCATAGATAATGTAAAAGCTGGTCTCGCCTTGCTATAAGATCTTGGCAGAAGCAGAGGTCGAAGTATGCAGGATCCGTGGGGCATAATTGTTTTATTTAAGAAAAACATTTCATCTATATTTTGTTAAAAGACAACCATCCAGGGATGGTTAATTACGACAGTTGAGAAGCTTCAGCTGACATGGAATGAAGGGAATCTATTGTGTTGTGAAGCTGAGGGAGGGAAAGCGAGCTGAACAAGAAACAAGACTTCTAGCCAGGGTACCTGCTACCAGAAAGAAAAGTAAATATGCATAATTGGTTAATCTGCAAATGTAAAGGCTGCTTTGAAGCTGGTATTGGTTTTAATTGAAGAAATCATTCAAAGTTTCCCGATGACAACGATTTATTATTTTTGAGGGGACACTCAAAAAAATGTTTGCACCAAGTACAGTCTGCTCATGTATTACTAAAATCTATATTTTGGAAGCACTTTTTGTTTTACCTGAACTCAATCATTTTCCACATTTTGTGGCAGCTTTACTTATACTGTGTGTAATACAAGTTTAAAATAATAACATATCAGGGGTGCTAGAACAGTTTCAGCATGAGGGTGCTGCCATCAGTTTTACTTCACTGAAGGCACAGGAATTGTTAAAAATTCAAGCATGACTCAATGATCAAGTGTATGTAACGAGCCCCGCTCACTCTGCAGGAGTGTGGTAAAGGTGTGGTATGTAGCTGGTGGTTCATTTTGGAGCACACAGTGGCAATTATACTACTAAAGTATGGTGTTGTAGCGCACTGTCTTTACAGATTGACCATTTTCCATTGAAATGGCCACTAAATTGACCAAGACTTGTAGTTATACTGATAACACTATACACCAAACAATATCCTGGATTTGCCGCTCAGGAGGATCGACCCAAAACTGTACTGTGTCCAGAACAGCTCAGATGAAAGGGAGCATCTGAGAGGGAGTCAGGTGTGACTTAGGCACGTTTATAGTGAACCCCCTGCAAATGCAGGAGGTCCGCCATAGTCTGGAGGTGGGAGACGAAAGCCTGGGGCAAGCACGCCTTCAACAGCCAGTGGTCGAGGTAGGGGAAGACTGAAACCCTTAACCTGCGCAGATGAGCTGAGACCACCACCATCACTTTGGTTTAACATCCGAGGGGTGCTGGT
This sequence comes from Pleurodeles waltl, assembly GCF_031143425.1. Classification (NCBI taxonomy): domain Eukaryota; kingdom Metazoa; phylum Chordata; class Amphibia; order Caudata; family Salamandridae; genus Pleurodeles; species Pleurodeles waltl. The sequence continues at coordinate 496,238,005 of NC_090448.1, forward strand.
AAGGCCAAAGGGGAGCACGATGAATTGAAAATGCTTGAAACCTACCACGAACCGCAAGTAACGTTTGTAGGCAGGCAGGATAGGAATATGGAAATAAGTGTCCTGCAAGTCCAATGCTACCATCCAGTCTCCTGGGTCCAGGGCAGATAGGACCTGTCCCAGAGTGCGCATTTTGAACTTCTCCTTCCCAAGGAAGTGTTTAAGGGAACGGAAGTCGAGGATAGGGCGAAGGATCTTGTCCTTTTTGGCCACCAGAAAGTAGCGGGAATAACAACCATGACCTACTTCTGGCACAGGGACCCTCTCTATGGCTCCCTTGGTCAAGAGGCCCGTAACAACCTTGCGCAGGTGATCCTCTGTCATCCAATCGTAGGATGGTGACATGGCAGGAGGGGTAGTATCGAAGGAAAGGGAGTATCCCATACGGACTATTTGCAAAAACCACCTGTCTGACGTAATAGTATTCCAGCGCAGGCAGGTGATGGCGAATCCTGTTGCCGACTGGTCCCCGATTAGGAAGGTTTGGTTGGGGGGAGGAGGAGTGGGGGTGCGGGGATTGGCTAGACTGCTGGCTCCCTGATCCACATGGACGCTGGATCCCATGCCCCATCCACGCAGAGGCTAAGCAGCATGTGTGGTGGCTGGCGGGGAACAGATGTGGTTGGGCATCCCTCCCGTAGCCACGAAAGGGGCGAAAAGCAGACTGAGGGAGGTGAATGGCAGCAGTGAGGCCAAGAGACCGGGTCCCAGCCTGGGACTCCTTAAAGCGCTCGAGCTCAGAGTCTGCTTTGCCCTCGAAGAGACAGGTGCCATCAAAGGGCATGTCCATCAGAGTAGATTGGACATCCCCTGAAAAGCCAGATGTCCGTAAGGCATGGCGCCTCAGGGACACCATCGAAGCAACCAATCTGCCTAGAGAGTCGGTTGTATTCAGCCCACATCTGATTGTGAACTTGGCTGCATCTCTCCCATCAGCAGCCTGGGAGAGAACAGCCTGGGCCTCCTCCGGGACCTGTGGCAGCACTTGCGCAACAGTATCCCATAAAGTATGGGTGTAAGGGCCTAAAAGGCATGCAGTGCTCGTGGACTGAAATGCCAGGCTAGAGAAAGAAAACAACTTCTTACTAAGGTGACCCAGCCTCTTTGAATCCCTATCCGGAGGAGCAGAAGGGAACACGCCATGAGACGTTGAGGCTTGAATGATCAAGCTCTCTGGGGTGAGGTGCTCGGTCAGGAAAGCTGGGTAGTTAGGCACAAGCGTATGGCAGCGGGCTATTGGCCTATTAACATAAGCCCCTGTGCTGGGTTTGGACCAGGTCCCCAGCAGGACATCTGTGAGGGCTTCATTGAAGGTCAAAAGGGGTTCTGATGTGGAAGCCCCAAGCTGAAGACAGCCACCAAAGGCAGCTCGAGGCCCAAGACGTTGGCTGCTCACAGCACCACCATGGAGTAGGATGCCCCCTCCTCCGTAGCCACGGTAGGTGAGAAAGAATACCAGCGTCAGGGAGGTATTGAGACAACTCGCATCACCCAGTTCCTGTGACCAGTCCACAGGGTCTTCAAGCTGGAATTCTAAAGGGTCCAGCGATCCCTCCATTCTCTCATCCAATTCATCCCCATAAGAACAAGGGTCAGGATCACCAATGTCCCTGTCAAAGTCGGAATTGGAGTCGCCACTCCCTGCTGGAGTCAGCGATGAGTAAGGGACTGACTCCACCTGCAGGCCCAGGTGACGTCAGGAGTGTCTATGCCAAATTTGTCGTAGGGTAAGGTTGCAAAGGAACGATCGTCGTCGGTCAGGATCTCTGGGTACTCCTCGAAGCAGAGGCCGAAGCCGCCAGAACAGAACCCTGCAGGGCCCCTTCCAACCCTACAGGGCCAGAAGGCTCCCCGACAAGGCCAGACTGCTCAAAGATGAGATGCTTGGCCTTGTAAAATTCCTTTAAATGGGCAGGAGTGGCTCCCTGAAACTCAGGGAGGTGCAGAGTAAACCCAGAAACAGGCTCCGAAGATGGAGGCCTAGAGCGAGAGCGGTCCTTCTCCCACGTCATGTTGTCCGACCAATGAGTTAAGTCAAAGAACGCTTGTGCTTTTTCTAAATCTAAATCTGTTGTGGGATCTCTTTGTAATATGTTTTCACTGTGTTATTGTTTGAAGTGTTGCACAAATACTTTACACAATGCATGTGAGTTAAGCACGACTGCTCTGTGCAAAGCTACCCGAGAATTTAGCACAGGTTAATTTAGGGATTGCTTGTGAATTCACCATGAGAAGAATTGTGGTTGCTGCTTGAGAAGGGGTTTATCTCCCTCAACCACTAACCCAATCTCATGTCATTCTACGACTTCCCAAAAAAATAAGTATAGGAAGGTGACTTACATTTTGGAGAGGGAGTCCACTTGGAAGCAAGCGTTACCCAAAAATAACTTAGCCTCCTGATACCTAATGGCCTTTGAGTGCACAGTGTTGCAAGAGACTGTGCAGGTATGTCCCTACCTCATGCCAACGTGTAGGAGTTGTAGGGATCCAAAAGGTCATCTTCTTGCAACTCTGCAATCAATGCTTGAACCATGATACCCTTTGATGCAACATTTGTCCTAGTCGCTGTCAAAACCTGAGGAATTTGTCAGAGCTATGCCAAGGGCATACCCCAGCCCACATCAATATGGCAAAAAAGGAAATGATGCTAGTTTACAAGCTGATGCCTCATATACCCTGATGATGCCACATCTAGAGTCTAAGGCAACCTGGAAGCACTGTTAAGTCAGTACTGAAGTAGAGATTTCCAGACCAATCTGAAGCCTGGAAAGAGTATTCCAAACGCTGGGAATGTACTGTGGAAGGAAGCATGAACAAATGACTTATCAATCAAAGCACTTGAACAGTATTGGCCCATTCCCCCCACTTCTGCACAGAAGAATGTATTATATTTCTGGAAGAGAGGCATCTTTAGCAAATATCATGTTGCGTTGACCAGACTGGACATACCATGTTCGACTTAAGCTTACCCGTCTGCAATGTTGGACAAGTGACGTGATGGAAGTAGAGTCCACCATAGGTTTAAGGGAATAGCGTACAGCAAAAGGAAGACTGAACACAGAGGGATAAGAAAAAAATGTTTGATGAAGATCTCGAAATAGGGAAAAGGCACAGAGGGGCACAAGTGTGTTAATGGCATACACAGAATATGATAACGAAGAACACACGGTGGGAAGGCACATGAAAACAGGGAGCAGTGCGAGAAGAAAGAGGGAAAACTTTACAGGAAAGGCAAAAACTAACAAAATTGCCACTCATGAGTCGTGCTGGTGTTTGGCCCTTTCTTTACCAGCTCTCTTCAGAGTCAGGGACATAGCAAAGGTACCATGGACCCTGTCAAATGCAAGAAAACTGGGCTCCCTCCCATGGATGGCTATTAAAAATCGCAATAACTAGAATGCAATACTGTCTCTCATACTCCTGCTGCATTAATCATAGCTATGTTTCTGTTTCTAGTCCTACGACGAAGGAAGGTAAACAAAAATCCCAAGTGTTGTCAGAAGTAAAGAAAAACAAAAAAACGTTCTGACTTAAATGTATGCAAATATTAATTTCAACAAATGTTCGTGCTGTGCGCACTACACGTTTCAGCTGCCATGATACCCCTGCCCGAATACTTGCAGGGAAACAGTTTTGAAGAATGTCTCATGGAGGGAAAAGGCTTGCAGCTGCATCGAAAGGATAGTTTGTGCAGCTGGCATGGGGCATATTCAGTGAAACGTCTGGACGGTCTCCCAATTCATGAAGCAAGCGTATTCAAAGGGGGAAGACAGGGTAACAATTTGGAGGCTTGCTATAACAGTAATGTCTCAAATATCACCGTTTTCACATTGGCTTTCAGGCTGCTTTCAAGTCCAATGGTGTGCTTCCTACTTCACATCTAAATGGAAAGTGCAGGGTTGGAGTTGTTAAGAACCTTGGTTCTTCTGTGTATTCCTTGCGTTTGATTTCTTCGGGGATATTATGTGCCTTCTCGGTCTATGGTGCATTGTTGTGCATTTTGCTTTGTTGTTTTCAGCTTTGTAGAAAGCTGGCCTCATGTGTGGTGAGCACCTATGGTGTTATCAACTTATACCAGGTCCAGGTATTAGTGAGGTGTAGGCAGTGTCTAGGAAGCCAGGGCTCTCTAGAGGTAGCTGTGGATGAGCAGCCAAGACTTATCTAGGAGACATGCAAAGCTTATGCAATACCACTGTAGTCATACAGCACTTACACACATGAAAGAACTACACAGTGTTAACAAAATAAAGGTACTTTATCATAGAAACACAAATACTAAAATACTGTATAGGCAATACTCCACTAAAAGATGGGTAAAAACACTTTTATATACACATTAGAAGTTAGGGATTGGCATAGAAGGCAATAGAAAACAGTGAATTAACAGAAAATAATGGAGACCAAACCATATACTTAGAAAGTGAAATGCGAAAGACAGTCCCCTTACCAAGGAAGTGGAATCTGTAGAGGGCAGGTGGAGGAACTTGGAACCCCAAAAGGTAAGTACCAGGGTGTCCCCCAGCGACCAGGAGAGAAGAGGTAAGTACCTGTTTTTTCCCCAAACCCACAGGTACACTTTGGAAAAGGCCTGTGCAAGACCAAGCAAGACTGTAAGAAACCAAAGGTGGATCCGGGCAGAATAGGACCTGCAAATGAAGGGGACGAAGTCCAGTTCGAGTTGGAGTGTCCGGTTGGGGCAGGAGCAACAACCCACCCTTCTGGAAATGCAGGACCAGGTCGATGGTGAAGACAAGAAGTAAGCTGTGCCGCACTGGAGCAGAAAAGGAGTTCCAGAAGTGAAGCAGACGATGTTCCACGACTGAAGAAGAGTTGCAGTCAGTCAGTGGTGTGGAAAAACCACCAACAAGCCTTGGCAAAGGCAAGAGTCACAGACAAAGATCTGCTGGGGACCAGGAAGGTCCAGGGGGACTCAACCCTAGGAGGCGAGTCCCTGGTGACCCTTAGCAGTTAGGAGAGTCGGAAGTCAAGGATGCAGCCCCCATAGGCAACTCACAGGCAGCAGGCACAGGAGTTGCAGTGAGGCCCACTCAGCACACCTGAAGAGGAGTCCCACACTGCTGGAGCAACAGGCCAGAGACTGTGCTTTGAAGGGAAAATTGCTGGAGGCGGGGGCTACACGGAGCCTGAAGATCTTTTGGAAGAAGAGCCAACAAGCCTTGGTAGCTGCAAGAGTCGCAGTGCATAGGGGTACTGTCCTGCAAGGAGAGTCAAGGGCTTACCATCTCCCAAGTTGGACAGCTGGTGGAGAGGACCGAGGGGACCACTCCAGACCACCACCTGTGTTGCAGGAACCACGCAGTTTTGCAGGAGAGAAGATCCACACAGCTAGACCTTGTTGCAGTTGGTGCCTGCGTATGCAGGGGAGTGACACCTTCACTCCAAGGGAGATTCCTTCTGGCTTCTTGTGCAGGCTGAAGACTCGTCTCCCTCGGAGGATGCACAGCCAGGGAAATGTTGCAGTTGCTGGAAGGAGCTGAAGAAACAATGTTGCAAAGCGGAGTCGTTGCTGGGGTTGCAGATTGTCGGTTCCTGGAGGGTCCAGTTGCAGTCCAGGTGGCCAGAAGATGAAGTGAACAATGCAGAGGAGTCCTGCTGGACTCTTGCAAGTCGAATCTGAAGACCCACCTTGGAGGGAGACCCTAAATAGCCCAGGAAAGATGGATTGGTCACCTACCAGGGTGACCACCTATCAGGAGGGGGCTTTGACATCACCTGTCTGACCTGGCCACTTAGATGCTCCCAGGGGCCTCTGTCCACCTTGGATTCAAGATGGCAGAATCAAGTGGCCACCTGGAGGAGCACTGGGCACAGCCCCCTGGGGTGGTGATGGACAGGGGAGTGGTTACTCCCCTTTCGATTGTCCAGATTTGTGCCAGAGCAGGGACTGGGGGTCCCTGGACTGGTGCAAACTGGTTTATGAATGCAGGGCACCAAATGTGCCCTTCAAAGCATACTGGTGGCTAGGGGAGGCTACCCGACCCAAGCCATGTAACACCTATTTCCAGAGGGAGAGGGTGTTGTCTCCCTCCCCCAAAGGAAATCCTTAAGCAGGCTAAGCAGCAGGAGGGCAGAAACCTGTCTGTGGGGTGGCAGCTGCGCGGGCTGCCTAGAGAGCCCCAGAAAATTGGTAGGAGCAATGCTGTGGGTCCTCTGAGGAGCCCCCAGAGTGCATGAAATCATATAACCAATATTGGCAACAGTATTGGGGTATGAGTCCAACATGTTTGATACCAAACATGCCCAGGTTCGGCGTTACCATTCTGTAGCTGGACACAGTACATGGCTAAAATGGCTTCACCACACTTACGAAGTCCAGGAAAATGAAGCTGGAGTTCACATGCAGGGGTGCCGTCACTCACAGGTACTTGCCCCCTGTCCTCTGGGCTAGGAGGGCCTGCCATAGGGGTGACTTACAGTGACATGTAGTGAAAGGGGGCATGCCCCTTTTCATGCAGGCTGCAATGGCAGGCCTGCAGACACATTTTGCATGGGCTTCCATGGGTGGCATAATACATGCTGCAGCCAATGGGGAACCCCTGGTGACCCCAATGCCCTGGGTACCTAGGTACCATATAATACGACTTACATGGGGGCGCCAGTATGCCACTTGTGGGGCGTACTAAGTCTGAAACAACCAAACTTAGAAGGAGAGAGCACAGTCACTGGGGTCCTGGTTAGCAGGATCCCAGTGAACACAGTCAAATAAACACAGACAGCAGACAAAAAGTGGGGGTAACCATGCCAAAAAGAGGGTACTTTCCTACAAGCATGAAAAGGTGTATGATGGTCTGTCGGTGTGTCTGTCTTTAAGAGTTAAATATTTCCTACTTTGGAGTGTGTTTCTCTATGAGTCGCGCTGTGTCTATGACATAGAGGCAGGTCAGCTCTGTGCCTACAGTAGAAGACTTGTCTCTGTTGTGACAAGTATCACGTCAAGAATTAAGGAAAGACAGCTAGAGACAAAAAGAAGGAAGTTCAGAACACAGAGTTGGACTGCCCAAAAATGAGGCGCATGGCCTCATAAAACTCCTTAAGTTGGGCAGGGGTTGCTCCGGTTTCTGGAAACTCTGGGTGGCGCGGAGTCAGTGGGTGGGCTAGATCAATGATGCTCTTCCTCCCTCATCTCGTCGGCCAATGAACGAGGTGAAGTCGAAGAACACTTCACTTTCTTCAACTTGTTCTTATGCCTCGACTTACCTAGGCGTTTCGAGGACCTGGAGTGGGACGACGATGGGTGGAGACTTTGTGACGGATCTCAAGACCTTCCTCTTGAGTGAGATTGGGACTTACGCAGAGTCGAGCACCGGGCTGCCATCAGCTTTTGGGACCCCTCACTTAAAGCTTTCAAATTCATGGCCCACCTCTTGGAGCACGACTTCGGGTCGTGGTTGCGCTCCAGACACAAAGAGACACAAGGCGCTGATCTGTCGTGGACTTTGTCCGATGGCAAGATCCGCAGGGCCTGACCCTGGTCTTACGCGTAGACATTCTCAACACACCAGGAGTAGATATTACTCAAAAAAGCTTCAACAAAAGTTGAAAAAAAAAAAAGTCAAAAAGTGACTGATGGGAAGCTCTTTCTTCAGAACAGCGCTGGCTGGTGAGGAAAGAAAAGAACCCACGTCAGTGCACAAGGGTAGCGACCAAATACGACCCGCGACATCATATCCAGCACGGACACAGGGCCGAGCAACGCCATCTAACAGTGCACAGGGGTACTGATCGAAAAAAATCTCTGGATCCAGACTGACGCCTGGGGGAAATTCTAAGGTAAGGAATCTGCAACTAGATGTCTCTATCAGATAATGCGTGGTAAGGATAAAACAGAGCCCTGCCAGACATTCAAGTCTATCTTGCTGTCTTGTAACTTGAGTCAATTACACATCATCTTCTTTGAGCTAAGCTTTGATTGCTCTCCATCATTTACGGGAGAATCGTTGAGGCTCGGTAGACCAACTTTCCAGCCAGATAAAGCAGCAAGTGTCCTGTATAAAGTGGACCGCTAATTCACTGATTGCGCTTGATTGACCCTAAAACTGCAAGGCTTGTGGAAAACCTGACAATGTATCTATTAAAGGTTCAGGGAAAATAAATACTGTCAACAGGGGTGTTGAAATGGCAGTTTCTTTCCGGGCTCTATGAGAGTTCTGACTTTCTAGACAACTGGCAGCTGCCATGGTTCTGAGTGTGGAGGCTCAGGTGCCCTTTGTACAAGGCTCTTGTATCTGTGAAGAATTGCTGTTATAGTCCGGTGCACTGAGGATAAAAGATTGGGGACCTCACAAATTAGCATAGTGGACTTCAGGCATAAAGAGGAACTGGGGATTGGGACCAATCCATAGAGATCCACACCCTTGTTGGAAAACACGGTGGGTTATGCCCAGGTTGATGCCGGCAGAGGTCCTTTTTAAACCACTGTCCCTCTCCTTCTTGAGGTCTGTGAATGTGAGACTGGAAATGTGGTGGGGCATTAGACAGTCATGTGTAAGTATTGCAAAAGGACACAAAAGATTTATTTGAGACATTCTACAGGGAACACAGAGCCATTCATGTGTCTGAGACGCGGGTAGCATTTTTCTGTGGGGATTTTGTAGGGCGTTCTGACAGTGATAAACAGGCACTGGCACTCTAGAACGATATGGGTAAAAAACAGTGTAGAAGGCTTGAAGGATCAAGAGCTGCTGTGCAGAAGCAGACAAAGGAGCCTAAATAGGTTTTCGGCATCCACCCGATGCTCTACAAGGAAAATGCCTAACTAAAGATGAGTCTTCAAATTGCCTCATCAGGTAGGGTAAACCAGAAATTAGATGCAAAAAGTAAAAAGCAGCGCTTCATGAAGCCAGGATGGAAAAGGTGCAACTTTCCATAGTGGAACCTGAGAAGTAAGAAGTAGTGGCTGGAAAAAAAGGTTGAAGGACCCAGCTAGATCTTGCAGCAACTGAATTTCACTGTCTCCGAGTCTTGCATCACCCAGTCATGCATGCTGATCTCCATTATCGAGCTAATGTATCTGATCAAGAGACTGAATAGTCTGCCTAGGGATAGAGTTACCCATGGTGAACCCCTGATGGGCGAAGGAGATGACTTCACCTCCATGCTATAGGTATTTCATTTTCCGTAAGGGCGTCATTGACACAGAAAGGATCCTACTACTTATCAAAGAGAGTATGTTTCCATTCAAGGACATCCTAAAGATGAAATGTCGGGCATGGCATCGAACCTGGTGAGTATTAGTGAAGACTAGTGGAAATCTATCATGTTCTCAAGAAGGAGCCCTTAAGAGTATCACACCCTCCAATTTCCAGACTTCTGTCTAAAGACATTCTACGAGGCATAAAATGCATCTGTGAAAGAAGGCATCAAGCAAGGGGCATTGGTGTTCGTTTTGTTTCCAGCCCATCTGACAATGTCAGGTGGGGACATTCCTGCCCTGTTTGCCTACGTGGGTGTGGCAGCAACGTCTGTGGAGTCCCCAGGGCACAAAAGCAATATGATCTGAGGAAGACAGAGAGAAATATATCAGTATGTTATGTCTACAAAATAGTTATGAGCGTCTTCTTGCTGTGGGGGTTCTCCAGGGACTTTACTGTGTTTTATTCCTGCAAGCTAGCGTTTGTTGAGATGAGTAACTGATTGTGTTTTATCATGATGGCCAATCTCCGCAGCCTATTTCACATTACTATAGGATTCAGTGACCAGTGTGAGCATTTTCTTTGGCTCGTCTTCAGTCTAGGTAGAGCTGTTACTCCTACTTGTAGAAGGTTAGATCTTCAAGCCTGCCCCATATTTATACATGTTCTGTATCTTTCCATCGATGGTTTATTTAACCCTCCTCCTTTTTTGCAGCTTCCTTCTCTGTTCAGGTTTTAGTTATTTTCCCAAATAGTCACAGTTATACGTTGGCCTTAATTGAGGGACAGTCGAATACAGTACTTTGGGTACTACGTGTCCCCCATTTTCTAAGGCTTGGGCTAACAGATTGTTTGATGCACCACAATCTTGTATAAAAAAATGCTGCTGTAACGCATCATTTGTTCTTACAGAGTTCAGTTGGTATTGAGGCTTGTCTGAGGCAATTTATATTTAGTTCTGCAGCAATAAGTAATTAAGGTTATATATATATATATATATATATATATATATATATATATATATATATCTTCCTTAATTCCCTTATCAAATTCACGCTCCCTACAATAAAGTTATCAGCCATGCAAAAGATGTTTCGAGTTCTGTAAAGTTCTCGGAAATTGAAAACAACTATCCCATGAGACCAATAAACACACGTTGTCTTTCTATCAAGCTTGTAATGGTACCAAAAAAAGGTTAACACAACTGCTTCCAGAGAAAAATGTCATATGAAGTGCTAGAAAATGGAACTAACCTGTCCATTCTAAAATCGCGTATTCTCCCAAATAGGAAACCAACCAACCCCAGCACAAATAGTCAAATCCCCAGCCACAAAATGTCCCTCCGCATTAACTTCCAAAATTAGATAGTATTTAACTCCACCACATGCAGCTCCCTATCGATTCCAACACACTGAGCGTTTGACTTCTATATTTGGGTCCAGCGTGGGCTTTACTTCCATCTCAGTTCTAATGCAGTGTAATGGTTTACAGTCTTAGAACCCATGATGGAATTGTACACTGCATCCCAAAACAGGAAGGTTCACGAATACAGCAATCAGGCACGCACCAGATATGTCACTGCCCATGTCTCCCGCACTAAGACTCAGTTGCCCGCCAGCTTAGCGTTTCTTTGCTTGCATCCCCTGCTTCCTTTTTTTTTTTTTTTTTTTTTTTACAGTGAGTGGGGCCTGAGCAATAAGGGAATCACAATCTAGGTCCACTTCACCTTTCTTGGTTGGGCAACTTCCAGGTTGGGGCCAAGGAGGCTTAACCTCCGTTTGAGGCTTCAGTTCGACCTTTGTGCCTGTTTAATCTGCATGCGCTTTATTATTTGTAATATTCCTGTTTTAAAAGATGGTTAATGACAAACTCTTTATGATATTTAATGTCTTTTGAATTATAGTGTATGCGTTGCAAGTGAAGTTACATGCTATCCAACAGTTTTGGTGCTCGAAATCAACAAGAAAATGTGCTCAGAAGAGGGGGGGGTTCATCACAATATCTTGTAATCATTCAAAATGTGTCCTACGTAGGCAGCCTTACAACTATCGCGCTTCAATCATGTTGCGTGGCCCTAGTGAAAGCAACTGCAGCCTTGTACTCCCCTGCGGGCCTGTGTTTGCGTGACCTTAGTGCCAGCTACGTTCCCCTGGACTATATTCACCAGGGGGGGGTCGGGGGGCGGGACAATTTGAAACCGTTTGAGTATTGCATTAGTTGTATGTTGCTCTGATGCTTTCACAATTACGCTGGTAGCTAGTTATGGCTGCACCATCTTTGGCTGTGTCTGGTTTGACTTTAAGTTAGCACATTACTTTGTTTAATAAACGCATAGCCTAACAGTATTCCGCTCTTATTTTACTTGGTCTGTGTGAAGAATATGCATGTATTCAAGTGTGTTAGTAAGTCTGCATTGGTTCCTTGGCTATGGGATATCAGTGCTATGGCAGTGCCAGATAGAGCAGCTCCTCTTTTCAAGCACGCGGGCACCACCGCCATTGTAGAGGCTTCCAGAATTCAAGCATCTGTGAGATCATGCAGCTAAAAGAAGCAGGAGCCATAGTCCAATATCGCACACACTCGCTCAATATAGTGACAGTTGTAGAATATGTATTGCACCTTCTAAACAGCAGCTCCAAACAGAGTTAATAGTGATACTAAATAGCAGTACACTTTCCTAGACCCTTGCCCGTACAGGGGAGGCTGGCAGTGCCGTAACGCAATTACAAACGCTGGTGTCCAAGTCCCAAAATAAATACACTATGAATAAATCTATTGTGTGACTTTCCCACTTAAAAGAGCTATAATTAGATATAATTGGAAAGTTTTATAATTAGAATGAGTGATATTCTGGGAAAAGGAACAGCATATTGCCAACGGTAAGTTATTAACTTCATATGCAGGGGATTTCCAATACAGTGAACTAGGTCCATAAAGCTGCTACTTGCTTCCATGCACTATCCACAAATACAAATATAAGTGTTGGATACCCCATGAAAATTAAACTGAGAATCCTCTTTAATAATATACATTGCTTTCCGACTCTATTGTCTGTTAGAAAGGTTGATGCTCGGTACAGCAGGAATGAGTTGGCTATGGTGGAAAACAACATCAATGTCATATGTATGATGGGCTGGTTTCATCTGCTTAGAATGAATGTTTTCTGCCAAGATAATCTTGTCGATCCTACAGACTCAGGTGGTACGATAATGCATTTGTGAGGGCACTAATGCATATCAATTCAACAATCCCCATCATACAGAACTTACCAAGTCAACAATTGCATGCTACTGCTTTTTACAGGACAAGACAGGAGCAATTCAGGGGTAATTCAGGGGCACAACTAGACCCGAACTCTGGGGGTGGGGTGGGTGGGGGGGGCTAGTATGTCAAGCAGCAATGGAGGGGCTACCACTTCACATAATGCTGGAAGAGATATTCTCAGAGCCAGTATAAGAGCACACATTGCCAAAATGTACCAACACATGCAAACAGCGTTCGTGTATGCCTGTATTTTCACGCATCAACACATTAAAGCCAGATCTACTGGCTTTGCCAATAATTTTCATTCAGACACTAAGCACTGCTGGAGCTTCTAGAGTATCCACCAGACCTGCGAGTATCAGATGTCTGCGAGATGCTTGGCACCAACAAATCTTGTACCTATGTGCATGTCTGACAGACAGAAAAAAGCCTTATTTTAAAAGTGCCTTTTCTTGCTAAAAACAACAGGAAACAGAATAAAATAATGCTTCAGGGAACAAAAGGATGTCTATGAGGGGGTTCTCCAATAAACACACAAAACCGCTCCCTCACGCATTGAAAATGAGACCTATATGAGCCCCATTTAAGGTGTGGCACGTGTACTCAGATGAAGAAAACTGTATAGGGCTTCTATGTGAACGTCACAAAAGGAGGGCTGTTTATAAAGAGTCAAAAAGGAAGGGGCATTCACAGAGCAGAATAAGCAGAATAACTTCACAATGTAAAAACATGACCCAGTTTATATTTTTATAGCACCAATTTAGCTGAGATGCAGGTATATTATGGATAGTGATGGAGACGAAGCAAGACTGCATACATCAAGTGGGGTCTAAATCTTTGAATAACACAACTACACCATCATCACAGATTAAGTGATTTGCTCAGATGCGCACACTTTTCAGTCAAGATCCAAGCTGGATTCCAAGCCAGGTCCTACGTTGACTCCATCACTACACCACATCTTCTTCCTCAGTTGGTGTAATAACACATTAAAAAAAAGGTTGAGTCGAAAATGCTCCAAATGTTCACCTTTACAAATCCTTCTGAATACTTAGATTATTTTGATATTTTTCCAAAGGTATTATGCTGTGTTCCCCATGCTGTCTAGTGAGTAGACCCAATGCAAATTATTATGATATGTAGGAATTATACAGGAGTCACACTTTAATTACATTGTCTGTCATTTAAGGTTCAGGTCTGTCAATGTGCATATACACTGTGGGCTGAAGAGTAACATGATATTTAACATAAACATGTACTTATTTCTCGATGGTGTAATGATTTATTATTACTGATGCATCTCTACTGTGCCCATCAGGGTGGGACAGAGATTGTGGTTCAGGTGACGAGTACATTTCTTTTTTTTACGGAGGTATTATTATATAATAGTATACAAAGGTTTGAATAATCTTATTTTCAGTCTTTGGCCCTTGAGTGCTTAGTTGACATGGCTATGCACTGCTGTGACACAAATGTTAAATGTTTCAAGTCACAATCAGTAAAGCCAGTTTCTGTTTGTGATCTGCAAGTTAAATATCTTTAAAAACATGCAGACGCATGCCTAGGGCAAACTTGCATTGAGTCATGTTATATTTTTGTCAAAATAAAAGAGGGATGGCTAAAGATGCCAAAATATCAATGTACACATGCTGCACCAGAAATTCATTATTGTAAATAATCTTGTCAGTCAAATTTATGAAAGAGCTGAAGCTGTGTAAAAATTACATTACCTCTTCTTTTGGTGACCATCCACAGCAGAAGACACGAGTGCAGAATTAGATTGAGTTTCGAGGATAACCAAAGGGAGACCTGGGCATACTACTTGAATGAGACAGGGTGAGAATACCATTTAACCTGCTGCCTCCTCACACTGGGATCCTGTCACTCCAGCTGGTGGACAGCACCTGCACCACCAGCCAGTGATGAGGTCATTTTCCTCCACCTGAATAGATGTCCAATGATCTCTCGCAAGAAGATCAAAGGTATAGCTAGCAGTCTGGAGGAGTGCTTAGATCTTTTGTCTGCTGACGCAACCATGACTGAAGCCTGAGGCTGCTGAAGGAAATCCCTCCCCCTGCACCCTTGAAGTTGACCTGCTCCCACAGGCTTTATTCTTCACACATCTATCCACTCATTTTGGGGTTTGCTTGCTGCAATCACGCCAGGAGAGGGGACAGCTGAAGGACTGATAGCTGAATCACTAGTGGATGGTAGCATTGTTCCCGATGGCCTGAAGAAGCAGGGCACTAATAGGAGTTATATCCATTGACAAAAGTATTCAGAGTGACAGTAGCAGGAGCAGACAGTATATGGAAGCAGCATCACATGCTTGCAGTGACAAGAGCATGAGCTACAAGACATAGCAGCCTTAAGACATACAGGGACTGAAAGTAAGACTAAGTGACAGCAGCAGGAGCTGTTGTAGGAAAGTGCCCCCTTTGATATGGCCACTCCCACTTTTTGCCTAGTATTTGGTGCAATTTTGACTGAAAACGCACTGGGTTCCTGATAACCAGGTCCCAAGTCCCTAAAACTGTGCAGTTGTTTCCCAATTGGCAATACCTTTGCCCCCTGTAAGTTCCAAGTAAATAGTACCCCTAGCACATAGGGCACAGGCACCAAAAAGGGACCCAAGGAGTGCAGCATGTATAGTGCCATCCTTAGGACCCCTCACCAAGCACATGCAGACTGCCATTGTAGTCGGCGTGTGTTGGCGCAGCTGAAAGAGAAAACACAACATGGCATACAGCCTCTGTGCCATGTCCCCTAACATTGCATGCAATACATGTAAGTCACCAATACAGCAGGCCTTCCAGCCCTAAAACAAGGTGCATTATATTACATGTGAGGACATATCTGCATGAGCCCTTATGCCCCTATGTCTTTGTCGATTCTTAGACATAGTGAGTGAATAGGGAAGCCATTGTAAGTACATGTGCTGGACAACGGTAAATATGGCTTCCCCAGATACATGATGGCTTCACTGAAAATAGGGATATTTGGTATCAAACATCTCATATTAATAAACCCTCACTGATGCCAGTGATGGATTTATTAATACATGCACACAGAGGGTACCTTAGAAGTGCCCCTGAAACCCTACCAACACCTGAAAGCACCACTGCACTCATGCCGCACAGCCCGAGTTGAAGTGGACCAATAGTGCCAACGTGGTTCCCCAGCCAACCAGAGACAAAGCCCACCTTGATCTTGCTCACTGTGGACTCTCTGACGTCGCCTGCAGCCTCTCAACGCAGGCCCCTTGAACTGTGAGTGCTCTGGTGGAGAAAACCCATTGCCCCAAGACACCTCTGCACCCATCGCCCCTGGCCAGTGGGGGAGAGGAGCCGTGGTGTCCTCAACACCCCCAGACATCTCAAGATTGGAATCCACTTGGTGGTTCCTCCCAACTGAACTGGACCAATCCCCATTGAGTGACATCGGGCACCCAACGCCATACTACACCTCTGCACCTGGCTGCCCCAGTATTGCCCAATGTGACCTGTTAGTTTGGTTCTGAACCTTGCCCAATACTTGCCTAAAGTCCAAGAGATTGGCCTCTTAAGTCTCTGTATTATACCTGGCTACAGTACTTGTTCTTCTCTCCCTAGGATAACTTTGCTGCATCTGAAAATTGCACTGTCGACTTTTGAAATCTACAAATATTTTTCTTGCAAAACATAGTTACCTGATTGTATTGATTCTAGTGCCTAAACATAAATAAAGATACTTGTTATTATTGTAAATTGGTGTGGATCTCTTTCTTGGGTCATGTGTCTCATGGATTGACTTTGTGCCTATGGTAAATGTCTCCTCAATGTTAAGTATACGTCTAAGGCTGCCCAACCACACTACCCCCCAAGACAGCACCTTAGGGTTACTAGAGCAAGCCCCTGTCCACTAGTAAGGGAATCCCTGAACTCTTTGGAAGATATATTCAATTTTGATATTTCATATAGAGTCCGTTTCCTACAGATGTGGTAACAGCATGACTCAATGGGATCAGAAGTTTCAGGATATTTCAGAAGCATCTCTAACACCATCTTAAGTAAACAAGTGTACCTACACAACTACTGTCAGAATGCCACCACAGTGAGATGGGCAGGAGTACTCACACTTTCACCAATATACCCATTTCAAAGAATATAGCACCTGCTCCAAAGAACTGTTCTGTCAGTGATAAAATTTTGCACTACATCTATAATGTTGTGTCTGTTCTAAATGGTTGTAGAGATTGCACAGCTGCTACCTACTGCCAACAAGGGAAGCATAATGGTGCTGTCAAGAAGTACCTGTTCTGTGAGGAAATAACGTTGGCACTGTAGGGGCCTATGTGTATTGAAGCTTGCAGTGCTGTTGTCCAGGATATACATGTTCGGAAAGAAAGGGAAGCCTGCATTGCTGTCACCCAAGTTGCACCTATTCTATAAGCAAACAAAGCTTTCCCTGCTGCTGGCTTTTGTATTCTTGTTTTCGGACAGAGTGATATGTTTCTACTGATGCTTGTCTTCTACCTGTTCTGCAGGGAAGCTTTCACAATTGCTGTCCTTTGTATACCTCCTGTGTTTAAGAGCACCTTCTGCTGCAACATACACAATACCTATCTTTGTGCTAGGAATGCTGCCAATGTCATGATGTGCCTGTTATATGTATTAGTGATCCTTCTAATAAACAGTTTACCTTCGCAGAAGCCTAAAAAAATGGGTTTGTCAATGTTTATTTTTATACGCTAATAAAAGACCAAGCTCATCAAAATATGCAAAAGGTTAATGCTTCATGTCCCATGTGAAACAGAGATTCAAAAGTGATTATAGTACCTACTACAATTCTAAAACATGGCTGCCAACTGACTATGTATGAGTGCAACACCTTCACTCCTGTCCAGTACTTAGTTTGTAACAAAAAGCCTAAGTTCTGTCATCCAAAACATTTCTTGGTACGTGCAACAACCACAACAAGAAGTGGCATCGCCCACACACACGATTAGTTAGATATCTGGTGAAAAACAAGACAAAAGGAATAGGCAAAATGTGCAGTGAAGTTTGCCTTAATATCACTGCTAGCTGCTTGTTCACACGTCACTTATTCTGCAATCTCTCATTTCACACACTTTCTCATCTCATTCTCCTTTCAATTATATTTCCTTTCTTTGTTTCCTCCATATTCTCACAAATTCTCGCCCTTTTCTATCTCGTCTCTCTTTCTACACAATATCTCTATCTCTCATTCTCTTTCCAACCCTTTCCTCTGGACTCCCTATCAGAGACAGGCCATGTTAGTGACTAACCTGGATGAGAGGCCAGTGGTACCCCCACAGATTAGAAGCTGGTCACTGGTATCTCATTCCCCACAGAAGTTCAGAATTTACACTGTAATAATTAATAATGAAAGAGCTGAACTCTGCCTGTGAACTGGCTCAACACAATGTGTGCATCAACACGACTCATGCTGTGCATGGGCTAAGCTCTATGGTTACAGGAACTCGGCTCAGGGTCAGTGCAAGAAATTAACTGTAAAGGAACACAAAAGAATGTCTGTGGGAGCTCAGCTTCATCTGTGCATAAAATCTGTTCTATGCAGGTGTTCAGATCTATGTATGGGGGGGGGACTCAGCTGTGGCCTTGCAAAGATATTACTTTAGAACTGGGGAATGAAGTTTAAGTGTCAGTTCAACCTCTTGTGAGTCTGGGCAAATCACTTAGGTGGTCATTATGACCCTGGCGGTATTATAACCGCAGGGCCAAAACGACAGGAGCACCACCAACAGGCTGGCGGTGCCTCCCGGCGTATTTTGACCACCGCGGTAGCGCCGCGGTCGCACCGCCGGGGCTGGCGGTTTACTGCCACAATGGCCCCGGCGGATGTAATCCGCCAGGGCAGCGCTGCCCTAGGGATTACGACCCCCCTACCGCCAGCCTGTTTCTGGCGGTTTGCACTGCCAGGAAGAGGCTGGCGGTAAGGGGTGTCCTGGGGCCCCTGCACTGCCCATGCCACTGGCATGGGCAGTGCAGGGGCCCCCTAACAGGGCCCCGGCCAGCTTTTCACTGTCTGCATAGCAGACAGTGAAAAGCGCGATGGGTGCAACTGCACCCGTTGCACGGCCGCATCACCGCCGGCTCCATTAGGAGCCGGCTCCTATGTTGCGGCCTCATTCCCGCTGGGCGCAAACTTGGTTTGCGCCCGCCTGCCCAGCGGGAATGTCATAATGGGGGCCGCGTGAGTGCGGCTGCATTGGCGGCCGCACGGCGGTTACCGCCTGGCAGGCGGCAGTAGCCGCCCGCCAAGGTCGTAATGACCCCCTTAATCGCCCTGTGACTAAAAACCATATGTGACCTTGTGTAATGTAACCAGTGCTCATGTAAAGTGCCCCATTACCTTCATCAACTCAATCTGTGAATGAGCTTTGGTTTTCAAGGGGTTATTATCTGTTTATGACAGAGCCCCACTCTCTCTGCATGCATAGGAACTAATTTACACTGTGCAGGAACTAATTTATGTCTTCTAGGTATCCAGCTGCATATCTAGAAGTGCATCTGACTTCAGTTTTGGGTTCGTCTACTTAGTCATGCAAGCACTGAAATGTGGTTCTCGATCCCAGGCAGCCTTCACACTTTGATTACTACGTTATGAAGCAACCCTTTAGATATATCATGCTTTGGCGGAGTTCACCTTGTCAAGTTCTAAGTAGGGCCACAGTTTTAATCTGGGGGGTGGGTGTGGAAAATCATATTTTCATGGGGATAGTGCTTGAACAACCAGGCCCGAGAGTAACCATGATTTTGAGAAATTTCAGACAGAACATTTTATTTATGTGTCTTCTGGGAAAAAAAATACAGTCCGAGAATGTTTAATTCTCAAAACTAAGTTTGGTGGTTTCAGGTTACTTCATTGCTTTGATGCTGGGATGTGGAGTGTGGTTGTTTTAGTATGTTTACCCACATGTCATCCTTGCTCAACTTCTCTGACTCCCTCGCCTATGTAAAATGTGAACTCATGTCTCTGGCACCAAGCTCTTCAGGCAGACATTCAAAAGAGGGAAGAATTATGGAGTGTGTCTCAGAAGAAGGAACATTAGTACACAAGAATAAAGTTGTCGGTTTAAAGTTGACATGAGATAGCAGAAGGCAGGGGCAGCACTAGATGACTGCAAAAGTTAGTTAGCTTTGGAGACAGAAAGGCCCAGAGGTTGCACACCCAGGGTGTGTTTCCATTGAGCCCTTGAAATGTCTCTCTCTGTTGGATTTGTATCTGGGCACCCTTTTCAAAATGTTTTCCAACCATCAACTACCACACCACTTGCAGAGATGGTAAGGACGCCCAACAGGTAAGTCACAAGAGCACAGTGCGGTTTGGAGCCCACCATCTCCTGCAACAGAAAGGTTTAGTGGGTGCAGTGCCAAGTGCTGCCCTTGTACAGTGACATGCTGATCCTCTCTGTCATTACATGTTTAGCTACCCAATACCCAGGGCAAGAGGCACACACGGCATTTTGTGAGATGGACTGTGAGAGGCCAGCAGTCTGCGACTAAGCGCAGTGGAATATTGCACAGCATGTGTGTTCCTAATGTGGTGCACGTGTCGCCCTACCACCCTGAGCTACATAGCAATCATGAGGTACAAGAGCACAATGAAAGATGGCTCTGCTCTGCTGTTTGTGTATGGACTGAGAGTAAAATGCATGACTGTTAAAGTAACTGTGTGACATGACGTTATTGTCAAGCTACACCTCTGCCTGATAGACCATAGCTAGCCTTCCTGTTGGGACACAACAGGCAGCCAGGCCTGAGGAACCATGTTTTTTTTTAAAGTCCCTGATAAGTGCTGATGCCACTCACCATCAATCACCACAACAAACTAACTGCTTCCCAGACCCCTATTTGCAAATATCACTTTGCACACTCTTAGGACCACATTTACTAAGGACTTGCATTGCTCTTGCATGACAAGTCGTCGCAAGGCAACGCAATTCCTTTAGTGGTATTTAGTAAGCCACGCAAAGCCACCTTGTGTGGCTCTGTGTGGTTTAGTAAATCCAAAGTGATGTGTTCCATGGGTCGAGTATGGGCATTCCCACACATTCATCCATGGATTTTGACAGAATCCCAGATTTACAAAGTCTGTAAACCGGGATTGTGCCAAAATGGTGTGCCTCCCTGACCTAGGCTTAATGAGGAGAAATGTCTTTATTTCTCTGTGTTACTTCTTCTTTGGTTATTATTTTGTATGTGGTTTGCATTCTGCAGCACACATGCAAAGAGGAAAATGCTTTTAAGGATTGTTTTTATACAGGAAGGTATCCCTTTCTGCACAAACACAATCCTGCCCATAACACAGGAACCCTGCACAATGGCACAGGTGTGCCAGTGTTGGTGTCAGGTAGCATCAAGTGTTTCAGCACTAGGCGACAGCAGAAATGCACCATAGCTTTGTAAATTTGGCATATTTCTGCTCTCCCCCTTTCATGCAACGCAAAGGAGCAAGTTATTTTGCTGCGTTGCGCGGAAGAGTAGTAAATCTGACCCTTAGTGTTCAGCCAGAATTTGAATTTTTAGAAGCAAGACCACAGGCACCATAGCCCTGCCTCCCACCCCCCTCCCCCCTCAAACACAAACACTCTAAAATTCTATACTGCCTCATGGGCAAGCCATTTCAATCCAATAATATTTGAAGAGGGAAAAAAAAATACTTTATTCCCTTTCTATTCATTCATATAGCACTTTATACCCCTTGTCATGCGTGGTAAGCACTATATAAATGCAATTATATAAAATATAATTTGTGCCTTTTTTTTTTTTTTTTTTTTTTTACTGTACCCAGGATAACTCGTAGGAACTGGGCATTGATGCTGCCTCAGTCATCGCAGTGTTAATAGGCAATCATTGTGCTGCTTTTAAAACAATGAGGAATGCTAAAGTATATGGCCTTGCACAGCAAGGGCCCCCACCATGAGGTCCGTGACTTAGAATCACTAGTGACCTCCGCCCCTTCTTTGAAGACACTTTACAATAGCACTGTAGCTGTACGTGTCTTTCAAAAGAAAAGAAAATTATTCCTAAACAGTGCTCTGCCCAGGCACTCCCTGAGGCAAACACCCAGGAGTTGAAGTCTGAGCTATGGGAGACAACGGTAGGAGGAGGGTGTGGGGGTGGGGGAGGGGGTGCTGAGGGAAGTGGGGGTGCTGAAGTCCCAATGGGTGCTGAGCACCTGGAGCAATTCCAGTAAAGATGCATTGAGAAAACAAGACCTATGTGCAGACAAACCCAGACATCCTGAAAGGATTGTAATGAATAGCCATTGCGTCCACTGAAGTCCTGAGATGGGTGGGGCTAAATGTCTGGTCCTGTCTCTTAGCTTCAATGCAAGACCTGCCGCCCCGTCGTGCTGGTGAATGAGGCTGGAATATACCATGGGGGCTCCTACAAGAGAGATAGGGGGTTATTACAACTTTGGAGGAGGTGTTAATCCGTCCCAAAAGTGACGGACATACCACCAGCCGTATTACGAGTCCATTATATCCCATGGAACTCGTAATACGGCTGGTGGTATATCCGTCACTTTACCGTCACTTTTGGGACGGATTAACACCTCCTCCAAAGTTGTAATAACCCCCATAGTGTAGAAACCTCTTACTCTGGAAGGGCAATGTCTATATTTTTGTCTGTGGAACATGTGCTCTTGAAATTGCCAATGGTACCTGTGAATTCGGGTACCCAATGTAGCTTGCATGTAGGAAGCAAGACCTCTGAAAATTGAGGCAACTAAGGACAGTGTCAGTGTATATCCAAATATGATTTGAAGTTTATGGGTATGAACTATTGAAAGAAGATAAACAAGTGGATCAACTTCTCTTCCAAACACTGTTGTGGGGCGAAGTAGACAAGGTTTAACTACCAGTGTTTTATTAAGGCTGCTTCTACTTTAGATGGCCTTGAACACAAATAAATGTGCACGTTATACGACACACACATTTATATATGCATAACCTACTGGCAGTTGCCAGTAGGTACTTACAGTTAAGCCCTAGTTTCGAAAGAAAAATCGTTTTTTGAGCTGGCTATAGCTTTGGCACCGTTTGATGAACCTGCACAAAAAAATCCAAAATAGTGTCAAGTTCGGTCATGTTGTGAATGGTATGCTTCGGGGTGATCCGTCAAGTGGGACTGAGAAAGTGTTTTCCCTGCTCATTCTTAGATTCTTTAGACACCCCTGCAGCCCGAACTGCTGGATGGAACTACATCAAATTTAGCAGAAAGGTAACTTTTGGTCGGCAGATCACACTTTCTTATTTGGTGTAAATCTGTTCAGTAATTTTCATGATATTAAAGGAAATCCAAATTTGTGTAGCTAGAAGCGCCAATACTTCACAAATAGTCCTGATCTCATGCTGATATTTGATTGGCTGTCAACACTTCAACCATGATGGCAGCCATTTCAGTACTCTGTTTCATCTGAGTCACAAAAAAGGGGGGGGGGGGTACAGTGGATTTACCCTAACCCCCTAGTCTTGGTCCAGTGGACCCCGCCAGGGTAAAAAAACATTATTTTTTTTTTAATTCACTGCAAAATTCACAAATATATGAAAATGTTGTCATGAACTAAAAAACAAAAAACAAGTGCAGCCCCCCCCCCCCCAGCTTACTTTTATTTTTTACCCCCCTCCCCCCCCCCCACCGGTGGACCAGGTCTCGGGGGCATGCTCCCTTATAATAATAATAAAAAAATAAAAAATAAAGTTAGAAGGGGAGCACACGGGGTCCCCCTCCTCCCCGGGGCTATGTCTGTTAAATATGTGGGGTAGCTGTGAGGAACCCCTAACCCCCCACCCCCTGGGACCACCATCTCCGAGGGCTGGATATTAAAATGAATGAGGGGCTACATTTTAGAAATATGCTGGGGGGCTACACAGGCCCCGGAGACCACCACCACCTCACCGGGGCCATTGGGCCACAAAGAAAAACAATAGGGAGGAACCCTGCAGACAACTTTTGGGCTCCGGGGACCACCACCTCCCTCAGGTGACATTTGAAAAATATTAGGGGGAGCCACAGGACGGCCACCTCCTCAGGCCATAGACATTTTTAAAAACATGGGGGGGGGGGGGGAGGGGTGAGGGGCCTCCACCTTCCTGGGGTCAGCTCGTGAAGAAAAAAGGAGTAGGGCTGAGCAGCCACATATGGCCCAGGGGATCTCCATCCCCCAGGGCCTGCTCCTGCTACCTCCCAAGGTGCCAACCCTCATAAGACAACTGTTTGCTTTTGTTTGGCAGGAGCTGTGAAAGCTGCTGCTAAGCAAAAGCAAACATAACTCCGCTCCCAGAAAGCGGGAGCGTTAAAACTGCTGCTGTGTGCTGGAAGCAGAGTTTTCATCTCTTTCCCTGCCTGCTGTCATGTGGGCAGGGAAAGAAATGAAAACATTGCTCCTGCCTGCAGGAAGCTGCATTTTCAGCAGTTTCCTGTGTGTGGGAGCAATTCCGGCTCCCACAGGAGGCAGGGAGCCGGCTGGGACAGCGGGGGCCTTCAGGCTCCCTCTACGGTCCAGTCACTTTCTCTCTTGCATCCCATAATAGGATGGAAGAGAAAGAGAGATTGTTATGGCAATGGTCTCTCCATAAAGTGGCTTGAAAATGTCACACTAGCATGATGTTTGATTAGAATGATATAGTTAGGTTGTGATGCACAGCAAAACAGTCTCTTCTGGCCTACTGTTGAAGCTCTTGGACTGTCATTCCGAAGGTTAAAGGCTCAAATACTGGGTCTCATTACAGTATGTCTGTTTATTTACTTATTTTTTTAATGCTAAACCTTGGTAATGCTGTAACACTTCAACATATTTGGTTTAAATGCCAAAACAATGTCTGGACATTGCACAGTAAAAAGTCACCTGTGGCCTAGTGGTTAAGGGCTCTGACCCTCACACAAAGGTTGAGGAATCCAGTATAGGTGTGTCAGTTGTCATTTCTCAGCTTTAATTTCTTTTCAACTTCAAATATTTAAGGTACATACTTAAATGTGATCTCACATTTGTTACTTGTCAGAATAGGTAGATAGGTGCCCTTATCACATTGTCAAAAAAAATATTGTAAACTGAACTTACCCATGAATTTGAAAAATTACACTTCTGTTACTAACAAACTGGTGTTGTAAGTGGGGACAAAAGACATGCCTTTAACACTGCCAGATGTTTAGTGGATACGTTTGTGGACCAGATGTTAAGGACTAGACCTTGTAGTGACTCCTCTGATTCATCTTGTGTTCTATGCCCTTTTCTTTGTCCCCTGCGGATTTTGCCGGTTTATGTCTGCCTATATCTGGTGGTTGGTTCACCGCAGGCTTATGGCCAAAACAGAATGGACCAGGTAAACTAGAATCATGAGGTGACGCTGATGTAGGCAGTTGGTCAGAAACTGTGAGACTACTACCCACTGGTTGGCGAGTGGGAGCCATATCCTTATCTGAAACAACACTCTTCAGAGTACGCCCCCGGTTTCCTAATATTCTGCAGTTCAGCAACAGCATCATTTCCTTTGTAGATGTCCTGAAAAAACTCAATGGGTTCAGCATCAGTAATAGCATTTATAAGAAACCCACAGATCGGAACAACTCTTTGCTGTTTCACATTTTCCATCCAACTTCTCTCATAATGCATTTACCTTATTCACAATTCATGAGAAGGAAAAGGATAACTTCTGACACTGCTGTATGTACTTCTACTTTGGAAGAATACAAACTGTCTTACTTAGAGCAAGGCTACCCCAGAGACCTCCTTGACAACATGGTGATCAAAGTTAACATGGCAGAACATCGACTAATTGCAGTCAGGGACAGTTGTCAGCTCTAGCAGAAGCATTTTTGTGTCAACATTTTCCACAATATCACCAAGGATCAAAAAGATAATACATAAAAGATGGGAGCTATTACAAACGCAACACGACTTAGAGGCATTTTTAAAGATCAACAATTGCTTGCATGCACTTGATTGAAAAAATCTGAAAGATATGTTATTGTCTTCCACAACTACTTCTACCACCACCAAATGGCTTAGGATGAGAAAGTGTCATAATTCACACACTGCAATAATGTCATTACCGGGAATACTATCAATCACCCCATAACAGGCAAGGTAGTGAAATTAGAACATTCTGCGGATTGTAATTCACCTTGTTTGATTTACTGTATCAAACACACATGTGGTCTGTAATACATGAGCAAAACGGAGAGAAAGATCAAAATCCGCATCACTGAGCACAACAGCATGATTCACAACAAAAACATTTCCTCAACTCTGGCAGAAGACTGTGTGGAGAGCAAACAGCATAGCCCCGTTGCTTTTTCAGGTCATAGAGTTGGTAAAGAGCAATCCAGGAATGGATGTAACCAAACAGTTATTACAATGTGAATCTTATTGGCTAAGAAGGTTTGAGACACTGACCCCTGTGGGCTTAGTGATAAACTGGATCTGGCAAGTTTACTCGAAAATTATTTTGTTCAAAACTGAGTTTTCTTCCGGGATTGCATCCCTTGAGACACAATCCATTTCACACACTATCTGCTACCGGGGCAACTTGTGTATGTGCTGGGTGATACCGTCATCCCACACTATCTGGTCTCAGTAACATTCGGTACACTACTGATAAGGGTCGGCATAGCTAGTGCTTTAATCCTTAGGAAACACTGAGATATGTGTCTGTTTAAGTTTGTTTTTCTGTATAATGTTTATTCACCATAAGCGCCAATTTATGTGAACTGTATTTTTAAGTGTACATTTCCATCCTTTTTGTTTGGATTTGCATTCATGTTGTTTTACCACTAATATTTTCTTTTCTGTTCAGAGAGCACAAGAGGGCATGCAAGTTGCATATACGGGTGTGATCTGTGGTCTTGTCGACTGCAGTTTTCTATTCACTGCTTGAGATTCGGGTGGCCAGTAGTGCTTAATTTGTAGACCCGGAAGTGTTGCTAATATGGGCAGCTTTCCGTTTCGAGTTAACGAAGGATCGGAAGGGTTAGTGATTTGGCATGTTGATTAAGTCTGTAACGCTTGATTGTTCTGCAATTGTCCTGCGAGGGGGTGACAGAACAGTGATTCACTTTTCTTTTTTGACAGTTTGATTACTTCATGGAGAGCAATATGGCAGTTTCGGGTCGATTTGGTGGCGGTTGCAGTCGCAGGTATTCAGCATGTTTTAAGCTTTGACTGGGACTTTCGGAATGAGTGCGAGAATAGCCTCTTGGGTGACATGTTGGTTCTTTAACATTTAACCATTCTGCACGTTGAAGGATTTCACAGTCGTTTTTCCAGCGTTGATATATGCTCACTGAGAGCAAGCAAGTTTGTAGTTTTGAGTACACACGTCTCAACTCATTAAAATGTTTGGATGTGTTCTAGGTTTTTCACAATCTGCCCAGAGTTTCACATTACATTATGCAAGGGCACTCGGGGGCGTCTTGTTAACATTTTAACGTGTTGTGCACTCGCAGGGATCACGGGGCTGCGTGCATTACGCACGTTGTTTACGTTAGCGCGGTCAGCCTAAGCATGAAACTGGTTTAGCATGGAGCTTTTGGGTAAAGCAAGGGCTAATGGGGACCACTGCGTCGATAGCGCAATTTTCCTACTAACAGCTGGTTCTGTTTTTTTGTCTTCTGGTGTTTCTTTTTGTTTAGTCTGTTTTAACTTGTCTCTTCATCCTCTTTGTTCCTGTTTGTTTTTTTTTGTAGATTTTTTAATGAAGCAAAGTTTCTCCTGAAGAAGGGACAGGATTTCCCGAAATGCATTGGGCATCACACTTTCTTCGCAACTGAAGAAACTTGTGTAATTGCTGTCATTGGATATCTAAATCATTGATTTGTCGGTCTTATAAGACGTGTATATTTTATTTATATATTTGGAATTTTGCGCGTATTTAAAAAAATTAATGTTTGACATCATTATGTTGACAACTGTACCATCTATTGGATACAATTGTACACATTGTATTTTTGCTGTGCACACTAGGTCCCACCCATGTGTGTGCCTTGAAATTGCTCATCATTTACATTGGGCAGTGCACGTCCCATTGTAGCACACATTATTTTGTAAAATCAGTTGACACATATGAGTATTGATGACTTTTGGTGTGCTTGATGCACTGTTTTTCTTACTCATTGTCACTAATGCCATCCTCTAAAAGCAGGGTTCACACAGTAAACAGATGCACCCACCATGCTCTGAGATCTGAGCACAGGGCCGGATCATTGGCCAGACCTCATAATAGCAGCATGCATGGTCGACATATGTTTCCTGTACACAAAGGGCTGTAGGATGCACAGAGGCAATGCAGCTTAAGTGAAATCATTGATGGAAGTCAATGGATATGCAATGTCACTAGTGATGTCATTTTTAGGTCAACTGTGACATCCTATGTGAGATACGATCAGTGCACCGGGGTGAGTTAAGATTATGCAGTAACTTACCTATTGGTAAACTTAAGAGCAGGCTTAATTCAATTATAATGTTAACTTGTATATAATTACATCTAGGGCTGGCAAAGGTTTCACTTATTTGAAATTTGATTTTCAGAGTCAAATGCTTAACATTTGGTATATGCAACTGCAAGTCCACAGTACTTGCTCATGCAACTTACTACACGACTGAATACTAAACACAAGTTCATGTCAGTTTTGATTACATGTTTACTCTACGTTTAATCTAATTAAATTGCAATTTCCAGAGATGCAGTTTCGTTTAGTTTCAATAACTCTGGAACAATGCGTTTATAAGTTCTAATATTCCACCTGGTGAATTTTAATGGTGCACAATCATGTTTAAAAGTGAATGATAACCCAGAGCAATGTTGCTTGTATGACCTTTTATTTGTTCAACATATGAAAGAGCCTTCTATACAACAAATTCATATTTTGCAAAACAAATGATTGAACCTATGGACCAATTAATCACAGATAATTGTTATAGAAACGTGTTTAACCGTGGTCACAATCTATTTAGACAGATGTTCTTGATTTCACAACCAGTCAAAACTGAGAGCTGATATTTTTGGCTCCTCTGGATTCTTGCAAAATACATCCAAGAAATCAGGGAATTAACTAACAAAAATGCTGCTACACTCACGAAGCTAGACTTTCCTCTGTCAGATGGTCGATACAGAGTTAATAGAAAGAGCTAAAGCTGAAACAGATCTGCCAAGCTTAATCAATCATTGAAAACAGTGTCATCCCTACAAGTTCAGGTTTGCAAAAGAGCTTCAGCTCAGTCGTACCCAGAGGTGATTACATGTTACACCTCCATATTTACCGCAAGTACACTGTAATGCGTGAGGGCTCAACGAAGACCGCTTACTTCGGTCAGATTTGAAAGGGTTGATTAAACGGCGAAACAGCATATTCACACACTTTGGTTTATGAAGAATCTGCTATATTTTTCGGCATTATAACCAAATCCAAAGCAAGGTAGACACTTTCTTAACATGAAGAAATCATCCAAGCAGTACTGTTTTACTTGGATGTACTGCAGGACCACTGGAATTGTGTGATTGTGCGGATGGGCTGTTTTAGGTATAGTTATGGAATTGCCGCATTTGCCACGTAATCCATCATCTGCTGCATAATTGGACGATTTTAATAAAAAAAACAGTTTCTAGCTCAAACGCTTCAAAAGTTAGTAAAATTGCAACTACATATGTTGCTGCACAGTGGAAGATCCTTTGTAAAAGTTGACTCTTCACCTTTCTGTTGCTTACTGCTATGCTTGGGTGTCAAGATGAGGTGCAACCTAAGCCCAAACAGTGTTATCAAGTGTAACAGGCATTCTCAACGCAACGAGTCTCGCATTTGCAAAAGTTAGAGCTATTAGCGCTGTAAAGAAAAAAAAGCAGCGCAATCGCACTATGTAAAACACAGCGCAATCGCGCTGCGTGGAAAATAAACAGATAAAGTAATCCGGACCCCAGGCTGAAAACATTGAGCCTTGTATGTTTTTAGTAGTTTACCGGTGCTGTGTAGGTGGGCTAAACATCAGAAAAAGGCATGACGTATGCATGCCTTTCACAAATGAAAGCAAGCGGATTTTAAAAGGCAAGCCCATGAACCAATGTAAGTGACTGACGTGACATGGGCATGGTTTGAAGCCCAAAGAGAGATTACAGAATGGATGGAGCGCTTTGTGCTCGCCCATAAAAATGACAAAAAAATTAGGTAATACTTTCAGAAAGTCTGCCACATTACGCAGCATAATTTTCCTTTTCTTGCTGCATAATTTAGTCAACCCTGCACATAAATTGTCCCTCCCCTGCAGCATAAATCCAATGTCTCTGTGTACAGGGCACACATAAATTACTTCTCTCTAGTCACTCACCCAGAACCAAAAGTCGATTGTACAACACAAAGCTATACACATTGCCTTACCATACAGAAACCAGCAAAGACAGGAGAATCTGGCTTTATGAAAGCACAGTGAATGCAACACATAATATGTCCGATATTAACAGTTTTTTGCAGTATCCCATCATCAAAGTTCATCCCATCATCAACTTGTTAAATAGTCTGAAACTGTATGAGTTAAATCATCAGCCTCCTCCAGCCCACATAAAAAGAATAGGTGCCACTGTTCACTGCCTCATATGAATGAAAGGCAATGGAGACGGCAATGAGGGTGCACAAGGCACGCAGGGGTTACTGAGCCCCAGATGTGAGCGTGGGGTCATTTACCACTGACGTGCCGGGATCCATCCGACAATGGCGTGGCAAAGTGGACCAAGTTTAACTTTTTGGCACTTGACTTTCATTGCAGAAAGGGCAAGCAGCCCAAGGCAGATCAGGGAGTTAGTGCCAGAAGTTGAGAATCATAACTAAAATAAATAAATAAATTACACAACAAACCCAATAAGTGACTGTCGAACGCAGTGCTTTTCCTGTGGAAGAGAAAGACTTTAATCACACCAAAATGTAATACAGAATATAAAGAAGGGGCTAACACTATTGGAATAATTGCAACAGAGTTTACAGATTTATATGGAACAGTAAAACAAACAAGCATTTGCAATGCAATAGGTCTTGTATTTGCTTGAATTAGAGCTATTGGTGCTGTAAATGCATAACTGGACTTTTCTTGCCACATAAATTGGTCAACCCAGCCACATAATGTGGTCCTCTATGCCACATAATTCCAGTGGCCCTGCATATAACTAAAGCACTTCCATTTACTGCAGAAAGTCTTGCCCTGATGACCTTGAACATTTCTTACATTGCTTTTAGTACAGTTTTCTTATAATTTATTTTTAAGGTGAGTGATGTGCGAGGGACTCTTACTGACATTTTCAGAGAAATGTGTTTGTTTTATGCAGCATCCATAAAAAACGTTCTTTAAGAGGATAACAGGACCTCACACATGAGAAATGCATGGTGACACAGAGATTATTTGCAGTAATATTCAGGGGCGGCTCCTCCACAATGGCTGAGGAGCGTTTCCCCCCCTGGCCAAGAGCCAGGAGATGAAAAATAAATGGTAGTTACACTATTGTTTTCTTTTTTCATCTGCTGGCTCGACCAGCAGTACCGCAAGGGGTGGGAGGACGAGAGAGTGCACCCCAGTGCGCATGTGTGTTTGGCCAGCCTTCTCTAGCCGGCCAAACACACATGCGCACTTAGGTTTCTTCAGCCTGGCTGTGCTTAATAGCCATGCTGGAAAAAACTGCACAGACCCCAGAGCTGTGTATGAAGGGCAGTCACTGCCACTCAGACCAATCCTGACACTGCTTTCATGCTAGCTTTTGCATGAAAGCTGCGTCAGGATTGCTGGGGAGCCTGTGCTGGGGTCCCAGTGAATGCTGGGACACCATAAAAGAAGCAAGGCAGCAGGAGTCAGTGGGAATGGCAAAAAGGGTAAGTTACATTTCCCCCCCCCCTTGACATTTGCGGCAGCCACCGCGGGTAATATTAGTCAGCTGCTGCTGTGTTACAAGTATTGAAAACACACACCACTATCCCTGGATATTAGATGTAAGCACATTAAGAATTTGGACCGGTGAACCTGTCCAATGTCAGTGACCTGGCCAAAGAGGGCGAGAATGAGCTGGAACTAGGGCAAAAGAATGATGAAATTGGTTGCACAAGAAGGGAAGTGGATTAGGCTGCGGTTGTCAGTAGCTGGGACAGTATATCTTATGAAGATGATTCTTCTCCTGAAAAGCGTTTGCTAAAGAGTTTATGACAGACGTGGAGCTTTACTTGGGGCAAAATAGAGTCATGGTGGCTGACACCTCCTTGCGGCCGTTACTAAGAAGTGGCAACTGGAGGGACAGCTTTTAATCAATGTGACAAGCGCTAATCTGTGCAAACACACTTTTTCATCTCACACTTTCAGTGGCTGAAACATACTATTGTATGGTAAGCATGGCACACGAGAGGGGCTTGAGGGGCAGCGGAAAGAGAGGAATGCAGATTTGTAGGTGTAGTACATGGGATAAACCACATTACTTTGTGAAATTACCAACATTTTTGAGTCTTTCCACACAGAGAGAGGGAGAGAGTGTGGACGTGTTTTTGCCAGTGTGTAAAAATTCCTGGTGAAGTCTGACAGACACCGCACCATACCCAACTGAAAGCTCCTATCCATGCCACAAAGGATGACAGGGTATACATTTTAAAGTGACTTCAAGGGCAGCATCTATGTGAATTCTTGGGGCTAGACAACATTGGGCTTAAAATATTCTCCAAAATCACTGCAGTTATTTTGCAGATTTATACAGCATGAACTCGACCAGCAGGCATCGAAGCGCTTTACAGGAGCACCAATTATATTACACAAGTGCAGAATAATTTTTTGGGGGCAGAGGGAGATTAAGCGAATTGCCCGAAATCATGGGATGGTGAACCGATTCCAACACTCAAAACTTTTTCCGATGTTACAAAGGAAGCAGCTTTAGCGCTACACCAAATTTGAGACATCTGTTGACGGAAAGCGGTAATTACAGTGGGAGCGCTTTGGATAGCATGGACAAAAATAAAACCAAACAAGATTAAGTAAAGTGTGTGAAATGTAATCAGGGAGAACATAGTTACATTAAGGCTCTTACACTTATAATATGCTGGCTAAAAAAACCTGCAACATTTACAGTGCTAGTGTGCACGAAGCAGGGAAAAGGTGTAGTCTCACAGGCTGTCCCTAGGTGTCCCTTGGGACCTCTTTTGCCCACATAAGGAACTGCACCCTGCAGTCTTGAATTCAACACATTCCCAATGACTTTCAGGTGCTGTGCTGAAAAATGAAGCGCAGCGCCCGTTTTGTGAAAAGCTTTACGCTGTGCATTCGGGTTATGGGCGAAAAAAATATAAGCAGCAACATCCTGGAAAAAAGCAAATGCTTACAGAGAATGCTTGTTCAAGTAAATCATGTGAAATATAAGCAGGAACAACAGGGTTACATTAGCTGTGAGCAAGAATGCTCTGCAAACGAAACAGAAAGCTTTGCGAACACGAGCAGGAAAACAAGAAAAAAAGGTCGCCCCAAAGAATAGATACACAACAAAGCGTAATTATACGGTAGTTAGTCCCTGCTCTCAAAGAGAAACAGGTGGGACAAACAGACATGATGACCACTAGCAAGCAAGAAGTTTTAACTGACACTGAAACGAAGAAATGAAATGGCTTTATGCCCACAGACGTATACTATAAGTATACAAGAGGCTATATGCTTACGCTCTACTTAAAAAGCTTACATTTAAATGCAGATGAAGGCTCACTATTACTAAAACATTGGAGTTTTCCCTAAAATCAGTGGACAGTAGGTGAGTCCATAGCCCTGGCTAGGCAGTTCTGTTAAACAGACTGACATGTTGTAAACATATCCTACTCTCAATTTTGTAAGTTCACAAAGTTCCCAAGCTTTGTTGTTACCCAGTTGTCAATGTAAGCACTGGTTTTCTCATGGAAGCGTATAAGCAGGTATGCTTCCACCTGCGTGAGCAGCAGTCTTGCTTACAGTCACTAGGGCTCAGCACAGAAGTCTCACCTTCTTTTCTCTGCTTGGGCCAGCAGAAGCTCAGCGAGGGGTACACAGTCTCTGTGCTTTCCATGGAGTGTCTGCTCCCTCCAGTTCAGGTACTAAATTGCCGACTTCAGCCCTGGTGAAGGTAGAGTTAGAACTGGTCTTTCGACATACTCTGTGGGGTCACACCAGCGGGTGCTAAGGTGAATCTCTGCCGTGGCAAATGGCGTCTTTCTTTGAACAGAGAGGTTGACATCCTCTCTAGTTCCCACAGGCCCCCTAAGGCACACTCCCTTGGGCATACTCCCCTTCTGGACCCCTCCTGTTGCGGAGTCTGTGGCTGGCCTTCTCCTCTTCTTGTCTACAGGACAAGGCGTTCTCATTTCCCCCTCAGCAGGCAGGCTCACAGGTCTCTGCCAGCCCTAGGGTTTATCCAGAAAAATTCACAGTTCTTTGAGTACTCTGTGGAGTACTTCAACTCAGGGTATTCCACACTGAGTGAAGCAGCTTGCACTGGAACCAAGTAGGAAGGTTTTCTCCCACTTATATACAGAGTTTTCAAAAAGGGCATGTTGATTCACATCTACAGTTCAGAGAAGGGTTAAGGGTGGCTCCTTTTCAGAAATGTATCTCTATTCTGCAGTGCATTGTTAGTTGATGGCTCTCACAGCAGGTGATGATGCCGACCGAGCAGGAGTACTCATAACATAAGCACAGTGAGTGTGAAGCTTTGCACCTGGCAGTCATTAGCCTTCCAGGACAAGCCACTGAGCCCGGATTAGCCTTCCAAGATAGACCACTGAGGGGAAGCAAAAAGGCCTTGTTATGAAACTTCCCTTTCACTAACAAGAGTGTCTAGGGACATCAACTACCATCACCCAAACTGCAGTGCTCAGGAAGGAATAATCAGCAACATGTTGCTAAATAGTTCACATTGAATTTCTGAGGTCAGCCATGTCCTCAATCCTTCCACATTTGTATCCCCGCGTGTTACACCCTGTGTCAGCTCAGGAATGTAGGCAATACACTTCCACTGTCTGGGTAGCTCATTTTAACGCCTCCATCTTGTACCATTTCAAAGCCAAGGGTAATCCAAAATCGGTCCCTCTGGTCATACATTTATAACCAAGTTGGAGTTCTGCTACTAGGCACAATACACCTAACTACACACTCACGATTCACAAACAGATGACAGCGCAGGATCTGGGCATGACACAGCTTTACACCACAGGACTCCTAGGCCTCATGCTCAGTGCTAGGAGCAGGGAAAAAAAGGCCAGTTCCAGGCTAATTCAACAACAGTATGCTGCCACAAACATTGTCCTAAGGACACATCTTCATCAGGCCTCAAGAATTCTGCTAGCCCACTTGCTATGGCAAGTCATATTTTATCAGGTTGTGCTATTTTTAGTACCTACATGCCCCACCCCCTTGAGTTCACAAACAACATATGTTCTGTTCAGTCAGAAAGTGAAGGAGGCCTTTAAATCTTGTTCTTGTCACATGAGTTCTGTGTTCAGAGACAGAGGTCAAAAGTCAGTTTATCTTATAATTAATTTTCCTTCTGTCTAGAGTTCCAGGAAGATTTTAGGTTTTTTTAAACACACTACATTTAAATAGCCAAGTCGACTGTACCACCATTTAAAAATGTATTTCAGTAGTTGTGAAAGCTCACTGCTTGTAGTTTTGTGTGATGAAAAAAATATTTGAATAGGATGAAAACAAATCAAAACATTTTACTTGGTGATTTGCAAAGAATAACTGTTTTCTGAAACTAGATTTTTACAGTTAGTTAGAGTATGTAGTTTTATCAGTAAAGCTGCAAGTTAGTGAGAATGATGAGTCATCAGGCCACAAATTGGTCTGAAACAAAAGCAAATTCTCAAACGACCATGCTTTGTTTGACTTCCGATGGTGAAACTGTTGCGTGAGGGTAAGAATTTGCATGCTTCCATTCCATGCTTTCTGAGGTTGCAAGCTATCTTGTGTTGATAGAACCTAATTTGGACTGGTTTCCTTGTCAGGTGAGAGAAGTGTGGTAGTTATAGTGGGAAAGCTTCCCATCTTAACAGAATAGCGTTGTTTTCTCCTCAATGTCATGGCATGTCATGCTATTGTTATGAGTGAGTTACAGTGCATACTGCCAGGCCGTTGTCGAGGAAGGATGACATGGGATTTAACTAGTCTAAATGTGGGTTTACTAAATTCCTGAAACCAATAAAAAAAAGTACTAGTTTTGACCAGGGCAGCCCAGTCTACGTCATAGCTAGAAGACTACAATCTTAACTGTAAGAATGGTGTAGACGGGCACCCTCAAAATAAAAGATCCTGGAAGAATAATGATCTAGAGAAATACGCTCGAAAGAAAGGAAGTCAAGGAAACTACAGTCCACAACCAATCCCATTAAAGGAGCTGCATCATTCAGCTAAGAAAGTGTCTCCATTTTAAATCCTGCCACGCAGACAAAAGCAATCAGGAAGAAGAGGGCTGGGTTAACTAAGGTGAGATTCCGAATGAGCACACCAGTTTAGACGCCAACCAGCATAAACACAAATGAAGATGGAGAGACAGGGAGAGAGCCTTATAAACTGTCACTATGTTCCTCCAAGCTAAGAAAAGGCTAAATAATCTCGAGAGACAGACATCAGGAACACTGCTCAGAGACAGCGAGAGCAACACACATCCCAGCGCAATGACCCGAGGCAAGGAAGGAAGTCAACTTTAAGTAAAGGTTGCCCGAGATATCACACGCCGCGCTGAGAATTAAATATTAAAGTATGTTAAAATAAGCTATGAACGAAGCAAAGTAGAAAATAGCAAAACAATGACTACAGAAGGGACTGTAAGATGAAAGCCGCATGCAAAGAGACGTGTACTGGAATTACTTCACCTCCAATCAATCATGGTCCAGAAGACTTTGGGAGCAGCACAGTCAGTGAAGCAGCTGTTACAACGCTTGGCTTTATTCCAGTGTTATCAAAACAACATGCCCATCACGTCGCCAATACCTCTATTCCTACCCATCGGAGCTATAGCTGAAATCTGTTTATTTGTTTAATTCACTTAACGTAGGATGGATGGATGCATTTTGGTGCATCCAGAAAATTTAATAACAATATAAATAAATAACACAAATGAAAGGCACAAGCTAAAATCGGTAAATTTAATTTGAATTTTGAACGGCTGAGGTGAAATCTCGCAAGAGAAACAGTTTAAAAGGGGAAAGTCTTATGAGGTTGAAAGGTGTGGACTCACAAAGTACTTCGAGATGTAATTAATGTGGTGTCTTTTATGGTTTATTCTAAGATGCACAGAATAACTGGTAGAAAGTACCATCTTTCTTGGCATGTCACCCCGAATTTCTGCCTGTTTGTCAGTATGTTTTGCCTGTCTCACTGGGATCCTGCTAGCCAGGACCCCAGTGCTCACAGTCTGTGGCCTATGTGTGTGTTATCAGTATGCTTAACTGTGTCACTGAAGTTCTGTTAACCAGAACTCCACTGCTTATGCTCTCTCTACTTACCAAATTTGTCACTATAGGTTAGTGACTCAATTTTACAATTCTTATTGGCACACTGGACCCTCCCCCCCTTTATAAGTCCCTAGTATATGGTACCTAGGTACCCAGGGCATTGGGGTTCCAGGAGATCCTTATGGGCTGCAGCATTTCTTTTGCCACCCATAAAGAGCACAGATAAACCTTTGTTCAGGACTGCCACGGCAGCCCGAGTGAAATAGTGTACACACTATTTCACAGCCATTTTCACTGCACTTAAGTAACTTATAAGTCACCCATATGTCTAACCTTCCTTTACTGAAGGCTAGGAGCAGAGTTACTGTGTGTGAGGGCACCCTTGCACTAGTAAATGTGCCCCCTCGTTTTCCAGGGCCAATTCCCCGGACTTCGTGAGTGCGGGGCTACCATTACATGTGCGCACTACATATATGTTAATACATATATGTAACTTCACAATGTGAACTCCGAATATGGCCATGTTAGGTGTCTAAGATCATGGAATTGTCCCCCCCCCAAATACCAAATGTGGTATTGGGGGGCCAATCCCATGCACCCTGGGGGCCCCACTATGGACCCCAAAGTACTGCCAAACCAGCTCTCTTAGGTTTCCACTGCAGCCCCAGCTGCTGCCACCTCACAGACAAGATTCTGCCCTCCTGAGGACTGAGCAGCTCAATCCCAGGAAGGCAGAACAATGCATTTCCTTTGGGAGGAGGGTGTTACACCCTCACCCTTTGGAAATAGGTGTTACAGGCATGGGAGGGGTATTCTCCCAGAGCCTCTGGAAATGCTTGGAAAGGCACAGATGGTGCCCTCCTTGCATAATTCAGTCTACACCGGTTCAGGGACCCCCAGTCCCTGCTCTGGCGCGAAACTGGATAAAGGAAAGGGGAGTGACAACTCCCCTGTCCATCACTACCCCAGGAGTGGTGCCCAGAGTTCCTCCAGTGTGTCCCTGGCGCTAGCCATCTTGGATTCCAAGGTGTGGGGACACTCTGGAGACCTCTGAATGGCCAGTAGGTGACGTCGGAGACCCCTCCTGATAGGTGCATACCTGGGCGGGTAGCCAATCCCCCTCTCAGGGCTATTTAGGGTCTCTCCTCTGGGTGTATCCTTAGATTCAGCTTGCAAGACTCCTCTAGGAATCCTCTGCTTCTGACTGTCTGATCAACCGCAGGCTGCTCTAGGAACCGCTGTAACTGCAACAAAGTATCCAGGGTGACTCCTGTGACCTGCAACTTCAGCTCCAGCCAGCATTTGCAACAGTTTCCAAGGTGTGCACCCTCAGAGGACGACCTGTCTTCATCCTGCACCAGAAGAACCAAAGGAATCTCCCGTGGAGTGACGGAGTCACTTCCCTGCTTCTGCAGGCACCTTTCTGCGACGACGACCGGTACTCTGGGACTCCTCTCCTGACAACGAGCATGCTCCCTGGAACACAGGTGGTGGACTTAAGTGACCCAGATTGTCCAAAGGTCCAGCTGTCCAAATTTGGTGGAGGTAAGAGCTTGCCTCCCCGTTCTGCTACAGTACACCCCTGTTCACCGCGTCTTCTCCAGCTCCTTGGGCTTCTGTGCACTTCTTCCAAGAATCCTTCGTGCACAGAGTAGCCCAGGTCCCCAGCACTCCATCCTGCGACGCACAACTCGCTTGAGTTGTTCTCCAGCGGCGTGGGACCTTCCTGTGTAGTGCTGCGACATACGCACTTTGCAGCTTCTTTGTCCCTGTGTTCTGGGACTCCCGTGGGTGCTGCCTGGTCTTCTGAGGGCTCTCTGAAGTGCTGAGAGCACCTTCTGTCTCCTCAGTCTGAGTTGAGACCCCCAGGTCCCTCCTGGGTCCAGGTAACTCCTTTTTGACGCAAAGCTCATACTTGCTTGAACCAAGGCTTGTTGGCGGAATCCAGCGACGCAAACAGCCTGCATCCAACAACTCGACGTTGGACATCACCTGCACCAGGCACGAACCAGCAGCCATCTTCTTTGGTGCTCTTCTGTACTTTTCTTCTGACCGGAGAATCCACATTTCCACCTTCTTCTAGGTTGCTGCTCTTGTCCTTCCAGGACTCTTCTTTGACTTCTGGACTTGGTTTCCTCTCTCCACAGGTCTTCAGGTCCAGGAATCCATTATTTGTTGCTTGCAGTCATGCAAAATCTCTTATCACAACTTGTAGTGGGTCCTGAGGAAATTTGCTGTACTTTACTCCTGTATTCCTGGGCTGGGGTACTTTACTCACCTCTGGTGTTTTCCTACACTCCCAGTGCCCCTCTACACACTACACCTGCCTAGAGGAGAATTTGTTATTCGCATTCCACTATTTTAGTATATGGTTTGTGTTGCCCCTAGGCCCATTGCAATCCATTGTATTTTCTACTGTTTGTTCTGTTCGATGACTGTTTACTTACCTGATTTTGGTTAGTAGTATATATATATTGTGTATAATAGTTACCTCCAGAAGGAGTATTGCCTCTAAGATATTTTTGGCCTTTTGTCACTAAAATAAAGTACCTTTATTTTTGGTAACACTGAGTATTGTCTTTTATTGTGTATAAGTACTCTGTAACTATAGTGGTATTGCAGGAGCTTTGCATGTTTCCTAGTTCAGCCTAAGCTGCGCTGCTACAACTACCTCTAAACAGCCTAAGCTGCTAGAACACTGCCTACATTTCAATAATAAGGGATAAGTAGACCCAGTATAAGGTGTAAGTACCTTAGGTGCCCACTATAAACCAGGCCAGCCTCCTACAGTAACTTTCTTAGTCTAAGTTGTACACTAACATAAGTAACAGATAGAAACAAACTTTTATTAAGACGGCGTAAAAAATTAAAGTCCTGCTTTATGGACAGCTTTTGTTACGGCTTCAAAAAATCTTCCAGGTAGGAATGACTCTGTACTTTTGGGAAGAATGCTAAAATTGCACCAATTATGATGTGTGTAGTTAGTTGAATATGCTTCATTTAAATGCGTGGGTAAAATAAGTATTTGGACTTCCTCTCCTGTGTTTGGATATTGGGGGGGGGTCTATCCTATCTTTAAACTCCTTGCTAACTATGAGGGTTCATCAAAGTTAAACTTTCAGAAGCCCTATGTTATAGAATTAATATTTTATCATGGCCTTGTGAAGGGAGGGGGTTCTGGTTTAAGGCAGTGAGACCAGCCAACTCCAGGCAATATTTTGAGGGCAATATTTTGAGGGCAATGTCCCTAATAAAAGGGGCACAATATTTTTCTAACGCAGTAATAATGAATCATGAATTTCATTCTGTTTTATATTTGCTCTCGAGTTTTTATAATTAACCCGATCTTTGGCTCAATCAGTGGCTGCTGCATTCAACATGCCTACCATTTTCAGAATTCCTTTATGAGGTGGTAGGTAGAGTTATTGGTCCTGCTATTACCACCTTTTGTTCCGATTCATTAATCAAGCTTCATATTTTATTTGAGACTCATCACAACAAGCCCATTGCAGGATACCCCACCCAAAATACGTCTTTTTATGGGGTTTGTGCTCTCCACCACCAGACCGGTACAGCACGAGTCTCAGGCTCAACAATACCCCAAAAAAATAACGTGAGGACCACAGCCTGTCCACAACTCGGGGAATATAAATTTAGCCTTTAGTACAGGGGCCTTCAACATTGTTTGGAATAAGTTCTACTTATGTTCAATGAAAATCACCCCAAGCTACCAATTTTATTAGTATAGTAACAGAAACCACAACAGACAAGTTTACATTAGTGGCCACCCTAAACAAGATTACAGGCAGCGATCACCTCAGTGCATCAGTCAGGGTTGCCAGCAGAAATGTAACAAGCACTGACAAGACCCACAGATCTTGAATTTGCAAGAGCTATTGGCTTTGCCAATATTTTTTAGCCATGTGGTACAGCAGCATGGCTGCTGTTAAGCTTGACTAAAAGTTAGTGGACTAAAGCAGAGAGGTGTGGAGTGTTGTAAAGTAGAGTGTCATGGAATACAGTTGAGTAGAGCAGAGTGAAGTGGAGTGCCATGGTATCGAGTGTCGTGGAGAGAGTAGAGTGTCATACAGTGCATTAGAGTGTCAGAGGTGAGTGGCGTAGAGTAGAATTAAGCAGAGTGTCGTAGAGTGGAGTGACAATGCTGTGGAGTGGCGTAGCAGGTGTTGAGTAGAGCGGTGTCAGAAATGGGGGTCTCTAGCTGGCAGTCAGTTTGCACCCTGTCCAAGTAGGGACACTTATTCTAGTCAGGATAAGGGAGATACCCGCTCAGATAACCCCTGCTCACCCCCTTGGTAGCTTGGCATGAGCAGTCAGGCTTATCTCAGAAGCAATGTGTAAAGCATTTGCACATAACACACAGTAATAAGTAGAAACACTACAAAAGGACACCACACCAGTTTTAGAAATATAGCCAATATGTATCTATATAACACAAGACCAAATAGATAAAAATCAAACTTACAGTAATAAAAATATGAATTCTGCAAGATTTACTCAAAAATACAGTTCCTTGAAGTCGACAGCTCCACCTGGGGATATCACGGTGTCTTGATTAACAAATCCAACAGTTCAGGCTGCGGCGGCGCTGCGGGCCAGCTACGGTGTCAGGAAGACCCGCAAACAGTACCTTGGATTTGCAGGGTGTTGTGATCCTCGCAGTGACCTCCGGAGAGCGGCGTCACTGGTGTTGGTTCCAGAGTCGGTGAGGGAGTCGTCAGGCCCTTGAAGTTCACACGCGTTGCGGATTGAATTCCGGGCTGATGAATTCAGGTACCCACAGTTCACGGTGCAGGCATCGGCTAGGTGAGACCAGGGCTGCGGTGTGAAGCGGGGCAGTGTGACATGCAGTGTCCACAGGTCACGGTGCAGGCAGCATCGTCGTCGTTGCTGAAGCGGCTGTCATCGATCGGCCCAAGCCAGCGGTGCGGGACGGACGGTGCTTTGAGACCCTCACGAGTGGGGTCCACAGGCCACAGTGGAGGCAGGGATGCCTGGTGACGACACTGGAGTTGAGGGTGTTGGTGGACCGGGGCTATGGTGTGAGACGGGATGGTGCTTCTCACGAGCGGTGTCCACAGGCCACGGTGCAGGCAGCGGCACCAGTTGTAGCAGGAACGTCGTCGTCGGGAAGGCGCAGGCTGCGGTGTGAGCAGGCGATCTGGAGTGCGGGCCCACAGGTCACGGTGATAGCAGCAGCATGGTGAAGTTGTCTGATGACTGCGTCGGTGAGACCAGGGTCACGGTGCGAAGAGGGGAAGTGAGACTCCGTGCGGCGTCAGCAGGTCACGGAGCGGGCCAGTGGCTTCGTTGGCAGCGTTGCAGTGGTTTTGTCTCTGGAACACCACAAAATACGCAGTTCCCAGTGCTGCAGGTCAAGGAAATTTAAGTCTTTGGTGTCCCTGAGACTTCCAACAGAAGGCAAGCTGTACTCCAAGCCCTTGGAGAACTCTCTCAAGCAGGATACACAGCGAAGTTCACCCTTTGCACTCTTTTCAGGCAGAAGCAGCAATCCAGCAAAGCAACAGAGCAACAGAGCAAAGGGACAGTACTCCTCTCCTCAAGCTCTTCTCCTTGCAGAGGTTCCTCTAGATCCCAGAAAGATTCTCAAAGTCTGGGGGTTTTGGGTCTTCTTCTTATACCCCTTTCTGCCTTAGAAGTTGTCAAACTTCAAAGCAAAGTCTCAAGTGTTTGTGCGATCCTTCCTTGTCCAGGCCAGGCCCCAGACACACACCAGGGGGTTGGAGACTGCAGTGTGTGAGGGCAGACACAGTCCTTTCAGGTGTGAACAACCACTCCACCCTCCCCTATAGCTAGATGGCTCACCAGGAAATGCAGGCTACACCCCAGCCCCCTTTCTGTCACTGTCTAGAGAGAGGTACAAAACAGCCCAACTGTCAAACTGACCCAGACCAACAATCCACAAACAGGCAGAGCCACAGAACGGTTTAAGCAGGTAAATGCCTACTTTCTAAAAGTGGCATCTTCAAACGGACAATTTAAAAACCAACTTCACTAAAAGATGTATTTTTAAATTGTGAGTTCAGAGACCCTGAACTCCACATTTGTATCTGCTCTCAAAGGGAATCTGCGCTTTAAGGATATTTAAAGGCAGCCCCCGTGTTAACCTATGAGAGAGAGAGAGGCCTTGCACAGTGAAAACCGAATTTGGCAGTATTTCACTGTTAGGACATATAAAACACACTAATATATGTCCTACCTTAAACATACACTGCACTCTGCCCATGTGGCTACCTAGGGCCTACCTTAGGGGTGCCTTACATGTAGTAAAAGGGCAGGTTTAGGCCTGGCAAGTGGGTACACTTGCCAAGTAGAACTGGCAGTTTAAAACTGCACACACAGGCACTGCAGTGGCAGGTCTGAGCCATGTTTACAGGGCTACTAATGGGTGGC
Organism: Pleurodeles waltl; assembly: GCF_031143425.1. Taxonomy (NCBI): domain Eukaryota; kingdom Metazoa; phylum Chordata; class Amphibia; order Caudata; family Salamandridae; genus Pleurodeles; species Pleurodeles waltl. The sequence goes on from NC_090448.1 coordinate 496,281,344, forward strand.
ACAACCAGTGCTGCAGGCCAACTAGTAGCATTTGATTTACAGGCCCTGGGCTTCTATAGTGCACTTTACTAGGGACTTATTAGTAAATCAAAAATGCCAATTATGGATAAACCAATCTGTAGTAGAATTTATGTGGGGAGCACTTGCACTTTAGCAGTGATTAGCAATGGTAAAGTGCGAAGAGACTATAAACCAGAAAAACAGAGTCCAAAACCAGGAGGTCAGAAGGCAAAAAGACAGGGGAGACAAGCCAAAAAGCTGCCAGGTCTAATAAGAGGCATTAGGTAGATTTTCAGAGAGGAATGGCATAGAGTGGAGTAGTGTAGTAGAGTGGATTGGCATAGAGTGGAGTAGAGTATTACAGAATGGAGTGGCACTGAGTGTCAGAGTGGACTGAAATACAGTGGTGTGCAGTGTAGTGGAGTGTAGTAGTGTGTTGTAGAACAGAGTGGAGTAAAGTGGCATGGTGTGCTGTAGAGGGAGTTGAGTAGATTGCCATTCTAACACTACTCCCGTCAGTGACAAAGCGTGGTCTAGAGTTTAATAGAGCACAGCATCCCAGAGTGGACTATCGTGGAGTGTCGTAGAGTGGACTAGAGTGAGGTAAAGTGGTGTAGAGTGCAGTGGTATACTGCTACACAGTAGAGCAAAGTGGCATACATTGAGGTGCTACAGAGTAGAGCGCAGTGGAGCAGAGTGGATAAGAGTGGATTGGCAAAGAGTGCAATGGCAGAGTGGTTCAGAGTAGAGTGGCGCAGAATGGAGCAGTGCAGCATAGACTGCAGTGGCGTAGAGTGCAGTTGCGCAGCTTGCAGTGGTGCAGAGTAGATTGTTTCATAGTAGAGTGAAGTGATGTAGAGTGGAGTAGTGTACAACAGAGTGGAGTGGCACAGAGTGCAGTGGTGCAGAGTAGATTAGGGTGGCACTGAGTGGGCTGGCATAGAGTGAAGAGGTACAGAACAGAATGCATTCCCATAGAGTGCAGTGGCATAGACTGCAGTGTTGCAGAGTGGAGTGGTGTACGGCAGAGTGGAGTCACCTAGACTGGTGGTGTACATTAGAGCAGAGTGGCATGGACTGGAGAGGTGTAGAGTGCAGTGGGGAAGAGTAGGGTGATGAGGAGTGAAGTACAGAGGTGTAAAGTGAAGTGGCATGGAGTGGTGCAGGGCAGAGTGCAGGTGACGCGGTGTAGAGTGGTGCAGAGTAGAGTGCAGTGGTGTGGTGCAGAGTACAGTAGAGATGAGTGGGTAAAATGGAGTCTACATGGTGTGGTAGAGAACTGCAGGTAAAGACAACACATCTTTAATTGAAATGACCATTACATCTGCACAGACATAGTTTTACTGATAAAAGCATACAGCGAACAAACGATGTGTGGAAATGTCACACTCCAGGATCTCTAGAATTACCCTCAGTAGCCAGCAAGATTGTCATATAAATCCTCTCAATTTGAAATCAGAGAAAGGAAGGGAAAAGCCAAGCTCTCTGAAGACAAAGCCCGACATTTGACCTCTGGCTTTGAATGCACAGTAAATGTGACCAGATAAGCACAAGATTTAAAGGCCTGCTTACAGAAAGGCAGCACCCAAAAGGATACAGTAAATAAGGTATGGGCCACGGAAGGGGCACACAATGCTTGATAACCTAAAACAAATAAAGCCAGCACATAGAAATCAAGAAACCGTGATTTACAAACCACATAGCCAGTTGTCAGAAATGTGTGGAATGCGCTCCCATGGAAGCATTCCGAATGTCCCAAAGACGTCATGAACAAATCAAACAGGTGCACTGACTGGTAGGCTTCGACCTAAAAAATGCTTTGACATTTTACAGTGTCTTTTCATTTTTAATACATAAGGAGCATAGTGCAATGCTTGTGGCACCAAGATAAATATAATAAAGGTAACATGACTAACTAATGCTACATCATTTATCACTCAAATATCAGCTTTAAATATTTTGGGAACTCGGGCATTTTTTTCAAGCCTCAGTTTATGAGTTCTGTAAATTCACACATTTTCGCCTCAAATACACACTTTTCAATTTGGCATAGATATATTAATTCACTCAGGCAAAGGCTTTTAAATTACAATGCTGGGAAGCACAAAGGAGATCTACTAACAGGGAGCTAGAGAACTATCGGCAAATCACGAGCTACTAGTTGAAGAAGTCTAATTTAATGGCATTTAAGATTTCATGAAAAACCCAAAGGCCATCAACCTGAGAAACACTACCACTTACATACAGTTACAAACTATTTCACAAAATACCTGCGGGGGTAATCCAAAAACCAACACGGTGAGCTAGACAATAATAATGAAACAGACAAACGAAAAGAAGGGTCAGCACCAAAACCTGCTAAAACAATACAACAAGTGCGTATCTCCACTAACAACTTTCCACAGACTAATGCAACTAATTCCCCTCCAAATGTGATGCGAAAACCTTCACTGCGAGTAACAAAAAGCACAGATGCGGGGGCAGGCAGCTAAGGAACCATCTTGGGAAACATGGCAAGGGAAAGTAGGACAACTAGGGTTTATCAGCTGTAGCACGATAACGCCACGGCGCTCCTTCCTTACTGCATATTCTCTATAATCTACCAACCCGTACCCACTAAATTCCCCCATAGAATAACCAAATTCAGAAAAGCCGGGTGTTATGAAAGTCAGAATGGCCCCTAGTTGAGGGGAGTAGCTCTAGTGTAATAAACTATTTTGTGTCCGACACTCTCGTTTGTGTGAAACCACCTGTTATGAATGAACCGGTGCCCTGTTTAACAATAACCAATACACGCAGCTGCAAACAGTCACTTCAGCCTACAGTGACATAAGGGACAAAAATAGTAATGCACAGAATAGAAAATTAATTTACTAAGAACAGTTTGATTCATTTGAAAATCGCATATGCCCTGTCTGTGTCAATTTAGTTTTGCGAAATGTAAACATGCCACATGCACATCAGATACCAGTGGAATTCTACGAGGAACACCATAAACACAATGCCAATTTTGGAAACAACTGGGTGAATACACAGAAGTATCCTCTCTTTGCATACAGGGGTTCACTTTAACCCCTTCGCTGCCAGGCCTTTTCCCTCTCCTGTGCCAAGCCGTTTTTTGGCTATTTGGGGTAGTTTGTGCTTAGGCCCTAATAACTTTTTGTCCCCATAACATACCTGTGCCAAATTTGCACCCTTTTTTTTTTTTTTAAACATCCTAGGGATTCTAGAGGCACCCGGAGTTTGTGGGTTCCCCCGGAGAACAAGAAATTAGCCAAAACACAGCTAAAGTTCAGTTTAAAAAAAAAAAAATAAAAAAAAAAAAAATGGGAAAAAAAGGGCTGCAGAAGAAAGCGTGTTTTTTTTTTCCTGGATAATGGCATCAACAAAGGGTTTGCGGTGCTAAAATCACCATCTTCCCAGCTTTCAGGAACAGGCGGACGTGAATCAGAAAACCAAATTTTTCAACACAATTTTGCCATTTTACTGGGAAATACCCCATTTTACTATTTTTTTGTGCTTTCAGCCTCCTTCCAGTTAGTGACAGAAATGGGTGTGAAACCAATGCTGGAGGTTTGCAGGGCATTGTGGGTAAGAAAGTGGTGCAAGGGGCATGTTAAGCACACCACCCTGGTCTCACCCAGATGTTTAGTTTTCAGATGTGTCTAGGTCTTGTAGATTTTTCTAGATGGCACCGTCCCAAAGTCCAAAAAGTGCAGCCCTCACCATTCCAAGTGGGACGATTTTGAGAGTTAGCCAAGCTCTCATGGCCCAAATGTGAAACCAAAATAATGAAATGTCCTCTTGCTTGCCGCTGGGATAAGATCTTTTAGTGTGCGGGGAGAGAGCTGAAAGACTTACCTCCTCCAGTTGGGGTGGGGGCATAACCATGCCCATACTAGTTGGTAGCCACCACCCCACTATATATATATATTTTTTTTTAATTCATAGGCATCTAGTAAGCTTTCTGCCCCCTGGGGAGTGGAAAGGGGGTAAATGACCCATCTGTCCACCAGTGTGCAGAACAACTTTATTCCCATTTATTTGGGGGTAGGGGTATGGTCGTACCCTGCCCTCTTTTTTTTTTTTTTTTAACAGAAAAATGTTCCCTGGTGATGGGCCTTACAGCAATAGGCCGATCTAATGGCCAACAGTAATGTGCCCCCATGGGAAGCGACCCTTGTCCAAGAGGCAGCCCCCCAAACAACACCCACACCAATACCTGGTGCCTAATGGTTTCTGCCTACACTGGGGGCAGATCGGCCTCATTAAAATAGGCCGATCTGCCCCAAACGGGGGCAGAAATGGGCTAAAATAAATTTGCCCCCCAGAGAAGTGACCCTTGTCTAAGGGGTCGCTCACCTTGCGTGAAATTGCTGCAAATAAAAAATCCCTGGTGTCTAGTGGTTTCTGCCCCCCTTGGGGCAGACTGGCCTAATCAAAATAGGTCGATCTGCCCCCACGGAGGGCAGAAATAGCCTAAAATAAATGTTGCCCTCAGGGGAGCGATGACTGCCTAAGGGGGCGCTGCCCTCCAGTAAAAAAAAAAAAAAAAAAAAAAAAAAAAATTTAAAGTAAATAACCCCTGGTGTCTAGAGGTTTCTGCCCCCTTTGGGGGCAGATGGGCCTAATTAATATAGGCCGATCTGCCCCCATAGGGGGCAGAAATGGCCTAAAACATAAATGCCCCCCCCCCTGGGGAGCGACCCTTGCCCAAGGGGCAGCTCCCCTCATGTAATTAAAGAAAAACAAAAAACTCCCCGGTGTCAAGTGGGCATTCCTGTAGCCATGCAGGAATGCTCAGAGACATGAAAAGGAAAGGAAAAGCCTTAACTTTTCTTTTCATGACTCCTTGACCTCCCCTTCCCCCGTACAAAGAGAAACAAATCAGTTTCTCCTCGGTCAGCACGATGGAGGCGACCTCTGATGAGGTCAGCGCGCAATTGAGCACTGACGTCATCAGACGTCACTATGGGGGGCGAGGGGTCAGGGATGGAAGGGGAAGTGATTCCCCATCCATCCCTGCCCAGGGGAGGGGCGTGGGAGGCCCACAGGGGAGCGGTAGCTGGACATAATGGTTACATCCTCTGCACCCGAGCGGTGCAGCCGAGGACGTAACCGTTACTTCCAAGGCACCCAAGGGGTTCACATAATGCACACATATAAAGGAGTTCCAGAGACTCAAGACAGGTTTTAATAATGAAACTCCATTTACACACATAAAATCATAAGATTGAAAACAACTGAATAAAATACAGTGGCACATAGGTGGAATCAAGACGATTCCTGTTGCCATTATTATACAATAAACACTTCCTGAGCAGCTTTTTGGAAGTCCTTTAATCTTCTTTAGTCGGCCCCTACCAAAGCAAACCAAAAATTGCATTTAGGCTTGAGAGATCCATATGTCGCCTCAGGGAAATGAGGACACAAAATGAGTTATGAGACCTCCATTTTAATGAAGCCACAACACTGTGATGTAATACATAGGGTATGAACACAGACTAGTAAACTGTGTGCTGACTCAGATACTTAGAGACTTACCTTGTCTCACTTTCCCCTCCCCTACTTTCTTTTACATTGGATGGATATAGACCTGTTGCGCCTTCTTCCAAGTACCTGAGCTCTTGGGATAAGACAACACAAAGGACTTCATGCTAAGGCAAAAGGCTACTGGCACCCAAGAACAGTGTTCGACTTCTGTATGCTTAATTGGTTTCACACCCATAAAAGCTCTTCCTGTCTAAAGCAATCATGAGGTGTCTGATGAGTTAAACAATGTTATGCCTGAGTTTCATCAGAAAATAACTCCAAAGAAACCTGCTGCTTTTATTGTGAATACTATTCTACATTGCTTATCCTTAGCATGCAGTGTGCCTATCTACTGGGTAAAGCATTTCTCATGCAGCTGTATCAGCTACTCCAATAGTGCATATGCTCCAAATATTCACTGAACAGGATGAGCCAGCACTGACATAGGAGGCTATAGCAAATAACAGACATTTTAACGACAATTCTAATACCCTTCCTGGAGGCAGCAGAAGTGTCACAGAGCAATGAAAGTGGCACCAAAATTGACTTGAAGAATCAGATAAAAAATAGTTGATAAGTCAGGTGCAGACCTGATGCCATTTGTGGGGGCATTATGTGTGTGTGTATAGTGATGATCGCCATTAGGTACTTATAATTAGGTCAGCTGTTCCATAGGAAAAGTGTCCTGTGTGTTGCTAATAACTTTGGCCCTGTTTCACTAATCTCCATGAAACTTTCCAGAAAGGACCTACTTTTTAACTAGCTTCAGCAAGTGCTCTGATTGGATACCACTAATATAAGAAAAATGTTGCTGGTTGCCATTACAGGACTTAGCCCCCTGCCCTGAAATATTAAATGAAAAATATAAGGGGACAGGTTAGGGATACCCAGCCTACCCGGGGAGGGGTCAGGGTGTTGTCCCCCTTCCCCCCACCCAGGAAGGGGGACAACACCCTGACCCCTCCCCTCACCTCCCCCCCCACCCAGGAATCTTGCAGGACTTCAGCAGGATCAAAAAAATAGCAGCCAGGGATGCCTTCTATTATTAATGGGAGAACAGGGGCACGCAGCCTATAATGGCTCTCTGAGCCATTAAAGGGCCCGGGAGCCCACCACCGGGGTGGCATTCAATAAGGGAAGGGGGGCCAGGCAACCCCCTTGCCCGACACATTATAGGCCCTACCCCCGGGGCATAAATTAAAAAAGGGCTCCCATAGACTATAAAGACTCTTAGGACTCCATACACCAGGGCCTCTAAACTTTTTAAAAGAGAGGGGAGATCCACAGCACTCCCCTCACTAAGCCTTCCATGGCCCCATCCCCTGAGGGCAACTCACATGCTATGTCTCAGCGAGCCCACCAGTAGGACACAGTGGTTTCCTGAAACCTCTTTTTGATCCTGCCTGGCGGTAGCATTTTTTAATCTCCTGCATCGTGGGAGCAAACACTGAGTCTGCTCCCAACGGGGAGTGCTTTGAGAATGCTCCCACTAGCTGGAAGCAGACTTTTTATCAAGAGATTTCTGCCACCCAGAGGGAGCAGCAGAGATAGCTGCTACCTGCAGGCGGGAGCAATACTGGCTCCTGAAGCATACAGGGAGCCGTTAAGGGCTGGAAGGGCCCTAAGGCTCCCCAGGCAGTCACCAACAACTGTAAGGTGGTTGCCCAGGATGCATCTTTAATTATTTAGGGTCCTGGGGAATGAGGACCAAAAATGGCTCAGGTGGTCGGAGGCTGTGTGCCATTTCTTACTTTTAGGATAAGTAGTGTCTCTGGAGGATGGGGTCCATAGAGTCATCTAAAGGCTCAGAGAGGGGTAGTCTGACCCGCCTCCCCTTCAGAAATAAAGAACAGCTGTGGGGTAGCTCCCTAGGGCCTAATAAGGCACACAGCCCCGCCCCCTTTAAAATTAAAAAATGGCCTTGGGGGATGGGGGTCCCCAGGACCTAAAGAGGATCACGGAGAGGGGCCACGTGGCGCTCCTTCCCTTTTAAAAAACAAAACACTGCCCTGGGGATGGGGTCGCCAGGGCCTTTTTAAGTCATAGGGAGGAGGCCCACGCGGCCCCCATCTTCTTTAAAAATAACAGAGCCCAGGGCTTAATAACGCTCAGGGAGGACATCATGAAATTGTCATTCAGAAACAGAAGAGCAGAAGAAAGGTGGGGGGCTCAATTGGTAGCATAGTGTAAAGCAATGGTTCCAAAACCTTTTGAGCCCTGAGGACCCCCACTGAATTATTACTGGAAGCCAAGGACCTCCAAGCCATTTGTATGATTTAAATTTCAAACATTAAAACAGTAATTTGCAAAAAATACACAAACCAGTACACACCAAACAAATACTCTAATTACTAAAGATATAATTATTGTATATGTAAAAATAAATGGAAAAAATAAATAAATAAATAAAATAATCGAAAAATTTATGGGAAGGTTGGTGCTGCATCCCGGTGCCTAACTTTTCAATGTTTGGTTTAATTTAGGAAAGTTGAATCCTCAGGTCAGGTTCTACAATTCCCAAGCAATTTCACTTTTTATCTTTAAGGTACATAAGATCTGAAAAAGATTTTTACACACAAAAAGGAAAGGAAGTAAAACCTTAGGGAACTCTCATCTCTCCATAGCCTCTCTGTCACATGTGAATATATTTTTTTTTATAGTACCTCTTATACCAATGTAGGGTGTCTGAGCACTTAACATGGGACTACAAGGTGTAGGATTCACAGGTCATCCATACTGGTAGGCATTTTCTAAGAGTGCTTGGTCTGGAGAAGCACAAGCTCAGGATTCAGAACACAACATAGAGGTTAGCATTGACTTAAATAATAAGAATGTATTTCTACGCAAGCAAAGCTTTTATTAGCAGCATAAGGAAAATGAAAGACTGGGGAAAAACAACCTTCTAATTTGTGTCATGCAATTTGCCTGCAGCTCGTTAATGGCAGTTCATAGCTCACTGTGCTAGATTACTATTGTAACTTGTGAACTGCACAGTAACAAAAGAATCTCTGAGACAAAAGCAGTAACCCACTGTGCTTTGCACATAAAATACTGTTCTTTGCATGATACGCTTTCTTTGCAGCAGGCATATTAACCATCTGCGCTACCTTTGAGTAAAAACTGCCACTAGACAAAACTCCCATCTCTGTCCAGCAGGTACTTTATTCACTAGTTATCTTGACGCTTTTATGTTTTCCAGAAAGCTGCTGGATGTATAAGGACCTTTACAGTGCTCTTAAAACTGCTGCACAAAGGAAGTAATAAATATAAAAACATTCATGTGTTTGTAGAGGCTCCAGCTGGAGAAGTGCCTTCTTTCCGGCCCAGGCTTGCGGACCCCTTGCAAATGTGTCACAGACCCCTGGGGGTCCGCAGACCACAGGTTGGGAACTGCTGGTGTAAGGTATGCACTTTTGGTTACAGAATAAGGCAGGAGGATGGAGAGATGAGGTTTCGATAAGGGCTTCATTGGTGGTGAAACAAGGCAGGGGTTTTGGCTAAAGGGCCTAAGTGGTCCACAGGGTAGATGCCTGCCTTTACCTATATGCCCTCACTGGCAGTAGAGGCTAAATAAGTTGGGTGTATGTGACTCTTGAGTGGACAGTGGCCATGGCAACTGGGGGTCAGCCCACAAAGGAGCTGTGAACGAGAGAAAAAACAAGCCTCAGGCCTGGACATTGTAGGCTCAAGAGGGAACAAGCAGGCAGCAAACACTGTGACACTTTAAAATTATAGTAACAACAAAACGAGAGCATCCAATTAGCTCACTGCCAAAGCAAAATAAAACGTACAAGCTAATCAGCACCTGCACAGTTACATGAACACATATTAAATGCACAAGTATGCAAAAAAGGTTTTTAAATGACGGCTACACATTGTCTCAAGTCAGGTACAGCGCAAAGATCCTGCTTGCAGTCTTGAGACATCTAGTTTCAGTTCAACACTAGGCACCAGTTCAAAATGAATCACTGGCTCACTGCGTTGAAAGGGGTTACATGGAGGGAGAGCCACAGTCAAGACTGGAGTGCAGGCCACCTAAGGAGCTATTCACTGTCTGTTTCTGTAACACAAATGGTAAAAGTGATCTTTAGGTCGAGTCTATCAGAAAGAGCAAGGTGTCTGGTTGCAAAATACCTATTGTCCGCTTAGTAAGATATTATGGTGGGTTTAAAGCCACCTCATTGCTTACTATTGGTTGGCTTTATTGTCACCCTTGTGAGATTGCTTCTTATTTGACGTTTGCCTTGTCCATCTTGTGTTTGTCCCTCCCCTTGAGAACGGCCTCTTTACTCGTGTCCTTCCATTGCTCACTTTTTGGCAAATAGTATTTTATTTTTGCTTATAGACTTCACAAGAGGTTATGTGTTACCCAGCAGTCTCCCTCACGCCCTTCTCTACCCGGTTCCATGTTGTTGTCTCTCGACGGTCTTCTCTTGTCCCCTGCGCTACTCTCTCTTTCTTTTATTTACTTAAGCACTCAGCATATGTGTTTTCTAGCTGTGACCCTTGTGTGCTGTCTCTCCCATCCCGCTCTGTGTTGCTCTCTCTCGTCAGTACTGTTTCTCTTCCCGCAGCACTGCTCTCTTCCCCACCCTGTGCTACTCTCTCTGGCCCATGGCTTTCTCTGCTCCTCCGTTGCACGTGATCAGAGTGATTTATAAAAACTCACACAGCAATGATCTCACTCATCAGATTGTGAACTTGTACTTAGCACGGCCCCAAAGTTTGAGGGAGTGTAGGAGGTGGAGATCGTCACAAGAACCCAGCACCTGTGGATCTTGTTGCTCTATGGAGCACCATTGGCTATCCTCCCGCCAGGGTGCATAGAAGAGCAGAAAAACGATCACACTCTGCTGCTGCATTAAGAGCAGGCATATGTGTGCATATGCCATGCTGTGTTCTACAGAAATGAGAGATGCATCTAGAAGGAAAACTCCTCAAATCTTTTGTGATGTCTGCAGTCAGATCATTAAACCAACAGTGGTCTTCTAGCTTTGGGAAGTTCTGTACACACGGCAGACCAGGCTCTGACCTCCCCCTCCAACCTTTCACAGGCTTAGACCCATGTGATGTTCTTAGTTGTAATTTTGTACTGAACCGACTTTCTACAATGAAATAACAGAGTGAAGCCTCAAAATACATTTTGATGTACATAACTATGGTGTGTTCGCCATTCCGCACCTCACTCGTGCACCTAGATTTACTTGTACATGTGGACATATAGTTTACGACTCACACCTCTATGCGGCACCATATTTAAAACCAAAAGAGAGCTTGAGTGTTCAAGAACTACATAAGCACCTATTTATAATTTAAAAAATCTTCATGTATTCTGCCACTCTAAAAAACAAACAATGACTCCTAAAGAATAGCCTCTTCCCCTTGTATCATTCCACTACTCACTTTTAGGGAACTGCTTTTTTTTATTTTTTGCTTAAGCACTCAACAACTGCATTTGTTTTTCCACCTGTGTCCCATATGCCATTCTCTCCCTCCTGCTGCTAGTCTCTCATAAATATGCTTCTCTACCTAATGCGTCAATCTCTCTCATCTAAGCTTCTCACCCCATCAGTGCTCTATGTTGCTCTCTCACACCCTCCTGCTTCTGTGGCATTATCTTCCTCTTGTGCTTCTCCTCTACGTCCTCTGTGTGCTTTCTTGTCTCATTATCCGATCCACCTGCTCCTCTGTTAAACCTCCATCCTTCTTAACCAACACCACTGGTACGGTTTTAAAAAAAATGCAATCAAAGAAAATCAAAGAAAATGATGTGTGCATCATTCCATTGGCATGCGCATTGCGTTCTGAGACATGCACATGTCAGTGGAATGATGCAACTGACAATGCGCCTTTCTTATTTTTTATTCTGAGGATGCCGCACAGCACTGCCAAAAGCAATTGACAAAGCCAATGTCCCAAAGGTGAGACCTTTTAGATATACCAATGCTTATTTGTAAAACAATCCCTGGCTCACTTGATATGAAACCAAGGGAATCAGAAAAAATAAGTTAGCAGCAGTAAAGATAAAACTGTGCTTTAAAAGCAACGTTCGGCAGGACACATTCAGTGTTGCTGCAACTCCCTTCTGTTTACATTGCATACAAATGCTGACTGCTCAAAGCCACTTCTGCACAACTCATATCCACAGTATGCAATGCTACGTGACGGCATCTTGACGCATGCTAGGTGATTCACAACTTGCCTCTGAAAATATGGGCCTCCACCTAGGGGGATAACAAGCATTGGCAAAGCCAATACCTCTTGCATATTCAATACCTTTTAACTTTGTCAATATTTTCAAGACACGTTGCACAGCAGCGTGGGCTGCTGTGTAACATGGCTTAAAGTCAAGAAAGATGTTTGACTTGCCATAGCATTTGTTTTTGGTCAGAGAGTTAAATGGGGGATAAGAAATAGTACCTCAAATGCAGCTCGAGCAGTGAGTAGCCACTGATTACTTTGAATCAATCAGTGCTTGGTACATGCTTCACATAAAGCAACAGAAGTGATTCGGTTTGGGCTGGCCAATTAGGAGGCTGCAAAAAAAGAGTGACCCTGAAGGCAACAAATGATAAGCAATGGGAGGCTCCAATCCCTTTATTGCTAATAAATAGTGTCTTGCAAGGGAGAGCGCATGGGTTACTGCAAGCTTGAAGCATGCAGGAGGAGTTGGCCAAATGCATGTTGAATGCAGAGCCCTTCATTCTGTAGAGGAACTAACACCTATCATGGACCACTGGGTAAATAATTCTGCATGCACATTCGTTTGTACATAAGACACCATGTACCCCATTGTATAAGTAATGTCCCTTTCACAAATGCAGCGTACGTGCGAGTTGACTGAGCTTCTTCTGTAATGCTGCCCCGATATGCAGTGCAAAGTTCTCCTTTATCGGATAATTAGGCCTGGCGGAGGAGAAGCAGAACATCGAGGCACGTTATGAGAGAAACCCTGGGCCTGAGTGTTAGCACAAAGTGATACAACTCAAAGCAGCAAATGACGTGGTTACAGGTTTGTTTTCGATAAGAGCACACCTTCCATTTAAACGGACCTGAAGGAAATGTTCACTGGTCAAACAACTACGCAGGTGCCGTGATGCATCTGTGTGATAAATGTATTTGCACATCTGCGGAGGGGTGTCAAACTAAACACTCATCTCTAAACTCATCTAGGAGAAAGGCGTGGCTTATTTTCCAACTGCATATCCGCTGACAATGGTACTCAAGCGGACTGTAACACGGGCCGTACTAATGTATACAAAAAACGCACGAGCTCTGTTCAAGAAGGGTGGAGAACATATGGACGTAGGGTGGAGAGCATATGGACTTGGGGTGAGGAGCGGAGTTTACTCTCAGAATCTTGACAAGCTGCCTGGCTGGTGGTGCGAGGGGAAGTATAAGTATGTGTAACGCTGCCCTTCATTGTGTGGGTGGCCAGAACTCCCACCTGTAAATCAATACCGGTGGAACAATCGATCGCGTAGGGCTTTGAGCGTAGCGCAACGGAGAAGGACACCTCCCCCGGGCAAGAAGTGGTGAGGGACCCCTGCGGCTCTCTTGCCTCATATATATTCATAGGCTTTATGCTGAATCGTGGACCTTCGGAAGGATGGGGACCCGCTACACCAAAGGAGCTGCAGGGTCATACGTTTCACGAACAGGTATCTCTAGCTCGTTTTTGCCTTTGCCTGGCCTGGCCTGGCCTGGCCTGGCCATGTCGCATCAGAAATGTGTGGCTTGGGCCCTACGGGGCGACAGCCGGGAACTGATGTGCAACAGAACCGGTTCAAGGGGTTATCATCAAAGACAACAAAGTAATCACCATAGTCTGTGCGCACTTGACAAAAACACAGCAACCTAAAACGCATAAACGAAGACCAATTTAACACTTTATGCTATATTTTAGTTAAATAGTAGAAATATAGCAGGCACGGTAACGGCCACACAATAAGATATGCACATCGGTAAATTAAATTAGCTTCGTCAACCAAACCCAAAACACGCAATGATGTATATATTTATTTATTTTTATTGTTTTAGCCCTGCACAAGCAAAACTTCAAAGTTTGCTCCCCATCTGACTCTGCTAGGCTGCGACAATATAATTACCTCACACAAATATTATTATAGTTGTAACTGTAAAGTGTAGCCTACTATAAACCGAACCGTACCTACAGAATGAGACCTAGTATTTCCTGAGAAAGGTTAAAAGGCATGAGTTTTGCTGTAAGTACCAGAGACTACATTACTAAATTCCTTAATCACGTGTATTTCTTCGAGAACAAAAATGCTATATTGCTAAGTGCTCTATGGCTGCTGATAACGGTTCTTAGCCTCGGATCTCCATTTAGTGTTTATTCATGTTTACCTAGCAATATTTTTAAGCAACGCTCTCTGTACAGCAAAGCGCGTTATCTGATCGTTCCGTAAGGAAGATGAATGAACTGACACAGAATAACAACGATTCGTTCAGTTCGGTTAAAGAAATAATATCTCAAGAACAAAAAAGTGCGCACAGATGGAATCAAAGTAACGTTTTGAGCAACGGATACTTAAGTTAAAAGAAAAAGAAAAATCGTCAATTCTACAATGCAGCGCTTTACGTTCATTTATATTCAAAGGAACCTTAACACTCACACTAAACAGATAAACGACATGTCGGACAATTGCAATTTCCCATTCGCCTCTTCCAAGCTGCTTGAAATTTCATCAATAAAAAATGAAATACTTTTACAGAAATCATTCTTTACCTGCAAAATAATGGAAAGTGTGGGCAAAGACAAAAAGCCTGGCCTTGAAGGGTGCAGCATTCTTTTTTATTTTTTGCAAGCATGTTTAATATGCACAGAATAATTGCGAAACATGTACAAAATATTTTTAAAATGGGGTGGCCCAGCAGCCCCGGGCACACCAGACCTGGCAGTGAAGTGCATTCCCGTTTCAGACTTCATTGCACACCACACCAAAAGGGAAAATGCCACTCACAGTGCACACCAACCAATGTCTGACGTGGGCTGCCCCACACAATTGGCTGTTGTGGGCAGAAGCAAAATCTGAATGCCAACTGAGCAGACCAAGGGAGAACAACTGACCCAAAGCCCATATATGTATATTTATATATATTTCTACTATTATTATATTGATAAAAAAAAAAAAAAAAAAGCAATAGGCTTGTGAGACAACTGCACAGGACTCTAGAAGAAAAGCTAACATCAACCATGGTTGGACATAAAAGATGCTGTAGAAATATGGCAAGACAAAGTTCACAAAAGACTAAACTGATGGGTGAAGAGGATCAAATATTTTAACATTGTAACAACAAGTGCTCCAAGTCATACACAGTGGAAAGGAGCCTGGAAATACATTGTCAAAAAATAGCAGAAGCCAGTGAATCACAAGAATCTGAGTCTTCTAAGAAAGCAACAGCCACCAAACCCAGTGCCATCCACTTAGAAGATCAATGGCTACCCTTCGTCTATCTCTAACATCTGATCTTCTTGTGGTTTAGCCAGAACAAGGGCCAAAGGGATTGATGAGAGTATGAGTCTCAAATGTCAAACACTTTTTATATGCAGCTAGTTTCTTCCAAGACAAATGTTTCAACCGAGTAGCCGATCTAAACAGTGAGGTGAATGTATTTTAGGGGTGGGGGCTCGGAGTAGTTTGGTTTTTAGGGGTGGGGGCAGGGTAGTTTTAGTATTAGAGGTGGGGTACTTCTGGGCCTTAGGGCAGGTGAGGGGTGGTATGCTAGAACAATGCAGCAGAAGATTTGTATGCCCACCCAAACTGCATGTGTGAGCACATTCGGAAATATGAATATACCAGGAGTTCCCAGTGGAAACGTAACAGTCAGCCTTCAGTTATGTTTGCACTCTTAGAAAAAGAAAATTAATTTTTAAAGCCACTTTTCAGTGCTGGCTAGGGGTTCACATTCAGTGAGATCAGAGAAATAATGGTAAACATTGATGAAACTATATTGATCCATAAAAATGTAATTAAGATTTTTCTGGTGAGATTATACAATGACAGAATTTGTTCTTGTAAGTTTAATAAAAAGAATGAGTCACTTATGGTGTTCTCAGCTGATGAGACTCCTGAAGTTCTTGCTGCCAAAATACGATCACAGGATGCAGTAAAATCGTCAGGAACCATTTTAAGAAACATCCTGAAAGATTTAGATTTTGGACTTAATGTCAAATTAATGGTTGAAGTAGTTTGCTTTTTTACAGGCGGGGTGGAGGGGATCGGGGTAGTTTGGTTTTTAAGGGTGGGGGGAAATCAAGGTAGTTATGTTTTTAGGGGTGGGGGGTCAGCTGGTTTTGTTTTTAGGGGCAGGATCTGGGTAGTTTGGTTTTAGGGGCGGGGTTGGGGGGATCAGGGTAATTTAGTTTTTAGGGGTGGTGTGGGGGTCTCGGGGTAGTTTGGTTTTTAGGGGCAGGGGATCGGAGTAGTTTGGTTTTTTTAGGGGCAGGGGATTTGGGTAGTTTGGTTTTTAGGGGCGGGGTGGGGGATCGGTGTAGTTTGGTTTTTAGGGGCAGGGTTTGGGGGGAATCAGGGTAGTTTGGTTTTTAGGAGTGGGGAATCAAGTTAGTTTGTTTTTTTGGGGTGGGAGGCATCTAGGTAGTTTGGTTTTTAGGGGTGGGGGATCGGGGTAGTTTGGTTTTTAGGAGCAGGGGGGTCAGTGTAGTTGTTTTTTAGGGGCAGGGTGGGGGGAGATCGGGGTAATTTTGTTTTTAGGGGTGGGGGATAAGGGCAGTTTGGTTTTTAGGGGCTGGGGGATTGGGGTAGTTTGGTTTTTAGGGGTGGGGTCGGGGTAGTTTTGTTTTTAGGGACGGGGTGGGGGACAGAGTAGTTTTGTTTTTGGGGTGGGGAGGTCGGGGTTGTTCTATTTTTAGGGGTGGTGGTGGGGGTTGGGGTAGTTTTGTTTTTGGGGTGGGGTAAGGGTAGTTTGGTTTTTGGAGAGTGGGTAGGGGGGGATCAGGGTAGTTTGGTTTTTAGGGTCAGGGTGTGGGGGGGATCGAGATAGCTTGGTTTTCAGGGACGGGGGTCAGAGTAGTATGGTTTTTATGAGTGGGGGTCAGGTAGTTCTGTTTTAGGGACAGGGTGGGGGGTTGGGGTAGTTTTGTTTTTGGGGGTGATGGTGGGGGATTGGGGTAGTTTTGTTTTTGGGGGTGGTCTGGGGGATTGGGGTAGTTTTGTTTTTGGGGGTGGTGGTGGCGGATTGGGGTAGTTTTGTTATTGGGGAGTGATGGGGGCATCAGCATAGTTTGGTTTTTAGGGGCTGGGGGATCGGGCTAGTTTTGTTTTGGGGTGGGGGTCAGGGAAGTTTTATATTTTTGGGGCTGGAGGGGTCGAGTAGTTCTGTTTTTAGTGGTGGGGTTGGGGTCAGGGTAGTTTGTTTTTGAGGATGGGGTGAGGGGTCGGGGTAGTTTGATATTTAGGGGCAGGGGTGGGGGGGATCAGAGTAGTTTGGTTTTTAGGGGCAGGGCGATCGGGGTAGTTTGGTTTTTGGGGGCGGGGTGGAGAAATCTGGGTAGTTTGGTTTTTAGGGGTGGGGGATCAGTGTAGTTTGGTTTTTATGGGCAGGGAAGGGGGATCGGGGTAGTTTTTAAGGGGGTCATGGGGTAGTTTGGTTTTTAGGGGCTGGGGGATCGGGGTAGTTCGGTTTTTGGAGCGGGGAGATCAAGATAGTTTGGTTTTTAGGGGCAGGGTGGGGTGATTCAGATAGTTTTGATTTGGGGTGGGGGTAGTTTTATTTTTGGGGCTGGAGGGGTCAGGGTAGTTTTGTTGTGGAGGTGAGGGGGGATCAGGGTAGTTTGTTTTTTGGGGTGGGGGTGTGGGGATCAGGGTGTTTTTTTTTTATGGGACGGGGTAGTTTTGTTTTTGGGGGTGGGGTTGGGGTAGTTGCGGATGTTTTGTTTTTAGTGGCAGGGTGGGGGGGAATCGGGATAGTTTTCATTAGGGACCTGGTGGGAGGTCGAGTAGGGTTGTTTTTAGGGGTGGGATCGGTTGTTTTTAGGGCGATTGGGGGAAGTTGGGTAAGGTTTTAGTACTCAGTGTGGGTGGGAGGTATTCAGAGTAGTTTTATTTTCAGGGGTGGGAGTCGGGGTAGTTTTTGTATTAGGGGTGGGATACTTCTGGGGCGTGGGGCCGGTGTGGGGTGGCATGCTAGAACCACACACGCCGTTCCCACACATGCCTTTACTAGCATACTTTTATGTTGAAAAATCGTTGTAAAAGCATGCATGGTAAAGGCATTCGTGGTAACAACACGGTCGTTGTTCTGACCGAGTTGTTCAAGCATGCGTGGTTCCAGCATTAGTTGTTCCATCATACATTCCTTTTCAAATCATGTTTTATGAATTACATCACGGCAAAAAGAAAACTCCGCTGCACATGATGACTGCCCGCGCAATCTATACCAAGTGAAAAAGTAGAGAGCTAATCACTTCACTGAATAGGATTAGTGTATCAACAAGCTATAATTACACAGTACAGAGCAGGAACTTGTTAGCAGCTCATGCTGTAAAAGTTTGTGAATCCTACAGCACACCACTTCCAAGTCACTTTACCATGAAAGAATCTAAAATTGCCGCTCTTGATAAATTTGATTTTGAAGACAGCTCTTTTTTGCCTGGAACATCCAGCACACATGATACTGCCATGGTGCTTTTTCAAGACTATACAAATGAAATAGCTGCTGGAAAACAAGATGTGTCAGGTGTAGGCATAAACAAAGCTGCAAACGTATAACCCAACTGCCTTGCCATTGTGTGAAAAATCACTACAAGCCATCAACACATCCCGGTCTACCAGAAAGTTTTAAAGTGGCTGAGGACATGGATCTTCTTCTACCTGATGCTGTGGTCTGCAAAGATGATTCAAGTGAATTTATCATATTGCTTATTCAGTGCAGACTGAAGGATGAAGAAAAGCCAATTCCTCCGTGGGCTGGGATTCATGCTCTGATCTCCCGGAATACCGTCCCACTGAAGAAGGTTGGGTTTTTACAGTAATACCATCTCCAGTCACAAACTACGCACAGAATACACAGCTCTAAAGAATTTCCAAAATGTGCACACTCAGCTTGAAGACCAGCAGATCCTGCAATTTTTTTTAAATGAAGGTCTTTTCTGTATTGTAGCTGACATTTTTAAGAGCAATACAGTAGAATTTTGATGATCTTTATCCAATGATGGGCGTTTTCCACATAACAAAAGTTGCATTGTGCAGAAAGTTATCTCAGTGGATGTGGGTTAGACGATGCACTTATTTAGGCTGAAATCTTTGTACGCAAAGCTGTCCAGTCGGTATTGAGCAGAACTCATTATGTTTGTTCGTTACAAGGTATGCTCATCATATCTGAGGCTACAGAAACATTGCATTGGAATGCTTTCTGGAACAAGAATGCCAAATTAGGTTTTGCATATCTTATCCCCCAGACGTGAACAAGGCACAGGGTGCACTTCATCAAAGGACATAATGCAAAGCCAGGCAATGTTCAATACACTTAGTTCAAAATCAGAAAACCTGAATACCAAGTTTGTAGAGTTTGCGAAGAATGTGAAGAAAAATCAGAACTTTGCAAGTACTGGGAAATGTTAAAACATAATAGTCCTAGTGCAAAACTTGGTACATGCTGATCAGGAACGTGACTGGGAGCTGCACATAAAGACTGTGGAGTCACTGATTACTGTGTTTTGCAAATTTGATTTAATAAACTACCTGAGATATGGGTCCTGGTATCTGGAACGAGTGAAGAAACTAGAGGTGGCGAAACTATTCCTCTATAAAAAAAAATTAATCCAAATACATTTTAAAATGAAAAATAGGAGGGGAAGTTTTCAATGCTGTGACTTTGAAAATGTGTCTAAAACAGAAGCGATAAACGTAACTTTTTTCCATATTTGGATCATAAACATTGTTTGGTGTATACATAAAAGGACCATTTTCGAAAATGGCAGAAAGGTTGCTCTGAGGCGTTATTTTTTGTCTCTATAAGACTACTTGACTCCAAAAACCTATGTTTTGACACCAAAATGAAGTATATAGGTCTTCATGGTTCCTGAAATATTACATCATTGCAACACATTCGCCATTTTTAAAAATTTCGTCCAGAGAAATTTGGACCAGATCAGCAATGTCTACCCAAGCTAAATTACTTCTCTAATGATCCAAATCACAAATAAAAAAATGAAAATCTCTGGACAACAATTTTTTTTTAACGGAGGTTTGTCAGGGGACCAGATTTAAAACCTTTCCTAAGTAATCTCAACAGTTGATAGTATTAGATATACTTGAGCTCACACCTCATTGTGTGGAACAGCCTAAGAACACCACTGAGAAAACTGTGCAGTGTGACGTTGGAAACCAAAAGATACATACCTACTTCTAACAAAAGAATATCGTAGTAAATATATACATTTTTTTTTTTTACATGAATACATTTTTCTGAATTTTGTGTTTCAGAAATAATCACTCACCAACAGTTTAATATGACATTTACTGTCAAGCAAATAGGGATTCTCTATTTCAGAGCCACCACGTAATTTGTGAGACATACATTCAAAAGTAGAGTTACTCACATAGTTTACTGCCATACATACCTCCCCTATTTTTCGATGAGATAGTTCCACTCAATTAACAGTTTTCTGAAAATCTAGTAAACTCTCACACTGCTAGCGCCTAGGTTCAGGCATTTAATCTTACACTCACAAATATGACCTCAGCACAAGGCTAACACACAGGTTGCGCAAGACAACAACTTCAGTCTTTTTCTACGAAGCTGAAATCTCCAGCAGGTTGCAACAGCTATTAATGTTACCTGGGCGAAACATTTCAAGAGAGCAATGTATTGGCCCAACTGCCAAAACACACTCAGAACGTATTAATAAAACAATGTCAAAAAGAAAGCACAGCGAATAACGCCAAAGCGTTTTTAATATGTCATTTGGTATATTGAGCTCATCAAGTATTCTGAGACAAACTGAGGATTTCCAGCAAGTATTACATTTAAGCAAGCTCAGTCTAGTCAATCAAATTACTTTTTATTTTACTGCATAAATTCCTGTTATTTATCAGAAGACACCACCGACTAAGGCTGTTTAGAATGTGCTGAAATTCAAGTCCTAACACAACCACGCATCTCTATTTTTACACATCAGTTTATCTTGTTGGCACAATTGTCAGTTATAGTCATAAAGAAACAAGTTTAGGCCGAAGTAAAGCAGCTGCAGGGAAAGAAAAATAACGAACCCTAAACAGAGTAGAGGGGATTCTTGCTAACATACATTAATGCTATTTTTACTTCAAGTGGGAGATAAAAAGCTTAGCTACTTAAACCATGTTGTATAATCAACGGAGCTCAGTGAAAAGAGCCCCTTGCCTGGAATAGGATCAAAGGTAATATAACCCCTATGGGGGATGCTTTACTAAGAATGAAAGGCTCACATAGGCTTTTCTGAGTTGGCCTGGGCACTATGTGATCCTTATCTTATCATGAACTAAAAGTACAATTATTATTTGCGATTTCAAAAGACAACCAAAAAGATTGTTTTAATGTTTGAACGAAATTAACAAAGAGGCTAAGACTTGAAAAAAGACATGGCTGTTTTTTGGGCATAACAATTTCTCATTGCCCTCTCCCACTGGAGAATTAAATTAAGTCAATTTTACATTGTGTAAAATGTGCTTGAATGAGACTCTTTAGTTTTGCATTCCTGGCTTACTTGTGGTATATCCGAAAGAAAAGGATAAATACATGATTACATTAAGACTGCAGTTCTTGACCTCTGTATTCAGCTCAATTGGCAAATGAGTTAGCCAGCAGCTGTGTCCCTATGAAGTTTGGTAACTCTGCAGGCCCTAAACTGTTGAGGAGTGCTGGGTGCCCTGGATCTGACCTCTTCCCTGTGTTAATTTCCAAGTGCTAATAACGACCGAGTCAGTTCCTGGATGAAAAACTTCTATTTTAAAATGCCGAAACTAATACCTGAAGTTTAATGCTAGCAATCCATACATTTACTTAGGGAATACTTGTCGAAACTGTGTTGCAGGTAACGTAATGTCTATTTCTGAGGTATAAATCACTGCCCACTACACGGCTCTGAAAGGTTGGTAAGTGATAGGCGCACTAAATCTCATATGTGATAAGTTCGAGAGTGCTGC
This sequence comes from Pleurodeles waltl, assembly GCF_031143425.1. NCBI lineage: Eukaryota > Metazoa > Chordata > Amphibia > Caudata > Salamandridae > Pleurodeles > Pleurodeles waltl. The sequence goes on from NC_090448.1 coordinate 496,303,042, forward strand.
ACGTTCCTATTTATTAGCCCATAGCACTAAACATTGAGAGACTATATTTTAAAACAGCAAAAATACAAGTCCTAGAAAGCACAGTGCTGCTGGCTAAAAAACCCGATCTAGCTCAAGGGGTAACATCTTATGGTTAATTTGGGAGTACCACAGCCACTTGTCTAGTTCATGTCTAAACGTCGGACAGAGTTGAGCAGAATCCATCCCAAATCAACAGTCAACTGACTGGCTGGCTGGACTAAGGAATAGTTGGTCACATGCCAGGAAAACTTCTGAGCAGGTGGTAGGTATGGGAGACAATACGACAGATTTGCCTCTGAAAAGAGGTAGGGCTGGCTCAGATTCAGTTATCAGGCTTTTTGGCTGTAACCTTAGTAGTGCTGAATGCAGCCACATGTCAAAATCAAATCTGAAAGACCTGCGGTGGGGGAAGGACTCTGTATGTTAGACATACACCAAAAATGACACTCCAAACACCCTTATAGATTAGAGTGACTCCAACCAAACTTCACTGGATGGCATGATGAAAATTAAGCATACAATAATTTTCATACATCCGAAAAAATCATCACATAAAATATATATTTTACTACCACTTTAAAAAAACAAGGCCAAGTAGAAATCATCAATCAAAATACCTCTATTAAGGTATTTGACCTGTGGGTCTAGCAGCATTTTGCTTGATTTTTCAAGCCCTATCTGTTCCAATTTTGCAAGCGCTAAACAATGGTTAGTGCAACGGATTACCTATTAAAAGCACTATAACACAATAAATTTACCTTAATATTTCAAAATTGTTTATCCTTAACGAGTGATGTACTAAAGTTTGCTTCATTAAAAGTTCAACACAAAATACTAATGTGACAGCTACTGTTCAGTTTAAGAATACTAAAAAACTTATGTTAATTAATAACAAAACAATCTTCTTTCCATAGCAACTCCTTCTTATATATACCTTCTTCACCTCAAACGCAAATAACACTATGAATACAATTCTGTAGTCGAAGCAATATTGCAAATAATACTGGCCAAATTCATCAAGAAGGCAGGCCGCCATGTTGGTCCCAAGCAATCACATTTTGACTATAAAGTGTAACAGAAACTAATGAATCCACTGCAAGACTTCTCAGTTACCTTCAACAGTTTAGAGAGACTACAGCTGGTGTGATGAGGAAAACTAAAAGGGACAGCCAGCCCACACTGCATGATGGCCAATCAAACATCTCCTAAACAGGCACTCTACCATGTGATCTTCTACAGCCACTAAGTACCAAAGTAAACAGATTTTTGTGCTATGCAGTATCATTAAGCACATGCATCAAATCTCCTTGAGCCTCTCGGAATCTCATGGTGTCCACCAATGATTCACAACTATAAATTACGCTCTTAATGATTCTAGATCCCAATACTCAAGCAGACCAGCTAAACCTTTAAATAGTTAAAGGCACTGCTAATAGTAATATTAAATGTGCTTTTTGAGGCATCAGAGAATTTCTCCTCTCAACATACGTTCTTTCATATACATTTTACTACTATGTCTGTAAACATGCGGACGCAGTGAGATGTCTGTGAAGCCTTATTAATTCCCATCTTACACTGAAAGATCAAAATCCTGGCACATAACTGAGATATGCAGCAGAAAGGTCAGCCCAGAAAATGGATGTTTTAACATGGGCACTCACTATTTGCAGTCCAAAGGCCATATGTCGAGTTCCCTTTCACAAGACATTTTTACCTCAATGCAGTTATTATGAATAACTTCATATGAAGAAGGGACTTTTCACTGGCACGGGTTGACTGTGAATTCCTGCCCAAGTCAGCCTGCCTTAAATTTGCTCTCAGTGTGCGCCTTGGCTCAAAGTAAGTTTGTTCTGTAGCCTGCCTTCATGGTGATTATGTCTCCATGATCTGAGCTTTATTCAAGTTTCTTTCTCTCCTCCGTAGCAGGATAGTGTATGGGAGTGGAGAGGGAGAGAAAAGCATTAGAAGAGTTAAGAGACAGGTTCCAGGCAACAGAATACCCCAACCACCAAACACACATTTCCCCTCCTATCTGGCATGCTATACAATAAATGCATTTTAAAAGCCAAACTGTTTATAATGAGAAACCCATCAATCTTAGGCACAATCGACCTTACACACGAGTCAGTTACATTATCATATTCATTTGAGGTTAGCTCTTTTAAGTTTGACTGCTGCTTTGCCAATCACAGCCATTGCACCTACATATCTGAATTTTCCTCTGCCCTGAATGCTGTCAGTTGTTGCACATCAGATGGTGTAATAAGTTTTCTGGCAATGTATTTCAACTTATTTCCTCTAACTATATCCAATATGTTCCACATTTGCTCCACGATTTATTTTCCAAAGGCTCGCCAAATGGTTTTCCCTTATTGTTTATTTATTCCACTGTTTTATTCAAAGGAGTGGGGGCGTGGGGCAGGGCACTGCATACATCACAACTGATAAATTCACAGATTAAAAACAGATGTTCAGCTTTTAATTTACTCATTCACATGCAAATAAACCAGCGCTGGTCACATTCCAAAAAATATGTAGCACTTGCAATTATTTCCATCATAATAAATGCTGTTAAATGAAGCAGCATTTAAATATCAGTACTGACAAATATTTAAAACATAAAATTTGTCATATATTTCTTAGAGACTCCTGTAGCCATTGTTCTGAATACTAACAAATCCCCATTTATATTGCTACAACCTTTTTTGAGGGTGCAAATACGCAATATTTTAAGGTCACTCAATACTTCACTTACAAAGTTTACTAGAGGTAGAAATTGGAACACAAATCCTACTGGTCCTTATTACTAGATTGGCCGAAATGCATAGTGCACCGCCCAGAATGGCAAGGTACACCATAACATTACTTATGCCACTTTTCTGAAGCCAAATGAATAGAGGAGCTGTTAGTACCAGGAGTGAAAGCAGGGAGACGTACGCACAGCACGCCTTCAAAAACAGCAGCAGCACACATATACCTGAAAATGTGCGCACCACGTTCAAAATGCTTCAAACGCCCTAATCACCTCCATGACAAGGGTATTCTTGTCAATGTGTTCTACAAGGGCTTAGAAACAAAGCGAAGACTGAACCTGTGAAAAGCTGCCCACTCCTGCTTCGTTATCCAGCCTACGGGGGCGTCCAGCACAAGCTTGCATTATGTTAGGAGGAAGTACTGAAGTTAATAAAGGATGATATACCTTAACATAAGCATGATTCAGCAAGAGGATGGAAAAAAGGGCAAATGGGGTCCCGGGCCAGTGAGTTCAAATAAAAAGGGCCTAAAATTTTGAACATGGCATCAGACATCCTTGGTCTATCCTAAATCTAGTTTGACAACTTATGCATAGACCAAAATAATTTATGGGGCGGCTGATGTTCTAGTTAGATAGCTAGTGTTTTTGATGAATAAAGTATTAACCGTATAAATCTAAACAATACTGCACTGAGGGGTCTTCAGACCCAAAAACTAAAACAACGTTAGCCATCACCATGCATCCTAACCATTAACCCTTAACCCTTAAACACAGTTAACATTAATTTTGATAGTTCCAAAGAGCATGGATGGCAGCAATAACTTTACAGTACATAATTTCATATTTAAATCTATTAATTATTTCAGCCTTGAGATGGCGCTTCACCATGGCCAAGTCAGATAACCCCTTTAAACAACTCTCCCATCTACACGTAGAGCAATAAGCATCAATGAGGCAGGTGAGGAATATTCCAGCCTTAGAAAATACAAAATCATTTCTGCTGCTTGCATAACTGCTACCCCAAGTAACAAAGTAAAGTAAAGCTTGAAGAATTCATTTTCTGTTCTTAAGTAAAATAGTCAGCTGGTAGCATTACATTCTACAACTTTTTGCTATTTCTAAGGTGCGCCGTGGTAAAGCTTGAAGAATTCATTTTCTGTTCTTAAGTAAAATAGTCACCTGGTAGCATTACATTCTACAACTTTTTGCTATTTCTAAGGTGCGCCGTGGTATAGTAGTGTCACACTCATCCTTGAATATACTTTATCGTAAAGAGGTCGCAGCAGCAGTTCTGCAGACAAACTACCAAAGCTTTGACTCAAATTTATTGATCACTCCACCCATCCCGTTATTTAGAAGAAAATGATTCAACATTTTGCATTCCAATTTCCATTTCCCGTCAGTACAATCAGCTATAGACTGTAACACAATTATTGTTCTGTTTTTTTTCAGTTATAATATCTCTTGTCATGTTTGTTCACAGGGTTTGTGGTAAAATATTTGGCCGCTTGCAGTTAAACAAGAAAACATGTACTTTATTGTCTGGGCTGCACAGAATAGTTCTTCTCGACCCAATTATTATTCACACTGAGACACACTGTATTACACCATTTGTTGCTTCTAAACCAAGGTTCCAAAGGCCACTATCTTATGAGCTTGCCTGCGAACACATCTATCCTTCTCACATTTGCCCTGTACTCTATATCTGGGACTGTACACTCCCCTAGGATGAAAACCTAGAATTATGACCACTTACAAGTCTCACATAAATTAAGTAGCCAGTTATCTGACTAATGTCAATAGTCAACTAGTTTACCACTTTAGTTGCGCTGTGTGTGATAAGATGGAGTCACTGACTAGCCTCACATTTAGACTCTTTCACATAGGATAATCTAACTCTTCAGTCTTTCCTTTTTATATTGTCATTTTGTGTAAAAACACTATTAATACCTACAATAAATATATAATTTCCCAAAAAATTGTTTGTTGGTAGGTAAAGGAGATTACCACGGGAATCCTCTGTACACATCCCATGCTACTACTCAAATTATACATTTCTTAAATAAAATCAGATACTAGCCCTGACCCACAACAGCCATCGGATAGCAAATATATGTTACATATAAGGCAAGAAACCCTTATTCAAGCATATAGTCTTTAGCAAGAGCTTTGGGGACTCAGTACATGGAGTATTAAATTAACTTAAAACCATCACACCTTCCTTATCTATCCTCTTTCCAAAGCGACTGCCAGCTGTTCAAAATCCAGCAGCTGATGTTCTGGGGGTAGGAGCTTGGAGAGTGGGTGCAAGATGAGCTGGCGGGGCTTGTTGGTTAATACGTACATATTCAGAATGGAATAAAGAGGAGTAGCTATTTCTGATGCGTCAAGTAATGTGTCTCAAATGCTGCTTGTATTCCATTTCTATAATACTATACAGATGACCTATGTATGTATGTCGGGTTGCTAGGATAGAGGTGCCTAGAAAGGATTACAACAAACATAGCAACGACTGATGTGAATTAATATGTCTACCATAAAGTGCCCATGATGTGGACAATTATAGTGTAACGCATACTCTACACCTGACACGCTAAGAATATATATTTACTATCACCGTACATGCACAATAATACTGTTAAAGCACACAATTTGCAAACTTTGGTAAAATATATGAAACAAGGCAAAATAAAGCACATTTAGTGCATTCAAAGTGGAAGCAACAACATCCAGGACCCCTTTTAGTCAGGATTCAGAAGCAACCATAGCACCGAGACCACCCTCCTCACTGCCACTGATGACATCCGCACCCTCCTCGACCGAGGCGAGACTGTCACCATCATCCTCCTGGACCTTTCTGCCACCTTCAACACAGTCTCACATGACACGCTACGCACCCGTCTCCATGACGCCGGCATCTGAGACTCAGCACTGCAATAGCTCTCCTCATTCCTCACCGATAGAACACAGAAGGTCTGACTCCCCCCTCCCCTTTCTCTTGGAAGCCACCAAGATCAGCTGCGGAGTCCCCCAAGGATCCTCGCTGAGTCCCACCCTCTTCAACCTCTACATAATTCCACTGGCCGCCGTCAGAAGCCACACACCCCACATCATCTCCTATGCCGACGACACCCAACTGATAGTCTCCCTCACCAACAACACGACCACCGCCAAGAACAATTTCGACAAAGGAATGAAAGCAGTCACCACCTGGATGAAAGACAGTTGCCTCAAACTGAACTCAGACAAAACAGAAGTCCTCATCCTCGGCTCCACACACTCCGCCTGGAACAATTTCTTATGGTCCATCGCCCTCGGAAACGCCCTCACCCACACCGACCACACCCGCAACCTCGGGGTTATCTTAGACTCATCACTCTCAATGAACCGACAGGTGAGTGCTATCTCATCGGGCTGCTTCTACCACCTGCGCACGGTTCGAAGAATATACAAGTGGATCCCTATTGAAGCCAGAAGGACAGTCACCCAGGCCCTCGTCAGCAGCTGCCTCGACTACGGCAATGCACTTTATGCCAGAACCACCGCCAAGACCCAGAAAAGACTACAACGCATCCAGAACTCCTCCGCCCGTCTCATCAAGAACACCCCACAACACAGCCACACCTCTGCCCTTCTGAGAGACATACACTGGCTGCCTATCAACAACAGAATCACCTTCAAGCTCCTGACCCACGCCTACAAGGCCCTACACGACGTTGGACTAGCCTACCTCAACCACAGACTCTCCTTCTACACTCCCGCAGACAACTCCGCTCCACCGACCAAGCCCTCGTCAACATCCCCTGCATCCGGAAAACCATAGCTGGAGAAAGATCCTTTTCCCACATCGCTGCAAAGACCTGGAACACCCTCCCCCATTCACCTCAGGCAGAACCCCACCCTGTCACAGTTCAGGAAGGACCTCAAGACCTGGCTCTTCGACTGATCCTCACAGCCAAAAAAGAGAGAATGAGGCTATGCAGTGGCCCCGGCAGAGTAAAGTATATGCCAGGGTATGGGAGAGGCAAGGTACTTGAGCAGCAGGATGTTATGTAATGATTGTACTAGTGGAAATGTAACAAACACTAACACCACGGTGGCAAAGCCAGAGAATGTGGAGGGACTGTTGAAGTGGAGCAGGCAGCCCTGCAAGCAAGGACAGGTTTTGGTTAGGAACTGGTGAAACCAAGAGGGGACCTATGTGCACTCCGTGAAGAGCTGGGGAGAAACTGCAGGAGGTCAAAAGAGATATTCAAGACTTGGGGCAGAGAGTTTGTTCAATTTGGGGGTCCGCTTACAAGTAGAAGTTTAGGAAAAAGTATATAGTCATCTTGCAGGAACAGAATATTATCCTCCACAAGAAACTGGAGAAGTGAAGAATCGCTCTGGTTTGGAAATGTTCAGAACTCGGGAGTGCCATGCAATGCAGGAGAAACAGACATTGGGGCGATTCACTGCACATGTTCAGAGTGCTACTCAGAGTGGCGATGAGAAAATTGAACTGAACAGAACGCGAAGAATGGGAGGCCATCGCCCCACAAACACTATCTCCAAAATTCATCATTACCAATTAAAACAACAGAAAGGTGGTGGTCAGATCTTGATTTTTAATACATAGGGAATAAAGTGGCCTTGTTACAGAAACTCTCACAGTTAACACTGCAGAAATTCAAAGAATTCTGCCCCGTTACTGACTTTCTACACCAAGCTAAGTACATTATAGATAGGGACATTTTTTCACATAATCTATGTTAACAGCAAGTGGGAACCCCTCTGCTGAGGTGAAGCCAGCGAGTGAGGGTCCTAATATCCAGAATGAAGAAAGCTGGAGAGAGCAAGGAGAACAGGACCCAGAATATGACATCAGAATAAGACCCACAACCAAGTACATGTAGTCAAGTGCAGAAGGTGGGCCACTAACTAGCAAGAGAGGCACTGGCTTAACTGGACTTGGCAACAACCCACAGATAAAGGTGTCCCGGCAACTGCGTTAGCCGCAGGGTCCGGGAAAATGACTCACAGAGGGTATAAGTGGAGGTAAATGGTAATGAAACAGTTCTTACAGGGGACCGACTCTCTCAGAACAAGGGAGTCTCTAGGGATCCGTGGAAAGTTTTAATTCTGTTCAAAAAATGAAGCTGGGCAGGCTGAGGGTCAGCATACACAGATAAGCATTGGAAGATGTTGAGATCCAGAACATATAGGCAGTTAGTGAACAAGACTGAGATAAAATCTGGGTTACTGCTCTATGGCTACAGAAATGCAGATAGCCTTGTACAATGTAAGAGGTAAATCAAAGCATATGAGGACACTCAACAAACTTATAGATTTGGGGCTTGGGGGCATTTATATACTCCATGAAATGCATACATTTTCCAAAGATACCTTGAGGTTGAGCACAACATTCAGCCAAAACCAAAACAGTAAGGTTGGACATTATTATTTGTACATACTCAAGGTTCTCTCTGTTCAGCAAATGCAGGCAATAGCAGGTGGCTTCTACTGAAGTGTAAGTTGAGGGAAAGGGTGGGATCATCGATGTACGCTCCTAACTAGGGAAATCCACAGTACAAAATATTGTAAGATGTGCCACATGGTCCACCACAACCGATGGAGGCTGGGGTCAATTTGTGGATGGCACAAGTGACAGAACGAGCTGAGGCTTTGACGGGGGCAGCAGTACTGTAGGGGTTATAGTGAACGGACATAAGATTGATGTAGAGCACACAAGTACCCAGACTACTCTCACTAATCAGTGGTCCACAAAACATATGCTAGATTTAATATGATCCTGTTAGTCCATACACTCAAGCAGCTTATGATCGGGCAGAGCACGGTTTTATCTCCATATATGACCATGTCCCACTTATGTGCAGCATGATGTGTGAAAGTGGCAAAGCAGCAGCCACTTTTAAGTGGCTTCTGAATGACCCCCTGCTAAGAGAGCCAGTACCAAAATGGGTAAGAAAGGAACAGCTGCAAAAATATTTTCACCTCAATGATACATGGGGACTTTTGGCAGAAGTCATATGTGATGCGCTCAAGGCAATATTCAGTAGATGGTTAATCACAGAAAGTGAATTAATGAAATATGAGAGAAAGCACATTGAAGGCTGCCCCCAGAGTTGCATGCAGATGATACCAGATTAAGAATTAAGAATTCCCAAACGCAAAAGCTCTGGAGCAGAGTACTCAAGGTAAGTAGTCAACTAAGGTAATGGACCTAAATAATTTAGAATACATACTAGCTAAGTTGGTGCAAGCATTCCACAAAGAAGTCAACAAGGCTGGATATCTCTTAGCCGCTAGACTTAAAGCCAGTCGAGTTCAGCAATATATACAGATCATCAAGGATGAGAGTGGTCCTCATATGAACAAGTTTGTACGTAAGGCAGATGGATTTTGTACATTTTACCAACAGTTGTATATGACCGTCCCGGCAGACCAACAATCCATAGATGAGCACATCCAATAGGCAGGCAGATACCTCAGAACATTGAAGAACTGGACAAACCTATCTCAAAGGAAGAAATATTAACAGCCATTAAGGGTTTAATGCCTTCCAGGTTCCTAGGTGCAGACGGCTTTCTATCACAGTTTTATAAAACATTCCGGCCAGTAATGATACATTTCCTTAAATGCCTCTGTAAGTCGTTCGCAGGCACTGGGAGAGTAATGTGATCCATGATAGAAGTGAGAACAGTGGTCATCCTCAAGCTTAGCAAGGACAGGGAGGAATGTGGGTTGCATATACACATTTAGGGGGTCATTCTGACCATGGCGGTAATTACCGCCATGGCGGAGGTCGGCGGTAGCACCGCCAACAGGCTGGCGGTGCACCGCTGGGCATTCTGACCGCGGCGGTTCAGCCGCGGCCAGAAACGGAAAGTCGGCGGTGTACCGCCGACTTTCCGCTGCCCGTCTGAATCCTCCATGGATTCTGACACCCCCTACCGCCATCCTGTTCATGGCGGCTCTCCCGCCATGAACAGGATGGCGGTAGGGGGTGCCGCGGGGCCCCTGGGGGCCCCTGCCGTGCCCATGCCAATGGCATGGGCACGGCAGGGGCCCCCGTAAGAGGGCCCCAAAAAGTATTTCAGTGTCTGCCCAGCAGACACTGAAATACGCGACGGGTGCAACTGCACCCGTCGCACCTTCCCACTCCGCCGGCTCAATTCTGAGCCGGCATCCTAGTGGGAAGGTTGATTTGCCCTGGGCTGGCGGGCGGTCTTTTGGCGGCCGCCCGCCAGCACAGGGCAAATGTCAGAATCACCGCCGCGGTCTTTCGACCGCGGTGCGGTGTTCTGACGGCGGTACCTTGGCGGACGGCCTCCGCCGTCCGCCAAGGTCAGAATGACCCCCTTAGTTCCTTAACAACGATTTTAGGATTTAAAGCTAAAATCTTGGCAGCAAGACTCAAATGGGTGTTGTCTCAGCTGATAAACCCAGATCAGCTGGATTCTGTCGAGGGACACACATCAAGTGACGACATGAAGAAGGTGGTTCACTTGATAGATGGGGCACCACAGCTCGTGGGGTAGTGAATCTCATCCCCCTTGATGCAGAGAAAGCCTTGAAAAGAATGCAATATATGCAGATAGTAGTTTGAATCATGCCATTGGACAGACATCCTAATTCTATATTTGTTTTTCTTCCATTTTACACATTAAGTACCCTGTCATTACTATCTCGAAGACGCTATTTGTAGGTGATTTAGGTTAGTGTAAAAATCAGGCTTTTTAACATGTCAGAAATTGTTTATTTTGGCAAGTACTAACTGTAGTGCTTGCAATAGTTTTTGGCTGCAGTGATAGTCCATAGGTCAGGGAACACTGCAGCCCACATCGGATAGCTAAACCTAACTTTACTGTGCTTTCACTGAAGGGTTAGACACACCAATTACAATTAAGGAGCAAAGCACAAAGTGCTAAACAGTCTATCAGATCCCAGGGTCTAAGTGCCTCCTTAAATCCAGTACAAAAAAGCCAAAAACCTGTTGAAACCATGCACAAGGGCAAGCGCCCCCTCCAGATTAGAGAAATATAATACAGGCATTAATGGCATTTTGAGACGGAGCAAAAAGAAAACCGGAAGTGAACTCTTTTTCTATAGCAATCTACTTAAATATCTATTGGCTTAAGTTTTCACAGTTGCACTTTAAAAAAAATCTGTTTTCATTTTACTCATTACAACATATCTAACCGATGCAGAACAGTGGATGTGCATTGTATGTGTACGTACATGATAGCAAAGATTCTTTGAGGGATTGTTTAGGGGGAGAGGGTAGGAGGGAGATAGCTCCAGCTTTCCATGCGGCCTATTATAAATGAGTGACATTTATCAATAGACATTGTCATCATCATGAACAAGTGCGTATTCTCACATTATCATACGGTTAATTGTGGTTAGTGTCAGTAATCCGGATAGTGTATGAGTGGTATCAACCAGTACATCCGACATTCCTGAGTGTAGTTGTGATGATGCAGTCCCGTCCGGGTTCTGGCCATGTGTCTGGGTGTGGGTACATTAGCCAACCTTATGTTGCTACCCGGCATGCTGGCTGCCGGTGTGCAAGATGATAGATATTTCATGCCCCTATGTGTAATATGGTCACCCATAACAGGGAAATGGGTGTAAGTTTTACAAGTGTGCCACTTGCGGTAGGGTGTGCTCATGTAGGGCATTACTGAAGCACCAGTTGTTACCTGTGTTGATGGTGATTATCGTGATTTGGAGGGGGGGGCGTAAGTCTTTTTTGGCTTCGGGCTTTGTAGTTGTCCCACGTTCCACTTCCCACCACTGCCACGCCCCTGACGCTAAGTGTGCAAAGTATCTGTGCCTCGGCTCCAGCCCACTGCAATAAACCTCTTAGCCATTTATTTAACTCTGGAGTAGTTGGTGCCTTCCATTGCATTGCTATGAGGCGCTTGAATAGGACAAAGGCCAGGTCTATGAACCTATGTAACTGTTCGTCTGCCTTGGTTTTAGTGCAAATACTTAATAGGCAGGACCCTTGGGTGGGGAGCAGTGGCTGGTTTGTCAGTTCCCCTGTTAGTGTAGTGATTCTGTGCCAAGCCCATTGGATGGGCAGACAAGTCCACACCACGTTGTAAAAAGTGGCTTCCTGATTTCTGCGTCGTGGGCATTCATGGGTGGGGGAACATGTGTTGGATCCGATGAGGGTACAGGTACGCTTGGTGTAAGTAATTAAATTGAGTGAAGAGGAATCTTAGGTTGCCAGACACACACTTCATCTGTTGGAGAGCCCTGGTCCAGGCGGATTCAAGCAGTGGGTTGGGTAGAACCACCTCCCACCTAGCCCTGGCACCCGTCTGGCCCGTGCTACTACCCCCCAAAAGAGTGCTGTACAACAGACACTTTTGTGTGCCTCGGGTTTCAAGGTAGAAGGTATATTGTAGGTGATGTTGGGGGCTCCATGTTACCGTTCCACCATGTGTTATGTATGAGCTGTTTCATGGCGCAATAAGTTTTCACAGTGGCACTTAACATTGCAAAGCCTATATACCTAATATTTTTCCCTTGCCAGAATCGATTGTGTGTGATAAAAAAAATGAATGAATAATGTAATTAAATGGTCTCTCTTTTACTTCTCGGTAGCTTTGGAGCATTTGCATCTCTCCTCTTTTGCTCACATAATGTTGTGATGTTTGAGAACACCTACAGGAACTAAAGAGAGCGCAGTATGAACAATGGTGAAAATCAAAGGAATCAAAGTGATTTAATAACTAGATTAGGCCTGCCCCACAACCACCTCTTTTACGGATGAGTCAGCCAACAGTGACGTAAATCAGTGAGTTATTTTCCAAAAACATACAACTGTAGCAGGGAAGAATGTTTCTTGGACATCACATCTACACTGTGAACTCACTGAAAAGTCTGAGACGCACCTTTTGTGTTTTTGAAACAGTTGGTAATAACCAACGAGAAGATGTCATGTAAACTATTCAAAAACAACAAATCACTTCCTTCCAACACTCAAATTTATTTGACTTTATAAAGGTACTCCTTTCCAAGACTGAACAGATGGAATAAGGACTCAGCAAGCCACACAACGGGGACTAAGTTAAAGCTCTGGACTGTGACAGGCAAGAACAAACGCAAATATGGAGCCTGGAGCTAAAAAGTATGGCAAAGCATCTGTACCCCAAACTAAGAAGAGACTCCAGCAAACTCTTTGATGATGGTTGCAAACTTAGAAGAGGAGCTACAGATTTATATATTTATTAAGTAAAAAAGACTCTCCAAATTCTTAACTTTCTGAAATCGCTGGCTCTATTGAGTTATAAACATACCAAGTATCTTGCTCCAGACATGGATTATCCTTCACCCAAGGAGTATCTTCAGTAACATGCAGCAAAGGCACTTCACACTCTCCTATATATTAACACGCTCTCTTAAGATTGAATATAAATTGTAACTGAACGTTATCAAGTCATTTCATCAACTAAGTCCAGACGAGTAATTAATACATAAGAACATATACTCTTTGTGGAGAGTAAGAATGCTTACAATGCCACCAAGCAGACAAAAGTCTACATTAAACTTTAAATGATGTTCACCATTCCACAGTCATGCTTGCGTTATTCAAAGTCTGCCTGCAGGCGAATACCGTTTATAAAAGCCGAATGCTACAGGAAGTTATCATATTGAAATGGATACTCATATAAAATAGTTAATTATGTAATATGCAAAGGTAGCACCTTATCTGGAGGTTGAAATGACTAATAGTAAGAAAAAGTTAAATTCCCTTTTCTCATCAAGCACCAAGCAGAGAAGTAAGTGTTTTCATTCTCAAAGAACACTAAGCACTTCACCAGAATAAAGCCAATGCTACACAACTGGAAAACCTATTGTTCTTTCTCATCAATACTAAGTTGTTGAAAAGGGTCAAGAGAATCAACAACTAAAAAACGTTAACTATTAAGTGTTTCAACAGAGCTGTAAAAGTATATTAAAAAAATGGTCACTCGTGTTATTATCATACTGATTCAATCTCATAGGATACACCAATCAGTTGTGGTTCCGGTAGCATTAATACTGCACCTTCATTAATTATTTTAAGAGTTTTTATAACATAGTACACTACGACACATCCAATACTCCACAATGTTTACACAGATATAATCTCATCGATACCAATACAGCATACATTAATGCCCGGTTTGATGCAGTTAGTATATCAGTGCTGTAATATTTAACTCAATTGAAATCTGAGTTTGTTCGTTTTTTACTCAATTATAAATAATTAAATGATATGTGGATCAATGAGCAAGTATGTATGTACAGTATGTTTATAATCAAGGACCTGTGTGAGAAGGGACTTGACCGCTTTTGTGTTCCAATCTCTATTCCCTTCTTTTGTTTCATGCAGCTGCTTCTGGTTTCATCAGGGTTTGTAATTCATTTGTGTGTCCTTTTGAGTATTAGAAGTACTGATGGTCCCAGCCATGCATTGCTTGAAGGAACGAGGTGCTTGCTAGTACCGTTCCTGTGTGTGACGAAAGGTCTCTATCAATATGACTGTTAATTTACAGTGCACAGTTGCCGTTTAAGCCAGAACGTCTTCAGTGACTTTTTTTATGTGGTGTTTTAAAATTGAAAATAAGATCCATTAATTGGTGTCTTCCTTTATGCAAGTGTTTTGATGTGGAAAACATTTCTAAGGTAGCATAGGGTCGGAGCGTGATTACGTAGGGCCCTAGGGTAGAGTCAGGTGTTGTTGTCTGCTGGATAGGCAATCATAGCCAGGAGTCTGGGAATTCAGAATTAATGGTATATTAAATGCACGGTCCACCCATCGAAATAAAAGAGAAATTGTCATATATTAGCACCACTAAGACAGAGTCCTTCCGTTAGTATATAGGAAATGTTACTTACTTTGTAAACGTCTGTTTGTGGCATGTATAGATTCACATGCTGTGCATACATCTGCCATCTAGTGTTGGGACGTGTGCAAGTTGTTTTTCTTTGAAAAAGTATTTTGAGTCACGAGGTATAGTGACTCCTCCTATTACTGATTAATGTTCATGGGCATAGACTACATCGGTAGATTGTGCTACACAGCGGGTGAGGCCGGCATGTAGCTGAGAGAGAGCGAGAGAAAAAGATGACCCCGCAAACAAAGAAGAAGGAAAGATATCTGCAGTAACCTAAGGCTTCCTGCGAGGCTGGGTGGGAGCATGTGAATTGACAGCACTACATGACATCAAGTGGTGCTTACAGGGTAAGTAACATTTTCTGTTCATGGAATGTATGGCTGTAGACACACAAGCTGTGTGTAGACTGTAAAGCGGTTCTCCTATCAGCAGTGGCTAGCCTGAGGATGTTGCAGAGGACTGGAAGCGTGTATGTAGGACAACCTGGCCAATGTTAGCTTGTGTGTGAGCTAACAGATTAATAAAGTAATGCCTGGTGAAGGTGAATGGAGTGGACCAGGTAACTACTTTACATATGTCAGCCATAGGAATGTTACCTAGGAAAGCCATGGACACTCCCTTTTTGAGGGAATAATGGTGTCTGAGTGGGGCAGGTAATTGCCACTCTGCTTTGGTTGCCCTGGTGTAACAGGTTTCAATGCATTTGACCTACCACAGGGCCATGCTTGGAAGAGAGAATAGCCTTTGCGTGGATAAATGGCTGTTATGTTTTTTGTAAAAGGGTTTTTCCTGTCAATATAGTAAACAAGTGCTCTTTTAACGTCAAACATGTTAAATGCTCTCTCGGCTTCAGAATCTGTGAGAGGGAAAAATACCAGTAGTTCAATGGTTTGATTAAGATGGAAGAAGGATACTATCTAAAGGAAGAAATTTGGATTCGTCCAAAGAATTACCCTATCACTGTGCACTAGGAAAAAGTGTTTTTGAAGCTCACTAACGCACCTGAAACACTAGAGCCACAAGGAAGGGCCACCTTACAAGACAGAAACCGGAGCGGGCATGCATGAAGGGGTTGAAAAGGTGGGCCAATAAGTTGTGCGAGGACTATATTGAGGTTCCATTGAGGCATGGGGTACCCAGAGTTGCATAACCTGTTTGGACCTTCCATAAATGCATAAATAACAGAAATCCTGAACAGTGATGTGTTCCCTGATCTGCAGATAGGCGGCAACTGCAGCTAAGTGAGGTCGGATAGAAGTGTAAGCGAGGCCTGATGTTTGCAAACGGAGCAGGTAGCAGTCTACGTCTTGGGCTGCCAGGTTGTGCAAGTCGATGTGTTTAGGTAGACGGTAACGGACAAACCCTTTGCATTTGGCTGCACAGCAGGCACGCATTGCGGGTCTGTGGATTTCCTTTAAGATGGTCATACTTTCAGGAGGGAGGTTGAGGTAGCCCAACTCTAGGAACTCAGGAGCCAAATTGAGAGATTGAGCTGCCTGGAGTTTGGATGCCTGACTGTACACTAGGTCTGGGTGAGAAGGTCTGATCTGTTTGGAGAACTGGTGGGAGGTCAAGAAGGGTACTGAATCAAGGTGGTCTGGCCCACATGGGAGCCACCAGAATCAGAGTGATGGATGATTGCCAAAGCTGCCGAACCATGAAAGGAAAAAGTGAGAGGGGAGGAAAAGCATAGACAAATATCCCTGACCATTTCATCCACAGTGCATTGTCCATGGACAGAGGGTGTGGAAACCTAGAGGCAGAACTTGGGCATATAGAGTTGGGAATCTCCCAATGACAGAAGTACAAGAGTAGGACTTACAGGTGGTGTTTCCACTCCTGGACATCTTGCTGCATCCTGCTGAGCTGGTCTGCACAGTTGTTGTCGACTCCAGGCAGATACTTCTCAAGAAGGTGGGCGTTGTGAAAAAGTGCCCACCACCAACTGCCCTGAGCTAACACTGAAAACTGTGATGAGTGAGTGCTGCTCTGTTTCTGAAGGTAACACATGGCTTTCATGTTGTCTACATGGATAAGGACCACTTTGAGGTGAACTTGGCAGAAGGCCGCATTGAGTGATACCTGGATGGCCTGTAGCTCCCTGTAGTTGATGTGGAGACCCAACTGATGTTGTGCCCAAATTCCCTGAATGGTAAAGTCCTCTAAATTCGCCCACCACTGGCTTAAGGAAAGGTCTAGGGTGACTGTCACATGTGGCACTGGGTCTACAAAGGGTCAGCCTGCAAAGGTTTTTTGAGGTGCCACCAGCGCAGTGAGCAATGGGTGCTGGCCCAAATCAACCTTCATTCCTCCGAGTGACCCTCCACTTGTGACCATTGTGTCGCTAGGCACTCCTGCAGTGGATGCCTGCGCAACCTGGCCTCGGAACTATGGCAATACAGAAGGCCATCGTGCAAAGGAGGTGAATGACTGTCCTGGACATTTTTTGGCTATCTGACTTAAAAAAAAAAAAAAAAAAGGGGCAGCAATGACTGGAAATCTTGGATTTGTGTATGGCTGAAAAAAAAGCCTTTCCAGTGACTGAGTTGAGATCTGCCCTAAACGGGCAGAACCTGATGGGGCTGAAGGCAGGAATATACAGTGTTGATGATGATCCCTAGGTAATGCAAGAGGTCTATTTTGCACTGGGTATAAGCCCAGCACAGTTGTTTGTTTCCACCCTTGTGCAGTCAGTCACCCAAGTAAGGGAATACATGGATGCCACTCCTCCTTAGGTGGGTGGCTACAATAGCAAGTCATTTTGTGAACACCCTGAGGGAGGTAGTAACCCAGAAGAGTAACACATTGAACTAAAAATGCTGGGCACTTATCGTGAACCAGAGGTACCCGCGACGTGCAAGATGCATCTGGGTGTAAAAGTAGGAGTTCTTCAGGTTGAGCAGTCATGAAGTCACCTTGCTGTAGTGGAGGGATGACATGTTGGATTATGACCAAGTGGTAGTGCTCTGATAGAATGTATTTGTTCAGGGGCCTGAGATCATGGATAGAGCAGAAGGACCCGTCTTTCTTGGGGTTAAGGAAGCGCAAGGAGTATGCTCAATGTCCACGTTGGTCTGGCAGCTCAGGCTCTATGGCCCCCTTCAAATGGTGTCTCATAGGGATCCAGTGGTAACATGGACTGTATCCCCAACTAAGGAGTGTGGAGAACCCTCTGGTGACTCATTCAGAAAGGCTTCATGTGGTTGAGGTAAAGCAGGGAGGTGAAGAGGGAGAAGAGGATGAAGTAGAAGGAGGAGAAGGAGGAGGAAGATGACGGGGTCTAAGAGGTAAAGCACTAGTGCCTCCATCCTAAAGCCTCTTCATCGTGGCTGGTGATTCAGGTGGCAGGTCACAAGTTTCTATGCAAGTCAATCTCCTCTTGTGAGGAATAGGGGTTGAGCTTTGGCAGGGGCTTGTTCAGGATTGTGCCAGCTGGTGGGTGGATGAGAATCCACTTCTACCTGACTTCGAGCTCGTCCTGGAGGGGCTGCATGATGGTCTTGCTCCTGGTCATCAGATGCGGTGGAGGACAGGGTTGTGGCCACCGGGCGATTCTGTGTTGAAGCCGATTTCTGAGCCGCTGGTGCTGTGGTCAGTTTAAGAGCTGGAGGGGTCTTCAGAGATAAAGATGGCTTTGAGGGTGTCTTCCATGCCAGTGCCAAAGGATCTGGTGGTGTCAAAATGTTTAGCTGGTGCCAAGAACCAGGTCTACTGCTCCATTTTGAAGCTAGAGGCTGGTTTGGCGGTGGATACAAAGGGTGATTCCGAGGCTGACCATGGGCCTCAGGTATTGGTGGACAGGAAGCGTGATGCTGGGCTTCAGGGCTCAACACCTGACCCCTTTGAGGGTGATGCTCAGCCTCACTTCAATGATAAACAGGTGGAGGAAGGAGGGATGGTGTATTCACAGCCGATGTGTTCTGTGGCTTGACCTTGGGGATCTTTAATCTCTGAGTCAGAGTGGTAGCTTGCCTAAGGGGTGAAAACCAGAGGCAGCTCGGCCAAGAGCCCCGGCTGTGGTTCCTTCAAAATGTCTCAGTCCCTGAAGAGGTGTTGTCTCTGCCACTGTGCCGTAGGTCATTGAGCAAGGCATTGATCGCATCAATAATGTAGTGTCTTTTTCAATCGGAAGGCAAAGTAGGTGGAGCAGGAGGCCTTGTCATGCTCTGGGGACAAACAGAGGTTACAAACCTTGTGGAGGTTTGAGCAGGGATACTTCATTCAACACTGTGGACAGTTCTTGATTGCAGTCCGTTAGTTCTTTCAATCAAGCACTGAACATATTCGGGGAATATGAAGTAGGCCCCAAAAAGGGCAAAAGCCCTGGGGGCAACATGTAGATCCTGGTCGCCCAGTTGGTAGGGAAGTGCAATGATACAGAAAGGGTATTGGATGCACTGGTTGTTTTACCTAATGGCCCGAAGATGATTAACGTGAGGCGTCGACCCAGAGCTCAGTGGAACCAAACAGTGGAGAAAAGACAATCTACCATTGAAGCAGATGCCCATGTGCATTACCAGTAGCATGAGGAGTCACTATAACTTGTGACTCAGAAGACTTGTTTGAAGAACAATAATTTACACAAGTCCGAGCCCAACACTACATGGCAGGAGTATACACAGTATGTGCATCTACAGCTACACATGCCACAAACAATGAACTTCTTGTTACATTTGCACTACTCAGCCTGTGTACTTAATACAAAACATAATAATCTAATGCTGTAGGAGGATGTTCTCAACATTTCCTACTCTATTGTCCATTCTGATTTAGAGTGAAACAGTCCATATAAGTCCCTGTTCAGAAGGATTGTTCATGGAAAACAAATCCACTAGTGCAATATATAATATCAAGCATCTCATCTTCGATTTATGATGAATTATCCTTTTCTTCATAGACTGCTCAGTTTTGCCAATATACATTAAGTTACACCGGCACACAATGGCATACATTACAAATTTCGAATTACATTTTGTAACCTTCTCATATGCGTGTGATGTAATAATTGTTTGGGTACATACAGACAAATTGTAACATCACGAGTGACATTTAATGCAAAGGAGTCCCCTTTCTTCTTGGCCTTGGTTTGCGTTTGTATAGAATATAGAATTCATCAAATTTCTCTTCTTTTTTTAAAGCAGATCTTGTTTCGGACGTGGTAGTTCTAGTGTGTTGAGGAGCTGCCAATTTCTGTGAATTATCTTCTGCATTTGTTTTGCGGGAGATACAAATGTTGTTACACCTGTCAATGTATTTCAAAAGCCATTGGTTTGCAAGCTTTCATTAGGTGAGTATCACACTTGTTTTTTTACAGCTGTCAACAGTTTTTTTATCCTCTAATCCCCAACCATTTAGTTAGTGTCTGAGTGTAAGTAACATGGGCTTATTTGATTAAACAATTCTGCATGATTTGTTGGAATTGTCCATAAGGCGGATCACTCCAATGGCTAGGAGGTATTTGCTGGAATAGTCAAAATCAGTGTTTGCCTGTTTTGTTTCCTGTACAAATAACTCCATTATCATTGTAGGTGTACGAATCTAGAAAACAGATCCAGCTTTTACTGAAACTGATTGGGAATTTGACAGGCATACCGCCATGTATGAAAGATCTTCTGACCCATTTCACATTAGGACTACATTGTTCAGGTCTCTTTACCATACCATGGTTTTATCCCTACATGGATGATCACTATACAACGATCTCTTCTGGAATTCAGCAATAGACATGTAAGCAATTGTGTGTTCAATGCAGCAGCTTACGGGGAAATAGGTAGTGGCTTGATGCATGATTACGTTGTAGCATATACATATTCAAGTAGTTTCCAAAAGGAAATAGGTGAGCATGTAATGTAGTTTTGTGTGCTTCTCTCAATATATTTCTATGACAACAAGGGCTGAATATTGGGTGATCTTGGGCTAAAGAAATCCATACTTGGTAAAATTGTATTTTTCTGTCAAAATGATGTTCAAAGATATTAATGGTGTCTTCAGTGTCTTTCACAAATAATGTGGTTGTGGGTATCAAAAGCCTGTTAAATATTTACTGGTGTACTTTGACATGGGATTTAATACCGAACCACATACTGATATAATTAGGTGTTGTAAAGGGTTATTTAGGTCTATGTGATTTTTAGGCAGGACATAAATGAAGTGCATCTTAGGATGTTTAGCATTCAAATATATATATATATATATATTTTTTTTAAAACAACCGGCCCTCCAATAAAGCCATTGTGTCTTAGTCTCCGACATGGTCTTAGATGGCTTTGGTTGGCTTGTTCTCAATTTTTCTGTAGTGTTCTGTGGTGTTTAATTGTAGATAAATTTGAGAAGTACAATCCATTGTGTTTTTGATCACTGTGGCTCTGGTTTTATAGTGATATCTTTGTATAAATCCAACTTGGTGAGTGCTTGTTGTTACACAAGATAAATTTGGGCGAGCCTTATAATTTAGTTTGCCAAGTATGTACAGGTCAGTTTTTTCAGGATACAGAAATATCTGGTGATAAAAGATTAGTTGCAAGGTTAAATGCAGAATTTACTCTTAACCCATTTTCATCTGTGGTGCTACCCTATTGTTGCTCTCTGTCAGAAAAAAACTTTAAAGATGAATTTTCAAGAAAAACTCCAATATTTCAATTTTCTGGCTGTTGGGATCACTGAGTTGCGTCAGCACAAAGGACAGTCCCTTCGACAGGAGCACTAAATCTTCATTTGATAATTGTATCTTTGATATGTTGCCCACTGGACTGTTTTCTGATGTATCTGCTATATTTTGTGCCTTTGTTTGTCTGCATTTCACCTGTTTGGATTATTGTTTCTTGGCATCTTTTTCCAAGTTTCCAACCTTTTCTCGAAAACAGAGCATTTTTTGGCAATTCCAAGTTTGTTCATTGCTTGTAGAGGAACCTGTCATGTTGATCAATCAACGAAGTTTCTGAGAAATTGATAAAAATGTTGACCAAAATGTTTTTGGACTGACACAGACACTACATTAATGAATGAGCATTTCATTGTATAAGTCCCTTTTAAGTGGGGGATACACCTTGCAGCTGAAAAATTCTTACTGTATTTTCACAGCGTTTTGATTTTCAATGTTTGGGAATGGCGATTTACTATACCTGTTTGCAGTCTATAATTGCTTTATTCGAAATGATTTCTTCAAAAATAGTGTCCCTTCTAATTATTTTTTGCTAATTCTTGTGGCCATTTGATAGAAAGAACTATCCAGTAATGTGAGCACTTTGTAGAAACATAACAGACATCTGATCTAATCCGGATTTTCTCTGATGGTGACAAAGATATGACATATTTGTAAACCCACTGGGTAATGTCTCAGCTCGAAGATGTTTTAATAGTATTTCCATGTCGACTCACATACTTCCTTGCGAGTCTTATCAGGCATACTGATTTATTAGGATTCGTGACATTTTTGAACCACTGGCCTTGTACTGAGAATATATGGCCTTTCTGGGAGATCATTCATTTCTTCCTCTCTGTATGGTAGGGCATCTTGCTCTGACACATTAACAATGATCATGTATCAAAGAAGATTGTAATGCTTTGTGCTGCTCAAGGTTACTGAATAAAAGCTGGGGTATTTAAGGTGATTTTATAAACTGAGAAGACATCTCACCAACGTGTGCCAAATCTTAGAATGTGTATACATGTGCACACTTGACATCTCCATGCACAAACCTGGTAGGGACCTTAGAAGTACCATTCTAGCTCTCCATTCAATTCATTAAATGAAATTTTGTGATGGTTGTAAACAATCTGACAGGCAGACAAGACATACCAAGCACAGACTGTAGGTTGCTGTTGGTGGGAGAAATCGTATGCCCTTTTTGTGGGTAGGGGAAACTATATTCCTTTCTCAATTGATGAAAGCTGTCCTGTTTTCATAATGCAGGAAATGTTACAGATAAAATAGGGTGACCTCAATTAAAAAGATACCCAAGGCTTAAAAATGGCTATCTATCAAGGCCACGGGCTCTAGAGTTCATGTACCTGAAAGTAGTGCTGCAATATGTTTGGAAACATGTATTAGCCTAAATGAATATGACTAGATTTAGGATAAAGAGTATTAATATAACTGTGCCAAGTCTTGGTTGGAAGGGTGTGGGTAAAACAAGCATATAAAGTTATAAAATCCATACCACAGGCAAAGTCCTCTAAAAGAAAGTTTGGCCTTCCGTTTTCCTCCTTGTTTTCTTTAATAAATTCCCCTGATGTTTTTTTTTTTTTTCAGGCTGTATTTGGCTAAACTAATTAGTAAAGGGCAAACCTAATTAAATCTACAGCACAAGTCAATTTTTTCAAAAAACGTCATCAAAGCCACCTGCAGCTTACTTCGCTTGGATACTCTCCAAATAATCCAAAATCTTTAAAAACACACACAAACCGTACGTTTGGTTAATCTGGAATAACTAAAGATAAAAGTGGAAGTTCACGCTAACAGAGCACTTGGTTGCAGCAATGGGTTTTGGTGTTACATTGATATTCATAAAATAACTACTGATGGAATTGATTTTTACACTTAATAGCGATTCATTAGGATTTATGTGACTGTAGGAAAGTATAGTCCACAAAATACTGAGTTAATGACTAGAAAAAATACTTCACTAACACTTTTTCAATTTGACCATGCATATCATTCTGTAACACACCAGAGCAGATGACAAGTAAAAAGATTGTGACACCACACATGATCTTTATTTCACACACATATGAGCAAAATTAAAGTGCATAAGCCATGCCAGATAGACTTATTATCTAAACTGTGAATAAGCCAGAGACTGAAAACGTACACCATGTGTACTTGGGGGTACACAAAAATGTCAACACCAAAGCCCCGTTTAAAACAAATCATGAATAGCGATGATTTCTCTATTGAGAAAATTATTAACATTTAATCATGATTTCAGCACAAAATCCTGAAAAGGACTCTTGTTTTACAGTTCTGGGTATCTCGTGATATTGATAAATACTAAGAGAAAATGGCAGTTCAATTTACCATCATGCCGGAAAACAACTTGGGGCAAAGTGAGACAAAAAGTGAAATGTCTACAGATCTCAATAAAACGTCTGGATGTCTCATGCAATAAAGGCCATTTATGTTTCATACTGCGCGACAAGCAAAGGCTTGATCATGTTTAGTGGCATCGCCGTGAGTTTCACATCAAAAGCAAACCAGGGAAAACAGCATCAGCGAGACTGGGGTGCAGAAAGGAGCGCACTGTGGTAGAAACTTACATTGATGACTTTCTGGCCGTCACTATGCAAAACACTTAGTTTACGCCGAAGTTGTCAATAAAGCCAAGTTATGTTAATTTGTAGTAGGTATACATTAAAACCTTTAAGGCAATAAATAACAGAGTCTACATAAAGTTAAATGTGTTCAACTGTATAATATATATATATACACAATTGAAATGGAATCGCATCATAATATTGCATTAAATTGTACTGTAGCATTTCTAAAGCACTTTCTTACCAATTGTTGACGCCCTAAGCGATTCTAATACACATATATACATCAAAGCTCTGTGGCTACCGGTGAGAGATCTGCCTACCAACAGCAGACCATGTATGTGTGTATGAAAGCAAACACAAGGACACAACCCAACTGATGAGGTTAAACTGAAAATCACAGTACCTTTTGCTGACACTGCTGATGGGGCTGCCGAGATTTCGGCTTCCAGAAGACTTTCTCCTTGACAGCTTCTTGGAGTTACTCTCATCCGTGCTGTCATCCTCCCGCTTTGGTGTGCTGCTCCCTTTACTATTAAGGTCCCTTAGCACATCGTAATTGATTTTACTGGAGATTTTCTTCTGTTCCAACATCTTTTCAATAGCCTCGCCTGCTGTGCTCGCATGGATTGGTTCTCGCTTCTTCGAAGATTTCTTTGGCTTAAAGCAGATGTCAGAGGGGATTAGAGGCGGCACAATGAAGCCGTCCACATTCATTTAGCACTATCACCGGTCAATAAATCAACACGTTTATCTAATAAAGCCAAATCAGCTAAACTAGCCTTTTCACATATTTCTTGTTTGTGGCATTTGCGGCAATCTTCTGTTTCATCGTTTTGACTAAGGGTATTAAACTTGTGTGTCTTTCGGGAAATATTATAAAACAAACATTAGCAATGCAATAGTTGGAGCTATTAGCATTTTAAATTCATAAATGGACTTCTCTTGCCACATAAATTGGTCAATCCTGCCTCATAATTTCGTCTTTTCCTGCCATATAATTTCAGTGGTCCAGCATTTAGCTAAAGCACTTTCTCTATTCTTCTTCCTCTATCTTAAAACATATACAGTTGCCATATAAACCTTTATCAGAAATAAACGTTTGGCATTAGAGTGTAATGCTCAAAACACCATAACAAAAATATCATTTGGAACGGATTGGAGAGTGAAAGGAAAGAGGGAAGGTAAAGATGGAGAGAACAAGTGGCGTAGTAATGGTGTCAAGGGACCTGGAGTAAGAAAGGAAAATGGTTGACTGGAATATCTGAAGGAAAATACAGCAGTAATTAGAGTTGAGTGAGATCCGTAGGTCTCTGGGCCCCGGTGCACTGCACCTGTTGCTGCATTGATAACCAGGCCTCAGAAGAGAAAGCAAATGGGGCAGAAAAAGAGAAGCGAAAGGAATACAACAGACAAAAGGAACAAAGAGAACAGGTTGCACAGAAATAAAAGAAAGGGAAAGATCGAGAAAATGAACACAATAAAGAAGAAATAAAGCAAACGTGAGTCAAAAGAGAAGGAAGCTAGCGAACAAAAGATGAGGAAAAATAATAAAAGTGTGAAAGAGAAAAATGAACATTAGAGAAAAAAAGAGTGATGGTGAGAGAAACAAGCAGCAAAAGAGCCAGTGCACGTATGTACTGACATTTCCCACAGACACAGAATGGGAAAACCACTTTGACACTTCAGGTCCCAAGTAACTTGTGGCTTCAACATACAGATGGGAAAACGAGGGATTTATAGTAAAAAAAAAAAAATTCAAAAAAGTGAAAAAGACGCACACATAGCCAAAAGAAAGAGCAAATAAAAGGCAAAAAAAAAAAGAATGCAGGGAATATAAAAAAATAGTGAAAGAGTGAATGCCTGATGAATAAAAGAGAGAGGAACGAACCAAGGAAAGAAATAACCAATTTTTGCATGTTTGAGAGAGGAGGTAAGCAAGAGGAAGAGGGAAATAAGAAAGGAGAGGAGTAGAAACAAACAGTTGAAAGAAAGAGCAAAACTGTTAACATGTGGATTTTAAAAGTTGGAAAGAGAAAAGTGGGGGAGAAAGAAAACATTACGAGTTCCATCCTATAACTCCTCTTACAGTGATTCTGAGGAAGATGATGAGGACAATCCTGCTGTCCCTTCGCAAGCACAGTCTGTGCAGCGGGATAATAGCGGGTTAGCCCAACACAGAGAGCAGGTGCAAGGGGCGACAACCAGCACCTGCTTTTTTTGGTCCTGGGCTCGGCAGCTATATAGGGAAACCTACCAAACCCAGACATTTCTAGAAACTAGACACCCAGGGGAGTCCACCGAGGTGTGGCTTGAGTGGATTCCCCAAAGTTTTCTTACCCAGCATACACTGCAAAGGTGAATTGTTGAATAAAAATTATATTTTTTTCTTGCATTTCTGTCACACAAACTACAAAATTCCCACCACCCAGTGTTTCTCCACCTGTCCTGATAAAAACGCTACCCCCCTTGGGTGCCTGTACCCAGTGCCTGTGTCAGGAATGGATCACCCCATGGTCAACAGTTGCCCTCATGTAAGGACTAACATTGATCGTTGTTTGATCTATTCCAGACACGGACACTAGGCCTACCCACACAAGTGAGGTACCAATTTCATCAGGAGACTGGGGGGAAGGAAATTTGTGGCTCCTCTCAGATTCTAGAACTATCATTGAACTGTGAGGAAAAAGTGTTTTTTTTTGCCAAATTTTGAGGTTTGCAAAGGATTCTGGGTAACAACCTTTTGAGAGTGCCACAAGTTACTCCATCCTGGGTTCCCTTAGGAGTCTAGTTTTCAGAAATGTCCAAGTTTGCTAGGTTTTCCTAGGTGGCGGATGAGGTAGAGGCCAAAATCCACAGCTTGGCACTAAGCAAAAAACAGGTCAGTTTTCAAAAGAAAAATGTGATGTGTCCACGTTGTGTTTTAGGGCATTTCCTGTTGCGGGCACTAGGCCTTCCCACACAAGTGAGGTACTATTTTTAATCAGAAGACTTGGGGGAATGCTGGGTGAAAGGCAATTTGTGGATCCTCTCAGATTCCAGAACTTTCTATCACCGAAATGTGAGGAAAAAGTGTTTTTTTGCCAAATTTTTAGGTTTGCAAAGGATTCTGGGTAAAACAACTTGGTGGGAGCACCACAAGTCACCCCATCCTGGGTTCCCCTAGGTGTTTAGTTTTTAAAAATACACAGGTTTGGTAGGTTTTCCTAGGTGCCGGTTGAGCTAGAGACCAAAATCCACAGCTAGGCACATTCCAAAAAACACATCAGTTTTCAATGTAAAAATGTGATGTGTCCATGTTGCATTTCCTGTCGTGGGTACTAGGTCTACCCACACAAGTGAAGTACCATTTTTATCAGGAGACTTGGTGGAACACAGAATAGAAGAACCAGTGTTATTGCCCCTTGTCTTTCTCTGCATTTCTTCCCTTCCAAATGTAAGACAGTGTGTAAAAAAGAAGTCTATTTGAGGAATGTCCTGTAATTCACATGCTAGTACAGGTACCCAAGAATTCGGAGATGTGCAAATAACCACTGCTTCTCAATACCTTATCTTGTGCCCATTTTGGAAATACAAAGGTTACTTTGATACCCATTTTTCACTCTTTATATTTCACCAAATGAATTGCTGTATACCCGGTATACAATGAAAACCCATTGCAGGGTGCAGCTCATTTATTGGCTCTGGGTACCTAGGGTTCTTGATGAACCTACAAGCCTTATATATCCCCACAACCGGAAGAGTCTAGCAGACGCAATGGTATATTGCTTTAAAACATCTGCCATACCTGGAAAAAGTTATAGAAGAAAACGTGGACAGAAATGGCTCTTTTTTACCTCAATTTCAATATTCTTTTTATTTTAGCAGTTACTATCTGTTGGAAAACCTAGAAGGATCTACACAAATTACCCCTTGCTGAAATCATCATTTTGTCTATTTTTCAGAAATGTTTAGCTGTTCAGGTTCCAGCGTTGGTTTCACATCCATTCCGGTCACTAACTGGAAGGAGGCTGAAAGCACAAAAAATAGTAAAAATGTATGTCCCAGTAAAATGCCTAAATTGTGTAGAAAAATGTGGTTTTCTGACTCAAGTCTGTCTGATCCTGAAAGCTGGGAAGATGGTGATTTTAGCTCTGCAAACCCTTTGTTGATGCCATTTTCAGTGAAAAAAAAAAAACTCATGCTTTCTTCTGCAGCCCTATTTTCCCTATTTTTCTAAAAACAATAGAAAAATAACTTTATCTGTATTTTGGCTAATTTCTTTGTCTTTTCCAAGGGAACCAACAAACTCGGGGTACCTTTAGAATCTCTAGGATGACGGGAAAAAAGGACCAAATTTGGTGTGGATAGCTTATGTGGACAAAAAGTTATGAAGGCCTAAGCACGAACTACCCCATACAGCCAAAAAAGGGCTCAGCAGTCGTAGGTGGGGGTGGTTGGAGGGGAGGGGGCAATCAGCTAAGGGGTTAAAGCAAGAATGCACCGACAATAGGATTCTCCAATAAATCCTATGGAATAAAGCCTGAAAAGTCCAGATCTTTTTTAAACATATGTGGACTTTTTCCCGAGGGATGGGGTAGAAGACTGCTGGAGGATGATGACTTTGATTTACAACATCATAAGATTGTATATTAATTACTCAATTGATGAAATAGGAGAGCGCCATCGAGGTAGATCTCCGGGAGTAGGAGTACTTGCATGCAAAACTATCCTCTAATGTTAGATGTACACATATCCAAATCTAGAAAATTCCTTCAAGATCGTACATAAATGTAAACCTGAGAGGTCACCTGACTACATCGTGTGTGTCAAACAGGGCAGGAGATTCTTACACACGACGTTCGCGGCCTTATTTTAAAGTCTGGAGGAAAATAAATCTTATGGAGTACTGTCAGGGGCTGGGGAACATGGGGTCCATTTAACTAAATCATGGACAATCCCAGCGGGACGTAATACTGACTAAACAGAGAGATCCATGTCTATGGAAAAAGCGTTGTATCAGCATAGCCGCTCTTTGAAAGATTGCTCGACATTGCTAGAGAATGTTTACACTAACCTACACTCTGGTACAGAGAACTGATCACACTGCCAGTGTTGGACTCAACATTCCTTGAGGAGGGGCATGGAAACACACAGACACGAGTCAGATGTTTTGAGAGCGTTGTTAGGTAGCTGACAGGGAAGGGACATGGAACTAGTTGTTTAATGGAACTGACAAAGACACAAAAGAAAAAAATGCACAATAACACTTGATTCCTGACATAAGTGACATGCAGTGCTCATTGTGAAAATTGAAATTCATATGATACAAGTCTGTAAACGTCTTAAATGGAGATAATTCAAAAGCTGATCTGGTATTTTTCCAGTTAATATTTGAAAACAGACCTCAACACAAATCTAATAAAATTGTTTTACCTTTTGTTCTTTGTAAATGCCAAGCTCCTTCTC
This sequence comes from Pleurodeles waltl, assembly GCF_031143425.1. NCBI lineage: Eukaryota > Metazoa > Chordata > Amphibia > Caudata > Salamandridae > Pleurodeles > Pleurodeles waltl. The sequence goes on from NC_090448.1 coordinate 496,332,415, forward strand.
CTTTGCAATACGTTCTTCTTTTTCTATAAAAAGAATTGCAATCAAAAAACGTTCCTCTCGTAGACCAATAACAGACATTAGCATCATGGACTGCAATGGTTTGAGCTAATTAGTCAATCAGAACTCTCCATTTGTTCTTTATTTGTTTGTTTCAGAAAAGGGCACTATAGAAGATGGCAAGATAAGTGCATAACAATAAAATGTGAGGAAAGCAATAGTTTGTCCTGGAGGTCAGGGTGAGCTGGGATATTGCCAGTGTAGGAAGGCGAGGTAAGGGGGCACATTCTCTCTGCCCTCAGCTATTGTAATGAATTAGGATGTATTTGCCACACAGCAGATTGTAGTTAAGGAGCTGAACCTCAAACGAATAAAACTACGGGTTCTGATAAGGGAACAGGAGCTGCAGAAGCAAGTATCCTGTAGGGGAAGGTGAGAGGAAATAGAACTGAAGGGCTACATGGAGGCATCTGTCCCCGAGTAGTGTAGTAAGACACTCCTAGTACCATTTTAGTGCTTAATCTCTGAATCAGGTGGTTTCAGACCTCGTCACACACACAAGCTGCTAGGGAAAGTGTAGGGCACTCTTGGAGCCAGTCCTCAAATTGAGACAAGGCCACAGTTAAAATTATAAAATTATGACAGTCATGAAATCAACCAGTTAGAAGTTATTTATATTTGTTGACAGGATTTGTCCTGATCTATCCGAGACTGTGTTCCCACTGCTTTGGACTGTGCAGGTACCACTCATGAAACTAACGTATGGCCATATACAGCAAAGAAACATTTGGTAATCAGAACTACATTAGTAAAAATTCACTGAACTCAGGTAGGGCAAAAGAAAAATGTGAGATTACATTAGTGCTTAATTTGTATTAAAAAAAAAAAAAAAAAAAAAGAGTGTTGGCGCACAGAGCTCTACTCTGAAGCCCGTGGTCCACTCTATTACATGTTGGTGCAGCAAATACCAAGGCTGTGTAGTCTAGAATCCAACTCACGCCTCTTTAATCTACTACCATACTCTCCCTTCCCCTTTATCTCACTCTTACAGTATGCTGCTTTCTCCCTTTGTGATGGGTTTCCGTCTTTCTCTTCTTACTTTTTTCCTGTGTGTTTTCGCGCTTCTGCTCTTAGGAAATGTCTGATTAGGTAAAATAATTGCAGCTCCCTAAAAATGAGTGCCGTGTTCCTCCCCGGATACACTGGTTCAAATTAAGCACTGGCAATTCAAAGAAATATCATTCCTACAGCTTAAGTAGTACAGGAACTATACTTTATTGAAATGCAAATCCTGCCACAATCAAATGCAATCTTTATTTTAACAAAAGGTGATCACATTTTTCAATTGTACTCGTTAAGAACCGAGCTGCATATTTTGCATACATCAGCAAAAGATTGTGCTCAGGAAAGGCATTGATTTCCGTTGATCTAAAAAATTTTTTCTATCAAAGCATTTTGTTTCTGTAAAGTTAGGCCTCTGGTTTGTAATACCAGATGCTGGGCAAAGGGCTTAGAAGCAGAGTCAACATTTTCAACTATACCGCAGAACTCCGGCTCCTATAGTAACCTCATTCGATTTCATTTCATTAGAGAATCAATTTTAAACTTCTAAGCACTGTCCTAATATCTACACTTTTTTTTATCGTAACTCTTCTTTCGTCTACCTCTTTGCATTTCTTTGAACTTCGAATTCGGAACAATCTTCTACCCTCCTCTGCTTGTTTACTGCCATTACCATTCACTGACTTACTTCCTCACTACTACCTCTCTGTCACTAGGCGGCCCTTTTGTTTACATTTCCACCACTTTGTGTAGAGTCAATTACATATGTCTTGTTTTCCTAGCTACTCGTACAGTGCTTTGGATTGAGATGCTCAGAAAATATAAGACACAAATAATAAGTACATAGAAAGTACACATACACAAATGCATAAAATAAATAACAATATTAGTAAAAATGTATTATATTTTCAAACCACACACACCTTTTTGTTCCTTCAAGTAATCTGCATTTTCTTTCATCCACAATTCAGCTTTTATTTGTGCTTCTTTTTCGTTTAGAATATACTGAAGAAAGAAATGGGTTTTAGAATCAACAAATTGATACAGTACACAATAATCTTGTTTACTTCGTTCCCTTCTGCAAATTTAGTCATGGGATTGCTTGTTGATAAATGAGACTGTTCAGCCCCAAAATAACAATGTTTATAAGAAAATAATTTTTACTTGAGCCACAACAGAGTCTCACCTTCTTTGCTTAAAATTGATACACTGAATATTGACTAATGAAAATGAAAGCCACATCATCCCTTTCCCACAAATCCCGTGTTTTAGCTATTTCATCTCATTCGCCAGAAAAAGTTCAAAAGGAAGAAACATGTTGGAAGGGCCCCGTGTATTATGATCCACACATTATGAAACAACTTGGCCATGTCCCGCCGCTGTCAAAAAACTCTCCCTTAGCGTTATCTGCACTATTGCACCCCTTTCATGAACCTATCGGGACCTGTGGCCTCGGTGCACCGTTAACACCTGGATGAACCCACCATCATCTCCACTTGGGGCTTAGCAGGCATCCACCCTCTGCCAGATGCCTTGGCATTAAACATGGGGCGCGTATGCTAAGGTATGCAACATATGGTACAGAGAAACTAACTTGAAATTGAAAAGACAGTATGCCCAAAAGAGCGTTAGAGGAGTAGCCAAGTTAAAGCAATTCATAAACTATTACAACCAGCACTAGGAAAGCAATTTGTTACACTAGGAAACTTGCTACAAATACCTTGCCTCCTTAATCACAAGTAAGTTTAATTTGTTTAGAGTGGGGTGGGCATATTAATCTAAATACGTTAAAAGTGATACTGAGGATGCTGATGCTAAAATGTCTGTAATCATTACTGCCCTACCCGAGTATCTTATTAGGATGTATCTACTACTTAACATGTCGATTATACTTTGGTCGCATATTAGTAAAAACTGTAAGCTGCACAAATGCATAGGTCTAGCTCAGGGGTCTCCAACCTCTACTGTAATAAGAGCTACCTAAATTCAGTTAAATTAATTCCGAGCTACAATATTATTCCTGTTGTAATACTGAGCACATCGCACAAGATTGTATTAGTGGCCATGCATTGCAAGATTGTCAGCATTGATCATCTCAGCACGTCAGTCAGTGTTGCCAGCAATTATGCAGAAAAGGCTTTGACAGTGTGCAATGCCTCTATAAGGGTAAAACATAATAGTCATAGCTCCAATGCCCCTGGCATCAATATATTTAATTATATTAACAATAAGCACCCCAGCCAAGCTGCATGAATTTTCTTCTCTCAATTAATAGCTTTCAAATTATTCAGCAAATTCAGTCATTTTGCCACAAACAGCATCTTATGAATTCTGCACACACTTTTGTTCCCTTTTTCCAATTTTGGTGCACATTTACTAATTCAACCAAGAAAAAGCTTTAATTTAGTAGGCTGGGGTGGACACAGGAGAGCTATTATAGGTAACTGGAGAGCTACCAGTAGCTCACAAGCTTCTCATTGGAGAAGGCTGGTCTAGCTTATGAATGACATAATATAGACGTTGCTTTTCAAAGTTTAGTGATTCGACCAATGTTTTTTTATTATCATTATCAAATGAGAAACCCACTATCTCAAGGTCTATGCTTAGCTAAACGCCTAAGTCTAGCACAAATGAACAAGTTACTTACCTCCGGAAACGCATTATCTGGTAGAGACTATCTAGCTGCAGATTCCATACATTTGAATACCTTGCCGTCAGCTTCAAATCCGGAATATTTTGCTGAGCAATACCCTGCATGTGCCGTCATGTGGCATCGTTCGGATCCACATGCATCGTTCAACTCCGTGTGGCGTCGTCAGCGCGTTGGAGCCGTCTGACATCACAGTAGCCTGTAAAGGCACCACCCGGCCCGCGTCCGTCAGTTCTTTTACCCACAAACATCCACGTCAGAACCGCAGAGTCACGGATAGAACCAACAATGTGTCTGTGCAAAACTAGGGCCCTGAAAGGGATATACCCTTACACTACTAGATACAACCGCAAAGCGGGGAGGGATGGTTGGGTGTAAGGAATCTGCAGCTGGATAGAGTCACTACCAGATAATGCGCTACCAAAGGTAAGTAACTTGTTCATCTGATCGAGTCTTCTAGCTGCAGATCCCTTACCTTTGAAAAGATACCCAAACCATAGCCTCCGAGCGGTGGGCTGTGGACACCTCTACTTCCACTAAAGAGTCCTGTAGGACCGAACGGGCAAAGTGTCCATCTCTCCGTACCCGATTGTCCAGGCAGTAATGTTTTGCAAACCCGGGAAAAGATGCATACGCTGCCGCCTGACAAATCTCCAGGTCAGGAATGCCCTGAGCTAGCGCAGTGGTAACAACTTTGCCCCTGGTAGAATGAGCCCCGAAGCCCTCAGAAGGCTGCTTCCTGGCCAATGCATAGCAGGTCTTGATAGAGAATTAAACAGCGCGAAATGGTTCGCTTCAGCACTGCCCGACCCTTCTTTGTTCCAATGTACCCCACAAAAAGTTGGTCATCCACCCGGAACTCTTTTGTGCAGTTAAGGTAGAACGACAATCCCCTTTGTGGGTCCAGTCGGTGGAGTCACTCCGCTTCCTTAGAGGGATGCGGTGGAGGAAAGAAGGTGGGCAGGGCGATGTTCTGACCCAGATGAAATGGGGTCACCACCTTGGGGAGGAAAGGGGCACAAGTTTTGAGTACCTCCTCGTCTGGATAGATAGTGAGATATGGTGGCTTTGATGACAGAGCGTGCATCTCACTCACCTTCCTGCCAGATGTTATTGTCACTAAGAAGGCTGTCTTGATGGTGAGCAGCCGGAGGGGACAGTTGTGTACAGGCTCGAAGGGAGCACACATAAGAAATGTGAGGACCAGATTTAAGTCCCATTGGGGCATAACAAAGGGCGTAGGGGGAAACATATGTATAAGCCCTTTGAGGAATCTATGTACAATGGGGGAATTGAAAAGTGAAGGCTGGTCAGGCAGCTGAAAAAGTGCTAATAAGGCAGAAAGATAGCTCTTGAGAGTACCCAAGGAAGAATTGTGCTGGGCAAGGGAAAGTATGAAGAGAAGGATATCAGAAAGCGAAGCAGAAAGAGGATCAATAGACCTTTCTGTACAATAATATACAAAGTGTTTCCAATGGCATGCGTATATCATTTTATTGGAGGGCCGCCTGGCTGCCAAAATAACTTTGCAGACTTCGGGAGGAAAGTCAAAAGCCAAAAACTGTTGCCGCTCAATCTCCACGCATGAAATGCAGAGTTGACAGGTTCAGGCTGAGAACCCTCCCCTGCTACTGCAACAGAAGATCCTCTTGAAGGGGCAGCTTGATCGGAGAACTGATGCTCATTTTGAGAAGCTCGGGATACCAGACTCTCTGTGCTCAATCCGGAGCCACTAGGATGAATGGGGCCAGGTTGTTCTCGATGTTCTTGAGAACTCTGTGCAGATGTGGTATGGGCGGAAAAGTGCACAGGAGGCCTGAACTCCACTCGCGACTAGAAGCGTCGCTGAGTGATTGTCGCCTTGGAAACTCCAACGTGCAATACTGCTGACATTGCGCGTTCTCTGCAGAGGTGAACAGATCTAACCAAGGTTCTTCCCACTACTGAAAGAGTTCTTGCACCACCTCTGGAAGGAGATACCATTTGTGATCTCCTAGGCATCGACAGCTGAGCTTGGCCATCATGCCGTTCAGAGACCCTGCCAGGTGTTAAACCACCAGGGTTGTGGCTTGCTGTTCCAGCCATGTCCAGAGACGCAGAGCCTCTTGACAAAGGGTCCACAACCCCACACTGCCCTGCTTGTTGCAGTACCAGATTGTGGTGGTGCTGTCCATGAACACCTGCACTATCTTCCCTTTTACAAAAGGAAGAAATGCTTTCAATGCTAGTCAGATCACCCAGAGCTCCATTAAGTTGATATGGAGTCCGGATTCTGCTGGAGGCCATAGGCCTCTGACCTCCGTCTCTCCCAGATGGCTGCCCAAACCCAGAAGTGAAGCATCTGTCACTACTGTGAGATCTGGCTGGGGAAGGGAGAGGAGTCAATTGCAGTTTACTAACCACCACTGCAGGTCTTTTGTAGTTCCCTCCGAGATCTGAACCGTGTCAGAAAGATTTCCCTGATGCTGCGCCCACTGGAACTTCAGGTCCCATTGAAGAGACCTCATATGCCAACGGGCATGTTTCACTAACAGGATGCAGGAGGCCATGAGTCCCCACGGCCTCAGAGTCTGTCTCACCGAAATCCAGGATGGAGGCCAAAACATCGGTATCATAACCTGAATATCCTGGACTCGCTGCTCGGGAGGATAAACCCGAAACTGCACTCTGTCCAGAAAGGCTCCGATGAAAGGGAGCTTTCGAGAGGAAGTCAGGTGTGACTTTGGCATTTTTATATTGAACCCCAGTGAATGCAAGAGGTTCGCCATCATCTGAAGGGGGTTGACGAGAGCCTGGAGCATAGGAGCCTTCAACAGCCAGTCGTCGAGGTAGGGGGAAGACTGAAATCCCTAACCAGCGCAGATGAGCTGCTACCACCACCATCACCATGGTGGACACTGAAGGGGAGCACGGTAAACTGAAAGTGCTCGGGGCCCACCTTGAACTGCAAGTAACGCCAGTGAGTGGGCAGGATGGGGATATGAAAATACGCATTCTGCAAGTCCAAAGCTACCATCCAGTCTAGGCCAGCAAGATCTGAGCAAGCTTTTTGAGGAAGAGATTGATGTACCTTAAATCCAAGATAGGGTGAAGACCCTTGTTCTTTTTTTAGAATCAGAAAGTAGCAGGAATAACAACCACTGTATACTTCTGACATTGGGACCCTCTCTATGGCTCCCTTGGCCAAGAGGGCTGTAACTTCCTCTTGGGGCAAGAATAAATGATCCTCCGTCAGCCGTTCTTTCAATGGAGGAATAGAGGGAGGAATAGACTGAAAGGGGAGGGAATAGCCCTTCTGTATGATCTGCAAGACCCATTTGTCCGATGTTATGGCCGCCAATGAGGGAGATAAAATTGAATCCTCCCTCCAACTAGGCGAACATGGTCCTGCAGAACCATACTCGGAAGGCTTGCGCGCTGTGGAAGAGGGTGGCTGGCTGGTGGCCGACCCCTAGCTAAACCCTCTGGGCCTAAAGATACCACTACCTCGTTCTCGCACTGGGTGCTGCGATGATGAAGGACGGTGGTGACCTGCGGGTGGCGTGGTACCATGCCCCTTCTGAGGCCTCGAAAGGCAGACTGCTAGCGAGCAGGTGCGGAGAGCCCCAAGAATTTGGACGTAGCTCGAGAGTCCTTGAACAAAAGCCGTGAGCCATCAAAGGGCATGTTCATCAGGTTTGACTGGACATCCCCCGCAAAGTCAGTTGTACAAATCCAGGCGTGGCGTCGAAGGGCCCCTGTCAATGAAATCGCCCGGTCCAGCGAGTCGGTTGTGTCCAAACCACACCGATTCGTAAACTTGGCTGCATCTCTCCCATCTTTGACAGCTTGAGTGAGAGTGTCCCGTACGCACACCGTACCCCATAAAGTATGGGAAAAACGGCCCTATAGTGTTTACGGATCTCAATGCCAGGCTGGAGGAAGAAAACATCTTCTTCCCAAGTTGGTCCAGCCTCTTGGATTCCCTATCCGGGGAAGCAGAAGGGAAGGTACTACGGGAAGTGGAGGCTTGGACCACCATAGCTCTCCGGGGTGGGGTGTTAGGTGAGGAAACTAGGGTCAGTAGGAGCTGGTCAATGGCGGCAGCTGATTTTCCTACTTACAGGAGCCCCCGTGCTGTGTTTGGACCACGTCCCCAGCAGGACATCAGCAAGAGCTGCGATGAAGGGTAACATTGGCTCCGATGTAGCAACCCCCGGCTGAAGCACCTCCGTCACAAGCTTGGTCCTGACTGGCACTGTAGGCAAATCTAGGTCCAAGACCTCAGCTGCTCTACGCACCAGCCACTGCATATGAAGCTCCCTCCTTCGTATCCCCAGAAGGAGGTGAGAGCATGCCAGTATCTGGAGAAGTATCCAGTCCACTGGCTTACCCTAGATCCTCATACCAGTGCTGCTACAAACCATACTTTAAAGAGTCCTCAGACCCCTCCCATTCCTCACCTGTGCCTGGCTGTTAAAAATATGTCTCAGGCACTGATCTGGGCTGTGTCGGCGCTGTCTAAGTCGGAATCGGCATTGTACGATGTTGTTCCGACTCTGGATCATCCGGAAAGAGGATGGAGCTCACACCACCAGTGGGAGGGGAGGGGGGGATGGGAGGGAGGGGAGGTGGGTGCGTCGATGTCGGGACAGGCGCCGGAGGAGGCAGACTGTGTGGAACCGGTGTCAGTACAGATCCAATATCAGATCCCAGGGCCTCAACAGGGCCAAGGCCGAAGCCACTGGCTTCGAACCCGATGGGGCCCTGCTGACCCAGGAGGCACATGACTAAAACAAGTAAATGTGGTTGGCTTTGTTCCTCTGGGTTTATATTGCAGGTGGTTTGATACATTTTACATTATTTATTTATCTGATAGCTGAAAGATTATGATGGATCAATTTAAGTTTGACTTTTTTTGATATGTTGTTTGGATATACTCTAATTTGCTTCCTCTAAATTTGTAGTCCATCTTGTTCTTAATGAATGTAGGCATTAGTCAAAAGTTGGAGCGCGAGTGAAGCCGTTCTCTACTAGTGCTGTCTAGTTCTAGCAGTGACTCGAAGACTAAATGCGTGGGAAAATGTCCCTCAGTACATGGCCACTTGGCTTTAATACTTTTACTGTAGCATTAAAATTTGGAAACTAGCTTGTTGGTATGGGATATTCTTCCTGTAGATTCTGAAAAGTATACAGGGCAGTGCTCGTAAACCCATCACCCGCCGTGTTAATGCCATCGTTTTGTGTACATTTGTAGCATGCAATATTTGTCTAAACTTTGGCATGCAGCACAATGGAAGCATCGGCCATAGGATGATTCTGATCTGGTTTTCATACTAGCCTGTACCAGTAGTGACTGGCCACTTCCATTAGTATACTTTAAAAAAAAAAAAAAAAAAAAACTTTATGTGTACTCAGTACCCGGAGGCTTGTTAACAGTCTTCCCTCCCCCCACCTAATGCCCCATGTTATCTCATCATGTCCTGCCCCCCGCACTCCATGTTGTCATCTCTTGCCTGTGCCATTCTCCCCCCATCCGAGCCCTTTGTGTTGTTCATTCCAGTCCGCTCCCTGCCTTGGACCTGTCTCTCCATGATTTTTTTTTTTTTAAAGCAACCATTGTGCAAAAATATGAAAAACGCTTTAGGAGCGACGTTTTATTTATTTACTAATCCATTTAGTACTGTACATAAAATAATGTTTGGCTTATTTTGTAAGCGCACATACGCATGTTGGTGAGCCCTTACAAAATGACGTGGTTGCCACATCATAGCACTTTTTAAAAGAAAAAAAGATGCCATGTTGCACAGCAACCGCGCTGCTGTCACCAGGGCTAAATATCATTGACAAAGCTAATAGGTCTAGTATACAATACCTACTGCCTTTGCCAATGCTTTTACCAGAATGCTTGTGATGCAATAGTGATTTGTATATGTATAAATCACATAAATCACAACAACTATATTTTGGAGGTGTGGTGGATAAGAAGAACCAAACTAAACACCACTGAGGGGAATGTGTATATATCTGAAGAAGGTCTATACAGTGCAAACTTAGCTTGCATGCAACAAAGCCCTGTAATAAAGGGGTTGCGGGCATAATAGCAGGGAGGTGATGGCGGCAGGGGCAACTGAGGGGAAAAAAGTGAAAGGTTTACGAAGGTGCTTTTCTGTCACGTTAGGAGAACGCACAGCAACAAGGTGGTGTTTGAAGTGAAGAGACTTGAGATGAATGGGAGAAATTAAAGATATAAAAATAGCATTTACATTACCCGGTCTATTTCACTGTCATCTATTCCATTTAGGTCCAGTTCACCATCTTTCGATGTATCATCTGAAGAAAAAAAAAATACTAACAAACATTAGGTTTACTAAAAATGTACATTAAAGTCAACTCTACCAGGTTTTGTCATTTTAATTATTATGATATTTAAGTGAAACTTGTCGGAGATCGCTGATACCACTTTCGGAAAGTAGCTATTTAGTACCTGTTGCAAATTTAACAGCAAATTCAGTTCCTGCAAATAAAAATAAAAGGTGGACATTTTGTATTCTAAGTGCAGACTTTGTTTTAGCCATCTCGAATTAAAAAAAAAAAAACATTAAGAATGTGAAGTCATTAATCTTCATAAATATATTTTTCCATTCAAGTAGAAAGGTGATGCAGGTAAAATGCGTGCAACACTTTTCTATAGAACATTACAGCAGCTAAATGCGGTCTATTAGATTGCCAGTATCACATTCCTCAAACAGCAAACCCAGAATGCCACCCAAAAATCATGTTTCTCAAAATACTTTCAATTACCAGGTGTCAATGACACTTGCATGCAATTTCTACAATCGCTAGTTAACACATACTCAGGAGGTCAGCGCTTCAGAAGCGGCAAGGAGCAACATTAGAGGGTTTGCATTAAACTTCCAGAACGTTTGTGATAATTGTTGAATATTTTAGTACCATTCTTCGCACGGATTGATCCAGGAGTTCATAATTTTGGAGTGATTGTGATGCAGATTTGGATACAGTCTGATGGAAGATGTCTCCATCCTGTGCAAGCTGAGTGGTTTTAGTTTCTATTTCTCAATCAAACTGGAGTAAACATTGGCAATGCCAGAAGGTCTGGCTTACAAATGAAAATGGACTCTGTCACTCATGCATCTATCCACTCACTATCTGGCACAACTGCAATAGAAAAACACACAAAACCAAGAACATCTGGGGGACAAACAGAATAAGCGATAGGTCTTGCCTTTGGCAACTGTCTGCTCGATTAATAAATCTAGTAATGCTGTACATCAATGAGGTTGTGCAGCATGGCTTTTACAAAAGAAGGAATTTGCAGTCTGCCGCCTCATTTTGTAGACACAAGCACCAACCATGCACACAAAAAAAATGACATAAGTACTTTTTTTTTTTTAATGTTTGCTGATCCGAGTAGGATTGCTTAAAAATAAAAGTAGCATGGGGTGGAAGCAACGAAAGGGGATGGGCAAGCATAAACAATAAGGGGGAATGGTAATACCTGGGTGGGTAACAAGGATGGAGAAACAGGAGGTGTGTGAGAAGCAACAAAAGGGCAGGAGGGAGCAAGATTGACAGCACATGGAAGCAACGTGTAAGAAGAGCAAATGGATAGAGAGAGGAACACGAGGGGAGCATACAAATGGAAAAATGCCCATTAGGACAGCACCTGCAAACAGAGCAGTGGAAGGACATAACATATTGGTCCATGCTCCAGAGGAGAGACAAACCACAGAAAAGAAAGTGAAGCCTGCACAAGCAATTAAATTAGAAGACGGTATATGAGAGTGACAATGCACCCAACCAATGGTAAGTATTGGGTAGGCTTTAAGCAGACTGTAAGCACAAAATATGTCGTAACAGACTGTGCATGAGCTGCCTTAGGTGACACCTAAAAAAGCAGATGTTTGCAATAACGAAACTAAACATAGCAGAGATAATAAATGGTTTATTATGGTTTGAAAATTCCAGCATGGCTGCCAAGTTTAGAACCAAAGAGTTGTCCATCTTGAATTGGCAAAACAATGCTACACTACAGATGACAGCATTCAATAATGACTGTGTTTTAGAGGAAGTGGTCACATGGGATGAGGCACACTGTTGATTAAATTAGTGGCAATTATGACATCTCTCTCTCTATGTATTTATATATATATATATATATATATATAAAAATATATTTTAATTGCAAAAACCGAAGGGTAGTTATAGGTAGGTTCTCAATTTAAATGCACAAAACCACAGAAATTCAGATGTTAGAGTTATTTCAAGTAACTATAATTCGTGCCCTAAGAAAGCTCGTGCACCCTCTAAACTAACCTTTGTTTTTTTCAGTGAATTTCTAAGGTTTTTAAATGCTAATTCCTAACTATAACATCCATGTAACCTTTGTTTTTTTCAGTGAATTTCTTTTTTTTTTTTTTTTTTTTTAAACTGAGTGCAGCCAGTCCCTGAGGCCTAGGTATTCAATCCTCGTGCCATGTATGGCCTTCAGATGTGTCTGGCAGGAGTTGGCCGCAGGGCCTGGTCTGCAGCAAGGCCCTGTGGCCAACCCTTCTCCTCTCTTGGCACCCTAAGGAAGGTCTGAGGTTTAATTTCTCTGAAAGGAGCACTGGTGCGAGAATGCATCCTGAGCGGCTTAGTTATCAAAAATGAGGCCACAATGGAGTACTTTCTACTGCCTAATTAGTAAGTGCTACCTAGGGCAAATGTATAGAGCAAATTCCACACTACAGCTGTGCAAGGGACCACGAGGTAATGTCTCAAGTGACCTTCTGTGTCTTTAATTTTTGCAATAATTTTTCCTTCGGGTGTCTTTATATGGAAATGTGCCCTAACCAAAATCTTCGTGTAGAGAAGGCAACAAGACTACAAAGAGTTGAACCTCCACCAAACAAGGAGACTTTCTCTTAATTATATGTAGTAAATGATTCTCTGTTTAGTGGAGATGTGCTCATATTCCTGTGCATCAAGAATATATCTCCAAAATCGGCTGAGAAACGCACCCCGGGGGCTTTTTAGTAAGCTGTTCATCATCCTGGAAAAAGGCAGGAGATGCTAGATAACACTAACATATGTGCAGGGCCAAATGGGGCGGGGAGCATCTAGGTCATTTTATTTTACACACTACTAGTGGTTAAAAGCAAGAACGACAATGTCCGAGTCTCCCAGTGACAGGGGTTAGCCTCAAAGCCCCTGCAATCCCAGTCCGCTCCCCATCTCCAGAAGGAGCTGGCATTGTACCTGCACTCAGGGAGCATCTAAAGATGCTGCTCCCTGTGTGTGGGAGCAATCCTTTCAACTTGACAGCAAGCAGGAAAATCGATGAAAAGCCAGCTCCCAGGAAGTGGGAGCAGTTTTCTTGCGCCTGCCCACTGGGAGCTAACTTACAGTTTGCTTTCACTTGACGAAGTACATGCTTGGCGCAGGGTTGGGTGTTTATGGGGCTTTGGCCATGCACAAAAACACAGAAATTCAACAGTTACACTTATGCTAATTTCAAGAAACTATAACTTGTGCCCTAAGGTAACTATAACTCACACCCTTGCCACGCACCACTACTTACCTCACATATTACATCAGTAATGACCTCTCCCATGACATCACTCATAATATTACTGCAACAGTTGCAATAACATTATTGAAAAGAAAACTGTGCATGGCGGTGGCACAACTTATAGTTATCTTAGGGCACGAGTTATAGTTTCTTTGTGCATTTAAAATTTGAACCTAACTATAACATCCATGTAACTTTTTTTCCAGTTAACTTCTAAGGATTTTTTAAAAATCTATTTCCTAACTATAACGTTCCTGTAACTTTTCTTTGTTTTCAGCGACTATATATATAAAAAAAATGTTTGTTTTTTTAAATTACAAGTTACTGTCTCACACTAAGAACAAATTTTAGCAGGAATTATTACAGTGCAAATTGTGTAGTCCTAGGGTTTGTCAGAGAGGGAAACCAAAATCAAAATCCTTTATCAAAGTAACCTGTGATATCTCGTATAACACAATACCTATAGGTAGGCTTTTAATACAGAAAAATAACAATCTATCCTTAAATGGCTGTTGACTAACATATGTTTTTCACAATCAATATGTCAGGTCTACTGTGTTTTTCATAAGTTTCATAATAAACAGGTGAGATCCATGGCACTGGAAAAAAATATTTTTTTCCTAGTGAACCAATGAGTTGTCTGATTGTTCTCATTAGCTTGTCGCAATAGCTAAACGAGGTCTCGAATGTAATCTTTCCCGCAAGGTAACCATCAGGAACACAGACATAAAATTAAGTATTATTAAAAGAATTACAGCTTGCTTGCAAAGCGAAATGCTACATCTCCTAAGAGGGCATGACAAGGATTCTGCAAATCTTCTATACCCGTGGATAGTCAGGCTTTGATTAAGGTGCTGGTGATCTCCTCTAACAAGTTAATCTGTGAGATTCTATGTAACACATTACCTTTCTGCAGGCTTTCATTTTGAGAAATAAAAATACACGCTTAATCTAGAGAAATAGCAACTCACCCCTAAATGCCTACTAGCTTTAAAATATACTTTTCACAATCATAATACCAGGCCTACTGCCTCTATCATACATTTTAATAACAATCAGGCCTATATCCCTTATAACGTAAGTCACAATAAGAAACTCAAGTCTACTGTATGGAGTGTAGGCTTTCCACAAGGCAACTATCCAGTATACAGTCATGAAAGTAAAACGCTTTACAAAATTACAGATGGTAAAGCAAAGTACTATCTCCCTAAAATAGCCCCAAAAGGATTATTGCTGTCTTCTATCCTCACAGATTGTTCGGGTGGATCACCAACAGCAAAACCCTTGCCTATTACAGTAATCTGTGAAATTCCATGCCACAAAATACCTTCCTACAGGCTTTGCACAGTGTAATAAAAATCATTCTTAAAAGCTATTGATTTAACAATAAATGCTTTTCACAATAAGTAGGACACACCTACTGGCTTTGTCATCACGCTTCATAATAAACTTATCAAATCTATGAAATCTAACATGACTTTTCCCAATGAACCAATAAAGCCTTTGCCATTGGCTTTACATCTAACCCAACGCTGGCCTACTGAAAAGCACACAATTTGTCAACCATCATGTACACATTTATGAAATTACAAATAAGTAGAAAAATAGAGCTTGCAAACCAATATACAGCCTGTCACAACAGAGCATAACAACAATCATTACAGTGAAAACCCTCCGGGTTTCTCAGAGTGGGTGGCCAACATCAAAACTTGTGTCTGCTACTGTAATCTTTGAGACTTCATCTAACAAAATGCAATAACAATCAACGGTTAAAACACTTACTGGCTATAACAAATGCTTTTCACAATTAATAAGCAGTAAGAACTACTTTTGTCATAAGTTTTCATAATAAGCCGACCAGATCTATGGCATCTGACAATG
This sequence comes from Pleurodeles waltl, assembly GCF_031143425.1. NCBI lineage: Eukaryota > Metazoa > Chordata > Amphibia > Caudata > Salamandridae > Pleurodeles > Pleurodeles waltl. Next base: position 496,347,558 of record NC_090448.1, read on the forward strand.
TTTCCTAGCGCACCAATCAAGCCTATAGCTTGTCAGCATATTCAGCACACACCAGGTCTACAGTTTTGAGGATAAGCTCTTCCACAAGGCAACAATCAGACACACAACCATAAAATTGGAAAGCTAATCAAAATTACAGCTGGGTAAGTGAAATATTATCTCTCCTAATACGGCCTAACTAGGATTCTCACAGAGCAAACCTTCTGTATACACAGTTTAACAAGGGGTAAGCAACACCAAAAGCACTGCCTACCATAGTTATCTTTGAGATGCCATGTAAAAGTACCTATTTGTATCTTTCATACAGAGTAATTACCCACACTTACAAGCCTATTGACTAACACATGCTTTTCACAATAAATATATAAGGTCTAGTGTCTTTATCATAACATTTAATAAGAAACAGACCACTCCTACGGCCATGATCATTTCCTTGCTACCTTAACCAACTTAGTCCTGCTGCGTGGAGTCCACGCTTTGCAACAAGCCAAAAAGTGCAAAACTCGCAGTCTTTTCGGTGGAGGCATGCAAATGTGACCAAATCCAACCCTGTACTCAGGTATACCAATAAGTGGGTGTAGCCTAAGCCCCTCTCACAACAGTACTTTGCTAGCTCTTTTTTCTTGACCACATAAGCGCAAGCGATAGTTGCCCCGTCAAGCTGGACCTAAAACTCTGGCTTGACCGAGCAAGTTAGAGTACTGTAGCACTGGGCATCCCATACTGCTCTAAAACGCCAAGTGGCACTCTGATGCCTAAAGTTAATGCCAGAAACGTAGGGTGCCAAGACTGCAATACATTCCTCATAACTGCCCTGCTCCAATCTGTGCTGCTGCCACAGAAAAAAAAACTTTAACAACATTACAATATCATGGGTGTGCCCCTGAAAGGTCCAGCTCTGGAAGCCTGAACTTTTGTGCTCCTGGGTCAGGTTGCTGGATAAATTAACAATAATTACAGCTGTGTGGAATGGAAGCACACAACTTCTGACTAATCAAAATATGTACCTTTGGTAACAATGTGTGGACTGAGTCAAAGCCCCTCTCTGTAGTACTCCTAAAAGAACAAGTTACTTACCTTCGGTAAAACTCTACCTGGTAGAGACATATTCTAGTTGCAGATTCCTTACCTTTTACATTTCTCCAGGCGTCAGTCTAGAGCCTGAGATTTTTCTCGAGCAGTACCCTTGCGTGCCGTTAGGTGGTGTTGATCGGCTCTACGTCAGTCGTCGGTGTCGCCTGCACTGGATATGACATTATGGATCCTATATAGGCGACACCCCGGCACGCTGACGTCAGTTTCTTTTCACGACCTTCCAAGCCAGAAGCGCAGCACCATGAAGAACACCGAACACTTATGCATCAAAATTAAGACCCTGAAAGGGGAGTCCCTATCTCTAGAAATCAGTTCACAGAGCAGGGACGATGGGTAGGTCGGCAAGTAATCTGCAACTAGAATATGTCTCTACTAGATAAGGCAAATTAAGGCAAGTAACTTGTTCATCTGACAGACACTTCTATTTGCAGATTCCTTACCATTTGAATAGATACCCAAGCAATACTATACCCAGAGGTGGGACTGCAAACCAACATCAAACTAGAAAGTCTTACAGGACTGAATGGGCAGATAACCCGTCCCTACGGACCTGACTATCCAGGCAGTAGTATTTAGTGAATGTATGCAAAGATGCCCACTTTTTCACCTGACAGATATCAAGGACTGGATCTCTGCGTGCTAACTTAGGGGTCGTAGCTGTTGCTTCAGTAGAATGAGCATGCAAACTTCAGGGGGATGTTTCTTGGTCAGTGCGTAGCAGATTTTAATACAGAGTACGACCCATCGAGAGATGGCCCGCTTCTGCACTGCCTGACCTTTCTTCGCACCCACATAACCGACAAAGTTGATCATCCACCCGGAACGCTTTTGTACAATCAAGATAGAATCCAATGCACTTTTTGGATCCAGGTGGTGGAATCTCAACTCTTCCTTAGAAGGGTGTGGGGGTACATAAAAAGTAGGCAAGGTGATGGATTTGCCCACATTAAAGGGCATGAACACTTTTGGCAAAAAGAAAGGCCTAGTGCAAAGCACCACTTTGTCAGGGTAGATGAAAGGTAAAGGTAGGGTGGGTTAGATGAGAACACCTGCAGCTCATTCACCCTGAGGCAGATGTAATGGCCACAAGGGATGCTGTTTTCAAAGTCAGAAACCTGAGAGGACAATTGCGTAGAAGCTCAAAAGGAGCGCATATCAGAAATGTCAACACTAAACTAAAATCCCATTGGGGCATAATGAATGGGGAAAGACAAAACATGAGTATGGCCTTTAAGGAACCTATTTACAATTGGAGACTTAAACAAGGAAGGTTGATCAGGCAACCTCACAAACACAGAGATAGCAGATAAGTAACCTTTGAAAGTGTCCATAGCAGAGCCCTGCTGGCCAAACTGTGGTTTGTTAGCCACCAGTGCAGATCTTGTGCAGTTCTCTCCGAGATGTGGACCATGCCAGAGAGATTCCCCCAAATGCTGCGCAAACTGGAACTTCAGGTCCCATTGCAGAGCCTGCATATGAAATTTGGCATGTGTCACTAGCAGGAAGCAGGAGGACATGGGGCCCAATAGCCTCAGTCTCATTCTCACCGAAATCCAGGATAGAGGCTGAAACATCGGTATCAAACCCTGAATATCCTGGATTCGCCGTTCGGGAGGATAAGCCCAAAATGTCACTGTGTCAGGAACAGCTCCGATGAAAGGGAGCGTCTGAGAGGGAGTCAGGTGTGATTTTGGCACGTTTATAGTAAACACCAGTGAATGTAGGAGGTACGCCCGTAGTCAGGAGGAGGGAGACAATAGCCAGCGGAGAGCCTGCCTTCAACAGCCACTCGTTGAGGTAGGGAAAAACAAACCCCTGACATGCGCAGATGAGCTGCGACCACCGACATCACCTTGGTGAACACCCAAGGGAGACTGGTAAGGCCAAAGGGAGCACAGTGAACTGAACATGCTTGTGGCCCTTCGTGAACTGCAAGTAACGCCTGTAGATGGGCAGGACGGGGATATGAAAATAAGCATCCTGCAAGTCCTACTCTACCATCCAGTCTCCTGGGTCCAGGGTAGATAAAATCTGAGCCACAGTGAGCATTTTTAACTACTTCTTCTTGAGCAAGAGATTGAGGGACCAAAGGTCTAGGATAGGATGGAGGCCCTTGTCCCTCTTGGGCACTGGGAAGTAGCGGGAATGACTACCACTACCTACTTCTGGCACAGGGACCATCTTTATGGCTCCCTTGGCCAAGAGAGCAGTAATTTCCTCTCTTAGAATTGCCAAGTGACCCTCTATCATTCGATCATAGGATGGTGGCAGGGAAGGAGCTGTAGTTTCAAAGGGGAGGGAGTAGCCTCTTCAGACTATCTGCAAAACCCACCTGCCTGACTTGATTAACTGCCAGTGGAGTAGATGATGGAGGATTCTGCCTCTGACTGGTCCCTGGTAGGGAACTGTCAGACTAGGAAGGTTTGAAGGAAGCTGCAAGGGAGGGGGGGGGGGGGGGGGTGGGGGTGGGTGTGTGTGTGTTGGGAGGGAGGGAAGGGATAGGGGCGCAAAAGGGGTGAAAAGTAGACAGAGGTGGACGAGGGACCGCCCCAAGGACTTGGCCGTAGCACGAGAATCCTTGAAGCACTTAAGCGCAGAGTCTGCTTTCTCTCCAGAGAGACGGGTGCCATCAAAGGGCATGTCCATAAGGTTAGCTTGGAAATGCCCACAAAAAGCCAGGTGTGGTGCCTAAAGGTCACTGTTGAAGCAACTGCTCTGCCACTCTGAGTCAGTTGAGTCCAGTCCATAGTGGATGATGAACTTTTCTGTGTCTCTCCCATCAGCAACTGCTTGGGAAAGTACAGACCGGGTCTCTCCCGGGACTCGTGGCAGCACTTGCGCACCATATCCCACAACATGTAGAAATAACGGCCTAAAAGGCATGTGGTGTTCACTGACTGCATAGCCAAGCTGGCGGAAGAAAACATTATCTTCTCAAGGGTGTCCACCCTTTTGGATTCCCCATCTGGGGGGTATGGGTGTAAGGGAACTCGCCCTGCGAAGTGGAGGCTTGGATAACCAAGCTCTCAAGGGTGGGGTGTTGTGTTAAGAAACCTAGCACATAATAATAATAAGACTCAGGATCTGACAGAGGGCAAGGCCTCTTCTGGCACCGGATTTGGTGTCGTACGATGCACACCTGGCTCTGTGTCGGCAATGATGATAAGAGTGGCACCAGGAGCATTGATGTCGGAACCAGCGCCGGGGAACGTCAAAGTGGTATGACCGGTGCTGTTTCAAATGCAAAGGTGCCTCTCAGAGCTGAGCCCGAAGGTGCGGAACACAAAAGGGCCCCTTCCAAAACGCAGGTATGAGGTGTGCCAGCAGAGCTGGACTGCCCAAAGATGAGACGCATGGCCTCATAAAACTCTAAGCTGAGCAGCAGTCGTTCTGGCTCCTGGAAACTTAGGGAAGTGCAAAGTAGGCCCAGACCCAGGCTCCACAGATGGAAGCTTTGATTAACAATGCTACCTCTCCCTCGTCTCGTTGGCCGATGGACAGGGTGAAGTCAAAGAACATTTTATCTTCTTCTTGCCCGAATGTCCTGAGGATTCAGAGTGGGACGAAGAAAAGGGGGGAGGGGGGTTCACAAGACCTTCCTCTTGACCGAGATCGGGACTTACGCAGAGCCGAGCGCCGGGCCACCATCAGATTTAGGGACTGCTCCCTCAAAGCCTTCAGATTCATGGCCCGGCACTTGAAGCATGACTTTGGGTCATAGTTGCGCTCCAGACACCAAAGGCACACAAGGTGCAGATCTGTCACCAACATCACCCTATGACAGGACCCAAAGGGCTTGAACTCAGTCTTCTTAGAGGATATCCTCGATGCTCCAGGAGTTATTCAACTAAGAAAAACTTCAACAAAAAGGCCAGTCAAAAATTTACTAAGGGATAGATCTCTTGGGATCAGCGCTTACTGGCGCGGAAAGAAAAAAAAAAAAAAGAACTGACGTCAGCATGCCAAGGTGGCACCTATATAAAACCAGTGACATCATGTCCAGCGTGGATGACACGGACAACGGACGCAGAGCCAATCAATGCCACGTAACGGCCCGCAGGGGTACTGCTCAAGAAAAATCTCTGAGTCCAGAATGAACCTGGTGAAATTCAAAAGGTAAGGAATCTTCAACTAGAAGTATATATCAGATGCTCGTAATTAGGTTGATCACATTACATCTTGCGACTGCTGCTCTGTCAGGCCAGACCTAAAAATTATGTTCAATACAAACATGTATGGTGGGGCAACATGCAAAAAGTCATCATTGTCCATGAATAAGAAAGTCTTGCCTAGCAAAGAAGGAGGCTTTACTTACCTAGTCTACGTACCAGGGCTGAGCATTAACTCAATCACTAACTTGAGAAAAATACAATGCCAGCTCTGATTGGAAAGTTCATTTCTTCTTTATGCAGCAACCACCTCACAACTTTCCCCTTCCAACATTCGCCAATACCAGAACATAATGGCTATTACTAACGCAACAGCGAGTCAAGTTCGATTAACACCTGTGCATCTATTATGACTAATCATAATATCGAAATTGGGTAGAGAAACCGGTCTACATGCCTCCGAAAGTGATCAGATCATATTTCTTAACTTAGTATCACATTGGTTTTAGGGATGCAGACTGAGTGACTCATTGTTTGGATATTTCGAGAATGCAATAATAATTGGGAACTGGGTGTCCTGGTACAAGATTCTCCCAGCAGAGTAGTGCTTATGAGGACGGAGGCACAACAGAAGAAAACAGAAAAACACAGGCCTGGTATTTGAGAAGAAATCTCACAATAATTTGCTAATTTCTCAATCTGAATAGATTTTAACAATCTAAAAAAAAAGTGTACGTAGTATGAGACGTAATGGACGTTATTACGAATACTAATATGAAAGTTAAATATTTGTACATACACTAGCCAAAAGGCTAACCTTTCCTAAAACAAATTTACAGACAAAAAGCCAAGAGGAGTGAGGTCGTCTATTATTTGCAAGCCAGTGGTCTAGTAGCCAACATAATATTAAAAACAAATAAAAGGATTTCATAGTATAATGCGTGTAGCACCATGTCTTTATGTAAAATGAACTACTACTGCTTACTTGATACAAATAGGTGTTGGAATTGTGAAACAAATGCACCAACAACTATCCACATTTATCAAGTGAATAATTTCTGAAAAAGATACTTCACCAAATTTCAATGATGCTTTCAGTACATTAGATGTCTTCTTGTTGATAATTTAAGCCTTTTGTCTGCTTCATGATCTATTGAAAACCTACTTATGACAAGCGATACATAATATGAGTTTCTACTTGACTAGCAGGGCTCACAGCCTGGTCATTACGGATAAATGCTTGACCCAGCTGAACCCACCTTTCTGAGTTACCCTGTACAATTAAGCAAAACACCCACCACAGGAAAATATATTTACATCAAGGGATCAAGTTGATTTTCGCACCATTTCCAATGTTCCCGTACGCAAAGAGGTAAGTACCAAGTAGCAATCTGTGTGACGCATATTACCCCGCAGTAATCATATTTGAGGACAGTTTTTTGGACGTGCGGATTCCTTTTGGCGTTAGAAGAAATTCTGTACAGGCACAAATCCAGGACCGAGACCAATGTGTGATGACTCAGTAATTTCGAATTGTGTGCAGACAACATTTTTACCCATTATTGATGTTAAACTGTGACACTCAGAATGAGACAATGAGTACAATCCTGAAAGATACACTACCATCGGAGATAGTTTTTATTTTTATAGTATGTACTTGTAATCAATGAGATTATAGTTCTTTCTTAACTAAGGTTGTTACACATATTTTTGTTTCAGTCTATCCCTCCTTATCTCTGGTTATGGAGCCATTCGTGCTCCTCCGCTTACCCACTTGCTTTGCTTGTACTGAATTATCCTTCTTCTGCCAATGTGTTATTTTACAAAGCAAGCTACACTATTTGTTAATATGCTTATTAGTTTCTAAAAATAGCAATGGTTGCCATGATTAAAACTCTACTCCTTTTTTATGCAAAACACATTTCATACAGGAACCGTTTACAATATCGTTAAAAACAACATTTCCAAAGAGAAAATGGGCCATTAATGCAGGGGGCAAAATAGAAAGGGGTATGTCCAGTATTAGTACACTTCAATGGTGTGTAAAGCAAGGAATTCTAAACAGCTACAGAACAGTCAGTTTCCAGCCCTGTCATGGGGTAGCAGGGATAACTACAATTACAGAGACAGAAAAGTACCTACAATTCACATAAAACATACATTATGCAAAAAAAAGAAGTGTCCGTTGACTAAAGGGCAAAATGTAAAGGGTGGAGATGAGCATCAGAATATGCTATCAAAAGTGAAGGGCAAACGGTGAACCCAAATGTCAGTCCCCATTAAGCTATGGCCAAGGGTGGAGGCAGTCTCCATAGGCCAATACTGAGAGCGCAATATTAATGCAAGGGTGGGCTCAGTGAACATTTTATGTGTGGTGAATTTACGCAGCAAATGTCCAAGAGAACACCCGAGAAAAAAGAAAAAAGAAAAGTAAACCACTAAACTGATAGATTTGAGAATATGTTTACTTTAGAGCTTCCCAGGCTGAGAGACAGTGATGCAAAATCAGATACCATACTAGTACTTGCTTCAAATGAGGTTTGGAGTATGGTATGCAATTATGCTGGAAATTGGCAACATTATCTGGTCCCTAATACACCCTCTTCTAGGTGATCTTTCAGATCTGGCATAACTATATAAGTAATGGATTCACAGCAGAGGCACATTTTGGTTTAGCCCTCGCTAAAATATATTTCTGCATCGTAAGATGATTCCAGACGTCAAGTTAGAGATTCAACTCATTGAAACAGGAGCAAACATGTGCCAACTAGTTGATTCTGTAAAGCTATATTTATATGGGTATAACTCAGCGTTCAAGAAAACATCCTTAGTGTCTACAACAGAATTAGGTGTCTTCTCTCGGCTGCCTGTGCCTCATGCTTCTTTGTTTGAAATTAAAAAAAATGGCAATACACTGCAAAACTTTAATGAGCATTTCATGTTCCGAGATATTCACATCTAATTGCGTTATCATCAAAGGCAGCGCGGGTGCGTGAGCTCTGACATATGATTCAAAGCGTTAAAACTGAAGACCGCAAGCTACAGGTATAACTTTTTTTTTCAAAGGATGCCTTTAGACACCTGAGAGCCAGATTTTACACTTAAAACAACCACCCTGTGAGTGTAAACAAGACGGAGCCCAGTCTGTAAAGCCTTTGGTTTCTGCATAAATACGTGTTGTACAACCTGATACCATAAAATCGCACTTCAAGATGAAAACACTGCTTTTATTGCCTTTTATCTCCAGAAAGATAAACAAACCCAACAGACTGGTTTGATGTTATTAATCCAGTACAAAATAACTTTTTGGTTGAGCTGAAGTGCAGTTGAACCAAAATAAAGCAGTAACATTTTTAATTATTGTTTTGGTTTGGGAAATACAAAAAGTTAGCGAGGGCGTTTTATTTGGGAAAAAGTTGTGGTTCTTTCCCACATTCAGAAGAATACAGTCTCCAACTGCCTGCTCAACACTCTTAACAGTATTAAAAGTCAGTCAAGTGAATATGTGGTAATTGAAGGAAGGGTAAAAAAAGAAAAACCTCGTTGTGAAGCAAAACATACTTCTTTCAGTGAAGTGTCCTGTTCAGCAATCCACAAACGCTAACCTTGAAAGCCACTTGGCACTCTTAAAAATAAGCAATGGGAAAGTCAATTGGTCTCACCTTCGTGCCCTATAGCTGTGCGGTATGGCTAACTTTTTTTAAAAAAAGAGGAAAAACATTTGACGTGTCAGACATGTCATTTAGTAGTCATGTATGCAACTACAAAATGACGCTGGGGACTGTATTTTTTTTGGTTACAAATCAAAGTTAGACTGCAGAAGGCACAGGAGGGAATGTGAAAGCGCTGGGGTGGGGGATGTAAAAACAGGAGGGAGGGCAGAAGAGAAAGCAACACAGGGTTTGGGGGAAAGCAACACAGAGCGTGTGGGAGGAAGCAATGAAGATGAGGACACAAGCAAGCGCAAGAAGAATGGGGGGGGTTAGAAGTATTTGGGCAACCAAGAGCAACACAGAATAAGGGAGAAAGACTCGAGGGAGACAGCTCAAAAACAAGCATAATTTAATGAAATTCTTCACGCAAGAAAAAAGTAGTGCTTGAAAAGAATGCAGTAGAAGCAGTGATGCCAGATAATGAGACTGTAAATAGGCACTGCGGGAGGAAGTAACACAAGACAGACAAAGCTGGGACACAAAGAAGCAGGCAAATGAGATTAACATACAAAGCCAGCCAATAGTAGGCAACACTCGCGCTCCCAACCCCTGTATGCTTCCCAATAGACACCATATGTGCTCTCTAGTAGGCTCAACCTAATCACAAGGTAATGACTGTTATCTGGAGTATGCTCTTGCATTTAAAGAAAAGGAACCGCTTCCCTGCAGTAGCATATTTTGTCTCAGGCAAAAAAATACATTTGCACCCGCTCAAAGTTTTCAGTTCCTTATTCACAAATAGCTGCCATGTTGACACGCCATGTGGGTTGTCACCTCACATTTTTGCTCTGACCAGTGAACTGTTGACTTGTGCAGTGAGATTAGTATAAAGCAATCAGGGCCATCCAATACACATGTTGTGTCTTACAAAGATGTCACTTTACTCTATGTACTCAATGCTAAGCGCTCTTTTTGCTATGGGAAAGGATGCTCAATAGTTTAGTTTTCATTTGGTAGGTCTATTAACATGTGCAAGTCTGTATTCCATTAGTGGTCCCAATGTACATAAATCCAAGTAATTCCAGTAGAAAGGACAATATCAGTAATGGCGATGAAAGGCTGTCTAAATGATACTTCTTCCTCGGTTCATATACATCCTCCTAGCCACTCCAATGGCTTTGCCAAACCCATTCATTTTAAGCTTTGACAGAGTTGTAAGTCTATTATTCTTACATGGCATGGCTGCAAGTAACTGGCCATTTGCAACTTGCAACCAAAATATGTTTGTGGTATGAAATTCCAAGCTCCACGACATACGTGGTGCATAGTGGCATGGTGGGATATAAGGTCACTTGATCATTATAGTATATGATCAATGATCTCATTTGTCCACGATTGTTGAGGAGTTTTTCTTTTGAACTATGCTTCTTAGTATCCATCCACATCCCATTTAAGACATTGATCCAATTTTGGAACTTTGTTATGAGTAAATGGAAATGGACTATTTAGGGGATTTACTGGAAACAGGAGAGGAAAAGCCATGACAATCTGCTGGGTGCTCACATCTTGAGGACCTGTATAAAATAATCTAATGCAGTTCTTTCAGAAGAGCCTACTTCCCTACCTAGGCAGCCAGGCTTGTGGCAACCATGAAAGCACGGCTTCCAATCTCTAGTCATACAGTCTAAATTAAAGTCTACAAAAAAATAAATGATCCTAAAGCACAGCAGTAGAAAAATCACTGAAATCTACACATCTCGCAAATAGGAGAAAACAAAGTCTAAAGTCAAGGCCATTCTAGGAGAAGAAATTGTGCATCTAATTAACTATCAAAGAATCTTTACATACTACTGAGGGATTTTAGGCACAAACTGCTTCAGGCAACATATCTTAACTTTATTTGAATCAAAATGCCTACGTTCAGGTTCAACTCTATACTATGCACTTTTAGAAGACGATGTGAGCAGATAGCTTCATAAAACTGCCCCCAAGTTTAGATGTTAGATAGTTTTGTGACACCTGAATGGTATCTCTGAAAGCAGCATCAACATGTACCCAAAATTAGACAAAAGTATTTTGGATCGCCTAATCCCTACATGGAATGGAGGAAGATTGGCTGGTCAGTTTTTGCCTAGTGTGTTCCTATTGACCAAAACGTTAAGTGAAATCTATTGGAAAAATAAGGACACCCTTTTTATCGCCAAATAACAGAACATGACTCAAGTTGCCTGAAGTCACAAAGTATTTGTTACAAGCAAGGATCTGTTGCATCTCAAAAGATATAGATTGAGGAGATCAGTTTTCCTTCTGATAGCATCCCTTTTTTAGGGTCGAGCCTGCGAGTGCATGCGCTAGCACATGCGTCTCGCATTCGAGACACTCTTGTATTCAGTAAAGGGCTTGGAGCCTGCCAGTCGCTCACCATTTGTTGGGTTGACTGGCACTCTTATTTGCAGCCTTGTAATTCATCAGGGCAAGCCTGGCATCATTTCCATTCCTTTGTGTAGAGCAGGGATCAAGCACTAATTAATTTCAACTTAATTAGTGCCTGTTAGCTGCCTCCAATGTGATCAAGGTACTATTTTGTTAATTTTAACTTCCAGTGCCCTGCAAACAGAAGGCTTGTGACTGGCAAAAATGTGGCCAGCAGGACAAACAAAATTGCAACGTTTTATTTTTTAAAGTTAACTTTCTTTTATTTTGTTAAGTCGTCTTTTCTCAGTTTCCACTCACGTTTTCTTTTGTTTTTTGCTTGTGGGCACCGAAGTCAAAAGATGACACAACTTGTTTGAAATATGCGACACCTAATGCATTGCAAATGCTTGTTGATCTAGTTGGGCATACAATAAATAATTTGTGTTTGACTAATAATTTTTTTGATAGGCTTTGAACATGTGCAACCATGTTACTTTAAAGGAAAAGGAACAGGAACAGGAGAAAAGCATAGTGGAAATGAGGAGACATACAGCTGGTGTATTTGCTCATTAATTTTAACACTGGTATAAATAGTTTCTTCGTTTGAAACTATAATTCCAATGAATCCATAATGTAGTATTAAGGGATGGAAATATTCTTCACTTCATACTGTATAATTTTCTAGGTACGTAATGCAATATTTTGATATAATTCAACTGCCACCACTTTCCTTGTTTTTGGAGATTATAGGGATGAGTTGACAAAAAAAACAGGGCACATCTTGCTTTGCAAGTCTAAACTCAAGTCATTGTGTTCATAACCCCAGTTAGTCTCACATATCTTGAGAGCCTTTGCCACCATCAGGCAAGACTGCATTTTTTTGCTATTAAGTAAAGACTCATGGTAGTTGCTCTCAGTGGCGGCTGCCACTAAACGGGCGGGGCAGGGTGTGACTGGATAGGGGTGGGGGAAGGTGTGGGGAGGTGTTAAAAGTAAAACTAAATAACAAAAAAATAGACACTTACCTTCGAGGGGAGACGCGTTTGTCTCCCTCCGTCCTTTTCCCAGGTGCACACTGGCTCCCAGCCAATCATGAAGCTGCTGTCACCAGCATGACAGCAGCGTTGTGATTGGTCTGAGCAGCCTGTTTCACCGCTCAGACTGGGAGAGGAAGCCTATGCATTTGCTCCAATCTGCTGTGCAACACAGCCGGGTAGTGAACATGCAAACTGCGCATGTCTATTTGGCTGGCCCAACATGGCACACTTACTGTGGTGAATAGCTCTCCTCTGGTCCCCTCCTTACAGTCCAGCCTGGCCCCTTGTCTCAGGAAAAATAAAATGATAATTACGTAGCATTTTCCTTTTTCGAAAATCCAGCAGGGAGACACTCCTCCACCTCAGCAGAGGAGCCGCCCCTGGTTGCTCTAATTATCTATGTGCCCTGTAATCTGCTGACTGCTATCTTCTGTCTTTATACTGGGAGTAGGGTTATGAGTAAGATAAAGTTTGAGAAAGAGAGGGGGACAGTTCTAGTTCTGGTTTGCCAAGCAAATCTGAACTACCCATGGTACAGGCATCAACAAGAGGGCTTGTGATGTCCCCCTTTAGTGTAAAATGGGAGCGAGTCTGAGAATCCCATCCATATAATGACTGAATTGTACAATGTGTAACCAAGAAACACAGGATCAATCCCAGCTTTCCAATCTGACAAAAGTGGGTGATCCTATGGAATTGGCTTATTTCACTGTACCTCCTTGTCCTTTTTAACACATCAGAGAGCACCTTTAAGTATTTCAATTTCAGACGTTTGCTGTACGAAAAACTCTAATCAACTATAATGTTCCACCAACTAAGACAACAATGTAAAGGAACATTAAGGTGCACATGACAAATGACTTCTCTTGATTAACTGCCAGCATTGTTGTCAGGGTTGTGGGGGAGGTCCATTAATGTTGTATGGGTAGGAATACTCATTGAGTGAATGAATCACACAACATAAGACCAAGAAACCTGTGCTCAATCCTAGCTTCCCTCTTTACACTTTATCATCACATGAGGCAAGGGCAAAGAGGCACAGTGAAATATGACAATTGGCTAGGATCAAACAGTTTGATCATGAAGAAAAGCCAAGGCTAATAGAGCACCTACAAATACTTAGATTTGGGATGCATCAGCTCAGTGTAAAAATAATAATAATAATAAGTATTGGTGCCCATATTTTTCTTAGGAGGTTACCACCCACTTAAACTCTTAAGTGCATGTGTTGGCCATGGCCTACCTGGTGCGTCTGATGGCCACTAGCTGTCACCAGGCAGGGCCTTAAAGGCCCTTCTGGTGCTCGGCACCAGAGGTAGTGCTTTATTTTGTTTTGTCAGTTTGCCTGGGGAGAGCTTACAGAGCAGTCTGGTAATTTTTTTTTGCTTACTACAAAGGCAATCGCACGCATGGTACAAAGGAAAGAAAAACCCTTCCTACCATATAATGTCAGTGGCGCTGCATATAACTAAAGCACTTCCATTTACCTTCTTCCTCAATCTGCAGCAAAAAATGAAAATGTTGCCGTTTAGCATCCTATTTAAATATTTAAATCTATACTTAAGCAATAGATGCACACAAAAATCAAACAATGTGTAAACAAGTAAATCAGTAGGTGGTTTTCTATAAATACACGCACACAAATGCGTGTGTACAAAATATGTACACTCAAATCATATTAATTCATATCCAGACACACAGGTGAATATGCAGTCATAGAAAGTCTACCGACAGTGATGGTTCAAACGGATGTACAGCCATACTTCCTCTAAATGCATTAGTTGCTCATATACAAATATACTTAATATATTTACACAGAAGATACAGTAAGTGTTACAAGGCTCGCCGGAATTACCCCCTGCAAATGGTACAAAAGGCTTCCACAGGAATAAGACAGAAAGCATTAGATGACTTGCAAAACAGAGAAGACTGTGGGGTAGCACAAGGCGATCTGAGCAGAATTACTGAAAATAAACAAACAACCTAGCTTGCAAGCAAACCACTGCCCTTGCTATTGGGCTACAAAGATCCTTTTGGAGTCTCCCCCCCCCAAAAAAAGCCCTTGAGGAGGGATGCGAAGATGACTGCACTACTTTGAGTTGTGTAAACGTCTGAACAGAAATTGAAAAATAAGGATGAAAAAGTATTTTCTTTTTATATTAACAGAATGAAAAGTCTTGCAAGCGTTCTTGCCTCACATTTCAACAAAGTTCTAATGCAGTTAACTATAGCAGTGCAGCCTGAAAAGATTTATGGTCCTAATATAGGAGATAAGTGATGCCCTCTGTGTGGATGTCGGGAGTGGCCCTGGAGAGACTCCAGATGCCAGGCTCAGTAAGTTTTACATCACTGCTTCTAGGTTTAGCTACATTCTAGGAGAACTGGTGCTGGGCAGTGGTAAAATAACATTTTAAAAAACAAAGCCTAGGAGCTACTTTTATTAAAGATTTAACGGTGGACCAAATGTTCCAGGAGCCAGAAGAGGACAGCACTGGAATAAAGCCGAAACAAATATCAGCAACATTGGAGGAGGTGGGATGAACGGAATACTGCAATAAATCGAAGGAAGCTACAAGCCTTAAACACCCACAGTGAAAAGACAGCAACAAAGAAGCGCCAAAGTAGTTTGTCACAGAAACTAAAGCTGAATAACACAGTATTCGGTCACTGCTCAGAAACAGAAAAAAGAGGGAGAAAAAGGCGGAACAGACCACTAGTGAACAAGCATTTTTAAAGGGCATTGCAACCAACAAATGAAATCTCTTTAAGCCATAAGAAGTATACTAAAAGTATAAAAGAGGTTGAACGCTTATGCTCAATTTAAAAAGTGAACATGTTCCCCCATGTTCTCTACCATGCTACCATGTTTGAAAACAATACAACTAACTATTCTCTAGTTTCCAATCATTACTGATGCTGCTTTTCAACGTTTCTCTTTATATATTGGCACTGTTCAATCACTGAACTGACACCCAGCTTTTCAATCCATAATCTTCCCCATAGGATTAAACCATTACATAATTCCTGCCTTGCTGTCGAATACCTTTCCATAGGTCTAATTCATTCTCTCAAAAGTTCTCAATACTATATTTTTCACCAAGCTTTCCACTGAGCTCTACAAAAGTTTCTCCGAAAAATATATTTTGCTTTCTGTGTTAAATATTTAATTTACGTTTATCACTGAAATGAATCCCTTAATTTAATTACAAGACCTGAGGCTACCATTATGCATTAATCTTTTAATTGCCACTCATGCAGCACCTTTAAAAAATCTTTAAATGTAACAATTCCAAACTAGAATCAGAACACCGTAGTACATAAATAGCCCCTTCACAGAACTCTCCTCCTCTTTTAAATGGTGCTCCTGACGAGGTAAGCTATTACTTTCATTGCTATTTTAAACTTAATTTTGAGTGTTTTGGGTATTATTCATTGTATTTACTGTGCTTTCAGTTTCTAGTGGGGCTTCTAATTTATAGAAGCATAAGGAGCAGGTGAGGTTTCTAATAATGCAATGTGTTTTAACATGTTGATCGCTTGTTTAGATCAGAATAAATGTTGCCAAAGGAAAGGATAGTAGGTGGGTCGTACGAGCAAGTTTTCTCTTTTTGACTAACGCGTTGGTTTTGGCAAGTCGGGAGGCGTTGTACTCGCTGCTCTACTACAGCGGTTTCTCGCACATGCAGATGGTTTGCGAGACTTGGCTCAGATGATAGGTTTGTTGTCTTCAGCCATTCAGGCGATTTTTCGGGACCGTTAGATTACCTTGCATTGCATTAAGGAAAGGTTTGTGGTATGGAGACAGAGGCCCTCATTAGGACTTTGGCGGGCGGCAGAGACCGCCCGCAAAAGTCCCACGTCGGGGTTACTGCATATGCGGCCGTCCCTCTGCGGTACCTAGTAGAGTTTCCTGCTGGGCCAGTGGGCTGGCCCAGAGGGAAACACACCACAACACTGACGCTCGCTATCGAGCCAGCGACAATGTAGCGTTGCATCGGGTGGGACAGCACTGTTGCACTTTTCACAGCCCTTAACTCGGGCAGTGAAAAGCACGACAGGACTGTCCATGGGGCCCCCGGCACCCGCTTCCCACCAGCCTTTGCATGGCAGTGGGACCGTCATGCAAAGTCTGGCGGAAACACGGGCCGTAATCTAGAGGGCAGCGCTGCCCTGGCGGATTGAGACTGCCGGCACTGCCAGGCAGTCGGCAACTACCGAGCGCACTCGTGAGTCTGGTACATAGTCTGCCAGACTCATAATGAGGCCGAGAGTGTCTTTGAATCAAGAGGCACCAGGGGAATTGAACTTGTGGTTGCAAAGTATGGAAGCTTTGAATGGGCCGGTGATTTTTAGGTGTGCACCTGATTTTGTGTTAGAAACAGATGCCAGTTTGAAAGGCTGGGGAGCACGTTTGGGTGAGAGACAGACAGTGGGACTGCAGTCAGGGCAGGAAAGGAAGAAACATTTAACTGAACTGACAGCAGGGTCGTATGAATTGAGGAGTTTCAGAAAAATTCTAGAAGGGCAGACCAAGTTGATGAAAATGGACAATCTCAGCTGTAGTGTACATCAATAAATGGGGTTTGGGGGAGCAGATCCCATGGCCTATCAGATTTAGCAAAGGAATTTTGGTATTTCTGCATGGAACACAGGCGGAGTATTTACCAGGTCAAATTACTAGGATACTGAATTGGAATTCGAGGAACAAAGGATTTCAGCGACTTGAGGCTGAATCCTTGGTTTTTCAGGAAGATAAACAAATTTTGGGGTCCGCTGGAAGTGCATCTTTTTGCAAGCAGACTAACCTATCAACTACAGAAGTATTTCAGTTGAATTCCAGATCCAGGAACTTGGGCAGTGGATGCTTTTCAACAGGAATGGAAGGTAATGAGAGCTTATGTCTTCCTGCCTTTTGCAATGATACAGAGAGTTCTCCTGAAGGTGAGGTAGGAGAAGTGTTCAATTATGTTAGTGATGCCATTTTGGGTGTCACAAGTGTAGTTTCTATCAGTAGTGGAATTGGCATGCAAGATTCCTTTTTTGATTCTAGCAGAGGAAGGTTTACTAGAGAACTGCGTAGGAGAGGACCCTCCATTAGTTCTAGATAGAATATTGAACCTTCTAGTTTGGAAGATATCAAGATATCTGAGTGTTCGAGGGACTTTCAAACAGGGCTGTTGAATTACACGAAGAATCTTGGGCACCTGGAACAAGTACAAGGTATGAGGGAGTTTGGAGAATATGGTCCAGTTGGTGCACGGAGAGGCATATGGATCCTGTGGAGACGCCTATACTGGATGTGGTAAATTTCTTAGTAGAACAGAATGAGAAAGGTCTACTTTACAAGACTTTGAACTGTTATAGATCTGCTATTTCAGCAGGTCATGTTCATGTGGATGGAAGAACAGTGAAGAGAAATACTATAATAAGCAGAGTTCTGAAAAGCATGAGGTTAAAGAGAGCAAAGTATGACGTTTTGTGGGATGTGAATTTATTCTTAGCACTGTTTCAGTCCTGGCCCGGGAATAGGTATCTGGATTTGAAAAGACTTTCAGTTGAAATGGCTTTTTTACCCTGTTTGATATCCTGCAGAAGTCCTTGCGACGTGAAGGCTTTAGAGGTGAGTAACAAGGCCAGACGGAGTATATTCTGAAATATGGAAAAGCACAAAGAAAATATCTGAATCGATACTTTACCCAAAATTTGAAGAATGTAAGAATTTTTGTGTAATTGAATGTTTGAATGATAACAGGATGATGGACTATAGAAAAGAATGAGAGAATCAATTATTGATCTCTTATGCAAAACCATACCTAGCTGTGAGTAATGCTACTATAGTACAATGGATTAAATGGGCTAGGGAGCAAGCAGGTCTTGATATTCAACTATTTAAACTCTACTCTGTTTTTCTGATTGGTAGATTGGAAGACATTTTTAAAGCTGCTGACTGGTCAAATGCATTACTTTAGACCAGCAAAACGCATGGCAAAAGCGGTGTTGAAGGGCTTTCAACATCTTTAATTGTAGCCTCCGGTCTTGTAATGAAATAGCGATTCTCCAACTGTAATGAACAGAGAATCAAGATTTCATTAAAGACCAGAGGCTAACATTATCCCTCCCACCACTTCCCTTGTCATAAAAGCAAATTTAAAAAAAGAATACTTAAATATAGAAGAAGTGAGGTTCAATTATTAACAGTATACATATTTTGTTTTGTAGGAAAGAACTGACTTTTGGCGGCATTCATTTTGAAAAGAATTTAAAGAGGTATTGTATTGAAAAGGTTTATTGTTTTTAGAGCTGTAATGGAAAAGGGTGAAGAGGAATATTGTTCGCTGAGATATAGTGGAAGAAGGATCAGAATATTCAAATTTATGAAATTTGCTGAATTTAAAGAAGGAAAGTTCTGTGAAGGGACTATTTATGTACTAAGGTGTCCAGATTCTAGTTTGGAATCGTTACGTTTGAAGATTCTTTAAAGGTGCTGCAGGTGGCAGTTAAAAGATTAATGCATAGTGTTGGCCTCCGTGTCTTTAATGAAATCTAGATTCTCAATTCATTACACTTGGAGAATCGCTATACTCGCTCATCTTGGTGTCTCCACAGCCACTGACGCTGTTGTTCTATTTTAATGAACTGGATATACCTGCAGCAGCACTTTCAAGAGGTTCTAATTCTTCTTCAGATAACTCACTCATGGATAAGTGCTTTACCTTATTCTTTGCCTATGTAATGTGCGAAGCACCTGATCTTGCGCTTTTGCCTTCTAAATGTCCTACTGGCAGTTTTATTGCTTTTGATCCTTATTCACCTTTTAATATGAAACACCCACTAATCTTGCAATACTTTTATACCAATTTACTGCATGCCACTCCAGTCTCATGCTAAAAAACTGAGTATTTTGTTGCTTATTCAGGCTAAATCCTACATTCATTCATTACTTTTGTAGGAAAGTAGCCACTTTTTAGCAAGGTTACCCCCACTTTTTGCCAGATGTCAGTAAGTTTTGACTGTGTTCTCTGGGATCCTGCTAACCAGGAACCCAGTGACTAAGCTCTCTTCCTCAAATTTGGTTTCTGGGACTTCCCACACCCCACATTAGGCATAAAGGTGCCCCCATATAAGTCCCTAGTATATGGTACCCAGGGCATTGGGGAACCAGGTGTTCCCTATGGGCTGCAGCATGTATTATGCCACCCATGGGACCCCATGTAAAATGTGTCTGCAGGCCTGCCATTGCAGCCTGCATGAAAAGGTGCATGCACCTTTTCACTTCAGGTCATTGCACCAGGTCACTTCAAGTCACCCCTATGGTAGGCCCTCCTAGTCCAGAGGGCAGGGTGCAGGTACCTGTGAGCAGAGGTGCCCTCACGAACTCCAGCTCCATTTCCCTGGACTTCGAGAGTGTGGGGGAAGTCATTTTACCCTTGTACTGCAAATAGGTCACTACACCTGTGTCCAGCTACATAATGGTAACTCTGAACCTGGGCATGTTTGGTATCAAACATGTCGGAATCATGCCCCAATACTGTTTCCAGTATTGGGTGTATGATTCCATGCTCTCTGGGGGCTCCTTAGAGGACCCTCAGTATTGTTCCTACCCGCTATCAGGTGTTCCCAGGCAGCCTACGCTGCTGCCACCCCTCAGACAGGGTTCTGCCCTCCTGCTGATTGACCAGCTCAAGCTCCGGAAGGCAGAACAAAGGATTTCCTTTGGGAGAGGGAGGTTAACAGCCTCTCCCTTTGGAAATAGGTGTTACATCGCTTGAGAGGGGTAGCCTCCCCAAGCCACTGGTATGGTTTGAAGTGCACATTTGGTGCCCTCCCTGCATAAAGCAGTCTGCACCGGTTCACAGACCTCAAGTCCCTGCTCTTGTGCGAAACTGGACAATGGAAAGGGAACCAACCACTCTCCTGACCATCATCACCGCAGGGGTGGTGCCAGAGCTCCTCTAGTTGGCCACTTGATTCTGCCAACTTGAATCCAAGGTGGGCAGATGTCTCTGGGAGCATCTGAATGGCCAGGTCAGGCAGGTGACTTCACAGCCCCCTCCTGATAGGTGGTCACCTTGCTAGGTGCCAATCCCCATTCCAGGGCTACATAGGGTCTCCCTCTTGGGTGGGTCCTCAGATTCGATGTGCAAAATTCCAGCAGCACTCCTCTGCAATGTTTACTTCGACTTCTGGCCATTGGAACTGCAACTGGACTTCACAGGAACCTACAATCTGCAGCTATTGCGATGACTCTGCTCTGCAACATCGTTTCTCCAGCTCTATCCAACAACTGTAACATTTCCCTGGCTGTGCATCCTCTGAGGGTGGCAAGTCTTCAGTCTGCACCAAGGAGCAAGAAGGAATCTCCCTTTGAGTGAAAGAGTGACTCCTGTGCATCCGCAGGCACCAACCGCAATGACTGGCGAGTGGATCTCCTCTCCTCCGGAAGCTGCGCGCATCCTGCATCACGGGTCGTGATCTGGAGTGGTCCCGTTGGTCCTCCCGGCCCGCTGACCAACTTTGAAGAAGGTATGTCCTTGCCTTTCCATGCAGGACAGTACGCCTGTGTACCACGTCTCTTGCAGCTACCAAGGCTTGTTGGCATCTCCTCCAAGGGATCTTAGGCCCTGCGTATCCCCAGCCCCCAGTACTCTTCCCTGCGACACAGCCCTATGCGTGCTTCTGCTGTGACGTGGGCCTCCTTTCTAGGTGTGCTGCATGGGCCTCTCTGCGACTCCTGTGCTTGCTACCTGTGGGTCGCCTGTGGGGGCTGCCCCCTCTTCCTGTTATTCTCCTCACTGATGAGGGTCACCTGAGACTCCGGTCCATGGGTGGAGACCTCTTGGACCTTGCTGGACCCCAGCGGCCCTGCATTTCTTATCCAACGGCATTTGTCTTTTCCAAGGTTTTTAGTGATTTTTCCACACCTCTGACAGACTACAATCCTTCTTGGGTGCATGGGATGTCGATTGCATCACTCCAGGAACTCTTCAGCTGCTCCAGTGCTGCACTGCTGACTGTCTTCGTCCACCGCCGACCTGGTCCTGCATCCACAGATGGATGGGTAGTGGCTCCTGCCACCACTAGACACTCCAACGTAAACTGGACCTAGTCCCCTTCTTTTCCAGGTCTTCCTCTTCCAGTATCCACCTTTGGTTTCTTGCAGGTTTGTCTGGATCTTGCAATATCCTTCTCTGAAGTCCTTTTTGTGCATTTGGGGAGAACCAGGTACTTACCTCTTTTCTCCTGGTCGCTGGGGGCACTTTGGTACTTATCTTGTGGGTTTCGTAGCTCCCCCAGCTCCCCTCTACTGATTCCACTACCTTGGGTGGGGGCCTGATGTTCACATTCCACTTTCTTAGTATATGGTTTGGACCCCACCCCCTCCTTCAGTAATTACTATTGCTTTCACTCTTTTCTGTTGCATTCTATGCTAATTACTGACTGCTACTGTACATATAATAGTATGTTTACTTACCTCCAGTTGGGGTATTGCCTATATAGTAATTTAGTATTTGTGTCACTAAAATAAAGTACCTTTATTTTTGTAACATTGTGTGGTTCTTTCAAGTGTGCAAGTGATGTGTACCACAGTTGTAATACATAAGCTTTGCATGTCTGCTAGGTATGTCTTGGCTCCTCATCCACAGCTACCTCTAGAGAGACTGGCTTCCTAGACACTGACTGCACCTCACTAATAGGGATACCAGGACCTGGAATAAAGTGATAATACCATAGGTACTAAACACACACCAGGTCAGCTTCTTACACCTTCTTCATGATACTGCTTTCCAGGTTCCAATGTCTTGTACTATTTCCATTGCTCAAAGTGTTAGCTAGTTAAGATGATCTTAGCAATGTCAGTTGTACATTCCTACAAGTTATACAATCTGTAAACAGATTTCAGTATCAAGCATATTTCCTGGTGTTTAAGTTTCAACTCTAAGCATCTCTACGACAGACTGCTGAAAGTTTACTCTTAGCCATATGTATAATTGGTAACTATACTGATCCCACATTTTAACATTAGAATTCCCGAATCTCTTTTAAGATACATTTTTTACTTTCTTTTAAGCTAAGCAGAAAGTGCTTCTTTATAAATTATGTTACAACAATTGTAACCATTTGTGGGATGTTGGCTTATTCCAGATGGTGGCAAACAGCACAAATGTATGTCAAGACCAAAGGCTAGTAGTACACATTGATTCTCCGGAGCTACAACTAGAGGTACACTTTAAATACCTCAAAGGCCAACATAGACAAAAAAAAAATTCCACAGCAAGATAACAATTCATTGCAAAATAAAACTGTCCTACTAAGATTGCAATTTCATTTAAAAAGATAACTTGGGGGTGTAACGTGACATCAACACAGCGGTTGGAAACGTAATCCAGATGAATCACATGGGGTATGTTTTTGAACTCTTTAGAGTCTTTCGAGATACTCACCAAACCAAATAAGAAGTTTGATATCATATGAATATCACTGATCCAATCCACAACAGACAAGTTCCAGGCAAGATTATAAAAGGATGGTAAATGGCAAATAAACTAACAACTAGAGATAACCTTAAAAGAAAGCTTGAGTCTCCCCAATCCTCTTGCTGGGACCTAATTTACTAGGCAAAGATTTGGAACTGGATTGTTTACAGACACGCAAAGTGTTATTCTGGGGAAAAAAGGGAAAACTATAAAGCTAAGATTTAAGGAAATTAGTTCCTTCACCAAAAAACTTCAGTTCTTAATGCCACATGAAATGTATGTTATGACTTGTACCGCTATTGCCAAAAGCAATTATATACCAAAGGACTTGTACCACATGCCGCGGTGATAATTAAGGCATTTGCTAGACTAATTTACCAAGACGGTCATTGGATTTCTGTCAAATGCTCATAGAAGAGGCACACAAAATAAAACATTTAAGAAGGTGAAAGGTTGGACTGTGAAGAAAGACCCCCAAAATATGCCTTCTGGAAGTCTTATTTTTATCATAGTTAGCTGGAGCAGACTATTACATTTATCACTGAACTCTACCTGTGCCAGATTGTGTAAACAAATTATGGTTAAAATCTTATATGCTAGTTTAGGCATTATAAAGCAGCACAGATTACCTTAACATTACTTGCCAAGATATTCTACTGTTTATATATTTGCATGCATGACCCATCCACCAAGGAACTGTCCCTTGTTAGAAAAAATGTAACAAGCAAACGATCGCAACTCTGGTAGAAATTCCAGTGGACAAATGATCAAATGGAATCTCATAGATGCAGCTGAAGCTTTTAGGTATTTGGACTTTGGGCACCATAGGGCTAAAATGAAAACCTAACACGAATAGACATCATTAGGCACCAATCAACAACCGCTGACACATGACCCAGGTCAAGATGTAACTGTTATCAAATGAAATTCTATCAAGGATACCACCATCTACACTATAGGATGCCATGTCATTGGTTTTTACCGCAATGCAATTGTGAGTAGTCTCCGAAGTATGATAAGGGATACACACAGATCAACTTAAAGACCATGTAAAGTGCCAGTACACGGATCATACCCTCTCAAAAAAGTATACAAATATCTAATTTCCAGGGTTATAAGAACGTTAAACGTTCCTGAACACACAATTTACATTGTGATTTATTTGCTACAGACTCAATATTACCTCTTCTCATCTAATTTATTCACTGTATTATTATTAACACAGCACAAAGAAGGTGTTTTGACATGAAAGAGTCTTCTCAAAAATGTCAAAATTCAGTTCCTATGTGAGAATTTGTAGTGAAGGAAAGACAAACCACACTAGTTATTTCACCTTACACTTGTGGATGGATGCCTATTGCAACGTTAAATACAGTGATGCACTGCACTAGCTGCTGTTTTGAGGTTAATGTTGAAAAAAAGCAATTTGGGAAATAAATCACACTAATTAAATTTTTCTAAACCTTGTTTTGCAAATGACATGAAAGATTTTCCTTGAAAGCCGATCAGCATCCCCAATGTTTCCATACACAATATCTTCTGGTTTTTACATAGGACACAGACAGTATTATTGCTACAGTTCTATTTACCATGTTACAGTTTTGGCTGAAACCACTTTTACGCTTTACATTACACATTTTATACACACATATAATGTGGGGAACTACTAGATTCTTCCTTGAGAGCATTAAAACAGAATGTCAAAGTGCTAGTCGCAATAGGAGCAGTATGCATGTTTCAATCACATGTATCTCTCTTTGCTTCATAGAGATTTTTACTCCATAATTGCAAACACAATATAATTTCAATGTGTCTCAAAAATAGACCAGTAGATGGGTTTAAAGAGGCAGGTGTTTCTCTCAATGTATGTGTTTGTTCACATTTCCAAGTCTGGTGGATACTCCTGGGAATGCACCTCTAAAAGTGGGAGCGCTCAGCAGACCATCCAGAGCCATCTCGGTGGGTGGCAAGCATAAACCGATTTACACCATTTCAGATCCTACATAATAGGTGCTGGGTTACCAGCAGTAAAGGTTGCTCATTCTCCTTGTTGCATTGGCAGTTCAATAGACGTGGCCTACAGGGGCTCACAAGAGGAAAACATGCCCACAGAGGACCAAGCTACTGGGAAAGTAATAAGAATTTCACAGATAAATCAGCTAGGTGACCTGGAGCGATGCGTTCATCACAGTACAGGGTGGAAGGAAAAACATCCAAATATTTCTTACAAATAGGCTTACCCTTTCATCTGAAGTCTTCATGACAAATGACAAGGATATAGACGTTAAATATATTTTTTTTATTTGAATGTAGTACAGCAACGTTACCCCTACTAATCTACTGTGAGGGAGACCGTCTCTGTTACGGAGACATACAGAAAATGCCTGCTTAAGATCTACTGCTCGCCAATCATGGGGGTAAGGCAAATAAAAGCAAAACTCGACAATGAGCTCAGTTCAATTAACTTACAAATAAATTCCCTGTAGCATGACAGTTTTTTAATAAAACAGCTTATATACTTTCTTTGATACCGAGCAAAAGACGGAAAACACAACAAGTAAAAAACTGGACACACAAGTAATAGATATGTGTTTGACAGGTAACCTAATGAAGCAACATACAACATAAAAGTCACATTTTATAGTTCCGTTAGGTCACAGATTTAGAAAATAACAATGAAAATTGGCAGATAAAGAACCCTACTCAAAACGCTAAAACAAATGGTGGAGTCAGCTTAGGTGGCAGTAGGCAGAGGAGGAACCCCCAACCCCTCCTCCCCGCTTCCATCTGACTCAGCTTTTCCCCCAAACCCATTATCTGCCTCCGACCCCTGCTCTTCTCCCCCTACACCCTCCTCTGCCAACTCTCCTAGCACCAATCTCTGGGAAACATTCTAACGAACTGTAAAGGGAGACCCCTGGCTAATGAAGCAGAGGGACATTTAAGGGCAGCCTGATGAAGGATCCTGTAAAGTGTCTGCTGAGTTCAACTAGATGACCTAGGGTGGAGAAACGTTTGAGTAACTTAATGATGAGGCATGAGTCTTGATACATTTCCATCCCCTCCTTACTCCCATCCCTGTCTATACTTTTGAGAACACAGCTTTAAACCTCCTACAAAAAGAGGGGGGTTTGTTTTGTGAGAAATTGAATAGTAACTGGGGTGTGCCATATGCTTTTATCAGGCTTTAATTTACAGTGCGAACTAATATGTATATTTGTTATTGTCATTGTTCAATAAAAAGATTTATCCGAAACAAACCAATAATGTAGTCTGAAACCACATCACAAGCAGTTGTGGGTGTGAGTCACAGTTTTTTCAGGAACTGTGACCATCTCTTGAAAAACTCTGCAAAGTGTGCATGTATCTACATGTATATATGTATGTATTGGGACTTTTAGAGTGCAGTACACCCTGGGGTGTCAAAGCGCTAGCGGAAAGCACCCAATACCAGTGAAAACAGAGGGGCTCAGACCTTAGGGAAGGTGAAGGGTAAAAAGCTGTGCTTTCAGCAGTTTTTCGAATGCCACAAAGGAGTCGGCTTTTGGATTATCAGCAGGCAGAGTGTTCCAAAGCTTGACTGCAGCCACCAAGACGGCCCAACCTCTCCACCTGGTCTTGCGGAATCTTAGAAACTCGCACAAGTTTACGAGAGGAGGCTCTGAGCAGTCTGCCCGGGGAGTACCAATGAAATGAAGAGTTGAATTGATTCAAGCCTTTTTGATGCAGGGCCTGGAAAACAATACAAAAAGCCTTTAAGACAATCCTTTTCTTGACGCAATGTGGTAACTGCTATAGTGACTGCCTGGCACAGA
Source organism: Pleurodeles waltl (assembly GCF_031143425.1). Lineage (NCBI taxonomy): Eukaryota > Metazoa > Chordata > Amphibia > Caudata > Salamandridae > Pleurodeles > Pleurodeles waltl. The sequence goes on from NC_090448.1 coordinate 496,374,157, forward strand.
TTCTCTGGGATGTAAGGAAAACATTTCCTCAAAGTCCTGATGATAAGGAAGCAAGTACTTGTAGTACGAGTGACCTGAGTGTTGAAGCTCAAGGTGCTGTCAAGTAGCACAACAAGGTTTAGTTGATTTGACCGGTTGGGAAGGGGACCACATTTACCCAGCCACCAGATGTCAGACCAGACAGATTCCTGAGTGTCGAAGGCCAAACCTCTGTTTTTTCAGCATTAAGTATAACAGCATTGTCTTTCATCCATTTACTAATGCTGGACATACAGTGGTTGAACTTCTCGGCTACAGAGGTATGGTCACAGAAAATCTACACAATAATTTGACTGTCATCAGTGTACAACAAAGGAGCGAACAAGTGCAGTTAAAGTAGAAACATAGACAGTGACAAGATTCGGACTCAGGGACGAGCCCTGAGGGACTCCACAAGGAAGGCTGAAGGCCTCCATATTAAAACCTCTTCAGCTGATCGTTTGGACTCTGTTCATAACGAAACAGGAAAGAAACTTGAAAGCAGACCCCCCAATACCTCTTAACCTCAATATCCTGCAACCATTGAATTATCTGTGTCAGCCAGACCACATCAAATGCAGAGGACAGATCAAGCATCAGCAAAACTGTCATCCCCCAAGGTCAACCTGGCAGCAGATACTATCTGCTACCACAATGAGGGATGATTCTGTGCTAACTATTTGATTAACTGACTAGCAATGCATTTAAGGTCAACACCAAAGCTCTCAATCATAGCTTGTTATAAACTTTGTTTATAACGGACCATGACTGAGAGCTCTAGCGTTGAGGCTGAAGGCAGTGCAAATCTCTCACAGTGCCTATCAATGGGTCATATTGCCTACTCTCCACCCAGCTGTCAAAGACAGCTCAGGTTGAAGAGATTTAAAGATTTTAATAGGGGCATGTCAAGCTGCCTGCCACAAGATAGCCAGCCATGGTGACATGCAAACTCTAAACTGGAGTAAGCATCACTCCTCCCCTTCTGCCAGTTACCACTAGTGGCCCAGTCCTCAAACACGGCTCAGGCTGGGAGCAGTGAAAATAAAATGGAGGAGCTACAGCTGGGATTACCTTCGGAGAGTTTTTGTTTTTTACCGATGTAGGCAACTTGAAGGCATAAGCCACAACTCCAAATTCTAAAAAGTGAGAACAAATATAGACCTTATAAGCATTGCGTTTAAAGAGCTTCTTTAACGAATATAACTACTAGGTACATTTAAAATTCGTACAGATCACCTTTGGCAAACTCTTCTCAGTAACCACAGTGTGTGGAACCAAACTAAAGTTATTTTCCTTCAAAACATCATTTTGGGGGAATACACAACTCTCTCTTGCAGATTCCTCACTTTATGAATTATCCTTCTAATCTTCAGACTAGACAAGAAAAGTTTTCTCCGTCAATATCTATCCAATACTGCCAAGTGGCGACATGGAGCTTTAGTTGTCATGCTTCCTCCTAATATGATGACATCAGATCATGTAAGGCACCAACTCGTGCACTTTTATCAGTTCCTTAACTTTTTCTGTGCCCTTTTGAGGCATGCAGAGAGGAGCCCAGACACCGTATCAACAGCAGTGAGAAGTACATCATATAACAAGGTTGGATAACTTTGGATCTTATTAATCATAGTACTAAGTTACAAGGGAGGAGGTTGGTGCAGAATCTGCAGTAAGAATATGTATCCACCAGAAATATCGTTACAGACAATATGTAACTGTTTCTCTCATGGCTACATCTGCCTGCAGATTAATCACCTTTTAAATGAGTAACAAAGCAATATCCTTCGGTATTCAAAAAGCACTTAACAAATCATAGGAGGCCATGGCTGCGTTAAGCCTATAACTTCCAGCTGTTGCTCAATTGTCATACAGAAGGCCCCAGTATAGCCTGATAGCCCGCTGCCAAGGGCTATAGCTGTTAAAGGACTTGAATCAGAGTTTTAGGGACAAGCCGCAGGCTGGAAACCGAAATACAAACATTGAAAGGATTTAGCAGAAAGTTTATACCAGCCATTACCTGCCCTGAGCCAATTCATTGTCTTCAATGGAACTCTCAACATTCCAATGTTCTAAAAATCAATGTATATACTTCAAGAAGAGCATTATATGACAAAATACAATACAATCAACTCTGACGACCCCTTTATAATAAATTTTAAAAAAACAATCAAATGTAGCTCACTCACTGGGCTGTCTGATGAGACTTTCAGTACAGTGAAAACAAAAAAAGGCACCAACTATAAGGACTGCATCAAACCTTAGTCCATCATCAAACCTCACACCCATTAAACACTTAAATCCTTCATTCACATCTTGACCTCTGTCAACCCACTTGCATATTCCTGCTCAAAGACAGTAGAAATTCTTCAACCAAACTTAAATGAGTCAGAATCTATAACCTTGATTACCTTCGCAAAGCAGCAATGCACTGTTCCAGCCCATTTTCAAAAGCAGAAACTATTCAAGGCCGACCACTCACGGTTTGTCGCCTGATGAAGTACCAATATGTGAACTGAAGGCTTCACCTCGAGATGAGGGAAGCCCCACTAAGCACTCATGGTTGCCTAACCCAAGCCTTTGTCAATCTTAAAAAATGCTGTATCTGAACTCAGATGTCTATGTCAGTGGTTCCCAACCTGTGGGCCGGGGACCCCTGGGGGTCAGCAAAGCCTCCTCAGGGGGTCCGCGACTGCTTAAAGAATTTAATAATATTAGGTCCCAGCTACCAGTAATGACTCAGTGGGGGTCCCTGGGTTCCAATAATGATTCAGTGGGGGTCCCCGGGCTCCAGTATTGATAAAATGGGGGTCCACAGAAGTCAAAAGGTTGGGAACCACTGGTCTATGTCATTGTATATTTATTGTAAATTTAGTGATATATTTCTCAAAATAATCCACTCATTAAAAAAAAAAAAAAAAAAAAAAATCTGTAAACCTATGGCCTCCTTATCCTTCCAGGCAACGTAACAAGGAATCCTCCTTTTCACATTCTCAACAAACGCTAATATCGTCTTACCCCGATGCATTTCGGGCATTGCCCTGCCCTCCCCCCCCAACCCCCCCCCCTCAGATCAGGGAGAATTGTACTCTGAACCCCGCCGCCAGAGAACATGAACCGAATGTCCCTGCCAAATCTGTGCAGACTGTTGGTTTATTTAGTCTACCTAAACATGATTTAATCACTTGTGCAATTAATCGATGAATCCAACCAAAGAAAAAAAAAACTGGCATTTAAAATATTGCACTTGCATGTTCTCTACTTGTTTTGTTAGTATGTTAATGTTTTGTTTCCTCTTATATTTTCATTTATTTTAGATAGGATTTTTATTAAGTGCTGCAAATCATCCAGGAAACCTCACAGCACTTGGGTTTGGGTACTAAGATTAGTGGTAGGCCTTCAAAAGACTTGGGTGTCAATTGTAAACAGGTGACAGTAAGTAGATGATAAAGCCTTACAAGGGGGAAAATAGAAGGTGATGCTATAACATGGCGGGAGCTGGTTTTAGGCATCTAACCAGACTGAGTCAGGCTCAAAAGTAAGGTAACAAAGGAAATTAACCATGTGATTCTTTGAAAAATTTAGCTTTTACGGTCTTGTGAATCTGATAAAATGTGAAAGTGACTACCTGTAAACGACCATATATTCATGTTTCTGCTAAAGGATGTTACTATGCAATTTTACAACAATGCAACAGCAATAATTTGCATGGAAGTGGGTGAAGTGTAATTATTCTACGAGTTCATGCTCTTTTACCGCTGGAATACGTGGGGACATGCTGGAATGAGAATAGTATCGCTTTGTAATGGAACAGATGTGCACTAAACTTCAAAGTCCTAAATGTCAATTTAGTGTATTCTCACTGATATAAGTCAGAGGCCATTATTGGTGCTTAATTTGTCTGAGTGGTTGCAGGGGCTTGGTAAGAGCACTCATTTTTGGCGACTTGAATTTATTTTTCATCATCAGATTTGGTTCAGAAAAAGAAACAAAGGTAGGAAATAGAGAAAGGAGGAGGACAATAAAGATTACAAAATGACAGTAAGAGAAGGCAGGGAGGAAACATTACCTGCCTGAGTGAGATAAAGAGAAAAGAAATTCAGAGAGGTGGAAGATAGAGGCATGGTATACCAAAGACAAAACAGCAAACACAAGCAGTCCACAGAATTCAGCAGCAACTGTACTGGGCTCCGGAGAAAAAAAAATATTTACTTACAGATTAAGCATCATCAGAGACACTAGCGTCCTGAAGATTACCAACGCTAGGTGAATAATCAGATAAAGGTGTTTTCCATATTGATCTTTTTGTTCTGGACTAGGGGGGTGAAATAAATAACTGTGGAGGATACTTGCTCCATCCAAAATATGACAGAATTAATAAACATTGTCATACCAGGGCTTATCATTCTCTATATTTTGAGGGGCAACATGCCTTTGTTGAGCCAGTTTTATAAATGAACAAGTTACTTACCTTCAGTAATGCTCTTTCTGGTGGATATTCCAGTCACGGATTCCTCATCTTTAGAATATCCTAGGTGTCAGCCTGGATTTGGAAAAATTCCCTCAGCAATGACCCCCCATGGTCCTGGGTGATGCCATTTGACTCCATGGAAAACTCACACCTCCCCAGAAAGAACGAAGTGGAACTGCATATAGGTGCCACTCATGCGCTCTAAAATCAGTTTCTTCATTTACTTCTCTTCCCCACACTCAGGCTCTGGTCAGTTTAAACACACTGCAGATGACAGTGTGGCAATTCTCCAAATTGGGACCTTTTTACAACGTGCATGTGTCCACTTCACCGAACAGGGATGTGGAAGGGCAACAAGGAGTCTGCAGTTAGATAATGTATCCACCAGAAAGAGCATTACTGAAGTTAGGTAGCCTGTTCTTCCAATTGACACTTTTAACCTCAGATGCATCATATTCAGAATAGATGCTAAAGCAGTGTGAGGAAATGAGTTCTGCCCAACAAATCCAACCAGACTTTTTGCCCTTTGACCACATGATATGTGACCTTTTTAACTTGGGTGAGCCTCACAAACTGAGTCACTCACGGTAAGCTCATGGTAAATGGACTGCGCATGTTTACCACTTGTGTCCACCTTTTAAAATAAGGCTGCTGCGACAGCAATGGTAAGAGGCACTTCGCTGCTTACACATCAACACATATGCACACGTGTGAGGGCTGCGCATGGGAGAGTCCTGTAGTGCGCAGCCCTGTAACTGTGCACAGGTACCTTGGCACAGAAGGGACTCTGTAAGATTGGGTATTGACCTGAGGTAGGCCTCATGTTATTGTACACTCATACAAGAAGTCAGTGTGGTTTACTGTCTTGTGGGCAGTGCCTCTTCATTACAAACCTATGCAGGATAACTTCCCCTTGGCCTACAGACACCCGAGGCATACCGATCCAGGGTGTAATCGGTATTAGAATCAATTCTGTAAGTTCCACAAACATACCTGTACAACCTATGGCGCATCTACAAATGTCATATTTCTCTGGCTCAGCTGAAGATCCGAGCCCAGGCCTTTTGTCACCATGCTGTGCTACGTTTCTCTCCAGCAGCACAAACAAAAGCTTTCCCACAGAAAGGGAACAATTAACAGTGCTTAACTTAGCTCCTGAAGAGGGAAGAGGTGGGGCAGAATGCTCTGCATCAAGCAAACAGCTGTCACACTGTGCCAGGAACGGGCCAGCCCAAGCCCACTAAACAAAGGAGGGAGTCCAGACCTCTGGAGTCCACCCAGAAGCAGCTCCCTTTGAAGATTTGCTGGGAAAGGCACTGGCAGTAATGTGAGCGAAGGACAGAGCTGAGGCCCCCAGAGCAGATGTGGCAAGTGACTCCTGGGGGATGCCATTTTGAAATGTCCCAGCAGGCTGTGCAGGAAGGTGGAGACAAGGGCGGAAAGGTGATGTGGCAACCCAGGATAGGCCACAGGTGCATCCCTACTGGAACCTCCCACCCTCACTTAAAAGATCTTAGGGTGGGAGCATGGGTGGAGCTCTCTTGGTTGTGATTTTCTGCTGGACACTGGGACTAGAAGCAGTCACCATGGACAACTGGAAGGAAGAACCCTCTGATGCCCATCTGGTTAAAAACTCTGGCTTCAATGGGCCCCAGGACCAGTGGGTTTCTTTTCTTACAGCTGGTCCTGTAACACCCCTTGAGGACTAGTTGGGGGAAAGACTGGGCTTCTGTGCAAAGAGGAGAGGCCCAGAGGAAAACAAGAATGATTGGGCTTCTGCGCAAGGAGGAGAGAGAGGCTTCGATAAAAACAAGGAGAAAGGCTGGCACAGAGAGTAAAAGAAACAAGCTCCCTGCAATTACCGCATTTTAGGCCAGGAGGTCTAAAGAAAGTGCTCAAGGTGGCTAGGGGCTCACCACCAGGAGCAAAGCGAAACCAAGATCAAGAAAAAAGGCCCAATGGGTCTAGAGATATGAACTTGCAAAGGATCGGACCTTAGATTAGATTAGATAATTTGTAAAGCGCATGGCTACCCGAAGGCCTCCCAGCGCTAAGAGGTAAGTGGCAGCTCAAAACAGGAGATCCAAGAGAAAAACTATGATGAAAATAAAAAGGTCTTAAATTTTTTATGGAAAGGTAGTTCCAAGGTTCTTGTCGGAGCTCTAGGGGTAGGGAATTCCAAAAGTGAGCAGCCTTAACTAAAAAAGAGTTACCTCCCCATGAAGATCTCTTGAATCGAGACATCTGAACTAACTGGGAGGTGGAAGTTCTTAAAGTCCTTGTAGGAGCGTAAAGTGAGATGTTTTGCCTAAGAAATGTATGGCCTTTATTATGAAGGTCTTTGTGTGTCATGCATAGGGCCTTAAAACTGATCCGATGTCTTATGGGAAGCCAGTGAAGGGAGACTAAGGCGGGTTTAGCTGATAGATGTCTAGGGATATTCATAAG